>NC_058386.1:57402520-59809395 GCF_018350175.1 Felis catus
TCATGGCCTCAGGTCAAGGGGGAGATGCCATTAGCTGAAGGGAAATTAGCAAGAAAAGAAGACATAGGTAGAGAGCAGACTACAAAGAGAAAGATAATAAATTTGATTTTGTACATGTCAGATTTGAAATGCATATTAGAAAAATCCAGGAGGAAATGGGAAATTCAGAACTAGAGCTTAGAAGCAACATCTGGGGGTGGGGTGGGGGTTGGGCCTGGCTGGCTCAATCAGAAGAGGATGCGACTTTTGATCTCGGGGTGGTAAATTTGATCCCCAGGTCATAAGTTCGATCCCCACACTGGGTGTAGAGATTGCTTAAGTAAATAAAACATTTAAAAAAAGGAAGCAAGATCTGAGCTGGAGATAAATAGTTGAAATCCATGGGTAAAGTTGCCCAGGGAGAGTTGTGTAGACAAAGACTAGATAACAAGAGAGCCAACACTAAATATTAGTGAGGAGCACTAATATTTAAGAGAAGTAAAAAAAAAAAAAAGAGTCAGGAGTAAATGAGCCACTTAAAGCAGTTGAAGAGATGCAGGAGAAGTAGTAGCTTAAAAGCCAAGGTAAGAGTTTCTAGAAAAGAGATATTGTCACCTGTGTCAGATGTTTCAGAGTGGTTACATAAGATGAGGACTGAGAAGAGACAGATGGATTTGTCCATTGAGGTTTTTGGTGATCTTTGCCAGAGTGGTGTCATTGAGTGGTATGGAATTAGGGCAGGTTGTATCTGACGGGTGTGGTGGGGATGGGGAGTGCATTTAACTACCGTTCTAAATGTGGTGTTTATCTTATCCATTCATTTCCTTATTCTAAGATCCCTTAACAATACATAGTGATAATGTATTCATTCTTTTGTCCCTGGTGTTTTGTTTTTTTGTTTTCACTCACTGTTATGTCTGTGAGATTCATTCATCCTGATACATAGAGCTCTGTTCTAAGTTTTTTAAACTAGAGTCTTGGGTTTTATTACCGTAAAATCATATCAGTTAAAAGAAAATGATTGCTTTGCAAATATTTATTCCTAAGACTCTCTTATTTTTTGTTTATTAGCAAGAAGAAGGATGTTGAAGGATACACCCTGGGCTTGTACAGTTGCTTTCTTCAGGAGGATCTAGTTTCTGATTTAAATTAGAATGGTTTTGGTATTTTAATATTTGGAATGATAATTGCTACTGGTTTTGGTAAATAGTATTTAATTCTTTTAGTTCAAGAAAGTCTTTTTTATGCTGTACTTAATCACCTAAAGAGATCTTTTTTAATGTTTTTTTATTTCTTATTTTTGAGAGAGAGAGAGAGAGAGAGAGAGAGACAGAGAGACAGAGTGCAAGCAGGGGAGGGACAGAGAGAGAGGGAGACACAGAATCCAAAATGGGCTCCAGGCTCTGAGCTATAAGCACAGAGCCTGATGCGGGGCTTGAACTCATGAACTGTGAGATCAGACCTGAGCTGAAGTCGGATGCTGACTGAGCCACCCAGGTGCCCCTAGAGAGGTCTTTTTTAAGCTCAAGTGTCTGTTTCTTTCAGCAACCCTGTTTTGTTAAAGGCCTGTTCTGCTTGTCCTTTCTTTGGCTTTGGAGTCCCCTTATGTGGATTGTTATTTTCCTTTGTCTGCTCATTGGGACTCAAGTGTCTTAGGTCCCAGCAGCTGTGTGACTGGAAAGGGCACAGTAGTTTCTGCCCATAAGCCAGCACTGTAGCAGTGGGCATGTTGTCATGTCAGTAAGCTGCTCACACCACTGCGAGGTATCAGGAAGAAGTCTCTCTGTACTCTTGTTCCCTGGTGCTGTCCTTGTCTCAAGGTGGAAAGCACCCAGCCTAACTCTTTAGTTTTTTTTCAGCATTTTCACATCCAGAGAAACCTGGTATACTCCCATAGACAATATCAACTGTCCCCTAGGAGTTCATAGAGTCCTGAAGGCTGACCCTTCACCAAAAGCCCTGTTCCCATCCTTGTACTTTGGCTCTACTACATCAGACCCTAAGCCCTTGGCTCAGAGTTCTCATCTCTTCCACAGATGAAAATCTCTGCATCACCCCTTACTATCAGGTCTCAGGCCCATCCTGTGACCTCATTCTCTTGGCTGACTACAGTACCTACTTGGCTCAAGAACAGAGTGGATGGATCAGACTTGGGAATAGAGGGGATCCTGGGATATCTTTAACCTACCATCTGCCCAAAATCCATCTAAATTTCTTAAATATACTACTAAATTCCCATGAAGAAATGAGATCATTCAGTTTTCTAAAGTTTTTTAACTTCTTTAAGTATTATTACCAATTTGATAAGTGAAAATAGTATCTCATTTTCATTTCTATAGTTATTAGTGAAGTCAAGCATACTTTTATATTTATAGGCCATTTATATTCTGGTTTAAATCACCCATTCAAAGTGTTTCTCTCCCTTTAATCAGTGTGGGTGCTGTACATTTCTTGTGAAGTTTTTCTCTATAAAACATATTCAGATCCCTGCCAGATAGGTTATAAATAAATTACAGATGGATAGCATAGATCATTCAATTGAAGTATAATATACATACAGAAAAGTGCCCACATCTTAATTATACAGCTTGATGCATAAGTGGTGATCAAAAAACAATATTACAAGCATACCACTTATGCCCACTTCCAGTCTCTATCTTCTCTACAGGGTAACCCTTTGTGCCTGACTTATTTCATTCAATGTAAGGTTGCCAGAGAAAATATAGGATAACTAGTTAAATTTGAATTTCAGATAAACGATGAATCATTTTTCATGGAACATACTTATATTACAAATGATTCATCGTTTATCTGAAATTCAAATTTAACTGGTTGTTCTGTATTTTTTTTCTTTTGCTAAATCTAGTAATCCTGACTCAACATTGTGCTTTTGAGATTAATCCATATTATTGCATGTAGTTGTACTTCATTCATTTTCATCACTATACATATTCCATTGGTGAATATGCCACAGTTTATTTATCCTTTCTACTGCTGGATGAGCATTTGGGTAATCTCCAGTTTGGGGCTGTTATGAATAGTGCTGCTATGAATATTCTTGTATATATATTTTGGTGAACATATGTACCCAAATTCCTTCAATCCTGAATCCTCCTGTAACTTCTACCCTATCTCCTTCCCTTTAGAGCCAAGTCCTCAAAAAAGTTAACACTGCTTAGCAACACATGTGATTCACTCTTAGTTACATTTTTTGATGAGATATAACACATAAAGAAAATTGCATATATAATGTATATAGTTTAATAATTATTAAGTGAACAATCATGTAACTATCACATAGGATGAAAAAACCAAACATTTCCAGTGCCTGTGTATACCCCTCTCAGGTCATGACCTCCTCCCTTCCCTCTAGAGGTCACCACTCCAGGGGTGCCTGGGTGGCTTAGTCGGTTGGGCATCCGACTTCGGCTCAGGTCATGATCTCACTGTTCCCGAGCTCGAGCCCCGTGTTGGGCTCTGTGCTAACAGCTCAGAGCCTGGAGCCTGTTTCGAATTCTGTCTCCCTCTCTGTCTCTGCCCGTCCCCTGCTCATGCTCTCTCTGTCTCTCTCTCCTTTTCTCTCTCTTCTCAAAAATAAATAAACATTAAAAAAAATGTAGAGGTCACCACTCCTGACTTTTATGATGGTGATTCCCTTGCTTTCCTTGATGGTAGTGCCACCTGTGTATAAATCTCTTAAGTAGCATAGTTTAGATTTGTCTATTTTTTAACTTTATATAACTGGAAATCATACTGTATGTAATCTTTTGTGTCTTACATTTTCCATTCAACATTGTGAGTGAGAGATTCATCTATGTTGCATATAGCTGTGGTTCCTTTATTTCCATTTTGGTAGAGAACCCCATTGTTTGACTGTACCACTATTTATTCTTTCTACTGTTGATGAATAGTAAATTTGTTCCCAGTTTGGGGGTATTATTAACAACACCCTTATGAACATTCTTGTTTATATACCTTGATGCAGAGGTATAAGAATTTTCTGGGGTATATACTGAGAAAGAGAATTATTGGATCATAGGGTACATACTCAACTGTCTTCCAAAGTGTTTCAGTGTATGAACGTCCCTGTATTTCCACATTCCCCAACACTGTTTGGTCAGAGTTTAAAATTTTTGCCCATCTAGTGAGTGTGGAGTGAGAAATCTCATGTGGTTTATTTATTTATTTTTTTTTTTTAATTTTTTTTTTCAACGTTTATTTATTTTTGGGACAGAGAGAGACAGAGCATGAACGGGGGAGGGGCAGAGAGAGAGGGAGACACAGAATCGGAAACAGGCTGCAGGCTCTGAGCCATCAGCCCAGAGCCTGACGCGGGGCTCGAACTCATGGACCGCGAGATCGTGACCTGGCTGAAGTCGGACGCTTAACCGACTGCGCCACCCAGGCGCCCCATATTTATTTTTTATTTTTTTTAATGTTTATTTTTGAGAGAGAGGGAGAGACAGAGAGTGAACAGGGGAGGAGCAGAGAGGTAGGGAGGCAGAATCAGAAGCAGGCCCCAAGCTCTGAGCTGTCAGCACAGAGCCCTACGTGGGGCTCAAACCCACAGACTGCAAGATCATGACCTGAGCCGAAGTCGGACACTCAACCAACTGAGCCACCCAGGCACTCTGCATGTGGTTTTAATGTTCATTACCTCAATGATTAAAAGGATTAACCACCTTTTTCTTTAAATGTTTATTTATTTATTTTTGCGAGGGAGACAGAGAGAGGGAAGGGCATAGGAAAAGAGAGAATCCCGAGCAGGCTCTGCGCCATCAGCATGGAGCCTGATGCAGGGCTCGAACTCACAAACTGAGAGATCATGACCTGAGCCAAAATCAAGATTCAGACGATTAACTGACTGGGCCACCCACCTACCCCAGATAACCCTTTTCTATATTTTTTGGCCACATATATTTTCTTTTCTATAAAATACTTGTTGTAGTCTTTCTCGTTTTTCTATTGTGTCTGTCTTATTACTGATTTTAAAAAGTAGTTTTTTATATGCTGTAGATTCTAGCCACTGTTTAGTTATATTTATTGCAAACCTCCCCACTCTCACATGTTTTGCAAATGTCTTCTCCCTCTTCTCTAGCTTGTCTTTTCACTCTCTTATGATCCTTTTACTTTGTGTCTTGTTTAAGAAATCCTTCAGGGGCGCCTGGGTGGCGCAGTCGGTTAAGCGTCCGACTTCAGCCAGGTCACGATCTCGCGGTCTGTGAGTTCGAGCCCCGCGTCGGGCTCTGGGCTGATGGCTCAGAGCCTGGAGCCTGTTTCCGATTCTGTGTCTCCCTCTCTCTCTGCCCCTCCCCCGTTCATGCTCTGTCTCTCTCTGTCCCAAAAATAAATAAACGTTGAAAAAAAAAAGAAATCCTTCAGTAGTGCACAGTCTTGAAAATATTCTTTTACATTCTTTAATAAAAGCTTCACAGTTTTGCCTTTCGCATTTAAGTCTTTAATATACCTAGAACTGTTTCCTGTACATGGTATGGTGTGAGGATCCAATTTTGTTTTTCCACATAAATACCCATTTTTCCTAGCACCATTTATTAAAAAGTCTGTCCTTTCCCCACTGCTGAGCGGTGTGACTTCTGTCATATACTAAGGCCCAAATATGTCTTGGTCTGTTTCTGGGCAGTCTATTTCATTAAGTCTAATTAAATCTTCCAAATCTATGTCCATAGTATATCTCCCCATTTACTTAGGACTTCTTTAATATTGGGCAATAGTTTTCCCTGTAGAGGTCTTATACATCTGTTGTTATTTTTTTAACATTTAATTTTTTTAATGTTTATTTTTGAAAGAGAGACAGAGCATGATTGGGGGAAGGACAGAGAGAGAGACACAGAATCCTAAGCAGGCTCCAGGCTCCGAACTGTCAGCACAGAGCCTGACGTGTGGTTCAAACTCACAGACCACAAGATCATGACCTGAGTTGAAGGTGGTTGCCTAACCAACTGAAGCCACCTAGGCGCCCCATGTATCTGTTGTTCTATTTATAGGTAATTTATATTTTGACAGTATTAGAAGATATTTTTTTAAGTTTTTTATTTTAATTCAATTTAGTTAACATTAGTTCAAGTTGTACAATATAGCAATTTAACAATTCCATACATCACCCACTGCTTATCAAGAGTGCACTCCTTAATCCCCATCACCTATTTAACCCGACCCCCGACCCCCCTCCCTTCTGGTAACTGTTATTTTGTTCTCTATAATTATCTGTTTCCTGGTGTGTCTCTATCTTTTTTTCCCTTTGCTCATTTGTTTCTTAAATTCCACATATGAGTGAAATCATATGGTATTTGTCTTTCTCTGTGTTATTTGCTTAGCATAATACTCTAGCTCCAACCATGTCATTGCAAATGGCAAGATTTCATTCTTTTTTACCGCTGAATAATATTCCATTATATATATACACCACTTCTTTATTCGTTCATCAATCAGTGGAAACTTGGGCTGCTTCCATAATTTGGTTATTTTAGATAATTCTCCTATAAACATAGGGGTGGAATTAGTGTTTTTGTATTCTTTGGGTAAGTACCCAGTAGTACAATTGCTGGATCTTAGGGTAGTTCTATTTTTAACTTTTTGAGGGACCTCCATACTGTTTTCCAGAGTGGCTGCACCAGTTTGCATTCCCATCAACAGTGCAGGAGGGATCCTTTTTCTCCACATCCTCGCCAACACCTGTATTCTTATGTTGTTGATTTTAGCCATTCTGACAAGTGTGTGGTGATATCTCATTGTAGTTTTGGTTTGCATTTCCCTGATGGTAAGTGATGTTGAACATAATTTCATATGTTTGTTGGCCATCGATATGTCTTCTTTGGAGAAATGTCTGTTTATGTCTTCTGCCCATTTTTTAATTGGATTGTTTTATGGATGTTGAGTTTTATAAGTTCTTACTATATTTTGGATATTAGGGTGCCTGGATGGCTCAGTCAGTTGAGCCTCCAACTCTTGATTTTGGCTCAGGTCGTGATCCCAAGGTTGTAGGATTGGGCCCTGTGGTGGGCTCCACACTGACAACACGGACCCTGCTTGGGATTCTCTCTCTCTGTCCCCTCCCCCAATTGCGATTTCTTTCTCTCTAAATAAATAAATAAATAAGCTTTAAATATATATATGTGTATATATACAGTATATATATATATATATACACATATATATAGTATATATATATATACACATATATAGTATATATATATATACACACATATATATAGTATATATATATATAGTATATATAATATATATATATAGTATATATATATATATATATACACATATATATATTTGGATAGTAGCCCTTTATCGGATATGACATTTGCAAATATCTTCCCCCATTCCATAGGTTGCCTTTTAGTTGTATTGATTGTTTCCTTCACTGTGTAAAAGCGTTTTATTTTGATGAAGTCCCAATAGTCTATTTTTACTTTTGTTTCCCTTGCCTCCAGAGACATATCTAGAAAGAAGTTGCTATGGCCAATGTCAAAGAGGTTACTGCCTGTTCTCTCTTCTAGGATTTTTATGGTTTCAAGTCTCACATTTAAGTCTTTTTTTAAAGTTTATTTATTTATTTTGAGAGAGAGAGAGAAGAATGAGAAGGGGGGAGGGGGGAGAGAGAGAGAGAGAGAGAGAGAGAGAGAGAGAGAGAGAGAAATAGAGGAGAGAATCCCAAGCAGGCTCCATGCTGTCAGTGCACAGCTCGATGCAGGGCTTAATATTACTCACCAACCATGAGATCATGACCTGAGCTGAAATTAAGAGTTGGACGCTAGGGGCACCTGGGTGGCTCAGTAGGTTGAGTGTCCAACTTCAGCTCAGGTCATGATGTCACAGTTTGTGAGTTTGAGCCCCACGTCTGGCTCTGTTCTGATAGCTCATAGTTCAGAGCCTGGAGCCTGCTTCGGATTCTGTGTCTCCCTCTTTCTCTCTGCCCTTCTCCTGCTCGCTCTCTCTCTCTCTCTCTCTCTCTCTCTCTCTCTTTCTCTGTCTCTCTCTCAAAAATAAACATTAAAATTAAAAAAAAAGAGTTGGATGCTTCACCAACTGAACCATCCAGGTGCCCCTCACATTTAATCCATTCTGAATTTATTTTGAGGTATGGAGTAAGAAAGTGGTCCAGTTTCATTCTTTTGCGTGTAGCTGTCTAGTTTTCCTAACACCATTTGTTGAAGAGACTGTTCTTTTCCTGTTGGATATTCTTTCTTGTTTGTTGAAGATTGACCATGTAGTTGTGGGTTTAGAAGTGATATTATAAAATCTTTTTTATTGAAATATAATATAAAACCAGGAAATTACATGTAAGCAAATAGCTTGCTGAATTTTCACAAATTGAACAAACTCATGTAACTAGCGTAGGTAGAATATTTAAAAATTTTATATTCTAACCTTATTTTTGGTATGGAAATAAAACTTATTTTTAATATTGATTTTGTCTGTCTAGGAACCTGATTCCCTCTCCTAGTCATCTATCTTTACCCACCTTGCTAAAACCACTATGTAAAAGATCATCAGTGATATCTTAATTACCAAAACAAGTTGGTTCTTTCCAGTGTTCATCTTACCTGACCTCTTAGTGGCTTTGACATTTGAACACACCCTTCTTGAAACTTCTCTTGGTTTGTAAATCTTCATTCTCCTGGTTCTTTTTCTAACTCGGACTATTCTTTTTCATTCTCTTTTGCTTTTGCTTTTTCCCATTCTGTCATGCTAATTATTGCACCCAGCATGATCTCCTCGATTAGGAATGAGTACCCACTGCCTGCTGTTAGCTCTTCCTTAGTAATATTGTAGAGATGCACCCACTTCCTTCTGCCTCTGCAAAATCCCTGCCTTCACCCTACACACCTGGAGACGAGCCTCCTAGGAGGCTCCAAAGAGGCATTCCATTCTAAATACCATACCTACATTAACCTCCTTAAAATACCACTTCGTAAAAAAAAAAAAAATACTACTTTGTACATGGTACTTTCCCTGATTAGAAACTAAGTGGCACATCATTGCTTCCAGGATGAACTCTAAACACCATAGCCAGGCCTTCCAGACCCCATGTACCCTGGTCCCAGCCTACCTGCTCAACTGTCTTTCACAGCTTCCCCTGCCCACACTCGCCACCCCAGCTACACAGCCTTCACAACATACCCAGCTAATTCTGGCTTCTGTGCACTTTCATCACAGCCATCTCCTCCTCTCTCCCAGAATGCTGTCGTGCTCTCCTCCCCCATCAAACTATCTACAACATAGCCATGTTTTCAAGGTCCAATTTAAGTCTTAGATTTTTCGATGTTGCCCTTGTAACCATTCCATCTTCTAATGTATTTTTTGTCTCCTTGAGATTCTCTAGTACCAGGGGACAACATTGTCAGTTTCTGGCCCCTATGTCTTTCCAGCTTTATCTCCCACCACCTGCCTACAAATGACAAGGTTCCAACCACAGCAGTCTACTCATCATTTCCAAACAGTAATTTCGTTTCAGATCTCTGTGCTGTTGTACTTGTATGTTCTCTGCTAGATTTTTTTTTCCCCTCTTCACTGCCTCGCAAATCTGGCTCCATCAAGCGCCCATTTCCTCCTATGTTTTTAACCTCTCCCTTTCTACTGGCTTCCCCCCAACATAGAAGCATACTGATGTGTTTTACCCATTTTTTTTTTTATAAATTTTTTTTTTTTTCAACGTTTATTTATTTTTTGGGACAGAGAGAGACAGAGCATGAACGGGGGAGGGGCAGAGAGAGAGGGAGACACAGAATCGGAAACAGGCTCCAGGCTCTGAGCCATAGCCCAGAGCCCGACGCGGGGCTCGAACTCATGGACCGCGAGATCGTGACCTGGCTGAAGTCGGATGCTTAACCGACTGCGCCACCCAGGCGCCCCTGTTTTACCCATTTTAAAACAAAACAAAATCCTTCATCCTCCTACTACGGTTCTCTTCCCTTTACCTTTCACTCTGCTTGCCAGCCCCCCATCCTCATCCCATTGAAACTGTCCATGCTGAGGTCACCCAGTGACCTGAAAAACTGGATCCATTAGGCTGTTTTCAGTCCTCCTCCTACTTGGTGACTCCA
Source organism: Felis catus (assembly GCF_018350175.1). Lineage (NCBI taxonomy): Eukaryota > Metazoa > Chordata > Mammalia > Carnivora > Felidae > Felis > Felis catus. Next base: position 57,412,576 of record NC_058386.1, read on the forward strand.
CAGTGCCTGACAGCCTGCCCCCACCTTTTTTTTAAATATGAAATTTATTGTCAAATTGGTTTCCATACAAAACCCAGTGCTCATCCCAACAGGTGCCCTCCTCAATTCCCCTTTATCTAGACAGTCTCCTTCCTCGCTTGGATGTGTGACACTGCCCTCTCCTGGGCTTCCTCTTTTCTGAGGACTCTCTCGGGCTCCTCTTCCACCCACCCATACCTGAACCAGCTCAGGTTCTGTCCTGGATTTTTTTTCTTTTTCTTCCCACTGTTCAAGCCCATCACCTTGCCACCTTCACACAACTGTAGGTGGTCTCACCAACTTAGGTGCTTATAACTCCTACCTACACGCTGCCCATCCCAGACCTCTACCTTCAGCCCATATCTTACAACTACATTTCAACCTCTAAATGTAGTTGCCTGTGGGGCAGCTCACGGATGTCCCACAGACACCTCCCATTCCACATATCTAAAACTGAACTCCTCATCCCTCCCTGCTTGTGTGAAAGCTGCCCTTCCATCACCTTCAGTATATAATACCAATATGCCCTTAGTCACCCATGCCAGAAACCAGGGCATCAAGCCATGCTCTTCCTTCACTCTGGCTCCTTCTCCCAATCCCATCATTCACCAAGTTCTTCCAGTCTTACTTTCTCATCTCTCAAATCACTTTCTTTTCTCTAACCCTACAACCACTACCTTAGTTCAAGCCTTCATCATTGCTTAGCTTATAGCAAGCTTTCCAACTGGTTTCCCTATCTTTTTCAGGCACCCTTGCAAGCCTTCTACCAATCAGCAGCCAGGATGTTTTCCTAAACTGGATATCCCTGCTTAGAGCTCTCCTCATGGCTCCTTACTTTGTATTACACTGCTTGGCATGACCTTTGTGCTCTAGCCCTGCCTACCTGGCTGGCTTCCCCTGTCCTCACCCCTTCCTTGGCAATCTGCTTAGCCGTTCTAAGTGTGCCAAGTTCTCTCTTGTCTGTGCTTCTTTGTACATCACGCTCCCTCTGCCGGAAATGCCTTCCTTCTGTCGTCACATGGCTAATTTTGTTTGCCCTTCAATGCTCAACTCTGATTTCATCCCCTTGAAGAAACTTTCTTTGACCACCTTCGGTCCCCCCGCCATCTCGGGGTAACCTCTTTCCTACAGTAACACTAACCCAACTCTGTCATACGGTCGTCTCCTAAAATGACTGACTCCCCCAGTAGGCAGCAAGCCAGGCAAAGGTGTCTTATTCATCTTTGAATCCTTAGGGCCTGGCATAGTGCCTGACACGTAGTTGGTCCTGACTGAGTGCCTGAGTTTCTTGCTCCCTTTTGATCTGACTGGCAATTCTTATTAATATTTCAATTCAGGGGCGCCTGGATGGCGCAGTCGGTTAAGCGTCCGACTTCAGCCAGGTCACGATCTCGCGGTCCGTGAGTTCGAGCCCCGCATCAGGCTCTGGGCTGATGGCTCGGAGCCTGGAGCCTGTTTCTGATTCTGTGTCTCCCTCTCTCTCTGCCCCTCCCCCGTTCATGCTCTGTCTCTGTCCCAAAAATAAATAAACGTTGAAAAAAAATTAAAAAAAAATATTTCAATTCACAATTTAGATGTCACCCAAATGTGAAATCTCTAATATGAAGCATAGCATCAGCTGGTGCTCCATAGTGTTTTTTCCTAACACTTTATTATGAGATTTTTCAAAGATACAGCAAAGTTAAAAGATTTTACAAGAACAGCCCTAAACCTAGCATCTGGATTCCGCCATTAACATTTTAGTCTATTTGCTTTATGACATATCTAGCCACTCATTAAGCCATATTCTTTTTCATTTTTTAAAATTTATTTTTATTTTTTAAATATAATATATTGTCAAATTGGCTTCCATACAACACCCAGTGCTCATGCCAACAAGTGCCCTCCTCAATGCCCATCACCCACTTTGCCCTCTCCCCCGCCCCTCATCAACCCTCAGTTTGCTCTCAGTATTTAAGAGTCTTTTATGGTTTGCCTCCCTCCCTCTCTGTAACTTTTCCCCCCTTCCCCTCCTCCATGTTCTTCTGTTAAGTTTCTCAAGAGCCACATGAGTGAAAACATATGGTATCTATCTTTCTCTGACTGACTTAATTCACTTAGTATGACACTCTCCAGTTTCATCCACATTGCTGCAAATGGCCAGATTTCATTCTTTCTCATTGCCAAGTAGTATTCTTTTTCAAATGCATTTTAAAGTAAATCACACACATTAGTACACTTCCTCCTAAATACTTAAGCTTACGTGTTATTAACTGGAGTTTAATATTTGCTTATATTTTTTAATGTAAAATTTGAAAGAATGGAAAGCATAAGGAGTGACGTTGAGCATCTTTTCATGTGCCTGTTGGCCATCCAGATGTCTTCTTTAGAGAAGTGTCTATTCATGTTTTCTGCCCATTTCTTCACTGGATTATTTGTTTTTCGGGTGTGGAGTTTGGTGAGCTCTTTATAGATTCTGGATACTAGCCCTTTGTCCGATATGTCATTTGCAAATATCTTTTCCCATTCTGTTGGTTGCCTTTTAGTTTTGTTGGTTGTTTCCTTTGTTGTGCAGAAGCTTTTTATCTTCATAAGGTCCCAGTAATTCATTTTTGCTTTTAATTCCCTTGCCTTTGGGGATGTGTCGAGTAAGAGATGGCTACAGCTGAGGTCAGAGAGGTCTTTTCCTGCTTTCTCCTCTAGGGTTTTGATGGTTTCCTGTCTCACATTCAGGTCCTTTATCCATTTTGAGTTTATTTTTGTGAATGGTGTGAGAAAGTGGTCAGTTTCAACCTTCTGCATGTTGCTGTCCAGTTCTCCCAGCACCATTTGTTAAAGAGACTATCTTTTTTCAAAACCACACTCAGATATCACCTCACACCAGTCAGAGTGGGCAAAATGAACAAATCAGGAGACTATAGATGCTGGAGAGGATGTGGAGAAACGGGAACCCTCTTGCACTGTTGGTGGGAATGCAAATTGGTGCAGCCGCTCTGGAAAGCAGTGTGGAGGTTCCTCAGAAAATTAAAAATAGACCTACCCTATGACCCAGCAATAGCACTGCTAGGAATTTACCCAAAGGATACAGGAGTACTGATGTATAGGGGCACTTGTGCCCCAATGTTTATAGCAGCACTCTCAACAATAGCCAAATTATGGAAAGAGCGTAAATGTCCATCAACTGATGAATGGATAAAGAAATTGTGGTTTATATACACAATGGAGTACTACATGGCAATGAGAAAGAACGAAATATGGCCCTTTGTAGCAACGTGGATGGAACTGGAGAGTGTGATGCTAAGTGAAATAAGCCATACAGAGAAAGACAGATACCATCTGTTTTCACTCTTATGTAGATCCTGAGAAACTTAACAGAAACCCATGGGGGAGGGGAAGAAAAAAAAAAAGAGGTTAGAGTGGGAGAGAGCCAAAGCATAAGAGACTCTTAAAAACTGAGAACAAAGTGAGGGTTGATGGGGGGTTGGAAGGAGGGGAGGGTGGGTGATGGGTATTGAGGAGGGCACCTTTTGGAATAAGCACTGGGTGTTGTATGGAAACCAATTTGACAATAAATTTCATATATTGAAAAAAAAAGCATAAATTTTAAGTGTATACTGAGTTTTGACAAATCCATTTACCTAAAAGCCTATAACCTAACACCTTATCGTGATACAGATTACTTCCCTTCTCAGTCAGTTGTCACCCTGCCACATCTCACTGCATTCTTCCTTTTCATTGTAATTATTTGTCAGTTTTCCCCACTAGACTTTGAGTTCCTTGGAGGTAAAGACCAGTTCTTATTTTCCCACTAACTGTGCCAAGCACTGTGCCTGGCACACATTTGGCGTTCAGTAACTGTTAGTTGGCCGGATGAATGCATATCTGCCTTATCCCCGGAATATGAGCACATGTTGTATTCATTCTCTTTCTTTCTCATTTCCCACATTTAAAAGGTTCCTTGGTCATGTCATTTTTATGTCTCAGATACCTTTCTTTAAAAAAAATTTTTTAATGTTTATTCATTTTTGAGACGGAGAGAGCATGAGTAGGGGAGGGGCAGAGAGAGAGGGAGACACAGAATCTGATTCAGACTCCAGACTCTCAGCTGTCAGCACAGAGCCTGACGCAGGGCTCAAACTCATGAACCGCAAGATCATGACCTGAGCTGAAGTCGGACGTTTAACCAACTGAGCCACCCAGGCTCCTTTTCTGGTGTTCCAGTCATTAGAGATCTCTCACCTGAACTATTAAAATAACTTCCTAAAAGGTTTCCTGTTTTTAATGTTTATTTACTTTTGAGAGAGAGAGCGAGAGACAGAGCATGAGGTGGGGAGGAGCAGAGAGAGAGGGAGACACAGAATCCGAAGCAGGCTCCAGGCTCTGAGATGTCAGCACGGAGCCTGACACAGGGCTCAAACCCACAGATTGCGAGGTCATGACCTGAGCCGAAGTCAGATGCTCAACCGACTGAGCCACCCAGGCACCCTCTAAATGGTTTCTTAAAACACCAGTTTTTTACTCCCAAATTGACCTCCCAACTGACGACCAAAGTAATATTTACCAAATCCAAATTCGATCACATATACCCCCTCTTTAAAACTTTTCATTTGTTTCCATCATCTACAGCAGATGTTTTTATCTGCCTTCCTTTAAAAAATTTTTTTTTCAACGTTTATTTATTTTTGGGACAGAGAGAGACAGAGCATGAACAGGGGAGGGGCAGAGAGAGGGAGACACAGAATCGGAAACAGGCTCCAGGCTCTGAGCCATCAGCCCAGAGCCCGACGCGGGGCTCGAACTCACGGACCGCAAGATCATGACCTGGCTGAAGTCGGACGCTTAACCGACTGTGCCACCCAGGCGCCCCATGCCTTCCTTTTAAAGCAGAGGAACTCTTCTTTAAGTGAAATCTTACAACAAATTATAACAGTTGAAATAAATTAAAAAACAGATTTTAAATTCATGTTAATTTATTTTATAAGTTCAAATGTATAACACTGTATAAGTCAATCTTCAAACAAGAAGAACATTATAGTTATGATCACAATTTCTTTCTTTATGTTAACAGGCATAGAGTTTTCTGTAATAAAAAATGAAGTACAATGAAGGACATATCTAGAATATATATAAGGACTTGTATCTAGAATATATCAGACTTCAGAAGAACTCTGGAAACTCAAAAGTAAAAAAAAACAATCCAAGTACAAAGTAAGCAAAAAACACAAACAGATGTTTCGCCAAAGAGGACATACAGATGGCAATAACTGCATGAAAAGGTGTTCAGCATCCTTAGTCATTAAGGAAATACAAATGAAAACCACAATGAGGTATTACTGCACACCTCTCATAATAGCTAAAAGAAAAAATAGTGACAATACCAAATGCTGCCAAGAATGTGGAAAAATTGAATCTCTCATACATTGCTGGTGGGAATGTAGAAAGGTACACTCAGGGAAATAATATGTTCTTATCAAACAATATAGCAATTGCACTATTGGACATTTATCCCAAAGAAAGTGTATGTTCACACAAAAATTCGTACGTGAATGTTCATAGCTGCTCTATTTGTAATAACCAAAAACTGGAAATGATTCAAAATGTCCATCAGCAGGCGAATGGTTAAACAAAAATGTAGTTCATCCATGCTGTGTAATACTACTCAGTAGTAAAAAGGAATGATTACTGGAGTACCTGGGTGGCTCAGTCAGTTAAGCATCCGACTTCAGCTCAGGTCACGATCTTGTGGTTCATGAGTTCCAGCCCCGCGTTGGGCTCTGTGCTGACAGCTCAGAGCCTAGAACCTGCTTTAGATTCTGGGTCTCCCCCTCTCTCTCTGCCCCTCCCCTGATTGTGCTCTGTCTCTGTCTCTCTCTTTCAAAAATTAATAAACATTTTTAAAAAGTATTAAAAAAAAAAAAAAGGAATGACTATCGATGCAGACAACACCTTGGATGGATTATTGTTATGCTGAGTGGGGAAAAAAAAGTCCAGTCTCAAAAAGTTACATACTGTGTGATGCCATTTAAACATTCTTGAAATAGCAAACTTAAATAGGAGAACAGATTAATGGTTGACAAGGGCTAGGGATTGGGGAGTAAAGGAGTAGGTGTGCATATAAAGGGTAGCACGAGAAAGCTGTGTGGTGATGGGACAGTTCTGTATCTTGATTTTGGTGTTGGTTACTTGAAGTTATACACGTGATAAAATTGCATAGAACTACACACACATACACACACACACACACACACACACACACACACAGAGTACATGTAAAAACTCCTGAAATCTGAATAAGCTCTGGGGATTGTGCCAATGTTAATTTTCAGGTTTTGATACTGTGCTATAGCTGTGCAATATGTTACCATTGGGGAGGCTAGGTGAATGATGTATAAGACCTTCCTGTACTTTTCTTTGCAACTTCCTGTGAATCTAAATAATTATTTTGAAAGAAAAACTTTTTTAAATGCACTATAATAAAAAGCATTTTTTTCTCTTTCCCCAAATCCCTAGTCCACATTTCTAGATATTTTCTCTTTCTATACAAATAGAGGCGTATAATGTACTCTGTTCTAGTCTATGCTTTATTTTTTTCACTGAAGGATATATGTTGGAGGTTGTTCCATGTGGAGCTCTACCACATTCTTTTTTATGTCTATATATTGTATAGATAGACCATTGTATTTATTATACCATTCCCTTACTGATGAACATTTAGATTGGTTCTAGACTTTCACCATTACAAAGTAAGCTCTAGTGAACATTCTTCATTCTTAGTATATGACATGATGGGGATTCTAGATGACAGAACCTTATTTAAGGTTTTGCATCTAACTTTTCCTATAATTTATTCTGGTGACACATTACCAAGAGTATCCTGATTCATCATATGTAGCTGTGAATTATAAACACTTTTTTTTTCATTTGAAAAGAGAGAGAGTACGCATGAGCAGAGGAGAGGGGCAGAGGGAGAGGGAGAGAGATCATCTTAAGGTGGCTCCACACTCAGTGCAGAGCTCTACATGGAGCTCGGTCCCACAACCCTGGGATCATGACCTGAGCCAAAATCAGGAGTGGGACACTCAACCAACTGAGCCACCCCAATGCCCCTAAACACTTTGTAACAGTCCAAATTACAACCTCAGGATTCTCCTCAATTATTTACCTGATCTGGGAGTTTCACATGATAGGACATTTAAATCGAAAGTTGTATCACTAGCAATATCTTTTCTAGTTTATGTTATGTAATAACTTTAAATGCTTTTAACAGGATACTTGCAAAGTTTACAAGAAGCACTGAAACTATCTTTTTTTAGTGCCATTGGCTAAGTGTTTCATATGCACTTTCTCATTTAATCATTTTTTCTAGCTTTTATTGAGATATTATTGACATATATGTAAGTTTAAGGTATACAGTGTGATTATTGGATACATGTATATATTGTGAAATGATTACCATAATAAGGTTAGTTAACACCTCTATCCCCTTACATAACTACCGTGTGTGTGTGTGTGTGTGTGTGTGTGTGTGTGTGTGTGTCTGGTGATAGCATTTAGGATTTACTCTCTTAACAACTATCAAGTATACAATACAGTAATGTTAATTATAGTCACCATGCTTTACATGAGATCCCCAGAACTTATTCATCTAATAGCTGGAAGTTTGTATTCTTTGACCAACACCTCCCCATTTCTCTCACTCCTCAGCCTCTGGCAGCCACCATTCCACTCTCTTTCTGTGAGTTCAGCTTGTTTAGATTCCACGTATAATTGAGAACATATAGTATTTGCCTTTCTCCATCAGACTTATTTCACTTAGCATAATGTTCTCAAGGTTCATCCATGTTGCAAAAGGCAGGATTTCCGTCTTTTTTGTGGCTGAATAATATTCCTTTGTATGTATATGTGTGTGTGTACACCGAATTCTGTGTATCCATTCATCTATCAGTGGGCATGTAGATTGTGAACATCCATTTGGTACTATACAACTGATGATGATGCAGTGATAAGTGCATGAATTTGAAGAATTGCCTCTGCCTGGTGTTTCGGTACAAACTTGTACTATAGTGGTATAATAACTTGCACGATTTTCCATGAGCGAGTATGTGACCAGGGAAAAGTCTATGCAAAGCCACAGCCTTAAAATACACATTTGCGAAACATTAAGACATGCACACATATTAGAGGTATTTTCAAAGACTGTAGAAAAATTAATTAACCTTGCTGCACAAAAAAATGTGCTGGTAGACTTCAGCATGTTAAGATTTGAAATACAGCACACTGGAGTGAGCTGTGTAAAGGCAGTTTTTAAAATAGTTAAAATGACTGTAAGTAGTGGTGATGATTACACAACAGTGTGAATGTACTTAGTGCTACTGAACTGTACACTTAAAAATGGTTACAATGGTAAATTTTATGTTACATATATCTTGCCATAGTAAGCTCCAGGCTCTGAGCTGTCAGCACAGAGCCCAATGTGGGGCTTGAAGCCACGAACTGTGAGATCATGACCTGAGCTGAAGTCAGACGCTTAACTGACTGAGCTACCCAGGTGCCCCTATCTTACCACAGTAAAAAATTTAAAAAAACAAAACCCAAATGACCGTTGCAGAAACTCTGAAGAATCTCTGTGGTTCCCTAAAGTATCCCTAAGGTTCTGAGGGACACAGTTTGAAAACCACTGCCCTACGTGAGAAATACAAATACCTGAGACCGACCTATCTGTCGTGCATTTATGATCTCTCCTGAGCTGCCCTCTAACCTGATTATTTGTCACTCTCCATCTTATAACTTGCATTGTATTCATACTGAATTACCCGTAGTTCTTCACAAATATGTGCCTTGGCATATGCTACTTCCTCTGCCTGGAATGCCCTTGCACTGTTCTTTCCTACTCTTCCGTCCTCCACTGGCACTGTTCTAGTCATCCTTCACAGTTCAGCTCAAATTTTTCATTCTTTTCTGAAGCCGTCTGTTACCTTCCCAGGTAAAGTTTACCACTCCCTCTTATGAGAACCCATTTCGACTATATGTATACTTTAATGTTATATTTGCAATTATTTTTGTTTGTGCATCCATCTCTCCCTGTAGATTATGAACTCCTTGAGAGTGGAGATTGTGACTTATTCATCTTTGTATCTCTAGTACCTAGCACAGTGCCTGGAACATTGTGCATGTTCACTAAGCGTTCGATGAAAAGGACTCAGATGTGTGGGGTGAGAAAAGAGACGAGTCCAGGATGTCTCAGGTTTGCTGTTTGTTGGATGACTGGTTAGATGGCGAAAAAATGGGAAGGAACAGTGGTAGAAGTGAAATAGATTTACACTGAAAGATGAATTCTGTTTTGTCCAGTATTTTTATACAATGCCTCATGGGCACAGCCCACTGGAGGTTATTCAGTAAGCAGCTAAAATACAGCTCTGGACAACAGGAAAGAGGTCTGGTTTGGAGATGCAGATTAGGGAGTCATTCTTATCGGTATTTATTGGAACTCTAGGCTGTATAAACCCAGGGAGAATATATATAGTAAGCAAAGAGCTTAAGGCAGTTTCAAGAGAATATCAACATTTAATGGGTGGATATTAGAAAAACCATCCCATTAAGTAGCCTGGGAATGATGGAGAATGGGGAACACGTTAGTTGCATGATTCTGGGGCAGAGACTTGAGAGTTCCAGAGTTCTTTATATGCTTTTTCTACCTATCCCCTCTTATCAGCCTCAAGTCTGTCCCCTTTCCAATGTACCTGGTGCCTCTGAATAAATCAGCTCATTTTCATAGAGCATAGAGATTAAGGCCATGGACTTTGGAGCCAGACTGCCTTTATTTGAGTCCTGACTCTGCCACTTATTAGCTGCATGACCTTAGGCAACTTCCCTAACCTCTTTGTGCCTCAACTCTCATATCTGTCAATACAACTATGATCATACTTCATAGGACTATTGTGAGGATTAAATGAGTTAATATGTATAAAGTACCTAGAATAGGTATACACTATATAAACTTAGCTGTTATTGTCACTGTCGTCATTATCGTCCCTCCGAAGGCTCTTTAGATTGAGGCTTCTTCCATCTTGCTAAGTCCGTTATTGCTTGTCTACGTGTACTCTAAAAATATGTTGAAACCTCCTCTATACTGATATTTCTCTCCTATGTTCTGTGATCTTGTGGGTGAGTACTTTTAAAATTCCTTTTAGTGGTGTTTTAAGGAGGGAGAGGAGAGAAATGCTGGTGGTCAAACTTCCTATAATGCTCTGTGTTCTTTTTGTATATGAATTTATTTGTTACGTTGATCTCTGTGAAGCCACATCGAATTTTTTATTGGAATAATTTGTGACTAGATAATTACAGTTTTATGTTGTGAAAGCCTTCTATCCTTTTTCTCTTTTAGACTTCCTGTTCCCAGAAAGTTAGCTGTCTTTTTTCCTGAATTTTGTGGATCTGTTTTCTTAACATCTACCATACTGGTGTATGACTGTGCCCCTCAGTCCCCAGCAAACAGATTCCCATCATTTTACTTCTATAATCAGTTCTTCCATGTGTATCAGCTTGAAGGCCAAAGCAGCCATTTCCTTATTCACTCACAGTATCTTCTAAGTGAAGAAACTGTTATCAGAATAGATTAGGAATTTGTCAGGTGCTGTCTACTTTCAGCCTCATGTAATTTAGTAGAGATCCAAATAATTCAAGTTTGTCTACCCTATTAATAAAAATATGTAGGTAGCACTTTGTAGATCAAATTTGATTTTTATCATAGTCCCCTGAGGTAAGGTATGTATTACACCTATTTTATGAATAGAGGAGAGTTTCAGTGGCTTATCCAAGCTCACACATATTGGTAAGTGGCAGAGGCAGTCTGAGTGAAGATTCTGTCTCCTAATCAAATTCCCTTCTACTCTGTCCCTTCTCAGTACTTACTCCTATAAGTTTTGTGATCCATTGCAGTAACAGATCATTCCCTTTCTCTCTGACTAGGCAGACCATATCAGTACTATATTACTTCCATTTTTCACCCCATTTTACTTGGTTATCTGCCTTAGGCTTGCAGATATTTTCTTCACCTGTAGAGCAGGGTTTCTCAGCTGTGGCACTATTAACATTTTGGATCAGATCATTTGGGGGGGGCTGTCCAGTCTCTTGGTAGGATAGTGGCATCCTTGCCCTCTACCCACCAGATACCAGTAGCACTGGCTGCCACCCCACAAATTGTGACAACCAAAATGTCTCCAGGTATTGCCAGATGTCCCCTAAAAAGCAAAATTTGTTTGTTGCCATAGTAAATAAACACCCAAAAATGTCAACTAGTATTCTTGATCCTCTCCTTGCTTGATCTAGTCTCAATCTTAGAATAACTTCTGGTTTTATAATTTTATCTGGACATTTTTTCTCCATAGCCATCATTAATCAGAAATTTAAACCTCTGCAAACATGTTCTTCCCAGTCTTTATGATGTACACTCCATCCATGTCATGAACTCATCATTTTAAATCTCTTAACAGAAAATCAGATCCTGTTTTGTGATGGGTTCTTTCTAGAGAGACATTCATTTCCCTTGCTTCTTTCTATTCCAAAGCCCCAATTCTCATTTGAAAAAGGAAAAAAAAAAACAGCCTCTTTATACCCAAGTGAATGATTCTTGCTTAGATCAAAGTTGCCATAGATTCTTCTCAGGGTTCATCTAGATTTTTTTATTGTTGTTCTTGTACGACACTATAGATGGAAGTTTTGCTCAGCAGGTTTGAAAAACCTCAGCAGTCTATTCCTTAACATCCCAGATGGGATATGAGCCAATGAGATGGAACTGTGTTCTGTTTGGCTCAAAGGGGAAAGAAAAGAAAGGAATGAACTAATACAAGGATTAGTACAGGTATTGGTGAGCAGCTTTGATAAATCTCAGCAGACTCTCCTTCACATCCTGGGTAGGATAAATGGCCCTGAAAAATGGTATCCCTTTCAGCTGGCAATAAAAGGAAAAGACAGGAATGGTTGCTTGAAGAGATTGGTTTTGTTTTAGATTTGGGAGATTTGAGCATGTATAGAGAGAAGATCAAAGGTTTCAAGGTCCCAGAGAAAATGGGGGGGACTAGAGACACCAGCACACTAAAGGGGAAATAAAGGTGGTTATTTACCCCTCTGAAACAAGGAGAAGGATGAAGGAATCAGTAACAGCAAAGAAAAGACTGTGAGGTGAGGAGAGGGAAAACCTTCCCTTGTGGATAACTTTGGTCTCCACAATGTATTTGTTGAAATCATCCACTAATAGAGTGAAGGTAGATTTACAGTCTTGAAAATGATGAGTGTTTAGCTGCTGTGGTGAAGTAGGAATGAGGAAGAAAAGATTGCCGCTTGATGAAGTGTTCAGCAAAAGTCAGAGAGCAGTGTTTTATAATGAATGGATCTAGTCCATTTAGTTATGTGACTTTCTCCAGCATTGCAGCCTACAGTAACTTACACACACACACACACACACACACACACACCACAGTTAGTTTAATGTGTGACTGGGAATTGACATCATGGGAAGGCAGAAGGTCATGGGTCTAGTGAGTGCTTGAGAAAGCCTAACTGAAATGATCGATCATAGTGTCCAGAATACGTAGTTTAAGGCCCAGGGGAGGATGATCTACTGGGAGTATTAGAAAGTGTCAGTAAATTGGTAGCTATAATAAGGGTGAAGAGCAGGACCCATGAAAGAAATGAAAAGCTAGTAGAATGCAGTCAGAGAGGAGTTTTGGAGCTCAGGATCTTGTAGATATATAGTTATTTCTGGTTGTATGGGAGTCCACAGTATGGCTGAGTAAATAAAAAGGTAGAGTAGCATTAAACAAAAATGATACCATTTATTTATCATTTAACTTTGTATAATTATCTTTTTTTATTTTTGAGAGAGAGAAAGCGTGAGTGGGATAAAGGCAGAGAGATGGGGACAGCATCTGAAGTAAGCTCTGTGCTGACAGCAGAGAGCCCAAGGCAGGCCTCGAACCCCTGAACCATGAGATCATGACCTGAGTCGAAGTCGGACACTCACCTGACTGAGCCACCCAGGCACCCCACTTTGTATATCATTTCATTCTCCACCACAACCCAATGAGGTAGATAGATGTGCCTCATTTTAGAGCAGAACCCAAAATCATATAGGTAGTCAGTGATAGAGCCAGGATTAGAACCTAAGTCTATCTGACACCAAAGCCTGTGCACTTAACCACTATACTATGTAGCCTTTTCACAGTAAACATAATCATGGGAAGGTCAGAGGCTTTAGAAGGACCTCAGAAATTATTACAGGGTTTAAAAAGCAAACTTTGGAATTCAAGAAGTGGAAAAAAATCTTTACCCTTTTTAAAGCAACAAGAGAAAATGTATTCCTCTGTGGTGTGAAAGAAAAAGCATAGGACTTAACCGAAATCCTAAGATGGAATGTCAGGCCTACCACTCACCAGCTGTTTGACCTTAGACAAGTCATAGAAACTCTCATCTAGTTTCCTTATCTGTAAAGTGAGAATGATAGTAAATATAATTTAGTGACATGATAAAAAATAGCTGTTCATCTAATTTCTCAGCACTAATTTGAGAATTAAAAGTGGTAATGGATATAAAAAGTAAATATACAAATTGTTGTTGTCATGGTGATAGTTATCTGTCTTTCTACTTTGTTTCCATGGGAAAGGGCAAGAAGTCTCAACAAATTCAGTTGTGCATATCCAACATTTAGACCTTTGTTTTCAGAAAAGTGAAGAAGATCAAGAAGTCTCCTTAAGACTGATGATTTAATATTTCTGTGGGGTTTTTATTTTATGTAGGTGTATGTTCAATGCTTTACCAAGCAATTTAAATTGTGTTTCCTGCTACTAGGCATTAATATTAACCGAGGCCTCCTGTGCTTGGGAAATGTGATCAGTGCTCTTGGAGATGACAAAAAGGGTGGCTTTGTGCCATACAGAGATTCCAAGTTGACTCGACTGCTTCAAGGTAAGCCCAGAGTGCCTCTAAAAATAAGAGAGTAACTCAGAGTAATAGTGCTGAGAAGGTAAAGACGGGATTGGTGAACAGATTTTTGGACTATCCTATACAGAGCTATCTAAGTGATAAATCGGAAAGAGACCAATTAGTAGGCAGGCTTGTAAGATAATGGAAAGGTGTCTTCATAGATGGGTTTGAAAGCCAAGAAATCTACAGAATGCCAACTGAACTTTATACTTTGTAACCGAAAATGAACTTGATTACTGTTTATTAGTACTTGATAAGCAGAATTCCATGAATAATTAAAACCTACCTAGAGAGGGCATCCTAAGAATGTTTAATTCCACTAGTGGCTCCTAACTTACTTGTGCTAGGCCTGAGTTGTTTTAACCCAACTAACTGCCAAAATCACAGTCTTACGAATGGGGACACATGGAATAGGATTCTAAACTATATCATTTATGCAACAAAAAATCTTAGTATTTTTACTAACAGGAAATTTGCAGATTATTAAAAATTTTTTTCTTAGAGCTCTGAGTTTGAAGGCACCCACCTAAATGGACAGCTTTCCTTGCATCCTGCTTGTTTGATTTTATTTCCTCCTATTGTTATTTTTCAGATTCTCTAGGAGGTAATAGCCATACACTTATGATAGCCTGTGTGAGTCCTGCTGACTCCAATCTAGAAGAAACATTAAATACCCTTCGCTATGCTGACAGAGCAAGAAAAATCAAGAATAAACCTGTTGTTAATATCGATCCCCAGACGGCTGAACTTAATCATCTGAAGCAACAGGTAAAAGGGACTTAAAATTTGATGGGAAAAATTTAAGTGTGTGCGTGGAATGATAGAGCTTCTGTTTCTCAGCTTCTCCTCTACCAGAAGTTTAGAGATGTTAGCTAAGCATTCTGTTGGTTTGGGAAAATTCTAAAGTAATTCCTGTTAACATGTTTATTGTCATCTTTAAGATCTGGGGGTGGCATTGGAGATTTCACTGATAAAAAAGTGAGCAGTGGGAGACAAGGCAAGAGAGGTAGGCAAGAGTCAGATCCCGAAAGTTCTTACATGACTGCTTAGAGAATTTGAAATTCAACCAGAAAGCTATGGGAAGCTGTTGAAAGTAAGTGGGCTACATGGTGATATGTGTGCTTCAGGGAGATCACTCTAGCAAGTATACAGAAATAGATTAGAAGTAGGTATAACTTGAAGTAGGAAAACAAATTACAATAGTACCCCCCTTATCCATGATTTCACTTCCCACAGTTTCAGTTTACTCATGGTCACTCATGGACTGGAAGCAGGTGATTCTCCTTCTCACGTATTGTCAGAAGGTTAATAGTAACTTAACACTACATCACAGTGCCTATGTCATTCACCTCACTTAGACACTCATCACGTAGACATTTTATCATCTCATATCATCACAAGGAAAAGGGTAAGGACAGTACAATAAGATATTTTGAGAGAGAGGGATCACAGTCACGTAACTTTTATTATAGTATATGATTATAATTGGTCTATTTTAATTTTAGTTACTGTCAGTCTCTTACTTGCATGATTTATAAATGAAACTTTATCATAGGTATGTATGTATAGGAAAAAGCATAGTATATATAGAGTTCAGTACTATCTGCAGGTTCAGGCATCCACCAGGGGTCTTGGAACATATCCCCCACAGATCTACTGTAGGCTATTATAATAACCCAGGTGAGAACTATGGCCTAAACTAAAGATAGTAGCCATAGAAATAAAGAGAAGGGTACAAATTAGAAAGAAAATAACCCAAGGAGGTAGGATGTCTAGAGCTTGCTTGGTAACAAATTTGATGTGGAAGGGTCAGTAAGTAGGGAGAATCAAGGTTGTTCTCAAGTTTCTTGCTCGGACAACTGATTAAAATGGTAGTACCAATCATTGAGTCAGGGAATACAGGAGAAAACACAGGGTAAAGTGAGAAAATTTTTTAAAAATTAATAAAATTAACTATTTGTAATCACAGTGAAAAACATGGGTGAATCTCATAAAAATAATGTTGTGTGAAAGAACCCAGACACACAGTGGAAATGATGGAATTCAGTTTGGGGCATTGTGAATTCGAAGAACTTGGGGGACATGTAAGTAGAGTTTTTCAAACGTAGCTGGCCTTTGGGTTTAATGTAGAGAGGTCTGAACTGAAGATACAGATTTAAGAGCCATTAGCATTTAGATGGAATCTGAAATTATTATAGAATGGATGAGACCAAATGGCACATTCAAGGTACTCACTAAATATTTGCTGAATGAGTAAATGGCCACAAAGAGAAGAAAGCCAAAGACAGAACACTGGGGGAACAGCAGTTTTTAAGGAATGGGGAAAAGAGGGAAGACAAAAAAGAGAGACTAAGCAAAAAAGAGAGACTAAGACAGAGCCAACAAGTAGGAAGAAAAACAGTCGTATCATGGAAGACAAGGGAAGAAAGTTTCAAGGACCATCAAAAGTACAAAGTTATTTTTTTAAAAGTAAAAATTTATAAAGAAGTGTAGAGCAAAATAAATACTGAAAAGCATCCATTGGTTTTTTTAATCAACAAAGAGATTATTGGTGACTTCAGTAAGAAGAGGTTCAGATTGTTGTGGGATCGACAGTGAATACTAGATAAGGAAGTGGAGGAAGTTGGTAGGCTCTTCTTTCAAGAAGGCAAAATGAAAGAAGGCAATAGCTAGGTAGTCAAGGGTCAAAGGATATAGGTCTGTTTGTTTTTAAAAATATGGAAGAAGCAGGGCACCTGGGTGGCTCAGGCGGTTAAGCATCTGACTTTGGCTCAGGTCATGGTCTTGCAGTTCGTGGGTTCAAGCCCCGTGTCAGGCTCTGTGCTGACAGCTCAGAGCCTGGAGCCTGCTTTGGATTCTGTGTCTCCCTCTCTCTCTTCCCCTCTGCTATTCATTCATTCTCTCTCTCTCAAAAATAAACATTAAAAAAATTTTTTTTAAACATGAAAGAGGCTCAGGACGCACCTGGGTGGCTCAGTCAGTTGAACATCTGACTCTTGTTCTCCACTCAGGTCATGATCTCATGGTTTGTGGGATCAAGCCCTGCATTAGGCTTTGTGCTGAACTTGGAGCCTGCTTGGGATATATTCTCTCTCTCTCTCTCTCTCTCTCTCTCTCTCTCTCTCTCTCTCTCTTTCTCAAAATAAATAAAATAAACATTTTTTAAAAAATGGAAGAGACTTGAGCAAGTGAAAGAACCAGTTGGGAGAGACTGAAACTGAGAATAGGGACTAGTTGCTAAAAGGCCATCTCTAAGTAGTTGAGATCCTGAGCACAAATAAAGAGGGATTTGCTTTTGACCATGGAGGGGATACCTACCACCAAGACTAGAAGAAACAAAGTCAGAATAGGAAGAATACAGTGATAATAATTTAGAGGGAAAAGAAGGAAAATTGAGGGATTTTCAGCCTGATGACCTTTAACTTCTCAGTGTAGTTGGAAGCAAGGTCATCTTCTAAGAGCAAGCAACCAGATAATAGGGTAGAGGGACTGAAGAGATCACAGAGGCTTGAAATCATGGAAATGGAAGAGGTAGCTGACTAGGAGCATGCATTTGTGGTGGTATCAATATAACTGGTTGTGTAACAGCTCAGTAGCTCTGGTAGAGGAGATGAGAAGGTGAGTAGTTGGATCAACCCAGGCTTGCAGGGGTCAAGTTTTCTTACCTTCCAGGGTACTCTTTATACTGGGAATCTAGTATTTTCCCAACTGTGTAGTGTTCACTCCATCTCTGGCCTTCCTCCTTGGTGATAATAGCTACTATTCAGTTAGTCTGAATCTTCCCTTCCCTTCTCTTCCCCTATCTCCTTTCCTCCCAGGGGTGACTGTACAAAATACAAGTAATTTACCTGTTAACAGTATCATCTCAATTATAAAATACCATACTCAGTTCTGTCCCTCCATTTTCTTTCATGTGTATTTCTATTGCCAAAAATGCTCTTCTTCCTAGTCATTCATTTGTTCATTCATTCCAACAATAAATATGTATTGTACACTGTTATGTGCCAGGTATTGTGTTGGGATACATTGTTGAGCAAAGGAGACACAGTCTCTGCCTTCATGAAACTTATTGCCTGGTGGGAGAGACAAACATCAAACACGTATTCATACCAACATATCATTATAAAATGAGATAGTGTGCTATGTAGGGTAGTATGACCGTATGGAACAGGGTCTTCTGTTATACATCTAAGCTGAGAAGGCTTCCCTGAGGTAGCAATGTGTGAGCTGAGGTCTCAGGGATTGAGTAGGAAAAGAAGGAAAGAAAACAAGGAAGAGGCATCCAGGGAGAAGAAAAACCATATGTAACAAAGTGTAGTGGTTAAGAGCATTGACACTGGAGTCAGACTGCCCACATTCAAATTCTAGCTTTATAACTCACTGGCTATGTACCTTGGGCAAGTTCTCTGTGCCTCAGTTTTCCTATCTATAAAATGGGAATAATTATACCTGCTTCATAGGGTTTTTGTGAGGGTTAGATGAATTAATACATGGAAAGCACTTAGAACAGTGCCAGGCATATACCAAGTCTGAAAGGGTCCTGATTTAGGAAGGCATATAGTGCCCTTGAAGAACTGACAGACTGCCAGTGTGGCTAAAGTGGAGGGAGCCAGGAAAGAGTATTCCAGTATGAGACTAAAGAAGAAGCAGAGACCTCATCAAGACCTCATGGACTGTGTTAAAAATGATCTTAAGTCGTGTGGTACTATTCATAATTTATGTTTTTAAAAGATGAGCTGGCTGCTGTGTGGAAATGGATTATAGTGGAGCAAGAGTGGATTCGCGGAGACCACTTTAAGAAGTTACTACAGTGTGGGTTGCCTGGGTGGCTCAGTTTTTTAAGCGTCCAGCTCTTGGTTTCGTCTCAGATCATGATCTCACAGTTTCATGAGTTCGAGCCCTGTGTCTGGCTCTGTGCTGGCAGCGCAAAGCCTGCTTGAGATTCTTTCTCCCTCTCCTCTCTCTGCCCCTCCCCTGCACACGTGGTCTCTCTCTCAAAATAAACAAATAAACTCTAAAAATTTTTTAAAAAAGAAGTTACTACAGTGGTCCAAGAGAGACCTAAATAGTGGCTTAGACTTAGGGTTATGGTGACAGTGATGGAAAGAAATGACCAGTGGCTTAGATAAGGGCATGAGGGTTCGACAGCCAAATTTCTGGCATGTGAAGCTGCATGTTCACTGACCTTGAGTGCGCTAGAAAAGGACCAGGTTTGGGGATAGCAGACAACTAAGTGGAAATATTAATTAAGTACATAGTTGAATATAAAGCTCTAAATTAAAAAAGACTTGTGTTTGAGATAAATTTGGGAGTCCCCTGTTCATAGATGGTAATTGAAACCATAGTCAGAGATGAGACTTTAAGGAGAGAGTATAAAGCAAGAAGACTGATACTGAGTTTTGAGGATTTATCATCTAAAGGGCACTTGGTGTGAAGATTAGCCAAGAAAGAGCCTTAGAAGATCAGTTAGAAGAATAGAAGGAAAAGCAGGAAAGTATGGTACCTGGTAAGCCAACTGCTACCAAACAGTCAAGTAAAATGAAGACTGAAAAATGCCCATAGGATATAGTGACCTGCAGATCATTGGTGACCTTAGCAAGAGTTTTGTGAGTGGAATGCTGTAGGCAGAAATCACATTTGAATAGGTTGAGCAGGTGAGAGAGGTGAACAAAAGGAAATGGAGGCAACAGGTATAGACGATGCTCTCAAACTTTGTGAAGGAGAGAAATAGGACAAAAGATAGGAAGTGGGATTGAGAAGGGTGCTTTTGTTTTGTTTTAAGATTGGAGAGACTTGAACATGTTTTAATCTTGATAGAAAGGATCCTGTAGAAAGGGAGACGTGGAAGATACAGAAGAGAGAGGGGATAACAGTGTGATTCATCAGGAGGCAAGAAGAGTTTGGGATCCAAAGCACAAGCAAGGAGACTGGTTGTAAGAGGTGGCACAGCTCCTCTTTCATCGTAGGAGGGAATGAGAGAGGATGAATGTGCATGCACTCTGGTTTAAGAACCAGCCCCAAGAAGCCTCCTTTTGACTGTTCTGGAATTTTCTTAATTTGCTTCTTCTCAGACCCCTAAAGTACTTAACTGTGTTTTATGAATTCACATCTTCTATCTTCTTTGTCTCTTACTATTTCAGGCCATAGGCTTGTCTTTGTCAACTAGATTATAAACTTGAGAATAAAACACAGGAGTTTATTCTCGTATCCTCCTCATATTACCTGGCCTAGAGCTGAGTTTGACTTTAAAAAAAATAGATGCTCAAGGGGCACTTCAGTGGCTTAGTCGGTTAAGTGTCCGACTTGGGCTCAGGTCATGATCTCGCAGTTTGTGGGTTCAAGCCCCACATCGGGCTCTGTGCTGACAGTTCAGAGCCTGGAGCCTGCTTTGGATGCTGTGTCTATCTGTCTCTCTCTCTATCCCTCCCTCACTTTTTCTCTCTCTCTGTGTTTCAAAAATAAATAAACTTTAAAAAAAATTTTTTTAATGATTATTTTTGAGAGAGACAGAGTATGAGTGGGGGGAGGGGCAGAGAGAGAGAGGGAGACACAGAATCCAAAGTAGGCTGTGCTGTCAGCACAGAGCCCCACACGGGTCTCAAACCCACGAACTGTGAGATCATGACCTTAGCTGAAGTTGGATGCTTAACCAACTGAGTCACCCAGGTGCCCCAACTTAGAAAAATGTTTTAAAAATAGACATTCGGTAAAAGTCATTGAGATGCTTAGGTAAAAGGAACAACTCAAGTTCTAAGTACTAGCTATTCATATAGTGCTGTTTGGACTTTTGTCACTGAATCGTCAACCTTGATGATTTCTGTAAGGCCTAAATATGCCTTAGATTTCATAGGCACTGAGTAGAATTACTCTATGGCTAATTGTAGTAATTTAGCTGACAAGGGATAAGTAGCTTTTGACTGGTGATTAGCTTACTATTTTTCTTTGCTTTTCCCAGGTACAACAGCTACAGGTCTTGTTGCTACAAGCCCATGGAGGTACCCTGCCCGGATCTATAAAGTAAGAGCCATAGATTAATTTTATTTTTTTAAATTTTTTTAATGTTTATTTATTTTTGAGAGCAGAGAGAGACAGAGCATGAGTGGGGGAGGGACAGAGAGAGAAGGAGGCATAGAATCTGAAGCAGGCCCCAGACTCTGAGCTGTCAGCACAGAGCCTGGCGTGGGGCTTGAACTCACAGACCATGAAATCATGAACCAAAGTCAGATGCTTAACCAACTGAGACACCCAGGTGTCCCCCCCCCTGCTTTTTTTTAAATTTTTTTAAAAGAGTCGTAGATAAATTTTAAATGTATATTCTAACAGAGGCCATTTCTTCTGATGGTTGTTTTACCCTGATAGACTAAAGTTTCTGGTAGCATTTGGCATCAAGGTAGGGATCTTGCCAAACGTTCTAGTTAGCTTTGAGGCAGCCTGATGTGATGAGTTCTAGCCTCAGAAACTTATTAATTGGAATTTTACTGTGGCTGTTTATTCTCCCCCATTTATGTATTTGATTACTTATTTATATCCATATAGAATCATAGGTATTTATTTTATTCTATGGGCTAACATCCAATGCTATCGTTATTTGTTTTATTGCTCAGATTGTTCCTGTTTTGTCCAATAGGCTCTCCTTCAGGGTGATTTTATGTTCTTCAATACACCCTCTAGTTTTTTTGTTTTTTCACCCTCCAGTTTTTAAGCATTTCTACAGAATGTTCCACACCCATCTTGTATTTTCCTCTCCTCAGTTCTAGAATCAACCATATCTCAAAAGAGCCCTGATTTTTTTACTGGAAAATAGTGTTTAGAAACCCAATCTGGGTGCTGGGTGTGCTTGTTGTTACTGGGGTGTCACTGTTTCTAGGCCCTCTCAGCTGGTAGAGAGGAAATATCTGTATGTCTAGTAATGCACACATATACTCATATCTACATTTTTATATCTGTCTTTCTATATATTAATAGCCAGATTTTATACCAAATACCTCTGATTCCAGTCCAACACTACAGGGTTCATTTTAGCCTTCTTCCTCCTCCTATTTATAACTCCTTTTTCCAACAGTAAGACACCAACTCTTATTATCTACAATCTATTTACTTATTTGTTCAATTCCAGGATATACATACAGTAGTTTCAAAATTGCTAGCCCATACCCCTGTGAGAAACACTTTTATGAACTGGATTACAGCATTTATGTACAGTTCTTTTTGTCTTTAGGCTTAGAGTATCCAGGCAAGATACTGTTTCCCACAGTTACTGTTTGTATTCCATTTTGGGTTCCCCCTACGTCTTGGTTGGTTTTAATTGTTAGTTTATATTTCAGGTATGCAAAGGGTATATGAAATATTATCATGCTCTAAGAGTCAGAGTTATACAAAGAAGAAATACTCAGAGCAGAGCAATGCAAATCAAAACCACAGTGAAATATCACCATACACCCATTAGGATGGCTAGTAGTAAAAATACTGAATAACAAATGTTGGCAAGCATGTGGAAAAAATTAGAATCTTTGTACACTGTTGGAAGGATTGTAAAATGGTATAACTGCCATGGAAAACAGTATGGAGGCTCCTCAAAAAGTTAAAAATAAGAATAGCACATGATCCAGCAATCCCACTTCTGGGTAATATATCCAAAAGAATTGAAAGCAGGGTCTTAAAGAGAGATTTGCACACCCATGTTCATAGCAGCACTATTCCCAATAGCCAGGAAGTAGAAGAAACACAAATGTCCCATCAGTGGATGAATGGATAAACAAATGTGGCATATACATATAATGGAATATTATTCAGCCTTAAAAAGGATGGAAATCCTATTACATGTTACAGCATGAATGAAACTTGAGGACATTATACTAAGTGAAATAAGCCAATCACAAAAAGACAGATATTGTATGATTCCACTTATATGAGATACTTAGTCAAATTCATAGAAACAGAAAGTAGAATGGTAGTGACTCGGGACTGGGGGTGGGGAGGGGCAAAAGGGGAGTTGTTTAATGGGCAGAGGATTTCAGTTTTACAAGATAAAAAGGTTCTGGAGATCTGTTTCACAACAATGTAAATATACTTTAAACCACTCAACTGTACACTTAACAGTGGTTAAGACAATAAGTTTTTACCACAATTAAGAAAAAGAAAAAGAAAAATCCACAACAGAACTAGAAGAAAACATAGGCAAAGGTCTATGTGCTTTATAGATAAAGGTGAAAAACAGTGTAGAAATAAAAGCAATGCCAAAAAACTGTAAAAGAATAGACTGTGGGGGTGGTGGGAACAGAGTTGTTTAATGACTATAGAGTTTCAGTTTTGCAAGATGAGAAAGTTCTGGAGAGCCATTGCACAATAATGTGATTATACTTTACTGAACTGTACACTTAAAAAATGGTTATGATGGTAAATTTTGTTAACGTGTTTCTTACCACAATATATTTTGTGAAATGTCATTCCCTCTTTATCCCTGCTACCCTATTCCCATTGCACCCTTATTTCTACCACTATTCTCCCTCCTCCATATTGAACCAATGTCTTTAGTTTCTGGTCTAGCTTTCCTATATTTCTCCTCTACAAATGAGCATATACCTATTTATTTTTTTCATGTCCTCTTATATGAATGGTAATATGCCATAGATGGTCTTTGTGGCTTTGCTCTTTTCAGTATTGCCTGTAAATCATTTCTTATCAGTTCATAAAAGCCTTCCTCATTCTTTTATACAGCTGCATGTTTCTGTTATTGTACATACTAATTCATCCTCTTTCCTATGTATGGGCACTTAGGTTTGTTTCCAGTATCTTGTGATTACAAACATACTGCAGCAAATAACCTTGTGTTATTCAGTTCTCATATTATTAGTGACTTATCTTCAGGGTAGATTTCTAGAAGTGGGATTGCCGAGACAAAAGGTAAGTGCATGTGTGAATTTGTTAGATATTGCCATATTCCCCTCCAAAAGAGTTACGCCAGTATGCATTCCCAGTGGCAGGGTGTGACAAGGCTTGTTTCCCCATATCCTCACCAGCAGAATGTGTTGTTGTACTTCTCAATTTTTTGCCAATCCAATAGGTGAGAAATACTATCTCAGTATCTCATTTTAATTTTTATTTCTTTATCAGTGGATCTCAGCTTTTTTTCATGTTTCAGGCCCACTTTTATCTCTTTTTCTAGTGAATTGTCTATTCATGTGTCTCATTTTCTATCAGATTTTTTTGATCCTTTGGCCCTTTTTGAAAAAATGTGGTAAAAGATACATAAAATAAAATTCACGACTTTAACCATTTTTAAGTATACAGTTCAGTGGAATTCAGTGCATTCACAATCTTATACAACCATCAACACCATCTTGCACAACTGAAACTCTGTACCTGTTAAACAATAACACCCCAATTTCCCCTCTCCCCTCAGTCCTGGCAATCACCATTCTACTTTCATTTAATTATCTGAAGCACCTAGAATGAGTGAAATCATACAATATTTGTCCTTTTTTGATTGTATTTTTTCACTTAGCATAATATCTTCAAGTTTCATCCATGTTGTAGCATGTGTCAGAATTTCCTTTCTTTTAAAGGCTGAAAAATGTCCCATTGTGTATGTATACCACATGCTGTATATCCGTTTATCCTTCATTGTACACAGGTTGCTTCCACCTTTTGGCTGTTGTGAATATGCTGCCATGAATGCTTTAAGACCCTGATTTCAATTCTTTTTGGGTGTAGACCCAGAAGCTAAATAGCTGGATCATATAGTAACTCTTTTCTTTGATTTTTTAAATTAGACTGCCATACTATTTTACATAGTGGCTATACCGTTTTGCATTCCTACCAGCAGTGCACGAGTGTTCCAGTTTCTTCACATCCTTGTCAAACACTTGCTATTTTCCACTATAAAAAAAAAACTTTTCCTAAAGTTTATTTATTTTGAGAGAGACAGAGAGAGGGTACAAATTGGGGAGGGGCAGAGGAGGGGGGTACAGATGATCCGAAGCAAGCTCTTTGCTGACAACAGCTCTTTGCTGATAACAGATGCAGGGCTCAAACCCACAAACCGCAAGATCATGACCTGAGCCTAAGTCAGATGCTTATCCCACTGAGGCACCCAGGCACCCCTCAACTTTTTGGCTATTATGAATTATGCTGTTATGAACATTTACCTGCAAGTTTTTGCACAGACATTATTGGGTAGATATCTAGAAGTAGGATTGCTGGGTCATATGTTTAACTTTTTAAGAAACTACCAAACTTTTCCAAAGTGGGTATGATGTTTATATTCTCATGCTTCTGGATTTTGATTCATAATTAGAATGCCTTTCCCTATAGCAGGGTTAAAGAGGAATTTGTGTCCTTCTAGTACCTATGTTGATTATATTTTTTGCATTTTGTATTTTCATTTGGAGTTTATTCTTATGTATGTGTGAGCTTATTTTCTTTTAATATCCTTATTTTCCATAACTCTTAATCATTTTTTTCTTATTATAAAATTGATATGTTGCTTCTTGTAGGACATTTAAAATGAAAAATATAAAGAATAAATCTTAAAACTGCCATAATTTTATCACCCAGAGATTACCACCCTTTATAATTTTCCATCTTTGGGTAATATAGTCTTGGTTTCCTGATAATATTTTAAGAATGTTGAGTAAAGAAACAGAGGAAAGTGGGGTTCCCTTAAAGGGTCTCTTAAAGACCTATTCTAGTTTAACCAGTTTAGAAGCAATTGACCCATCTTCCTTTCCTTTCGGTTTAGCATAGACCTGTTTTATGTAAGACAAGTTTAATGAACACAAGGCTAATAAAACTATTCCACACTTCCAACCACCTAGAATATATTACAGGATATAGTCTCAGCTACACAAGTAATAGAATAGATTCTAAGAAACAGTTGATGATGAATCAAATAGTGAACTCACCTGTTCAGTGTTCTACAGAAAAATAAAGATGCTACTTCTTTTCTCAAAAATGTATGTGTATATTTTAAGAAACATTTCATAAAAGATCTCACAAAATGTACAGTTCATATACCTGAAATGTTTTTTGCTTTTTGTCCTAGGATTATATTCTTTTCTTATTGAATGTGTATCATGGAAGCTTTTGCATTGATTTTCTGTGTTTGTCAATTTGCACATGCTCGGCTAACTTGAATTCCTAGCATAGGCAATTAAATAGCCTGTGAAAGAGGAAACATTGGTGTTCCATTGTATTTTCACCCATTTAAAGAAATCTTGGAAATTTTTAGGAGGGCAAAACTATGGAGTTAAAAGTATCATTACTTTGGAGTTTGTCAATTTACATGAATGAAACATGGAGGTTTTCAGCTTAATAACTATAAGGAAATATCAGAGCAATCTAAAATAACACTAAATTTACCAACAGTTTTTATTTATTTGTTTGTTTGTTTGTTTGTTTATATTTTAGAGAGAGCACATGAGTGGGGGAGAGGGATAGAGAGATAGAATCCCAAGTAGGCTCCACGCTCAGCACAGAACCCGATGTAGGACTCAATCCCACAACCCCTGGGATCATGACCTGAGCCAAAATCAAGAGTCAGACACTCAACCAACTGAGCCACCCAGGCACCCCCATTTATTTTTTCATTTTTTATTTTTTTTAAGTAAGTTTCATGCTCAGCGTGGAGCCCAGTATGGGGCTTGAACTCACAACCCTGAGATTAAGACCTGAGCTGAGATCAAGAGTCAGACATTAAAAAAAAAAAAGAAAAGAAAAGAGTCAGACGTTTAACTGAGCCACCCAGGCGCCCCAATAGTTTATTTTTATAATCAACATTTTAATTGAACATTCTTTCATAAGAGTCTTAGTAAATTCTCAGTAGTATAACACAAGACCTTATGGTTTGGCCTTGCTATTAACCTTTTGATGAAAAGCATGCTAAAATTTTCTGTGAGAATTCCTTGAGGTCTTAAGCTGGGTGAGAGGGCATCTATTTCCAAAATCCTTTTCGATCCTTTATTGAGATTGAGAACAGATGTTCCCTGTCCTTTTTTTTTTTTTCCTCTTTATTATAGCCTTGACAACTATTCATTTTTCCCCTCAGTCTCCTTCAGATTCAAATCTTCATATTTCTTCTGATCTTTTTTCACCAGTCCTATTTTCCAGTCTTTTAAACAATTAATCCCAGTAGATTACCAAAAACAAAAACTGCACCTCTCGTTGGTCTTTTCCATTAGTCTGGAAATGATATCAAGTAATCTGCATAAGTCCCAAAGGTTCTATATGTATTCCTTCAAACTATTTTGTTCCCTCCCACCCACGCCTATTTGATATGGACACAATTGTCACCACCCACTCTAAGCAATTTAAAATTGATAGACAAATGAACAAGAGGTTTTGAGTAAGGCAGGCATTTAGAAGGGAACACTTATTTATGGAGGGTTGTGAAATGTGCTCTCAGTGGCTGCTGGTCATTACATCAACTTTCTGACTTCCTAAATGCTATTTCCCTAAACTTCAGTAAATAAGCAGTTGACTTTTCTTGAGGTTAAATTTCACCCTGAGCTGTGTCACTTCTACCTCCCCCATACCTCTTCCTTCCCTGCTTCCCTAACCTTTAATGAGGGAATGAGGGTGGGAAGAAGAAAGAGAACACCTATCTTAGCTGCAGTTAGCCTTTACTTCTTAACTACATGGCACAAATAGATCTTAAACCAAGAGCCAAGGGTAAAGGTTAGTTAGTCATTTCTGTTGCAATCGTGTCTGGTTCTGAATTATTACCGTCCCACAAATCATTAATTCAACATATTTCAGGCATATGTTTCTTATTCATTCAATATACTGCCTGACTGGAAGGGTAGATTGGAACGGACACACTTTTTTCCCAGATTTTTGGGAGTTAATTTTAAACCAGTCCCCCACACCTAAAAGGCCTGTGGGGTATATTTTTATCTACCTTTGATATAGGTGTTAGCAACAGGTATTTTTCTAATATGTTACTTTCTTTGTTTTAGTGTGGAACCATCAGAAAATCTACAGTCCCTGATGGAGAAGAATCAGTCCCTGGCAGAGGAAAATGAAAAATTAAGTCGTGGTCTAAGCGAGGCAGCTGGTCAGACAGCCCAGATGTTGGAGAGGATCATTTTGGTGAGGACCCAAGACTAAGCTACTAGCAATCTGGACATTTACTAGCTTTAGTTTCTGAAATGTTTAACATGCTTCTCATTATGAGAGACAAGTTATCTGGAAATAAATGGATTAATTTTACTATGTCCCCCATGGAGCCCCTCTTAAGCCCTCTACATACATGGGCTTATGATCAAACATACAGAAAAGTTAAAAGAATTGTATGGTGAGCACCTGTATATCCATCACAAAGAATCCACATGAATCGTATTTTAAAGTACATTTGTTCTAAAATGCCAGAGAGGAAAGAACCAGGACCTCCTGTCACCTTAAGTCCTACTTAATCTTTATCCGTAATACCAAGTAACTGTCCCCTCAGTAAGATTTTAGTTCTTCTCTATCTCCCTTCCTCTAATATCATCACATTTCATACTCTGTCCTAACAGCTGCCATGGTGAGATAGAACAGCTGGGAAATTAATGTTAATTCTTTTACATATGATTCATTTCTAAATAGTGGATCACTATGTAACTGATTACACCAATTCTGTATGCTACTACCTGTCTGATAGTAACCTGGATCAGTGCATGCTGCCTCTGTAGCTAATGTTTTTCTGCTAGTCTAAGTACAACTCAATCTTTAATAGCACAATGACTGTCAAAAGCGAAAATGAGTTTCCACCAAAATGTACTTGAACATCTGTAATTTATGCACCTTCATGCATCAGTGTGCTCTCTAGTCAAGGAAGTGTAAGCTGCTTAAAGATTCTTTAAAGGGGGCCAAACCCTATATCCATTGTCTATTACTAGGGAAAGGGTGAAAATGGGAGCTAGAGGATTTTTATATACAGTTTTCTGTCACCAGTGCTGTATTCTGTGTCTTGGGAGTAACTCTAGAGGCTGTGTCTCACACATATGTGAATGTGGCTGACATATAACAGACAGTACCTGTTACTCTAGCCACATACCCATTTGAACTTTATAAGGCTGTCATAATGGCTTCAAGAAAGCTTCTTATTTGATGTGCCGTTGGAATGTCATAACAAGCACATTTTTGTCCTGTATAACCTGCCCTTCCCAAATCTGTCACAGCATCTAGCACGTTACAGATACTGTGATTAAAATAAAATGGAAAATATCAATCACCCTTCCCAAATTGTAGCTCCCTCGGCCATTTCTTCTCTGCTACCGTTCTTGTGCCTCACCCTTTTTCTTGCTTTCTCCTACTAAAACTAGCCTACCATATCAGATAGTGTAACTTGGGGAAAAAAGCTCAGCTCATATTCAGTGTGAGACCCTTTT
This sequence comes from Felis catus, assembly GCF_018350175.1. Taxonomy (NCBI): domain Eukaryota; kingdom Metazoa; phylum Chordata; class Mammalia; order Carnivora; family Felidae; genus Felis; species Felis catus. Next base: position 57,441,921 of record NC_058386.1, read on the forward strand.
ATGTTTTAAATGCCCTTATGCTGGGGCTAGGAAACAGTATAGTGTAGGAGGCATTTTAAAGTAAGTGGGTTTTTTGCAAACAAGGAATAGCATGCCAGGAAGTATTGCTTTTTCCCCCAATTGCAAAGTTCTGTATGGAATTAAGGCTTCACACTCCACACCATAGTCTGAGCTTCATGGCAAGCATAAGACCCAGCTGCTTAGATGCTGTTTTTAGTAGCTCATGTTGACTGAAGGGCTAATTTCCATGACTCTGTTAAAAAAAATACATTTCTCACTAAATTACCAAAGCCCACTAAATCCTCTTATTATAGCAAAGGAGCCAACCTTTCTACCTAGGTTTTGATCCATTGGAGTAGGAGAGAGGGCATAATTAGGTGAGGCTGTTAGGCGTTGCCACTGATGATCTCCTGGGTCTCTGTTGCAGACAGAACAAGCGAATGAAAAAATGAATGCCAAGCTAGAGGAACTGAGGCAGCATGCAGCGTAAGTTTCATACCAAATGTTTCCTATACCACCTTAGTATATAATCACCGACGTTCTGGTCTTTGCAGTATGATTAACCTTTGGGTTCCTTTGTTTGAACTTTCAGCTGCAAAGTGGATCTTCAAAAGCTAGTGGAAGCTTTGGAAGACCGGGAATTAAAAGAAAATGTAGAGACAATTCGTAACCTGCAGCAAGTGATTACCCAGCTATCGGTAAGCCAAGTAGGGGCAGTGTAGATAGATGTATTGCTTTCATTTGTTTCTCTTGATGCATATAAACATATCTAACTTGTGCCTTTGGCCAAAACAACTAGATTGTGAGCTGTTTGAGGACAGAGGTCATGGATCATTGCGTATGATCTGAATATTGAATTTGTTAAGTCAAAACACTCCCAAGTTACATATGCAATGGCACATCAGTATTTCAGTACTGTAATCCAATACTGGAAGCAGCAGCACAGCAGTGCAAAATTGCCTGGTAAAACAGGCAGCAGGCATTGATTTGCTGTCCTTTCAGTGCAGGCTAACTTAATAAGAGGCCTTGTACCTCTTACCTTGATCTTAAGTAACCTGGGTTCTAACAGATAGCTTAGAGCAACCAGGGAATACCATAGTTCTTTTTTATAACCAGTAATAAATTCATTTGAATGATCGTTCTGTAAGTCCCCATTTTTATTTATTTTTAGAACTGTTACAGTAGTTGTGAGTGGGCTTGGGCTGCAGGTATTTGTTGTTTTTCCTGGAAGAAAAATTCTTACAATCCCACCACCCTAAAAACCTCTTTTATTTTTGGTGTTCCTTCTCTATCTTAGCCCTTAGGCATATATACGTTTCTTTTTTTAACTGAAGTCATGTTAAGGGGCTGTGGTTGATTAAGGGGTTATAGTAGGTTTTGTTCCATCTATACCCTCTTATTCATCATTCTGAAGCTGTGACATGTCTGTAAATGACTGGTGGTAATTTCTAGCTCTTGGGCAGAGGCTTTAACTTCACCACAACAGTGGTAAAATCTCAGGTCTTGCCCAGTGTTTTCTAGAGTTTTCAAAAGGGTATCACAAAATCATCTACACCTATGTTTTACTCTTAAAGAGTCCGTTTAAAAATATCCTACAGTATTGTGGGAGGAAGGGTTAGGATGAGTTCCAATAAGTTAAGTAAGTTAATTCCCAAAAGACTTGAGAGCAGTGTTTTAGAACAAGTAGTGCTATACAAAACTGCCACGAGCAGTCCAACAGAACAGTTCATGTATCCAACAAACAGGCCACAGCAGTTGAGAACCTGGGCCCCAGAGCCAGACACACCCTAGTTTGAAGCCAATTCTGCCACTCAGTAGCTGTATAACCTTGCTAAGTACTGTATTAATATCAAAAGAAAATAATTTAAGTGACTCAAAAAGGACGTTAAAAGCTGATGCACTCAGGGAGCACCTGAACTCCAGGTAACTCCTTGAATGGAAGCAAAATTGGAGTTTTATAAGGTGAGAAGGGAGGGCTGTGTGTCCTTGTGGTTTGGCTCATGTAGGAGTTTTGTTGTTAATTGCTGTGAAACTTTTGGTTTGAGGCTGTTCCAGTTTTCATGCCTGTGGCTTAAATTAAGAACATTGGTGCAATCCATCCTACTAGCTCTCCAGTTGTTTTCAAGAGTCGTTCTTGCAACCCTTGTAGTTTGTTCGCTGGTTAAGGTTCATAAGTGAGAGAGATGGCAAAGAAGGGGGAAGGAGGCAAGGAAAATTAGGAACTCTCTCTTTCTGTTTTAATCCTCTTACATTACCAATATGAGCAAAAGGCACTGACAACACAAAAGAAGGGGTGATTAACTGCCCAGAAAATTCAGGAAGTCAGTACAGAAGACAATGGGCCCTAAAAAAGGAATTAGAAGTTTGCCACACAGACAATGGGGAAAATACAGTCTATACAGAGAAAAAGGTACATGTCAAAGCAAAAATGGTTGAAAGTTCAGAATGTGATAAGGACCTCGCTGTGGCTGAATTATAGAGTGCATGCCAGAGAATGGCTATCACAAGGTTAAAGTTCACCATCTATAACTCCACTTAAATGTAGCTGAAACATCTGATGTATGAAAACCTTGTGTGAGCTGCCTCAGAATTAAGATAATCTAGGCTGCAGAACCATACTGGAACCGAAGCTTATATGATTACAAAAGAGTGATCCAGGACACCGTTGTTCATGGCCACCACAGCAATCTTAGAGGATTTCACACCATCTCATTTCTGGGGCTTTGGGTCACGTGGGAAAGATGAAGGAAACCCATGGAAACAAGTTAATAACGTTAGAGAAGGCATATCCGCGGTGAGGATCTGGTGATATGACTGGTGACTGCTGTGCCTGTAGAGGAAATTGCTAGTGGTGGCTGACTCAGAGGAAATCTATAGAATCTCTGTGTCTGCCACTGAAAGTCACTTGGCACATGCAGCCAGAAGGTACTAAAGATTGCCATGAGCTGATAAAGTCCCTGGCTTTCCTCCACTGTCACAGTTAGGCAGAGTAAACCCTTTTGCCCAAGGGCTCCTGCTGGACTCTTGAATCAGAGGTTTCCATGTCTATTGTTTCGAGACCCTCCCAGCTATGTATTTTTTGGAAATACACAACAATGTATCCTGTGGTTTTTATTAAGACTCACTACAGTGAAAGCAAAATGTTTCAGATGTAAGTGCTTGTGCCCTTCATTCTGGATTAAAACTATTTTTATTTTAAGTGACAGGTGAACACCCCTTTTTCAGTTATGAAGGCAGCCATTGTTCCTAAATATTCCTCCTGGGGCTTTAAGCACTAAAGTGTACCATTTCTTCCTTAAAAATACAATTCAAACAAACCTCCTTGCTGCAGTCACCTGTGAGGAAATGCATGCAGTCCTTTCAGTTCCCACAAAATCAAATTTTGTTGTTTTTATCCCCTCCTCTAAGACCAGTTCCATAAAAACCATTTTGCATGCCTGGTAATGGGATTGCCTACAGCCTACAAGCCCAAACTTCCTATTGAAGGGCATTGCTGGTTAATGTAGCTCAATGTACCCTAGCCTTGTCCCCCTGACCGCCACCTTCAGCAAATCACGTATTTTTAACTTACAAGAGGTTCTCCATCGTAGCCTGAGAATGAGAGCTAAAGAGGCTTTTAGGTTGAAATAAATCCCATCATTATATATTTATATTCAGGATTATGAAGGCAGAATCCTACCAAGTTCGTGTAAAACATGTCACCAAAGCTTAACCTTTGGCATTATAAAATTGTATTAGGCCAAAAGCCAAAAGGTAAACCACAGTAATATGTCGTCTTCAAAGATTAACCCATCTACTTCAATCCTGACTCCCTGGAAGGTAGTAGAAAATGTCTCCAAAAGCCAGCGTTACAGGCTTTACTCATCTAGGATAGGTCTGTAAGTAGTCCGCTTACTGAAACTTAAAACATGGGAGGGAAGAAAGGGTAACCATCAACCTATAATATATCGAAGTGCTCTGTTTTTCAAGAAGGATTTCATATGCCTGGTCCTTGGAGAATCACCAGTATTCTAAGTCATGATGAAAAAGGATGTGAGAACACTGGAGCTTCCTTTGAATTTTCTTTGAGTCTCACTGATTGGGAATTTCTGGGCAGGGGAAGTGCTTTACAAATAGCACTTACTAAGGGCCTCTTCACTCCTCGCCTTGAAGGTATGAGATTCAAGTTTCAACAACTATGTAAGGTTTCACTGGGCTGATGCAGAGACTCCATGTGCTAACCCTAAATTATTTTCTTGCTGTTGAGCCAGTAGCTCTTTCACCTTTGACCTCTTTAATCATGTGACTTCCTGGAAATCCTTTCTTCCCAGGCTCACGGAATCACTTAAACAGAAGTGGTAATCCATATGTTGCAATACCAAATAAAGCCTAAATTCCAGTGGGGAGAAGAGAGCTTGCTCATATGATAGCCTATAAACAAATTAGTCCTAATAAGTGGTTTTAGGTTTCCCTTTTAGATGGTTGTCATTCCAGTGCCCAAAAAAGGAATTGCCCTTCTCTGGAAGGGAATCAGCGCTTGCCCTTTCCCTTCATGTAACCACTACCTGCAGTAGCTGCATAAGATTGATTCATTCTTAGATATATGAGGGAGATTTGTCTGACTTCATGAGCACATTTTTCTGGGTTATCAGCCTGTATGGAATTTATTTCCTTCTAGAGTAGGCTCTTGCTACCTTGACGGACTGTAAAAAAAAAAAATACAAAATAACCCTTGCTTCTATTCACTTTTCTACTGCGTTGCCTTTATTTCATATGTCTGTTTTTTAGGTGGCATGTCCATGTGAACTGACTAGACCTGTACATTATAGAAGTAGACTTAGTGGTAAAAACATAAAAGATAGAGTCTATAAAATGGGTTAAACTTTGGCCTGTTAGAATGACTAATGCTTCATTGGCTCAATAATCTCTGGCAGAGCAGGAGAGGAGCAATAAATATGTCAATTGCCACATGACCCTATTTTTCTTTTTAGATAGACTACACCATCAACCTTATAATGAGGATAGACTCTTAAGAGGTGGAAAATGGAAATGTGTGGTTTTGGGTGTAGCTATGTGCCACAAAATGGGTCCAGCACCTTAAATGGTCTCTATGTATACTTGAAAAAAAATTAAGTAACCAATATAAAATCCACTAGTAAGCTTCACTTCAGGGTCTTTTCCTAAACTGAAATATCATTTGTCATTGCAGGATGAAACTGTTGCTGCAACCATTGATACTGCAGTAGAACCAGAAGCTGTAAGTAATTGGCTTTGTGTAGAAGTAGGAGATTTAACTGTGCCATTTCCTGTTAATTTATCACTCAGCTGAGGAAGAGAATCCCTGATTGCTACCATCCTCCATAGAGTACCTTGGAAATCCAGACATCTTGAGTATAAATGCCAGTTGTGTAAAATCCCGAAGTTGGATAGACTCCATCTCTAATAGTATGACTGCTAATGGATGGCAGGGCTTCTCAAGGATGTCATTTTCCTTATTTACAGTCTGGTTTGCTGACTTCTTGTTAGATGCTAGTATTCTGCAACAGCTGTCTAGCAAGTTAAGGGAGGGAAAAAAAACAAATTAGGTAATTATGGCAGAGTCAAAAAAGTAGTAGAGAAGAAATGGAAGAGACTTTTTTTCCTCATCATACTTTGCTTGTGGATGGGATGGTTAGGGGCTAAAAGAACCAAGGGAAATATTTTGAGTGTTCAAGTTGCAAGAATAGATAAAATGTATTAGATGTTGGCTAAAGGTTAGAGAGCCAAGTCAAAATGAAAAGCTAGACAGTGGCTTCCTTGAGACATCTTTTTGCCCTTAAAACAAACATGTATCGGTATTTTTTGTATTCTGAAAGAAAGATGACAGATAAATCAGGTGACCTCTGGCATGTGCCCTTCATTCTGGATTAAAACTACTTTTATTTTGGGGCGCCTGGGTGGCGCAGTCGGTTAAGCGTCCGACTTCAGCCAGGTCACGATCTCACGGTCTGTGAGTTCGAGCCCCGCGTCAGGCTCTGGGCTGATGGCTCAGAGCCTGGAGCCTGTTTCCGATTCTGTGTCTCCCTCTCTCTTTGCCCCTCCCCCGTTCATGCTCTGTCTCTCTCTGTCCCAAAAATAAATAAACGTTGAAAAAAAAAATTTAAAAAAAAAACTTTTATTTTAAGTGATGGGTGAACACCCCCTTTTCAGTTATGAAGGCAACCATTATGTTCCCAAATCTTTCGGGATTATAAAGGGATAATGAAGCCTCTTCTCCATTTCCACCATTCCTAAAGTGCCATTTCCAGAACTCTTTCTCTTGTAAAGATCCCTTAGAATGAGATGAAAGTAAGAAATGTTAGCTAGATCAATAAAGGAAAGAGCAAGAAACTCAGTTTACTCTAAGAGTCAGTTAAAAGATGTAAGAAACAAGGTGCTGTGAGAACAGGGAAAGAGGCTAGGCTCGACTCATTTCAGATGTTTAAAGCAAATGTATGAGAAGCCATATTTTTAAAAGAACAGGGGTACCAGTAATGGAGAAGTGGCTATGAGACCGACCTGATGAAGTAGGGCCTAAGGATCTCTAATTGCTTGTTTCTCTTACAAGTCATCATTTTGATCTTTTCCAGCAAGTGGAAACCAGTCCAGAAACCAGCAGGTCTTCTGATGCTTTCACTACTCAGCATGCTCTACGTCAAGCTCAGATGTCTAAGGAGCTGGTTGAGTTGAATAAAGCTCTTGCACTGAAAGAGGCCCTAGCCAGAAAGATAACTCAGAATGACAACCAACTGCAGCCCATTCAGTTCCAGTACCAGGTAAAATATTTACCAGAGCAGCATTTGTTTGTGTCTGCCACTTGTGTGTGTGAGTGGAGCAGGGGCGGGTGGAGGGCAGAGAGAGAGGGAGACAGAATCCGAAGGAGGATCCAGGCTCTGAGCTGTCAGCACAGAGCCTGACATGGGGCTCAAATTCATGGACCACCCGATCATGACCTTAAATGACTAAGCCACCCAGGTGCCCCAGGCACACTGTTTTTGATGACGTTGAGACAACATAATGTTCATAGTACAACTGGAATTGTATTGTTGGTTTCAAAAAAAGGATACATTCAGGATAGGGAACCTGCAATTTTGTTTCATTTAATCTAACACCTTACCTTATGCAACAGGTATTTAATAAATAGTTTAATGATGTTATAATAAATGTGGTCTCTACTTGTGGAGAAATTTTGTTCTAATACCAATACTGAGATTCTGAGAAAGGTACATCTCTTAGTAGATGGTCTTGGCTATAGTGTGAATTAGGAAGAGGCTTATGGGGTACCTGGGTGGCTCAGTCGGTTAAGTGTCTGACTCTTGATTTCAGCTCAGGTCATGATCTCACAGTTTGTGAGTTCGAGCCCCACATTGGGCTCTGCACTGACAGCACAGAGCCTACTTGGGATTCTCTCTCTCTCTCTCTCTCTCTCTCTCTCTCTCTCTCTCTCTTTCTCTCTTTCTCTCTCTGCCCCTCCCCTGCTTTCGTGCTTTCTTTCTCTCTATAAAAAAAAATTTTTTTTTTAAAGAGAGGGAATAATGGATATCACTTGACTTGGCAAATGACTAAACTGTTTTTCTTAGTGGTAGTTCTATGTTTTTAAATTTTTTCTTAGTGTTTATTTAGAGAGGGAGAGAGCACAGATGCACATGTACAGAGGAGGAGGGGCAGAGAGAGGGAGACAGAGGTTCCAAAGCAGGCTCCACACTGACAGCAGAGGGACTGATGTGGGACTTGAACTCACAAACCTGGAGATCATGACCTGAGCTGAAGTTGGACACTCAACCGACTGAGCCACCCAGGCACTTAGTGGTAGTTCTAACTGGCCCTTGCTAATTAATAATCAGATCTTTACTGAAAGACAAGTCTTTGGCTTTCAGGTTATTCCACAAGGTTAACCAGACCTTATTTTCCATTGTAGCCCAGTGTTTCCCATCCACAAAGTGATGTTAGCAGGGCTGGTAGAGGGAAGGGTGGATTGTTTCCCCATCAAGCTACATCCTACCATCCTCGGGTCATTATTTTCATATCAAGAAATCCCTATAGAAATCATGCAGCTTCTCCCCCAGCTCCCCTAAGTTTTCAGAGTAAAAACAAGAAAAGTGTTTCTCCTAAATAATTTTCGTCACTTTTTTTCCTTAGGATAGAGAATTCCCCCAGGGTATTCCAAAATAATAACTGAGTTGCCATTAGAGGTTTTATTTCCTTTTTTTATTATTACAGTCATGTTTAACTTTTTTAAAACTTAATTTTTATTTATGTCAAATGCAAAAAAATAAATATTTATGGCAAATGCATGTGTATCATTTTAAAAAGCCAAACAGTACAATAATCAGAAAAATGAATCAATTCCTGCCCTACTACCTTCTGCCCAGTTCCCTAGGTTTATACTTTACATTCTTTAAGCTGTTTCATCTGACACTTACATTCATTTTTTTGTAGGTAAGAGTTGGCAGTATAACACGTTAATTTAAAAATTTTAGACATTGCAGATCAAAGCCATAATGAAATATCACCTCAACACCTGTCAGAATGGCTAAAATTAAAAACACAAGAAACAAGTGTTGGCAAGGGCATGGAGAAAAAGGAACGCACTGTTGGTGGGAATGCAAACTGGCACAACCACTGTGGAAAACAGTGTGAAGATTCCTCAAAAGATTAAAAATAGAATTACCATATAATCCAGTAATTCCACTACTGGGTACTTACCCAAAGAAGACAAAAACACTAATTCAAAAAGATATATGCACCCCTATGTTTATTGCGGCATTATTTACAATAGCCAAATTATGGAAGCAGCCCAAGTGTCCATTGATAGATGAATGGATAAAGAAGATGTGGTATATATACAAATGGAATATTATTCAGCCATAAAAAAGAATGAAATCTTGCCATTTGCAACAACATGGATGGATCTAGAAAGTGTAATGCTAAGTGAAATAAGTCAGTCAGAGAAAGACAAATACCATATGATTTCACTCATGTGTACAATTTAGGAATCAAAGCAAAAAAGAGACAAACAAAAACACAGACTCTCAAATATAATGAACAAACTCGTGGTTACCAGAGGGGAAGTGGGTGGGCAGATGGGTGAAATAGGTGAAGGGGATCAAGAGTACAAAAGAAAATAATAGCTGGTTACTATTACATTTTAGAATAACTCAGGGTTTGATTAAAACCACAATAATTTTGTAATGTAACATCTTTTGTGGATAGCTTCCTGTGCTTCCAGAAATTCTGATTAAATGGTCTCAAGAAATTCTGATTAAATGGGTAGGCACTACCTCTCAAAAGGATGAGGCAGTTCTAGAGATGGAGAGTGGTGATGGTTGCACAATGTCACTGAACTGTCCACTTAATATGATTAAAATGTTAATCTTTATGTATAAAAAAATAATAAGTTCAGTACAGTTGTGAAAAAAGTTTCAGATGTTATCAATTGATTTCCCACTATGGAAGATAGGAAAAAGCTCTCTTATAAAACCACCCATGTACACCGCCTCACCTCTTATCTCTCATAATGGTAATCTCACAAGTTTTGATTAAAGGAATATTTAGTGTTTAAATTTTTATGATTATGTAAATATGTTTTACAGCTGAGCCACATAGCATATGATTCCACTTCCTTTCTTGTTTGGCTTTTTCTATTTCCCAGAGTTAATAATCTCATTTTTTCATTTACTTAGTCTTCTATGTACCTGTCAATAATTTATCTCCAAACTTCTTTACAGACTTATAAAACTCCTTCTAATATGGTCAAACATACCAGATAATTTATCAATCCATTTCTTTCTTGAAGACAACCCTCCTGGAATCTTCTGTCCTGATTTTCTTTCTGTAGGCCTGCTGCCCAGCTGGCAACCTGGGACTGTCATCCTGGGAATCTGCTTCACTTCTCATCTCTGTGTTGAAACAGATTCTGTATCTTCCTCATTCTTGGGATACCCCTTTGTGTTGGTTAAATACAACCCCAATAACTTTCTGAGACAGTGTTCATGAAAGAGAAATGTTTTAAACCATTGCATACCTGAAAATAGCTTTTTGTTGTTGTTGTTGTTGTTGTTGTTGCTGTTGTTGTTAGTTAGTTGGTTGGGTTTAGATTCTACAATGGAAATCACTTTTCTTCAGAAATGTGCAGGCTTTTCTTCACTGTCTTCTGTTTTCAGTATTGCTGTTGAGAAGTTCATTATAATGCCTGATTCTTTTTATTTGATCTGTATTCCACTGCCACCACCACTCCTGCTCTAGAAACTTTAAGAACCTTTTCTTTGTTGCCAAGTGTGAATGAATTTCACAGTGATGTGCCTTTGTATGGGACTTTTCTTGTTTATTGTACTTGGTGGGTCCTTTCAAACTAGAAATTTGTATTCTCTTTAATGGGAAGGTTTCTTATATTATTTCTTTAATAATGCCCCCTTTCTGTTTTTCCCATTTCTCTTTTCTTGCACTCCTCATAGTCAGATATTAGATCTCCTAGATATAGTCTCTGCTTTTCTTATCTCTTCCCTCCTATTTTCTATTTTTTATCTCTTTATTCCACTCTATGGGTGATTTCCTTCTGCACCTATTTGCCTATTAATTTCTAAGATGTTTTTAATCCTCTAATTTTTTATATGCTTCTATTTTTTTTTTCTTGGATGCAATGCTCATCTCTAATGGAAATTACATTTTTTTGAGGTTTTCTTTTTCTTCCTGCCTTGCCTCTGGGTCCTCCAAATTCCTGTCTTTAGTGTGTTTGGTCTTTTCTTTCATATAAGAAGCTTTCCTCAAATTTCCAGTGATCTTTGGCTACCCATTCATATTTAACAGTGGGACACTAAAAGCTGGTAGGAAGTTGTGTATGCATGGGTTTATCTTGGGTGGTCAGTTTCCAATAAAGAAATTTGTCATTCTCTCTGCAGTGGTGTAGACAGAGTAGTGGTATGCCTTCTTTCTGGCAACCTAGAGAAAATAAGGGAGTTGAAGGAGTCCGTCCAGTCATGTACAGACTTTTATTTAATTCCCTCAGCAGTATGATACCTTATCCCTGCCTTCTGCTGTATGTGCTGTCTGTGAATCCAGCCTCTCAGATTTGGCCTCTCCAGAGAGGAAACCTGTGCTCCTCTCTGTGGTTCTATGGTACAAATTGGCTTGTTTCTTCTTGGCATTTGTCCTATAGGAGTCATATTTTAGCTTTTTCCACTCTGCTAAGTCAGTTACCACTACTCAACTATTTTCCTCTTCTAAATATTTGTTTATTTCTTGACTGCTCCTTCATCCTTGTTAATTTATACCCTTTTGGGGGGTCATTTTAGTGGGATTTCAAGGGGAACAAATTAAATATGCAGCTCAAGCTTCCAGGTTAGCAGGACATAAAATGCAACCTTTTTTAGGTTGCTTTCCTACTTTTTTTTAAGTTTATTTATTTATTTTGAGAGAAAGAGAGTAGGGAAGGAGCAGAGAGAGAGAGGGAGAGAGAATTCCAAGCAGGCTCCATGCCGTTCAGCCCGGAGCCCGATGCCAGGCTCAATCTCACGAACCGTGGGATCATGACCTGAGCTGAAACCAAGCGTCAGACACTTAATCCGCTGAGCTACCCAGGTGCCCCACCTTTTTAAAGTTGAATGTATTTTGACTTTTCCAGGGTAAACAAAGGATTAATGGTCAGGTTGAGAAATTATTCCTCTCTTTTACTGTTTTACTCTTTTACTCCTGGAAACATGGGGACATATGATCCCCAGTGTACTTCTAACTCTATGAGGAGGTGCTAGGAATGAGCTAGAGCTGTAGTAACATATCTTGTCCCTTTTTCCCTTGGAACCCAATATGCTTGAGCTCCCAAACCTTAAAGTTAAGAGGAAACAAATTCTTATTGTAAACAGTACCTTTCCATCACCTGTAAATCACTGTCTCTTTCTAAAAAATACAGGTAGTTTTTTGTTCTAAATAGTTTTTCTATCACTGAAGAATTGCTATAGAAAAATTTGAGGAGGTATACATCTGATTAATGAAGATTGCCATGAGTTATAGTAACCCAAGACTCAATTAACTCCCTTTGTGGAGTCAGTGAGACAGTTTTGACTAAATGTGGCATATATAATGAAAAGATACTATTTCTCACCCATCCAACTGGTAAAAATTTTGAAGTGTAGTAATATCAAATGTTGACAAGGGTGCAGGGAAATAAGTACTCTCCTACCTAGCTAGCAAGAATAGAAATTGGAATTGCCACTTTAGAGGACAACTTAGCAGTATCTATTAAAATTACAAGTGTGGGGGTGCCTAGATGGCTCAGTCGGTTAAGCATCCGACTTCAGCTGTGGTCGTGATCTTGCAGTTCGTGAGTTTGAGCCGCCACATCAGGCTCTCTGCTGTCAGTGTGGAACCCACTTTGGATCCTATTTTCCCCTCTCTTTCTCCCCCTCCCCCGCTGGTTCTCTCTCTCTAAATAAATAAATTTTAAAAAATTAAAAGTGTGTACCCCCATGACTCTGTAATTCCACTTGTTCCTACCCTAGAAAAACCTTGCATGCGTGTACAGAAGGCATGCACAAGAATATTCCATTATGGCAAAACAATGAGGTGGATCTCTATGCAATGATATAAATAAATTTCAAAGACTAAAAAAAAAGTTACAGAATAATACACACTTTTAGTATAATTCTGCTTACCTTTAACACATTCCAATAGACACATACAAATATGCAGATATTATTTTTGTATCTATTTAAATAAATACTCTAGACATTTGCCACAATATATTTATATATTTATCAGTTATGCATTTTAAGGCATTTACATATATGTTTAAATGTCTAGAATATGTAAATGTCCACATATATAATATGCAAATGTCTAGGAAGAATGTCTGGAAGTCTGGACCAGTCTGTTAACAGTGGTTACTTCTGGATAGGGGACTGGCATTTTGGAAGAGTAGGGCAGTAGAGGGGACTCACCCTTTATATGTACTATCTGGATTATATTTTAACCAGAATGTTTTCATGTGTTACTTCTCTAAGTGTACACACACATACACACATTATTGCCAGTTTAAATATGCAGGGTAGCTATAAAGCAATGAGACTGATTTTTGTTGGGTATTAGCGTGGTTCATTATATTTTGTGGAAAACAGCTCTTGCCTGTTTAGAAAGCTTCTCTGATACAGCCCCACCTAACCTGCCTCTTTGTGTCGTTTCAATACCGGTCTAAGACCACCACATAATCTTCTTGGCTACCAACTGCTCATTCAGCCGGTGTCCTTTAATTTTTTGGTTATGAGAACAGGAAGGAATCTATTGGGTTTTCCCAATCTTGGAAACTACTAAACTTCAGTTTCTAGAATTCATTTCCTAAATGTATGCAGAACTGCAAAAGGTATTGAATATATATGTTTGAAAGTTCTGAATATAAGAATGTTTGTGTAGCTCTTTACTATTTACAGAATGTCTTCCCTTCTTTATCTTATTTCATCTTCCCAACAACCCTGTGAGGTAAGTTGTGTTGTTAATTGTTCACATAGATAGGGAAACTCTCGAGGGTCCCCAAGACCACCCCAAGGTTTGATGATTCACCAGGATGATTCAGAGGACTTGGCATATAGTCATACAGCTAAGAGTTATTACAGTAGAAGGATACAAAACAAAATCATCAAAAGGAAAAAGCACATGGGGCAAAGTCTGAAGGGAACCAGATGTAAGCTTCCAAGAGTCTTCTCCTAGTGGAGTAAGTTATTATTTAATTCCTCCAGCAATGGTTTGTGACATGTGTGAAATGTTGTCTATCAGGGAACCTCCCTGGAGTCTAGGAGTCCAGGTGTTTTTTTTAAGTTTTTATTTTAATTCCAGTTAGTTAACATACAGTGTCATATTAGTTTCAGGTGTACAATATAGTGATTCAACAATTCCGTACATCACCCAGTGCTCATCACAAGGGCACTCCTTAATCCCCATCACCCATTTCACCCCAGCCACCTCCCCTCTGGTAACCATCAGTTTGTGCTCTATAGTTAAGAGTCTGTTGGGGTACCTGGGTGGCTCAGTCGGTTAAGAGTTGGACTCTTGATTTCGGCTCAGGTCATGATCTCACAGTTTGTTGGTTCAAGCCCTGTGTTGGGCTCCACACTGACAGTACGGAGCCTGCTTGGGATATTCTCTCTCCCTCTCTCAAAATAATTAAATAAACTTTAAAAAGAGAGTCTGTTTCTTGGCATAATGAGCCATTCTTATCAAAAGGGTAAGAACCCTACCAAGTTCACACACCTGAGCCAAGGGCCAATCTTGCAAGCAATACTTTTTAAGAATAGCAATCTCAGGCCTGCTATATGAACTCTCCTATGTGTTGAAACTAAGGCTAAAAAGAGAGGAAATGACTTTTGTTAAGACATTTAGATATTAAGTGCTGGACTCAATGTTCAAACTTTTGGATTCCAAGTTTATACTTTTTCCACTAGGTGTAACTTTCATCTCCTTAAATCAAGTACAGACTGATGTTTTTAGTTTGTAATTGAAGTGGTAAAATTGAACACATAGTTCCTTAAGATGTGGAATGTTGATTTTCTTTTTTCATTTATTATTTTTGTAATTGCTTATTTTTGAGAGAGAAAGTGGGGGAGGGGCAGAGAGAGAGGGAGACAGAGGATCCAAAGCTGGCTCTGCACTGACAGCAGAGAGCCCCACGTGGGGCTCAAACTCACAAACCACGAGATCATGACCTGAGCCGAAGTTGGACACTTAACCAACTGAACCACCCAGGTGGCCCTTCTTTTTTTTTTTTTTAAAGTAAATTTTCTTTCGTGCCTTTCAATGCTTTTTTTCTCTCTGACCCATAACATTTCTAGGATAACATAAAAAATCTAGAGTTGGAAGTCATCAATCTGCAGAAGGAAAAAGAAGAATTGGTTCTTGAACTTCAGACAACAAAGAAGGATGTCAACCAAGCCAAGTAAGAATAAATCCAATAAATATTATTTCAAGTCCCTACTGTGTGTGAGGAAGTTATAAATGAAATAGAGAAGTAAAAGAGCCATTTCCTGCCCCCACAGGATTTATACCTAATTGTGGAAAGAAGATCTAAACAAAAGAAAAGTAATTGAGATTTTCAACAATACCTCATGATGATAGTGAAAGAATGCCGTCACAGCATATGATTAGTAGATTAGTAGCTAAATGAATTTCTTAGGCAGTAATTGCTTTAAGAGTTCAGAGGTAGGGGATATCAGTTTAGACTGGCATGATCAAGGAAGACCTTATAAGAAGTTAGCATTTGAGCTGGATTTTGAAAGATTATCAGACCTACCACACAGCTACAGTTTCTTTGTCCCTGTACAGACTGTAAATTAGCTTGTGAATAGAATTAATGTCCAGGCTAGTAAATGAAAAACCAATCTAGCCATCCCTCAGTTAAGAATAAAACTAAGGCAGATAACCAGAATATTCTGCTTTTCCTCAGACCTCTGCCTTATTGGCTATTCTACCTTATGTTTTAGTCTGTGACTCTATTATATCTCCTTTGAGTCTAAAGTTCATGTTCTTTAAAAAAAATTTTAATGTTTATTTTTGAGAGAGATTGGGAGAGACAGAGCGCGAGCAGGGGAGGGGCAGAGAGAGACGGAGACACGGAATCCGAAGTAGGCTCCACTCTGTCAGCAGAGAGCCCTATGTGGGGCTCAAACTCACGAGCCATGAGAGCATGACCTGAGCCAAAGTCGGACATTTAACAGACTGAGCCACCCAGGCTCCCCTAAAGTTATTCTTCTTAAATATTATGCTGCATGTTTACTTTCTATCTCAGACTAGTGTAATAATCACCAAAATTATTCCTTTACAGCTAAACTAAAGTGAAATATCTTCAAAGAACCATCCTTTTAACCTAGTAGTAGGGAATGAAGTATTGAGGCAATTTCATTGTTATATCCTCAAAAAATTTATTGTTTTACTCTTGGTATTGAGCTCCCATTATTGAGACAGTTTTGGTTGTTTGGGTGGTATTCATTATTTGAAGATGACTATGCAACTGGTCACCTATTTTATATATATCAGGATTGTGAACCTGGGAGTCTATGTCTTTTGAAGTCAGGCTTTGCTGCTGCTAGTCTTCATTCCTATAGTGTCTGTTTTTAGGTTGAGTGAGCGCCGCCGTAAACGTCTCCAGGAGCTAGAGGGTCAAATAGCCGATCTGAAGAAGAAACTCAATGAACAGTCCAAACTTCTGAAGCTGAAAGAATCCACAGAGCATACCGTTTCCAAACTGAACCAGGAGATACGGGTAATAAATGCTCATCCTTGGGTTTGTTTCATTAAAACTTACAAACATAGGTGTTCCATTTAGAATTATACTACGGAGGCATTGTCAGGTGAGAAAGTAGCAGGCAGGGCCGTCATCTGCAAATGTGTGAATCTCCACAAATGCCCCTTTTACAGGACATTGTGCTGGTAGTCATCTAGAGTCTGAACAATGAAACCCTGCTTTAACATTCAGTTTAATGTTAGATTCCCTGAAACCAAAGGAGAAAGATACCTTAGTTTTTTGTGGTGATATCCTAACCACCTTCCATGATTATGTAGAAGGATTTCATAAACTAGTTGCAAACTGACAGACACCTGGAGAATATTTTCAGATATTGAATGTTCAACTTCTGACATCTGCAAAGTGGAGTGAACAGGCAGGCCACTTATACGGAAACCTTTAGAATACAGTGATTGCTAGGTGGATTTGTCCTTGGGGCTTAGTAGATATTTCCCTGAAATTTCATTTATGTACAATGAATTTAGGGCTGAATTTAGCTGTCGGTACATTTTTAAAAAATTTCTTCAACATGTTCATCTGTGTAGTCTATACTTGGAAACCCAAGCATAGCAAGGGGTATTGCAAGCCTAATCAGAAAATCTGTTGGCAGCCTTCTCAGCTTAGCTCTGGGTTTTCTCTCTTCTTAATAGTTAGTCTATCCATCTGCACATCAGCCTAGAATAAGTGCAGATGACTAATAATTGTATTGGTTTTTGTTTTTACAGGTGATGAAAAACCAGCGGGTACAGTTGATGCGTCAGATGAAAGAGGATGCTGAGAAGTTTAGACAATGGAAACAACAAAAAGACAAAGAAGTAATCCAGTTAAAAGAACGAGTAAGTAACTACAGCTTCTCAAAGGCCTACCTAACAAAGCCTTCTCGGGGCTGACTAGCATTAAAGCCTCTCTTCAAACAACTAGTTATTTCCAAAAATGTGACACATTCATGAATTTAGCAGCTATTTCTTAAACATCTACTACATGCAAGGTACTATCTGCTAGATACCATGGAAAATAGATGAGTATTATATGAGCTCTCACCTAGAAGAATGTCTTATCTAAAAGGGAAGGTGAGGGGCATCTGGGAGGCTCAGTCTGTTAAGCGTCTGTCTCTTAATTTCAGCTCAGGTCATGATCTCATGGTTTGTGAGATCAAGCCCCTGTGCTGACAGTGCAGAGCCTGCTTGGGATTCTCTCTCCCCTTCTCCCTCTGCCCCTCCCCTGCTTGCACTATCACTCTCAAAATAAGTAAACATTTTTAAAAAATGAAGAAATATCTCAAATCAATAACCTAGACTTCCACTTTAAGACACTGGGGAAAAAAAGCCTTCCACTTTAAGACAGTGGGGAAAAAAAGCAAACTAAACCCAAAGCTAGCAGATGAACAGAAATGTTCAGCATTAGGCTCTGTACTGACAGCTCAGAGCCTGGAGCCTGCTTCAGATTCTGTGTCTCTCTCTCTCTATGTCCCTCCCCTGCTCGCTCACTCTCTCTCTCAAAAAGAAATAAACATTAAAAAATTTGTAATTAAAAAAACTAAAGAGGAAATAATACCAAATTTTTGGAAACTATTCCGAAAAACAGAAGCAAAGGAAACATTTCCCAGCTCATTCTATGAGTATTTCCTTGACACCAAAACAAGACATCCCAAGAAAACTGTAGAATATAGATGTGAAAATCTCCAAAATCAACAAACTGAATCCAGCAACATATAAAAAGAATGATACACCATGACCAAGTAAGGTTCATCTGAAAAAATGCAAGCCTTCCTTAAGATCTGAAAATCAATTAATGTATTACACCATATCAGTAAAATAAAGAATAAGAACCACATGATTATCTCAATAGACATAGAAAACGTATTTGACAAAATCCATCACCCTTTCATAATAAAAAACACTCAAGAAACTAGGAGTAAAAGGAAACTTCTCAACCTGATAAAGGGCATTTACGAAAATCCCACAGTTAACATCATACTTAATAGGGAAAGACAGGATACTTTCCCCCTAAGATCAGGAACAAGACAAGAATATCCACTCTCATTGCTTTTATTCCATATTGTCCTGGAGGTTCTGGCCAGGGCACTTAAGCAAGAAAAATATATAAAAGGCATCCAGATTGGAAAGGAAGAAGCAAAAATCTCCCTGTTAGCAGATGACATGATCTTATATTGTATGTATAAAATGCTAGAAGATCTACTACAAAAACTGGTAAAACTAATACATGAGTTCAGCAAGGTTCGAGGCATTTGTACATTTCGTCAATGTACAAAAGCCGGTTGTATTTCCTTACACTAGAAACCAATTTGAAAATGAAGAAAATAATTCCATTTATAGTAACATCAATAAGAATAAAATGCTTAGGAATAAACTTAACAAGTATAAAACTTATACACTAAAAACTATAAAACATCTTTGAATTAATTAAATATCAAAATAAATGGAAATATAACCCATGTTCATGAATGGGAAGATTTAATATACTCAAGATGGAATGCTCCCCAGATTGATCTCAGATTCAGTATAATCTCAATCAAAATTCCAACTGGCTTATTTGCAAATATTCACATGCTGATCCTAAAATTCATATTGAAATGGAGGTAACCCAGCATAGTCGTAACAATCTCAGAAGAATAAATTTGGAGATGTCACATTTCCCATTGGCAACACATCCATCACCTCACATAGTTACCTATTTTTTTCAGTGTAAAGAGAACACTTAAGATCTATTCCTTAGCAGATTTCAATTATACAATACAGTATTATTAACTATAGTCACTATTATATATAGATCCCCAGAACTTACTCATTTTATAAACAAAAGTTTGTACTCTTTGACCAACCTTTCCATGTTTTCCCCACCCCCAGTTCCTGGTAACCACCATTACTCTCTAGTTCTATGAGTCTGACTTTTTTTAGATTCCACATATAAGTGAGATCATACAGTATTCATCTTTCTCATGTCTGGTTTATTTCAATTACATAATGACCTTTAGGTTCATCCATGTTGTTGCAAATAGTGAGATTTCCTTTTTGTTTGTGACTGAATAATATTCCATTGTATACATATACCACATTTTCTTTATCCATTCATCTGTCAACACTTAGGTTATTTCCATATCTTGGTTACTATGAATAATGCTGCAATGAATATGAGCATACAAATATATCTTCAAGATACTGATTTCATTTCCTTTGAAATCTCACCCAGTAGTGAGATTGTGCTGGATCGTATGGTAGTTCTATTTTTAGTTTTTTGAGGAAAATTAAATCCTGTTTTCCATACTGACTGTTATACTGAAAGACTCTTTAGTTACATTATAAGGTTTTATGTCAGCTAGCTGAATAGCAATTAAAAGTCTGACTTTTTTCTTCTCAGGACCGTAAGAGGCAATATGAACTGCTCAAACTTGAAAGAAACTTCCAGAAACAGTCTAATGTGCTCAGACGTAAAACTGAGGAGGTAAGAAAACCCAATCTGCTAGGTCAGGTGTACTGTCACCTTCAGGCTTAAATGCTGACATAGTAATATCCCTTAAATGAGCCAGTGTCCTGAGAAACCAGGGATATCAATCTTGACCAGCAATTCCTAAGTCTTAATCCCTGTTTATATGTCACAAACTGTGCACAGATAAAAATCTGAAGAAAATGGTACCATTCGGATAAGGATTTTTTCCCCAGTTGGGCTTGCTTCTTTCCAAACGAAATACAGAGTAATTTGTGACATTTCCAGACACTTTCAGTCTGTGGTACTTTGAAATGTGTACCTTGGGTCACACATTACGACTCAGGTCATGATCTCACAGTTTGTTAGTTCAAGCCCTGCATTGGGCTCTGTGCTGTCTGCTTGGGATTCTGTCTCTCCTTCTCTCTCTGCCTCCCCCCCTCCCCCGGTTGTGCTTGCTCACTCTCTCTCAAAATAAATAAATATTTTTAAAAGATTTTTTTCATTTTTCTTTACTAATATGCTGGAAATTAAAATGGTTTTTTTTAACCCTCAATTCAACATTACTATGAGCTGTTTTTATTTAGGCAGCTGCTGCCAACAAGCGTCTCAAGGATGCTCTCCAAAAACAACGGGAGGTTGCAGATAAGCGGAAAGAGACTCAGAGCCGTGGAATGGAAGGCACTGCAGCTCGAGTGAAGGTATGGACAACTTGAACTGTCATTTCTCTTGTCTACATTGGGGATAGGAAAAAATGGAAAATAGCTTCCTTTTTGTTTAGAATTAAACACTTCAGAATATGAAGTTCTTCTACCTGAAAGCCTGATTTCCTAATGATACCTTTGAATATCTTTGAACAAATGTGAAAGACCAAGAGTAGAGAACCCTAGGGCACCTGGGTAGCTCAGTCAGTTAAGTATCGGACTTCAGCTCAAGTCATGATCTCACAGTTTGTGAGCTCGAGCCCTGTGTCAGGCTCTGTGCTGACAGCTCAGAGCCTGGAGCCTGCTTCGGATTCTGTGTCTCCTTTCTCTCTATGTCCCTCCCCTGCTCGTGCTCTCTCTCTGTCTCTCAAAAATAAAAGGTAAAAAAAAATTAAGAGTAGAGAACCCTTTCCATCACTGCCTCTATTGAAGGTCAGTTAATTTTTTTACATTTTCATTGAGGTATGATTGGCCCACAATAAATTGTATATATTTAAAATGTACAATTTAGTAAGCTTTGACACAGATATACACTCATGAAATCCTCACCACAATCAAGATAATGTCAATGTCCATCATGACAAAAACTTAATTTTGTTCCCCTTTGTAAACCCTTTCTCCTCTCCCTAGTTCACCCCTCTACCTCCCTATCTCCAAGCAACCATTAATCTGCTGTCACTATAGACTCGTTTTTTATTTTCTAGAATTTTACAAAAATTGAATCATACAGTATATTTTCTTTTTCTGGGTTTCACTCAGTGTAAGTATTTCAAGGTTCATCCATGTGGCTGTGTGTATCAATACCTCTTTCCTTTTTATTGCTGAATGGCCTCCTGTTGTATGGCTATACCACAATATGTTTATCCATTCACCTGTTGATGGACATTTTGTGTTGTTTCCAGTTTTTCACTATTACAAATAGTGTACTGAACATTTGTGTACAAGTCTTTGTGTGGATATATGTTTTATTTCTTTTGGGGAGATAACCTAGGAGTGGACTGGCTGGTTGTCTCCTATGGTAGGTGTACATTTTAACTTTTAAGCAACTGCCAAATTGTTTTCCAAAGTGGTATAACTTCCTACTAGCAATTTATGAGTGTTCTTGTTGCTGTACATTCTCACCAATATTGAGTATGGTCAGTCTTTTAAACCTTAGGTGGTCTAATGAAGGGGTAGTGGTACCTCATTGTGGGTTTAGTTTTCATTTCCCTTATGACTAATGATGTTGAGCATCTTTTTATGTGCTTATTTGCCATATGTATGTTTTCTGAAATATATGTTCAGATCATCCCCATTTTTTCACTGGGTTGTCTTTTTTCTCACTTTTCAGTTAAAATTCTTTATATATACTAGATACATCCAACAAAGGACTTTTATGTTTTTTAAAAATTTCCTCCTGGTCTGTGACTTGCCTTTCCCTTTTTTTGCCTTTCCCTTTTTTAACAATGTCTTTTGAAGAGCAAGCCTTTATAATTTTGATGCCATCCAATTTAGTGACATTTTTTTCTTTTATGTTTAATGGGTTTCATGTCCTGTTTAAGAAATCTTTGCCAAACCAGGGGCACCTGGGTGGCTCAGTCAGTTAAGCGTCTGACTTTGGCTCAGGTCATAATCTCATGGTTCGTGAGTGAGTTCAAGCCCCACATTGGGCTCTGTGCTGACAGCTCAGAGCCTGGAACCTGCCTCAGATCTTGTGTCTCCCTCTCTCTCTCTCTCTCCCTCTCCTCTGCTTGTGCTCTCTCTCTCAAAAATAAATAAATATTAAAAACAATTAAAAAAGAGAGAAATCTTTGCCAAACCAAGGTCACTAAGATTTCCCTCTAAGTTATCTTCTAGAATTTAGTTTTAAGCTTTACATTTAAGTCTATGATTGATTCATTCTGACTTGGCACCTTTGTGAAAATCAATTGTCCATAAGTCATTTTCTAGATTCTACTCCATTGATGTACATGTCTATCTTTATGCCAGTACCAACATGTTTTGATTATACTAGCTTTATAATAAGTTCTGACATCAGGTAGTATAAGCTCTCCAAAGTTGTTATTCTTTTTCAAAATTGTTTTGGGAAAAGTAGGTTCTGTGCATTTTCATATAAATTTTAGAATAAGCTTGTCATTTTCTACAAAAAAGTCTGCTGGGAGTTTGATTAGGACTGCACGGAATCTATACATAAATTTGAGGAGAATTTACATCTTACCAATATTAAGTGTTTTATGACTCAGTGCATCTCTCCATTTATTTAAAACTTTAATTTCTCTCCGTTGTGTTTTAATTTTCAGTATATGAGTGTTGTACATCTTTTGTCAAATATATTCCTTAGTATTTCATATTTTTATGATATTGGAAGTGTTTTTTAATTTCAATTTACAATTGTTTGCATATATTTGTTGGTTCTTATAGCTTTTTAGATTCTTTATAGCTTATAGAGTCTACATAGACAATCATGTCATCTGCAAATGGGAACAGTTTTATTATCTGCTCTGTACGCCTCTTTTTTTTAACTTGACCTTGTCATATTGTACTTATTAGAACCCCCAGTAAAATACTGAATAGAGTAGGTGAAAAGGGATATCCTTGCTTTGTTCACAATCTTAGGGAAAGATTCACCAGTAAGTGTGATATTAGCTGTAGGTTTTTGTATATGTCCTTTATCAGGTTGAAGAAGTTCCTGTCTATCCCAAGTTTCCTGAAAGTTTATATCATGAACATACATTCAAAAATTTTTTCCGAATCCTATTGAGATGATCTTATTGTTTGTTTTTATTCTGTTAGTATGGCAAGTGACATTGATTTTTTTTCAATTTTATTAAGGCATATCTGACATACAGTAAGATTTACCTTTTTTAGTGTACAGTTCCAAGGGTTTTGATGGCACATACAGTTGTATAACCACCATCACAGTCAAGGTATAGAATAATTCTATTATCCTCCCAAATTCCTCACCCCCTTTGTAGTCAGCTCCTCCCACATCCCTAGCACTTGGCAAACACTGATGTGTATTCTGTTATTGTTTTCCTTTTGCATCAGTGTCATATAAATAGAAACATACAGTATGGCTTCTTTCACTTAGCATAACGTGTTTCAGACTCATTTATGTTATTGCTTATATCAGTAGTTTCTGCCTTTTTTTTTCTTTTTTTGGCCAACTTGTATTCCATTGTATGGGTGACCCACAGTTTATCTGTTCACCTATTAAAGGATATCTTGCAGAATTTTTTCCAGTTTTTGGTGATTATGAATAAAGCTGCTATAAAAACATTTACATACAGGTTTCTGTGTAAACATAGATAAACATTTCACTTGGGTAAATACCTAGGATTGCTATAGGTCATGTGTTAAGTGTGTGTTTAACTTTATAAGAAACTTCCAAGTTGTTTATCCAGTTGTTCATTGCTGGTATACAATTAATTTTTGTATATTAACTTCTGTCTTCTGACTTTATTAGTTTAGTAGCTATTTTGTAGGTTCTTTGGGATTTTCTACATGGGCAGTCATGCCATCTGTAAATACAGTTTTATTTCTTCCTTTCTAATCGGTATGTCTTTTATTTCTCTTACTTCCCCTATTACATCAGCTTGGACCTTCAGGATGATGTTGAATAGGAGTGTTGATAGTAGAAACCATTCTATTTTTCCTGATCTTGGGGAAAGGATTCAGTCTTTCACCATTAAGCATGACATTACCTTAAGTTTTTCATAGATACCCTTTATCAGATTGAGGAAGTTCTTATGTATTCTTAGTTTGTTGTAAGTTTTTATTATCAGAGCATATAAATTTTGTCAAGTTATTTTTTTTAATTTATTTTAATTCAAGTTAGTTAACATGCAGTATAGTATTGGTTTCAGGAGTAGAACCCAGTGATTCATCACTTACATATAACACCCAGTGCTTATCTCAACAAGTGCCCTCCTTAATGCCCATCACCATTTAGCCCATCCTATCACCCGCCTCCCCTCCAGTAACCCTCAGTTTGTTCTCTGTATTTAAGAGTCTCTTATAGTTTTCCTCCCTCTCTGTTTTTATCTTATTTTTCCTTCCCTTGCCCTATGTTCATCTGTTGTGTTTCTTTTATTCCACATATGAGCAAAATCATATATTTGTCTTTTTTTGCCTGACTTATTTTGCTTAGCATAATACCCTCTAGTTCCATCCACGTTGTTGCAAATGGCAAGATTTCATTCCTTTTGATCACCAAGTAGTATTCCATTGTATATATATATACCATATCTCCTTTATTCATTCATCAGTTGATGGATATTCGGGCTCTTTCCATAATTTGGCTATTATTGATAGAGCTGCTATAAACATTGGGGTGCATGTACCCCTTTGAATCAGCATTTTTGTATCCTTTATATAAATACCTAGTAGTGTAATTATTGGGTCACAGGGTAGTTCTATTTTTAATTTTTTGAGGAACCTCCATACTATTTTCCAGAGTGGCTGCACCAGTTTGCATTCCAACCAACAGTGAAAAAGCATTCCCCTTTCTCAGCATCCTCACCAACATCTGTTGTTTCCTGAGTTGTGAATTTTAGCCATTCTGACTACTGTGAGGTAGTATCTCATTATGGATTTGATTTATATTTCCCTGATGATGAGTAATGATAAGCATCTTTTCATGTGTCTGTTAGCCATCTGGATGTCTTCTTTAGAATAGTGTCTATTCATGTCTTCTGCCCATTTCTTCACTGGATTCTTTGTATTTTGGGTGTTGAGTTTGATAAGTTCCTTATAGATTTTTGATACTAATCCTTTATCCGATATGTCATTTGCAAATATCTTCTCCCATTCCGTCAGTTTTCTTTTAGTTTTATTGATTGTTTTCTTCACTGTGCAGAAGCTTTTTATCTTAATGAGGTCCCAATAGTTCATTTTTGCTTTTATTTCCCTTGCCTCCAGAGACATGTCTAATAAGAAGTTGCTATGACCAAGATCAAAGAGGTGGCTGTCTGTGTTCTCCTGTAGGATTTTGATGGTTTCCTGTCTCACATTTAGGTCTTTCATCCATTTTGAATTTCTTTTTGTGCATGGTGTAAGAAAGTGATCCAGTTTCATTCTTCCGCATATCACTGTCCAGTTTTCCCAGCACCATTTGCTGAAGAGACTCTTTTTTCCACTGGATGTTCTTTCCAGCTTTGTCAAGGATTAGTTGACCATACATTTGTGGGTCCATTTCTGGGTTCTCTGTTATGTTCCATTGATCTATGTGTCTGTTTTTTGTGCCAGTACCATACTGTCTTGATGATTACAGCTTTGTAATACAACTTAAAGTCTGGAATTGTGATGCCTCCAGCTTTGATTTTCTTTTTTAGCACTACTTTAGCTACTTGGGGTCTTTTCTGGTTTCATACAAATTTCAGGATTGTTTGTTCTAGCTCTGTGAAGAATGCTGGTGTTATTCTTTTTTAATTTTTTTATTTATTTTGAAAGAGAGAGAGAGCACGAGTAGGGGAGAGGCAAAGAGAAAGGGAGAGAGAAAGAATCCCAAGCAGGCTCCACACTGTCAGTGCAGAGACCAACACCAGGCTCAAACCCACAAACCATGAGATCATGACCTGAGCCAAATCCAAGAGTTGAACTCTTAACCGACTGAGCCACCCAGGCGCCCCAGTGTTGGTGTTATTTTGATAGGGATTGCGTTGAATGTGTAAATTGCTATGTATGTGTATGTGTATATGTATATGTATATGTATATGTATATGTATATGTATATGTATATGTATAAATACAGTGGAATATTATTCAGCCATAAAAAGAGACTACTTGCAAACAGTAACCAAAAGAGAGATGAAGTAGATATACTATTAACACACAGAATAAACATACACACACACACACACACACACACACACAAAATAGACTTTAAGTCAGAAACTAACAAAGATGCCAAATCCATTCAATGGAGAAAGAACAATCTGTTCAACAAATGGGGCTGGGACAAGTGTATTTCCACAGGCAAAATAATGCATTTGGACCTTTACATCACACCTCATCCAAAATTTACTCTATGTGAATAAAACCTAAAATAAGAGATAAAAGCATAAAACTCTTAGAGGAAAACATGGGAGTAAATCTTTATGACCTTGGACTTGACATCGAATTCTTAGATATAACAAAATCATGGGCAACATGACCTTGGACTTGACATTGAATTCTTAAATATAGCAAAATCATGAGCAACAAAGAAAAATAGATAAATTTGATTTCATCAAAATTTAAAACTTTTGGGGCACCTGGGTGGCTCAGTCAGTTAACCGTCTGTCTCTTGGTTTGGGCTCAGATCATGATCTCACAGTTTGGGAGTTCAAGCCCCGCATCAAGCTCCGCACTGACAGCATGGAGCCTGCCTGGGATTCTCTCTTTCCTTCTCTGTCTCTGCCTCTACTCTGTCTCTGTCTCTGAAAATAAATAAACTTAAAAAAATTTTTTTTGGGGCACCAGGGTGGCGCAGTCGGTTAAGCGTCCGACTTCAGCCAGGTCATGATCTCGCGGTTCGTGAGTTCGAGCCCCGCGTCAGGCTCTGGGCTGATGGCTCAGAGCCTGGAGCCTGTGTCCGATTCTGTGTCTCCCTCTCTCTCTGCCCCTCCCCCGTTCATGCTCTGTCTCTCTCTGTCCCAAAAATAAATAAACGTTGAAAAAAAAAATTAAAAAAAAATTTTTTTTTGAAAAAAACTTTTGTGCATCAAAGGACATTATCAAGAAAGTGAAAGATAGCCTAGAGAATGGGAGAAAATATTTGGGGGCCCCTGGGTGGCTCGATCAGTTAAGTGTCTGATTCTTGGTTTTGGCTCAGGTCTTATCTCAGTTTCATGATTTCAAGACCTGCATCAGGCTCCATGCTGACAGCACGGCACCTGCTTGGGATTCTCTGTCTCCCTCTCTCTGCCCCTCCCCTACTCATGCTGTCTTCCTAAAAATAAATAAATAAACTTTAAAAAAAAGAATGGGAGAAAATATTTGGAAGTCATATATCTGATAAGTGTTAATAACCAGAACATAGAGAACTCCTACAGCTCAGCAACAGAAAGATAAACAACGAGGCAACTGGGTGGCTCATTTGGTTAAATGTCTGACTCTTGATTTTGGCTCAGGTCATGATCTCATGGTTTGTGGGTTCGAGCCCCACATCAGGCTCTGGACTGATGGCATGGAGCCTGCTTGGTTTTCTCTCTCTCCCTCTCTCTCTGCCCTTTCCACTGCTTCCACACACATGCTGTCTTTCTCTTTCAAAAATAAACATTTTTACAAAAGATAAACAACTCAACTTAAAAATGGGTAAAAGACTTGAACAGACGTTTCTCCAAAGAAGATATAGAAATGGCCAATAAACATATGAAAAGATGCTCATTCTTAGTTATTAGAGAAATGAAAATAAAATCAATAATAATATATCCCCTTCACACCTACTAGGATGTGGTTTTTAACAAAAAAAAAAATAAGTAGCAAGTGCTGAAGATATGGAGAAGTTGGAACCCTTGTATATTGCTTGTGGGAATGTAAAGTGGTACCATTGATGTAGAAAAGTTTGCAAGTTCCTCAGAAAGCTAAATATAAGGGGAGCCTGGGTGGCTCATTCAGTTAAGTGTGTGACGTCACCTTAGGTCATGATCTCACACTTTATGAGCTCTCACAGTTGAAGTTCTATGCTGACAGCCTGGAGCCTGCTTCGGATTCTGTGTCTCCCTCTCTCTCTGTGCCCCTCCCTCACTTGTGCTCATTCTCTCTTTCTCTGCCCCCCCCTCAAAAAATAAAATAAACATTAAAAAAAGCTAAACATGGAATTACCACATGACCCAGCAAATCTACCTCTAGGTATATACCAAAAGAATGAAAACAAGTATTCAAACAAAAACTTGTTCACAAATGTTCATAATAGCACTATTCATAGTAGTCAATGTGTAGAAGCTACCTAAATGCCTCTCAACAGATGAATGAATAAACAATATGTGGTATATATATATATATATATCACATAGACACACATACACCATGAACATTCTGTATTTGGCAATAGGAAGAAATGACATAGTGATTGATACGTGCTACAAAATGAATGAACCTTGAAAACATTATGCTAAGTGAAATAACCCAGCCAAAAAAGGACAAATATTATATTGTTCTACTTATATGAAGTATCTAGAATAGGCAAATTCATACAGACAGTAGATTAGAGGTTACCAGGGGCTGAGGGGAGGTCTAATGGGGAGTTGTTTAATGGCTACAGAGTTTTTGTTTGGGGTGATGAAAATAATTTAGAAACAGTGGTGATGGTTATACAACATTTTTAATGTAATGCCACTGTATTGTATACTTACAAGTGTTCAAAATAACAAATTTGATGTTATATATATTTTACCAGAATACAGAAATTCAAAAAAGAAGTAGGCAATCTGCCTCAGAGCCTCTGCTTTTGATCACTATGGATGATATCCCAGCCCCCTGCAGCTCCAAGTCCCTGACAGCTTCCATATCTGTAAAATATGAATAATAATCCCTGCACTGCCTCTCTCATCCTTGTTGTAAGAATCAATTTAAATAGGGAACAACACAAGGATTTCTAAACTTGCAAAGGACTGACTGAAGTCAGGTGCCATTATTATCTTGGAGGCTTACACATAAACCACCACAATAAGTTGATACTCAGTACTGTGCTATAAAACATATTTGTTTTGCTATATCTTGCAACTCAGAAGCAATTTCAATTACACTATCAGTTTCCAATGACACCACCCCTAGCCCATAAACCTTCACACTTGACCAGACTGGTAGGAATCTCTGGTCTGACTGATTGTGATTATAACTTTTCCAATAACAGTATACTGCTTTCAAGGTATCTTACACATGCCTATCACAAAAGATTAATTCATGTAGGATCTCAGAACACAGATCAAAGAGGAAGTAAAAAGCAAACAAACAAACAAACAAAAACATTGAAGCTTCCAGCTCTTTCTCAGGGACACTAAGGAGAGTTCCTGGGGCGCCAACAAGGTATGCAGTGCCAGAGAGCATAGTGGGAATCAACAAAGTGGCAGTGGTATCCAGCTTTCGAAACGGCTTCCAGACCAAGACCTACCACAGGCACAATCAGCTTCCTGAGAAGGTTCTTCAGCCTTTTCAGATCTGCTAAGCAGAATGTTTTAGAAAGACTTCCCAGAGGGTACCTGGCACATCACCCCACTGTTGGCACCAAAGTAAGAGAGTTCACAGAAAAACACGGTCTTGGACTAAATTCGCTTAGAGAAGAGAAGGCAAAAGACTCCCCACACAGCTAGTAAAGAGCGTCCTGAAGTGAAAAGCCAAGGCCAAGACCTTTAAACAAGGCTGTGAGGCCACAACTCAGTAACAGTGTATCTCAGTATTCTGCTTTATACACACTCAAAGTCCAGAACCCCATTTGCCCTTACCTATTCAGAAGAAAATTCTTGAATTCTTTCTGATTTCCATAATATCTACCTTCATTTCTTATTTCCTGTTTTTGGCTACACACTTTTGACTTGTACTGAACTGGCCTTGGCCTCAGCGCCCCTCCCAACTGGGAATTGCTGCCATTTCCTCACTACAAGTACTTTCAGCCATCATCTCAGTAGAACCCATCTGCCAGAATCTACCTTAGCACTGATCCATGTTCTCCAACATCCATGGAAGGGATTAAAAAGAGACAGTGTATTATATGTTATCAAATTTTGTAAATCATAACATAAAATACCAAAATTTGAAACTCTGTAAGTAATAATAATGGCTACTACTATCTACTGTGTGCTAGGTGTTTACACATAGAGTCTGGAATCCTCACTTCATCCTTAGAGGTTAGGTCCTATTATCATCTCCATTTTTGAGGAAAGAAAAGTGAGGCCATGAGAGGTTAGATGATTTCCCAAGGTGTCACAATTAGTAAGTAGCAGAGATTTTTCAACAAATGTTGTGGAGCAATTAGATACCATAGACAAAAACAAACAAACCACTTTAACCTAAACCTTGCACCTTATACAAAAATGAACTCAAAGTAGACCATAGATCTAAATGTAAAACCTAAGGGTGCCTGAGTGGCTCAGTTGGTTAAGTGTCCCAACTCTTAATCTCAGCTCAGGTGTTGATTTCAGGGTCGTGAGTTCAAGCCCTGCATTGGGCTCTGTGCTGGGCATGAAGCCTACATACATACATACATACATACATACATACATGTAAAACCTAAAACTGTGACACTTCTACAAGAAAACATAAGATAAAAATTTCAGTGACATCATAAGCATAATACATAAAGAAAAAGTGAATATATTAGGCTTCACCAAAACTAAGAACTTCTGCTCTGGTAAAGACCCTAGGGAGACAATGTTCAAAAAAATAAGCGACATGCCTGAGTGGCTCAGTCAGTTAAGCTTCCAACTCTTGACTTCGGCTCAGGTCATAATCTCAGTTTGTGACCCGTGTTGAGCTCCACGTTGGCAGTGTGGAGCCTACTTGGGATTCTCTCTCTCTCTCCCTCTCTCTCTCTCCCTCTCTCTCTCTCTCTCTTTCTCTCTGTCTCTCTCTGTTTCCCTCTGTCCCTCTGCCACTCATGTGGGCTCTCTCTCTCTCATAATAAATAAATAAACTTTAAATAAATAAATAAGTAAATACACCTTAGACTAGAAAAAATATTTGCAAATTACATATCTGACAAAGGAATCATATCCAGAATTCATAAAGGATTTATTAAACCCAAAAATAAGAAAACAAATAACTCAATTAGATAATGGGCAAAACACCTGAGCAGATACTTGATGAAAGAAAATACGCAGATGGCAAATAAGCACATGAAAAGATATTTAACAGGGGCACCTAGGTGGCTCAGTTGGTTGAGCATCCAACTCTTGATTTCAGCTCAAGTCATGATCCCAGGGTCCTGGGATTGAGCCCCGTGTCAGACTCCATGCTGAGGATGGAGCCTGCTTAAGATGCTCTCTCTCTCTCTCTCTCTCTCTCTCTCTCTCTCTCTCTGTCTCTTTCTCTCTGTCTCCCTCTGACCTTCTCCCCTGCTCACGCTCTCTCTTTCTCTCCCTCTTTCTTTCTAAAATAATAAAAGATATATATTCAACATCATTAGCCATTAAGGAAAAGCAAATTAAGGCCCAGATAAGATACACTACACACCTATTAGCATGGCTACAATAAAATATAGTGACAATACCAAGTGCTGGCAAGGATACTGGGAAAATAGAATTATCATACATTGTTAGTGGGCATATAAAATGGTATAGCCACTCTGGAAAATGGCTAGTCACTTTCTTATAAAATTAGACATGTATATATATGAGCCAACAATCCCATCCCTGGGCATTTACCCTCTAGAAATGAAAGCTTGCATTCACATGAAAACCTATATGACAGTGTTTAAAGCAGCTATATTTGTATTCACCAAAAACTACAATCCAAATGTCTCTCAACTGGAGAATGTATAAACAAATTAGTATATCCATACAGTGGAACACTATTCAGCAAAAAAAAAAAAAAAAAAAAGGAATAAACTATTGATACACTTGGGTGGATCATAAGGGCATCATGCTGAGTGAAAAAAGCCAATCTCAAAAGTTCACATACTATAGGATTCCATTTAATGAATATTCTCGAAATGACACAATTTTAGGAATAGAAACAAATCAGTGGTTGCCTGAGGTAAACGAACTTGAAATTGAGACCTTAGGAAAGCCTGCAGACATCTTTGAGGAATATACCAGTAGCTATAGCTGTGTGCAGAAGAAAAAACTCTTTGTTGAGTAATCACATGCTGAACTACTGAAACTTTTACAAGAAACTCTTATGACAGATGCTAACATATTAGCATGTGTGACCAAAATCTTAGAATATCAAGGACTTTCACCAGGAAAATCTTTCAAAACAAGAAGGAAAGATTCCTGAAGGCAGCAGATACTAAATTTTACCCAACTCTGTCACAGTACCTAGCTCATAGCAGGCACTCAGGAAATAGCTGTTTTCAGTAATTTTGAAGTTAAAGAGATCACTAGACTTCTTCCAAACTGCCTTGTCCATAGATATGCTGGATTACTCTATTTGATTTAGGTAAGAAAAGCTAACATTTATGGAGTACTTATTATGTAGTAAGAAGTGTCAAATATTTTTTATATATTAATCATGTAATTCTCAAAACAACCCTATGAGGTATAGGGATGATTATGATCCTCATTTTACAAATGAGAAAAGTGAGTCACAGAGAGACTAAAGGACTTGCTTCCAGGTCCAGTCACTAAGAATTGAAGGAGCTACTTGGGGGAATCTACTCCTGAAACCAAGAGCACACTGTATACACTGTGTGTTAGCTAACTTGACAATAAATTATATTTAGAAAAAAAAGAATAGAAGGAGCTACAATGTAATCTGGATCTAGAATTATATTCTCATAATCATTATATAACCTTATTACATACATTCTACGGTCTCTCTCTGATACACTCTTCAGTCACTAGGCCTTTGATTATGTTTAAGTTCATTAAAGATGCGTGAATATAGGAATGTTGAAAATTTTCTTAGATAAGATATAGGGATCTGTATAGTTATGATTCCTTCAGTCAGCAAGCATTTCCTTAATACCAATTCCAGCACTAGTACCTTTTATTCTCATGACTTATTCATTCCATAACTGGAAGCCTGTATCTCCCACTGCTCTTCACCCATTTTGCCTATCCTTCCAACCCCCTTCCCTCTGGCAACTCAGTGGTTCACTCACCAGTTTATGATACAACATCTCAAATCATGGTTCACACTGACAAAAAGGAGGGAAGACTGTGCTTGATCCTATCACACGATCAAAGTGTTAAAAGCTGTGGAGTTAGGGGAGAGAAGGGGAAGACGGTGGCAGTGTAGGAGCACCCTAGACACTCCTCATTCCATGAACACAACTAGATAACTATCAAATCATCCTAAATAGACCAGAAATCAACCTTAAGACTGGCAGAACAAACTCCACAACTAAAGGTAGAGAAGAGGCCACATCAAAGAAGGTAGGAAATGCAAAGATGGGACTTGGGAGAAAAAAAGATCATGGCCACTGCAGTGGGGAGGTAGCTGCAGTGTAGAGAAGGGTGAGAGACAGACTAGCACACAGAGCAGCTCAACATGGGGGAAATGAATCCCCATAGCAATTGGTTTGTAAAGTGAGAGGGGCCAAATTTTGTGAGTTCTTACAACCAGTGGAGCTTAAAGCCTGGGGTCTTAAAGGTCAATGGGCTTAGCTCAGATAGACCCTGAAAGGCATTGTACTGCTCTTGGAGAGAAGGAAGGCTAACAATGCCTGGACATTCAGCATTGAAATGGTGATCTGAAGAGCACCTGAGCACACAGTGGAGTGGGTATTTGCTCATTTCGGTATTTGCTCATTTGCCCAGAAAGGCAGCGTTCATGGAAAGACCTCTCTGGGAATAAAGAAACTGGCAGACACTATTTCCCTCTGCTATCTCTCAGCATAAACACAAAGGCACCTTCAGGAACACAGCACTGACACTTACTACCTAACTTGCTTACACGAAGCTCTGCTCACCCATGTTGTGGTGAAACCCCCCTTCTCAGTCTCACTCACCTCAGTCCAAGTGTGGCAAGCCCCTCCCCCAGAAGACTGTCCCAAACCCCAGCTCACACTGTGTCTGCCAACCTGGGAGTTTTGCAGAACCTCAATTCCGGTGTCAGTGGCAATAGGTCCCATTTTACAAGCAGACCAGAGCATACCTAGTAAACAATTGCCAGATTCAGGCCAGAGACCAAACACTGCCCCCAACAAAGAAAGCCTCTGCAGACAACTGGCAGAAGGATAAAGCAGCCAGGACACAGATGCAGTGCACACAGAGTACACATTGGAGACACTCCCAAAAGCACCAGGCCCTGTAGAAAGGGGACACTACAAGGAACAGACAACAGAACATCTTCATAACACCATTACCTTCAAGAACAGGAGATATAGCTGACTTTTCTAACACAGAGAAATAGGCACAGAGACTTAGACAAAACGAGAAGACAGATAAATTTGTCCCAAATGACAGAATAGGACAAGGCCATGGCTGGAGATCTAAGCAAAACAGACATAAGTAACTTGCTTGATGGAGTATTTAAAGCAATGATCATGGAGATACTCACTGGACTTTGGAAAAGAGTGGAAGATATCAGAGAGACCCTTAACACAGAGATAAAAATGAACCAATCAGAGATGAAGTGTGCAACAAACAAGATTAGAAACACACCTGATGCAATGAACAGCAGGCTAGAAGAAGCAGAAAAATGAATTAATGACCTAGAAGACAGAGAAATGAAAAGTAATCAAGCTGAACAAAAAAGGAAAAAAGAATTATGTAAAACAAGAATAGAAGTAGGGAACTCAATGACTCCATCAAACAATAATCTTCATATTATAGGAGTCCCAGAAGAAGACAAAGAAGAGGAGACAGAAAATTTATTTAAAAAATAGCTGAGAGTTGCCTGGGTGGCTCAGTAGGTAAGTGTCCAACATCAGCTCAGGTCATGATCTCACTGCTGATGAGTTCAAGCCCCGCATCAGGCTCTGTGCTGACAACTCAGAGCCTGGAACCTGCTTCAGATTCTGTGTCTCCATCTCTCTCTGCCCTTCCCCCATTCATGCTGTCTGTCTTTCAAAAAAAATGAATAAACATTAAAAAAAATTTTTTTAAAGAAATAGCTGAAAACTTCCCTAATCTGGGGAAGGAAACAGATATCCAGATCCAGGAGGTATAGAAAACCTCCAACAAAATCAACAAAAGGATATCCATACAAAGACATATTGTAATGAAATTGCCAAATACAGTGATAAAGAAAAAATGTTTAAACCAGCAAGACCAAAGAAGACAGTAACATGCAAGGAAAACCCCATAAGGCTAGCAGCCCATTTTTCAGCAAAAATTTTCCAGGCCTGAAAGAGTGCATGATATATTCAAAATGATGAATGGGGGAAATTTGCAGCCAAGAATACTGTATCTAGCAAAGTTATCATTCAGAATAGGAAAGATAAAGAGTTTTACAGAAGAACAAAAGCTAAAGGTGTTCATAACCATTAAACCAGACCAGAAAGAAATATTAAAGGGGACCCTTTGTGTGAAATGGAAAGATCAAAAATGACAGTATCAAGGTAGGAAACACAAACACAGTAAAAGTGAATATTTCTGTAAAAAATCAGTCAAGAAACTCACAAAAAGATGTAGAATATGACATCATATACCCAAAATGTAGGAGGGAGAGGAGTAAAAAATGAGTTCAAACTTAAAGGACCATCAACTTAATATAAAATTCTATAAGTAGATGTTATATACAAACCTCATGGTAACCACAAATCAAAAACCACTAATAAATATGCAAGGAATAAAGAGAAAGAAATCCAAATGTATCACAAAAAAAACCCAGCAAACCATGCAAGAAGAACAAAAAAAAGATCAGAGAAAATGTTCAATAACAACTATAAAACAAGTAATAAAATGGT
The DNA here is from genome assembly GCF_018350175.1 of Felis catus. NCBI lineage: Eukaryota > Metazoa > Chordata > Mammalia > Carnivora > Felidae > Felis > Felis catus. The sequence continues at coordinate 57,477,799 of NC_058386.1, forward strand.
AATGCATTCATATCTATCAATAATAACTTTCAATGTAAATGGACTAAATGCTCCAATCAAAAGACACAGGGTGGCTGAATGGATAATTTTTAAAAATACCCATCTATATGCTGCTTAAAAGAGACCTATTTTAGACCTAAAGACACCTACAGATTGAAAGTGAGGGGATGGAGAAACATCTATCTGGCAAAAAGCCAGAAGAACAATACTTAATATAAAACAAAATAGACTTTAAAACAAAGAATGTTGGGGGCACCTGGGTGGCTCAGTTGGTTAAGCGTCCAACTTTGGCTTAGGTCATGATCTCATGGTTCATGGGTTCGAGCCCCATGTCAGGTTCTGTGCTGACAGCTCAGAGCCTGGAGCCTGCTACGGATTCTGTGTCTCCCTCCCTCTCTCCCCCTCCCCTTCTTGTGCTTGCTCGCTCTCTCTCTCAAAAGGTAAAAAAACATTAAAAAAATTTTAAAAAAACAAAGAATGTTACAAGAGACAAAGAAGGACACTATACAATAATAAAGGGCACAATCCAACAAGACTATATAACAAGTGTAAATATGCACCCAGAACAGGAGCACCCAAATGCATAAAACAGTTAGTAAATGTGAAGGAACAAATCAATAATAGTATAATAACACAAAATAATAATAACACAAAAATAGTATAGGACTTTAATACCCCACTTAACACCAATGGACAGATATCTAAGTAGAAAATAAACAAGGAAAAATGGCTCTGAATGACACACTGGAACATGTGAATTTAACAGATATATTCAGAATATTCCATCCTAAAACAGCAGAATACAGTCTTTTCAAGTGCACAGAGAAACGTTTTCCAGAATAGATTACATATGAGCCCACAAAACAAGCCTCAACTCAGCAAATTCAAGAAGATGGAAGTCATACCATGAACCTTTTCTGACCAACGATGCTATGAAACTGGAAGTCAACCACATGAAAATATTTGGAAAGACCACAACTACATGGAGGCTAAATAACATGCTACTAAACAATAAATACATCAACCAGGAAATCAAAGAAGAAATTAAAAAGTACATTGAAACAAATAGAAATGAAAACACAATGTCCAAAACCTTTGGAATACAGCAAAAGTGATTCCAAAAGGGAAGCTTATAGCAATATAAGCCTACCTCAACAAGCAAGAAAAATCCAAGGTAAACAACCTAACCTTATACCTAAAGGAGCTAAAAGAACAACAAACAAAACCTAAAACCACCAGAAGGAAGGAATAATAAAGATTGGAGCAAAAATGAATGATATATAGAAAGTAAAACAACAACAACAACAATAGAATAGATCAATGAAACCAGAAGCTGGTTCTTTGCAAAAAAAAAAAAAAAATCAATGAAATTGATAAACCTCTCAACTGACTTATCAAGAAAAAGAGAGAAAGGACTAAAATAGAAATCACAAATGAGTGAGGAGAAATAACCAACAACACAGAAATACAAACCATTCTAAGAGCATATTATGAAAAACTACATGGCAACAAATTGGACAACCTAGAAAAAAAATGGATAAATTCCTAGAAGTATATGAACTGCCAAAACTGTACCAGGAAGAAATAGAAAATGTGAACAGACCACTTACCAGCAAAGAAATTGGATCGGGGGGTGCCTGGTGGCTTAGTCAGTTAGGCATCTGACTTTGGTTTAGGTCATGATCTTGCAGTCTGTGAGTTCAAGCTCCATGTCGGACCCTGCGCTGACATATCAGAGCCTGGAGCCTACTTCAGATTCTGTCTGTATCTCTCTCTGCCCCTCCCCTGCTCTCACTGTGTGTGTCTCTCTCTCAAAAATAAAATAAAAACATTTAAAGAAATTTTTAAAAATTGGATTGGCAATCAAAAACTCCTGGGGGCGGGGGGGGGTGGCAGAGGAGAGGGGAAAATGGGTGATGGGCATTGAGGCAGGCGCTTGTTGAGATGAGCTCTGGGTGTTGTATGTAAACAGTAAATGACAGGACTCTACCCCCAAAACCAAGAGCACACTGTATACACTGTATGTTAGCCAACTTGACAATAAATTATATTAAAACAAAAAACAAAACTCCCAACAAACAAAATTCTAGGGCCAGATGGCTTCAGAGGCAAATTCTACCAAACATTTAAAGAAGAGTTAATACCTATTCTTCTCAAACTATTGCAAAAATAGAAAAAGGTAAACTTCCAAATTCATCCTATAAGGCCAACATTACCCTGATAACAAAACCAGACAAAGACATCACAAAGAAAAGAGTAACTAAAGACCAGTATCTCTGATGAACATAGATGCAGAGATCCTCAACAAAATACCAGCAACTAGAATCCAACAATATATTAAGAATCATTCACCAAGATCAAGTGAGATTTATTCCTCGGATGCAAGGGTAGTTCAATATTAACAAATCGATCAACATGATATATCACATCAATAAGAGAAAGAGTAAGAACCATATGATGATTTCAATAGATGTAGGAAAAACATTTGTCCAAGTACAATATCCATTCATTATAAAAACCCTTCAACAAAGTAGGTTTAGAGGGTACATATCTCAACATGATAAAAGCCATATATGAAAAACCCACAGCTAATGTCATCCTAAATGGGGAAAAACCGAGAGCTGTTCCCCAAGGTCAGGAACAAGACAAGGATGTTCACTGTCAACACTTCTATTCAAAATAGTTCTGGAGGTCCTAGCCACAGCAGTCAGACAACAAAAAGAAATAAAAGGAATCCAAATCAGTTAGGAAGAAGTAAAACTCACAATTTGCACATGACATGATACTATATATAGGAACCCTAAAGACTCCACCAAAAAACTGCTAGAACTGATAAACGAATTCACAACAAAACAAAAGAGCAACCTACTGAATGGGAGAAGATATTTGCAAATGATATATCTGATAAGGGATTAATATCAAAAATATATAAAGAACTTCTACAAGTCAACACCAAAAATCCAAACAATCTGATCAAATAATGGACAGAAGACCAGAATAGACATTTTTCCAAAGAAGACATACAGATGGCCAACAGGTACACTAAAAGATGCTCAACATCACACTAATCATCAGAGAAATGCATATGAAAGCCACAACGAGATATCACCTTACACCTGTCAGAATGGATAAAACCAGAAAGACAAAAAATAACACGTGTTTGCGAGGATGTGAAGAAAAAGGAACCCTCATGCATTGTTGGTGAGAATGTAGATTGGTACAGCCACTGTGGAAAACAGTATGGAGGTTCCTGAAATTAAAAAATAGAAATACCATATGATCCAGTAATTCTGCTACTGGGTATTTACCCAAAGAAAATGAAAACACTGATTTGAAGATATTTGCACCCCATGTTTATGGCAGTGTTATTTACAATAGCCAAGATGTGGAAGCAACCCAAGTGTCCATTGATAGATGAATGGGTAAGGAAGATGTCATACACACACACACACACACACACACACACACACACACTGGAATATTACACAGCCATAAAAAGGGTGAGATCTTGCCATTTGCAACAACATGGATGAACCTAATACCTCTAGGGTATTATGCTAAGTGAAATAAGGCAGATCAAGAATGACAATCACCATATGATTTCACTCATATGGAATCTAAAAAAACAAATAAACAAACAAAAAGCAGATCTACAAAAACAGAAAACAAACTGAAGGTTGCCAGAGGGAAGAGGGATGGAGGGATGGGCAGAATGGGTGAAGGGGAGTGGGAGGTACAGGCTTCCAGTTATGGGATGAAGTCATGGGAATAAAAGGAACAGCATCAATATAGTCAGTGATATTGTAATAGTGTTGTATGGTGACAGATGGTAGCTACACTTGTGGTGAGCATAGCATAACATATAAAGATACTGAATCACTATGTTGTACATAGGAAACGAATGTAAAATTATGTGTCAACTAAAAAAATTTTAAAACAAGAATGGGTATCTTTATTAAAATCAACAGATGATCAAAATATACTTCAATTCTTTATCAGATGATCAAAATATACTTCAATTCCTTATCAGGACTAGTTAAGGACAAAAGTTAAGGAGAAAATGGAGAAGGCAAAGACGATGTATAAAAATACTAGGATATCTAGAGAAAGATTTTCTGCAGAAAGCCTCTTTCTTGTGACCTTCTGGGAGATTTCTGTTTAAGGCTCTTGGAGAACTATTACAATTTTTGGTGAGTGTGGGCATGAATGGAAATCTCACTTCTACTTATGTGGGCTCTGTTCTGAGTGAAATTTAAGTCTGGAGCTGAATCTAGCCCATGGGCCAGTGATTCCTCATTCCTAACCCAACATCACTAATTTCTCTTCTAGAATTGGCTTGGAAATGAAGTTGAGGTTATGGTCAGTACTGAGGAAGCCAAACGCCATCTAAATGACCTTCTTGAAGATAGGAAGATCCTGGCTCAGGATGTGGCTCAACTCAAAGAAAAAAAGGAATCTGGGGAGAATCCACCTCCAAAACTCCGGGTAAGTGCCCTTATGGAAATACATGATCAATAATCAGACTGCATTCCCCAGAAACCCTCACAGCTTTGGAGGGTTACTTTCCTTTTAGCACTTCACCCTCATTCCCACTGTTCTTTACAGAGGCGTACATTCTCGCTTGCTGAACTGCGTGGTCAAGTTTCTGAGTCCGAGGATTCCATTACAAAGAACATTGAAAGCCTAGAGACTGAAATGGAACTCAGGTAATGGGACTGTCTTTAAGGCATTGTAATTTATAAAAATTTATGCCTAGAATCAAAAGAGAACCTATCAATCCAGTGATTCAAAAGTTTGTTTTTCAAAGGCTTTCTGATGGTAGAGAAGTGAGAGAACATAGCAATTCTTTTGAACCACACACTTCACTAGACATGTTGGGTACATTTTCTCATTCCCTCCCTATGAGGTATTATTACATTTTATGTGGTATTATTCATTTGACTTTAAAGATTAAACAGGGCACCTGGGTGGCTCAGTCAGTTAACGTCCAACTCTGGATTTTGGCTCAGGTCATGATCCCAGGGTTGTGGGATCAAGCCCTGCATTGGGCTCCTTGCTGAGCATGGAGCCTGGGATTCTCTCTCTTTCCCATGGCCCCCACCTGCATGCTCTCTTGCGCTCTCTCTGTCTCTCAAATAAAATTTAAATAAAGATCTAAACAGAAGTTCAGAAATCTTAAGAAATGTGCTAAAGGTTATACAGAGTCGGGATTCGAAACCTGGTCTAATTCCAAAACACATGCTCTTTATGATGCACCACATCTTAGTATCTCTGAAATGCAGAACTGGCTAAAAACAAAATTTTAGAGGAAGTCAAGAACTGATACTAAAAGAGCTACAGTACAGAAGGAAGAGAAGTTTAGATATCATCAGCAAAGTAGATATATAAGGAAAGTTATCATAAGCATTAAATTACATTAGTAAATAAAGTACATAACACAGTACTTGGCATATTAGAAGTGCTCAGTGAACGTTCTCTTTTTCTCCTTTTCTGGCTCTAATACCATAACTTATGCTGCTCTAGTTACTATTACTATCTTTTAAGTATCTATGATATCTAGAAGGAATCAAACTTTGACAGAGATTTTAGAATGTCTTACGATAATAGAATTGTATTGCCCAGAAGACCTTAAAGATCATTTAATTTGTTTTTAGCAACACACACTAGCTGTTTATCTTTGGATACATCTATAAATCACTCAACATTTGAGTGTCTGCTTTGTGTTGCACTGGATGTATGCAGTTGGGATATATAGAAAGTAGGTGGCATTCCTTGCTCTGAAGTAGAAATAGTATAATGATATAGTGGTGTGTTGGAATCATTTGTTAAAATTTCAGGACTGTTGTAAACCATTGATAGCTTGCCACACATTTATGCTACAGAAACTAGCAAAAGCTACAAATCAGGTCTGGTTTTTTAAGTGTTGGTTGTTAAACATTTACCTGCACACCACTGTGCATAATTAAATGATTAAATGTTAAACAGGTACCAAGTAGAGAGTAATGAAACAGAGGTGAGTTTATCCAAGGGGATTTTCCTAAAGTTGATGAGACATAAACTAAATTTTAAAAGACCTAAGGGACATGAATTATCAGAGGAGACAGGAAAGGCCATATGACCAACTGACAGTTCTGAAGTGTTCTAGCTCACCTCTTCCGAGAAGCCTTCCCTGACTCTTCATCTCCCATTAATCCTCCTCTTCTCTAAACTCCTTCAGAACTTACAGTACCCAATCATATGGTACAACAGATGTGTCATCTTTATATTTGTTAATTTTTTACATTTATTAGTCTTGTTGATATAAATTGATCATAAGCTTGTTGAAGGAAAGGACTATATATTACACCAGAGTTCTCAAAGCGTGGCCCACAAACCCGTAGGGGTCTCTGAGCAATCAGAACTATTTTCATAATAATATTATGACATTTGCCATTTTTACCATATTGACATTTGCCATGACCGTGCAAAGCAACAGTGGACAAAACTGCTCAGACGTTAGCTTGAATTAGAGCAGTGGCACCAATCTGTACTAGCGGTCACCACCACACACTCTCAGCTTTTATTTTTAAGTCAGTTTTACTTAAGACTGGCTTTGATAGGGGCACCTGGCTGGCTCAATCGGTAGAATATGATACTCTTGATCTTGGGGTCATGAGTTCAAGCCCCACATTTTTTTAAGTAGTAAAAAAAAAAAATGGCTTTGTTAAAGCAGTAAAAATTGTTAATTTCATTAAATCTCAACCCTTGAGTTCAAATCTATTTAGTATTCTGCATGACAGAACGGGAAGAACACAGACTACTTGTGCTCTGTGCTAAAGTCTGAGAGTTGTCTGGAGGAAAAGCACTTGTACGATTGTTTTTCCATGGAACATTAGTTGTCTTTGAAAGAATGACTGACAAACTATGGTTATTCAGACTTCAGTACTTGGCAGACACTTTGCTGAAAAGTGAACAGAGTGAGCCCGTCGCTTCAAGGAAAACAACTGGCAGTGTTTATCACCAAAGTTAGAATTTGAGCTTTCAAGCAAAACTTAGAACTTCGGAAAATTTTTGTCTGCCACTATTGAGCTTGACAGTTTTTCATAACTTTTCTGATGAGACCAGTAGTGATGTTAACAATTTTTTATTTTTTTATATTGCATCATGAAATGTGTTCGCATTTGGAGACTTTGCATCACTCAACATCCTCCAGATGATGTTACAGAAGCCTGTAAGGGTAAAAGAACCATAGAGATTGCAAGATAGACCGATGGATTTTAACATAAGGGAGTAAGAAAAGTTTACTAGTAATGGTTTCCAATTCCACATTTCAACTTTAGGGAACTACCACTTGCAGGGTTTTAGTATAACCACAAAGAAGAGTATCTATCCACAATTACCTGAATAGGCTATTAAAATGCTCCTCCTTTGTCCAAATACATATCTATGAGAGGCCAGATTAAAGACAATTAATAAACATGTTAATTTCAACCAGAACACATCACAAAAGACTGGTTGCAGAGGGAGATGTGAGAATCCAGCTGTCTTCTATGAAGCCAGATATTACAGAGATTTGTAAAAATGTAAAACAATCCCACTCTTCTCACCAAATTATTTTTTGTTTTAGAAAATATATTTTTCATAAAATATATTACAATGGCTTTTTGTTATCTTAAGTGAATTAATAAATACTTAATTTTTTCTCAGTTTTACTTTCAATACTGTAAATACCTATAGGTATAATGTATATAAACAGAGTTTCTCAGAGGTCCTCAGTCATTCTTAAGAGTGTAGAGGGGTCCTGGGGCACCTGGGTGGTTCAGTCAGTTGGGCATTTGACTTCAACTCAGGTCATGATCTCACAGCTCATGGGTTCGAGCTCCACATCGGGCTGTGTACTGACAGCTCAGAGCCTGGAGCCCGCTTTGGACTCTGTCCCCATCTCTCTGTGCCCCTCTCCTGCTCGTGCTCTGTCTCTCTCTCTCTCAAAAATAAATACTTAAAAAAAAAAGAGTGTAGAGGGGTCCTGAAACTCCAAGATTTGAGAACTGCCACCTTAGATTATTTTGGTGCCCATCTTTTATAGTACCTTACAGAGCAGCACGTCACACATATGCTGGTATACTACCTCTCACCAGACACATAGCAAATTTGAGAAGGAAGCTATTAACGAAACTGCATTATTGTGTAAACCTTGGTCTCAGGCCATACCTGATCTGAAAGTATCTGTAAGTTATAATCAGGGTCAATGGTATCCAGTCTTCTTAGAAACTTCTCAGTCCTGTGCCAGGCACTTCAAGGTAACCTCTCGCAACATTAGCCATATGTATCAATTTGGTATTCGGTCCCAGCAAAGAACATTTACCTGCTTGTTCTTTTGAGATTTTGTTTTTCCTTGAGGTCTCCAACATGACTCTTACTCTTGCATGGTTGAGCCACTATATCACAGTCTGAACTTAAATGGCCTCAAGACAAAGTCACATTACAGTCAGTGCACTACAACAAAAGCCCTACTGATACAAATATTTCCAAATCCCACTATATGACCCATTTATTTCGACCTGTATTTAATGAAATAAAACCAAGATAGTCTCTTGGATTCCCTTTGCATCAAGAATGGAGATACTGTATAAAATCCTAACCAGATGACTCAATCATTATTTAAAAGATATTTAACTGAGGGGCGCCTCGGTGGCTCAGTCAGGTAAACGTCCGACTTTAGCTCAGGTCATGCATGATCTCGACTTTAGCTCAGGTTCGTGCCTCGCATTGGGCTCTGTGCTGACAGCTCAGAGCCTGGAGCCTGCTTCAGATTCTATGTCCCTGTCTCTCTTTGCCTCTGCCCCACTTGTGCGCGCTATCTCTCTCTCTCTCTCTCTGTCTCTCTCTCTCTCTCTCTCTCAAAAATAAACAAACATTTTAAAAAATAAGAAAAAAAAGATATTTAACTGGTACCTCCATCCATAAAACTATTTGAAGTTTCTCCATAGAGCTCTTCCCCTCTCCTTGGTGTTAGGGATACTAGCAATGAGTCTCACTGTTTCTTTCCCTGAAGGAGTGCTCAGATTGCTGACCTACAGCAGAAGTTGCTGGATGCAGAAAGTGAAGACAGGCCAAAACACCGCTGGGAGAGTATCACTACCATTCTGGAAGCCAAGTGTGCCCTGAAATATTTAATTGGAGAGGTAAGCATCACTCTTCCCTACCAAGAATTAGGGGTCTGTCTTGGTAGGTTGAAATAAGATGTTATCTTGGAATACTGTCATAGTGCTATTGCCACTTTTCATGCTGGAAACTGCAATGACACTAGCATTAGAGAAATCGTTTTATGGGTAAAGGCTGGTGTGGACAAGTACAAGCCATTCACTTAGAAAAATATAGGACTTACAAACTGATACCTGTCATGCCTGACGCGTAGAAAGTACTCATTAAACATCTGCTATTATTATTGGGAAAATATCAGGATGCCATAGTAGGCCACTCATTAAACATAAGCTCTTATACTTACTGCTTTTTGAAACACCTATGAAATGTATATTCAAAAAGTTTAAGATACAATCTAGAAAAGAGGAAACCTAATCATCTTTTCACATGTAAAGATGAATCCATCTTAAGGAAAATCCATCCTCACTGACCCTAAAATAATGTGTCATCTTACATTGCCACAAGAGGGACTGAAGTTGATCAACTCTGGTGACTGAGGCATTTTCACTTTGAGACAAGCATACAAACTCCAACTCTGGAAGTTTGAGCAATGTTATCCTTTATACATTTTTTTATTGGGTGACCATATTTGCCCTACCAAGGCAATCCTGTTTAGTCTTATGAACAGTGGTATTTATGATGTTCACAGTGTGGGCCAGCAGAGACTATAAAACTAGGCCAGCAAAGGATATCACTCTAGCCTGAAGAGCCAGATCAACAGTCCCAGCGAATGTGTCTACTAGTTCCAACATGTGAACACAGACATTCTGAGATGGGCCATAATTGGCAATAAGGGTGTGTCCTATGGGTTTCTCTTTAAGACGAAGGAAGAAAATCTTAAATATCAGAACTTGGAGTTGTCAGATACTGTTTGTGTTCAGTTTATTCTCGCCTGGAGACAGAGCAAGAGATTAAATGACCTCAGCAGTGGCTTCTAACTCTAAGAGATCTATCTCAACAGAAATATGGGCTCTTGGCCTGGGTAGCGTTGTTACTATTCGGTGGGAGATTTCATATGACATAGAAAAAGAAGAATGGACTTGGACATGGAGGAACTCTTCTCAGTCCATTTCAGGAAAGCTGACATTTTCCTGCCTAATGAATGGGGAAAGGTGGCCATTCTCCAAATAAACTGATCTTCTTTTATCCCTTCCAGCTGGTTTCCTCCAAAATACAGGTCAGCAAGCTTGAAAGCAGCCTGAAACAGAACAAGGCCAGCTGTGCTGACATGCAGAAGATGCTGTTTGAGGAACGAAATCATTTTGCTGAAATAGAGACAGAGTTACAGGCAGAGCTGGTCAGAGTGGAGCAACAGCACCAAGAGAAGGTAAACTCTGGCAAGCCAAGAAGTTATACTGAGAAACAAAGGGTCATTGCTTTTTGTTATTAGTTTTAAAAAGATAGTGGGGAGAAAAATTTTTTTAATAAAAAGATAGTAGAGGGGATATGAAGTTCCCTTCAAAAGACCCCGTAGTCTTTTCCAAGTTTTGCAAGCGAGGAACTTGAGAGAAATTACTTGTCGAAGTGTACACATACAGTGACTCTTAGGCTCCAGCGTTAAGACTGAGAGTAACATTGCGGCCGTGCTTACTACTTCAGGCCATGAGAACAAAATGCAACCCGTACTTCTAAATCAGAGGAGTCATCTGGGTCCCTGCTTGAACTAAGCCGGAATTCCTTTTTCCTCTTTCTTACTCCTTTGTCCCTAGGTACTATACCTGCTCAGCCAACTGCAGCAAAGCCAAATGGCAGAGAAGCAGCTAGAGGAGTCGGTCAGTGAAAAGGAACAACAGCTGCTGAGCACACTGAAGTGTCAGGTATGATAACGAGGCAAAGGTCTCCAGAGGTGGGATCCACAAGCCTGGCTGAGAATCCTGTCTGATTTACACCATTGTACTTTCAGCAGAGAGTAACCACTGAAAAGAGATTTATACTAGTAACCTCAGTGGCCTTTTGGCCCTATTTGATCAATTTAGAGGTATTTAGAATGTAACCACACATAGAATAACCTCCTTTGCGGTACAGAAATGACGGTACATACTCCATACCAGACTTTGAGGCCTCCTGGTTCTTTGCCTCAGCCCTGAGCCCTAAAAGAGTTGAGAAAGTTCAATCATCCCACAGAATCCTAGGGGCATTCAGCTGTCTCTTCCTGAGCTTGTTTTGAGCTGAGACCTGACATGTTTGTAAAGTGCCTGAGGTCTGAATCTCTTCCAGAGGCTGGGAACACCACACCCTTTAGTAGCATGTTGGAGCACTATTTTATCCAACTTAGAATCTTTTTTTTTTTTCCCTGAACCACCAGTCTCGAGAGTTTCCTTGGCACCTCCCATCGAAGACATAACCAAACTAGTTAAGGTCGTATGCACGAATCATGAATCTAGTTGTCTTAAGTGCCAGGAAGTTTAAGTAGGCTTATGAGAGTAGCAAATAAAATGCCTAGCCTGTGTTTAGAACGGTGAACAAAAGCATCTGTCGACTTGAAAGAAACAAAGCTAACTGTCCATTTTGGTCTCTTAATCAGCATCCTGATGTGAATGAATAAGGGATGCAAGGCTAGAAAACAGAAAAGAATAAGGAAAGCATTTAGGGCAGAGCACATGGTTCCTGTGAGTGTGGTCAGGACGACTTGGGAGTGTTGGAATAGAAGTGGCATTCAGGACACCTAGGAACTGGTGGGAATCAGGCATTTTTCTGGTTGCCAATGCCTGCTGTGCAAAAACCATCTGCTGCCAGCGACTTGGCAGCAGTATGTTTTCATCTATGTGAGTTGTTTGGTAACCCACATGTAGTGCCCAAAATAACCCCACCTATCACTGCACTATCTGGAAATAGGATGAAGAACTTGAGAAGATGCGAGAAGTGTGTGAGCAAAATCAGCAGCTTCTCCGAGAGAATGAAATCATCAAGCAGGTAACACAGCTTCCCACCCACTTTAATAAGCCCTGGGAGACCCTGTTGTAATTGAGGTCAGCTCTTGGGAGCAGCCCTGAGTATGATAAGTTGGCTCTATTTTTGAGGTCTGTGTCAAGTTTCCATGTAATACAGTCGTGTGCATTTCAAAATGGTATAAACACACATTTTTTAATCTGCTCTTTTCTGAATCTAATGCCGATCTTCTAAAATGAGTCCTTCAACCTACTTTACTATTAAGTTGCCTCACTTTACTATGGTTTAAATTAAGCTATCTTAGGAGTCTTTATGTTTTAGCCATTAAGATTCCCAGTGGCTGCCCTGCAGCATACACTATGTGTTTTCTTTCTGAACAGAAACTGACCCTCCTCCAAGTAGCCAGCAGGCAGAAACCTCATCTTCCTAAAGATACCCTTCTATCTCCAGACTCTTCTTTTGAATATATCCCACCTAAGGTAAACTGCTCAGTGCTGGTAATACCTGCACATGGCCACGGTTGGGGGTGAGTGTGCTAATTAAGTTCATCTCTTAGAAGAGGTTGAGAGTTAAAAAGCCCAAATTCCAGCATCTCAATTTTCCTTGGAGTCCCAAACAAAACTACAGTACAATCTCGAGGAAAATAGGCATTCTCCCTCCCCAGAAGGCTGACTTTGGGCCATTTACAGGCATTATGTAACACAACTGAGGAGAAACAGGAGAAAAGAGCAGTGTTCAGCTGTCCATCCAGAGATACTTATCTCATCATATCATGAGTCCCTCTTTCTTCCCTCAGACTGCTCAGCCTCTATCCCTTCAGTTTCTATCCCTTCAAAGACTCTGCAAGGCCAAAGGCTAAAGCAGAATTTCTTCTGATTGGTAAAGCCAAGGGCATATATTTGAGGGAGTCTGAAAGCTCAGCTCTGAGAATATAGCTGGCAGTGGCTACTGGGAAGATATGATCTACATGTACTTTTTAAATTTTATTAAATAATTATTCCAAACCTTTTTTCTTAGCCCAAACCTTCTCGTTTTAAAGAAAAATTCCTGGAGCAAAGCATGGATATCGAGGATCTAAAATATTATTCAGAGCATTCCGTGAATGAGCCTGAGGACAGTGCTGGTGACGATGATGATGGAGATGATGAGGAATGGAAGCCAACAAAACTAGTTAAGGTGTCCAAGAAGAACATCCAAGGGGTAGGAGGCAGCTCTCATCTCTGTCAGGGGTCCTAGTCATTAGTCTCTACTGCCAGTGGGAAGGTGCTGGCCCCATACCCTGCCCCTGAGCCCCTGAATCCCGTTCGAAGGCATTTGGCTCCGTGAGGAGTCCTTGTCAGGCCAGCTCTATATGGAACCTGGGGCTGGCAGAGAAGGTTGCCTGAGTGCACAAGATGGCTGTTTTCGTATTTTCAGGTTCTCACTAAGTCTGAATGGGTAGTAGTGTTCCATACCATTTCATTGAGGCTGATTGAGGGATCATAATAATCCTTCATATTTTTATAACACTTTACAGTTTAGAAGCCATTCTCATATATGTTCTCCCTTTTCATCATCACAAATAAAATCCAGTGAGGTATTTATTATTTGCATCTTACAGATAGATTTGAGACCCACAGGAGTGAAATGACCTTGCCTAAGGTCATAAAACCAAATGACAGGATTTGAAACCAAATATTCCGACTCCAAATCCAGTCAGTTTCTACCATATCATGGTCATACCAGTAACAGTTGCAGACCAGAAGCTAAGTAGGAACTTCATCTTCCTTGCCTACTAGAGTGATTGTGTTCCCTAGGCTGAGGGCCAATAGGAATTACAGAAAGGGATAATAATTAAGCTCAAACACACCAAGTTAAGGTCAGTTAGAAACAATTTGACTTTGAGGCATGCTTATTTACTTCCACGATGATAGTCCTACATAATTATCAAACCTACATGTTTCATGTTGTGAAATATTAACTTCCCAGGCACTGTAGTTCACCACTACCCCAGATGTGCCCTGTAGCCACATTCCACTTAAAGAGAACAGTTCACAAATTAACCCTAGCCAGCTTCCTGGAAGGTTACTTGATTTCATCAGCTGATTGAGTCCCACAAAGGGAACTGAGCCTTAGAAAGCCACAACACCAGAGAGAAGCAAGTCATGAGGAATAGACTATCTATTAAGTCATTTGGGAAGAGTCATCAAGAATGCAACATGTCATGTGCTCTTAGTGGGACTAAGAGCTCATCCTTAGCCTCAGAGAGCTCATAATCTAATGGGAAAACAAGGCAAAGAAATAGAAGCATACCATAGAACCTGAGCCTATTCATCTCAGGGAGATGGACTGAGGGATTTTTTAAAATAAAGCTTATGTATTTATTTTGAGAGAGAGCACATGTGTGAGCAGAGGAGGGGAAGAGAGAAAGGGAGAGAGAGGGAAACCCAATCCCAAGCAGGCTCCGTGCTTTTAGCAGGACAGCTGACACGAACTGTGAGACCATGACCTGAGCCAATATCAAGAGTCCTATGCTTAACCAACTAAGTCACCCAGGCACCCCCTAAGAGTGACTATAAAGCCAAATCAAGTAGATACCACTTAGGAAGATACCATGAAAGAGATGACTATTGTTGCAGTATAAGACAGAAAGGGAGGGGCGCCTGGGTGGCTCAGTCAGTTGAGCGTCCGACTTCGGCTCAGGTCATGATCTCACACTCCATGAGTTCAAGCCCCGCGTCGGGCTCTGTGCTGACAGCTCAGAGCCTGGAGCCTGCTACAGATTCTGTGTCTCCCTCTCTTTCTCTGCCTCTCCCCTACTCATGCTCTGTCTCTCTCTGTCTCAAAAATAAATAAAAACATTAAAAATTTAAAAAAAAAGACAGGGAAACACAGTCTTGGAAGCAAATTGAGAGCCCATTTCTGACACAATGAATAGCATATTGGAAAGACTCAGTTATAGAGGGACAGGGGGTTGGGACACTTACAGAAAATGGGGCAGAATATGTCTGACTTTTCACTCACTTATTCAACAAACGTTTTTGGACTCTACTATGACTGAAGCGGAGAGCATGAGCTGAATGTAGACACAAGGGTCAGCTAAGTAATAGGAAGCAGAGTTGAGAAGTATACACAGAAACAAATGGTAGAGGACCTAAAACCCCTGGGAAGGCATTTCCAGATGTGAAGTAAATGTGTGTATATTTGTGCTGTAGACAAGTTTATGTATTATGGCACTGTGGCTCCAAGCATAAAAGGGAAATATAGAAGTCTGGTAAAAATTGCAAGTCAGTGTTTGCTATCAGTGATAAATTCTATGTCTAAAACAGTGAGAGACTATTCTTTTCTAGGCTTTTCTCCTGATTTTGTAACTTGAGAAAATATAACTGGGCATTAAGGGGAAGGAGTTGGCATACAATCTAGTTTCTCCCTTTTGGCAACCTCAAAGTACGTGGATGCTATGACTGCTCTCTGATCAGATGTGTAGACACATTAGTTACAGACCTTGATGCTTTGCATGAAGGCCGTCATATTTATTGTTCCTACCCAGCTGAAATGGCCTGGTGTTATAGCACTAGATTGCTTCAAAGGAGACTGCAGCAGGTACCAAACTAAGGACTCGTCTAGAGCTAATGCTGAAAAAGTAGGCTTCCTCACTCAGCCATGTTTCCTATATGTACTAAGGAGATGCTGAGGGATAGGCCATGTGCTATAGTAAAAGTAATAGGTTCAAAGCCAGGTAGACATGGGTTCTAGTCTTTAGTTTGCCACTGGCTAATTGGATGACCTAAAACAGGTCACTTAATCTCCCTAGGCTTCAGATTCCTTATCTATGCAATGAAGGGATTAGACTACAGTAGATGATGTATAAGGTCCCTTCCAGCACTAATATCCTGAGTCAAAGTAACAAAGTTGTATAAATATGGTTTTTTTAATTAATTAATTAATTAATGAGTTTTAGTAATACTACCTTTATCTGGTGTTTTATGGTATGTGAGAAGTTAAAAGAAGGAATATATGCAAAAACACCTTGTGAAGAATCAAATATCATGCAGGTATTATTAGTAAAGCACCATAAGCGGGGCACCTGGGTGGCTCAGTTGGTTAAGCATCCGACTTCAGCTCAGGTCATGATCTCACAGTTCGTGGGTTTGAGCCCAGCATCGGGCTCTGTGCTGACAGCTCAGAGCCTGGAGCCTCCTTCAGATTCCGTGTCTTCCTCTCTCTCTGCCCCTCCCCACTCGTGGTCTGTCTCTCTCTCTCTCTCTCTCAAAAATACATAAACATTAAAAAAAATTAAAGCACCATAAGCATTTTTACAAATAGTCATTTGTCCCCTTTGGCAGAAAAGAAGGGGCAGGTATTCTTAATCTCTACCTTAGTGATGAAAAAATGGAGATAAACTTGAATGAAGTGACTTGTCCAAGGTCATACCAAGTATTAAATGTAGGAATAGAGCCTGAGTCTCCTGTCATAGCCTGGTATTCTTTATGTTAATGTTTTTACCAGATCTTATTTTGAGATACAGTATAATACTGAAATCAGTGCTAGAAGAATTAGAGACTCTAAAGCAATAGTTCTCAACCCTGGCTGCACATTAGAATCCCCAAGGGAGCTTTCCAACATAAGGAGCCTGGGACCCACCCCCAAATATTTTGATTTAATTGGTCTGAGGTGGGACCTGGTCTTTTTGAAAAGCTCCCCAGAGATTTGTATGTAGCCAGGGTTGCAAATCACTGGCTTAAAGGAACCCCAGGGGTCTTTCAGCTCTACTTCCCACTCTATATAAAGAATCCCTCTATTATAGTGGTTCTCACCTGGGGTGTTGGGACATGCTGGTGGCTTGCTGGCTGTTGCAATACACACACATGTATACACACACACACATGCCATGTACCACAAACATATATATTTGAAGTCATGGCTGTGGCAAGGTCATGTTCCCTCTCGTACGTTCTGATCTGGGTCCTAGTGGGAAAGAGAATAACGTGAGGTTATAGCTTGTGAAATGGCATTCATGCGAATGCATCTGTCATGTGTGTATCATGACTGTTCCCATAATACCACTATCAGGTGTTTAGCCTCCGCCTGCTTGAAAACTTCTAGTACTGGGAAGCTCACAGCCTCATAGGGCAGCGCATCATAGTCCACTAACCGTTAGGAAGTTGTTCCTTGTTGAGATAAAATATACTGACCTGTAAATCATCCCAATAGGAGATGGCTGTGTAAAAGTCTAGTTGTTCTTCCTCACGACAGCCCTTCAGATACCACTCTCATTGTATTATCCCTTTGGATAAAATAGAGACACATTGACAGGATAATAGAGTGTGAGGCATTTAGATGAATTTGTGAATGGTCAGAGGACCATACCCAGGCTATAGTAATCAGTGGATCACTGTCATCTAGTGAGTTGTCTCTAGGACATGTCATAGAACTTTGTCTTTTGTCCTGTCTTACTCAAAGAAACAAGATTTTTTTCGTCATAATGTCCGGTATTGGCAAGGGCGACTAATGTGGGCATTCCTCTCTATTGCTACTAGGTATGAAAATTGGTGTGCGTCTGAGAGGCACTTTGAAAATATGTATCAAAAATACAAAAATACACCTGGCCGGCTCAGTCAGTAGAGCATGTGACTCTTGATCTCAGGGTTGATAAATTCAAGCCCCACGTTGGGTGTAGAGATTACTTAAAAATAAAAATATTTTTTAAAAATACTTATCAAAAATCTTAACAATGAGGAGTGCCTGGGTGGCTCAGTTGGTTGAGCGTACGAATTCGGCTCAGGTCATGATCTTGCAGTCTGTGAGTTCAAGCCCCACGTCGGGCTCTGCTGACAGCTCAGAGCCTGGAGCCTGCTTTGGATTCTGTGTCTCCCTCTCTCTCTGCCCTCCCCCACTCATGCTCTTTCTCTCTCTCGCTCTCTCTGTCAAAAATAAATAAACATTAAAAACTTTTTTTAATCTTAACAATGTTCCTGTCCTCTGGTCCAGTAATTATACACATAGGAATTTATACTAAGAAAATAGTCACTGGTACATAAAAAGATTTATTCATTCAACAAATCTTTTGTGAGCACCTAGATATATATCAAACACTGTTTCTAGGTGCTAAGGATACAACAAACAAGACAGGTAAGATCCTTGGCCTTACAAAACTAAAGACATTCGTGTGAAGAGAGACACACCATGACAAATAAATAAAATAATTTTAGATGATGATAAGAGAGAAACAGAAATATAGTGAAGCCATAGAGAATTCTGGGGTAGGAAAAGAGTGCTTGGGAGAGACCTCTCCAAGGAGGAAGATGCTTAAGCAGAGATCTGAACAAAGTGAAGGAATAAGTCAGGGAAAAGTATCAGAGGGAAAACATTTCAAAAAAAGGGAACAGCAAATGCAGGAAAAAGCCTCAGACAGGAATGAGTTTGGTTTACCAAGGAACAGCTGAAAAGGCCAGGGTAGCTGGAGAGTATTGAGAAGTGGGAGAGCGTAATACAAGGTCAGGCCAGAGTAGTTAGGGGCCAGATCATGGAGGGCCTTGTCAATGGTGGGAAGATTTAGATTGTGTTTATGTAGCAGGATATATGTGGTAACACGATTTTGTAATAGGAAATACTTTCTTTGAAAACAATCTTAATGTCTACCATTAGGGGGCTGGTTAAATAAGTCGACATTTTCACATGACAAAATACTATATACAGCTATTAAATATCAAAAATCACGCTTTTGATTTTCACATTTTATAAAGAGATATATAGTAAGATCATCAGGAAAAAAGATATTATAATGGTTTCTTTTACCTTCACAACTACAGAACAGTGGTGATGGTTGTCATATGAAAGAGACATAAGGACTTGAATTTAACTGTAAACTCAGTATGGATTCACAAAGATCTGACAAAAGAAAGAAAGCTACTGTGATTTTTTTTTTTTTTAGACCTCATTAACAAGACTGTTGGATCCGTATTAAGGAAGTTGTTTGTGTCAATCTACCTCACAACGGCCACACCACATTTAGAAAGTTATGCTCAGGGCACTGGGGTGGCTCAGTCACTTAGGCGTCAGACTTCAGCTCAGATCTCACAGTTCATGAATTCGAGTCCTGCGTCAGGCTCTGTGCTGACAGCCTGGAGCCTGCTTCAGATTCTGTGTCTCCCTCTCTTTCTGCCCCTCCCCCACTCATGCTCTGTCTCCCAAAAATAAATAAACATTAGAAAATTAAAAAAAAAAAAAAGAAAGTTATGCTCATGTCTGGATGTCACAATTAAGGATGAACTTGGACAAATTGGCATATAGCCACGGTGGTGAGGATTCTTGGAAACAATGTCATGTGGTGAATCATTGAGGAAACTAGGTCCATTTAGCTTTGAGAGGATCTGAACAGAGGGGGACTGGGGAGTGGAAATTATATTCAGTATAAGAACAAGAATGCTGTGAAAGTGGAGTTAAACTGATCCCTTATCATTCCACATGGCAGAATTGGATCCTCTGGTCAGAAGTTACATAGAAACTATCCTCATCTCAGGATAAATAGAGCTTCAGATAATTAGACCAGGGACATGAGAGAAGGGCTTCAAATCAGGCTCTAGATGGTTGCTGAGGTCTCTTCTGACTCCAGTCTGTCATTCTGTGAGCTCTGCCACCTATGTCTCTTCCAAGCCAAACTATCCTTCCTTCCTTCCTTCCTTCCACCATTTCTCTTATAACATAGCTTCCTATAATGCTAGTCACCTGCCTCTTTTTTTGCTTAATGTCCTCTTTATTAAACACATACCCACACGGAACTCCTGAATATGTCCACAAGGAAACATACTTACTGGTTAAATGGGTTTAATACACAGAAAGCACTTATAACAGTGCTTGGCATACATTAATGCCAGCTATTACTATTTCAGCCTGGTTGGTAAGTGTGCTCATGGCACGATGAAGAGTGTGACTACATCATGGTGTGTTCGTAGAATGAAAATGAATGGAACTGGGGACGCCTGGTAGCTCAGTCAGTTGAGCGTCCAACTTCGGCTTAGGTCGTGATCTCACGGCTCATGAATTCAAGCCCCACGTAGGGCTCTGTGCTGACAGCTCAGAGCCTGAACCCTACTTCAGATTCTGTGTCTCCCTCTCTCTCTCTGCCTCTCCCTTACTCATGCTTTGTCTCTCAAAAATAAATAAACATTTAAAAAAAGAAATAAAATGAGTGGAACCGGAGCAATGCATGTCAACATATAGTAGTATTCCACTTATATGAAGTTTAAAAGACGTAAGATAATTCCTTGTTTTTTTATGGAAACTCATACGTGGTACAAAGACCTGTGGGGGAGTGATAAACACCTAATTCAAGAGACTTTGCCCCTGGGAGAGTGGGAGGTGAATGGGATCAAGAAAGGGTAGGTAGGAGGCTTCAGTTATATCTGTATTTTAGTTATTAAGGGAAGAATAAGAACATGAGTAAATTTTTTTATTGTCTGTGCTTTGATATACCTGAAAAAAATGATCATGCCCAATATAAGATGATGCATCATTTCAAATGGGATCTGACTGATACTGAGTCTAGTGAAGCAATTGTTCCCCATGATTTCCAAACTCCAAATTTCTACGTGACTGATTTGCTTTTTTTTTTTTATTTGAGAGAGAGAGAGAGAAAGAATATCAAGCTGTCTCCACAGTCAGCACAAAGCCCAATGCAGGCGCTCGATACCAGGACCCTGGGATCATGGCCTGAGCTGAAATCAAGAGTCAACCAACTGAACCACCTAGGCACCCCTGACTCATTTGCTTTTTGACAGGCATTTCACACTGTTGACTCATGGAGCTTCCTGACACCTCACATCCTTAGGCCCTTTTTGCACCAACTGCTTTTAAGCCAGATCTATATTTATATGGCTGATGTGGAGAGAACCTAGATGCCAGACTTATGTTTATCCTTGTTATAACTTTTCTTTCTACTTGCAGCCCATAATTCCAGCCTGTCAAAATATTTTTGAATTGTGATTCTGATATCTTACTTATTAATCACCCTTCCAGTTTTGTGTCGTCATTACAGCCAATAAACATGCCTACCTTGTCAACAGGCTATGAGATTCAAATGAGATTCTGTATTTATATATATGAAAGTACTCTGAAAACTGTAAAGTGCCATATAAAATGTAAATGACTTTATTTCATATCATCGGTGATTTGTTAAAACGTTGACTGATTCAACGGCTGCAGACGTAGCCCAGGCTGACACTGAACAAGCTGTAGAACTGTGAGTTGGATGCAAGTACAGCTGGGTAGATCGAAAGATATCGAGCAACTATACTCAGTCCTTAAATATACCTAACACTCCTACCATCCAACTTGCAGTTCTTCACTTTGACCATAAAATTGTCATGAGCATCTTTGCCAGTTAGCCTGTGTTATCATGGTATCCCTCTGGTATCAAAACAAGAAAATGGATCTGTCTACCATGACTTGTTCTTAGACAACCTCTCGTGGTGCTGATGATCATTGTTTCACTAAAGAAGAGGGGACTGAGGAGATAGAAGCATGGTAAAGTCAATGGTACTTTCCATTTTTTTTTCTGAAAAGGCTTGCAAAGGAAGGGAAGGCATGTTAAATTAGTCTTCTAACTCTTTTGGTAATGTGTCTTTCTTTCTACACACCCATTTTTGCAGTGTTCCTGCAAGGGCTGGTGTGGGAACAAGCAGTGTGGGTGCAGGAGACAAAAGTCGGACTGCGGCACGGACTGCAGCTGTGACCCCACAAAGTGTAGGAACCGTCAGCAAGACAAGGTAGGATCAGCCGTCCCTTCAGACATCCCGCCAGTTCCCACCATCGTGAAACCTGGAGTCTCCTGCCCCTTCTCTGGCCCTCTGCAACCAGAGACATTTCACTTCTCGGTCCTTCTTCCTCGCTGCCAGCCTGTTCACATACCCCTTTCAGAAACCACAGCCTGTCCCAGGAGATTTCCAGATATGCAGCTCCCCACCCCAAGCCTTGGCTGTAAAGTTGTGGTGCTGTTTCTGAGGCAGAAACAGGGAATAGGAAAGCAGGCAACTACAGGCACATAGACATGCAGGACCAAACTAGCCCAGAGGCTTAGCTGAAACTATAAGGGCCACGTGGCAGCTTCCAGGAAGGAAATTAATCCTTCTGACATCTTGAGAAATTAGTTGCTTAGACCCTCTCCATGGGAACCAGTTACTCCATGGCTCTAGGAAAGACCCACAGGAACTTGGTCTTTCAAATAGTCACTGTTGTGAGCCAAGTTAATTGTACCTGTCCTCCTTATATTCCCAGGAATAGCAAACTCAGGGAAACAAAGATTGCCTTACACCTACCTGTGCTCATGGCAAAAGTCTGTTCCTACAGCTCTCTATGTGATGTACAACAACTCTAGCAAGCTTGATATAATGATCGTTCGTTCATCATACATTTCTTGAACATCTGCATGTGAACGGTTCTGCCGGCTCTTCTATTAAAATGACTTCTAAGGAAGATAGTCATTAAAGGACTAACGTGACAAGCTGGGGTTCAGGCTAAGAATTGTAGAAGTAGCAGGGATCTCTGTTCCCATGGCTTTTTCAATTTGGGTTCTGGAGTCTACCCTAGTGGCTCCATGGTAGTACTTCTTGAACCGAGGACCATGGCCTGGTTCGGTTTGACCTCATGTCAATCAAAGCAACTTGCTCTTTACTTGTTTATGTATTGGGCTTCCTCTTAAGAATTTTGGTTGTAAAACCACTGATCTAGTCCAATGCTCCCATTATACAGAGAGGGAAACTAAGACCCAGAGAGAGATAAGCTTAAGTGACTCACCTGATATTGCACAGCTGGTCATGACAGCTAAAATTAGACCTCAGGCTTCCTGACTCTCAATCCAATTCTGTTTCCATGACAACAGGCTATAATTCTAATCTGAGCTCTACCACAGAGTCTCCTTGTTACCTAAGTAACTTTTCACTCTTGGCCTTAGTTGCTTCTCTGAAAGGAAGACCCAATACAGGCAACACCCTATAGACATGCTAACAAGGGTACTGCATATTATAGAGGGTGGAAGATTAATCAAAGAAATGACTAAGGCTTGGCCTTGTTTTCAACCTTGCTTTCTGATATCCTACCCAGTCCTTTGCCTTCAGAGGCTGCTAGCAAGAAACCCCAAGCAGGGGTCTCCCTGAGACTTGCTTAGCCTGGCAGATGAGGCACTCAGAGCTGGTACCTCACTGGTTAAAGGGGAGCAGACTGATTTTGTAACCCTGGTAGCCACATTTCTAATAGGTCTGTCTGATTCTCAGGATAGTTTGGGCACTGTTGAGCCCACCCAGGATTCCGAAGGCTCTTTCAAACTGGAGGACCCCACAGAGGTTACCTCAGGATTGAGCTTCTTTAACCCTGTCTGTGCCACTCCCAACAGCAAGGTAGGTGGGCTAAAGGCAGGCATTTTCAACTCTATTAGCATTCCTCTCTGCATTAGCTAAGACAGGGTGCAGTGGGAGAAAAGGGGACAGAGGTACGATCAGCTTGCTGGGAAGTGGGACTTGTGCATAGGCCAGTCTTTTTCTTTTCGACAGACCAATCTTGGGGGACACCTCATACTACAGTGTGCTGAGCATTTGTAGTGGCAAGGCTGAGCTGAGCCTCTGCCCCTACCCAGGATCTAGTCATACCTGTCTCTGTCCTTTCTAGCTCCTCAAAGAGATGTGTGATGTGGAGCAGGTGCTATTAAAGAAGACGACTCCAGCTGCCTCTTCCCTTGGCCTCCCAGAATCGAAACATGTAGCAGAATCCCAAGAAAATAAAGCTCCAGGGAAGAAAAAGAAACGAGCTCTGGCCAGCAATACCAGCTTCTTCTCTGGCTGCTCCCCTATTGAAGAAGAAGCCCACTGAAGTTGGACTTGCCATCTCTTCCCCAGCCTGGCTTGGGAGATACTTTCAAGTTGCAGCCAGAAGGAGTTTTTTTAATGACTCCTCTGGATTTCAAGGCTCTTGCTGTTGAAAAAAAAGGGACAGCCTGTTACCAAAAGGGAGGAAGTCTTTGTTGGATGTTGGCCCTCACTCTCGAGCCCCCTGGCCCCAGACTACTGCTCTCTCTTCTCCAGAAAGGTGCTAAGCCACCTGCTGAAGAGAGAACCAACTAACATTCTTGATGACTCACTGGGAATCAAATCCTCAGTACCAATCTAGCCGTTTCTTATTTGTGAGCAGGTAAGGCCTCCCCACTGATGGGGATGAGGCCAAAGCCATCTTACCTCTGGGTTGTCTCAGCTTAATGGCAGAGCCTGGCCAAGGTTGGAGGTTTGGCACCGATCCTTCATCCCACATCAGGCATGGAGGCGCTATTTGGGAGATTTCCTGCCCTGACCATCTCTGGATTTTAGGTGTTTTAACAGTGCACTCAGTTGTCTTCCATTTTGCTGAAGTAAATGAAATCTTTTAAAATGTTAATATTAAGTACATAAATAAATCTTAGTCTAGCCACTATTTGGAAAGATCCTCTGTGCTACAAGGAGAGATACCTGTGCTCCTCAGCCCCCGGGAATGCTATCAAGGAGAATCGGTACAAATACCCAAGCCTCATTGCCTTGTGACAGCTAACATGAACCCACATTTAGCTTACACCAAAGCTTCTTGTGGGAATCTAGGGTGACCATGGGAGCTGTTCCTAATGCCCTAGAGCCTGATTTCTTGGCATAGCACTGGTGTGGGACCACACTGCTGCCCATTCCCAGGACAGCACAGTACTGGCTGCTTGTTTTCTCCTTTGAAAAGGGAAAAGGGGGTGTTGCTTTCTCCTTACTATGCATCAGGGTTCTCCATCTCTGCTTCTAGCGAAAACGAAAACGAGGCCAGCTGTGGAATGCCAAACAGGCTGCTGACTGGCCTTGTAGCCTTTTGAGGAGCTTGCAAGCCCTGGGCTAACTATCCATGCTTTACGAATCCCAGTCCCCTCCCCCCACCCAACTAAAAGCTCCCAAAGCACCCCCTAGAACTGGGCACATGAAAGCCAGGGCTCCTCTAGAATTTACCAGACCCCAAGCAAAGGAAACTGAAGGATAACCTGTCTAAAATGAAGCCTGCAGGAGGACTAGGTGACCACGCAGCCCTCTCTGGCGTCCTGCCAGCCAGCAGCCCAGCTTCTCTTTGCATTTTAATGACCGGGGAGCAAAGGAGCCTCTGCCATTGCCAGCTAGAGCCCCTGGATACAATGGGAAGACGGAGGGGGGGCAGCTCTTGGCATAAGAGAGCTAGTCTTCCTTCTCACTGTTCCAAATCCAGTACGTGTCGGGGGAAGGGTAAGCAAGTTTATCCCCAATGAAGACTTTTTTCCCACCAACACTGCAAGCCCCCCAGGCTTTGAGCCACTGCATTAGCCAAAAGGTAAACAGGGAAGGTCAGTCAAGCCAGTACCCCAGCCCTCCTCTCACCCGAGCCCTGTGTGTGCGTTAGCACTAAGCTGACTATTGCACGCTAGCCAGCCTTCTCCTGCTGATGGTATGTATAGTAACAGCATCTTTCAAAATTCATCTTCCAAAAGCTTGTGACCCTCACACTACACTCTGCAAATGATTCCTGGAAAGAGACTTTAGATACCTTGGGGACAAGACAACAGAAATGACACAAGTCTCTACATCCTGAATCATCAGCTCCTGTCTGGGGTGATAGGGGGAAGGGGAGGGCTGCTAGTGTCTCTCGGGAGTCACAAGGCCCATGGAGACCCCTGGTCCAGAAACAGGGCAACCTGCTGCCCAGAGTTCAGGAAGTAGCTTGAAACCCTGTATCTTCTAGATGTACCTTACAGAAATAGAAATAGGATCCCCGGAGGAAAGGGAAGCTGATGAATCAAGGCTATCCTCCCAGGGAGCTTGAGGGAAATGCTAGACTTACACACACACACACACACACACACACACACACACACACACACACCCCTTCCCAGGGGGTTGACTGGGCCCCCTCTTCTCACTGCCAAGTTGCAGTTGTGTGGTCACCCCCCAACCCCACCCCCGCCGGTGCCCTCAGCCCTCGCCTCCCCGAGCCCAGACAAAGCCCCGGCAGTGACTGAGAGGGGAACAGGAGGAGGGACAGAGGGATGGGGAAGGCTGCACAAAAGAATTCCTCACTCCAAGCCCCCGGACCGGCAGCGAGTAAAGAAGCAGCTCTGCTCCCCCTCCTCCTTCCTCCCTCCCATCGTCCCACCCCGGCTGGGCACTGGCCATAGAGCAGCTGAGGGCTTTCGGAGAGAACCCGCGCAGACTCCTGTAGGTGGCAACACTGCCACCTGTTTGACCAGTGGGGCTGAGCCAAGGACTGGAAAAGGGAGGAGGCAGACAAGTCGGAGAGGAGCTGGGAAGCAGTGCAGTGCAGAGCAGAGAGCAGAGTGGAGCTGCCGCTGAGAAAAGGTGTGAGGACTTGGGAAGGCTGGGGGTTATAGCCGGGGGTGGTGGGGTGGAGACCGGCTCCCACTGGCAGGAACTGGGCTCAAGGATTGAGCAGCGCCCCTGCTCAGCTCCCCTGATTGGGGTTTTCAGACTGCTCAGATCCTGGAGGGAGGTGGGACTCTGGAAGGCAGTGTCTGGGGTACAGGGGCAGAACCTTAAGGGAGGCAGGGAGTGTGGATAGAGCCCGGGGCAGGCTACTGGAAGCCAGTCCCGGGATGGGAAGAAGCAGGGATCTCCCTTTAAGATGGCTTTTTCCTGGGAGGGGTCTCAGAGAGGGGAGAGTTTTCCTTCCCCCAGCTACGATCCCTACCCCTCCCCTATCCCCTAATTCTCCTTTCCCAAGGCAAGCATGTGATAAGGAGGGCAGTTTCAGGAGCAGCCACACCCTTCCTCCTTTCAGGGAGCCCACCACTGTGTACCCTCTAAGACTCCACAGCCTTAGGGGAGCCTAGATGACAAGGGGTCATGTCCCTCAGAACACACACACTTTGGGTATATCCAGGGACTCCTTTACACACTGAAACCCACTACCGACAGCCACTAGTGCACACAGACATACAAAGCTGACACAAATCGCACACCCTCTCACGTAGAATGACAATCACACACACAACCTAGTTTAGGGATCAGTAAGCCAGCCAGGTCTCAGCCTGACCCAAAAGCACAAGGTCCAATGATCCCCAGCCCCAACACAACCACACCCCCCCACACACACACCTTTGACCAGTATTTGTTGTACCTTCACCCAAGCGATCTCAGAGGGTGGGGCCCCTAAAAGGGGGAAGGTGGTGGAGACTGGTTCCTGGCTGGGGGGTGGGGGGGGCAGAATGACTGGACTGGAAGGGACAAGACTGGGGCCAGAGGGCTTAGATTTTCCAGGTGTGTGCGGGCAGGAGAGTGGTTCCTTCAGAAGGCTGGGAGTGACCCAGGCAACCTATTTCCCTCAAGTCTTCCTGTTATTGGCAGTGTCCCCTGGCCCCTGGGAGGTGGAGACTGAGAATCTTATAGTCGGGGTTTTGTGGTGTGTGCAATCTCTGTATCCATAGCAACTGGCCAACTAGCCGGCCTCCCTTAGCCCCAGGTCAGAACTAGAACCTCTGCTTCAGGTTACTCTTGGTTCCTGGGGTGGAAGGCTCCCTACCTTGGGGCTGCCTAAAGCTTGGCCAGATCTGCCTCAACTTGCTAAATTGAATTTGCCCCACCCTGGGGCAGTTTCTCCTGAGTCCCCACCCTGGGCAAGCACCCTATCCCCAAAGCTGGATGCATGCTGTTAAATGGGGAGGAGTTGGAGAGCTTGGGTATGCACCCTGCCTGCAAAGAGGCCCGATCTCCTGGTTGTCCCACCGACTTTCCAGGTATCCAGATTAAAGGGAAAGAAAGACCCCAGAGATTATCCCCCTTTGCTCACCTCCTCATCTAATCTGGGACTTCAGCCCTATGAACTCCGTTGCCGAGCAGCGGTCCAGGCTTCTGCTCCTCCCCCGCGCTCCTCAGATACACTGGGAGGGAGGCTGGGATCTGCCTTCTGCTAGGGTCCCTGATGGCCCAGTATCCCTTCCCCCAGGCCCTCGCCATGGCCGAGTCCCCCGGCTGCTGCTCCGTCTGGGCCCGCTGCCTCCACTGCCTGTATAGCTGCCACTGGAGGAAATGCCCCAAAGAGAGGATGCAAACCAGCAAGGTGGAGTAGGGATGGGGGGGACTGGAAGTCCGAGGCAGAGGCCGCCTGGAGGGGATAAGGAAGCCAAGTGTGCTCAGAGGCAGCTGGTGGGGGGTGGCAGCGGGGGTGGGGGGGTGGGAAGGGACTTTCTTTCCCCAGGAAGAAAACTTCTCTCTGCCTGCGGAGCAGAGCAGAGCAGAGCAGCCCTACTCCTGGCGGGAAGCCCCATGGAGCTGTCATCTGTTGGGGACTCTGAGCTGGAAGTGGGGATCGGCTGTGAGCTTCTCTCCTGCCCCTTTGCAGTGCGACTGTATCTGGTTTGGCCTGCTCTTCCTCACCTTTCTCCTCTCCCTGGGCTGGCTGTACATCGGGCTCATCCTTCTCAATGACCTGCACAACTTCAATGAGTGTGTCACAGATCCCCCCCTTCCTCTGCATACATGTTAATCTATGCCCCACCTTGGGACCCCTGGGTGCTCAGTCATTCCCGGCCCTGCCCAGCTGTCCTGCTACCCAACCTCCTTAGAAAATTGCTCCACGAAGTCTCCCCAGTCCTTGGAGCCCCTGGCCCCATGAAAGGCTTCCCTCTCACTCCCTTCTAGTCCTCCTTCTGAACCCACCCACCCCAACTCCCCTCAGGCCACTATTAACACCCCTTCCCCCACTCAGACACCTCTCTCTCCCCTCCCACAGATTCCTGTTCCAACACTGGGGACACTGGATGGACTGGTCCCTGGCATTTCTGCTGGTCATCTCTCTACTTGTCACATATGCATCCCTGCTATTGGTGGGTCAGGGAGCGGCCCATCTAACCCCTACCTCAGTCCTCCCTTCCTGCTCAGCTTCAACCCCTGGCCACTGAGGGGAGGGGAGGGGAGGGGGACGGTGTCAGCCTGGGAACCCAGGAAGCCCACCTCGGTGACCCCTCTTGGCACCTCATACCTCCCACCACCCTCTGCTTCCAGCTCCTGGCCCTGCTCCTGCGGCTCTGCGGCCAGCCTCTGCATCTGCACAGTGTCCACAAGGTAAGAGTGCGGGTGGGAGTGAGCGGGAAACGGGGACCACTGGGCCCAGGGCTTGGCCAGCTATTTTGCTGAGCACCTCAATATTCTACCCATGGACTCAAGCTCAGGACCTGAAGCCCAGTAAATTTTTGTTGAGTGAAAGAAGGAACGTGGATGAGCCAGGGGAAAGAGAGAAGGGGCAGCCCAGGGACCCCCAGGCTCACAAAGAAGACCCCATTCATCTCTGGTCCCCCAGATGCTGCTGCTCCTCATCATGCTTCTTGTGGCCGCTGGCCTCGTGGGACTGGACGTCCAATGGCAGCAGGAGTGGCGTAGCTTACGTCTGTCACTGCAGGTGAGTGGTTGATCTCCAGTGCCTATGTGGGAGCCTTGGCCTGTGGCCAACCTCTGGACATATCTTGCTCCCTGGTCCCCCACGACTGCAAGTAGCTCTGAACTCCAAAAGTCAGGTCCTAGGAGAAGGAGTGGGGCACTGGAGAGAAGAACCCTCTTCACCAACTCTTGTCCACAGGCCACAGCCCCATTCCTTCATATTGGAGCAGTTGCTGGCATCACCCTCCTGGCCTGGCCTGTTGCTGATACCTTCTACCGTATCCATCGAAGAGGTGCCAATTCCACTCCCCAACATACCCTCTCTGGCCATCAATGCTTCTGCCTCCTGCTGCCCATTTTACTGCACCCACACTCTGCTTTCTGTCCCCAGAGCTCACCCATTGCCCTTTCTCCATAGCCTGCCCCTCATTCCCCACAGGTCCCAAGGTTCTGCTACTGCTCTTATTTTTTGGAGTTGCCCTGGCCATCTACCTGGCCCCACTGTGCATCTCCTCACCCTGTATCATGGAACCCAGAGACTTACCCCCCAAGCCTGGTCTGGTGGGACACCGAGGGGCCCCCATGGTGAGTGTTGAGTAGAATGCTGGTAGGGTGGGAAGGGTCTGCTCCTCTAGGCTGCAGCAATCAGGCCTGTGGGTTCCAAGGCTCGCACCCTTCTCTGCTACCCCCCTACCAATTCCCTTTCCCAGCTGGCCCCCGAGAACACCCTGATGTCACTGAGGAAAACAGCCGAATGTGGAGCTGCTGTGTTCGAGACTGATGTGATGGTCAGGTGAGAGACACTAGGGGACAGAGGGACACACTTGGGGAGCTTGGGAAATGATGATCAGCCCTAGAGCTCAGCCCTCTGACACCTCTTGTGCCCTCAGCTCTGACGGGATCCCCTTCCTCATGCATGATGAGCACCTGAGCAGGACCACAGATGTGGCCTCAGTGTTCCCAGCCCGAACCTCCTCCCACAGCAGCGACTTCTCCTGTGCTGAACTGAAGAAGCTCAATGCCGGGACCTGGTTCCTAGAGGTGAAGACAGCCTCACAAAAGAGGCAACCACCTGCGGGGGTGCTGAGGGGAGGGTTCATTCATTGATAAGTATTTTCTGATCCCTGTGCTGAGCAATAGGTGTAGAGGCTCTGCCCTCAAGTCACTCCCTCCGCTGAAAGAAGAGAGCTTAGCCAACAGGCTATCAGAATAGGAAACCTAGAGCAATAACAATATCCTTAGTAAACAGAGAGGAGAGAGAGCAAAGGCACTATTTGGCAGGGTGGGTGTGGAAGAGGATCAGGAGTGGTTTCACAAGAGAGAATGCCTGAGCAGCACATGAAATGAGAATGCTGTTTAAGATGGGCAAAGCAGGGATCAGCAATTCTAGTCAGATGGAAGAGCATATGTAAAGCCCAGAAGTATGAAGAAGTGTTCTCAGGAAACAAAAAGTGGCTCAGTGCAACTGGGAGATAAAATTTGTGGGAGCAGTGGGAGCTGAGACTGGCAAGGGGAGCAGAGGCTTGGTTTCAGAGGGCTTTGAATGCCAGAACCGCCCCCCTCCCCAAAAAAAAGAATGTCAGGCCCAGAAGTGCAGGCTTCGGTTCTGTAGGTGATGGAAAATTTCGTAAGGATACTTTATTTTCTCAGTTCCTGTGTTCCTACCTTTAAAAATAATACATGTTGGGGGGCCTGGGTGGCTCAGTCAGTTAAGCATTCAACTCTTGATCTCAGCTCAGGTCTTGATCTCAGGGTCGTGAGTTCAAGTCTCACATTGGGTTCCCCACCCAGTACACAGCCTGCTTAAAAATAAAAGTAATACTTGTTCCGCATAAAAAAAATTAAACATTAGAGAAATAATGTAAAAATTGGAAGTCTCCCATAATCCAACTCCTCTGAGATAATCATTGCTAACAGTTGGGTACATATTCCATATGTGTATACACACATACATGTCATTTTGCACAAATAGGATCACTTCATATATTCTTTTGCAACTTGATTGTCTTTTCATTTAACTCTATATACAATGACATGCCAGAGTGATTAAGACCAAGGGTTGTCTGGGTTTGAGTCCTGGCTTCACTACCTACTAGCTATGTGAGCCTGGGCAACATTCCTTAGTCTCTCTTGCTTTACTTTCCTCGTCTGTAAAATAGGCATAATAATAGTACCTACTTTGTAGGATTTGGGGAGGATTAAATAAATCAACACACATAAAGTACTTCTAACGCTGCCTGGCACATAGTAAATACTTTATAATAAGTATCAGATAGCTTGCTTTTTCCGTGTCAGCGGTTAGGAGGTAAGGTCATTTGTTGATTACAAGGGGAAGGGAGGAGAGTGGCAGAGGTTTGGAAGAGCCACTAGGAATGGAAGAAGGAGCAAAACAAGAACAAGTGAAAGGATGATTAAGTGGGGCACCTGGCTGGCTCAGTCCGTAGAGCATGTGACTCTTGATCTCAAGGTTGTGCTTTCAAGCCCTGCGTTGGGTATAGAGCTTACTTAAAAAAAAAAAAAAAAAAAAAAAAAAAAAAAAAAAAAAAAGGATGATTAAGTGGCAATGAAGGTAAAAGACTATATAGTCCACATGATGTGCTCTGCCCCCCAATTCTAGGGGTGGAGGAGGCAGACTGCTACACAATTGAATCAGGGTTTAGGATTTGTGGGGCGGGCAGGGCAGGAAAGGAGTTGAAGGTGGTATGGAAAAGTAATGCGAGGGGCGCCTGGGTGGCGCAGTCGGTTAAGCGTCCGACTTCAGCCAGGTCACGATCTCGCGGTCTGTGAGTTCGAGCCCCGCATCGGGCTCTGGGCTGATGGCTCAGAGCCTGGAGCCTGTTTTCCGATTCTGTGTCTCCCTCTCTCTCTGCCCCTCCCCCGTTCATGCTCTATCTCTCTCTGTCCCAAAAATAAATAAACGTTGAAAAAAAAATTAAAAAAAAAAGTAATGCGAGCTGTAGATGGACCATGGGTAGGGGATGTAGATGTGGCAGACAGGGGCTGATGGATTGGGCAGAAACCAAAGGGCCAAGGTCCCAGAGGTCTCTGTGAGACCAAAGAGAAAATGTGAGGAAGTTAGGAAACCAGGGGGGTAGGAGGTTAGGGTCACAGAGTAAGGTGTTAGAGGGTCTGGAAAGGGTCACAGTTTGGAGAAAGAAAGACTGTGGCTCAGGGGTGCACACAAGCCTGGCGCCAAGTGGGGGAAACGAGTGAAGATCGTGAGGATGGGGGAATGGCCTAAAGGCTTCTTCTGGTCTTGAAATAATTTTCCTGTTCTCATAGAGGCAACCCTTCTGGGGGGCCAAACGGCTGTCTGACCCTGATCGGAAGGAGGCTGAGAACCAGACAGTCCCAACATTGGAAGAGCTGCTGAAGGAAGCTGCAGTCCTTAACCTTTCTATCATGTTTGACTTGCGCCGCCCCCCACGAAATCACACATACCATGACACATTTGTGAACCAGACACTGGAGACTGTGCTGAGTGCAAGGGTGCCCCAAGCCATGGTGATATGTCCAGGACCCCAAGTGCCCCCTCTTGCCCATCTCCCCACCCCTGCCTTCCCTAGGCCACGGTGATAATTTTGAGGCTGCCCCCTGCCCCAGGGCCCCACCTCAACTCATATACCCCATTCTGTTATCAAACCTCTCTGCCCCTGGCCCTGCCCCTAGAATCCCCAAGCCTTCCCCAGCTTCATGCCCATCTTCCCTGAACCACAGGTCCTTTGGCTACCGGATGAAGATCGGGCTAAGGTCCAACAACGGGCACCTAGAATGCGCCAGATATATGGACAGCAGGGAAGCAACAGAACTGAGAGGCCCCAGTTTCTCAACCTCCCCTATCAAGACCTGCCACTGTTGGATATCAAGTGAGTGCCAGAGGAAAGGAGCCAAGGGGACCCCGTGAAGCTTAATGGTAGGGAAGAGCCACCTCAGGGAGGGCAAAGGCCATTCATTCATTCACACATACAACAAATATTTATCAATATATATATTTAACACTTGCTATGTGAAAGGCACTATTGTTGCAGGCTTTGAGCATACTAGTGAAAGAGATAATAAACTGAACGAATTATATGCATACTGGATAAGTGATATGAAGATAATAAAATGGGGAGATATAATAGAGCAATTAGGGTTGGGAGTGAGGGCCAGAGAGGGGCCACATCCGGAAAAATAGCTAAAGGGGTGATGTCTGGGTTGAGACCTGACAGGTCACAAGGAGCTAATGAGGAGAAGAGCTGTGAGAAGAGCAGAAACAGCAGCCCCATAAGCAAGGGAAAGGTGAGGCTGGGGAGATAGGCAGGAGCCCAATTGGGTAGGACCTTGTGGGCCACAAGAACAGTTTTAGCTTTCATTCTCCACCAAAGAAGTAAGTGCAAGGGAGGATGGATCGAGAGGAGAGAAGCAAGAGAGTCCCAGAAGTGAGCCAGGCCCCTGAAGCTGACCCAGCCCATAAACATGATGGACTGCAAAGCATGCAGTTGCCAAGGTCTCTTCTCATGTCCCTGTGGTCAGATAGGAAAAAAAAGTGCACTGTATGGTAGCCCAGTTAGCATAAGTATTTCAAGGACCTTTCCCCAAGTTGTCACCATGGAGCGAGACACGACATGGGGTTTGGCCCTTACTTTAGACTTGTCCTGGTCAACCTCAACTGCTGAGCAAGTTTTCAAAAGACATGAATTAGTAATGAATACAGTGGTAATGAAATTGAGGCCCCGAAAGGTCTAAGCACTCTAAGATGATGGACCAAATATACCGGGATAAAGCACAACAGGGATAGATGTAAACACCTACCTACATTTGCACTCCAAAAGAAGTTCAATTGCACAACGACAAGAGAGGAGACTGGCATCAGCATGAACATGTGTGAAAAACCAGAGCTTTGATTGAATAGTGTTCATAATGAGTCATCAATGGCATGTGGCATTGCCAAAACTAACCTGACCCCGGGCTGCCTTCAAACAGCCACAGTGCCCAGAAGGCAGGAGGAAGTTTTGCTGTACTCAAATCTGGGCCAAGCCCACCTGGGATATCATGTTCAGATGCAAGCCCCCATACTATGAAAGGAACACTGATAGAGGCGCCTGGGTGGCTCAGTCGGTTGAGCATCTGACTCTTGATCTTGGCTCAGGTCGTGATTTCACGGTTTGTGAGTTCGAGCTGATGGCACAGAGCCTGCTTGGAATTCTCTGGCTGTCTCTCTGTGCCCCTCCTCCACTCATGCTCTTTCTCTCTCGCAAAATAAATAAATTAATTTTTAAAAATTAAAAAAAGGAGGGGCACCTGGGTGGCTCAGTCAGTTGAGCATCTGACTTCAGCTCAGGTCATGATCTCACAGCTCGTGAGTTCAAGCCCTGCATCAGGCTCTGTGCTGACAGCTCGGAGCCTGGAGCCTGCTTCGGATTCTGTGTCTCCCTCTCTCTCTGTCCCTAACCCACTCGCATTCTGTCTCTGTCTCTCTCAAAAATAAATACACATTAAAAATTTTTTTTAAAAAAAGAAAGGAACATTCATCAACTGAAGTAAGATCAGATTAGGAGAGGTTTGTATGGTGAAGGGAATGATAACCCAGGTCCCAGCCCTGGATGAAGGAACTGGGGCTGTGGGGCCTAGAGAGGAGATGACTCAGGGACATGGTCACTGTTCCTCAGACCTCTGAAGGTCTGTCATGGGACAAAGAAGAGAGACATTCGTGTAGCCCCAGATGGCAAAGCTCAGATCCGCAGGTGGAATCCGCCAGGAGACAAAGTTGAGCTATGCAAAGAAAATTACTTTTGCTCAGGGGATGCTATGTAAAAGTAGGACTGAGAGTTCCTTGGCAGTGACACTGTGGCTTCAAGCACGGACAAAGGCTGCTTCCTGTGCCTCATGCCCCATGATACTAGATGTTCCTGTTTCTTTCCCACCCACCCCCCAGGGCACTACACCAGGATAATGTGTCGGTGAACCTATTTGTGGTGAACAAGCCCTGGCTCTTTTCCCTGCTCTGGTGTGCAGGGGTGGACTCGGTCACCACCAACGACTGCCAGCTGCTACAGCAAATGCGTTACCCCGTCTGGCTTATCGTAAGGGCTCTGGGGCTGTCACCCCTCCCTTTCTCCCATCCCTGGCTCTCCTTAACCCTGTTCCTCTATTCCTTACACATTTCCCTCCATATGCTACCTTTGGGACTCTGGCCACCGACAGGAGCCTTTTCCTATTCCCACAGCCCCCTCAAACCTACCTAATGATGTGGATCATTACCAATTGTGTCTCCACCCTGCTGCTTCTGTGGACCTTCCTCCTGCAAGGGTGAGTGCTTCATGCCTCAGCTTTCTGGGTCTTCATGCCCCCCAGGGTCCTGGTGATAGGGCCAATTCAGACTCCTACATGCTGCCCGGAGCTTGGGATTTGGTTCCTTTGAGATTCTTGGACCCTTCCTTGTACACCAAATTGGCCTGAACCTGGGAAAGGCAGTTTGGGGGAACCTGAGATCAAAAGGCCATGCCTGCAGCTGGCTGAACTCACAATGGGAAGCTTTTTCTCTCTATAGGAGATGTAAGAAGGAGAGAGAGAAAACTGGTAAGAACTTTCTCCCTTCACCTCATTTTTCTCCTCCTATAGCCTTCTCTTTGGTCACTCCCTATATGTCTTCCCCACCCCCTGCTCTAGGCTTAGAAACAGCAGTGCTGCTGACCAGGATCAACAATTTCATAATGGAGTGAATGCCCAGCCCCGGACCCCCACCTACCAGAGTCTGAGGCCTCTCTGGATTGGGTAACAGCAAGGAAGAGAGAGCAGCTGAGATGGAAAGTTGGTGGGGTTGGGGTGGGGTAAACTTTGTCAACAGGAGGTTTTGAACCATGAGGGCCCTCTGCACAGATGGTGCGCATGCTGCAAGCTTCCATGGAATCTGCTCCTCTTAGGGTTTTGACCTGAGGTTAGGTTAGGAAGACAGTGACTCATAGGAAGTTTCTCTGCAAATGTTAACAGAGGAAGTGGAAAGGAGGTTGCCAAGATAATGTTTCAGACCTGTGTGTGCGTGTTCTCGAGTAGAAGACACAAGGTGTGTCAGGGATGGGATAGCTTGGACCTATGACTGAAGGAGATGACAAAATGGCCTTTGCTGGAGAACTAAGATGATAGAGTCACCAATCCCCACTCCATTCACTGTCTCCCCTGACCTCTGCAATTTAGCTGCTTTCCTGCCTAGACGCTGAGGGCCAAAGAGCCCATCTAGCCATTTAATTCTGTGACTATAACTGGCTTTTTGCTGTGCACAGCCTTTTCTTCAAGACAGGTTGGTTCCTGTATGGTGTCAATCTGCTTATTCAATGAATTTAACTCCTGTTTTGTCATAGTCTAATCTTTTCCGCGCCGGGGCTTGGTGGGGGATGCACATTCCATCCTCGGTTGTGACATTAATGACATTGAGGGGTCATCACGGAGAGATTCTTGGGCTGGAGGGGTTGCTGCAAGAGGGGAAGCGGGAGAGCAGCCGTCACAGGGGATATTCTGGGTGGCCAAGGCACGCTGCGCAGAGTTGCGTTGTAGCTCCACCTTGTGGTCACCTGCCGCAAAAAGAGGGCCGCGTCAGTCATCACCATGACGTAAGAATGTCACCTGTTTTCCGTGCCGGTTGGGGACCTGTGTCCTTGACTCGAGACCCTGAGGGTATAGTCCGATTTCCACAAGTTCTCGCCTCCGTGGGCTGTTGCGTGCAGGGTCTGGTTCCCAGGCCCTCCTTCCCCAATGTGTTTGCTGCTCGCGAGTTCCTGGGCTAAAATATTTAAGGAGACCAGTGAGGAGCTGACCTAGGATGAGGCGTCTGGTAGAAGGGGGAGGGAGGAGCTTAAGGCAAAAACAGGGACCCGAGCGGGCTCTGTGGCTGACCATTCGTCCCTCCCACCGCACCAAGTCACCCCGGTTCGCGTCCCCACACGAAGGGAAATCGAATTAAGACGCTGGCGAGGTCAGGAGGTTCGCTCGTCACAATTCCTTTTTTCTCGCCAGACTGGGACCTGGGGCAGCACTAGCGCCTCGGGACAAAACCCTACTGGACTGCAAAGCAACCCAGGGAACTACAATTCCCAAGGTGCCCCTGACAGCTTCCGGTCGCGGAATTGACGGAAGCGCGTTTGAATTTGTGTTCCCGCCCCCTCCTCCTCCCGGACCCCGCCCCTTCCCCTCTCGCCGCCCCGCCCCCGCCATGCACACACATGCACATACACACACAGGCAGCCATCCAAGCCGACAAACCTGGCCTGCAGCTGGCGCGGTGGGCGGGGGCGCCGGCGCGCGACCGGCGGGAAGGAGGTAGGCGCATCGGGAACCAACGCCGCGGCAGCTGCCCGGTCCCAATCTCCTTGGGCGTCCACGCCGCCTTGTAGAGGGCGGGTCTCCTTCACACACTACCCTTTGAAACTGCATTTTCTTAGTTTTCCCTGTTCCCGATCCGCCCCTCAATCTGACTGACTGCCGGCCTCAGCTCCGGGGCTCCTAGCCTGTCCGATACTGCAGGGCTCTCACCTCTCAGCGTGTACCTCCACCCCGCACCCCTACTTTTCTGTCCCCTCCGGGGCGCCCAGCCTCACAGCCCTGCAGCTTCTTCCTCCCCTCCCCTTACGACCTAATCCTGACAACCTCCAGGCTCTCCAACCCCCGCGGCCTCAGCCTCTAAGCTCCCAGGCTCTCAGCTGCAGTCTTGTAACCTCAGAGTCCAGGCTCCTGGCCAGAATGCCAGGTCCTAGTCCCAGACCCTAAACCCTTACGCCTAGCCCCTAGCCTTGAGTTCCTGGCCCTGAGCCTGCTGCCGCTTACCCTTACTGTCTTCCTAGGAGGACAGGACAGCAGTGGCACACTTAACTTCTATGAGGCCCTGGACTGGAGACTGGGACTGACAAAAACTTGAGGGTGGAGGGCCTCACGGAGCTGCTCATTGGGGTTGAGGTGCAGTTGCTCTCCGTTATTTTTAGGTATTGAGTCACAGCTCCTGGCATCAGGGTTTGGGGCTAGCAGGCTGGACTAGGGGGCTATTAATAGAGCTGAGGCACAGCTCCGACCCAGTTCAGTTCGGAAGCACAGAGAGCAAGGAGCTCCCTCTGTCACTACGCCCCGTGGAGATGTTGTGGATTGAGGCAGTAGCTGGACCAGTACCTCTCTGGCTACCAGTACCTCAGCCTGATATCTCTACCTTGGAACTCTCAAGGGAAGGCCCACAGTGATACTTCTGAGCACAGCTCTCCCCTAAGTGTGCCATGGCTTGGAGTCCTGCCACAACAAAGCTCCTGTTGTACTAGCTGAGTGAGGAGATGTGTCCCAAGTAGAGCAGTTATTGTGACTACAGCCTTGGCCTGCCTGGACCTACTCTTGGGCTGAAATACTAGGTTGTGTGGGAAAAAAGCTGTAGAAGAAAAACTGTGGATTTCTGGTCCCCAAAGGCCCTCATAGAGATGGGGTGCTTCAGGATGGTCCTAAGAGAGGGGGCATGGAGCCGAGAATTTGCTAGCCCCAAACCAGACACAGCACTAGGAAGCTGCTGAATTCTGTTTATCACCTGCCGATTCTTTTTCTTTCCCTCTTGTTGGGCTCTGTCCCTGCTCACAGGAGTCAACAGACCTCAGGATCTCTCCCAACTCCATAGAGGAACCTAATTCAGGAAAGCCACTGAGAAACTTGGCTCCACCAAGAAATGAATGATCCTTTATATACATTGTCATTTCTATGGAGAGGTGTTTGTTTAATTTTTTAAAATATTTATTTATTTTTGAGAGAGAGGCAGAGTGGGGGGAAGGGGGGAGAGAGAGAGGGAGACACAGAATCTGAAGGAGGCTCCAGGCTCCAAGCTGTCCACACAGAGCCCGACGTGGGGCTTGAACCCATGAACTGTGAGATCATGACCTGAGCCGAAATCGGTCGCTTAACTGACTGAGCCACCGAGGCACTCCTCTATGGAGAGTTTTTATTTCAGTGGGCTAAAGTAAGAATTCCTTAATCCACATATTGAGAATGGTGGGGAAATCTTGATACTTTATTGGACTAATCACCAAAATTATTCCCACCCACACCCAATGTGCTAGAATTCCCATTCACCGAGGATGCACACCTACAGCAATGCACCCTACTCGCAAACCAGAAACTTCTGCCTTCAAGCGACCTAGATCTCCAGCTCCCAGGTGAAACCAGAGGGCTTTTGGACAAAGCTGATTGTTTTTCCACACACAAAATCTGTCTAAATTGTACACAGCTCTGCCTTCAAGAATGAGCCTAGATCATCATCAGCGGGCCCCCTTGCCCCAACTGGGTCAATTTGCTGAGGACCCCAGTGAGACGGTGGATGAGATGAGAAGTGGTCTCTCTTCCTCCTAAAATCCCTTGCCTATTCCTTGGTGGCTGCAGCCTCTGCACAGGCCACCTGGTTGCCTAGCAACCGCAGCCGCCTGCAGGGGCGTGGGGCTGCTTTTGACCTGTAGGGGGCGCCTGTCCCCCTGGGGCCTCAGGCTGGAGCTCTAGCAGTTGTGAGGGTGTGCCAAGTGTCAAAGCATCTCAGGGCTGTCGGGTCCTCCCAGCCTCGCCAACCCAAGTCCAGTTGGAGTCTCTCTGGAGTGAGTGGAGGAGAAGCTCACTATGATTCTAAAGGGATTTTACTCATATTCATTAAAAATGAAAAGATGAAAGAGAGAGGGAGGGAGGGGGAGAGAAAGCGAGGGAGAGAGAGTGAGCAAAAGCAAGCAAGAGCGAGCGAGAGCGAGCTAGAGACCGAAAAAGAGAGGGCGCGATCGAGAGCAAAAGAGAGCAAGAGAGAGAGCACGAGTGAGTGAGAGAAAGAGAACCAGTCAGTACGGATGGGACATGGGGAGAGCAGTTTGACACTCTCCATTCTCTCCAGGCTTAACAATGCTTATTCCTCAATCAGAGCAATTCAGAGGGCCCAGGCTATAGGAGGCTTTTTTCCTGAGCCACTTATAGGATGTGGAAAAAAGAGTCTAGCACTCTATATTGTCAAACTGCTGAGCATATATAAAAGCTTCAAGCTCCTGGGCTACCAGCCTAGCCTAGACTTGGTCATAACCGTTGTGTACCAGGGAATGTGCTAAGTGTTTTACATTTAATCCTCCCCCCCCCCCCAAAAAAAACCCTATGATTATTTCCATTTCTCTAACTTTGAGCACCTCAGTGACAGGGTCTGTTGACCAGTCATCTCCATCTGGATGTCTAATAGACATCTCAAATTCAACATGTCGAAATCTGGCACCTGATCTTTCCCCCCAAAATGACCATTCCTAAAGCTGTCCCCATCTCAGTCAATGGCAGTTTCACCTTTCCAGTGGCTCTGGCCAAAAGACCTTGGAACCACACCTCATATCCATTCTGTCAGCAAATCCTAGTGACCATCTCCTCAAAATACAGGTTCCCGTGAAACCTTTAATAAGCTGAAATGGCAAAAAAAAAAAAAAAAAAAAAGCAATTACCATTAATGTAGTATATGTGCTGCCAAAGCAAGCACAATTACCATTAATGTATATGGAAAAATTGGGGGGCATTCCCAGACCCAAAACATAACCTCTCTTACCTTAAGGCACATCTCACTAATGAATGCACAAGATAAATGGACAAAAGAAAAAAAAAAAACGTAAAGCACAGATGCGCGCACACTTCAAAGCTATGGCGGCTTGATGCTGAGATGCTGAGTGGAGTTCTCCAGGAAGGAGCCTAGCCAGGCTGCTCTTGCTGCTGCCTATATAACTGCTCGCTGCACAACAAATGCTGAGTGCCATTGCCACTTTTTTTTTAACAAGCAAAAATCCTCTTTGGATTTCTTTCAGTTAGCAAAAACAGGTACCATTGCAGGTCTTTCATAAAAGCAAAGTGGTGTGATGCAAACTTTTGAAAAGTGGGGGATATCTGTGCATCCAGAATCCAACACTTACAGTGCTACCACCCTTGTCCAAACCACCATCATCTCTCCCCTGAACCACTGCAGAAGCCTCCTGACTGGTCTCACTGCTTCCATCCTTACCCTCTGTGGCCTATTCTCCACACAGAAGCCAGAGTGATCTTGCTAAACCAAGTCAGATCTTGTCAGTCTCTGCACAAAACCCTCCAATGGCTCCCCATGTCTCTCAGGGTAAAGCCAAAAATACTTTTTTTTTTAAATTTTTCCAGAGAGAGGGCGCAAGTGAGCAAGGGGCAGAGAGAGGGAGAGAGAGAGAGAATCCCACACAGGCTCCACGCTGACAGTGGGACTCAAGCTCTACCCGCATGTGGGGCTTGAACTCATGAAGCATGAGATCATGACCTGAACCAAAGTCGGATGCTTAACCAACTGTGCCACCCAGACGCCCCATAGCCCAAATACTTATAATGGCCTACAGGCCCTATACAATCTTGTCCCCTACTAAACCTCTGATCTCATCTCCTGGTACTTTTCCCCTCTCTCATTCTGCTCTGGCCACTTGGTCCTCCTTACTGTTTCTTGAACAAGCCAGGTATACTCCTTACTCAGGACCTTTGCACTTGCTGTTCCCTTACAAGGTATACCTTTCTCTATGACTCACTTCCTCACCTCCCTCAAATCTTTGCTCAAATGTCACCTTCTCAGTGACGCCTACCCTGACCAAGCTATTTAAGATGGTCTCTATTCTAATTTCCAATTTACAGTAAATACAGGGTGTAAAGTATTGAAATAAATGACACCATGGCGGGGGGTTGGGGAGAGACAAATCCAGAAAGTAGAATAGTCTGCAAAACAACTGACTCGTACTCTTCAAAGCAATGTCATTAATTACAAACAAAAACAAAAACAAAACAAAAAGATGAGACACTTCTAGTTCTGGACCCAGTTTCAGTAAATAAACTTCTCCCTATTCCTAACTACAGCTAAAATCCTGGACATTATATATAAAACAAGTATAAGAAGACTCTGAAAGGAGGAGGAAAGCGCAGGCTTATTAGGAACCCAAGTAACCTGAACTCAAGGTGGGGAGTTCCCTAGGTTTTCTCATTGCCTCCCTATATCCCAGACTGGCGCTGGAGAAGCCAGCAGCCTAGAAGCACCAGTGGACACAGACCAGAAAAAACCTCAATAAAAGCCTGCTTTCTCTAAAAAAATTTTTTAATGTTTATTTATTTTTGAGGGGGTGCAGAAAGAGAGGGGGACACAGAATCTGAAGCAGGCTCCAGGCTCTGAGCTGTCAGCACAGAGCCCAACATGGGACTTGAACTCATGAACCACGAGATCATGACCTGAGCTGAAGTT
This sequence comes from Felis catus, assembly GCF_018350175.1. Lineage (NCBI taxonomy): Eukaryota > Metazoa > Chordata > Mammalia > Carnivora > Felidae > Felis > Felis catus. The sequence continues at coordinate 57,520,495 of NC_058386.1, forward strand.
AGACGCTTAACCAACTGAGCCACCTAGATGTCCCAAAAGTCTGCTCTCTCTAGCCAAAAGACCGGGAAATGGGCTGATTAGCCAGACAGAAAACTCTGAAACAATAACCACTCTACTGTAATCAAACATCATAGAAACAAACTGCAGGCCCACCCATGCCAGCAAAGGCCAAGTAGAAACCCAGAGTGTTACTCTTGCCAGGTTCCCCCAACACTCTCTGGGTTTGTGTCAGAAAAGGCTGGGGGCGCATTTCTGCTCAAGTCATGATCTCACAGTTTGTGAGTTTGAGCCCTGCGTAGGGCTCCATGCTGGCAGTGCAGAGCCTGCTTGGGATTCTCTCTTTTTCCCTCTCTCTCTCTGACCCTCCCCCACTCACTCTCACTCTCCCTCTAAAATAAATAAACTTAAAAAAAAAAAGGCTGAATAGGGAGGCTGGACTTCCATTCCCACAGGGTACCATGGCTTCCTCTTCCTGTTGAGTGATATGGGAATGTCAGAGGAGGACTAGTGGAGACTCAGGACTTTTAACTGCTATGCTCTGTCTCCTCCCATCCCCCTCCACTGTCCTACCATCCTTGCCCCTACCTGTACCCCCCACCCATGGTCAGTGGAAGCCACCTGGGGAGCAGGAAAGAGGCACTTCAATCCCTCCCAGCCACAGAGGTGTCAGTGGCGGTGTGGTGGGGAGCTGGAACTCCCAACCCTGCCCAGTAGCAAGAACTCTGCCTCAGGTGTCAACTGACGCCAAGGGGGGAACTTGAACTTGTGTCAATACCTGACAGTAACCAGGCAGCAGCCTCTTCCACTGATGGCAACAGGGTCAGAAGAGCCTACCAAAAATAAGATTTAAATAAGATCAGAGTATTATAACATAATACCCAAAAATGTGTAGGATGCAATAAAAAAAATCACTCATCATACCAGGAACCAAGACACCCTCATCTTGAATGAGAAATAATCCACAGATGTCAACACCAAGATGACAGAGAGCTTTCAATGATCTGACAAGGATTCTAAAGTGGCCAACATGGGGCGCCTGGGTGGTGCAGTCGGTTAAGCATCCGACTTCAGCCAGGTCACGATCTCGCGGTCCGTGAGTTCGAGCCTCGCGTCAGGCTCTGGGCTGATGGCTCGGAGCCTGGAGCCTGTTTCCGATTCTGTGTCTCCCTCTCTCTCTGCCCCTCCCCCGTTCATGCTCTGTCTCTCTCTGTCCCAAAAATAAATAAAAACGTGGAAAAAAAATTTTAAGTGGCCAACATAAAAAAAATGCTTCAATGAGCAATTACAAAGAAGTCTGAAACAATTTTTTTTTAAGAACAAAGTCTTAGCAAAGAAATAGGAGATGTAATGAAGAATCACATAGAAATTTTAGAACCAAAGAATACAATAACCAAACTAAAAAACTCAGTGGATGGGCTTATCAGCAGGATGGAGAAGACAGAGGAAAGAATCAGTGAACCTGAAAATAGAACATTAGAAATTATGGAATACTACGTGGCAATGAGAAAAAATGAAATATGGCCTTTTGTAGCAACGTGGATGGAACTGGAGAGTGTGATGCTAAGTGAAATAAGCCATACAGAGAAAGACAGATACCATATGGTTTCACTCTTATGTGGATCCTGAGAAACTTAACAGGAACCCATGGGGGAGGGGAAGGAAAAAAAAAAAAGAGGTTAGAGTGGGAGAGAGCCAAAGCATAAGAGACTGTTAAAAACTGAGAACAAACTGAGGGTTGATGGGGGGTGGGAGGGAGGAGAGGGTGGGTGATGGGTATTGAGGAGGGCACCTTTTGGGATGAGCACTGGGTGTTGTATGGAAACCAATTTGTCAATAAATTTCATATATAAAAAAAAGAAAAAAGAAAAAAAATAAATAAAATAATCATAAAGTTGACTCTTAAAAAAAAATTACCCAATCTGAACAACAATGGGAAAATAGAATTTTTTTAAAAAATGAACAGCACCTCAGAGACATGTGGTGACTATACCAAAAGACCTAATATTTGTGTCATTGGAGTCCCGGAATGAGAAGAGAAAGAAGGTAGGGCTGAAAAAAGTCCTCCAGAAATAATGGCCGAAAATTTCCCAAATTTGGCAAAAGACAAAAACCTACAAATTCAAGAAGCTGAAAAAGGCCAAACAGGATAAACCCAAAGAAACCCATGCCAAGATACATCATAATCAAACTTTTGAAAACAAGACAAAGAGAAAAATCTTGAAAAAGGCAAAAGAGAAACAACACCTTACTTACCTATGGAGGAAAAACAATTCCAATGTCAGTGGATTTCTCATGAGGAACCACAAAGGCCAGAAGGAAGTCACACAAAATATGTCAAGTGTTAAAAGAAGAGAGCTGTCAACCTGGAATGCTTTTACCTAGTAAAAATATCCTTTGGAAATGGGGGGAAATCAAGATATCCTCAGACAAAATAAAGCTAAGAGACTATATCACCAGCAGACCCACCCTAAAAGTATGGTTAAAGGCAGTTCTCAAAACAGAAAGAATGATGAAAGAAGAAATCTTGGAACATCAGGAAAGAAGAAATAATTGAATGAGTAAAAATGGAAGTACACACAACAGACTCTCCTTCTTTTAAGTTGTCTGAATCATGTTTGATAGTGGAAGAAATACATATAACATTGTCTGACGTGGGGCTCGATATATGTAGAGGAAATATTTAAGACAGCTGTAAAATGCCATGCTATAAGTGGGACCAGTAAAGGTGTTTAAAGGGAGGTAAGGTTTCTAAAGTTCCCTCAGGCTGATAAAATGTTGACAGGTTGATCTCTGTGGTGACAAAATAATTCTGTACCTTTGTTGCCCCAATTGTTACAGGAATCTCCACATGTGGTAAAATGGCAAAGAACTATACACACATTGCCAGTGTGGTTTTCCTAGTTTTGATATTGTACTATAATTATGTAAGATGTAATCATTGAGGAAAACTGGGTGAAGGGTACATGGGCCTTCTCTGTACTATCTATGCAACTTCCTTGTAGATCTGTATCTATTTCTTTTTTTTTTCCAACGTTTTTTATTTATTTTTGGGACAGAGAGAGACAGAGCATGAACGGGGGAGGGGCAGAGAGAGAGGGAGACACAGAATCGGAAACAGGCTCCAGGCTCCGAGCCATCAGCCCAGAGCCTGACGCGGGGCTCGAACTCACGGACCGCGAGATCGTGACCTGGCTGAAGTCGGACGCTTAACCGACTGCGCCACCCAGGCGCCCCCAGATCTGTATCTATTTCAAAATAATAAGTTTTTTTTTAAGATTGTGGCTGTTCTAGATTAAAAGTGGTTAAAGACACAAATATGATGTGGGAGCATTGATTAGATTCTGATGTTAAAAATATAAAAGGCGGTTTGGGGGAATTTGAATACAGACTAGACATTAGATGCTATTAGATGATGGGAAATTATTGCTAATTTTCTTAGATGTCATAATAATATTGTGGTCATGTAGGAGAATACAAGATATATGCTGAAGCATTAGGGGCAAAGTGTGATGAAATCTGTAACTTGCATTCAGATGGTTCCGAAAGCAATGTAGCTAGATGATAGATGGATAGAGCGAATATAAGACAATGCCAATTGTTGAGTCTATGAGGAAGATAGACTCTTATTGTACTATTCTTTCAACATTTCTGTATGTTTGTGGATTTTCATTTTAAAAAAGTTGGAGAGAATATGTGGAGGATAGATACATAGTAAAATGTTAATGAAAATCCAGGTGGCAATTGGGTGTTTATTCCCTGTAAAATTCTTTCAATTTTTCTGTATGTTTGAAAATTTTCATGTGAAAATGTAGAGGTAAAAAACTTGAAGAAAGAGAATCACAGCCCAGTGTCCTCCCCGTAGCATTCCCAACACCCTCTTCTCTGATCGACTTTTCTCTTTTTCCCCACAGCAGTTACCACCTTACATATTCTATAATTCTCTTATTTATTATGCTAGTTTTTGTCTGTATCCTCTCACTAGAATGTAAGCTCCCCAGGGATTTATCGTGTTTTGTTCTGTTTGCTTCTATGACCCCAAATCATGGAACAGTGTCTGCACATAGCAAGTGTCAGATGAATGTTCACTGAATTAAGAATGAATTTCTGTATCCCTAGGACCTAGGTGGAAGTCTTGCATAGAGTAGGTGTGCAATGACTGTTTGTGGGATTGAACTGAGATCTACATTCTACAGGAGAACTTAGAATAGACCTGTTGTACTAGAGTGATTCAGAGCATGGGCTCTTGAATCAAATAGCCAGGATCTGTATCCTGATTCTGTCACTTCCAGCTGTATTACCATCTCTGAGCCTCAATATAGAGTTAATAGGTGTAGTGACATTTCTGACCCTCAATTTCTCGATTGGTAAAATTAAAATAATGACAGTAGCACCTTGGTAAGATTTTTGTTTGCATGTAAAGCACTTAGGACTTTGTAAAGACTCAATAACTGGTAGCCAACGACAAAACAAGAACAGCAAAAAGACGGTCTTCCCTGCATGTCATTCTTCCTCCATCCCCCAACAGGCTGCTCCGGGGAGGCTAAAGAGATGTCCTTTGACAAGTATTCCTAAGTTCTTCTCCGGGCCCCCTGGAATGGTTTCTCTCACTTCAGATGTCTTCTTACCTTTCCTTCTGCCCTAGACTCTCTTTCCTCTTGGCATCCTGAAGCTCTTTCTCCCATCATAACCGTGCAGGAGAGGGGCGAAGGAGACAGGAGCCTGTGGGCCAGGGACAAGAGCTTACAACTTTCTTTTCCTTCTGTTCTAGGCTGGAGCCCCCCACTAGTGATGGAAGCAGGTCAAGTGTGAGATTGCGGTCATTTCAGGGCCTAGAGGTTGAGAGAACAATAGTCTTGAGGAGGAGGCACTAGCAGGAGAGTAGCCTCATACGCTGCCCTCTTCCTTGGTCCCCTGTTAAGAAAGATCACCTTCCTGGCCCTGCTCCAACGTCCCTTTGGTCCGTTCTGCTGCTTCAAGTCTTTACTTCTGGTAGCCCCAGCTCAGAGCAAGCCCAGGGACCCATTGAGCATCTCCCTGCAATTCCCTCTTGGAAGTGGGGTGGGGTGGAGTGGGCAGAGGATGGGCTGAAATTGGAGATATGGGGGCATTAGATTAGGGGCTGAGCTCACCCGTGGCCCCAGTCCCCTGCCCCCGCCTTAGGGTCGGCGGTACCCCAGATATCTGGAGAGCTAGGGCTGAGCCTGGGGGCGCCACTGCCTCTGTTCCTTTAAGGAGCCGCTGTTTAGCATTCCTGCCGCTGCCGCTGCCGCTGCCGCTGCCTGACTCTGCACGCTGATTGGCTGGAATCAACTGAGAAGGGAGCCAGGGAGAGATGCTCTTGACTCCACTCAGATCCATCCTAGGGACCAGTGAAGGAGCGGTCCTCTCAGCACCCAGCCTCTGCCCAGGCTTCCGCTTCTTCTTTGCCGCTGGGCCTTGGCCCAGGAGCCACGACGGGCGACACGGAGCCGCCAGTGCTGGAGGGGGAGCCGTGGGTGCGGGGCAGCGTGGGGGCAGAAGCCCCGGGACGCCCGCCCGGCCCCAGGCCCCGCTCCGCCAGAGCACCCCCACGGGTGCCCCCCCCTTCCTGGTCCGAGCAGTGTGAGTGTGCCCGGGAGCCCAGCGGCGGCGGCGGTGTGGAAACCGGCGTGGGCTGGGGGGTCCGGGCGGCGGGGGGCAGTGCCATGCACAAGCACCAGCACTGCTGTAAGTGCCCGGAGTGCTATGAGGTGACCCGCCTGGCTGCCCTGCGGCGCCTCGAGCCTCCTGGCTATGGGGATTGGCAGGTGCCCGACCCCTATGGGCCAGGTGCGGGCAATGGGGCCAGCGCGGGTTATGGGGGCTACAGCTCGCAGACCCTGCCCTCACAGGCAGGGGCTACCCCTACGCCCCGCACCAAGGCCAAGCTCATCCCCACCGGCCGGGATGTGGGGCCAGTGCCCCCTAAGGCAGTCCCGGGCAAGAGCACCCCCAAACTCAACGGCAGTGGCCCCAGCTGGTGGCCCGAGTGCACCTGTACCAACCGGGACTGGTATGAGCAGGTATGGACCAGCAGTGGTTGGGGGGGGGAGCGGTGGGGCAACCCAGGGGGTCTGGAGAGTGGAGGCCTAGAGGCCTGGGGTTGCAGCAGGGGTTCCTGGAGGCTTCAAGCCAGTGGACCCTGTGCCCTAGCATTTCACCTGGGGCAAGAGAGGCGGTTAGAAATGTGTGCTTCCCTGTGTGTGTCTGTTTGGGGGTCTCCATTTGGAGGGGGTTGGGAGGAGCTGTGTGTGTCAGGAGGTGAAGGTATGGCGGAGGGGCACATTTTCCTGTGTGGGGGAATTGGGTTTGTCTCAGTGAGGGGTGGGGGGTGGAATTAGCAGCGTCTCTGTGTCTGGCAGGGGGCGGGAGGTTCTGCGGGGGCTGTGTGTGGTGTGTGTCTCCACAGGAGAGGAGGAGGGGGCATGGTGCTCTGCGTAGGGGGGACATATGTGTGTATGTGTGTATGTATGTTAAGGTGTGGGGAGGAAGGCAATGGAGCTCCTGTGAATCTATGTAGAGGAGCCCATGTGCCCGGCTCGTTGAGCTTCTTCCCTCAATGCCATGGGTCCCTTTCCGTCCCAGTCCCTTTGTGTGTGAATGTGCACATGGACATGTGGGGATGTCTCTTTGAATGTGGAGGTATCTCTGTAGATGAGGCTGCAGAGATAGCTGTGTTTGCCAGTGTGTGTGGCTACATGTATGTGTGTGTGAGCATGTGGCTCAAGTGTGTGCACGCGTGTGCCTGTGTGTGTGTGTGTGTGTGTGTGTGTGTGTGTGTGTGTGGTGTCCCTGGTGAGAGGCGCTTGACAGGCAAGGGAGGGGAGCGGGAGGAGGCAAGAGACACGTCCCAAGCAAGGCTGAGAGGCTGCTGAGAAGGACGGTCTCTTTTGTCCAAGCAGCTCTGAAGTGTGTGTGTGCTGGGGGGTCCAAGGGGAGGGGGTGGGGGGACTGAAGCAAGCTTCTTTGCTCCAGAGCAGGCATGGTGCCTGGAGCCAAGCAAGGGGCAGCTGTCCTGGTGCAGGACTGGCCCCAGTGGGGCATGTCCCCCTTGGGCATCTCCAGATGTGAGAGAACTTGGCCCCCGAGCCCTGACTTGGCACAGCTTGGGAACCCCTGGGTGCTGGGCACAACTCCGGCTTCCACTCCCAATCTAAACTGCCAGCTTAGAAAATGGAAGGAGCATCTGTGGGAGAAGCAGCAAAATGGAGGCTGGGCCGGCAGAGCGAGGTCCTTGGCATGCATAGCGGAGGGCCTGTCTGGTTATTTGGCTCTGCGGCCCCCAGGTTAGGGAGAGAGGAGAAGGAGGCTTTGCTGTGGAGGGCAGGTGCTGACTGCCCCAAGCTGGTGACCGTTCTGGCCACCTCTGTCCTCCTCTGGGGATAGAAGGTGCTCTCACTCAGGAGCAAGGGTGGGGACTTCCCGGGGAGAGGAGTCCTCAGTACTGGCCTTCTGTCTGTCCACACTTACTGCTTCCCGTGTCCCTTGCCTTGGCTTCTTGCCCTCTCCAGTGAGTCCCCCTCTTTCCTTTTCCCCTGCATCCTGGAGCCCTACCCTTGCAAACACTCTCTCATGTTTGTCCTGCTCAACTGGCAGACAGGTGCCAGTCCCAAGGCTAGGCAAGTTGGTCAAGGTTTCTTTGCCAGGGCTGCTCCCTAGATGGCTCCTGGCCCCAGAGGCTGGGGCCCCGAGCGGGGCAGTGGGAGGCTGGAGGATGGACCAGCAGGAGCTGGGAGCCTCTGGGCCTCACTGGAGCTGGGCTGGAAGCATGGCTTATCACATGTGGAAACACATGGCATACCAGATGCATACGAGAGCTGCATGGGTGTACTTTTGCTTGTGTGTCTGTTGCATCTTTCTTTAGGAAGCTGTTTTGGTTTCAGGGCTCTGAAAGGCAATCGGTTCTTCCTCCTGGGATCAGGGACCAGAGTGGGGCTGCAGCTGGAGTCAATGCCACCAACTCCCAGGGCTGCAGGGCGTAAAGTCCTGGGGTCAGGCCCTGAAAAGGTGGAGGCATGACTAGTCAGCCCTCCTCCTGCCCTCTCTGTTTCTCCAAGCCAAAGCTGCGTGGAGGGAGAGCAGAACAGGACATGAGAAGGAGCCCCCCACCCTAGGTTTGCAGCTCCCTTCAGAGGATGACACCAGGGGTCAGGAAAGGGGCAATGTGGCCAGAGAAAGATGAAGGAGGGGGCGCTGGGATACCCGGGGAGAGAGGCAAGGGAGTTCCTCCATTCTTGGGGATGAGAGGGGGAGCCAGGAAGCAGGTACTACTTGTCTTTCCAGGATCACATTTTCACTTGACAATGGCCACCAAATATGTCTTGTCTGGGAGGCCACTTCTGTGGGCTGGTCAGAACAATCCTTGTTTCCATCCCCTTCCCTTGCCTTTCCTCCCATGGCTACTGTATACTGGAGGCCATGGACACTGCTGCTAGTCGTCCAATGGGTTATTAGCTTCTCCCTCATGGGGAATCTTGCCCCCTCTACTCCTTTCCTGCCCCTGGCTTTGCCTCTGACTCCCAACCAGATCCTACCCTGGCTTTTTCTGCTGGGAAACACAAAGGGTTCTGGATCAAAAGCCCCTTGGTAGAAAATGGAGTCAGACTTTGACTCCTTCTGCCCATTTGAAGAATTGGGTTCCTGGGAACACAGAGGAGACACAGAATGAGGATTCCTGGGGTATTCTGAAGGGTGCAACTTTCCTTTTCTCATGAGTTCTGCTGGGGAAGGAAATGAGCAGCCAAAACATCAGTAGCCCCGGCAGCTTGATGTAATCAAAAGAGTATCTGGGGGCTCCTGGGTGGCGCAGTCGGTTAAGCGTCCGACTTCAGCTCAGGTCACGATCTCGCGATCCGTGAGTTCGAGCCCCGCGTCGGGCTCTGGGCTGATGGCTCAGAGCCTGGAGCCTGTTTCCGATTCTGTGTCTCCCTCTCTCTCTGCCCCTCCCTCGTTCATGCTCTGTCTCTCTCTGTCCCACAAATAAATAAACGTTGAAAAAAAATTAAAAAAAAAAAGAGTATCTGGAGATCCATGTTCTAGCCCCTGCCCTGCCACTAACTCCCAGTGTGCTCTGAGGTACAACCTGTATCCTCTCTGGGCCACAGTGTCACCATCTGTCACATGAGGGAGGTTGGACAAGATGGTGTCTGCTGTCCTACCAGTTCTGACATGGTGGGAATCTGTGATCCCTGAGTCAGGGAGAGCTATGATTCAGAAGGGGACTAGGTCCCCATTGAGGCCACTGGGTGCCCCTCTGAATGTGAGGTGTGGCGTGGTTTGCCTGCCATGTTCCATTTCTGCCATCCCCCTCAGGCCAGCCCTGCACCCCTCCTAGTGAACTCTGAAGCCCTGGAGCCCAGCCTCTCAGTGGGTGCACCACTGGCTGGCTCAGTCCCAGACAATTGATCTGGGCTAAATGGGTTTGGCCTGATATGGCTGGAAGCAAGGGAAGGATGTGGTCTCCTCAGGGTCAGCCTGTCCCCATCGGTGGCCAAGAGGGGTTCTCAGGGCAATTCGGGCTCCTACTCTTTGGGGAGTGGGGGAGGAGTAGGTTGACCAGGAGCAGATGGGGGGGAGGGCAGGAATCACTCAGAGCCTGTGTCTCCCCCTAGGTGAATGGCAGCGACGGCATGTTCAAGTATGAGGAGATAGTACTTGAGCGGGTGAGTCTGCCAGTGGGTCAGGATGAAAGGGAAGGGGAGGGTTCAAACCTGAAAAGGAAGGGCCCTGAACCTGGGTCTCAAGACTCATGGGGTGGGGGCGGGGAAGGGGGGAACCTGCATTGAGAGGATGGGGAAACAGCGCCCCTCAGAGGCTACATACTGCACCAATCAATCAACCAACTAACAAATACTAATTGACCTTGCTCTGAGGCCTGGGGAACTGGGGAGGGGCTAGCTTCGCTGAGTCTTCTGTGCTATAATGGTCAGCACAGGCTGGGAAGCTGTGTGCTGGTTTGCCAAGGCCCCCTCTGAGGCCTGGAGAACCCTCTCTGAGGGGTTGGAGGAAGTGAGGAAATCAAGGACCCTACCTCATGCCCTCTGAGTGAGCAGACTGTGCTCCCCTTTGCCCCCTTCTGCAGGGCAATTCTGGCCTGGGCTTCAGCATTGCAGGTGGCATCGACAACCCCCATGTCCCTGATGACCCTGGCATCTTTATTACCAAGATCATCCCTGGTGGAGCAGCTGCCATGGACGGGAGGCTGGGGTGAGGTGGCCTGGAAGCAAGGCTGCGGGTAGCAGGGGCAAGATGGAGATGAGGGGAAGAGGGCTACCTGGCAGGATGACCCTTTTTATTAGAGCTGAGAGGGGGCAGGGGAAGGGAGGGGAAGGAAGGAGGATGTGGTGGAAGAGGGGGTGGAGGGGCAGTGGCAGGATGTCATGCCTCTTGGGCTTCCCCTGCAGGGTGAATGACTGTGTGCTTCGGGTGAATGAGGTGGACGTGTCGGAGGTGGTGCACAGCCGGGCCGTGGAGGCGCTGAAGGAGGCGGGCCCTGTGGTGCGGTTGGTGGTGCGGAGGAGACAGCCCCCACCCGAGACCATCATGGAGGTCAACCTGCTCAAAGGTCCCAAAGGTGCGGCCCTCTGGGTTCCTGTGCTCTGGCCAGAAGCCCCTGGTTGGCTCTTCAGGAAATGGAAGGGAACAGCCTTACTCCTTGCCTGACTCCCTGTTCTAGCTCACAGGCTTCTTCCTTGACCTCACATCTCATTCACCCTTACTGACCTCGGGATGGCAGCCTAGTGTTTGGGATCCCTGGGGGGAGCTCCTGTGGGGTCAGGGGTTTGGCTGTGGTGGGGAGTTGGGTCTGGGATTGACTGAGTGCGCTAACTTCTCCTTGTGGCCCTCTCCCACTCCCTTCGGGCCCCCACCCAGGCCTGGGTTTCAGCATTGCTGGGGGGATTGGCAACCAGCATATCCCGGGAGACAATAGCATCTACATCACCAAGATCATCGAGGGGGGTGCTGCTCAGAAGGATGGACGCCTACAGATTGGGGACCGACTGCTGGCGGTGAGACAACCTTCCTGGGGATGCCCAAATGGTAGGGTGGGGAGGTGGGGCTCTAGGAGCCTCTCCCTCCGCCTGAACCTCACTCAGGGACTAGCATCATGGGGCATTTCAAGAGCATCATCTGAGTTGTGTGTACTCAGATACTAAGGCCCTACCCAGTTCTTTTCATGGCTAAGACTCTCTCACCTGTTCTATGTCATGCTTCTCCACTTCTCACAGCGCTATACTGGGCCCCTGCTAGAGCACTATTGAATTTCACGGAAAGGGCACCCTTCAGGGTTACCTGGAAAGGCCCTCCCTTCTCCCAAGTGCCAGCCCTAAGGCCTCTCCTCTTCTAGGTGAACAACACCAATCTGCAGGATGTGAGGCACGAGGAAGCTGTGGCTTCACTGAAGAACACATCTGATATGGTGTATCTGAAGGTGGCCAAGCCAGGCAGCCTCCACCTCAACGACATGTATGCACCCCCTGACTACGCCAGCAGTACGTACCCATCTGCCCTGTCCCTGGCCTTAAGCCCCTGCCCCCCTGCTTTCTGGAGGGGAAAGAATTCAAACCCCCCATTCAGAGAGTGAGTGAGTGCAGAGGACTAGTGCTCAGGAGAACTGAGTCCACATTCCAGCTTTGTTTGCCCCTTATAGCTGGGTGCCCTTGGACGAGTCCCTTTCACCTGTCTTTAGTTTCCTCTTTGGCAAAAAGGAGCTAATGATATATGTGCTGCCTTCCTCATAGGACTGCTGCAAGGATCAAATGAGATCATGGACAAGAAAGCCCTTGAAAAACCGTATTAGGCTATAGAGATGTGAGGGATTATTATTAGTCACACCTCTAGTCATGCCTTTCTTTGTAGACTGCTTGACTTTAGCTCTTTCTAAGACTCACAGGAGTGAGCCCAGGATTCAGAAAGGGACTGTGGAGGAGGAACCCGGGGGTGGGGGTGGGGAGAGGGGAGGAGAGCCCTGAGGAATCAACATCCCTTGGTGGCTTTTGCACTGGAGGTAGGGTGTGGGGCACAGTCCTTGTCGGGGTGGGGTAGGGACCCACATGGAATGGTCTCTGAACTTTTCTCTCCTTTTCTTGATTCTAGCTTTTACTGCCTTGGCTGATAACCACATAAGCCATAATTCCAGCCTGGGTTACCTTGGGGCTGTGGAGAGCAAGGTCAGCTACCCTGCTCCTCCTCAGGTTCCCCCTGCCCGCTACTCTCCTATCCCTAGGCACATGATGACTGAGGAGGACTTCACCAGGTAAGACTCCCACAGCTTCATCCTCTCTAGGGATGAGGAGAATGGGACTCCGTTTCTGGCTAGCCACAGGTCTTCCCTTGTAGTATGGCAAAGAAGAGATACAGCCCTCATCAATTGTCTTTGGGGTCTGAGGCCCTTTCTTAGCCCTTAGGGCCCTAGGGAGGGACTGAGGTAGCTGCAGGGACAAGTTCCACCATCAGGGGGAGTGCCAAGTGTGTGCCCCGATCGGAAAGTACAGAGAAAGGGTGGGATGGAGCGCTTAGGGGGCTGAGAAGGTGGCGGCTGCGGGGGTTTCCTTCCCCGACACAGGTGCTGCCCCCTCTGCTGCAGTCATTCTAAATTAGAAAAAAAAAAAAAGCAGTTCAGGGTTGGCGGGACGCTGGGAGGCTGGCGGGCCCGGTGGCCTCCCAGGGAACGGCCCCGCCCCACTCTGGCGGCGGCGGCGGCGGCGGCGGCGGCGGCGGCGGCCGTGGAACTGGTCGGGCCGGCCCGGGTTCCGGGGGACAGGTTTGCCGCGGGGTGGGGCCTGGTAGACTACTGGGCAGGCTGCAGTGGAGCCGGAAGGGTAGGCGGACGGGGGGAGAGCTGGACGCGCCATGGAGAGGGCACGCAAGTTCTCAGGCTCCGGTTTGGCCCTGGGCTTGGGCCCGGCCTCGGCCTCGGCCTGGAGGAGGGCTTCGCAGAGGTGGGCCTGGCCGCTCCGCTCCCTGCGGCCTGGAGGGGATGCCAGGTAGGAGGAGAGGGGGGATTTGAGCCAGAGCATCCGGGACTCAGGGAGGGAGCCTCGCACCCTAGACTAGAGGCAACAAAGGAGGAGTCTTGGACTTTGGGCTCCTCTGATGAAAGATGTTAAAGTGAAGGCGGTGGGCCAGGAAAGTGTGCCAGGAGTCGGGTTGTATGGGTATACAGGAGTGGCTGTAACTCTTACCTGATGACACTGACCACTTCCACAGGGATTCCTTAGACATGATTAGTTGCAGTTGAAGTTTTCCTGTGTTAACTCTCTTAAGTTAGGCTCCTAAGCTCCTTCCAGGCACCTGGGATTTCTTTATCTGTCTCCCACATCACCTGGCAAGGGCACATAGTGGTAGCTGGTGACCAAATCTGTCATTGGGGAAGATAGAAGGGGTCATGGTGGGTGGAATTTTGAGACTGTGGAGGTGCATGTGTAAAGTAAGTATGTACATATTGTGGATGGTGAGTGCAGTCAACCCCCGGTGATTCCATTGCTCCTAACTGGTTCCCCTTGTCGTGACCCAGGTCCATCACACCGGTGGTAGGATAGGAGAATCTGGAGAGAAAGAAGACCAGTAAATGGGCCCTGAGATGATGATGGTCTCTAGACAGGGTAGGGGTGTGTTGAACTGAGAGAGTAGGGGACTGTCCACAGGGAAGCTGACTCCAAGGCCTCAGGAAGAAGGGAGAGAAGAGGAACTGAAACTTGGCACCTGGCAGAAAACAGCAGCCAAGCAGGTTTCAGGAGAGGAAGGAAGCAACAGGGTATCATACATAGGGACCTAAGTCATTCTGCAGCAATGTGGGCCTTGCCCTAGGCTGGCCCTGACAGGGAGGACAGTTTATATCCACCTTGTCCTGACGCTTCACCTTCTTTCCCACCAGAGAGCCCCGCAAGATCATCCTGCACAAGGGCTCCACAGGCCTGGGCTTCAACATCGTAGGAGGAGAGGATGGAGAAGGCATTTTTGTCTCCTTCATCCTGGCAGGAGGCCCAGCTGACCTGAGTGGGGAGCTGCGCAGGGGAGACCGGATCTTATCGGTGAGGAGACAAAGGAGAGGTGGGAGGATGGGAGCTGTGCCAATCGAAAAGGGAGGAGGGGAGATGTTGCCTTCTCCAAGGAACACTTCTTGAGATGGGGGAAGGCTGAGCTGGAGAAAACTTATATTCTCTTTATAGATGACCTTAGGGAAAGACAGGGACTGAGACCAGACTTAGCCGTGAAGAGAAAATGAGTGTGCGTTGGATCTTAACCACGGTTGGCACTTGACCTGCACAAAGATAATTATGACACTAGACATGTCATATTCTTTAGGTCCTGTCTTAGGGACAAGGATGGGAAATTGAGAAAGACATCTGATTAGGCTTAGGGATGAGCTCCCTCTCCTGACTGCTATGACAGAGGACTGCCTTTCTTGCTTTTGGGGTGGCTCATAGCTCCTCTTTTTGGACAGGTGAATGGTGTGAACCTGAGGAATGCAACTCACGAGCAGGCTGCAGCTGCTCTAAAACGGGCTGGCCAGTCCGTCACCATTGTGGCCCAGTACAGACCTGAAGGTAGGAGAAGGAAGGTTGCACGAGATGATTTGGGGAATTTAGACTTAAGTGTTGACTTTTTGCCATCATAGGTATCCAAGCCACTTGATCAGGTCCCTTCCACCTTAGTGCAGTAACCTCTTCTCTCTCGTTTTCCTTCTGGACGGGGAATGGGGAGGGGTAGGTTTGGGTAGCTTGTAAGCATCTATCCAGGCTGTGCTCAGAGCCTGCTGATCAGGGCTGCAGTGCAGCACAAGGCCAGTAGTGGGCAGCAGCCTACGGAAGGAAGCACAGAGATGGGGCGACTGGAAAAAGGGGAGGGGGAGAGGGGCGGAGGCGCAGGGCTCAGAGACCCAGAGTCGCAACTGTGGCCCAGGACAAGAGTGGTTCTTGGTTAGAAGGGAGAAGACATCTGACCTCTTAGGAGATCTTGGCCCAAACCCCTAAGCCCCCCACTTCCTTCCTATCATCAGGGTGACTGTGAAAGACCCATAAATGCACCGGAAAGGTGATGCTAGGCCGTCGGGGTAGGGAGTCCGGAGTGGACCTCCTCCCGCTACGGGGGGGCCTTCTTTGTGTTCTCAGGGAGCGGGCCCCTGGCTGGGGCGAAAGGGCGGGGCTGGACATGCAAATGAGGGCATTTGATTGGCTGGGGCCCGCCAAGGCCCAGGTGCCGAGGTGAGCTGCGGGATGGCGCGCCCTAGTCAGCCGGCCGGCAGAGTGGCCATTGGCGGGCCGAGCGCGGCCTCCAGCCGCACGCTCCGCCCCGTGACCCAGGCGGAGGGCGGCGGGCGCCCCTCCTTCTCCCCCCCCCCTCCGCGCCTCAAGCGTCTCCTCCTCCTCCCTCCCCTCTCCTCCCCCTCCTCCCCTCCTCCCGCGCGCCCCGCTTTGTGTCCGTGGTCTCCCGCGCGGGACGGAGGGGCTGTCCGGAGCTGGCGCTTTCTCAGCACTAGATCTGGACTCCGACCCGGCGCCAGGTGAGGTGGGGCGGACGAGGGTCAAGCCCCCTCGCAGTCCCCCCTAGCCTCTCTACGGTTCTGTTCTCAAACTCTCTCTTTTCCAACACTGCGCCCCCAACTCTGCGCTCTTCCCGGAATCCCTTTGCCGCACGCCCGCAGCCCCGTGTGGCGCGCAGCTTTGGAGTCCCCCCCCCCTACTCCGAGAGCCCCCCTCTCGGCTCCAGGGGAGCGCCGCCCGGGACTGAGCGCCCGCTCTCCCGCCACTGGGCCCTGTCTGGCCTTCACCTCCTGGCCATCACCTCTCTTCACTCACGAACTGTACCCCTTTTCGTCCCAGGACCTGTGCCCTCCCCTCGGCCTCCGCGTCCCCACAGCTCCCTAGTCCCCTTTCCTCAGAGGAATTTTCTGTCCCCCTCCCCCACGCGCATTAATCCGCCAAACCTGGCTACCTCTGGGAACACCCGAGATTGGTTTGGTAGTCTCAGGACCCCACCCCCACCTCCGCTTTTGTTTGCAAGGGTTTTCATCCTGCTCCCGACTTCTTTCGCCTCCCCCTCCTCTTTGTAAGCCCAGCCTTTGTCCCTTAGGGCTGCAGCGCCCGGGCTCCTTGGACACCTAAGCCCCTTGAGCCGGTTACTGAGGTGGAGGAAGGGACCTCTCTCGGGCAGGTGCTACGGTTCCGTGATAAGAAGGGGAGAGGCCGGGAGCCCAGGCGCAAAGCTGTTAAGAGATAGAAAGCGCCTACCTTTGTCCTTTCCCCCCTCCCCCGCCCTCCACTCTCCTTCAGTGCCTCCAGCCGAGGACCCAAAGGGGAAGAAGAGAGGGGCTGCCACCTTCTGCTCTAGGCTTTTTTGGTGGGGGCAGAAGTGTGGGAGGTAGCTAACAGGAGAACTTGTAAGTCTGAGGTAATGGGAAAGAGGAATGCAAATGGCCACTTTGAGTCATTTCTCTCCATGTTTGGTGGTCGGTTAATGACAAGAAACACACCTTAGGGTTATTGTTTTGTTTTTTCTTTTTATTTCTGCGTGTGCTCTTTGCTTCTCAGTGGAGAGCTATCCATCTGAGTTTTATTAGCAACTAGTATTTATCAGTTCATGCCCATAACTTAGATAACGGTAGGTTCTGCAAAGAAAATGGTTTCTCTTGCATATTTGTGTGTGTGTGTGTGTGTGTGTGTGTGTGCGCGCGCGCGCGCGCGCGCGAGCGTGTGTATAGGAGAAATTGATGCATTTCTTTCGGTTCTGCTCTGTGATGTTGGGCACATGGAAACAATACTGTGAATTTGTCTGGTGGTAGTGTGTTGGAAACTGGTGACTACATATTTCTATGAGTTTTGTTGGGAGGATGTAACTGGTTTGCATAAA
Source organism: Felis catus (assembly GCF_018350175.1). NCBI lineage: Eukaryota > Metazoa > Chordata > Mammalia > Carnivora > Felidae > Felis > Felis catus. Next base: position 57,537,364 of record NC_058386.1, read on the forward strand.
AAGCTGCAAGTTGTCCATGGTAAAAGGATTCATTCCTGCCAGTGTTTATTGCTCTCTGCGCATATTTCTGAGAGTTTATAATGTATGTTGAGGTGCTGTCCTATGTTAGGTCTCTCTGCCACTTGCTAAACAAAGCTTTTCTTAGGATTTAGTCGAACCACTGTTAAGGCTCTGCCACTCCAGCCTTATTTATTTCTTTGGTTTGGTAAACCCAGCAGGGGCCCAACATGCAAAAGCTTTTTTTGTTGTCGTCCTGTTCAAAAATGGACCCTTAGAGACAGGTCCAGAGGGACTATGAAACATTCCGCATTGGGCTCTGTATTTTCTTTGATAAACTGATAGCTTTAAAAAATAAAGATTCCATGTTGATCACTTTATGAACATATTAAATACTGTTCTTTGAGAGATTGTATCACATGACCATTTACAAAATGAATAATCCAACTATATGTTTGTTGGCTAAAATGGCAAAGACTTTGCATGTTATGGACCAAATAGGTGTTCATTATTTGTATTATTTTCACATAGAATGTGGGAGCTGGAAAGGTTTGTGTAGTAGTCCAACTCGTCTTTGTGCAAACTGGAACAGGAGAGCAAGGACATGACTTGCCTAAGGTCATGAAGGGAATGTTGTGGGGTGGGGGGGGGGGAGTGATTGGTGGTCAGCAGTCGGTTTAATTTGGAGGTCCACCAGTTAGGACAAACTGTGCCTGGGAATACCTGAGAGGACCTAAGACCTAGTTGGAGTGGAGGAACAACAGGAAAGGAACTGGGGGAATAAAGAAGAGAGACTAGGGAAAGACTGAGGGAAAGAAAGATGTATGGGCAGGGGTAGATTAGAGTGAGCTCCATAGTGGCCACTGAGCTCCATTGCCAAGCCAGTGCAGCCTTTAGATACATTTAACATGAGAGCTTAAGCAATAGCTTTGGGTGCCTGGTTGGCTCAGTCAATTGAGCGTCCGACCTCGGCTCAGGTCATGATCTCACAGTTCATGAGTTCAAGCCTCATATCGGGTTCGTGGCTGTCAGCGCAGAGCCCACCTGGGATCCTCCGCCCTCTCTGCCCCTTCCCTGCTTGTGCGCTTTCAAAAATGAATAAAACATAAAAAATAGCTTTGACTAATTGGAACAATCAGAGTAAGAATAATTTTTCTTTTTTTTAATGGCTTAAATAAAATTCATATACCGTACAGTGCACCCATTTAGGTATACAATTCAGTGGCTTTCAGTGTATTTTAGAACATGTTCATTACCCCTCTCCTTTTAAAACAGAGAGTGTTTAAGCATTGGAAGGGTGGTAAGTGTAGGTAGGACAATTGCTTCCTAGTTTATCTCCCCTCAGCACTTAGGGGCTGGATGGCAGCTTGATGGGAATGTTTTAACCCTGAGGTTCTTTCATGTATCTGGTTTGTTCAGTGTGGGTTAAACCTATAATGAAGATATGAAACCATGTCTATTTTAATTCCGTATTGTGCCTAGCATGGGTGCTTTACGTGTATTTTTATGATGAAGCTTTGGAAAATATTAAAATAGGAATAGAAATGCTAAATGATAAGGTGCCACAGTGAGAGATGCTATTTAATAGTTTCACTCTTGATTGCTCTAAACTGTTGTGGACACAGCAATCCTACCTATTAGCTAAAAATAGCATGATGTTCTTGGGCACGTATAATCCTGCTTAAAATTCAAATTGAAAATTTAAACAACTGGCTTTTGGCAAAGGCTCTCTCCCAATCTATTCTAAAATGAAAAATATTTTTCTGTGATTTGTGAAATTGCTCCACCAAGGGAAGGATGGGCTTCGTGTACTAACATTTTAATTTAGAAACTATCTCCTACATTGCCCCCCCTAGTTACTTTATGTCAGCCTCTGTTTATAAGCTGAGCTAGTATTTTTCTGGAAAGCCCTTTTGTTTTTAGAGTAAACCCTGAGCCCCAAGTCAGGAGGTGAGCCAGAAATTGGTCACTAAGGTAGCTAAACTGGGAACTGATCTTTTGTGACCAGTCTTTCCACCTGGCATGTAAATCCGGACAGGCTGGGGGCAAGGGAGTGAGAGAGAATGAGTTTTCCATACTTAACTTTAAAGCGCTGAGTAAGCACACTTTCATCTTGGAAATGCCTGCAGGTAAGGCTTGAAAGAGTTAAGGATTAGTGGTGATAAGGACTTGAAGGCATAAAAGGAGTGTTTTTCCCATAACACTTAAGTAACCATCCCATCTCCCCTTGTTTGAGAATGAAAGATGTAAACATAGCTGCTGCCCTATCAGCATGATCTCTCTTGAGAGCACAGAGGTGAAAGTTTATCAAGGCAAAGAATTAAACTTTTGAAACTCCTTCTGCTATCCTGAAAGAAGGCTAATGTAGGGAAGGCAGAAAATGAAGTCCTGTTAACAGCATTTCTGCACCGAACAATTTAAAGGCAGCTCCTATTGCATTCATGTTTGTGTCCCCACCACTTAGTCTACAGCCTGTCCCATGTTTTGTGGTACTGAATTAGTGAGTATGTCTGTGTTCCAGATGGCTTTGTAAATATCAATCTTCAGGATATCCCTGCGGGATAGGTGGTATCATCCCCATTGTACAGATGAGGAAGGTGAGGGTCAGAGAGGTTGAGTGACTTGCTCAAGGTCACACAGCCAGTAAAGGGCAGAATCAAAGTTCCAAATCAGATTTCCTGAGAACTTTAGGTCCAGGGCTTTAGCCTCTAGGCCACAACTACCTCCCATCACAGCAGAGAAGCTGTGAGCCCCCCTTTCTACCCAGATACATCTGGACACAGCAGAAGGTACTGCTCTGAGACTCTTTAGGTGCCAGAAGCTGTTAACAAACGGAGTAAAACCAACTAGCAAATGTCAGCTTTTTAGTCCTGATGGCCCCAAACTCCTGCACCAAAGGAAGAAGTAACCAGGGAGTAGACCAGCCGCTGGAGGCCTGAGGGAGACCTACAGGCTCGTAAAAAAGGCAAGTGGACTCAGGAAGTCTGCTACAGAATGGTATTGTGGGGGAACCCAGGAGGAACAAAAAGGTGGGAGCTGGTTTACTTTGACTATGATAGCAAATGTGTGCAGGTTTAAGAATATTAATTCAGTAAGTAGGCATTTCTTATTTCTTCAAGTGAAATGGAGTCGTATTTATCATTCCTTTTTTTATGACCTTACTGTTCACTCATTTAAGGTTGCAATTCAGTAGTGTTTGGAATATTCACAGAGTTCTGCAGCCATCACCACAATCAATTTTGGAACATTTTCACCAACCTAGAAGGAAAACTATACCCTTTAGCTGTAACCATGTCCTCATCTCCCCTAGTACTACCAGTAATCTACTTCCCATCTCTTATGGATTTACCTATTCTGGACATTTCATATACATGGGTTCACATAATATATGGTCTTTTATGACTGGCTACTTTCACTTAAAACTGTTTTCAAGTTTCATCCATGTTGTAGCATGTATCAGTACTTCATTTCTGTTTATGGCTGAATAATATTCTATTATATGCATACAACACATTTTATCCCTTCACCAGCCGACATAATTGGGTTGTTTCCACCTTGGGGCTATTATGAATAATGCTCTATGAGCATCCACATGCAAATTTTTACAGGGACATGTGTTTTCATTTCTTTTGGGTGTATACTTTCTGGATCATATGGCAACTCTATGTTTAGCCTTTTGAGGAATGGCTGGGCTGTTCTCCATAGCAACTACAGCACCTCACATTCCCACCAGCAGAGTGAGGGCTCCACTTTCTCCACATCCTCACCAATGCTTGTTAGTGGTAGTCTTTTTGATTCTAGCCATCCTGGTGGGTTTGAAGTAATATCTTGGGGTTTTCATTTGCATTTCCCCAGTGGCTAGTGACATGGAGCATCTTTTCGCATGCTTGTTGTTTGCCATTCATTTTTGCTTTTGCTTGAGCCCCTGATTTGATTCTCACCCTGTTTCCAAATTGACTCAAGACCAGAGCGGGCCAACTATGTTATTACTCAGGTGATTAGAGGGAACCAGGAGGGTAAGGGACTACGTTTCACTCTTATCACTGTGTGCTGGAGGGGCTGAAGTCTTGGGTGTAGATAATTTTAGCTAGGAATGCTGACCCGATAGAAGTGATAGGGCCTACCTAAAAACAAAACAGCTTATTCACATGCCCTACAATTCACCCAGTTAAAGCATACAGTTCAGTGTTTTTTGGAATGTTCAGAGTGGTGCACCTGCCACCACAATCGCGTTTAGAACATTTACCTCACCCCAAGAAGGAGCCCTGTCCCATTAGCAGTCACTCCCCATTTCCTCCAACTTCTCCCCTCCCCTAGCCCTAGGCAACCACTATTCTACTTTCTGTTTCTATAAAGTTACCTTTTCTGGCTGATTCATATAAATGAAGTCATACCACATGTGGTCTTTTGTGTCTGGCTTCTTTCATTTAGCATAATGTTTTCAAGGTTCATCCCTGTTGTAGCATGTGTCAGTATTTCATTCCTTTTCATGGATGAATAATATTCCACCCTATGGCTGTATCACATTTTGTTTATGTATTCATCATCAGGATGGACAATTGAGTTGTTTCTGCCCTTTGACTATTACTGCTGTGAACATTCATGGACAAATTTTTGTGTGGTCATATTTTCAGTTCTCTTGGAGACACACACACACACACACACACACACACACACACACGTATACATACACACCTAGGAATGGAATTTCTGGGTCATAAGGTAACTTAACATTTAATATTTTGGGGGAACTGCCAAACTTTTTCCTAAAGTGGCTGCACCCTTTTAGGCCTACCCTGTATGTAAACTTAGAAGAGAAAAAATGTTAGCTTTCTTTCCAGTTTTGCCTCCTGGGCTGAACTTTATATATACAGATATGTGTGTTTATGCTGGGGTTTTCTGTCTTCCATGTAGCCCAGGGACATGGTAGCTAGAGGTGGCAAAGCATTCTGCACTTAGCTAGACAGATGCTTTCTTGGCCTTGTTTGATGGTTTGAGACAAAATCTTATAAAACATCAGTTTTACTGATACTGTAGAATGATTACAATAATATATAGTAATGAGAATGAATTCTTATTTAGTTATAGCTTTTTAAGATTTCCTTTTAGGGGTGCCTGAGTGGCTCAGTCAGTTAAGTGTTGGAATTCAGCTCAGGTCATGATCTCGTGGTTCATGGATTTGAGCCCTGCCTTGGGCTCTGTGCTGATAGCTTAGACCTGGAGCCTGCTTTGGATTCTCTGTCTCCCTCTCTCTCTGCCCCTCCCCTGCTTACTTTCTGTATCTCTCTCAAAAATAAAGAAATTAAAGATTTCCTGGGATGCCTGGGTGGCTCAGTTGGTTAAGCCTCTGATTTGGGCTCAGGTCATGATCTCACAGTTCGTGAGTTTGAGCCCTCCCCCCGCCACCAACCGTTGGGCTCTATGTTGACAGTGCAGAGCCTGGAGCCTGCTTCAGATTCTGTGTTTCCCTCTCCCTCAGCCCCTCCCCTCTTCATGCTCTGTCTCTCGTCTCTCAAAAATAAAGAAATTTAGGGGCGCCTGGGTGGCGCAGTCGGTTAAGCGTCCGACTTCAGCCAGGTCACGATCTCGCGGTCCGGGAGTTCGAGCCCCGCGTCAGGCTCTGGGCTGATGGCTCAGAGCCTGGAGCCTGTTTCCGATTCTGTGTCTCCCTCTCTCTCTGCCCCTCCCCCGTTCAAGCTCTGTCTCTCTCTGTCCCAAAAATAAATAAACGTTGAAAAAAAAATTTTAAAAAAAATAAAAAAAAAATAAAGAAATTTAAAAACCATTTAAAAATTAAAGATAATCCTTTTAATTCAGTGTATTGCTTGTCGAAATCTTTTTTTTTTTAGTTTTTTTTTAAGTAATCTCTGTACCCAACATGTGGCTCAGACCCATAACCCTGAGATCAAGAGTCACATGCTCTACTGACTGAGCTAGTTAGGCATTCTGCTTGTTGAAATCTTGACCGTGTTACTTACACTGTTGATTTCTTTAAAGGTTTAGCCTTATATTCTGTAATAGGGAAATTGTTTCCTTGTTTTAGAGAAGTAGGAGAAGTAGAATAACTTGGGCTTGTCATTGTCACTGAAATTAAAAAATACAGTTTTTGCTCCCTTATGTTAAGAACATATGTATATGTGTACATATATAAATCTATTTTTATGTGTGCATATATATGCAAATATATATATATTTATATGCTATATATGTCATACACACACACACACACACACACTAGGTCATTAAATTCTATGGGAATCATCTTGGAGGAGGAGAGCCAGGGCCCTGGATTCTAGTTCTGACGTTAAGTTAGCTGAATGATCTTATGCTAGTCAACCTCTTTGGGCCTCAATTTTCTGATCTTTAAAATGAGGGGACTGTGCAAAATGTTTCTTCTAACTCAAATTTTGTGTTAGATAAATGGAATTGAGTTGAAAATTCAATTTACAGTTGCTTGTACCTAGGCTGTTATTGAATCACAAAGTCTTGAGCTAATAACAGTCTTGCTTTAATAAGGGTCTTGTCTTCCCCTCTTCTTTTCTGTAATGAGGATTTCATTGCTTTGAAATGGACCTTTGTTTACTTTTCATTGAATTTAGATATCTTTAAAAAAAACAAGAGCCCTAAAGATTTGGGAGTTTTTCCACTTGATGAAATTAATGATAAAAATTTGAATAGACCAAAAGAAGAAAATTAATATATTTTATATAAATATATTTGATGTAAATATAATAATATATTTTATTTAAATACATTAAGGGTCTGGTTTACATACATGTTCTTCAGATTTTCAAAAAGGAAGAATGTTGCAAATCTTGGGTTAAATTCCAGACTAGATTATCAAGTGTTATTTTGTAAACACTCAGAAAAAGAAATAGTAAGCATAAGAACTGGTATTGGTTTACCAGGTTCGAACAAGTCATGTCAGACGGGCCAGATGGCCTTCATGGGACAGGGTTGTGGGACTGGTAGATCAGGGAAATAGGGTAGATGTGGTATATCTAGGTTTTGGCAAGGAATTGGCAACACTTTTTTGATCCGTTTTTTAATAAGATGTGAGGTGATAATATGTCTAAGGGGATTTGTCTGCAACTGGTTGAATGATCAGTCCCAGAGGAAAATGATGAATGAGCCAGGAGCAGTGTGGAGGGGAGTTTCTAATGCATTTGTGCATCCTGACTTTGTCCTTGGGCCTGTCCTATTCAGTCTGCCTCCCCACCGTCCTCAAATTATATTCATATTTTCCTGGATATAAAAGTATTGCATTTGGGGGGGCACTGGGTGGCTCAGTCGGTTAAGCTTCTGACTTTGGCTCAGGTCATGATCTTGCTGTTCATGAGTTCGAGCCCCGCATCGGGCTCTGTGCTGACAGCTCAGAGCCTGGAGCCTGCTTCAGATTCTGTGTCTCCCTCTCTTTCTGTCCTTACCCCACTCACACTGTGTCTCTGTCTCTCTCAAAAATAAATAAACGTTAAAACAATTTTTTTAAAAACTATGGCATTCAGATTTATAGAAAATTGGAAAATATAGAAAAATACAAAGTAAAAAAAAAAAAATTCAAATCACCTGTAAAACTACCTCCAGAAATAACCAGTTTATGTCTGTGTATTTGTGGCTATATGTTGGGTGTCATTTCCTTCCAAACTTTTATGTATCATATAATATGTATGAATCTCTTTCAAGACTGAAATCATTGAATTTAGACAGTTTTGTATCCTTTCTTTTAACTTAATGTCATGGATATCTTACTAAAATGGTTTTTACTAGTTAAATAATATTTCTTCAGGTATTGCCATAATTCCTGTAACCATTCCCTTTGGTGGACATTAGTTGTTGCCAAGTTTTATCTTATAAATAGCACTGATGGGTATCCTTGTATGAGACTTTTGTGAATCTGGTATTGCTTCTTCAGAATGAATTCCTTTGTGCGGCATTATTGGTCCAAAGGGTATGAACATGTTTATGACTTTTGATAGAGGGGCACCTGGGTGGCTCAGTCGGTTGAGCATCCAACTCTTGGTTTTAGTTCAGGTCATGATCCCAGGGTTGTGGGATTGAGCCACACATTGGGCTCTGCACTGAGCATGGAGTCTCCTTGAGATTCTCTCCCTCTCTCTCTTCCTTCCTCCCTCTGTTCCTCTCCCCCACTTGAGCTCTCTCCCTCTCTAAAAGAAATAATAAAAAAAAGACTTTTGATATATTTTGCCAAATTAGGCTCTACCTCCACCAACAGTATAAAGAGTGTGTAGTTTGAGATCTTGCTAACATGGAGTATTATTTTAAATTTCTGCAAATTTGATAGGTAAAAAATGTTATTTAACTTATATTTTAATTTTACTTTATCATATATAGTTCAGTTTTATATCTTTTTTAAATGTTTATTTTTGACAAAGAGAGAGAGAGAGAGAGAATGGGGGGGGGCAGAGAAAGAGCAAGACACAGAATCTGAAGCAGGCTCCAGGCTCTGAGCTGTCAGCGCAGAGCCCAATGTAGAGCTCAAACTCACGAACCATGAGATCATGCCCTGAGCCAAAGTTGGACACTTAACCAACTGAGCCACCCAGGCACCCCTATTTCTTTTTTTAATAATAGAATTGAATGTGTGTGTGTGTGTGTGTGTGTTGTGTGTGTGTGTGTGTGTGTGTGTATGTATATGTTCATTGGTCATTTTGTGTGTGTGTGAATTGCCTGTTCACACCTTTTTCCCATTTCTCTGCTGAGGTGTATTCAGTACTTAAAAAATTTTTTTTAATGTTTTATTTATTTTTGAGAAAGAGAGAGAGAGAGACAGAGCATAAGTGGGGGAGGAACAGAGAGAGAGGGAGGCACAGAATCTGAAGCAGGCTCCAGGCTCTGAGCTGTCAGCGCAGAGCCTGATGTAGGACTCGAACCCATGAACAATGAGATCATGACTTGAGCCGAGGTTGGACTCTTAACCAACTGAGCCACCCAGACACCCCATCAGTACTTATGAATGTGTAAAAGCTTAAATGTAGTTAGAATAATAATTCTTGGTCATGTATATTACAAAGATTTTTCCCAGTTTGTAGTTTGCCTTTTTAATTTGATGTGTAGATATTTTATGTTTTTATGTAGTCAAACTTATCACTGTTGTCTTTTATGCATTTAGCGTCTACCTGTAGGTTAAAAGGGCCTTCCCTATCCTGACAGCAAATAAATATTCACCTTTGTTTTCTTCTAGTTATTTAATGTTTTTGTTTTTGCATTTAAAACCTTAACCTGCCTAGAGTTTATGTATGATGTAAGGCAGGATAGTACCTTATTTTTGCTCCAAATGTTTAATGAGTTATCTCAGTAGCGTTTTTTTTGAAAAATTTTTTTGATAATTTATTTATTTTTTTGAGAGAGACACAGAGAGTGTGAGTCAGGGAGGGACAGAGAGAGAGAGACACAGAATCAGAAGCAGGCTCCAGGCTCTGAGCTGTCTGCACAGAGTCCGATGTGGGGCTCGAACTCACAGACTGAGAGATCATGACCTGAGCTGAAGTCGGACGCTCAACCGACTGAGCTACCTGGGCGCTCCTCAGTAGTATTTATTACATATAAATAAAACATCATTTCCCTACTGTTTTGAAATCCTACTTTAATCTTTTATTTCACACACACACACACACACACACACACACACACACACACAATTTGGATTTTGGGTTTCTTATTCTCTTCTGTAACATTTTACTCTGGAATTATCAGTTACTGAAAAGTGGCCACAGATGACCACATTAACAGGAAGAGGCTTTCTCTAGGTCCCATTTTCTGGGTTCCTTCTACAGAAACTTGACCCGAAAAATCAGTTGATACCCCAATAAAGATTACCAGTGGATTTGTGATCCTGTCAGAGTGACTACTCTGAAGAACTTTTGACTCTAGACTCTCAGTTGACCTGGTAAAATGTAGAAATCTGTTAACATTAACTCAGGTTAGCAAGCTTAGTCATAAAATGTTGTGTTTCAGTCACCATGTTGTAGCATCTCTGTTATGTGGGAAAGATTGTTCAGGATGAGATTACCCACTACCTTGAGAACAGGGAAAGGTATATTCTGACTTCATTCTCATGTTTTCTGGATGAGGTTTTTGTCTTGGGGTGGTTCTTACATACAATTTGACTTATGGATAAAGGAGCTAAAGGCTTTGTTAATCTTGCATTTGAATATGCTACATGAAGTTCCTTTGAAATAGAGAAAAGGCCCTATTTGAGGCTTTTACCCCAGTCTGCTGGGTCACCTGGGATAGGTGATAAGGACCAATGGCAAGGTCCTGTGAATAACCTTTTCTTAGCTTGATGTGAGATCAAAGCATTTTTCACTCTACTCATTTCAGACCAGGTGGCTGAATGTCATGAAACCTTTATATACTATAGCACTTTCACTCAGTAGCTCTTCCTGCATCCTCAGTAAGCTCTTTGGGGGACAGAGACAACCAGTCTCTATATAGAGATAAACTGGAATCTTTCATGGCATGCTGATCTAGCATGTCTTGTTTTCTATTTCATTTCCAGTATCAGGATGCTATCCAGAACCCTGGCTATGTGTGTGTATGGCTGAGGAAGCACGTTGTGGCAGTGCAGGGACCAGAACAATGACACTGAGGTGTCTGTTCTGGGTTAGTCATACTTCTGAGCCCGTTGTTCTAAAAGTAGAGCAGAAATTATTTTCCTTCAAGCAATATTTGCTCATATTGAGGCCTGTTTGCCACTTTTCTGCCTCTCACATAGCCTTAAGAAAAAAAATTTTTTTTGCAATTTCTACCCATTGATTTGGTATTATTTTTGACCCAGAGAACTTAGGATTATTTGCAGATGTGAAGATTTCCTTCTTATAGATCATATTTAGAAATTAAATTAGACTCATCCTAGGTTTGATTCCTTATAGACCTCATTGTCTTGGTCATAAAATCATAATTATGTGAAAAATAGAAGGGACCTGAGGAATTGACTAGTTTTAGAGGTCTTAGATTCTTTAATTAGTAAACCCCATAATTAAAAACTTAACCCAAGTAGGGGCACCTGGGTGGCTTAGTTGGTTAAGCGTCCAGCTCTTGGTTTTGGCTCAGGTCATGATCTCACAGTTGGTGAGTTCAAGCCTCGTGTCAAGCTCTGTGCAAACAGTGCAGAGCCTGCTTGGGATTCTCTCTCTCCCCCACCCCCCTGCCCCTCATTCACTCTCTCTCTCCCTTTCTCTCAAATAACTAAAAACAAAATCAAAATTAAAAAAATAAAAACTAACCCAAGCAATAGGCTTCATATTATTTTTCTAGAGACCAGTTTGTGATTGTAGAAACATGCTATTTGGCTACTCATATACTTACCTGCATAATGACAGATACCTTCCTGGTGGACTTATTTTACTTTCAGGTCCATCCATTTCTTTGGAAAACATGAGCTATATTGTTGAGACAGATGCTTGTAATTCAAACAGTCCTGAGGGTTTGTACTCCAAAGGCAACTGTAGAAACCTAACATACCATTCATACTCATCAAAATCTGTGACTCTCATGAGGTGGTTGTTTCATTTTCACCACAGTTCTGTACATTTTCACAATGGGTGATTCCCTTGAGCTCATGGCAGCTCAGCTAATGGCAAACAAGAGCTGTGTGAGTTTGAGATTCGAACATCTGTACTTCTGTAAGAATAAATGAGCCTTTGGGCAGCTATCAACTTATTTGGAGTTTCTAGCTAATCAATATACATGCTGTTATTCAGCCCTTTCTTCCCTGCCTAGTATTTGTGTGGGGACTCAAGGTCAGGAAGTTACATTTCTTTTTTGTGTGTCTTCCTACTGTTGCTACCTGTCACAGTCTGTGTGTCTGAAGTCTGTCATCCAGTTGTCTCCCCAGCTTTGTTGTCATTTCCACATTTGATAGGCATGGCTTTTATTTTATTTTGTACCATTTCCCTTTTCTATCGTCACTCAAATCATTGGTAGTCTATACCACACGCAGAATAAGCACCCTTTGTTGGTACCATTTGTTTCCTATCTCTACAACATTTTCCTACCCATAATCAAATAGGCCCAAATAAATGTTCTGTGGGTTGAGAAACTGAGCCCCTTTCAGCTTTTCTGAATTAGTGACAAATGTCATTTTTTATTCTGAGGACAATTTTGTCATTAGGAAAGCAGATGGATTTGAGAGCAAAGTCTTAGAGGGGAGATGGATTTGGAGGCTTGGATGTGTGTCCAGTTCATATTAGTGAAAATTGCAGTTTCAATCCCCTTTGATGGTTTATTAGGCTGTTAAGTAGATCTTGAAACCTCTGACATGTCAGAGTTTTGCATAAATGCTTTGTGGTTTTGTTGGCCAGTTTTTAGCATTTTTGGGTGGGTGGAAGGATAAAGTTTTGTACTTTTTCTTACCTTAGTTCCCGAGGAGCCAGAACTGAGAATTAGTGTCCGGGTTTGTCCTGTCAGATCTTTATCATGAGTTAACACATTCAATAAAAGTTTGTTGACTCAACAAGGGTGCCGATTGCCAAACTTTGAGAAGGAAACAAAAACCACATCAAGGAGCTTATAATTTTGTAAAGGAAATGACATCAGCACAAATTCTGGGCACTGGATTTTATTTTATTTATTTTTTTTAAATTTTTTTTTTCAACGTTTATTTATTTTTGGGATAGAGAGAGACAGAGCATGAACGGGGGAGGGGCAGAGAGAGAGGGAGACACAGAATCGGAAACAAGCTCCAGGCTCTGAGCCATCAGCCCAGAGCCCGACGCGGGGCTCGAACTCAGGGACCATGAGATCGTGACCTGAGCTGAAGTCGGAGGCTTAACCGACTGAGCCATCTAGGCACCCCCACACTTGTAATTTTATTTTATTTATTTTTTTTTAATTTTTTTTTCAACGTTTATTTATTTTTGGGACAGAGAGAGACAGAGCATGAACGGGGGAGGGGCAGAGAGAGAGGGAGACACAGAATCGGAAACAGGCTCCAGGCTCTGAGCCATCAGCCCAGACCCCGATGCGGGGCTCGAACTCACGGACCGCGAGATCGTGACCTGGCTGAAGTCGGAGGCTTAACCGACTGCACCACCCAGGCGCCCCTGGGCACTGGATTTTAAAAGGGAGAAATAGTACAGGGTCTGGAAACCATGTTAGATGAAGAATACTTACAGAAGTAACAATATGTTGCCTGGAGAAGGGATAGCTGATTTTGAGGCCATGATGACTATTCTTTATTATGGCTGATGTTATTGTACTTTTTTCCTGGTCTTTCAGGGAAAAACTCAGAAGCCTTTGATCCATTCATCAAATCAGATATCAAATTTTATCTCTTTTAGTTCCAACATATTTCTTGATTCTTGTTCCTTCTTTGTATTCTCAATTGCCCCCTGCTGTGTCAGGCCTTTCAGGTCATTGTCTCTATTAGAAGAGGTTTCTGGTCTCTGTTATTTCTCTGTCCTCTATTCTATATTACATTCCCAGAATAATCTTCCCCCAAACCTAGTTCTGATTGTATCACGTCCCTATTTAAACACTTAACAGTGGTTCCCCTAGCCTAGCAAGAAAAGTCTTATCTAGTCAGGCCCCACACATTTCCATCGCCTTCGCTATTTTAGATCTCGACTTGTAACACTGAGGCTCCAGTGTGGGGAGGGAGGGGTCCACGAGCTGATTCTGCGCCCTCTGATAGTCCTGCACCCTTCATGGGAGAATCTTATGTGTGTTGGGATTTCACAGACAATGAGAGTTGTAAAATACCAGCTATAAGAAACTAGAGTACGTGATGGCATAGAGTTTTCATTAGCTTTATCACAATATTCACGATGGAGAATTATATTACATGGTAGCAGAAATAGGCATTTTTATGTGTTGCTTATATTTTATTTACCTCAAATTAAATTGTAGATATAGGGTAATAAATTAAATCCATCCATGCCTTTCACACACTTAAAAAAAAAAAAAAAGTCTTATCTCAAACTCTTACAGTCTGGCCGCCCACCTTCACCTGTTCATACTCTACCTTCTATTCAGGCTTATTCAGTATTCTTGGAACCTGCTCTAGGCTTTCCCAGCTCTTTGGCCTTCTTTAAACTATTCCTTCATACTACTATTATGAAGAAGAAATCCATCATTTTTTGTGTTGTTTTAGACACCAAAATTAGGACCAGCTGGCAAAAGAGATGGCTCTTAACCCAAGAATTTTCTCCTGAATACTGTTGTCTAGTCTAATAATGAACAAATAGAGAGCTTTCCAAAGTTGGACATTTTTGAGCAGGGGTTACTTATACTAGGGGCTGTAGGAACTAGAGAAAAAGAGAAAGCATGGTCCTTTGATGTTAAGAAACTTAAATCTACATGTGAGGCACCACACTCCCCACAATAGCCAATGTGATACACACACACCCATGATCATGTCATCTGTTTAAAATCTTTGAATAGCTTCTTTCTATCACTCAGGATAATCAAGAGAAAATGAAGAGGCAAAATCAACAGTAAGGCAAGAACACTGAAAGTTAGAAAGAGGTGGATTGAGGAAGCAATTAGGAGCAAACATCAGCAGTACTTGAGGAAACACTGGTTGTGTGCAGGGGAAAGGGGGGGTTGCTTATAGTAACAGGGAGGTTATCAAGTAGGGGAAGCACAGAGGTAAGTATTTCCAGAGTGCATGTAGAGCATCATATAGGTGGTAGCACAAGCCTTTTGAATCAGCAGCTCCACCCACAGGAGGCTGATCTTTTCTGTGATTATGCAGGGAGAAAATTTGAGGTTCCCCTTTGTCTTTGTCCATTCCAGAATACAATCTTGCCTTTATTTTTGCCAAACCAAAAGTCTCATTGAAGTGTTTTTCCCCACACAAAAAAAGATCAATCTATCCTCAAAGGTAGATTCTGCCTCTACTTCTTCAGAAACAGAAAAGCTGCTGGAAGATTTAGAATAGCAATTTATCCTCACTTCCAGTCATAAAGGTTTCAGAAGGTTGGGGTTCAGTTTGGTAGTGCCAGTCAAATGTTTTTGTGTGCATATAATTTGACCCTGCAGTTTTACTTTGAGAAATCTATTCTATAGAAATGCTCAAATATACAGTGCAGCGTTGGGGGTAATATTAAAAATTGTAAACAATTTATGGGCACCTGGGTGGCTCAGGTCATGGATCCCAGGGTCATGGGATCAAGCCCCATGTTGGGCTCTGCACTCAGTATGGAGCCTGCTTAAGATTCTCTCTCTCTCCCTCTGCCTCTCTCCTCTCCTGATGCATGCTTACACACGTACACGCTCTCTCAAATAAAAAATAAAAATAAATGTAAAAAATTGTAAACAATTTAAATGCACATCAGTTGGGATATGACTGAATAAATTATGCTCTATCTATAATATGAAATACTCTGCACTATTAAAAAGAATGAGATATATCTCTATGTAGTGACATTGATGGGTTTCCATGACTTATTAGAGGATGAAAAAAAGTTGATTTATGGGAATCTGTATGAGTTGTGAATATATGTATATAAATAATATATACAGGGAAGTAAGTTGAGAAGGATACATGCTAGAAATACTAACTGGTTACTTTTGGGTAGTGGGGTGGGGTAGTGATACAGGAATGTCTAAAGGAAAAAGTTAAAGATTCTTAAAAATCATGTGCTACTATTATAAAAAAGTGTAAAACTCATCAGCTTTCTTTGCAGGCACATTGGACAGAGGCCTCTAGCACTTTCCTTTCCCGTGGGATTTGCAATTGTATTGCCAATTTTTTTGAGAATTTTCCAGCCCTCTTGCCCTATCTTCCTTTTCATACACAGTGCAGGATAGCTACCTTATCTTTTCCCTAAACTAACAAAACAAAACTCAATTTTGTAAGCCAAGACCAGCAGTTTCAAACTTTACTGGACATCAGAATCACCTTGATGTTTGGTGAAAATGCAGATTCATGGGCCTGCTGAATAGATTCTGAGTCAGTGTGTCTGGGGTTGTATCCAAAATCCTGATCTTTCAGAGGCATCCCAGGTGGTCAGTGAGAAACCCTGTTTCAGGGAATGACGTCTGATTGTGCCCCCACCCCCTCATTTCTCTCTCCATGATTAGCAAAGGGAACGAGGGAGTGATGACTCACTGTGGATATCTTTGTGGGTCACAAATGGTTGGGTTCATCTGGGAAAAATGAATAAAACACAGTTTAGTAGACTTGAGAGTTAAGTAATAAGTGTTGGTTCTTTAAAGTAGTCTATTTGAAGTGGGGACCTTTGGGTAGGAGGCTGGTCTGGTGGGCAGTGACTAGGCAGTGACTTCAGCCTAGGAGATGCCTTCCAGCAATGGCTTCATTAGTTATAAGTGGAAGAAGGGGAGGAGGGACCTTGACAAACTGTGAGGTTTCAGAATTCAGATGTTTTTTAAGTGGAGCTTTTGTCTTTGGAAAATGATGCTTCTAATATTAAGATGAGGGTTAAGACTATTCTAAATGGTTTTTTTTTTTTTTTTGGTTAGAATTATTTTTTTCTTTGTTAGACACAGTCTGTTAATCAGATGCCCACTGTGGGTTATTAACATCACAAAAGGGTGTTTAAAAACCATACACCCCAATTGCTCCCCCCAGTTAACCTTGGGAATAAAAGTAAATGGGAGTACTTGTTAACTACCTTCCCAAGCCCTCAGTGAAACTGGCAGCCATCAGTTAAATAAACCATTAGGTTTATTAGTTTGAGAACAGAAGCATCGACTTGGGCACAGTTTTCTAATTTGCTCCTCATTTACCCAACAATCATTTATTCAGAGGCTACTTTGTGCTTGGTGGACATTAGGTAATTCTACAAATAAAAGCCAGAGACTGATGGGTAGGCTGGAAGTCTAAGGGTTCACCTGAATGGGAAAAAAATGAATAAAACACAATTTAATAGACTTGAAAGCTTAGTAGCACATAGAAAACAGAAAGTGGATCCCTTAAAGCAACAGCCTTGTTCTCTTTCTGTAGTCTATTTTAAGTGGGCCCTCTGGCCCAGCATTATCAACCACCTATTAGGAGCTCTGAGGAAATAGTGGTTTGGTGGTTGTTTTTTAAAGGATTTTTAAAGAAACGTAGTTACTAAGCAACTGCAATGACCTGCTACTAAGTTGGAGTTCAGCAGGCAAGTCCATTCCAAAGAAGGGAATACATAAACAAGTTGTGAGATGGGGGAAGAATGGCTTACAGATAGATTTGGTATATATTTTTGGGGTGCTTGGGTGGCTCAGTTGGTTAAGCGTCCGACTTCAGCTCAGGTCATGATCTCACGGTTCATGAGTTCGAGCCCTGCATCAGGCTCTGTGCTGACAGGTCAGAGCCTGGAGCCAGCTCTGGATTCTATGTCTCCCCCTCTCTCTCTGCCCCTCCCCTGCTTGTGTGCTCTCTCGCTCTCAAAAATAAATGAACATTAAAAAAAGATTTGTTATCTATTTTTTCTGGGTTCAATTCATATTTCTGCCTTCTACTTTATCTTCCCCAAGAAAGAGCTGCCTGGTCAGAAATCTCTTTGTCTCGCCAAGTACTCCTCCTAGCGGGTGAGGAGGACTGAGTGAGGAGGACGACCAAAAAGGAGCCAACTAGAGGGCCAGGGTGGAGGGCTGAGCTCTGGAGTAGGGCCAGTTCCCCAGGCAGGCAGAGAGGTAGACGGCTCTGCTGCTGCACTCTTGGGCAGTCCAGGGTTTCTATGACAGATTGGTCACCACCCTCTGCATTTAGATTGCGACGCCTCATTGATATTGATGTGTTGCCTTGTAACCCTCAGATCGGGGACATTGTCCAGCTGCTGTCTTTTTCCCCCAACACTTAATGGGTGAGTCAGTGACTTAACTGCTTCCTGCAGGATTTCAGGGACTGGAGTAGGTAATGAGGACAAATCACCATTAACACCAGTGTGTGATGAATGAAGAAATGGCTAAATGGCATGGATTTAACCGGTTGGCTTCATTGGTACCAGAGTGAACAAAAAGAAACTTTGTTGAGGATCTGTGTGAATTAGAACTCCTTCCATCCCCTTAAGGCTTTTTAGCATTTCCCTTTATAGCCGGCTGAAGGTCAGGTTGCTTTGCTGAGGGAAGGGGAGTGTCAGGTGTTGGAACAGGTGTTTTGTTTTCTGCCTGTAGAGTCATACAGACTAGATGGGGATGCTTCTTGCCAGCCCTCTATGGTGCATGAAAATGCTTTTGTGGAATTCTTTTTCCCTGGAAATATGTTTGGTTTTTTAAAACAGTTCCACAACCTTCAACCCCAACTATCAGTTCTGTTTTCCTTTGAAATCATCTTGTCATAATGAGGTATGCCTATTTTCTACCATTTTCACAGCCTGTGCTTTAGATATATCCCATTTTATGCAGCCAGTACAGACCTGAAAAATACTGTGTATGTGTTGGGTAGGGGGAATAAAAAGGCGAATATCATATTTTAAATGTACTAGGAGAATGTCACAGCAAAGCATCCCTATAAAAAAGCCTCTTAAAATAATTGTACGGTTAGGGAGCTTTCCTCCATCAGGTTTTCTTAAGTTCGGTGTAAATCTGTAGTTGCCTTTCCAGAGTGATAAGGCTGTTTCGAGGCTGTTGTGATGGTATTAGTGGGCTATAAAGCTGGGCATATGGACTTACAACCTCACGGACTAGATGATTTTGGAGGAGAGAGGTGACAGCAGATTTCTTGGTTTGGGAGAATTTCTGTTTTAATGTTTGTTACTGAAACCAAAGACCCTGTTTGTTAAAAGGGAAGATTTTCTTATCTGATTGTGAGGTTTGTTTGTTTTTACCTTTGTGTCATGAGTTCAATCTCCACCCCCCCCCCCAACCTCCAAAAACAAAGTCATCTGGAAACCAGTCATCTCTCTTGCCTAACAATGATCTAATGGCCTCAGGTCCTTCCCAGCCCCTCCACCCTGTGTCTCAGGGCCATCTGTTCTCTGCAATCCACTTTTTGGGAAAGTCTCCTTTCCCATCTGCTCTCCTTGGGCCTTAGCCGCCTGCTCCAAAGATTTATGAAGGCTGCACTGGAGCGCTTTCCAGTTGTTGTTGTGTGTTGTTGGTTTTTTTTTTTAATGATACATGAGATTTCAAGGCAGATAAAAGCTTTTTCCATTTGATATGTACAAATGTTATTCCTTTTTCAGGTGTGTTTTTTCTTTCTCTTAGTTGGGGGCTGGAAAGAAGTCTGTGCTTGGAGGAAGGACTCTGCTTATCAAAGCAGAGACTGACTGTGTTGGCTCTGGCTGCTTTGAAGTCAAGTGTCCTCCTGGCTCTTTAGCCACTGGCACACAGGCTTGGTGCGGTTTCTTGGGTTCATTCTTTTCCTGTCTGTTCCCTTGTCTCCCTGACAGAGTACAGTCGCTTTGAATCGAAGATACATGACTTGCGAGAACAAATGATGAACAGCAGCATGAGCTCTGGGTCTGGGTCCCTCCGAACAAGTGAGAAGAGGTCTTTGTATGTCAGGTAAGTCACACTTCTGAGCACCAGGCCTTGTGCTGCACGAGGGGAGCTCTGTGCCAACACAGCCCTTCCTGTTTAACTAGTGGGGTAGGGAGTGTGTACTCCCAGTACTAAAGCAACATTGTGTACTGTATGCTCAGGTTGTGTACTTTATGGTCAGTGTTTCTCCCCTTTGCAAGCTGGCTTCTTCCTCTTTGCTCATGAATGACTCAGTACGAGAAACTTTCAGTTTGTTCTAATTGTAAAAGACTATTGAGTGATTATTGCTAGTCAGTATTCAAATAGCACTCAAATGTTCAGAGTCCTTTGCTTGCATTCTGTGATTTGAGGAGAAAGCTTGGCATTCCCTCCCTTCCACATATGCATAGTAGACATCAGGATTTGTATCTGAGCATATCAGCTATCACTCTATTCTGGTCGAAGGTCTTTTACAGGAGACCAAAAACTGACAGGTTGCTGCTTCTGGGTCTTTTTTTAATGTCATTATTTTTGAGAGAGAGAGAGAGAGAGAGAGAGAGAGAGAGAGAGAGAGAGAGAGAGAGAGAGAGAGAGAGAATATGAATCTGAAGCAGGCTCCAGGCTCTGAGCTGTCAGCACAGAGCCTGACACGGGGCTCAAAATCACAAACCACGAGATCATGACCTGAGACGAGGTCAGACGCTTAACCGACTGAGCCACCCAGGTGCCCAGGGTCTTTTTTTTTTTAATGGTGTTTTCTTGCTCCCTGCTGTGCTGGTCTGCTATATCTGAATCATGGGACATGGGATGCGATGCTGTATGGTTCCCAGGAAGGGTGGGTAGAGGGAACGGATATATAGATAGCATTGGGTGTATTGC
Organism: Felis catus; assembly: GCF_018350175.1. Lineage (NCBI taxonomy): Eukaryota > Metazoa > Chordata > Mammalia > Carnivora > Felidae > Felis > Felis catus. Next base: position 57,557,608 of record NC_058386.1, read on the forward strand.
TGCTGAAAGCTATTCTGAGATACTGCCCAAGGTTGAGCTTTTGACCCTTGAGGCCCATTATGATACTTTGTCAGGTCAAAGTACAAACCTCTTGGGGAGTTGGACTGCTAAATGAACACTATGGACTCGTTAGAATTAGGGATAGTTTTCTTCTTCCTGTCCAAGCTTCTTGGCAAAACTCCAAACAGTGTGGTGCAAGTACATATTGTATCTCTCCAAGGTTAAAATCCTTAGAGTAAGAGGTGGTGGGATTACTCCCCTGAGCCAGAGATAGTCGTGTGTGTGTGTGTGTGTGTGTGTGTGTGTGTGTGTGTGTGTGTTTAATGCTTAGGTGTGGACTTGTATTAAACTCTTGGGTTGAACTTTTCTGGTGGCCTCTGATACATGCTGGGGGAGGTTAGGAAGGAAGGCTACATTTGCTGATTGCCTGGAAGTGGGACAACTGGTCTGTCTTTGGGGTTTGACTCGATGCTAGCCAGTGGATATAAACGCTAATTGCAGTTCTTGTCATGGTGCTTGATTTTCTTTTCCCTCAGTTGGTAGTCCCTGACACTACTGCAGGGAGCCGAGCCAAGGGAGCCCAGCTTTGAGTCTGAAGCCCACTAGAACCCTTCATGGTTCTTTTTAAAAAATGAACCCTCAACTTGACTGGTTGTTTGTTGAGAGCAGCTTTCTTCACATTTGCCGTGCTCACCTCCTGCTGTGAAGGGAGGAGAGCTGGAGGAAGGCTGGGCTAGTCACTGATGATCTTTTCAGTCTTCTGTTTTTTGTCACTAAGCCCCTGCTCTGGGTCTGCAGCCTAGATGCTGGGGCACTGAGACGGGGGAATCAGAAATGTGATATTGCCCCCAGCAAGAGGGTAATACTTATGTGACTTGGTCAGGATTGTTCCGTTCCCGTGCTGCCAGCCCCCGCAGATGTGGCACTCCAGGGTGCGTGGGAAGCTGCTCTTTAGGCAAGACAGTTTCTTCAGAGAGCTTTATTTTTAGATTTCCTCTCTCCACCTATCCTGTGCTAGAGCTCTCCCTGCCTGGGTAGGGGGATTGGGGCATTAGCTCCTGACCTGGAAGACCTAAAAGACTTAGAACAGCCTTCTGACCTGGGGAAGGGATACATCATGTCTAACTCTGGGGAGGAGGGTGGAGACTGCACTCTGTTTCTAGCAAATCCGTTTATACAGTTTATATCATCTGCCCCTAACCTTATCTAGATAACATCAGTGTCCTCTGAGGAGAGTAAGTACTGTTTAGAACAATGAACATTTGTGATCACTAGAATTAATCAAGGGAAATGATATTTTATGGCTAAAGCAGTGAGCAGAGGTCTTTCGCTAAGCTAACCTCTCTACCAGAGCCTGGCTTGCTCTGTGCCGTTTCATGCCTGTTTGGCCTTCCATGCTGTACTTCGTCCCTATTGTTCAGTATGTATTCAAGTTTCTCCCATTCTTAAAAAGAAAAGAAAAACATTCCCTTGATACTAGTAGTCCCTTAAACTGTTATCTCTCTTCTGCTTACCACATTTGCTGAATTATGTGCCAAGAAACACTAGTTCCACAAGATGTTAAGTATTGTGTGCAAAATCAGTGGTTCAGTAAGTTGGGCCAATGCCATGTGAAAAGAGTAAAACAGAGTCTTTTACTGTGATTCATCTCCAGGAGGGTCTGCACTAAGCAGTGTTTCGCCAAAGGATAGGAGCATGGGAGCCTTATTTGGAGAAGTCCATCTTAAATCCATGTTGGGAAATGTTGGAGTCCTCTGTACCTATTCCTGCTATGTCTTCAAATCACCTCTCTTTCGGTAGGAAAGGAAGTGTGCATCTGGTTTTCAGCATGGTGGTGTGGTTCCAAGCAAGTCCGGAAGGCTCCGGAGGAGCAGAAGCTCAACTCCGTCAGGGATCCACGGTGACCTCTTAGTCATCACATTCAATGACTGGTTCACTGATTCTCTGCCATTGGTGTGACCTCTTCACCACATTTGTTCCCACAAATTACCTACTTGCTTCTTTAAAGGCTCTCTTTCTGTCTTGCTAACCATTCCTCAGTACCTTTCATTAGCTCTGCCCCCTAAATGGCAATGTCATTTATTTTCACAGCTTCAGATCCTGTTGTTGTATAAATGACATCCCTGATCTTTTTAGTGAACTCCAGGCCTGCATATCAACTACTTGCTGGGCATGTGCATGAAGCTGCGCTCCCACAGTGTCTCAAACAAGCAGTGTGTTCAAAATTGAACCCCCCTCCACACCTACTGCTCCTCAATTTCCTTATCTAAGTTAATTGCATCACCCTGTCATGTGGAAAAGGGATTAGATTTGTTCTGTCACCCAAGGCAGATCTCAGCTCAACAGAAGGAAGAAAGAGCTAATGATTAAAACTGTCTGAAAATGGAATGGACTGCTTCCGGGGATAGTAAATTTGATCTTTTGTTACTGAAGGTGTTACAGAAGAGGCTGGGCACCCATTTCACTGGTTGTTGCAGAGGGGGTCAAAGCTAAAAGCAACAATCTGGACATAAGCTACTCAGAAGCTTTCACTAGTTCCCTAGTGTCTTTAGGATGAAGGCAAACTAACATTTAGGGAACATCTGTGCATTCAGGCCTTTGTTATTCTCTTTAAATTGGGATTAAATCCTTTAAATAATGCTACAAAGTACACATTATTCTCATTTTACAGGTGTGAAAACTGAGACTCCAGTTATATAGCCAAGAAGTTCCAAAACTGGAATTTGAACCTGGTTGTTCTGACCACAGAGTGTGGCTTTTTTCAGCATTTCCCAAACTTGGTGATAGGAATCTGCTGGCATGCTAATAAAAATACAGATACCTAGTCCCCCTCTTTTATACACTTGGATTCACTGGATTTGGGAAATGTATGGGTTTTGGGGGGTTTTTTAGTACTCGAAAGTTATATACATGTATTTTTAAATATAAGTTATTGTCAAATTGGCTAACATACAGTATATACAGTGCACTCTGGGGGGTTTTGGGGGTAGAGTCCCATGATTTATCGCTGACGTACTACAGTGCTCACTCACCTGGTCATATGCTGTCTCTCCCTAGTAAAATAAACATTTAAAAAAACCATTTTTAAATTTTTTAAATGTTTATTTTACGAGAGAGAGAGAAAGAGCGAGAGTGAGTGCACATGAGCAGGTGAGGGGCAGAGAGGGAGAATCCCAGGCAAGCTCTGTGCTGTCAGCACAGAGCCTGACACAGGGCTCCATCTCATGACTGTGAGATCACAACCTGAGCCAAAATCAAGAGTCGGATGCTTAACCAACTGATCCACCCAGGCGCCCTGGGAAATGTATGTTTTTAATTTTTTTAAATGTTTACTTTTTGAGAGAGAGAGAGATTGATTGATTGATCAAGGGAGGAGCAGAGAGAGAAGGAGACACAGAGTCTGAAGAAGGCTCCAGGCTGTGAGCTGTCAGCACAGAGCCTGATGTGGGGCTCCATCTCACGAACTGTGAGATCATGACCTGAGCCAAAGTCAGGTGCTTAGCCAACTGAGCCACCCTGGCACCCCAAATGTATGTTTTTAACGTTTTTTTTTGTTTTTGTTTTTGTTTTTTGAGACAGAGAGAGACAGAGCATGAACGGGGCAGGGGCAGAGAGAGAGGGAGACACAGAATCGGAAGCAGGCTCCAGGCTCCGAGCCATCAGCCCAGAGCCCAACGCGGGGCTCGAACTCACGGACCGTGAGATCGTGACCTGAGCTGAAGTCGGACGCTTAACCGACTGAGCCACCCAGGCGCCCCCCAAATGTATGTTTTTAACAAGCAATCTGAACACTCAGGAATAACTGCTTGTTTGTCACAATAGGTATTTGTGTCTGTTTCGCTTGAACAGCTGAACATTACACTTACTTTATTTTTTTTTTAATGTTTATTTATTTTTGAGAGACAAAGAGAGACAGAGTACAGCAGGGAAGGAGCAGAGAGGGAGGGAGACACAGAATTCAAAGCCGGCTCCAGTCTCTGAGCTGTCAACACAGAGCCTGATGTGGGGTTTGAACTCACAAACTGCGAGATCATGACCTGAGCAGAAGTTTGACGCTTAACCAACTAAGCCACCCAGGCGCTCCACATTACACTTACTTTAGCTCCTACTATGTGGAAAGCAGGAAATCGTAGGGCTAAGAATTTGGGCATGGTTGGGGGGTAGATTCAAGGAAGCGGCACACACAGTTCCTGCCCTCCAGTAGCTTGCCATCTACGCAGTAGACACTGAGCAGCAGGTGGTTGAAGTGAAGGAACCCTTTTCCATTAGGGTTTCACCTCTAATTCTTTTAGCTGTTGTTTCCCCTATGACATGTTTCTCCTCCTTTCCCTTCTCCTGAGTCTCCATTCTCTGGTTTGCATGGGTTGCAAAGCTATTTTGAAGCAAATAGCACCTTCTTACAGCAACATGGAGGCTATAGCAGGTAAAGCCCTAGCGAGCTGCAGCTGTACTAACGAGAGGGGAGATGGGATTTGTGGAGCCTGGAGAGGAGAAAGAAGGAAAGATGACTGTGTTTGGAAAATGCAACTTGTTTTTAAAATCACTAGTGACTTAATGGAAAGACCTTCCCCACCCTTCACCATACTAGAATCACTTCTTAAATGGTACAGGTAGGATGAGCAGAGCCCGTCTTTCTGCCTACTCCAGGGTCTTTGCTCTGTTATTGAACTTGCCTTCCACACTGGAAAAGTCCACAGAAATAGGCCTCTCTTGAGCCTCTTGCTCAGGGTCAGGATGGTTGGGTGTTTAACTCAGGTCATTCTGATGTGAAGGTAGTACAAAAAGACACAGGATAGGTGAGAGTTCCAGGAACCTCCAAGTTCTAAACTTGGATTTTCTTTTGTCTGTTTCTTGAGTGAATGAACAAAAGACCCTGTTGTCCAAAGGTTTCCAAGAGGCTTGAGAGTACATCTGTAGAAATGGCTTTTGCAAGTCTGTTCTGGCCAGGTGGGTGCATTCTTCACAGCCACAGGGTGGCATCAGGCAGGCATTTTAGGAGTCCTGGCCTCCTGGATGGCCATCTACCATCCCAGTCTTCTCCCCACTCTGGGAAGGAAATCCTTTTGGGACATCTGCAGTCTCAATTCAAGAAACAGTGTCACAAATATTGGCTTGGTCATCAAAGGAGGCTGGAGAATGCTCCTTGTCATCAAGCAGACATGAATTGTGAAAGTGTTCTGTGATGATAGCCCAGGGTGATGCTGGGGAGAGCCTGACTTCGACATATTCATTAATGAGTCTCAGTAGTGGATTAAAGTGCCAGTGAGGCGATTTGGGCAGGCTTCACTATCTAACAGAATTTGAGGGTGACATTAATATACATCTTAAAATGCAACAGCAATTTATGTAGTGTTCTGGGCTACCAGAGGATGGGGAAGACTTTCTGATACCAGCGATTCTTGAACTGCCTATTGCTAGAGCATGTTCCCCAGTCACCATTCCTTGACCTGTGCTCATAATCCCCCCAGGTGACCCAAAAGGTGGTGTGAACCCCAAATGTTCACATATCGTGGGCTGATGGGTCCTTGAATGCCCCTCTAGTTTCATAATTGACCTCTAAGGCCTGAGACTTTGAGGTAGACTGAGGAGAACAGTGCCCCTTTCCTTGTTCTCCATGTTCCTGTCTGCAAGGAGTGTCAGGAAGACCCGACTTGCTGTCAGCTACATTTGTTCCTCTTGTGATGACCCATCTTGTATCTACTTGACTGCTCGAGTTTGGGCTTTTAGGTTGGTCTTCAGAAGCTGCTAGACATTTTAACTCACACATTAAAGTCAAGGGCTCATAAGTGACAGTTGCTTTGCGGCTCTCTGTGCATGCTTCATAAGGACGGGGCAAGGGAGGGGCTGCTCAGTTTTCAAATAATAGGTGCCTTTTATCTGGTACTTTCTGTGGCTCAGGCTGCTATAACAAAATACCATAGACGAGAAGCTTAAACAACAGACATTTATTTCTCACAGTTCTGGATACTGGGAAGTCCAGGGTCTAAGTGCTAGCAGATTCAAGTTCTGGTGAGTGCCTCCCTCCCACTTCCTGGCTTATAGGTGTCTACCTTCTTGCTACGTGTGCAAGTAGAGGGGGGTGGGGCGCCTATGTGGCTCAGTGAGTTAATAAGCTTCTGACTTCGGCTCAGGTCATGATCTCACAGTTCTTAAGTTCGAGCTCCACTCTGCTGTCATCACAGAACCCGCTTCTGATCCTCTGTTTTCTTCTCTCTCTGCCCCTCCCCTGCTCATACTCTGTCTCTCTCAAAAATAAGTAATCATTTAAAAAAGAAGAAGAGAGAGAGAGATGTCTCTCCTTGTCTCTTCCTCTTCTCATAAGGGAACTATCTCCCTCACGACCTCATCCAAACCTAATTACCTCCCTAAGGCTCCACCTCCAAATACCATCCATCACCTTAAAGGTTAGGGCTTCAACATATGAATTTTGGTGGAACACAGACATTCAGCCCATAACACAGATGAAAGGAAGGAAGCAATGTCTTAGACCCCATCTGGTATAGGAGGGAAATACAGTGAGAGAACCCTCTGAGGGATAGTAACTAACTGGAGAGTAACTGGAAGTGTGTTTTGTGCCCTCCTGCCCTAGCCTGATCTCCTGCACTGTTCATGAGCCTCAGACATGGCCTTCATCCTCAGAGGGCTTCCCCTTTGGTGATACACTATGAAATAATTTAAAACTGCAGGACTTAAATAAATAGCAATAAATAGAAAACGTTAAGAAAAGTCATTGCAAAATATGTAGGATGAATTTGGGAGAAAGACATTTGGAGTGGGCAGGGTCACAGAGAGAAGAGTGGGGCTTGGTTTGGGCCTCAGGGGAACTAATGAGGGCGAGAGGGGACAGGCTGAGTCTCCCAGGCCACCATAGATGGCTGGAGCCACAGGCAGAGAGGTGGGCACGGCTACTAGGCCAGTGCAGCAGAAGCAGCCATTTTTCTTGGAGGCCGAAGGGCTCAAGTGCTCTCGTTTACTTTGCTTCGAGAAACCCGCCTGACCAGTTTCCTTGGTAGTTGCTATTTTCTTTGCGTTCCTGTTCACCAAGACACCGATGTGACTGTGCCAGGTGCTTCTGATTTCTTGGGCTTTTTTAGACCCAAACCTCACAATTTAGGATCTGAACTGCCAGAGACTTTAGCCTAGTAATCTGTTTACTTTGAGCTGATTATATTCCTGCTTTCCCCTCCAGCAGTGAGGTCTCAGCTGAAAGGAAGATTAGGCAAAGTCCCCCAGAGCACGTGCATCATGTGGGCAGGTGCACGCAGCTCGTAGGGGATACTATTTGAAAGGTCACCACTTACACAACATATCTTTGAAGACCTTTGGCAGTGCTTTCTGTCAGAAGATAGGCAGCAGCATTTAAAGCTGACGTGCTGAATCTTAGCTTGGGAACTCCAACCCGCAGACCCTGGGAAGTGAGCATCTGCTTTTCATGCTGGTGTGACTTGGCTCTGGAAGGTTGCTGCATTACCCACTTTCACTTTGATTTTACATGCCACGTTTTCTCTGGGGCACAGTCTTTACCCTGCTCTTAAGATAAATCAGTGTTTAAAACATAAAAAGAGAAAATAAGCGTTAAAAAAGGGTGGGGGGCTCCTAGGTGGCTCAGTCGGTTAAGCATCTGACTTCGGCTCAGGTCATGATCTCATTGCTCAAAGGGTCATGAGTTCGAGCCCCGCATCGGGCTCTGTGCTGACAGCTCAGCCTGGAGCCTGCTTATGATTCAATGTGTCCCTGTCTCTCTGCCACTCCCCTAATCGTGTTCTGTCTCCCTGTCTCTCAAAAATAAATAAACATTAAAATTTTTTTTTTTTAAGTTTAAAGACAACATGGGGCGCCTATGTGGCTCAGTCAGTTAAGTGTCCGACTTTGGCTCAGGTCATGATCTCACAGTTCATGGGTTCAAGCCCCACATCAGGCTCTGTGCTGACAGCTCAGAGACTGGAGCCTGCTTCGGATTCTGTGTCTCCCTCTCTCTGCACCTCCCCTGGTCATGATCTGTCTCTCTCTGTGTGTCAAAAATAAACGTTAAAAAAAAAAAGATGTTAATGTTTTCCTGGCCTGGCCACAGTGTTTGAGAAGTTGCAGGAAAACCCAGGATCTGTGGCTTTCCCTTGCTTCACAGAACTGTGCAGCCATAACCAAGGAGGAACATATTCAGGGTTGAAGGATAATCTTTTATGTAGACCACTTACTGTGATCTTAGGCTTTAGATGGTAATTTTTCCATAAGCTTTGTTCTCTCCTGACATAGGGTTTCCCTCCGAGCTGACCAGTCCACCACTTGGAGGCTTTCATGGAATTCTTTTTATCTAGACCCAGAAAAAATAAGGGGTTTCTGAGGCTGCTCATCTCCCAACACACCATCTTGTCAATAAGCTCACATACACGGGGTGAAACCAAGGTGCCAGAGTGGTCAAATATGGTTTTAGGTGTCTGGAGACAAATAGGTATTGCTTTTTTTTTTCCTGCTCACTCTTTTTGAGTCAGAGGTTGAAAAGTTTCATTGGTATGTCATCTGGGCCTTGCATGTGTAGAATTTTAGTTTTAGGACAGTGGTTCAGTCTGATTTAAAAGGGGTGGTATGTTATATGCCTTGACTTTCTCTAGTTCTTGCCCTAAGGATAAAGAAGGGTGGGTAGGAAGATATAACAGTGTTTGCAAAAAAGGTGCTCCTTCATCCTCTTACCAGATCCAACCTGAGGCATTTGTAACAAGGAGCCAGTCCCTGTCACTTTCTTAGGTTTCCAGGCTGTTCCTAAGAGAGATTGTCACAGCTAGATGGCCACAGTTTAGCATGCTTCTGAAAGATCTCAGGTAAGTAGCCAACACTTTTTCAAAGTTTATTAAGGTCTAATTTACATACTTTTTTCAATTACATGAAATATGTATCATTTGAAAGGTGGTTCAATGTTACTATTCAGGCTTGTTCTCTTTTAGTTTCCTTCCTTCCTTCCTTCTCTATACCCAACGTGGGGCTTGAACTCATGACCCTGAGATGAAGAGTCATATGCTCTACCGACTGAGCCATCCAGGTGCCCTTGTTCGCTTTTAATTTTACTTTCCACATGAAAGTTTAACCTGGTAATGATCAAAAGGCTGAGGCCATGGAGTCAGTCTCACAAGGCCTACTAAGTGGATGCCAGACTCCTTAGCTGGACTGCAGACTGAGTGCCTTGCACTGCAGCCAAATATGGGTGTTGCTGACCCTGCCACACAGCCTTGGTTGCTCGCCTCCAAGTCCTTGCTCACACTGTTCTTTCTAGCCAGACAGGTGCCTCCCTTCTCTCCCTCGAAATCCTGAACCTTCATTGAGGCCCAGTTCAAAAGTCAACCCTTCCTCATAACTTCCCCAAGGTAGGTGTGACCTACACTCTCCCTGAATGCTTTTTTAGGCCTTGACTTATCCTGCCTCTCGTTACAGCATACTTGGCCAGCACACTCTGTAAGGCCAGGACTTATTTTCTTCTGTGTCTTCCATCCAGAAAGGTATTTTTTAGACATAGCCAAGTGGGGAGTTAGCTTTTGTTTGTTTGTAATGTGACTGTGACTTAGACCTCATGACATTTTTCTGAGATTTAAGAGCCCTGGTGTGAAGTTGCCCACCACACAACTCTAGATGAGGCCCTGTGTGACTTTCGGCCTGGTTTGTGTCATCTCTGAGGAAGTTTTCTAGCTCTTAGTCAAATACAGTCTCAGCAGGAAAACAGAAAAAGTGGATTTAGAGAACATCTCCATTATGGATTCAGAAAACAAATCACCATCATGACAGTGGAAGGACTGGTGAGGGAATTGGGCATCTTTAGCCTGGTAGAGAATACCTCACAAAGACTTGGGCTCATTAAATGCTAGAATTGGAAAGCAACTTAGAGACCTCTGAGGCTCCGGTGTCCTGCAAAGCTCTTTCTTCATTTGTAGTTCTGATTGATAGAAAAGGAAATTCTTGTTAATTCATTTCACATTCTCAACTGAGAATGACATTGTAGCTCAGAATTTCAAATTTGATTTCTTTTCTCGTATTTCAAATTCAAATGTGCTGCTGTGTGTTTAACAAAAGCATAGTTTACACTTGATCTCAGCCAAAAGGCCGAGAAGCGATAACAAGATCATAGTTTAAAAACATTGCTTATTCTGTTGTTCAGTGTTCCTCATCCACAAATTCATCAAACAAAATCCAGATAAACTTGGGTACCACTTTTTTTCTTTTTTAAGTTAGGTATCATGCCCATTGTGGAGCCCAATGAGGTTGAGACCTGAGCAGAGATCAAGAGTTGGATGCTTAACCTATACTGAGCCACCCGGGTACCCTTTGGTACCACTTTTTTACTGGAAAATTGCCTTTTTTGCCTTGTTGGCTGGGGAACTTAGAGCCAAACATGTTCCTTATCAGAAGTAAGTGACTCAAGCCAGGTGCTTGGTAAATTGATTTCCCCACTTGCTTTCTTTTTTTTTTTCTTTTCCCTTAAGCATCCAGAGGAGGGCCTGATCATATTAGATGCTCAAAAATGCTTGTTTAATTAATGGATGTCCTTAAGAATACAATATTGTATCATCTTTAAAAATACTAGTTTTGGGGCGCCTGGGTGGCTCAGTCGGTTAAGCCTTCAACTTGGGCTCAGGTCATGATCTTGTGTGTTTGTGAGTTTGAGCCCCACGTCGGGCTCTATACTGACAGCTTGGAGCCTGGAGCCTGTTTCTGATTCTGTGTCTCCCAATCTCTCTGCTCCTCCCCTGTTCACGCTCTGTCTCTCTCTCTCTCTCTCTCTCTCTCTCTCTCTCTCTCTCTCTCTCTGTCTCTCTCAAAAATAAGTACACATTAAATTTTTTTTTAAATATTAGTTTTGATGAATCATCAATGAGATGGGAAATATTAATGATACAATTTCAAGTGACAACTAAAGTTGCCGAATTGTATGTACACAGCATGTTTCCATCTCTGTGAAACCTGTTTTTTGTTTACTTATTACACAGTATTATACAGTATCACAATGGTATGAAGAGTGGTTCTGAGTTATATTAAATGTGATTTTTTTCCTTTTTTAGATTTTATGTTTTACAAAAATTCTATGATAAGCTTATATTAATTAATAGTTAATGAAATGAATGCATATGAATAGTTTAAAATCTCAAATGTTTACAATAACATATTAAAAAAATAATCCTTTTCCTGTTCTCTCCTTTTCTGGCTCTCCAAAGTAAAGAAATAGTAAATCTAAGTAGCCCTCTATGTGTTACATAACAGAGCTAAAAGACAGTAGGGTCATAGAAAAATAATCAGATAAAAAAGTATTTCCACCAGGAAGGAAACCATAGAAAAAGCTTATAGGAAAGGAGGGGGTAGTTCTCTGTGGACACTATTTGTACAATGGTGTAAAATTAACTATTATTTACCTCAAAAATGTGATATTAATAAATTAGGAGGGGTGGAAGGATAAGTGAGAGCTATTGAAAACCAATAGGCAATTCCTGAAATGTAAAAAAAAAAAAAAGTAATAAACAGCAAGAAGAAGCAATTATTTAGAAATGTGTTATAAAAGAAAGAGTTTAAATATTTGAAAGCAGTTTCTTTTTATAGTGACTTACGTTTTGTTTTTTTTTTAATTTTTTTTTTCAACGTTTATTTATTTTTGGGACAGAGAGAGACAGAGCATGAACAGGGGAGGGGCAGAGAGAGAGGGAGACACAGAATCGGAAACAGGCTCCAGGCTCTGAGCCATCAGCCCAGAGCCTGACGCGGGGCTCGAACTCCCGGACCGCGAGATCGTGACCTGGCTGAAGTCGGACGCTTAACCGACTGCGCCACCCAGGCGCCCCTATAGAGACTTACGTTTTTGAAAGTTAAAGTTGTAAAAGGAACATGTGCCTTTGGTTAAAAACCAAAGCAGACAGTGCCATTCCTGGCGTGCGGTGGCCACTGCTGGCATTCTTGTTGACTTGGATTCCACACTTAGTTTGTTGTTCCTTAGCTTGTGTTATATGTATTTTAATATTGTAAGGTATCGGAAATTCATCTTGGAAGTACACTGGCTTATTGGTTTTATTTCAATCTCAGATGTTTAAAAAATTACCAATAATTGGATTCCTGATATCCAGAAAACATGTTTCTTATATCAGCTTTATCATATGTACTCCACTTCTTAACTGCCGTTGGCACAGGTCAGGGTGGTTCTGTGGGGTGCTCAGATATATATTGGATTGTCCCTGGATTGTAACCAGTAAGCTCTCCCTTCCAGCATTCTACAACCTCATCCTAATCTCTCCAAATTCATTTTTTTTAATGTTTATTTTTTTCATTTTTGAGAGAGAACACAAGTGGGGGAGGGGCAGAGAGTGGGGGACAGAGGATCTGAAGTAGGCTCTGTGCTGTCAGCGCAGAGCCCTATGTGGGGCTTGAACTCATGCACCTTGAGATCATGACCTGAGCGGAAGTTGGACGCTTAACCGACTGAGCCACCCAGGTGCCCCTCTCCTAATTCATTTTAACATCTTTCCTTCTTCCCCCACCAAAACTAATTTGTGCTTAATCCAAGTTCTGTTATTTTCCTCACTACATTTGTTTTCACCTGTGAAGCCCAGAATGACATCTAGTGTTTCTCATTGCCACTTAGAATAAGGTCTTCCCCATGCATGTGTCTGTAGGAACATCTGACAGAATGCCTTCCTTGCTTTAGGAAACTCAGTTTCGAATGCAGTGCAAATGCGTTCAGATTTGATCCTGTCCCACAGAGCTGGGAAAGAACCTCTTGGGCAGAGTGCCTCCTTAATCGGCTGGCCTCAGCCCCTCTCCATATTGCTTCACATGCATAAATTGAGGGAGGTAAAGGGCTCTGTGTCAGAGTTTGAGTATTTTCATTTTCAGATAATCTGATACTGATGTCTTAAGAATTCTGTTTCACAGAGTTTAAAAAGTAGATGGGTATTTCACTCTGCACAGTTTTACTACATTCTGTATTTCATTTGGGCCTGCATGTGGGGAAATAGCGTGTTTTACTTTGCAGCTTCCAGGTGAGCCACAGACCACCACACTGCAGGTAGAAGTCTAAATCTTGGAACTAATTCTGGGAAATCCCCTGGGCTGTGTGTACAAGTAAGGTGTTAAAGAGAATATAAAAAAGAGAGCCTAGATTGCAAGTAGAAAAATACAAACTTCTCACTGAAATCACCCATCCATAGTGACTCTACAAGGAGAGATCCAGTGGATGAGAAAAGTAGACACTTTCAAACACAGGTGAGTTTATTGAGCAGGGAGCTCAGGTGTGAAGTGTCACCTTCACCAGAGCCAAAGTCAGCAGTGGATCCTGAAGGATTTGAGCTTGTAGTTTTGGTTTAAATTTGCCTTCAAAATCCACCCCACTCTGCGATTATCCAATTACATGTGAGGGTGGATTAATGTGCCTAAAGCTCTTTTGATGTGTCACTTCCCTACTCTGAAACCTTCAGGGGCCACTGGATTGGGTAATATTCAAGGCCTTCCAAAATTGGCCCCAGACATTTGTTTCCAACCTCATTTCCTAGGACTTCCAGCTGCAGCCATGCTGGGCTCCTCCTTTTCCTCAAGCCTGGATGGTATAGCTCCCTTCCCACCTTTTCCCACCTTTCCTGTTATCACTTTACTGTGTATGTCCTGCCAGAGGACCTGGCCTCCATCCTAGGTTAGTTAGGTGTGGGATGTAGGTCACATTATTCTTCCTCCCTGAGCCTCCATCCCCCCTCCCCCCATGTAAGAGCAAAAGACTGGACTAGGAGGCTTCTTGGTGGGGTCCTTTTGAACTTTACCATTCTGTGGGTGAGCATCAGCCTTAGATTTTTTCCTTAGTGGCCCCAGGGCACAGGGCCCTTTTCTGTGTCCCTGCAGCATTTACCATTTGTTGTTTGAGATGGTTGTTAACATGTTTACCCTGCTTTCAACTACTTTTTGAAGAGATGTTTGTAAACTGAGAGAGCCCTTTGGTAGACTAACTTGTTTCCCTAGGATGTGGGTGAGGGAGAGGACCACTGAGTGTGTTCTACTTTGGACTTCCACCTTGTATCTGGAAGCTTCGAGGAGATGGGACTCATGAAAGATTTTCTTATTCCCCTTCTTGGGAGAGTGGGATGTCTCTTTGAGAAGAGGCACATATCTATAACATCAAGATGGAAAAGAGGATGCAGACTCCTGGAGAATTCCCTTTGGTCTTCTCTGAGGCTGCTGGGTCTGCACTCATTCTTTGGGGTGTTCTTCCTCCACAATCCTTTCAAGACTGCCAGGGTAGGATGGTAACTTATCTTTCGCTGTGTGTTTCAGGGCCCTATTTGATTACGATCGAACTCGGGACAGCTGCCTGCCAAGCCAGGGGCTCAGCTTCTCCTATGGTGACATTCTGCATGTCATCAATGCCTCTGATGATGAGTGGTGGCAGGCGAGACTGGTGACCCCACATGGAGAAAGCGAGCAAATCGGTGTGATCCCCAGTAAGAAGAGGTGAGTTGTCATGATCATGAGGCCTTCCCTGCCTTCTTCTTGGTATTGATTTCTTTTTTTTTCCCTATTCTACTGTAAGTAAGTTGCTTGAGAGCAATGGATGTGCTCTATTATTCCTTTTTAGTAGAGAGTTTGTGCTCAGGATGTGGTTGTGACTCGGTGAGCCAAAAAGTGGCTTCTGAGACCATGCACTGGCAGTAAGTAACAGGACTTCTTTCTGACTCCAAAACAGGGTGGAAAAGAAAGAAAGAGCTCGATTGAAAACTGTGAAGTTCCATGCCAGGACAGGGATGATTGAGTCTAACAGGGTAAGTGGGGATCCCCAAGGAAGTGCAGCCAACATTGAAGAGGAGTAAGAAGCTTGGAGTCTGTCCGGTGGATAAGAGAACTGGGGAGCACAACAGAATATCTCTCTTTCAGCGGGCTGGCTCTGTCATATCAGAATACTGACTGCTTTTCAGAAAGCAGAGCGAGGGCACTCAAACTCTGTGTCCAGTGTATACTCCCTCCCCCTGGGTTACTGGCTCTTGAATATGTGTTGGAGTTGGACTGTCTGGAAGGCTGACTTATTTGGAACACAAAAAACCACCTGTGGGTATCTCCCTGGCTGCAGACCCTGTCGGAGCTGTGGGGACCCCTAACAGAAGCTGGCCTTGTTGTCCAGTGAGGAAGGTCAGCCTCAGAGCTCCGACCAACCCCTCAGACCAATGAGCCATGAGGGCTCAGTCATTCACCCCTTTTCTTCTGTGAGATTCACAGGCCAAAGAACTTCTGGAGCAGTAGGAGGGAAAAGAGACACGGAGTAGATGCCTCTGTGTGAATGTATCAGTGGCTCCTTAGGGCATGTGTCCAGGAGGCTACCATGACGTTTGTCCTTTAGAAAGTTCCAGTGAGTGCTGTGAGTCTGGATTAGGTAGAAACCTCTAACATCCCTACAACATTTTCCTGTAAACATAATTTTCCTCTTACATCAACTTTTCATTTAATCTCATAGACTCCATTTGTGAGAGATGGTCTTTTATTTAGCTCACCATTGTCTCCATTTTAGTTTTTCTTGCATGCTTTAAAATCCATTGTTCTGTTTTTTTTTCTTCTGTCCTTCCCCTCCATCTTCATGTTCTTTCACAGTCGATCAAAACGAAACGTAAAAAGAGTTTCCGCCTCTCTCGAAAGTTTCCATTTTACAAGAGCAAAGAAAACATGGCCCAGGAGAGCAGCATACAGGAACGTAAGTAGCAGCAGGGTACAGAGAGCAGACTGCCCACAGCCCCGCCCTCTCTTCCTCATTTGCACCTCCCCCTATGAGAAGACAGCGAGAGAGAGTGTGTGTGTGTGTGTGTGTACATGTGTGTGTGTGTGCACACGGGCACGCACACGTGACTGTCCATCCATCCATGTGTGCATGCATGTGCGGGCATACTCTCTCATTTGCAGAGTCAGCGTAGAAATTGGTGTGCAGAGCGAGACACTGGGTCTCTCGTCCAGCTGCTCACTCTGAAAGAATGTTGGAGGCTCTAAGGAAGAAATGGTTCCAAGCCTGCCCTAGCAGGAAGTCCCTGGCACTGGTGTTGGGGGTGCCAGGCTGAGCTCTGCCACGGTGGTGATGAGCAATATTCAGCTATAGTGTCAGGTTTGGAAGAATGTTTTTTAAGAGAACCAGGTCTAGGGACACAGTGTTGCTCTCCTGGCTTCTTCCTCTTGTGTTTTCTTTCCCTGAACTTCACTCTTCTATGTTAAGAGAAGAGCTCTCTCTTCCCTAGACACCTGGAGTGGGACCTGCTTCCTGAATTACATGCATGCGCATATGCACCCAGGGTGTCCACACGGCTCCAACAGACTCAGTGTCATCCCAGAATGATCACAGAGCCAGCCTTCAAAATAAATTCCTTCCTGCTCACAGGAATTGACATGGAAGGGGGATTACTTGACATTGTCTAAGTAAAGATTTATTGCAAAACAATAAACAGTAGAAAAGGCCATAACTGAGCTATATAAACTTTTAAGAACCAATTTAATCCTGAGAAGTACTCATGTTCTGCCATATGCCTTGGAAACTAACTGTTCTGACCCTAACCGTAAACACCAGGTCACGCTGGTGAAATATTTCTCATATGGCTCATGGTGAATTGTAAACGTCTCCCCTGCTGCCCCGCAAGGAGGGGCTCTGGGGTCCTGGGCTGTGGGGACTGGCAGGAGATGGACTAGTTCCAGTTGGGAAGATCCTTTGTCTAGGCCAGCCTGATTCACAGTCATGGTCTACATAGGTCATTGCCACCTGGACTGGTAGCTACTAGATCCAAGGGTGCCCTCATCCAAATGGAGGTTAAGTCTCATAATCCTGGCCAGTTCAGTAAGAAGCACTAGGTGCAGTTAGTTCTGCTTGTGAGCAGTAGGAGGTGGTCTAAAGTGAGATCAGTTCACTTCAGTTCACTGGATCAGCCTCAGAACCTTCATGCCAGACCCAGCCTGGGGAGGGTTTGCTGTTGGGTTGCCCAGCTAAGGGTTGGGGTGAGAGTTGAAACTGCCTAGCGCTTATTGTCTAGAAGCTGGGCTCATCCCCTGTGGTCTGTGCAACTCAGGTCAGTGTTGAAGGCCATATCTCACACTGCATGAAGCTTTCCTTGAAGGGTTTGGACAGAGTGAGTCAGTATTGGGCAAAAAGCTCCTTGGGATGATGATAATTCTGCTTGCTCTTTTGTGCACCCTCGGAGGGAAATGGTGATTTCAGGGGCAGAGCAGAGACCTGGGTTCTGTAGCTACAAATTTAGTCAAACCAGGTACTCTAAGCCTTGGAAAGTCACCAGGCCGGTCCTGTTGGGCTGTAGACTATAGATCACTTCAGAAAGGCCCTCCGGCAGCAAGTTGGACAGCATAAAATACAGGTATCTTATCTGACGTTGGGGCATTCTTTCTGTAGCAGAGTTCTTAACCTCACTATAATTATAGGTCTTCATAGTATTTCATACTTCTGTCACTAATGCTCACCTTGCTCTGTATTCTTCCTTCCCCTTGTCTTTTTTCTCAATTTTCTCTTTTGTCCCCATTTCTTTCCCTCCCTCCCCCACCCCCTCCTTCCCTCCCTCTTTGTCCTTGCTGTCTGTGAAATCAGGACTTCCCTGGGTTAAGTGACGATTATTATGGAGCAAAGAACCTGAGTAAGTCAAACTTACACACCACTAACTCTATTTCTGGCATGAGTGGAGGTGCTGGGGATGGGGGTATAGGGAACGTGGGTGAGGGCAAAGGGTGAGGGGAGGACAGTGTTGAGAGAACTCATACCACAGCAGGAAGAGGAACAAGTGGCTCTGAGTGTCACACTTTTGCTCTGGATCCCTGGTACCCTAATAAAAGCCTGTCACTCATGTCTGTGTTTTCCTTTTGTACCTTGAAGGAGTGGGGAGCCATCTTGGCTCCCCGCCTTAGAAACAAGGTGGGCAAGAAGTACTTCTTCAGGGGTGACCACTCAGCTCATCTAGCCTATTGTTGAGGTGAGGGGTGCCTGCTGGTTGGATTCTTCTCCTAGTGACACAACATTAAAGAATTGGGCTTAGGAATGAGGTGTTTCAGTCTCTCTGAGGGCAAGAGTACTATGGAGCCCTTTACCCAACATGCATCTGGGACATCCCAGCAGGTTCCAGGGGCCTCAGCAAACAGCTGTGGGCTGGCTTTCCATGGAGCATCTCTAAGGGGCTGAGCTGGGGGGCAGGTCTCAGTAGCATTTATGGACCATATATATCTAATGCCTTAGCTTGGGAAAACTCTGACCTCTCCCGTCTGGAAGATAATTCTGGAGTTGAAAATGAAGGAACCTAGATGGCAGGACCTTAGCGTACCCTCTGTGCACAGAGGGGCGCGTACACACGGCTCTGCTGGGCAGGTTCCGTCCAGGTATACTCTCCTTCAATAAGTAATAAAGTCACGAAGGCAAAGGAGCTTCCTCAGGGGATTGCTCAGGAACTAGCCTTGGGGGCCACCACAGCCAGTCCTTCCTATGGGGGCCACAGCATATCACAGTCTGGAACAGTGTCATCTTGGCTGAAACGAGCAGTGTCTCTGTCCATAGTTTGTTGTATCTGTGTCCCATCTTCATTTGCCTGTTGTCTTGGGAGCAGTGGGCTCTGTTTGGGCCACACGGTGCCTTGTGCCTCCTTTGAGCGTGGCTGCTCTGCCCACACTCAGATGTGGACAAGTCCTGGTGGTCCGAGGCAGGAGGGTTGCCGTGGCCTCCATATGTTCTTTGTTGTCTCTGTGTTTTGACATGTCTGTCTTCTTGTGGCTGGAGGAGCATCATCCCTCACCATTGAGGCCAAGCTAGGAGGAGGAAACTAGACAGTGGTGGCAGGAGGGCTCTTGGTGCCACCGAATGGTCAGAGCATTGTTCCCTGGTGACAGCTCAACTTAGCCAGTGCTTAGCCTCTTATTTCTGGAGCACTGCACAGTTCTGTACACTTCAGGGGCTCTGTCTGGGCAGGAAATTCAAGAGCAACCTGGTCCCTGGACTTCTCTTTGCTGCTGTCCCTGCCTTGCCTTTCCTATTGTTAGCTTTGGGAGATGTGTTTTGAGATAGGATTTGGAAACCACCCAAGTCAGTTCTTTTGATTCAGACGAAGAAGATGCTGCCAAAGAATGGAAGGCTTGTAGTGTCCAGGGAGGGACTTGGCAGACTGAGAGGGCTCTGGGGACAAGTGCAAGATGGTCAGGGGCTCTGGATTGGAGCTGTGCCTCCCAGTTGGTAGCCCGGATGTGGCAGGCCTCTCGTGGCCTGACTTGGTTGGCAGCTCAGAGTCTTGCTCCTGGAGCATTTGAGTTTTGTGCCACGTGTGACCTCTCAGTGGTGTGTTCTGAATCGGAGTCTCTTTCTTGTTGGCTTGCAGAGGGAGTGACATCCAACACCAGTGACAGCGAAAGCAGTTCCAGTAAGTGTGTGTCGCTCTCCCTCATGTCATGTAGCTCCACCACGTGTCCTGGCCATCATCCTCATTCCAGCATTGCATGGCTGCCGTTTCCGTTCAGAGGCTACTGCTTCTTTTAGTCATGTACACTTTGAGATCCTGGAAATGCTGTGGCCATTTTGTCCTTATGGGGTGGGGTTCGGGCCATGAATTAAAGGAGAGTATAAGCCCCGCACTTCTGGCCAGGACCTGACTGAAAGCTGTCCCTGGGGCCCTGGGAAGGGTGAGCTGTCAGTAAGTCAATCCCTGCCACGGGCCTCACGGGCTATAAATGCTGCCAGTTTTACACATGGGTTTGGAGACCAAAAGGCAAATGGCTCCCATGGGATATTGTCCTGAATTGCCTTTCCAGGTCTCTAGGATTTCCTGGGTTAAGGCTCGGTGTCCTTGTCTTTTTTTTCCTGACTTAAATGATCCAGGAACTGCCTAGTTTTCCTTCAGAGATCCTATGACCAAGCCAGAGAAGCCACAGTTGAAACCCTATGACCTTTGAGAGCACTGGCCTCTTGGGAGCTGTGGCGAGAGGGCCTTGTACAGTCTGCCCACGAGTCTTAGGCTCAGAGGAAGCCCGTGAGCAAGCATCCCAGGGCCTGATGCAGATGTTGCTGCCTTCCCCAGCACTGCCACCAGCCACCTGGGGACCTCTGGGCACCCAGCACCAAGTGGCTTGGTGACTGTTTTAGGAAAAGCTTGTCACTGCTGGATATACAGAGCTCTACCATGAGGAGAGAACAGGGCTCAGCATTGCTCTAAAGGGCGCTGGGGACCTTAGCCCAGCCTTGAGCCACTTGTCTGGATGTTTGTCCCAGTGTAGGGGGGAGGGAGAGGTAAACCGTTAAAAGGGCAAAGTTAGGCTGCAGCTTTGGGGGCCTGCGTGAGTGCCCTGATTCCCCTGCCTGCAAATTATGGGATGTGGGTAGTGTTTCTCGACCTGTTGAAGCTTCCTCATAATCCTTACCAGAGCAAGAGGGTAACTGAGCACTGAGGGTAACTGTGACCTCTAAGGACAGTTCCTGAGAAATTGGGGTGGGTTTGGGTGGAGGCTTCCTGGCTGGCGGGTCGTGTCCCTTTGGTCAGCTATATTTTGCTGAACAAGAGGACTCCTGATTCCTGTCCCAGGGGTGGTGAAGGGCTTCCCGTCCTTTCTTGTTGGTGGGAAGCAGACAGGCCCACAGGGCAGGTGTTAGCAAGTACTGCCTGACCAGGCTGTTTTCTGGCAGAGGTGGGGGTGGGGTGAATGTTGTAGGGGGACCAGGACACAGGGAGGCAGATTATAAAGTGCTAACATGTCTCCCTGTTTTGTTGCAGAAGGACAAGAGGATGCAATTTTGTCATATGAGCCAGTGACGCGGCAAGAAAGTAAGCCCCCTTCTGAGAGTCTTGCCTTCAAGCTAGTGTCATGGTCGTGGGCCAGCACAGCGGTTGGCCGTGTGGGCAGAGGGGAGAGCGTGGGTGGAGTATGAAGGCATGGCTCGTTGCACACCCAGCCCCTGGGCACCTCCTTCTCTTCGACAACTTTCTATCATTCATAGAGAAGGGGGAAAGGAAACCCAGTGTGCACCCCTTGCCATACCTTTGTTGCTGCCCCAGGTGCCTTCCAGAAGATAGGGCAGGTTTGCAAAGATGGCAAAAGTCAATTTTGGTGGGCGTGACCGTTGCCAAAAGAAAGGTTCTGGTCCCTCCCTCCAGTGGCTCCTCTGAGAAAACCTTGCCTAGCTGCGGGTGCCCATGCAGAGATTTCTCCTGAATCTGCTGGGAGGGGAGATGTTTCTGACTTCAGACTTGCCTTAGCCTTAGATATTTTCAAATTAAAGGCTCTTTGATGTCTTTGTAGTTAAAAGCTAGAGAATGGGCTGCATACGCTCTGCTCTGTCTGACTGGCGGCTCCAGAGCCTAGGTGTTCTAGGCAGACTTGGAGGTAGAATAGGCTGTCTGGTGGGAGGCCTCACTCACTGCCTCCATGCTCTGTCTCTCCAGTTCACTATGCAAGGCCTGTGATCATCCTGGGCCCAATGAAGGACAGAGTGAACGATGACCTGATCTCGGAGTTCCCGCATAAATTTGGATCCTGTGTGCCACGTAAGAGCCCAGGAGGGTTTTGGGAGTGAGGCATCAGTGCCCAGAGAACTATTGCTCTGATGTTTTATGGAAAGGGTCTGGGGCCAGGTTCTAGGGTTCTCTGGGTACAGGGTATATCTAACACTGTGGAAGAGATTAGGTAGCAATAGATCCCCACAAAGCTCATGGGGTTGGGAGGCCTAAGACATCAGTCTGGCCTGCTTCCTTCCTTGGAGAGAAGTTTGAATGGCAATGGTCAGGAAGGATTGGACTAATGGCGGGGGGCGGGCAGCCCGAGTGGTGTTGACATGGCCTGGTGGACAGCTTGTTAGGTTTGTTGGTTCCCATACCACATTAGGCATCTTCTGCCAGGTTTTGGCCCAGGAAACCCCACCTTTCTGGTCCAGTTTAAGCTAAAGCAAATAGCTCCCTGTGTGTGAGACCTGGTAATTATAAGAGAAGTAGACAAGACAAACTTCTTTTCAGCTGCTTCCCCCCTCACCCCACCACTCATCTGGAAAATACTTGAGTAGCCCCGGGACCCAGGTAGAGAAGAACAGGTCATCTCTTTGGGCCTGGGGTAGGTCATTGTCCTCAACCACACAGCATTTCTTCTCTTCCTTCAGATACTACTCGGCCTCGGCGTGATAATGAGGTGGATGGACAAGACTACCACTTTGTGGTCTCCCGAGAACAAATGGAGAAGGATATTCAGGACAACAAGTTCATCGAAGCAGGCCAATTCAATGATAATCTCTATGGGACCAGCATCCAGTCGGTGCGGGCAGTTGCAGAGAGGGTAAGAGGAAAGGAGATGGCCCTGCTAAATATAACCCTCAAAGGAAAAACAGAAAAGTTCCTGCTGACTCTCCGTTAGGATCCTCCTCCTCCTGGCACAGGGCCAACCAGAGGCGTGTCGGCTCTGTGTGTTCCCAGCCGCTGGAAGGAGGTGGCTGTCTGTCTCCTCCATGCAGCTCACCCCAGCGTGTCCCCCACATGAATAGGGACCCTTCTGCAGATGTGGCCTTTTCTGGGGTAGGAGAAAAAGGTGGAACCTGGGTGCCTCAGGGGTAGAATCTTCTAGGCCTCTCTGGGTGGCCCCAGGTTCCTCCTCCTGCGCCCCCCCCCCAGGCAGATGTTTGGGTTGCCACCCAGTAAGTGCTTGGGACTGGGTAGACAGGGACTGGGTGGGCTGAGAACAAGTCTTTGCCTTTTCAGGGCAAGCACTGCATCTTAGATGTTTCCGGCAATGCAATCAAGAGGCTGCAGCAAGCACAACTTTATCCCATTGCCATTTTCATCAAGCCCAAGTCCATCGAAGCACTTATGTAAGTATTTGCTGAGACTCAGACATTTCCAGCTAGGAGAGGGCCCTAGAAAGGAACAAGAAAATAAACTGTTTTGTTGGGCAGGGGTGAGCCCCAGTGGAAGGTCAAAGGAAAGTCTGTACCCCATCTCTGGTCACTGAAGGCTCCTTCTGATTTGAGTGCCTGTGCATGTATTCCCGGTTGTGCATTTACTTACTTACTTACTTACTTACTTACTATTTATTTATTTATGTATTTATTTATTTAATTTAAAGTTTACTTATTGATTTTGAGAGAGAGGAGAGAGAACACAGGCAAGGGAACGGCAGAGAGAGAGAGATGGAAAGAGAGAGAATCCCAGGCAGGCTCTGCACCATCAGTGCAGAGCCCAACATGGGGCTCAATCCCACGAACTGTGAGCTCGTGACCTGAGCCGAAATCCAGAGCCAGACCCTTAACCGAGTCAGCAACCCAGGCGCCCCATCCTGGTTGTGCTCTAAAACCTGGAAGGTTTGTGGAAGATGTTTAGCTATGGGCCACTGCTGCTCTCAGAGAGCAGCTGAGTAGCTTTTCAAGGAGCCTGGAGCAACCCTTTATGTCAATCAAAACGTAGAATCCAGTTTGTTAACCATTTTTCTTCCGTGTCTGTGGCAGGGAAATGAACCGACGGCAGACATACGAACAAGCAAATAAGATCTATGACAAAGCCATGAAACTGGAGCAGGAGTTTGGAGAATACTTCACAGGTAAGAGTTCCTGCTGCCCGGCTTGGGTAACATGGGACAAGCCAGTCGCCTATTCTGGAAGTGTCTCCAAGAGGCTTAGATACTCGACACAGACTTTCTGGATGCTTTCGAGGTCACACCTTTTGAAAATACTCAGGTGCCTCCCATCCAGCTGGAGGATAATCATTTTTCAGTATCAACCACCACCACCCAGCTGCTTTAGATCATTTTGTTCATCCTATCTTCGTGTCCCTGCCACATCTAAGGCTCCCTGTGTCACTTTGCTTCCTTCCCAACTTGTCCCCTCCCTGATCCAATACTCAGTTTTGCACGTTGTAGGTGCTGAATATATGTTTGTTGATGATGTTGGTTCCTCTGTGTGGTATTCAAGTTGTCTGGCAGCATGTGTGTGTGTGTGTACCTGCTCACCTATCCCGGAAGGTCAGTTCCTAAAAGGTTGTGACGGTTTCTGTGTCCCATGTTGCTTACCTTTAAAGGACAGTGCCCTATGTGTGCAGGTTGATGCTAAGTAAACCCCTGCTGGTGGTGCCACCAGGTTAAGTAGGGAAAGTATGCATGGCCATACTTCTCAGACCTGGGCTTTTGGAGCTCCCTTTACCATTATGTCCCTGTCCTTCCTCATGTGCTGGGCTGGCCTCTGGCATGGAGCAGATATGACAACCCCAGGAGCACTGCCTCTTGCTGAAAACTGTTTCTTTCAGTTTTTTCTTTGGATAACTGAGATTTTCCTAGTCTTCTGCTAAGGCTGTTGAGAATGACCTGCTGCTGGCCTGACGGCAGCCAAGAGCAACATGAGCCACAAGGTCTGGCATCTAATGGATGCTCAGTAAACCTTTTTTAAGCAATACATGTTCCTCTTCGTTGCTGCTTAGTCTCACTGTCTCAGCAAGTTGACATTAAGCCCTGGGCTTGGAGCACCTGCCAGTTTCCCTCGCTGCCCTGGGCTCACAGGCTGGTGAGACTGGCGCCCGCATCCACGTGGGCATCTCTGCTGGACTGAGCTGTAGGGTGGCGGGGTCAGGCTAGATTGCCGGGTTGGGGGGTGCTGTGGAGCACATTAATAATTTTGTTTTCCTCTTCACTGTAGCCATTGTACAGGGTGACTCACTGGAAGAGATTTATAACAAAATCAAACAGATCATTGAGGACCAGTCTGGGCACTACATTTGGGTCCCATCCCCTGAAAAACTCTGAAGAATCCCCACCAAGCACTCTCTTGTGAACAGAAGACATCAAGTCCCTCTTCCCTCCTCCCTCTTCAGTCCTGTCCCCACCAGGAGAACAAATGACTACTGTTCTTGTCCCCTTTTTTAGATATGTCCCAAAAATTGAGTTTTCTAGTCCTGTTCTGTTTTTTTAAATTTTCGTTTGATTTTAGTTTACTTTTTGGGATGATGCCATCTCACTTCATCATGTGACTGTGCCCATTCCTGCATGGACCTTTCCCAAGCGCTAGCGCAGGTGCAAATCCATCAGAGTCATTGTTTTCATAAGAACCAAGCAGAAGCGAAGAGAAGAGAAGAGGACCTGCCAGAAAGATAGGCTCTGGACAGCTGCACGGCTTGTGAGGCGAGCTCAGTGCGCCGCGTGCCGAGATGCCCCGGGCATTTCTGCCTGTCGTGCTGCTGTCACGCGACGCTGAACAGTGTAACGTATGGTGACAGAAAGTATCTTATTTATATATAGATATATATATGTAATTTATATAAAATATATAGAAATTATTATATATATATATTATACACTCTCATATAATATATATATATTCACTCACATTTGGACTAGAAAATCTATGGAGACTTCATCAATGGTACTGTGTTATTAGAGAAATGCTTTAATTTTCATAATCCAATCAGATGGCATCTTATATCCCAACTGGTTGGGGAGGGATCGAAAGCGGTAGTAAGTGCTGTACCAAGGGCACTCGCATATGGTCATTCTCTTGAAAGCGGAGGTTTGCTCTAGGACTGGTCGTGAGTGGGGCTTGTGCCTGGGGGGCGAGAAGGTTGGAGACTTGACCCAAAGGCGCTGCTGCCCTCGAGGTGCGGTCAGTCCTGTGTGTGGACAGAGAGAGAATGGCTAACGATGCTCCATATTAAATTGCCTATTGTTTTCTGCCACCTGATGTGTCTGCATGAGAGGTTTCCTTTTTGTTCATTTTTAAGCTGCTGTTAAACCAAAACCATGTTGTGCTATCGTGTCAGCCTTTTCATTATTCCAAATTTTACTTTTACTATTTAAGTGAATGCGTAGAATCCAATTTGACCGTGTTTTAAAGGCTCATGATGTGGAGGAGCCGGGCCTTGTGATAGAGTAGGTGACCCGGGCTCTGCCGTCCAGTCAGCAGAGGGGAAGTGGGGGCTGC
This sequence comes from Felis catus, assembly GCF_018350175.1. NCBI lineage: Eukaryota > Metazoa > Chordata > Mammalia > Carnivora > Felidae > Felis > Felis catus. The sequence continues at coordinate 57,583,496 of NC_058386.1, forward strand.
TGAGAAGTGGGAGCTGGGGCTCTGTGTTGCGATGTGTCCCTTTCTTTACTCATGCACCCGGGACGCACTGGACTCCACTAAGACCCCTTCGTGCCCCCCCCCAACAGGGACGGGGTGTCACTTGCCTTCCAGTTCTGTGCTGGGATCATGGGACAGCACTGGGCTTGGCCAGCCACGTAACAAGGAGTTTGATTTGGGTTTTGTTCACAGCTGCTTCATATGCCCTACCCTTGCGCCCTCACCAACAGCTGGTAGCTTACTGTTTCCTCAAGAAAGTAGACTTTAAGGCTGTCAGTTTGACCTGTAGAGCTGAGAGTCACTCACTGGCGAGACATGAAACCTTCTTGGTTTTCCCCAGAGTCAGAAGGCAGTGACTGTGGTCAAAGGAGTTTTTCCCTGACCACGAGAGCAGGTGGTCGGGCCCTGCCCCTCCGTGCCCTTTGGAAGCCACCAAGCCTCTCTCGCCCCCACAATGGAGGCATCATGCAGGGGAGGAAGGGGTGGAGATGCTTGGCCCCAGGGGTGAGTCTTTTGTTTCCTAGCCCACTGGGTTGTGACCAGTGCAGATGATGCCACGTTGAAGACGCTTTGAGCACCACCAGCCAAACATAGGAAATCTGTTAACAGTCCTCCTACCAGCATAATGAGGCCAACTGTAAAGTGTGGGGTCCAGACCGAGGGTAAAGAAAGGGCAGCAGCTTTACCTGGGCAGTTCACTGGATTGAAGGCAAAGAGGGATAAGGCAATGGCCGATGGTGACTCTGGTGAGGAGGGGGGTGAGCAGGGAGTGTTGATTTCTCCAGTGTTAACTGATGTACTCTGAGTGGTGCTCAACCCTCTGCCCCTCCCAGGGAAGAAAATCAAGATTCAAAGTAAGCATGACACTAGTTGATTTACCAGTGTTCCTTCCAAGGAGACATATATTTTTTAATAAATGATAGTTGCAATGAACTGTGGTTTGGAGACCTTCTTGAAGGAGTGGAGAAGGGAGGGTGGGGGCACAGGGAGGGTGGGAGAAAGGCTCAAACCTCTGGGGTCCTCAGTGACCGTCTGCTGACTAAGTCAGGTTTTCCTCTGGATGGTTCGAGACCCCTGCGGTTGCACCAGTTCCTTTGTGAAGGCTGTACGCTTGGTCTTCTGCCGTAGCCCCCAAATGTTGCCTCAGATAGCACCAGCCAGTGGGGGGCGTGTCCGTATTCTTGGTGGCAAGATGCTGACATTTCCCCCAAAGGTACAAAAGATGTGAGCCGCCTGCTGCAGCAAAGACATTCGGTAGAGAAAGCAGGGGCCAAGCTAGCAGCAGGAAGCTGAGTCATAAATATGGCAAGAAAAACCTGGCCTGCCAGCTCCCAATGTTTCCAGAAAGCACTGAGGGCTCAGGGGAGGCCCCGATGAGCAGGGCAGGTGGCCATCCCCCTGCCGCCTCCTGAAGACAGCAGGAGCACCGAGAGCAGGAATGCGCGACATGGCTGATGGCGTTGCAAGCTTCTGTGGAACAGTCTGAGGAGGCACCACCGTGATTATCGTCAAGAGCAATGACTGACCAGAAGAGCATCCCTGACATGTGGGCTGAACCACACAAAGGGCGATAACCCTTACCTGTTTATGGCACTTTCTAGTTTGCAAGGTGCTTCTTTTGACATGCTCTCTCATTTGCTAGAAGGTAGGCCGACAAAAGAGAGTCCCCAAGTGTTTTGTGAGGGCTTAAGGGAGTCTGGCTCCTAAGTGCAAAGGGAACAAGAACTGGCCTTGTCACCCCACCATGTGAGGTTCAGTCTGTCTTGACAGCAGCTGTTCATCCTAGGGGAGACTCAGCTGAAGAAAATTCAGCCCCAGCGGGAACATACTGAGCAACTTGGAAACCCCCAAAGTATACTACCTCACCAACCCTAAGCTCTGCTGTGACCAGAGGGATAGAGCCGCATCTCCGTGAGGAGTCCGTGCCAGGATCTCTCCCCAGTTCTGCTGCTGACGGCCCAGCTAGTCACACCTCACTTTCTTTATCTCTAACAGACCTTAAGTGAAAACATTCGTAAGATCATACTCATGACTACAAAAAACATTTGTTCAGAGACACATGACCAACTTTGTCTTAAGGCGAAAGCACTGCTAGAAATTAGCTAGTGAAAGCCAAATCTTTATCCAAAATGTGTGTAGAAGTTGTGCTCCAGGATGAAGCTGATATGGAGGCAGAAGAAAGTGGGAGTCGAGCAGCAGGACTGGAGAGGGCCTGGAGGTCAAGGGTCAAGCAAAAAGATGGGACTGTAGGGAACCTGGACTCAAGCAGAAAGGCCAGTGCTAAAGGGAATGGAGCCCTTTCCAAGGGACAGTGCTTGCCTGGTGCCAACCCCTGGAAGCCCAAGGTGTCAGAGAACCTTGTAGGAATGAGATGAGCATGTGTTCAGAGAGCCGTTAGCTTTCTCGAGGCAATCCAGTCCAACAAATGAGTGCTGAAGTTGGGGAGTAGTGCACCAAGCCGTCCTGGCCCTGGCAGGATTCATTTAGTCTCCATATTCTCAAGTTCTGTCCTTCATGCCCATTCCTACCTTGGATTTCATGGCTTTGGTTCCATTGATCTTTTTATCCATTTAGTCATTGCCTTGGCACCGCTAGGATATTTTGCCACCACACAAATAATTTTTTTTGTATGACTTTTTTTTTTTTTAGAGAGAGGGTGCAAGCGAATGAGGGGCAGAGAGAGGCAGAAGTCGGGCTCATGCTCACCTGACGTGGGATTCACACGAACCGTGAGATCATGACCTTAGCCGCAGTCAGATGCTTAACCGACCGAGCCACCCAGGCCCCTACAAATAACTTTCTGAAGCTCAAATTACACATGTGGAAAAACCTCCCCCACCCATCACTTCCAAGAAAGAGCAGAACTGGCTGCCACAACGCTTCTGTCCCTCCTCAGCAAATGGGGTCTCCGTACCACGCGCTCTGCCCGAGAATAGAGGAGCTGCTTTAGCAGTGATGCCCTAGATTTTTCTCTGCAGAGCCGTGCCCCTTGTCACACTATGACACCCACTGGTGGTTTTCATGCTGCAGATGAACTACCTGTGTGTCCGGTCCCTGTCCCGCCACTGGCACTCTAACCGGATGTACCCAGTGTAGTTTGAGGAACTGGAAAAGGGGTGGTTTGAGAACAAGGATTCAGACCCTCCTGGTCACCGTGAAGGGCATGTGCAAGAGGATGTTCTCCTGACCGGCCTTCCTGTCCCCAGAGTCATCCTCCCCGTAGTGGACAGAACCAGCCATATTATGCTCTCCCCTTCCCATGGGGCCCACAGGGAGAAGTTCAAGCCTTAGCATGGCCCTTCTGCCACCAGGCCTTGGCCCTTCTCTCCTGCTTTATCTTTTGCTATGTCCCCATCTGCTCTGACCGTGAGTTCCCTGAACACCACAACCCCATGTTTTTGCTCACACTTCTTTTTCTGCGCAGTGTGGCCACCCCATCTTGAAGACTCCTCTTAATGTTTTCAGACTCAAGAGTTACCCTCCTACACTGCCTTTCTTGAAGTACCTCTTCTTCCCTCCCACCTCTTAGGTCAACTTGACTGTCCATTCCTCTGTGCTCCATTAGACCCTCTAAAACCGTTTGTCACTGTAACAGCTGACATTTATTTTGTGTTCCTATGTGACAGGCACTGTACCAAGTGCTTTACACATTGAAAAAAATTTTTAATGTTTATTTTTGAGAGAGAGACCAAGCATGAGAGGGGGAGGAGCAGAGAGAGGGAGACACAGAATCGGAAGCAGGCTCCAGGTTCTGAGCTGTCAGCACAGAGTGTGACACGGGGCTTGAACCCACCAACTGTGAGATCATGACCTGAGCTGAATTGGATGCTTAACCGACTGAGCCACCCAGGCACCCCACTGCTTTGCCCATTTTAATTCACTTATTGCCAACAACAGCCCTATGAGATAGGTGCTCATATTATCTCATTTTCCGGATGAGGAAACTGAGGCACAAGGAGGTGACACAGCTAATAACCAGCAGGGCTGAGTCAAACACAGGCTGTCTGGCTGTAGTAGTTGTGCTCTTAAGTGCTACACTGTGCTGCCTCTCACTTTGCCACACTTGGAACATTTTATTGCCCTTATCTCTTTCTGCCTTCCTGCCCTTGACTCCTCTTTGAGAGCAGAGACCACATCTTATTCATCTGTAAACCTGCAGCATTTAGCACAATATCTGTCATGTAGCAGGTGCTCAGTAAAAAAGAAGAGATGCACTAGTCTTTGGTTCAACCTTGCTGGGGAGAGATTTGACTAGGCCTAAACCTGTGGGGAATACAAATTTTGTTTTTATGGTCTATGGAGAGCTTCCGTTCTGGAGTCCCTGCAACTTCCTCTGGGATCTTGCTCCATCAATTATGACTCCTTTTCATCTCCAACCACTTCCTCTCCTTTAGCTCCTACCCCCTTCTTTTCACTCTGCTGTCTTCTCACCAAGAATTCAACAATCTCCCTACTCTACCACTTACCATCCGTGTGTTCAACACGCTTATCGAGAGTGCCAGAAAGTTCTCAATGTCAGCCACAACCTCCCAAGCATGATGTTCAGTTCAAAGACTCCTTTCTGAGTCTTAACATGGTAGAAAGAAGAAAATGCCATGTCCCTGCTCTCACCGTCGATGTCATTTCTCCCTGGGCCACTTGGGCTTTTTTTTTACTCCTTCCCTCACTCTTCTCCCACTTCCTGAGTGCCACCATTTTCCTAGTCACCTGGGCCCCAAACCTGATGTATCCCCCTTTGGTCATTGTATTCAACCTCTTACCACAACGTGTTGATTCTTTATGGTATCTGTTCAATTTGGTCCTTTGCTCTCATCATCGCTGCTCCTATTCTCACAATAACAAGAGCCACAGCCTGGTAAGCACTTAGTGATAGGCACTGTGAGTGCTGCTGAAAATACAACGGCAAGTCAAAGAATACAGTCCCTGCTCTCAAGGAGCTAATAGTCTAGTTGGGGGAGAGCAACGAATAAGTCAATAAGTATATAATTACACATTATATGAAACGTTCTGAAGGGCGTACACAGGATGTAGCAATGGGATAATATAGTGAGAGGACCTGCTGAGGGAAGGTGCCCGAGAAGGCTTCCCTGAGGAGGTGACATTCAGGTTGAGACTTGTAAGATCAGTAGGATCAGCCTGGTGGAAGAGGGGGTGTGAGATGTGGGATACGGAATTATTTACCACCCTCCACTGGCCCCATTGTGCTTATCCAGGATTATCTCCTGATGGTTCTCTACAAACCACTCTAGACTATTTGTATTTTTTTTTTTGACCTGTGAGCCAGGTCTTTGTGTGGAGTGTTTTTGGTCCTCATGTCTATGGAATCTATCAAGCTCCAGCTCAAATGTCACTTTCCACGAAGATGTCACTGATCACTCAAGGAGAGCCTTCCCCTTGCCTTCTTTTGCACCACTCCACCAGGTTATAGGGAACATACCCTGTTCTTCCTTGCATGCTAGCTAGCTGTCCATTATGTACTTCTCTAGCCAGGCAAAAAACTTCTAGAAGGCTGGGATTGCATCTGGTATCTTTGCATCCCTCACAGCAGCTAAAATGTGCCAGACGCTCAATAAATGATTCTTGAGTGAGCTTCCTCTTTCTGGACCTGTCTTAATCTAAAACATGAGGGAAGTTGCACAGATGAGCTCCAAGGCCTCTCTCATCAATGATGATAAAGAGAAATCCTAAGGGACGTGCACTATGAATCCTCAAAAAGAAAGTTCATGCCTTTTGCAATGTTTGGTTCAGAAAAACATGAACAGTGATGGAGATGACAGAGAGGGTTTAACTACAGCTGCCAAATAACATGGCACATGAGCACATTAGGTTCTTACACAATTAAACATTACACACACACACAGAGGCCATGTGCCTGCTGTGAGAGAGCAAAGGATACAGAAGAGATGCATGGACTATGACAGGGCAAATATCCTTTCCCCAGCTGGGAAGATGGGTAGGATTCCAGAACAGCTTAAAAAAATGGAAAATTTTGTCATAGAACAGAGTGCAGATTCCGATTACTTACAGCTGGACAAAGAAATGGTGCTACACGGCAGAGGGGCGGGGTGCCTGGCTGGCTCATTCGGAAGAGCATGCGACTCTTGATCTCGGAGTTGTGAGTTTGAGTCCCATATGGGGTATAGAGATTACTTAAATAAAAAACTGAAGAAAAGGGGCACCTGGGTGGCTCAGTTGGTTGAGTGGCCATCTTCAGCTCAGGTCATGATCACATAGCTCATGAGTTTGAGCCCCATTTCGGGCTCTGTGCTGAGAGCTCAGAGCCTGGAGCCTGCTTCAGATTCTGTCTCCCTCTCTCTCTCTCAGCCCCTCCTCCGCTCATACTCTTTCTCTCTCTCAAAAATAAATAAATGTTAAAAAAATTTAAAAAAAAGAAATGGTTCTAGGGAACTAGGAGAATGGACATGCCAAATATACCACTCAATGCCCTTGTATGGAGGGTTCAGGTGCCCCACGGTGGCAAATAGCATTTCCTGGCAGGATTTCCAGATGAAGTTTGAGAGAGAGAGAAAGCATGAGTCAGGGAGGGGCAGAGAGAGAGGGAGACACAGAATCCCAAGCTTCGCACTGTCAGCACGAGGCCCAATGCAGGGCTGAAACCCACGAACTGTGAGATCATGACCTGAGCCAAAGTCGAATGTTTAATCGACTGAGCCACCTCGGCCCCCCTGATTTGAATCATTCTGGAGATGACAAACAATAAGGAAGACAGAGGGAATAAAAACCACAGTCGGGACTACTATGAGCAGAAGAACACAAAACACGAAAGAAGTTAACCTGTATCACTGGAGTTGCCCCATAATAGGTAGGAAGCCTTTCCAGGAGGTGATAAATACAGATCTCCCAGAGTATGAGAGAACAAGAGGGTGTCAAGATTTAGTGGGTGTGGGGAAACACAGAACCCCTACCACAGGGCATGAGTCGAATAGCATTCAAAAAACACATAATCAGACATCACTGTAAGAGCTTGGCATGTTTACTCATCTGTTCTTTCCAAAAACTCTGACTACATTTTATAGATGAAGAGACTGAAGCATGGAGAAGTTGAGTCATTTACCCAAGGTCGTACAGCAAATAAGTGCAAGAGCAAAGACTTGAACGCAGGTGATTTTGTTCCAGGGTGCATGCTTCTGTGCTACGCTGCCTCGTCTAGTTTTTACCATGTCCCATCTCAGTTTTTCTTTGCAGTCTGGCTTTTGCCCTGAGCATGCCACTGAAACTGTGCTCTCCAAAGTCAGTATGGCTTCCAAGTTACCAGATTTTACGCCTTTGCAGGCCTCATACTCATCAACCTGTCTGCCATATTCAACATTGTTGAAATATTCTCCCACCCAGAATTGAAACCTCATCTCTGATTATGACTCTACAGTAGTCCTCACATTCACCATCACTGTTGGCACAACTGTAATTCCAGTTCAATTCTTCATTATTTCCATTCTTTCAACAAACCCCTAATTGTATGTCAGGCCCTGCGGATATAGTAGTGAACAAACATATAGGTCTCTGCCCTTAGAGAGCTTACTGTTGAGGAGATAGACATTAAACAAATAATCACACAAATAAATACATATTTATAAACCAATAAGTGCTGTTAATGAAGACATGGGGCTTTATAAAAGGGTGAAATAGGAAAATTACAGTGGCCTCCAAATAAGTCTTCCTTCCTCTACACTCTTCCTTCTCCAATCCAATGTACCTACTATTGCCTAAATTAATATTACTAGAGTCCATCTCTGACCCTACCACTCGCCAGCTCAAATTCCTTCAGTGACTTACAGAATAAAGTCCAAACTCCTTACCCAGATATTTGAGATCCTCCCTAATCTGGTTCCAACCTAGCTTTTTAAGCTTTTCCCCACCATTCCCCAAGCACTCTATGCTACAAATATACAGAACCATTCACTGTTCCTCGGATAGAAGGACTGCATGCCTTTGCCATGCTGTCATTTTTTTTTTTTTTTTTTTTTTTGGTCAGGAATACCCTTCTTATTCCTTATGTTCAAATTTTATATACATCTTTAAAGTCCAGTTCGACCTTCCCCATAAAGCACTTTCTCATCATCTCCTTTGGAATCTCAGCACTTTCCCTTCACTTTTTATAAGATTCATATTCTATCTTTAATATTATAGTCACTCTAATGCAGTAAATGTAAGCCTAACTTCTTCCTATATTAGAGCGTAAACTCATCGAGGGCAAGATCTTGGTCTAGACCACCATTATTCATTGGCTGTAGATAGATTAATGAATGAAAGAACGAATGAATGAATGAACAAACAGATGAATGAATGGTTGGTGAATTCCTGATTGACAATACGGAGGGATCATAAATATGCATATATATATATGAATATTTTCCTTGATGTATTGTCATTGCAGTTTAACAGAGAGCTGTGGGAAAGCTATCATATCAAACAAATGCTGCTCATTTCCACCTGACTCTACCTCTCTTTTTTTGAAGATTTTTTTTTTTAAGTTGGGGCACCTGGGTGGCTCAGTCGGTTAAGCGTCTGACTTCAGCTCAGGTCATGATCTCACGGTTTGTGAGTTCAAGCCCCATGTCAGGCTCTTTGCTGACAGCTCAGAGCCTGGAGCCTGCTTCAGTTTCTGTGTCTCCCTCTCTGCCCTTCCCCTGTTCACGTTTTGTCTCTCTCTGTCTCTCAATAAACGTTAAAAAAAAAGATTTTTTAAAATTTATTTTGAGAGGAGAGAGAGAGAGAGAGAGAGAGAGAGAAATGGGAGGGGCAGAGGAGAGAGAGAATCCCAAGCAGGCTCCACACTATCAGCGTGGAGCCCCACACAGGGCTTGATCTCACAATCCTGGGGTCATGACCTGAGCCAAAATCAAGAGTGGGACACTAACCGACTGAGCCACCCAGATGCCCCTAAAGATTTTAAGTAATCTCTACACCCAACGTGGGGCTCAAATTCATGACCCCAAGATCAAGAGTCCCGTGCTCTCCCAACCGAGCCAGCCAGGCTGCCTTCACCTTCCTCCACCTCTTAATCTAACAGGTGTACGCTTTCTGGGGGGGGGGTGCCCACCAAAGGAGACATGGAAATCATCTTCAATACTATGAAATTGTGGGTAGCAAATTCAAGGACTTGGGGGACCATGTGGTGTTTTCTCTTCTTCTTACAAAGGAAAACTGGTACTTAGGAATAGAAAAGAATATGTGGAAGATGAAATGGCTGCCTCTAGAAATGGAATTTTAGAATAGGATTTGTTTTGTCTGGACCATAGTTTAAAATACCAGATTGCTTGGCTCTTGGCTAGGGACAGAGTTCTCTATGATAACTAAAAAAAATGTGTTTACCCAGAGGCTTGCTGATCTGATAAAGAGAACTTGAAATTGAAAATGGAAGGGAAAGCAGAAATGCCCTGATAATATTATAAAATCAATTACTATGGATGATATCAGATATGACAACAAGAGCACTATTGTAAGAGGTGCCCATTCAGTCACAGAATACATCTGGGAAAAGAGTCAGAGTCATAAACAGAACTTACGGGGTTAAGGTGTTTCTGCATCAATGCACAGCACATGCATCGGGTTGAACCATATGAAATTGCCAACATTCAACCATTTGGGGCTTATAAATTTGCAACTTCATATGGTACCACCTAATATGAAGTAAATATGAAATTTTAGTTTATTAAGACTTGAAGGAATGAAACTTACAACTGGAATTTTGCATCTAGAGGAACACACTGTTAAGAAAACCAATGGCTTTGAGAATGAGAGGTTACATAGTGCTGTCTGCGTAGAAATCCACAAACATGAGGGGTGCCTGGGTGGCTCGTCAGTTAAGCGTCCAACTTCGGCTCAGGTCATGATCTCACTGTTCGTGAGTTCAAGCTCCACATTGGGCTCTGTGCTGACAGCTCAGAGCCTGGAACCTGCTTCGGATTCTGTGTCTCTCTCTCCCTCTGCCCCTTCCCAGCTCATGCTTTGTCTTACTCTCAAAAAAAAAAAAAAAAAAAAAGTAAAAAAAATTTCTTTTGTTAAATATAAAAAAAAAAAGTCAACAAATCAGCAAGAGGGACTGTTTGTTCTTTAGGTCCTAATTCTGACTAGTAATGAAGAGCTGATTGGTGAAGGGGAAATTTGAAGAGCAACCATTTTAGCTAAGTTTGTAAGAATGTAAGGCTGGACACAGTAAGGTATTTTGCCGTAGAACTTAAGAAGGCAGACTTCAAACAGCTCAGAGAAAAGAAAGGTAGCATGAGGGCAAAGAAAAAGCAGGGGTCCAGGGGCGCCTGGGTGGTTCAATGGGTTAAGTGCCTGACTCTTGAATTTGGCTCAGGTCATGATCTCATGGTTCTTGGGATCAAGCCCCTTGACCGGCTCTGTGCTGAAGGTGAAGAGCCTGTTTAGGATTCTCTCTTTACTCTCTGCCCCTCCCCTACTTGTGCTCTCTCTCTCTTTCTCTAAATAAATAAACTTAAAAAAAAGAAGAAAAAGCAGGGGTCCAATAGATCTTAGCTTCAAATCATGGTTCTGTCATTTTGCAGCTGTGTGACCTTGGTTAAGTTACTTATACTTTCTGAGGTTCCATTTCTCACAGAAATGACAAGGGAGGGGGGGAGAAAGAAGAAAGGAAAGAAGGAACAATAACAGAATGCCACTACTTTCTGGGCTTGTTATAACAATTAGATAAGATAGCACATGTGAAGTGCTTAGCACTTAGTAGGTATTCATTCATATCTACTAAGTTTTCTGGCATTTTCTGTTTGGCCACCCTTCCAAAGGGCTGAAAGGTTCTTAGAAACTAAATTCTGACCATGTAATTGTGAAATATTTTAATGAAGAAATAAAAGGAAAGGTATCTAAAGGAAATGATGTAGATGCACAGAGAATTCTTTGATGATGAGAAATGAGAAAGGTAGAGAGGAGGGCAGCTGACCAATGCCAAATATGAAACAGTAACACCAGAACCGCCAAAATCCTATTAGGAAGGCCTGACCCAAAATGAGCTAATTCCAGGAGTAAGAAAAAGAGGCTGCTTTCACTTTTGTTTGCATGAAAAAGCAAATGAAGGCGACCTTGAAGTCTGCAAGATGGGGCAGATAGTACATTTTGTTTTAATTAAAATTAGTTTTTTAAAATTATAAGCATGTGCCAAAAGAATTCCAGTAGTGCCACAGGGTATAAAATAAAAAAGGAAATGGAGTACTGTTGTCAGACAACACAGATCAAGAAACCTCTTTAATTCCCACTTTGCTTTGTTTGGTCTTCTCTGTCATACAAACTGCCTGTGAGCCTGGAAAGGGTCAAGCAGACATTGCTAAGAGGGAACCATCAAAGTAAGTACAAAAATTCTTTAAAAAAATTTTTTTGACAGTTTATTTTTGAGAGAGAAAGAGAGAGTGGGTGTGCGTGGGGGAGGGGCAGAGAGAGAGGGGAGAGAGAATCCTAAGCAGGTTTTGCACTGTCAGTGCTGAGACCGACGTGGGGCTCAAACTCACAAACCACGAGATCAAGACCTGAGCCGAAACCAAGAGTCGGATGCTTCACTGACTGAGCCACCCAGGTGCCCCCATAAGTTCAAAAATTCTAAGAAGCATCAAGGTGCTTTAAATGATTTTGAGTCTCTTGGCCCAAATTGTATTTCAGGATGTTGGGAGAACCCACAGATGAGATCACTGCACTGGAGTCTGTGACCCTTGGGGAGCCAGGGGGAATAAGAAAGATGCTGGAAGCCTAGAGAAGGCCGTATGCTCCTTTTTAAAGGGAAGATGGTAGGCATCACAAGCTTCCGACAGGTACGTTTCATCTTGATCACAGGCAAGTTTCCAGAATACATTATGGGAAGGAATGGCTTGCATGACACCTAGAAGGGAACTCGTGATCACAAAGGGTTCAGAAAGCCCTTTACTTAAGAATAGCTCAAGACAGACTAAGCTCATTTCCTCTGCTGAGACGACCTTAGTAAGTGTAAGTAAATGGGTAAAGCAGAGGAACATCGCATAGTGTATCCGGATTCCAGCAAGGCATTGACAAAGTCATTCATGATATCCTTGTGAAAAAGTTGGGAAAATGTAGATAGTACCTTAGTACCTTTATCGAATGGGTGAGTGATCATCCGCAAGTGTGCTAACTGATGGGCCAATGTTTATTTACGTACTAGTTTGTTATCTGTCCTGCCCCCACCACTCAAATGTTAAAGCAAGCTCCTCGCAGCAGAGACTTTGTTTTCTATTTTGTTCACTCTATCCCCAGTACCTATCGTAGTGCCCAGTATACGGTCTACCATGTACTTTCTCCAAGTGTTCAGGAAGTGCTTGTTGCAAGAATGAATAAACTTGGAAGTAGGACCGCGAGGCATGTCACCAAGCTTTGTCTCAGCCCTCTCCCTATTCAGGACGTTTGATCATTTATTTGGATAAAGGCATTAGATGGCATGTGGACAGAATATGCAGATAAAGTAGGTCTGACAGGGGTGCCTGGGTGCCTCAGTTGGTGAAGCATCTGACTCTTGATTTCGGTTCAGGTCGTGATCTCATGGCTTCGTGGGTTCAATCCCCACATCGTGGTCTGTGCTGGCAGTGCACAGCCTGCTTGGAATTCTCTCTTGTGCTGTCTCTGAAAATAAACTTAAAAAAATTTTATTCAAGATAAAAAGTAGGTCTGAGAGGCATAATGACATAATACAGATAGACTCTACCCAAAAAGAATAACTGGCAAGAGCAACGTAATAGGGATGAATGCAATTAGATGAAAAAACTGGAAGTACAACCGAAGTGCTAATTAATGACAGGAAGGTATGAAAACAAACCAAGTTCTCACTCATTCCTTCAACAACTATTTGCTGAAGGTGCCAGGACTGCGCTAGACAATGGGGATATACCGTGGTGAGGAAAACATACTGTCTGCCCTTACGGAACTTAAACACTATTGGGAGAGACTCATATTAATCAAACTAGTCCACGAACAAATATATATTGACAAATTATGATGAATAACAACTGAGTGCTAGGAGAGCATATGACAGAGGAACCTGACCCAGGCAGGGAAGTTTTCTCTGAGGAACTTGCCTTTGAGCTGACTTCTCAAAGCTAAGTACGAATAAACTAAGGTGAAGGCCGGGGAGAGTCAACAGTAAGTCCAGTGAGTCGACAATAAGAAATGCCTGTTTAAATGCGAATGGGAGTGCTATTGCTGGGTCATAGGGTAGGTCTATTTTTAATTTTCTGAGGAACCTCCACACTGCTTTCCAAAGCGGCTGCACCAATTTGCATTCCCACCAACAGTGCAAGAGGGTTCCCGTTTCTCCACATCCTCTCCAGCATCTATAGTCTCCTGATTTGTTCATTTTGGCCACTCTGACTGGCGTGAGGTGATACCTGAGTGTGGTTTTGATTTGTATTTCCCTGATAAAGAGCGACGCTGAACATCTTTTCATGTGCCTGTTGGCCATCCGGATGTCTTCTTTAGAGAAGTGTCTATTCAAGGGATACAGGAGTACTGATGCATAGGGGCACATGTACCCCAATGTTCATAGCAGCACTCTCAACAATAGCCAAATTATGGAAAGAGCCTAAATGTCCATCAACTGATGAATGGATAAAGAAATTGTGGTTTATATACACAATGGAATATTACGTGGCAATGAGAAAAAATGAAATATGGCCTTTTGTAGCAACGTGGATGGAACTGGAGAGTGTGATGCTAAGTGAAATAAGCCATACAGAGAAAGACAGATACCATATGGTTTCACTCTTATGTGGATCCTGAGAAACTTAACAGGAACCCATGGGGGAGGGGAAGGAAAAAAAAAAAAAGGTTAGAGTGGGAGAGAGCCAAAGCATAAGAGACTGTTAAAAACTGAGAACAAACTGAGGGTTGATGGGGGTGGGAGGGAGGAGAGGGTGGGTGATGGGTATTGAAGAGGGCACCTTTTGGGATGAGCACTGGGTGTTGTATGGAAACCAATTTGACAATAAATTTCATATATAAAAAATAAAAATAAAAAAAAAAAGGAAAAAAAATGCGAATGGGGTCCTTTGCTCTTTACCTTGATGGTGACTCAGCTAACGGCTCAACTTGCTTCCTAGAGAGGCATGGGGGCTTGGCTGATGACTTGGTCAGTGTGTTTTCCAGGGCTTGCCAAAGGGGCAGCCCTCACAGGCCAGGATGGCTGGGAGAGTGTTCTCAAACAGGGAGATTGAGCCAGTAAGTGGCTATTTGGGAGTCACAGGAGCCAAGTTTCTCAATGTGGGAAGAGACAGTTGCAAATATGGAAGGGGAAGATGGCTAGAACAGTATCGTGTTGGGTTGAAAATGGAGGTATTGGTCTGAACTCAGTTTTAACATACGTATGTACACATAGGCTTTTTTTTTTTTGTCGATGCAGTACTGTGAATGTATTTTCCCTATGATTTTCTTAATAAATTTTTCTTTTCTCTAGCTTAAGAATGCAGCGTATAATACACATACACATTATATGTTGGTCGACTGTTTCTGTTATTGGGAAGGCTTCCAGTCAACAGTAGGCTATTTGTAGTTAGGTTTTGAGGAGTCAAAAATTGTATGTGCATTTTTGACTGCGCAGAGATTGGCATCCCTATCTAGGGTCAACTGTATCTATATCTGTCTATAGATATGCATGTACATGTGTAGATGTACATACACATACACACATTTTATTTCCTAGCACTGGGGGGGCGCCTGGCTGGGAAAGTATGTGACCCTTTATCTTGAGGTTTTGAGTTTGACCACATTGGCTGTGCAGATTACATAAAAAAAGATCTCTGGGGGTGCCTTGGTGGCCCAGTCGGTTGAGCAGTAGACTTGATTTTGGCTCAGGTCATGATCTCATGGTTGGTGAGTATGAGCCCTGCATTGGGCTCTGTGCTGACAGTGTGGAGACTGCTTAGATTCTCTCTCTCTTCCTGTCTCTCTGCCCCTCCCTGCCTCTCTCTTTCTCTCAAAATAAGTAAGTAACCTTAAAAAAATATCTCTGGCTACTATTTCCTAGCTCTGTCCACTGAGAGGACCTAGAAACAATGGTGTCCCGGTAATGAGTGCCTCAGATCTTGGGCACTAGCTACCATTCAATTAAAAAGGAACCAGGGATTCTTGGAGAAATTACTGATTCCAGTGCTGGGGCAGGGAAACTATAACATGAGGCTGGAACATCTTACTGTGTCACAAAGAAAGGAAGTGTTCAAAAACTGATAGGGACATGTCAAAAGGACATAGGAGCCAGCTTTGAGCAAAATGATGATCTAGAAGTTCTGCACATGCGTGGCACCATTTCCCACGAACACCAATGGGAGGTCATGCCTGATCTCTACCTCTACAGAGATCCTGAAGAGATTGAGAAGGAAGAGCAGGCCGCTGCTGAAAAGGCTGTGACCAAGGTGGAACATGAGGGTGAATGGACTGCTCCAGCTCCTGAATCCGCTGCTACTTAACCTGAAGTCACAGACTGGTCTGAAGGCATGCAGGTGCCCTCTGTGCCTATTCAGTGGTTCTCTGCTGAAGACTGGTCCTCAGCTCCCATGGCTCAGACCACTGAATGGGGAGGAACAACCACTGAGTGGCCTTAAGCTACTCTTCCACAAAGGCAAATGAAATGGAAATAGGTGGACAGAAAAGAAACAGTTTCTTAAAAAAAAAAAGATATAGTGGATTATAACTCACTGAGTAAACCAGAAATCTGTCAGTCTGTATTTAAACATTTTTAGGGGCGCCTGGATGGCTCTGTCAGTTAAGCGTCCCACTCTTAATCTCAGCTGAGGTCTTGATCTCAGGGTTGTGAGTTCCAGCCCGCATTGAGTGTGGAGCCTACTTACAAAAAATTGTTTTAAAAATATGAATAAATAAATGGGGGAGAAGAACATGTTCCACCTAACAGACGCCAACTAATAAATGAAGTGGGAATGATGGAAATTAAAAAATCAACATTTAGCAACCATCACAGTAAAAATGGATTCAGGCAAGAATCATCAATGGATGCTAAAACTAGTAAGTGGAAGCTTAATGAGGAATGGAAATCTGGTCTCAAATTATCTTCCACAAAGCACTTCATAATTACTTTTTAATTACTAAGTGCCTGGTCGATGCCATCTTAACCTTAACCAGTGATGGGACAAATTGACATTGTGTGCCTGTTGGTACAATGCACCAGGAAGAACATACCAATTTTGTTGCAGGCCTTCCCAAAATACGTAAATGGAATCTAATCATTCGGAAACATCAAACAGACCCTGGCTGCAGTACATGCGACAAAGTAATTAGCCTGTACTCTTTAAAAATGTCAAGGTCATGAAAAGCAAGGAAAGACTGAGAACCTATTTCCATTTGTAGGAGATGAAAGAGACATGACCACTAAATGCAACTTATGATTCTAAACTTAGGGAGGGCTTTATTAGGACAATTGGTGAAATTTGAATGAGGTCTGTAGATTAGATGTTAGAATTGCATCCTTGTTAATTTCCTAATTTTGATGGATTAACTGTGGTCCTGTATGAGAGTGTCCTTGTTTTTAGGAAATATGCACTGAGGTATTAAGGGGTAACAGAGCAAGATGTCTGCAAATTAATCTCAAATGGTTTAGAAAGAAACACACAAAGAGAATGATAAAAGCAATGTGGTAAAATGTCAACATATAGGGAGGCTGGGCGAAGGGTATATAGCAGTTCTTTGTGCTTCTCTGCACCTTTTCTGTAAGTATGAAACTGTTTCGAAATCAAAAGTCTAAAGATGTTCATCCAGATCAACTGGGGGAAAAAGCCAATGTGATCTTATAGTACACTAATTCAAGTCCTGCCAGAATGAGGCTGCTGAATTCTGTGTGGGTCAGACCTTACTGGAACGTGGGATGTGGCTCTTGGAAGGTACGAGCCCGTATCATATGAGGAACAGTGAAGGGGTCTGGGAATGTTCAAGCAGAAGAAGAAAAATCCAGGAATACAGGGAGGAGACTGACTTCTGTCTTCAGTTCTCCAAAGTGTATCTGGGGCAGAGAAAGCAGACTTGTTATAGGGAGACAAATTTCTGTCTCCCAATTAGCAAAAAAGGTGGATTGAGCTATCTTGGGCATTCCTGTCATACGATATGCTCCGATAGAGGCTGGATGACCCATTCTCAAGGGTGTCATAGAGCAAGTTTATGAATCTGATCAATTCTGGGCCCATTGACGACTAAGGTTCTTCTATTGAATAGTCCGCGATTCTCTGTTACCTTCAGGTAGTGGGAATTCAAGCACTTCTGGAATAGAATGCAACTTGTGTTGGACTAGAATGTTTTTGCTCACATGGGCCATGAATACTCTTACTTCATATGGCTATTTCAACATATAATAACATCCTTGGTACTTTGGAAAATTTGTCTACCAGAAATGAGCTGGCCACAGCAGTAACAGTCAAAATGCTTTAATTCAGAAAACTTCATGTAACAACAAGAAAACAGGGTTTGAAAAAACAGAAACAAGAACTCAAGATAAAGTCTGGCAAGAATTTAGGTATTCAACATCTTCAAGTAGATGTCAGCTTGCCTGCTCAGATGCCTTATTCCAGCTCTTCTCACTCTTCGTTGAAAACTGAGCCCTTGCTTTTGCTTAATGCTTCCACCAGGTCGCCATACAGAGTATTCATCTAGGAAAGAGAACAGCAAATAGATTTCCTGAGAGACGCAAGGTGATAGCACGGAAGCCTAACCTTGACCTCCTGAGTTCTGAGGAAGTTCTGAGTTCCACTTTGGGGAAAAAATATAGTACTCTCTTAGGGAAGAAGGACCCCATAGCACTAGGTACATTTGCTAGGGACAGGCAGCTATTGTAAGGGTGGTGGTACTTAAAACATAAAATATCTTCTGCCCTTATTTGGTAGCAAGACTTTTTTTTCCCCCACCAAGCCTCTCCTGGTTACCTAATGGCCTAAAAGTCTGCAACTAGTTTCTAGAGAAAATACTTTCGTAAACAGTGATCTTTTGCATGGTGCTCAGTCCTTCCCTACTTGCACTGGCATTGACAGTGATGCATCTTTCCAGAGCTCTGTCTTGGCATTCTTCTAATTTTTTTAATGTTTATTTTTGAGGAAGAGGTGGGGGGAATGAGAGAGAGAACACACATGCCCAAGTGGGGGAGGGGCAGAGAGAGAAGGGGACAGAGGATCCGAAGTGGGCTCCATGCTGTCAGCACAGAGCTTGATGTGGGGCTTAAACACACGAACCCGTGAGATCATGACTTGAGCCAAAGTCAGACACTCAACCCACTGAGCCACCTAGGCGCCCTTGTCTCGGCATTCTTCTTATTTCGATTCCATTTGCTATCCTTAAGCTCTCCTCTGTTCATCGCCCTTCCTGGTTTCCACTCTAAAACATTACTGTTTACAGTCCCCTAACTCTTACTGTTCTATGGAACCACTGTGAGGAACAATGATCAAGATTCTTTCCCAGCCAAGGAAGGTAGGACTCTTTACTGAGTGCCCAGATAGCCTCTCTGCTCCCCGAGTCATATCATCCACCCCTACTCTCTCCCTCCTCACCTGAGTTTCATAGTTTCTCTTGAGGGAGCCAAGGTGGTCAAGAAAATGCAGTGAAAGGTCACACCATTTTTCTGCAGATACATACTTCTTTCCGCTGTACATATATATCCCAATATTCCAGGACTTGACCATCAGCCAGAGAGTCTCTGATTCTGGGTAGTCTTCCTGAAATCCAAGAACAGTGGGTTTACAGTTATCACTGTCACAGTCATTGTAGTACTGACTGTATCAGTGTTACTGTATCAGTGTTGTTATTAAGCAAACAATGGGTGCTCCGCTAACACGAAGAAGGAGCCACAGCCTCCATGAACAATCCTGTATTCCTTGAAGGTAGGAGGAGAGCATCTTAAAAGTTTGTCAGCTGTACATAAGGCAAGACGACTTCATGAAGGGACACATAAATTGAAAAAGCTCTGAGGCCTGGTTGGACTCATTCCTGGTCTCCTCTAAGCAGGAGAAAAGCCTCTATCCTGTCTGGGGCTTCCCTTGGTGCTGTACTGTCGATTATCTCACCAACACCTACCCCTAATTTTCAGAGAAGTGTGTCAAGAAGCAGTTTTTAAAATTTTTAAAAAATATTTCCTTATTTTTGAGAGAGAGACAGAGCATGAGTGGGGGAGGGGCAGAGAGGGAGGGAGACACAGAATCTGAAGCAGGCTCCAGCCTCTGAACCGTCAGCACAGAGCCCAATACAGGGCTTGAACCCACAGACCATGAGATAATGACCTGAGCTGACGCTCAACCAACAGAGCCATCCAGGCACCCCTAGAATTTCGGTCTTTAAAAGCAATGGGAAACCACAGAAGATTAAGCAAGGTCACATATTTGAAAATTTAAAAGATCATTCTGGTTGCTGGATGGAGAAAGGTATAAATGAAAGCAAGAGATGCAAGGAAACCAGCTAAAAGTTTCCTACAGTAGCTGAGGTAAAAGATGATAACTTGTGGGGCTCCTGGGTGGCTCAGGCGGTTGAATGTCCGACTTCATCTCAGGTCATGATCTCACGGCTCATGAGTTCGAACCCCGCGTCGGGCTCTGTGCTGACAGCTCAGAGCCTGGAGCCTGCTTCGGATTCTGTGTCTCCCTCTCTCTGCCCCTCCCCCGCTCACACTCTGTCTCTCTCTCTCCCTCAAGAATAAATAAACATTTAAAAAAGTTAAAAAAATAGATGATAACTTGAACTAGGTTTGGGACAGTGGAATATGGGAGGTGAATGAATTTGAGATATTTAGGAGGCAGAATTGACAAGACTTGGTGATATATTAGAAATGGGGGATGATTCCTAGATGCCTGGCTTGGGCAACTGGAAGAATGATGGTGCCATTCAATGAGTTAGGGAACACTGCAGGAGTTTTATTTTCATTTGTATTAGCTGCCCTCATGTCCAGTGTTGCTCAGGAGAATCATTAATCTTCAGTAAAGTAATGCATCAGTGCAGCTACTCACCCCAGAGTGACATGGACTGGCCTATGTGAAATACAAGTCACTGATGGCAAATAGAGGTGTTTGCTCTTAGGACTTTCTGGGGCTCATGATCGAAGCCAGTTTTCTCTATCTTTAACATCATAATAAATACGGCCATCGTGCATATCTCTAATAAAACTGTAGGTGTTCTGGAACACGAATGCCTGCATTTATAGGCTCTCTTCAGTGTTCCTGAAGTGATAATTGTGTACATCAGTTTTATTGAGATATAATTCACATACCATAAAATTTACCTAAAGTATACAATTCAGTGGTTTTTAGTATATTCACAGAGTTCTGTAATCATCACCACAATTAATTTTTATCCCCTTTAAAGGAAACCCTTTGCCATTAGCAGTCACTCTCCATTTCCCTCCATACCCACCCTACATCTCTGGGCAACCAGTAATCTAATTTCTTTCTCTTATAGATTGGCCTATTCTGGACATTTCAGATAAATGGAGTCACACAGTATATGTACTCCTTTATAACCAGCATATTTCACTTAGCATAATGCTTTCCAAATCCATCCATGTTGTAGCATGTGGCAATAATTAATTCCTTTTTATGGCAAAGTCTGTTTCCCTCACATGTGAAGCTTCTTATGTTGCTTCTCAGAGGACACAGACTCTGTTCTCATAGATTGCCCTTCCCCTTGGGAAAAATCTCTAAGCCCCTGCTCCAGAGCTTTGAGGGGGGACAGTGGACCCCTTTTTTTCTGAGTGATACACCTGCTTTTAGAGGTTACTGGGTAGGGTGGTAGTTTCTAGTGTTCTTGGCTTGCCTCTTTGGGTGTGAAACCTCTGCCCTAAGAGTTAGCTGAGACAAGGGCCCCAGTGGTCTGACTTGCCTAAGGTAGGTCCTTTGCCCCACAAGTGGGGTTGGGTAAAGGAAGGGAGGCCTCGTTCTTTCGGCCATACTTGCTCAAAATTGAGCCTTTGCAGCCTGGAGCTGAAGGTGGGATAGTAAGTCCTGGCAGCCTGCTGTTCTTTGTGGGACACCATATCCCTTGACTGGGAGACTGAGGGAAGTGAGAGCATTGTTTCCTTGGCCACACTTTCCTGGGGTGGAGCTTGCATTATGCTGAGCTGGGGGTAGGACAGGGAGGGAGTAGGTCATGGCTCCAGTACTACGGACTCTCAAGGTTCTTATCAAGATTTAGTAGATTTTCTTGAATGGATCCTTCTTCATCTTCTATATGCTCTTAAAAAAATTTCCAAAGACTTTAAATAGCTGTTTTTCCTATAATTTTCACCAATATGGCTGTTTTTCTGGGGAACATATCCATTTAGATTCTCATAGATTTAGATCTTCCAGAAGTAGAAGTCTCTAGAAACCTTTTGTTACTGATAAAGAAACTGACGCCAAGAGAGGCAGTGCCATCTGCCTAAGGCCACACAGTGTGTCTGTGGCACAGATGAGAGTAGAGGCCAGGGGCACTTACTCTTGATTGAGTGCTCCTCTGACCTTATATATTTTTAACATTATCCCAAACACACCCTCTAATTTAGAGAAAAATCTCTCCATTTTCACCTGATTTATCAATGAAATGTATTTTTGTTTATACAGATTTCCTTGATTAATTGTGTGGTTGAACAACTTTTGCATGTGTTTTATTAGGCAATTGCATGTCTTTTGTAGTTTACCTGGTCACAGCTTTTGCCTGTTTCTTCTAGTGTAGGTAATCTTTTTCTTATTGATTTTTAACTCAAAAATGGATCCATAGATCAATGGAGCAGAAAAGAGACCCCAGAAATAGACCCATGATTATACGGTCAATTAATCTATGACAAAGGAGGTAAGAATATACAATGAGGAAAAGACAGCATTTTCAATAAATGGTGCTGGGAAAACTGGACAGTCACATGTAAAAGAATGAAAGTGGACCGCTTTTTAACACCATACACAAAAATAAACTCAAAATGGATTAAAGAGCTAAATGTAAGCCTGAAACCGTAAAAATCCTAGAAGAGAACACAGGCACTACCTTCTCTGACATTGGCCATAGCGACATTTTTCTAGATGTTTCCAAAGGCAAGGGAAACAAAAGCAAAAATAAACTATTGGGACTACTTATAAATAAAAAGCTTTTGCACAGCAAAGAAAACCATCAACAAAACAAAAAGACAACCTACTGAATGGGGGGGGTGGATATTGCAAATCATTTATCTGATAAGGTGTTAATATCCAAAATATATTAAAAACGTACACAACTCAACCCCCCCAAAACAAACAATCCAATTAAAAAGTGGACAGAGGGGGTGCCGGGGTGGCTCAACAAGTTAAGTGTCTGACTTCGACTTGGGTCATGAGCTCATGGTTCGTGAGTTCGAGCCCCGCATCGGGCTCTCTACTATCAGCACGGAGCCCGCTTTGGATCTTTGTCTCCCCCTCTCTCTCAAGAATAAATAAACATTAAAAAAAGGGACCTGAGTAGACATTTTCAAAAGGAGACATACAGATGGCCAACAGACACATGAAAAGATGTTCAACATTACTAATCATCAGGGAAATGCAAATCAAAACCATATTACCTTATACCAGTTAGAATGGCTAAAATCAAAATGAC
This sequence comes from Felis catus, assembly GCF_018350175.1. Taxonomy (NCBI): domain Eukaryota; kingdom Metazoa; phylum Chordata; class Mammalia; order Carnivora; family Felidae; genus Felis; species Felis catus. The sequence continues at coordinate 57,606,059 of NC_058386.1, forward strand.
AAGTTATAGCAAGTGTTGGCAAGGATGTGAAAAAATAGGAACCCTCATGCACTCTTGGTAGGAATGCAAACTGGTGCAGACATTGTGGAAAACAGTATAGAGATCCCTCAAAAAATTAAAAATAGAAATACCATATGATCCAATAATTCCATCATGTGGGTATTTTACCCAAAGAAAACAAGAATATTAATTAAAAAAAATATATATATATGCACCCCTATGTTTTACTGCAGCATTATAGCCAAGTATAAAGCAACATAAATGTCTGACAGATGAATGGATAAGGAAAATGTGGTACACACACGCACACACACACAATGGAATATTACATAGCAATAAAAAGGATGAGATTGTGCCACTTGAGACAACATGGATGGATGAACCTGGAAGGTATTATGCTAAGTGAAATAAGTAAGACTGAAAAAGACAAACACCATATGATTCTACTCATAAGTGGAATCTAAAGAAAAAAAAAACCCAAAAAACAAATGAATAAACAAACAAAAAGCATAATCAGACCTATAAATGCAGAGAACTAACTGATTATTGCCAGAGGGGAGGGAGGTGGGAGGTTGGGCAAAATAGATCAAGGGGAGAGAGAGATAAAGGCTTCCAGTTATGGAATGAATGATTCACGGGAATAAAAAGCACAGCATAAGGAATACAGGCAATGATATTGTAATAGTGATATAATGGAACAGATGGTATCTACACTTGTGTTGAACACAGCATAATGTATACACTTGTCAAATCACTAAGTTGTACGCCTGAAACTAACAATATTATGTGTCAACTGTACTAAAAAAAATAAAAATAAAAATGTTACAAATATTTTATCCAAGTCTGTGGCTTATTTTGAAGTTTTCTATGGTATCTTGGGTCATTTATTAATTTTATGTAACTGAATCTATTTTTTTTTCTGTACCAGCTTCTGGATGGGTCCTCTCCACCCCATAGTTAAAAAAAAGTACTTTCCTATATTTCTCCTAATACCTTTATAGCTTTGATTTTATGTTTAGTTTCTTAATCCATCTGGATATTCTTTTTTTCTTTTGGTGGTCATTTTGGTACATGGTATGAGGTAAAAACAGTGTGAATACTTACCACTTATATACTACTTATTATGTGCTAGACACCTAAGTACTTTACATGTATTATTTAATACTACTAACAACACTGTAATATTACAGATGAGGAGACAGAGGCACAGAGAGTTAGGTAACAGAACTCACATACAGCTAATAAATGGTATAGCCAGATTTTAAGATGGGCAGTCTGGCTCCAAAGTCTGTGCTCAACCACCATGTTACAATGCCTCTCAGTTTACAGGTAAGGATTTAACTTTACTTTTTAAATTGTCCTAATGTCATGTTTTAAATAGATCATCCTCTCAGTGATTTAATACACCTCCTTCATTGCATACTAAATTCTCATAGGTATGTGGTCTTTTTCTGGGTTCTATCCTCTCCTATTACTATTTATGATTTCATTTAAGCGAAAACCATACTTTTTTTTTTGACAGAGAGAGAGAGGGCGCAAGTGAGTAAGGGGCAGAGAGAGAGGGAGAGAGAAGTGGGGCTTACCTGAAGCAGGGCTTGTGCTCACCTGAAGAACAGCTTGAGCTCACCCGGTGTGGGACTCTTGAACCATGAGATCATGATGTGAGCTGAAGTCAGATGCTTAACCACTGAGCCACCCAGGTGCCATAAACTAATACCATATTCTTAAAATTAATAACACTTTATAATTTTTATATTTGATAGGACAAATCTTGCCTTGTTCTTTTGCAAAGATGTATTGGCTATTGTGGCTTATTTCCTTTGGGGGAAGAATTTTAGACTTATCAAGTTTCACTAAAAAAATCTTATTAAGAAATCTTATTAAGATTTTTATTTTGATTGAATTTAGGGAAACTGATTCCTATTAAGCCATCCAGGAACATGGTATTTTGTTGGAGACCTATGCCTTTTTTTAGAGTAGAAAGGGAAGATATGTAGAAAGACAGAGACTGAAAATAATGGAGAGATACTAAGGTACTTCAAGAAGTATAAGGAGATTGAACTAACAGTTTAAGGTTGAAGGAATCTCTCTTCTTTTGAGAAAAAGGTTAAGATGAGTAAAGAGGTACAGTGGCAAAACATTATGTTTGAGACATGGGGCAATGGAGGAACTCACACTTGATGTCCTTGATCTTCTCAATTAGGAAGATACAATGAGGCCATCTACTGGGGTCATTGTGAAGTAGTTCTAAGTTTTTATGGAAGTAGGAAAGGCAGAAAAAACCTGAAGCAGCCATTTTACTTGAGTTTGGAAAAAACTTGACAAGAGTGCAAGGATTTCTGAGGAGTGTTAAGAACCCATTTAAAACTCAACATAGGGGCTCCTGGGTGGCTCAGTCGGTTGAGCGGCTGACTTCGGCTCAGGTCATGATCTCATGGTCCATGAGTTCGAGCCCCGCGTCGGGCTCTGTGCTGACAGCTCGGAGCCTGGAGCCTGTTTCGGATTCTATGTCTCCCTCTCTCTGACCTTCCCCCGTTCACGCTCTGTCTCTATCTCAAAAATAAATAAACGTTAAAAAAAACCTCAACATAAATTTGTATTAGTTCTGTGCTTTTCTCTAGTGATTCTGCTTCTTAGTATCAGGAGAACTGATAGTGGTGGGTCGTTAGGCTAGAAAAAAATTAAACGGGAGGTATAACCAAATGAAAGAAAGAAAGAAAGAAAGAAAGAAAGAAAGAAAGAAAGAAAGAAAGAAAGAAAAAAGGAAAGGGAAAAAAAGGAATGTGGCTAGACTGGACCATAAGAGAATGGGAAGGGTTGAGTTATTTGAAGTATAAGTGACAGCAAAGAACAAGTACGGAAAAGTAAGAGAGATTATAGTAACTCGAAAAACTTTGAGTTAACAATCTTGGAAGTGGACCTTATATGGGGTACAGACAGAGGCTAAAGAAGGGCAAAAAACTGTGAAGTGGATGAACTGATAACAGGGATGCCAAAGTCACTTAGGATAATAAACTGAAGTTACCAAGGAAGGAAAAACTGGCTCAGAAAGTGCTAGTTCATGACAACACTGATAACTAAGAGATAGAAGACACAGATTACAAGTGAAGAGAAGCAGCAAGAAGATGGTGTGTAACAAGTACAAAGGAAGCAAGGATTCAGGTAATTTAGTTCCTTCTTCGTCTGAGAAAAAGGGAATGGGAGAAGATGAGACCTCCACAAAAACAATTAGTGACAGACCTGTCTTGAGGAAAGATCTTGCTTTGTTCTAAGAGGAAGAGGGAGAAGAGGTAAAGATTGATAATAAGGAGAATATTGCCTACATTTGTGTGGGGGAAAACACTGTCTTTTTTGGGGGTGGTGGTGGTGGATGAAATTAGAGGTAGCCTTTAGAGTGAGGGTAAGGATTTAGAAAATGCAGAGCTTTTAGAAATCTAGAGGGAAAAAGAGATTTGGGGGAAAAGCACTGATACAGTAAAGTTTGTGTTTTAGGGAGATATATTTAATAGAGATGAACAGGTAAAACTGGAAAAGAGAAGAAAGAGTTACAGACCACTTAGGAAACAAACTACAGAAATCCAGAAGAGACACAATATCAAAGCCTGAATCAAAGATATATTTGCCTGAACCTCAATTCCAGTTTCAAGGAGATGTGAAGCTTGGAAGAAGAAAGATTTAGATGAAGAAAAACCCAAGGACCATTGTGCTATGAAGAAAGTGCACTGGGTTCAATTCTCAGCTTTGCTGTTACATAGTTGTATGAGCTTGTGTTAGATATTTAATCTTTCAATGCCTCAGTTTACAAATTAATGGAATAAATAACCTTTTTCAAAGATCATTAATTTCACTTCTAAATTCTATCAGACAATGAAACTTTACCTTTCATTTCCTTTAGATCCCAAGTCTTGTTTATAAACTATTTTATGATTGGCAGAAGTAGTAATTCTTTCAGTTGAACTAAAAGATCAAATGTGAGATGTTAAGATGATACCGACAAATGAGTAAGCAGTGTTTCTCAATCTTTAAAGTGCATACAAGTCACATGGGGATACTGTTAAAATGTAGATTCTGATTCATTTGGTCTGGGATGGGGCATGAGATTCTACACTACTCATAAGCTCCCAGGGGATGCTGATGCTGCTGGTCCATGGACTATACTCTGAGGAGCAAACTCCTAGAAAATGTAGCTCAGTAGTTTGGACCACCTTTAGCTTCCCTTGTGAAAGAATAGAGGCTGATTTCTTCTGGGCTTCTTCCTGGTTATGCAACATGCCTTTGTGACTCTTTGTGACTCTGATGTCAGCTACGAGGGTTTGGTTTGTCCCTTCTATTTAAGTGTAAAAATTCCCCACCCCCCATTATCTATGTTTCTGTATGGTGAGAAAAATGAACCAGGGAACTTCCACTTCTATGAGATGGAGTAGATGTACTCATCCCTATTCCTTCTACTAAGTACAACTAAAACCCTAGACATAAAATAAACATAAGACTCAAAAAAGACACTATTCATAAACATAAGGAGACTGAAAGGTAGAGAGAAGAAAGATTGGCTAGAGACCTTGGGGCCAAGGAATGATACAGTGGTGAGTTCCCTGGGTTTTTATTTGCTTCATATAGCTCAGAGTTGGTGCTACAGATGCCAACAGGCATAGACAAACCAAAGCCCCAAGAAAAGACTGTTCTCTATAGACAAAGGACCAGAAAAAGGGCAGCAATGCAAGACAGAAAACCTTTAGACATTAACGGCTCTAATACAGCTGAACATCACAGAAAAGCCTGTGATCCCAGCCCCACCCACTCCAGAAAAAGCTAACTGGGGAGCCTAAATTTTTCCCCTTGTGAGGGCGTAAGGAGGCACCCTGCATAGTATCAGAAGGCCAGATAGGGAGACAAGACTTTCATATCCAATGGCTGGTAATAAGGCATTCACCTACCCCCTGAAATATCAGTGGAACCTACATTTCCACCCCCAGAGAATGTGGAACAAAGGAGGAACAAAGTCTGTAAACACTCGTGAAGAGGCAGGACTTTCACCATCACACAGCAGATAATGAGGCCACCTCTATCATGGTGTTAATGAAGACCATGTGGGATACTATCTCCACCCAGCAGTAACAAGGAATCCTCCACCCTAAGTATCAATGGAGGCCAAGTGGGGAACCTGAGCATCTACTTCCACCTAGAAGTAATAAGGTCATACTCTCTTCCCTGGCATAGCAGTGTCAGAAAAATCCAGCTGAAACAGAGGTTTAAATGAGATCCAGAATTTCAGAAACATAATATGAAAATGTCCATGTTTCAATAAAAAAAAAAACACTCATTAGACCAAGAGCCAGGAAGAACTCAAAACTGAATTAAATCAATTGATGCTAGCACCAAGGTTAGAGAAATGTCAATATCTGACAAAGATTTTCAAGTAACCATTATAGCACAGTGAAGGAAACAAAACAAAACTAAAAGGCAACCTATAGAATGGGAGAAGATATTTGCAAATGACATATCCAATAAAGGGTTAGTATCCAAAATATATAAAGAACTTGTAAAACTCAACACCCTCAAAACAAATAAGCCAATACAAAAAATGGACAGAAGACATGAAGAGACATTTTCCCAAAGACACACAGATGGCCAACAGACACATGAAAAATGCTCAACATCACTCATCATCAGGGAAATACATATCAAAACTACAATGAGATGCCACTTCACACCTGTAAGATTGGCTAAAATCAACAACACAAGAAATAATAGGTGTTGGTGAGTCTATGGAGAATGGGGAGGAACCATCATGCTCTGTTTATGGAAATGCAAACTGGTACAGACAGTCTGGAAAACAGTATGGAGGTTCCTCAAAAAGTTAAAAATAGAACTATCCTATGATCCAGCAATTACAGTACTAGGTATTTACCCAAAGAACACAAAAATACTAACTCGAAGGGATACGTGCACCCTGATGTTTATAGCAGCATTATATACAATAGCCAAATTATGGAAAGAGCCCAAATGTCCAATGACTGATGAATGGATAAAGAAGAGGGGGTGTGTGCATATATATATATATATATATATACACACACACACACACACACACACACATATACATACAATGGAATATTACTCAGCCATCAAAAAGAATTAAATCTTGGGGCATCTGGGTGGCTCAGCTGGCTAAGCATCTGACTTCGGCTCAAGTCATGATCTCATGGCTTGTGGGTTCAAGCCCTGCATCAGGTTCTCTGCTGTCAGCACAGAGCCCACTTGGGTTCCTGTCTCCCCCTCTCTCTGTCCCTCCCTAGCTCGTGCTGTCTCAAAAATAAATAAAAACATCAAAAAAATTAAATCTTGCCATTTGCAACAATGTGGATAAAGCTAGAGACTATTATGCTAAGTGAAATAAGTCAGTCAGAAAAGACAAATGCCATACAATTTCATTCATGTGTGGAATTTAAGAAACAATCAATCATAGGGGGAAAAACGAGAGGCAAACAGGAAAGATTCTTTTTTTTTTCAAAGAATCTGTTCTCCTTGTTTTTTTTCCAGAGTCTTTTTTTTACAGTTTATTTATTTTTAAAAGAGAGAGAAAGAGAGAGAACAAGTGGAGGGACAGAGAGAGAGAATCCCAAGCATGCTCTGCACTGTCAGCGTGGAGCCTGATTCAGGGCTTTGAACTCATGAACTGTAAGATTATGACCTCAGGTGAAATCAAGAGTCAGATGCTTAACTGACTGAGCCCCCCCCAGGTGCTCCAGGAAAGAGATTCTTAACTATAGAGAACTGACAGTTACCAGAGGGGAGGGAGGGGGATAGGTTAAATAGGTGATGGGGATTAAGGAATGCACTTGTTATGATGATCACTGGATATTGTACTGAAGTGTTGAATCACTGAATTGTACACCTGAAACTAATATTATACTGTATGTTAACTAACTGCAACTTAAATTAAAACTGGGGTGCCAAGGGGCGCCTGGGTGGCGCAGTCGGTTAAGCGTCTGACTTCAGCCAGGTCACGATCTCGCGGTCCGGGAGTTCGAGCCCCGCGTCAGGCTCTGGGCTGATGGCTCAGAGCCTGGAGCCTGTTTCCGATTCTGTGTGTCCTTCTCTCTCTGCCCCTCCCCCGTTCATGCTCTGTCTCTCTCTGTCCCCCCAAAAATAAATAAACATTGAAAAAAAAACTGGGGTGCCTGGGTGGCTCAGGTGGTTAAGCATCCGACTTCAGCTCAAGTCATGATCTCACAGTTTGTGGGTTCGAGCCCCATGGTGGGATCTGTGCTGACAGCTCAGAGCCTGCTTCAGATTGTGTCTCCTTCTCTCTCTGCCCCTCCCCTGCTCAAACTCTGTCTCACTCTCTCTCTCAAAAATAAACATTAAAAAATTAAAAAATATAAATTAAAACTTAAAAAATCATAAAATGCTTCAGTAATGTACATACTTCATAGAAAAAAATGGAAAGTCTCAGAAAAAAAAACCAGAAGATATAAAGATCATATGGAAATCTTAGAACTGAAAAATATTATAGCTGAAACAAAAACCTCCACTAATAGGTTCAACAGCAGAATGGAGGAGGCAGAGGAAAGATCAGTGAACTCAAAGACAGAACAACAGAAATTACTGAATCTGAACAACAGAGAGAAATAGGCAAAAAATAATAGAATAAAGCCACCAGGGACTCGTGGAACAGTAACAAAGGTTCTAACCTTCCTTTCATTGGAGTCCCAGAAAAAGGAGAAAGAGGTTGGGGGCTGAAAAGTACTCAAAGAAATTATATCTGAAAACTTACCAAATTTGGCAAAGATATAAACCTACAGATTCACAAAGCAGAGTGAACCCCAAACAATACAAACCCAAAGAAATCTACCCAAGAGACATCACAGTCCAGCTTCTGAAACCAAAGACAAAGGAAAAATGTTGAAGGAGGTCAAAGAAAAATAACAGTTTATTTATAGGGAGAAAACAAGTTGAAGATTAGCAGATTTCTCACCAGAAGCCTTGGAGGCCTGAGAGGAGTGGCACAGTATTTTTGAAGTACTGAATGAAAAGGATCATCAACCTGGAATGCTATAACCAACAAAAACATCTTTTGGGAATGAAGGGGGGATAGAGACATTATCAGATAAAGAGAAACTATGAGAATTTATCAACGGAGCTTCTCTAAAAAAATGTCTAAAGGAAGCTCTCTAAACAAAAGAAATGATAGAAAAGGTACCCTGCAACATCAAAAAGGAAGAAAGAAAATGGTAAGCCTGCATTTTTATATATGTAAATACAATAAAATACAATTTCTTCTTCTTTTGAGTTTTCTCAATTATTTTATTTATATTTTTTAAATGTTTATTTATTTGCTTTGAGAGAGAGAGAGAAGGCACAAATGGGCAGTGGAGAGGCAGAGAGAGAAGCCCAAGCTTCTCCTAAGCTCAGGTCATGATCTGCACTGACAGTGCAGAGCCCAATTTGGGGCTTGGTCTCACAAACTGCAAGATCATGACCTGAGCCAAAATCAAGAGTTGGATGCTTGACCAACTGACTCACCCAGGCATCCCAAGTTTTCTAAATTATGGTTGAAGGATTAAGTAAAAATTATAACACTGATGTAGTTCTAAATGTAGGTACAGGAAAATTTAGGACAATTATAAGTGGGGGAAGGTAAAGAGAAGTAAGGTTTCTATACTTCACTTGAACTGGTCACATGATGACAGAACCAGACAGTAATAAGTTTTACACACACACACACACACACACACACACACACACACACACGTATGCACTCTGTAATACCTAGAGCAACCACTGAAAAAGAAGCTGTACAAAGAAATACAGTTAATAATACTACAGATGATGCAACATGGAATTCTAAAAAATGTTCAAGTAATTCACAGGAAGGCAGGAAAGAGAAAAGAGAAATGAAAAACAGAGAGAACAAAACAAACAAAACAAAAAACAAAAAAATGAAGTGGCAGACTTACACCCTAACAGATTAGTGATCTAAACATACTGATTAAAAGACAGAGATTAGTTGGGGCGCCTGGGTGGCTCAGTCGGTGGAGCATCCAACTTTGGTTCAGGTCATGATCTCATAGCTTATGAGTTCAAGTCCCACATGGGGCTCTGTGCTGTCAGCTCAGAGCCTGGAGCCTGCTTCGGATTCTGTGTCTCCTCTCTGCCCCTTCCCCACTCGTGCTCTCTCTCTCTCAAAAATAAATAAACATTAAAAAAATTTTTAAAAATTAGCAAAGTGGACTAAAAAATGTGCTGTCTATATGCAGTCTACAAGAAATTCACCTCAAATATACAATTTTAGGGGCACTTGGGTGGCTCAGTTGGTTGGGCATCTGACTTCAGCTCAGGTCATGATCTCATGGCTTATGGATTCGAGCCCTGCATCGGGCTCTGTGCTGACAGCTCAGAGCCTGGAGCCTGCTTCAGATTCTGTGTTCCTCTCTCGCTCTGCCCGTCACCCGCTCATGATCTGTCTCTCTCTCTCTCTCTTAAGAATAGGGGCGCCTGGGTGGCGCAGTCGGTTAAGCGTCCGACTTCAGCCAGGTCACGATCTCGCAGTCCGGGAGTTCGAGCCCCGCGTCGGGCTCTGGGCTGATGGCTCGGAGCCTGAAGCCTGTTTCCGATTCTGTGTCTCCCTCTCTCTCTGCCCCTCCCCCGTTCATGCTCTGTCTCTCTCTGTCCCAAAATAATAATAATAAAAAAAAAACGTTGAAGAAAAAAAGAATAAATAAAACATTAAAAAATATATACAATTGCAGGCAGGCTGAAAGAAAAAGACGGAAACAGGTATAACACATAAACATTAATCTCTGCTGCTCCCCCATTCACGTACTTGCTCTCTCTCTCTCCCCCCTTTCAAAGATAAATACATAAACATTTTAAAAAAGAATTCTCAAAACTTAACAGTAAACAAGCAAAACAATCCAATTACAAAATGGACAAAAGGCATGAACAGGCATTTCACCAGAGAAGATACAGATAGCAAATAAGCACATGAAAAGATGGTCAGCATCATTAGCAATTAGGGAAATGCAAATTAAAAACACAGTAAGATATTGTGACACACCTATCAGAATGGCTAAAATAAAACAAAAGTGACAACACCAAATACTGACAAGGATGTAGAGATTCCATATTATTCACACATTTCTGGCAAGAATGTAAAATGTTACAGACACTCTGGAAAACAGTTTGGTAGTTTCTTTAAAATCTAAACATGCAATTACCATATGAGCCTGCAATTGCCTTCTTAGGTACTATTCCAAAAAAAATGAAGACTCATGCTCACACAAAAACCTGTACACAAATGTTGACAGCAGCTTTATTTGTAATAGCCCCAAACTGGAAACAGCACAGATGTCCTTCAATAGGTGAATGGTTAAGTGAACTCTGCTACATCCATACCATGGAATACTACTTAGCAAAAAAAGAAATGAAATACTGATGTAACCAACAACTTGAAACTTGAAGAATTTCCAGAGAATTCTGCTGACAAAAAGCTAATCTCAAAAGGTTATATATATACTATATGATTCCTAATCTCAAAAATTATATACTGTAAGATTCAATTGATAGAACATTATGGAAATGACAAAATTATAGAAATCGATAATAGCTTCATGGTTGCCAGGAACTAAGGAGGGGCTGGGGTGGGAAAGAATTGGGTGGACACTATAAAAGGGCAACATGAGGTATCCCCGTGATGGAAAAGTTCTGTGTCTTGACTGTAATAATGTCGACATCCTGGTTGTGATACTGTTTATAAGATTTTACCACCAGGGGAAACTGGGTAAAGCATATCTAAGATCTCTTATATTTAATTCTTATGACTGCAAGTGAATCTACAGTCATTTCAGAATAAAATTTTAACTTAGAAAAACAACCAGAGCAATCCATTTTCTCTTAAAAATAATCTAGAACATCAACCTACTGTATATAATCTTGCCTGCTTAAGCATAAAAGTCATCCAACCTAGTTTTTCATTGGCAGTAGCTTCTGAATACCAACTTGAGCCTTTTCCTTTGAACTGAATCCTAGTAAGAGCAGGTAAGGAAGATGTGTGTTCTGGTGGAAAGAGCCCTGGAATTGAGGTCAGATGATCTGAGTTCTAGTCCTCTCATTCATTAACCATATGACCTTAGGCAAATTGGTAACTTGACTTTTTTGGAAGGCAGCTATGCTCACCACTATATGACCAATGTAGTAACTTGACTTTTTTAAATCTTAAAAATTTCCTCATTGTCAAGGTTAATAATACAGCACTCTCTACTTCACAGAATTGCTGGGCGGGGGGGAAGGAGGGGATCGTATGAAATAATGGAGGTAAGAATGCTTTGTAAAATATAAAGCATGATACTGTGAGACACGAGGTTTTATATCTGTGCCATAGCCATTTTGCCAAGTATGGAGGCATTTGATAAAGGTTATCTGCTCAATAAATAATGAATGAGTGCCTGGTCATTAGAAAAGTCAAACAAGGGCAGAATTTTCTCTCAAGCATTTAAAACAAAGGAGATACACAACACATCCAATTGAAAGGAAAAAGCAACATATACTCTACAAAGACCCAAGGGTATTACTAAAATAATCTCTGTATAAGAAAGTATACCTTCCCATCATGTTTCAGGGGATGAGCAATAATGGATGGGAGACTTATCAAAAAAGTAGAAAAAACATTAAGCTCTCCAGCAGGAAACCCAAGAGCCAGAGAGATGGAACAGTAAGAGACAGAATATAAGTGGCACAAAAATGCTCAGAGTAGTTTCGGCCTTATATAGAGACTATGGAAATGGATCAATTTGGATTTACAGTAAAATTTAATTTTAGTTTGTATTAGTTACTATGGCAAACACATCTGAAGGTCCAGATGAGGCTCATGGCTTAGAAATAGAATTTTCTCTTCTTCCCAAAAGAAAGTAAAAAAATATACACATCCAAAATGTTCAATGCTAAAGTTCTTTTTAAAACTTAAATTCACACAGGCCATAATTACATAGCTCCAGGAGAATTCTAGGTTTTTGAAGTCGATGCTGGTTTGTACCAGGTTGTCACCCTACTATATTGTTCTGCCATCTGCTGTGGATTGCAGATATTTTTATATGAAGAGGTAACTGAGCCTAAAGCAGGGTCAGGATCCTCAGTTATTAACATGGACTCAAATAATGACTTTCTGAGTGACTTTAAGCAAGTCGTTTAACCTTAATATTTTATAGCTCCCTTATAGTAACAATACCACCTTACATGTGTATGAGCTGTTTATATAAGGTTTACAACACATTATTATTTCAACTGATCCTTAAAACCTCAGTGTGGGAATCAGAGAAGGTATTATTTCCATTTTACAAATGAGAAAACTGAAGTCAAACAGCATAGGAAGGATATCCATATGGAAAGTCAAACAAATAAAAGACTTACCTTACACCATCAACAAAACTGAAAACTCAAAATGGATCATAAACATGTATTTAAGAGATAAAAGCATAAAAACTTCTACATGAAAACACAGGAGAAAATCTTTGTAAATTTGAGACAGGCAAAGATTTCTTATCATGGCCAAAATATGAACCATAAAATAAAAAACTGATAAATTAGACTTCATAAAAACTTAGAACTTTTGCTTTTCAAATGATGTCATTAAGAAAATGAAAAGACAAGCCAAAGATTGGGAGAAAACATTTACAAACTGTATGTTTGATAAAGGATTTATACCTATAATATATAAATAATTCTTACAACTGAACAAGAACCCAATTTTTAAAATGGGAAAATAACCATAGACATTTTTCCAAAGAAGGTAGACAAATGATCAATAAACACATAAAAAAAATATCAACACCATTAACCATCAAGGAAATGCGAATCAAAATCACAACACGCTGCCACCACACACCTACTAAAATGGTTATAACAAAGAAGATGGACAGTAACAAGTGTTGATGAGGATGTGGGGAAATTAGAACCCTCATACACTGCTGGTAGGAATGTAAAATAGTGCAACCACTTTGGAAAACAGATTGTAGCTCCTCCAAAAGTTAAACATGAAGTTACCATATGACCCAGAAATTCATGTATTCAAGAGAACTGAAAACATATGTCCACATAAAGACTTGTACACAAATGTCACAGCAGTATTATTCATAATAGCTAAAAAGTGGAACCAACTCAAATGTCTACCAGCTATTGAGTGTGTGCAAAAAGAAATGTGACATATCCCATTAAGTAGAATATAATATTCTATTTATTCAGCAATAGGAAGGATTAAAATACTGATACATGCTTCAACATGCACCAGTCTCAAAAATATTATGCTAAATTGAAAGAAGCCACACACAAGAGATCACGTATTGCATGGTCTCATTCATATCAAGGGTCCAGAAAGAGAAAATCTACAGAGATAGAAAGCAGATCAGTGGTCGCCTAGGCCTGCAGGTAGGAACAGGGATTGGCTGCAAATAGGTAAGAAGAAACTTTGTGGTAATAGAAATATTCTATAACTGGATTGTGGTGACAGTTGCATAACACTATAAATTTACTATAATCACTGAATGGTACACATGTAAAGGGTGCATTTTGTGATATGTAAATCACACCTCAATAAAGCTAATTTAAAAATCATTGAATAAACCTGTGCTGAAAAGAAAAAAATCAACAGAGGAGGGACTAAAATACAGGTCCTCAGTGTTCCTCCTTCTCTATTACCTGCCTCTGAGAAATGGAAGGAATAACAATGTTTTTCAAAGGCTTAGTACCTCACTGGGAAGTAACAATTCTACCAGGTTTTGAAAACACAAATAATTTAAAATACCAGGTGGTACTGTTATTCTCACTTAATCCATAGTATACTTGTATCAGAAATTGTCTACTTTTAACTATTTACATTTCATAAACCAAGGGAAATTTTATAATGTTTAAGTATATTGTAATATGAATTTATTTACCCTAAAATTCATACCAGAAAGCATTAATTCTGTGTAATTTCTAACACAAAAGACAGTTCTTTAAAATTAGCTGATAGCTTAATATCACTGTTCGACTTACGGTGTGGCTAATAAAGCTCAGAGCATCTTCAAAATAACCCCAAATTTCTTCTGGGGGACAGAGTTCTGTACTTGGCACCCCATCTGGCACCAAGAGGTTAATCAAGTTTCGCACACATTTGCTGAAATCAAAAAGAGAAAACTCATCCCATAAGGAAATAAATCATTGGCTTCGTGGCTAAGATAAGTAAAATCTGGATCTCATCCCAGACTACGAGCTTCAAAACACTTCTGTTCTTCCCTCATTTTTATCTGGCCTCCAACCTCAGAAGACAGATTTTTGAAGCTATAAAAGGGGCTGACCAATCCTCCTTTTTATTATGCCTATGGTTTCTTTCACCTTTTTTTAGTTTCCTGCATCAAGGAGTAGTGGCTGTTTATTATATTTTATGAGCTGGTTCAATCTATAGGCACTTTAAAGCATCTCTTTATATCCTCAAATGGGCAAGGAAATTGGGATTTAACCTGGGAATAATTCCAGGAGAACTGTTTCTCATGTCTCAGAAAAGAAAGTCTGTAATAAAGTTTTCCGCAGAAAACTCACATAGCATCATTTTCCTCCATGTCTAGGTACAGAAAACATAAAATATGTAATAAAGAATATTTTGTATTATGATGTACAGCACTTATTGGTCCTTAAGGAAAGGTGCTTAGGAAAAATAAACGTCTGGGGCAAAACTAGCAAAATGTCAACATTTGTTAAATTTGGGTGGTGGATACACTGGTGTTTGTTATATTAATCTCTGAAAGGTATTCAATAATTTTATCATATATATAGTCTCACAACAAAGAAGCAACTTTCTCCCTTTTTTTCCCTTTTGGGAAAACCAGACTCTGACATAACTAATTCTTGGCCTATGATACAACTCTAAATATGAAGCTGTTCTGAGGGCTTTTTAGTTCAAGAGTTTACAGGAGTGCCCCTGATCAACTTTTAAATTGGACCAGTTGAGTATGATTGATGACTTATATAGCTCTTTTGACTATCGAAAAGCTTGGCTTCAGTGTTGAGTTACATTTACTAACCTGTATTTCACAGCATCAATTGATTGTTTCTTTTTGTAGAGCAATAAAGCCCTATTCAAGGCCTTCAGAGCAATGGAAGGATAGTGTGCAGGCTTTTCCACTGCTAACACTATAGGAGGGAAAGAAAAAAGGCTGTGAACACCATAGTCTCATCCATCACCATTTTCATCCCAGGCTACAACTTGATTTTTCTAATGAAACTAGCCTGAAACAGATGAACACAAACCAATCAACCAACAACAACAACAAAAAAACCCACAAAAATTAATTTAATGAAATGATGAGTCCATGGTGGCTTTCAGAGAAAGTGTATAGTTTCTGGGCAAAGTAATATGGTAGGGTTATCAGGATTGTCTTTTATTCAGCAAACATCAAGAGAACCTACTGTTTCTGTGACCCTACACATAGTCATACAGGTAAAGCAATAATCTTATGAACCAGAGTCAAGGAGGGGCACACCAAAATGGAAACAAAAAGCATACCAGTAAAAGAGCAATAATCAAAAACAGATTTATACAATATATTGCTTTGGTCTGATACTATAAACAGGAATCACTTGACATGAGAGTGAGTGTCAGGGATGACAAACCTTGTAACTTCCAAATGCATTTACCAGGCCTCTGCAATTGGAGATCCATTATACAAGGAGAAGTGGTCACCATCACATGTCTACAAAGTAAACACCACAGGCTCCATGTCTCTAGAATTTTGTCTTGCAAGATAAGGAAAGGCGAATGTGACCTTTGTGCACCTGGGGCTATCTAATACCTTTATTAACCACACATAGGCTCCCAAGGAGGGTGAGAGAGAAAAAAGGGAAAATAATTAGGTTATTTCCTGCAGCATATTCCCATACAGGCTCTGAGACCCCAACGACTACTTACTTAGAGCCCAACCAAAAATTTGAGAGTGGTAATTGTGTTAAAAAAATATTACCAGTATTTCTTTGTATACTTTTTTGGGGGAAAGATTATACTTTTAAGTAATCTCTACACCCAACATGGGGCTTGAACCTACAATCCCAAGATCCAGAGTCACATGCTCTACCAACTGAGTCAGCCTGGTGCTCCTCTTTGTACACTTTAATAAATTGCTGAGATTGCATTACCTTTGATTAGTGAAGCAGCTGACTGTCACTTCTAGCTACCTGAGTAAAACTAACTTTCTGAAGGTTAAGCTCCCTCTACTGTGTAGTTATATAATTCAATTCCACACCTAGAATGAGCATTGATTATGATTAATGCACTTCACTCAGGTTTATAAGTACAACAAATACAAGCACTTATTTTTCATGACCTTAAGGAGTTTATAGTCTCATATAAATAAAAAGATAAATACATAAATGATTGTAATACATGACAGTTCAAGAATGCCATTAGAGAAGGAGACACATTATTATTATTTCCCATCTAAGGGCAAAAAATGAAGAATAGAGACTGGAATAAAAAGTATTACAATCCAAATGGGTAGGTACCAGCCTACCAAAAACATAAATATAGCACTTACAGGCAATTGTTTCAAATGTTTTACTTTCCAAATGAGGCAGTTCCCACAGTGATTCCAGGAAACTGTCAAGTAATGGATCATTCATTTTGGCTTTAACTTCAAACTCATACAGCAGAAGCAGTGTCTCACATGGATCACCTGAGAAGTTCCCTAAGAAGGAGGCAAAAATGCAACATTCTCTGTGATTACATTTTATTATTCTATTCCAAGCTCTCTTCTGGGGAGATTTTCCTGTTGAGGAAAATTAATTTTATTTACAATTTGAAGACTGTCCCAGGTTCTGTATATAGATTTTTTACATTTTTAAAATTATAAAAAAATGTTTATTTTTTTTCAGAGAGAGAGAGAATACAAGAGGGGAAGGGGCAGAGAGAGGGAGGGAGAGAGAGAATCCCAAGCAGGCTCTGCATAGTGCAGAGTCCAATACAGGGCTCGATCTCATGAACTGTGAGTTCATGACCTGAGCTGATATCAAGAGTCAGAAACTTAACCAACTTAACCAACCAAGGCAACCCAGATTTTTTATATTTTTAAATCTATAAACTCATCAATTCTTTCAGCACCCTATAATGCATTCAGTAGCATTGCTTACATTTCTTGAAATTATTGCCATGATGTTCCTGAATAGCCTGAAAAAGTCCTGCTGTTCATCTGCCTCAATCCAAATCCAATGTTTATCTGCCTCACTTTAATGACTGAGTTAACTGAAAGATACAGTGCTGTATAAACTAACTGTGGTTTTATTTCAAGCAAAGTAAAAGAGAGTTTCCAAATCGTTTCATTTAGTCAGTCAATATTTCTTGGGTATCACCATGGGCAGAATATTATATCAGGTGGCATATAACACATGATATGAGATAGTTTTCATTCATGTTTGTTAGACTGAATTTAAAAAAAAAAAGTTTTGAGGTATAGCACCGATAAAATAAACTGAATGAAGCATGTTCATCTTAAACAAGCAGCTTATTGAGTTTTTAGATGTTTAACCCATATAACCATTACCCAGATCATGATATAGAACACTTCTAACACCTGTGTTCCTTTCCAGTCAATATCATCTTAGTATTGGGGCACCTGGGTGGCTCCGTCGGTTGGGCATCCGACTTTGGCTCGGGTCATGATCTCACGGTTCGTGGGTTCGAGCCCCTTGTCAGTCTCTGTGCTAACAGCTCAGAGACTGGAGCCTGCTTCAGGTTCTGTGTCTCTCTCTCTCTCTGCCCCTCCCCCACTCACATTCTGTATCTTTCTCTCAAAAATAAATGTTAAAAAAATCACCTTAGCAGAGTTAACAACTATTTTGGTTTCTATTCCTATTGATTGCTATTGCCTGTTCTTCAATGTCATTGCTAGTATAACAAAAATATAGTCAACTTCTGAAAATTTGACTTTGTATTCTGTAACTTGCTAAAACTCACTAATTTCAGTAACTTTTCTGTAGATTCTTTGGGATTTTCTATGTAGACAATCATGTAATCTGCAAATACAGTTGGTTTTATTTCTTCTTTTTCACTCTATGTCTTTTTTCCATTCTTTTGCTTGCCTTATTGCACTGGCTAGGACTTCTAGAATGATGTTGAACAAGACTGAGAATAGAAAACCTTGACTTCTTCCTGCCCTTAGAAGGAAAGCATTCAGTTTTTTAATGTTTATTTATTTTTGACAGAGAGAGAGAGAGACAGAGCATGAGTGAGGGAGGGGCAGAGAGAGAGGGAGACACAGAATCCGAAGCAGGCTCCAGGCTCCGAGCTGTCAGCACAGAGCCTGACGCAGGGCTTGAACTCACAGACCACGAGATCATGACCTGAGCCAAAGGATGCTCAACGAACTGAGCCACCCACGTGTCCCAGCATTCAGTTTTCCATCATTAAATATGATATGAGCTGTGATTTAATTTTTGTATATACCCTTTATCAGGTTGAGAAACTTCCATACGATTCCTAGTTTCCTGAGAGCTTTTTTTAAAATCATAAATGTATGTTCAATCTTTTCACTTAATCTGTTGATACGGTAAATTAATTGAATTTACAATATTGAACCTAGGAGAAACCTGATTTGCTTATGGTCTATTACCCTTTTCAAATTTTACTAAATTCACCTTGCTAATATTTTGTTGAGGATTTCTGCATCTATTTTCATGAAGAATATTGGTTCATAATTTTTTATCATATTTTTTGTCTAGTATTGGTATCAGGGTAAATATGATCTCATAAAGTGAGCTGGGAAGTATGCCCTCTTCTTTCTGGAAGAGTTTGTATAAAACTGGTATTGTCTTTAAATGGTTGGCAGACTTCCTTAGTGGAGTTTTCTGTTAGAAGATTTTAAACGACAAATTCAATGGGTATAGGACTATTCAAATTATCTATTTCTTCTTGAGGGAGCTTTGTTGGTTTGTGCCTTTCAAGGAATTTATCCATCTCATCTAAGCTGTCAAAGTCATGGGCATATAGCTGTTCATAATAGTCCTTAATCATCTTTTTAAATGTCTGTAGGATCTGTAGTGATGCCTCTATTTTCATTCTTGACATTATTAATTTGTATCTTTATTAATTTTGTATAGATAATGCTGCTATAAACATTGGGGTGCATGTATCCCTTTGAATTCATATTTTTGTATTTTGATATTAATATAGCCACTCCAGCTTTCTTTTTATTAGCATTTGTTTAGTGTACCTTTTCCAATTCCTTTTATTTTCAACCTATCTATGTCTTCATATTTAAGTGTTATTTTAAAAATAGAAAGCATGTAGTTGGGTCTTGATTTTTATCCAATCTGACATTCTTCATCTTTTAATTGGTATGTTTACACCAGGGGTGAGCAAACTACAATCTGTGAGCTGACTGCCTGTTTTGCAAATAAAGTTTAATTTGAACACAATCATGTCCTTTGTTTAAATATGGCCCATGTGTTCCTGTGACAACAGCAGAGTTGAGTAGTTGTGTCCAAGATTGTATGACCTGTTAGCCTAAAATATTCACTACTGGCACTTTAAAAAACGTTCCCTGACCTCTGATTTAGACCATTTATATACAATGCAATTATTGATATAGTTGGGTATTCTTGAACTTCATAAAAATGAATTGTACTTAGAACAACTAGACAGAAGATAAGGAAATTTAAAAAATGAAAACATTGTAAGCCAACTAGACCTAACAGACATCTATAAAACACTCCTCTCAACAGCAGCAGAATATACATTCTTTGTAAGTACCCACAGAATATTTTCTAGGATAGACATATACTAGGTCATAAAACAAACTTCAATAAATTTCAAAATATAAAATAATGCAGAGTATCTTCTGTGATCATAATGTAATAAAATTACAAATTAATAACAGAAAAAAATTGGGACATGCACAAATATATGGAAAATAAACACACCCTTAAACAACCAATAGGTCAAAAAATAAATCAAAAGAAAAATCAGAACATACTTCGAAATGAATAAAAATGAAGACACAATATACCAAAACATAAGAGATACAGCTAAAGTAGTGCCTAGAGGGAAATTTATATTTGTAAACACCTACATTAAGAAAGAAGAAAAACATCTCAAATCAGTAATCTGAACTTCCAACTTAGTTAAGAGAAAAATAACATAAACAAGTAGAAGGTAGAGAATAACAAAGACTGGAGTGGAAATGAATAAGCTAGACAATAGGAAAACAATAGAAAAACTAATGAAACCAGAAGCTGGTTCTTTGAAAAGATCAACAAAGTTGACATATCTTTAGAAGCCTCATTACTAGAATCAGAAATGGAAAAGGAGACATCACTACCAACCTTAGAGAAATAAAAAAGATTACAAAGGACTGCTATGGACAACCTTATGCCAATAAATTAGATAAACTGGATGAAATGGACAATTTTCTAGAAAGAAAAACTACTGAAATGGATTCAAGAATAAATACAGAATCTAAATAGACCTATAATGAATAAAGTAATTGCAATAGTTTTAAAAACTATAGAAAAAGAAAAGCCCAGGCCTAGACAGTTTTACCACTGGACTTTACCAAACATTTAAAGAAGAATTAATACTAATTCTCACAAATTCTTTTAAAAATAGAAGGGGACAGACCATTTGACAACTCATTCTAAGAGGCCAGTATTAATGTGATACCCAAAACCAAAGACATCACAAGTAAAAAAAATCACAAAATACTAGTAAACTTAATTCAGCAATGTAGAAAAGAATTATACTTAACAAACTAGAAGGGAACTTCCTCGATCTGATAAAGGGCATCTCTGAAAAACCCACAGAAAACAACATACTTACTGGTGAAAGACTGGATTCCTTCCCTCTAAGATATAGGACAAGAAAAGGATGTCAACTTTCACCACTGCCATTCAACACTGTACTGGAAATTGCAACCAAATAGACAAGAAAAATAAAAGACATCAAGACTGGAAAAGAAGTAGTGAAACTATCTCTAGTCGTACAGGATGTAATCTTGTAAATAAGATTCCTAGGGAATTCAGTAAAATACCATTAGAACGATAAGTTTAAGATCAACAAATAAAAATCAATTCTAAATTCTATAAAGTAGCAATGAGCAAACTGAAAATAAGATTAAGAAAGTAATTCTACTTACAATAGCATCAGAAACAATAAAATATTTAGGAATTAATTAAACAAAAGAAGTGCAGGACTTATACAATGGAAGTTATAAAACATCATTGAAAGAAGTTAAAGATGTAAATAAATGGAAAAATATTCCATGTTCATAGATTAGAAGACTTAACATTGTTAAGATGGTAATATACCCCAAAATGATCTACAGATTCAACATAATACCTATCATAATGCCAGCTGGCTTTCTTCTTTTTTCAGAAATTGCCAGGCTGATTCTAAAATTGATATGGAAATTCAAGGAACCCAAAACAGCCAAAATGATCTTGAAAAAAGAACAAATTTGGAGGACTAACACTTCCTGACCTCAAAACTTACTACAAAGCAGTGATAAGACAGTGTGGTACTGGCATAAGGACAGATATACATATAAATGGGATATAATTGACAATCCAGAAATAAAAACATTGCCTATGATCAACTAATATTCCACAAAGAGGCAAAGATTATCCAATGTGGAAAGAATATTAAAAAAAAATGGCTCTGAAGATGGTGGAATAGTATGGAAGCTTTTTGTGTGCCTCGCGTCCATGAAATACAGCCAGACTAACACTAAACCATCCTACACACCTAGAAAACTGATTGGATGATTAACACAACAATCTGCACAACCAGAACCACAGAATTTAGCAGTCTTTTTCTCCCTTCAAAATGACAAAATGAAGGAATTCACCCGAAAAGAAAGAGCACGAAGAAACGACAGCCAGGGATTTAACCAACACAGACACAAGCAAGATGTCTGAACCAGAATTTAGAATCACGATAATAAGAATACTAGCTGGAGTCGAAAATAAATTAGAATCCCTTTCTGCAAAGATAAAAGAAGTAAAAACTAGCCAGAATGAAATAAAAAATGCTATAACTGAGCTGCAATCACGGATGGATGCAGTGGCGTCAAGGATGGATGAGGCAGAACAGAGAATCAGCGATATAGAGGACAAATTTATAGAGAATAACGAAGCAGAAAAAAAGAGGGAGATGAAGGCAAAAGAGCACGATTTAAGAATTAGAGAAATCAGTGACTCATTAAAAAGGAACAACATCAGAATTATAGGGGTCCCAGAGGAGGAAGAGAGAGAAATAGGGGTAGAAGGGCTATGTGAGCAAATCATAGTGGAAAACTTTCCTAACCTGGGGAAAGACACAGACATCAAAACCCAGGAAGCACAGAGGACTCCCATTAGATTCAACAAAAACCGACCATCAACAAGGCGTATCATAGTCAAATTCACAAAATACTCAGTCAAGGAGAGAATCATGAAAGCAGCAAGGGAAAATAAGTCCCTAACCTACATGGGAAGACAGATCAGGTTTGCAAGCAGACCTATCCACAGAAACTTGGCAGGCCAGAAAGGAGTGGCAGGATATATTCAGTGGGCTAAATCAGAAAAATACACAGCCAAGAATTCTTTATCCAGCAAGGCTGTCATTCAAAATAGAAGGAGAGATAAAAAGTTTCCCAGACAAAAATTAAAAGAATTTGTGACCACTAAACCAGCCTGCAAGAAATTTTAAGGGGGACTCTCTGAGGGGAGAAAAGATGACAATATAAATAAATAAATAAATAAATAAATAAATAAATAAATAAATACCAAAAGCAACAAAAGATTAGAAAAGACCAGAGAACACCACCAGACACTCTAACTCTACAAGTATCATAATGGCAATAAATTCGTATCTTTCAGTACTCACTCTAAATGTCAATGGACTCAATGCTCCAATCAAAAGACATAGGATAACAGAATGTATAAGAAAACAAGACCCATCTATATGCTGTTTACAAGAGACCCACTTTAGACCTAAAGACACCTACAGATTGAAAACAAGGGGATGGAGAACCATCTATCATGCTAATGGTCAACAAAAGAAAGCCGGAGTAGCCATACTTATATCAGACAATCTAGACTTTAAAATAAAGACTGTATCAAGAGATGCAGAAGGGCATTATATCATAATCAAGGGGTCTATAGACCAAAAAGACCTGGGGCGCCTGGGTGGCTCAGTCGGTTAAGCGGCTGACTTCTGCTCAGGTCATGATCTTGCGGTCCGTGAGTTTGAGCCCCGCGTCGGGCTCTGTGCTGACAGCTCAGAGCCTGGAGCCTGTTTCAGATTCTGTGTCTCCCTCTCTCTGACCCTCCCCCGTTCATGCTTTGTCCCTCTCTGTCTCAAAAATAAATAAAACGTTAAAAAAAATTTATAGACCAAAAAGACCTAACAATTGTAAACATTTATGTGCCAAATGTGGAAACACCCAAATATATAAATCAATTAACCACAAACATAAAGAAACTCATCGATAATAATACCATAATAGTAGGAGACTTCAACACCCCACTCACAGCAATGGACAGATCATCTAATCAAAAATCAACAAGGAAACAATGGCTTTGAATGACACATTGGACCAGATGGACTTAACAGATATATTCAGAACATTTCATCTTAAAGCAGCAAAATATGCATTCTTCTCCAGTGCACATGGAACGTTCTCCAGAATAGACCATATACTGGGACACAAATCAGCCCTAAGTAAGTACAAAAAGATTGAGATCATACCGCACATATTTTCAGACCACAACGCTATGAAACTCGAAATCAACCACAAGAAAAAATTTGGAAAGGTAACAAATACTTGGTGACTGAAGAACATCCTACTAAAGAATGAATGGGCTAACCAAGCAGTTAAAGAGGAAATTAAAAAGTATATGGAAGTCAATGAAAATGATAGCACCACAACCCAAAACCTGTGGGACGCAGCAAAGGTGGTCATAAGAGGAAAGTGTATAGCAATCCAGGCCTAGGATTCCTAAAGAAGGAAGAACGATCTCAGATACACAACCTAACCTTACACTTTAAGGAGCTGGAAAAAGAACAGCAAATAAAACCCAAAACCAGCAGAAGACAGGAAATAATAAAGATTAGAGCAGAAATTAATGCTATCGAAACCATAAAAACAGTAGAACAGATCAATGAAACCAGAAGCTGGTTCTTTGAAAGAATTAACAAAATTGACAAACCACTAGCCAGTTTGATCAAGAAGAAAAAGGAAAGGTCTCAAATAAGTAAAATCAAGAATGAAAGAGAAGAAATCACAACTAACACAACAGAAATAAAAACAATAATAAGAGAATATTATGAGCAATTATATGCCAACAAAATGGGCAATCTGGAAGAAATGGACAAATTCCTACAAACATATACACTACCAAAACTGAAACAGGAAGAAATAGAAAATTTGAACAGACCCATAACCAGTAAGGAAATCGAATTAGTAATCAAAAATCTACCAAAAAACAAGAGTCCAGGGCCAGATGGCTTTCCAGGGGAATTCTACCAAACATTTAAGGAAGAGTTAACACCTATTCTCTTGAAACTGTTCCAAAAAATAGAATGGAAGGAAAACTTCCAAACTCTTTCAATGAAGCCAGCATTACCTTCATTCCAAAACCAGACAGAGACTCCACTAAAAAGGAGAACTATAGGTTAATTTCCCTGATGAACATGGATGTAAAAATCCTCAACAAGACATTAGCCAACCGGACCCAACAATACATTAAAAAAATTATTCACCACGACCAAGTGGGATTTAGACCTGGGATGCAGAGCTGGTTCAATATCCTCAAAACAATTAACGTGATTCATCACATCAATAAAAGAAAGGACAAGAACCATACGATCCTCTCAATAGATGCAGAGAAAGCATTTGACAAAATATAGAATCCTTTCTTGATAAAAACCCTCAAGAAAGTAGGGATAGAAGGATCATATCTCGAGATGATAAAAGCCATCTACGAGCGACCCAACGCTAATACCATCCTCAGTGGGGAAAAACTGAGAGCTTTCCCCCTAAGGTCAGGAACAAAACAGGGATGTCCACTCTCACCAGTGTTATTCAACATAGTATTGGAAGTCTTAGCCTCGGCAATCAGACAACACAAAGAAATAAAAGACATCCAAATCGGCCAGGAGGAGGTCAAACTTTCACTCTTCATAGATGACATGATACTCTATATGGAAAACCCAAAAAGATTCCATCAAAAAACTGCTACAACTGATTCATGAATTAAGCAAAGTTGCAGGATATAAAAATCAATGCACAGAAATCGGTTGCATTCCTATACACCAACAATGAAGCAACAGAAAGAGAAATCAAGGAATCAATCCCATTTACAGTTGCACCAAAACCCATAAAATACCTAGGAATAAATCTAACCAAAGAGGTGAAAAATCTATACACTGAAAACTATAGAAAGCTTATGAAAGAAATTGAAGAAGACACAAAAAAATGGAAAAAGATTCCATGCTCCTGGATAGGAAGAACAAATATTGTTAAAATGTCGATACTACCCAAAGCAATCTACATATTCAACGTGATCCCTATCAAAGTAACACCAGCATTCTTTACAGAGCTAGAACAAATAATCCTAAAATTTGTATGGAACCACAAAAGACCCCGAATAGCCAAAGCAATCTTGAAAAAGAAAACCAAAGCAGGAGGCATCACAATCCCAGACTTTAAGCTATACTACAAAGCTGTAATCATCAAGACAGTATGGTACTGGCACAAGAACAGACACTCAGATCAGTGGAATAGAATAGAGAACCCAGAAATGGACCCACAAACGTATGGCCAACTAATCTTTGACAAAGCAGGAAAGAATAGCCAATGTAATAAAGACAGTCTCTTCAGCAAGTGGTGCTGGGAAAACTGGACAGCGACATGCAGAAGAATGAACCTGGACCACTTTCTTACACCATACACAAAAATAAACTCAAAGTAGATGAAAGACCTCAATGTAAGACAGGAAGCCATCAAAATTCTTGAGGAGAAAGCAGGCAAAAACTTCTTTGATCTTGCCTGCAGCAACTTCTTACTCAACACGTCTACGGAGGCAAGGGAAACAAAAGCAAAAATGAACTACCGGGACCTCATCAAAATAAAAAGCTTCTGCACAGTGAAGGAAACAATCAGCAAAATTAAAAGACAACCGACAGAATGGGAGAAGATATTTGCAAATAACATATCAAATAAGGGGTTAGCATCCAAAATCTACAAAGAACTTATCAAACTCAACACTCAAAAAACAAATAATCCAGTGGAGAAATGGGCAAAAGACATGAATAGACACTTCTCCAAAGAAGATATCCAGATGGCCAACTGACGCATGAAAAAATGCTCAACCTCACTCATCATCAGGGAAATACAAATCAAAACCACAATGAGATACCACCTTACACCTGTCAGAATGGCTAACATTAACTCAGGCAACGACAGATGTTGGCGAGGACACGGAGAAAGAGGATCTCTTTTGCATTGTTGGTGGCAATGCAAGCTGGTGCAGCCACTCTGGAAAACAGTATGGAGGTTTCTTAAAAAACAAAATAGAACTACCCTACGACCCAGCAATTGCACTACTAGGCATTTATCCAAGGGACACAGGTGTGCTGTTTCGAAGGGACACATGCACCCCCATGTTTATAGCAGCACTATCAACAATAGCCAAAGTATGGAAAGAGCCCAAATGTCCATCGATGGATGAATGCATAAAGAAGTGGTATATATATACAATGGAGTATTACTCAGCAATCAAAAAGAATGAAATCTTGCCATTTGCAACTACGTGGATGGAACTAGAGGGTATTATGCTAAGTGAAATTAGTCAGTCAGAGAAAGACAAAAATCATATGACTTCACTCATATGAGGACTTTAAGAGACAAAACAAATGAACATAAGGGAAGGGAAGGGAAACAAAAATAATATAAAAACAGGGAGGGGAACAAAACAAAAGAGACTCATAAATATGCAGAACAAACTGAGGGTTGCTGGAGGGGTTGTGGGAGTGGGGATGGGCTACATGGGTAAGGGGCATTAAGGAATCTACTGAAATCATTGCTTCACTATATGCTAACTAATTTGGATGTAAATTTTAAAAATAAAAAATAAAGTTAAATTAAAAAATAAAAATAAAAAAATAAAATAAAATAAAAAAATAAATGGCTCTGAAACAACTGGATAGCCACATGGAAAAGAGTGAAATTGGACTCTTACCTCATACCACATACACAAATTCACTAAAAATGGATCAAAGACCTAAATGTAACAGCTAAAAGTATAAAACTTTTCAGAAGAAAACACAGACATAAACATTCATGAATTTGGAATTGGCAGTTGATTCTTACACATGATATCAAAAGAAAAATAAATTGTACTTCATCAAAGTTAAAAAATTTTGTGCTTCAAAGGACACTGTCTAGAAAGGGAAATGACAACTTACAGAATGAAAAACAACAACAATGAGATACTACTACATACCTATTAGAATCACTCTGCACTCACTCGGATGGCTAGAAAGAAAATCAGGTAATACAAGTATGCTGGAGGTGGAGAAATCAGAACCCGCACATATTGCTGATGACAATATAAAATAGTGCAGCCACTCTGGAAAACTGTCCTGCAGCTCCTCATATGATTAAAATGCAGTTACCATATTACCTAGGTCTAACCAAGAGAAATGAAAACATACACTCACACAAAAACTTATATACAAATGTCTATAGCAGCATTATTCAAAATAGCCAAAAAATAAAATTAATTTTAATTTTAATCTATCAAGTGATGAGTGGATTTTTAAAATGTGGTAATCAATACAGTGGAGTATTATTTGGCCACAAAATGGAACGAAATATTGATACATGCCACAACAAGGATGAACTTTGAAAGTGTTACATTAAGTGAAAGAAGTCACAAAAGTCCTCATATTGTATGATTCTATTTATATAAAATGTCCAAAATATGCAAATCTAGAGAGATACAAAGTAGATTGGTGGTTGCATAGGGCTATTGGGGGAAATGCAGGGATAGGAATGTGATGGTGGTTTCTTTCTGATGGGATGAAATGTTCTAAAATTTACTGTTGGTGGTGGTGTATATATCTGTGAATATACTCAAATCTACTGAATCATACACTTTAATGTGTGAATTGTACGGCATATGAATTATATCTCTATAAAGCTGTTTTCTAAAATTAATTTATACCCTGTGAGATAATTCTTTTTGCCTGACTTCTTTTATTCATGATAATGTCTGTGATATTTATATTTTTCTGTGTCAGAAGTACATTCCTTTATTTTATTGCCTTGTAGTATTCTGTTACATGAATGTACCACAATTCATTTAATCCATCCTCCTGTTGATGACACTAAAATTTTCAATCTTTAGCTCTTATGAATAGAGCTGTCTTGAACATTCTGGTACACATTATGGTAAACAGATACACTCATTTCACCTGAGTATATATCTAGGAGTGGGATTGCTGGATCATTGCTATAACAGAAGCATGTTTGGTTTTAGCAGATACTGCCAAAAGGCCTTCCAAATGAGCTGTACCAATTTACATTTCTACCAGCAATGTATCAGAGCTCCAATTGCTTCCCATCGTTACTAACACTTGGTATCTTAATTTTAGCCATTTCAGTGAGTATGTAATGATCCCTCACTGTTGACTTAATTGGCATTCCTTGATGAGTAATGACGTTGAATCTTTTTCCTTTGCTTGTTGCCCATTTGTATATCTTCTTTTGTGAAGTTCTTGTTTAATTCTGTTGTCATTTTTTATTTGGTTGTCTTTTCTCATTGAATTTTAAGAGTTCTTTATATACTCTGGAATTTGTCCAGCTTATGTATTAACACATCTTCTGCCTGTCTATCCATGGCTTGTCTTTTTCCTATCTTGATTATATCTTTTGACAAACTGAAATTCCCAATTGTAATGAAGTCCACACTATCTATATTTTATTTTACAGTTGGAATTTTTTGTGTCTCCAAGGTCATGAGGATATTCTCTTGTTTGTTTTTAGAAACCTTACTGTTGTACCTTTCACTATGATACATCTCAAATCAATGTTTCTGTATGGCAGTAGGGAGGGTCAAGGTTCATTTTTTTCCATATGGATATCTAATTGTTTCAGCATCATTTATTATTAAAAAAATATTTTCCCCACTGAACAGCACTGGCACATTTGTCATAAATAAAATGATCATGTGTGAGTCTATTTCTGGACTCTATTCTGTGGTGTAAATTCTCAGACTCTATTCATCTTTTTCAAAATTATCCTTTCATCTCCATAGAAATTTTAATATCATCCTGTCAATTTCCATAAGTAAATCAGCTGGGATTTCAATTGGGATTGTCTTGAGTCTATGGATCAAACTGGGAAAATTGACATTTTAACAAATTTGAGTTTTCCAGTCCATGAACATGGTATGTATTTTCATTCATTTAGGCCTTTAAAGTTTTCCCTCAGCAATGTTTCAGTGTTTTTTTAGTTTTCAGTGTATTGATTACACTATATTGATTCGATACATTCACTATATTGATTACTAAACATTTGATGGGTATTCATGCTATTAAAAATGGGATACTTTATTTTAAGTTTATTTATTTTGAGAGAGATTGAGAGAGAGAAAGAGAGAGAGAGAGACAGAGAGAGAGAGAGAGAGAGAGAGAGAGAGAGAGAGAATGAGAGGGGGAGGGGAAGAGAGAGGATCCCAAGCAGACTCTGAGCTGTCAGAATGGAGCTCAATGTGGGGCTCAATCTCATGACCCATGAGATCATGCCAGAGCCAAAATCAAGAGTCCCTAAAAATGGTATTTTAAAAGCTAATTTTCCACTTATTTCTTGCTAGTACACAAAAATACAATTAATTTTTGTGTATTGACCTGTACCCAGCAACCACACCAAATTCATTTATTTTTAAGTTTTTATTTAAAATAAAACAGAAGGCCACTTGGATGTCTGACTTCAGCTCAGGTCATGATTTCATGGCTCGTGAGTCCGAGCCCCACATCAGGCTGTCTGCTGTCAGCGCAGAGCCTGCTTCAGGTCCTCTGCCCCCCTTCAACCCTCCCCAGCTTGTGCTCACTCACTCTCTCTCAAAATAAATAAACATTAAAAAAACTACCACTTAAAATAAAACAGAGGGATAGAAAACCATTTTGTGTATGTTTTTTTAAAGGCTGAATTATTGGAACAAACCCTACTTGTTTATGTTATCCTTTTTATATATTTCTGGATTCAGTTTCCTGGATTTTTAGGATTTTTCCATCTATTATTGAATATTTTAACCTATACCTTTTTTTGGCTTGAAACTTGTCAGATTTTGTCATCAGAATCATGCTGGCCTCATAAAATCATTGTGTTACCCTCTTTCTCTATTTCCTATAGGAGATACTTTTACAGGGTTGATATTATTTCTTCCTTATATATTTAGAAGAATTTATATCATTGAAGCCATTTTCCTTGTGGGAAGGTATTTAAGATTAAATTTCTTTACAGGTATAGCACTATTGAAATATTCTAAATAGGACTATTCAGATTCTCTTTGTGCCAATTGTCATAGGTATACTTTTCAAATAATTTGTTAATTTTGTCAAGATTATCAAATTTATTGGCATAAAGTTATTCACAGTATCTGTTATTGCCTTTTTAGATTAGATTTAGATCTTTAGAAAGATTTGTAATGATTTCTACATTTGAATTACTGATATTAGTAATTTGTGCCCTTTCTTTCTATTTATTGCTCCATCTAGCTTGGATTCAGTTTGTAGTAATGTTTCCAAAAAATCGACTTTTGGTTTTGTTGATTTTCTTTTGTATATCTGCTTTCTATTTCATTGTTTTCTTCTCTTTTTTTTTTGTTATGTTCTTCCTTATATTTTCCTTGGGTTTAATTTGTTCTTATTTCCCTAGATTCAAGTGGGAGGCTAAGATTATTGATTTTCAACTCTTCATCTTTTCTAATATATGCATTTAAAGCTATTGATGTTCCCTTATTTTAGTTGTATCTCACAAGGTTTCATGTCATATTTTTTCATTTTTGAAAGTTTAATATATTCCATAATTTTCATTTTGATTTCTTCTTTGATGAGTTATGTAGAAGTGTTTCTTTTAGATTTCCAACAGTGGGGGTTTTCTAATCATCTTTCTATTGTTGATTTCTAGTTTACTTGGTTCAGAGAACATACTTTGTATGATTTCAATCCTTAGATATTTGTTGAGACTTGCCTTTTGACTCAGCATATGATCTATTTTGGTAAATGTTACAAGTGCACCTGAAAAGAATGTGTATTCTATAATTAATAAGTATAATGTTCTATATACATATCAGGACTGAAGTGAAGTTTAATGTTTGGGAAACCTAGAAATCAATAATGAAGGTTTATGGGTGAGCTATTACATACACTTTACTCTGACCAGGAGTCATCGTGCCATGATAATTGTATGGAAAAATTTCCAGATTCACATCTGTATTTTTATAAAAGAAAACCACAATGTACACAAGGAAATATGTCAGGTACAAGGATACTTGAATGACATTCCTAATTAGGTCAGGCATTTGGGGGAAGGAATAGTAAAAATCATGATAAATATCTGAGAACCACAAAAAAATCTGTCTCCTGAACTGTGACCCCTGCTACATTTCTTTAGTGACTCCATAGCCCTGTAATGTAATCAAAATCCCTACTCACTGCCATAGGGCTTTGCTTTGTATTATTAGGGTAAGTTTGTGCTGCCTGTGAGGCATGATTCAAATGGAATGCTGCCAAAATTGAAGATTTTCAGGAGCAACTTCTATCAGAGTTACTTGGGTATCTCCAGATAATTGTTTAATTTCCTTTGTAGAGAAAATCTTAAGTTCAGGTTCTTCTATTTCTGGGCCTAAGACCTGACCCAAAATGTACACTAGAAAATCCATGCAAGTGTTTTCATTTTGTTTAATGTGCCTGAGGATCAGCTCCAATTGCTTTTCCTCTTGGCTAATCTCAAAACTATCATCTCTGAGAATTTCTTATCCAATGAGAACTAATCTCTGAGCCAAAAGCAACTCATGACAAACTGCTAGTTATTAAGCCAATGGAGGAACCAAGCAAAGAATGCCTGATGAAGGAATAAGCATTTAATCCTAGTTTTGGTGTGTGCAAGTGAAACAGGTAATTCCAACATGGGCCTTGATAAATGATAGCTTCTATCTATTGCATTTGGATAAATTAGAATGACCCTTCAAGTTCTGGGCTGAGGAGACTATAATATATAAATATAAATGTATGAAAATATAAATAATAGATACATAGGTAATTCTGTCAGCTGAACTGCCTTTCTGCTGGCAGAGGATTCATGCTGGGTTTTATTCTGTTTACTATAACCACTAAGATTTTGAATGATGACATTTTAGATGAATACTTTATACTAAGGTCAAAATTATAGCACTGGAGATAAGTTAAATTCTTCCTTGCAAGGACCCAAAAAACAACTAAAGGCTTTTCTCTATCTTCATTATTTTGAGATAAAAAATTACTCATGGTACAAAATAGCTTAAAGAATTCTAATCACTAAGATTACTTCTAGACTTAACACTGGATGACACTTTATGTACAGTATGATTCCAAGGATATTCCTAGCAACATCTAAAAGTTATGTTCTTCAATGGAGACTCTGAAAAGGAACCAGAAAGACCTATTAAGCAGCAGTGAGCTCCCTTATGTTAGAAAGGTTTGGAGTATCTTATAATCATAAGCAGTCATCTTTGGCATAATTCCTACTTCCCCTTAAATTTCCTTTTTCTTTTCCTGGACACCTGATGTGCCTTTCTCTGCCCTATACCTATATCCCAAGTTGAATCTTTATTGAGGTATTGTTTCTAAATGTTCCTCTCCCAAAGTACAAGCTGATAATGACTTAAATTGTGAGCTTTCTCAGTGATTTTTGCATAGAGGGCTCTCAAAGACCAAAATACTCTAATACTCAAATGAGTGACTCTTTAATGATAGAATTTATTTTTTTAAGTTTACTTATATTTGAGAGACAGAGAGAGAGTGAGCGAGAGAGCGAGCTCACTTGAGTGGAGGAGGGGCAGAGAGACAGAAACAGAATCTGAAGCAAGCTCCAGGCTCTGAGCTGCAAGCTGTCAGCACAGAGCCCACGAACTGTGAGATCATGACCTGAGCCGAAGTCAGATGCTTAACCGAGCTACCCAGGCATCCCTAATGATAGAATTTCTGGTGCTATAGCAACATTTTATTTAGTAAATATTTATTAATCCCTAGTATGTGCCAGATAGTTTTAGAAGGTAGAGATAAAGAATGAACATGACAGACAACTTTTCAACTTGTATGGAACTTAGATTCTAGTTGGGGAGAGAAATAATATATAATATATCAAGTAGCGATGTGATGTGTGTTGTAAAAAATATATAGGCTATGGAAGTAGTGATTAAAGTTGCTACTTTAGAAAAAGTGTGGTCAGGAAAGATCTCTCTGAGGTGGGGGAATGACACTTGAGAAGAGGGTGTGGGGGAGCAAGCCATATGAATATCCAGGAAAAGAGTATTCTAGGAAAAAGGAATGGCAAACACAAAGGCTCAGAGACAGGAGGTACTATGTATTATTGATATAGTAGGACTAGAGTACAGTGAGCTGAGAGGCAGAGTGATGGGAGATGAGGTCAGAGAGGTAACCAAGGGCCAGATAATCCATGGCCTTGTAGATCATGGCAATGACTGAATTTTAAGTCCAGGCAAATGGGAAGTACAAGAGGACTGACATGATCTGACTTATAATACTCTGACTGCTGTGTGGCTACTGGATTTACAAAGGGGCAAAAGTGGGAGCAGAGGGGATAGTTGGGAAGCTATTACAGTGATCCAGATGAGAGACAAGGTAGCTTGGACTAAGGAAATATTGCTGGCCTGATTTATTGTTTGGAAAGGACACATCATAAATCACACTACTTTCAGCTTCACCTCCCACTATATAAACCCTGAACAAGAGCTCCAAAACTAACAATGCTCTCTTACATATTTGGCTTTTGTTTATTCAGTTCCCACAGCTTTTAACACCTTCTACTTCTTTTTATAACCATTAAATCTTAATCATTCTTCAAGAATAAATTCAAATACTACCTTTTGGAATGGACCATTTCTTGCTCTGTGGTCCCACACACTTTATATTTCTATTAGTGAAGTTACTTCATTTTGCTTTGTACATGTGCAACGAATTAGGTTTCTTACCTCCTTCCCTTCACTGTAAATTTCTTAAAGACAGAGACAATAAAACATTTCCTTATGTTTCCACAATACTTAGTAGCATTTTGAATTTAATAAGTACTTTTTAAATAAATGTGATAAGCAGCTTTCCTTAGGTTACTAATATAATGACATGTCAGGATTAATCCTTTTGTAAAAGCTAATTCACATAGTACTAGATTT
This sequence comes from Felis catus, assembly GCF_018350175.1. Classification (NCBI taxonomy): domain Eukaryota; kingdom Metazoa; phylum Chordata; class Mammalia; order Carnivora; family Felidae; genus Felis; species Felis catus. The sequence goes on from NC_058386.1 coordinate 57,640,514, forward strand.
CAATCACTGTTTATATAGTTCTTAATTAACTTTGATTTGGAATAGATTTTTAGAAGGTTAGTGTTTTCCAATTTTGCCCCAGAAGCTTATGATTCATCAGCTTTACACTTTCACGTAATTTGTCTATTTACAGTTGGTAGCTTAATGATTTATTTACATTACTCACAAGCTGGATTCATACTTTTAGGCATTATTTCATTAGAAATTACCAGTCTTAATCAGTCTTAAGAAATAAAAACTTTTAACAAGTCAGATTCATTTTTTCTAAATGTATTTTTTCCCATCTCATTCTTTTTTAAATAAATGCCTTATGTTTAAATTTGAAAATTACATGAATCAACAGAATTATCTAAAAGAACTTGCTGATAATTTCTGCCCCTACTCTCCAGCTTAATCTTAAAGTATCTAATCAACAGGTTGAGCATAAATACCAATACCACACATGTAAGTCTCAAAGGTAACAAGATATATTTTTTTATAAAGGGGGATCCTATACCATTTTCTTAAAGTTTTAATTTAAATTCCAGTTAGTTAACACACTGTGTAATTTTAGTTCCAGGTGTACGATATAGAGATTCAACACTTCAATACAATAGCCAGTGCTCATAACAAGTGCACTCTTTAATCCCCATCACCTATTTAACCTGTCCCCCCACCCACTTCCCCTCTGGTAACCATCAGTTTGTTCTCAATAGTTAAGAGTCTGTTTCTTGGGGCGCCTGGGTGGCGCAGTCGGTTAAGCGTCCGACTTCAGCCAGGTCACGATCTCGCGGTCCGGGAGTTCGAGCCCCGCATCGGGCTCTGGGCTGATGGCTCGGAGCCTGGAGCCTGTTTCCGATTCTGTGTCTCCCTCTCTCTCTGCCCCTCCCCCGTTCATGCTGTCTCTCTCTGTCCCAAAAATAAATAAACGTTGAAAAAAAATTAAAAAAAAAAAGAGTCTGTTTCTTAGTTTGCATCTCTATTTACCTTTGTTCATTTGTCTTTTTCCTAAATTCCACATATGAGTGAAATCATATGGTATTTGTCATTCTCTGACATATGCATGTATATATACATACACACACAAACACACTCATACACACACCCCACATCTTCTTTGTCCATTCACTAGTTGATGGACACTTAGGCTGTTTCCATAATTTGGCTATTATAGATAATCCCGCTATAAACATTGGGGCGCATGTATCCCTTTGAATTCATATTTTTGTATTATTTGGGTACTTAGTAGTACAATTGCTGGATCATAGGGTAGTTCTATTTTTCACTTTTTGAGGAATCTCCATACAGTATTCTAGAGTGGCTGTACCAGTTTGCATTCCTACCAACAGTGCAGGAGGGTTCCCCTTTCTCCACATCCTTGCCAACACATGTTGTTTCCTGTGTTGTTGATTTTAGCCATTCTGACAGGTGGGAGGTGATATCTCAATGCAGTTTTGATTTGCATTTCCCTGATGATGAGTGATACTGAATATCTTTTTATGTGTCTGTTGGCCATCTGTATGTCTTCTTTGGAAAAATGTCTCTTCATGTCTTCTGCCCAATTTTTTTGGAAAGAAAGTGCATACAAGTGGGGGAGAGGGGCAGAAGGAGAGAGAGAAAGAATCTTCTTTTCTGAGGGTGGGTGGGGAGAGGGAGTGAGAGAGAGAGAATCCCAAGCAGGCTCCATGCCCAGTGCAGAGCCTGACACGGGGCTCAATGAAATGACCATGAGATTATGACCTGAGCTGAAGTCAGGAGATGGATGCTTAACTGACTGAGCCGCCCAAGTGCCCCTTCTGCCCATTTTTTAACTGGATTACTTGTTTTTTGGGTTTTGAGTTTTATAAGTTCTTTATATATTTTGGATACTAACCCTTTATCAGATATGTCACTTGCAAATATCTTCCCCCATTCCATAGGTTGCCTTTTAGTTTTGTTGGTTGTTTCCTTCATTGTACAGAACCTTTTTATTTTGATGAAGTCCCACAGTTTATATTTGCTTTTGTTTCCCTTGCTTCAGGAGACATATCTAGAAAGAAGTTGTTATGGTCCATGTCAAAGAGGTTACTGCCTATGTTCTCCTCTAGAATTTTTATGGTTTCAGGTCTCACATTTAGGCTTTTAATCCATTTTGAATTTATTTTTGTGTTTGGTGTAAGAAACTGGTCCAGTTTTCACTCTTTAGCATGTTGCGGTCCAGTTTTCCCAACATGATTTGTTAAAGAGACAGTCTTTTTCCCATTGGATAGTCTTTCCTGCTTTGTTGAATATTAACTGACCATATAGTTGTGGGTTCATTTCTTGGTTTTCTATTCTGTTCTATTAATCTATGTGCCTGTTTTTGTGCCAGTACCATACTGTCTTGACCACTATAGCTTTGTAATATAACTTAAAATTCAGAATTATGAGACCTCCAGCTTTGCTTTGCTTTTCAAGGTTGCTTTGGCTATTCAGGATCTCTTGTGGTTCCATACAAATTTTAGGATTGTTTGTTCTGGCTCTGTGAAAAATGCTGGTGCTATTTTGATAGGGATTACATTAAATGTATAGATTGTTCTGGGTAATATAAACATTTTAACAATATTAGTTCTTTCAATCCATAAGCATGAAATGTCTTTCCATTTCTTTGTGTCATCTTCAATTTCCTCCATCAGTGTTTTATAATTTTCAGATTGTAAATAGGATTGATTTTATGATTACTCTTTCTGCTGCTTCATTATTGATGTATAGAAATGCAACAGATTTCTCTATGTTCATTTTGTGTCCTGACTTTCCTGAATTTGTGTATTCATTCTAGCAGTTTTTTGGTGGCTTTTGGGCTTTCTATAAAGAGCATCTTGTCATCTGTATTTTTGTTTTATTTATTAAGGTACTACATATTCACTGAAAAATTCAAATGATACAAAAATAAAATAAAAAATAAAATTAAATCTCCCAATCTCACTAAAGCCTATGCTAAGAGATAGCAGTATCAAATGTTGAGTTTTGTGTGTATTCTTCCAAGACTTTATATATGCTATATGCATTCATATGTATCTGTGTATAATATATACATATTCTTCTGTTCATTCATGCATGAACCAAATATCATGGATGCGCTAGGTATTGCATATATAAAGATAAGCAAAAGCAGACACAGTATATTTCCTCATGGGGCCTATAGTCTAGCATATATGCATACAAATATGCACAAACATATATGTTTTAAAGATAAAAACTGAATATCAGAAAAGGCCAGGAAAAGTATAACATTCCAAAGTGAAGGGCACACCCCAAGGTGCACTTCCCTTATCTATAATAACGAAAACAGAGTTTTTAGGCTGGTGTAAGGAACATATCTGGAAGACAGAAGATAAAGCGCTGAAGAGTATGTAGCTAGTTAGTGAGGCAGTAGAGAAGAATCTCTGTTATGAGAAGCCCTATAGCCACCTCTATCAAACGTAGAGACTACAAGAAATCATTTATACAACAACAACCTTATGTCATAACCATTAATTTCTACAAGACTGAATCATGGCCCTGGCCTCCTTTCCACATGAATCTTCTGCAAATACACTAGTTGTAAAAAAAAAAAAACAAAAAACAAAAGTAACTCAATTAAAGATAACTTATCACAACTCAATAGCAAAAATAACCCAATTCAAAAATGAGGTAAAGACATGAATAGATATTTCTCCAATGAAGACATACTAATGGCCAACAGGTATATGAAAAGATATTCAACGTCACTAACCATCACATAAATGCAAATCAAAACCACAATGAGGGGCACCTGGCTAGCTCAGTCAGTAGAGCACGTGACTTTTGATTTCAGAGTTGTGAGTTCAAGTCCAACGTTGGGTGTAGAGATTACTTATAAATAAAATCTATAAAGAAAAACCACAATGAGACATCACTCGCCCTTTCAGAATGGCTACTATATATATGAAGACATACATATATATATATAAAGATAACAAGTTTTGGTAAGGATGTGGAGAAATTGGAACTCTTATACATTGTTGGTTGGAATGCACAATGGTACAGCCACTATAGGAAACAGTAGAGAGGTTCCTCAAAAAATTAAAAATAGAGCCACTTTGTAATCCAGCAATCCTATTTCTAGTATTTATCCAAAATAACTGAAATCAGGATCTTGAAGAGATATTAGCACTGCAATGTTCACTGCAGTATTATTCATAATAGCCAAGATGTGAAAACAATGTAAATATCCATTGAAGGAAGAATGGATAAAGAAAATGTGTTATTTACATGTAACAGAATACCATTCAGCCTTAAAAAGGAAGAAAATTATTCAATATGTGACAACATGGATTAACCTTGAGGACATTACACTAAGTAAAATAAGCCAGTCAGTAAAGGACAAATGCTACATGATTCCACTCATATGTGATAACTAAAAGAGTCAAATGTATAGAATCAAAGAGTGGAATGGTAGTTGCTAAGAGCTGGGGGGCAAGGGAAACGAAGAAATGCTAGTCAACAGGCATAAAGTTACATTTGAACAAGATGAATACATTCTAGAGATCTGCTATACAACACAACACCTATAGTAAACACTACTATATTGTACATTCCACACTCTGTTAAGAGGATAGATGTCATGTTAAGTGTTCTTACCACAACAAAATAAAACTTTAAAAAAGATAAAAGAAATAACAGTAGAAGATATTACTTGAAAACGAGATAAGGAAAAATGGTAGGAAGAAAATTCTCACCAGAGAAATATTGTTATAAAGCAGAATAAAATAGTGACCAAATATGTCAGCCTGAATTTCAAAATATTAATTAAGTAATCATGTCTATAAAATAAGAATATAAAGCAGGGATTCAACAGCTCAGGAATGGCTTGTAGACAAAGAAAGTGAAATATGAGCTATTTCAGACATATAAAAGGAAATGAGAAGACAAAATAAAACCATCACAGAAATAACAGTAAACTTGAAACAACAAAAGAGAGAAGAGATACTGCTGAATTAACAGTAAGAATATAGAAAACAAGAGAAAAACAAGCAAAGTGAAATTAAAATTGAAATTGGTTCTAAAATCTTTAGGCTTCTTCATCAATTAGTGACCTAAATAAAATCTTTAACACATGTTCATTTTCATGGACTGCTTAAACTCATCTTCTCTTGGCTCCCAGGTTGAATTCAAGCGCCAACAAAACTTTGATGAATACTTTTTTCTTTCCTATTGAGTTTATGTTTCATTTTGTTTCTGGTTTGCATAGAGCCAGTAAGCTATTCCCTCCGCCCCCAGTAGCAGCAATGAATGGGAATGTGGTCAGACCATTTGGTGACTTCTGTAAATGGATTCAATGGATTATGTCCCTGGGTAAGAAACAACAGGCAATTTAATTTGTTAGTCTTTTTTGTTGCTCTTTTTGCCCATTTTGAGCTCAAATTATACAATTATTTCAAGTCTTCTGGAAGGGAAAACAGCACTATGGTATCTGGACTGGTGAGTTACTGTGTTTACTGTTGACCTGTAGCTACTGAAGTTGTAGTTCTGAATCCATAAGCTCCCTATGTCTGTGTCTCTGTGTCAATAATTGAGAAAGGCCTTGACCTCACATCATGTGAGTGTGAAATGTTTTCTCATGTCTGGCTGGTCCCCACAAAATATTATAAAGTCTTGTACGTTAAAGGAGCTCTGTTCTGGTTTATAGACATGAGTAAGCACTTATATACAAATATTCTTAAAATTCCCACAAAAAGGAAATTGAACTTCTAATACTTTAAACATGCTAATCCAGAGTATTCTTATAAAAAAATTCTGCCAACTCAGAAACATTTTAAGGTTAGGGTAAATCTTTGGCAAATGAGCTTAGTTAAATAATTTTGGTTTAAAATAAAGAGTGGCCTTTTTTGAGATTTATCTGTATAAAGTATAAAACAAGCATATATTTAATTTTACTTGGGTCTACTTTTTCCTAATGTATACAGGTTTATTGATTAAATGTTATACAGTTCTCATATATAACATTTAAGATTATAAAAAATGTAAAGTGTATTTGACTAAAATTGAATCACTGTTGTGACAAACTTGATTTCAGCAGTATCTATATGCTGTAGCATGTTAGATTTAAGATAATTTCCAAGAAATTTAGTCAACTTAAAATGTTAGACTACTATTGAGTTAATTAATAAATAATTACTGGATAAAAAGACAAATTTTAAGTAAAATCGAATACTTAAATATTAATTACAAAGCACAGATTTAAGTTTTATACTATCACTTCTTATTTTATGCAGAGTTGATATCTCTGAGTGATGTTAATGAACGTGTTCATTTTTCCTTTAAAAAAATAAATAAAAGGGATGTGGGTGGCCACAGAAAGCTATGCTATGTGTGCTCATGAACTTTGCTATGGGTAAGAGATGGTTCTCAACTGCACCTCTCTAAATTTTCTTTTTGAAATAAAAATTATTTTGGTTAAAAGTTACAATTAAAACAAGTGGCTGACATTATATTATAAGCAATAGTTAACAAATGGATATGTGTTTTTGTTTTTAACGGAAAATGTAGTTTATTCCTAAAGCAGTAATTCTCAAACTTCTGTTCTCGGGACCCCTTTGCACTCTGGAAAAATTATAAGGAGCTTCCAAAGAGATTTTTCATATGTAGATTATATCTACCAATAACTTCCATATTAGAAATTAGAACAGAAAACTTATATATACTGATTGAACTTATTTGAGACAAAATCACTGAATGCTAATGTCAATTTTCAAAATAAAATTGTATTTCAAAAATCAGTGAGGGGCGCCTGGGTGGCTCTGTCGGTTAAGCATCCGACTTCAGCTCAGGTCATGATCTCACGGTCCGTGAGTTCGAGCCCCGCGTCGGGGTCTGTGCTGACAGCTCAGAGCCTGGAGCCTGTTTCAGGTTCTGTGTCTCCCTCTCTCTCTGACCCTCCCCGCTTCATGCTCTGTCTCTCTGTCTCAAAAATAAATAAATGTTAAAAAAAATCAGTGAGAAGACTTGTAAATTTCTGAAAAGCTCCTTAATCTGACTTAATAGAAATAGCTAGATTCTTATATATGCTTCTGTATTCCTTCTATTACAGTATCACATATCACATAGACTCTGGGAAACTACATGTCTTAGTACTGTGAAAATAGTTTTGACCTGGCAGACCACAGAATAGATTGTCAGTTTGTTTCAGAATATAAAAGAGCATATAATGAAGGAATGATTTGGAAAGTAAATTTTATTTGCACTGGTTTAAACCTGAGTCTGAAATAAAGCTCTGTAACATATTTAAATGTAGCAAAATTATATTGATTTTGATGGGCCTGCTTCCTTTAGTTCACTGATTAATGCCTTCATTTATAATAAGAAAGGTTATTCTTTATTTTCTATGTAATCTGCTTAGATAACAGATTCTGTGTTTTACTTGCATAATTTTCTGATCTTTATGTTGTCTTTATGCTTGATCATTTAATGGCAGGCAAAGAACAAAAGTTTCCTCATTTATCAAAGAGCTAAATTTCTTTATAATTGTGTTATCTCCTACGCTTCTTTTTAAAATGTTTTGATGTCAGGGCACCAGGGTGGCTTAGTTGGTTAAGCATCTGACTCAGGTCAAGATCTCATGGTTCGTGAGTTTGGGCCCCATGTTGGGCTCTGTGGTGACAGCTCAGAGTCTTGGGCCTGCTTCCGATTCTGTGTCTTCCTCTCTCTCTGCTCCTCCCCTACTCGCGGTCTCTCTCAAAAAACATTAAAAAAATTAAAAATAAATAAGTTAAATGTTTTGATGTCAGTTTGTTTAGACAGGTAACCAAGTGTTGTTTCTGAGGCATCCATGATCCTATCTTAATCAAGTACCCAAATCCCCTCTAACAACTCTTGATTTTGCCTTCCAAAAAGCCACTTTACCAGATATAAAAGATATAAAGGTTTCAGGATAACTTTTAAACCTAAAACTATCTTTCAGATTTCCAAAAGGAACCCTGAAAAAATGCAAAAATTCATTCTTTCTCCTCATAAAGAGAGAAATGTGAGAAGTAATTAGGTTCATTTGATGGGTTAGTATTCCTTAAGAGTTGTAAGAGTTGCAAAATCAGAAGTGATACTTAGCCTTCCTTATATTAAAGTTTTATAAGTAAAACTCTACTAACATAAAAATTTTTGGAAATTGTACACCTTCTGAGCAGTTCCTAGAGATTACTATCTTGAGTAAAACCTCAAGAGAAAACTAATCATAAGTCTTATAAGTTTTTTTTCAATGGACAGAATATCAGGATAGAGGATCAACAAGGAAATACAGGATGGGAACAGCAGTATAAATCAATTAGGCCTAATAGGCATATAGAAAATACTCCACCTAACAATATCACAATACATATTCTTCTCAAGTGCTCATGAAATATTCTCCAGTATAGACCATATATCTGGCTACAAAACAAGTTTCAATAAATTTAATAAGGCTAAAATCATACAAAGCATATTCTCTGATCACAATAGAATACAGAAATCTGTAACAGAGAGAAAAGTGGAAAATTCACAAATATATGGAAATTAAATAACATAATCTTAAATAATCAGCGGGTCAGAGAAAAAAATCAGAGGCACCTGGGTGGTTCAGTTGGTTAAATGTCTTGACTCTTGGTTTTGGCTCAGGTCATGATCTCAGGCTCATGAGTTCAAGCCCTGCATCAGGCTCTGCCTGCTTGGGATTGTTTCTCTCCATCTCTCTCTGCCTCTCCCCCACTTTCTCTCTCTCTCAAAACAAATAAATAAACTTAAAAAACTCTCATGATGTAGTTATGTACTGTACCCCAACAGAGAATTTTACTTTCCTTCCATTCTGATATTATTGGTTACTTTACTAAATTAACCACAGACATTAAATCTCTGTAATGTACAAACAGTTTTTGTTTTACTCTGATGTTTTCCTGACGAAAACTCTACCATAAATGACAGGCAAGAGTTTGTATATTTAACCAAGTACTATAGTCTCAGAGCCTCACAGGAAAGGACTATACCAGGTACTTCAAACTGTCGACATGTCAGAATAGACTCTAGATTACAAGTTTCTGAGTTGACACTGCATAGACAACTCTGGGACCATACCGGTGCACTTAATGAGGATTTCCAGGTTTTGTTCTAGTTTAAAAGCATACAGTTTTATGAAAGCAGATGGCTGGCCCAAGATCCAGCAGAACATCAATTACGTAGGACTGAATAAATTGACGTGGGAAATTTTATTGTGGTTATGTATTTGGAATATTGTTGATGTTGTTTTAATATTCTATTTTATGAATACAGGAGAAAATCTTAGTAAATTATTTGTAACTCAAAACAATTTAGTAGACACTATATCTGTAAATTAAATTAAAATACTTTAAAATAATATGGTTCTCATTCATCTCTTCCCTATCTTACCCTTCCTTCTTTTACAAAGTCTCCCTACTTTTCATGGCAGTATAGTTATCTGCATTGGTTGTATAAGAATCTGTCCTTTTTTATAAACTTCTAAATAATAGTTTATTAGTTTATGTTTTTGTATTTTTATCATGGTTACAGAGACTTGACAGTAGATTATCATTAAGCTTGAATACTGTAGATTTTTATACAACAGAATTGAAAAACAAATACCATATGATTTCACTCATATGTGGAACTTAAGAAACAAAAGAAACAAGAAAAGGGAAAAAAGTAAGAGATAAAGCCAGAAACAGACTCTTAATTATAGAGAACAATCTGATAGTTACGAGGGGGGACGGTGGTGGGGGGGATGGGTTAAATAGGTGATGGGGATTACGAAGGGCACTTGTCCTAATGAGCACAGAGTGATGTATGGGACTGTTGAATTACCATATTGTACATCTGAAACTAGTGTAGCAGTGTATGTTAATTAACTAGGATTAAAAAAATTTTTTAAATAAACATTATAAATGAACTCAAGATCTGCTATTCCATTTAATCTAACATACGACAGCATCAAAACCTAAAACTCAATTCTGTTGCCTTTTTAAAAATTTTTTATTTTACTTTAAATGCTATTTATTTATTTACTTACTTACTTACTTACTGGGAGAAAGAGGGAGGCAAGCAGGAGAGGGGCAGAGGGAGGGGGAGAGAGAATCCCAAACAGCCTCCACACTCAGCATGGAGCCTGACGTGGAGCTCAAACCCATGAACTGTGAGATCATGACTTGAGCTGAAATCAAGAGTTGGACACTCAACTGACTGAACCACCCAGGTGCCTGGAGTATGTTTAGTTCTGTAAGAAAGTACCAAATTGTCTTCCAAGTGTCTATACCATTTTCCATTCCTGCTAGCAATGAATAGGAGTTTCCTGTTGCTCCACATACCTGTCAGCATTTGGTGTTGTTAGTGTTTTAGATTTTTGTGATTCTAATAGGTATGTAGTAGTATTTCATTGTTGTTTTAATTTTCAATTCTGTAATAACATACAGATAGACAGAGATACAGATACAGATATAGAAATATATATGTATATATATAGTCCGGCTATGTTCCTAGAAAGAAGAAATTATTTTCTCAGTGGACAGTTGGCATTCTGACATACTTGTTAAATAAAAGTCATTGAAGCTATGAATTTTGCTCTGAGAACTGCTTTAGTACTTTATATTCTGTTATAAAGTATTTTCATGATCAGTATTTTCTAAGTATTTTGTAGTTTCTGTGTTTTAAAATGTCCCAAGTGGTCAAGGGTTTTGTTTCTAGATTCCATCAATTACTTGTTTTACTTCTATGTCTTGGAATTTATTCAAGCTTTCCTTGTGATCAATTTTGTAAATATTCAAAGGGCACATAAAGAGAAGATTAATTTTCTATTTTCAGGCTATAGTGTATATTTCTAATAAATCTTCTATAAATGTTACTCAGGTATTCTCTATCATTTCTTTTGGTTGTTTTAATTCTTTTAAATGCCTGTCAGAGACTGAGAGAGGTGAATTAAATTTTATGTGTTTATGTTCTTCCTTATAATTCCTAGAGCTAAATACCAAAATTCATCAAGATATCACATATACACAAAAAGAAAATAACAGAACAATAATTTCTAAATATTAGGAAACCAAATTCATCGACATTTATAATAACATACCATGATCAAATAGGGTTTATTCCAGAAATGCAATGATGACTTAATTTTGCAAATCTATTACTTTAATTCAATATATTAATACTTCAAAAGATAAAAACCATATAGTTATCTCTATAGAAGCTGAAAAGGTATGTAATTCAATTCAATATTGATTTTTTAAAATTCTAAGTGAAATAGGAACGACGGACAAAATATATAAAAGTCTGTCTAAACCTAAAAGCCACTACCATCCTTAATGAAGAAACATTAGCAAGTTACTACATAACTTTAAAAGGTTTACTACTATTTTTATTATTTCATAACAAAATGTTAATAGTATCTGATATGATTATCATTTGGAAGGCTCTGTAGCCTACATTCACTCAGAATCAGAGCTTGATTAAATTAGACACAAAATCTAGTGACCTAAGGGCAATCATGTCATATTGAACAATAATGATACTATATTTATACTCAATACTATACCTCCACAAAAAGCAAAGTAAAAAAATTATTAGTCCAAGCAGTGTGTCACAGAGTCAAACTACATACAGACAGTAGGGAAAAATTAGTCCTCAAAGAAACACTTGACTGGTTATTAAGCACTGAAGTGGCACAGATTTCTGGTAATAAAGACTGGGTTATTTAGACTTGAAATGCCTTTCATAACTGTGTTACCAAACTCCTAGTTCCCACTGTACCTGTTTCTTTCAGAATATTCCAGATGTGTTTGCATTCATTTATCTCCTCAAGTGCACGATTCAGTAGCTGGGTCTATTTGGCAACAATGCAACAAGAAAATTAGTCTCAACCAGACAAAACTTTAAGCAAGTTAAAATAATATATCTTATTCATTAAAAACAGTTAAAATACAATGATAAAAAAGTAACAGTTGAAACCTGACATTTCATAGTTTATATAAAAATAACTCTATTTGTAGTTTTCTTAATGTCCCAGGAAATGAAGATTAAATAGAAAATCTTGAGCACTACCAATCTGTTTAATAATCTAGGAAAAAAGTATCACTTCCAGAATGGTAGTATGAGGAGTTCCATGGACCCTCTCCCTAGCAAAACAACCATAACTGGTGAATTATAAAACACAATTATATAAACTCTCAGGAAACTATCCAAAAGGCAAAGAGAAAACAGACAAACCTCTATTTACAGAAATCTACTAATCTCAGTAAGAACAGTAAGCACCTGTGATAGTTGGAACCATGATTTGCCCACCAACCACCCCAAGCTCAGTATGAGTGCTACTTTAGGTGGGTATGGCCCTCTACTCTCAGCTTCCAGGTTAGGGATTTCCAGAAGGGCATCCTGCCAGCATCTCTCCTCCTCCTCTCCCAGGTCTGTATTGCAGAAGCTCTATTATAAAAAAGCACAAATGAGAGGCCTGGAGCTCTCTTCATCTACCCAGGTCCAATAACTAGGCATGGAAAACTAGGATTATTTGGTCTCAATTTCCCTCACTTCAGCTTGCTTATAGGACAGGATTTCCATGCTGGAAGAAGCAAGCTCAGAATGACAGGTACTATGACTCCTGCCCAGCCCCTTACTCATACAGCTGCACTGTCACTCTGAGAGAAATGTGCCGCTGTTCCCACCTCCAGCTCTAAAACAGTGGTACAAAATTTCTTCTCAGGAGGAGGGGCAGGTTATTAGAAGAACGAGCTTAAGGGGAGTCTGCGTGGCTCAACCAGTTAAGTGTACAACTCTTGATTTGGGCTCTGGTCATGATCTCATGGTCATGAGATTGAGCCCCACATCAGGTTCTATGCTGGGCGTGGAGCCTGCTTAAGATTCTCTCTCCCCCTCTGCCTCTTGCTCACCTGTGTGTGTGTGTGTGTGTGTGTGTGTGTGTGTGTGTGAGTCTCAAAGAAAAAAAGAAAAAAGAAGAGTAAGCTCTATATCTCCCCATAAGGGGACTGACTTTAATTGGAACAGAGGTTGGGGATGTTCAAGTCTAAGACCACTACAAAAAAAAAAAAAAAAAAAAACACAGAGGAGATTCTGGTATTGGGTGCTTAAAAAGAGTCTGATAGCTCAATGATATCAACATGCAAAACAGAAGATCAGCCACAGGTTTACAGAGGGAACCAGAGAAAGAGAAAGTTAAGAAGATCCCTACTACTTCAAAGGGACTTACATTAATTGGATCAGACTCTGGAACAATTTATGCCAAAAAGCATTTTTAAACACACACAAATGCACATGTGCTCACACACACACTTACAACCTACACATAAAGCAACCACCCTAGTAATTAGTCAAGATTAACATCTGGGTGTAATACCAACAGAAGATAGTTTAGAAGTTAACAGAGAGGGGGTGCCTGGGTGGCTCAGTCAGTTAAGTGACCTCAGCTCTGGTCATGATCTTGCAGTTCGTGGGTTCGAGCCCTCTGTCAGACTCTGTGATGACAACTTGGAGCCTGAGTCCTGCTTTGGATTCTGTGTCTCCCTGTCTCTTTCTCTGCCCCTCCCCTGTTCACACTCTGTCTCACTCTTTCTCTCAAAAATAAATAAACATTAAAAAAATTTTTAAAGAAAAATGCAAATCAATACTGCAATGAGATAGCACTTCATAGTCACTAGCATGGCCATAATCCAAAGGACAGAACAGCAAGTGGTGGCAAGGAAGTGGAGAAAGTGGAACCCTTGTCCAGTGCTGGTGGGAGTGAAAAATGGTGTAGCTGCTTTGGAAAATAGTCTAGTAGTTCCTCAAAAGATTGAGCATAAAACCTAGCAATTCCACTCCTAGGTATATACTCAAGGGAAATGAAAAGCATATCCATACAAAATTTGTACATGAATGATCGTCATAGCATTCTTTGGAAAATAAGCTAAAAATTGGAAAAACTCAATATCCATCAAAGGATTAGTGGATAAACAAAATGTGGTATATTCATACAATGGAATATCATTCAGCCATCAATGGGAATGGAGTACCAATCCAAACTGAAACATGGAGAACCTATTAAACATTATTGAAAAATTATAAAAGGAGCCAGTCAGAAAAGACTAAGTCCTATGATGCAGTTTATATGAAATATCCAGAATTGGCAAATCTATAGAGACAGAAAATAGATTAGTGGTTGCCTAGGTTTTGTGCTTGGGATGGGGAATGACTACTAATAGGTAAGGGATTTCTTTTTAGATTGATGAAAATGTTTTAAAATTCTGTTGTGTTGACGGTTCCACAAACCTAAATATTCTAAAAATCATTAAATTGTATACTTCACAGTGTAAACTGTAAGGTATGTTAATTATACCTCAATAAATCTGTTAAAAAATAATCTAGGATAGGGGTCAGGATATTTTTCCATAAAATGTCAAACAGTAAATGTTTTAGGCTTTGCCAGCCACACAAACTTTCATTGACATTTAAAAAAAATTTTCATTTACAACCTTTTACCAATGTAAAAACCATTCTTAACACTCAGACTGTAGAAACAGAGGCCATGGGCCTGATTTGGCCAGTCAGCAGTAGTTTAACCACCCCATTCAAGGAAAGTGATATAGTGCCTTGATATATTTAAATTGCTGTATATTTTTTTTGAAGTATAACTGACATACAATGTTTATTAGTTTCATTTGCAAAACATATTGATTTTAAAATTCTACACAGTACTCAATGCTCACCATGATGAGTGTAGTCACCATACAACGTTATTAAAATATTATGGAATATATTCCCTATGCTGTACTTTTCATGTCCATGAATTATTTATTTTATAACTGAAAGTTTATACCTCTTAATCTACTTTATCTATTTTGCCCATCACCATAATCACTTCCCCTCTGGCAATCACCAGTTTGTTCTCTGTATTTAAGACTCTGCTTGCTTGTTTTCTTTTTTATATTTTATTATTTTTAATATACATATTTTTAATGTTTACTCTTTATTTTTGAGAGACATAGACAGAGCATGAGTCGGGGAGGGGCAGAGAGAGAGGGAGATAGAATCTGAAGAATGCTCCAGGCTCTGAGTTGTCAGCACAGAGCCTGACACGGGACTCGAACCCATGAACCATGAGATCATGACCTGAACCAAAGTGGGATGTTTAACTGACTGAGCCACTCAGGCACCCCTAATTATTATTATTTTTTAAATACATATTTATTTTGGGAAGAGCGCAAGCAGGGGAGGGGTACAGAGAGGGGGACAAAGGATCCGAAGTGGGCTCTGTGCTAACAGTCTGACAGCAGTGAGCCCAATGTGGGGCTCGAACTCACAAACCACAAGATCATGAACTGAACCAAAGTCAGACACTCAACTGACTGAGCCACCTAGGTGCCCCATTATATTTTATTATTATTTTTAAAATGCTGAATGATTTGCTCAGTTTCTATTTTGACACCAGCTTTCCCCCAACAAATTCCTGCTGTTTCTTTTTATTTAATGTTTATTTATTTTGAGAGAAAGAGAGAGAGACAGCATGTGAGCACGAGCAGGGGAGAGGCAGAGAGAGAATCCCAAGCAGACAGTGCAGAGTCTGATGTGGGACTCAATCTCACAAACCGTGACATCATGACCTGAGCCGAAATCAAGAGACGCTTCAAGAGACACTCAACCAACTGAGCCAGCCAGGGCGCCCCTTTGTTTTCTTTTTTAGATTCCACATATTAATGAGATCATATGGTATATATTTCCTTTCTCTGTCTGACTTATTTCACTTAGCATAATATACTCTATACCCATCCATATTGTTGCAAATCATCAAATTTCATTCTTTTTTTATGGGTCAAAAAATTAAACAGAGAAGGAGGAAAGGAAGATGGTAGGAGAGTAGGAGGACACGAGGCTTGTCTCTTCCCATGAACATGACTAGATAACTATCAAATCAGGGGCACCTGGGTGGCTCAGTTGGTTAAACATCTGATTCTTGATTTCGGCTCAGGTCGTTATCTAATGGTTTTTGAGATCAAGCCCCATGTCAGGCGTTGCACTGACAGCGCAGAGCCTGCTTGGGATTCTCACTATCCCTCTCCCTCTGCCCCTCCCCTGTTCACTCATGTGTGCATGCTCTCTCTCAAAAATAAATTAACTTAAAAAAATAACTATCAAATCATCCTAAATTCCCCAGAAATCAACCTGAAGACTGACAGAACAAACCACAAATAAAAGGACAGAAGAGACCACACTGAAGAAGGTGGGTAGTACAGAGACTTTGTTTAGGGGAGAAACAGATCATGAGTGCTGTGGAAGGGAGGGAGCTGTGGTTGCAGAGAAGAGGGAGGGAGGGAGGCAGGGGGGGCGGTGGGCACATAGGGGAATGCACAAGGAAAATGTTTCACCAAAGCCACTGGCTTGTAAAATGAGGAAAATGAGAAGGGCTGAATTTCGTGTTTTGCTTAACCAACTGAGCCACCCAGGTGCCACAGAATTTCGTGTTTTGCAACCAGTGGGCTTAAAGAGTGAAGTTTTAAAGGTCAGCAGGCTTCGCTGGGATAGAAAATGGAGGGCACTGCACTGCTCTTGGAGAGAAGGCAGGCAAATAACCTGGGGTAAGACAGAATGGAAACAGCAATCTGAAGAACGCCTGGGGTACACAGACGGAAGATTATTCCTTCAGGCCTCTCTGGGAATGAAAGAGCTAGCTGGCGCTGTTTCCCTCCCCAGCCCCTCAGCATAAACACAGAGCCACCTGAGGGATGCAGCTCAGAACTGACACTGGCTGCCAGACTTGCTTACACCAATTCCCACCCCGCTGTGCGCTAGTGGGACTGCCCTTCTCAGTTAAGCTTGCCTCAGTCTCAGCACAGCAAGCCACTCCCCCAAAAGACCGGCACAAACCCCTGCCCACACATCTCCCAACCAGAGAGTTCTGTAAGGCCTCAGTTCTGGTGGAGCTGGTGTCAGGTCTGGTTTCACAAAAAGACTGAAGCACACCTAGTTTAAAACTTGCCATATTCAGGCCAAGGACCAAACACTGCCCACAGAAGGCAAGGAGAACCTCTGCAAACAAGTGGCCTAAAAGAGCAGCCAAATCACAAAAGCAGATCACATGCAGCACACACTAGAGACACTCCCTGAAGTGTCATGTCCTGGGTACTACATAACCTCTTCTTCAAAAGGGCATTTCAGGAGCAGAAGACATTAACTGGCTTTTCTTTTCTTAATTTTTTTTATGTTTATTTTTGAGAGAGAGAGAGATAGAGTGTGAGCAGAGGAGGGGCAGAGAGAAAGGGAGACACAGAATCTGAAGCAAGCCCCAGGCTCTGAGCTGTCAGCACAAAGCCCAACGTGGGGCCAAAACTCACGAACTGGGAGATCATGACCTGAGCTGAACTTGGACACCTAACCCACTGAGCCACCCAGGCGCCCCACATAACTGGCTTTTCTAACACACAGAAGGCAGAGACTCAGACAAAATGCAAAGATGGAGGAATTTATACCAAATGAAAGAAGAAGATAAGGCCACAGGCAGAGATCTAAATGGAACAGATACAAGTAACATGCCTGATGGAGAATGTAAAGCAACAATCATAAGGTACTCACTGGGCTTGAGAAAATAATAGAAAACATCAGTGAGACCTTTACCACAGAGATAAATGAGCTAAAAAAGAATCAGAGATGAAGAGTGTAATACACAAGATTAAAAACTTGCTTGATACAATGAACAGTATGCTGGTTAGAAGCAGAGGAATGAATTAGTGAACTAGAAGACAAAATAATGAAAAATAATGAAGCTGCACAAGAGGAAGATGAATTAAGCAACACAAGAATAGATTTGGGGAACTCAGTGACTCCATCAAATGTAGTAACATTCATTTTATAAGAGTCCCAGAAGAAATAAGGGGGCAGAAAATTTATTTCAAGAAATAATAGCAGAAAACTTTCCTAATATGGGGAACGAAACAGACATCCAGATCCAGGAGGCACAGAGAACTCCCATCAAAATTAGCAAATGCAGGCCAACAACAACACATACTGTAATTAAGTTGGAAAAATACAGTGATAAAGAAAAAAATCTTAAAAGCAGCAAGGCAAAAAAGTCCTTAACTTACAAGGGAAAACCCATAAGCCTAGGTGAAGAATCCTCAACAGAAACTTGGCAAGCCAGAACAGAGTGGTATGACATATTCAAAGTGCTGAATGGGAAAACTCTGCAGCCAATAATACTCTATCCAGCAAGGCTATCTTTCAGAATAGAAGGAGAGATAATGGGTTTCCCAGACAAAAACTAAAGGAGTTCATGACCATTAAACCAGCCCTGGAAGAAATATTATAAGGGTCTCTTTTTTAAAAAAAAATTTTTTAGTGTTTATTTTTGAGAGAGAGAGGCAGAAAGAGAGGGAGACACAGAATCTGAAGCAGGCTCCAGGCTCTGAGCTGTCAGCAGAGAGCCCGACGCAGGGCTCAAACCCACAGACTATGGGATCATGACCTGGGCCAAAGTTGGATGCTTTACTGACTGAGCCACCCAGGCACCCCTATAAGGGACTCTTTTGAGTACAAAGGAGAGACTAAAAGTGACAAAGACATAAAAAGGATCAGAGACAATCTCCAGGAACAATGACAAAAGTAGTAATAAAATGGCATTAAATGCATATATATCAAGAATTACTCTGAATGTAAATGGAGTAAACGATCCAATCAAAAGACACAGGGTGTCAGAATGGATAATAAAAACAAGAACTATTTATACGCTATCTATAAGAGACTCATTTTTAAATTTTTTAAAATGTTTATTTATTTTTGATAGAGAGACAGAGTGACAGCAGGGGTCGGGGGGGTGGGGCAGAGATGGAGGAGACACAGAATCTGAAGCAGGATCCAGGCTCTGAGCTGTCAGCACAGAGCCCGATGCGGGACTCAAACCCACAAACCATGAGATCATGACCTGAGCCAAAATCAGATGCTTAACCGACTGAGCCACCCAGGTGCCCCAAGAGACTAATTTTTAGACCTAAAGACACCTACAGATTTAAAGTGAGGAGGTGGAGAAACTTTATCACACAAATGGATGTCAAAAGAAGGCCAGAGTAGTAATATTTATATCAAATTGGAATTTTTTTTGTTCTTGTACTGTTTTTATCCTGCTTTGGTATCAGGGTAATATTGACCTCATAGAATGATTTTGAATGTGTTCCCTCTATTCTATTATTTGTAAGATTTTGATAGATTATCATCAATTATGTTTTTTAAAGTTTGGTAGAATTCACCAAGGAAACCATGTAGTCTTGGGCTATTCTGTGCTAGGAAATTTTTTATTCCTAATTCAACTTTCATTCTTGTTAATGGTCTAAGATTTCTTATTTCTTGAATTCAAGATTCATGATTCAATCTTGGTAACTTGTGCATTTTTAGGAATTATCTGTTTTTATTTTTCTAAGTTATCTTATTTGTTAGTATATAATTGTTTATCCTAATCTATTATCACAATAATAATAATAATGTGATTAACTCTTGTATTATTTCTCTTCCATTTCTCATTTTGGTTTTTGAGTCTTCTCTCTTTTTTTCTTAGTTAATGTAGTTAAAGCATAGCCAATTTTATTTTTTTGGAAAAACTGGTAATTACTTTCAATGTTATGTTGCTGTTTATTCTGGTCTCTATTTTATTTATTTATTTTTCTTTATTTCCTTCCTCTACTAAATTTCAGCTAAGTTTCTTCTTTTTCTAGTTCCTTGTGGTGTATTATTTATTTAAACTTTTTTTAGAGAACTTTTTAAAAAAATGTTCACTTATTTTTGAGAGAGAGAGAGAGAAAGAGATAGAGTGCGAGCAGGGGAGGGGCAGAGAGAAAAGGAGACACAGAGTCCGAAACAGGCTACAAGCTCCAAACTGTCAGCACAGAGCCCGATGCCGGCTCAAACTCACAAACTTCAAGATCATGACCTGAGCCAAAGTTGGACACGTAACCGACTGAGCCACCCAGGCACCCCTTTAGAGAACTTTTTTTAAAGTTTATTTTTGAGAGTGAGGGGCAGAGAGAGAGAGAGAGAGAGAGAGAGAGACAGAGTATCCAAAGCAGGCTCTGTGCTGACTGCAGAGAGCCCAAGGTGGGGGGTTGAACCCATGAACAGTGAGATCATGACCTGAGCTGAAGTTGGATGCTTAATCTGACTGAGCCACCCAGGTGCCCCTGAATTTTTTTCTTAACACAAGCATTTATAGCATAAATATCTCTCTAAAACCTGTTTTTGCTGCACCTCAAGGTTTTGGAATATTGTATTTTCTTTTTTGTTTGTTTGTTTGGAGACATATTTTGATTTGCAGTTTGATTTTTGATTTGGCCCATTGCTTGTGCAACAGTGTGTTATTTAATGTTTACATATTAAATATTTAATATCTACATTGAAGAAATGAGAAAAAAAGAAATATCACAACACACAAGACCTGTGGTACAAAATACCATATAGTCTACTATATGTGTAAACTGAATCCTAGGAGGAGAAAAGAGATTAATGGGACAGAAGAAATGTTTGAAAAGATAGTAGTCAAGAAGTTTTTCAAAATTAATGAAACACATCAAACCATAATTGCAAAAAGCTCAAAGAATGGCAAGGATTTAAAAAGAAATTTTTTAAAAACCTAGATATGCTGTATTCAAACTGCTAAAAACTAAAGATGAAAAGAAATTCTTGTAGGCAATCAATGGGAAAAATAAGATATCTATATACCGAATAAAGATGAGACTAACAGACTCCTCAGCAATTGTGCAAGCCCAACAGCGGAGTGATATCTCTAAAGTGCTAAAGTTAAAAAGAACTGATGAAAAAGGAAAAAAGAAAAAAAAACCTTAACGTTCTAAAGTCTATGCACAGCAAAACAATGTTTGAAAAATAAAGGAAGAATGCTTTTTCAGAAAAAAATTAGGGAAATTCAACAGATTTAAACTACAAAAAAAATTGTTCATAAAGTTCTTGAGGTAGAAGGAATAAGGTATCAGACAGTAATTTGGATCTCCACAAAGAAATTAAGATTTGAAGAAGTACTTAAAATGTACATAAATATATATTATACATGGAAAATCCGATAGACTCCACCAAAAGTCTGCTAGAACTGATACATGAATTTAGCAAAGTTGCAGGATACAAAATCAATGTACAGAAATCAGTTGCATTCTTATACACTAACAATGAAGCAACAGAAAGACAAATAAAGAAACTGATCCCATTCACAATTGCACCAAGAAGCATAAAATACCTAGGAATAAATCTAACCAAAGATGTAAAAGATCTGTATGCTGAAAACTATAGAAAGCTTATGAAGGTAATTGAAGAAGATATGAAGAAATGGAAAGACATTCCCTGCTCGTGGATTGGAAGAATAAATATTGTCAAAATGTCACTACTACCCAAAGCTATCTACACATTCAATGCAATCCCAATCAAAATTGCACCAGCATTCTTCTCGAAACTAGAACAAGCAATTCTAAAATTCATATGGAACCACAAAAGGCCCTGAATAGCCAAAGTAATTTTGAAGAAGAAGACCAAAGCAGGAGGCATCACAATCCCAGACTTTAGCCTCTACTCCAAAGCTGTCATCATCAAGACAGCATGGTATTGGCACAAAAACAGACACATAGACCAATGGAATAGAATAGAAACCCCAGAACTAGACCCACAAACGTATGGCCAACTCATCTTTGACAAAGCAGGAAAGAACATCCAATGGAAAAAAGACAGTCTCTTTAACAAATGATGCTGGGAGAACTGGACAGCAACATGCAGAAGGTTGAAACTAGACCACTTTCTCACACCATTCACAAAAATAAACTCAAAATGGATAAAGGACCTGAATGTGACACAGGAAACCATCAAAACCCTAGAGGAGAAAGCAGGAAAAGACCTCTCTGACCTCAGCCGTAGCAATTTCTTACTTGACACATCCCCAAAGGCAAGGGAATTAAAAGCAAAAATGAATTACTGGGACCTTATGAAGATAAAAAGCTTCTGCACAGCAAAGGAAACAACCAACAAAACTAAAAGGCAACCAACGGAATGGGAAAAGATATTTGCAAATGACATATCGGACAAAGGGCTAGTATCCAAAATCTATAAAGAGCTCACCAGGGGCGCCTGGGTGGCTCAATCGGTTAAGCGGCCGACTTCACCTCAGGTCATGATCTCACGGTCCGTGAGTTCTAGCCCCGCGTCGGGCTCTGTGCTGACAGCTCAGAGCCTGGAGCCTGTTTCAGATTCTGTGTCTCCCTCTCTCTGACCCTACCCCGTTCATGCTCTGTCTCTCTCTCTGTCCCAAAAATAAATAAACGTTAAAAAAAAAATTAAAAAAAAAAAAGAGCTCACCAAACTCTACACCCGAAAAACAAATAACCCAGTGAAGAAATGGGCAGAAAACATGAATAGACACTTCTCTAAAGAAGACATCCGGATGGCCAACAGGCACATGAAAAGATGTTCAGCGTCGCTCCTTATCAGGGAAATACAAATCAAAACCACACTCAGGTATCACCTCACGCCAGTCAGAGTGGCCAAAATGAACAAATCAGGAGACTATAGATGCTGGAGAGGATGTGGAGAAACGGGAACCCTCTTGCACTGTTGGTGGGAATGCAAATTGGTGCAGCCGTTCTGGAAAGCAGTGTGGAGGTTCCTCAGAAAATTAAAAATAGACCTACCCTATGACCCAGCAATAGCACTGCTAGGAATTTATCCAAGGGATACAGGAGTACTGATGCATAGGGCCACTTGTACCCCAATGTTCATAGCAGCACTCTCAACAATAGCCAAATTATGGAAAGAGCCTAAATGTCCATCAACTGATGAATGGATAAAGAAATTGTGGTTTATATACACAATGGAATATTACGTGGCAATGAGAAAAAATGAAATAGGGCCTTTTGTAGCAACGTGGATGGAACTGGAGAGTGTGATGCTAAGTGAAATAAGCCATACAGAGAAAGACAGATACCATATGGTTTCACTCTTATGTGGATCCTGAGAAACTTAACAGGAACCCATGGGGGAGGGGAAGGAAAAAAAAAAAAAGAGGTTAGAGTGGGAGAGAGCCAAAGCATAAGAGACTGTTAAAAACTGAGAACAAACTGAGGGTTGATGGGGGGTGGGAGTGAGGGGAGGGTGGGTGATGGGTATTGAGGAGGGCACCTTTTGGGATGAGTACTGGGTGTTGTATGGAAACCAATTTGTCAATAAATTTCATATATAAAAAAAAAAAGAAATTGTGGTTTATATACACAATGGAGTACTACGTGGCAATGAGAAAGAATGAAATATGGCCTTTTGTAGCAACGTGGATGGAACTGGAGAGTGTGATGCTAAGTGAAATAAGCCATACAGAGAAAGACAGATACCATATGGTTTCACTCTTATGAGGATCCTGAGAAACTTAACAGAAACCCATGGGGGAGGGGAAGGAAAAAAAAAAAAGAGGTTAGAGTGGGAGAGAGCCAAAGCATAAGAGACTGTTAAAAACTGAGAACAAACTGAGGGTTGATGGGGGGTGGGAGTGAGGGGAGGGTGGGTGATGGGTATTGAGGAGGGCATCTTTTGGGATGTGCACTGGGTGTTGTATGGAAACCAATTTGACAATAAATTTCATATATTGAAAAAAAATGTACATAAATATAAAGAACATTTTACTTCTATTTCATAGCTCTTAAAAATTTATGGCCCAATAAAAAATAAGAACAATATACTGAAGGTTTATAACATATGTAAAGTAAAATGTGTAACAACAGTAGTACAAAAGATGGAAGGGAAAATTGAAAGCATATTAGTGTAACATTCTTAGATGACATACATTAATTATAATGTGCTTTAATATGTTCTCAATTCTTGGTTGAGCTTAAGGTAAGTGCAGATTTCATTTTCACCTGAAATAAATAAGCCTATTCACAGATGTAAGGAGTTAAAAAAATTAAATATAGAAATACCATATGATCTAGTAATTCTGGATGACCAAAGAAAACAAAAACACTAATTTAAAAAGATGTATGTATCCTTGTTTATTGCAGCATTATTTTATAATAGCCAAGATATAGAAGAACCCAAGTATTCATTCATAGGTGAATGAATAAGATGCAATATCTCTCTCTCTCTCTCTCTCTCTCTCTCTCACACACACACACACACACACACACACACACACACACACAGATATATTACACCTGCTGTATTTTTTTTTTAATTTTTTTTCAACGTTTATTTATTTTTGGGACAGAGAGAGACAGAGCATGAGCAGGGGAGGGGCAGAGAGAGAGGGAGACACAGAATCAGAAACAGGCTCCAGGCTCTGAGCCATCAGCCCAGAGCCTGATGCGGGGCTGGAACTCACGGACCGCAAGATCGTGACCTGGCTGAAGTCGGACGCTTAACCGACTGCGCCACCCAGGCGCCCCAACCTGCTGTATTTTTTAAAGCATCCTTTACTTCCCCCTAACTCATACTCAGGGGAGTACAGACAATGTTGATAACATTACATATTCCATCTATATTCCTTCATCATCTATTTATTTGGAAAACTCTAATTCATGAGTACTTAGAAAACAAGGAGTAGATAAATATAATAGAATTCCACAAGTCTTTATTGAGAGACAGCACCAAGGTCTAATTCATAGGGATCAGACTTAGATGGCGATAGGAAGAAGTGCATCTTCAATGATCTATTCTTTCAAAAGCAAAGAAGATTATAGAAGGGTTACTAGGTTAGAGTTTTTAGGGAACATTAATGTATGCAAGAGAAAGAATACAGAAAAAAAGAACAGTTGTTGGAAAAAGACAAAACAAAGGAATGAACTTAAGAGTGTGAAATTTCCCTCACATCACTTTGATCTCTATTCACTGAGATACAAAATTTAACAAAGTCAGGACTATCAACTTAAGGAAAAACTTTTAAAAGGTTAAAAGCACTATGCAAAAACAAGATGTTATTACTATTTTTAAGTAAAGCAAAAGACCCTATCGAGGATAAAATCACACTTACTCATACTTATTAAGGAGCAAAATGGTTGGTTTGATTTTGCTCTGGGGCACAAAGATTCTTTTCTCATCTTTTACAATGGAAAGATTTCTAAAAAGAGGCCCCTTTACTCCTCAAGGATAAGGATTTTGTCCTCTTTATCTCCAGTACCTAGCAGAGTACTTGGTACTCAAATGGCTTTCTTTTCCTTCTTTTTTTTCTGTCGTTGTTTTTTAGAGAGAGAGGGAGAATGAGCACGAGTAGGTGAAGGGGCGGGGCGGGGGGAGAGAGAGAGAGAGAGAGAGAGAGAGAGAGAGACAGAGAGAGACAGAGAGAGAGAGAGAGAATCCCAAGCAGGTTCCATGCTCAGTGCAGAGCCCTACACAGGGCTCAATCCCACGACCCTGGGACCATGACCTTAGTCGAAATCAAGAGTCGGAGAATCAACAGACTGAGCCACCCAGGTGCTCCTCTAATGTTTAGTTGAACTCAACAAGGGAATAGAAAGGAAGGGAAATATGTTGGCAGAGATGTGGTGACAGTTTGTTCCAGATCTGAAGAATAATATGAAAGAAGAAATTAACAGAAGGAAAGAAAGAAACAGCAGGAAGGATTTTATACCATTTGGAAAGAAAAGCTGGCAAATATGGGAAATTGGGAAGTTTTCTTTGTCTAGGTAAGAGATAACAAGCAGAGAGATCTAGATTTTAAAATCATACCAAAATGCTACTGGTCTAACTTGGAGACAATTTTCTTAGCTTGGAAGAAAGATGGTAAAAAACCTAAAGACAAACCAATACTCTGGTCCATGGGAGACAGCGATGTTGATGTTGGTATTTCTTAAAAGGGGTAAGATTTACAAAGCTAAGAGTGGAATTCAGGCAAAGACAGTAATTCTGTCTTCTTGTTAAAATTCAGTTACTGATAAAATATTTAAGGGTGTGGGCCAAAGAAAGCAAATCCAATTAGAGTGAAGAAAAACAAGCCAAGTAAATAATCAGATGGTTATCAAAGCTGTGGAGGTAGATGAATTCTTCCTTAGAGAATGTGTAAAAGGAAACAAAAATAGAAAAAAATCTCATTCTTATAGGCCACATATGATTGCAGGGAGATGATGAAGAATAGCTAAAAACAGATTCAGAAAGAGTGGTCCATGGAAAGAGACATTTTAAAAGAAGAGATATTCAATCTTTTTAAAAGAAGAGGCCAAGCCAAATGTGACCTTTCCTTAGGGAGGAATGAGCCATTACAAACCTTTGAAATCAAGATGCTGCTGGAAAGGATGAAAGGATTCTTTAAAGAGAATCAGAAAGAACTGCATCAGGGAAGGCAAACACACCAAATAGCACACTAAACTCTTGTGTTTTCTTTGAAGGTTGCACATTACCTGTTCAGAAGTTGTTGAAGCTTTTCTCCCTTGCTCTAGATCAACTGCAGCTGCCATAAGTAAACATGTTTTCTGTGCAATCAGAATTACTTGATCAGAAGGACAAAACTGGGACAGCTGATAAGAAATAACCAGAACATCAATGAATAGTGCGAATTCTGCCAGGTGAACACAAACAATCAAAATGAAAATCAGCAACATCCTGTCTGAATGAAAAAATTCAGCTGGAAAAACACACCTCACCTTAAAAATGATACAGACTATAACACTGATTTACGGTTTTAATTTTATATTACTTTCCATTGTTTTTAAGGAACTTTCTAGAGATAAAAAGCTTCATGTCTTCACAATTTTCTTATCTTCCCAGTGATAAGTACTGTCATTTGGCCCTGTATTTCTATCTAGTGATTTACTTCTTACTTTATGTTGTAATTTCTAAGTGATTTTTCCCCTGGCAAATAGATTTCTCCTTTGTATTGAATAGAGCTGAAAATACCATATATATTGTCATGGTTGAAAGAGACAATACCAAATCTTGACAGGCATTAGGATAACCTAATCATTAAACCTTGTCCTCTAACTTTAGAAAAAGCTCCCAGCTTTTACTACAATAAACCACTAGGCCACTTGGGATTCTTACATAGAACCCTGCTAGTACTATCAAAAATGTTCAAACTAAAACTAATTTATTTCACCTAATTTAAATAGCAATTATACCTAAGCTGTGAAAGACTATTTCTTAATCTCTCAGAATGTTTAGTGATCATAATCATCACTGTCATTGAATTAACAGCATTTCAAAACACCCAATATCTCTAGGTCTCAGGTTACTTGTATATAAAATGAGAGAGTATACTAGATTAGCTCTATAGATCATTTCAGTTCTAAAACTCTTAACATTTCACCTATATCAACATATCAGACTGTGTACTCCTCAATGTGTAAGACAGATATTCTTAGCCCCTCTTCTTTTATTCTCTCATCAATATTGTTTCCTTTCTGGCATTTGATCTAACTTGGAGGCTAATGACGGTTTTAAAATGTTTCTAATTGCAAAATAATCTTACAAATACTTATACACAGAACCTGTTCTAGGAAAAATTATAAAGTAGGCCTAAGATTCTTAGCATTCTTTTCACATCCTGATGACCCCAGTTACCTATTCTATACTCCTATTGACTTATAACTGTTCCAAAACTTTATTAGTTGACAAGTTAGAGTATTCCAATCCTAAAGAGAGTTATATTTTAATATAGGACTCTGAGAGACTGAAATTCCTTCAAAAGTAAGGGAATAAGTCTCTCATGGTAGAACTTTAGGTTCCCTGATTGTTGTTCGTGCTATTTTGGTATGGGGAGAACTGCTCCATGTTTGCACATTGTTCCCCTAGGGATCTAATTCTCCGTAGGCCATTCCTGTTTAGATGTGTATTCTAAAAGTTCCCAGTGTAAAAGTCAACACCACTCTATATTTAGTCCTTGGCCACAGCCAGAGTGGACATACCCTTGTTGCGGTCCTTTCATGAGATTCTTATTAGAAGAGACTTACCTTGTAAGAAAGGATGAAAAACTCTCTCATTGTCACTGGGTCTTTGTCGCACTGCACAGCCAAATTCCAAGCTGAAAGTTAACAAATATGAAATGTAATTATGGAAATCTACTCTTTAATCTGTACCATTATAATCTTCACTACCTGCATCTTTAATATTAATATGCTGAGGTATTTCTTGGGCTAAAAAAGCTACCTTTAGATTTTTAGAGAATTTTTTTCCAGGTAAATTTAAAGACTTCTGTCACTTCCAATCTTTGATTCTAGCCAATAACTAATGGAGGTAGTGCTGATTATTTTTTAAAAACTGGGGACATACAATATATTCTTAGATGGAATAAATCTATCTAAAAAAATAAGGATCACCAAGGAGCTCACCACTGGAGTTGATAAAAGTATGTTAAAATTCAGCAAAGGGCACAGAAGTTTTTTGAGGAAATAATAGCTGAGAACTTCCTTAATCTGGAGAAAGAAACATACAAATCCAGGAGGCACAGAGAACTCCCACGAAAATCAACAAAGCAGGACAACATCAAGACATCCTGTAATTAAATTAGCAAGTCAGAAGGGAGTGGGGTATGATACATTCAACATGCTGAATGAGAAAAATCTGTAGCAAAGAATACTCTATCCAGCAAGGCTATCATTCAAAATAGAAGGAGAGATAAAGAGTTTCCTCAAACAAAAACTAAAGCAGTTTGTGACCACTAAACCAACCTTGAAAGAAATATTAAAGGGGACTCTAAGTGGGAAAGAAAGACCAAAAGCAACAAAGACTAGAAATATTAGGGAAAATCTCCAGAAACAATGACAAAACAAGTAATAAAATGGCACTACATATCTATCAATAGTTATTACTGTGAATGTAAATGGACTAAATGCTCCAATCAAACGCACAGGGTGTCAGAGTGAAAAAAAAAAAAAAAAACAAACAAGACCCAGTTTTGTTTTTATGCGCCTACAAGAGACTCATTTTAGACCTAAAGACACCTACAGATTGAAATGAGGGGATGAAGAAATATTTATCATGCAAATGGAAGTCAAAAGCAAGCCAGAGTAGCAATACTTATATTAGACAAACTAAATGTTTTTTTGTTTTTTTTTTGTTTTTAATTTATTTTTGGGACAGAGAGAGACAGAGCATGAACGGGGGAGGGGCAGAGAGAGAGGGAGACACAGAATCGGAAACAGGCTCCAGGCTCCGAGCCATCAGCCCAGAGCCAGGCTCGAACTCACGGACCACGAGGTCGTGACCTGGCTGAAGCCGGACGCTTAACCGACTGCGCCACCCAGGCGCCCCCTAAATGTTTTTTTAAATATAATTCGTTGTCAGATTGGATTACATACAACATCCAGTGCTCATCCCAACAGGTGCCTTCCTCCATGCCCAGCACCCATTTTCTCCTCTCCCTCACCCCTTCCCATCCACCCTCAGTTTGTTCTCTGTATTTAAGAATCTCCTGTGGTTTGCCTCCCTCCCTCTCTGTAGACAAACTAAATTTTAAACCAAAGACTCTAACAAGAGATGAACAAAGATACTATATTATAAGAAAGGGGACTATCCATCAAGAATATCTGACAGTCCTAAATATTTATGCCCCCAACTCGGAACACCCAAATATATATAACAATTACTAGGAAACATAAAGGAACTTATTGATAAATAACACAATAGTAGGGGACTTTAACACTCCACTTAGGGCAATGGACATATCATCTAAGCAGAAAATCAACAAGGAAACAATGGCTTTGAATAACACACTAGTTTAGATGGACTTAACAGATATATTCAGAACGTTTCATACTAAAGCAACAGAATACACATTTTTTTCAAGTGTACATAAGACATTCTCCAGAACATATCACACACTAGGTCACAAATCAGGCCTCAGCAAGTACAAAAAGACTAAGATCATACCAGGCATATTTTCTGACCACAACACTATGAAATTTGAAGTCAACCACAAGATATAAATTGGAACAACCACAAATACATGGAGATTAAACAACATGCTACTAAAGAACGAATGGGTCAACCAGGAAATCAAAGAAGAAATTAAAAAATACATGAAAACAAATGAAAATGAAAACATAATGGTCCAAAACCTTTGGGATGCAGCAAAAGTGGTCTTAAAAGGGAAGTATAACAATACAGGCCTACCTGAAGAAGCAAGAAAAATCTCAAATAAACAACCTAACCTTACACTTAAAGTAGCTAGAAAAACAACGACAAATGAAGCCTAAAGCCAGAGAAGAAGGAAATAATAAAGATTAGAACAGAAAGAAATTATATAGAAACTAGAAAAACAGTATAACAGACCAATGAAACTAGGAGCCGGTTCTTTGAAAAAATTAATAAAATTGATAAACCGCTAGCCATACTTATCAAAAAGAAAAGAGAAAGGACCCAAATAAATAAAATCACAAATGAGAGAGGAGAAATAACAACCAACACCACAGAAATACAAACAATTATAAAAGAATATTATGAAAAGTTATATGACAACAAATTGGACAACCTAGAATAAATGGATAAATTCCTAGAAACATATAAACTACCAAAACTGAAACAGGAAGAAATAGAAAACTTGAACAGATCCATAACCAGCAAAGAAATTGAATCAGCAATCAGAAAACTCCCAGCAAACAAAAGTCCAAGGCCAGACAGCTTCACAGGGGAATTCTACATAACATTTAAAGAAGGGCTAATGGGGTGCCTGGGTGGCTCAGTCAGTTAAGTGTCAGACTTCAGCTCAGGTCATGATGTCACAGTTCGTGAGTTCGAGCCCCATGTTGGGCTCTGTGCTGACCACTCAGAGCCTGGAGCTGGCTTCAGATTCTGTATTTCCCTCTTTCTCTCTCTGCCCTTCCCCTGCTTGCGCTGTCTCTCTCTCTCAAAAATAAACATTAGAAGAAAATTTTAAAAAAACAAATAAAGAAGAGCTAACATCTATTCTTCCAGATTCATTCTATGAGGAAAGAAAACTTCCAGATTCATTCTATGAGGCCAGCATTACCCAAAACCAGACAAAAAATCCACCAAAAAAGAGAATGATAGGTCAATATCTCTGATGCACATGGATGTGAACAATTCTCAACAAAATCCTAGCAAATTGAATCCAACACCACATTAAAAGAATCATTTACTATGATCACATGGGATTTATTCCTGGTCTGCAACAGTGGATCAATATTCGTAAATCAATCAATATGATACACCACATTAATAAAAAAAATTCATTAACCAATCAATGTGATATACCACATTAATAAAAGAAAGGATAAGAAACATGATCCTTTCAATAGATGCAGAAAAAGCATTTAACAAGGTACAACAACTATTCATGATAAACACCCTCAATAAAGTAGGGATAGAGAGAACATATCTCAAACTTATAAAGGCCATATATGAAACACCCACAACTAATATCATCCTTGATGGGGAAAAACTGAGAGCTATTCCTCTATGCTCAGGAACAAGACAGGGATGTCCATTCTCACCACTGTTATTTAACATAGTTCTGGAAGTCCTAGCCACACTTTTTTGGAGTCTACCAAAAAATTGCTAGAACTGATACACAATTTCCTTAAAGTCACAGGATACAAAATCAATGTACAGAAATCTATTGCATTTCTATACACCAATAATGAAGCAGCTGAAAGAGAAATCAAGGTATTAATCCCATTCATAATTGTATCCAAAACCATAAGACACCGAGGGATGAACATAACCAAAGAGATAAAAGGCTTGTACTCTGAAAACTATAAAATACTGATGAAAGAAACAGAGGATGACACAAAGAAATGGAAAGACATTCCACGCTCATAGATTGGAAGAACAAATATTTATCTATACTACCTAAAACAATCTACACATTTAATGCAATCCCTATTCAAAATACCACCAGTATTTTTCACAGAGCCAAAACAAACAAACCTAAAATTTGAATGTAACTGCAAAAGACCCTAAACAGCCAAAGCAATATTGAAAAAGAAAAGCAAAGCCAGAGGCATCACAATTCCAGAATTCTGGTTATATTACAAAGTTGTAGTGATCAGTTCAGTATGTTACTGGCACAAAAACAGACACATAGGGGCGCCTGGGTGGCTCAGTCGGTTAAGCGGCCGACTTCAGCTTAGGTCACGATCTCGCAGTCCGTGAGTTCGAGCCCCGCGTCGGGCTCTGGGCTGATGGCTCGGAGCCTGGAGCCTGCTTCCGATTCTGTGTCTCCCCCTCTCTCTGCCCCTCCCCCGTTCATGCTCTGTCTCTCTCTCTGTCTCAAAAATAAATAAACGTTTAAAAAAAAAAAACAGACACATATAGATCAATGGAACAGAAGAGAAAACCCAAAAATGAACCCACAACTATATGGTCAACTAATCTTTGACAAATCAGGAAAGAATACCCAATGGAAAAAGAGTCTCTTCAACAAATGGTGTTGACACAACTGGACAGCAACATGCCAAAGTATGGAACTGGACCACTTTCTTACACCATCATGAAAATAAATTCACCACCATGTAAATAAAAAGTGGATGCAAGACCTAATTGTGAGACAGGAAACCATCAAAATCCTAGAGAACACAGGCAGTAATCACTTTGACAATGGCCATAAGCAACTTCTTTCTAGATATCTCTCTGGATGCCAGCGAACCAAAAAGCAAAAGAAACTATGAGGACTACATCAAAATAAAAAGCTTCTGTACAGCAAAGAAAACAATCAACAAAACTAAAAGGCAACCTATGAAATGAGAGAAGGTATTTGCAAATGACACATCTGATAAAAGGTTAGTATCCAAAATATATAAACAACTTATACAACTTAACACACCAAAAACAAATAACCCAATTAAAAAATGGGCAGAAGACATGAATAGACATTTTTCCAAAGAAGACATCCAGATGGCCAACAGACAAATGAAAAGATGCTCAACATCACTCATCATCAGGGAAATACAAATCAAAAGTACAGTGAGATACCACCTCACAGCAGTCAGATTGCCTAAAATTAACAACACAGGAAAACAACAGATATTGGCAAGGATGTGGAGAAGGGTGAACTTTCTTACACTGCTGGTCGGAATGCAGACTGGTGCAGCCACTCTGGAAAAAAGTATGGAGGTTCCTCAAAAAGTTAAAAATAGAGCTACACTACAATCCAGCAATTGCACTAGCAGGTATTTACCCAAAGGATACAAAATACTGAATAGAGGGAAATAAAAAAGAGAGGCAAACCATGAAACAGATTCTTAACTACAGAGAACAAACTCAGGGTTATCGGAGGGAGGTGGGTGGGGGATGAGTTAAATAGGTGATGGGTATTATGGAGGGCACTTGTGATGAGCACTGGGTGTTGTATGCAAGTAATGAATCACTAAATTCTACAACTGAAACTAATATTATACTATATATTAACTACTGGAATTTAAAAACTTGAAAAGAAAAAAAATTCAGCAAAGAACACAATACACTAGAATCAAAGGATGAAGAAAATTGCTGGAAAGATTCATATCTTTCATAGAGCACTGGAAGACCCCATTAGGCAACATTTAGTATAATCTTCACATTGGAAAATGAAAATGAAAATTCAGTAAAAGAAGTATTGGAAAATAACTTTTCAAACGTCCAAAAGATCAAAGTCATTGATCCTTTATGTAGTTTAAATATCTGTTATTTTCCATTATTTCCATAGGTTTTTTAGAAGCCAGACCAATGTGTTTATTCCATTTTCTCCTAGATTAGAGTCCCAGTAAACCCTGTAAAGTAGAAAAAGATTCATGTAGAATGAGTCTACTTTGTGACATTGCTGGTTAATTGCTCTTGATTACTTATCACTGTAGTTACCGCCTCCACAATTTCTGTACTTGATTTTAGCCAAAAGGCTGAGAAGGAATTGCCTCCACAATTTTTAAAATGGTTTTACTGAAATTAAACCTACAAAAAGTAAATTACACAACATATAATTGGACATCTTGATTAATTTTCAAAGTGAATATATCCATGTAACCAATCCAGATCAAGACAGATCTTGATTATTAGCAAAAACTCAGAAGCAACCCAATTACCCCTTTTCAAGTCCAACCGCTTTTAAGGGTAACCACCATCTTGAGCTCTAATATCATCAATTAGTTTTGCCTGTTTTTTTTGCTACATATAAATAGAATCCATGTCTGACTTCTGTTCAACATTAGTTTGTGAGATTCATCCATTTTGTTGCATGTAGTTTATTACTTATTTATTTATTTTAAGTAATCTCTATGCCCAACATTGGCTGGAATTCATGACCTTGAGATCAAGAGTCGTATGGTGTACTGACTGAGCCAGCCAGGAGCTCTGAATGTAGTTTATTCTGATAAATCAAACTTACAGATAAGTTAGGCATTCTAGACCAAATTTAGGAGCACACCCTTGGGAACTTGCAGTTATAATTCATCATTTTATTCTTAGACCCATTTCTAGAGAAAAAGAAAACTAACATTTATTAAGTACCTACTATGTCCAGGTACATACACAGTTTTACTTAAAATCCTTAGTAGCCCTATAAAGTATGTTTAATTGTTCCCCTTTTATAAATAATGAAATTGAGATTAAGTTATCCTTGTACCCATAGCTACAAATAAAAGAGCCAGAATTTGAATCCATATATTTCTGATTCTATACATAACCACGGAATTTCCTTTTACCTATTTTTCGAAACCACTGAGCTTCATTAACCGTTGAGTCTTCAGTCGAGTTCTCGTCATGAAAAGAATGAGCAATTTTCAGGACTGCTGCATTGAACAGAAAGATTTTATATTTGAAGTCTTTTACTTTAATCCTTAGCAAAATTGTTAATACTGCCTTAAAAATTCAAACATGAATTTGAAAGTAGAACGTTCTTTTGGTCTGTGTGTGTACAAGCCCATACCAAAAGTAATTAAAATGACAGCATTACCAAAGCTCTGAGAAGCCGTTAACTCAAATTTTCAGGAACAAACACATCCTTGGAGAGGTTTAAAATTTTAATTAGAGTAATCACTCAACACCTGAGGCAGAAAGATAGTATTTACATGTAAAGAAACCAAGAGTAGGAACAATCATTAAAAAGACTGAAATGGAGATAGAAAACTGGAAGAGTATCAATAGGTTGGCATTAATACTTACTGAGCTCCCAGAGCAAGCATGGTAAAGAACCAAATCATGCTGTCATCATCAGAAGGCATTCATTACATACCCACACCCCCTTCTGATAGAAAAGAATACCAACAAGCAAAGTTTAAAAACTTTTAAACCACTTTGCTACATTTGACACCTTGTTGACAGATATTTGAGTTATAAAATTGAACGGCTGCAATAAATGGAATAGAGTTTCTAAGATAGGGACTTGGGGATGTGTTTGGACAAAAGGAAATCGGTACATGAGTAGTGGAAATAGGAAGACCGGTTAGGCAAAAGAGACAGTGGGTAAGAAAGCATAGAGTTGGAAAAAAGAATTTGCTGTGGTGGCTAGGACGTTAGCTTGAAGTGCAGAGGGAAGAATTATTAATAGATAAGGGAGATGACATGGACTCGGGTAGTTAAACAAGTTTCAAAATAACAGAGTAAATAATCAAGTTTTGATTCAGAGGGCATGAAAATTAAGCGGAAGGAAGGATGGAAAGAAGCAAGGAAGGGAGAGAGGGAAGAAGAAAGGACATAAAGGTCTTTAAAACAAGTTGGAATAAAAAGAGAGCTGAAATCACATTTGGAGATGAATGTTAGTGATGACAAACTCTTCTCTGCTTGTGAATAAAGAAACCAAAGTAGACTGCTGTGGCAAACATTAATAAAAGCATGACGTTTAACTCAAACATGAAGTCTGAGTCCGTGTGCTCCATGTACTTGGAGAATGTAATAGAAGACAGAGGCAAGATGAAGAACTGAAAATAAACAAGATGATATTTACCTTTATTCAAGCAAGCCAAAAGTCGATCCATTTCTTTCTTCCTAAAAAATAAAGAGTGTTTTCTGACTGTTCCAAGGCTTTACTTATAAAAAAAAGTACCAAAAAGAGACCCCAAGAGAGCTGCACAAAGACAACATAAAATTGTGAAGTTTATTGTTCAAGGCTCCAACCTATCATTTCAACACCATTTTTCCTCACTATACGATACTGTTTCTCATTCCCCAGTGCCCTCACAGTTTTTTTCTCTCTTCCCCTCTACTCCCACTCTCAGCAAAGCATTTCAATGGCTGGTAAGGTTTTATGACAGAGTCACAGAATTTTGGAGCAGACAGTGATCTTTGTGATGTTCAAGTTTTTTGTTTATTTTTTTTTGAAGAGGGGGAATTGGAACCCTTATTTCATTTTTTTTAAATATATGAAATTTATTGTCAAATCGGTTTCCATACAACACCCAGTGCTCATCCCAAAAGATGCCTTCTTTAATACCCATCACCCACCCTCCCCTCCCTCCCACCCCCCATCAACCCTCAGTTTGTTCTCAGTTTTTAACAGTCTCTTATGCTTTGGTTCTCTCCCACTCTAACCTCTCTCTTTTTTTTTTCCTTCCCCTCCCCATGGGTTCCTGTTAAGTTTCTCAGGATCCACATAAGAGTGAAAACATATGGTATCTGTCTTTCTCTGTATGGCTTATTTCACTTAGCATCACACTCTCCAGTTCCATCCACGTTGCTACAAAGGGCCATATTTCATTCTTTCTCATTGCCACGTAGTACTCCATTGTGTATATAAACCACAATTTCTTTATCCATTCGTCAGTTGATGGACATTTAGGCTCTTTCCATAATTTGGCTATTGTTGAGAGTGCTGCTATAAACATTGGGGTACAAGTGCCCCTATGCATCAGTACTCCTGTATCCCTTGGGTAAATTCCTAGCAGTGCTATTGCTGGGTCATAGGGTAGGTCTATTTTTAATTTTTTGAGGAACCTCCACACTGTTTTCCAGAGTAGCTGCACCATTGCATTCCCACCAACAGTGCAAGAGGTGGAACCCTTATTTCAAATAAACTTTTATGAAAATATATATATGAGAAAAGATACAAGTTTAGCTGCTCTGGTTGAACCAGTGGTGGGTAGAGGCCTAGAGCCTCATCTTCCTGGAAGTCCATGAGGCAGTGCCACAGAATTTCCAGAGTTCTGAGGAACAGATTTTAAAAACCACTTATCCAGTCCAGATCCTTTATTTTACAGATGAGGAAATAGATCTGGAAATGGGGGATGATATGTCCAAAGTCATGCAATTAATGACAATTTCAAGACTACTACACAGGTTCTTGACCCTTTGTCAAACTTCTTTAAGGGATATATACATTTTAACAGAGGAAAACATGCCATTTTATTAAACAAAGGAATGAATATGGAAATACTGGCCAACTCAACTAAGGAAGTTAACAGGAGATAGGGTAGAGCATACTATAAGACTAGCCTCATCATGAGGAGCTCTAGTATTATAATAAAAGTAGCAGCTTTCTCAGGGATAAATATTAGAAGTCTGGTTTTTATAAAGTAACTTCTTAAAGTAAATTTTATTAATTTGAATTTCAGCTGCTCTAAAGTTGACTTCTTCACTTATTTAATTCAGTCACTATATAAAATAATCTAGTTAGGGTCATTAATGCAAATAAATAGTATAAATAAGAATGAGGACCTGGAAAGGGATGTATATAGACCAGTGCTAAAGATCTTCTTGTGAAGAACTGATATTCAGCCATTTCAATAAACTGAGGGAATATTATGTGTCACATACTGTCCTAGGTTTCAGAGATACAAAGATAAATACAAATAGTCCTAGCCCTCAAATAGCTGTTATAATCTATTAGCTATGTTTAGTCTCTGAGTTTCCTCTTTTATTTAAAAAAATTTTAAGATGATTTTGTAAAGTTTTTTTTTTTTAATTGAAGTATAATTGACACATAATGTTACTCTATTTTCAGGTGTACAACACAGTAACTGGACAAGTTTATACATCATGCAATGCTCACTACAAGTGTAGCTGCCATTAGTCACCATACAATGCTATCATCATACCATTTTGTTTTTAAATTTTCTACTGTGGAAAATTCCCAAGATGTTTCTATGTTAACAGATAAATGAATTACCATGTAGCCATTACTCAGTTTCAATAATTATTAAACTCATCATCAATCTTATTTCAATGATACCTCCACCCACTCCTTTCCCTCCCCTACTATTTTTAAGCCAATTCCAGACATCACATCATTTCATTAATAAATATTTTAGGATGTATCTCTAAGAGATAAAAATTCCTTTAAAAGACATAACCACACTTCATCTTATGTTTAATTATTAATTTCTTAATATCATAAAATATTTGGTCATTATTAAAATTTCCAATTGTCTCTTTTTTTATTTTTAGTTCGATTGGGTTCCCTCTTAATGTACTCATACAACCTATAAAGAAGAGGCCAAATTTATATTATAAAAAATGTCATCAGTCATATCGGTCAGACATTTCCTAAAGAATTCAGCTGGAAAAAATGTATTGATCCCAAGTACAAATTATATATATAGGAAAAGCAAAGTATAGATACACTGTTACAGAGTTTTTACCTAAGCAGAGAATATAGAGATGAATAATTACTTCTCTAAAAGTTATATACCTAATCAAGACCTTGATGGAGTTTTCTTTCAAATCATTAGGAGGTAGTGGATTTTGTGAATGAAAAATTGGTGACCCAATTCTTCCACCAATTGTTAAGTTCCTGATGTCTTATGCCACAGAAGCTGTGAGCAGAAATGTATTTGAATACTCTTAGCTGAGCTAATACAGATTCACAATCAACAAGTCAACCAGGTTATACATTTCTGTGGGAAAGTAAGAGATATGTCTATATATGCCTCATGTTAAGAAAGGGGGAAACTGGGCTGTCAGGGTGGCTCAGTTACTTAAGTGTCTGACTTCGGCTCCAGTCATGATCTCACAGTCCATGAGTTGGAGCCCTGCATCAGGCTCTGTGCTGACAGCTCAGAGCCTGGAGCCTGCTTAAAATTCTGTGTCTCCCTCTCTCTCTACCCCTCTCCTGCTCGCATTCTCTTTCTCTCTCTCTCAAAAATAAACATTAAAAAAATTAAATGGGTGAATTTTTAAAAAAGAGGGGGAAAACAGATGCAATATCATAGTAAAATCATAGCTAATGTTACTGACAGCTTAGTAAGTGCTTGGCACTCTTTTTTTTTTTTTTTTGAGAGAAAGGGGAGGGAGAGAGGGAGAGGGAGAATCCCAAGCAGGCTCCATGCCCAGTGCAGGGCCTGACATGGGGCTTGATCTCACGACTGTGAGATCATGACCCGAGCTGAAATCATTCGTTGGACATTCAACAGAATAAGAGAGCCCCTTGGCACTCTTCTTTGAAGTGTTTTCACATATTTATTCATTGAGTCATAACAGCAACCCCAGAAAGTAGATACTATTATATTCTTATTTTACAGATGGGGAAACAAAAGCCGAGGTTACACATCTAATGAGTCGCAGAGATAGGCTATGAACCCAGGAAGACTGGCCCCAGAGCCTATATTAATCTTACCCACAAGACAATACATCTCTCAACATAAGGTTTATACTGAAAGTTACTACAATTTTTCTAATGGCAAGTACACCACTTCTACTGAAATAACTTACCTGCTTTCAAATTCTGACATCTGAGAAACTTTTGGAAGAGCCAGACAAAACAAACACCTGTATGATAAAGTAATACAAAAAATGATGCTTAGGAAAAACATGTGAAAGAATATTTACCAAGTTATTAATCTTTATTATCCTAGGAGGCAGAAGTGAGAAAAGAGAGGGTAAGGAGGAGACTAAGTTTATTTTACTTATAGATCTTTGTATTGTTTTAATGATGGTAATGAAAACATAAATTTTATAATTTTGGAAGAGTAATTTAAGAAAATAATTTAAAACAGAAGTGATGCTTATGACAAATTCTTAAATAGTTCCCCAGTTTATATCCAAATCACCTGATAGAACATCAGGTACAATGTAGAAATCTTACTATTTTTTTAAGGAACCTGGAACTGGCCTTTGGGTTCCACGTAAACTAGGATGACTATTCTTTCAAGGGAATATGACAGCATCATGATGAACTGACAAAATAAGGTAGTTTATAAAGTTTCAAACCCTAAAAATCTTTTTAAAAATACCATCTATCCTGAATGATTTTAGATATTTATCTGAGGTGTACATCTATCTTTTGATAAACCTTTTGATAAACCATTTTTCTTCACAGAAAGAGAGAGGGGAGAAATCAAATTCAACTGGTATCTTTTTTTAACTTTAAGCATCCCTATCAAATTTCCAAGGACATTTCCCACAGAAATAGAAAAACAATCTTAAAATTCATATGGAAACACAAAACACCCTGAATAGCCAAAGCAACCTTGAGAAAGAAGAATAAAGCTAAAGACATCACACTTCCTGATTTCAAACTATACTACAAAGCAACAGTACATTAGTAATCAAAACAGCATGGTAACAGCACAAAAAATAGTAACATAGACCAAAAGATAGACAGCCCAGAAATAATAAGAGAGCCAAAAATATTCAGTGGGGAAAGAGTTTTTTCAATAAATGTTGCTGGTAAAACTGGATATTCACATGCAAAAAAAAAATGAAATTGGACCACTATCTTTCACTACTCACAAAATTAACTTGAAATGGATTAAACACAGAAGACCTGAAAACAATAAAACTCCTAAAAGAAAACATAGGGGAAAAGCTCCTTGACAATGATTTTTTGGATATGACACCCAAAGCACAAGCAACAAAAGCAAAAATAAACAACTGAGACTACATCAAACTACAAAGCTTCTGCACAGCAAAGGAAACAAAATGAAAAGGCAATCTATGGAATAGGAGAAAATATTTACAAACCATGTATCTGATAAGGGGTTCATATACAAAACAAATAAGGAACATATACAACTCAATAGGGGAAAAAAAAGCAAAAAGTGTGATTAAAAAATGGGCAAAGGAGTTGAATAGACATTTTTCTTTTCTTTTTTTTAAAATATGAAATTTATTGTCAAATTGGTTTCCATACAACACCCAGTGCTCATCCCAACAGGTGCCCTGTTCAATACCCATCACCCACCCTCCCCTCTTTCCCACTCCCCATCAACCCTCAGTTTGTTCTCAGTTTTTAACAGTCTCTTATGCTTTGGCTCCCTCCCTCTCTAACCTTTTTTTTTCCTTCTCCTCCTCCATGGTCTTCTGTTAAGTTTCTCAGGATCCACATAAGAGTGAAAACATATGGTATCTGTCTTTCTCTGTATGAGTTATTTCACTTAGCATTAACACTCTCCAGTTCCATCCACGTTGCTACAAAAGGCCATATTTCATTCTTTCTCCTTGCCAAGTAGTATTCCATTGTATATATAAACCACAACTTCTTTATCCATTTATCAGTTGATGGACATTTAGGCTCTCTCCATAATTTGGCTATTGTTGAGAGTGCTGCTATAAACATTGGGGTACAAGTGCCCCTATGCATCAGTACTCCTGTATCCCTTGGGTAAATTCCTAGCAGTGCTATTGCTGGGTCATAGGGTAGATCTATTTTTAATTTTTGAGGAATCTCCACACTGTTTTCCAGAACGGCTGTACCAGTTTGCATTCCCACCAACAGTGCAAGAAGATTCCCATTTCTCCACATCCTTGCCAGCATCTATAGTCTCCTGATTTGTTCATTTTAGCCACTCTGACTGGCGTGAGGTGGTATCTGAGAGTGGTTTTGATTTGTATTTCCCTGGTGAGGAGCAACGTTGAGCATCATTACTTTGATTCCTAAACC
The DNA here is from genome assembly GCF_018350175.1 of Felis catus. Classification (NCBI taxonomy): domain Eukaryota; kingdom Metazoa; phylum Chordata; class Mammalia; order Carnivora; family Felidae; genus Felis; species Felis catus. The sequence continues at coordinate 57,682,179 of NC_058386.1, forward strand.
AGACAGAGACCCAGTAAAAAAAGAGAACTACAGGCCAATATCCCTGATGAATATGGAGGCAAAAATTCTCAACAAGATACTAGCAAATCGAATTCAACAGCATATAAAAAGAATTATTCACCAGGATCAAATGGGATTCATTCCTGGATGCAGGGCTGGTTCAACATTCACAAATCAATCAATGTGATACATCACATTAATAAAAGAAAAGATAAGAACCATATGATCCTGTCAATCGATGCAGAACAAGCATTTGACAAAATTCAGCATCCTTTCTTAATAAAAACCCTCGAGAAAGTCGGGAAAGAAGGAACATACTTAAACATCATAAAAGCCATTTATGAAAAGCCCACAGCTAATATCATCCTCAATGGGGAAAAACTGAGAGCTTTCTCCCTGAGATCACGAACACGACAGGGATGTCCACTCTCACCGCTGTTGTTTAACATAGTGTTGGAAGTCCTAGCATCAGCAATCAGACAACAAAAGGAAATCAAAGGCATCAAAATTGGCAAAGATGAAGTCAAGCTTTCACTTTTTGTAGATGACATCTTATACATGGAAAACCCGGTAGACTCCACCAAAAGTCTGCTAGAACTGATACATGAATTCAGCAAAGTCTCAGGATACAAAACCAATGTACAGAAATCAGTTGCATTCTTATACACCAATAATGAAGCAACAGAAAGACAATTAAAGAAAATGATCCCATTCATAATTGCACCAAGAAGCATAAAATACCTAGGGATAAACCTAACCAAAGATACAAAAGATCTGTATACTGAAAACTATAGAAAGCTTATGAAGGAAATTGAAGAAGACATAAACAAATGGAAAAACATTCCATGCTCATGGATTGGAAGAATAAATATTGTTAAAATTTCAATACTACCCAAAGCTATCTACACATTCAATGCAATCCCAATCAAAATTGCACCAGCATTCTTCTTGAAGCTAGAACAAGCAATCCTAAAATTTGTATGGAACCACAAAAGACCCCAAATGCCAGAATAGACATTTTTCCAAAGAAGACATGCATGGTCAACAAATACAGGAAAAGATGCTGAACATCACTAATAATCAGGGAAATGCAAAACAAGACCACACTGAGATATCACCTCACACCTGTTAGTATCAAAAAGTAGAGGTAAGTGTTGGTGAGGATGTGGAAAAAAGGGAAACTATGAACACTGTTGGTGTAAATATAACTTGGTACAGCCACTGGAAAACAGCATGAAAGTTCCTCAAAAATTAAAAACAGAACTACCCTATGTCCCAGCACTCCCACTTTTGGGTATAGATCTGAAGGAAAGAAAATCACTATCTTGAAGAGCTACCTGAACCCTCATGTACACTGCAGCATTATATACAACAGCCAAGACATGGAAATAACCTATGTCCATTGATAGATGAATGGATAAAGAAAATGTGATATTTACACACACACACACAGACATACAACACACACACACAGGAATATTATTCAGCCATACAGAAAAAGGAAATCCTGCCTTTTGTGACAACATGGATCAAGTTTGAGGGCATTGTGCTAAGTGAAAAGAAAAATACTGTATTGTCTCACTTACATATTGAATCTTTAAAAAACAGCCAAAACCATAGAAAGAGAATAGAATGATGTTTGCTAGAAGGTGGGTGTGGAGGAAGGGTACAAACTTCAAATCATACGATGCACAAGTTCTGGGGCTATAATGTAGAGCATGGTGACTATGGTTATTAACAAGACTGTATTATGTATTTATTACATATTTGAAAGTTGGGAAGAGACGAAATCTTAAATGTTCTCACCAAACCCAAAGAAACTGTAATTTCTTGAGGTAATGGATATGTTAACTAATTCTGTTGTGCAAACCACTTCGCAGTATCAGGTTATATACCTTAAACTTACACAATATTATTTGTTGATTATATCTCAATAAAGCTTGGAAAAAAATTTAAAACAACAGTTGGTATAGTAGACCTGATCACATCAGCACCTTTTTGACAAAGCATATAGATTAAGAATAAGATTTACAAGAAATCCTTCCACATCTATAGGATGTGAATTACTTACTTTAAAGCCGAAAGGACTTGTTGTGGGTCTTCTGAATATTGAGCTAAATATTCCAAAGCTTTTCCTGCCACAATTTGTTGTCCATTCTAAATAGGACAAATATAATATGTTAAATTATATCTCAACGTGATACTTAGAAAATGTTATCTATATTCCTGTCCATTAATGACAAGAAAAGATTCTGAATTTGTTCATTTTTTATTATCGAAAGAACTAATGCAAGATGGTAGAATGAAGAAATAACTCATTGACAAAAACAGAACAGGTCATGTTGGCCCCAGAAACCCACTCCTTCTTATCCATAAATACTCACTGCCTTGCCAACACTGCCTTGAATCCACTAGGACTAATCTTATTGTGCTCTTTATCCCAGTTTATTAGCAGTAACCAAAAGAACCCCGGACTCTCATTTCCAGCACTCCAATCATGATAAAGCTCTATAAATCCTTTCTTTTTTCCTCTTTTCCCATTTCTCCCCAACTCCCCCAATCTTTCTACTACAGTCTCTGAAGTTCAGTTCATTACCATCAAAATCTTCTCTAGGAGCAACATCTTCCCTAAAGTTCCCTCCACATTCTTTCTATAATGGAAATCTAGGTCCCACCAAGGATACTGCTTCCAAAAAGCCCTCTCAAGTAGTGGTGGTTTTTCTCAGATCTCCCTTCTATCCATGGACCTGGAGATGGGATAGGTGTCATTTTTGTTCTTCATTGCTGTTTTAAAATTATTCTCCCTTCTTCCTCCCTAAACTCCCCAGCTTTGAATTTCCTGTCATCAGACTATATCACCCACCACTCCTCATTGTGCTGATCTATCAGCTCTCAGGCCATTTCTTTTTATTTCTTGATGACCTATCTATTGCACAGTTATTTTCTCAAAACACTACTCCTGTCTTAGTTTTTGGCACTTTCGATATATAGATAGATTATCCTCCTAATATCCTTGTCTCTTATTTCCTTGAACTCTACTCTGTCAATTACCTTAGCTGTTCACTAGCATAGTCATCAATGGGACCCTATCATTATTGTTGAGGGTCTTTTCATGTGTCTGTTGGCCATCTGGATGTCTTCTTTGGAGAAATATCTGTTCATGTCTTCTAACCATGGATTGTTTGTTTTTAGGGTATTGAGTTGTATCAGTTCTTTATATATTTTGGATACTAACCCTTTGTCAGATATGTCATTTGCAAATATCTTCTTCCATTCCACAGGTGGCCTTGTAGGTTTGTTGATTGCTTCCTTCACTGTGGAGAAGCTTTTTATTTTGATGGAGTCCCAATAGTTTATTTTTGCTTTTAGTTCCCTTGCCTCAGGAGACATATCTAGAAAAATGTTCCTATGGCTGATGTCAGAGAAATTACTTCCTGTAGTCTCTTCCAGCATTTTTATGGTTTCAGATCTCACATTTAGGTCTTTAATTCATTTCGAGTTTATTTTTGTGTATGGTGTAAAAAAGTGATCCAGTTTCATTCTTTTGCATGTATCTGTCCAGTTTTCCCAACACTGTTTGTTGATGAGACTTTTTCCCATTGCATACTCTTTCCTCCTTTGTTGAAGATTAATTGACCATATAATTGTGGGTTTATTCCTGGGTTTTCTATTCTGTTCCATTGATCTCTATGTTGGACCCTGTCAATACTAATGGTTGCAAACCTTCCATACTCATAGTCAGGGCTGGGACTAAGGTGAGCTAGGTGACTGATGCAAGTGGGGCACCTAAGGTGCAAAATTTAAGGAAGCACTCGCTCTCAGGATCATGCAAGAACTAACTCTGCACTTGCATGACTCACAAAGTGAGTGCTTCCTTAAATGCCTCCTTTCCTCACCCTAGTCCTACACCCTGCTCTGCTTCATGTATTCTACTTTCTGACCACTATCTCCTACCTTTCTAATTCACTCCTTTCTATTCACTCTAGCAATCCTTCAACTGCACTTAAACCTCCAATCCATTCATGTTACTAATTTTTCATTGTCTCTCATCTCCTTGATGTCCTCCTCCATGGCCAGGTGAAATTCCATGGGAATTTATTATAACCACTACCTTGTTCCTTGATTATCCTACTCCTTTTTTGCTTCATTGTATTCATCTGGCAAAACGACAAGCCTGATTAAATTCAACTTTCCACTGACTTTTGTGCCTACATCCATGTAGCTGAAAGTGGCTGGATAAAAACCTGTATAACTATTTGTTTTATTTTAAAAATTCATCAAATAGGCCTCAATTCTTACTGGGCAAGCATCCCACACTACCTTTGTCATTCACTTTCTTGCTTTTCTGAATGATTAGTGTACACCTTATCCTAACTTCTCAAACTCCCCAACACCTCCTCTCCCATTCTCACTCTCAGGTGATGATCTTGTTTCCTATTTTGTTGAAAAAACTGAAGCAGCCAGGAAAAAAACTTCCAGATTCCCACTACTACATTTATTCAAACACCAGGGACCACACCACATACTCCAACTTCTCAACTGCTAGCATAGATGAACTATGCATGTTCTTTCCTAAAGCCAATCCCTGAATGTACACACTTGTGTCCATCACTTCCCCCTGCTTAAGGACATTGCTCTAACACTTTTCCCTTTTCTCTCTCACAATGTCAACTTTTTGTTCTCTTACTGGATCATTTCCATCAGCATATAAACATTCTCATTCATCTCAAACAAACAAACCCCTGATCCTACTTCTCACAACCAACTGACCAATTTTCTTTTCTTTGTAGCAAACTCCTCTAAGGACTTCCATTAATTATATCTTAAAAAGGAAAAGAGGTAAAAAAATCTTATAGATAAATACATAAGAATTACCTCTAGAGCAAATTGGGCAACTAAACTGAGAAGCGTGACAGGTGAATCTTTGTCCATACGTAGCGCATTCTCTTTTGGTACTACACCTGTTATTAACTTCTCTAATGTATTAATTGCCCGCAAAGCTGAAAGAGAAGGAAAGAGTTAAAAAAAAAAAAGAAAAGGAGATACTCTTATCAAAGATAATAGCAATCTAGGGTTAATTATACCACAGTGACTTTGGAACTCATTTTATGAGCAGTAACAGCTTTAAAATATTAATTTTCATAAATTCATATAAATTGCTAAACTGTCAAGGAAGACTTGAATGTCAGAAAAATGCCCAATTGAGCAATTCACCCCTGTGAATTTATCCCATGGATATATTTGCAAAAGTGAACAAAAACATAAAAATATGTTCATCCTGCAATTTTTTTAAGAGTGCAATATAGGGGCAACCTAAACTCCATCAATGATGGATGGGCTAAATACATTTTGGTACACTCATAAAATGGATTATAAAACAGAACGAAAACTGAAAAACGAATGGTGGTATTACATTCAATTATGTATCTTAAAGGTAGAATACAGTAAGTTAAGTATATGCACTACAGAACTTAAGTAACAATTAAAATAACAAAACAAAGAGAGCTTATAAGCCAAAAATGAAATAAATACAATCATAAAAAATAATCCAAAAGAAAGTAGAAAAAAGAAAAGTGGCAAAAAAGAACAGGACGAACAGAAGACAAATAACAAGATGCTAAACTTAAACCTAACCATATCAATAATCATGTTAAATACAAACGGTCTATATGACTTGAGTAAAAGGCAGATAGTCATGCTGAAATAAAGAAAGCAACTTTCAACTACATGCTACCTACAAGAAACATACTTTAAACATAAAGCCAAAATTAGTTAAAAGAAAAACCATGGGATAATATGTATTATGGTAAAGGTAATCAAAAGAAAGCTGGAGTAGCTATAGTAATATCAGACAAAATGGATTTCAGAGCAAAGAATATTATCAGTGACAGAAAGTTACTCTGTGATGATAAGGAGTTAATTCATTTAACTCCTTAGATAGATATTCAATCCTAAATATCTATGCATCTAATAACAACATATCAAAACACAAAGAGCAAAAACTTATAGAACTACAAGGAAAAATGAACAAATCCACAATTGTATTCAAGGATTTCAGTACCTTCTCTTAATTGATAGAACAAGTAGTAAATCAGCAAGGATATAGTACACTTTACACTATTAATCAACTTGACCTGAATGTTATAAACATCTATAGTTTATATACATTTTTCTCAAGTGCACATTGAACATTTATAAATAAAGACAATATTCTGGGTCATATAACAAGCCTCAACATAATTAAAAGTATTAAGTCACATAAAGTTATGATCTTTGACTACATGATTTCAAATTTATTACACAGCTAAACTAATTAAGACAGTGCAAAAGTGGTGTAAAGATAGATGAATAGATCAATGCAACAGAATTAAGAAACCAGAAAGAGACCCAAACACACATATTACAATTGATTTTCTTTTCTTTTCTTCTTTAAAGTTTTATTTATTTATTTTGAGAGAGAGAGAGAGAGAGAGAGAGAGAACACAAGCAGGGGAGGGGCAGAGAGACAGTGAGAAAGAGAGAATCCCAAGTAGGCTCCATGCTGCCAGCACAGAGCCCAACATGGGGCTGGGGCTCAAACTCACAAACTATGAGATCATGACCTGAGCCAAAATCCAGAGTCGGATGCTTAACCGACTGAGCCACCCAGGCACCCCGACAACTGAATTTTTAATAAATGTGCAAAGGCAATTCAGTTGAAAAAAGATAGTTTTAAAATAAATAATGCTGAAAAAAATGATGCCGAATGATTAGATAGCCATGTGCAAAAAAATAAAAAATAAAAAATAACTTTGGTTCATACCTTAAATTAAATACAAAAATTAATATGAAATTGATCATAGAACTAACCATACACTTAAACCTATAAAATTTCTAGGAGAAAATATAGGAGAAAATTTTTGTGACCTTAGATTAGATAAAGATTTCCTAGGTATATTACCAAAAACACAATCCATAAAACAAGAAAAAGGATAAATTAGACTGTCAAATTTCTCATGAAAGACATTGATATGAAAATAAAAATAAAAATTTATAAAACACATCTGATAATTTATATCTAAAACATATAAAGAACTTTCAAATCTCAATAAGAAAACAAAGTTCCCTATATCTCAGTAACCAAAATATATTTCTTTCCTATGTTCGAGCTACTATGGTATAAGATGAATAAAACATATAGAGATGAATTAGAGAAAAAGAAAACAAAGTTCCCTATAGAAAACTGGTTAAAAGATTTATAAAAACACTCTGCCAAAGAAGATATATGGATGTCAAATATTAGACATTACAAAAATGCTAGTTAAAACCACAGTAAGATATCACTACCCAACTATTAGAATGGGTAGAAATTTTTTTTAAAGGACAATTCAAAGTGCTGGTGAGAATGTAGACCAACTAGAACACTAATACATAGCTGGTTAGAATGTAAAATTGTATATCTACTTAGGAAAACAGGTTGGCAGTTTCTAATAAAGTTAAACACATATTTATCATAAAACCCAAAAATCCAATTCCTGGAAATTTACCCTACAGAAGTTAAATCTTATCATCACACAAAATCTGTAAACAGATGTTTATAGCATGTTTATTCACAGTCACCCAAAATGGAAACCATCCATACTTCAAATGGTGAATGAAGAAACAAACTGTGGTACATACATACGATAGATTACTATTCAGCAATAAAAAAGAACTACGGAAACAACAGTATGAATGAGTTTCAAATGCATTATCCTAAGTGAAAAAAAGGCACAAGAAGCTTCATATTATATGATCCCATTTATATCACATTCAAGAAAAGGCAAAAATATTAGTTGTTCCCAGGGCTAAAAGTGGCAGGAAGGAATGACAACAAAGGAGCCTGAGTAATTTTATTGTTCTGTATCATGATTGTAATGGTGGTTACCTGACTGTATATACTTGTCAAAACAAATAGAATTATTCACAGAATTATTAATATAAATAAGCCCCATAGAATCATACACTAGTAAATTTTATTCTATATATCATCAATAAACATGGCTTTAAAAAATGGTCACAGATAACTGGGGAAAAAGTAAAAAGATTGAGCTGGTGTTATGTTTAAGAAGTAAAATTATTTTATTTTAATAGAATATGACAAAGTTTAATAGGAAATCTATTTTGGGGCACCTGGGTGGCTCTGTTGAGCGTCTGACTTCAGCTCTGGTTCATGGGTTCAAGCCCTGCATTGGACTCTGTGCTGACAGCTCAGAACCTGGAGCCTACTTCAGATTCTCTGTCTCCCTCTCTCTCTGACCCTTCCCTGCTCCTGGTCTCTCTCTCTCTCTCTCTCTCTTAAAACTAAATAAACAGGGGCGCCTGGGTGGCTCAGTTGGTTGAGCATCCGACTTCGGCTCAGGTCATGATCTCGTGGTTCCTGAGTTCGAGCCCCGCGTCGGGCTCTGTGCTGACAGCTCAGATCCTGGAGCCTGTTTCGGATTCTGTGTCTCCCTCTCTTTCTGACCCTCTCCCATTCATGCTCTGTCTCTCTCTGTCTCAAAAATAAATAAACGTTAAAAAAAAATTTTAAAAATAAATAAATAAATAAATAAATAAATAAACACTAATAAAAAATTAAAATAAAAGTACGCTGGAGGCTTTGATTGTCTAAGACAATTCTTAACTGAATTGGGTTTGCAGTATAAACTCCCTCTTACCCCACAGTTTTGTAAACTTAATTTTTAATTACATAGGAAAGCTAGAATATAGAATATACAACTCCGCTGTCTTAAAAACAATGTTTTTTTTCTTTAAAGTACAAAAGGATTATTATTATTTGTATTAATAGTCAAATATAATTCATAAATAACATTTATACCTCTGGTAGAGTTTTGCTCTAAAACCGCAATCTTGAATATATAAAACTGAGTGAAAATATTTGCAGGATCACGTCGTTCAGCTTCTCTCACTGATGCTTTAGCCTGAAAAAGAGAAATATTGGACCTCTTTTATAAAAGTAATAAGGAAGACCTTACCATATTTTACTAATATTATTAACATAATCACAACGGCTGAGGATACTCCTCATGAAAAGATGTGATTCTAAGTAAAATTTTTAAAGAACTGTTCTCTTAAAACACTAAAGAAGCAGTGAGTTCTGCTTATGTAAATAGTGTGCATTAAATACATCAGACTGACCCTCCTACTGAAAACAATGAAAAATGTTAGATAACATTTTTTTCTATTCCAAAGCAACTTACAAGACACTAAAACCTAAGGAAAAGTGAGGTTCCAGAAAAACAAGCAGAGAATTAAAGCCACTTTTTTTCTGGGGGGCATTTATAAATCTAAACAAATGTTAGCTTAGATTTAATGAAACTCACTAGGTCAGGGAAAAAGACATCAAGACCCAAGGGATCACACTCTTAGGCTAAGGGCAAACCACAAGTAAACTACTCCCACCCACATCCCCAGGGGACTGCAAAGAAAGTTCCTTTGGTTCTGAGAGGAACATAGCAGAATGGGGTGGGGAGAACCAATCTCTGTGGTGTGACACAGGCTTTCTCATACATTTACAGCACCAAATTACATCATAGGGGAAGCCAAAAGACCTCAAGTGATGAATTTAGTTGACGTTGGTCCCAAGCATCTGAAGAAGCAAATGTAAATCCTTTCTGGGGGAAGGAAACTTCATCTTAAGCTTCAAAATGTTTCCAAAAATAATTTTTCAAGAATCATGAGTAGTAAACATAAAAAAAAAATCAAGCATACTAAAAAGCAAGGCACCATAAGTGAGACTCAGCAGAAACAACAAATAGCAGAAACAGATTCTCAAAATGCAGACACCAAAATTATCAAAAACTGTCTATAAAACACCTGTTTGCAAAGTTCAAGGAAATAAAAGATATATATGTATTTTTGATATATATATAGGTTGATATTCAATAGGACATTTTGATACAATACAGTGGTTGTTTCCACCTGATATCAATTCTGACTGACTACTGCCCATGCCATATTAGTTGTTACACATCTTGTATATCACAGAACTTTGTAGGAAATATAAAACACAAAATATGACCTTGATGATTTGAAAAGGAGGAACTGCTTGAAATGAAAAATACAATAACCCGAGTGGAAACATAATCGATAGGCTTAATGGCAGATTAGAAACATGAGAAGGGAAAATTAATGAACTGAAAAATAAGACAACATAAATTAGCAAAAGTGCAGTACAGACATTGCAAACATAGACAGTTAAATAAGGACTCTACTCTTCTTAAGACAACCATTAAAAGAACTGAAACACTAAGTAATTTCCACACTGGTAGAGGGGGTTACCAGAAATTTAAAAAAAAGAAAGAGGATAGTCCTTTCAACCAATTGTGCTGGAACAGCTGGAAATCCACATGCAAAGTAAAAAGAAAAAAAAGAATCTGAACACAGACCATAAACCTTCCAAAAACTAAGTCAAAATGGGTCATGAACCTAAATATAAAACCCCAATGAACAGAACTCTTAGAAAGTAACACAGAAGAAAATTGAAGTGATCTTTGATCTGGTGATGACTCTTTATTTTTTACTTATTTATTTAAAGTTTTTCTTTAAATTCCAGTTAGTTAACAGACAGTGTAATGTTAGTTTCATGTGTGAACATTCAACACTTCCATACAACACCCAGTATTCAGCACAAGTGCACTACCTAATCCCCATCACCTATTTAACCCATTACCCACCACTCACCTCTTCTCTGGTAACCATTAGTTTCTCCTCTATAGTTAAGAGTCTGTTTATTGGTTTGCCTTTCTCTTTTGTCCCCATATACTCATTTGTTTTATTTCTTAAATTCCACATATGAGTGAAATCATATGGTATTTGTTTTTCCCTGATTTATTTATTTATTTGTTTGTTTATTTACTTATTTATTTTTGGGAGAGAGCAAGCAGGGGAGCGGCAGAGAGAGGGGACAGAGGATCCTAAGTGGGCTCAGTGCTGACAGGTTGACAGGGTGACAGCAATGAACCCAATGTGGGGCTTGAACTCATGAACTGAGAGATCTTGACCAGAGCCGACATCAGACACTCAACCAACTGAGCCACCCCAATGCCCCCTTTTCCCCAATTTATGATTTAGTAGTTTGTTGCTTTATTGTTGAATTCTTTGCATATTTTGGACACCAATTTTTTATCAGATACATATTTTGCAAATATTTTCTCTCACAGTATGGCTTATGTTTTCATTCTCTTAACAGTCTTTCACAGATCAGAGGTTTCTAATTTTAATGATGTCCAACCCACACTTTATTCTCTCATGGATTGTGCTTTTGATGTTGCATTTTTATTTTTTATGTTTGTTTATTTATTTTGAGAGAGAGGGAGAGGGAACGTGAGTGCTCTCCCAAAATATAAACAAACAAACAAACAAACAAATTGGGAGAAAGACTCGAACAGACACCACACTAATGAAGACATACAGATGGCAAATAAGCACAGAAAAAGATGCACAACATTATATTTCACCAAGGAAATGCAAATTAGAACAATATCACTGTACAACTATTAAAATGGCTAAAATCTAAAACACTGACAAAAGCTAATGCTGGTGAGTATGTGGAGAAATTATACTTCTCATTCATTTCTAGTAAGAAAAAATATAGTAGAGCCATTTTGGAAGATAGTTTGGTAGTTTCTTATAAAACTAGACATACTCTCACAATATGATCCAGTAACTGTCCTTCTTAGCATTTACCCAAATGAGCTGAAAGCTAATGTCCACACAAAAATCTGCATGTTAATGGTTATAGAAACTTCACTCAAAATTGTGCAAACTTGGAAGCATCCAAAATATCCTTCAATAGGTTATAAAAATATATAAAATTCAGAACACCCCAATTCTGTTATGATACTGTGTAAATCACTTTTATCTCTACTATAAAAGTTAAAAACAATAATGTTAAAAACAACTATAGCTATAAAAATTTGTTAACAGGTGTGCAATATAAAAGTATGTGAAGTGTAACATGAATAGCATAAATGTGGGGAGAGCAGAAGCAGAAGTGTAGAGTTTCTCTATGCATTTGAAGATAAGTAGTTAACAGCTTAAAATAGACTGTTATATCTAGAAGTTTTACGTAAACCGCATGATAACCACAAAGAAAAAACTCATACTACATTAAAAGATAAACAAAAAGGAATTATAGCATACTACTACAAGAATAATTTTTAAAAACACAGCAAGAGAGGGGTGTCTAGGTGGCTCAGTTAGTTAAATGTCTGACTTCGGCTCAGATCATGATCTCATAGTTCATGAGTTCGAGCCCCACTTTGGGCTCTGTGCTGACAGCTTAGAGTCTGGCACCTGCTTGGGATTCTGTGTCTCCCTCTCTCTATGCCCCTCCTGTGCTTGCGGTCTGTCTCTCTCAAAAATAAATAAGCATTGGGGAGCCTGGGTGGCTCAGTCGGTTAAGGGTCTGACTTCAACTCAGGTCATATCTCATGGTTCGTGAGTTCGAGCCCCACGTGGGGCTCTGTGCTGACAGCTTGGAGCCTGGAGCCTGCTTCGGATTCTGTGTCTCCCTCTCTCTCTGCCCCTCCCCCACTCATGCTCTGTCTGTCTCTCTCTCTATCTCTCTCTCAAAAATAAATAAGCATTAAAAATTTATAAAAATAAATAAGCATTAAAAAAAGACAGCAATAGAAGGAAAGAAATAAAGGAATTAAAAACTAAGAAAACAATTAACAAAATGGGAATAGTAGGTACTTACCTATCAATACTACTTTAAATATAAATGAAATAAATTCTCCAATCAAAAACACAGAGTGGCTGAATGGGTTTTTTTTTAATAATTTTTTTGGATGTTTATTTATTTTTGAGAGAGAGAGAGAGAGACAGACCATGAGCGGGGGAGGGGAAGAGAGAGGGAGACACAAAATCTGAAGCAGGCTCCAGGCTCTGAGCTGTCAGCATTGAGACTGACACGGGGCTCAAACCCATGAACTGATCATGACCTGAGCCGAAGTTGGATGCTTAACCAACTGAGCCACCCAGATGCCCCTGAATGGGTTTTTAATAATAATAATAATAATAATCATAGTAATAATAATAATAATAATAACTCCAACAGTATGCTACCTACTAGAGACTAACTTATCTTTAAAGAAACACATAAACTGAAAGGACTGAAAATGATATTATATGCAAATGGTGAGGAAAAGAGCAAAAGTGGCAGTGATTATATCAGATAAAATAGACTTTAGTCAAAATTGCTCACAATAGACAAAGAAGGCCGCTATATAGTGATAAAGGGGTCAATTAATCAAGGGGATATAACAATTGTAAATATATACACACTCAACATTAGAGCAAGTAACTATTTTTTAAAATTTTTTAACGTTTATTTATTTTTGAGAGAGAGAGAGAGAAAGAGACAGAGCACAAGTGGGGAGGGGCAGAGAGAGAGAGGGAGACACAGAATGCAAAGCAGGCTCCAGGCTCCGAGCTATCAGCACAGAGCCCAACGTGGGGCTTAAAGCCACGAACCGTGAGATCATGACCTGAGCTAAAGTCAGACACTTAACTGACTGAGCCACCCAGGTGCCCCTAGAGCAACTAAACATTTAAAACTTATATTAACCAAAAAGATATTCAATATCATTAATCATCATGAAAATGCAAATTAAAACCACAGTGAGATACCACTTCACACCTGTCAGGACGGTTAATTCAAATACACAAGAAATAACAAGTGCTGGCAAAGATATGGAGAAAAAGGAACCCTTATGTACTGTTAGTTGCAATGAAAATTGGTAGCACCACTGTGGAAATCATTATGGAGTTTCCTCAAAAACTTAAAATTAAAATTACCATATGATCCAGTAATTCTACTACTGAGCATTTACCTAAAAAAGGGAAAACATTAATTTGAAAACATTACACCCCTATGCTTATTGCAGCATTATTTACAGTATATTGCAACATTATTTAAAATAGCCAAAGTATGGAAACAACCCAAATGTTCATTGATGGATAAAAAAAAAAAATAGTATATATATATATACACTGTGGAATATTACTCAGCCATAAAAATGAATGGACTCTTGCAATTTGCAATAACATGGATGAAACTAGAGAGTCTAGAGAATATAATGTTAAGTGAAATCAGTCAGAGAAAGACAAATACCATACAATTTCACTCATATGTGTTATTTAAGAAACAAAACAAAGGGGGAAAAAGGGGACAGACAATAAGAGACTCTAAATAAAGACAACCAACTGGTGGCTGCCAGAGAAAAGATGGGTAGGGGATAAGTGAGACAAAGGTGATTAAGAGTACACTTATCTTTTTTTTAAGTTTATTTATTTTGAGAGAGAGGGAGAAAGAGCATGTGTGCATGAGTGAGTGGGGTAGGGGCAGAGAGCTATGGAGAGAGAGAATCCCAAGCAGACACGGGGCTCAATCTCACAAACCATGAAATCACAACCTGAGCTGAAACCAAGAGTGAGACGCTTAACTGACTGAACCACCCAGGCACCCCAAGAGTACACTTATCTTGATGAGCACTAAGACATGTATACAATTGTTGAATAATTATATTGTACTCCCAAAATTAATATAACAATGTATATTAATTATACTTGAATTTAACAATTAATCAATCAAATGCTAACCAACTGAAGAGAGTAATAGAGAGCAATAATAAACAATAGGGGACTTCAACACCCCACTTTCAACAATACATAGATCACCCAGGCAGAAAATTAAATAGTGGACTTGAATAACACTATAGACAAAATGGGCCTTACAAATATTTACAGAACATTCTATCCAATAGCATCAGAATACATACTTCTCCTAAAGAGCACCTAAGGATCATTCTCTAGGATAGACCATAAGTTGGGCTAGAAAGCAGGCCTTAACAAATTTAAGAAGACTGAAATTCTATCAAGTGTCTTTTCAAAACGCAATGGTAAAAAACTAGAAATAAATGACTGAAAAATGAAAAATTAATAAATACATGGAGATTAAACAACACATTCCCGAACAACCAATGAGTCAAAGAAGAAATCAAAAGGAAAATCACAAAGTATTTTGAGACAAAAGAAACTGGGAACACAGCATATCCAAGCTTATGGGACGCATCATGTTTGGCTTAGAACATGAAAACTGACACCACAGAAATACAAATGATCATAAATTATTACTATGAATAATTATATACCAACAAATTGAAAAACCTAAAAAAATGGATAAATACTTGAAACATGCAACCTATCTAGATTGAATCAGGTTGAAATAGAAAATCTGAACCTGTTACCAATAACAGGTAAAATTTAATAAGTAATCAAAATCTTCAAAATCAAGTGCATATGAAACTTTCTCCAGGATATGTCACATGATAGCCCACAAAAAAAGTCTTAATAAATTTAAGAATATTGAAATCATACCAAGCATTTTTTTGACAACAATAAACTGAAGTGAGAGACAAAATCTGGAGTGGCTTAGTTGGTTAAGCATCTGACTTCCACTCAGGTCATGATCACAGGGTTCCTGAGTTCCAGCCCCGCCATTGGACTCTGTGCTACAGCTCAGAGCCTGGAGCCTGCTTCGGATTCTGTGTCTCCCTCTCTCTCTACCTCCCCCCTCTGGTGCTCTGCCTCTCTCTTGCAAAAATAAATAAACATTTAAAAAATTGTTTTTTTAAAAAAGATAAAATCTGGAGGAAAAAGACACATGGAGGATAAACGACATGATACTAAACACATAGGTCAACAAATAAATCAAATAGGAAATCAAAACATACATGGAGACAAATAAAAAAGAAAACAGAAGGGTGCAAACTCTTTGGAATGCAGCAAAATAAATTCTAGGAAAGAATCTTATAGTGATATAGGCCTCTCTAAAGAAACAAGAAAAATCTGAAACAAACTAACCTTATACCTAAAAGATAAAAAAAAAGAACAAGCTTAAAACTAGTAGAAAGAAGGAAATAATAAAGATTAAAGCAGAAATAAATGAAATAGTCTTAAAAAATAGAAAAGATCAATGAAACCAAGAGCCAGTTCTTTGAAGACATAAACAAAATTGATAAACCTTTAGCCAGACTTCTCAAGGAAAAAAGAGAGATGACTGAAATAAAGTCAGAAATGAGGGAAGAGAAATAAAAACTGACACCATAGAAATACAAAGGATTCTAAAAGCATATTATGAAAAATTATAGGACAACAAATTGGCCAAACTAGAATAAATGGATAAATTCCTAGAATTATATAAACTATCACAACGGAAACAGTAAGAAATAGAAAACTTGAACAGACTGATAATCAGCAAAGAAATTGAGTCAGTAACCAAAAATCTCCCAAACAAACAAAAGTCCAGGGCCAGATGGCTTCTTCTCAACTTATTCCAAAAAAATAGAAATGGAAGAAAAACTTCCAAATTCATTCTATGAAGCCAGCATTACTCTGACTCCAAAGCAAGGAAAAGAAAAAAAAAAACCTCCACTGAAAAATAGAACTACAGGCCAATATCCCTGATGAACATGGATGTAAAAATTCTCAATAAAATACTAACAAATTGAATCTAAAAACACATTAAAAGAATCATTCATCATGCTCAACTAGAATTTATTCCTAAATTGTAAGAGTGGTTCATTATTCATAAATCAACCAATGTGATACACCACATTAATAAAAGAAAGGATAAAAACCATATAATCATTTCAAAAATGCAGAAAAAGCATTTGACAAAATACAGTATCCATTTTTGATTAAAAAAAAACCCTCAACAAAGTAGAGAGAAAATACCTCAACATAATAAACACCATATCAAAAAATACCACAGCTAATATCATCCTCAATGGGGAAAAACTGAGAGCTTTTCCTCTATGGTCAGGAACAAGACAGGAATGTCAAGTCTCACCACTGTTATTTAACATAGTCCAGGAAGTCCTAGCCTCAGCAGTCCAACAACAAAAAGAAATAAAAAGCCTCCAAGGGCACCTGTGTGGTTCAGTCAGTTAAGCATCCGACTTCAACTGAGGTTATGATCTCACAGTCTGTGAGTTGGAGCCCCACGTCAGGCTCTGTGCTGACAGTTCGAAGCCTGGAGCCTGTTTCAGATTCGGTGTCTCCCTCTCTCTACCTCTTCCCCCACTCATACTGTGTCTCTCTCTCAAAATAAAATAAAGACATAAAAAATTTTTTTAAAAAAGGAAAGAAAATAAAAAGCCTCAAAATTGGCAAGGAAGTCAATACACCATATAGAAAACACGAAAGACTCTACCCAAAAATTTGCTAGAACTGACACACAATTTCAGTAAAGTTGCCGGATACAAAATCAACACACAGAAATCTGTTGCATTTCTACACACTAAAAATGAAGAAGCAGAAAGAGAAATCAAAGACTAGATCCCATTTACTATTACACCAAAAATCGTGAGACACCTAGGAATAAACCTAACGAAAAAAGTAAAAGACTTATACTCTGAAAACTATCTAACACTGATGGAATATGACACAAAAGAAATGGAAAGACACTCATGTTCATGGATTGGAAGAACAAATATTGTTAAAATGTATATATCACCCAAAATAGTCTACATATTTAATGCAATCCCTTTCAAAATACCACCAGTATTTTTCACTGAAGTAGAGCAAACAATCCTAAAATTTGTATGGAATCACAAGAGACCCCAAATAGCCAAAGCTACCTTGAAAAAGAAAAGCAAAGCTTGGAGGTATCACAATTCCATATTTCAAGTTATATTACAAAGCTGTAGTGATCAAAACAGTATGGTACTGGCACAAGATAGACACATAGATTAATGGAACAGAATAGAAAACCCAGAAATGAACCCACAACTATATGGTCAACTAATCTTTAACAAAACAGGAAAGAATATCCAATGGAAAAATGACAGTCTCTTTAACAAATGGTGTTGGGAAAACTGGACAGCAACATGTAAAAGGATTAAACTGGATCACTTCTTACAACATCATAAAAATAAATTCAAAATGAATCAAAGACCTAAATGTGAGACCTGAAACCTTAACACAGGCAGCAACCTCTTTGATACTGGCCATAAGCAACTTCTTTCTAGATATGTCCCCAGTGCAAGGGAAACAAAAAGAAAAACAACCTATTGGGACTACATCAAAATAAAAGTCCTCTGCACAGTGAAGGAAACAATCAACAGAACTAAAAGGCAACCTATGGAATGGGAGAAGATATTTGCAAATGACATAGCTGATAAAGGGTTAGTTGCTAAAATATATAAAGGGTTTATAAAACTTAACACCCTCAAAACAAATAATCCAAGTTTTTATAAAATGGGCAGAAGACATAAATAGACATGTTTCCATGAAAAGATGCTCAACATCACTCATCATCAGGGAAATACAAATCAAAGCCAAAATGAGATAGCACGTCACACCTGTGGGAATGGCTAAAATTATCAACACAGGAAACTATAGATGTTAGCAAGGATGCGGAGAAAGGGGAAACCTCTTACACTGTTGGTGGGAATACACACTGGTGTAGCCGCTGTGGGAAACAGTATAGGGGTTCTTCAAAAAGTTAAAAATAGAACTACCCAGGGCACCTGGGCAGCTCAGTTGGGTAAGCATCTGACTTTGGCTCAGGTCATGATCTCACAGTTCGTGAATTCGAGCCCTGCATCAGGGTTTCTGCTGTCAGCGTGGAGACCACTTCAGATCCTCTGTCTCCCTCTCTCTCTGGCCCTCCCGCATGCTCTCTCTCACTCTCTCTCAAAAATAAATATTAAAAAAATAGAACTACCCTACAATCTAGCAGTTACACTACTAGGGATTTGCCCAAATGGTACAAACATACGGATTCAGTGGGGGCACATGCACCCCAATGTTTATAGAAGCCTTATCAACAATAGCCAAACTATGGGAAGAGCCTAAATGTTCACTGACTGATGAATGGATAAAGAATGAAGAGTGAAATCTTGCCATTTGCAACAACGTGGATGGAGCTAGAGTGTATTATGCTAAGTGAAATAACTCAGAGAAAGACAAAAACCATATGATTTCACTCATATGTGGAATTTAAGAAACAAAACAGATGAACAAAGGGGAAAAAAAGAGAGGGAAGCAAACCTTAAGAGACTCTTAACTACAGAGAACAAACTGAGGGTTAATGGAGGAAAGGGGTGGGGGATGAGCTAAATGGGTGATGGGTATTGAGGAGGGCACTTGTTCTGTGGGGCACTGGGTGTTATATGTAAGTGACAAATCACTAAATTCTATTTCTAAAACCAATATTACACTATATGTTAACTAACTAGAGTTTAAAAATTTGAAACAAAAAAGGGAAATTATAATGTTGAAACAATGAAAGAATGGAAATATAATTTTTTAAGTTTATTAAAATTAGTCAGTGATAAGACCAAAAGCATTAAAATAAGATACCACCTCATACCTGTCACAATGCCTAAAAATCAACAATGTAAGAAACAATAGGTGCTGGACAGGATGTGCAGAAAGGGAAACCTTCTTATACTGTTGGTGGAAATGCAAGCTGGTACACACATTCTGGAAAACGGAAAGGAGGTTCTTCAAGAAATTAAAAATAGAACTGTCCTACGATCCAGCAATTAGACTACTACGTATTTACACGAAGGACACAAAATACTGATTCAAAAGGATACATGCACCCCAATGTTTATAGCAGCCTTATCTACAATAGCCAAATTATAGAAAGAATTCAAATGTTCATCGACTGATGAATGGATAAAGATGTGGTAGTGTGTGTGTGTGTGTGTGTGTGTGTGTGTGTGTGTGTGTATAAATATAATGGAATATTACTCAATCATCAAAAAGAATGAAATCCTGGGGCACCTGGGTGGCTTAGTCAGTTAAGAGTCTGACTCTTGATTTTGGCTCAGGTCATGATCTGACGGTTCATGAGATTGAGCCCTGCATCAGGCTCCTGAGCATGGAGTCTGAGCATGGAGCCTGCTTGGGATCCTCTCCCTCTCTCTCTGTCCCTCTCCCAGCTCTCTCTGTCTCAAAGTCAGTAAATAAAAAGAATGAAATCTTTCATTTGCAACAATGTGGATAGAGGTAGAGAGAATTATGCTAAATGAAGGAAGTCACAGAAAGACAAATACTGTATGATTTCATTCATATGTGGAAAATTTAAGAAACAAAACAAACAGGTAAAGGGAAAAAAAAACAGGGAGTCAAACCAAAAAACAGACTCAACTATGGAGAACAAACTGATGGTTACCAGATGGGATGTGTGTGAGAGATGGGTCAAACAGATGATGGGGATTAAGGAATGTATTTGTGATGAGCACCGGGTGTAGTATGGAAGTGTTGAATCACTATATTATACACCTGAAACTAATATTACACTGTATGTTAACGAATTCGAATTTAAATAGAATCTTAAAAAACCCGATTTATAACTGCACTAAAAAGAATAAAATAACTAGGGATAAATTTCACCAAGGAGGTGAAAGACCTGTGCTCTAAATCTATAAAACACTGATGAAAGCAATCCAAGAAGACAAACAGCGAGGATGTAGAGAAACAGGAACTCTCTTGCACTGTTTGTGGAATGCAAACTGGTGCAGCCACTCTGGAAAACAGTGTGGAGGTTCCTCAAAAAATTAAAAACAAAATTACTCTATGACCCAGCAATAGCACTACTAGGAATTTATCCAAAGGATACAGGAGTACTGATTCATAGGAGCACATGTACCCCAATGTTTATAGCAGTGCTTTCAACAATAGCCAATTTATTGAAAGAGCCTAAATGTCTATTAACTGATGAATGGATAAAGAAGATGTGGTTTATATATACAATGGAATCCTACTTGGGAATGAGAAAGAATGAAATCCTGCCCTTTGCAGCAACGTGGATGGAACTGGAGGGTGTTATGCTAAGTGAAATAAGTTAGCCAGAGGAAGACAGTTATCCTATGTTTTCACTCATATGTGGATCTTGAGAAACTTAACAGAAGACCATGGGGGAAGGGAAGGAGAAAAAATAGTTATAAACAGAGAGGGAGGAAAGCAAACCATAAGACACTCTTAAATACAAGCAACAAACTAAGGGTTGATGGAGGGGGCAGGGGAGAGGGGAAATTGGGTGATGGGCATTGAGGAGGGCACTTGTTGGGATGAGCACTGGGTGTTGTATGTAAGCAATGAATCACGGGAATCTTCCCCCAAAACTAAGAGCACACTGTATACACTGTATCTTAGCCAACTTGACTATAAATCATATATAATTTTTTTTTAAGTTTAAAGTTTTTGAAGTCCCATTAGACGAGGTAAAGAACCTCCAAAACCTTTGAAAGCACCCTCTTCTTCCTCTAAGCCTACTTTTCCTCGTCACTTTCATTTATGAAAAATAAAAGAAACTATTTATTACATAAAAAAAGGAATACAGGGGTGCCTGGGTGGCTCAGTCGGTTGAGCATCCGACTTCAGCTCAGGTCATGATCTCATGGTCTGTGAGTTCAAGCCCCACGTCGGGCTCTGTGCTGACAGCTCAGAGCCTGGAGCCTGCTTCAGATTCTGTGTCTCCCTCTTCTCTCTGCCTCTCCCCCACTTGCACTCTGTCTCTCTCTCTCTCTCTCTCTCTCTCAAAAATTAATAAACATTGCCACGTAGTACTCCATTGTGTATATAAACCACAATTTCTTTATCCATTCATCAGTTGATGGACATTTATGCTCTTTCCATAATTTAGCTATTGTTGAGAGTGCTGCTATAAACATCAGGGTACAAGTGTTCCTATGCATCAGTACTCCTGTATCCCTTGGGTAAATTCCTAGCCATACAGAGAAATACAGATACCATATGGTTTCACTTTTATGTGGATCCTGAGAAACTTAACAGAAGACCATGGGGGAGGGGAAGGAAAAAAAAAGAGGTTAGAGTGGGAGAGAGCCAAAGCATAAGAGACTCTTAAAAACTGAGAACAAACTGAGGGTTGATGGGGGGTGGGAGGGAGGGGAGGGTGGGTGATGGGTATTGAAGAGGGCACCTGTTGGGATGAGCACTGGGTGTTGTATGGAAACCAATTTGACAATAAATTTCATATATTGAAAAAAATGAATAAACATTAAAAAAAAAAGGAATACAAACAGAAAGATATACCCCATTCATGGATTGGAAGAATATTAAAATGTGCATACTATCAAAAGTAATCTATATATTCAATGCCATCCCTCATTAAAATACCAATAGCATTTTTCACAGAACAAGAACAAATAATCTTAAATTCTGTATAGAACCAGAAAAGATCCCAAGTAGCCAAAACTATCTTTAATTTTTTAATGTTTATTTTATTTTCAGAGAGAGTCAGTGCAAACACAAGTGGGGGAGAGGGAGGGGCAGAGAGAGAGGGAGACACAGAATCTGAAGCCAGCTCTAGACTCTGAGCTGTCAGCACAGAGCCTGACGTGGGGCTCAAACCCACAAACTACAAAATCATGACCTGAGCTGAAGTTGGATGCTTAACCTTCTGAGCTACCCAGGCACCCCCAAAACAATCTTAAGAAAGATCAAAGCTGGAGGTTTCAAAATTTCAGATATCAAAAGATACCACAAAGCTATAGTAATCAAAACAGTATGGTACTGACACATAAACAGAAACATAGGTCAATAGAACAGAATAGAACACTCAGAAATAGACCCACACCTGTATGGTCAATTAATCTATTGACAAAGGAGGTAAGAATATACAATGGGGAAAACAGTCTCTTCAAAAATGATGCTGTGAAAACTAGACAGCTACATGCAAAAGAATGAAACTGGACCACCTTCTTACACTGTATACAAAAAATAAAATAGAAATGGATTAAAGACCTAAATGTGAGACCTGAAATCACAAAACTCCTAAAAGAAAACATAGGCAGTAATCTCTTGGACATCAGCCTTAGCAACTATTTATGGATGTGTCTCCTCAAGCAAGGGAAACAAAAGCAAACAAACTATTGGGACTATATCAAAATAAATAGCTTCTGCATAGTAAAAGAAACAACCAAGAAAACTAAAAGGCAACCTATGGAATGGGAAAAGACATTTGCAAATGACATAGCCAATAAAGGGTTAGTATCCAAAATATATAAAGAACTTATATAGCTCAACACCAAAAAACAAACAACCCATTTTTTAAAAATGGGCAGAAAACCTGAATAGATATTCCTCCAAAGAAGACATACAAATGGCCAACAGACACATGAAAAGATAACTCAACATCACTAATTGTCAGGGAAATGAAAATCAAAACCACAATGAGATATCACCTTACATCTGTTAGAATGGCTAGTATTAAAAAGACAAGAATGAACAAGTTTTGGCAAGAAATGTGGAGAAAAGGGAATCCTCATTGCACTGTTGATTGAAATGTTAATTGTTACAGCTCTTGTGGAAAACAGTACAGGGGCTCATCAAAAAAAAAAAAAACAGTAATACTATTTTTATAGTAAAAATTAATATATGATCCAACTGTTCCACTGCAGGTATTACCTAAATAAAATGAAAAGACTAATTCAAGAAGGTATATGCACCCTTATGTTTACTGCAGCATTATTTACAATAGCTAATATACAGAAGCAACCCAAGTGCTCACTGACAGATGAATAAAGTGGTGTATACAGTGTGTGTGCGTGCGCACACACACACACACACACACACACACACACACACACACTGGAATATTACTCAATCATAAAAAAGAATGTGGTCTTGCCATTTGCAACAACATGGATGGATCTAAAGGGTATTATGATAAGTGAGGTAAGTCAATCAGAGAAAGATAAATACTACATAATTTCACTTATATGTGAAATCTACAAAACAAACAAAAACAACAAATACTGAGAAGTAACTGGTGGCTGCCAAAGTGTAAGTTGTGTGGGGGGGTGGGGAGATGTGCAAAATAGATAAATGCGATTAAGAGGTACAAAGTTCCATTTATAAAATAAGTCACAGTGATGAAAAGTACAGCATAGGGAATATGGTCAGTAATATTGTAATAATGTATGGTGACAGACAGTGTCTACACTTATCACGGTCAGCACTGAGTAATTATAGAAGTGTTGACTGAATGTGTTGTACACCAGAAGTTAATATAACATTGTATGTTGATTATATTTCAATTATAAAAGGTCAAAACTGTAACCAACCATTTCAAAATGAGGTTGAAAACATTAAGAAAATTATACTAGATATAAAAGAATGGCATAAAATCAGAATTAAAAAAAATCAGAAATGAGGTGTTAGATCTCAGAAAAAATTAGAAGAAATTACTTCAGAAATGAAGACTGACAAAAAGAAATATGAGACTAATAAACACAGTCAATAATGTCATAAGAACATAGGAAACATTTTAAAATTTAAAAGGAGGAAATTTTTAAAATTAACTAGAATTGAAGATTATATATATTCTACCACAATAAAAGATAAACATTAAAAAAAGAAGACAACCAAAGTGATCTACAGATTCAATGCAAACCCTATGAAAATCTCAATGCCATTTGGTTTTTTTTGTGTGTGTAGAAATAGAAAAACTCATCCTAAAATTCATATGTAATCTTAAGGGACTCTGAGTAGCCAAAAAAACTTGGAAAAAAAAAGAACAAACTTGGATGACTCACACTTCCTAATTTCAAAACTTAGTACAAAGCTACAGTAATCAAAACAGTGTGGTACTTGCATAAGGACAGACATACAGACCAATGAATTGGAATAGAAAGCCCAGATATAACCCCTCACATATATGTTCAAATGATTTTTTATTAGACTGATAAGACCATTCAATGGAAGGACAGTCTTTTCAACAAATTATGCTGGGAAAATAGGATATTCACACTGAAAAGAATGAAGTCAGATCTTTATTGTACCCCATATATAAAAAGTAACTTAAAATGGATCAAAGACCTACATGTAAAAGTTAAAATTATAAGTCTTAGAAGAAAGCATAAGAGGAAATTATGACATTGGATTTGGTGGTGATTTCCTGGATAAGACACTAAACTAAAAAATAGATACTTAGACTTCATCAGAAGTACAAAATGTTTGTGCTTCAAAGGACATTATTCAAGAAAGGAAAATGACAATCCATAGAATGGGAGAAAATATTTACAAATTATATCTTGATAATAAATTAATATCCAGAATACATAAAGAGCTCCTACAACTTATCAACTAAAAAATAAACAACCCAATTAAAAAATGGGCAGAATGGGGCACCTGGGTGGCGCAGTCGGTTAAGCGTCCGACTTCAGCCAGGTCACGATCTCGCGATCCGTGAGTTCGAGCCCCGCGTCAGGCTCTGGGCTGATGGCTCAGAGCCTGGAGCCTGTTTCCGATTCTGTGTCTCCCTCTCTCTCTGTCCCTCCCCCGTTCATGCTATGTCTCTCTCTGTCCCAAAAATAAATAAACGTTGAAAAAAAAATTAAAAAAAAAATGGGCAGAAAGACTTGGAATTTCTCCAAAGAAGATATACAAATGGCCAATAAGTACATGAAAAGATGCTCAACATCAGTGCTCATTTAGGGAAATGCAAATCAAAATACAAGAGACCACTTCATACCCATTAGGATGGCTATTATCAAAAAACCAGAAATTGATCAGGATGTGGAGAAATTGTGACACTTCTGCTTTCTGGTGGGAATGTAAAATGACATAGCCATCATGTAAAACAGTGGCTATTCCTCAAAATGTTAAACATAGAATTACCATATAATCCTAAGTATACATACAAAAGAACTGAATGCAGGGACTCAGATACTTGTATACCTAGCTCATAGCAATTTTATTCACAAAAACTAAAAGGAAGCAACCCAAGGGTTCATCAACAGATGAATGGATAAACAAAAAGTGGTATATACATACAGTGGAATATCACTGAGTCTTAAAAAGTTCGGGAATTCTGATACATTCTACAACACAGATGAACCTTGAGGACATTACACTCTGTGATATAAGCCAGTTACAAATGGACAAATATTGTATGATTCCACTTATATGAGGTAGCTAAAGTAGTCAAAGCCATAGAAACAGAACACATAATTGTGGTTGCCAAGGGTTACGCAGGGAAGAGATCAAGGAGTTATTGTTTAGTGGACACAGAGTTTCAGTTTTGCATGCTAAAAAGAGTTGTGGAGAGGGATGCAGAATATTGTGTATGTACTTAATGCCACAGAACTGTGCACTTAAAAAATGGTTAAGATGGTACATTTTACCATGATTTGAAAAATCAATTATATTTCTATATGTTAGCAATGAACATTTGGAAATTGAAATAATAAAGTAAGACCATTTACTATATCATCAAAAACACAGATTCTCTGGGATAAAGTCAGCAAAATATAAGCAAGATTCTTGTGCTGGAAACTATAAGATAATGATGAAAGAAATTAAAGAAGACCTAAATAAGTAAAATGCTATGCTGTGTTAATGGATTTGAATACAATTCTGTTAAGATGTTAACTGTTTCTTAAATTGACCTAAAGATTCAATGCAATCCCAATAAAAATCCCACCAGACATTTTTTTGTAGTAAATAATAAGCTGATTTTACACTTTATGTGGAAATATAAAGGATTTAGAGTAGTCAAAAGATTCTAAAAAAGAACAAAGTTGAGGACTTACCAACTGGATTTCAAGACTTACTGTAATACAACAATAATCAAGACAGTGAGGTATTATTAGCATAAGGACATATACGAAGAAATCAACGGAATCAACAGAATAGAGTACAGAAGCAGATCTCAATATTTATGATCACCTGATATTTGACAAAGGTGCCAAGATAATTCAATTGGGTAAGGACAGCCTTTCAATACTGGTACTAGAAGAACATGGAATCTGTATGGGGGGAAAATGAACCTTAACCTTTATCTCTGTCTCTCTCTTCTTTATGTGCACACACACAAATACACACACACATAGATTAACTCAAAATGGATCACAGGTCTAAAAACAGCTAAAACTATAAAATGCCTATAAGAAAGCATAGAAGAAATGTACAGCCAATGTACAGCCAAGCTTATTAGGACTGCTATAATAAAACATATCAAAAGTGAAAAAAAAGAAAGCACAGAAGAAAAATTCTTTCATCCTGGGGCAAGCAAAGATTTCTAAGGACACAATAAAAAACCATAACAGAAAATATAATAAATTTGACTTTATTAAAACAAACCCACAACATACCTACTAGAATTATTGAAATTAAAAAGTTGAAAATACCGTATGTTGACAAGGATGTGGATGAACTGGCACCTTCATCCATTGATGGCAGGAATGTAAAATGTAAAACTCCTTTGGAAAACACTTTGGTGGTTTCTTATAAACTTAGAAATATTGTTACCATATAACTCAGCAATTCCACTTCTGGATACTTCCCCAGAGAAATCAAAACAAATATCTATACAGAGACTTCTGCCTTGAATGTTCATAGTAGCATTATACATAATAGCCTCAAACTGGAAACAACCAAAATGTCCACCAATAGATGAATGGATAAACAAATTGTGATATATCCATGGAATACTACTCAGGAATAATAAGGAGCAATCTACTGATATATGTAACAACATGAGTGATTCTCTAAAACATTATGATGAAAGAAGTTAGACCAAAAAAAAAGCACAGACTGTATGATTACATGTATATGAAACTCTGTAAATCTAGATAAATCTATAAGTAAATCTAATCAATAGTGATGGATAGTGTATTAGTCATTGCCTGGGGCCGAGAGTGTAGATGGGGACTGACTTGGAAGGAGCACAAGGGAATCTTCTGAGGTAGTGAAGATATTCTATAACTAGATTGAGGTAGGTATACTGGGGTGGTTGTTAGTGTAAATTATACTTCAATAAATTCAATTTTTAAAGTAAATTAATAATGATTTGTAAGGGCCCCTTTGGTTCTAAAAATTCAACAATCTTTGAACTTATGAACTCCAAAAAATCTTCTTTGACTATTTATAGATTTTGCCAGACTATAATATCTTAGACTGATATGGTTGGAAGATTCTCTTAGTCAAAAAAATTCTTCTGACACTTGAATCTCCTTTATAACACTCACACCAAGTAGTCAGTCATTCAGTCTCTGCTTAAATACCTTCAGGGAGAGGGAACTTACTATATTTTAAGAAAATCCATTTCAGTTTGGGACAGGTCTAATCATTAGACAGAGTTTCTTTATGATGACCTGAAATCTTACTCCCTATATGTCTCACCCATGGAAATATGCATGAAATAAATATAATTCTTTTGATCATTGGCATTCATTCAAATATTAGGAGGAAGCTATTAATGTTCCTTCTAAATCTTCCATTTTCCAAGTTTAAAATCCCTATCTACTTTTAACTATTCTTCAAGTAAGATGGTTTGAGTGGTCTCACCACCCTGAGTGCCTACCCCTTGGCACTCTATTTAGAGTTTGTCAAAATCATCCTTCAAAAGTGTTGCCTCCTAGTCCTACACAATACTGCAGGTATGCTATAACCAGAGCAGAATACAGGGCGATTACCACTCCTTCACATTTCTATTGACACAACTTAATTTGAATTAATTTTCTTAGCATTATTGGCTTATGTTGAGCTCACAGTCAACTAAAAACAACAAATCTTTTACATGTGCTACTGGTTTTTTTTTTTTAATTTTTTTAAATGTTTTATTTATTTTTGAGACAGAGAGAGACAGAGCGTGAACAGGGGAGGGGCAGAGAGAGAGCGAGACACAGAATCCAAAGCAGGCTCTAGGCTCTGAGCTGTAAGCACAGAGCCCGACGTGGGGCTGGAACTCACAAACCGCGAGATCATGACCTCAGCCAAAGTTGGATGCTTAACGGACTGAGCCACCCAGGCGCCCCTACCTGTACTACTGTTAAGTGACATTTCATCTATTCTGTTCTTGTACAGTTGTTTTGGGGGATCCAAGTATGGAATATTTTGTTATTCCCATAACTGGGTCTGCATCTTGTTCAAATGGGATCACCATTTCAGCCTATTGAGGTGTGATTATCTATCTGACTCTGTCTTCTGACATATTAGTTACTCTTTTCAGCTTTAGGTCATATGTACGTTCAGTCAGTATTCATAAAGCTTCATCGACATATTCTGATTCTAAATTCATATGATACATATATACCACACTACTTGATATTTGAATGTGTACTTTTATTACTTTGTAATTATGCTGTACATGTAAACTTTGTTTCTACAGTAATACTTTAAGCTGATCTATATAGAAAGGATCATGTATTCTACTTATTCTATAATTCCAGGCACAAATTAGGCATTCAATAAATATTTGTTGACTTGAAACCTCAATTACAGTATTTTTATGGTATAGCTGTATCAAGAATGAGCTACAACAGAACTTCGTCTCATTTTTACTTGTGTTTTCTTTTATATTCGTACAGATACATTTGTGGGAACGGCTATACCTGCCAAAGCATCACAAAATCAATGAAAAGCTATTATAATAGAAACAAAGCCCACAGTGCCACCTAGTGAACATTACTAGTTTATTTCTTCTGATCACAAGGTCATTTTCAGTCCTACAATGGAATGGCATGATTTTAAAACTCTATATGGTAAATAGAACCAATGTAAAACCAACACATGAGACGTGGTTGTTTTCACTTTAGGTTATATAAATATTCTATAAAAAGTCTTATCTTGTAAGTCTTATCACCACACTGTGCTTTGAGAATGTGCTTTAATATCATCAATCTAGAGTAGTACTAATGATATTTCATGTAGCTAAACTGCAGTTGTTACCTGAGGATGAGATTTCTGCACTGAGTTAAAGAATGCTCAGCTGAACATTACTGTTTACCAAGATCACCAAAATATTACCCATCTCTTAATGAAAATTAAGGTTTTGCTATGGTTTGCAACAAAATCTCATTATATCAAGTTCTGATCAATTGCTCCTATACTTAGACCCACTAAGTCTGTCTATTCAAGCCTATGACTTACACAAACCACTTAAAAACTCTCAAAAATGATATAATAAAATTAAGATACTGGACTTAAGGTACTAGAAACTCAGAGTTGATGACTATGAAACTACATAGTTTAATATTGTCTCAAACAAAGTACTGGAGATACTCAGTGGATAATGGCAATGAAAAATATACATTTATATGATTTCAAAAATAAACCAAAGAAATTACCTATATTTAGAATTGCTATCTCAAAAGGATATTGCTAAATGCATGAACTAAGGAATCTGTAACATAATCTACTAAGAGTTTAGAGGAATATATTCTCCAACTCCTTTGACCCACCCAAATTAACTTCCGAAATATGATTTAGTATTTCATTTTAAAGAAAAATAAAACAAAATGTGTTTCCCTCTTCCAAAAGGAAAAGAAATGAGCTATAGAAAGGAATAATAGGGTGATTTCTAATATAATACAATCTCCTTCAGTTCTGATAATCAAGCACAGATCTTGATCACTTTTAGTTTCCAATTATCAGAAATAGCATGAACAAGTGCAATTCCTTTCATCACAAGAAACTGACAGGTATTTATTGAGTTTCTATGACTATTCTTTATGTAATGAGTGTTCACTATGCATTAGGCTCTATGCTAGCTATCAGGGAAAATAAAGGTAAGATATGGTCCCTCCCTCAAGGAAGTGGCAATCTAATAGGGGACTAAGTCAGGTATATAAATAACTAGAACACAAGGCAGAACATAAGCACCTGGGTATAAACAGAAGTGTTACAAAGTTTTAGTGGAAGAGCAAGACTCAGAAATTTCCTTATAAAGCTAAGACTGTCATCAGGACATAGGCTCTGAAAAGGGAAATTTCATAATGTAGGGATGCAGCGAAGAGGTATTTTGCAATGGAGAAGCATGGAAAAGGGTACAGAGGTAGAAAAGCATAGAGCGTGGTTAGGAAGCTACAAATAATTCAATTCAGGCTAAACATAGTATACATGTAATGGAAATAAAACAGGATCGTTATTTATGGATTCTGGAGGACATTAGAACTAAGGAATTTGGTCTTTATTTACAAGGAGCCACTGAAGACTAGCGAGTGGCTCCCTGTAACTGTTAAAATATTATTCTAATAGTCATAGAAGTGATGAAAGCTTGGATTAGAGTAGTGAGGTAAAGATGGAAGAGGAGTCAGCTGGCAAAAATATTGCAGAGGTAGAATTGATCAGACATGGCACATGATGAATAGAAAAGAAGGAATCCATGAATCTAAAATTTCAGTCTTAGACAAGAGCTGGATATACCCAAAGATAGTATAAAAGTGAATGTGGGCTATGAGAGAGATCAGGGCTAGACATACAGATTTGGGAATGAAGAGTTGAACTAAAACGGATTACTGAGGGTAGAGTGTACAGAAGGAAAAAAAGAGATCAGAGAATAAATTCATTCAACAAATGTTTATTGAAAGCATGGTTGTGGGTGTTAGGGATAAAATAGTGAACAGGATAAACATAGTACTTGCCCTCATCCAATATTTATTTGGTGAAAAGAGACAGTAACAGAAATAGAGAAAGAATTGTCAGAATAATAAATAGGATTAAGAGAAGATGTCATAGAAGCCAAAGAGAAGGTTTCTAGAAGGATGAAGTGGTTGACAGTATTATACTGTTTTGTTCTAGAGAGATCAGAAGACAAGAAGGACTGAGAAAAGATTAGACTTGATCATTAAAAGGTCACTAGTCTTCAAAAGAGCAGTTTATAGAATCATAGATGTAAAAATCAAGTGGGGAGTAGGTGGTGAGGCCAAAAACCTTAGAGTCAGCCTTGTCTATTCTTTCTCTTCTACCCTGTCTAGTATGTCAGGGAATTCTATCATCTTTACTTTTATAATCTATCCAGAATCTGATCCTGATCCACAATTCTTCTGCACTGGTCCATGCCACCTCATCTCTTGCCTTGTTATTTCAATGGCCTCCAAACTGGTCTCCTTGCTTCCACCCTTGCACCCACCCTAGTCTATCCAACACAGTGGTAAGAGTGATCTTATTAAAATGCAAGTCATATCATGTGATTCCTCTGCCCAAGGCCCCTCAATAGCTTCCCATCTCACTCAGAGTTAATGACATAAATCGTTACAATGAACTACAATGTCTTTCTTATGGGATCTGTTTCCCCACTACTTCCCTGATCACAGCTCCCACTTTTCCTAATATTACTTCTGTTGCAGCCACATTAGTCCTTTTGCTATCCCTCAAATACCCCAGGTATGCTCCTATCCCCACAACCTTTGCACTTTGAATTCCCACTATTTGGACTGCTGTTTTTTCAGATATCCACATAGCCAGATCCCTCACTTCCTCAGGTCTCTATTCAAAAGCCACCTTCTCCCTGAGGCCTTCCTTGGCCACTGTTATCTAAGATTTCAACCTTTCATTCCTCTTCTAAAATATTTAATGCCACCCTTTCCTGCTTAGTTTTCTCCTTAGCACTTACCACTATTTAATATAACAGGGTCAGAAAACGATGGCATTTGGGCCACTTCTAGACCACCATCTATTTTTGTACAGTCCACAAACTAAGAAGGGTTATACATTTTTGAAAGGTTGAAAAAATTCCAAAGAAGAATAATATTTTATTACACATGAAAATTATATGAAATTCAAATTTCAGTGTTCCTAAGCAAGTTTTATTACAACACAACCATGCCAAATTGTTTACATATGGTCTACAATTGCTTTCATGGTACAAAATCAGAGTTGAGTATTTACAACAAAGGCTGTATGGCCTAGAAAACCTAAAATATTTACTAACTGGTTCTTTACAGAAAATTTGTTGACCTCTGTAATATACCATAATATTCATCTTTTTATTGTCTGTCTCTCCTAGTAGAACGATAAACTCCATGGGTATAGGTGTTTATGTCTACTTTGTTCATTACTATACTCCAATGCCTAGGACAGTACTTAACGTATAATAGTCAATAAACATTTTTTAATAAATGGACACTAAAAAAATGTCAGCATTAATTTTAGGTTAAAAATATTGGTGAAAAAAGGAAGGACAAAGAGAGAACTGTAATTTGAGTAGGATGACAAGAATGAAGAAAGGTTTCTGAATAAAAAAGACCTCAAAATAACTGTAGTGACAAGGAAAGAAATAGTTGAGAGAAAAATATTAAAGAGCTAAAGTGAGATTGGTAGAGAAGGTTTCCAGAGAACGTTCTTTCTAAGAGATAAGGAAGAAAGAGTAAAGAGATGAGTAAAGAAAGGAGAAGTTGATGAAGTTCATGTTAGTGGCTCCAAGTTCAGACACTTACAAGATAAAGTTTTTTTTTTTTAATTTTTAATGTTTATTTATTTATTTTTGAGACAGAGAGAGACAGAGCACGAGCAGGGGAGGAGCAGAGAGAGAGGGAGACACAGAATCCAGGAGAGAGGGAGACACAGAATCCAAAACAGGCTCCAGGCTCTGAGCTGTCAGCACAGAGCCCGACACGGGGCTCGAACTCACACACCATGAGATCATGACCTGAGCCAAAGCTGGACGCTCAACTGACTGAGCCACCCAGGCACGCCACAAGATAAAAGTTTTTTTTTTTTTTTAAGATAAAGTTGTTTGATAAAGGGAAGGGTAAGGTATGGGGGCTTAAAGACAAAAAAATCCTGGAATCACCATTGTGAGGAATATGACAGAAAGTTAACAAGAGTCCATTTTACAGAGTGCCTAGCTGAAAAACTATGAAATTTTAGCAGATCCAATAAACATGGTTTCATAAATTTCCTGAATAGCATTCAAACAGCTCAAGGGAAGGAGTGAAAAAAAAAAGCAGACGATGAAAATTAACAAGGTGGGAACAGTAAAATAGTAAAATATAATGGACTGTGTTACTTCTTTTCACCTTTCTGTCTTAGTGCATAGGAGAGTATTCATTACATATGAAGGGTACCAAATCAATGTTTAAGTTCAAGACAGGAAGGATGAAAGAGAAAAATACACTAACAGTAATCAAACAAGATTACATTGATCATACTGAAAATAACCTTTGGCTTCACCACCAATCTGGCCTTAAAGTGATATAATCGCATACTGAACATACACTATTAGGATGGGCCTGGTTTCCTGCTCTCTTCTTCTTCCCCTTCTACCAATACCATTTGAACTCCAAATTATAGACTAAGTCCTACATTAGGCTCTAGGATCAAACTTCATATTTGTTGGAGGAGACTTAAGAAGCACTGCTTCGAGGTGCCTGGCTGGCTCAATTGGTGGAACATGTGGCTCTTGATCTCAGTGTCTTGAGTTCGAGCCCTACATTGTGTATAGATTACTTTAAAAAAAAAAAAAAAAAAAGAAGCACTGCTTCAAGTCTTAAAAGATTGTGTCTACTCACTTCATATTCTCCTAGGAACTGCATCCCAGCCTGGCCTGCTATTCCTGACCTTTAAAACAGCCTTGTATTCTCATCCCTTTAGGTTTGGAACTCTACCTTGCTCTTTCTAGTCTGTCTACATAAAGATTTGAATTCTGCCTTTGAATCCAAATCTCTATGGCTGAAGACCTGTTCCCTGCTGATATATGATACCAACTATTTGCATGCCTAACTTATAGAATATTTCCAACACTTAGATTTTCTTCCTTGCCATGATCTGTTTATCTGCCTATTAAGATACCCTGATGCCAACTGCTTGGTTGAATCAAAGGCAACTACGTCTTGTTCACGTCTGTAACCTCAGAGGCTATCATAGTATCTTGTGCTGTGCCCTTTCCATTGGTATTAGCTGAACAGATATCCTTCCTTGGTGTGAAAATGCAACCATCCCCCACAAATGGCATGTCTGGCTCCAGGTGCAGGTCCTTCGCAATCTGCCAGGCCAACATAAATCATGGAAGTTACAGTAACTTTCTTATCACCTTCTTTAAGTCTTCAAGTAAGCAGTAAGCAAC
This sequence comes from Felis catus, assembly GCF_018350175.1. Taxonomy (NCBI): domain Eukaryota; kingdom Metazoa; phylum Chordata; class Mammalia; order Carnivora; family Felidae; genus Felis; species Felis catus. Next base: position 57,717,034 of record NC_058386.1, read on the forward strand.
TATCTTTCTGAAATAGTTAATAGTATCCTATGCAGAAATATAATGAATTAGGTAACAAAATCTGTGTGATAACTTTTTCAGGACTTTCAGTAAACAGTAGTCAACTGTCTTTCTGAAACACTTAAGTGTTAGCCTGTGCTGAAATATCATGAACTAAGTAACATTTCAACTTCTCTTCTAGAACTATGAATTTTGAATATATAAACTAAATGGTAAATATTCTTTTGAAAGAAAATTTGAAGTATTTAGTCAAATAAACAACCCCTCAAAGTAAACAAAAACTCAAAGAAAATGTCTGGAATTACAACCCTTAATCACATATTCCCCCCTAAACTTATCATTAAAACCTGAAAAGCAACAAAGGCCTTCATATTTTATCTGGGTCCACACTTGTCCTTTTCACCTGTTCTTCCACAAGTCAATACACTTCCCCAATATTGTGCATACTACATGATACCCAAAGGAAGAAATGTCCCAATTGCTTTGGGAAATATGAATGGTTTATCCTTAAATAAGTTGTTTTCTCATTCACCTCCTAGAATTTTGTCCTGATAAGCAATCAAATGCTAAACATTTTCTAGAGTGGTTGTATAGGCAACAGGTTACCCAGTAAGTAAAAGACCATTTTATACAAGTATTTTCCCACACTGAATGTTTGACCAATAAAAGCATACCTTATAATTTAGTCTGTTTCAAAGGACAATGTTGCAAATGGTTAGTAGCAGACAACTTTGCTTAAAAGTTCCAATGATATATTATTACTTTTCAGAAAAAGGTGCAAACCCCCCCCTCCCCCAGTAACTAATGGAATTAATGGTTTTCCTAATTCTCTCCTTCTGGGAAGTCCCAATCAGGAAAATATCAATTTGAGTTTATCTTATATGAAGAAACTCTCAGACATCCTAACCTAATAGCCAAGATGTCACACCAAACTGTGTCTATCTCTCTGCCATTGCACATGACATTTTCTGCCACTGAAAAATAGATAAATCAAAGGACCTTATCAAGTTGTTTCAAATGCAGGTAACAGGAAGCCATATTCCTCTGCAGCTTGGCCAAGTCCAGATCCGTTTTATCGATTGCATAAAATCTCAGAGAATAATGGTACCAGTTTAGGGCTTCAGCATAATTTTGTACCTGAAGTTTAAAAAGAAATAAGAAAATTTTGTACCTGAAGTTTAAAAAGAAATAAGAAAATTACAGAGGTATCTCCACATTTGACCTTAATTTTTCTAAGTCACCTCTAGAAAAAAAACAAAAGATTGTTTTATTTTCCTTTTCAGGCAACAAAACCACAACACCCTCTCTAGTTGAGCTATAAGTAAATTTTATGATCCATCTGGATCCGTGTAAGTTACAGATAAAGTGGCAATCAATATTCTCTCCTTTCCCCATATTAGAAATTTCACAGAAACCATCAACAAAACTAAAAGGCAACCTATGGAATGGGAGAAAATATCTGCAAACCACATAGTCAATAGAGGGTTAACATCCAAAATATACAAAGAACTGCTACAACTCAATAGTAAAAAAAAAAAATCCAATTTAAAAATGGGCAAAGGATCTGAATAGACATTTTTCCAAAGACATATAAATGATCACCAGGTTCAAGAAAATGTGCTCAACATCACTAATCTTTCAGAAAATGCAAATCAAAACCACAATGAGATGTCATCCATCTCACATCAAAAACTGCTATCATTGGGGCGCCTGGGTGGCGCAGTCGGTTAAGCGTCCGACTTCAGCCAGGTCACGATCTCGCGGTCCGGGAGTTTGAGCCCCGCGTCAGGCTCTGGGCTGATGGCTCAGAGCCTGGAGCCTGTTTCCGATTCTGTGTCTCCCTCTCTCTCTGCCCCTCCCCCATTCATGCTCTGTCTCTCTCTGTCCCAAAAATAAATAAACGTTGAAAAAAAATTAAAAAAAAAAACTGCTATCATCAAAAAGCAAAAGATAATAAATGTTAGTGAAGATGTGGAGAAAAGGGAAACCTTGTATGATATTGGTGGGAATGTAAAATGGTAGGATCACCATGGAAAATAGTATCGAGGTTTCTCAAGAAATTAAAATTAGAACTACCATATGATCCAGCAATCCCACTTCATTATGTGAAAGAGATACCTGTACTCCCATGTTAAATATTCACAATTAGTCAAGCTATAAAAAACCCAAGTGTCCATTTACTGATGAACGGATAAAGAAAATATGGTATATGTATGTCATAGAATCTTATTCAGCCATAAAAAAGAGGGAAATCCTGCCATTTGAGACAAGGATGAACCTGGAGGACTAGTATACTAGGTGAAATAAGCCAGAAAGAGACAAATATTTCATGTGACCACTTATATGTGGAATCTGAAAACAGTCAAACTCATAGAAACAGAGAGTACAATAGTGGTTGTGAGTGGAAAGGGGTAGGGGAAATGGGTAGAGGTTGGTAAAATGGTACAAACTTTCAGTTATAAGATGAAAAAAGCCTGAAGATCTCATGTATAATATGGTGACTATAGCTGATAATACTGTATTGTATAACTGAGTTTTGCTAAGAGAGTAGGACTTAAGTGTTCTCGCCAGAAAAGGGTGACAAATATGTTAATTAAATCAATGGTTAGAACTCTTTCACAATGTATACATATACCTAACCAAATCATATTGTACACTTATATATAGTTTTCTCAATTTTACCTCAATAAATTTTTAAAAAGAAACGTCACATGTAGGATGAAAAGTCTGAGGGGTAATGAACTACCCTAGAAAACTCAAAATCTAATTTTTAAGTTATTAAAATGACAGTGATAAAAATTTTAAAAGAGAGTATCCATAATTCACCATGCTAATACATCTGTTTTTATTTTTCTACATTCCATTTTAACTTTGTCCTTCTGTATTTGTATATAGTTGCAATCATAGCTTATGTTAGAGTTTCATGTCCTATTCTTTCCATTTGACTTTGTTTTGTAAATGTTAAACTATGTTATTATGGGGTCTCAACAGTTGTCAATTTAAGGAATATTTATATTAAGTTAATACGCAATGATTTTCTTAATATTGGATATCTCATTGATTTCTAGGTTTTCACTCTTATAATAAAATGCCACTGTGTTTTTGTAGAACGTCTGTTTTGCTTTTTTTTCACTTTTGAGGCACCAAGAAATTTTCAGTGGTAAGACACCATTAGGAAAAATGATAGAAATAACCTGGATAACTTTTTTTTAAGCTAAGAAAATTCGGATTGCTCATGCACACTAAGGTAAGGAAGATGAGTCCCTTGGACCCTCTATCATGAAGCTTCACATTTTTAAATGAAGAACAAGAGCCATTAGGACCCAAATGGAATAAAACATTCTTCAACTGGAAACAGCTATACTGTGTAGCTCCAACATTGCCTTTGACTATTTAGAATTAAGATTATATTCTTCTCCAGTGATGGAAGTGGGAGTTTAAAAATAAACATCCTGCAAGACTGGAAAATGAGGGGAAGGATACAGAATAATAGAAGAAAATTCTGAACTAATTTTACATCTGCTCAGTAAAGAAATACAGGCCCTCTAAAAGAAAACAAGAATGCCATTCTATTTTGCAGTACCTGATTTTATGGAGTAAAAGAAGACATTTTGATATATGAATACATTGTGAAATAATCACCACAATCAAGCTAATTAACATATCCACCACCTCAAATAGTTACCTTTTTTGTGGTGAAAACACCGAAAAATTATTCTCTTAGCAAATTCCAAGTACACAATACATTATTATAATTATAGGCATCATGAAGTAACTTAGGTCTCTGTAACTTATTCATTCAAAAACTGAAGTTTGTATCTTTTGACCAACATACCCCCAATTCCCCCAATTCCCAAACCCTGATAACTACCATTCTATTCTGTTTTTAGGAGTTCGAATTATTTATTTATTTATTTTTAATTTTTAAAAAATGTTTATTTGTGAGAGAGAGAGAGAGAGAGAGAGAGAGAGAGAGAGAGAGAGAGGCAGAGCACAAGCAGGGGAGGGGCAGAGAGACAGGGAGACACAGAATCCAAAGCAGGCTTCAGGCTCTGTGCTGTGCCTGACGCAGGCTCGAACTCATGAACCGCAAGATAATGACCTGAGCTGAAGGTGGACACTCAACCAACTAAGCCACCTAGGCACCCTGAGTTTGACTCTTTTAGATTCCACATATAAACTGAGATCACACAGTATATGTCTTTCTGTGTCTGTCTTACTTCACTTAGCATAATGTCTTCCAGATTCATCTGTGTTGTTACAAATGACAGGTTTTCCTGTAGATATTTTGGGTAGTATGAATATTTTAACACTATTAATTCTTCCAATCTGCGAACACAAGATATCTTTCCATTTATCTGTATCTTCAATTTCTTTCATCAATGTCTTACAGTTTTCAGTGTACAGATCTTTCATCTCCTTGGTTAAATTTATTTTTAAGTATTTTAGATGCCATGTTAAATGGGATTGTTTTCTTAGTTTCTTTTTCAGATAGTTCATGGATTATACCTAAAAGGGCAACTAATTTTTGTATATTGATTTCATATCCTGCAACTTCACTGAATTTCTTCAGCAGTTTTATTTGGTGGAGTCTTTAAGGTTTTCTATATATAATATTACGTCATCTGTAAACACAATTTTGCTTCTTCCTTTCCAATTTGAATGCCTTTTATTTATTTTTCTTGCCTAAATGATCTGGTTAGGACCTTCAATACTATGTTGAATAGAGGTGGTAAGAATGAACATCCTTGTCTAGTTCCTGATCTTTGATGAAAAGTTTTCCATTTTTCACCATGGAGTATGATGTTACCTGTGGGCTTGTCATGTAAGGCCTTTATTATGTTGAGGTACATTCCTTTTACACCTAATTTGTTGAGTTTTCATAATGTAAGGATGCTGAATTCTGTGAAATGTTTTTTCTGCATTTATTGAGATAATAATATGATTTTTATTCTTCATTCTGTTCAATGTGATGTATCATATTTACTGACTTGCAGATGTTAAACCATCCTTGCATTCCAGAGGAAAATCCTACTTGGTCATTGGGTAAAATCTTTTAAAAATGCTGTGGAATTCAGTTTGCTTGTATTGTGTTGAGGGTTTTGTTCATCAGGGATATTGGCCTGTAGTTACCTTTTCTTGTAGTGTCCTTGTCTGGCTTTGTCAGGTCAATGTTGGCCATGTAAAATTGGTTTGGAAGTGTCTGGAATAAGTGTGAGTTTGAGAACAAATTGGCATTAATTCTTCTTCAAATGTTTGGTAGAATCTTACCAGCGAAACCATTTGGTAGTAGCCATTACTTCATTGGGAGATTTTTGATTACTGATTCAATCTCCTTAAATCATTATTATCTGTTCACATTTTCTATTTGTTCATGATTCAACCTAGATACATTATATATTTCTAGAAATTTATGCATTTCTTCTAAGTTATCCAATTTGTTGTCATATAATTGTTCACTATAGCTTCTTATAATCCTTTGTATTTATGTGGTATCAATTGTAATGTTTCCCCTTTCATTTCTAATTTTATTTGAGTTTGCTGTCTTTTTTTCCTGGTTAGTCTAGCTAAACATTTGTCAATTTCATTTATCTTTTCAAAAAACCAACTCTCATTTTCACTGAAATTTTCTACTGTTTTTTAAATCTCTATTTCATTCATTTCTGCTCCTGCTTTTTGTTGTTTCCTTCCTTCTGCTATCTTTAGGCTTATTCTTTTTCTAGTTCCTTGAGGTATAAAGTTAGGTTGTTTATTGTTTTTATTTCTATTTTAATTCTAGTGTAGCTACCTTGCAGTGTTCTATTAGTTTCACGTGTACAATACAGTGCTTCGACAATTCCATGCATCACCCAGTACTGATCATGACAACTGCAGTCCTTAATTCCCATCACCTATTTCACCTATGGCTACAAACACCTATCCCCCCACATACCACCCTTTAGATAACAATCATTTTGTTCTCTATAGTTAAGAGTTTGTTTCTTGGTTTGTCTCTCTTTTTTTCCCCTTTGCTCACTTGCTTTGTCTCTTAAATTCCACATATAAGTGAAATCATATGGTGTTTGTCTTTCCCTGCCTGACTTATTTCACTTAGCATAATACTCTCTAGTTCCATCCATGTCATTGCAAATGGCAAGATCCCATTCTTTTTTATGGCTGATTAATAGCCCATTGTATATATATACCACTTTTTCTTTATCCATTCATCTATCAATGGACACTTGGGCTGCTTCCACAATTTGGTTATTGTAAATAATGCTGTTATTATTTACAGTAATAGGTGCATTCATCCCTTTGAATTAGTGTTTTTAAATTTTTTGGATAGATACCCAGTAGTGTGATTACTGGTTAGTAGGGTAGTTCTATTATTCACTTTTTAAGGAACCACCATACCATTCTCCAGGGCAGCTGTACCATTCCCGCAAACAGTGAAAGAGGGTTCCTTTTTCTCCACATCCTCACCAACACTTGTGGTTTCTCATCTTTTTTACTTTACCCATTTTGAAAGGTGTGAAGTGGTGTCTCATTATAGTTTTGATTTGCATTTCCCTGATGATAAGTGATGTTGAGCATCTTTTCATGTGTTTGCTGGCCATCTGGATGTCTTCTTTGGAGAAATGTCTCTTCATGTCTTCTGTCCATTTTTAGCTGGATTATTTGCGGGGAGACTGAGTTGTATCACTTCTTTATATATATTTTGGATACTAACCTTTTAATGGATATGTCATTTACAAGTATCTTCTCCCATTCCAAAGATTGCCTTTTAGTTTTGTCGACTGTTTCCTTTGCTATGCAGATTCTTTTTATTTTGATGCAGTCCCAATAGTTTATTTTTGGTTTTGTTTTCCTTGCTTCAGGAGACATATCTAGAAAAATGTTGCTACCACCAATGTCACATAAATTACTGCCTGTGTTTTTGAGTATTCTTAAGTTTTTTTTTTTTTAAGGTAAGCTCTACACTCAACATGGGATTTGAATTCACGATCCCAGTATCAAGAGTCACATGTTTCACTGAGTCAGCCAGGCACACGTATTCTTTACTTTCCAAAACAAAAACAAAAAAAAACTTGTCTGAAGTTTCAAATTTTTCTACAATAAACCTGGATTCTTTTGTAAAGAGAAAAAATATTACTACTTTTTGGCATTTTTATTGCACAATACCTATTTAAAAAGCAGTTTTAGGTGTGGGGCACCTGGGTGCCTCAGTCAGTTGAGTGTCTGACTCTTGGTTTCGGCTCAAGTCATGATCCCAGGGTCATGATATTAAGCCCTGTGTCGGATTCCATGGAGAGCATGGAGCCTGCTTGGGATTTTCTCTCTCTCTCCATCTGCTCTCCACCCCAGCTTGTGAGCTCTCTCTCTCTAATAAATAAGTTAATAAAAAAATTTTTTAAAAACAAGAGTTTTTAGATTCACAGAAAAATTGAGAGGAAATGTACAGAGATTGGCTATATACCTCCTGCGCCCACACATGCATAGCCTCCCGCATTATCAACATCCTCTACCAAATTGGTACATTTATTACAACCGATGAACTTACATGGACACATCATAATCACCCAAATTCCATAGTTTACATTAGGGTTCACTCTTGGTGATGTATATCCTATGGGCTTACACAAATGTATAATGACAAGTACCCATCATCATAGTATCATTCAAAATATTTTCATTGCCCTACAAATCCCCTGTACTCTAAATCATAGTTTTTTAAAGGGAATATAACTCTTTCTTGCTCATCATGTTACAATAAATTACTTTCCTATATCTTAATACAGATATGTCATTTCCCCTTCACTGTAAGCTCCCAATGGGGATAAACCACATCTTAGTAGCTTTAAATAAATTCTTATCCAATGCCCATTAACATTCTACATTATGGGGCGCCTGGGTGGCGCAGTCGGTTAAGCGTCCGACTTCAGCCAGGTCACGATCTCACGGTCCGTGGGTTCGAGCCCCGTGTCGGGCTCTGGGCTGATGGCTCAGAGCCTGGAGCCTGTTTCCGATTCTGTGTCTCCCTCTCTCTCTGCCCCTCCCCCGTTCATGCTCTGTCTCACTCTGTCCCAAAAATAAATAAAACACGTTGAAAAAAAATTTTTTAAAAAAAAGCAAAAAAAAACATTCTACATTATGAATATTTAATACATAGGTGGTACCTAAACAAAGAGATTATTCAAGTATTTGATGCTCTATTATTTTTCAGTGAACACACTTATTTGTTAGATTAGAGAAAGATAAAGAATGAAAATAGATTGCTCCCAAACCTCAAAACTTCTGGCAGCTTTCTGCCACAGAATGTTGTGAAAACAGCTCACTAATTCTGGTTTCAGTTTTCTTCCTCTTCGGTGACCTGAAAATAAAAACCCAAGCTCTAAAAACAAAAATCAAGATCTATTACATTAAATGAAGAGTGCTAACTATATTCAGAACCTATAATCTTTAAGTAATGGCTACAAACACAATCATATTCAGACAGGTTCTCATCATCAATTTTAGATTTACTAGCAAAACTGATTATATAATACAATCAGAGTTTGCTATAATCACAGTAATTCTTCTATCAATTTGTGATAGTTTCCCAGCCTAGTCTCTTTTTAACGTATTTTCCATGTTCCAAATTTGATCATCATCTGGTGCTTTAATGTTATTGTGAATGAACAGACAGCAATGTTAAAAATCGTTAATAAGAACTGCTTATATTATTATGTACTAACAAGATCAGATCAAGTTCACAAGAAAGGCCAATTATACCTTAAAGCCTTTGTAAAATGCTTTAAGATGACGTTTACACATAAACTTTATTACTTTAAATTGTAACTCATGTCTGATTGTTTCTGGTCTAGACATTTACAGGGCTCAAATACATTAGCACAGATTAAGGTAAAGTTTAAACTGTAATAGAATTCTATAGTCCCTTCTCTTCTACCCTTTTGGCACTATCAATTTCCACAAAACTCTTAATAAGAACACTAAGAATCTCTGACGCCCCAGCCCAGTCAGCAGACATAATTTGTTCCATGGCTTAGATAAAATAACTCACATGAGACTGAAAAGCTATTGAATATACTACACTTAAAATATTACTTAAAATATACTTTGAGAATGTAAGTTTATAATTAGGTGTCACAACAAAACTGGCTAACTATAATCTTAGGAAAATTAGTCATTTTGGATGAACACATTTTCTAGTAATGTGACAGTTAACTTTCATTAAACGTAAGATTTTTTATTTTAAAAAGTCTAAATTATTTCACTAAAGTTCTTAATTTTTCTAAAAATTATGTTTTATAAATTATGTTTTTTTTAATATACTTTCTAGTTTTCTGAAGCGCAATTTAACATTTGCTCATTCAAGGTCAACAGTAACAACTATTCTATTTTACTGTACTATTAACATATCATAGTGATACCTTTGGGAATTATTATATAGTACAGATTTTTGTTTTTTAAAAATTATTTTAAATTAAAAGTATTTGAAACTGATTTATAAAATTTGTAGAGTTTTCTCCTTCCTCGTAGTCACATTATCTGTGTATTTCCCTGTAGACCCTTTCTCTGTAATATGCTACCATTAAAATCCTAAGGATTGGTTGGGACACCTGGGTGGCTCAGTAGGTTGAGCGACCAACTTTGGCTCAGGTCATGATCTCACGGTTTGTGAGTTCAAGCCCTGTGTTGGGCTCTGTACTGACAGCTCAGGGCCTGGAGCCTGCTTCTGATTCTGTGTCTCCCTGTCTCTCTGCCCCTCCCCGACTCATGCTCTGTCTCTCTCTGTCTCAGAAATAAATAAACATTAAAAAAATCCTAAGGAGGGGCGCCTGGGTGGCGCAGTCGGTTAAGCGTCCAACTTCAGCCAGGTCACGATCTCGCGGTCCATGAGTTCGAGCCCCGCATCAGGCTCTGGGCTGATGGCTCAGAGCCTGGAGCCTGTTTCCGATTCTGTGTCTCCCTCTCTCTCTGCCCCTCCCCCGTTCATGCTCGGTCTCTCTCTGTCCCAAAAATAAATAAAAACGTTGAGAAAAAAAGAAAAAAAAAGAAAAAAAAAGAAAAAGAACCTCACTTTCTTTAAAAAAAAAAAACAAAAACAAAATAAAAAAAAAAATAAAATAAAAATCCTAAGGATTGGAAAACCAGGTAATCAAACTTATCAAAATTGGGTCTAAAAATAACTGGATACTTAGGGAGGGTCTGCAAGGAGTGTATTATCAGTAAAATATGGTTCACAGAATCTAGAGTTCAAAAGGTTCTTAGAGATTATCTACTCAAAATATTTCCTTTTAAAAAGTATCAATGATTATGTTTTTATAAAAACATGATACAAACTTGTAAAAATTCAAGAAATCTGGTAAAATATAAAGAAAGCAGTAAGTCACCTACAACACCATTACTCAGAATACAACCCAGTATCAAGATTTACTATCACTCCTGTTATATCTCTGTATATGTGTAGAGTTGGGAGGATGTATTGGGGTGAGAATTTTCTAAGAAAGGGATCATATTTATCTGTGTTCTTCAAGGTATAGAGATCTGCAGAGAGATAGAGGGTCAGGGAAATGATGAAATCTGGTTCTACATCTCTGCTTTAACAGAAACTCTAATGTTTTATTTGGGACAGGATTCAAATAAGATTGCATTAAGAAAGGATCATGGGGTTAAAAAAGAATTTAAAAACAGGAATGCAAAAAAAAAAAAATGGGGCTCCTGGGTGGCTCAGTCGGTTAACCACCCAACTCAATTTTGGCTCAGGTCATGATCTCACAATTGGTGAGATCGAGCCCTGCATCTGCCTCTGCATGGAGTGTGGAGCCTTCTTGGGATTCTCCCTCCCCCACCCCCTCTGCTCCCCGACTTGTGCTTTCTCTCTCTCAAAATAAATAAATAAAAACTTAAAAAAAAATAGGAATGTATTTCACAACCTCTAATTTTATAGTTAGAAAAAAACAAGATCCAGAGATGTTATTAACTTGCCAGAAGGCACACAGCTTACTTGAGATCACACTGAAATCATGATATTAGGTCTCTAATCTCACAATTTTTCACTACATAGAAGGATTTAAGCTCAGAGGTTTGTATGTTTTTGCTGTTTTGCTATTTCTGCTTAGTTTCTCATTCTAGCTTGCTGAACATGTGGAATCTGGATCCGTGAGGTGTTACAGTTCATGGCGATTAGGGAGAAAAAAAGGAAGTTAGAAAAATGGATCCTCTGACCTAAGAATTTTGCCACTGTTCTGACATCTATTCTAAGAATTATATGTATGTTAACACCTTTCTAAAACCTGCAGAAATCCTACTGACCTATAATGATTTCTTCAATCTTCTCCTTGGCAAGCAGTTCTTCCTTTCTTTGTAAAAGCATGTCAATGTGGAGCAGTAGAGCTTTTCCAATATCTTCTGATGACTTAAAACGCTCACAGATAATCTTCATTAAATCAAACCCAACAAATTCTCTGTTCAATGAAACACAATTTTAAATGGCATGAATAGAATAACTGGTTTTAGATCAATGGGACTAATGACAGTGAGCAAAACATGCAAGATAAAACTGTATCTGAGCTTAGGTAATATAATTACATGTCTAAATAAGCCAATTTGTTAACAATAAATTATTTAGGGGCACCTGGGTGGCTCAGTTGGTTAAGGGTCCGACTTCGGCTCAGGTCATAATCTCATGGTTCATGGATTTGAGCCCTGGGTCAGGCTCTGTGCTGACAGCTTGGAGTCTGAAGCCTGCTTCAGGCTTCAGATTGTCTCCCTCTCTCTCTGCCCCTCCCTCACTCATACTCTGTCTCTCTCTTTTTCAAAAATTAATAAACATTAAAAAAACAATAAACTATTTAATTCAATTTCAGTTTATTCAGCCACAAACATTTTCTTGTCATGAACACCTACAGTCAAATAATCATCTCTCTCCTAATGTCTAATTTATGCTTTTGCCTCCAGAACTAATGCCAATTTATAAAAATTGGAACATGAGATCAAGCAAAGACACATGAACTAACATTAGAAATTTACTAGTCCCTTGTGATGAGAACTTTTTGGGTCTACTTGCTTAGCAACTTCCAAATATACCATACAGTAGTGTTAACTACAGTCATGTTGTATGTAATACCCCCGTATTTATTTATCTTATAATTGGAGGTTTGTGCATTTTGACCACTTTAGGCCATTATGATATACTTTTTTTTTTAATTTTTTTAACATTTATTTATTTTTGAGAGACAGAGTACGGACTGGGGAGGGGGAGAGAGAGAAGGAGACACAGAATCCAAAGCAGGGTCCAGGCTCTGAGCTGTCGGCACAGAGCCCAATGCGGGGCTCGAACCAACAAATCGTGAGATCATGGTCTGAGCTGAAGTCAGATGCTTAACTGACTGAGCCACTCAGGTGCCCCTATGATATACACGTTAAACTTACACAGTGATGAATGTCAATTATATCTCAATAAAACTGAAAGAGAAAAAAAGAAATTTACCAGTTCCCTCTGCCAACAGCTCCTTTAAAAAGTTTATTTATGCTTGATCACACAAATAGTACACCAATATATCTGGATTATTTAAAAATGCAAACAGCTCATGGATTGGAAGATGTAATATTGTTAAGATGCCAATACTACCAAAGCAATCTACAGATGTAAATGTGATCCCTACTGAGGCGCCTGTGTGGCTCAGTCAGTTAAGGGCCCAACTCTTGATTTTGGCTCAGGTCATGATCTCACGGTTCTGATTTCTAGCCCAGCACGGGGCTCTGCGCTGACAGCACAGAGCCTGCTTGGGATTCTCTCTTTCCCTCTCCCTCTGTTCCTCCCCCGGCTCACATGTGCTCTCTATCTCAAAAATAAATAAACATTTAAAAAAAATAAATGTAATCAATCTCTATGAAAATCCCAATGATTTTTTTTTTTTTTGCAGAAATGGAAAACTCCGCCCTAAAATTCATATGGAATTACAAGGGACTCCAAAGAGCCAAAACAAACCTGAAACAGAAGAACAAAGCTGTAAGACTAGCAATTCCTGATTTCAAAATTTACAGCAAAGGTAATCAAAACAGTGTGGTACTGGCATAAAGACAGATATATACACCAATGGAACAGAACAGAGTTCAGAAATAAAATGCCTCACATATAATCAAATGATTTTCGACAAGGGTGTTGAGACCATTCAGCAGAGGAAAGAACAGTCTTTTCAATAAATGATCTTGGGACAATTGGATATCTGTATGCAAAAGAATGAAACTGGACATTTATATTATACCATACACAAAAATGAACTGAAAATGGATCAAATGACCTAAACAGAATAGATAAAGTATAAAACTCTTAGAAGAAAACACAGGGCTGGGTTGCTTAGTTAGTTGAGCACCTGACTCAATTTTGGCTCAGGTCATGATCTCACCGTTAGTGGGATCAAGCCCCAACATCAGGCTCTGTACTGACAGTGTGGAGCCTGCTTGGGATTCTCTCTCTCTTGCCCCCCTCTCTCTGCGCCTCCCATGCTTGTGCGTGCTCTCTCTCTCTCTCTCCCTCTCTCAAAATAAATAAGCATTACAAAGAAGAAAATATAGGGGAAAATCTTCATAACACTGGATTTGATAAGAATTTCTTGGATATGATACAAAAATCACAGGAAACAAAAGCAAAAATAGGTAAACTGGACTACATTAAAATTTAAAACTTTTGTGTAACAAAGGATACAACAGAGTAAAATAGGCTATCTATGGAATGGGAGAAAAAATTTCAAATCGTATCTGATATGGGATTAATATCCAGAATATGTAAAGAACTCCTAAAACTCAACAACAAAAAAAGCAAACAACCTGATTTAAAAAATGGTAAATAACTTGAAAAGACATTTCTCCAAAAAAGACATACAAGTGGCAACAATCACATGAAAAGATAATCAGTATCACAAACCATTAGGGAAATGCGAATCAAAATTACATTGAGATGCCACCTTACACCCATTAGGATAGGTGCTATCAAAAAAACCAAAAAATAACAAGTGTTGGTGAGGATGTAAAAATTGGACATCTTGTGCCACTGTTGGTGGGCATGTAAAATGATATAGCTATTATGGAAAAAAAATATAGCAGTTCCTTAAAAAATTAAAAATAGAATTTCCATATTATCCAGTAATTCTGTTTTGGGGTATAAACCAGAAATAACTGAAAGCAGGGTCTCAAATAAATATTTGTATATCCATTTTCATAGCATTATTCACAATAGCCAAAAGATGGAAGTAACCTAAGTCTCATCAACAGCTGAATGGATAAATGAAATGTAGTATATACATACAATGGAATATTATGCAGGTTTTAAAAGGGAGGGAATTCTGACACATGCTACAAAATGGTTGAATTTTGAGAACATTATGCTAAGTGAAATACACCAGTCAGAAAAAGGCAAATACTGTATAATTTCACTAATATAGGGTACCTATACTAGTCCTTCATAGAGACAGAAAGTAGATTAGTATATGCAAGGGGCTTGGGGAAGGGGGACTCAGGAGTTATTGTTCAGTGGGCATAGAGGTTCGGTTTTGCAAGATGAAGAGAGTGCTCTGGAGATTGGTTGCAAAACAATGTGAATGTACTTAACAATAGTGAACTGGACACTTAAAAATGGTTAAGATGGTAAATTTTATGTTATGTGTATTTTACGAAAATTTTTAAAAATTTAATAAAAAAGTACAAATAACAAAGATAAAGCTTACATTTCCTTGGACCCCTACCCTGTACCAGCCCCTTGCTAAGAGGTAGACACTTGTAAGATTAATAAGTATCTTCTTTGGGCCTTCCCTGGTACATTTATATGTCTGTACTTAAACATAGTTTTTACAATATATAAATGACATATTACATATACTTTGCTTCTTTTTCTTTCAATACCATGTCTTAGAGTTCATCACATATAGATTTACCTTACCCTTTTTAATTCCCACATAGTATTTTTATAGTATGGAGATAACTTACTTTTCTAATCTATTCCTCTATTGATGGTATTCAGGATGCTTTCAATATTTCACTATTACAAGCAATGTTCCAGCAAATATCCTTGTAAACATGCGAGGTACCACATTTAAATACCAAGGAATAAAACTGCTGAGTATGAGCACTTTCAATTTTGATCCCGTCAATTTGTCCCCCAAAAGAATGGGTGCTGGAGAAGCTGGCAACTTGGAAATGTCAATCGGTGCATATAAAAATTTAAATTCCCACCAGCATCACCTAATATAATGAAACTTTAGTTTTGGCCAATTTGATTGTCAACCATCTCAAATCAGAAGGCTTTACCTAAAAGTTCTGCTTGGTTTTTATTTATTTAAATTTTTTTAGTTCTGCTTGATTTTTAAACTTTCACTATCCCTTTTCTCCTAGTAGTCTCCTTAACACCTAAAAAGAAAGAGGAAAAAGAAAAAAATTGCTATCCAAATATCAGAAGATAACTATATAGATATAAATCATGTAATATAGATTTCTTTTTTACACAGAAATCTATAGGAAAGAAAACCAGAACTCCCAATTTGGCCTTTCCTGTCATCAATTCTGGAGAAAAATAATTAAAAAACTATTAAAATCATTCTCCCCATGAAAAGCCCAAATTTTCTTCAAACATTACAAATGAAGAATATTTAATGGCATGATACAAGATACTGTTCGTAGAAAGGGCATAAGGAGAGTCAGTCATGAAAGTAATGAAAGGTTACAAATATTGAGTATTTGTTCTATGCTAAATAGTGCATTAAGCACCTTATACACCCTATCTTATTAAATTTTCATATTAACACCATAAAGTGTGTTGCATCATACTCATTTTGCAGTTGAGGCTCAGAAAGTCCAGAAAATAGACACAAAAGCAGCATGCAGGATTTGCAGCCAACTCTGTTTACCCCAGAGTTTTTCCCATTTTATTCCGACTTCCTGTGAAAATAATATTCAGGGTCACAATAACAATGGTGATAGATATGATTCAAAGGAAAATTATTTAACTCCCCTATTAAATGTTTTCATTAATTTAAGTTACCTATAAATCATTTTACTTGAGTCCTCTTCCTCCCATGAGATATCTGTACAAATGCTAAAGATGTGGTCAAAATAAATGCTGACAATTAGGATATAATAAAGTCATATGAACTGCTGCCAGGAATATGCCACCATATACAAACTCTCCATCTACAGGGTGAGGCAGACAGGATGGGTCAGGCCTTCCACATTTCTTTAAGCCCTTTCACTCACCCAACCAGGCTGCTCAGGGCTTTCACAGCTCAGAACCTAACAGCAAATCCAGGCTATTTGTTGCCTCTACCAGATCCACGCTTTCAGCAACTTCCCCTTCTCTCTACAGACTCAGCCCCTATCCACAGGCCTCGTCTCTTAGTGTCAGCTCTTAGGAATCTGTTACCTGGGCATGATTCCTCTCTAGCTTTCCCTGGAGCTCTCATCCCTTCAGGGATCTGAAGGAGAAGGAAAGGCTCCTCAACAACCCCTCCCGAAAGCCAATGGCCCTTTACTTTCTTTTTTTCTATGTGAATAAACCATTAGCTGTAAAGGAAAACGAGTATTTTACCAAAATATAATTGAAAGAAGAAACAATTGTTGGGGGGAAAAGATACAGTAAAGGAGAAAAAAACTAGAATGCATTATTATATTAGAATAAAAAAACTGGAAAACAAGATTTTGAGGCTGAAAAACTAGAGAAGCAATTCAGGTAATGGAATAAAAATGTAGATAAATACATATATAGAATCTTGAAACAGGCATATTAAAAAGGACTTGGAAATGCTACTTTACAGAAATTACAGCCTTAGGGGTATATACCCATCAGTTATATGTTTATGTTTGGTAAGGATATATACATCAGTAAATGACACAGTGCAGAAAAGAGTACACATAGCAAAGCTGAGATTGCCTATTATTAGAAAGCCCTGCTTGCACACAAGAAACAACAGGTGTTGGCAAGGATGTGGAGAAAGGGGAACCCTCTTGCACTGTTGGTGGGCATGCAAAGTGGTGCAGCCACTCTGGAAAACAGTATGGAAGTTCCTCAAAAAGTTAAAAATAGAACTACCCTACGATCCAGCAATTGCACTACTAGGTATTTACCCAAAGAGTACAAAAATACAAATAAATTCAAAGGGATACATGCACCCCAATGTTTACAGCAGCATTATCTACAATAGCCAAATTATGGAAACAGTCCAAGTGTTCATTGACTGATGAATGGATAAAGAAGAGGTGGTATATATATGCAATGGAATATTGCTCAGCCATAAAAAGAATGAAATCTTGCCATTTGCAACTATGTGGATGGAGCTAGAGTGTATTATGCTAAGCAAAATAAGTCAGTCAAAGACAAATACCATACGATTTCACTTGTATGTGGAGTTTATAAAACAAAACAAAAGATCATAGGGAAAAAAGGGAGAGGCAAAACCAAAAAACAGACACCTAACTATAGAGAATAAACTGATGGTTACCAGAAGGGGATGGGTAGGGTGAAATAGGTGATAGGGATTGAGGAATGCACTTCTGAAGAACACCAGGTGTTATATGTAAGTGTTAAAACACTAAATTATACACCTAAAACTAATATTGCATTGTATATTACCTAACTGGAATTTAAATGAAAACTTAAAAAAAAAAGAAAGGCCTGCTGGCAAGGTTGGCCCTTGGCTGAGTTCCCTACACTGATATAAAACTTTCCCTTAACAATAAGGGTGACTCACTATGCCTGGACTGTGCAAACAAAATGGTTTATACTGAACATCTACTTCCCTTCTGGGTGTCTGGAATCTTGGTATGTGCTAGGGAGGGGTACCGTAAAGCCTTAGGGACTTAGTCTCTAATGAGCTGCCTGATAACGGTTCACACGTGTTGTCATACTCATTGCTAGAAGAATTAAGCATGTCCTGTGCAACTCTATTGGGAAGGAACTCTTGGAAGCTTGTTCCCAATGTCCTTTAGACTTTGGTCCTAGTGCCTTTTAGCTTTACTTTTCCTGATTGTGCTTTGTAGCTTTTAGTTGTTAAGAAAGCTTTGCCATGGAGGCACCTGGGTGGCTCAGTCAGTTAAGCATCCAGCTTCAGCTCAGGTCATGATCTCACAGTTCATGGGTTCAAGCCCCATCTCTGGCTCTGAGCTGACAGCTCAGAGCCTGGAGCCTGCTTCAGCTTCTGTGTCTCCCTCTCTTTCTGCCCCTGCCCCATTCATACTCTGTTTCTGTCTCTCAAAAATAAACATTAAAAAATATTCTTAAAAAAGAAAGCTTTGCCATGATTATTACTAGCAAAAAAGAAGCTATAAACCTACACACACACACACACACACACCTGCAAAGCACAAGAAGCAAAACCGGATAGAACTAAAAGAAGAAATAAGTCCACAATTAGAGTTGCAGACTTCAACACTCCCTTTCAAAAATTCACAGAACTAAACAAAAACCAGTTAAGATACATACTCATCAACTAACAGGATCTGACATTTACAGTAGACATCATCAAACAGTAGCAGAATACACGATCTTTCCAAGTGTCCACAGAATATATACTGAAATAGACCATATTCTGGGCCATCAGACAAACCTTAAGAAGCTTAAGTAAAAACATACAGTATGTTCTCTGGTAACACAGATCAGATAGAAATCAGTACCAGAAAGATAACCGGGTTAAACTGAAAACAATATAGCAAAATTTGTGGGGTGCAGATATAGCAGCACTGACAGGGAAGTTTTTTATCCTTAAAGGCTTATATTAGAAAAGAAAAAAAAGTCTCAAATCAGTAAGGTAAGCTATCACTGTGAAGAAACTAGAAAAGGAAAAACAAATTAAACCTCTTAAAGTAAGCAGAAATAAGTAAATAATAAACATAAGAGCAGAAATCAATAAAATTAAAACAAAAAATAGAAAAATCAATAGATCTAAAAGCTAAAGTTGGTTCTTCAAAAAATGTATATTAACAAAAAAAAGACACACAGATGGTCAAAAGATACATGAAAAGATGCTTAACATCATTCATTACCAGAGAAATGCAAATCAAAACCACAATGAGATATCAGCTTACACTTGTCAGATGGCCAAAATAAAAAGACAAGATAAAAGTGTTAGTGAGGATGTTGATAAAAAGAAACCCTCATGCACTGTTGGTGGAAATGTAAACTGGTACAGCCACTGTGTAAAACAGTATTGAGATTTCTCAAAAACTTAAAAATAGAAATACCATATGATCCAATAATTCTACTACTGGGTATTTACTCAAAGAAAACAAAAACAACGCCAGAAGATGCATCCCTGTGTTTATTGCAGCATATTTTACAATAGCCAAGTTATGGAAGCATCCTAAGTGTCCATAAACAGATGAATAGATTAATATATATGCAATGGAATATTAAGCAGCCATAAAAAAGAATGAGATTTTGCCATTTGCAACAACATAGATGGGCCTACAGGGTATTAAGTTAAGTGAAATAAGTCAAAGACAAATACTGTATGATTCTACATGTGGAATTTAAAAACAGAAAAAAATGAATAAATAAACAAAAGCGGGGTGGGTGAATGGGTAAAATGGGTGAAGGGGAGTAGGAGATACAGGCTTCCAGTTGTGAGATAAAGTCATGGGAATAAAAGGAACAGCATCAATATAGTCAATGATAATTGTAATAGTTTTGTATGGTGACAGATGGTAGCTACACTGTG
The DNA here is from genome assembly GCF_018350175.1 of Felis catus. Taxonomy (NCBI): domain Eukaryota; kingdom Metazoa; phylum Chordata; class Mammalia; order Carnivora; family Felidae; genus Felis; species Felis catus. Next base: position 57,736,719 of record NC_058386.1, read on the forward strand.
GTGAGCAAAGCACAATGTATAAAGATACTGAATCACTATACTGTACACCTGAAACTAGTTTAACATTGTGTGTCAAATTTAAAAATGAAAAAAAAATATGTGTGTGTGTATATATATATATATATATATATATATTATATGAAATTGACAACCATCTAGCAAGACTGAGAAATAAAGAGACCAGATTCAAATTACTAGTATCAGGAATGAAGCAGGGGATATTATTACAGACCCTAAATACATCAAAAGGACAAGAGAATACTATGAGCAATTCCACATACATAAATTTAATAAGTTTGATGAAATGGACCAATTCCCCCCAAAGCAACAAAACTAACACAATTCACCAGTGAAATATAAAATATATAATTTGAATAACAACATATTTATAAAATATATAAAACTGAATAACTACAACTATTAAGGAAATTGAATTTGTAATTTAAAAACTCCTGTAAGGGCGCCTGGGTGGCGCAGTCGGTTAAGCGTCCGACTTCAGCCAGGTCACGATCTCGCGGTCCGTGAGTTCGAGCCCCGCGTCAGGCTCTGGGCTGATGGCTCAGAGCCTGCAGCCTGTTTCCGATTCTGTGTCTCCCTCTCTCTCTCTGCCCCTCCCCCGTTCATGCTCTGTCTCTCTCTGTCCCAAAAATAAAAATAAACGTTGAAAAAAAAACAAAAACAAAAACAAAAAAACTCCTGTAAAAGGGCCGCCTGGGTGGCTCAGTCAGTTAGGCATCTAACTTTGGCTCAGGTCATGATTTCACAGTTTGTGGGTTTGAGCCCCACACTGGGCTCTCTGCTGTCAGTGTGGAGCCTGCTTGGGATCTTCTGTCCACCCCGCTCTCTGCCCCTCCCCTGCATGTGCTCTCTCTTTCTCAAAAATAAATAAACATAAAAAAATAAAAATAAAAACTCTTGAAAAAAAAATAAATAAAAACTCCCGAAAAAGATGTTTCAGAACAAAACAGTTTCACTGAGGAATTCTACCAAATATCTAAAAAAGAATTAACAAAAATTCTATAAAATATCTTCCAGACCTAATAGAGAAACAAACACTTCCCAATTCATTTCATCAAGACAATATTATCCTGGTAACAAAGTCAGACAAAGGCAGTACAAAATCAGAAACTATAGACCAATTTCCCTCACAAATACAGATGCAAAGATCCTTAGCAAATATTAACAAGTAGGAAAAAGCAATACATTCAAAGAAGTAACACCACGACCAAGAGGGTTTATTTCAGGAATGTAAGACTGATTAGTATTTGAAAAATAATCATTGCAATTTGCCATATTAACACAGTAAAGAAGAAAGATCACATGATCATATCAACTTATACATAAACAGGATTTGACAAAACTCAATACCAATTCGTGATTTTAAAAAACTATCATCTCGAAAAGGTGAAAATAGAAGGCCACTTTCTCAACTTGATAAAGAACATCTACAATAAATCTACAGCTCTCCTCATACTGAAAACACACCCAACGACAGCAAAATATACCTTATTCTCAAGTACACACTGAACATTTGCCAAAATAGATTATCCTCTGGGCTATAATACAAGTCTCAGTGTATTCAAAAAAAATTCAAATCATACAAAGTATATTCTCTGGACACATAGAATTAAATTAGGAATCAATTAACAGAAATATCTTTAGGAAAATGCTCAGATATTTGGAAGCTAGCACACTTCTAAATAGCCCATGGGCTAAATAAGGAAATCAAAAGGGAAATTTGACGGTATTTTGAATTGAGTAAAGATGAAAAAAAAAACATTTAAAATTTGTGGGATGTTGCTAAAAGGTGATACTTCATGGAAAATTAATAGTAGTAAATTCTTACCAAAAAAAAGAGAAAGTTCTCAAATCAATCATATCATCATCTATCTTAAAGAATTCTAAGAACAAGAGCAAATATAACCCAAAGTAAGCACAATAAAGAAATAAATAAACTTCAAAGCAGAAATCAATGAAATGAATAGCTATTTCCTTGAGATCAATAAAATTGGAAAATCTCTAGCCAGACTAATCAAAACAAATGAGAGAATATACAAATTACCAATATCAAAAACAAGAGGGTTGACATCACTATAGACATTTACAAATGTTAAAAAAAAAAGTTAACAAGGGAATATTATAAAGAACTTTCGGCCAATATATTTGACATCTTCAGTGAAACAAATTCCTTAAAAGACTCAAATTATGAAATCTCACTCAAGAAGAAATCAGTAACATGAATAACACTATATCTATTAAAGAAATTGAGTATGTAGTGAAAAACCTTGCCACCAAAGAAACTTCCAGGCCCCAAAATTTCTCTACTTAATTCTACCAAATCCTTAAGGAAGAAATAATATTAATTTATTTCAGAAAATTGACAAGGAGGTTGTACTTCTCAACTTATTCTATAAGGCCAGCATTAACCCTGATACAAAAACCAGATACATAAATTATAAAAAAATAAAACTACTAATCAATATCTGTCATCAACATATATGCAAAAATTCTGAACAAAATTTTGCCAAATCAAATCCAACAATATATAGTGCTCACTTCGGCAGCACATATACAAATTCAACAGTATATAAAGTATAATATATCATAACAAAGTGGGGTTCATTCCAAGAATGAACATACAAAAGTTAAGTCAAATGGATCATAGACTTAAATGTAAAACCTAGAGCCAAAAACACTTCTGACAGAAAACATAAGAGAAATTATTTGTGACCTGGGCTAATCAAAGATTTCTTTGATAGGACACCAAAGCCTCCATACGAGAGAAAATTGATAAACTAGACTTCATCAAACTAAAAACTTCTGTTCTTCAAAAAAGTCTATTAAGAGAATACAAATCCAAACCACAGGCAGAAAATATTTGGAAATCATGTATCTAATAAGAGATTGGCTACAGAATAAAGAACTCTAACTCAATATTGAGAAAACAACCCAAATTTTTACATGGGCAAAAGACCTGAACAGACACTTCACAAAAAAAGGGTGCACAGATGACAAGCATATGAAAAGATGATCAACACTATTAGTTATTACAAAAATGCAAATTTGAGCCACAATGAGATGTCATTCTGTACTTACTGAAATTAAAAACGCTGAACATTCTATGTGTGGGCCAGGATGTGGAGGAACTGACACTTTTCATACATTGCTGGTGGGAATGTGAATTGTTACAACTACTTTTGAAAAGAGACTAAAAGTTTCTTAAAAAGTTAAACATACACCTACCATCCAATCCAGCCATTTCACTTCTAGGTATTTACTAAGAAAAAGTATATATCCATATAAAAACGTGTATGAATATTCATAGCAATTTTATTTGTAACAGACCTGAACTGAAAATAACCAAAATGTTTTCATCAACAAATGAATGGATAAACAAATTGCTATATATCCATACAACAGATTACTACTCATCAACAGGAAGGAAAGAACTACTCATAGACATAGCAACATGGATGGATCTCAGGTAATTATGGTGAGTTAAATAAGCCTGACTAAAAGGAATAAATACTCTGATTCCATTTATACAAAATTCTGGAAAATACAAACTAATCTATAGTGACATAAGTGATCAATAAATGATCCAATGGTTACCTGGTAAAGAGGAGGTGGCAGGGGGAGGAGGCATTATAAAAGGTCACAAGGGGGGCGCCTGGGTGGCTCAGTCGGTTAAGCGCCCGACTACGGCTTGGGTAATAATCCTGCGGTTTGTGAGTTCAAGCCCCCTGTTGGGCTCTGTGCTGACAGCTCGGAGCCTAGAGCCTGCTTTGGATTCTGTGTCTTCCTCTCTCTCTGCCCCTCCTCTGCTCACGCTCTGTCTCTCTCTCTGTCTCTCAATAATAAATAAATGTCAAAAAAAAATTTTTTTTTAAAGTTCACATGGAACCACTTGGGGGTGATAACTATGTTCATTATCCTGATTGTGATGATGAGTTCATAACTGTGCATGCATGTATGTATGTAAATACACACATATGTATATCCATGCATGTGTGTATATACACACGTGAAAACATATATTCATCCTATGTATACAAAAATATATGTATATACAAATGTATGTCTATACATGAATATATGGTACATATCATTTATATATGTCAATATTTATTGAATTGCGCACTTATTTTAAATATATACTGTGAATTATATGTCAATTACACCTCAATAAAGCTGTTGTTTAAAAAATAAGAAAATAAAGGATATTCAGCATTTTTAATTTTTTTTTATTTTTGATAGACAAAACACAAGTGGGGGAGGGGCAGAGAGAGAAGGAGACACAGAATCCGAAGCAGGCTCCAGGCTCCGAGCTGTCAGCACAGCCCGACACGGGGCTGGAACCCACAAACCGTAAGATCGTGACCTGAGCTCAAGTCGGACGCTTAACCGACTGAGCCACCCAGGTGCTCCAGTATTACTTTACATAATTGCTAGAAGTGGATGGGAAGGCCAGCTAGAACTGTCAGTCATTACAAACTCACTGCCACCTTGCACAGAGAACCCTGAAGATTGCTCTAAAAATACTGTTACATTTCTAAGGAATGCTCTACTTATTTACAGGTAATATCAAGATCTCCGCTCCCTGGAGTTAGTTTCACACACAAAAAAAGGATATGTAAGCCAAATATAATGAACTGTGAGAATTTGCTATGTGTTAGAAATATAGGATATAACTGATTCCTTAAAGTATTAGGAACTACAAATTGTTATAATGCTAGTAGGTATATAGACATCACTGATCTTCTGGTTTAATAGTAACAATAATTTTCCATTTAAGGGTATAAATAATCTACACATAGAAAGTAAACTTTTCATTGAACACTAATTTTAGGCTACACCTGAAGAACCTGGCTTTGGCTGCAATTATTTGCTTTGCAGTTGAAAAAACCCACTTAGCAATCTAGTTGATCTGGCATTACAGTGTCCCCCAAACCTGTAGCTTTGCCATATGTAACCTTTAAAGATATGTATCCAGTATAGTATTTTTTTGTCTGTGTGTTATGTGACCATCCTATTTATGATTGTTAGGCTTTAGCTCACAGACCAGCAGCTAACTGAGAGTCCTGCAACCACAATTTAGAGCTAGAAAGAACCTTAACGTTTATTTATTCCAACGTCCTCTAACCCCTCATTAACAGAAGCACTAGAGGCTTTGGTTTTCTACTGCTGCTGTAACATATTATGACAAATTTAGCAGCTTAAATCACCCATTTATTATTTCACAACTCTGTAGGTCAGAAATCTAGGCAGGCTCACCCGGGAATTGTGCTTAGAGTCTCACAAGGCCAAGTCAAGGTATTGGCTGGCCTCGGCTCTTATCTGGGGGGCTCTAGAGGAGAATCTGCTTCTAGGCTTATTCGGGTATTGGCAAAAAATCAGTTCTGTAAGGTTCTGGGGACTGAGTCTCATTTTCTTGCTGGCCTTCAACTGGGATTTGTTCTCAGCCCCTCGAGGCCACTTGAATTCCTTTTGAACACTGTGCTTTGAATGTATCTGACTTCACCTTCTGCATACCTCTTTTGCTTTTAAGGGCTTATGTGATTATACTGGGCACACCCAGATAATCCAGGATAATATCCCTATTTTATATTCAACTGATTAATAACTTTAATTCCTTTTGCCTTAACTTTTTTTTGCCTTTTGCCTTCCTTGATTCCTTAACAATCCCAGGAATTAGGTTATGGATGGGCCTTAGGGGCCCATTATTCTGCTTTTCAAAGTCCCTGAGAAATTAAATGATGCGTCTGAAGTCATTCAGTTAGTAGCAGGAACTCATTCCAATACACTACACGTTGTCTCTTGCTGACATATAATCATTGCTCATGCTAAATAGCATTTTAGTAATCATCAGTTCAATGCTTGCAAATGGGCTCACTGTTAGTAAAAGTGTCCTGTAATTTACTCTTATGCACAACTCACAAGTGATGCTCATAAAACTGCTTAACAAGCTAAATGTAGCATCTCAATCATGTCCAGTACTACTAGCCTTATATAAAATGGTAAACATGAATTATATTCTGGAGACACATGGCTCAACTAAATAAAATATTAGTTCCAATAATTCTTCAAAATTAATAATAGCCAAAATCTATCGAATGCTTACTATGTCCCATGAATATTACATGAATTACTGTACTTAATCCTCAGACATATAGGTATGTTCCTTCTATACACAATTTGTTCAAGGACTTTTTTTATCATGAAAGGATATGGTAACTTGTCAAACACTTTTTCTGCACCTAGGGAAAATCATGATTTTTTACATTTATATGCAGTTGAGATACAATATTGTATTAGTTTCAGATGTACAATATAGTGATTATATACATTACAAAGTGATCACCATGCTAAATCTAGCTACCATCTGTCACTATATAATGTACTATATATCATTAACTGTATTCCCTATGCTGAATATTGTATCCCTGAGTCTTATTTATTTTATAACTAGAAGTTTGTATATTTTAAACTCCACCTATTTTCCCCATTCCTCACATAAAAAATCATGATTTTTACCTTTCATTCTATTAGTGTACTGTATCACATTTACTGTTTTGCATATATTGAACCATCCCTGCATCCCAGGGATAAATCCCACTTGGTCATGCTGTTTAGCCATTTTAATGTGTATTGATTTCAGTTTGCTAATATTTTATTGAGAATGTTTACATATATATTAAGACTATAGGTCTATAGTTTTCTTGTATCTGGCTTTGTTATCAGGGTAATGCTGGCCTAGTAAAATGAGTTTTGAAGTGTTCCCTCTTTTCATTTTTTTGGAAGAGTTTGAGAAGTATTGGTATTAATTTTTCTTTGAATATTTGGCAGAATTCACCAGTCAAGCCTTCTGATCCTTGGCATTTCTGTATTGGGAGGTTTTTGATTACTGATGAATCTCCTTACTCATTATTGTTCTGTTCAGATTTTCTATTTCTTCCTCATTCAGTCCTGGTAGGTTGTATGTTTCTAAGATTTTATCCATTTCTTCTAGGCTATCCAATTTGTTATCATATAATTGTTCATAATATTCTCTTATAATTCTTTATATTTGTGTGGTGTCAGCTATAATGGATCCTTGTTCATTTCTTTTTTAAAAATTTTTTTAGTGTTTATTTATTTCTGAGACAGAGAGAGACAGAGCATGAGTAGGGGAGGGGCAGACATAGAGGGAGACACAGAATCAGAAGCAGGATCCAGGCTCTGAGCTGTCAGCACAGATTCTGACACGGGGCTCAAACTTACAAACCATGAAATCATGACCTGAGCCGAAGTCAGTCGCTCAACCAACTGAGCCACCCAGGCACCCCTCCTTGTTCATTTCTGATTTTATTTGAGTCTTGTCTCCTTTTTTTCTTAGTCTAAAGTTGTATCAATTTTGTTTATCTTTAAAAAAAAACACCTCTTCATTTCATTATCTTTTCTATTGTTTTTCTGGTCTCTACTTCATTTATTTCTTCTCTAATCTTTGTTACTTCCTTTCTTCTGCCAGCTTTTAGCTTAGTTTGCTTTTCTTTTTCTAGTTCCTTGAACTATGAAGTTAGTTGTTTATTTGCAATCTGTTTTCTTAATATGTGCATGTATTGCTATAAACTTCCCTCTCAGAACTGTTCTTGCAGCATCCCACAGACTGGGGGGGAGGGGTGTTTCCATTTTCATTTGTTTTGAGATATTTTTTGTTCCTCTTTTGATTTCTTCTCTGACCCATTGGTTGTTTCAGAGTGTGTTAATTTCATACTCCTGTTGAACATTTGTAGATTTTCCTGCTTTCCTCTTGTTGCAGACTTCTAATTTCATACCATTGTGGATGTAAAAGATAACTAGTATGATTTCAATCTTCTTAAATTTGTTAAAACTTGTTTTGTGATATTATCTATCCTGGAGAATATTCCATGTGCACTTAAGAAAAATGTATATTCTGCTGCTGTTGGATGGAATGTTCTTCTATAAATGTTTATTGGGTCCATTTGGTGTAACATATGGTTCAAGTCCAAAGATTCCTTGTAGTTTTCTGTCTGGATTGCTGAAAGTAGGGTACTGAAGCCTGCAATTATTATTTTTCAAGTCTTTCATTTCCATCACTTCCTTCCATTTTCTATACTGGAAGCTCTGAGAACAAGACTCCTTATTTGTATAGTTTATGGCAAGAACTTTTTAAAATAGTTCATGGCTTTTCTGTGGAAATGTTTTAAAAAAAAAGATAAGTCCTGAAGATAGTGTGGGACTGGCAAATTAGTTACTAACATGGTTGGAAAAAAAAGCATATATAGCAAGAGAGCACAGTAATTCAAAACAATGTAATTCTAATGCCAAATATGTAAGTAAGAATAATTTTATATTTATAATCATCTACTTACTAGGCCCTCTTTAGTGACACCAAAATATTCCGTGATTGTATTTGTTTCATAATTATGAGCTATTCTTCCCCATGAGGCAGTGATCTCTTTGAGACCAAGGACTATATATTATTTAATTTTTGTATTTTTAATGCCCAGCAACAAAAATGCTAGTACATAATAAGAACTCAGATGGGAAAGAATGAATTCCCACTATTATCAACCTGACTCAAGTTCTTATCACTTCATATGTGAGCTACCTGCAATGATTCTTAATTGATTTCCCTACCTCTAATCTCACCCCAGTCAACTTCTTGCATATGTTTTCATTAGCATGTCACTACCTTTGAAAACCTCCAGTGGGTCCTGATTTGCCTACAGCATAAAGTCCTTTAGTTTGATTCTCAAGGATTTTCACAAATGACTCCAATGTACCTAACTTTATATCTCATTACACCTTTTATATAAAATGTACGCTACAACCTCTCTGATCCATTAGTCATCATATTCTGAACAGATGATGCTGTCCTCCTATCTACTCACTACAAATGTCCTTAACTCCTCCTTTCCACTTTATTAAATTCTCTCCCATCTTCAAAGCCCAGCTGAAGTCTCACAGTCAAAGAACTCTTTCTGACGTTCCCAGTCTATAATGATCTATGCCTCTTCTGAATTCCTACACTAATTTGGCAGTTATCCCCATTTTCTATGTGCTATCTTATATTGTTATCTTTACACATACACTCTTTCCAATAAGGCTTGTAAGTTCCCTAAAAGAAGTGCCTATGCCTTCCATATGCTGCTCTTTACATAAAAGATGCTAAATTGGACTAAATTAATGTCTCTAAACCTGCCTTGTGCTCACATTTTTGCTCACTCTAATCTTCCTGCCAGGAATTCCTAATTCATTCACCTATACAAATCTTATACATTCTCTAAGTCCCTATCTCTTCCACTTAGCATTCTCTGATCAATGGAGCCTACAGTGATCTTTCGCTCCTCCTTCTAAATTTATATAGGATTTATCACCTATACCATGCATTTCTCATTTCCTGCATTTTATTGTCAGTTAACTGATCATATATATGCTTAACTTGCTGTGGCAGACTGTAAATTCATTAGAGGAATGTCTATTTCTTTTTTTAATTTCTTTAAATGTTTATTTATTTTTGAGAGAGAGAAACAGAGCACAAGCGGGGGAGGGGCAGAGAAAGAGGGAGACAGAATCTGAAATAGGCTCCAGGCTCTGAGCGGTCAGCACAGAACCTGACGCAGGGCTCGAACTAACAAACCCTGAGAGCATGACCTGAATCAAAGCCAGTCACTCCACAGACTGAGCCACCCAGGTGCCCAGAGGAATGTCTGTTTCTTATGTTTCTTTTTATCTCCAACCAGACCCCATACAACATGCTGCATCAGGCAAAATTTTTGTTGATAAAATGAACTTAAATGTATCCAATGTGCTAAGGAAAATCCAACTCTTGTCTCCAAGAAGCAATAAACCTTAAAAATCCCTTCAATTCCTCTTCCCATCTCAAGTACCCTAAAACCAAACCCCCGGGGGGGGGGGGGGAAGAAAACACATAAACCAATGATCCAAACCACATACAGTGAAAATGCAAGAACTGAATACATATTCTGTACCACCTTCCTTTCCTATAAAATGGAACTATTTTTTCTAACAATAAACTCATTAAAATTTTTTATTAGAATAAACAATTCTAACAGATTCCCTACAAAGTATGTTGTTTGGATACTTGACCTGAAATGGGAGAGGAGATGAAAGATCTATGGTGATAATTCTTGCCAACAGAGAGCTTTGACAGTGGCTGTTAGATGAGAATATCCATGCAAACATGATTAAATTAAATCCCAAGAGCCAGTGATGTTTGCTTTTACTTCCTAGTGTCTGGTGACAACCTTTTAGATCTATCCCAGGAAGGAATTAGTGTTGAGAGTATTAGGTCTTCAATATTATATCTGTCTCTTTCTCCAGATTTTCAGGATATTATCTCACTCATCTCAGCATGCCATTTGTGCAACCCATTCAAGTACTTGTTATTATATTATCAGAAGAGTAAATTTCATTTAAATGTATGATTTAAAAAATATGCTGCATCCCCAAATATAACTTTATTATATATTAGAGCCAAAAAAATTTTTGGAGGTAAGTCATTTTTATTTTATAATGTTAATCCATGGAAAAATAATATTTACTGTATGAAATTTTTTCTAAACAGAACTTTTCTGGAATTCATTCATTGTGTAGAATTGAGAGAGCTCTAAAAATTTTATTGTAATATTCAACAGTGAGTTCAAAAACTGTTGATAAAACATCAGGTCTTTTATAACAGGAAGGTTGAGAACAAAGTAGTTAATCTACAAGGTTTTTTGGTCTTTCTTTTTACTTGAGCCTAAACAAACTGCTTTCCCTATATCTAATTGTGACTTCCAAAAATTCTGATCCTGACTTTAGAAGCTTGATTTTGCTTCTCTCTATTCTTCTTTTTTTTAGTTTATTTATTTATTTTGGGAGAGAAAGAGATGGCATGAGCGGGGGAGGGGCAGAGAGAGAGGGAGACAATCCCAAGCAGGCTCTGCACTCTGAACACAGAGCCCTACACAGGGCTCAAACCCACGAAAACTGTTGCAATTATGACCTGAGCTGAAACCAACAGTTGGATGCTTAATCAACTGAGCCACCCAGAGTCCCCGCTTTTCTCTATTCTTGATTTTAGTTTGGCAATGTCAATCTGATCTCCTACAATCTTGTTCAAATTTTTTTTCTGTTGCATAGACATTTCTAGATCACTTTATCTCAAGGTTTCTGCCTCTATCTTGGAAGTCTCATTCCAATTCAAAATCTCTTAGTTTGATTATGTGATTCAGTATTCTTATTACTGGAATGAACAGTAACTGATTAACCCCACCTAAGCAGTACAAAAGAAAGGGTCTGAGCCTTTTTTGCCAATAACAAGATAAAGTGATCTATGTTAAAATTACAACTAAGAAAAAGCATGTACTAATACAGACAAGGAGTTGAAGGAAAGAAAAAACTAATACAGACAAGGAGTTCAAGGAAAGAATAAACTAAATACAGATTATTTGTTAGGATAATAAAACTAGATATGATCTTTTTCTTTTCATTTTTTATTATAATCATATGTTTACAGAGTAAAAAATAAAATAGATAAAAATTCTGAAAGGAAGGAATTAAAGCTCAAGGTGAGAAGCCAGTAATAGAAACTTAGCTGTTGTAAAAGAGTTCAGGTCCCCTAGGTTTATAAATGAGACTTATAAGTTACAGATGTCTTTAAGAAAATTACAGAAAACTGAAGGGGTAATGAAAACTAGAGAAGGAAAACTTTGATTTTGTTTTACAAAGAGAGCAGTAGAGGGGCACTTGTGTGGCTCAGTCAGTTAAGTGTCCAACTCCTGATTTCAGTTAAGGTCATGACCTCAGGGTCATGAGATAAAGCCCAGCACTGGGCTCCATGCTGAGCACAGAGCCAGCATAAGATTCTCTCTCTCCCTCTCCCTCTCTCTGTCTTTCCACCCACCCCTTTAAAATGAATGAATGAATGAATAAATAAATAAACGAATGCAGTAGAGTCCTAAATTTGGCTACTCACAGTGTGGTCTACAGACCAACAGCATCAGCATCACATGGAAAGCTTATTAGAAACGCAGATCTCAAGCCTCATTCCAGACCTACTGAATTAGAATCTCTATTTTAACAAGATCTTGAGCTAATCATATACACATTAAAGTCTGAGAACCATTAACAAAACATCAAGGATTTATTCAGAAAAGGGCACGCAAATTCAACTTACTTTATCTTTTGACAAGTTTACTTAAATGATAAAGTCAGAGAGTAAACAGACATAACCTAACAATTTCAGGAAAATGACTCATAATAACAGAGTATCAAGCCATCTAACTGTTTTTCTAGAATGTAAAGCATATGTTCTTCCCTTATCTTAGCACCACATAGTACCAGGATCTCATAAGTGGATAGCCTAGAATTCTCTACACTCTGACTTCTAATAAAGCTTGACTGTAAGAGGTGAAATTAAAAAAAAATCACTTAAGAGACATGGTATTTCCATCCATTCATCAATGCATTCAATATTTTATCCATGGGGCACCTGGGTGGCTCAGTAGGTTAAGCATCCAACTTCGGCTCAGATCATGATCTCGCGGTTTGTGAGTTCAAGCCCTATGTCAAGCTCTGTGCTCACAGCTCAGAGACTAGAGCTTGCTTTGTATTCTGTGTTTCCCTCTCTCTCTGCCCCACCCCCCTCTCACACTCTTGTCTCTCTTAAAAAAAAATGAACATTAAAAAAAAATTTTTAAATTTTATCCTTGCATCAAGGTAGATCATCAGAAGCTTAGATCTGTACTACATTAGCTTATAGTACATAGCAGGACTGCATTCACTTTCTAACAGTTAATGCTCTGCACACTTAGCTCTTAGCTTTAATTGCTAAAACAAACTTCTATACATAAAATATACTTATGCTTTTGCTATAAAATTATCATTGTCCATTATATAATGCAACTTCCTATACTGTCTACAGATGCCAAATATGTAACATAAATGAGTGAAATAGACTGTAAGAAAAAGCAACTGCCAGATACATAATGAACCTTTAGTATTAACTAAACAATGGTATAAGTATGTTAACATAGTACAAATAGGTAAGAAAATAGAAGCTATACTTTAACTTTGAAATTTAAAAATAAATATACTTAATTTACCAAATTTTTCTTCTGACTTTGATTTCTCTGTTGATTGGGAAATAGAAAGCTGAAATTCTTTCTTCTCTCTCTTTTATACCAATATGTCAATATTCATATGGCTGATAGGGAAAAAGTAGGTGCCTACATGAAAATCTGGGTACTGTCATCAAGAGAAAAGTGGAATGAACGACTGACAGCCGATCAAGAGCAATTAATGTCCACTACATCTGATATGCTAAAGTTGTCTAATTAGAATTCAATACCACACTACACTACAGTTCAATTTGTAGTTCTTCATTCACGTTAGTATTAATTGAGAAAGTCAAAATAAATAATGTTTTTCATTATCATGATGTTGGAAATGAGAAAACATTTTAAGAATTCAATCTTTGAATATGTAGTTAAGGTAATCATTTCTATCTCTGGAAACCAATTTCAGCATAGAAAAGTGAGTCAGATTATTCTTTGCTAAATGAGTTTCCCAAAGAAATTACTTCACTAAGAACATATGAATTACAATTTACATTTGTGTAATTACTTATGAATGCATTTGCAGAGGCAGATTCAGAGTGTTTATATGGGTTGTCATATTCACCAAAGAGGTCAAGTCTTTGAGCGAAGGCAGAGATTTTTCCCATGGATGACATGAACAAGTTGAATTCTTTCAACAGTTCCAAAAATATTAGTACCTTGTCATGAATGCTATATCACACAAATCTCCCCTTCAGGACTGAAGTATTTATTTCCAGGTGACTCTTTAGGAACTACCCTTGAAGAGAGCCATCTCACCCAAGGTTATGCCCCCTTTCCAGGGCAGCTGACATCCAAGACTACTTAACACTGGCCTTCAAGACATACCATCTTATTCTAACTGAAAACAATTCTGAAGGGCCATCCCAGCTTCAGAGTTCCCCATGGGGTAAGCTGAAGCCTTCTAACTTTAAATTAGCCCAATTTCTCCCCTTATCTAGTTTAGTCTCCTTTTCTTCCCCTCATAGGTATTGATCCTAAGAGCCCTCCTTTATAAGCTATCTGCACACTAACCACCATCTTAAAATTTGCTTCTAGGGCAACACGAGCTTTGACAGCATCTCATCCAATAAGCCCCCTAACCTCTAAGAAATAGATGCAAGTTTTCCTTCCGCTTCTATTTTTTGGAACAGTTTAAGAAGAATAGGTATTAACTCTTCTTTAAATGTCTGGTAGAATTCCTCCTGAGAAGCCATCTGGCCCTGGACTTTTCTCTGTTGGGAGATTTTTGATTACTGATTCAATTTCTTTGCTGATTATGGGTCTGTTCAAATTTTCTATTTCTTCCTATTTCAGTCTTGGTAGTTTGTATGTTTCTAGGAATTTGTCCATTTCTTACAGATTGCCCAGTTTGTTGGCATATAATTTTTCATAATATTCTCTTATAATTATATTTTGACACAGGCACACTTTGTACATTAAACACAGAAATCTTTTACTTCCATCACAAAGAAATTTGTTCTTTCTCATTTTAAAATGTCCTCTCAGGCTAGCTTACATTCTCTCATTTTTTTTTTAATTTTTTTTAACGTTTATTTATTTTTGAGACAGAGAGAGACAGAGCATGAACGGGGGAGGGGCAGAGAGAGGGAGACACAGAATCTGAAACAGGCTCCAGGCTCTGAGCCATCAGCCCAGAGCCCGACACGGGGCTCGAACTCACAGACTGTGAGATCATGACCTGAGCTGAAGCCGGCCGCTCAATCGACTGAGCCACCCAGGCGCCCCACATTCTCTCATTTTTGAAAGAGATGTGTGTGCCATAAACATTTAATTTCCTCTTATATTTGCTATAAAAATAATAACACAAAAAAAGATAAATGACAACTTGACACATAGGTTAAGGTAGAAAATAAAGAAGTGTGGGGACTATGTCAAACTGGAGAATACATGCCCCATGTCTAAAGATAGCAATAGCCATTTAGCCCCAAATGATTGTTGCTTAGTGGGAAATATTGGCCAAGTGTTTCCAGATCTTTCAATTTTTTTCAAGAAGTCAGAAACCCTGATTTTCATGTGAAATTGTTAAATATTGGCAATTAATTCATCCCTATGCAACACATCTCTGGCCACACCCACCCAGCTCATGGTTCACTGATTTGCAAACTCTTTCCTATGTGATAGATTCCTTTAGAATGTAGAATTGGGAAAAAATGTTTGTCACTCTTAAAGATAATATTCAGGTAATGAGGGATCAAAGAAATCCATGAGGCATATATAAAACAAAAACTAAAATAACCAAGTAAGTCCCTCCTTATCAGTAATTTCTTTAAATGTAAATTGATTAAACTCCAATCACAAGGCAGAAATTGGAATAATGAATAAACAGAATCCAGCTACATACTGTTTGGAAGACACTCACTTTAGACCCAAAGATACAAACAGGTAGAAAATGAAACGATGAAGAAAGATATTCTATGCAAATAGTAACCAAAAGTGAGCAGTGGTGGTTATACTAGTATCAGACAAAACTGACTTTAAATCAAAGTTACAAAAGACAAAGAAGGATGTGATGCATTAATTAAAAATCCAATAAAGCAAGAAGATATAACAATTATAAATATTTACATACTTAGTAACAAAGCATCAATTTAAGAGAACTGATGGTAAAACAGCATACTACAATAATAGTTGGAGACTTCAAGACCTCTTCTCAAAAATGAAAAGAACAACCATCGGGCACCTGGGTGGCTCAGTTGGCTGAGCGTCCGACTTCAGCTCAGGTCATGGTCTCACAGCTCGTGAGTTCGAGCCCTGTGTCAAGCTCTGGGCTGACAAACAGCTCAGAGCCTGGAGCCTGCTTCAGATTCTGTATCTCCCTCTCTTTCTGCCCCTCCCCTGCTCACGCTCTGCCTCTGTCTGTCTTTCAAAAGTAAATAAATGTTAAAAAAAAATTAAAAAAAAGAATAGAACAACCAGACAGAAGATAAGTAAAAAATAGAGGATATCAACAACACAATAAACCAACAGACATATACAGCACATTTTACCCAATAACAGAATATACATTCTTCTCAAGTGCACATGGAACATTTTCCAGGATAGATCATAAGTTAAGCCACAAATTTAGTCTCAATAGAGTTTAACAGCTAGACATTATACAAACTACCTTTTCTGACCACAAAAGTATAAAGTTACAAATCAGTAACAGAAGAAAATCTGAAAAAATTCAGAATTTGTAGAAATTAAATAACACACTGGGGCACTTGGGTGGTTCAGTTGGTTAAGTGTCCAACTTGAGCTCAGGTCATGATCTCACAGCTCCTGAGTTTGAGCCTCGCATTGGGCTCTGTGCTGACAGCTCAGAGCCTTGGAACCTGCTTCAGATTCTGTGTCTCCCTCTCTCTGCCCCTCCCCTGCTCATGCTCTGTCTCTCTTTCTCTCTCTCTCTCTCTCAAAAATAAATAAACATTAAAAAAATTATTTAAAAAGTTAAACAACACACTTAAGCAAGCAATGAAATGAAGAAGAAATCACAAGGGAAATTAGAAAATAGTTAAGACTGAATGAAAATGAAAATACAAATTACCAAAACTTACAAAAAACAGAAAAAGCCAGGTTAAGTGAGATATTTATGTCTATAAATGCTTATATTCAAAAATAAGAAAGATCTCAAATCAACAACCTAATTTTACAATGTAGCGAATTAGAAAAGAAGAACAAACTAACCACAAAACTGCCAGAAGGAAGGAGATAATAAAATTAGAGCAGAAATAAATGAAATAAAGATCAGAAAAACAATAGAAAAAAAATCAATGAAACTAAGTTGGTTTTTTTGCAAAGACAAACAAAAGTGATGACAAATCTTCAGCTAGGTTAAGAAAAAAAGACAGAAGACTTGAATAAAATCAGAAATGAAAGAAAAAAATTACAACTAATGTCTCAGAAATTAAAAGAATTATAAAGGACTATTATGAAAACTCATATACCAAATTGGAAAACCTAGAGAAATTCATGAATTCCTAAAAACATAACCACCTACTAAGCCTGAATCATTAAGAAATAGAAAACCTGGGGTGCCTGGGTGACTCAGTTGGTTGAGTGTCCGACTTTGGCTCGGGTCATGATCTCATGGCTTGTGAGTTCGAGCTCTACATCAGGCTCTGTTCTGATAGCTCAGAGCCTGGAGCCTGCTTCAGATTCTGTCTCCAACTCTCTCTCTGTCCCTCTCCTGCTCATGCACTGTCTCTCTCTCTCTCAAATATAAATAATAATAATAATAATAATAATAAAGAAAATCTGACAGACCTAGAACTAGTAAAGTGACTGAAGCAGTAATCAACAATCTCCCAACAAAGAAAAGCTCAGGATCACATGGCTTTACTCCCAAATTCTACCAAATATTTAAAGAATTAATGCCATCCTTCTCAAAGTCTTGTAAAAAATTGGGGAGAAGGAAACACTTTGAAACTTATTAATGAAGCCAGTATTACCCTGATATCAAACAACAATAAAAAGAAAATACAAATGGAATTTTTTTCAAAAGTGGAACAAAAATCCCAAAATTTGTACAGAACCACAAAAGACCAGAAATAGCCAAGGCAATCTTGAGAAAGAAAAACAAAGCTGGAGGTATCATGCTCCTGGATTTTACATAGATACAGTACAATACAATACAGTAATCAAAACAGTACTGACATGAAAACAGACACATAGATCAATGGAACAGAATGGACAGCTGAGAAATAAACCCACACATATTTGGTCAATTAATCTATGGCAAAGGAGGCAAGAATATATAATGGGGGAAAGACAGTCTCGTCAATAAATGGTGTTAGGAAAACTGAACAGGTACATGCAAAAAAATGAAACCGGTCCTTTATCTTATACCATGTACAAAAATAAAGTCAAAATGGATTAAAATCTTGAATATAAGACCTGAAACCATAACGCTCCTACAAGAAAACACTGGCAATAAGCTATTTGACATCAGTCCTAGTGATATTTTTTTGGACCAGACGCCTCAGGCAATGGCAATAAAAGATAAAATTGATTAAGGAAATCACATCAAACTAAAAAGCTTTTGCACAGTGAAGAAAACCGTCAACAAAATGAAAATAGAACCTACTGGCTAAGAAACTATATTTGCAAATCACACATCTGATAAGGGGTTAATATCCAAAACATATAAAGAACTTATACAACTTGATGTTAAAAAAGTAAACTGTATTAAAAATGGGCAGAGGACTTGTATAGACATTTTACCAAAGAAGACAAACAGATCAGTAAGCACATCAAAAGATGCTCAGTATCACTGATCATTAGAGAAATGCAAATGAAAACCACAATGAGATATCACCTCACACCTGTCAGATTGGCTATTATCAAAATGACAAAAAATAAAAAGGGTTGGCAAGGATGTAGAGAAAAAGGAATCTTTATATACTGTTGGAGGGGATGAAAATCAAGGCAGCCACTATGAAAAACAGTATGAAGTTTCCTCAACAAATTAAAAATAGAACTACCCTACAATCCTGCAATTACACTTCTGAGGATCTGAAGAAAATGGAAACACCAATTTTTTTTTTAATGTTTATTTTTGAGAGAGCGAGAGAGAGAGCAAGCACATGCAAGAAAGAGCACAAGCGGGAAGGGGCAGAGAGAAGACGGGACAGAGGATTCTAAGCGGGCTCTGCTAACAGCAGAGAGCTCAATGTGGGGGTGAAACTCACAACCATGAGATCATGACCTGAGGTAAAGTTGGACACTTAACGAAATGAGCCAACCAAGTGCCCCAAAAACATAATCTGAAGAGAAATTTGAACCATTATCTTCATTGCAGCATTATTTATAAAAGCCAAACTATAAAAACAACCTAAGTGTCCAGTGATGGATGAATGGATAAAGACGTGGTACATTATCTCCAATGGAACACTACCCAGCCATAAAAAAAAATAAAATAAAATTTTGCCATTTGTGACAATGTGGATGGACCTAGAAGGTATCATGCTAAGCAAAATAAGTCAGCGAAAGACTAATATTGTATGACTTCATTTATATGAGGCATCTAAAAAACAACAGAAATGAACAAACAAAACAAACAGAAACAGACTCATTGATACAGGAAACAAACTGTTAGTTACCAGAGTATGACAGTGGAGGGGGTTTGGAGGGTGAGTGAAACAGGTGAAGGGGATTCAGAGGTACAAACTTCCAATCATAAAATAAATAAGTCACAGGGATGTAATAAACAGCATAGGAAATATAATGAATAATAATGTAATAATTTTGCATGGTGACAGATGGTAAGTAAACTAATCACAGGGATCATTTTTCAATGTATAAAAATATCAAATCACTACAATATGTACATTAAACTAATAGGATACTGTATGTCACTCATACTTCAATAAAAAAAAAAAAACTTCTTCCTAAACAAAGACACTACAAGAAAAGAAAACTACAGGCCAGTATTCCTGAAGAATACATATACAAAAAACCTCAACAAAATACTAGTAATAAGGTAATCCTCAACAAAAAAAAAATTAAACAGCATGTTAAAAAGATCATATACCATGACCAAGTGGGATTTATTCCTAGAATACAAGGATGGTCCAACATATAAAAATCAGTAAATGTGATATACCACATTGACAGAATGAAAGATAAAAATCACACAGTCATCACAATAGATGCAGAAAAATAATTTGAAAACTTCAACAAGCTTTCGTAATTAAAACATCCAACAAGCTAAGAATAGAAGGAAACTACCTGAACATAGTAATATGAAAAACCCACAGTGAATCTCATACTCAATGGTAAAACACTAAAAACTTTTCCTTTAAGACCAGGAACAAGGTAAGGATGTCTGCTTTAGTGACTCCTGTTCAGTACAGTACTGGAAGCCAGAGAAATTAGGCAAGGAAAAGAAATAAAAAGCATCTATCCAAAATGGAAAGTAAGAAATAAAATTATCTCTGTTCATAGATGATATGATCTTATATATAGAAAATGCTAAAGATTCTACAAAAAAACTATTTTTTTGTTAAGGGTTTAAAATTTTTTTTTGATGTTTTTATTTATTTTTGAGACAGAGAGAAAGCACAACCTGGAGAGGGGTAGAGATAGAGGGAGACAGGAACTGAAGCGGGCTCCACAATAACAGCAGAGAGCCCAATGTGGAGCTCAAACTCAGGAGTGCCTTGAGATCATGACCTGAGCCAAAGTCAGATGCTTAGCCGTCAAGTGAGCCACCCAGGCACCCCTCCACAAAACAAAACAAAACAAAAACAAAAACAAAACCTGTTAAAATAAATAAACGAATTCAGCAAAGTAGCAGCATATAAAATCAATCCACAAAAATCAGTTGCAATTCTATACACTAACAATAAACCATCTGAAAAAAATTTAAGACGGGCGCCTGGGTGGCTCAGTCGGTTTTTGGCTCAGGTCCTGATCACCTAGTCATGGGATGAAGCCCACATCAGGCTCCAAACTTGTGCATGAAGCTTGCTTGCGATTCTCTGTCTCCCTCTCTCTCTGTCCCTCCCCCACTCACACTCTCTCCCTCTCGAAAAAAATAAATAAACATTTAAAAACTTTAAGAACACAGCCCCATTTATAATAGCATCAAGAAAAGAAAAAACTTTAAGAATCAACTCAGCCAGGAGGTAAAGAACATGTACAATGAGAACTATAAGATATTTCTGGGTGCCCGGATGGCTCAGTCAATTAAGCATCCGACTCCTGATTTCAGCTCAGGTCATGATCTCACGGTTCATGAGTTCAAGCCCCACATCAGGCTGTGCACTGACAGTGTGGAACCTGCTTGGGATTCTCTCTCCCTCTCTCTGCCTCTCCCCTGCTCATGCTCTCTCTCTCTCTCTTGCTCAAAATAAATAAGTAAAAGTTAAAAAAGACATTTTTAAACAAAATTAAAGAAGACATAAATAAATGGAAAAACATTCCATGTTCATGGATTGGAAGACTTAATATTGTTAAGATACCAATACTACCTGAAGTAATCTACAGATTCAATGCAATCCCTACCAAAATCCCAATGATGCTTTTTGGCAGAAATAGAAAAATTCATCCTAAAATTCATATGTAATCTCAAAGGACTCTGAATATGCAAAACAATTCTGAAAATAAAAAAGGTGAAGGACTCACACTACCTGATTTTAACACTCAATACAAACATAAAGTAATAAAAACAGAATGGTACTGGCATAAAGATAGACATACAAAGCAATAGAACAGAATAGAAAACCCAGAAATAAACTCTCACATATAAGGTCAAATGATTTTTAACAAGAGTGCCAAGACAATTCAATGGGGAAAAGATAGTTTTCTCAACAAATGATGCTGTGAAAACTGGGTAGCACATGCAAAAGAATTAAGTTGGAACTTTGTCTCACACCATATAGAAAAATGATCTCAAAATGGATCCATGACCTAAATGTAAGACATAAAAACTATGAAACTCTCAGAAGAAAACATAGGGGAAATCATATTATATTTGGCAAAGATCTCTCAGATATGACACTAAGAGAATAGGAAATAAAAGGGGAAAAAAACACAAATTGGATTTCATGAAAAAAAATTTTTTTTAATTTTAATGTTTATTTATTTTTGAGAGAGAAAGAGACAGAGCACGAGTGGGGGAGGGGCAAAGAGAGAGGGAGACACAGAATCTGAAGCAGGCTCCAGGCCTGAGCCTTTTCTCTAAAGATGAAATAGGCCAAAATCACATGAAAAGATGGTCAACATCACTAGTCATTAGGGAAATGCAAATCAAAACTATACGAGATACCACTTCACACCTATTGGGATAACTACTACAAAAAAACAAAACAAAACAAAACAAAACAAGTGTTGGCCGAAATTTGGAGAAATTGGAACCCTTGTGCCCTATTGCTGAGAACGTAATATGTACACCCACTGTGAAAACAGTATGACGATTCCTCAAAAAATTAAAAATTACCATATTATCCAGCAACTCCACTTCTGAATATACACACAAAAAAACTGAAAGCAAATTCTCAAAGATTTTTTTTTACACCCCCATTCATCGCAGCATTATCCACAATAGCTAAAATGTGGAAGTTTTACCTTCCATCAGCTGATGAATGGATAAGCAAAATGTGGCACATACACATACAATAAAATCTTCCTCAGCCTTAAAAAGAAAGCAAATTCTTTATATATAAAGCATCCAACTCTTGATTTCAGCTCAGGTCATGATCTCGCAGTTCATGGGTTCGAGCCCCACATTGAGCTCTGTGCTGGTGGCATGTGCCTGCTTGGGATTCTCTGTCTCTCCCTCTCTCTCTGCCCCTCCCCCAATTGTGCTGTCTCTGTCTCTCTCGAATAAAGAAACTTTAAAAAAAATACTGGAGGGTTGCCTGAGTGGTTCAGTTGGTTGAATGTCTTGCTCTCTATTTTGGTTCAGGTCATGATCCCAGGGTCATGGTATCAAGCCCCACATTGGGCTCCATGTTGAGCGTCAAGCCTGCTTAAGATTCTCTCTTTCTCCCTCTTTCCCTCTCCCCGGCTTGCTCTCTCTCTCTCTCTCTCTCTCTCTCTCTTAAAAAAATTACTGGAGGGGTGCCTGGGTGGCTCAGTCGGTTAGGTGTCTGATTTCAGCTCAGGTCATGATCTCACAGCTTGTGAGTTCAAGCCCCGCATCGGGCTCTGTGCTGACAGCTCAGAGCCTGGAGCTTGCTCAGATTCTGTGTCTCCCCCTCTCTCTCTCTGCCCCTCCCCCACTCGCTCTGTCTGTCTCTCTCTCTCTCTCTCTCTCTCTCTCTCTCTCTCTCAAAAATAAATAAAAACATGGCACAAAAACAGACACATAGACCAATGGAATAGAATAGAAACCCCAGAACTAGACCCACAAACGTATGGCCAACTCATCTTTGACAAAGCAGGAAAGAACACCCAATGGAAAAAAGACAGCCTCTTTAACAAATGGTGCTGGGAGAACTGGGCAGCAACATGCAGAAGGTTGAAACTAGACCACTTTCTCACACCATTCACAAAAATAAACTCAAAATGGATAAAGGACCTAAATGTGAGACAGGAAACCATCAAAACCTTAGAGGAGAAAGCAGGAAAAGACCTCTCTGACCTCAGCTGTAGCAATCTCTTACTCGACACATCCCCAAAGGCAAGGGAATTAAAAGCAAAAATGAATTACTGGGACCTTATGAAGATAAAAAGCTTCTGCACAGCAAAGGAAACAACCAACAAAACTAAAAGGCAACCAACGGAATGGGAAAAGATATTTGCAAATGACATATCGGACAAAGGGCTAGTATCCAAAATCTATAAAGAGCTCACCAAACTCCACACCCGAAAAACAAATAACCCAGTGAAGAAATGGGCAGAAAACATGAATAGACACTTCTCTAAAGAAGACATCCGGATGGCCAACAGGCACATGAAAAGATGTTCAGCGTCGCTCCTTATCAGGGAAATACAAATCAAAACCACACTCAGGTATCACCTCACGCCAGTCAGAGTGGCCAAAATGAACAAATCAGGAGACTATAGATGCTGGAGAGGATGTGGAGAAACGGGAACCCTCTTGCACTGTTGGTGGGAATGCAAATTGGTGCAGCCGCTCTGGAAAGCAGTGTGGAGGTTCCTCAGAAAATTAAAAATAGACCTACCCTATGACCCAGCAATAGCACTGCTAGGGATTTATCCAAGGGATACAGGAGTACTGATGCATAGGGCCACTTGTACCCCAATGTTCATAGCAGCACTCTCAACAATAGCCAAATTATGGAAAGAGCCTAAATGTCCATCAACTGATGAATGGATAAAGAAATTGTGGTTTATATACACAATGGAATATTACGTGGCAATGAGAAAAAATGAAATATGGCCTTTTGTAGCAACATGGATGGAACTGGAGAGTGTGATGCTAAGTGAAATAAGCCATACAGAGAAAGACAGATACCATATGGTTTCACTCTTATGTGGATCCTGAGAAACTTAACAAGAACCCATGGGGGAGGGGAAGGAAAAAAAAAAAAAAGAGGTTAGAGTGGGAGAGAGCCAAAGCATAAGAGACTGTTAAAAACTGAGAACAAACTGAGGGTTGATGGGGGGTGGGAGGGAGGAGAGGGTGGGTGATGGGTATTGAGGAGGGCACCTTTTGGGATGAGCACTGGGTGTTGTATGGAAACCAATTTGTCAATAAATTTCATATAAATAAATAAATAAATAAATAAATAAATAAATAAATAAATAAATAAATAAATACATTAAAAATTTTTTTTAATTACTGGCAAATATGTATCAATTGTATATAAGAAAAAATTTTGTGTTCCAGCTTTGTAAAAACATGATGTTATCATCATCATCTCCTCTTCCATAGATATTCTATAAAAGGCTGAATGACTTCTCATCCAAAAGTCGTGTGTCAGGTAGGAGATCGGTCTGCAACAATGGTTGGCAAGCTATATAGTTGCAGGCCAAATCTAAACAGCGACCGGTTTTTATAAATAAAGCTCTATCACAGTCACTTCCATTTATTTACAGATTTTCTGTGGCTACTTTTTTCTCACACTACAACAGCAGAGTAAAGTAGGTGTGACAGAAACTTTATGCCTTACAAAGGCTAAAATATTCACTACCTCACCCTTTATAGATAGTTTACTAACTGACCTAAAATAGTGGTTCTCAGAACCACCTGAAGAACTAATAAAAAATAGAGGTCAGGGCTTACTGGAATAAGGTAGAGCTTGATCTCTATATTTTTATAAAGTACCCTAGTGAACATTTTTGATAAGTTTTATTGAGGTATAATTCCCATACCATACAATGCATCAATTTAAAGTACACAATTCAGTGGTTTTTAATATATACACAGAGTTGTGCACACATTACCCAATCAATTCTAAAACATTTCCATCACGTCAGAAAGAAGTGCCATACCCAATAGCAGTCTCTCCCCATCTTCCCCAACTCTCACAGCCCTAGGCAACCACTTGTCTACTTCCTGTCTCTATAACTGCATCTATTCTGGAAATATCATATAAATGGAATGAAACAATATGTGATCTTTGTGACTGGCTTCTTGCACTTGGCATCATGTTTTTAAGGTTCATCCATGTTATAACATGTATCAGTATTCTGTTTCTTTTTATTTTTCTTAATATTTTTAAATTTTTCTTATTTACTTTTTTTTGAGTTTATTTATTTATTTTGAGGGGAGAGGGGCAGAGAGAGGGGGAGAGAGAGAATCCCAAGCAGGCTCCGTGCTGTGCAGAGCCCAATGTAGGGCTCAAACCCACAAACTGCAAGATCATCACCTGAGCTGAAATCAAGGGCCAGACGCCCAAAAGACTGAACCACCCAGGCACCTCTTAAGTTTTTATTTTAATTTCAGTTAGTTAATGTACAGTGTTATATTAATCTCAAGATGTACAATAGAGTAATTCAACACTTCCATACGTTACACCATTTATTGGCAAATGATATTCCATGATATGGGTATACCACATTTTGTTTGCCTATTCATCAGTTATTAGATATTTTGGTTGTTTCCACATTTGAGTATTAGGAATAATATTGTTATGAACATTCACATATAAGTGTTTTATGGACATACTTTTTCTATTTAACTCAGGAGTGGAATTGCTGGGTCAAATGGTAACTATTTAACTTAGTGAGGAACTAACAGTTTCCAAAGCAACTGCCCAATTTTACATTCCCACCGTCAGTGTATGAGGGTTACAATTTCTCTATATCCTTGCCAACATATGTGATTATCTGTCTTTTTGATAATAGCCATCCTACTGGTTCAAAGTGGTTTCTCATTGTGGTTTTGATTTGCATTGCCCTGATGGCTAATGATGTTGAACATTGTTTCAAGTGCTTATTCCTCAGTAATTCTGAGGCACACTTAAGTTTGGGAACGATTAAGAAGTCTTTATGTACTTTAAGGTCCCTTTTGACATTAATGGTAACATAAAGACAGAGCCAGAGAGGTGTATTACTCATAGAACTGCACTCGTTCATGCCTTCCTGTTCCACATGACACTGCCCTGTAGGTTAACCTAGGCCTAACTCCTGTTTTATAAAGCACCAACTACCTTATTCCTTTTTCATTTTATTTCTTTTTCAAAATTTTAATGTAAATTTTAAAATTAACTTGACTATTGATTGTTTAAATCATTAATCAAGCAGTTCCATCTTCTAATTTTATCAGCATAATGGCAGATATGGTGCTATGTGAATATGGATGGATATAAATGAGTATATTCAATACATATTAATAGAAACCTTAAAAAATGTTAGTCTTTAGAGAAAAGAAAATCAATTCTGTACCTTTCATGATCCATCAGCAGTTTAGCAACGTTCAGACAAAAGTCTAGAGACATGTCAAGATGTAGTATTTCCATGACAGCTAAAAAAGAGAAGATGAAATAATCATATCAGTTTCATTTCTGAGGAAACTTAGCTATTTTCAGTAACTTTCCTTTGTTAAAAATCTACTTTCTAAACGTTTGCCATACACCACATCTTGCCTAATAATTTATCAAAATCTTTTGGGGCATCTGGGTGGTTCAGTAGGTTAAGCACCAGACTTCAGCTCAAATCATGATCTCACAGTTCATGGGTTCGAGCCCCACATTGGGCTCTACGCTGACAGTGTGAAGACTGTTTGGGATTCTCTCTCTCTCTCTCTCTCTCTCTCTCTCTCTCTCTCTCTCCCCCCCCCCACCCCACTAGCTCTTTCTCTCTCAAAATAAATAAACTTTAAAAAATCTTTTTATAAAGACATCCAATGCTAGAGTGTAGTGAAACAGGTACTCTTCTAAGGATGTTAAAGTAACTTGATACAATCTTTTTGAAAAGCAGTTTGGTAATACTATATGCTATGAACACAGTGGTTAAAAGCTTGAGACTTGAAATCAGATAGACTTATATTTGAAACCACTTGCCACCTATATGGTTATAGGCCATATAGGCTATAGTTTTTTCTGAGCCTTAGTTTTGTCATCTGTAAAATGGGGAATATATCACCACTTAGGTCTGTTGAGAGTGTTACATGAGATAATGAATGAAAATTACATAGTAAAACACCTAGAACTTAGTAAGACTCAGTAAATGACACCTGTTGTTGTTATTATGTATCCTCTCTAATGCAGAAAGTATACTTCTGAAAAGTCATCGGAAATATGGGAAGATGTTTATAAGCAAAGATATTAAAATCAGTGTAGATATAATAACAATAAAAAGGAAATATATTCTCAAATGTCCACTATAGGCAGATGATAAACTATTAATGAAACTATTAAAAGTGTTGAATATGAAATAACATAGAAAAACTGAATATGCACTAATATGAAAAATGTTTATAAGACTAGTAAGTAAAAAAATCAGAAAATAAAGCCTGCATGTATTATATGGTCAAAATTCTATAAAACAAACAAATTTAACCAAAATAGAAAAATGCTGAAATCAAATGATCAAACTGCCAGAAGTGATTGTGTTCAGATTATTTATATACCAAATAACTAACAAGTGTATTCTCTGTGCCAGGAACTATGATCAGTGCTAAGAACCCAGTAGTGGACAAAACACAAAAATCCTTATTGTACAGGAATTGTACAGTGAATGATGAAGACTATGAATATCTTTTCCATAGTCTCATGGAATGCATACGGACAACTTTTCCAAAAGTTCTCTTTAATGCGTGTTGCTACTCTTTCATAATAAAAAAAATTGTATATTTTTTCATTTCCACTTTTTTTATTTACAAAAAATACTGGTGAAATGCTAATGCCAGCAGTTAGAGTGACCATTTTATTTTTTTAAGTCTATATGTTCACTTTGAGAGACAGGTAAAGAGTGAGCAGGGGAGGAACAGAGAGAGGGGTAGAGATAGAATCCCAAGCAGGCTCCGCATTTTCAGCGTAGAGTCCCATGCAGGGCTCAATCTCACAAACCATGAGATGATGACATGAGCTGTGACACTTTCCCAATGAGCCATCCAGGTGCCCCAAGATTGACCATTCTGAGTGTAAAGTACTTTCACTAGCAAAGAAATGAACAGACTATAAAAAATGCAAGTTTCATATATTCTCTCAACACAACAAAGTAAAAGATAATTTAATATTTTAAGCTATAGAAAACTTGGATTCAGAGAAGTCTCTTAATTTGTAATCCGACATAGCAACTTCATCACTCTGAATACCAAGAAACTAGATTAAATAAAAACAATCTGGGAATAAAGAATAATTTCATTTTAAGCTCTGCTTTTTATCTGTGTTTTGGTAAAATTTGTAATGGAGAATTCTAATCTAAAATTAATCAACTCTAAAGTAGTTGACTCCAGGGGTGCCTGGATGGTTTAGTCGGTTAAGTGTCTGACTTTGGCTCAGATCATGATCTTGCAGTTCTCAAGTTTGAGCCCCACATCGGGCTCAGTGGTGACAGCTCAGAGCCTGGACCCTGCTTCAGATTCTGTGTCTCCCTCTCTCTCTGCCTCTCTCTCTCTCTCTCTCCCTCTCAAAAATAAATACACATTAAAAAAATTATTGTGGCGCCTGAGTGGTTCAGTCAGTTGAGCATCCGACATCAGCTCAGGTCATGATCTCATGTTCGTGAGTTTGAGCTCCACGTTGGGCTCTGTGCGGACAGCTCAGAGCCTACAGCCTACTTCAGATTCTTTGTCTCCCTCTCTCTCTGTCTTCTCCTGCTCGTGCTCTGCCTCTCTCTCTCTCGAAAATAAACATCAAAAAATTTCATAAAAATATAAAGTAGGTGACTCCAAAAATCTCTCTGGTCTCCCTATATTGTATTGGTTTCAGTAAACCTATTCCTCTAATTGGTTAGTTGATTTGTTTATTCTCCGACTACAAAACAAGTGGAGTTGTCCTCCTGGTTCCTAACATTTTTCAGCCTGTGTATACTGAGATGATACCATTACCTAGAGATACAGAATCCTCTATATATTTCAGCCTGAGGTCTCTTATTGATTAGCTAAAATTTTAGAGGGCACAGAAAGTTAAAGAAACTAAATTAGCACTAAATTTAGAGCTACTACTAAATTTGATTATTGTCCTATTTATTATAAATTGTTATTGTTGGGGCGCCTGGGATGATCTCACAGTTCATGAGTTTGAGCCCCGTATCTGGCTCTCCGCTGATAGCTTCAGATTCTCTGTCCCCTTCCGTCTCTCCTGCTCCCCTGCTCCTGCTCTCTGTCTCTCTCAAAAAATAAACATTAAGGGGCGCCTGGGTGGCTCGGTTGGTTAAGCGTCCGACATCGGCTCAGGTCATGATCTCACGGTCTGTGAGTTCAAGCCCCGCGTCGGGCTCTGTGCTGACAGCTCAGAGCCTGGAGCCTGTTTCAGATTCTGTGTCTCCCTCTCTCTCTGCTCCTCCCCTGTTCATGCTCTGTCTCTGTCTCAAAAATAAATAAACGTTAAAAAAATTTTTTTTAAATAAACATTAAAAAAATTTCAAATTGTTATTGTTTAATGGATAATCAGTTATTATTATACTAGAATATACTTTAATATAGTAAAAATAATGCAGCTCTATAATGCAACTATATTTTTATATAAAATTAAAGCAGGTACACATTAAAATATTTAGAGTCAATTATTTTATGACTAAACATAGTTGAAACACTATTAAGTGGTCAGTGTGCATAGAAAGACTTTTGGTAGTAGTAACAGCAATAATAGCTACAATAATATGTAACATGTTTTGCACACTCTGCACCAGGTATGGTGTGAAATGCTTTATATACATTTTCTCATTGGATTCTCAAACTAACTAATCAGGTAGACATTATTATTATATCTCTTTGAAGATGAAGAAACTGAAGCACAGAAAAATTCAGTGACTTGCCAAATGACACACAGATGTATATCAGGATGTTTACCCTGTGAGGTGTAAATTTTAGTCCCTTAAGAATTTTGAAAAATAAATAGCAGTGTTTATACAAGTGATTATAAAAAGCACAGAACTACAAAGGCTTTTTCTATCCAAAGTTAATCTTTTTTCACTGTGGTAAACAACTTCAGAAGGGTTGGGCAGCTGCAATTTTTGCTAAGCTAAAAAAAATTGGTAATTCTTATTCAGCTTTTTTCACTACCTAGTATATTTGTAACTATTCCCTTTTCCTTCTCTTTTTCTTCCTGGCTAACAATCTTCTCCCTTTCCTATGTGACCAATTTCCTTCTCAGTCACCGTCAAATTGCACCTATTATTAGCATACTATAAACGATCTGATATTCAACAAATTGGTTATGATATTCCAAAATTGTGTGTTCTTCACACAGATGATACCTTCATGGAGTTCTTCATTGGCTGTTTCACTCTTCAAGAGGATTTTCATCTTTAGGAAAATCCCAGCTGGATTTAAATGTTCCTATTTTAAACAGAGAAATCACAAAGACATTAAAACTGTAGAATGTAAAACACAGTTTTCAAATAATTGCCTGTTTTGTTACATCATAGCAGAATAACTCATGATCAAAGAAAATCAAAATTATAAAAGATCAGATCACAAAATCCAGTTTATCCCTGAGGATATTTTCTGACATTTTATTCAATCTAAATGAAATAATACAAGGGAAAAAAACACATTTGATTGAGTGGCAAGTATTTAATGGTAGGTCAATAAACTGTATAAATATAAGGCTGTATTCTTACCCTTGTAAGCAAAATTCAATGTCAATTATATTTGCTTTCTTTTGAGATTTTAATAACAATTAAGGTCCTTTGGAAACATGGTTGAATGAAATGAAAATATACTGTCTTCCCTGCAGGACATGCCTGTCAGATTTACTATTAATAACAACGTACTCTCAACAGTTTTTCCAAATCCTTGTTAGCTGGTTCTACACCATCTGTGGGTTTCTTGCCTAGGTCCACTTTTGCCTGACAGAACACATCTTTACACAGCTGGCTAAAATTAAAAGTGCAGTCTAGGCCCACAGAAGAGAAACTTTCTCTCTACAAAGCCAATCAGCTTCTACATGAACATTGTACTCAGCTCTAAACACAGCAAATAATTATAGCAATTCATGTATGAGATGCCTTAAGAATGGAAAGTCAGGGAAAGTATGCACTGGTATTAAAAGGGTTTGCAAATATAGATGACATAAATACAAATAATAAGCTGAGGTTGCAAATTTTAATTTATTGCATTACTTCATTTCCTAAAAGATACGTTGAAATAGGTCTTGGATTAAATTCCCTTTTACCTTCAGAGATGTACATGTCTCCCAAATCTTGGCAGGATCTGTTTTTCTTCAGTCTACCACACTCACACAAGTTGACATTCTGGTTTTCTCTTTGATTTCATTAACAAACAATTCCAGAGAATGGACAACACTTTGCATTCATTGTATAATCATAGATTCACTTGTATAACATTTGCACTATAGTGTCTATCCTTGTTTCCTGAAATTACACTTTCAGAAATCATAACTACCTGTTAAATCCATCAACTTTCTCCCTACAATATTCTTTTCTTTTCTGTAACTTTTCTCA
This sequence comes from Felis catus, assembly GCF_018350175.1. Classification (NCBI taxonomy): domain Eukaryota; kingdom Metazoa; phylum Chordata; class Mammalia; order Carnivora; family Felidae; genus Felis; species Felis catus. The sequence continues at coordinate 57,768,311 of NC_058386.1, forward strand.
CTGGTGTTTCTCACTCGATTTCACGCATTCCCCAACCCACCTCCCTTCTGGCAATCACCCGGGGAAAAAAAAAAATGTAGGGCTCTTAATATGAGAGAAGCATTTTTGTTTTACCTGGTATCATCTGTGAATCGTCACTAAGTCAAGGCAATTTAATTATATGTTATTTTTTACTAAATATAAAAGATACCACCAAGGGGCACCTGGGGGCACCTGGGTGGCTCAGTTCATTAAACATACGACTTTGGCTCAGGTCATGATCTCTCACAGTTTGTGGGTCCAAGCCCCACGTTGAGCTCTGTGCTGACAGCTTGGAGCCTAGAGCCCACTTTGGATTCTGTGTCTCCCTCTTTCTCTGCCCCTCCCTGGCTCACATATACTCTCTTTCTTTCTCTCAAAAATAGACATTAAAAAATACCACCATTTTCTTTTTTACTTCTAATTTTCCATTATAATGCAATCTGTATATCATAAAAAAATAAAGAGCAGGGTGCCTGGTGGCTCAGTCGGTTAAGCGTCCCACTTTGGCTCAGAGCATGATCTCCGGGTTCATGGGTTCGAGCCCTGTGTCAGGCTGCTTTGGATTCTGTGTCTCCCTCTCTCTATATCCCCTACCCTGTTCGTGTTCTGTCTCTGTCTCTCAAAAATAAATTAAAATGTTAAAAATTTTTTTTTTAAATAAAGAGCAAATAAATTAAAAAAGCAGGAATACTGAAGCAAATGGCTAAACTAGATTTCAAAATGTGAATCAAAGCTTTAAAAATTCATTAAGTTAATATGCAAAACTAAAAACCTTTCATACCTTGTTTGCTAGGTTTACAGCATGGAGAGCCTTATCACAATATTCTCTGTCATTCCAATCCAAATAAGCAGTGGCTAGTAACCGAAGAACTTTAGCCTAGAATTAAAAATAGAAAAAGCACTCGGTCGAGGGTTAAATTGCAATACAACAGCTGCCTAGCACTTACAAAGTGACAGGCATCTTCTCAAACTTAAGTCATTGTTATGAAATAGCATTTCCTTAGGTAACCACATAGTCTTGGGTTACGTCTCATCATTATGCTGCCCACATCAAATACTGTAAGAATTTTATAACAGCTTATTTCAATTTAATACAATTGTGTTAATATAATGATTTTCCTAACAGTGTTTTAGCACTGAAGTACTTTATTATTCTCACTTTAAAAATAAAGGAAACTAAAGCACAGCAATATTCAATTTAATCATCTTCCCACCTATTGTATAGGTAGCACTGCATTAGGCCTTCATCAAAAGAGATAAATAGAAAGACACAATCCCTCTCTCAAATACTTTACAGCCTACTTGAGATTAACCAATTGGACCAAGAGCACACATACCTTCATTTTAATAGTGACTCATATACTTTCCTGTAAAGAAGATCTCTCCTAACTCAGCTAAGTTTTAAAATTAATAATGTATTCCTGAATAAGTCAGTTTCTCCAACTAGGTTTACATTGATAAGGGGAATAACTCTAGCCAGCATTGATATATTTAACTACAGACTTAGATTTTGAAAGAAGGAGCTCTATTTCACTAAAGAATCTGCCTCTAAATATAATGAGGATGTTGGGACCAGGCAAAGATAATCTTAACATATTAGAGCTCTGTAAATCTAGAGAAATGGTACTTAGTGTGTCCTATTTCTGATTTTTTAAATTCAAAAAGATGGATCAAATAAGATGTATACAATGTACTTAATATTATTATTATTATTATTATTATTATTATGGAACAACTCTCAACTTATAAACTCCCCAGAGCTTGTGTGGAGTAAATATGGCATCTCTAAGAAAACCTGTAACTATTTCATAATACTAAAAGAGTCAAATAATCAGAAAGATGTAACAAAATGAATGAATCTCAAAACCATTATGTAAGGAAAAGAAGCCATACATAAAACAGTAGATACTATATGATTCCATTTATACAAAGTTCAAGAAAAAACAAAAATAATCGACAGCCACAGAAGCCAGAATAGTGGTTTTATCTTGGGGCTATAAATGGCTATTAACCAGAAAGGGTCAAGGGAACTTTTGAGAGTCATGGAAATTTCTGTATCTTGATCTGTATGGTAGTTACAAGACTATCTAGACATGTTAAAATTCATCAGGCTGTACACTTAAGATTTGTACAATTAAAAAAAAGATTTGTACAATTTAGTATATATAAACTATACTTCAGTAAAGTGCTGCTAGCATGAAAGAAAAACTACTTCATAATCTATTTCATGATCTTACCTCTCCATACTTCACCATATGAATATGACATTTCAATCATGCTTAACTACTGTAGTCTTCCATCCCTAATCCCTCCTCCAGACATCATCTCATCTTGGTCCCTTGCCTGGTATTCTCTTCTTTCTCCATTTTCACTGTATGGACCCCATCTACTTTTCATGGCCTTCTTACCAGAAAGCTTCTTCAACTGCTCTGGCAACCCTGATATTTCCCTTTACTGTACCACACAGTTTATCACTTATTTTTCCCAATTGTTTCATTTATGATAGTTTTTAAAATCTATTTTTGAAACTTTAACTGAAGTATACAATACATACAAAAAAGTTCAAAAATCTCAACAGTACAGCTCTGAATTTTCACTAAGTTAGCACGTGTATGATAACAACATAGAAATCAAGAAACATAACATTAACAGCAACAGGTTCACCTCAAGACTCTCTTTGACATGATTTCCAAACAAGAGTAACCAATTACTTGTTTTCCAGTACCATGTAAACTTTAGCTCTACTTGCTTTTGGCATTTACATTTATGGAATCATACAGTATGTACTACTTTATAAACTGCTCTGTTTATTCAACATTGTATGTGAGAATATATCATTGCAATTATTGTAGCTCATTTATTCTCATTCCTATATAATATTCCATGTTACACTATAACAATTCTTTTATTATTTTAATTGTGCTAAAATACACATAAAATTGACTATCTTAACCATTTTTTAAGTGTATGGTTCAGTAGTATCAAATATATTCACACTGTTGTTCAACTATTACCATCACACACCTCCAAAACTCTTAATATTGCAAAATTAAACTCCGTATCCATTAAACAATAGGTTCCCATGTTCTCCTCCCTCCAAACTCCTTCAACCACCATTTTACTTTATGTCTCTATGAATTTGACTACATCAAGATACTTAAATGGAATCATACAATATTTTTCTTTTTGTGATTGGTTTATTTCACTTAGAATATTGTCCTCAAGGGGCACCTGGTCTGGCTCAGTCAGTTAAGCATCCGACTCTTTTATTTAAATATAATTTATTGTCAAATTGGTTCCCACACAACACCCAGTGCTCATCCCAACAAGCGCCCTCCTCAACGCCCATCACCCACTTTCCCCTCTCCCCCACCCCCCATCAACCCTCAGTTTGTTCTCTGTATTTAAGAGTCTCTTATGGTTCGCCTCCCTCCCTCTCTGTAACTTTTTTTTAGCATCCGACTCTTGATTTCAGCTCAGGTTACAATCCCAGGGTCTTGGGATGGAGCCCCGTGTCAGGCTCTATGCTGATCTTGCAGCCTGGTTGGGATTCTCTCTCTTCCTTTCTCTTTGCTCCTCCCCTGCTCATACTTTTTTTCTCTCTCTCTCAAAATAAATAAACATTAACAAAAATAATTCTGTCCTCAAGGTTCATCTATGTTGTAGCATATGTCAGAATTTCCTTCCTTTTTGAGGCTGAATAATATTCCATTATATTCATTTCTATTAGTTGTACGCTTCAAACAGAAGCTTTTTAAGGGTAGAAGTCATGTTTCACACTTCTCTTTTAGTCCCCAACTATCGCATTGCTAGATATACATAGGTATTCAGTTATATTTTGATTGATATACCGTAATGATAGGAAGGAAAGATGAATATTCAAACAAAATTCCATTTTGCTACGGTATATATTTTAAATTACTTTTACATCAGATTTACTTACCTAATCATATTTTACTTGATTAAATATTAAAATACCAAGCACATTCTATATGGGTAGTTAGGGGAAAATCTATATTTTTAACATGCAATAATAAAATCTAAAATTTACATAGCTAAACACTGTTCCAAGTGTTTACATATATTAACTCATGGGTATAAGAATCTACCATACAGGTAAGATTCTATTAGTATGTAATTTTATAGAAACTAATGTACTAAGATATTAATGATGTGCCCAAAGGATAATCTACTCAAAAAGGGGTGATAGACTATTATAATTTAGTAACAATAACATAAAATGTATTTCTTCAACCTACTTCTGCAATATTTAACATGATCCTTACCAGCATTTCTGGCCCAATAGTATTCTTATCCATCTTCCCAATATCATAGCTTTGGCTATCATTAAAAAAAGGAAAAAAAATACATGTTCATTTCAAATTATATTTTTAAGATTATGTATCACTAAGAAGACATGGTATAATTAGACTTTATTCCAACTTTTCTATTTTGCACTACAATATATTATTAGCCAATTAATATAGGAATATCAATTATATAAAGCAATTCTTTCAAGCTGTAAAAAAAAAAACACAATTTCCTCAGGATGTATAGCCAATAAATCAATACCATATTATTGTCCTTTTCCATATTGTTCCTATATAGATGTCCTACATATATAGTATTTTGCTGCATTAAACTAGTTCACTTGTGTACATAAGCTCTTATTCAATGAGCACATTTTAAAGTCTAAGAAATAGGAATACATTTTTAAAATAAATACAGGAGTTTTCACAGAAACAAATGCTTTAGCAATATTTATTAAGCTTCACAACACCCTTGTGAGGCACTATTAGTTCCATTTTGCAGCTGAATGGACCAATTTAGCAGTTAAGTGATTTCTAATATTTCCTAGATTGGTACTGAAAATGAGAGTGAAGGGTTGGGGAGTAGTGAAATTTGATTTCCAGTCTATGCTTTAATTAGCAAACCATATTATCTATGGGACATTCCAATAATCACAAATAATACATTAATATGAGCCTCAGGGTTTTAAAACCTAAAACTTAAAAAGCAAAACAAAGATTATTCACCATAAAATTGGTATTCCAAGGAAGGATGTCAGTAAAATTTTGGTGAGCTGAACTAAATTGAAGACATTACTTTGAAATACTCCCTTTAAAAAACTCTAAAAGACTCAAAATTACCAAACTGAGTTTTCAGATCACTAACAAGAATACAACATGAGCCTAGTTATTCTAAGCTCTATCCCATAGAATGGTCTCCTTTGGTATATTAAACCTACTTCCAGTTTTTAAAATAACCAATGAGGACAAAACTTCTGCAATGGTGGTATAAGGAGCTCTTGGACCCTCTCCCCAGTGAAACAACAATTTGCCTGGAAAAATCAATTAAAAAAACAACCAGTTAAAGTCTCTGGGAATTTTCCTAAGGGCATATGGCAAATGGAAAAACATTTCTTCAAAACAACAACAACTAAATCTCAGTAAGAACAGTGAGAGTCTGTGTCATTTGAGTCACAATCTGCTTCTATCCACACCAGCTCCCTGTGATGAAAACTACTCCAGATGGGTGCTGTCAAGAAGGTAGTAATTCCCTTTCCCTCCAGCTCCTAGACTCCTAGGCTATGGTATCACCTCGGAGGGGCAGACTGCTAGCCTGTCTTATCCTCTCCAGGCCTGTGCTGTGGAAGTGCTATTCTGGTCAGGCACAATTAGAGGACAGGATCTTCCCTTACCCACCCAGTTTTCACTCTCAGGGTAAGGACTCTTACCCTAGGTGTGACAGGTCAAGAATACTGATACCCTGATCACCTTCAACCAGACTCATTAAGCAGAGGTTCTATGCCAGGAGGGCATGCTAAGAAGATCAGCGGTTACCAATCTCCCCAACATCCACTCTGTGGATGCTACCAAAAGAAGCAAGCCATGCTCCCCTTACCAACTCCAGTGGTGTGGCACACAGGTTCTGCCCAGGGGAAGAAACAGGCAATAAAGAAAAAAGAGTTCAGCATCTATGCTTGAGAGGACTGACTTATTTGGAATGAAGCAAAAAGTTCCTGCCTGAGGACACTGTCAAAAACAAGGGAAATTTTGGTAGTGAGCAATTTAAGAGGGGGTTGGTAGCTCTGTGGTAATAGTAGCAACAAATGAAATAGCAGACCAGAAAGATTTTTAACAGAGAGAACCAGGGAAAGGGATAGCCAAGAAGAATAATGTGGGAGGTCACACTCATCCCTGGGGATACAGAAGGCTATGCATATGCTCTAGCTGCACCCCCTCAGGAGCAACCAGAAGGATATGTGGGGCAGACTAGAAAGCATTCCTCAAGGCACACACATATACATCAGCAAAAAGCCCTAAGCCTGGGACGCCTGGGTGGCTCAGTCGGTTAAGCATCCTCTTGATCTCAGCTCAGGTCTTGATCTCAGGATCATGCTTACGTACAAGCCTTACAGTTGGGCCCCACGCTGGGAGTGGAGCCTACTTAAAAAAACAAAACAACCCTGGGCCTGAGTGGCTCAAGTGACTTAAGTAGAACCTCTTACCAAATGCAGAAAATTTAACTACTCTGATCCAAGGTAATGGTAAGGAAGCTAAACTTAAAAATCAAATCACACTTCCAGTTTTCAGTTCCACATGTAAGGAACTTGGAAGTCACTACTTCATCCTAACAAGTAAAAAGCTGTAAAGACTAAAAAATCAACAACTCTTCTTGGATCTCTAAGAGAGGGGAGGACAAAGGGCAAACCACTGGCCCCCACATTGGAGAGATGGACAGGCAAATACAAGGAACTGTGGCTTACCACAGGAAGGACTCACCAGTGGAAACTGCCAAGGGAACCAGTGCTGAGGCAGGAAACTGTGAACTATAATTGACAGATTGCTGGAGGTTCATTGTGAACAAGTCTGAGAACTTAAAAATCCAGGAAAACATAGTCTTAGGGGGATACAGACAATATTGTCAGATTTACCCCCAGGAGCTCAAGATTCCCATAGTAAATATCAAAGAAAATCCTCTTGGGCTCTGTCAGGAATTGATGATAAGGAACCAATCTGTTCTTAACAAGGCCTGCCTTCAAGGGAAACTAGTGTCTAACTTCCTGGGGTATTATCAGAGACTAACTGACCTGGGGAAGAGAAACACTCAACTCTAGACTACTCTAGCCAGGCTATACTACCTAGGAGTGAAAAAAAAAAAAAACTGGTAAATATTTGTGAAGTTCACAGTTCAGAGGCATATACTCACCAAAAGACTAAGAACTAAACACAGGACTATAGAACTCTTACCCTCCCCAACACCTAACCACCATGTTAGTAGAGACCTATTTACAGGGGTGCCTGGGTGGCTCAGTCGGTTGAGCATCTGACTTCGGCTCAGGTCATGATCTCATCAGTTGATGAGTTTGAGCCCCAAGTCGGGCTCTGTGCTGACAGCTCAGAGCCTGGAGCCTGCTTCAGATTCTATGTCTCCCTCTCTCTCTGCCCCACCCCTGCTCATGCTGGCTCTCTTTGTCTCAAAAATAAACATTTAAAAAAGACCTATTTACAGCAGTTCCTTTTACCCAGTACAACATGTCAAGTTATCAAGAAAAAAATCACAAGGAATACCAAAAGGCAAAAAGAAACACAATTTGAAGAGACAGAGAAAGCACTGGAACCAGATATGGCAAGGATATTAGAATTAACAGTCCAGAAATTTAAAATAAGACAGATGGGCAATGTAAGCAAAGAGATGGAAATTCTAAAAAAGAACCAAAAAGGATTGCTAGAACTAGAAATGACTGTAAATGACATGAAGAATGTCTTTGATGGGCTTTTTAATAAACTGGACATGGCTGAGGAAACAATCTATGAGTATCCTTGAAAACAAAAAAGCAAAGGAAAGAAAGACTGAAAAAAAAAACCAGAACAGAATATCCAAAAACTATGGCACACCTACAAAAGTAACAACGTAAGTATAATGGGAATACAAAAAGGAGTTAAAAGAGAAAAAGAAACAGGAGAAATACTTTGAAACAATAATGAATGAGAATTTCCCTAAATTAATGTCTGATATCAAACCACAGATCCAGGAATCTCAGAGAACACTAAGCAGTATAAACACCAAAAAAAAAAAAAAAAAAATTACACCTAGGGATATCATTTTCAAATTACAGAAAATCAAAAATAAAGAAAAAATCCTTAAATAAGCTAGAAGAAAAAATACCTTATCTATAAAAGTACAAATAATTACACCCAACTTCTCAGAAACCATGCAAGCAAGAAGAGAATGCAGTGAAATATTTAAAGTGTTGAGAGAAAAATACCACTAACCTAGAACTCTGAACCCTAAGAAAATATCATTCAAAAGTAAATGAAAAATAAAGACTTTCTCAGATAAACAAAAACTGCGAGAATTTGTTGTCGGTAGACTAGCCTTATAAAGAATGTTAACAGAAGTTCTTTAGAAAGAAGGGAAATAATACAGGTCAGAAACTCGTATCTGTATAAAATAAGGAAGAGCATCAAAGAAGGAAGAAATTAAGGTAAAATAAAAACTTTTATTTTTCTTAATTTTTCTAACAGAAAACAATTTGAAATAATAGCAACAATATATTCAATTATGTATGCTTATTTATAGGCTATATATATATGTATATGTATATATATATATACATGCTTAGAATAAAGTAAAATAAATGACAGCAATGATACAAATGGATGGGAAGGGGAATTCTGAAGAATTCTTACAAAGTACTGACACTACTCATGAAGTGGTATAGTGTTATCTGAAAGTGGACTTGGATTAATTGTAAATGTATATTGCAAACTCTGGGGAAGCCACTAAAAAAGTTAAAATAAAAAAGAAGTGGGGCACCTGACTGGCTCAGTTGGTGGAGCATGCTTCTCTTGATCTCGAGATTGTGAGTTTGAGCCCATGCTGGGTATAGAGATTACTTAAAACTATAATCTTTAAAAAAAGTAGTATAACCTATAATGCTAATGAGAGAAAGATGGAATCATAGAAAATACTCAACTAAAACCACAAATGACAGTAGGAAAAAAGCACAAAGGCAACAAATAGACAACAGTAATGAATATTGTAGATATTAATCCAACAATATCATCATCACTTTGAATTTCAATGGTCTAAATATACCAATTAAAAGACAGACTGTCAAAGTGGATCAAAAAATATACCCCAACTCTGTGTTGTCTATAAGAAAACCACTTTAAATATAAAGACACATAGAGATTAAAAGTAAACAGATAAAGAAAAAATATACCATGCTAAAATTATCCAAAGAAAGCAGGAGTAGGTATATTAATTTCAGCGAGCAGAGTTCTAAGTAAGGGAGGGGCGCCCGGGTGGCTCAGTTGGTTGAGCATCAGACTTCGGCTTGGGCCATGATCTCACTGTCCGCGAGTTCGAGTCCTGCATCAGGCTCTGTGCCAACAGCTTGGAGCCTGAAGCCTGCTTTGGATTCTGTGTCTCCCTCTCTCTCTCTCCACCTCCCCCCGCTCGTGCTCTGTCTCTCTCTCTCAAAAATAAAATAAAAACATAAAAAATTAAAAACAAAACAAAATAAGGGAAAGTATTAGGGATAAGGAAGGGCATAACATAATGATAAAAGGGTCAAAACTCCAGGAAGACATACAATTCTTAATGTGTATGAGCCTAACAGAGCATCAAACTGTGTGAGGCAAAAACTGATAGAACAGCAAAGAAAAATAGATGAATTTACTATCATTGTTGAATATTTCAACACCACTCTCTCAGAAATAGAGCAGGCAAAAAAACAAACAGTAAGAACATAGTTGAACTCAACAACACCATCAATCAATTGGATATAACTGACATCTATAGACTACTACATCCAATGACAACAAAATACACATTCTTACCAAACTCATATGGAACATTTACCAAGATAAACCACATTGTGGGCTATAAAACAGACTTTAACAAATTTATAAGTATAGAAATCATATAATGTCTGCTCTCCGGCCACAATGGAATTAAACTAGAAGTAAATAATGGAAAGATAACTGAAAAATCCCAAAATATGTGGCGATTAAACAATACCCCTCTAAATAACACATGGGTCAAAGGAGAAATTTCAAAATAAGTTTAAAAATATTTTGTACTAAATGAAAATGAATACACTACTTATTAAAATGTGTGAGATGCAGCAAAAGCAGTGCTTAAAGAAAAAGTTATATCACTGAAAATATAGATTAGAAAAGAAGACCTAAAATCAATAATCTAAGTTTCCACCTTAAGTAACTACAAAAAGACAAGCAAATTAAATCCAAAGAAAGCAGAAGGGAAAAACTGAAAAGAATTAGAGCAGAAATCATAAAACTGAAAACAAGAAATCAACAGAGATCAATAGAGTAAACTCAATGAAACCAAAAGCTGGTATCTGAAATTATCAGTAAAACTGATAAGCCTCTAGCCAGGCTAACTAAGAAAAAAAGAGAGGACACAAACTATTACTGTCATAAATGAGGGGCGCCTGGCTGGCTCAGTTGGTAGAGCTTGTGACTCTTGATCATCAGGTTGTGAGTGGGATGTTGAGTGTGGCGATTACTTTTAAAAAAATCGTAAAAAACAAACAAACAAAAAAAACCCCAAACCAAGAAAAAGGGGACATCACTACAGATACCATGAAAATTTTAAGGGTAATAAAGGAATACTATAAATAACTAAATAACTCTGTGCCCACAAATTTGATAACCTAGATTAAATGGACCAATTACTTGAAAGATATAAGCAGGGGAGTGTGGGTGGCTCAGCCTATTAAAGGTCCAAATTCGGCTCAGGTCATGATCTTACAGTTCATGGGTTCAAGCCCCACATCGGGCTCTGTGCTGACAGTGCAGAGCCTGCTTCGAATTCTCTCTCTCTCCCTCTCTCTCTGCCCCTCCCCGACTTGTACTTTCTCATTCTCTCAAAATAAAGTTTAACAATGTTTGAAAAAAAAGATACAAGCAGCCAAAACTCACACAAAAACAGTCTAAATAGGCCATTATCTACCAAAGAAATTGAATAAAAACTTAACAATATCCCAAAACAGAAAGCACCAAGCTCAGATGTGCTCACTGGTAAATTCTACTAAACATTTAAGGAAGAAATTATACCAATTGTCTACAATCTCTTTATGACAGAAGCAGATGGAATACGGCCTAACTCATTCTATGAAGCCAGCATTACCCCAGTCAGACATTACAGGAAAACTATGACCCAATACATGTCATGAACACAGATGTAAAAATACTCAATAAAATATTAGCAAATCAAATCCAAAAAATAATTTTAAAAAATTATACACAACAACAAAGTGAAATTTATCTCAGGTATGCAAGGCTGGTTCAACATTCTAAGTCTATATGAAGTGGCAAAAGATGAGAATAGACAATACAATATTGCAGGACAAGACTGCAGCTACACAACTTTAAGGTTTATTATAAAGTTACAGCAATCAAGATAGTGCATTATTATGGTAATCAAGGAATTGGCTAAAGAAAATACAAATGGATTAGTAGAACAGAATAGAGAGCCCCCATAAATACCTTAAACTGATCTTTGGCAAAGGAGCAAAGGCAATACAATGGATCAAAGATAAAGATAGTCTCTTCAAACAAATGATGATGGAACAACTGAACATCAACATGCTCCCCCCACAAAAAAAGAATCCAGACACAGACCTTACATCTTTCACAAAAATTAACTCAAAAAGGATCATAGATCTAAATGAAAAGTGCAAAACTATAAAACTTCTAGAATATAGGATAAAACCTAGATGATGATCTTGAGTATTGTGATACCTTTTTAGATACAATACCAAGGAAACAATCCATGAAATAAATGACTGATAAGCTAGGTTTCATTAAAATTTAAAACTTCCTGGGGTCCCTGACTGGCTCAGTTGGTAGGGCATACAACTCTTTACCTTGGGGTTGTAAGTTCAAGCTCCATGTTGGGTATAGAGATTACTTAAAAATAAAATCTGTAAAAAAGTAAAAAGTAAAAATAAAACTGCTTTGTGAAAGACAGCATCAAGAGAATTGGAAGATAAGCCGCAGATTCAGAGAAAATATTTGCAAAAGACACATATAATAAAGGACTGATATGTAAAATATACCAAAAAAAAACTTTTAAAACTCAACAGTAAAAAAAAATAAACAACTCAATTAAAACATGGTCCAAAGTTCCTAACAAATACCTCACCAAAAAAGATATACAGACAGCAAATAAGACTATTAAAAGATGTTCCACATCATATGTCATGAGGAAAATGTAAATTAAAACAATAATAAAATAAATGCCAGTACACACCTATCAGAATAGCCAAAGTCTAAAACACTGACAAGCACCTAATACTGGTGAGAATGTGGAGTAATAAAGCTCTCATACATTGATGGTGAGAATACAAAATTATACAGCCACTGTAAGAGAGTTGGGTGGTTCCTTGCAAAACAAAATATATTCTTAGCATAACCCAGCAATCACGGTCCTTGGTATTTACCCAAAAGAACGGAAAACATATGATCATACAAAAGTCTGCACGTGGACGTTTATAGCAGCTTTATTCATAATTGACAAAATTTGGAAGCAACCACAATGTCCTTCAGTAGGGAAATGGACAAATTGTGGAACATGCAGACAATGGAATATTATATAGCACTAAAAATAAATGAGCTATTGAGACAAGAAAACACATGGAGGAAACACGAAACATTATTACAAAGTGAAAACAAAAAGCCAATCTGAAAATGATATACTATATGATTCCAACATTCCAGAAAAGGCAAAATTATCGGGACCAAAAAGATCAGTAGTTTATAGAGTTTAGGGAAAAGGGAGGGATGGACAGGCAGAGCACAGAGGATTTTTAGGGAAGTGAAACTATTCTGTATGATACTAAAATGTTGTAATGGTGGATATATGTCATTATACATTTGTCTAAACCTGTAGAATATACAACAAGAGTGAACCCTGAGGTAAACTATAGAATTGGGGGATTACAATGTGTCAATGTAGGCTCATTCTTAGTAAAAAATGTACCATTCTGGTGAGTGATGTTGATTAGGGTTAGGCTATGAATGTGCAGGATCAGGGGGCATGTGGAAAATCTCTGTACCTACCTCTCAAATGTGCTGCAAACCTGAAACTTCTCTAAAACATGTCTTTATTCAAAAATCATATTGCACTCATATTTGAGGGTCTGGGAGGTTGTGCACATGCCCAAGACTGCCCTCTCAGGCATGATCAGAAAAATAACCTACTAGCTATTAGCCCCTGGCTGAATGGAGAGCAAAATAATAAACTCACTGAACTATGAAAACAACCTCTAAGTCAAATACACATCCAACAGGAAAGAGTGAATATCTAACTGGCTACGGGACCTTACATACAACCTTTGACCAACAAGTGGCTTATGTGGCTGCAGAGGTGAAGCCTAGAAAACCACAGAAAGACAAAAACAAGGGGAAAAACTCTGAGCAGGAACATTATAGGTCACACACTGTGAGAAAAATAAACAGAATTAGTCCAGTCAAATGACCAAATAAATAAACGAACAATAAAAAGAACAGTAAGTTCCAGAAAGGGGAGAAATTGGTATGCAGACTTGCTGCCAGATATTACCCAAAATATCTAGTTTTCAACAAAATATTACAATACATGCAATAAAAACAGTAAAGTGTGACTTATACAGAGGATAAAGAGAAGGCAACAGAAACTGCCTTTGAGAGGTCCCAGATATTGCACTTCAATACTTCAAAGCCGCCATTATAAACATATAGTTCTTTAAAGAACTATAGGAAACCATATTTAAAATATTAAAGGAAGGCATGATAACAATGATGCAAACAGAGAATAAGAGTACAACAATTAAGGGGCGCCTGGGTGGCCCAGTCGGTGAAGCGTCCGACTTTGGCTCAGGTCATAATCTCACGGTTCATGGGTTTGAGCCCCACATTGGGCTCTGTGCTGACAGTTCAGAGCCTGAAGCCTACTTCAGATTCTGTGTCTCCCTCTCTCTCTCTGCCCCTCCCCTGCTCAAGTTCTCTCAAAATAAATAAACATTAAAAAAAATTAAAAATAAGAGTATAACAATTAAATGACAGGAATTATAAAAGAACTGAGTAGAAATTCTGAAGTTGAAAAGTAAAATAACCGAAATAGAAAATGCACTAGAGAGGCTCAAAAATAGATTTGAGCAGGCAAAAAAAAAGAATATATAAACTTGAAGATAGATTGATAGTGATTATACAAATCTGAAGAACAAACAGGGAAAAAGAGTGGAAAAAAAGAATAGAGCTTCAAAGACATGTCAGACATCATTCAGTATAACATATGCATGAGAGTACTAGAAGGAGAAAAGCAAGAGAAAGGAATAGAAAATATATTCAAGGAAATAATGGTTGAAAACTTCCCAAATTTGATGGAAAACAATAATCTACACATCCAAGAAGTTTAATGGACTCCAAGGAGGATCACACATAAACAAATCCATGCCCAGACACATTATGGTCCAGTTACTGAAAGTAAAGATAAAGAGAAAATCTTGAAAGCAGTTAGAGAAAAATGACTCATCATTTAAAAGGAAATAATAAGATTAAAAGCTGGCTCCTTATCACAAATTATCAGTACCAGAAAGCAGGGATGACGCATTCAAAGTGCTTAAAGAGAAAAAACTGTCAACTAAGAATCCTATATCTAGAGACACTATTTTTCAAAAGAAGACTAAATACATTCCTAGATAAACAAAAACTGAAAGAATTTCTTGCTAGCTGATCTGCCTTACAAGAAATACAAAAGGACATTCTTCAGGCTGAAAGCAAATGACCCCAGAAAATAATGTGAATTCATAAGAAGAAAAGTGTTAGCAATTATTTGAATAATTATAAAAGACAATATGACTACATATTTCTTATTTCCTCCCTTATTTAGAAAGCAGCTACATAAATATCTATAAAATTTTATTGTTGGGGCATTACGTATTTAATATATTTTTACTATGACAACACAAAGAAATGAGTGGAAATAAAGATATAAGTAGGGTAAGGAAATAAGACCAAATGTTAACTTAAATCTACAGGAATAAATGAAGAAAACCAAAACTGATGAGAAGGCTAATTATATGAAGCAATAATTATAACCATGTATTGTTGCGTGTTTAAATATATGTAGGCACATGTACAATGAGCATAGCAAAAAAAGAGAAAAGGGAATCAAGTCAATATAGAAGTAAAACTTCTGTAATTTACTGAAAGTTAATATAAATCTGAAGTAACTTCTAATAAATTAAGATGTATAATTGTAAGCCCAAGAACAACCATAAAGAAAATGAAGAATATATAATTTTAAAAATTATTTAACAATTTATTTTTTTTTAACGTTTATTTATTTTTGAGACAGAGAGAGACAGAGCATGAATGGGGAAGGGGCAGAGAGAGGGAGACACAGAACTGGAAGCAGTCTCCAGGCTCTGAGCCATCAGCCCAGAGCCCGACGCGGGGCTCAAACTCACGGAAGGTGAGATCCTGACCTGAGCTGAAGTCGGAGGCTTCACCGACTGAGCCACCCAGGCGCCCCTATTTAACAATTTAAAATGGTATACTCTAAGATATCCATTTACAAGACCCAGCAATTCCACTCCTAGGTATATACACAAAAGAAGTGAAAACAGGGACTTGAGCAGATACATATATACCAATGTTTACAGTATTATTATTCACAATAACAAAAAAGATGGAAATAACCCAAATTTTCATCACCTGGTGAATGGATAAACAAAACATGGTAAATCCATAAAACTGAATATTATTCACCCATAAAAAGAATGAAATACTGATACATGCTACTACATGGATGAACACTGAAAACATTATGCTACTAAGCCAAACACAAAAGGACAAATAATGTATGACTGTATTCATGAGGACCCTAGAATATGCCAAGTCATAGAGATAGAAAGTAGAAAATGGGTTATTAGGGGTGAGCGGAAAGGGGAGTTACTGTTTAATGGGTACAGAATTTGTTTAGGATGATGAAAACATTCCAGAAGTAGGCAGTGGTAATGGTTACACAACACTGTGAGTGTACTTAATGCCACTGAATTGTACACTTAAAGATGATTAAAACGGCAGTAAACGTTATGTTATGCATATTTTACCACAATAAATTATTGGTAAAAGGGAGGGGGATGAAATTCTCATACATGCTACAACATGGATAAATCTTGAAAATATTCTCCTAGGGGGCACCTGGGCGACTCAGTCGGTTAAGCATCTGACTCTTGATTTCCGCGCAGGTCATGATCTCACAGTTTGTGAGTTCAAACCCGGCATTGTGCTCTCTGTCGTCACCGCAAAGCCTGCTTCAGGTCCTCTCTCCCTTTCTCTCACTGTTCCTCCCCCCTTCAAAAATAAATAAACATTAAAAAAAAGAAAAATATTCTCCTAAATGAAATAAGCCAGACACAAAAAGACAAATATTATATGATTCCACTTACATGAAATACCTAAGATAGGCAAATTCACAAAGACATAAAGTAGATTAAAGATTACTAGGGACTGGGGAAGGAGGAAGGTGGAGTTAACGTTAAAAAGTTAGAGTTTCTGGGGGCGCCTGGGTGGCTCAGTCGGTTAAGCGTCCGACTTCGGCTCAGGTCATGATCTCGCGGTCCATGAGTTCGAGCCCCGCGTCGGGCTCTGTGCTGACAGCTCAGAGCCTGGAGTCTGCTTCGGATTCTGTGTCTCCCTCTCTCTCTGCCCCTCCCCCACTCACACTCTGTCTCCCTCTCAAAAATAAATAAACATTAAAAAATTGTTTTAAAAGTTAGAATTCTGTTTGGGGTGATGAAAAAATTTTTTGAAATAGATTGTAATGATGGCTGTACAACACCATGAATGTAATTAATGCAATTGTACATTTAAAATAATTAAAATAGCAGATTTTATGTTATATATATTCATTACCACAATAAAAAATAAATTCATTAAGTTTCAAAAGATATTCACTTAGGATAAAAAAGGTAGTAAAGGAGGAAAAGGGTATTTGAAATATGTAGTCATGGACATGTAGAAAACAAAAAGCAAAATATCAGCTATAAATCCAACAATAATGTCAACATTAGAAAGATGAATGGATTAAACAATAAAATCTAATGGCAGGGATTTCAGACTGAAGTTTTAAAAAATATCCAACTACATACTGTTGACAATAAACACACTTTAGATTCAAGGATACAAAGAGGTTGAAAGAAAAGGATGGAAAAAGATATACCACGTAAACAACCATAAGAGCACTAACTAGAGTGGCTATGCCAATATCAGACAAAATAGACTTTAAGACAAAAAACAAATATTACCAGAGATAGAGGGATATTTTATAATGATAAAAAAGCTAATCTATCAGGATAATAGAACAATTATAAACATATATAAGCTTAACAACACAGTCCCCAAAATACATAAAATGAAAGTTGACAAAACTGAATCAAGAGATACATAATTCAACAATGACAGTTGAGGATTTCAATACCCCACTTTCAATAACAGAAGTAGGCAGAGCATCAAAAAGGATAGAGAAGACCTGAACAACACTATATTACCTACTAACATAACAGACATCTATACCATACTCCACCCAATAGCAACAGATACACCTTCTTCTCAAGTGAACACAGAACATTCTCCAGAATAAAATATATTAAAAAGCCTCAGATTTAACAGAATTGAAGTCATAGGAAGTATGTTCTCCACCTAAGTGAAATTAAATTAGAAATCAAGTAGATATGTGGAAATTAAACAACACACTCCTAAATAATCAATGAGTCACAAGAGAAATTAGAAAATACCTTGAGCTGAGTGAAAAGGAAAACAACATACCAAAACTTATAGGATGGAAAGCAATGGTTAGGGGAAATTTTATACCTATAATAATACTAAAAGAGAAGTAAGATCTCAACTTTCCATATTAGGAGAATGGAAAAGAAAGAGCAAACTAAATCTAAAACAAGCACAGAGAGGAAAAGCCATAAAGATTACAGGGGAAATTAAGTTAAATAACTGAAATACAATAGGAAAAAAACAATAGAACCAAAAGCTGATGCTTTGAAAAGATCCAACAAATTGACATTTAGCTAGACTGACCAAAAAAAAAGGAAAGACTCATATCAGTCAAAATCAGGAATCAAAGATGGAACATCATTACTGACCTTTGGAGAAAAACTATTCCTAAAAGACTGGAGATCTTGGGGCACCTGGGTGGCTCAGTTGGTTAAGTGTCCGACGTTGGCTCAGGTCATGATCCAACGGTCTGTGAGTTCGAGCCCCGTGTCAGACTCTGTGCTGACAGCTCAGAGCCTGAAGCCTGCTTCAGATTCTGTGTCTCCCTCTCTCTCTGACCCTCCCCCATTCATGCTCTGTCTCTCTCTGTCTCAAAAATAAATAAACGTTAAAAAAAAAAAGACTGGAGATCTTGTGTCCCAGCTAGATGTCCCTGTATAAATCTCTCTAAATGTACATTTTCATATCTACACAAGATGAAATTGATCAATTCGTCATTTTCAAACTGTAAGCAAGCTAATCGTTTTTTTCAAACAAAATCTTACAAGGATATACTACTTTAAAAAATGATTAATGTCTAACTTCTCTAAAACAAGATGAGTATCTTAGAGAATTGCAGCTAAGTCTCCTTTTCCTTTTAAAGGAGATTCTGAAGTTGTTCTGGTAGAACCAGAGATCACCACAGAATATAGTTCCTAAATTACTGAACCAGATGATCTACGAAGATTCTTACAGCTGTTTAGTAAAGATTATTACAGTGTTTAGTAAATTATCTTGTTAAAATTGCTGTTATACAATTCATTCTATTTCCACAAGATGGTGCTAATACATTCCAGTTACCATTAAAATAGGTCTTATATATGATCAACTTTATAGTTAATAATTTTATGATACTCTATGATTATATAATACCTTTAACTTTTCAAACTCCTATTCTGTCACTTATGTCATCTTCATTACAAGCTTGTAACACAGATAATACTGTACCCATTTTTCAGATAAGGACATTGCAAGCACATTGTTAGGTGAATGACACAAAGTCACACAATTGATTAGTAACAGATTTTCTACTGCTAGCTCTGTGATCGTTCTTTAGATCACATTGCCTGACCATAAATAATACTGCTGGGGCACCTGGGCAGCTCAGTTAAGCATCCAACTTCAACTAAGGTCGTGAGTTCAAGCCCCACGTCAGGCTCTGTGCTGACAGCTTGGAGCCTGGAGCCTGCTTCAGATTCTGTCTCCCTTTCTCTGCCCCTCCCCCACTCATGCTCTCTAGCTCTCTCTCTCTCTCTCAAGTATAAATAAACAGTAAAAATTTTAAAAAATACTAATAATACTGTCAAATTCTCAAGATTTTGGGCTGAGAGAAAAGGGAAAATAAAGGGATAAACATTAAGGAGCGTTAACTGATACATGGCATCTGAGTGGCTCAATCAGTTGGCTGGCTGACTCAGTTTCCACTCAGGTCATGGTCCTGCAATTTATGGGTTCGAGCCCCACATTGGGCTCTGCACTGACAGTGTGAAGTCTGCTTGAGATTCTCTCTCTCCCTCTCTCTCTACCCCTCCCTACCTCTCTCTCTTTCTCTCTCAAAATAAGTAAATAAACTTTAAAAAAACTGATACAAATTTTCGTTGGGCTCATATACTGAATCATTAATATTTGTGCATAAAATACATTTCTATTTCCTTTGTTCTTTCCTTATTAGAAGACCTCTGGTTGGGTGTGTGGCTGGCTCAGTCAGTAGAGCATGCAATGCATGATCTTGGGGTTGTAGGTTCAAGCCCCACATTGTGTATAAAGATTACTTAAAAATATAAAATCTTTAAAAAAAAACAGAAGACCTCTGGTAATATATATTCCTGTATAACCACAGTAAAGGCTAAGCACTGATAAATAAAAATATCTCATAAATACTTACCTTATTGTGAACATAATAGCTATTTTGAAAACCAACATGGAAATTTCTAACTAATCTAGTTCACCACCTCTAAGCACTATGAATTTAGAAAACAGTAGCATAATTTTTACTAAATTCTCTTTTGATCCCATGAGAGATGCAAGAAGTTTTACAGAAGCAGGAAAGAGACACACATCCCATGCAGAGTAAAAACTATTCCTAACTAATAGGAAGCAACTCACATTAGCTACCAATTGAGTCAGGTTTTAGATTAGCTTTAGAGAAATTAAAAGTGGTGTTAGGGGGCACCTGGGTGGCTCAGTCGGTTGGCGTTCGACTTAGGCTCAGGTCATGATCTCGCGTATTTTGAGTTCAGGCCCTAGCCTGCTTTGGATTCTGTCTCCCCTCTCTCCGCCCCTCCCCTGCTTATGCTCTCTCTCTCTGTCTCTCAAAAAACAAACAAATGTTTAAAAAAAAATTTTTTTAAGTGGTGTTAGAAGAAGACCTCAAAAATTACTCCTCCTCTAACATACTGTCTACCTGATCCAAAAAGTCTAGCACACTAAGTCTAGGTTGTGGGGTTTTTTTAAAGAAAATATAAACTCTAGGGGCACCTAGGTAGCTCAGTTGATTAAGCATCCGATTCTTGGTTTTGGCTCAGGTCATTATCTCCCGGTTCATGGGTTTAAGTCCCACGTCACGTTCTGCGCTTACAGCTGTGGAGCCTGCTTAGGATATTCTCTCTCTCTCTCTCTCTCTCTCTCTCTCTCTCTCTGCCCCTCCCCTGCTCGCTCTCTTTCTCTCTCTCAAAATAAATAAACATTAAAAAAAAGAAAATATAAACTGTAATCACGGTCTCAGAAGAACGCTGAAGAAATCACGCATGCTTTCTTTGGATTCTGAAGGGGAAAGGGCAGCACAGAGCTCTCGCACAAAGGGTTGAGAAATACTCTCAATTTAACCTACAAAGAACTCGTCAGGAATTTATAAGCAATCTCTGACCCATAGGTTAAAGAAATAGGGTCATTTATATTTCATTTATTAAGATCAATTAGATTATTTTTTATAGAACACCTTCAGGGCTTTATCCAATTCTCCATGATTTTGTTCAATTCAAATGTCTTCTGTCATCTTCTCAATCTATCTCACTGTCTCTAACAAGAGATCACCAAATCAGAATTGTCCCATGTATACTCTTTGGCTTGGTTTCATTCCATTAATTTTCCTTATTTACAGTCCATTTTGAAAAAACTCCTCAATTCCTTAAATCCTCCAAATGCATTTCAATGATTGTCATGTCTTCCTTGTCATTTAACATATTAAAAAACCTTTTAAAAACTATTTGTGGCACACCTTGGTGGCTCAGTTGGTTGAGCACTGGACTCTTGATTTCAGCTCAGGTCATGATCTCATGGTTTGTGAGTTCAAGCTCCACATCGGGATCTGTACTCAGCACAGAGCCCGCTTGGGAATTTTTCTCTCTCCCTCCCTCTCTCTCTGCCCTTCTCCCCACTAAAAATAAATGAATAAACATTTTTTTAAACTTTGAAAAATGTTAATACTGAACATTTATGAGTGTGGGATTACAAAGGACTTTTACTTACCATATATTTTTGTAACATTTAAATTTTTATAATTAGCATATATAACTTCTTTAATCAGCAAAGAAATCTTATTTTATTTAATCAGCAAAGAAATTTTAAACATTGTTACTATATCCATGGGTATTACCCTTTCATTTTGACAGTTTTCCTCTATATTTAATTTGCCACAATTAGTAAATAGGTCTTCTTACAGCAAAAGGAAAAAAAAGTGAGCCTCCCAAGTGTTTCCCAACCAGTAGCTCCAAGTAACATAGTTGAATGATTTAGAAAAAAAACTACTAGACATAAAAGAAAAATTATCCATGATTAAGAATATGACTAAGGTAGAGGTTAGAGTGGGAGAGAGCCAAAGCATAAGAGACTCTTAAAAACTGAGAACAAACTGAGGGTTGATGAGGGGTGGGAGGGAGAGGAGGGTGGGTGATGGGCATTGAGGAGGGCACCTTTTGGGATGAGCACTGGGTGTTGTTTGGAAACCAATTGGACAATAAACTTCATATATTGAAAAAAAAGAATATGACTAAGGTTTGGGATTAAAGTACTTTTCTCCCAGGGAGAAAAAATATCTGTAAAATCTCTGCAGTAAATCAGTGTAACCACGAAGCCTTTTGAGTTAGACTTATTTGTATTTGTTTGGTTTATAGTGCTTCTTTTAAAATACTAATTAGTTACAGTGCAATTTCTGTACACCTTTTATAAAAAGCCAAATTTAGCATAATATATGTACAAATTATTAGGACTTTAAAAGATCAACACTAAATTTAAATTCCACCAGGACAACTGAAATCCCCTAGATTGTGGAAGAAAGAAAGTTCTATATCTATTAATAGTCTCTTCCCATCTACTTATGCGTGTCTTCTGCTAGGAGCAGAGAGCGGAGCTCAATAGGCAAGAACTACAAAAGGGGAGGAGTTGGAGGGAGGAAGTTTTTTTTTAAAGTTTATTTATTTTTTAATAATCTCTACACCCAACATGGGGACTGAACCCACACTTCAAGATCAAGCGTCATATGCTCTTCCAACTGAGCCAGCCAGGTGGCCCCCAAAAATGCATTTTATTAAACAAAAGAACTCTTAAATATTATTTCCAAAGCTAGCATTCTGATTTCAAAGACCTCAAATTTTATATTGAACAGAGTCCTAACTAAATTTGTCATTGAATACACTGAGGTGGGTACCTTGATTCCTATAGTAAAGTAACCTAAAGGATTCCCAAATTTCATTCATAATTACAGCAAGATTCCCTTAATCTGTGGACCTCTAATAAGGGGACATGATCAAAAGAATATGGCAGAAAGCAGGAATAATAGCAGCTGTTCATGAACTTTTCATAGCAAAATAAAAGGCAGGGAGAGACAAAAACTGAGAAAGGTCCTGAATTGAGTGAGATCTGTTAACAAGAATTGAGAGACAGAAAAGAACTTTATAAATAATACTCACCACCACCCTTTATGTTCTAGGCTTCTATTTCAACAAAATTCTAATATATTATAGCAATTTTTATATCTTATTTGTGTAAAACTGTGGTTTTTCCTTTTAGACTAAATGGGTACTTTCAAATTGTATATAACCTGTACCTTAAGATATTCACTAACTTCAAAAGACTTAAGCCTGTAGAAAGCACACTCACTTTCCATTGCCTCCTTCTGGTATAAAATTTATAGAGAAGGATGCTTAATTAGCAGCTGTTTATTCCTGCTGTATCACCAACTGCTCCCAATAGTCAACACATGGATAATTAAAGCACAAAGAAAAATGGCTCCAAAGATTAGCAGTGTATGATAGAAAATGTAGGTGTTTGTCTTTACGATATACTTACCTGGGAAATCAATAAGTAATCCACATTTGATATGACTGTCATAAATTTCAGAATAAACTAGTGGACTGGCCACATTAGGGTTCATTTGCTGTAAATAGCAAACATATCATCTAGAGATAGCAGCAACAGCTACCATTTACTAAGCAGTTTTCTATTTCCCAAGCAAGTTATTGAATGCTCTACAATACACATATCAACATATTTAAGTTGTGCAATAAACATAAAAAGTAGGTATCACAATATTAACAATTTCACACCAAAATCATAGATGACTCAAATTTTGACTGAGTTGATCTAATACTAGAAAAACTATCCATTGTGCTAAAATTCCTATTGTTAATAAGATTGATATATTTTTTGCCTCTTTTACAACACACTAAAATATAATTTTTCAGGGCATTTGAAAATACTTCACCAAGTTATTTTTATATCCCCAAAAGAGGAGAAAAATACAATCAGGCAGAGATTAAAATCATATATAATAACTAGAACTAGATAGAATTCAAGCTCTTCCTGTTTTCTCCAATCTCATTCTAATTACAAGAACACAAAAGACCCAAAATGCAATGGTTCTCTATTAAATTTATCATATAGATTTTGATGAAAATATGACTGTGGGTTCAAATTATATTCCTAAAAATATAGCCAATAAATATACAGTAAAAATCTGATAGAGGCGCCTGGGTGGCTCAGTCAGCTCAGGTCATGATCCGTTTGTGGATTCAAGATGTGTCAGGCTCCCCCCTCTGTCCTTCCCCCACTCACCCTCCCTCTCTCTCTCTCTCTGTCTCTCAAAAATAAAAAACATTAAAATAAATTAAACCTGGTATAAAACCCATGCTAAACTAGTCAGCTCCTTTGGTTATAATTGAAATAATTCAATTTATTAAAATGTGATTATATAATTATAAAGTGATTTCCACTTGTGTGAAACATTCTAAATTGAGACAAGTATATCTCTTATAACTGTATAAGCCTGTTCTGCGAGACATGGTTCTTCATAGACTTTGATAACTCTTCACACTTTTAAAAGTCTTTTACATAAAAAGTTATTTGCATAAATATTTTGTTAGAGATATATACACCTGTGATTGCTATAATCTTAATCCATATATGTATTATTTTGTTAATGGCAAATGTAATTTTCACCATAGTCAAACTAACCCTGAAAATATCTCCAAATAACCAGAACTAACCCTATACTGAGAATGGAGAAACATTCAGTGAATTGATGTATTTCACTCCATAATCTTTTGATGTCCAAAGCACCTTATGTGACATCTCCAGAAAAATTCATTTTTCACACAAATTCATTTAACTAGCAATTATTAAGTATCTACTATGTGTTAGAACCTGTGCTGTGCCTAGGTATTTGGCCAAAGACAGAGTTCTTGTATACAGTTGTTATATTTTTACACTATTCCCTTAATATTTTCAGATTCAACACAACAGTATAAATATTAGTATAATACTGATCATATAGTAAGTGCTAAATATATACTTATTTCAATGATATTAAAATACCAAAATTCACTTAAGACTAACAATTTTAGGGGCGCCTGGGTGGCTCAGTCGGTTAAGCGTCCGACTTTGGCTCAGGTCATGATCTCACGGTTCGGGAGTTCGAGCCCCATGTTGGGCTCTGTGCTGACAGCTCCGGCCTGGAGCCTGCTTCAGATTCTGTGTTTCCCTCTCTCTCTGCTCCTCCCCTGCTCACACTCTGTCTCTCTCTCAAAAATAAACAAAGATTAAAAAAAATTTTTTTTAATTCATGTCTTTAAAAAAAAAAAGACTAACAATTTTAGCTGATCCTGATCCTATTCTCACCCATCTACCTTACACTCTGGGGTTGGCAGACAGCAATATGTACCAAAACAAAAATTTTTTTTTTAATTCCATGTTCTTGATGGTGATACAAAGGAGGTATTAAAGAAGAACATACACTTCTGTTATATCAATAATAGAATACATTTTCCTATCAACTGGCAACATGTAAGAATAAACAACACATGTTAAAGGAATAAATAAATTTAGCATGTTGGCTTTTAACGTCAGAGAATGTTTAAACTGACAAAGTACCATATAGTAAGTATTAACTGAACTGTATGATATCCCTAAATTTTTTATTTATATTACCTAAGCCAGAAAGAACTTTCATCGTATTTATTCTGCTTGTAGGCTTCTATTCCAAAGTTGTAACAGAGAATATGAAGATATCCAGTCTGCAATAATAAAAAAAAAAGTCAGATTCATGATTTCTTTTAAAGTATTCTGTGCATCAAAATAACCCAATCTTCCTTATCAAAACCTCCAAAATTATGTAAAGAGGAGTTACAAAATATTCATGTTGAGGCATTAGTTATATATGGAAAATACAATACATTACTATTAGAACTTGGAAGGTACTTTGTAACAGGAAATGGGAAACCTAATCATTGCCTAGCAAAACAACAACCTCCTCTGCAGGTTGACAAATCCAGTAAGAGGCATTATTAGGTGAGCAAGTATAGTCAAAAGAAAAAAAAATCACTATGGAAGGGGATTTTTTTTAGAGCAAGACAACTTTTAAAAAATTCTAAAGTTTTGGGGTGCCTGGATGGCTCAGTTCATTCAGCGCTCAACTCTGGCTCAGGTCACGAATCTCACAGTTTGTGAGTTCCAGCCTGACATGGGGGTCTGTGCTGATAGAGTGGAGCCTGCTTTGGATTCTCTCTCTCTCTCTCTCTCTCTCTCTCTGCCCTTCCCCTGCCCTCTCTTACTAGCTCTCTCTCAAAAATAAATTTTAAAAAATTCTAAAGTTTTGAAATGCGTCCAACACAAGTCATAGGACTTATTTAATTTACAAATAGCTTAATGAACCTTCTTTAACAAAAAAATATTCATTTTTTTAATGTTCATTTTTGAGAGAGAGAAAGAGACAGAGTGAGAGCAGAGGAGGGGCAAAGAGAGAGGGAAACACAGAATCCAAAGCAGGCTCCAGGCTCCAAGCTGTCAGTCAGCCCAACATGGTGCTCAAACCCACAAATCGTGAGGTCATGACCTGAGCTGAAGTTGGAGGTTTAACCGACTGAGCCACCCAGGCACCCCCACAACAAAATATTCTTTACATAAATTACCACTAAGATAAAAGTAGAAATGAGTATGTGAATGGTGCCATTGGAAAATACTTTTTATGGATTATCAGCATCTTTGTGCGTGCATCAATGCCATATCGTACATAATTTTCATCTGCCAAAATATTAGGAAATAGAATAAGAGAAAAAAAATTTATCCAACTATCCCTTCAATATTTATAGACACCATCTATCCAAAATCTGATATACCCATATAATGGAATCCTTTATGAGTTTTACCTGAGACTACAGAAGCAGACCTTAAATTACGAATCCAAGATCTGAGGCAAGTTATTCATAAGTAATGTGTAAAGACCTGTCTTCCTTCAAAAAAGTTTCCTTTTGAATTACAGTACATTCACAAAGAAATTCAATATGCATGCCTGAGCACTTCAGACCTACTGTATATTTGAATCTAAAATAAAGAACAGTCTTGGTAATGTGGGTCTGGCAAGAATCCAGAAGTACTTAAATGCATTCTTGACACTTCAGCAGAAAAAGCTTACCCATTACATGCCCCAGATCCCACAGGTTCACACACCAATTATACAGCTATATTGGTATAATGCAGCTCACATCCACTTACAACAGAGAAGCCTGCAACTAACTTGTACAGGAGAAAATGGAAAATAAAACTTTCTATGAACATCTAATTGTACTGAGTCTTCATTCAGTTTCCTTAGTATTTGTCTCAGCCCTCACAATACCTTCAAGTATACTAACGTTAAATGTTACTTGCTAGGAACAAAAAAAAGAATAGAAAATAATAAACTTACAACAACAAAGCTACAAAATACTAAAATATCTTTCAAGAGACTCACAGCTTATTTTCAATGTAATGACAAAAAAAATCTTTTTAACTACCAATACTGCTCCATGTACTCATTTATACATTCAATAATAAATATTTACTAAGCATCTCCTATCTATCAGGCACTATTTTAGTCATTACAGATAGATCAGCAAACAAAACAGACAAAATGGGGTATGAAGTACTAAAACTCATAAAAATAGGTCTTTAACAAATATGTTCCGCTGGCCCCTGGGAAGATGGCGGCATAGGAGGACGCTGGGCTCACCGCGTCCTGCTGATCACTCAGATTCCACCTACACCTGCCTAAAGAACCCAGAAAACCGCCAGAAGACTAGCAGAACGGAGTCTCCGGAGCCAAGGGCACACGAGAGGCCCACGGAAGAGGGTAGAAAGGGCGGAGAGGCGGTGTGTGCTACAAGGACTGGCGGGAGGGAGCCAGGAGGGAGGGGCAGCCTGCTGGCCAAGCAGAGGCCCTGAGTCTGGCTTGCAAAAGCGGAGGGGCCAGACGGAGTGTGTTCTGAACAGCAAGCGGGACTTAACATCTGGAAGGTTATAAGTTAACATCTCTGCTCGGAGAGCAGGAAGGCTAGAGAACAACAGGAGGGAGAGTTGTTGAGCCCACGATGACAGAGCTCAGCTTGGTGGGGAACAAAGGCGCTCACCAGAACCATCTCCCTTGCCCATCCCCCAGCCAAAATCCCAAAGAAAACCAGTTCCTGCCAGGGAACTTCCTTGTACCAGGCAAACACCCAACGCTGTGCTTCTGCGGATCCATCCCTCCAGCAGCGAGTCTGACTCCCTCCCAGTGCCGCAGGGTCCCTCCCGAAGCGGATCTCCAAAGGATAAGCAGATAAGCGAGCTGAGCCTGCCCCTCCAGCCCCTGTGCACCTTGCAGATCCACCCCGGCTAACACTCCAGATCCCCAACCCCACAAGCCTGGCAGTGTGCAAGTAGCCCAGAGGAGCCACACCACCCCACAGTGAATCCCGCCCCTAGGAGAGGGATAGAGAAGGTACCCACCAGTCTGACTGTGGCCCCAGCGGTGGGCTGGGGGCAGACATCTGGTCTGACTGCGGCCCCGTCCACCAACCAAGACAGAACAGGGGAAGTGCCCTGCAGTTCCGCACCACTCCAGGGACTATCCAAAATGACGAAACGGAAGAATTCCCCTCAAAAGAATCTCCAGGAAATAACAACAGCTAATGAACTGATCAAAAAGGATTTAAACAATATAACAGAAAGTGAATTTAGAATAATAGTCATAAAATTAATCGCTGGACTTGAAAACAGTATAGAGGACAGCAGAGAATCTATTGCTACAGAGATCAAGGAACTAAGGAACACTCAGGAAGAGCTAAAAAATGCTATAAATGAACTGCAAAATAAATTGGAGACAACCACGGCTCGGATTGAAGAGGCAGAGGAGACAATAGGTGAACTAGAAGATAAAATTATGGAAAAAGAGGAAGCTGAGAAAAAGAGAGATAAAAAAAATCCAGGAGTATGAGGGGAAAATTAGAGAACTAAGTGATGCAGTAAAGAGAAATAATCTACACATAATTGGTATTCCAGAGGAGGAAGAGAGAGAGAAAAGTGCTGAAGGTGTACTTGAAGAAATCATAGCTGAGAACTTCCCTGAACTGGGGAAGGAAAAAGGCACTGAAATCCAAGAGGCACAGAGAACTCCCTTCAGACAGAACTTGAATCGATCTTCTGCACGACATAGCATAGTGAAACTGGCAAAATACAAGGATAAAGAGAAAATTCTGAAAGCAGCTAGAGATAAACGTGCTGTAACATATAAAGGGAGACCGATAAGACTCCTGACGGATCTCTCTACTGAAACTTGGCAGGCCAGAAAGGAATGGCAGGAGATCTTCAATGTGATGAACAGAAAAACTATGCAGCCGAGAATCCTTTATCCAGCAAGTCTGTCATTTAGAATAGAAGGAGAGATAAAGGTCTTCCCAAACAAACACAAACTGAAGGAATTCATCACCACTAAACCAGCCCTACAAGAGATCCTAAGGGGGATCCTGAGAGACAAAGTACCAGAGACATGACTACAACCATGAAACCTACAGACATCACAATGACTCTAAACCCATACCTTTCTATAATAACACTGAATGTAAATGGACTAAATGCTCCAGCCAAAGACATAGGGTTTCAGAATGGATAAAAAACCAAGACCCATCTATGTGCTGTCTACAAGAGACTCATTTTAGACCTGAGGACACCTTCAGATTGAAAGTGAGAGGATGGAGAACTATTTATCATGCTACTGGAAGTGAAAAGAAAGCTGGAGTAGACATACTTATATCAGACAAACTGGACCTTAAATTAAAGGCTGTAACAAGAGATGAAGAAGGGCATTATATAATAATTACAGTGTCTATCCATCAGGAAGAGCTAACAATTAATAATGTCTATACGCCGAATATGGGAGCCCCCAAATATATAAAACAACTACTCACAAACATAAACAACCTTATTGATAAGAATGTGGTAATTGCAGGGGACTTTAATATTCCACTTACAACAATGGATAGATCATCTAGACACAGGATCAATAAAGAAACAAGGGCCCTGAATGAGACATTGGATCAGATGGACTTGACAGATATATTTAGAACTCTACATCCCAAAGCAACAGAATATACTTTTCTTCTCGAGTGCACGTGGAACATTCTCCAAGATAGATCACATACTGGGTCACAAAACAGCCCTTCATAAGTATACAGGAATTGAGATCATACCATGCATATTTTCAGACCTCAATGCTCTGAAGCTTGAAATCAACCACAGGAAAAAGTCTGGAAAACCTCCAAAAGCATGGAGGTTAAAGAACACCCTACTAAAGAATGAATGGGTCAACCAGGCAATTAGAGAAGAAATTTAAAAATATATGGAAACAAATGAAGATGAAAAGACAACAATCCAAACGCTTTGGGATGCAGCGAAGGCAGTCCTGAGAGGAAAATACATTGCAATCCAGGCCTATCTCAAGAAACAAGAAAAATCCCAAATACAAAATCTAACAGCACACCTAAAGGAAATGGAAGCAGAACAGCAAAGACAGCCCAAACCCAGCAGAAGAAGAGAAATAATAAAGACCAGAGCAGGAATAAACAATATAGAATTTAAAAATACTAAATACTGTAGAGCAGATCAATGAAACCAAGAGTTGGTTTTTTGAAAATATAAACAAAATTGATAAACCTCTTCTCTTTTTGAGAACAAAAAGAAAAGGGAGAGGACCCAAATAGATAAAATCATGAATGAAAATGGAATTACTACAACCAATCCTTCAGAGACACAAGCAATTAACAGGGAATACTATGAAAAATTATATGCCAAGAAACTGGACAACCTGGAAGAAATGGACAAATTCCTAAACACCCACACACTTCCAAAACTCAATCAGGAGGAAATAGAAAGCTTGAACAGACCCATAACCAGTGAAGAAATTGAATCGGTCATCAAAAATCTCCCAACAAATAAAAGTCCAGGACCAGATGGCTTCCCAGGGGAGTTCTACCAGACGTTTAAAGCAGAGATAATACCTATCCTTCTCAAACTATTCCAAAAATTAGAAAGGGAAGGAAAACTTCCAGACTCATTGTATGAAGCCAGCATTAGTTTGACTCCTAAAGCAGATAGAGACCCAGTAAAAAAAGAGAACTACAAGCCAATATCCCTGATGAATATGGATGCAAAAATTCTCAACAAGATACTAGCAAATCGAATTCAACAGCATATAAAAAGAATTATTCAACAGGATCAAGTGGGATTCATTCCTGGGATGCGGGGCTGGTTCAACATTCACAAATCAATCAACATGATACATCACATTAATAAAAGAAAAGATAAGAACCATATGATCCTGTCAATCGATGCAGAAAAGGCATTTGACAAAATTCAGCAACTTTTCTTAATAAAAACTCTCGAGAAAGTCGGGAAAGAAGGAACATACTTAAACATCATAAAAGCCATTTATGAAAAGCCCACAGCTAATATCATCCTCAATGGGGAAAAACTGAGAGCTTTCTCCCTGAGATCACGAACACGATAGGGATGTCCACTCTCACCGCTGTTGTTTAACATAGTGTTGGAAGTCCTAGCATCAACAATCAGACAACAAAAAGAAATCAAAGGCATCAAAATTGGCAAAGATGAAGTTAAGCTTTCACTTTTTGCAGATGACATGATATTATACATGGAAAATCAGATAGGCTCCACCAAAAGTCTGCTAGAACTGATACATGAATTTAGCAAAGTTGCAGGATACAAAATCAATGTACAGAAATCAGTTGCATTCTTATACACTAATAATGAAGCAACAGAAAGACAAATAAAGAAACTGATCCCATTCACAATTGCACCAAGAAGCATAAAATACCTAGGAATAAATCTAACCAAAAATGGAAAAGATCTGTATGCTGAAAACTATAGAAAGCTTATGAAGGAAATTGAAGAAGATATAAAGAAGTGGAAAAACATTCCATGCTCATGGACTAGAAGAATAAATATTGTCAAAATGTCAATACTACCCAAAGCTATCTACACATTCAATGCAATCCCAATCAAAATTGCACCAGCATTCTTCTCAAAGCTAGAACAAGCAATCCTAAAATTCATATGGAACCACAAAAGTCCCCGAATAGCCAAAGTAATTTTGAAGAAGAAGACCAAAGCAGGAGGCGTCACAATCCCAGACTTTAGCCTCTACTACAAAGCTGTAATCATCAAGACAGCATGGTATTGGCACAAAAACAGACACATAGACCAATGGAATAGAATAGAAACCCCAGAACTAGACCCACAATCGTATGCCCAACTAATCTTTGACAAAGCAGGAAAGGACATCCATTGGAAAAAAGACAGTCTCGTTAACAAATGGTGCTGGCAGAACTGGACAGCAACATGCAGAAGGATGAAACTTGACCACTTTCTCACACCATTCACAAAAATAAAGTCAAAATGGATAAAGGATCTGAATGTGACACAGGAAACCATCAAAACCCTAGAGGAGAAAGCAGGAAAAGACCTCTCTGACCTCAGTCGTAGCAATTTCTTACTTGACACATGCCTTCCCAAAGGCAAGGGAATTAAAAGCAAAAATGAACTACTGGGACCTCATGAAGATAAAAAGCTTCAGCACAGCAAAGGAAACAACCAACAAAACTAAAAGGCAACAAATGGAATGGGGAAAGATATTTGCAAATGACATATGGGACAAAGGGCTAGTATCCAAAATCTATAAAGAGCTCACCAAACTCCACACCCAAAAAACAAATAATCCAGTGAAGAAATGGGCAGAAAACATGAATAGACACTTCTCTAAAGAAGATATCCGATGGCCAACAGGCACATGAAAAGATGCTCAACGTCGCTCCTCATCAGCGAAATAGAAATCAAAACCACACTCAGATATCACCTCACCCCAGTCAGAGTGGCCAAAATGAACAAATCAGGAGACTATATAGATGCTGGCGAGGATGTGGAGAAACGGGAACCCTCTTGCACTGTTGGTGGGAATGCAAACTGGTACAGCCACTCAGGAAAACAGTGGCTTTATTAAATATTAAATATTAATATTAATTAAATATTAAATATTAAAAATAGACCTACCCTCTGACCCAGCAGTAGCACTGCTGGGAATTTACTTAAGGGATACAGGAGTGCTGATGCATAGGGGCACTTGTACCCCAATGTTTATAGCAGCACTCTCAACAATAGCCAAATTATGGAAAGGGCCTAAATGTCCATCAACTGATGAATGGATAAAGAAATTGTGGTTTATATACACAATGGAGTACTACGTGGCAATGAGAAAGAATGAAATATGGCCCTTTGTAGCATAGGCCATATGCTAGTTTGGATGGAACTGGAGAGTGTGATGCTAAGTGAAATAAGCCATACTGAGAAAGACAGATACCATATGTTTTCACTCTTATGTGGATCCTGAGAAACTTCACAGAAACCCATGGGGGAGGGGAAGGAGAAAAAAAAAAGAGGTTAGAGTGGGAGAGAGCCAAAGCATAAGAGACTGTTAAAAATTGAGAACAAACTGAGGGTTGATGGGGGGTGGGTGGGAGGGGAGGGTGGGTGATGGGTATTGAGGAGGGCACCTTTTGGGATGAGCACTGGGTGTTGTATGGAAACCAATTTGACAATAAATTTCATATATTGAAAAAAATAAAAATAAAAAAATATATATGTTCCCAGCCTTTTATGGAGTATTAACCTTTCATTTTGCAAGCAATACACATGGCAAAAAAAAAAATACAAAGAAGGTAGAGATCTGTAAGTCTGTTGTATATTGGTCATACAGAAAGGGACTTATGCAAGATTCAGGACCCATGGGATCTCTAGAACCTCCAGCCACTGTTATATCTACCAGCCCAGAAATGATAGCTCCAACTGAATATCTACTTTACAATGCCAACATGAGATTATATGGATGATTTTTAAAACTCTATTAGATACTGCTGCTACAAATGAATTTGATCACTAACTTTTCAGTTCAATCAGAGGTTTTGTATTTTTAATTAACCAGATAAGTTAATCTTCTACATATTACTTTATATATTAGGATTTTAACTCAGAAAAGAACAAACCTCCTATTATTTTTCCAGTCCCAAGTTCCAAGCTATTTTTTTTGTGATTCTGTTATGTTTTATACATTTATAGATCATGTATTTTTTAATTTTGTTCAATTATAACGGTGTAGCAATAATTGAATGATAATTGCCTGGCTTTCTTCCTTAATGGCTTTAAGACATTTACCTTCCAATCCCTCCCTGACTTAGCTTTCTTTAATCCTCAGATAGCTCAATAATAACCAACAATAGGTCATTAGTTACTTCTCTTGTACCCTAAGACACAATTTTCCAAGCACTTAATTTCTCTGGTGAACCAATACAGAATCACCTTCTGCCTTCATGTTAACACTTTACAGTAATTCCTAACCCAGTTTTTGCATACAGGAAGGATGTCTCAGAAAAAGAGGATTGGTTTATTTAATTCATGAATTCCTTTTAAGCGAATAACTTTATGTTAGCTCTTCTCTAACCTGTATCTGATCATTTCCTCTCATAAGATTTTCTGCTCTAGATTTTCAAGTCCCGTCTAAACCTTAAGCCCATCAAAAACACACTACATAGGGGCGCCTGGGTGGCTCAGTCGGTTGGGCGGCCGACTTCGGCTCAGGTCATGATCTCACGGTCCGTGGGTTCGAGCCCCACGTCGGGCTCTGTACTGACAGCTCAGAGCCTGGAGCCTGTTTCAGATTCTGTGTCTCCCTCTCTCTGACCCTCCCCCGTTCATGCTCTGTCTCTCTGTCTCAAAAATAAATAAATGTTAAAAAAAACACACACACACACACACACTACATAATTTCATTGACCTTTAAAATTGTTAGTGTCCTGGGATGCCTGGGTGGCTCAGTCAGTTGAAGATCTGACTCTTGATTTCAGCTCAGGTCATGATCCCAGGGTTGTGGGACTGAGTCCCATGTAAGGTTCCATGAGCATGCAGCCTACTTGGGATTCTCTTCTCTCCTCTGCCTCTCTTCCCCACTCGTTCTCTCTCTCTCTCTCTCTCTCTCTCTCTCTCTCTCTCTCTCTCTCTCTCAAAATAAATAAATAAGCTTCAAAAAATTAAAACTGTTAGTGTCCTAACAATATAATTCTATCAACCACCTTCCACATAAAATACAAACTCTGAACTCTAGAATTAAAGGTCATTTACTAGTAGCCCCATCCTGACAAAGGCATAATTACTCTTGTATTATATATACTAGATCTTCTAATTCAGCCCTTTCCTCTCTCTCTGCATGTGCTTTTCCCTTTATCACCTCTAACACTTTGCAAGATACCAAAAACTTTCTTTTCCTAAACACCACCTAAGAGTCTCCTTTCATATCTTCAATATACTATTCAGTGTCCGTTTATTCTCCAAAGCATATTAAAGAAAGGTCTCTGACTTAAAGCAAATTATAATGTGAAATAGATAGCAACAGAGCCAGAGCCAAAAGAAAGAGATAGTAAAAACATTAAAATGCAAACAATCCAAGAGATTTTACAGAAAAAAGTTTTTAACTAATTAGAGTTCAGAAAAGTTGCTGGATATCAAAAGCAGCTTCATTCTTATACATCAATGACAATCAATTTAAGAATATAATATTTAAGATATCACTTATGGGGGCGCCTGGGTGGCGCAGTCGGTTAAGTGTCCGACTTCAGCTCAGGTCATGATCTCACAGTTCGTGGGTTTGAGCCCCATGTCAGGCTCTGTGCTGACAGCTGACAGCCTGGAGCCTGCTTCAGATTCTGTGTCTCCCTCTCTCTCTGGCCCTCCCCTGCTCGCCCACTGTCTCTGTCTCTGTCTCTGTCTCTCTCTCTCTCTCTCTCTCAAAATAAATAAATAAATAAATATGCTTTAAAATAAAAATATTTTAAACTGATAAAAGTAACTAGGTAAATATATAAGTATTATTGTAGTTTCAATTTATAAATCTTTTTTTCTATATGATATAAAGGGAAAATATGTTTAAAAATAAGTATAAATATGGGGCGCCTGGGTGGCGCAGTCAGTTAAGCGTCCGACTTCAGCCAGGTCACGATCTCGCGGTCCGTGAGTTCGAGCCCTGCGTCGGGCTCTGGGCTGATGGCTCGGAGCCTGGAGCCTGTTTCCGATTCTGTGTCTCCCTCTCTCTCTGCCCCTCCCCCGTTCATGCTCTGTCTCTCTCTGTCCCAAAAATAAATAAACGTTGAAAAAAAAAATAATAAGTATAAATCTATTGGGCACAAAATATATGTCATTTGTGAACACAGATGTATAGTAACAGAGTTTATGTATAGTATTAAAGCTAATAAGGAGCTAAGATGGCAGAGTAGTAGGAGGACCCTAGGCTTGCCTCATCCCTTGAACACAGCTAGATAAGTATAAAATCATTATGAATACCCAATAAATCAATCTGAGGACTGACAGAACTGCACAACTACAGGGAGAGAAGAGGCCACATCGTGGAAGGTAGGAGATGCAGAGACATGGTTTGGGGGATGAACAGCTGCAGACGTTGCAGAGGGGATGGAGCCCTGGTCATGGACAAAAAGAAGAGACAGAGAGAGAAAGAGGAGAAAGAGAGAGAGAAGTGCACAGGGGATAGCACAATCATATAACTGGCAATATGTAAATATTTACTAAATTAAGTTCTATATTATAACAGAGTATTTGGGGGAAAGTAACACCAATCTCACAAGTAGGAACATTCACCCCAATATCCAGATATATCTTTGTTATCAATTCCCAATGTGATAGTAGAGAATGAAGTAGACATAGTCAGTGAGAAAACAAAAAGAACAGGATAAGAATAGGAGATGAAGTTGAAAAATTAAAACTTATCAACCTTGGATTTTTTTTCAACCCTGGAACTGTGATGAGAACTGGTCTGGGAAGTAGGCTTTATTTACCCTATCAAATTTCTCACACTTCCACAACCCAAAATAGAAAAACACTATGGCAGTGATATGACTGTTGTCAACCTTGCCACCAGGGAAAAAAAACTCTTTTTTTTTCATTTTGTTCATCACAGAGCTTGAAATATGAAGGAAGTATTATCAAAATGGTTTGACAAAAAAGGAAAGCAAAGAAATTTTAAGAAATAACCTTTTGCTTTTTTAAACCCCCTTTCTAGTAAAGAACAAAAAATATTTCAAAGATCAGCTAAGTAAGTGGAATGGACTCAAATACAATCTCTAACAGTTTGCATGAAGTAGTAATGATTCTTCCTAGAACTTGATATAGCTCATGTTCAAACTCTTGGAGAATAAATGCAGATTTCACTCACCATTTTGGGGAGCCTTATCAACATATCCTTACAGCGCAGTGAACATGAAGATGCTCTTTGAAAATCCCCTAGAGCAATTGCCTGGGAAAGTGGAAAAACATCAATAATTGGTTAAAATAAAATGACAAGCTATTTGTCTATAAGTCAATTTAACATATTTGTAACTGGAGTTAGAAAGTCTTAATTTGTTTCCTAGTCTTTTTAGCAACACTGGTTGGTCTAACTACACACAATAGCCAGCTCTAAATACAGAAAAATAAAAATAATCCTGGGTAACACGAGTTGACAGTGAATGGGAGTCATTTACTTTGTTCTGGAAATGGCAAAACTGGTGTACAATCTTATATTATATTATGATATTATGCCATGTCTAATAGATGTTTACCCAGCTTGAATAGCTCTTGCATTTATCTCCACATTAGAGGGATTTTTAATATTTTTTAATTTTTATTTATTTACTTATTTATTATTTTAGAGAGAGAATGCACATGCATGAGCATGAGCAAGGGAGAGAGGCAGAGGAAGAGAAAGAAAGACAGAGAGAGAAAGACAGAGAGAGGGAGAAAGAATCCCAAGCAGGCTCTACGCTTAGTACAAACCTAATGCAGGGCTCAATCCCACGACCCTGGGATCATGACCTCAGTCCATGAAATCAAGAGTTGGATAGGGGCACCTGGGTGGCTCAGTCAGTTAAGTGCCAACTTTGGCTCAGGTCCTGATCTCACGGTCCAGTCCGTAAGTTTGAGCCCTGCGTTGGGCTCTGTGCTGACAGCTTGGAGCCTGGAGCCTGATTCAGATTCTGTGTCTTCCTCTCTCTCTGTTCCTTCCCCAATTGTGCTCTGTCTCTCAAAAATAAATAAACATTAGGGGCGCCTAGGTGGCTCAGTCAGTTAAGCGTCCGACTTCGGCTCAGGTCACGATCTCGCGGTCTGTGGGTTCGAGCCCCGCGTCGGGCTCTGGGCTGATGGCTCAGAGCCTGGAGCCTGCTTCCGATTCTGTGTCTCCGTCTCTCTCTGACCCTCCCCCGTTCATGCTCTGTCTCTCTCTGTCTCAAAAATAAATAAACTTAAAAAAAATTTTTTTAAAATATTAAAAAATAAATAAATAAATAAATAAACATTAAAAAATTTTTTTAAATAAAAAAAAAAAGAGTTGGGCAGACAAGCATCCCTAGAGGGATTTTTAAATGTTAAATAGGAGCTTTTTGTCCTAAAATAGGCTCCTAATAACCTCACAGTCTGAACTGCTGTAAATATCTCTCTCTCCCTCTCTCTCTGCCTCTCCCTGGTTCACATGCACATGTGTTCTCTCAAAATAAATAAATAAGCATTAAATAATAATTAAAAATTAAAAAATAAAATGAAGAGCAAAGTTGCAGGGCTCATACTTCCCAATTTCAAAACTTACCACAAGGCTACAGTAATCGAGATTGGTAGTGACAAGGGACGTATAAGTCAATGGAATAAAACAGAGTCCAGATATAAATCCTTACATTTAAGATCAAATGACTTTTTATAAGAGTGCAAAGACAATTCAATGAGCAAAAATTGTCTTTTAAAAACAGTGATGCTGGCACTGGATACCCAATGCTAAAGAATGAAGTAGGATACCTACCTCACACCATATGAAAAACTGACTAAAAATGGATCATGGATTCAAATATAAAAGCTAAAAACTATAAAATTCTTAGATTAAAATACAGGAGCGTTAAATCTTCATGACCTCATGTTAGGTGATGATTTCTTAAATATGAAAACTAAGGCTCAAGCAACAAAAACAAAAAATTAATAGATGTAAATTCTCCCCAAATTGATATACAGACTTCACACAACTCCCATCATAATTCCAGAAAAAGATTTTTTTGGTAAATGTAGACAATATTTTTGTGAATGTAGATAATATTATTCTAAAATTCATGTGTAGGCAAAAACCTCTTTGATCTTGGCCGCAGCAACTTCTTACTGAACACGTCTCCGGAGGCAAGGGAAACAAAAGCAAAAATGAACTACTGGGACCTCATCAAAATAAAAAGCTTCTACACAGCAAAGGAAACCATCAGCAAAACTAAAAGGCAACCGACAGAATGGGAGAAGGTATTTGCAAATGACATATCAAATAAAGGGTTAGTATCCAAAATCTACAAAGAACTTATCAAACTCAACACCCAAAAAACAAATAATCCAGTCAAGAAATGGGCAAAAGACATGAATAAACACTTCTCAAAAGAAGACATCCAGATGGCCAACTGACACATGAAAAAGTGCTCAACATCAATTATCATCAGGGAAATACAAATCAAAA
Source organism: Felis catus (assembly GCF_018350175.1). Lineage (NCBI taxonomy): Eukaryota > Metazoa > Chordata > Mammalia > Carnivora > Felidae > Felis > Felis catus. The sequence continues at coordinate 57,807,770 of NC_058386.1, forward strand.
CCACAATGAGATACCACCTTACACCTGTCAGAATGGCTAACATTAACAACTCAGGCAACAACAGATGTTGGCAAGGATGCGGAGAAAGAGCATCTCTTTTGCATTGGTGGTGGGAATGGAAGCTGGTGCAGCCACTCTGGAAAACAGTATGGAGATTTCTCAAAAAACTAAAAATAGAACTACCCTACGACCCAGCAATGGCACTACTAGGCATTTATCCAAGGGATATAGATATACTGTTTCGAAGGGACACATGCACCCCCATGTTTATAGCAGCACTATCAACAATAGCCAAAGTATGGAAAGAGCCCAAATGTCCATCCATGGATGAATGGATAAGGAAGATGTGGTGTGTATATATATATATATATATATACATATATATATATATATACACACACACACACACACACACACACACACACACACACACACAATGGAGTATTACTCAGCAATCAAAAAGAATGAAATCTTGCCATTTGCAACTACATGGATGGAACTGGAGGGTACTATGCTAAGTGAAATTAGTCAGAGAAAGACAAAAATCATATGACTTCACTCATATGAGGACTTTAAGAGACAAAACAGATGAACATAAGTCAAGGGAAACAAAAATAATATAAAAACAGGGAGGGGAACAAAACAGAAGAGTCTCATAATATGGAGAATAAACTGAGGGTTACGGGAGGGGTTGTGGGAGTGGGGATGGGATAAATGGGTAAGGGGCACTAAGGAACATACTCCTAAAATCATGGTTGCACTATATGCTAACTAATTTGGATGTAAATTTAAAAAAATTAAATTAAATTAAAAAAAAAACTTTGTACAGATATTTTAATGGCTGAAATATCCTTCAAATATAGATGTGCTATCATTACCTGTGATAGTAATTTCACTTTGTAAAATGCTTACATTTTTGGCCCATTATAAATAAAAAAATGATGAATACAAAAAAATAATAAAAAATAAAATTTATGTGTAAAGGCAAAGGAATTAGACTAGAATTAAACAATTCTGATAAACAATAAAATTGAAAGAATCTCCATACTAAACTTTAAAACTTGATAGCCACAATAATCAAAACTATTTGGTATTGAAAGAATAGATCCATAGATTTAAAAGAGATCCCAGAAATAGATACACCCAGATAAATAAGTGTGGTGAATTGATATTTAACAAATGTGCAAAGAAATTCAGTAGTGGAAGGATAGTCTTTTCAACTAATGGTACTGGAGCAATTAGATATCCATAAACAATGACAACAAAAAGAGTTAATCTAAGCCTCACTCCTTATAAAAAAAAAAAGTAACTCAAAATCAATCATAGATTTAAATGGAAAAGGTAAAGCTATAGAACTTTTTTTAGGTGGTTTTTCTATTTTTTTAAAGTTTATTTATTTCGAGAGAGAGAGAGAGAGAGAGAGAGAGCGAGCGAGCACGGGAGGGGCAGACAGAGAGGGAGAGAAAGAGAGAAAATCCCAAGCAGGATCTGCACTGGCAACACAGAGCCTGACGTGAGGCTGGAACCCACAAACTGTGAGATCATGACCTAAGCCAAAACCAAGAGTCAGACACTTAACCAACTGAGTCACCCAGGTGCCCCAAAGCTATAGACTTTTAGAAAAAAACAGAGGAGAAAATCTTTCAGATCTAGAGCTTGGTGAAGGCTTTTGAGACAGAATACCAGAAGCACAATCCATTGTAAAAAATCAACTAAACTTTATCAAAATTAAATACTTTTGCTCTGCAACCCTATTAAAAGGATGAAAAGACAAGCTGCAGACTAGAAAATATTTATAAATACATATACAACAAAGGACTCAAATGTAGAATATATAATTCTCAAAATTCAACAATAAAAAAAATCAAATAATCCAATTAGAAAATGGATAAGAAGCATGAACCTACATTTCACTTAAGAGAATATACAGAGAGCAAATAGGTACATGAAAAAATATTCAACATTAATCATTAGGGAACTACAAATTAAACCATGATGAAATATCACTAGACATCTAATGGAATAAGTAATATAATTAGTCACAATACCAAATGCTGGCAAGGATGCAGAAAATGGGATCTTCCATATATTGCTCATGGGTTTAAAATGGCACAGCCATTCAGGGCACCTGAGTGGCTCAGTCAGTTGAGCGACCGACCTCTGCTCAGGTCAGAATCTTGCGGTTCATTGAGTCCTGCGTCGGACTCTGCTGACAGCTTAGAGCATGCAGCCTGCTTCAGATCCTCTGTCATCCTTTCTTGCTGCCCCTCTCCCCCACTTTCATGCTTGCTCTCTCTCTCTCTCTCTCTCTCTCTCTCTCAAAAATAAACAAACATTTAAAAAATAAATAAAATAAAATAAAATAAAATAAAATGGCACAGCCACTCTAGAAAATAGTTTGGTCCTTTCTTAAAAAACAAACTAATAAACATACACTAACAATTCAACCGAGCAATTGCAATTGCAATGCTGGGCATTCATCCCATAGAATTGAAAATTTACATCCACATACAAACCTACACAAATGTTCTAACCGACTTTATTTGTAATAGCCAAAAACTGGAGAAACCCAAATGCCTTCCATACTGAATGGCTAGACAAACTGTGGTACATCCATACCATAGAATACTACTTACAAATAAAGAACAAAACTTTTTTTAATGTTTATTTATTTTTGAGGGAGAGAGAGAGACAGAGTGTGAATAGGGGAGGGGCATAGAGAGAGGAAGACAATTCGAAGCAGGTTCCAGGCTTTGAGCTGTCAGCACAGAGCCCAATGTGGGGCTTGAACTCATGAGCCACAAGATCATGACCTGAGCTGATGTTGGACACTTAACCAACTGAGCCACTCAAGTACCCGTAAAGAACAAACTATTGATACACAAAACTTGGATGGATGTCAATAAATCATGCTAACTTTTAAAAGAGCAATATCAAAAGGTTACATACTATATGATTCTATTTATATAATCCCAAGTGACAAAATTTTAGAATATTAATATTCTATGATATTAATATAGAGAATTAGCTACTGGGAGAGAGAATATTAGCTGATGGGATTTGGGAATGGGGGAATGCGCATGGTATAACTACAAAGAGGAAGCACAAGGGATCTTTGTGGTGATGGAATTGCTCTAGATCTTGATTGTGTTGTTGGTGGTTATATGAATCTATCCATGGGATAAAACTGTATAGAACTACAGACACACATAGAAGTTTATCATGTAACACTGGTGAAATATGAATATGGCCTATGGATTGTAATAATGTCAATTTCCTGGTTTTATAATGCACTATATTTACATAAGACATTACCACTGAGGAAAACTGGGTGAAAGGTACACCAGAACTCTCCTTACTGTTTTTGCAACTTCCTGTGAATCTAAAATTATTTCAAAGTAAAAAAAAATTTAGGGGCACCTGGGTGGTTCAGTCAGTTTAAGCATCCAACTCTTGATTTCAGCTGAGGTCATGATCTCACAGTTGGTGAGTTCAAGCCCCACAATCAGGCTCTGTGCTGACAGCATGGAGGCTGCTTGGGATTCTCTCTCTCCCTCTCTCTCTGCCCCTCCACTGCTCACTCTCTCTCTCTCAAAATAAATAAAAAAATTTTTTAAAAAGAAAGGTCTTCTAAGAAAAAAATTTTTTAATCACATTAGTTAATATCATCAATTTCATCAGAAAAGTTTAAGTATCTGGAAGCTGTCAAATTCATGATGGAGGTAGAAGTTTTCCAAAATTCTAACTTTTACTTAAAAGCTTAAATTTTATCCCCATCAACAAGTACTGTCGGTTGCTTTCCTTGAAGTCACATTCTCACTTTATTCATTTTAATGAAAATATATGCTGGAGCGCCTGGGTGGCTCAGTTGGTTAAGCGTCTGACTTCGGCTCAGATCATGATCTCGCGGTTTGTGAGTTCGAGCCCTGTGTCAGGCTCTATGCTGACAACTTGCTCAGAGCCTGGAGCCTGCTCTGGATTCTATCTCCCTTTCTCTCTGCCCCTGCCCCGCTCACACTCTGTCTCTTTCTCTCTCAAAAATAAACATTAAAAAAAATTTTTTAATGAAAATTTATACCAAATACCCAAATCTGAATGAACACAATTTATCTATCAGTCACTCTTTCCAGTAAAAACAGTGATATGTGAAAATAGAAGTAGCTAATTCAGCTCACCCGAAGCAGGGCTCATGCTCACCCAAAGTGGGGCTTGTGCTCACCTGAAGGAGGGCTCGAGCTCACCCCCGATGTGGGACTCGAACTCACAAAGTCAGATGCTTAATGACTGAGCCACCCAGGTGCCTAAGAGAGAGAATCTCAAGCAGGTTCCATGCCCAGCTGGAGCCCAACATAGGGCTTAATCCCACAATGCTGGGATCACGAACTGAGTCGGAATCAAGAGTCAAACACTCAACTGACTGAGACATCCAGGCACCCCATTACTACTTTTTTAACTAGTAGAGAGAGACAGTAGACCACAGCCCTTGGTATAATAGAAAAACTGGGCTTTCCACTTGCTTTGTATTGTCAGGGTACCCTCCATCAGTTTTTATGGATAAACTCATGTTTCCTATATCCATGTGACCCTGCCAGAGTCTACAAGTGGTCTTACCCTAGTAAAGGGGGGAAGGGAACAGAAGCAAAACAGACATGTAGATCAATGAAAAGTAATCAAGAGTCCAGAAATAAACCCTCACATTTACGATCAACTGATTTTTGACAAGGGTGCCAAGATCATTCAATAGGGAAAGAATAGTCTTTTCAACAAATGGGGCTGGGACAACTGGATGATTTCACTCATATGTGGAATTTAAGAAACAAAACAGATGAACATATGAAAAGGGGAAAAAAAGAGAGGGAAACAAACCATAAAAGACTCTTTATGATAGAAAACAAACTGAGGATTGATGGAAGGTAGTATGTGGGGTATGGGCTAAATGTGTGATGGGTATTAAGGAGGACACTTATTGTGTTGAGCATTGGGTGTTACATATAAGCGATGAATCACTACTACTAAATTCTACACCTGGAAACATTGTTATACTATATGTTAACTAACTAGAATTTAAATTAAAAATTTATAAAGAAAAAAAGGACTTTAAAAGCATCCTCCCTTGTTACATTTATATCACATAAAAGACCATGTGAGTTAAAAATGTTAGTTCCATTAATTAAAATACATATGCAATACTATAATTTGCATATTTTCTTTACCTGTGTTTTATACCTTTTTTATGGATAGCTTCTTCTGTATCTACTTTATAGCATATGTTCCATTATACCACAGTAATTGAATAACAGATATGAGTAAAATCCCTACCAGTTTATCTTGACCCCTATGATGATGCAATTATCTCAAGAGCTTCTCACTATAATCATGGCAGTCCTGTTGAAATGAAAAATTATGTCCAACCCAAATGAAAAACTTTGTGTAAAATAAAGTTGAATATATCTTATAACAAATGTTAAACTTTTACATGTGAATGGTTTTTCCCCAAGAACATACAAAAGTTAATAAAATCCTCTTACTTTTCACATTAAAAGAAAATTTTACTTTTAAGTAATCTTTCCTCCCAACATGGGGCTTGAACTTACAACCCTGAGATCAAGATTCGCATGTTTCACTGACTGAACCAGCCAGGCATCCCTATTAACTCTTCTTTAAATATTTGGTAGAATTCCCCTGTGAAGCCATCTGGCCCTGGACTTCTGTTTGTTGGGAGGTTTTTGACTACTGATTCAATTTCTTTGCTGGTTATCGGTATGTTCAATTTTTCTATTTTTCCTGTTTCGGTTTTGGTAGCTTATATGTTTCTAGCAATATATCCACTTCTTCCAGATTGTCCAATTTGTTGGCACATAGTTTTTCATAATATTCTCTCATAATCGTATTTTTGTGGTGCTGGTTTTCTTTCGTGGTTTTATTTGGGCCCTTTTTATTATTTTTTAAAATTATTTTTTTTATCATTTTTTGTTTATTTTGAGAGAGAGAGCACAAGTGGGGAAGGGGCAGAGAGAGAGGAAGAGAGAGAGAATCCCAAGCAGGCTCCACAAAACCAGCACAGAGCCCAAGGCAGGGCTCAAACTCACTGAGAGATCATGATCTGTGCCGAAGGATACTTAACCGACTGAGCCACCCAGGCACCCCTGGGTCCTTTTCTTTTTGATAAGTCTGGCTAGAGGTTTATCAATTTTATTAAATTTTTTCAAAGAATCAGCTCCTGGGTTCATTGATCAGTTCTATTTGTTTTAGTTTCTAAATCATTTATTTCTGCTCTAATCTTTTTTTTTTAATTTTTTAAATGTTTATTTTGAGGAAGATAGAGTATGAGCAGGGGAAGGGCAGAGAAAGAGGGAGACAGAGAATCCGGGCTATCGGAGCTATCAGCACAGAGCCCGACACGGGCTCAAACCCACTAATCATGAGATCATGACCTCAGCTGAAGTCAGACGCTTAACCACACTGAGTCACCCAGGTGCCCCAATTTCTTTCTTTTTTTTTTTTTCAATATATGAAGTTTATTGTCAAATTGGTTTCCATACAACACCCAATGCTCATCCCAAAAGGTGCCTTCCTCAATACCCATCACCCACCCTCCCCTCCCACCCACCCCCCATCAACCCTCAGTTTGTTCTCAGTTTTTAACAGTCTCTTATGCTTTGGCTCTCTCCCACTCTAACCTCTTTTTTTTTTTTCCTTCCCCTCCCCCATGGGTTCCTGTTAAGTTTCTCAGGATCCACATAAGAGTAAAAACATATGGTATCTGTCTTTCTCAGTATGGCTTATTTCACTTAGCATAATAACACTCTCCAGTTCCATCCATGTTGCTACAAAGAGGCGCCCCAATTTCTGCTCTAATCTTTATTATTTCCTTCCCTCTGCTGGCTTGATTGTGGTAAAGGTTGCATAATTCTGTGAATATACTTAATCACTGAATTGTACATTTTAAATGTGTGAATTTTATAGTATATGAATTATATCTCAATAAAGATGTTAAAAAAATAAAAATAAGTGGATTATATTAGATGATTTTTAAAGTCTCTTTCATTTCTAGAATTACATAATTACAGACAGCAAACTCATCATGGCTTACATTTTGTCAACTAAAAACGCATACCTAACTGCATGGTGACAAAGGAGGAAATCCACAAGCCAAACAGAGGTAACATACAACTTTAAACACTGATAACAGCAGACTTTCAGAAAACATCAGCAAACAACCCAGAACAATTGCAAATGAGAAGACTCTTTTCAGGCAATTATTTTAGGCAGACTGTGAAGGTAAGAGAGAGTCACAAACAGACAGGTATTTCAAGTACAGGCTACTGCCATAAATAAATGATGGATATTACATGCAATGATTGAAAACGATGTTTAGTTATATATCAGCCTTTCTAACTTCAACCACCCCCACACAGATACCAATCACCATTAATAATGTTACCTTCAGATATAAAACAGAGATAAAATAAAAGGTCAAATATAATATCCTATATAAAAATCCAATGACACCTGACTTTCTTCTAATAAGTTATATCTCATCACTTTTGCATTTATATATACAAAATGCACCACTATAAGACTGTAGTGACTATGATACCTACCGCCTCTGCTTGGTAAGAAACCACTTTGAAAAGGTCCCTCTCCATAGCACTCTTCTGCAAAGTTATGTCGGCCTCAGTGGAGGCTCTCTGCATTAATTTGCAATATAACTGCTCTAGACCCTGGAAAATAAAATCACAATACAATGTCATGACAAGAATAACCACAACTGTTACTAATAATGGCCACAGCTAAAAATCAGTAACTTACAACCATGGCAGCTTGAAAAAATCCATCAGCCATCATAGCATTTCCAACATCCACCCACCCTTTTCCTGTTTTCATATTCATCTGGAAGAGAGAAGAAAGAAAATAATTTTTAAAATTCACAACTTCTCCAAACTGGTTGAGGAAGGTAGTAGATAAAATATTTAATCATCTGTCCATATTCAGTAGTGTAATCCACAAAAATAAAGTAACAGCATTTATTATAGTTCTATGTTCTGCTTTGAATTCCATAATTTAATAGAAATGGTCTCAAGAAAAGCAAAAATAAAAAATTAATAATTTGAAAACACATCTTCTAAGAAATATTAAAAGAAAACATTGGGATAACTTAGGAGCAGACATTTCTGAAAAATTAATGTTTCACATACTTGAAGAAAGTTATATGATAAGCACTAGACTATAAGTCAACACATCTCAGTTCAGTTCTTAATTATATCTCTAATAAAATTTTTACTAATCCAACAATGTTTATTAAGTATCCTTTACAAGCCAGGCACACTAAAGAAGCTCACAATATCGTAACTAACAGACATCTAAATAGTTGATGTATAATATGGAAAAATGCTATGGAAGCAAACAAGAACTGAATCAAGATGGAGGATTGAGCAAACACTGCAGCCCTACCCCTTCTACCACAAATCCCTAGAAATGATGTGTATGTGTATATAAAATATATATAATAGATATACTATACATTTTCCTATATATTTATATATAGGACATAAGTACACTATAAACTTCAGTGTAAATTTTTATATACTATAAATCCCTAGATTACATATGTCATATCATATATTTGTAATGATAAATATAATCTCTAGGGATACACCCTAGAAATAAGAGAAAATATACTTTTTCTTATTCAATAAGAGTCCTGGAAAATAAGTGGCATTTTCAGTTGACCTGAAATTATAAGGAACCTCTGAAAAATAGACAGCAAATGGGGTGAAACAAAAACCCACATACTAAAATGTATAAAAATGCAAAATGTGGAAACATCCTGGATGTAAACAGTAGTATCAGGCAGTTGGCTTCCCCACCAAGAGGTATCTTCTCCCCTCCCCAGGAAGGAACAGTGAGTACAATCACATAGGCTGGAGAAAAATAGAGTTCCAGCAAAACATCCAGTCCTACTTCTCCATCAGTCACTGGATCAGGGTTATAATAAATAGCATGACTATTAAACTATCAAGGAATCTCAAATCAAATATGAGCAAGAATCATCAAACCCTTGAGGGAAACCAACCCCATGAAAGGACATCACACTCAACAAACAGAAGAATATCTGAAGAAATAGAATTAAAAGAACTAACATAGAAATAGGGAAATATCATTTTTTTAAAGCTTTTTTAAATGTTTGTTTATTTGGGGAGAGAGAGGGAGAGAAAGGAGCAGAGAGATGGAGAAAAACCCAAGCAGGCTCTGTGCTGTCAGTGCAGAGCCCAACGCTTCAGAAGAAACCAAACCTACCCACACCTTGATCTTGGATGTCCAGCCTCCAGAATTGTGAAAAAATAAATGTGCATTGTTTAAGCCACCCAGTCTATGTTATTTTGTTATGGAGGCCCTAGAAAACTAATATAGTGATACTAGCATATGATTAAAATATATGGAGGTAGGGGCACCTGGGTGGCTCAGTCGGTTAAGTGTCAGACTCTTGATTTCAGCTCAGGTCATGATCTCACAGTTTGTGAGATCGAGCCCTGCGTCAGGCTCTGCACTAACAATGTAGAGCCTATTTGGAATTCTCTCTCTCCCTCTCTGCTCCACCTATCTCTCTCTCTCTCAAAAATAAATAAATGAACTTTAAAAAAAATTTAAGAAAATAAAATAAAATATATTGAGGTAACCATGAGAAATGAAAACAGAAATGATTACAAGTAATAGCCTTAAAATAGGAAGAAAAAAAAAACCGTATGTACAAGGCAATTCATTGCAGCACTGAAATGTCCATGGAAGGAAGCTGGTTGAACACAATAAGGTACATGTACCAACCGAATACTATGTAGCTATAAAAAAAAATGAGGAATATCTCTACATACTGCTATGGAGTGATCTCTAGGCTATAATGTTAAATGAGGTAAAAAAAAAAAGTGGAGAAAAGTATATATATGGAATGCTACTTACTATTTATCTAAGAACCTTTGGGGGAGGGGAAAATTTTATTTTTATAAAACAAATGTTTGCTTTTATTTAAAAAACAAAAGGATAAACAATAAAATAAACAAAAATAGCTATCCACAGGGGAAGGGAGGGAACAGGGTGGAGAGGACACAGATGGAGGCTAGACTTAATGAATATACTTCCCTTAGTAGATTCGACTTTGGAACCATGTAAATATTTGACACAATTATAAAACAATATTCAATCAAAATGGCAGAAAAAAAGCAACAGCTAAAAAGCAAGAGCAAACAAAAATAAATGAATCTAACTATGTATCAAGTCAATCTATAGTTTCATCACAGAAAAGGAAATTATTTCAAGTACTTTTAAAACAATACTTCAATAATATTAAAACAATACTTTGACTATACACCCCTAGTGAAACAGATCCTAAGAATAAAAGCAGTGCAAAAAAATCTCTTGAACTATTTTTAGAAATCATTCTTTATTATCGACATTGCTATCTTATAAAACTACCATACATCTTTTGGATAAAACCAGTTATTCACTATATTAATGTTGTTAGGCACCAATATTGTCAGGACTAGGAAAAGAGACACAAATATAAAATTAAGAAGCTAAGTAAAATCCTATAATCCTAAATATCACTGGAAATATCACTATGAATTCATCATATATTTTCCCTTTCAAAAAATATGTATTTCATATCTATGTCCAGTAAAAAGGTCTAGGAACAATGACCAATGCAATAGCAATGAGCACTTGTAATTTCCAGATTGTGGTTTCTAAATAACATTCTCCACTAAAAGGAAACAGGGCTCCTTCAAAGAATGAATAATTTCTGCTCTAGGGCAAGAACTACACAAGATGAGCCTGGACATCTTGTCACATTAGAAATCAAATTTTAGGGGAGCCTGGGTGGCTCAGTCAGGTAAGTGTCCAACATCAGGTCAGGTCATGATATTGCAGTTTGTGGGTTTGAGCCCCGCGACAGGCTCTGTGCTGACAGCTCAGAGCCTGGAGCCTGTTTCGGATTCTGTGTCTCCCTCTCTCTCTGCCCCTCTCTGACTCGTGCTCTGTCACTCTCTCAAAAATAAATAAAAATTTTTTAAAAAGAAATCAAATTTTATGTGATTATTATTTCAGTTTTACTATTAAAGATTACTGGAGTAGTGTCAAAAGGCTTCAGAATCACTTCCAGAGGCTCCTTCTGGCCAAAGATAGGTGCTTCAATAAGAATAATTACAATGGATTGAAATGCATTAAAAATGTTAAAAATCCATGAGTTCACAACGAAACTTTTAAAAAATCTATGTGAGTATCATTTAAGGATGTTAGAGAAATAAGTCATTGTTCTGAAAACTGCTAAATAAAGGGAAAGAGTCAAGACCGCCTTTCTTACAAAGGTATACTTCAAGGTAGCCAAATAGTTGATGAGGGAAAGTTTCTCTCTATTCCAGTAAATAAACAAAGAAGGAATATAGAAGTAGAATATGCAAACACCTACAGAAATAATGGATCTAAGGACAATAATCATCAAAGGGCACTAACACAAAAGAGACAAACAGACATTGGTGCTTCCTGATGGAAGTACACCATATTGCCTATGAATTATTTTTGACAGAATCAAACCTGAATCAGATCAAGTTTCTAAATCTACCTGCCAGTTTACAGGAAAAACAGGGAACAGAGGACTATATTAAATGACACCGTAAGGATACAGTCATCGGAATCCAGAATTTAAGAAACTCTATAGTACCAACAATCTCGTTTCTTCAACAAATAAATTTTTCAACAGATTAAAAACAGGAGGGGAACCATGTAGATTAAAAGAGACATATTAACAAAACACAAGATGTGGACTTTCTTTAATTCTGGTTCTAAGAAAACAACGGGAAAGAGGGAGAGAAAGAACTGAGCAAGAACAAATGAGAAAGTAAGAATGTGGGAGCATACAGCCAGAAGGGGAAGACTGGATATTTGATTATTTTAGGAAATCTTTGTTAAATTTTAGCAGGTGTGATAATGGGCATTGGGTTTGTCTGAATAAAAAAGACACCTTAGGGGCGCCTGGGTGGCTCAGTTGATTGAGCGTCCGACTTCGGCTCAGGTCATGATCTCATGTCATGGTTTGTGAGTTCGAGCCCTGCGGCAGGCTCTGGGCTCACAGCTCAGAGCCTGGAGCCTGCTTCAGATTCTGTCTCCCTCTCTCTCTGCCCTACCCCTGCTCACACTCTTTCTCTCTCAAAAATAATAAATAAACATTAAAAAAATGTTTCAAAAAGACACCTTAGGGGCACCTGGGTAGCTCATTCGGTTAAGCATCTGAGTTCGGGTCAGGTCATGATCTCACAGTTTGGAAGTTCAAGGCCCACATTGGGCTCTGTGCTGAAAGCTCAGAGCCTGGAGCCTTCTTTGGATTCTGTGTCTCCCTCTCTCTCTGCCCCTCCCCCACTCATACTCTCTGTCAAAAATAAAAATAAAACATTAAAAAAATTTTTTAAAGACATCTTGTCATTTAGAGACACATATTGAAATATTTATGAACAAAGTGCTGTATTTTGGATTTGTTTCAAAATAATCCACAGGGCCAGGGATTTGCTGTTGGAGGAGATATAGAAAAAATGAGTGATCAGGAATTGGAGATTATTCTAGCTGAGCGATGGGTAAATGGGGGAATCATTGTACTATCTTTGTGCATACACTTGAGCTTTTCAATAAAATCGTGTTTTACAACACTGGAAAAATATTTTCCACTAAAAAAATATACTTATTTCCAGGGAGCAGGACAGGTGGGAAGGATGGAGCAGAGAACTATTATTTTTTTTACTTATCATAAATCCTGAATTTAAGTTCAACATTTAGTCCACTGAATCACTGTAATGACAATAGTACTGCTGAGACCTTTAATTGTAATAGGTATAATTATCCTAAAAGGAACATGGATAGCACTAAAGGATATAACCCCCTTCCAGGTTCACACTAACTTTAACCATCTTCATAAGGAGTAACGACTATCTCATTGCATCTGCACTTTCTCCTCATTTAAATCGGACTTACCAAAATCTGTCTTCGAATAGCATCTTCTGAAGCAGTTGAGCCTTCACACATACACACCAACTTGCAAGCAACATGCCGTACTGCAAAACAGTAATTAGATGCCCATAAACACAAAACATTCATTCTCCTTTTATATACACTTACAAAAAGAAATGAGGAGCAAAGTGCAAGCACTTTTGTTGTTAAAGTAGTAACTTTAAAGTCTTTTTGAAAAAAATCAATTATCAAAAGTAAATGACCTGAAAATTATCAAATGAATTATTTGTTTAATGCTCCAATCAGATATTTAATTTTCAAATTTTAATTTCTGCAGGTCTTAAATTCTGAAGACTTACTAAAGACACCTGATTCCATTTGATGCTCTTGTATGTACCATGCTGACAGCAAAATAATTCTAAGTACAATTGGAATCTAAAGATATTCAACATCTGACAAAATTTCTGAACATTAGAATAATTTTGGTTTTTTTTATTTTTTTTAATGTTTATTTACTTTTGAGAGAGACACACAGAGTGTGAGCAGGAGAGGGTCAGAGAGAGAGGGAGATACAGAATCTGAAGCAAGCTCCAGGCTCTGAGCTGTCAGCACAGACCCTGATGTGGGACTCAAACTCAAAGAGTACGAGATCATGACCTGAGCCAAAGTTGGACTCTTCACCAACTGAGCCACCCAGGCACCCCGGGCATAGTTTTAGATTATTCCCCTAAACTGTGAATCTGTCTAAATATATTCTTTTCTATAGATGATGTAAAAGTTCTTGAGGTATAACTCAGAAAATATAGATATCCTCTTCATACAGTTCATTTCCCCTGAAAATAGGAAAGTCTGAATAACTGTAAGCTCTTTATTTACACAGTTTCTCTCATCAGACAACATGTCCACATTTTAAAGATGACTTCAGGGGCACCTGGGTGGCTCATTAGTTAAGTGTCCAACTTCGGCTCAGATCATGATCTCACGGTTCGTGGGTTTGAGCTCCACATGTGGCTGGCTTCAGATCCTCTGTCCCCCTCTCTCTGCCCCTCCTCCACTCTCTCTCTCTCTCTCAAAAGTAAATAAAAATTAAAAAACAATAAAGATGACTTCACAAGTAACTGAACTAGTTGCCCTGATGTTAGATGATCTCAGCAGCCATTCAACCTATACTAATACCATTTTCAATTAATATTCCATTGAAAAAGAGATTTGCCCAGGTGAAATTATGGGGTAATTAAAGTCAGTTTCTTATTATTCATCATGAAATGTACATTCTATTCATCCTTTAATAAAGTGGTTTCTGAAAAAAAACTTTCATCAAATTAATTCCTAATCATGTATTTACTTTGTCTTACATTTCCAGTTTTGAAAATGTTTCCTTTATTTTTCGAAAGTTTACTAATTCTTTGGTATTCTCAAGGAACCTGATCTCTCAATTATTTTCCCTCTCTGGGAGAGATCCATCTACCAAATCTCTATTTGACAAGTAGTGAAAAATAGCTACAACAATGTTCCTTGATAGGCAGAATTGTAGGAGTTTAGAATTAATGCATTTTAATATCACACAGTTCAACTATGTACTATGTTTCTTCAACAGATAAACTTCTAACTCTTCTCTCCCCATAACTACAAGACCCAAGACTCCTAGGAGCAATGATATCCATATTTATCCGACAGTTACAGAGGTAGACCTATTCTCTAAGCATCCTAACAGAGGAATAGACTAATGAGTAAGTATATTATTGACTGTATTAACCACTAATTAATTACCCTAGACCTACAATGAAATTGTATACAGTTTGGTTTATATTCATAAACATAAATACTTAGCAATGAATTCCATTTGCTGCATGCAGACAAAATTCATTTGTCTTCAGAAAGCCAAGCAGGCCAGAGATTCACGTTTTGGCTTGTTGCCTCGATGTATCCTTTATAATGGAGCAATATACTTTCCACAAATGCATTAACTGTCGCTATCACTGTTGGAAATGAGAAACTGCCAGCACACTAACCCAGCCATTTAGCTAAAGCACTAGAATTCTGCCAGACAGTGGACCACATTTAATGCATCCAAGCACATGAGTTTGCTTTGGGGATTTTGTTTTGTTGTTGTTCTTTTAGTTTGCTCTCACAGGTAGAAAAAAATCCTATAATTGTTCTCAAGTAACTCAGTCCAAAGTCCATCAACCCACCTCATGAGGAAACTATTCTTTACCAATTTTTAAATCTAAATCTCTCACATAGCAACATTTCTCATTCTATTATTAATGGAGAAAGGAAACTGCTATTTGAGAGCCCTTCAGAATCCTGAAGATTCTGATCATCTCTTCTCTAGGAAAGATAATCCATGTGTCCTTTAACGTGTCAAGTTCTCATTTTCCCATCCTTTAATCATCTTTGTTTTTCACCACCAGACAATTTCTTGAGGTGATGCTTTTATTTATGTGTATTTGTGTGTGTGTTAAACTGCATTCATAAATTAATATATTTTCTTTTACTCTTTACTCACTCTGTGGATGTGTATTTGTAATCTCCACTTTTCCCACTTAATTTTTTTTGTTCCAAATTTTTATTTGGGGTGTCTGGGTGGCTCAGTCAGTCAAGCCTCCAACTCTTGATTTCGGCTCAGGTCAGGATCTCAAAGTTTGTGAACTGGAGCCCTGCATCAGGCTCTGTGCTGACAGTGTGGAGCCTGCTTGGGATTCTCTCTCTCTCCCTCTGCCCCTCCCCTGGTTCATGCTCTCTCTCTCTCAAAAATAAACACTTTTTAAAAATAATAAAATAAAAATAAATTCTAGTTAGTTAACATACAGTGCAATGTTGGTTCCAGAAGTAGAATTCAGGGATTCATCACTTACATACAACAGCCAGTGCTCATCATAACAAGTGCCCTCCTTAATACCCATCACCCATTTAGCTCATCCTTCACCCACCTCCTTCCATCACCCCTCAGTTTGTCCTCCAATTTAAGAGTCTCTTATGGTTTGCTTCTTTTTCTTCTTTCCTGTATGTTGACTGTTTTGTTTCTTAAATTCCACATATAAGTGAAATCATATGGTGTTTGTCTTTCTCTATTTCGCTTAGCATAATACCCTCTAGCTCCATCCATGTCATTGCAAATAGCAAGATTTCATTCTTTTTGATAGCTGAGTAATATTCCATTGTATATATACACCACAGCTTCTTTACACACACCCAGATGTTTATAGCAGCATTATCAACAACAGCCAAATTATGGAAAGAGCCCAAATGTACATCAACTGATGAATAGATAAAGAAGCAGTGATGCTTTTAAACTTTTATTAATCAGGAGCTAACCTCTGAAAAATCACAAAATTCAAGATGTTTGCTTAAGAAACTTCTATGTATAGATCATTTTGTTTATTTTTCTTTTAATAAATACCCATTTATGAACTAGTCAAAATAGTATTTAAACTTCAGGAACACAACCTAATGTATAATAAAAATATTCCTTGTAAAATGAATGTATACATACATTTAGCTTTCTGCTCTTCACTTATAATTGAACCTACTCTCTTGGTAACTGCCCAGTTCCATAGGTTTACTGCCATTTCTTCAACCTGGACAAGAGAAACATTTTCTTAGCCAGTTAAAATACCATCCACCTCCAATGATATGGATTTTCTTGCATGTTTTATGCTTATGTGACTATTGTGGGTCATTTACAGGCCCCTCATAATCTAATCCCATTCTACCTTG
The DNA here is from genome assembly GCF_018350175.1 of Felis catus. Classification (NCBI taxonomy): domain Eukaryota; kingdom Metazoa; phylum Chordata; class Mammalia; order Carnivora; family Felidae; genus Felis; species Felis catus. The sequence continues at coordinate 57,824,480 of NC_058386.1, forward strand.
CCTCCCAAAAATGTAGTCACATTATGTGACTGTCCCATGAACACAACTTGTTTATTTATATCTATGCACTTTTATTCATACTGCTGGCTTTACCTAATATACCTCCTCCCCTTGTCTTTATGTAACTCAAATCCAGTTCAGTCTCACACATGAAGCTTTCAGCAACCACTATAGTCTATATTGATCTCTCCCTTCTTTGAACTTCTATATTCATTAAATTTCACATAATTGAGCAATTAATTATGCCACTTTGTATAATTTATTCTTTGCTTTAGTTGTTTTTCAGCCATTAGGCTTGAAAATCCAAAGACAGATTTCTATGTATTTATAATGGTTAATCACAACGGCTATTTTTTTATATAATTAAAATGGTGAATCATCAAAACTTATCAGAGGCACCTGGCTGGCTCAGTCAGTGGAGCATGTGACTCCTGTCCTGGGGTTATGAGTTCAAGCCCCACATTGAGTGTAGAGATTCCTTAAAAATAAAATCTTTCAAAAATTTTTCATAAACAAAATTATTTTTATACCAACCTGAGCATCCTGTATTTCAGCCATAGAATCCCTGTTGATATTTGCTATGTCATTGAAGAGTCTTTCAATTGCCTCAGGTATGCTAGGTGAATTATCTCTTACAATCAGGTTTTCAACAATTTCTGAAATAACAATGGATGATACAAGTGCTGTGAACTATCACCATTGGGAAAAAGTAGAAAATCATTTTTAAATCTGTTCTTAGATCTTTGGTAAAATAAATATAGCATGAAGAAACTTGAATTATCATTAGAGTAAAACCAAACTGGAGATAAAGTTTCTTTTAGGTAAGGGTAGAGTACAATTTCAAATAAAATTTGCATTCCCTAAAGTCACGTGTTTAATAACTTAATCATCACTCATTGTCAGAAAGTAAAATGCCTTGACTTCACAAATAGGTCATCTTAAAACTGCAAGATTTAAATTAACAATGTCTTCAAAACTAGAAAATGCAGAAATTCTGAAGGGAGACTGAGAATACCCATTAAAATTGAAATACTTATTAATATTTTTAAGCATTAGACAGACATAACTAACTCATGCTGGCACTGGAGTCTTGATCTTACTTTGTGAGAAAAAAAAAATGACATGCCCAATTACCAACAACATTAACCAGTTATTGAATCTGTACAAGTGATATCACCATTTTCTAAACAATCTAAGTTCCAGATTCCATATAACTGAATCTTACTAGGCCACAGAATTCCTTAAAACCCAAGCATGATGTAAAATCATAATTAATGCCCTTCATCTTATCAAATTGAGGTTTTTCCAAACTCATGTAATAGAAGTCTCCATAACCTTTATACGTCTCTAATTTCTTACATTTCTGAGCATCAACTAGCAAGAATGTTAATATTCTTAACAATACTATAAGAGCACATTTTGAAAGAATTTTTAACATGCTACAATAATAAATCTGCTAAATTAAAAACTTTCAGTTAAGCATCAGAAAATAGATTCATATTAAGACTTCATAAAGCAAAGAGGCACCCAGCTGGCTCAGTTAGTAAAGCATGCAACTCTTGATCTCAGGGTTGTGAGCTCAAGTCCCATGTGGGATGCAGATTACTTAATAAAAAAAGCAAAAAAAAAAAAAAAACAAAAAAACAAAAAAAAACCCACTTTAAAAATGGGCAGAAGATCTGAATAGACATTTTTCTAAAGAAGACATACAGAAAGCCAATAAGTACCTGAAAAGATGTTCAACATCACTAATCATCAGGGAAATGAAAATCAAAATCACAATGAGATAGCACCTCACACCTGTTAGAATGGCTAATATCAAACAGACAAGAAATAAGTGTTGGCGAGGATGTGAAGAAAAAGGAACCTCTGCACACTGTTGGTGGGAATGTAAACTGGTGTAGCCACTACGTAAAACAGTATGGAAGTTTCTCAAAAAATTAAAAATAGACATACCATATGATCCAGCAATTCTACTTGTGGGTATTTATTCAGAGAAAATGAAAACAGTAACTTGAAAAAATATATGCTCCCCCACATTCATGGCAGTATTATTTACAATAATAACCAAAATATGGAAACAACCTAAGTGAACATCAACAGATGAATGGATAAAAATTTGCAGAATACATACAATGGAATATTATTCAGCCATAAAAGAATGAAATCTTTTTATCTGAATGAAATCTTGCAATCTGTGACAACGTAGATGGACCTTGAGAGCATTATGCTAAGTGAAATAAGTCAAATAGAGAAAAACATATATTATATAATCTCACTTATATGTGGAATCTTAAAAAAAAGACAAGCTCATAGATACAGAGAACAGACTGGTGGTTGCTGGCAGTGGGGGGTGCAAAATGGGGGAAGGGAGTCAAAGGTACAAACTTCTAGTTATAAAGTAAGTCATGGGGATGTAATGTACAGCATGGCAACAATAGCTAATGATACTGTATTGTGTATTTGAAAGTTGCTAAAAGAGTAAATCTTAAAAGTTCTCATCACAACAGGGGCACATGGGTGGCTCAGCCAGTTGAGCACCGAGCTCGGGTCATAATCTCGTGGTCCTTGAGTTCGAGCCCCACATTGAGTTCTGTGCTGACAGCACAGAGCCTGGAGCCTGCTTCGGATTCTGTCTCCCTCTCTACCCCTCACCTGCTCATGCTGTCTCTCTCTCTTTCTCTCTCTCAAAAAATAAACATGAAAAATTTTTTTAAAGTTCTCATCACAAAAAAACAACTTTGTAACTATTCATGGTGACAGATGTTAACTAGACTTGTTGTAGTCATTATTTCACAATATGTACAATTACCAAATCATTATGCTGTAGACCTGAAATTAATAGAATGTTGTATGTCAATTATACCTCAATAAAAAATAGGAAAGTTTAAAAATGTTTTTAAGTATCCAAATATTATTTAAAAACAGATTCTTGAAATGTTTTGGGAAAGAAAACAAAAACCCAATGTAAATTTTTAATTTGAGCTCCTTTTTAAAAAAATTCAAATATATTTTAGTAGAATACTAATTATAACTTGTGGTTACATAATACATGAGATTGTAAAGACATTAATTCTGACTTGTGGATGTTCTCTTAATGTTTTATAGAATTCATTGTCAGTATAATCCTGGTACTTTCAAAACATATTTTCAATGTCATTCAGTTGAGCAACTTGATTGACACCAGCTGAGGCAATGACAGCACTGCAGTGCTTTATGATAAAACGCAGTCAGCAAAGCTAGGTAAGTAGTAGAGATCACAGAGCTGAATGGTTGACTTACATTATGAAGGAGACACTTCTGGGAGAAAAGCTCAGAAAAGAGCTTCTATAAATACAGCCTATTCCCGAGATCTGAAGACAACACGCTGTATTAACGTTTTATCAAGTAAGATTGTACATTTTGAAAGAAAATAATTAAATTATCTTCCTAGCTGCTGAAATAAACTATGATTTACAGCATGACTTCAGTCAATTTAATTTAAATGAGATTCATCCTGATGGGGTCACTCTATTGAGATAGCCATGTTAATCAGTACCAATTAATTCTGATTTGGTAGACAGCATTCTAGGTATGGAATAATATAAAATAAGCATTTTCCCTATCCTTGAGAAAGGGAGGTTCCATTACAACATGGAAAAAATCTATCAAAAGTCCTGCCAAGTCTCTCCCTATGGCCTCCATCAGCTCAACCAGTCATTTGAAAGCCAAAGCAGCTCAAAGACCTGCCAGGGTCAATTCAAGATTTTACTCCGAGTCACAATGATTATCTGCAACCTCTTTAGTGAGAAAAAAACAAAAATGACAATGAAATTAACATCTGCATAGTGCTTTACAGTCTCAAAGCTTTTTCACCTGCATTCTCATTTACTCATCAATCTACTCTGCAAGGGAGCATTTTTTATTTTATAAGATGCAGAAACTGAAATTTAAAAAGTGCAGTGACTTCTCAAAGGTGATACAAAGAAAAAGTAGCAAACTAGGATTTGAACTCAGGCTTTCTCATTTGAAATCCTATACTTTCAACTATACTAGTTCTATAGGGAAAAGCCTGAAGCAAGTGATATGCCAAGATTGGCACAACTGAAAAACAGCAGGGAAAGAAAAAATGAGCCAATACCATTCAGAGTACCATACTATAATTTTCATCGTGGGCTAAGAAAAGGTATTCCAGCACAGACTGGCTTGAATGAGGAGAGCCAAATATCCAAAGTGTCAAAAGGGCATGGCAAACTCAGGGAAACAGATTTAGTCTTACACTAAAATCAGAGTGTAGATCTTATTTTCTGTGGTCAAAAAGATAATCATTTTTTATACAATATTCCAGGAGGTCCAAACTGACAAACTGGGTATGGTATAAGGGAATCCAAGCAGTGACTCATAACGCAGAAGTCAGGTGGAACTGCATGCACCACAGTTCAAAGAGAACTATTCACAGCAATGTATTGTACTTCTCAGCAGCATCTTGGTCCTAGAGGACTAGAAAAGGATGCAGGGCAGGCTAACTCCATGAAAATCATGACAAACAGAAATGATACAGCTAGCTCCAAAGCTCAACAGGTTCCTCGAGTATGTCCCCAGCATGTTAAATCTCAAACCTGATGGCCAGTATGACTTCACTTCAAACCAAACTCTTCCCTACTCCACTTTACTACTATTCTTTTTTTGCCCTGGACAGTACCAGCTCAGGGACTGGAGCAAATCTAAGCCTGAGCTCAACAGGAGGTAAAAAGCTATATAAAGTGTTGGAGGGCAAGTGGCTGGGAGTGTGGGGGAAGCAGGAGCTGACAGTATCATGCTAACCAAAAAGGAATTTCCAGCTTGATTCTGGTAAGGAAATACATCCAGTCACATTCAGTCACTAAACTTTGGAGACCAAAGGACTAAAAAAACAACTACCCATATATGCAACAATATGGACGAATTTCAAAACAATTATGCTTCAAGGCACCAGGGTGGCTCAGTCGGTTAAACGTCTGACTTCAGGTCATGATCTCTCAGTTTGTGAGTTTGAGCCCAGCATCTGGCTGTTGGCTGTCAGCACAGAGCCTACTTGGGGTCTTCTGTCCCCTTCTCTCTCTGCCTCTCCCCCGTCTCAAAAATAAATAAACATTAAGAAAAACAATTATGCTTAGTGAAAGACAGCATAGAAAAAAAGGATACATACTGTATAATTTCATTTATAAATTAATCTACAGTGAGAAATCAGAACAGTGGTTGCCTAGAGTGGAGGGAGGGGTAGACTGACTACAAAGGGGCATGACAGAATTTTCTGAGATGAAAATGTTCTGTTTCTTTCTTTACTTAAAAAAAAATTTTTTTAAGGAGGCTCCACACTCAATGTGGGGCTCAAACTCACAACCCTGAGATCTAGAGCTGCATGCTTTACCAAATAAGCCAGCCAGGCATCCAGAGAATGTTCGGTTTCTTGATTCAAATGTTGTTTATATGGGATACATTTGCCCAAAAAAGGCATCAACCTGTACATTTAAAATATGTGAATTCTACTGTATGTAAAGTATGCCTAAATAAAACTGATTTCTAAGAAAGAACAAGAAAAGAAAAAAAAAAAGAAAGGAAAAAGAAGGAGGGAGGAAGGGGAGGCAGGGGAAAAGAAAGAAAGAAAAAGTTCTACAGAGTTGAAATCCCTGGAAGCTATAGGTCAAGAGCAGGATGCACAATATGGCATCATACTTTGTTCAACATCAGGAAAGCAGCCTCAGGGCCACCTAGCTGGCTCAATGGGAGGAGCATCCGACTCCTAATCTTGGAGTCATGGGTTTAAGCTCCATGTTGTGTACAGTGATTACTAAAAACAAACAAAAAACTCAAAAAACAAAAGGCAGCCTCAAAGGTCAAGGAGGTTGGTCCACTTTGACAACCTTTACCCATTTCCCCACATCCCAGAAACACTGTAACCTATGTGAGAGGACAGAGAAGATGGATGTGTTAACTAACCTTATTGTGGTAATCATTCATATATATATATACACACACCATACTGTATACCTTAAACTTACACAATGTTTATGTCAATTATATCTCAGTAAAACTGGGGGGAAAATGGTGAACAGGAGAGTTGGCAACTGGAGTGCATATACAAAGAGCCCCAAGAGTCCTTTGAAAAGATGAACCAGAGATTCTAAATCTAGGGCCAAAGCCAAGTATAAAATAAGACAGCTGCTAGACTTTGGAGACAAGAACAAATCAGGCAGGTGGCACAGGCACACCAAAGCATGCTGAGTAACAGACTGATGTCAACCTTAAGTGAGGTTTTTCATGGCATAGCATTCTGTTCCTAGCCCTGTCCTATTTAACAATTTTATCAATGAGTTAGATGAAGAAGCTGAGATAGATGATATAATCAGCAATAAAAATGAAATCTCCAGTTTGTAGCAATAGGATTAATGTCAGATAAAAAATTATTAGGGGTGCCTGGCTGGCTCAGTCAGTACACCAAGCAACTCTTGATCTCAGGTTCATGAGTTCAAGCCCCATGTTAGGTATAGGACCTGCTAAAAAAAAAAAGTATAGTCCTGCATTTAAATCTTCAAAACTAACTGTACCAATATATGACAGGCAAGATGTAGCTTAACAGCAGCTTGTACTAAAAAAAGACTGAGGGTCTTTTGGGGGCAAAAAGCTCAAAATGAATCACTAGGGTAGTGCGACTGGCCACACACACACACACTCCAAAAAAGGAAAACATAAATTTGATCTTAACTACATCAGTATATAACAGAATGATCACTCCTAAATCTATAAAGGATTGTTTTGTGCTGATCATATAAACCCTAAAGAATTGTGTTGTTATGAGTACCATGCTTTAAGTAATAACATGAAAGAATAGAGCATGTTCAGAGGACAGCACACAAGACATTGAAAGGACTAGAAACCATGGAATATGAGGAATGACTGAAGAAACTGAAAATGCTTAATCTGAAGAAGACTTCCCAGGCAACATAATAGCTCTTCAAATAGTTGAAGAGCTGGCATACAGAAAAGGAATTACACTTATTTAGCCCAAATGGGTATATAACTGAGACAAATTTCCTTTTGGTCTTGAAACTGAACTGTTTATACAAAAAGATGGATATTGGGATGCCTGGTGGCTCAGTTGGTTAAGCGTCCAACTTCGGCTCAGGTCATGATCTCGTGGTTTGTGAGTTCCAGCCTCACGTCAGGCTCCGTGCTGACAGCTTGCTCAGAGCCTGGAGCCTGTTCTGGATTCTGTCTCCCTTTTTCTCTGCCCCTCCCCCGCTCACACTCTGCCCCTGTCTCTCTCAAAAATAAATAAACATTAAAAAAAATTTTTTTTAAAGATGGATGTTATATCAATTTTCCCTGACAAGAAAATGACCTAGAACTGCCACATGATCTTTTGTGGTTCATTTTAACAAAATTTGACTGAAAACATTACGTGTACAGAAGAGAAAACACAAATGACCCGTAAATCTATAAAAATACACCCAACTTCACTAGTTACCAGGGAAATGAAAACTAAAATAACACTCATGGAAACATCTGGAGAGCTCAGTCAATTAATTGAGCATCTGACTCAATTTCAGCTGGGGTCATGATCCCAGGGTTGTGGAATCAAGCCCCACATTGGGCTCCATGCTGAGAGTGGAACCTGCTTAAGATTCTCTCTCTCATATAATTTAGAAGACATACTGTTGAGTTTCCCTGAGCTATGCTCACTTCTGTCTTTAAAATGTATTTGTTCCCATTCACAATTGCACCAAGAAGCATAAAATACCTAGGGATAAATCTAACCAAAGATGTAAAAGATCTGTAGGCTGAAAACTATAGAAAGCTTATGAAGGAAATTGAAGAAGATACAAAGAAATGGAAAACCATTCCGTGCTCATGGATTGGAAGAATAAATATTGTCAAAATGTCAATACTACCCAAAGCTATCTACACATTCAATGCAATCCCAATCAAAATTGCACCAGCATTCTTCTCGAAGCTAGAACAAGCAATCCTAAAATTCATATGGAACCACAAAAGGCCCTGAATAGCCAAAGTAATTTTGAAGAAGAAGACCAAAGCAGGAGGCATCACAATCCCAGACTTCAGCCTCTACTACAAAGCTGTCATCATCAAGACAGCATGGTATTGGCACAAAAACAGACACATAGACCAATGGAATAGAATAGAAACCCCAGAACTAGACCCACAAAAGTATGGCCAACTAATCTTTGACAAAGCAGGAAAGGACATCCAATGGAAAAAAGACAGTCTCGTTAACAAATGGTGCTGGCAGAACTGGACAGCAACATGCAGAAGGATGAAACTAGACCACTTTCTCACACCATTCACAAAAACAAACTCAAAATGGATAAAGGACCTGAATGTGACACAGGAAACCATCAAAACCCTAGAGGAGAAAGCACGAAAAGACCTCTCTGACCTCAGCAGCAATTTCTTACTTGACACATCCCGAAAGGCAAGGGAATTAAAAAGCAAAAATGAACTACTGGGACCTCATGAAGATAAAAAGTTTCTGCACAGCAAAGGAAACAATCAACAAAACCAAAAGGCAACCAACGGAATGGGAAAAGATATTTGCAAATGACATATCGGACAAAGGGTTAGTATCCAAAATCTATAAAGAGCTCACCAAAATCCACACCCGAAAAACAAACAATCCAGTGAAGAAATGGGCAGAGGGGCGCCTGGGTGGCTCGGTCGGTTAAGCGTCCGACTTCGGGTCAGGTCATGATCTCACGGTCCGTGAGTTCAAGCCCTGCGTCGGGCTCTGTGCTGACAGCTCAGAGCCTGGAGCCTGTTTCGGATTCTGTGTCTCCCTCTCTCTCTCTGCCCCTCCCCTGTTCATGTTCTGTCTCTCTCTGTCTCAAAAATAAATAAACGTTAAAAAAATTTTAAAAAAAAAGAAATGGGCAGAAAACATGAATAGACACTTCTCTAAAGAAGACATCCGGATGGCCAACAGGCACATGAAAAGATGCTCAACGTCGCTCCTCATCAGCGAAATACAAATCAAAACCACACTCAGATATCACCTCACGCCAGTCAGAGTGGCCAAAATGAACAAATCAGGAGACTATAGATGCTGGAGAGGATGTGGAATAATGGGAACCCTCTTGCACTGTTGGTGGGAATGCAAACTGGTGCAGCCACTCAGGAAAACAGTGTGGAGGTTCCTCAAAAAATTAAAAATAGACCTACCCTATGACCCAGCAGTAGCACTGCTAGGAATTTACCCAAGGGATACAGGAGTGCTGATGCATAGGGGCACTTGTACCCCAATGTTTATAGCAGCACTCTCAATAATAGCCAAATTGGATAAAGAAATTGTGGCTTATATACACAATGGAGTACTACGTGGCAATGAGAAAGAATGAAATATGGCCCTTTGTAGCAACGTGGATGGAACTGGAGAGTGTGATGCTAAGTGAAATAAGCCATACAGAGAAAGACAGATACCATATGTTTTCACTCTTATGTGGATCCTGAGAAACTTAACAGAAACCCATGGGGGAGGGGAAGAAAAAAAAAGAGGTTAGAGTGGGAGAGAGCCAAAGCATAAGAGACTGTTAAAAACTGAGAACAAACTGAGGGTTGATGGGGGATGGGAGGGAGAGGAGGGTAGGTGATGGGTATTGAAGAGGGCACCTTTTGGGATGAGTACTGGGTGTTGTATGGAAACCAATTTGACAATAAATTTCATATATTATAAATAAATAAATAAATAAATAAATAAATAGTGATTTTAAAAAATAAAGTCCACTGTTTAAAAAGTCAAAAAATAAAAAAATAAAAAATAAAATAAAATAAAATGTATTTGTTGCTTAAATATCTTGCATTTGTAAAACATTTGTGTTCTGCCAATAAAATTTGCCTCAGAAAAAAAAAATTCTGTCTCTCCCTCTGCCCCCTCCCCCACTTGCACCCTTTCTCTAAAATAAATATAAATAAATAAATAAATAAATAAATAAATAAAACACTCATAAGATGGTAACATTAATGAAACAGAAACTGGCTAGGGATAATATGGGAACTCTGCACTATTTTTTGCAATTTTTCTGTAAATCTAAAATTATTCCAAAATAAAATGTTAATTAAAAACAACAGGGGCATCTTGGTGGCTTGGTTGGTTAAGAGTCTGACCTCAGCTCAGGTCATGATCCCACCACTTATGACTTCAAACTCCACATGGGGCTCTGTGCTGACAGCTCAGAGCCTGGAGCCTGGTTCACATTCTGTGTCTCCATCTCTCTCTGCCCCTCTCCGGCTCACACTCTGTTTCTCTCAAAAAAAATAAACATTAAAAAAATTTAAAAACTAGGGGCACGTGGGTGGCTCAGTTAAGTGTCTGACTCTTGGTTTCAGCTCAGGTCATGATCTCACAGTTAGTGAGTTCAAGCCCCACATCGGGCTCAGTGCTGACAGCACTGAACCTGCCTGGATTCTCTCTCCCTCTCTCTCTGCCCCTCCTCTGCTAGCTCACTCACTCTCAAAATGAATAAAAATAAACTTTAATTTTTTTTAAAAAATTAAAAAAATAAAATACAAAATAAAAACAACAATACTCTTCACACTTGCAAATTTTTTTAAGCCTGACAATACCAATTCTTAGCAAGGATACAAGGGCAAAGAGAAAGGAAGAGAGAGTATAAACTGCTAAAACTACATTGAACAGAAATTTGGCAATATTTATAAAGTTAAAGATGCTCATAGCTTTTGACCCAGCAGTTCCACTCCTAAATGTATACCCTAGAACAGCACTGCCACTATAGGGTAGCTACTAGCCACATGTAACTGTTGAGAACTCAGAATGAGGCAAATCCAAAATGAGATGTGCTTTAAGTATAAAATACATATCTGACTTTTTCAAAGACTTTGGACCAAAAAAAGGATGTAAAATATCTCATTAATGATTTTTATATTGATTATATAAATATATTTTAGATATATTGAGCTATATAATTTGTATTGTTTTTAAGTTTATTTATTTATTTAAATAATGTCTACACCCAACATGGGGCTTGAACTCACAACCCCGAGGTCAAGAGTTGCATGCTCTACTGACTGAGCCAGCCAGGCACCCCTGGCAGAGGTTTTCAGACATTTTTTGACCACCACCTATGGCAAAGAAATATATTTTACATCACATCTACACTCTGGACCAAAAGTTTAATGAAATGATTTTACCCTTATCACATGCAGTACACGATGACATTTTCTGCTCTGTGGTTTTCCATTTAAAAATCTTGGTTATTACCCACTAAATTTATTTCTCGAGCACTGGTGGGTGAGGCTGTAGTCCAGTACTGTCCGACTGAAACAATGCAGACACAAATAATTTTCTAGCTTTTAGTAGCCACACGAAAAAAGGCTAATTAGGTTAAATTCTGACAATCCAAATTATAGGGGTGCCTGGCTGGCTCCCTGTCAGGAGTTTAAACCCCATTTTGGGTGTAGAGATTACTTAAAAAAAATAAAAGAAAAACTCCTGTTAAACTCTCTGAAACACAATGTTCATTGTAGTGTTGTTGTTTGTAATAGCAAATATTACAAAACTCACAGCCAACAAATGAGATTGGATCAATAAATTGTGAAACACCTGTATTCAAAGTAATAGTAATCATCAGCAGTGGAAACAAATCAACTAGAACTAAACTATCCATATGGGTAAATATTAAAAACACACACTGAGCAAAAAAAGACAAGCTGCAGAAAAAAACATTACACAAACTGATATAATTTATGTAAAATTTTAAAAGATGAAAAAGTGGTACATGTAATCTTTTGGTTCTCTGAAACAATGAACTGTCTGAAGCATATAGCAAATTGTTAAGATTCCACAAAATTTGGGGTACCTGGCTGGCTCAGTCAGTTAACTGTGTGACTTTGGCTCAGGTCATGATCTCATGGTTTGTGGATTCGAGGCCTGCATTGGGCTCTGTGCTGACAGCTCAGAGCCTGGAGCCTGCTTCAGGTTCTTTGTCTCCCTCTCTCTCTGCCCCTCCCCCACTCATGCTCAGTCTCTCTCCCAAAAATAAATAAACATTAAAAAAAAAGTTCAACAAAACTTAGTGATAGGTATACAGATGTTAGTTCTGATATTCTCTATACTTTTCTGTGTGCTTAAAAATATTTATGTAAATATAAGATTTCAAATACCATATACAATTGACCCCTGAACAACACAGGGGTTAGGGTCACTGACCCCTACACAGTCAAAAATCCGCCTATGAATTGACTCTCAAAAAACTTAACTATAATAGACTAATGTTGGTTGGAAGACTTACCAATAACATACACAGTCAATTAACATATTTTGTTATGTTATGTATATTATGTACTGTATTCTTACAATAAAGTGATCTAGTGAAAAGAAAATGTTAAGAAAATCATAAAGAAGAGAAATATTTATAATATCATACTGTAAAAAATCTGCACGTAAGTGCACCTCCACAGTTCAAACCTGCATTGTACTTAAAAGTCATAATCTTTATTCCATGTCTGTATCTTTAAGATACTTTATTCTTGGTGTGCCTAGCTGGCTCAGTCAGTGGAGTGTGCAATTCTCGATATTGGAGTTGTGAGTTCAAGTCCCACTATAACTGGAGAGATTACTTTAAAATAAATAAAATAGGGGCGCCTGGGTGGCGCAGTCAGTTGAGCGTCCGACTTCAGCCAGGTCACGATCTCGCGGTCCGGGAGTTCGAGCCCCGCGTCGGGCTCTGGGCTGATGGCTCAGAGCCTGGAGCCTGTTTCCGATTCTGTGTCTCCCTCTCTCTCTGCCCCTCCCCCGTTCATGCTCTGTCTCTCTCTGTCCCAAAAAATAAATAAAACGTTGAAGAAAAAAAAAAATTTTTTATAAAATAAATAAAATAATAATATAAATAAATAAGATACTATATCCTAACTTAAAACTTAAGGCTTTGGAGGCACCTCACCGGCTCACTCAGTAGAACATGCCACTCTTGATCTCAGGGTCCTGATTTGAAATCCACATTTGGTGTAGAGTTTACTTAAAAAATAAAAATAGGCAGCTCTTGGGTCCCTGGGTGGCTCAATCGGTTAGGTGTTCAACTTCTGGTTTGGGCTCAGGTCATGAACTCGCAGTTTGTGAGTTTGAGCCCTACATACAGCTCTGTGCTGACAGTGCAGAGCCTTCTTGGAATTCTCTCTCTCCATTTCTCTCTGCCCCTCCCCTGCTTGCACACTCTCTCTCTCTCAAATAAGTAAATAAGCTTAAAAATATTTTTAGTTAAAAAAAAAAAAGGCAGCTCTTTCTGCCCACAGGTCCTGTCCCCATGAATAAAACCACCTTTTTGCATCAATAAATAAACATAATTTAAAAATTAAAAAATTGAAATTAAAAAACAAATTAAATTAAATTACCCTCATTAAAAATAAATTAAAAGTTTTTTTTAAATACTTAAGGCTTTATTGTTGTTTTTAAACGACAAGCATTGGAGCTGCCTGAAGGGCTGTCCAGGAAAGAGGAAGAGCCAGATTCTTCAAATATGGCCTGTACCACTTCAATACAAACCTACAGAAAGGGAATAAGGAGGAAGATGGCGACGTAGGAGGACGCTGGGCTCACCACGTCCTGCTGATCACTTAGATTCCACCCACATCTGCCTAAATAACCCAGAAAACCACCAGAAGACTAGCAGAACAGACTCTCTGGAGCCAAGCTTAGACAAGAGGCCCACGGAACAGGGTAGGAAGGGCAGAGAGGCGGTACGCGCTATATAGACTGGCAGGAGGGAGCTGGGGCGGTGGAGGGGCAGCCCGCCCGGCAAGGCAGAGCCTTACAAAAGCAGAGGGGCCGGACGGAGTGTGTTCTGACAGCCAGTGGGACTTAACATCTGGAATGTTATAAGTTAACAGCTCTGCTCGGAGAGTGGGAGGGCTAGAGGACAACGGGAGGGAGAGTTGTTGAGCCCCGGAGGACAGCTCAGTTCAGCAGGTAACAAAGGCACTGGGAAACACCATCTCCCTGGCCCATCCCCCAGCTAAAATCCCAAAGAGAACCAGTTCCCATCACGGAACTTGATTGCACCACACAAACACCCAACACTGTGCTTCTGTGGATCCATCCCTCCAACAGGTCTGCCTCCCCCCCAGTGTCGTAGGGCCCCTCCCAAAGCAGACCACTTAAGGCAAAGGGAGCTGAGTCTGCCCCTCCCGCCCCTGTGCACCTTGCAGATCCACCCCGGCTAACACTCCAGATCCCATCAAAGCAGCACCACAGCCTGGCAGTGTGCAAGTAGCCCAGACAGGGGCCACACCACTCCACAGGGAGTACTGCCCCTGGGAGAAGAGAAGATAAGGTACACACAAGTCTGACTGTGGCCCCAGTGGTGGGCTTGGGGCAGACATCAGGTCTGACTGCAGCCCCACCCCCCAACGCAAGTTACTCCAGACAGCACAGCAGAAGAGCCCTGCAGTTCCACACCACTCCAGGGACTATCCAAAATGACAAAACGGAAGAATTCTCCTCAAAAGAAACTCCAGGAAGTAGTGACAGCTAACAAACTGACCAAAAACGATTTAAGCAATATAGCAGAAAGTTAATTTAAAATAATAGTCATAAAATTCATCGCTGGGCTTGAAAACAGTATACAGGACAGCAGAGAATCTACTGCTACAGAGATCAAGGGACTAAGAAACAGGAGGAGCTAAAAAATGCTATAAATGAGCTGCAAAATAAAATGGAGGCAACCACAGCTCGGATTGAAGAGGCAGAGGAGAGAATAGGTGAATTAGAAGATAAAATTATGGAAAAAGAGGAAGCTGAGAAAAAGAGAGACAAAAAAATCCAGGAGTATGAGGGGAGAATTAGAGAACTAAGTGATGCGATGAAACCCAATAATGTATGCACAATTGGGATTCCAGAGGAGGAAGAGAGAGAGAAAGGTGCTGAAGGTGTACTTGAAGAAATCATAGCTGAGAACTTCCCTGAACTGGGGAAGGAAAAAGGCACTGAAATCCAAGAGGCACAGAGAACTCCCTTCAGACAGAACTTGAATCGATCTTCTGCACGACATAGCATAGTGAAACTGGCAAAATACAAGGATAAAGAGAAAATTCTGAAAGCAGCTAGATTTAAATGTGCTGTAACATATAAAGGGAGACCGATAAGACTCCTGACGGATCTCTCTACTGAAACTTGGCAGGCCAAAAAGGAATGGCAGGAAATCTTCAATGTGATGAACAGAAAAACTATGCAGCCGAGAATCCTTTACCCAGCAAGTCTGTCATTTAGAATAGAAGGAGAGATAAAGGTCTTCCCAAACAAACACAAACTGAAGGAATTCATCACCACTAAACCAGACCTACAAGAGATCCTAAGGGGGATCCTGTGAGACAAAGTACCACAGACATCACTACAACCATGAAACCTACAGACATCTCAATGACTCTAAACCCATATCTTTCTACGTTTTTTATTTATTTTTGGGACAGAGAGAGACAGAGCATGAATGGGGGAGGGGCAGAGAGAGAGGGAGACACAGAATCAGAAGCAGGCTCCAGGCTCCGAGCCATCAGCCCGGAGCCTGATGCGGGGCTCGAACTCACGGACTGTGAGATCATGACCTGGCTGAAGTCGGAGGCTTAACCGACTGCGCCACCCAGGCGCCCCCCCATATCTTTCTATAATAACACTGAATGTAAATGGATTAAATGCTCCAGCCAAAAGACATAGGGTATCAGAATGGATTAAAAAACAAGACCCATCTATTTGCTGTCTACAAGAGACTCATTTTAGACCTGAGGACACCTTCAGATTGAAAGTGAGGGGATGGAGAACTATCTATCATGTTACTGGAACTCAAAAGAAAGCTGGAGTAGACATACTTATATCAGACAAACTGGACTTTAAATTAAAGGCTGTAACAAGAGATGAAGAAGGACATTATATAATAATTACAGCGTCTATCCATCAGGAAGAGCTAACAATTATAAATGTCTATGTGCCGATACAGGAGCCCCCAAATATATAAAACAATTAATCACAAACATAAGCAACCTTATTGATAAGAATGTGGTAATTGCAGGGGACTTTAATATTCCACTTACAACCATGGATAGATCATCTAGACACAGGATCAATAAAGAAACAAGGGCCCTGAATGATACATTGGATCCGATGGACTTGACAGATATATTTAGAAGTCTGCATCCCAAAGCAACAGAATATACTTTCTTCTCGAGTGCACATGGAACATCTTCCAAGATAGATCACATACTGGGTCACAAAACAGCCCTTCATAAGTATACAGGAATTGAGATCATACCATGCATACTTTCAGACCTCAATGCTCTGAAGCTTGAAATCAACCACAGGAAAAAGTCTGGAAAACCTCCAAAAGCATGGAGGTTAAAGAACACCCTACTAAAGAATGAATGGGTCAACCAGGCAATTAGAGAAGAAATTTAAAAATATATGGAAAGAAATGAAAATGAAAACACAACAATCCAAACGCTTTGGGATGCAGCGAAGGCAGTCCTGAGAGGAAAATACATTGCAATCCAGGCCTATCTCAAGAAACAAGAAAAATCCCAAATACAAAATCTAACAGCACACCTAAAGGAAACAGAAGCAGAACAGCAAAGACAGCCCAAACCCAGCAGAAGAAGAGAAATAATAAAGATCAGAGCAGAAATAAACAATATAGAATCTAAAAAAACTGTAGAGCAGATTAATGAAACCAAGAGTTGGTTTTTTGAAAAAATAAACAAAATTGATAAACCTCTAGCCAGACTTCTCAAAAAGAAAAGGGAGATGACCCAAATAGACAAAATCATGAATTAAAATGGAATTATTACAACCAACCTCTCAGAAATACAAACAATTATCAGGGAATACTATGAGAAATTATATGCCAACAAACTGGACAACCTGGAAGAAATGGACAAATTCCTAAACACCCACACACTTCCAAAACTCAATCAGGAGGAAATAGAAAGCTTGAACAGACCCACAACCAGTGAAGAAATTGAATCAGTTATCAAAAATCTCCCAATAAATAAGAGTCCAGGACCAGATGGCTTCCCAGGGGAATTGTACCAGACATTTAAAGCAGAGATAATACCTATCCTTCTCAAGCTATTCCAAAAAACAGAAAGGTAAGGAAAACTTCCAGACTCATTGTATGAAGCCAGCATTAGTTTGATTCCTAAAGCAGACAGAGACCCAGTAAAAAAAGAGAACTACAGGCCAATATCCCTGATGAATATGGATGCAAATTTTCTCAATAAGATCCTAGCAAATCGAATTCAACAGCATATAAAAAGAATGATTCACCATGATCAAGTGGGATTCATTCCTGGGATGCGGGGCTGGTTCAACATTCACAAATCAATCAATGTGATACATCACATTAATAAAAGAAAAGATAAGAACCATATGATCCTGTCAATCGATGCAGAACAAGCATTTGACAAAATTCAGCATCCTTTCTTAATAAAAACCCTCGAGAAAGTCGGGAAAGAAGGAACATACTTAAACATCACAAAAGCCATTTATGAAAAGCCCACAGCTAATATCATCCTCAATGGGGAAAAACTGAGAGCTTTCTCCCTGAGATCACAAACACGACAGGGATCACGAACAACTCTCACCGCTGTTGTTTAACATAGTGTTGGAAGTCCTAGCATCAACAATCAGACAACAAAAGGAAATCAAAGGCATCAAAATTGGCAAAGATGAAGTTAAGCTTTCACTTTTTGCAGATGACATGATATTATACATGGAAAATCAGATAGACTCCACCAAAAGTCTGCTAGAACTGATACATGAATTTAGCAAAGTTGCAGGATACAAAATCAATGTACAGAAATCAGTTGCATTCTTATACACTAATAATGAAGCAACAGAAAGACAAATAAAGAAACTGATCCCATTCACAATTGCACCAAGAAGCATAAAATACCTAGGGATAAATCTAACTGAAGATGTAAAAGATCTGTATGCTGAAAAGTATAGAAAGTTTATGAAGGAAATTGAAGAAGATATAAAGAAGTGGAAAAACATTCCATGCTCATGGATTGGAAGAATAAATATTGTTAAAATGTCAATACTACCCAAAGCTATGTGCACATTGAATGCAATCCCAATCAAAATTGCACCAGCATTCTTCTCAAAGCTAAAACAAGCAATCCTAAAATTCGTATGGAACCACAAAAGGCCCCGAATAGCCAAAGTAATTTTGAAGAAGACCAAAGCACGAGGCATCCTAATCCCAGACTTTAGCCTCTACTACAAAGCTGTAATCGTCAAGACAGCATGGTATTGGCACAAAAACAGACACATAGACCAATGGAATAGAATAGAAACCCCAGAACTAGACCCACAAAAGTATGGCCAACTAATCTTTGACAAAGCAGGAAAGGACATCCAATGGAAAAAAGACAGTCTCGTTAACAAATGGTGCTGGCAGAACTGGACAGCAACATGCAGAAGGATGAAACTAGACCACTTTCTCACACCATTCACAAAAACAAACTCAAAATGGATAAAGGACCTGAATGTGACACAGGAAACCATCAAAACCCTAGAGGAGAAAGCACGAAAAGACCTCTCTGACCTCAGCAGCAATTTCTTACTTGACACATCCCCAAAGGCAAGGGAATTAAAAGCAAAAATGAATTACTGGAACCTTATGAAGATAAAAAGCTTCTGCACAGCAAAGGAAACAACCAACAAAACTAAAAGGCAACCAACGGAATGGGAAAAGATATTTGCAAATGACATATCGGACAAAGGGCTAGTATCCAAAATCTATAAAGAGCTCACCAAACTCCACACCCGAAAAACAAATAATCCAGTGAAGAAATGGGCAGAAGACATGAATAGACACTTCTCTAAAGAAGACATCCGGATGGCCAACAGGCACATGAAAAGATGCTCAACGTCGCTCCTTATACAAATACAAATCAAAACCACACTGAGATACCACTTCACACCAGTCAGAGTGGCTAAAATGAACAAATCAGGAGACTATAGATGCTGGAGAGGATGTGGAGAAACGGAAACCCTCTTGCACTGTTGGTGGGAATGCAAACTGGTGCAGCTGCTCTGGAAAACAGTGTGGAGGTTCCTCAAAAAATTAAAAATAGATCTACCCTATGACCTAGCAATAGCACTGCTAGGAATTTACCCAAGGGATACAGGAGTACTGATGCATAGGGGCACTTGTACCCCAATGTTTATAGCAGCACTTTCAACAATAGCCAAATTATGGAAAGAGCCTAAATGTCCGTCAACTGACGAATGGATAAAGAAATTGTGGTTTATATACACAATGGAATACTACGTGGCAATGAGAAAGAATGAAATATGGCCCTTTGTAGCAACGTGGATGGAACTGGAGTGTGATGCTAAGTGAAATAAGCCATACAGAGAAAGACAGATACCATATGTTTTCACTCTTATGTGGATCCTGAGAAACTTAACAGAAGACCATGGGGGAGGAGAAGGAAAAAAAAAAGAGGTTAGAGAGGGAGAGAGCCAAACCATAAGAGACTCTTAAAAACTGAGAACAAACTGAGGGTTGATGGGGGGGTGGGTAATGGTTATTGAGGAGGGCACCTTTTGGGATGAGCACTGGGTGTTGTATAGAAACCAACTGGACAATAAATTTCATATTAAAAATAAATAAATAAAAAATAATAATAAACGACAAGCATTAATGAAACATCAACCTAATAGATTTATAGCCATGCTGGTTAAAACATACTTCACTATAATATGAATATGAATGCACCACAGGTCTAATCATGCTCCCAGAAAAAAGGAAATACCATAAACTCTCTCATGTCTGGTATGATTGAGGAATCTGGTGTTCTGGTCAAATCAAATTGCTTTTGTTTATTATGATTTCCCATAAATACCATACCTAGATTACCAGTTTTCAAAATAATTAAGATACAATAAAATGCACTTAAACTTAAAACTACACAGAAAAAATAAATAAAACTACGCAGGATAGAATTTATTTTTAACTGTTAATTATGGCAAGTCACTTCAGGATCTTGCAGTAATATTTTTAATGCACTTTCAACACAATTGATATCTAATTCAGAGTAAACCATTGTTATTTTGCATGCCATAAAAATTGTCAGAAAATAATCGATGAGTTGTGAATTGTTTCCCTGTACCAGCTTATAAAAGGGTTCCAGTGTCTTAAACATCTATGTTGTTTTTCCTGTACATAAGTGAGAAACTTTGGACCTAAATTTGGAAAGTTTGGACCAAAGTGATAAAATTCAGAAACAAAATCCATTTAGAGGATCTTAGATAAGGCAACAAACAGTGTGACATTTTTCTTGATTACCATCTAAAGCTATATACCTTTAAAGTCCATGAAACGAAAATCCGTTTCGTCCATTATTAAATCTCTGGCTCAGACCTATGAAATAAGAAAATATTTTCAATATTCTGTCCTTTATCCTCAATAAATTTCTTTTCAAATTTTCCAGTTACTTGTTGTCCTAAGGGGCAAAATGCTGAAGAAATTTTAAAACCCTGAAAAACCAGTTAATGGGGGGGCCAGGCCCAGGCTGCCGCAGCGCCAAACATGCGCGACGCCCAACAGGCGCGGCGCCAGGCTGTGGCGATCCATTGGGGGTGGCGGCTCGGAACCCGACCTGGGGTAATTTTTCATAATCTGCCCCACGACAAGGAAACCAGGGCCCGGGGTATCCTGTGATTGGTCCGGCTGATACACATTGTCTCCTAATTGGTTCAAAATCCCCCCCCTCCACTGCCCACACGTTCAAAGTATCCAATCACTCACTGTCTTTTTTCCCGCTCTCGCAGAGCCAGCTAGCGCCTTCAGCTCCCCGCCCCCAACAATCTCCGACCCTCCGGCTTTAACAGAATTTTGGTCATTCGCATCCAAACTTTTATCTACTGCTTCCAGTGGCCGCGAACCAATCCCATACTTCATCCAAGTAAAAACAAACAAACAAACAAACAAAAAAAACTGCCTTTGCCCATTTTCCTTCACCTGAGAGTCAGCTACAGCAACTCTGTAGTTCAAAACCACTGCCTCAGGGCCACTCTAAAAAGTGTTTAAATGAGGGCCACATCTTCCTTCTAGTTATAAACTACTCAACTAGCCCATGGCTGACCCACCTTTAGCCCTTCTACCTACTAAATCACGCACCTCAGCGGAGAACGCCACGGCCGAAGCCTCTTCTCCACAAACTCTGCGCACAGTGCCAGTCGACGCTCAGAAGGCACCTCCCCCGATTGCGACGTCACCAATGCCACGCCCAATTGGCCTTCACCTACGATGGGGAACGTAAGCGTCGTAAACGTCTAGGCCCTTTAAGTCCAGGGGTTGCAGTTTAGAGAGCCAGGGTGAGAATCACTGAGAGTAAGGGAATGTCGTGCAATACCGGAAGTATACTACAGTTATTGAGAGAGGGGTGCAGGCAAGCAGAGCAAGCCTTCCAAAGAAAAAGGAGACAGGGATGGAGGGAGGGGAAAGAGAAAGGGAGGAAGAAAGATAAACAGTGTTGCCCACTAGTTTTAGATTGTTAAAGGTCAGAAATATCAAAAGTAGATGGATGCCTGGGTGGCTCAGTTGGTTAGGTGTCTGACTCTTGGTTTCAGCTCAGGTTAATGATCTCATGGTTGGTGAGTTTGAGCCCCGCCCTGCCCCATCACGTTCTGCCCTGATAATGCAGAGCCTGCTTGGGATTCTCTCTCCCTCTCTCTCTGCATCTTTCTCTCTCTCATAATAAACTTTACAAAAATTAAGAAGAGGGGCGCCTGGGTGGCGCAGTCGGTTAAGCGTCCGACTTCAGCCAGGTCACAATCTCGCAGTCCGTGAGTTCGAGCCCCGTGTCAGGCTCCGGGCTGATGGCTGGGAGCCTGGAGCCTGTTTCCGATTCTGTGTCTCCCTCTCTCTCTGCTCCTCCCCCGTTCATGCTCTGTCTCTCTCTGTCCCAAAAATAAAAATAAAAAATTAATTAATTAATTAATTAATTAAGAAGAAATATTAGAAGTTGAGAGGAATGAAAAACCCTGTAGTTCCAAAACATGTTTCTGCTGCCATGCCTTTGTCAAATCGGAGGGAAATTAATGATTCCCCTGCAAGGCTCGCAGTAAGGGCAGGGGTCCCATCCATTTCCAAACAAATGGTTTTAGGGATGGGAGTGGAATATATAAAGAAACATGTTTGGTTCCAGCTAAATCTATGGAGTGATGCTTGCAACCAAGGAGTGGCCTTTTACTGAAATCTCTATTCAGAGACAACAGGGTTAAGGCATGAAGTCTCCAAATTTGGGGGGAAAATCCAAAATCAAAACATTAACACGCTTTCCGTTTGTTCCCTCACATACCCCTCTTTTAAGTCTTGTGCACCTCAGTCAAGCCAGATGTGAAGCTGGCTAGCAGGATTAAAAAAAGAGGTTGTGGGGCCGCCTGGGTGGCTCCGTCGCTTGAGCGTCCGACTTCGGCTCAGGTCACGATCTCACGGTCCGTGAGTTCGAGCCCCGCATCGGGCTCTGGGCTGATGGCTCAGAGCCTGGAGCCTGCTTCCCATTCTGTGTCTCCCTCTCTCTCTGACCCTCCCCGTTCATGCTCTGTCTCTCTCTGTCTCAAAAATAAATAAACGTTAAAAAAAATTTTTTTTAAAAAGAGGTTGTGGCCTCAATTCTGGGAACATTGAAAGTTTCCTCCTGACCCTGACAGTCTCAGAGTCAGGCATTACTTATCATGGAAAAGATGGAGTTTCTAAAAATAATTTCTTTTCCCTCTTCAAAATTCTCTGCCAGATCACATAGTACAGTGAACAAAAAAGGGAAAACAGGGAAAGTACAGCTATTACTCCTCTTCTTTTGCATCCTGCAATTTGGTATTCATTTTACAATCCTAGATTTGCTAAATTAGGGGAAGAAGTCTGGTGGAAAAGGGCGGTAGAGTATCGCATAGTTGACTGAATCCTCATGCACCACATACTCTGTGCTAGCTACTTACAGTCTCACTGCCTCAATTTTTGCCTCTGTAAAATGGAAATAAAAGTAGTTCTAGGATTCTCGTTCAATAGAATAGTATACACAAGGCATCTAGAACAGTGGCTAACATATGATAGCAAATGTTAGTTCCCATTATTGTTCCCCATTTCTCTGTTGACAAACTAAGGGCTCCCAACTTCCATCATCCCACCAAGGACCCTGGCTCTACCATAACTTCTTTGTTCATAAGTGAACAGGGAACAGGGAGAAAATTAGACCTTGTCTGTCAAGCCCAGGGTGGTCCTTTCACATACATCTTAGAGCTCTTAGTGATTAATAATGTCTGTAGTAGGGGTGCCTGGCTAGCTCAGTCAGAAGAGCATGCGGCTCTTTTTTTCTAATTTTTTTAATGTTTATTTATTTATTTTGAGAGAAAGCACGAGCAGGGGAGGGGCACAGAAAGAGAGAGAGAGAGAGAGAGAGAGAGAGAGGGAGAGAGAATCCCAAGAAGCCTCCTTGCTGTCAGCACAGAGCCAGACACAGGGCTCCATCTCACAACCCTGAGATCATGACCTGAGCTGAAATCAAGAGTTGGACATTTTTTTTCTTCAAAAGTTTTTTGATGTTTATTTATTATTTTTGAGAGAGAGAGATACAGAGTGCAAGCAGGGGAAGGGGAAAGAGAGGGAGACACAGAATCTGAAGCAGGCTCCAGGCTCCGAGATGTCAGCACAGAGCCCAACACAGGGCTCGAACTCACTAGCCATGAGATCATGACCTGAGCCAAAGTCAGACACTCAACCAACTGAGCCACCCAGGTGCCCTTCAAGAGTTGGACATTTAACTGACTGAGCCACCCAGGCATCCCGAGCATGCAACTCTTGATCTTGGGGACATGAATTCAAGCCCCGTGTTAGGTGTACAGATTACTTACAAAATATAATGTCTGTAGTAGAATGGATATTGTGTTATCCAAGATTATATAAGGCATACAAGAATCAAATGGCTCTATTGATTAATACTGGTTGTAAATATGCCACCAAATTCAGGACTTACTGAACTGTTACTACTCCATTGAAAGGGCCAGTGAGTAAAGAAAAATATGCAGAAAGGGTTAAACCCCTTATGTCGTCGTATGGGTTTCTCCAATGTTTTTGTTTTTGATCTAGATAGCCTCCGTAGATGTTACAAGTAAGGAAGAAGAATTAAAAGAGACAGAAAAAAAAGTAAAAGAAAGAAGAGGAAAGGGGATAATAAAGGAAGCAGGTGCATATTAAGGACGTGCAAGAATGAGTAGTGAAATGCCGTTAAATGGCACTCAACAGGCTGTAGCTTATCTTCCCTTACCCTAGCATAAACTATAAATTTCATTCTCCTGCTCTTTGACAAATTATTGCAGAAGTGGTGAAATAAATAGCACATAAGACAGGTGAACAGCTCGGACTCTAATGAGAGCTTATTAAGACTCTCATTAATAGAGTGGGTTAAAAGAGAGTAAGCAACCAAGAATACAAATTAGTTAATAAGGTAGCATTACACCTTGTTAAAAAAAAAACAAAAACACTTTCCCAAAAAACATGCAATTATAGTCAGAAAAATTCTAAAAACGACAGTGATAATGGAGTAAGGGAGAGAAGCTGGCTCTACCAAATATTAAAACTACTGTAAACAGGGGGGCCTGGGTGGCTCAGTTGGTTAAATGTTGGACTTCGGCTCAGGTAATGATCTCACAGTTCATGAGTTCAAGCCCCGCATCAGGTGACAGCTCAGAGTCTGGAGCCTGCTTCAGAAGCTGTGCCTCCCTCTCTCTCTGCTTCTCTCTCTCTGCTTCTCTCTCTCTCAAAAATAAATAAAATATTAGGAAACTAGGTCCCTGCCTCACTTCACATACCCAAATAAATACTGGGCAGGGTGCCTGGGTGGCTTAGTCGGTTAAACATACAACTTCAGTTCAGGTCATAATCTCACAATTCAAGGGGTTCAAGCCCTGCATCGGGCTCTCTGCTAACAGCTCAGAGCCTGGAGCCTGCTTCAGATTCTGTGTCTCCCTCCTTCTCTGCCCCTCCCCCGTGTTCTCTCTCTCTCTCTCTCTCTCTCTCTCAAAATAAACATTAAAAATAAATAAATAAGGAGGGCACCTGTTGGGATGAGCACTGGGTGTTGTATGGAAACCAATTTGACAATAAATTTCATATTAAAAAAATAAATTAATTAATTAAAATAAATGAATAAATAAACAAATATGGGATTAATCAAAGATTAAATTGAATCATAAAATTTCTCAGAGAAAATATGGGTGAATATTTTATAAACACAATGGCAAGATGTAAACATCATCCAAAAACCAGAATCAAAAAGGAAAACTAGTAACTTTTACAACATAAAAATTAAAATTTTCTGAGGCACCTGGGTGGCTCAGTCTGTTAAGCATGCAACTCTTGATTTCAGCTCAGGTCATTATCTCATGGTTCTTGAGTTCGAGCCCCACATAGGGCTACATGCTGATGGTACAGAGCCTGTTTGGGATTCTCTTCTTCCTCTCTCTCTGCCCCTCCCCCACTCTCTCACTCTCAAAAATAAATAAGTAAAACCTTTAAAAATAAATAAAATCTTCTGAATGGCATTAGAAGCAAGCTTGAAAGACAAACCACAGACCAGAGAAAGATTTTTTCAACATATATAACAGATAAAGAGTTGCTATATCTAACATAAAAAGAGGTCTTAAAAAAAAGCTCTTAAAATTAAACGAATTACTCTAGCAAATATATCAGGAAAGGACATGATCAGACAATTTACACAGGTAGAAACATATAAATATATGAAAAGATATTCAACCTCACCAGTAATCAAAGAAGTGAAAATTAAAACAAGGTAAGATTTTATCATTTATCAGATTGGCAAAGGTTGAAAGGAGGATTAACAATACCTCAAATTAACAATATAAACAAAGCAGGCACTCTTGTGCACTGTTGGTAGGAGTACAAATTATTGCAACTTTTCTGGAGGGCAGTTTGACAATATATATCAAAATCTTACATGTATGTACTATTACCTAACAATTCTTCTCCTAGAAATCTTCCCCAAGATGAAATTGGAAAAATTTGCAAAGATAAACAGAAACATTCACTGAAGCATTGTAAACCACTTAAATGTTCATCTAGTTAAATGTGGACTAGTTATACAACTTAAGGTAATTAGTGCCATACAGTGGAAGACTTACACAGCCTCTAAAAACACTTCTGTGAAAACAATCTAATGGTATAAAACTAGGGAGATGCCTATATGCTACCATTGAGATTAAAAAAGAAAAAAGTAAGTAACTGCTCAAAAAGATGTAATTATATAGATTTGAGTGACTAAAAAACTCTTGGGATGCTTTCCACCTGGGTATGAACTGCATAAATCATAAAAAGAAACGAAAGGGAAAGAAAAAGTTTACAGAGAAGGTATACACTTATGTAAAATTGTATGAATATTTCAACAAAAATATCTGGAACAGTATTTACCAAAAGGTTAACAGTGTTTATCTTTTGAGTGGTGGAATCTGGGAGAATCTTTACTTTCTTTATATTTATAGTTTTCAATTTCCTACAATGAACATATATTTTTATCATTGGGGAAAAAAAGAGAAGCTATTTTAACTTTTTTAAAAAATAATCTTTTGAGTCATTTTTAAAAATGTTTTTAAGTAATCTCTATGCCCAAGTGTTCGAGTGGGGCTCGAACTCATGACCCTGAAATCAAGAGTCGCATGTTCTACCAATTGAGCCAGCAAGGTGCCCGGAGAAGCTATTTTTATTTAAAAAAATCCACAGGAAGATGAGGGAGTTTTTATCTGATGGGCATGTGTTTTCTCAATAAAATATGAAACAAAGTCAATAGCAGAGAGTAGGAGGGAGAGATTTGAAGAATGTGAATAAGGTAAGAAACAGTTGTTTCAGAGTTCTGGGGAATCAGTAAGAAAAAAAAGGTTCCCCAGTAATCTTGAGGACCTAATGAAGGTTGATGATCATTAAGCTGCCCAATATATGATTATCTCCAACAATCCTGGACTGCACAGGTGTGTTATTTGGATTCCTCTGGGGAGCAGGGTGTAAGTATGCCAGAGTATCACCTAGGGAGGTGAAGATATTTGCAAGACTCATAATGATAATAAATTCAGGAATTTAAGTGGGTAAGGGAGCAAGTGAAGACTGGAGGAAACCGATAAAAAGAGACAATGTATGTGGGAGAGGAGAATGAATTAAGGAATTCATGAGGTCAAAGAATTATTGTAGTGGGGTTACTTCTGATGTTTGAATTAGTGATTTCAGAGGTGTACATTCCGACAAGATCTAGAGTATAACTGTGTGACTAGGTAACTGAGGTGTAATTCATTGAAGCAAATCACAGACCCACTCTTTCCTTCACATGTTAGAACATGCATCCACACACTTCTTGCCCTTCAATTGCAAGCCCTGAAATGAATGGCCATCAAGAGTCTGACTGGAATCGATCTTTCCTGCCTTATTTTTCCACTTTATCCCTAAGCAAAATCCTAGGCTGTAGGCAAACTGAATTATGAACTTTCCCAGTTTCTTGTCTTTGTGCACAAGTTTCCCTCTTCCTGAAACACTCTCCCCACGATTTCTGAAATTACATATTTTACCTATCCTTTGTGCCCCAATGAGCCTCAACCTCCATGAAGATTTCCCAGAACTCTCTGATGTGAACTCTCATGCATACCTCTCTTAGGATACTCACTATTTCCTGCTCTGTCTTTATACATATTTGGCCATTAGACCACGCCTAAAGCAATTTTCTACTCATCTTCAAGCATAACATCCTACAGAGATTATTCATTGATGGCTTAAGTATTTCTCTTTTTACAATGTTTATTTTTGAGAGTGAGAGAAGGAGAGAGAGAGACACACACACACACACATACACAGAGTGTGAGCAGGAGAGGGGCAGAGAGAGAGGGAGACACGGAATCTGAAGCGGACTCCAGGCTCTGAGCTGTCAGCACAGAGCCTGATGTGGGGCTCGAACCCACAAACCACAGGATCATGACCTGAGCCGAAGTCGGACGCTTAACAGACTGAGCCACCCAGGCGCCCCCGACAGCCTAAGTATTTCTAAAGTGTGGTTATGATAGTCCGTCCCCCTTAATCCACAGGAGATATCTTCCAAGACCCCCAGTAAATACCTCCCAGATAGTCTTGAACACTATATATACCGTTTTTTCCTATACATACACACCTATGATAAAGTTTAATTTATAAATTAGGCACAATAAGGGATAAACAATAAATATTAATAAAATAGAATAATTATAACAATATAAGTTATGTGAATGTGGTCTCTTTCACAATATCTTGTACTGTACCCACCCTTCTTCTTGTGATGTGAGATGATAAAATGCCTCCATGATAAGATGAAGTGAGGTAAATGACATAGGCATTGTGATGCAGCATTAGGATACTATTGACCTTCTGACTATACATCAAGAAGACCATTTGCTTCCAGACCAGCGATAACTAAAACCATGGAAAGCTAAATGGCAGATAAGGATTATTTTGTATGGAGCCAAACATTTTTTAATAGTTGGATATTTATTTGGACATCCTTATATGTATTAGGAAAATACCTTGCTTTCCATGTATGATAGTGGTAAAATGTTTTCCTTTTAAAATCAGTGTATTGGGGTGCCCGGCTAGCTCAGTTAGAAGAACATGCGACTCTTGGTCTTGGGGTCATGAGTTCAAGCCCCACGTTTGGTGAAGAGATTACTTAAATAAATAAAATGTTTAGGGGCCAGGGTGACTCAGTCGGTTAAGCGTCTAACTTTGGCTCAGGTCATGATGTCGCGGTTCGTGGGTTTAAGCCCCACAGTGGGCTCTGTGCTGACGGCTCAGAGCCTGGAGCCTGCTTCAGATTGTCTCCCTCTCTCACTCGCACGCATGCTGTCTCTCAAGAATAAACATTAAAAATTTTTTTTTGCCATTTGCAACTACGTGGTTGGAACTAGAGAGTATTATGCTAAGTGAAATTACTCAGTCATAGAAAGACAAATATATGACTTCCCTCATATGAGGACTTTAAGATACAAAACAGATGAACATAAGGGAAGGGAAGCAAACAATATAAAAACAGGGAGGGGGACAAAACATAAGAGACTCTTAAATATGGAGAACAAAGGGTTGCTGGAGGGATTGTGGGTGGGGGGATGGGCTAAATGGGTAAGGGGCACTAAGGAATCTACTCCTGAAATCATTGTTGTACTGTATGCTAACTTGGATGTAAATTTTTAAAAAAATTAAATAAAAAAAAGTTTTTAAGAGAACTTTTTAAAAATACATATAGAAAATAAATGTATTTAAGCTTTAAAAAGTGAGGGTTTTTTAACATTACAAGATTACACAAATAGAGAAAAAATTCATGAAAGTCTAAGGTTTGGGAAACATTGCACTGAATGAAAAAAGACTAGAACACCAAATCAGAGAAGTAGTCCCTCCTTCACAAATGATTTACTTAAAAAATTTTTTGATGTTTATTTTTGAGAGAGACAGAGTGCGAGCAGCGGAGAGGCAGAGAGAGAGGGAGACGCAGAATCCGAAGCAGGCTCCAGGCTGAGTTAGTTGTCAGCACAGAGCCCGACGTGGGGGCTGGAACTCAGGGACCATGAGATCATGACCTGAGCTGAAGTCAGACACTTAACCCACTGAGCCACGCAGAACCCCACAAATGATTTATTTAAACAGTAGTTACAAAGTGTATTCACTTTCCCTGTTGACAATCTTCTTTTAAGCATATAAATACAAAAACTGCCCATCCTAGAAATTCCCTTCAGATGTTGGCCTGAAATGCTGTAACCACTTCCTCACCCTCCATTTACTCAACCCACTCCAATGTGGCCTCCACTCCCCACCATCTGACCAAAACTACTCTTGAAATAGTTTCAATGAACTACTAACTGACAAAACCAATGAACCCTTTTCTGTCCTTATTTAACTTGACTCCCTAAGGCAGCATTTGGCATTGTTGACTGTTCCTGCAAAGTGCTTTCCTCCCTCCTTCCACCATCACTGTCTTGTATCTTCAGTCATTCTTTCTCTTTTGTGCTGAGTCTTCCTCCTCTATCCCTTAAATGTTAGAATTCCCCCAATCTTTTACTGTTATGATCATAAAAGGGATGAAAAAAAGTATTGTTTGTATCTGGGTTAAAAAGAAAAAAACAACTGAAAGTACAGAAGAAAACCCAGAGGTTAAGTTTGCTATATATTTTCCCAGAAAATAAATAATGTATAAATACATCCTCTTTTGCACTTTCACACAAATGTTCTGCACCTTGGGGGTTTTGTTCCTACTCAATAGTATATCTTGGAGATCTTTCCATATCACCTCTTGGCACATATAATTCTCATTTTTTTTACTGGCTCTATAAATATTTCAATGAATTAATGCATTGTAACTTAACTAGTTCCTTGCTGATGCACACTAGGTAGCTTCCAAGTTTTATTGTATTATAATGTCATAGTACATATCCTTATATATATGTAAAATTTTTTAAATTCCTGTAAGTGGGGGGGTGCCTGGGTGGCTCAGTCAGTTAAGCTTCCCACTTTGGCTCAGGTCATGACCTCATGTTCATGGGTTCGAGCCCCGCATCAGGCTCCAGGCTGACAGCTCAGAGCCAGGAGCCTATTTCAGAATCTGTGTCTCCCTCTCTCTGCCCCTCCCCCGCTTGCACTCTGTCTCTTTCTCTCAAAAAACAAAACATTAAAAAAATTAAAAAATAAATAAATAAACCCCTATAAGTGGAGCCATCAGATCCAAAAGAATGTTTTTAATTGTTATATTAGCAAATTACTCTCCAAAAAAGTTATAAAAATGTACATCCCCATGATGCAGGAGACTGCCTATTCTCCCTCACTTTTGCCAACACCTAGTCATTGAAATTTGTTTTGCTGTGGGGCACCTGGCTGGCCCATTCAGTACATCACAGACTCTCAGACTCTCAATCTTGGGGTTGTGGGTTTGAGCCCCATGTTGGGTATAGATTACTTAAAAATAAAAAATCTTAGGGGCGCCTGAGTGGCTCAGTCGGTTAAGCCTCCGACTTCAGCTCAGGTCACGATCTCATGGTCCGTGGGTTCGAGCCCCGCATCAGGCTCTGGGCTGATGGCTCGGAGCCTGGAGCCTGCTTCCGACTCTGTGTCTCCCTCTCTCTCTGCCCCTCCCCCATTCATGCTCTGTCTCTCTCTGTCTCAAAAATAAAATAAACGTTAAAAAAAAAGTTTGTTTTGCTGGTCTGTAAGGTAAGAACCGAGATCTCATTGTTGTTTTGATTTGCATTTCTTTAATGTGTGAGACTGAGTATCTTAATATTTGTTTGGTGTTATATGTTTTTTCTGAAAACTATTTACATCTTTTATTCATTCATCAGGTGATTCATCTTATTGATTTGTAAGAGCTCTTTATATATAAAGAAAATTATACAATTTATGCTACAAAAAAACTTTTTTAAGTAATCTCTACGCACAATGTGGGTCTCAAACTTACAACCCCAAGATCAAGAGCCACATGCTCTACCGAGCCATCCAGGTGCTCCCAAAATTTTCTTCACATACATGTATGTCCTGAGTTGATGCCCCCTCAATTTGTAACTCTAGCCCAGACTTCTAACCTAGCTTCAAGTTCCAATTATTGATTACATTATTTTCACCCGTAGGAAGCTAAATTTACATACACTTATAAATGAGCATATCGAACTGAATTCATCTTTCCCCCAATATGCTCTTCCTCTTTTGCTATCTCAGCTAATAATTTGATCATTCGATCAGAAACTCCACCCAGAAACCTAAGCCATCTGCTTCTTTCTTACCTCCTACATCCAACTGACCGAGAACCCCCAAATGATCACAATTGTCCTCCTAACTAATTACTACTAGCAATGTCACACAATGGTTAAAGAGCATAGACTGCAGAGTCAGGCAGAACTGGGTTCTGTATCCTGGCACTGACCATTCCAAGTTATGTGATCTAGAGCATATTTTTTACCCAAAGCCTGTCCCCGTCATCTGTAGAAATGAATTTTCGTAACTTCTATATCATAGAATTATTGCAAGGACTAAATGAGATTGTATGCACAAGGGCTGGCATATCATTAATACTCAACAAATGGTAACTATTAGCTCACTGCTCTAGCTTCCCCCAGCCTCTTCCAAGCCATCCTCCTTGCTGCTGCCAGACTAACAAATCCAACCATCTTCCTTACTTAGAATCCTTCAGTAACCTGTCCCCCTCCCCTCCACACACACACCACTTATAAGGAGTACCTAAATTCCTTGGTCGGATATACAAAAGCCATTCATATGGTCTCTGCTGTATTTCACAACCCCCTATATGCTACCCTCTAGCCACACTGAACTACGTGTCATACCTCCAAATACAATCTGCTCTTTCACCATGCACATGGCTTTGTGCACACTATTCACTGACAAGTGAACCCTTCCCTCAGTCCACTTCAGAAATACCTATTCAAGACTTGGGTCAAGAACGTCCTTTGTGCTTCTGTAGCACTCAGCACTTACCCTGCCCTGGTCCAGGTCACATTATTTCGTGTTCACCTGCTTGTCTCCTCCTCTGGATTTTGAGTTCCTTGAGGGCAGGGACTGTTTTATTCACGTTTATACCCCTAGGACACAGCATGGGGCCTAGCATTTTAATAAGAGCTCCACGTATGTTTGTTGAAGAAATGGACAAATGAATAGTTCATGGTGTGAGCAAAGCTCTGACCTCTGTTCCCTTACTACTTCTATAGCAATCACTATCTATACATACATAGTGTGTATGTATACTATCCTTTACCAGTCCTTTACCAGTTACCCCCCTATTGTCCACCCCTCCTCCCGGCAGTGCCAAATACCCCAGCCAAAATTTCTGTTGCCCAGGAAATCACAAGAGTCTGGGTCTGGTCCAACTAGAAGGGGTGGAACCAAAAACAATGGTCTCAGTGTAGGTCCCAACCAATGCCAGTGTTGAGATCAGAGTCCACCCCCAAATCCCAAAGACAAGTGTTGCTGTCCTACTTATTTAGAATCTAACCTTTAGTACAGCAAGAAGGAAACCTATCTCAAGATCGTTCCTTCAAGTGTGACTAGACTTGACAAGTGGTCCCACCACCCTCCTCAAAACCTGAGCCAACAAGAAACACACACAGGCACAAGATACTTTTGTGGTGACTGGAGTGCACAGAGGACACTCATCTGAAGCTCTCCACATGGAAAGTCAGGCTCCACATCATCTCTAGCAAGCAAAGAACAAGACATAGTTTCTTTTTCTAGTTTCCTTTAATAATAACTTTGTAAAAGCCAGTAAGCAACTACAGACACAATTGAGAAGTAGACCAGTATAAAAAAAAAAAAAAAGGAATGAGGCACAGCAAAGACACATCTTTCACTCCACGATAAATACAGAGCTCTAGTGTTCCCCCACCAACATCCCATGGGAGGCCTAGCTTCCCATGTGCTCAAGAGTACTCTCCATTATTGTGCAGGGGGACCAGACAGCATTCAGGTATGACGATGTCAAATCGAAGGTGTACAGGCACTGCTGAGATCAAGGTCTAAAGTTTTGGCTCTAGACTTGAGTGGAGGTTGGTCACTCTTAACCTCTTCCAGGCTGTGGTGGATCCCATAGCCGAAGTAGATAGCAAATCCTAGTGGGGAAAGGTAGCTGTGAGGTAGGGAAATAGTGACCTGTAAAGGCTTAATAGGTCTCCCTACTTGAGACCAAGAGGGAAAAGCATTGGGATAGGATACGCAAGAGGACTACCCTTCCCAAGTGGATACCTACCAATCAGCATCCAGACCCCAAATCGGGCCCAGGTGCCAGCTGTCATCTGCATCATAAGGTAAACATTCACAAAGATGCTCATTAGTGGGAGAAGAGGCAAAGCAGGTACCTGAGAACAAAACAAAATCTCCTTTGTAGATACCATGCGGTGACCTAGAAAGAGATCCCTAACCTACTGGGGCCAGGAAAGGGAGGGTCCAACTCCTACTCATATTGTGTATTTCAATGCCCACTCACTGAATGTACATTGTATAGGACTCCAAGAATACAACGTTTGGGGAAATAGAACTGGAAAGGAACTATGGAGGGTGAGAGAAGAAGTCATTGGCCTAGGTATCTCCTGTATCTTTCCTTTCTTGTCCAATGAAAGGACACTTACAAACTCCATTAGATCACAAGGCATCTGGAGCCTAGTCTTCTGACATGGGTTGGTAGGTGGAAAGAAAGAGGTCATTTACCTTAAAGTGAAGGGGAGTGGAGCTCTGTGGCTGTCTCCAAATGACCCCAGTGATCCCAGTAATGAGCATCAGGAGCAGCACAACCACTGCAGTCCACACTGGGTCTCCAGAAAGCAGTGGAACGGGCCACTTGGTCAGCACCAGGCAAAGAAGAGTCAGCAGCAGAGCTTCAAGGGTCAAGTTGAGAAACATCAAAACCAACTCTTGAGACCAACACGTTAAGACATTAGGCCACCCCGTTCCAAGGAGGGTCACCGTTCTCTCTAGGCCGAACTCGGCCACCAAATGCCACACCCTCTCTCCCCCCATCATGCTGACCTCAAAGCCACCCCAGAGAAAATTTCTATCGCTCACCAACCAATGAGGAGCAAACATAGACAACTTGGCCAGAGAGTGGAGTGGGATTGGAGTTGAGTGGACAAAATAGTCCCTGTAGGGTCAGCTTCTCGGCTTCAGCTGTCTTCTCCTCCTGCAGCTCCACCTGATCCTCCTCATTCTTCACCTCAGACTGATACCTGAGGCAAGAGTAAGAAGGCAGTATTAGGAACAACCCTTCACCACTTGAGCATCTTCTCGCAGGCAGCTCTAGCTCCCACATAAGCCAGAAGGGTGGAAGCTCCTTTTGGCGGGGAGGAATATCCATATTCCTCCAGGAGACTCAGGATAACGAAGGCACAGGAAGGAGGAGGGAGAACACATCCCCATCACTCCTCATCCAAGAACAAAAACCCAAATCCTAGCTCACAGAGGGAGTCTCACCTGAGGATGAGGACACAAACAGCCACCAGGGAGTAAGCAAGCAGGGTCCCAATTGACATAAGGTCCACAAGATCAGCGAGCTCAAAGAGGAATGCCATGAATGCTGGAATTGATGGGCAGAAAGCAAGATGTGAGGGAAGCAAAGAGCAACGTTGAGGGAATCGGTCAAAGAACGAGGGGAAGGACAGAGACAACCGTTTTACCTGCAACAATGCCAGAGACCACAGTGGCCACGATGGGGGTGTGTGTGCCGCTGTGGATCCTGGCGAGGACACGGAACAGGAGGCCATCCTCTGCCATCGCATAGATCACCCGAGGCATGGGGAACATAGAGCCCAAGAGGCTGGAGGGAGGAATGCCCAGAGTGGCGTGAAGTGACTGCAATCTCTATCCCCTGAGCCTGTGAGATTAAGGAGTCTCCCCCTTCTCCTCACAGCCCTTTTAAGGGTTCTTCTCAGGTACCGAATGCTCAAGCCTAAGACTCTGACCGCAGAGGAGAACAAACGTTTACCACTGACCTGGTAGAAAGAGCACAGAGGGATCCAATAGCCACCACATAGCGGGCAGGGGCCCATCCAGTGTGGAGAAAGGCCTCCGGCAAGGGGCTCTCAGGTTGAAGCTGGTAGTAAGGCATCATAAGCGTAAGTGCCGAAGAGACACCAAAATATGCCAAAAAGCAGACCAACAGTGAAATCACAATGCCCACGGGGATGGAACGTTGGGGATTCTTAGCTTCTTCGCCTGCAGGAAGGGGCACAAGTTTATGAATCAGCTAAGCAGGTTTGCTCCTCTGCCACCCCCAATCTGCATGCAAACTGAGCATTCGCTGTGTCCAAGCCCCAGACAGAACCAGCATGACTGTGTTACCAGTGGTAGCAATACAGTCGAAACCAACAAATGCATAGAAACAGGTAGCTGCTCCATGGAGAATCCCCTCGAGGCCGAAAGGCACAAATCCTCCAGAGCCCAGAGGGCCCAGGCTAAAGTGGAAGAAAAGGGTGGAAAAGGTAAAAGGTGTGTTCAGCCAACTCTGTGCCTTTTCCCTAATGCCAAACTACTCAGCCAGGTGCTCAAGACCTAAGCTCCCATTCCTCCCCAACCCAATCCTGAATGCCTTAGCGCAGACGCCCCTGGCTCCCCATCATGCTCCCAGCTCCGAATCTCCGGAGAGTGAATCTCCTAACCTATAAGTGTCATTGAGTCGAGCCACGGTCAGTTTGTAGTCCTCTTCTGTGAGTTTCCAATTGTGCAAGTCCCCCTTAATGAAGCCAGAGATGATGACAAAACCAAGAACCAAAAGGTTCACCACTGTGAACACTTTGGTAACCAGGGCTGACTCACTGGCCCCCAGAGCCAGCAATCCTGTGGGAAAGAGGCAATCAGGACTCATGAAGTCCTCAGTCCAAGATTTGTTTCCCCGCCTCAGTGCACACCTTTCCTGCCCAGCGTCTCTGCTTTCTCACCATTATCACCTCCATCAAGCCCTTCTCAGGCTTGGTCCCTCCTAGCCCTGCCTCCCACCATTAACCCTGTCTTTTCCCTCACCGGTGAGCAACAACACAAGGCCCAGAGCAAAGAAGTCTGGATATTCTGCGAGGACATAGGGAACATGCAGTGAGATGCTCCCTTGCAGGGTACGAGAGATGTGGTTCCCAATCAGGTTGTCGAAAGCCGAGCTCCAGGCCCGGGCCACACTGGCTGTACCTGGTAGAGCAGAGGGAGAAACAGGGGGTCAAGTTTCCTCCCTCCCCCAAACCAGTCACACAAATAATCCCTACTGTTTTCATCTATTCTTACTTTTTTTTAAGTAGGCTCTACGCCCACCGTGGGGCTTGAACTCACAACCCCTAGATCAAGAGTCACGTGCTCCAACGACTGAGCCAGGCAGGCACCCTTAATCTTACTTTTTAAAAACCCAAACCAGTTAATTAAGGAAACCAGGGCAGAGATAAGTAGAAGGAACAATTTCTTCACCACACCTTCAACCCTCCCAGCCCCATAACAAACACATTTAAGGGTATTGGAGTCCTGTGAATGTTGAAGACTACATCACTTCACCACTTCCTGATTCGAAGCCCCTCCCTGCCCCACCATCTCACCGATGACATAGGAGAGGATGAGGTTCCAGCCAGTGGTGAAGGCCCAGAGTTCACCCACGGTGACATAGCTGTACAGATACGCAGAGCCAGAACGGGGAACTCGGGCACCAAACTCCGCATAGCACAGTCCAGCCAACACAGAAGATAGAGCGGCCACCAAAAAGCAGATCACAATGGATGGTCCAGCTTTATCTTTGGCCACCTCACCAGCCAAGACATACACGCCTGCACCCAACGTGCTGCCCACACCCAGGGCCACCAAATCCAGAGTGCTCAGGCATCTGGCAAGGCGAGTGTCTGCCATGCCAGGCTCCAGGGTACGTCTGCGTACCAGCTTTTGACCAAATCTGCGAAGTGCGTGCCACAGCATTCTAGCTGGAATTGAAGAGGATTCTAGGATCTGGTGAGAAACAAGACAAAAGCCCTTCAATAGGGCTCATTATCCCTAAGCTCTAAGAGCGCATTACAATACACACTCCACCAAGCTCAGGAGCGATGTGGGGGATGGGGAAGATATTCAAGTCTCTTCCTCTAACCTCAGTTTCTTCCTTTAACAAGTAGGAAAAATAATACCTCACAGGTTTGTACGAGTAATTTGCAGAAAAAGCAGGTGAAAGATCCCTATGATACAGTGGCCTGGCACCTCATGGGTGTTCAGTCAGTATCCGTCTCTTTCTCTGACGGAGAAACTAGGGTTTATCCTAGACCCCAACCCAGGAACCATGGAACCTGTTCTGTGTCCGTTTTCTGGCCTGTGGCTGTTTGGGAATTAAACAAACTCATCCCAGAAGCAGCCAGCAACTCTGGGCAGAACGCCCTTCTCACATCCACTCTCCACGTTCCTTTTCAGTGCTTATCCCAAGGGCTACTTAATAGGCAAGGTTCCCAGATTGCCCGGAGGGAGGAGAGGACTGACCTCCACTGCTGATCAAAAGTGAGCACCGACTCAATTCCATCCCTACTCACCCTGCCCACACCGTGTAAACCGTGCTACTGTCGCCCAGGGGAGTAAGCAAATGTTCCCCCACTTCCTCCCGCCTTGCTAGGCTGACCAGCAAGAATCAACAGTGGGGCGGGGCTTCGACATCTAAAGATTTGGAGATGCACCCAGAGGGGCCCCAGAGCAGCCTGAAATTGCTCGCACTAGAGACGGTCCCACCCTATGCCCCCTAACTCAGCTCCCAGATTCTTATGTCCCCGTTAGAAACGGTCTGGGGCTGAGGTGGAGACGGGAACCTTGGTTCTTGGGGCCGGGGTCTCGCCAGCAACAGGTCACGGCCGCGTTGATGTAACTGCATGCTCTGGATGCCAGAGAATCCTAGGTATGCCCAGACCCTCGCCATCCCCTTCCGACACACTTGTCGGCCCCCAAGGCTTACCGGAGAGCTGTTGCAAGCCCAGGGAGAGGAGAGTCTCAAATCGGGTTGGGTGAGGCTGAGTTAAACCGAGTTGGGCTGGGGCTAGCGACTTCAGGAGCTCAGGCTTCAAAGCTGCTGCTTGGGGTCGTTGCGCGCCCAGCGCCCCCTTATATACATCGGGAGGCGGAGCCGGTAACGTCATGGAATCCCACCCCTAATCCTCCCTACACCACCTCTCTGTCTCTCTTTCTCTCTCTCCCTCTCTCATTCATTCACTCCTTGGCTTTGCAAAAAGGACTGCGTGCGGCCTGAGACTGCTTCCCACTTGCAACAGCAGCCCGGCATGGCAAGGAGCGAGACAGGGGTCGGGGGTCGGGGATGGGGGGTGGGGGGGGGGTGGAGGATAGCCTTTTCCCATTCTCCGCGCTTATAGTCAGAGCAGGACAGTGAGACTGGCCTGGCCGGAGACTCCATGGGATTTTCTACCTTTATGCCTTAATGGTCAGAATCTGTGATTGGTGGGAGTGGGGGAGGGGGAGAAGTGGAGGAGGAAACAGCACAGGAAGTCTCCAACTCCCACTCCCTCAGTCTTCCTTGCCTTGCTTTTCTACACGAGGTTTCCTCACCTCTTAAATCTTTCCCAAGGACTATACCAGATTATGGACAGCCATCTGACTCTGATCTCTCAGCTCTCACCCTCAGCTGTGGGTATTTCTATTGCAGTCAGCAAGAGAATGGAAGATGATTTCAACCACCACAGATAATTAATCCCATTTAGATTTTCAGGCCCCAGTCTCTCCATGGTGTATTTCTGGCTGCCTATAAATGTTAAACTATTAAATATGAAATAGTAACAATATTGAATTATTGGAGGAAAGGGTGTGTTTAATCCCATTTTCCTGATGAGTAAGCTGAGGCTCAGAGGCATGACTCATCTGACATCACACCATAATTATTTGTTGACCATCTTACTGATAAACCTGGCCTATTAGACTTCAATGCCTGCCTCCTATAGGTACCATACTTAATTTGAATGCACGAGAAAGGTGGCAGCGGGCGCTTGGGTGGCTCACTACCTGCCCAACTCTTGCTTTCCGCTGAGGTCATCATCTCACAGTTGGTGAGTTCCAGATGCTGATCATTCATCGGGCTGCCAGCTCACCAGGCAGAGCCTGCTTGGGATTCTGTCTCCCTCCAACCCTCTCTGCCCCTACCCCATGCACATGTGTGCTATAAATAAATAAATAAATAATAAATCAAATAAACTTAAAAAATGCACAAGCGGTGCCTGGGTGGTTCAGTCCGTTACACACCCGACTCTTGATTTCCGCTCAGGTCATGATCTCACCGTTTGTGAGTTAGAGCCCCACATTAGGCTCTGTGCTGACAGTGAAGAGCCTGCTAGGGATTCTCTCTGCCCCCACCTCTCTAAATAAATAAATAAATAAATAAAGCTTTTAAAAAATGCACAAGAAGAGGAGGTGTGACAGCCAGCAAAATCAAACAGGGAGAAGCACCAGCATTGGGACAGGCCTTTTTTTTTTTTTCTT
Source organism: Felis catus (assembly GCF_018350175.1). Lineage (NCBI taxonomy): Eukaryota > Metazoa > Chordata > Mammalia > Carnivora > Felidae > Felis > Felis catus. Next base: position 57,864,502 of record NC_058386.1, read on the forward strand.
TAATTTACATCCAAATTAGTTAGCATATAGTGCAACCATGATTTCAGGAGTAGATTCCTTAGTGCCCCTTACCCATTTATCCCATCCCCATTCCCACAACCCCTCCAGTAACCCTCAGTTTGTTCTCCATATTTATGAGTCTCTTCTGTTTTGTCCCCCTCCCTGTTTTTATATTATTTTTGTTTCCCTTGCCTTATGTTCATCTGTTTTGTCTCTTAAAGTCCTCATATGAGTGAAGTCATATGGTTTTTGTCTTTCTCTGACTAATTTCACTTAGCATAATACCCTCTAGTTCCATCCACGTAGTTGCAAATGGCAAGATTTCATTCTTTTTGATAGCCGAGTAATACTTCATTGTATATATATACACCACATTTTCTTTATCCATTCATCCATGGATGGACATTTGGGCTCTTTCCATACTTTGGCTATTGTTGATAGTGCTGCTATAAACATGGGGGTGCATGTGTCCCTTCGAAACAGCACACCTGTATCCCTTAGATAAATGCCTAGTAGTGCCATTGCTGGGTCATAGGGTAGTTCTATTTTTAGTTTTTTGAGGGGGACAGGCCCTTTTAAGCTAGGAGTTTCTGGGAAACAGAAGAGCTGAAGAATCAAAGAATGATCAAATTTGGTGTCAGACCCATAATCCCATCCAACTTAGTCAGTTCTTACTAATAATGGAGCAACAAGGGTTGTGAAGGTGTGGTTCTCCTCCATCAAGACATCTCAGGTATTAAAAATGGACCCAAATAACCCTGCTCCCTTTTACATCATCCATTATGAATATGTCACCCATGAATCTGACTAAAATCTAAATCCTTTTATTTATTTTTAAATCGTTTTAATGTTTACTTATTTTTGAGAGAGAGAGAGACACACACACACAAAGTGTGAGCAGGGGAGGAGCAGGGAGAGAGGGAGACACAGAATCCGAAGCAGGCTCCAGGATCTGAGCTGTCAGCACAGAGCCCGAAGTGGGGCTTCAACTCACGAGCCGTGAGACCATGACCTGAGCCGAAGTCAGACACCCAACTGACTGAGCCACCCAGGCGCCCCTAAAATCTAACTCCTTTTAAAAGCAATTGTATTTTCAGCTAGCTACATCTCCATTTTGGCATTCCATAAGTATTTATTGAGCACTGACTATGTGTATAAGCAGCTAGTATAGCAACGAAAAGATTACAAAATAAACAAAATAAAATCCTTGTCAGGGCGCCTGGGCGGTTCAGTTGGTTAAGCATCTGACTCCTGGTTTTGGCTCAGGTCATGATTTCAGGGTTCATGAGTTCTGACAGTGGGGAGCCTGCTTGGAATTCTCTCTCTCCCTCTCTCTCTGCCCTTCCCTGCTCGTGCTCTAAATAAATAAATAAATAAATAAATAAACAAACAAACAAACTTAAAAAAAAAACCAGTAAAGTCTTTACCAAAAATCTAGTTAGGGAAATAAAATACACACAATATGATTAAAACAGTTTTACATAATGGTTAGGAGTGGAGTCTTTGGAGTTAGATCTAGGTTAAAGTCCTTGTTCATCCACTGTGACCTTGAGCAAAATTATCCTAACATCTCTGAGCCTCAGTTTCTGGATATAATATACATATTTCATAGGGTTGTTGTGATGCTTAGGTGAAATTATGAAGTCAATACTTCATGCCTGGCAAATGGGCAGTATTCAATGGAAACTTATACATATTTAGAATAATATATTGGTGTGTAATATATATTAGTGTATAATCATCTGTCTGCTTAGATTAGCTGATTGATTCGACTATGAGATTGACAAACTGGTGTAAATATTCAGGAAGAGGATATCAAAACAGACTGGAATACATAAAGAAGACCTCTTAGTTTGTAAGAGGTTGAGAAGAGGTTGGCAGGGAACTTAAGGTGAGCCTTGAAGGACGAAAGGTGGATGAGCTCTGGACCTACAGAGGCATGAAGTAGCATAGACAAGCTTAGCAAGTGTAGTGTTTGTTAGTCAGCAGTGAAAGATAAGATTGGGTAATGGACCACTCCCTCTTGGAGTAATGGGTGTCATAAATTTATTATCCAATATGTAAATGGTAATACTTACCTTTGGTCATAAACTCACACAAGTGAAGTCGAACAGTGGACTTAATAAGTACTCAATTATTCAATAAAAATTTGGTCGATGGAGTCACGTGGGTGGCTCAGTTGGTTAAGTGTCCGACTCTTGGTTTTGGCTCAGGTCATGATCTTAGGGTTCATGAGTTTGGCCCCTGCATCAGGCTCTGTGCTGACAGTGTGGTGCTTGCTTGGGATTCTCTATCTCTCTCTGCCCCTCCCCTGCTTGCTCTCTCTCTCTCTCTCTCTCTCTCTCTGTCTCTCAAAAATAAATAAATAAACTTCAGAAGTTAAAAAAAAATTTTGGTCAATGAAATAGAAGCATCAGGAGGTGCCCTCCAATCCTAGCATTCCCAGATTTTGTGAACAACTATCACCATTGACCTATCCATCCCTTTCATGAATTTGTAGAATTCAACTATATTTCCTTCCACAGCTTTTATATTTCCAGAAATCCCATGGTGCCCTCAATTATTATGGACTTCCTCCAACTTCAATATCTCTTTCTTGTAGTACAATGGCCAGGTGTGAACACTAATCTTTTTCTTTAAAGTAAGCTCTACACCCAACATGGGGCTTAATATCAAGAGTCACATGCTCTACTGACTGAGCCAGATGCCCCCAAACACTAAAGTTTTTGTTTGTTTTTATTATAAATTTTTTTTCAACGTTTATTAATTTTTGGGACAGAGAGAGACAGAGCATGAACGGGGGAGGGGCAGAGAGAGAGGGAGACACAGAATCGGAAACAGGCTCCAGGCTCTGAGCCATCAGCCCAGAGCCTGACGCGGGGCTCGAACTCACGGACCGCGAGATCATGACCTGGCTGAAGTTGGACGCTTAACCGACTGCGCCACCCAGGCGCCCCTGTTTGTTTTTATTATAAAAGAATTTAACACTAATGAAAACTGCAAAAATTCACTAATAATTCCTAACAGACCAACTCTTTATATTTCTGTATGTTCTGTAATGATCTCTCTTTTGTTGTTGTTATGGTCTTTGTCTATATTCAGTTATCATACAATTTTGCATTCCCTTTTTTTCATGATCAAATATTTTTTCTAATTACTACTTCTGTTCAAAATTATCATTATTAGTAGTTGCATCATATTGCACAGCATTGATGCAACATTACTTATTTAACCATTTAAACATTTATTCAGGTTGTTTCCAGTTTTCCTTTATTCTAAGAAATACCTTCATTAACACAATGTCTCTATTTACTTGAATTCCTTTCTTAGGCTTCATTCACAGGAGTGGGAATATTGAGTCAAACATAATGAAGATATTTATAAAATTTGATACTTGTTACAGTGCTTCACCAAGGGAATGTTTTTTCAATTTAGAGAGCTATCAGTCATGTTAGAGTAAACCAGCTTTACCACAATTCCATCAGCATAGCTATCACTTTAACAAGTTATTTGCTACCAAAATAAAATTAGAAAGAAATTCATTCTGTTTGTAATTAATAAACAGTTCAGTAAATGTTCACAAAACAAACATACACACAAAAAAATGAACACACACATGTAACAGCATCCACATCAAGAAACAAAACATTATCAGGACGCCTGGGTGGCTCAGTCAGTTAAGCGTCTGACATTGGCTCAGGTCATGATCTCATGGTTTGTAGGTTCGAGCACCAATTCAGGCTCTGTGCTGACAGCTCAGAGTATGGAGCCTGCTTGGGATTCTGCGTGTCCCTCTCTCTCTGCCCCACCCCTGTTCATGCTCTGTCTCTCAAAAGTAAATAAACATCAAAAAAATTGAAGAAACAAAACATTATCAGTGCCCCAGAAATTCCTTTCATGCTTCCTTCCAGTTACTACTCCCATCCCCAACAAAAGCAACCTCTGTCCTGACTTCTAACAGCATAGACTTTTATAAACCTGTTTTTTGTACCTTATATAAATGGAATCATACAGTATGTACTCTTTTGTTAAGATAAAATTAACATACCATAAAATTCACCCCTTGTAAAGTACACAATTAAGTAGTTTTTAGTATCATCAGGGCTGTGTATCTATCATTACAATCAATTTAATTTAATTTAATTTAATTTTAAAAACATTTTTCTTTTTTTCTTTTTTAAATATTTACTTTTTGGGAGAGCACAAGTGGGGGAGGGGTAGAGAGAGTGGGACAGAGGATCTGAAGCGCGCTCTGCGGTGACAGGCTGACAGCAGCAAGCCTGATGTGGGGCTCAAACTCACAAACAGCAAGATCATGACCTGAACTGAAGTCAGATGCTCAACTGACTGAGCCACCCAGGTGCCCCTACAATAAATTCTAGAACATTTTCATCATCCCAGAAAAAAAAAAAACAAAAACCTTTTCCTATTCCCAGTTTTTCCCCATTTCCTACCAACCCCTCACCCCATCCATTCCTAGGCAACCACAATTCTACTTTCAGTCTCTATAATGTGGCTGTTCTGGACATGTCACATTAAATGCAATCATACAGTATGAGATCTTTTGTGAACCAGATTTTTTCATTTACCATAATGTTTTAAAGGTTCATCCACGTTGTACCATGTTTAATAAGCACTTCATTATTTTTTATTGGCAATTAATGTTTCATTGTATGGAAATACCATATTTTATCTATTCATCAACTGATAGACATTGGGTTGTTTCTGGGGTTTTTTGCTATATGAGTAACATTGCTATGAATATTAGTGTACAAGTTTTCCTGTGGACATGTTTTAACTTCTTTAAAGTACATACCCAGGAGTGGAACTGCTGGATTGTATGGTAAATCTGTGTTTAACTTTTTGAGGAGCTGACCGATTGTTTTCTACAAAGGCTGTACCACTTTACATCCCCCCCCCAGTAGTGTATAAGAGTTCTAATTACTCCACATTCTCCCCAATACTTGTTATACACCATCTTTGTAATTATAGCCAACCTAGTGGTTGTGAGGTGGTATTTACTGTGGCTTTGATGTGCATTTCCCTAGTGACTAATGACATCAAGCATCTTCTCATGTGCTTATTGGCCATGTGGATGTCTTATTTGAAGAAGAACCTGTTAAAATATTTTGCCCTTTTTTTTGCATTTTTTAAAAGTTTTTATTTATTTATTTTTGAGAGAGAGAGGGAGAGGCAGAGGAGAGAGAGACAGTCCCAAGCAGGCTCCACGCTGTCAGTGCAGACCCTGACTCAGGGCTCCAACTCACAAACCTGTGACCTGAGTGAAATCAAGAGTTATACACTTAACCAACTGAGCCACCCAGGCACCCCTCTTTTGTCCATTTTTAATTGGGTTATCTTTTAGTTGTCGAGTTTTAAAAATTGTTTATATTGTCTAGACACTAGATCCTTAGCAGATATAAGATTTGCAGGGCACCAGGCTAGCTCAGTCGTGGAGAATGTGACTCTTAATCAGGGAGTTATGAGTTTGAGGCCCATGTTGGGTATAGAGATTACTTAAAAACAGAATCATTTTAAGTAAGCTGTTTGCCTAACATGGGGTTTGAACTCACAACACTGAGATCAAGAATCGCATGCTCTATCAACTGAGCCAGCCGGCCACTCATTGCTAACATTTTTGCCCATTCTATGGGCTGTCTTTTCACTTTCTTTATAGTGTCTTTTGATGCACAAACGTTTTTAATTTTGATGAAGTTCAATTTATTTATTTTTTCATTGCTTCTGCTTTAAGTATCACACGTCAAAAAACACTGCGTAATCCATGGTGACCAAGATTTATGCCTATGTTTCCGTCTAAGAGTTTTATGGGTTTTTTTTTCATATATTTAGGTCTTTGGTCCATTTTGAGTTAATGTTTGTACAAGATATGAGATTGGGGTCCAAATTCATTCTTTGGCATGTAGATATCAAGAATTCCAATACCACGTATTGATAAACTAATCTTTACCCCATTAAATGGTCTTGGCACCCTTGTCAAAAATCAATTGACCACAAATCCACAAATGAGGATTTACTTATGGACATTCAATTCTGTTCCAATGACATATATGTCTGTTCTTATGCCAGTACCACACTGTCTTGGTTACTGTTAGCTTTGTGGTAAGTTCTGAAATTGGGAAATGTGAGTTCTCTAACTTTGTTCTTCTTTTTCAAGATTCTTTTGGCTATTCTAGGTCCCTTGAATTTCCATATGAAATTTAGGATCAGCTTGTTAGCTTCTGCAAAGACAGCTGGAATTTTGATGGGTATTGCCTTGAATCCATAGATCAATTTGAGGAGTACTGCCATCTTAACAATGTCAAAGCTTCTGATCCATGAACATGAGATGTCTTTCCATTATTTAATGTCTTCTTTAATTTCTGTCTACGATATTTTGTAGTTTTTAGAGTGTAAGTTTTGTACTACTTTTGATAAATTTATTCCTTAGGTATGTTATTCTCTTTGATGTTATTGCAAATATAAATATTTTCTTAACTTCATTTTTAGTTTGTTCATTGTCCTTATAGAAATACAATTGAGGAGAGCCTGCCTGGCTCAGTTGGTAGAACATGCAACTCTTGATCTCAGGGTAGTGAATTTGAGCCCCACGTTGAACATACAGATTACTTTAAAAAAGAAAAGAAAAGATGGGGCATCTGGGTGTCTCAGTCAGTTAAACATCTGACTTCGGCTCAGGTCATGATCTCGCAGTCTGTGAGTTCGAACCCCCTGTCGGGCTCTGTGCTGACAGCTCAGAGCCTGGAGCCTGCTTCAGATTCTGTGTCTCCCTGTCTCTTGGCCCTTCCCATGCTCATGCTCTGTCTCTCTTTGTCTCTCAATAATAAATAAACATTTAAAAAATTTTTTAATAAATAAAATAAGAAGAAAATAAGAAAGAAAAGAAAAGAAAGAAAGACTGGGCACCTGGGTGGCTCAGTTGGTTAAGCATCTGACTCTTGATTTCAGCTCAGGTCACGATCTCAGGGTCGTGGGATCAAGAACCACATTGACCCCCAAGTCAGGCTCCATACGGCATGGAGACTGCTTGAGATTCTCTCTCCCTCCCTCTGACCCTCTCCCTCATCACACACACACACACACACTCTTTCTCTAAAAAGAGAAAAAAGGGGTGCCTGGGTGGCTCAGTCAGTTAAGTGTCCGACTTCAACTCAGGTCATGATCTCCCAGTTCATGGGTTCAGGCCCCACATCAGGCTTTGTGCTGACAGCTCAGAGCCTGGAGCCTGGTTCAGATTCTGTGTGTGTGTCTCTCTCTGGCCGTCCCCTGCTCTCTCTCTCTCTCGTTCTCTCTCTCTAAAATAAACATTAAAAATTTTTAAAGAAAAAATGAAGAAGGAAATATAATTGATATTTGTATATTGATTTTGTATCCTGCAACCTGGCTGAACTCACTTACTACTTTCCAATAATGTTTTACTGGATTCCTTAAGCCTTTTCTTTAATTGGGGTAAATTACACATAACCTTTGCCACTTTAACCATTTTATTGATTTTATCTTAAGTAATCTCTATCCCCAATTTTATTTTATTTTAAGTAATCACTACTCCCAATATAGGGCTCAAACTCATGACCTGGAGATCCAGAATTGCATGCTCCACTGACTGAGTCAGCCAGGCGCCCCTCAGGACTTTCTATATACAAGCTCATGTCATCTGCAGATAGAGATAATTTTACTTCTTCTCTTCCAATACGGATGCCTTTTATTTCTTTTCCTTGCCTAATTGTTCTAGCTCAAACTTCCAGTACAATGTTGTACAGAAATAGTGAGAGTACTCATCCTTATCTTGTTCCTGATCCTAGGAGGATAGTACTCAGTTTTTGACTATTAAGTATGTTGTTAGCTGTGTGGTTTTTGTAGACACCCTTTACCAGACTGAGGAAGTTCACTCAACATTAACTTTCTGAGATTCATCCATATTGCTGTGCATCATTGCCGGTCATTAATTCTCAGGTGTATAGTAGTCCTTGGTGGGAATATATCACAATTTATTCCTCCTACTTTGTTGATTAACTTTTCATTAGTTTACAGTTTTTAGCTCCTATACATAGTGCTGCTATGAATATTCTAGTGCATATTATTTGCTGGACACAAGTGCACATTCCTGTTGGATATAGACTTAGCAGTGGACTTGCTGAGTCAGAGAATATATTCAATTTTTGAAATTTTATGTTCAAAATTGCCCATCTCAATTTTGTAAGACTGTTAATAGTACTAATACAATGAATTTTAAAAGATGTCATAGGTTCATAGCAACACTTTAAAAAGGCCAGGGTGGGGAGCTCTTCTTTATAGAAGAATGCCAGCTAATAAATCTACAAAAAATGTTAGAATTAGAAAATCATCATTTTGGGGTGCCTGGGTGGCTCAGTTGGTCAAGTGTCCAACTTCAACTCAGATCATGATCTTGTGGTTCATGAGTTCAAGCCCCATGTCGGGCTCTGTGCTGACAGCTCGGAGCCTGGAGCCTGCTTTGGATTCTGTGTCTCCCTCTCTCTCTGCCCCTCCCCTGCTCATGTTCTGTCTCTCTCTCTCAAAAATAAATAAAAAAATGTTTTTAAAAAGAAAGAAAATCATTATTTTACACTGACCAAAGTAATAACTGATTCAGACAAGGATCCTTAATAAATGATCCTTGAATGTTGGGAAACAGGATAGTCACATGATCCCAAAGTACTACCCCACAGATTACATATTTTTTAAGTTTTTTCTAAATGCTTATTTTTGAGAGGGAGACACACACACACAGAGCATGAGCAGGGTAGGGGCAGAGAGAGAAGGAGACATAGACTCTGAAGCAGCCTCCAGGCTCTGAGCTGTCACAGGGAGTGATGCAGGGCCCAAACCCACTAACTGTGAGATCATGACCTGAGCTGAGGTCAGACACTTAACTGACTGAGCCACCCAGGTGCCCCCAGATTACATGTTAATTACACAGGAAAAGATACCTCTATTAGTTTTCTGTTTATGCTGTAACACATTACAAACTTACTGGCTTACAACACAAATTTATTATTGTACACTATGTAGGTCAGAAGTCCGGCACTGCATTACTGGATTCTTTCCTCAGAGTCTCACAGGGATAAAACCGAAGTCTCTGCATTCCTTTTTAGATACTATGGGAAAGAATCCACTGCCAGGCTCATTCAAGTTGTTGGCAGAATTTAGTTCCCGGCAGCTGTAGCACTGAGGTCCCCATTTCCTTAACATGTAGTCTTCTCTATCTCTAAGCCACAATGCATCAAATCCTTCCACTTTGAATCTCTGTCACTTCCACTCTTCTACTTTTTTAGATATATTTTTTTAAGATTTATTTACTTATTTTGACAGAGAGAGAGAGGGAGAGCATGAGCAGGGGAGGGGCAAAGAGAGACACGGAGAGAGAGAATACCTAACGGGCTCCGCACTGCCGATGCAGGGCCCAAACTCACAAACCATGAGATCATGACCTGAGCCAAATCAGGACTTGGACACTTAACTGACTGGGCCACCCAGGTGCCCCTCTCGTCTTCTACTTTTAAGGCCTCATGTGATTACAGTGGGCTCATTGAGATAATCCAAGGCAATCTCCCTATTTTAAGAATTAGTAACCTTAATTACAACTGCAAAGTCCTTTTTTGCTATGTAACACATTCACTGGGAGAGAAGATCATGGGGGTCAAAATTCTGCCTACAACACAGAACCTTTACAGTAGAGAGATCTGGGGGAACCACCTTAACCAAATTATCAAACTTAGAATCACAAATACTGGAACAAACTGACATTATGGGACTCTAGGTATGATGTAATGAGAAGTACATATCATCTACGACATTTTTTTGCCAAAAAATTTTTACTCTGAATCTAGTCACAAGGAAATAATCAGACAAATTCAGCTTGTGAGACATTCTACAAGACAAAAGACAACTAGCCAGAACTCTGCAAATGTCTTGACAAAAGAAAAAGAGCAGAGGGGCTATTTTAGATTAAAGAAGATTAAAGAGGGGCGCCTGGCTGGCTCAGTCAGAAGAGTGTGTGACTTGGAGCTCCTGGGTGGCACAGTCGGTTAAGTGTCCAACTTCAGCTCAGGTTATGATCTCGAGGTTCATGAGTTCGAGCCCTGAATCAGGCTTTGCACTGACAGTATGGAGCTTGCTTGGGACTCTCTCTCTCTCTTTCTGCCCCCCCCCCAATTGCACACATGGGTGCACTTTCTCTCTCTCTCAAAATAAATAAACTTAAAAAAAAAAGAAGAGCATGTGACTCTAGATCTTAAAGTTGTAAATTACAGCCCCACATTGGGTGTAGAGATTACTTTAAAAAAATAAAATCTTAAAAAAAAGGAGACTTGGGACACCTGGATAGCTCGTTTGGTTAGGTATCCCACTCTTGATTTCAGCTCAGGCCATGAATCTTACAGTTCGTGAGTTTGAGCCTCACTTCCAGTTCAGCGCTGACAGTGTGGAGCCTGCTTGGGATTCTCTGTCTCCCTCTCTCTCTGCCTCTCCCCAACCCACGTGCATGCACTGGCACACTTGCACACATTCTCTCTCTCTCTCCTCAAAACTAAATAAACATTTTTTAAAAAGGAGACTAAAAAGACGTGATATTATAAAGTGCATATGCCTTAATTGGAACTTTACTTGATATCAAAAAACAGCTATAAAGGACATTATTGGGACTATTGGGGAAATCTGAATGTGGATCGTGTGTTAGATTATATCGTATCAACATTAACTTCTGCAGGAAAATGGCATTAAGGTTATGTAGCAGAATGTCCTTTTTCTTAGGAGATATGTGCTAAGGATGAAGTGTCATGAACTCACAAATGGTTCAGCAAAATAATGTGCATATATGTGTGTGAACATGCATGCACATGAAAAGTGTGTTTAGAGGGAAGAAGAGAAAGCAAAACGTGGCAAATGCTGGGGTGCCTGGATGTCTCAGTCACTTAAGCATCTGACTTTGGTCACGATCTTGCAGTTTGTGGGCCTGAGCCCTGGGTCGGGCTCTATGCTGACAGCTTGGAGCCTGGAGCCTGCTTCGGATTCTGTGTCTCCCTCTCTCTGCCCCTGCCCCACTTGTGCTCTCTCTCTCTCAAAATAATAAACATTAAAAAACATTAAAAGTAAATTCTTAAAAAAACATGGTAAATGCTGACAATTGATGAATCTAGGTGATCAGTATACGGGTATTCATTATACTACTCAAGTTATCCAGAAGTTTGAATGTTTTAAAAAATTTCAGAATGATCACCCTTTTATAGATAATATCTCACTTTTTCTACTTTGTAATCCATTTGGAATTTTCTTTGGTGTATGAAATGTGATATATATGTTATATATAATATCCATATGTATTATATATAATTTGAATTTTTGTCAAAATACAAATCAGCTGGCCTAATACAATTCATTAGTCATTCTTTTCTGAACTGTTTGATGATGCCCACTTTATCATATAGTAAATTCTTAAATATACTAGCATATAGTATGAATTTTCCATTTTTCCATTGATCTATGTCTACTATTGGGCCAGCACATTAAATTTGGTTTTCTTTTTTTTTTTGTTTATTTTTTAAGTAAGCTCTATGCCCAAAGGGGGGGTTGAACTCATGACTTCGAGATCAAGAGTCGCAAGTTCTACCCACTAAGCCAGTCAGGTACACCTAAGTTAAAATTTTAAAAATTGCAAAACTAGGGGCACCTGGCTGGCTCAGTGGGTAGAACCTGTGACTCTTGATCTCGGGGTCATGAATTTGAGCCCACGTTGGGGGCTCAAATTAAAACTTTTTTAATTAAAAAAAATCACAAAAGCAAAACATGTTCATGAGAAAGAAAGTAAAAATCCACTCCCACCCAGTGTGATAGCCCCACTGTTAACAGTTTATTTTGTTTTCTTCCAGATTCTGTGTTTATATAAGAAACTATATGTGTAATATAAACACATATATTCTTTAAAAATATGAATATGATTATAATATACATATTCTTCTGCTCTTTACTTTTTTTTCTTAAAAGTATACTTTGGATACTTTGGTACTTTCCAAACCAGTACTCATAGATACCACCCCCCCCTCACTTTTTTAAATGGCTCGCTCCTGTTCCACAGTTTGGAGGACCCATAATTTATTTAGCCACTGCCCTATTTATGCACATTCATGTAGTTTCTAAGTTTCTTTTCCCAGCACAACCTTGGAAATAATAAGTGCTTTGCCATATTTTAACATTTGTTAAAGCAAGACTTGCTCTTTTCACAAAGTACTTCAAGCAGTTTATTTTTCAAAGTCATTTTAAGTCATTTCTGCTATAATGCTTATTTAGAAAATGAGAATTTGTTCCAAAGCAAGTGATGTATCAGGCAACAATTTGAGCAAAATGCGAATCTCGCCTTTGCTTATGTGTAATTCATGTGTGGGAAACAGTAAATGAATGCAGCAAACTGCACCCAGATTAACCAAGCCATGCAGGAATACACATAATGAACACACTACATACACTGCAGACATCTACCAGCTACATCAGTATGTTATGAGTCACACCCACCCACATCTGGTGTTACAGCTTTCTGTCAAATTTCAGAAAACTCCTTTTCCACAGCTTCACAATAATTCACAAGCTAAAACCATTCAATGCCCAATTCCACGAGTGCACTTTAGGTCTTCTTCAAGGTAACTTGCATATTTATTGTAGTATTCATAGGTTTCTTATCATTTAACATGTGTAAAGTTGTGATATCCATTTTTATTAGCCTCCTATCTTTTTTATGTCACTGACACAGATTTTTAGCGTTGTACCTCTAATCCTACCTTACCTATAACCCATGTGGCTTTGCACAATTCTGCATAGCTGGGTGATTTTTAATAATGCATATTTTGGGGCACTTGGCTGGTTTAGTTGGTTAGGTGTCCACCTCTTGATTTTGGCTCAGGTCATGATCTCACCGTTTGTGAGATCAAGACCCACACCAGCCTCCACACCGACAGTGCAAAGCCTGCTTGGAATTCTGTGTCTCCCTCTCTCTCTGCCCCTCTCCCACGTGTGCTCTCTCTCTCTCTCTCTCTTTCTCTTTCAAAATAAATAAACTTAAAAAAAAAGAGGGGCGCCTGGGTGGCTCAGTCGGTTGGGCATCCAACTTCAGCTCAGGTCATGATCTCGCGGTCCGTGAGTTCGAGCCCCGCGTGGGGCTCTGTGCTGACAGCTCAGAGCCTGGAGCCTGTTTCGGATTCTGTGTCTCCCTCTCTCTCTGACCCTCCCCCGTTCATGCTCTGTCTCTCTCTCTGTCTCAAAAATGAATAAATGTTAAAAAAAAAAAAAGAAATGCACATGTTGCTTAGAGCAGAATTGACTGTATTGAGTTTCAAGAAAAGTTTTGTTGAGGCTCTGAGTAGAATCACAATAAATTCATAAATTTATTTTAAGAGAATTAATATTCTTTTGTAAAAAGTAAACTCTGCACCCAATGTGGGGCTCTAACTCACGACCCTGAGATGAAGAATTGCATGCTCTATTGACTGAGCCAGCCAGGTGCCCCTATAGAACTAATATTCTTGTATTTAGTTTTTCTTTTTTTATAATGTTTATCTTTGAGAGAGAGAGAGAGAGCGAGAGAGCAAGCAGGGTAGGGACAGAGAGAGAGGGAGACACAGAACCTGCAGTGGGCTCTGTGCTGACAGCAGAGAGCCCAAGGTAGGACTTGAGCCCAGGAACTTCAAGATCATAACCTGAGTCAAAGTCAGATGCATAACCGACTGAGCCACCTGGACACCCCTATAGTTAGTTTTTCTAACCGGAAACAAAAGATGTTTCTATTTCTCAGTTAAGCTTTGTAGTTTTTCTTAGGCCATACGTATCTCTTATTGAGCTTATTTCAAAATATTGTATGCATATATGTTAATTACTATCATGCATAGGATCTCTTTTATTTGTTTTTTTTTTCTAACTGGTTAATTATGGTGTACAAGATTGCTACTGATTTCTGTATATTTTTCTTACCTGGGAAATACTTAGGCATACAACCACGTCATCTGTAAGTATTAGTTTTGTCTCTTCTTTTCAAATATTGGTTCCTCTCATTTCTCTTTCAAATCTTATGGCACTAGCCAGGACACCCAACACAATATTGAATAATAATGGCAATAACAGGCATCCTTATTTTATTTGCAATTTAAAAGGGAGTACATATGGTGACTGTTTGGGGTTCTCTGTACCACACTGAGAAAACATCCTTCAATAAAAAAAAAAGAAAGAAAAAAGAAAACATCCTTCTATTTCTATTTTTTAAAATTACTTTATTAGGAATAGATGTTTACAACATTGTTCCACATGAGATGTTTTCTTTCATTTTCAATTCTTTCTTTTATTTGGCATCATGTCAGCCACAAGTGAACATTTCAAACCTCTAGGCTTTTGCCCATGCTGTCTCTTGTTTAAAATGTTCCTCCTTTCTCAGCTTAAAAGTGCCTACTCACGTTTCGAGACTGTATTACGCAGGCCTTTTTTCTATTACAACAGGCAAAAATCCTTTGCTCTATTGTACACCTGAAACTAATATAACAGTGTATGTTAACTATACAGGAATAAACATTTTTTAAGTTTATTTTTATTTGAGAGAGAGAGAGAGCTTGTGCAAGCAAGGGAGGGGCTGAGAGAGAGACAGAATCCCAAGCAGGCTCTGTGCTGTAAGGGCAGGGCCCGACACAGGGCTCAAAGGAACAGTGAGATCATGACCTGAGCTGAAATCAAGAGTCGGACGCTTAACCAACTGAGCCACCCAGGCGCCCCCAGGAATTGAAATTTTAAAAAAGGAGAAACAGAAATCCAACTCAAATTACTAGAAGCAAAAAGGAGACTGTATTGGCTTACACAATCAGAAAGGGTAAGGAAAATGAACCTTTTTTTTCTTTCTGCCTCCTCACTGCTCCTCTATGGAAAGAAAACTGATGAACGTGACTTAAGACTATGCGTACTGGGTATGCATAGTTCAGCTCTTCCTGTGTTCCCGGTTTTGAGGCCATAGTGCCAGCAGATGGGGTGCATTCTGATTTGCTCTCTGTGAGGGTAGCTTAGGTTGTCTAACTAGGTAAAGTGTCTCTAATTCAAGAACTAGAATTTAGAATTTTAAATGTAATTTGTAGTGCATTTTTCTCATTATAGAATACCCATATGATCACTCTAGAAAATGGAAAAAAAATAGAAATGTATAAAGAAGAAAAAAAGTTTCAATTATTCATAACTCCCAAGCCCTAAGAAAACCATTGTTAATATTTGAGTATTTCTTTCCAATATTTTCCTGCATATGTTTATAGAATTAGGGTCACACCAACTTGCTTTTTTTACTCATATTGAAAATTTTTCCTGTTGTAGGGGCTGAACTGTGTTTCTCCAAAATGTGTATCTTGAAGCCCTAACTTCCAGTACCTCAGAATGTGACTGTATTTGGAGACAGAGCCTTTAAAGAAGTGAAGTTAAAGAGGCCATTAGGGTGGGCCCTAATCCAATCTGACAGGAGTCCTTAGGAAATTCAGACACAGAGAGACAACAGAGATGGGCACATAACTGAAAAAAGATCATGTGAAGACACAGCGAGAAGGCGGCCATCTGCAAGCCAAGGAGAGAGGCCTCAGAGGAAACCAAATTGCCATCTTGATTTGGGACCTCTAGACTCCAGAACTATGAAAAACTAAATTTCTATTCTTTAAGTCACCCGGTCTGTGTTATTTTATTGTGGCAGTTCTAGTAAACTATTAAACTTGCCATTGAATAGTCTACAAAATCTACTGTAATATCCTTTTAAAGTATCCTAAGGGGCACCTGGGTTGCTCAGTCGGTTAAGCATCTGACTCTTGATTTCCACTTGGGTCAGGATCTGAGAGTTCTTGAGAAGGAGCCCCACAGTGAGATCGAGTCCTGCATTGCGCTCTGCAGTGAAAGCACAGAACCTGCTTGCAATTTTCTCTCCCTTTCTCTCTGCCTCTCTTCTGCTCTCTCTCTCCCAAAATAAATAAACTTAAAAAAATAAAGTATCCTAAAATAACCATTAAGGTAAATTTATGCTGTTTTCACATTTTCACTATTATAAATAATGTTTCAATGAATAGGAAATTGGATATTCATATATATATATAATATATATAAATTTTTTTTTAAGTAAGCTCTACACCCAATGTGGGACTTGAACTCACGACCCTGAGATCAAGTGTCACACACTCTACCCGACTGAGCCAGCCAAGTGCCCCCTCTTTGACATATTTTTCATTAAACATGAATAGTTGAGGAGCACCTGGGTGGCTAATCAGACTCTCGGTCTCAGGGTCCCAAGTTCAAGCCCCACCTTGGGCAT
Source organism: Felis catus (assembly GCF_018350175.1). NCBI lineage: Eukaryota > Metazoa > Chordata > Mammalia > Carnivora > Felidae > Felis > Felis catus. The sequence goes on from NC_058386.1 coordinate 57,880,841, forward strand.
GGGGCTTACTTTAAGAAAATTATAATTGGATTAATTCCTCTACTGCACTCTGCAGAAATTTATGTCTGTTCTCAAGGTCAAGCGTAGTGATACACTCACAAATTCTCACTTTGGGTTCCATTATTCCTATTCTCAAAGAACACAACTTTCTGGTAACTTCAAACTGACTATAATACGATGAAGTGAATTCATTCTATATCAGTTATATTCCACATTCCCATTGTGAGGATTAGCCCTCCATTAGATCTGAGAATTTCTCTGGGCTCTTCCTTAGAGGGGAGAAGATATTCAGGTTCTCTTGACAAAAATTTGTAGAATGTCCTTGTCTCATAAGTACTACGCTTTGCTCAGAGGGTGACATTTCTTAAGTCTGCTCCCCACTCTTGGGAATGCACTACCCCAAAGTAGGAAATAAACATGGGTATAAATTTGAGTTAGAGGAGAAGGTGGCAACAATTCCATAGACAGTGTAGTATATTTAACCTATCCCACTGTGACTCAGGTATTCAGGCTCCATTAGTTTCTGCCACGAGAAAGTCTTTGTGATACCATAATTTAAAATAAATATATATGCTTGGTCTTCACCCCTCTGACACTGAGCTCTTAAAACCCTTGGAATTTCCTAAGTGATTAGAAAGATCAAGGTGTCTTTTGTTATGTTAATTAGTGGCTTTTGGACCACACCTCAGGTTGAGAGCTGGTTACCATGAAAACCAACCACGTGATTACAGGGTTGGAACTTTTTTCCATCCCCTGGTCTCAGGGGAGTGGAAAGTGATGGAGGATGAATCAATCACGAATAGCCAGTGATTTAATCAATCATTCTATGATATGAAGCCTCCATAAAAGCCTAAAAGGACAGGGTTCAGAGAGCATCAGGGCTGGTGAACATGTGGAGATTTGGAGAGACTGATACCCTAGATACCCTTGGAAGCTCCAAGCCTTTTCCCTGTACTTTGCCCTATGCAACTTTTCCATCTGATTATTCCTAACTTATATCCTTTTGTAATAAACTGGTATCTGGTAAGCAAAATATGTTTTTGAGTTCTGTGGGCCACTCTAGCAAATCAGTCAAACCCAAGGAGGGTGTCATTGGAACCTCCAATCTATAGCTGGTAGGTCAGAAGCACAGGTGACAATTTGGACTTGGAATTGGTTTCCGAAGTTGTGGGGAGTACAATCTTGTAGGACTGAGCCTATGGGATCTAATGCTATCTCCAAGTAGATAATGTCAGAATTGTGTGGAATTGTAGGACCCCCAGTGGTGTCTCAGAATTGCTTGGTGGTGTGGGAGAAAACTGACACATTGCAATTGGGTACAGAAGCATAGTCTTGAACTATATGTACCTGTCAAGTACAGCTAGGTCAGGGAAGGGGCCCCATAAGCTGCAAAGGACATAGGGAGGCCTATGATCATAACTCTATCCTTAAGTGAGAAAATATGGAAGAACAAACTAATGGTTGCCAGAGGGCAGGGGGTGAGAGATGATAACTAGATTTATTGTGGTGGCCATTTCATAACATGTATAAATATTGAATCACTATGTTGTACACCTCAAACTTTGTATGTCAATTATTCTGCAATTAAATGAATGAATGAATGAATAATTACTAGAAAAGAAAATAAGATCAGAACGTACCTCAGAGGGGGCTTGAATTTTTTTTCATGGAGACCTCAAATCATATGTCACTTAGATATCTTATGCTTAAGTCCTCTGAAGAATTTCTTGTTGCTGATTACCTTGTCTTACATTTTATTCATTCAACAAAAATAATTATTGAGTTTCTATTACATGTCAGGCCCTGCACTAAGATGTGAAAAGTCAAGGTCTTCAAAGACTTCACAGTCTAGTGGGGAGGATGAGCATGCGAGCAGATATTTCCAATGCACTATAATAAGGGCTATTAAATCTCAAAAGAAAGAATAATCCACAGTGTATTCAGGGAAAAGGGCAGAGAAAAGCCATCCAGGGAGAACTCACAGAGGAGATGAAACCTACCAAATAATCTACACGCTAGAATACTGATTCTAAATCAAGAAGATGGGATTTAATGGTAATAAATATTTTTAAAAATCATATATTATTTATTTTGAGAGAGAGAGAGAGAGAGAGCATGAGCCAGGGGAGGAGCAGAGAGAGAGGAAGAAAGAGAGAATCCCAAGCAGGCTCTGCACCAATGCAGGGCTTAAACCCATGAACCTGAGACCATGACCCGAGCTGAAATCAAGAGTCAGATGCTTAACCGACTGAGCCACCCAGGTGCCCCTCATGTATTCAGTTTAAAAACTTAATCTCAGGGGTGCCTGGGTGGCTCAGTCGGTTAAGCATCTTTCTGCTCAGGTCATGATTTCACAGTTCATGGGTTCGAGCCCCACATCGGGCTCTCTGCTGTCAGTGTGGGGCCCACTTCGAATTCTCTGTCCCCTTCTCTCTATGCCCCTCCCCCCCAAAATAAATAAACAACAAAAATAAATAAACAGTTAACCTTGGGGCACCTGGGTGGTTCAGTCAGTTGGGCATCTGACTTCGGCTCAGGTCATGATCTCACAGTTCATGGGTTGGGGCCCCACAACAGGATCTGTGCTATCAGCTCAGAGCCTGGAGCCTGCTTCAGATTCTGTGTCTCCCTCTCTCTGTGCTCCTACCCCGCTAATGCTCTCTCTCTGTCTCTCAAAAAGAAATAAACATTAAAAAAAAATTAAAAATAAATGAATAGTTAACCTCAAAGGGGTTAAATGGAGTGCACTGACTTAAAATGATATTAAGAAAACCAGTAGGTATTCATTTATGACAAGCTTTAAATGGGTCAACAATTTAAATGTATTAGTTTTCTATTCCTGTGTAAAAAATTACCACAAATTTAGCTACTTAAAAGGATCCCATTTATTACCTCATACTTTCTGTGGGTCAGGAATCCCATCACAGATTAGCTAGGTCTTTTTGCTTAGAATCCCACTAAGCTGAAATCAAGATACAGACCTTCCTTGACTTAGAAGAGGGTTATAGCACAATAAACTTATCATAAGTTGAAAATATTGTTAAGTCGAGAATGAATTTAATACACCTAAACTACATAGCTCGGACTTACAATATTTTCAACTTACGATAATATGTCAACTTATGACATAAACTCCTTCTAAGTCAAGGAAGATCTGTATCCTAGCCTACCTTAAACATGCTCAGGACATTTACATTAGCTTATAGTTGGGCAAAATCATCCAACACAGCATCTATTTTACAAGGTGCTGAATAACTCATGTAATTTATTGAGTAGTGTACTAAAAGTGAAAAACAATGTTTTCATGGCTACAGAATGGTTCTAAGTATATTGGTTGTTTACTCTTGTGATTGTATAGCTGACTGGGAGCGTGGCTCGCGGCTGCTGCCCAGCATCATGAGATGCTAGTGTATCACTAGCCTGGAAAAAGATCAAAATTCAAAATATGGTTTCTACAGAATGTGTATCTCTTTCACATCATTGTAAAATCAAAAAATCGTAAGTCAAACCATCATAAATCGGGGACCATCTGTATAGGCCGGGGCCAGGGATCTCATCTGGAGCTTGGGATGCTCTTCCAAGCTCACATAGTTGTTGGCAGAATTCAGTTTCTTATAGTTGTTAAGACTGAGATTCTCAGCTCCTAGAGGCCACCAGCAGTTCCCTTCACATGGCCCTCTCCATAGACAGTTTATTGTACAGCAGTTTGCTTCTTCAAGGCTAACAGGAGAGTTTCTCCAGCTCTGTTTCTCCGGCTCTTATGTAACCTAAAGTAATCATGAGAATGAAAAATCATCACTTTTGCCATATTCTTTTTTTTAAGATTCATTTTATTTTCAGAGAGAGAGAGAGAGAAACAGTGGGAGAGGGGGCAGAAAGAGAGAAAGAGAATCTTAAGCAGGCTCCATGCTCAGTGCAGAGCCCAATGCGGGGCTCGATCCCACGACCCTGGGATCATGACCTGTGCTGAAATCAAGAAGCAGACAACTAATTGAGTCACCCAGGTGCCCCCACCTTTGCCATACTCTATGGATTAGATGCAAGTCACAGATTCTACCTGCACTCAAGAGAAAAGGATTATACAGTGGGTGAAGAATTGGGGGTCATTTTAGGGTATGTCCATCATAGTAAAGCAGGCTCTAAATATGATAAAAAAAAAAAAAGTAAAGTATCCATATTGTTCATTCAAACAACATTTACAGATGATTGCAATGGGCAAGGAACTTCATCCCTATACTTGAGGACAAATAGGTAGCTATCTAGAAATAAGTAAGTTGGATACATAGATACTACTTACACCAAAATACAGCAAAATAGATTACGTTTGGATGAAAACAATTTTAATATAAAAATGAAACCATAATGTAATAGGTCAACTTATAAGATATCAGAAAGCTGATTGTATATAAGTTCAGCTTAAACTCACCTCTCATGAATAATTAAGATAAAAGTTTATGTAGTTCCCTATTAGGGTTATCGGAAATTACTAACTGCCCTATCTCACTTCTGTAACTTCGCCTGCTTGCTAAATGGATAACTTAAGTTGCAAAACGCTCCCCCATCCCTTCTACCAAGATCTGGCCTAGGCAAAGACCAACATGTAAAAAGTCACGAACTCACTGCCCCGGGGTATCTTAGGTGTCTAACTATGATTAGTCATTTTAAACCCTCTTAGGACAAAGAACTTTAAATTGATAGGTTCCCGCCAAAACTAACGTCTGTATGTCACAATATAATTGGCTACCATGAAATGTTGTAAATTGTAACTGGTTAACTAAATAACGACGTATTCTGACTTGCTAAAATCCATATAAGCTCACTGCTACCTTTGTTCGGGGCCATTCTCCGCACTTTTCTCCTTAAGATCAGGAGATCAGGTTTGGCACAGCCGTGAATAAAATCTTGCCTCGCTTCTATTCGGTGTCTGGTGTTTTTTTTTCGACAGCACCCTGTTTCGCATAACAGTACTAGGAGGAATCATGGGAAAAAAATTTTTCTTATCTCAGAGCAGGGAGGGGTGATGCCTTTCTTGGTATGACTTGAACCTAGAAATCATATAATAAAAGATTGATGACTTTGACCATATTGTTGCATCCACACAACTCCTGAAACAGAATGCTACAGGCACCAGTGACAGTCACAACAAAGTTTATTGCAATGAGAGGCAAGGCAAACCGATGGATAGGGATCGACACTCTTGACCAGAGTCGGGGTACAGAGTTTTTATAGCTGACCACATCGTCTTATCACCTGGGAACAGAACAAAGGAATAGTTCCCAAGTAGAAACAGTTCAAACAGGCCCTTGCCCCAATCCAATCAAACACTAATCCATCCTTGGATTGATAGGATAAGGCTGTCATCTCTTAACCTATAGTGTTAAAACAAAGCTGTTATGTCTTAAGGCTACAGGTTAGCCCTACACTACAATTTAACCCTTACAGTATAAAAATAAAAGAGGGGTGCCTGGGTGGCTCAGTCGGTTAAGCCTGCAACTCTTAATTGCAGTTCATGAGTTTAAGCCCCTTGTCAGGCTCTGTGCTGACAGCTTGGAGCCTTCAGCTTGCTTCAGATTCTGTGTCTCCCTCTCTCTCTCTGCCCTCCCCTACTCACTCTCTCTCTCTAAATAAATAAATACATAAATTTAATTTTTAAAAATTAAAAAAAATTAAATCATTTGTCACATAATATGGCTAGTGGAGACCCCAAATTTTGATAACACACTATGGTGGTCAGAGTATAAAGAAATAGATAGTCCCTTATGTTCCTGGTGGAAGCCCTCTCAGAGGGCAATATGGCAACATCTATCAAAGCTATTTTTATTCATATTATTTGACCCAGAAATTGAAATCTGTATTACAGCTACACTAGCATACACAGGGGTTATTAATTACACATGATTTTTAATGGTAAAGTATTTTGATTGATTAATTAATTAATTAAAATGATCTCTACGCCCAGTGTGGGGCTCAAACTCATGACCCCAAGACCAAGAGTAGCATGCTCTGCTGACTGAGCCAGACAGATGCCCCAATGGTAAAGTATTTTTAAAAATCTAAATATTAATCCCTATGGGACTGGTTACATAAAGTATGGTCCTTTCAAGGTGCCGGGAATGGCCAGCAAACTCTGTGCCAATGGATGAAAGATTACTCCACACTTTGCTAAGAAAGAGAGGAGAAGGCATGGGGTCAACACTCGTGGTGGAAGACATGGTTCACTTCACTCATATTCTCCTTTCTTGCAGTGTCAGGCCAATCACAAATCTCAGTTGCCTTGCTGTGTACACAGGGCGTATAACATTTCAGGCATGCAAAAACAAAGGGAGCAGGACTTAAAGGTGCACATTCACAAGAGACTAATCAAATCAGAGATACACAGCAAGGGTCTATGGGTCCTATTGTTTTGTTAAACTTTGTATATTATGTGTAGATAGCTGAGTTCCCCAAGGACTGCAAGAAACACCTGGGAGAGCCCACCTTGGGGCATTCTTCAGTCAGGGCAGTTAAGCAGGCCTCTGGCATTCCAAGAGACCCAGGTCCCTCCCAAGCCTAACAGCATAACTGCAGCCCACCACAAATCTCCATGTTTGATTTTAGCTAGCCAACCATTGTATAATCTTGGGCCACCAACCCCTGCACAAAAATCTGCATATAGGGGTACCTGACTGGCTCAGTCAGTATAGCATGTGACTCTTGATCTTGGGGTCATGGGTTCTCGGGGCCATGAGTTCGAGCCCAATGTTGAGAATAGAGTTGACTTACAAAAATCTTAAGGGTGTCTGGGTGGCTCAGTTGGTTGAGTATCTGACTGGCTCAGGTCATGATCTGGTGGTTCTCGAGTTTGAGCCCCATATCAGGCTCTGTGCTGACAGCTCAGAGCCTGGAGCTTGCTTCAGATTATGTGTCCTCTTCTCTCTCTGCCCCTCCCCCACTTGCACTGTCTCTCTGTCTCAAAAATAAACATTAAAAAAATTTTTTTAATCTGCATATAACTTTTGACTCCCCCAAAACTTAACTAAAAGCCTACTATTGGCTGGAAGCCTTATGGATAACACAAATAGTCAATTAACACATGCTATATGTGTTATATACTGTATTCTAACAATAAAGTAAGCTAGAGAAAAGAAAATGTTAAGAAAATCATAAGGAAGAGGCACCTCGGTGGCACAGTCGGTTAAATGTCCAACTTCGGCTTGGGTCATTCATGATCTTGCGGTTCATGAGTTCGAGCTCTGTGTTGGGCTCTGTGCTGACAGCTCAGAGCCTGGAGCCTGCTTCGGATTCTGTGTCTCCCTCTCTCTCTACCCCTGCCCTGCTCACACTCTATCTCTCTGGCAAAAATAAATTTAAAAAAAGGAAAATCATAAGAGAAAATACATTTACATTACTGTACTGTATCCCCCCAAATCCACATATAAGTAGACCCACGCAGTTCAAACCCATGTTGTTTAAGGGTCAGCTGTAGGTATTTTTTATAATGTTTATTTATTTTGAGAGAGAACACACACAAGCCTAGGGGAGGGGCAGAGAGAGAGAGAGGAGAGAAAGAATTCCAAGCAGGCCCATGGTGTCAGAGCTAAGCCCAACACTGGGCTCCATTCCATGAACTGTGAGATCATGACCTGAGCCAAATTCAAGAGTTGGATGCTCAACCTACCGAGCCACCCAGGTGCCCCAACTGTAGTTATTTTTAAAATGGAGGAGATTCCACTTCCAAATGGCAACGTGGGAAATTCTGCATACCCACTCCCAAATGAAACACCCACAAGTGGTAAAAATTATTTCTCTAAACATGCAAACAACCATTTAAACTCTCTGGAAATTGTCCTAAGGGCATAGAGCAAATGAAAAAAAAATTATTCAAGAAAACCAAAATCTTATTAAGAAGAGTAAGAGTCTGTGACACTTGAGCAATGACCCACAACCTCCTCCCTGACCTTAGTTCAGCATGACTGAAGATCCACTCTGGGCAGATGTGGTCAAAAAAACAGGATGTCCTCTCCTCTCAGGTTCCAGTCAAGGATTATGGTATCTTCCCAGGAGGGGCAGGCCTCCAATATTTCTCAACCATTCCTAGATCAAGTGGCCGAGGCCAAATTCCCAGCAATTGAGGCCATGAGATGGGGGGGGGAGGGCTCCCTTCCTCCACCCAGATCCCAATCATAGATTGGAGGCTCTTCCCAGGTACCAGTAAGGCAAAAATACTGCAGCCTTGAAGGCCATCCCAGCTAGTATGTAGGGCAGAAATTTCACACTGGCAAGCCAAGAAGACCAGAGGCCAGCTACCAGTCCTTTCCAGTGCCCTGGTCATAAAACAGAGGCATTACTCCAAGAGGCTACTTACTGTCCCTGTCCAGATCTCCAGAGTAGAGGTTCAGAGATTCAGCATAGGAGGAGAGGCAGTCCTTAAGAACTATAAAAAATCCACAATTACATCATACTTAATCATGAAAAACTGAATACTTTGCACCTATAATTAGAAACAAGACAAGGATGTCTACTCTTACCACTCCTATGCAACATTGGAAGCTTGAGGTAGAACAATTAGGCAAGAGAAACAAATAAGATGCATCTGTATTGGACAAGAAGAAGTAGGGGCACTAGGGTGGCTCAGTCGGTTAAGTATCCAACTCTTGGTTTTGGCTCAGGTCACGATCTCTCAGTTTGTGAGTTCGAGCCCTGTGTGGGGCTCTGCACTGACAGTGTGGAGCCTACTTGGGATTCTCTCTCTCTCCCTCTGCCCCTCCCCTGCTTGTGCTCTCTCTCTCTCTCAAAATATATTAACTTTAAAAACCAACAGAATAGGTAAGTTCTAATAACTAATAAGCTAAGTTGTAGGGTACAAAATCAATATACCAAAATCAATTGTATTTCTATACAGAAACAATAAACCAAAAATGAAATTTATTTTTTTAATGTCTATTTATTTCTGACGGGGGAGGGGCATAGATAGGGGGAACAGAGGATCTGAAGAGGATCTGATGTGGGGCTTGAACCCACAAACCATGGGATCATGATTGGAACTGAAGTTGAACACTTAACTGACTGAGCCACCCAAGCATCCTCAAAAATGAAATTTAAAAATTCTATTTATAAACACATCAAAAAAATATTTAGTAATAGGTTTATCAAAAGAAGAGCAGGGGCACCTGGGTGGCTCAGTCAGTTAAGCTTCCGACTTCAGCTCAGGTCATGATCTCCCGGTTCATGAGTTTGAGACCCACATCGGGCTCCATGCTGACAGCTCGGAGCCTGCTTCAGATTCTGTGTCTCCCTCTCTCTCTGCCCCTCCCTTGCATGCATTCTGTCTCTCTCTCAAAAATAAAATAAGACATTAGAAATCTTTTTAAAAATATTGTTGAAAGAAATTAAAGACTTTAAAAAATGGAAAGCTATCCCATGTTTTTGATTCAGAAGCCTTGGTATTGTTAGGATGGCAATACTCTCCAAATGGATCTGTAGACATAAGGCAACCCTTAAAATTCTAGCTGTCTTCTTTGCAGAAACTGACAAGCTGATTCTAAAATTCGTATGGAGGTTCAAGGGACCTAGAATAGTCAAAACAATCTTGAAAAAGAAGACCAAAGGGGCGCCTGGGTGGTTCAGTCGGTTAAGTGTCCGACTTCGGCTCAGGTCATGCTCTCACGGTCTGGGGGTTCAAGCCCCGTGTCAGGCTCTGCTGATAGCTCAGAGCTTGGGGCCTGCTTTGGATTCTGTGTCTCCCTCTCTCTCTGACCCTCCCCCCACTCATGCTCTCTCTCTGAAAAACAAATAAGCATTAAAAAATTTTTAAAAACTTTTTTTTTAATTTTTAAGAAATTAACTCAAAATTGGGGCATCATGCTGGCTCAGTAGGTGGAGCATTCCACTCTTATCTTGGGGTCGTGAGTTCAAGCCCCACATTGGACATGGAGCCTACTTAAAAAAATTAACTCAAAATTGATCAAAGAGCTGAAAAATATAAAATTCTTAGGGTGCCTGGCTTGCCCAGTCAGTACAACATGCAACTCTTGATCTTGGGGTTATGAGTTCAAGCCCTACATTGAATGTTTAAAAAACATTAAAAAATAAAGAAAATATGCAATTCTTATAAGAAAACAGGTATAAATTTTCCTGACCTTGGATTTGGCAATGGAGCCCTAGATATGACAACAAAACACTAGCAAAAGAATTAAAAATAGATGAATCAATTTTCATCAAAATTAACTTTTGTTCCTCAAATGATACCATCGAGAAAGTGAAAAGACAACCTATGGAACAGGAGAAAATATTTGCAAATCATTTATCTGATAAAAGGCTTGTATCTAGAATATATAAAGAATTCTTTCTGGGCATCTGGGTGGCTCAGTCAGTTAGTTAAGCATGCGATTCAACTCAGGTCATGAATATATGGTTTGTGAGTTCGATCCCCAAATTATGCTGTCTGCTGTCAGGACAGGGCGCCTGCTTCAGATCCTCTGTCTCCCTCTCTCCCTGCCCCTCCCTTTCTGGTTCTTTCTTTCTCTCAAAATAAGTAAACTTAAAAAAAAGAATTCTTACAATCTAATAATAACAAGATAACACCTTCATATCCACTAGGATGACTATTATAAACAAAAACAAAAACAGGGGCACCTGGGTGGCTCAGTTGGTTAAGCGTCCGATTTTGGCTCAGGTCATGATCTCAGGTTCGTGGGTTTGAGCCCTGCATGGGCTCTGTGCTGACAGCTCAAAGCCTGGAGCCTCCTTCAGATTCTGTGTCTCCCTTTCTCTCTGCCCCTCCCTTGCTCACACTCAACAATGAATAAATGTTTAAAAAATTTTAAAAAAAACAACAAATACACAAATGAATGGAGAGGGGCACCTGGGTGGCTCACTCAGTTAAGCGCCTGACTTTGGCTCAGGTTATGATTTCACAGTTCTTGAGTTCAAGCCCCGCATCCGGCTCTGTGCTAACAGCTCGGAGCTCAGAGCCTACTTCTGATTCTTTGTCTCCCTCTCTCTCTCTGCCCCTCCCCCGCTTGCATGCTGTCTCTCTCAAAAATAAACATTAAAAAAAAATTAAAAACGAATGAATAAACAAAATGTGGTATATACGTACAATGGAATATTATTCAGCCTTTTTTTCAGTTTATTTATTTATTTTGAGAGAGAGAGAACACATGAGTGCAAGTGGGGGAGGGGTTGGGGGGGAAAAAAGAGTGAGAGAGAGAGAGAGAGAGAGAGAGAGAGAGGGAGAGAATCCCAAGCAGGCTCCATGCTGTCAGCGCAGATCCCAATGCAGGGCTCAGTCTCACAAACCCCAAGATCATGACCTGAGCCGGATCAGAGTTGGATGCCTAACCAACTGAGCCACCCAGGCACCCCTATTATTCAGCCTTTTAAAAAATTTTATTTAATCCAAGTTAGTTAATATGTAGTGTAATAATGGTTTCAGGAGAATTTAGTGATTCATCACTTACATATAACACCCAGTGCTCATCTCAATAAGTGTCCTCCTTTTTTAAAAATTATTTTATTATCTTTTTAATGTTTATTTTTGTTCGAGATAGAGACAGAGTGTGAGTGGGGGAGGGGCAGAGAGAGGGAGACCCAGAATCCGAAACAGGCTCCATGCTCTGAGCTGTCAGCACAGAGCCCAACGCAGAGCTTGAACTCACAAACCATGAGATCATGATCTGAGCCAAAGTTGGATGCTTAACCGACTGACCCACCCAGGCACCCTACAAGTGCCCTCGTTAATGCCCATCACCCATGTAGCCCATCCCCCCACCCAACACCCCTCCAGCAACCCTCAGTTTGTTCTCCGTATTTAAGAGTCTCTTATGGTTTGCCTCACTCTTTCTTTTATTTTTCCTTCCCTTCCCCTATCTGTTTTGTTTCTTAAATTCCACATATGGGTTAAATCATATGATATTTATCTTTCTCTGACTTATTTTGCTTGGCATAGTACACTCTAGTTCTATCCATGTTGTTGCAAATGATAAGCTTTCATTCTTTTGATTGCCAAGTACCCTATTATTCAGCCTTAAAAAGGAAGGTTACGTTGACATATCCTACAACCTAGATGAGTCTTCAAGTTATTATGCTAAGGAAAATAAGTCACAAAAGGACAAATATTATAAGATCCCACTTACATGAGGTTTCTAGAATAGTCAAATGCATAGAGGCAGAACACTGAATGGTGGTTGCTAGAGACTGGGGAGAGAGAAGAGAGAGTTAGTATTTAATTGGTATAGTTTCAGTTGGGGAAGATGAAGAAGTTCTGTAAATGGATGGTGGTGATGGTTGCATAACAATATGAATATACTTAATGCCACAGAAATGTAGAGTTATAAATGGTTAAAATGGTAAACTTTATGTTATATATGTTTTGCCACAATAAAAAAAATAAGATAACCCAATTTATTTATGTATTTTTAATTTTTTAAATGTTTATTTATTTTTGAAAGAGAGAGAGAGAGGATGAGAGTGCATGTGCGTGCAAGCTGGGTAGGGACCGAGAAAGAGGGAGACAGAGAATTCCAAGCAGGCTCTAAATTGACAGCAGAAAGCCCAATGCGGGGGTTAAAACTCACAAATTGCAAGATCACGACCTGAGCCAAAGTCAGACGCCTAACTGACTGAGCCACCCAGGCGTCCCAAGATAACTCAGTTTAAAAATGGGCATAGAATCTGAATAAACATTTCTCTAGTGAAGATATGCAAATGAACAAAACATGAAAAGATGCTTGAGGTCACTAGCCATCAGGAAAATGCAAATCAAAACCACGGTAAGATACCACTTCATACCCACTAAGGATGGCAATGATCAAAAAGATACTAGGGGTGTCTGGTGGCTCTGTCAGTTAGGCATCTGACTCTTGATTTCGGCTCAGGTCATGATCTCATGGTTCATGGGATAGAGCCCCATGTCAGGCTCCAAGCTGACAGCAAAGAGCCTGTTTGGTATATTCTCTCTCTCTTTCTGTCCCTCCCTTGCTCATGCACTCTTTCTCTCTCTCTCTGTCCAAATAAATAAATAAACTTTAAAAAAAGAAAAGACAGGGGCACCTGGGTGGCTCTGTCAGTTAAGTGTCTGACTCTGGATTTTGGTTTAGGTCATGGTCTCATGGTTTGGGGGTTGGAGCCCCATTTCAGGCTCTGCACTGACAGCAAAAAGCCTGCTCACAATTCTCTCTCTCTCTCTCTCTCTCTCTCTCTCTCTCTTTCCCTCTATCTACCCCGCCAGTGCTCTCTCCCTCTCTCAAGATAAATAAACTTAGGGGCGCTTGGATGGCTTAGCCAGTTGAGCATCTGACTATGGTTCAGGTCATGATCTTGCAGTCTTTGAGTTCGAGCCCCGCGTTGGGCTCTCTGCTGACAGTGTGATAGGGTCCTCTCCCTAAGGTAAAAAAAAAACAAAAAACAAAAAACAAAAAACAACAAACCTCAAGGCAACCTTGCTATTCAGTACTTGACAACATCCCTCACGACCTTGTAACATGAGACCACTTAATCAGACTGCATGTTTGTGTGTTACTATATATGGGAGACAAAGAAGTAAAAAATATATAAAAAACTAAGCCATGTGGCATTCGGGGCTCAGTTCTTTGGGTAGGAACCCAACTGAACTGTGCCGGTAGGAATAAAGTTGCTTCCTGGAAAGAAAAGCCTCAGTGTCACGACTGTGCGAAAACCCTGCTACAACAGCTCAGAACCTGCAGTCTACTTCGGATTCTGTGTGTCTCTCTCTCTCTGTTCCTCTGCAGCTCATACTCTATTTCCCTCTCTCTCAAAAATAAATAAACATAAAAACTAATAAAATAAAAGGTAAATAAACTTAAAAACTATTAAACAAACAAACATATAAGTAAATAAATAAATAAAAATAGAAAAGACATGAAAGGGCGGGCCTACCCCGGCGGACTCCATCTTGTTCTGTGTCCTTCACCTTGACCACGCCTCCTCCCCTTGAGTAACCTCCCGCTCACCAGTTCAAACTTCCCGATCAAAACACTCCCGGCGACCTGCGTAACAGGACTCCGACCCTTCCCCAGCCAATCAGCTGAGGCCACAGCCATTACCTCACCAACTGCCCCAGACCCCAATAAAACCTTTGTGCTTTTGAAACTCGCTCTCTCTCCCTGGCATCTCACCGCTGCGTCGGTGCAGGTAGGGGATTGAGCTCGAGCTAGCTCGAATAAAGGCTCTTTGCTTTTGCATCGGACTCGGCTCCCTGGTGGTCTTTGGGGATCACGAATTCTGGGCATAACAAGACAGAGGTGAGTTTTTTAAATGAGGGAGCTCTTGGGGCGCCTGGGTGCCTCAGTCGGTTAGGCGTCTGACTTCGGCAGGTCATGATCTCAGGGTTCTTGAGTTCGAGCCCTTCGTCGGGCTCTGTGATGACAGCTCAGAGCTTGGAGCCTGCTTTGGATCCTGTGTCTCCCTCTGTCTGCCCCTCCCCTGCTCATGCTCTGTCTCTCTTTCTCAAAAATAAATAAACATTTTAAAAAATTAAAAAAAATAAATGAGGGATCTCTTTAGGTTTGGAGATACATGTAAATATAGTTACCTATCTGTCTCTAATAGATTATAGATAGAAAAAAAAGAGAAGATAGATAGATGTCCAATGCACATTAAGTGAATACAGATGCAGCATGTAAGATTGTACCAGTTCTCTTTTAAAGAAGAAAAATTACATATATATCCACAATTGCTTATATATGCACAATTTATCTCTATAGCTTTTCTCAACCAAGGTTCACAGAATAAAGCCCTATAGAAAATTATTTGTGTGACTATTCTCTCAATTCTCTCAAGAACTGCAAAAGACTAACACCATTCTAGAAGCATGGGTAGTAACTTCAATTATTTCATACAATGGATGCTTTAGGGCATTAGGAATGAGCTGCAAAAGGATAAACAAGAAACTGAAAACCCTGATTACCAGCTGGGATAGGAATGGGAACATAATTTTTCCTGGTATGCCCTTTATAACTTTTTTTTTTTAAGGTAGCCTCCATGCTCAATGTGGGGCTTGAACTCACAACCCTGTGATCAAGAGTCAGAAGTTCTACCAACTGAACTAGCCAGGTGCTCCCCTTTTATAACTTTTGAATTTTGAACCAAAAAGGAAACAATACAAAATTTTAAATGAAGTTTATCTATGAAAAAAGGAAGAAAGCAAATTTAGGATGTAGGATTAATGAAGTATACTTTTTTCTCATAAGATAGTATATACCATGATGGTTGGCGGGGTTGGGTGAAATGGGTGAAGTGGAGAGGAACATACAGGTCTCTCAAAAAGGAGGGGGGGACGTTCACACATATGCTAAAAAAAAAGACTACATACTAAAGCTTGTTTACTAGCTGAGGGCAAGAATCTATAAAGGGGATAGAAAGATTGAAGATATAAGAAAAAGAAGGAGTGGCCTGGGTAGCTCAGTCAGGTTGAGCATCCTGACTCTTTGATTTCAGCTCTGGTCATGATCCCAGGGTTGTGGGATGGAGCCCTGTGTTGGGCTCCATGCTGAGCATGGAACCTACTTAAGATTCATTGCCTTTCTCTTCCTCTCCCTCTACCCACCCCCCTCTCTCCCTCTGCCCCTCTCCCCTGCTTGTGCTCTAAAAAAAAAAGAAGAAAAAAAAAAGAATAACTTTGACCTAGCCAGGACCCTGTGGGGAGATGGAAGGATATAGGACTCAGCACAGGCAGCCGATTAGCTTTTCACAGAAGGAGGGAGACAGGAAATGCTGAGCATAAATATAACTAAATTTTGAAGTAGAGAAGCTGGTATTCAGCTTCAGTTTTCTCTATGAAGGGAAGGCAAGAACATCTTCAGAAACAGAGGGAACAACGGGGTGGCTCAGTTCGTTAGGTGGCTGACTTCAGCCCAGGTCATGATCTCAGGGTTTTGAGTTCAAGCCCTGTGTCGGGCTCTGTGCTGACAGCTTGCAGCCTGGAGCCTGCTTAGAGTGCTGTCTCTCTCTCTCTCTCTCTCTCTCTCTCTGCCCCTTCCCTGCTCACGCTCGTGCTCTCTCTCTCTCTCTCAAAAATAAACTTTAAAAAAGAAAAAAAAAGGGGCACCTGGGTGGCTCAGTCAGTTAGTCCTTCGGACTTCAGCTCAGGTCATGATCTCATGGCTCATGAGTTCTCTCAAAAATAAACAAATGCTAAAAAAAAGAAACAGAGGGAATGGGGATGGAGCAGGCAACCTGAGAAGAGAGGTGAGAGATTTAAAGCAGCATCTATGGGGAATGGGAGCAAAAGCTGCCTAGTAACGGTCATTGTGGTTCCACTATGTCTTCACTGGCAGCATCATGCACTGCACCCAGGGCTCCACATCTCAGGAAGGCCACTGCCAGCTGCAGTGTAAGTTTGGGACAAGGAAATTAAGATGGTAAGTTTTCTGGAAACACTGTCACATGAGGACTTGCTGGAGAAGCTAGAGCTATTTAAACTTATATAAAGTGAATTGAAGAATGGGCAGGTGAGAAGGGAGCCATAGACAGTAGTCAAATATTTGATGGTTTGCCATATGAAAGAGGGCAGAATTAGGAGGGCTTCTAGCTCTGAAATTCTCTGACTTGCTCCTCATCATTCCAAATAGACTACACAGTCACTGGTTGGTGAATGGATCTGTATAAGGACTGCAAACAACCCACTGCTGAAATGATAGGGGTTAGAAAGCAGTGGATTAAGGAGGGAACAAAAAGGGAGGAAAGGAAGACAGTAAATATGACTATGCTTTTGAAAAGCAGGGCTGAGGCGCCTGGGTGGCTCAGTCGTTTGAACATCCGACTGGTTCAGGTCATGATCTCCTGCTTTGTGAGTTCTGAGCCCTGTGTAGGGCTCTGCGCTGACAGCTCAGGGCCTGGAGCCTGCTTGAGATTCTGTCTCCATCTTTCTCTGCCCCTTCCCTGCTCGCTCTCTCTCTCTCTCTCTCTCCCAAAAATAAATAAATATTACAAAAAAAGAGGAAGAAAAGCAGGGCTATGAGGGAAAAGAGGGAAAAATACACTGAGCTAAAGAGAAATGCAGAATTCAAGAAGGGCACAGTGATAATATCTAATAGCGTATTTCATCAATTCAAAGATACACATTTCTTAATGTTTTTAAAATTTTGGAAATGGAGGTGCATCTTCTAATTAATGGAATCTCACAACTGCTGTTGGCCAGGCAACAGTTGTAATATAGCTGTCATTGTCTGACACATTCTGGTAAGATAAAACACCAGCATCAAAATTTTCAGAATGGGGGCACCTGGCTGGTTCAGTTGGGAGACCATGCCACTCTTGATTTCAGGGTTGTGAGTTTGAGCCCCACGTTGGGTATAGAGATTACTTTAAAAAAATGCTGAATGGCTGTCAGCAACTTTGAAGAAAACCCTGTACAACAATAGAACACTTTTCCCCCCATAAACACTACATCACCAATGTTCTTAATGACAGGGAGAATAACATTATGTGGAAAATCCAGAACATGTTGCCTGAGCCAAAAAGTAATTCAGAAGAGTCAAATTCCAAATGTGAAGATGTTTTAGGAATACCCTAACCAATTTATTTCATTTCAGTGTTCTTGTAATGTATGCACAAGAATGATATATGATAAAAATCCATTTCTAAAATAAGTCTTTAAAAACTTTTTTTAATGTTTATTTATTTTTGAGAGAGACAGAGACAAAATATGAGTGGGTTAGGGGCAGAGAGAGAGGGAGACACAGAATCCAAAACAGGCTCCAGGCTCTGAGCTGTCAGCACAGAGCCTGACAGCAGGGCTTGAACTCACAAGCTGTGAGATCATGACCTGAGCCGAAGTCGGACACTCAACCGAATGAGCCACCCAGGCGCCCCCATTTCTAAAATAAGTCTTAAAGAACACTCTAAATAATTATAAAATATAAATTCCAATTATATTATAATTTAATTGGTAGTGTCTTGTTCTTTCTTAGTGATGAATGAAACAAGGGTACTTCTCTTTTGAGAGAGAAAAAAAGAGCAGGGGAGGGGCAGAGGAAGAGGGAGAGAGAGAATCCTAAGCAAGCTCCATGCCCTGACAGATGGGGCTAGATCTCACAACTGTGAGATCATGACCTGAGCTGAAATCAAGAGTCATCTGTTTAACCAACTGAGCCACGCAGAAGCCCCAACAAGGGTACATCTTGAATGTACCTATCATTATACCATATAGTAGATGCAAAAAAAAAAAAAAAGCTCATTTATGGGCCATTAACAGATATATTCACTCATTTATTCAACAAATATTTAAAGTTTACTACATGCCAGGTACTGGAGGCTGGATATACAAAGGTGAATAAGACAGACACAGTCTTCACTTTCAATTAAGTTTAATTACTAAATGAGACAGCAGTTCCCAAACTGGTCCCTTAAAACTAGTTCCTAAAGATACTCCAGGAAAAAGTTCTGTGGCCAGATTAGTTTCAGAAATGTATACTGAATTCATGTCTTCACAATGGACATTATCACATTAAAGGCTTTTAAAAATCCTGTGGTAAGGGGTGCCTGGGTGGCTTAGTTGGTTAAGCATCCAACCCTTGGTTTCGGCTCAGGTCATGATCTCATGGTTCATGAGTTTGAGTGCCACATCCAGCTCTGTGCTGACAGCATGGAGCCTGCTTGGGATCCTCTCTCTCCTTCTCTCTCTTCCCCTGCCCCCACGCATCTGTATGCATGTGCATCTTCTCTCTTCCTCAAAATAAATAAATAAACTTTTAAAATAAATAAACTAAAAAAAATCCTGTGGTAAAAAAGTTTCCTTAATTTTTGTTTTACTCTGCTTATTCCAAACATATAAATGACATAAACCCAGAGTCAGAATTGTGATTCATAATATAAAAAAAAAACTCCTACAAATCAATTGGAAAAAGAAACAATATGGGCAAAGGATACCAACAGGCAATTCACAGAAGAAATTACATATGAAAAAAATGCTCAACCTTACTCATTTAAGAAATACAAATTGAAACAATGAGAGAGCAGACTTATGCTCACATGATTGGCAAAGATGGAAATGATTAATAATAGTGTTGTGAAGATGTGGGGAAGGAGATACTCATACACTGCTAACTGGAGCATGGAGTGGGTCAATGTTTTAAGAGTGCAATTTAGCAATATCTATCAATTTTACTTCTATGAGTTTATCCTATAGAAATACTTGCACAGGTGCCCAAAGATGTACATACAAAAGATATTCACTGCAGGATTGTTTGAAGAGTGAAAAACTGGAAAGAACCCAAATGTCGACCCACTGGGCATTTAATAAACTATATTACATCCACACAAAGGTTTGCCATGAAGCCATTATAAAGATAAGAGAGCTCTAATTGAAGATGTCCAACTAAAGATATGTGCTTATCTCCCTCCATTTTGACATCCCATTAAAATGTTAATAAAGGAATAAGCCCTTAATAGTGAAAAAAATGGGCTTAACAAATTTCTGAAGATTGGAAATGTGTCAACTGATGAAACAGAATGGAACAAGCCAATGTATCTGGCAGAATCCCAGGAAGGCTCCCATTTCAGAGCTGGCAAGTATTCAAGGTCAAAATAAGGGAGTCTGAAAGCTAGGGAGTGAATTGAAAGCCTGTCTATGAATCAAATGCCCCCATTGGCTCCCTATGATCCCTCCACCCATCATACCCATACTCAGTATAGTTAACCCAATCTTTACTAATTAACAAAAGAGAAAGAAAGAAAGAAATGAAGGAAGGAAGGAAGGAAAGATGGAAGGAAGGATGGAAGGAAGGAAGGAAAGAGGGGCACCTAGGTGGCTCATTGGTTGAGTGTCTGACTTCGGCTCTGGTCATGGTCTCACTGATAGTTCAAGCCTTGCACCTGGCTCTGTGCTGACAGCCCAGAGCCTGGAGCCTGCTTCAGATTCTGTGTCTCCATCTCTCTCTCTCTGCCCCTTCCCTGCTCATGCTCTGTCTCTCTCTCCCTCTCTCTCTCAAAAATAAATAAACATTAAAAAAATTAAAAAAAGAAAGAAAAGAAAAGGGATGAGAAGAAAAAGAAAAGAAAGGAAAGAAAGAAAGCAAGAGAGAAAGAAAAACTCAGTAGAAACAGTAGAAACCTGGAGAAAAGTGAAGGGTGGTATAGGTATTGGTGCCCCAGAGCAAGTTTTAAAATTCTTATTTTTGTTAAAAAATAATTATTGATTTTTTAAGTAAATTCTACACCCAACATAGGGCTCAAACACAACCTCGTGATCAAGAGTTGTATGCTCTACCAACTGAGTAAAAATTCTTCTCAACCTGGAATTTAGGGACCCCAGCCTAAAGGCAGCTTCCAAATCCAAGTCTAAAGAGAAGTCTGCTAGTCATAAGCCCTGACCAGTTACACTGATGTATGTAGTCCAATCCCCTATCCAGAGGAGGAATCTAGTGAGAAAGTGGATCTACATACATGAAATAGAGGAACCTATATCAATTACCTATTCTTTCATTTATAAAAAGACCATAAGAAATGTGAAGAGGGTCACCTGGGTGGCTCAGTCGTTTAAGCATCCAACTCTGGCTCAGGTCATGATCTCACGGTTCATTAGTTTGAGCTCCACAGTGGGCTCTCTGCTGTCAGCATAGAGCCCACTTCAGATTCTCTGCCCCTCTGTCTCTGCCCTCTCCTACTCATGCTCTCTTTCTCTCTCTCTCAAAAATAAACATTAAAAAAAAATTTTTTAATTAAAAAAAAAAAAAGAAATGTGAAAAAACAGCATTGAAAGGGTGCCTGGCTGGTTCAGTCAGAAGAGTATGCAAATCTTGATCTTGGGGTTGTGAGTTTGAGCTCCACATTAGATGTAAAGATTATGAAAAAAAAAGAACTTAAAAAAAAAACAGCATTATGAAAATAAAGGCTAAGATAAACAAGCAGAATTAACCCTAGAGGAAACAGATAATGCAAAGAGGAGAAGATTTTAAGGGCCTACTAAGACCAAAGGGGAGAAAAAACCAAATATAACAATATAGACACTATACTGTTTTGCAATATTAGAAAAAGAGAAAATTGTTAAGTGCTTCCAGAAAAAAGATAGGTTACCCATAGAAAAAAAAAATATCTTTTTTTTTTTAAGTTTATTTGTTTACTTTGAAAGGTAGAGAGACAGTAAGCTGGGGAGGGGCAGAGAGAGAGAGAGAGAGAGAGAGAGAGAGAGAATCCCAAGCAGGCTCCACACTGGCAGTGTGGAGCTGGGTATGAGGCTCAAACTCATGAACTGCAAGATCATGACCTGAACCGAAATCTAGAGTTGGACACTTAACCGACTGAGACACCTAGGCGCCCCAAGATTTCTTTATTTTTTAATAAACCCTACTCTTAACGTGGGGCTTGAACTCACAACTCCAAAATCAAGAGTTGCATTCTCCACTGACTGAGCCAGCCAGGCACCCCAAAATCAGATTTCTCATTAGCAACACTAAGTGCTAGAATAACACTTTACAATTCTGAACCAGGAAATTAAAATCTAGCCAAATCACCAATCAAGTAGGAATACAAAAAGATATTTTCAGAGGTGTAAGGACTCAAAAGAATATCTCCATATATACCCTTTCTTTGTATGTTACTTGAAGATGTATTCCAATGAAACTAGGGTAAATCCCAAAAAGAAAAAGACAAGAAATAGTAGACTTAACTCATAAATCCAGTGACCAAAAAACTCCAAGATAACAACTATGAAGTAAGCTTGGAAAGCAACCATTCCAAGTTAGAATAAGAATTTAGGGTGCTACAAAAAGAATGTCTTCAAGAAGACTATTCCAAGCGATAGGTTAAAAAGCTAGAAAATGCTAACGATATGAAGGAATCATATCTCTTTCCTCAAAAAGAAAATATAAAAGGCAATTAGAAACTCCAACAACAACAACAACAAACTATACAAGAAAAGAGTTACAGAAATATGAGGCAAGATTTCCATTCCTGGTTATATGGTAGGCTAGGTATCTGAACCACCTCTCCCACAAAAAAAAAAAAAAACACTTAAGAGACTGGATAAAACACAGAGCACCTTATTAAAAGCATCAAAGAACTGGTAAGTAAGGCATTATTAAGATAAAATAAAAGAGAATCCATAAAGATATGGTACACTGAAGCTGCCTTTGCCTTGGACAAACCTGGTAACCTTCAGCTAAAATATTCATGGACTCCTAGGTCCATGCAACGTAGGGAGTCTTTTTAAAAGGCCCTCTTTCTGTACCCTTGGGTTTTAGCTCGATCTTGAAAGGACTACAACCTTAAGTAAGGGCAAACTAGAAAGTAACCTCACCAAACCACACTTCCACAGTTCCAGGGGACTGAAGGAAAGGTTGCTTTTGCTCTGAACAGAGCAGAAGAGAGAATCAGGTACTTGAGAAATTGAACAATAAGATGGCCCTTGCACAAGTTTACAGCTCAAATACATACGAGCTGGTGGTTCAAAAAACTTCATTTAGTTTACATGGTCCCAGACCATTGTCTGTAAGTGCCTAGCAGAAGCAAACACAAACCCTTTCTGAAAGAATGCCCTTTCACCTGTGGCCTCAAAAAAAAATGATCATGATACAGGAGTACTGATGCATAGGGGCACTTGTACCCCAATGTTTATAGCAGCACTCTCAACAATAGCCAAATTATGGAAAGAGCCTAAATGTCCATCAACTGATGAATGGATAAAGAAATTGTGGTTTAATTTTTTTTTTAACGTTTATTTATTTTTGACACAGAGAGAGACAGAGCATGAACGGGGGAGGGTCAAAGAGAGGGAGACACAGAATCTGAAACAGGCTCCATGCTCTGATCTGTCAGCACAGAGCCCGACGTGGGGCTCAAACTCACGGACCGCGAGATCATGACCTGAGCTGAAGTCGGCCGCTCAACCGACTGAGCCACCCCAGCGCCCCAAGAAATTGTGGTTTATATACACAATGGAGTACTACATGGCAATGAGAAAGAATGAAATATGGCCCTTTGTAGCAACATGGACGGAACTGGAAAGTGTGATGCTAAGTGAAATAAGCCATACAGAGAAAGACAGATACCATATGTTTTCACTCTTATGTGGATCCTGGGAAACTTAACAGGAACCCATGGGGGAGGGGAAGGAAAAAAAAAAGGAGGTTAGAGTGGGAGAGAGCCAAAGCATAAGAGACTCTTAAAAACTGAGAACAAACTGAGGGCTGATGGAGGGTGGGAGGGAGGGGAGGGTAGGTGATGGGTATTGAAGAGGGCATCTTTTGGGATGAGTACTGAGTGTTGTATGGAAACCAATTTGACAATAAATTTCATATATTAAAAAAAATAAAACTCCTTTTTGGAACATTAGGACTCCAAAAAAAATGATCATGAATAATTTTCTAAGGAAAATGAGCAGCTGTCAAAAATTAGTAAAACACACTTCTCTCTCACCAGAAAGGTTATTTTACTTTACTTTTTTGAGAAAGGTTATTTAAAAAGTATGTTGATGTTGAATCACTATATTTGTACACCTGAAACTAATATAACACTGTATGTTAACTATACTGGAATTAAAATTTTTTAAAAACTTAAAAAATATTGAAAATACCAATTTTGGGAGTGCCTGGGTGGCTCAGTCAGTTAAGTATCCGACACTTGATTTTGGCTCAGGTCATAATCTCATTGTTTGTGAGCTCAAGCCCCCATGGGGCTCTGGGCTGACAGTGTGGAGCCTGCTTGGGATTCTCTCTCTCTCTCTCTCTCTCTCTCTCTGCCCCTCACAGAATAATGCCCCTCTCATGCTTGCTCTCAAAATAATTAAATAAACTTAAAAAAAAAATTTAGGGCACCTAGCTGGCTCAGTTGGTTAAGCATCTGACTTCGGCTCAGGTCATGATCTCACAGTTTGTGGGTTCGAGCCCCGAGTCTAGCTCTGAGCCTGGAGCCTGATTTGGATTCTGTGTCTCCCTCTCTCTGCCCCTCCCCTGCTCATGCTCTCTCTCTCTCTCTCTCTCTCTCTCTCTCTCTTTGTCTCAACAATAAATAAACATTAAAAACATTTTTTAAATACCAACTTTTGACAAAGATGTGGAGCAATCTGAACTCTGATAATTACTAATGGCAATGTAAATTGGTACAACCACTTTGGAAAACTATTTGGCAATATCTAATAAAGCTAAACATGCATCTACTCTATGACTCAGCAATTCCACTTTTGGGTAGACATTCAAGAAAAATTAGTGCATATATCTATCAGAAAACACATTAAAGAATATTCATAGTGGCTTTATTCATAATAGTCAAACATTTAAAATGATCCAAATGCCCATCAACAGAAGAATAAATGAATAAATGGGGGCATAATCCACGCAAAGGAATATACTCAGGTTTAAAAAGGGGCTATTGGGGCGCCTGGGTGGCGCAGTCGGTTAAGCGTCCGACTTCAGCCAGGTCACGATCTCGCGGTCCGTGAGTTCGAGCCCCGCGTCAGGCTCTGGGCTGATGGCTCGGAGCCTGGAGCCTGTTTCCGATTCTGTGTCTCCCTCTCTCTCTGCCCCTCCCCCGTTCATGCTCTGTCTCTCTCTGTCCCAAAAATAATAAATAAATGTTGAAAAAAATATATATATATATAAAAAAAAATTAAAAAAAAAATTCAGACACAAAAAGTATATATTGTTTGATTCCATTCATATGACATTCTACAAAAAGCAAATCTATAGTAACAGGAAGCAGATGAATGGGTTGCCTGGTGCCACAGCGGTAGGGGTGGTGGGGAGACTGGGAAAAGGCACAAGGGAACTTTCTGGAATAATAGAAATGTTCTCTATTGATGTTGGTGGTGGCCACCCAGGTGTATTTCCTTGTTAAAACTCATCAAACTGTATGTTTAAAATAGGTACATTTTTGTATATGTAAATAGTACTTCAAAAAGTTGGTTAAATTGCTTTAAAAACTTATAAATATGAGAAATATAATAACTGCAGCTAAAACTCAATGGATAGGATGATTCTTGAAAGGTGGTAAGGTGACATAGCTTTTTAATTCCCCCAAGTCCTGTAAAAACAGAGAAAATAGGGTAGCAAAACTAAAAACCTGTAGTTTGTATCTGCAACAAAACTAGGTAACAAGATATCTTCATGAACCCTAAAATATGAGGCAAGGGGACAAATTACCACAGCTACAAGACATGTATGGAATCAGCAATTGTACAGAAGGAAGCAGAAGGAAGCAGTAGGCATTTGGCATGCCAGAGAACCCCCCAATAGCCAAAGTTACTTGTTGGAAAGTTAAATTTTTTTAATGTTTTTATTTTTGATACAGAAAGACAGAACGTGAATGGGGGAAGGGCAGAGAGAGAGAGACACACACAGACTCTGAAGCAGGCTCCAGGCTCTGAGCTGTCAGCACAGAGCCCAACACACAGGGCTCAAACTCACAAACTGTGAGATCATGACCTGAGCTGAAGTTGGATGCTTAACCGACTGAGCCACCCAGGTGCCCCATTTGTTGGAAAGTTTAGAGGGCCAGTTTGAGGACAGCAGTTGAAAGTGGAAGAAGTTTTTGCATATTTCAAAAGCAGGGCAGTAGTAAAACCTAAAGAGGCCAGAATAATCTGGCCCTGGAGCAGTGTGAGTCCCATGAACTCTCAACACTAACCAGCTAATGCTCCATTCCAGAACAAAGCTCCACATTGAGGAGAGGCTGCTGGGAATAGAATGTAAACTGGTAAGTGCAGCAAGAAAAGGCCTCATGAAAGTAGGGGAGGGGAGCAGCACCAGGATATAATTTTTTAAAATATTACACAAAAGCAACAGAAGAGGGAGCTCAAAAGCCATGAAGTTAAAGAATCTACTTTAAATTCGCCCTCCTAGGGGAGGGTGGGTGATGAGTATTGAGGAGGGCACCTTTTGGGATGAGCACTGGGTGTTGTATGGAAACCAATTTGACAATAAATTTCATATATGAAAAAAAAAGTAAATAAATAAATAAATTCGCCCTCCTAAAATTAAATTTTTTTCCGTAAAAATTAGTGACAGAAAAAGATAAAGGTTACATTTATAATAAAAAGGGGAGTAAGGATAATGACACCCCTTGACAATGAAAGCATGGCAGAAATATTACACTACAAAACATGGAAACTACTATTTTTTTTCAATACATGAAGTTTATTGTCAAATTGGTTTCCATACAACACCCAGTGCTCATCCCAAAAGGTGCCCTCCTCAATACCCATCATGGAAACTACTATTTTAAAACAACTAAAAAGACATTAAGGAAAAGATGCAAGATATAAAAGAACAACATGAATCAAAATTAGAAAAACTCAAAAGTTAGGCAATAGAACTAAGGAAAGAGTTGGAAATAAGAGAATATATCAGAAGTGAATTTTAAACTAGAAGGAGCACAAGAGCAAATAAACTCGACACACAGTGCCCCAAGAGAAGCAGAAAAGGAAAAGAGAAAACTTTTTAAACCAGAAAGAAAAAAAGAAAGATATAAAAAGGATCTGAGGAAAAGTGATAAATTTAGAAGATAGTTAAAGAAAATCCAACATACATAGAAGAAAATCAAATCAGGAGAACATAATGAATAATAAAGACTATACAAAAGTGTTCTTGGGGTGCTGGCTGGTTCAGTTGGTAGAACTTGATCTTGGGGACATAAATTTGAGCCCTATGTTGGGTATTGAAATTACTTAAAAATAAATTACTTAAAAATAAAATATTCAAGGGGCGCCTGGGTGGCTCAATCGGTTAAGCATCCAACTTCAGCTCAGGTCATGATCTCAAGGTCTGTGAGTTTGAGCCCCACATCGGGCTCTGTGCTGACAGCTCAGAACCTGAAGCCTACTTCAGATTCTGTGTCTCCTTCTCTCTCTGCCCCTCCCCCACTTGTGCTCTGTATCTGTCTAAATAAATGTATAAATAAATGTAAAAAAAATTTTTACAAAAATAAATAAAATATTAAAAAAATAAAAAAGAGAAAGTTCTCGAAATAACTTTTATTTATTTTTTTAATAAAGTATTTTTTAATTGTTTATTTATCTCTTTTGAGAGATAGAGAGAGCACAAGCAGGGGAGGGGCAGAGAAAGGGAGAGAGAGAATCCCAAGCAGGCTCTGCACCATCAGCCCTGTAAGGGTCCAGAGCCAGACCTTTAACCAACTGAGCCACCCAGGCGCCTTGTGAAATAACTTTTGATGAGGCTTGACATAACATTTAAGAGAGAAATTTGTATAACTAAAAATGACCATATCATAGGAAAATTACTGCACTTTAAAGAAAAAAACCTTACAGATCCAGGCAACAAAACAAAACAAACAAAACAAAACAAAACAAAACAAAACAAAATAAGGGTAAGAAAATCAGCCAGGGGCGAATGGGTGCCTAAGTTGGTATACTCTTGAATTCGGCTCAGGTTATGATCTCAAGGTTTGTGAGTCTGAGCCCCACATAGGGCTCCATGCTGACAGTGTGGAGCCTGTTTGGGATGCTCTCTCTCTCTCTCTTTCTCTGTCCCTTCCCTACTTGTGCACTGTATCAAAATTTAAACAAAAAAAGAGAAAACCAGCCAGGCATCAGGTATATTGACAGCACTGGTTTACACCAGAAGAAAATAAAGTTATGTATTCAAGACACACAAAGAAAGAATATGTGAACCAAAGATTTTATATCCAGCCAAACTGACTGATATGGGTTGAACTGTGTCCCTTCAAAATCCATGTGTTGAAGCCCTATCTCCCAGTATCTCAGAATGTGACCATACTTGGGGACAGGGCCTTAAAGGGTAATGAAGTTAAAATGAGGCCATTAAGGTGGGTTGTAATCCAATATGACAGGTGTCCATATAAGAGGAAAATGGGACACAGAGAGGTACCAGGGATATGCAGGCACACAGAAAAGACCATGTGCAGGCAGCCATCCGCAAGCCAAGGAGAGAGGCCTCAGAACAGATCAAACCTGCCAACACTTTGATTTTGGACTTCTAGCCTCCAGAACTGAGAAAATGAATTTCTGTTGTTTAATTCACCCAGTCTGTGGTGTTTTGTTATGACAGCCCTAGCAAACTAATACACTGACTCTCTAAAATAGAGGCTACAAACTAATATCAACGTGCAAACACTCAGGAAAGACTGCTCTCATGAACCCTTCCTGAGGTATGTACTAGAGCATAAACTTCAGAAAACCAAAATAACTAGAAAGACATGGACATAGGTACTGGTAGTGAGCACTAAAATAAATATAACACACACATGTAGAACTAATATTCAGTGAAAGTTCTAATTAATAGTATGGTATGTAATTGCCACAAAAGGGGGAAAATGGAGAGAGAATATGCAAAAAACATCTGAAATTTTTTTAACATTTATGTATTTTTGAGAGAGAGAAAGAGACAGAGTGCAAGCAGGGGAAGAGCAGAGAGAGGGGGGACACAGAATCCGAAGCAGGCTCCAGGCTCTAAGCTGTCAGCACAGAGCCCGATGCGGGGCTCAAACCCATGAGAGCTGTGAGATCATGACCTGGGCCAAAGTCAGACGCTCAACCGACTGAACCACCCAGGCGCCCCAAAAGACATTTAAAAATAGTTTTTGTAGGCGTGCTTGGGTGGCTCAGTCGGTTGAGCGTCCGACTGTGGCTCAGGTCATGAACTCTGACCAGCTCTGGTCATGATCTCACAGTTCGTGGGTTTCAGCCCTGAGTCAAACTCTGTGTTGACAGCTCAGAGCCTGAAGCCTGCTTTGGAATGGATGTCTCTCTCTGTCCCTCCTCCGCTCATGCTGTCTCTCTCTCAAAATAAATAAATAAACATGAAAAAATTTATTAAAAAAATAAAATAGTTTTTATAATCACATTGGTGGTGCTAGTATTAATACTATTATTCTGGGACAGTTATGTATGTTAGTGGGATAAAGCGAAGGAGTAATTATGGGATATTCTAATTCTATTCTCCCCTATATCTTTGGGAAGATCTTCTTTTCTTTCATGAAAGAAAGGAGATTCAGATATAAGATGAAAGTTAAGGAAAACCCTGTAGGTCTGAATTTGAATTGAAGTGTCTTAGTGAACTCAGGAGGCATTTGTCTTTTTTTTTTTTTAATCTTTTTTTTAACGTTTATTTATTTTTGAGACAGAGAGAGACAGAGCATGAACGGGGGAGGGTCAGAGAGAGGGAGACACAGAATCTGAAACAGGCTTCAGGCTCTGAGCTGTCAGCACAGAGCCCGATGCGGGGCTCGAACTCACAGACTGTGAGATCATGACCTGAGCCGAAGCCGGCTGCTCAACCGACTGAGCCAACCAGGCGCCCCAGGAGGCATTTGTCTTAAAAGGCTTGGAAACAAGGGTCAGCCTGTAGCTTTGAGCACTGCTAGCATCCAGATTGTGGCCTTGAAATACCATGTCTCACTTAAAATAAACCAGGGCTTTTCTGAAAAGTGGCTGATTCTAGTTCTGGGGCAGGAAATGTCTAAGATGAGTACGAAATGTCAAATGTTGAAATCTGTGAGGTCACAATGATTCCATTTTTGTTAAAAAAGAAATAAAACTATACATATTTAGCACTGTGCAAAGGGCGTCTACAAATGTTATAGCAAACTGCTAACAGGGTTGATCTCTTGGGGATTGGATTATAGAGAATTCTTCTTTCAAACTTGCAACTTTTTAGGTTGTTTAAAATTTAATGAGCATGTATTACTTTTGTAATTAGTAAAAACAGTGATTACAGAAAAAACATTTGGGGGCGCCTGGTGGCTCAGTTGGCTAAGTGTCCGACTCTTGCTCTTGATTTCACTCAGGTCATAACCTCATGGTTCATGAGTTCGAGTCCCACATTGGGCTGGCTCTGTGCTGAAGGCTGGAGCCTGCTTGGGATTCTCTCTCCCTCGCTCTCTGCCCCTCCCCTGTTCGTGTTCTCTCTCTCTCTCTCTCTCTCTCTCTCTCTCTCTCTCTCTCTCTTTCTCAAAATAAATAAATAAACTTCAGAAAAAAATGTTTGAAAGAACTGTGATAATAGCACAGTTGTCAAGAACCATTTTATAAAATGAGTCATTCTCATCAACTTAATCAAAATGAAGCAAGGACTAACACTAGGCTTTGATAAATGGCAAGAAGAAGAGTTTCCTAAACTGAATTTTAGACTGCTTTTGTATTATTGCTTAAAATCCATAGTTCTGAATAGTTAGAGGGTTATTGTTACCAATACAAATTCATATACCCTCTCACACATAGATTTCTGATCAGGTGGTTCAGTACTTAAAAAAAAAAGTAAAACTCTGCTTTACATTGTAGCTATTTTCTTCTTTTCTGCTCTGATGGTGTGGGGGAAAGCTTCACAGAGGCAACGCTCTTAACTTGCACCACTTAACCTATTTGCCAAGGGGTCTCCAAAGCATCTTCCCTCTACCAGCATATGCAAATTCTCAGGCCCCATCTACAGCTGCTGAAATCAGAATCTCTGGGGGGTAGGGCCCAGCAATCTGTGTTTTAATAAGCCCTCTAGGCAAGGTTGCCAGATAAAATACAAGATAGTCCAGTTAAAGCTGAATTTCAGATAAGCAACCAATAACTTTTTAGTATAAATATTTGCAATATTTGGGACATACTTATACTCAACTTCAAATTTAACTGGGCATTGTGTTGGTTTGTTTTTTGTTTTATTTTTTCTTAAATCTGGCAACCTGGCCTCCAAAAGATTCTGATCCATGCTAAAGTTTGGAAAACACTGGGGTAAAGGAGATGGGCCTTGGATTCAGATAGATCTGACTCCACCACTTTTTTCCTAACAATGGATGGAATCTCACAAATATGACTGGCATCTCCGTATGACAAAGGAGACCATGAGGGAGAGAGCCAAACAGCCTCCGGGCTTAGAGAAAAGTTTGGTAGCAGAAAGGGCCTGGATTACACCAGAATATTCAAACACACTCTGAGTGACTGCTAGTCTAGTGCTCATGGGGTGCTCTTCTCATACAAAACACAACTCTGGCCTTATATGGGAGAAAGAGCTGGGGCAGGGATGGAGGTGGGGTATCCCAAGGAAGGGACAAACAGAAATCTATGTCGAAAGGGAGGAGTGTAAAGGGCACAGGAAAAATGCTAGGATTTAGAATTGGTCGAGGTCAACTAGTGCTCACATCGAATTCCCTCTGACTGACTTTGTAGGGAGAAAAGGCTGGGTAAGAGTCCCTCTTTCAGTATAAAGAGGCTCCTGGGCAGCACTGGCCTTGTTCTGTGAGCCTCTAAGGCACTGGTTCTCAACTAGGGGTGGTTTTAACCCCTGGCAACGTCTGGAGACATTTTTGGTTTTCACAACATAGTCGGGTGGGAAGGGTGTGCTACTGACACCTAGTGGGGAGAGGCCAGAGGTACTGGTAAACATCTTCCAAAGCACAGGACAGCACCCCCACTACAAAGAATTAGCTGCAAACAGCAAGTTGCAAGGCTGTAAAACCCTGCTGTAAAGCGGATCAGGGAAGAGAAAGAGCCACCCTCTATGCCACAGCTTCGCTCCTTACCCCAAGCCACTGACCCACCTCTAGAGTGAAGCATATGCACTGCACTGCCGAGATTTTTCGCGTGTGCATGCCCGTGAGCCTGAACTTGGGCAAGCTACTAAATTCCATAAGCCTTTGTATCCTACTGTGTACAGTGTAAATAAAATTATTGACCTCCTAAATTACTGCAGGGATTCAGTGAGGTAATTTAATGGTTTAGATTCAAACATTTATTGAGCACCTACACTATGTGCCAGATGTTGAAGGTAGAGACAGGGTGCTTGCTATTAAAGATTCAAGTCTAGTGAGTTTGAAGGCATACGTGGTATATTTTCAAACAAAGGCTCATTTCCTTCACAGTCCCGCCACCCCTCCCGGCCATGTTCTTCCCTTTCATTATTATCAGACAGGGTCCTAATCCTCTCTTCCTTACCAGAGAACTGGAAGGAAGAGCAGAATTAATACCTATTATGAAGAGGAGCTACATCACCAGTTTGTGCCATTTTTGCTAATGCTTCTCATCATTATTTCTAAATACAGCACTGAAGCCAATGTATTGTTCTTAACAATCAAAAGAAGTTCTGTTAGCTAGTTCAGGCGGGCATCTACCCTGTTCTCAAAATGGACTATTATCCTTGAACATGGTCAGGAAATAAAAAGCAAGCCCACACTCTTTCTGACCCTGACCTGCGTGGTTCCTACATTCTCCTTTGGCAGGGCTTCTGTAGGCAAGGTGAAGTTGTTAGGGTATTTAAAAACTGAGGTCCTCCCTTGGGGCACCTGGTTGACTCAGTCAGCAGAGCATATGACTCGATCTCAAGGTTGTAAGCTAGAGCCCCTGGTTGGGTGTAGAAATTATTTAAAAATAAAATTACTAAAAAATTACTACAAAAAAGAAAGAAAAGAAATTTGGTGCTCTCCGAACTGTCCCACTTGCTCAGAAAATGGAATGAAAGGGAGGACTCAAGGGTCATATCCAGGTTTGGGGGTTGAGCAACTAAGCGACAGTAATGCCATTTACTAAGATTGGAAAGTCTTGGGGGAGAAGCAAGTTTGGAAGGGAAATCAGGAGTTCTGCTTTAGACTTAAAAAAAACTCTCTAAACCTCTCCCCTCTCCTCTCATTCTGCATAAATGATCAAGTCTCTTCTTTCTTAAAACAAATGTAGTGGGGCGCCTGGGTGGCGCAGTGGGTTAAGCGTCCGACTTCAGCCAGGTCACGATCTCGCGGTCTGTGAGTTCAAGCCCCGCGTCGGGCTCTGGGCTGATGGCTCAGAGCCTGGAGCCTGTTTCCGATTCTGTGTCTCCCTCTCTCTCTGACCCTCCCCCGTTCATGCTCTGTCTCTCTCTGTCCCAAAAATAAATAAACGTTGAAAAAAAATTTTTTTTAAAGACAGAGCTTGGCAGAGTGGATTAAAAAACACGAAGTAAGTATATGCGGTCCATAAGAAACTCACCTGAAACACAATGACATAGGTAGGTTGAAAGTAAAAGTATGTACAACGATAAACCATGCAAACCTGAATCAAAAATAGCATGGGTTAGGGGCTCCTGGGTGGCTCAGTGGGTTAGGCGTCCGACTTTGGCTCAAGTCATGATCTCACGGTTTGTGAGTTTGAGCCCCATGTCGGGCTCTGTGCTGACAGCTCAGAGCCTGGAGCCTGCTTTGGATTCTGTGTCTCCCTTTCTCTCTTCTCCTCCTCTGCTCACACTCTCTCTCTCCTACAAAAATAGATAAACATTCAAAAAAATTAAAAAAAAAAAAGCATGGGTTAGATTAATATATTGATCTGGGACAATCCACTGAAGTATTCATGAGAAAATCAGGTTGCAAGATTATATGTATATCTACCCATAACCTCATTTTTATAAAAAAAATAATCATCAAAATCATACACACATAGCCACATACGTATACCTACATATACATATATATACACATACACTCTCGTGAAGATGGTGTGAAAGGCTACACAAATTGGTCCCCTCAATGTTACAAGGGGGACAGGAGGGGGATATAAAAAGATTGTTAACTTTATCTTGTATTTTTGGATTATTTCATTTGTTACAGTGAGAACATACTGTATTTGTAATTTAAAAGAAAAATTGCAATCAAATAAATTTTTGAGGAAATTTTTTTTCCCTCAAATTTACTTTTGCTCTTGTTCTCTACTTTAGTGAATCGGTATCTTCATTCACTCTCAAGACAAGAGACCTAAAAGTAATTCTAGATCCTTCCTTTTCTGTAATCTTCCACCCTTCTACTTAATTAGTCACCAGATCCAGATTTTAGTTCATAAATATCCTATCTTCCTCTAATTAATCATTAATCCTGTCTATTCTAGTTCCTAAATCTCTTTTTAAATCCCTTCCTCTCTTTACCACCTCTGCCAATAAGGCTTTTTTTTAGTTCAGGACATCATCTCTCAGTGTTTCGATAGCTTTTAAAATGATCCCCTGTTTTACTCCTCTACCCAATCTCTCTTGCACAATGTTCCCAGAATTATCTTTCTAAACAGTTACAGTGTACCACTGTTGGTACACAAATAAATATATTTTTATTTTAATAGGCATATTTTGGTTTAAAATTTCTTTTTTTTAATTTAAATTCAAGTTAGTTTAACATACAGTGTGGTCTTGGTTTTAGGAGTAGAACCCAGTGATTCATCTCTTACATATGACACCCAGGGCTTATCCCTAAAAGTGCCCTCCTTAATGCCCATCACCCATAAGAAAATGTATTAAATTCAAGATTTCTAAGATATTGGGGCACCTGCGTGGCTCAGTTGGTTAAGTGTCTGACTTCAGCACAGGTCATGATCTCACAGTTCATGAGTTCAAGCCCCACATCGGTCTCTGTGCTGACAGCTCAGAGCCTGGAGCCTGCTTCAGATTCTGTGTCTCCCCCTCTCTCTGCCCCTCCCTTGCTCATACTCTGTCTCTCTGTCTCTCCCTCTCTCTCTCTCAAAAATAAATAAAACATAAATAAAAAAAGATTTCTAAGATATTATTGCCTAAATTTAAGAAATTAAAATGGTGAAGGTAGGATATGATTCAGTGAAGTTGGTCTACAAGAATAAAGCCCAACTCCATGAGTTTTTATGGTTGGGTCCCATCCTACCTTTCCAAATTTACAATAATAAATGCACCATTCCAATTAGAAAAAATTTTCTGGGGCAACTGGCTGGCTCAGTCAGTGGAGCATGCGACTCTTAATCTCGGGGTTGTGAGTTTGACACATTGGGCGTAAAGATTAATAAAAAGAAAAGAAAGAGAAAGAACTTTCTGACGACCTCCAAACATGCCGTGTTCTTTCATTCTTCTCTGCCCCTCCTCATGCAGTTCTACTCTTGTACCTAGTAAACTCCTCCTTTCCCTTCAATATTCAGGTCAAATATTTCTTTCTGTGAGGAATTTTTTTGCATGTGAATGTTTACAGCAGCTTTATTCATAATTACTGAAACCCAGAAGCAACCAAGATTTCTTTTAAAGTTTATTTATTTATTTTGAAAGGGGGGGTGCAGAGACAAAGGGAGAGAAAGAGAGAGAGAGAGAGAGAGAGAGAGAATCCCAAGCAGGCTCCACATCATCAGTGCAGAGCCCAATGTGGGGCTCAAACTCACAAACTGTGAGATCATGACCTCAGCCGAAACCGAGAATCAGATGCTTAACCGACTGAGCCACCCAGGTGCCCCCAACCAAGATTTTTTTAAGTTTGTTACTTTTTAGTAATCTCGGCACCCAACGTGGGGCTTGAACCCACAACCCTGAGATCAAGAGTCACACACAGTCCTCCGACTGAGCCAGCCAGGCACCCCAAGATGTTTTCCAGATAAACAAACTGTGGTATATCCAAAAAATGAGATGCTTTTGAGTGATAAGAGGAAATGAGCTATCAAGCCATGCAAAAGCATGGATGAATCATAAACACATATTGCTATGTGTAACAAGCCAGTCTGAAAAGACTACATACTGTATAATTCCATTTACGTGACATTCCAGAAGAGGCAAAACTAGATTGACAGTAAAAATATCAATGGTTTCCAGGAATTTGGGGAAGAGGAGGAGGGTTGAAAGGTGAAGCACAGGGGAATATTTTAGTGCAGTGAAACTATTCTCCATGATACTGTAATGGTGGATACTTTACACATTTTTCAAAACCTATAGAACTTTACAGCACAAAGAGTGAAAGTTAATGCATGCAATTAAAACAAAAAATCACTTAGAAGATCAAGGGATACAAGGTCAGAATGTAGAATGTGAAAAAAGAATCTAAATATATTACAAATGTATGAAATAACCTTGCCGAAATAGGTAAGGAACTTTTGTAAATGGGCGAGGTCTGGAAGATTATAGGCAAAAGGGGCTATATATAAGCACTCCATTGTGGTTAAAACAGTTGTTTCCTATGAAGTTACACGCTAATAATTTTAAAAACCATTATACGTGTATACTGAAATTGAACAATTAAATAACCAGATGATGGACTGTGGGAGTCAGGTGTCTCACTGTGGGAATGGGAGTGTACAGATAAGTAAAGGAAAGAGGCTAAAATGATCCAAATGGAAATAGATAAGAACTGGAGACATCAGTATACACTCATGTTGAGCATAATACAGATACATTTATATTTATATGTATGTTGTAAAATTAATTAAATAAGGGGGCTATCAGACCGCTCTCATGCCAATGGTGGCCTACGTAAGTAAACCAAAATCTAAGCCTATGAATGCCTCAGGGTTACCAAATCCAAACATTAAGGACCCTCAATTACAAACAGCCACCCAGGCTTTAAGCTATCAGTCCTAACCACCTCCAGTTTGAATAGATTTTTGCTCAAACTTCCAAAATATTTTCAGGTTTATTTATTTATTTTGAGAGGAGAGAGAGAGGGAGAGAGACAGAAAGAATCCCAAGCAGGCTCTGCACTGTCAGCACAGAGCCCAATGCGGGGCTCGAACCCACGAACTGCGAGATCATGACCCCAGCCAAAACCAAGAGTTGGAAACTTAACCAACCGAACCACCCAGGTGCCCCAACTTCCAAAATTTTTAATATGTCTGAGTTTATCTTCCAACAGCACTAGTGTCAGAAGAGGGAACTGAAGGAGAGTCCCAAGGGCCCCCAGGAACAACAGGTAACCAGAAGGCACCTGCTGATCCCTTTGAGCTCATCACCCCCTCACTGCCTCTGGAGGTGGTGGGCAAGTCCATCACACCCATCCCAGCTCCACAGCATTAGCTTTAAGAGCTTTCAGACTCCACCTGAGCATTTTTCTCTGGGCTGGGTCAGAAAACCAGCCAGAGTTAGATTGGATCTGACCTAAAATTGGATTCTGGCTTGAGGATTTTTTTTCTAACAGTACTCCTATAGCAGCTCTATTCTAGTACTCATACTTTATTTTTTTAAGTTTATTTATTTAGAGAGAGAGCACGAGCAGGGAAGAGGCAGAGAGAAAGAGAGAGAGAGAGAGAGAGAGAGAGAGAGAGAGAGAGAGAGAGAGAAAATCCCAAGCAGGCTCTGCACTGAGAGCGCAGGGCCCCATGCACAGCTCAAACCCATAAGCCGCAAGATCATGACCTGAGCCAAAATCAAGACTTGGGCGCTTAACTGGCTGAGCGACCCACAGTACTTGTACTTTATAATGTGGTAATTATTTGTTCATATTTTTGTGTTTCCCACCAAATTATGAACCATTACTGGACAGGGCCTAAACCTTACCCAACTTCTTATCTCAAAGTCTCAGAAAATACCTGGCATACAGAAGTGCACATAAAATGTAAGTTAAATGGAAAAGACTGAAGTCTGGAATCTAGAGCCAAGGAGAGCATTCCCTAAAGGCAAGTCTACTTTGCATGTTACTACAGCTTCCTGTGTTCTTTTAGACATCACTCTGGTCACCTAGAAAATAATACAAAGGCCAGAGTCATGAAGGTTTCAAGGATAGGGACAGAACTGATTAGAAGGGTTTAAGGTGAGACCAATCTACTTTCAATTGGCACTAAGTTGACTGTTCTGCCCACTCACTTGTCTCTGTGGACCAAGCCTCCTTGCCCATCTTCTCTGTCTGTCTGGTTTCTTCTGACTATCTGGGAAGAATAAACTCAAGAATTATGGCCTCCGCCTGCCTCTGGGAACGGCAAAAAGGGCCCCGGACTTGAGTAACAGAATGGACATTGCTCTGCTGAAGTTTCATTTCTGTGTTGGAGTTGGGAACTCTCTGGATTGGTATTTCACTTGTAGATAAGGCAGAGTAGTTGTAAAAGGTTGCTAGTGGTAGTAGGGAACAGAGATGCAGGTGAGAGGAAAGAGAGAGAACTAGGTTGACTATCACCATACAAATCTTACACAGAAAACATTTAAACTCTTTGGCTTAAGGTCAGCCATGATGATAGTCCTACTTCCTGTAGGAATGCTGACTGGGCAGGCAGAGAGAACTGGGAAAAGGCTGCAGGTCCCGGAAGTAACAGACTTGGAGCTATCCCTCTATATGCCTATTTTTCTCTTCACACTAAATACCAACCCTTGTGGTATACTATCTCTGTGTGATCTTTGGTTGGAGCACCTTGAGAAAGGAATAAGTGCATCAAGGTCAAATGTTTCCAGCTGTCTAGGGGCTCCCTGTCTTGAGAAACGCAGGGCTACAGCCCCCACAATCCATGAATATGCAGTATGACACTGACCTTCCATGAAACTTAATATAAAAGGGTTTACATTGAGAATTAGTGTTTGCTTTTTTAGTTATTGTTTGGGGAATGGGAAAAGGTACCAAGAAAGAAGTAGTAGATTAAAAAAAAAAAACAAACCTAAGTCTCTTTACTAAGCTTTTCTTCCTTTAGCCACTTGAATTTGAAAGCCAGACAGGATTAGGCAAATGTGGGGACAGGAAGAAGGGAAATGTGCGTCACTTTAAAAAAAGGCAAATGTGAAGGTATAGGGTGTGTAAAAAGAACTATGAACCTGAGAGTTCACTAAACATCAGTATCCAATATTTTAAAAGATGTTTTCCATTTAAAATGATACATGCTTTAGGGGTGCCTCGCTGGCTCAGTCAGTGGAGTGTGGGACTCTTCATCTCGGGGTTGTAGCTTTGAGCCCCATGTTGGGTGTAGAAATGACTTCAAAATAAGATCTTAAAAAATTAATAAAATAAAATAAAATAAAATAAAATAAAATAAAATAAAATAAAACCTGTTCATTATAGAAAATACGGCAAATGAAGTCCTCCAGGTGATCCTGTCTATATTCACTCTCTAAAGCAGGCTCTCTCAAACATTAATGTGCATAAAATCACATGAAGTCTTAATACACATAACAGAGAAGCTTGTTACAATTCACATTCCTAGATTCTAGCCCAAGAAATGGATTAAGTAGATCTGGGATTCTGTATTTTACATAAGCATGCTAGGTAATGCAGAAGGTCCACACTTTGAGAACATGGGCCTAAGGCCTCATCCTTAGTATAAAGATGGAGGATTCTTGGGGCGCCTGGGTGGTTCAGTCGGTTGGAAGCTGACTTTGGCTCAGGTCATGATCTCACAGTTCGAGCCCCCTGTCGGGCTCTGTGTTGACAGCTCAGAGCCCGGAACCTGCTTCAGATTCTGTGTGTCTCTCTCTACCCCGCCCACGTTCACCCTCTGTCTCTCTCTCTCTCAAAAATAAATAAACAGTGAAAAAAAATTTTAATAGAGGATTCTGAATTTCCTCTTATTCTGTCTTTCTTTCCTTCAGCAAACTTATCCATTGATGTACTCACAGTCTCACTCATATGAACAGCTCATGAATGTTTATTTCTACCCTCAACCTCTCTGAGTTTCAGAAACAAGTTTATAACTACTTGCAAGATACTGTGTGCCTTGCCAGTGCCTCAAACTCGACATGTTCGAAACTGAAGTCATTAGTCATTCAGTGAACAGTGACTTCTTACTATGTCCCTGAAACCATGCTAAAGATCTGGGATAGAAAAATAAATTAAAATTCAGTTCTTATCTTTGAGAAGTTCACAGGCTATACACCATAATAAAACAGAATATATGCAATAGTAGAAGTATGCATACAGTATTATAGGGATACAAATCTCAGAGCAATTAGTTCTGCCCAAGACTGGGTAAACAGAGTATGGTAGTAAGGGGTCTATTTTAAGGGAAGACACTGTAGAGGACACTTCCCTGTATTTCCTACTAGAGAAATGAGTAGATAAGCTACTGAGAACTTAATATTTTTATATAAATTTGTACTAGATTTCATTTTTTTTAATGTTTATTTATTTTTGAGAGAGACAGAGACAGAGACAGAGACAGAGACAGAGTGCAAGTGGGGGAGGGGCAGAGAGAGGAAGACACAGAATCCGAAGCAGGCTCCAGGCTCTGAGCTATCAACACAGAGCCTTACCTGGGGCTTGAACCCACAAACTATGAGATCATAACCTGAGCTGAAGTTGGATGCTTAACCGACCAAACCACCCAGATGCCCCAATTTGTACTAGATTTAGAATGAGTTAGTATGATCAACTGAAGGATGGTATAACCTAATTAAGTCTATTGTAATCTATCTGGGAGAAATGAAGTTTTTTTTTTTTTAATTTTTTTTTCAACATTTATTTATTTTTGGGACAGAGAGACAGAGCATGAACGGGGGAGGGCCAGAGAGAGAGGGAGACACAGAATCTGAAACAGGCTCCAGGCTCTGAGCCATCAGCCCAGAGCCTGACGCGGGGCTCGAACTCACGGACCGCGAGATCGTGACCTGGCTGAAGTCGGACGCTTAACCGACTGCGCCACCCAGGCGCCCCAAAATGAAGTATTAATAGAAAGGAAGTTGTCTATATGCCATCTAGGCAAAAATGGAGCAGGAAAACAATATGTCAGTGTATTTCCAGGGCTAGCCATGAAGGGAAGAACCTGGTTAGTAGATACAAGTACTAATAGCTTACAATTACTGAATGTTGCTTATGCTTCAAAGATTAAACTATATCTATGATACGGCTGATTTAATTTAATTCACACAACTCTAAGATGTAGGTACTATTACTAACCACATGTATGGTGGGCCATATGACATATATGTACTTCCTTAAGTGGCACTAGGGACATCATGTTTTTGTTTTGTTTCTCAACTGCTGCTATTTATTTCAGAGCAATGATACTAGAACTTAATCTAGTATGAATGGTTCTACTAGAACTTAATCTAGGTGAATGGCTTTTTATTGTAGTAAAATATACAAAATATATAATTTACCATTTTAACTCTTTTTAGGCATACATTTCAGTGGTATTAAGCACATTGATGCTGTTGTGCAACCATCACCACCATCCATTTCTAGAATTGTTTCATCTTCCTCAACTGAAATTCCATACCCATTAGATAAAACTTCCCATTCCCTCTCCTTTAGTCTCTGGCAATCACATTCTACTTTGACTACTCTAGGTACCTCATGTAAGTGGAATCATGCAATATTTGTCCTAATATGACTGGCTTATCTCACGCACTATGTCTTCAAAGCTCATCCGTGTTGTGGTATGTGTCAGAATTTCCTTCATTTTAAGGCTGAACAGTTTTCATTGTGTATAAACTACATTTTCTTTATCTATTCATTCATTGATAGACACCTGGGTGGCATCCACCTCTTGGCTACCGTGGATAAACGTTGCTATGAACATGAATGTACAAATACCTTTTCAAGTCCCTGCTTTCATTTTTTTGGGTATATAACCAGGAGTGGGACTGCTATTTTGTATTTTAAATCATATTTTAGATTTTGCCTCTCAACTTACTTTTTTTTTCCCAAATGTGTTAGTTTTCATTACAAAAAAGTTATTAGAAAGGAAAGATAAAAAATGATATATACATTTAGAGCATGCAACTCTTGATCTTGGGGTCATGAGTTTGAGGCCCACATTGGGGGTAGAGATTACTTAAAAATTCTACAACGTTTAAGAAAAATTAATACAGTGGTATTTCTGATCTATTGGCCACAGAATTCAAGTTAGTTTTGAATCTGATCATCTTTGCATGAATTGACCAAACTAGGTTTCTGGACCTACAAAACAACAGATCAGACCTTGGTCTTAGAAATGCCACAAGGATAGGTGCCTGGGTGGCTCAGTCAGCTAAGCATCAGACTCTTTATTTCAGCTTAGGTCATGATGTCACAGTTCATGAGATCAAGCCCCATGTCAGGCTCTGTGCTGACAGCAAGGACCCAGCCTCTCTCTCTGCCCCTCCCCTACTCGCTTTCGCTCCCTCTCTTTCTCTCAAAATAAACAAACATTTAAGAAAAAAAAAGGAAATGCCACAAGGATAATGGCATCTTTAAGGTTCCGTGTAAAGCAGCCTACTGACTCCTTTCTGATCTCTCTTTAAGCTGCAGTGTGGGTAACTCCAACTTTAGGAACAGTGAATACTAAATTTAGAAATAAGGAATTTCCTACCTCTTTTCCTTTCAGTACTTTCTTGAATGAATTTCAGAGATAGAAGAAGCATGAGAAGTCAATTAGTATAATCCTTCTATAAAACAATCCACTTGAAATGAATGGGTCTTCTGAAAGTGACTCTAGTGTGTGTATTTGGCCTCTGATGGGATTAATTAGGGTATGGATCTCTTAAGACATATAATTTCAAGGCTATTGTTTTTATAAAGTAATATTTCAGGAGATAATTTCCAAATACTCTAAACCCATTTATACCAGGAAAGCTATTTTCTCTATATTACAGACTAGGAAACTTTACCATAAGCTCTCAGGCTGACTACACAGCTCAGCAGCTCTTAAGGTCAACTACAAATACACCAAGTAAAATCTTCCTTGAAGAACAGAACAGTGGGGGACCAATTGCAAATAGGTATGGGGTTTATTTTTGGAGAGATAAAAATACTTGAAAATTAACTGTGGTGATAGTTGTATAACTCTGTGAACACACTAGAAACCAGTTAATTGTATACCTTAAATGGGTAAGCTGTATAGTATGTGAATTATGTAATAATAACAATAAAGCAGCTATTGAAAAAATATATTAAGAGAATGAAAACACAACGCTCATAATAGAAGAAAATATTTGCAAATCATATATCTGATATATGGTTGTACACACACATACACACATGTGTGTGTGTGTATCCAGAATATATAAAGAATTCCTACAACTTAATAATAAAAAAGATAACCCAATTTTTAAAAGGGCAAAGATTTTAATAGACATTTGTCTAAAGAAGATATACAAATGGCCCACAAGCACATGAAAAGATGTTAACCATCACTAATCATTAGGGAAATGCAAATCAAAACCACAAGGATAGTTACGATTAAAATAACAGATAATAACAAGTGTTAGTGAGGATATGGAGAAATTGGAACCCCCTACATATTGCTGGTGGAAATGCAAAATGATACAAGCTGTTGTGGGAAACAGTGGAAAATAGTTTGGCAATTTCTCAATAAGTTAAACATAGAATCACTACATGACCAAGCAATCTCACTCTTAGGTATATATTCAAAAGAATTACAAACTGGAGCCCAAACAAAACCTTAAACATATATGTTTATAGCAGCACTATTCATGATAGCCAAATGGTGTAAACAACCCAAATGTTCATCAATGAATGAATGGATAAACAAATTGTGGAGTATCCCTACAATGGAATATTATTCAGTCATAAAAATTAATGAAGTCCTGGTACATGCTACAGTGTGGATGAGTCTCAAAAATATCAGGCTAATCATTTCACAATGTATACAATATCATTGTATACATATATCAAAACATCACATGGTACACCTTAAATATATGCAATGTTTGCCGATCATACCTCTATAAAGTTGGAGGGAAAAAGAGAAAACATCATGCTAAGTCAAAGAAGTCAGAGATAAAAGATAATGTATTGTACGATTCCATTTATATGAAATATCCAGATTAGGTAAATCCTAAAATGGAAAGCAGACTAGTGGTTACCAAGAGCTGAGGACTGCTTGATGGGTCCAGGGTTTCCATTTTGAGTGATGAAAAACTTAGAAAGAGGCGATGGTTGTACAACATCATGAATATACTTAAAACCACTGAGTTATACATTTTAAAACAGTTAAAACAGTAACTTTTTTGTTGTGTGTTTTTTGCAACCATAAAGAGAAAAGAAAAATTCACACATATAAGAGGTTGTAGGAAAGCATTAGAAATGACAAAGTACAAATGAGATTTAAGCTTCATTATGTCACAGTTGAGAAAATAAAAGTGCAGTAGATCTAACCAGTTGCGATATAGGAATGCATTTAGCAAAAGCATCACTCTGTAAGACTTCACTGCTGATTGAAA
This sequence comes from Felis catus, assembly GCF_018350175.1. NCBI lineage: Eukaryota > Metazoa > Chordata > Mammalia > Carnivora > Felidae > Felis > Felis catus. The sequence goes on from NC_058386.1 coordinate 57,924,538, forward strand.
TCTTTCATTGTGTAAAAAACAATCTTAGTATTGGAAAGAACCTTAGATGCCATCCTAATCTTCTCTACAGTAAAAAATGATGAACATGAGGGAAAAACATGAACAAAATTATTTTCAAAAACATCAGGTCCAACACCTAAAGACCTCAGAAAGTCATCACTCCTATCTTTACACACACACAAAAATGCTGAAAGATGGGAAAATCAACAACTATTCTTAGGTTCATCAGACAATTGAGGTCACAGGGCAAACCACTGCCTCCAAAAGTAGAGAGACAGGTGAATACAGAGAATCACAGCTTTTGAGAACAGAAGCCCACCACCGCAGCTAGTATTGGAATAGGAAAACTTAAGCTGTAATTGACCAATTGCTGGAAACTCGGTGTGGACAAGCATGAGCTAAAAAATCCAGAGGAAGGGCCCAATCTTAGGGAGGCCCCGACACTTTTCTTGAGTTTTACCTACATGAGCCCCACTAAATTCTCAGTGTGAAGACTGGAGAAAAATTCCCTCAAAATTTTGATGGTTGTGGAGGGGAACCATTCTGATATGTTGAGAATATTCTGTTCTTAACAAAATAAAGCCTGCACTCAAGGTAATCTGTTTTACCAGAGCCTAACCACCTTGGGTTGTACCACAGCCTGGCCAATCTGGAGGAATGGAAATAGCCAATCCCAGCACCTTCTAGCTTCCCTGTCTCACCTAAGCTGGGGGATGTGGTAGAATGAAAAGCACTTATAAAGAGTACAGTTCAGGAACACAGGTTCACTAAAAGACTGAGACCTAAACACAGGAATATAGAATCCTCCTCTGACACCATACCACCATATTAATAAGGCTCCTGTATAATAACAGGATTACAACAGAAAGAACTGTACATCTCGGACCTTACTTAAAAACAACGCTCTAGGGAAATCCAAAGACAACAGGGATGATAAAAACAAGGGCACCAGAGGGAATTTTATCTCTGACACAGCTACAGTAAACAGCAAACCCAGCCTAACTCCTAGTCAGATAAAAATAAATTCTCACACTAAACGCCAATTTACTTGAGTTCCTTTTACCCGGTACATAATGTCCAGCTTTGAACAAGAGATTATGAGACATACTAAATGGCAAAAACAAAAGTATAAACAGACAGAAAAACTCAGAACCAGACTAAGATATGGCTGAGATTGCGGAATTCCTGGAACAGGAATTTGAAATAACTATATGCTAAGGGCTCTATTAGAAAAACTGGACAACATACAAGAACAGAAGGGTGGTGTAAGCAAGGAGATGGAAACTCTAAGCTAAGATAAAATAAAAAGAAAACGCTAGAAATCAAAACACTATAACAGAAATGAAGAATGCCTTTTATAGGCTCATCAGTAGGCAGGACATATATGAGGAAAGAATCAGTGAATACAAAGATATATAAATAGAAATCTCTAAAACTGGAATGCAAAGAGAAAAAAGAATGAAAAAGATATAATATCTAATAACTGTGGGATAATTATAAAAGTTGTAATATATTTACAATGGGAATACCAGAAGGAGATGAAAGAGAAAAAGGAACAGAGGAAATAGTTGAACTAATAATGGCTGATAGTTTTCCAAAATTAATGACAGATAACAAACCACAGATCTAGGAAGCTCAGAAAACACCAATCAGAATAAATACCAAACAAATCTACACCCAGGAAAGTCATATTTAAATTACAGAAAATCAAAGACAAGGACAAAATATTTAAAGAATTCAGGGGTAAAAACACCTTACATATAGACAAATGAAGATAAGAATTACATCAGACTTTTCAGACACTATGCAAGCAAGCAGAGAGTGCAGTGAAACATTTAAGGTGTTGAAAGAAAAATCACCAACTTAGAATTCTGCATCTTGCAAATTTATCCTTCAAAAGTGAAGGAGATCAACAATAAAAACAACCCAATTAAAAAAAAAAGATTTGAATAGCCATTTCTCTGGGGAGATATACAAATGGCCAACCAGCACATGAAAACATGGAGAATATCGCTAATCATCAGGGAAATACAAATCAGAACCACAATGAGATATCACTTCACACCCATTAGAATATTAGGATGGCTATTGTTTAAAAAAAAAAGATAACAACAAATGTTACTGAGGATGTGGAGAAATTGGAACACTTATGCATTGCTAGTAGGAATGTAAAATGGTACACTATGGCAGTGCCACAAAAAATTAAGCATAGAATTACCATTCTATGAAGGGTGCCTGGGTGGCTCAGTCAGTTTAGTGTCCAACTTTGGCTCAGGTCATAATCTCATGGTTTGTGGGTTCAAGCCCGGTGTTGGGCCCTGTGCTGACAGCTTGGAGCCTAGAGCCTGCTTCCAATTCTGTGTCTCCCTGTCTCTCTGCCACTCCCCTGCTAGCACTCTGTCTCTCTCAAAAATAAATAAACATTTAAAAAATTAAAAGAAAGAATTACCATATGATCCAGCAATTCCACTTTCAGGTATAGACTGAAAAAAACTGAAAACAGGAATGTGAACAGGTATTTGTACACCTGTGTTCACAGCAGCACTATTCACAATAGCCAAAAGGCAGAAACAACACAAATGTCCATCGACAGAATGGATAAACAAAATGTGGCATATACATACAATGGAATATCATTCAGCCCTAAAAAGAAAGGAAATTCTGATACACGGGTGAGGTGTGAAGACATGAGGACAAATATTTTATGATTCCACTGATATGAGATACTTAGAGTTGTCAAGTTCATAGAGACAAAAAGAATAGTGGTTTCCAGGGTCTAGGGAGGAATGGGGAAATTACTGTTTAATGGGTACAGAGTGTCAGTTTGGAATGACAAAAAAGCTCTGGACATGGAGAGTGGTGATGGTTGTATGACAATGTGGACTTAATTAATACCACTGAACTGCACACTGAAAAATAGTTAAAATGGTAAAATTAGGCTATGTACATTTTACCACAGTAAAAAAAAATGAGGCAGATGTAATATGTACACAAGAAAATATTTCTACATACTTTTTTGTTAAAAACTAAAAGACATGCGGAAATACTGTAGTAATCTTAAAAGCCTATAAAATGTTTACAGAAATGCTTTCTTTTGTTATCTCCCATTTCTAAAGTTGTACCTTGATTAATATATTTGTTTCCCATGTTTGTGTTAGCAACATACTTGTAAACCACTACTACAGATGGCTAATCTCATCTCTTAGATGACTACTGTTATTAAAATTTCAACATTTCTTTTTCCAAGTTCTTAGCTTCCAACATACTCATTATAACACTAATCAGTTCATCTGACAGTATCTATTCACTAATCAATTCCCAGTGAGAATTATAAAATATTCATGTCCAGTAGCAGGAAAGAAAAAATTAGAATCCTTGAAACAGATGGTTTAGTGATATGTTGCTTTCAAATCTAGGATGTACAGAAAACAAAAATGTGAGACTCCCTGGTGATTCCCAGAGGAAATAACATCATAATCAGTGAACTGTGTGGCTTATCAAATAAATAATACAGAAACCTTAGTGGGACCATTTGGAATCTGAAAGAAGGAAGCCCTGTGGAAGTGGTACTGGGGGTTGGCTATATGCACAGCCATTGCACATAGAAAAAAAGACTAGAAGAACATATACCAAAATATTAACATTGGTTATCTTTGGGGAATAGGGTTACCAGTTTTCATTTCTTTTTTCTTTTTCTTTTTTTTTTTTTGTTTACCTGTATTTTCTTTCTCTCTTTTTTTTTTTAAGTAGGTGTGGAGCCTACTTATATGCAGGGCTTGAAATTACAACCCTGAGATCAAGACCTGAGCTGAGATCAAGAGTCAGATGTTTACCTGACTGAGAGACCCAGGCGTCCCATGCTTACCTATATTTTCTAAACAATTTAAAATAAACAAGATAACTGCTATAACAGAAAAAATTCGAACAATAAAATTTATCTAAGTCACCAAAATGGTGATGTAGGAGATCCCAGCCTCTGTCTCCCAACATAGATCAACAAACAGCTGTTAACAAAAACAGCCTAGGAGAGCTCTGGAATCCACTTATTTTTTTTTAATAATTAAAAAAATTTAAATACTTATTTCTGAGAGAGAGAGAGAGAAAGAGAGAGACAGAGAGAGAGAGTGCGGGGGAGGGGCAGAGAGAGAGGGAGGCACAAAATCCAAAGCAGGCTCCAGACTCTGAGCTGTCAGCACACACCCCAATGTGGGGCTTGAACTCACTAACCATGAGATCATGACCTAAGCCAAAGTCAGACGCTTAATCATCTGAGCCACTCAGGGGCCCCTGGAATCCACTTAAGCTTTAGCAACACAGTGGAACAAAAAACCTGAGAATAATCACACAGAAAGAGAAAGAAGACAGCTTAATTTTGCCTGTATCATCCCATCCCCCAAGTCAGCATTGCTCAGCACCAAGAAAGAACTTTCCAGTTAGAAAGAGTTCCCTTCACCAGGTAACGAAGAATAGGGTCAGTGCCCAGCATTCTGGGCACTGCACCAAGGTCCCACTTCAGCTTCGCTCAACCCAGACCAGCAAAGCTGAGACATAAAGGGATGGCTAGGAACAAGGAAGAAAAGCAGGAGTTACCTAAGCAGTCACACAGTGGAAACAATCATGGTTCATGGTGACTTGCTCTGCAGAAAAACACAAGAGATTTGACCACCAAAGAAACTAAAAGCCAACACAGCTGCCATAGATCTACAAATTTCACCATCTTTTTGCCCTACAGGTATTCACTCTCACTGACACCACCAGCTGTCTAAGTCCTTTTCCACCCCCCTCTCCCACCAAAGCCGAGGAACCACACTGGCATCCAGCCCAGGCCTCTGTGGCTGTATAAGTGCAAGACACCAGCAAAGGCCCCCCACAGCTGACCCTTGCTGCCACGTGCACATTTGAGTCTAGCTCTTCCAGGTGTGTACCTGCATGCTGCTGGCCTGACGTCTATCACTGGTCTCCACTGCAGTGTACATGCCTAGGAAAGACTGTATGGACATGAGAAAGCCAGGGCCCCTACAGATGCCAGAGAGTCCATAATTGGTCCCAGCCTTTGTTACATGCCTTGGCCTCCACCACTGCATCCGGCCCCTGCCATTACCAAGGCACCTGCAGCTGACTTCCATAACTAAATGTACATAACCACTGGCTCCAACCACCGCCAGTACTGACACATGCCCTGGTCCCTAGCCATGGTAACAGAAGATGATGCTGAGGGTCCTAATACCCCTTGAAGCCACTGTGGACCACCAACAGTGATCACCAAGGACCATGGAGCTGTCCATGCTGTGGAACCGCATGGCCTGAGCCAAAGAAATATCACAAACCCTGGACCCAGGGCTATCACATGCCCCTGCACTTGGTGCCCTACACCACTAGACCTGGAGTCACAGCATGGTCAAGGGAGCATGCATCCCCAGGTGAAATGATTCTCTTACCAAAGATAGTCAATAATGTCTGTAAGAGGTGACTGCTTCTTGAAATATGCAGGTACCTACACAAGGCTACAAGGCTCACAAAGAAAACAGGAAGCATGATTCCAGCAAAAGAATACAGTAAATCTCTAAGAACAGGCCCCAAAGAAATGGAGATCCAAGAATTATGCAATAAAGAATTCCAAGAATTGCTCTAAAGATGCTCAGAGAGCTATAAGAGAACACAGATAAGCAACTTAACAATATCAGAAAACAATACAAGGACAAAATAAGAAATTCAATGAAAAGAAAAAAAATGTAAAAACTCAGAAATTTGAGGTAGAGCATGTGACTCTTTTTAAAAAATTTTTTAATGCTTATTTATTTTTGAGAGAGAGACAGAGAGGCAGAGTGCGAGCTGGAGAGGAGCAGAGAGAGAGGGAGCCTGCAGGCTGCAGGCTCTAAGCTGCCAGCACAGAGCCCGATGCGGGGCTCAAACCCACAAACCGTGAGATCATGACCTAAGCCAAAGGCGGACACTTAACCGACTGAGCCACCTAGGTACCCTGTGCATGTGACTCTTGATCTTGGGGCCATGAGTTAGAGCCCCACAGTGTATGTAGAGATTAGCAAAATTAATTAATTTATTAATTGATTGATTAATTAGTTAAAAAATAGAAAAAAAATCCAGAAAGTTTGGAGCTGAAGAGTACAATAACTGAACTGAAGAACTCAATACAGAGCTAAAATAGCAGACCCAAACAGAAGAAAGAATCAATGAGATAGAAGACAGATGAATTCAAATTATCCAGTCAGAAGAGCCAAAGAAAAAAAGTATCAAAATGAATAAAGAAAGCCTACAGGAGTTATGGAACACCATCAAGAGAAATAATATATGCATCAGTGGAGTCCCAGGAGGAAAAAAGAGGGAGAAAGGAGTGGAAAACTTATTTAAAGAAATAATGACTGAGAATTTCCCAAACCTGGGGAGAGTTTTGGATATCCAAGTTCATGAAGTTAATTGGTCATCTCAAAATTTCAATTCAAATGATCTTCTCCAAGAAATATAATAATAAAGCTATCTAAAATCAAGAAAAAGAACTTTAAAAGCTGCAAGAGAAAAATCCTCTCATACAAAGGAACCCTCATAAGGCTATCAGTGGGTTTCTTTATAAAAAATTTTTTTAATGTTTGTTTATTTTTGAGTGAGAGAGAGAGAGAGAGAGAGAGAGAGAGGGCATGAGCAGGGGAGGGACAGACACAGAGCTGAAGACACAGAATCTGAAGCAGGCTTCAGGTTCCAAGCTGTCAGCACAGAGTCCAATGTGGGGGCTCAAACCCACGAACTGTGAGATCAGGACCTGAGCTGATCTTAACTGACTAAGCCACCCAGATGCCACTATCAGTGGGTTTCATAACAGAGACCTTACAGACCAGGAGAGAATGGGATGATATTTTGAAAGGGCTGAAAGAAAGAAACTTCACACCAAGAATACTTACTTAGCAAAGTTATCCTTTAGAAACAAAGGTTTTCTTTAATAAATATAAGTTGAGGGAATTGCTCACCACTAAATGTGCCTTACAAGAGATGCTGAAAGGAGTTCTTCAGGCTTAAACAAAAGATGCTATTTAGTAATATGAAAACATAAAAAAATATAACACACTGGTAAAAAGTAAGTATATAGACAGATTCAGAATACTCTAATACTGTAATATGGTGACGTGTTAACTACTTAACTCTAGTATAAAGGTTAAAGGACAAAAAGTATTAAAAAGTGCTATAGCTTCAACAATTTGTTAATGGATACACAACATAAAAATATGTAAATGACATCATAAACATAAAAGGAGGGAAGTAAAATGATAGAGTTTTTGTATGCAAAGTTTTTGTATGTGATATATTGTTATCAGCATAAAACAGACTGTGTGTATGTACACATACATATATATATTCATATAATATGATATATAATATGAATATATTATATATAAATATATATAAATGAATGATGTTTTATGTAAGTTCCATGGTAACTATGAAGCAAAACCTACAGTATATTCATAAAGGATAAAGAGAAAGGGAGCAGAGCATATTGCTATGGAAAATCAATTCACAAAGGAAGGCAGAAAGAAAAGAAGAAAGAAAAAAGGGAACTAGAAAACACTTAATAAAGTGGCATTAGTAAGTCCTTAACTATTACTAATTACTTTAAATGTAAATGGATTGAACCTCCAGTCCAAAGACATAGAGTGGCTAGATGGATTAAAAAAAAACCAAACAAACAAGACCCAATTACAGCTAACTGAAAGACACTTAATTCAACTTTAAGGACACACACAGGCTCACAGTGAAGGGATGGAAAAAGATACACCACGCAAACAGAAACCAAAAGAGAGTAAGTGAAGGTATACTTATATCAGAAAATAGACTTTAAGCCAAAAACGGTAACAAGAAACAAAGATGGTTATTTTATGATAAGGGGGTCAGTATGTAAGCAAGATAAAACAATTGTAAATGTATATGTATCATGCATCAAAGCACCTAAACGTATTAAGCAAATACTAACAGATCTAAACAGAGAAATAGACAAAAATAATAGTAAGAGACTTCAATATCCCACCATAAACGATGGATAGATCATCTAGATAGAAAATCAACAAGGAAATGCTCACCTTGCGGCATACTTTAGACCAAGTGGCCCTAACAGGCACATACAGAACATTCCATCCAAAAGCAGCAGAATACACATTCTTCCCAAGTGCACATGGAACATTCTCTAGAACAGATCATATGATAGGTCACAAAGCAAGTCTTAGCAAATTTAAAAAGACTAAAATCATACCAAGTATCTTTTCTGACCACAATGGTATGAAACAAGAAACCAGTAACAGGGGGAAAGCTGGAAAAATCACAAACTTGTGGAAATCAAACAACACATTGTGGAACAACTGATGGGTCAAAGAAAAAATAAAAAGTAATCAAGAAATATCTTGGGGGAAAAAAAGGAAGCACAACATATCAAAATGTATGGAATACCACAAAAGGACTTCTAGGAGAGATGTTTACAGAAATAAATGCCTATATTAAGAACAAAGAGAGGGATGCCTGGGTGGCTCAGTCAGTTAAGCATCTGACTCTTGATTTCAGCTCAGGTCATCATCTCACGGTTCGTGAGTTTGAGCCCTGCATGGGGTTCTGCGCTGATAGCGTGGAACCGGCTAGGGGTTCTCTGTCTTCCTCTCTCCGCCTCTCCCCCACTCCCATGTGCTTTCTCTCTCTCTCCTTCTCTCTCTCAAAAATAAATAAATAAACACTTAAGAAAAAGAACAAAGAGAGATCTCAAACCACCTAACTGTACACCTCAAGGACCTAGGAAAAAAAGAATAAACTAAGCCCAAAGTTAGTAGAAGGAAGAAAATAACAAAGAGCAGACCAGAAATAAATGAAAGAGAGATCATAAAACAATAGAAAAGATGAAATTACAAGCTGGTTTTCAAAAAAATAAACAATGGGGCGCCTGGGTGGCTCAGTCGGTTGAGTGTCCGACTTCGGCTCAGGTCATGATCTCGCAATCTGTGAGTTCGAGCCCCACATCGGGCTCTGTGCTGACAGCTTGGAACCTGGAGCCTGCTTCAGATTTTGTGTCTCCCTCTCTCTCTGCCCCTCCCCTGCTCATGCTCTGTCTCTTTCTGTCTCAAAAATAAATAAAAACATTAAAAAAAATTTTTTAATTAAAAAAATAAAATTGACAGGCTTCAGCTACACCAACTCAGAAAAAATGGAAGGAGAATTTAAATACAATCAGAAATGAAAGAGAAGACATTTCAAGAGATATTACAGAAATACAAAAAGATCATGACAGACTACTTTGAACATTTATATGCCAACAAACTGGACAACCTAGAAGAAATGGATAAATTTCTAGAAACATGCAACTTACCAAGACTGAATTATGAAGAAATATAAAATAGGAACAGACCAATAACAAGTAAGGAGATTGAATCAGTAATCAAAAACCTCACAACAAAGAAAAGCACAGAACCAGATGGTTTCAATGGTTTCATTTAAAGAAGAATTAATGTCAATACTTCTCAAAATCTTCCAAATATTGAAGAGAGAACACTCCCAAACTCATTTTATGAGGCCAGCAGTATCCCAATACCAAAGCCAGATTAGGAGACTACAAGAAAACAAAATTACAGCGCAATACCCCTGAGGAATACGGATGCAAAATTTCTCAACAAAATATTAGCAAACTGAATTCAACAGTGCATTAAAAGGATCATACACCATGATGAACAGCGACTTATCCCTGGGATTCTAATATGCTTCAGCATAGGCAAATCCATGTGATACACCACATTGATAGAATGAAAGAAAAAAAAATCATATGATCTCGATAGTTGCAGGCAAAACATGTGACAAAATACACCATCCTTTCATTATAAAAACTATTAAAATACAAATTAGGTATAGAAGGAACATACCTCAACATAATAAAGGCCACATATGACAAGCCCACAGCTAACATCATCCTCAGTGGTGAAAGGTTGAAAGTTTTTCATCTAAGATCAGAAAGAAGACAGGGATGTTCACTCTCAACACTTCTATTCAACATAGTATTGTGGGGCTCCTGGGTGGCTCAGTCAGTTGGGCATCCGGCTTAAGCTCAGGTCATGATCTCATGGTCTGTGAGTTTGAGCCCTGCGTAGGTCTCTGTGCTGACAGCTCAGAGCCTGGAGCCTGCTTTGGATTCTGTGTCTCCCTCTCTCTCTGCCCCTCCCCTGCTCTCTCTCTCTCTCTCTCTCTCTCTCTCTCTCTCTCTCTCTCAAAAATAAACATTAAAAAAATTAATGTAGTACTGTAAATCCTAGCGGGACCAATCAGACAAGAAAAAGCACCCAAATTAGGAAGGAAGAAGTAAAATTGCATCTGTTTGCAGATAATGTGATTTTATATAGGGAAAATCCTAAGGACGCCACCAAAAAAAACCTGTTAGAACTAATAAACAAATTCAGTAAAGTTGCAGGATACAAAATCAACATATAGAAATCAGTTGCATTTCTACACACTAACAATAAAACATGTCAAAAGATATGAGGAAAACAATCCCATTAACAATAGCATCAAGAACAAACGAAATAGTTAGAAATAAATTTAACCAAGGAGGTGAGAGATCTCTATACTGAAAACTAGAAGACTTTGATGATAGAAATTGAAGAAGACATAAACAAATGAAAATATATGCCATATTCAAGGAGTGAAAGAATTGATACTGTTGAAATGTCTGTACCTCCCATAGTCATCTATAGAATCAATGCAATCCCTATCAAAATTCCAATGGCATTTTTAACAGAAATAGAAATAATCCTAAAATTAGTAGGAACCACAGAAGATCCCAAGTAGCTAAAGCAATCTGAGAAAGAAGAATGAAGCTGGAGGCATCACACTTCCTGATTTCAAAATATACTACAAAGCTATAGTAATCAAAACAGTATAGTACTGGCCATAAAAATAGACAAATGGAATGGAATGGGATGGGATGGGATGGGATGGGATGGGAAGGGATGGGATGGGATGGAATGGAATGGAACGGAATGGAATAGAATAGAATAGAATAGAATAGAATAGAATAGAATAGAATAAATGGACCAATGGAACAGAATCAAGAGCCCCAAAATAAACCCTCACATACAGTGAACTAATATTTGACAATGGAGCCAAGAATACTCAATGGGGAAAGGATAGTCTCTCCAATAAATCGTGCTGGGAAAACTGGATATCCACATGCAGAAGAATGAAATCGGATCCCTATATTATACCAGTTACAAAAATAAATTAGAAATGGATTAAAGACTTAACCATAAAACCTGAAACCATAAAACTCCTAGAAGAAAACATAGAGAAAATGCTCCTTGACACTGGTCTTGGCAATGATTTTTTTGATATGACACCAGAAGCACAAGCAACAAAAGCAAAAATCAACAAGTAGGACTATATCAAACTAAAAACCTTCTGCACAGAAAAAGATACAGTCAACAAAATGACAAGGCAACCTACTCACAGGGAGAAAAGATTTGCAGATCGTACATCTGATAAGAGGTTAATATTCAAAATATATAAAGAACTTATACAACTCAATAGTAAAAAAAATCTGATTGTAAAAATGGGCAGAGGAACTGAACATTTTGTAAGAAGACATACAGGTGGCCAACAGGTACATGAAAAGGCACTCACATCACTAATCATCAGGGAAATGCAAATCAAAACCACAATCATCTCACATGTATAAGAATGGCTGTCATAAAAAAGACGAGATAATAAGTGTTGATGAGAATGTAAAGAAAAGGGAACCTTTGTACACTGTTGTTGGGAATGCAAATTGGTACAGTTACTATGGAAAACAATATGGCGATTCCTCAAAAAAACTAAAAATAGACCTGCTATTTGATCTAGCAATCCTACTTCTGGGAATATATCCAAAGGAATGAGAACAGACATCTACATTCTCATGTTCATTGCAGCACTATTCACAATAGCCAAGATGTGGACACAATCTAAGTGTCCATCAATGGATGAGTGGATAAAAGTGGGATAGATAAACTATGGAATATTATTCAGCCACCATCTGGACTGTAAGATCCATAGTGATAGCAACAAAGTTTCCCTACTCTTTGTATGTGCTTTAAGCACATTATCAGTGCTCAGTAGGTATTAACTGTATAAATGAATTCCAAAGCCTCTCTCTGGCTATAGCCTTTTGGGTTGCTGCATGATTTTTTTTCATTTTTTTTAATGTTTATTTATTTTTGAGAGAGAGGGAGAGACAGAGCACAAGCAAGGGAGGGACAGAGAGAGAGGGAGACACAGAATCCGAAGCAGGCTCCAGGCTCTGAGCTGTCAGCACAGAGCCCAACGCGGGGCTTGAACCCACAAACCATAAGATCATGACCTGAGCCGAAGTCGGACACTTAACTGGCTAGAGCCACCCAGGCGCCCCAACTTTGGCCATTTGGATATCTACCAATGCAATACATGCAGAAGTTTGAAAGGCATTTGTACACTGAAGCTTGCCATCTTATGAAGAGGTACAAACCTTCTAGAGAGCACACATGGGAGAAGATCTAGGCCTGCCAACTGCCAGGCATGAGTGAGTTTATCTTAAATCATCCAGCCCCCACCAAACTGACTGCCACAGCATCACGGAGCCTAGGCAAGACCAACATAAGTGCCCAGGTAAGTTTAGTCCAAACTGTCTACAGAATTTTGAGCAAACAGTGAATGTTGTTTTAAGTAAGTAGTTTTGGAGTGGTATCTATATCAGTAGGATCATATCAATATATGGCATTGCTTCTTCATGATGTGATTTTCACATAGAGTTGTAGTTCATTCATTTTAAATGAATTTTAATAAAGAATCCTTTCATAGGACTGTACCACAATTCATTTACCCATTCACTTGCTAAAGAACATTTGTGCTTCTAGGTTTTCACTACTATGAGCAATATTGTAATGAACATTCCTGTAGCAGTCCTTTTGTGCTAGGAGTGGAATTACATGCTTGAAAAGTGAGGACATCTTCAACTTTACTATATACAGTGCCACGTTGCTTTCCAAAGAGGTTGTACGGGTCCTCAATCCCTTAACTGTAACTCTGAAATCCAAAATCTCTGAAAACTGAAGAATTTTTCATGAGTTTGGCATTTTCCATCATTTAAAAGTTTTTCATTTTAATGTAGTCAAACGTATTAATCATTTCCTTTATGACTGTACTTTACCTTACTAGTCAGCCCACCATAAACTGGCTTCTGAACCACAGCACTCCAATAAAACTGCTCAGTAAGGTCAACAACTACTTCTTAAAAGCCAAATCACATGGACATGTTCTAGTAAGGGTGAATAACCAGTTGACCTTCGCAGCATTTGCTATTATTCACCTTTCCTACCTTAGAAATTCTACTTCCCTTAGCTTCTTTGACACTACTGTCTTCTTATCTCTCTGAATCTCCCTCTCACCCAGCAGTCTGTACACCACCAGTGGGATATAGCAGGGTGCAGTGGGATTCGGAGTTTTAATAAAATTACCGAGAACCCATGCTCCTTTATGTCCATCTGTGTAATCATGCTATGTATAGTAGGTATGATATATTATTAAAAACTTACTATGCAAAAGTGTTAATGAGTAATTTGCAAATGGATTCTATACAACAGTGATGTGACATTAGTGACAGTGAATTTAGAAGAGTAAATTATGTATCTGCTTCCCCCTCTACGAATTGTTCTGTTTCTTTTCTCTCCAAGTCCCTATTTGTTCCTTAGCCTAGCATATGGTTAGCTACTGATTAAGGGATATCTTCTCAAGAAGGTAAAGGTAGTCATAGTATTCACAATACTGGTATGAAATAAGGTTCGGATACTAAAAAAGCCTTTATTGTGCAATATTTTGCATCCACCACAATAACAATTATTTGGGGCAAAAATCATCAATGAATGTTAAAACTAGTGGGTGAAAGTCTGATGAAAAACAAGGTATTTTCAAAATATCCCTCTATAAATTACTTATTTACTGCAATGGGAATAACAGTAGCTTTACAGCGGAGAAACCTGGGAGACTTTAACCAACTGATCAAAGCTAACATCGCCAGTAATCGCACAAACAGGTGTCATGTGCCTCCTGATATTATACACCGAGAAAGACACAAATTACTTCTGTGGTAATTCCTGTCCAGAATGCATAACTTGAATCTCACAGTGTGGAAAAATCAGATAAGTCCAAAATGAGGGGAATTCTGCAAAATAACTGGTCTGTACTAAAAACAATACCAAAGCCATGAATAACAAAGAAAGACTGAAAAACCGCTCCAGATTAAAAGAAACTCAGGGTGATGGTTCCTCAAAAAGCTAAACATAAAATGACCACATGACCCAGCAATTTCTCTCCTAGGTATGTACCCAAAGGAACTGAAAACAGGTGTTGAAACAAAATCTTTGACATACATATTCATAGCAGTGCTATGCACAGGGGCTAAAAGGTAGAAACAATCCAAAGGTCCATCAATGACTAAATGGATAAACAAAATGTGGTGTATCCAAACAATGGATTATTATTATTCAGCCACACAAAGGAGTGAAGCACTGACACATGCTACAATGTGGATGAACCTTGAAAACTTTCATGTTAAGTGAAAGAAGCCAGCCACAAAAGGTCACATATTGTATGATTCCATGTGTACGAAAGTCCAAAATAGGCAGATCCACAGAGACAGAAAGCAGGTTGGCGGTTGCCCGACACTGGGTGTTGGGTGGGAGGGGAAGGAGAGAGACAAATGGGGAGACACTGCTTAATGGATATGGGAGTTTGCTTTGGGGTAATTAAGATGATTTCAAAATTTATAAGGGTGGTGATTGTACAGCATTTTTGATAGGGGTGGTGGTTGCACAGCATCACAAATGTACTAAATGCCAATTGGTCATTTACTTTAACACAGTGTTAGGTGAATTTTTACCTTAATTTTGAAAAAATAAACTAAAAGAGACATGCATGATACTTCAGTGCAACTTATTATCCTGATTTGAATCCTGGGCTAGACTTTTTTTTTTTCTTTTGCTATAAAGAACGTTAGTGGTTTTGATTTGTATTTCCCTGATGAGGAGTGATGTTGAGCATCTTTTCATTTACCTGTTGGCCATCTGGATGTCTTCTTTAGAGAAGTGTCTATTCATGTTTTCTGCCCATTTCTTCACTGGATTATTTGTTTTTCAGGTGTGGAGTTTGGTGAGTTCTTTATAGATTTTGGATAGTAGCCCTTTGTCTGATATGTCATTTGCAAATATCTTTTCCCATTCCCTTGGTTGCCTTTTAGTTTTGTTGATTATTTCCTTTGCAGTGCAAAAGTTAGAGAGGGAGGGAGCCAAACCATAAGAGACTCTTAAAAACTGAGAATAAACTGATGGGGGGTGGGAGGGAGGGGAGGGTGGGTGATGGGCATTGAGGAGGGCACCTGTGTAGGGATGAGCACTGGGTGTTGTATGGAAACCAGTTTGACAATAAATTTCATATAAAAAATAAAGAATGTTAGTGGGATAATTGGTAAAATTTGAATAATTCAATCCCTTAACTATAACTTTGAAAGGTCTGCAGGTCAGATAGTAGTATCGTGTTGATGCTAATTTCCTGATTTTCATCATTGTACTATAGTTATATAAGAGAATGTCTTATTCTTTTAGGAAAAATGCTCTGAAATATTTAGGGGTAGAGGGGCATTATGTGTGCAATTTGTGTGATTCAGAAATAATTGGAGAGAGAGAGAAGGAGAAAGAACAGAGGAGGAAGAGAAACGAGGGGGGGAATGATAAAGTAAATGTGGTAAAGTATTTATATCTGTGGAATCTGGGTGAAACATATAAGGTAATTATATACACTATTTTTACAACTGTTCTATAAGTCTTAATTGTTTCAAAACACAAAGTTTCTCATTATGTCAAAGAGATATCTGTAACCTCATGTTCATAGCAGCATTATTTACAACAGCCAGGACATGGAAACAACCTAAGTGTCCATCAATGGATGAATGGATAAAGAAAATGTGGTATGTACTGCTGTGTCTTCAAGTTCACTAATCTTTTTTTCAGTAATGTCTAATTTGATCAAGTATATCTTCTCAGACATTGTATTGATCATTTCTACAAGTTTAATTTCAGTCTTTCATATCCTCTTTGTCCCTCCTCGACATGATTACACATTAGTGTTTTCCTCTCCATTATTGAACACACAGAGTATATTCATAACTGTTTTAATGTCCTTATCTACTAATTCTACTATCTGTGTTATTTCTGGGTCTGTAACTGTAGATTGATTTTTCCTCATATTTTCCTGTTTTGTATACTTTATCATTTCTTATTGGATGCAAAGCATTGTGGATTTGATACTGTTGTGTGCTGGGTTCTTTTCTTTATTGCTCTTGTAAATACTTTTGAAATTTGTTCTAGGATACAATTAAATTACTCAAAAACAGTTTAATCCTTTCAAGGCTTTCTCTTAAGTTTTTTTAGGCAGGACCAGAGTAACCTTTAGTCTAGAACTAATTTGTCTCCACTTCTGAGTCAATATTCTCTCTCTCTCTCTCGACCTCGATCTCTCAATCTTTCTTTGCAGGTATCTTCTCTTTGGTACTGTGCCCTGCAAACTGTAGTCACTTCAGGTTTCTTGAATATTCAATTCTGTCTCCCAAACTTAGAGAGACTGCTAGGCTCTAGCTAGGTTCCTTCTCTCTGAACTGTTGTTTCATATATTTTAATCAGTTTTATAGTTAAGGCCAAAGGGTAAGCCAGGCCTTCCTATTCGACCATAATGAGAAGCGTAAGTCCGTACCCTTTTGAAAAGATTAGCATATCTACTCTGAGAAAACAGACTACAGAAGGGCAAAAGTGGAAGCAGTGAAACTAGGCTATTGCAATAATCCAGACAGGGGTGGCTCAGTCAGTTAAGCGTCTGGCTCTTTTTTTTTTTTTTTAATGTTTATTAATTTTTGAGAGAGACAGAGACAGAGACAGAGCACAAGCAGGGGAGCGGCAGAGAGAGAGTGAGACACAGAATCAGAAGCAGGCTCCAGGCTGTGAGCTGTCAGCATAGAGCCCTCCGCAGGGCTCGAACCCACAAACCACGAGATCATGACCTGAGCCGAAGTTGGAAGCATCTGAATCTTGATCTCAGCTCAGGTCTTGATCTCAGGGTCATAAGTTCAAGTTCCACGTTGGGTTCCACCCTGGGCATGGAGCCTACTTAAAAAATAATAATAATCCAGGTAGAACTTAATCAACCTGGAGTAGGGTGGTAGCAGTAGAAATGGAGAGAAACAGAATCTGTGTGCATTTTTGTTTGTTGTTTGAGAGTAGCAAGTGGTTCTGTTACTTACCACTAAACCTTTAGGACAGTACCTGGTCCGTAGTAGATGTTTAATAAACAAAAGGCAATATGTCATCCCCACTGACTAGCTCAAAGATAAATAATACATGGTCTCTGTCCACAAGAAACTCAAAGTCTAGTGCTGAAAAAAAAGAGATCTGATTATGTTTCCCTTTGGGCTCAAAAGCCCTTTGATGGTTCCCCGTTACAAAATAAAGTCAAAATTCCTTAGCACATCATGGATCGTCCTCCTTGATAACCTTCTTTCTGTCTAGCCTATCTGCAACTGAACTCGTACTGTGCCAAACTCTCACTCTAATCTCACCAGACTACAAGTAAATTGGTGTTGGGTGAACAAATAAATGACATACAAAAATATAGAGTTCTAATATTTTCTAGTTCCTACTTGTATCTTAGGAAGATGATAAATTCAGAGAATCAACATCATATACCAAGCCACAGCTATTGTGAATTTTTAATAATTTAGAATAGATTATTTACCCTAACACTGGGCTCCCCTTCTCAAATATATCATTCCTGTCCTTTGTACCACAATTCTTCCAGTATTTTAGGTAAAAGTCTTGGCCTCATCTTTGGATACAGGGTTCAAAAACAGATCTCTTGGGGCACCTGGGTAGCTTAGTCGTTTGAATGTCCAACTCTTGATTTTGGCTCAGGTCATGATCCCAGGGTAATGAGATCGAGCCCTACATTGGGCTCTGCGCTGGGCGTGGACTCTGCTTAAGATTCCCCCCCCCCCATCTCCCTCAACCCGTCCCCCTCAAGCTCTCTCTCTCTCTAAAAAAAAAATCCAAAAAACAAAAAACACAATTTCTCATTTATTCCATCCTAATGTGTCTCATATATTCTTCTTCAATGTTATTGGGGCCACTACCATCTAGGATCTCATTGCTTCCTAACAGGATTTCCATGACAGATTTCCAGCTGGTCTCCCTTTGCTGGTTTCCAGAATATCTTATACACAGCTATTGAGTCTTCTACTGTTTGCTCTCCTTTTACAAACACAATACTACCTTATTTCCTGTTACTCTCACACTTGCAACTGCCAATACTGTTACACCAATTTCCTCCTCACTCTTCCTGGATCACACCAGGAACATTCCTGTCTCCATACCTTTCGTCATACTGTTTCCTCTTCTTAGAAGGCCCTCCCATCACCTCTCTCTATCTAAACCCTCTCTTGTTTAATAACCCACCCTAGTCCCACCTTTTCGGTAATGCTTTTTTCAATCACTGTAGCCTTGAGCACACAAGGTATCTCAGAGCTCCCAAAGCACCTGGCATGGCACTGGGCATAAAGAACCCAAATAAGTATGTTCCCAAGCTGATGAGTGTATAAAATTAAATGAACAAAATTCATAAATATTCAATGAACATAAACTCAATCTCCTTCACTGACTCCTCATTCTCTACCTACCTCTTAAATACTAGTATAGTACTACTTACCTCATTTAAGGTTGTTGCGAGAATTAAACGTTACAAGTACATATAAAGCATTTAGTATAGTGCCTGCCACACTGTGGGCTCTCAGTAAATGTTAGCAATTACTATAACCCAGTCACCAGGCTCCAAACTGGTTTTACTTCTTAGTTACTGTTTTACTGCCAATAGTCTCATTCTTAGTTCATGGTCTCACCATAGACGTAGGCTCCTACACCAGGGCCCTTTCAGGCTGTAAGCCATTCGAATGCCATTTCATGGTTTTAAGCCCTTAACTCTTCTCATACTCTCCATATTCATTTCGTCAGCAAAGGCCTATCAATTCCTCAGAAATACCTCCCTGAATTAAGTGTCTGAGTTAAGCGTCTGACTCCATTAAGTATGGACTTGGAACTTTGGCTCGGGTCATGATCTCGGTTCGGGAGCTCAAGCTCCGCATCGCATCGGGCTCTGCGCTGACAGTATGGAGCCTGCTTGACATTCTGTCTCTCTCCCTCTCTCTCTGCCCCTCCCCCATTTGTGCACTCTCTCTCTCAAAATAAATAAATGAGGGTGCCTGGGTGGCTCAGCAGGTTAAGCTTCCAGCTTCGGTTCACGTCATAGTCTCACGGTTCATGATTTCAAGCCCCACATAGGGGTCTCTGTTGTCAGCACAGAGCCTGCTTTGGATCTTCTGTACCCCTGTCTCTCTGCCCCTTCCCCACTTGTTCTCTCTTTGTCCCTCTCAAAATAAGTAAATAAGCTTTAAATAAATAAACTTTTTAAAAAAACCTAAAAAAAAATACCTTCCTGAATCTATAACTGCCTCTCTTTTGTTCAGGACCTCATTCCTCCCTTGAGACAATTCCAACAGCCTTCTAAGCTTGTCTCCCTTCCTTTGATCTTTCCCCTACCCACTCTATTCTTCACAATGTAAACAGGTGTCTAAAACACAGCTCACTTTCCCCTTTAAAATTCCTCAGTAGATAACAATTATATCTCATGGTTTGGCATGCAAGGCCCTTTTGTGCTCTGACCCCTGCCTACCTATCCAACTTCGTCTTCTATCAATTCCTCATTCCATACCTTTAGTTCAGCTATACAATTTAACGTTTGTTTGTTTCTTTTAAGTAATCTCTACACCCAACGTGGGACTCAAACTCAGGACCCTGAGATCAAGAGTTGCACGCTCCCCCAAATGAGCCTGCCAGGTGCCTCTCAGCTATACAATCCATTCTCAGTGACAAGAACGGGCCATGCTGCTTTACGACAGCATGCCTGGGTAATTTAATATCTTCCTGAAATGCCCTTCCTGACCTTGTGTACTTAGTAAATGCTTACCCACTCTCTATCTCCATTTAATTACCTTCTCTGTGAGGATGTCTCTAATCTCATTCTCCATTGTTACACTTTATCACATTTTCTACATTTATGTTCCTCCTACTACTACATTTTCTTTCTTCCTTTACAGCAAAAGCTGTGTCCTATTCATATTTTTATTCCTAATGTGCTTTTTTTCTCAATTCCCCCACTTGTGTTCTCTCTCTCAAAAATAAATAAACATTAAAAAAATTAAAAAATATAAAGTGTTGCCCTCATGCAAACCAAGAAACAGACTCTTTTATAAAACTGTTTATTTCTTGAGAGAGACAGAATGTGAGCAGGGGAGGGGCAGAGAGAGAGAGAGAGAGAGAGAGACAGACAAAATCCGAAGCAGGCTCCAGGCTCTGAGCTGTCAGCACAGAGCCTGACACAGGGCTCAAAATCACAAACTGTGAGATCATGACCTGAGCTGAAGTCGGACGTTTAACTGACTGAGCCACCCAGGTGCCCAAGAAATGGACTCTTAATTATAGAGAACTGATGGTTACCAGAGGGGAGGGGGTGGGGGGATGGGTTAAACAGGTCATGCAGATTAAGTAGGGCACTTGTGATGAGCACTGGATATTGCATGGAAGTGTTAATCACTACACTGTATACCCCAAACTAATATTACACTGTATGTTAAGTAACTGGGATTTAAATAAAAACTTAAAAAATAAGTATTGTTAATTCCCAGGTCCCACCCCCAGTTACTGAATCAGGATCTTTGGAGGTGGGCCCCAAAGATTTTCAACCATCCCTCTACGTGGTACTTTTATTCACTAGACTTTGAAAACCCCTGTCCTATGTTATGAGCCCCCACGGTGACAGAGTTTTCAAGGTGAAGAGTAGTTCTCATTAATCTTTGGATCTTATTGATCTTAAAATCTCATGCTATAATAGAGAACAGAACACGAAAGGGATTATTTCCAGCCATGGCGATCAGAAAAGGTAGCAATAGGAGATGAGACTATTCTGGCCCTTGTCAAATAGGTAGGTTTTCAGTAGATGATGGGAAACATTGCAGGCACAGAGACCAGCAGAGGCAAGGAAGAGCAGCTAAAAAGGTCTATAGTCTCAATACATATGCACTTCCTCTTAAAAATATTCTAAACATATTGAATGTAAAACTTCCCTTTTGTACTTCTGTGTCTTCATATTTTCTGTTCCCTCTGCCTAGAATACTAATATTCTTCTATTCTACTAGGTAAACCTGTCCTCATTTTGGAATATCCTTCTAAAGTGTTGCCCTTGCCTGGGTGGCTCAGTCACTTAAGCATCAGACTTCAGCTGAGGTCATGAACTCATGGTTTGTGGGTTCGAGCCATACATCGGGCTCTCTGCTGTCATCACGGAGCCTGCTTCAGATCCTCTGTTCCCCTCTCTCTCTGCCCCTCCCCTGCTCATGCTCTCTCAAAATAAACAAAAAATTTAAAAAATAAAAAGCTTCTGCACAGTGAAACAATCAACGAAACTAAAAGGCAAGCTATGGAATGGGAGAAGATATTTGCAAATGATATATCCAATAAAGTGTTAGCATCCAAAATATATAAAGAGCTTATACTACTCAACACCCAAAATCCAAATAATCCGATTAAAAAATGGGCAGAAGACATGAACAGATATTTTTCTAAAGAAGACATACAGATGACCAACAGACACATGAAAAGATGCTCATCATCATTTATAATTCACTTATAATCAGGGAAATGCAAATCAAAACTACAATGAGCTATCAGGGCACCTGGCTGGCTCAGTCAGTGGAGCATGCAACTCTTGATCTTGGGGTTGTGAGTTTGAGTCCTACATTGCATATGGAGATTACTTAAAAAATAAAATCTTAAAAAAAAACTACAATGAGCTATCACTCACACATGTCAAAATGGCTAAAATCGACAGCATAAGAATCAATAGGTGTTGGCAAGGATGTAGAAAAAGGGGAACCGTCTTGCACTGTTGGTGGGAATGCAAACTGGTACAGCCACTCTGGAAAACAGTATGGAGGTTCCTCAATAAGTTAAAAACTGAACTACCCTATCTAGCAATTGCACTACTAGGTATTTACCCGAAGAGTACAAAATTACAAATTCAAAGTGATACATGCACCTCGATGTTTATAACGGCATTATCTATAATAGCGAAATTATGGAAACAGCCCAAGTGTCCATTGACAGATAAAGCATACAGAAGAGGTGATACACACACACACACACACACACACACACACACACACGACTATTACCCATCAAAAATAATGAAATCTTGCCACTTGCAATGATGTGGATGGAGCTAGAGAGTATTATGCTAAGCGAAATAAGTCAGTCAGAGAAAGAAAAATATGACATGATTTCACTGATATGTGAAATTTAACAAACAAAACAAATGAACATAGGGGAAAAAAGGGAGAGAGAGGCAACCCAAGAAACAGGCTCTTAACTATAGAGAAAAAAACTGATGGTTACCAGAGGGGAGATGGGGGGATGGGTGAAACAGGTGACAGGGATTAAGGAGTGCACTTGTGATGAGCACTGGGTGGCTAAAATTTTTGTTAAATATTAAAATGGATCTTGAAAAAAAGGGTAAAGCCATGGGTATAAATGAGCTTTCTCACAGAGAATGTGTAAATAAGACCAAAAAAAAAAAGAATCAAGGATTGAAATCTCCTTTCTGGGGTATTCCTTAACCCATCCTCTAAACATTCTTTTGGGAACCAACCTTAGCCCATTCCTCTTGTTATAATCACCCTAAGCAACTCATATTTCCCATGCTTTTAACAATTACGTAAGTGCTGATAGGTAGTTGTTTTTTTTTTTTTTGTTTTTTTTTGTTTTTTTTTTTTTTTTTTGAGAGGGAGAGACAGACAGTGTGAGCTGGGGAGGGTCTGAAAGGGAGACACAGAATCCGAAGTAGGCTCCAGGCTCCGAGCTGAAGCACAGAGCCCGATGTGGGGCTCGAACTCATGAACTGTGAGATCATGACCTGAGCCAAAGTTGGATGCCTAACTGACTGAATCACCCAGGTACCCCAGTGCTGAGAGTTTTTAAATCTCGACTTCCTACCTTCGTCTCTCCTCTCAACTTCAAAATCTCATATCCTATTGCCTGACTAATGCCTCTTGTTGAATACTCCTAAACATGTCAAAAACTGAACTTATTATCACCCGGACCACCAAGCCTGTTCGTTCTATGTTCCTCATCTCAGTTGGTGGTACAATTTTCCTCCTAGGTGAAGCCAGAAACCTGAAAGTCACCCTCTTACTCAACAGTGCTGCTAGCAACATACACATCTTACTCCTCACTAGGGTTTCACTTTTCTTTTAAGTAATCTCTATGTCCAACGTGGGGCTTGAACTCATGACCCCAAGAACAAGAGTCATATGCTCTACTGAGTGAGCCAGCCAGGTGTCCCTCTCATTAGCTATTATTCTACTCTTCTGAAGATCTTGAATGCATCCTCTCCAACCCTCCAACTGCCCTAGTTCAGGCCCTCATCATCTTGTACATGGTATAACAATTGTATCCTCACCAGTCTCCTAGCCTTGGATCTTGGCCAAGGCTCTTCACTCCCCCCACCACAATTATCTGTTTAAGATGAAATTCTGACTATTATCTTTTCTTATAGTCTCCTTAGAGCCCTACTGGACTCTTCTCCAATGACCACAGCACTGATAGGGGTTAGCAGTTGCCAGTAGTCCTAGCCACTCACCACTTGTTACTTCTCAGTGCTGTCCAAAGTTCATCAAAGTCAGAGAACTAACGACCAATACTGACCTACCTTGGGTCTCCCTTGCTAGAGTAGGAGAGGTAGAAGACATCTTGCAGTGTGTTGAGAAGAAAACTAGTGGAAGGTGAGAAAGGGCAGACTCAGATACCCAGTGTCAATGTTGTTGTTTTTTTTTTAAAGTAATCTCTACATCCAGTGTGGGACTCGAACTCATGACCCTATGATCAAGAATCACATGCTCAGTCACTGACTGAGCCAGCCAGGTGCCTCAGTATCAATGTTTTGACATTTATCCAAAAATTGAGTGAAAGGAAAGAGGAAAATTATAGTTTGAGAAGAAGTAGAACATTGTTTTTGAATTAAGGATTTGAATATATTTGTAGAGAGGGAAGAAGAAAGCAATGAAGAGGAAGAGAATAAAAATACAAGAGAGATGATGATATCTGATGGAGTAAGATATGGAGAAACAGGGAGGGGATCATCAAGAGCTAAGATAGACAGTGCTTTTCTGTATTTATTATATTATTTAACTTTCCATAATAAGTGTGTAACATTTTTGTAAAACCAGCAAGTTAATTACTTTAAATTAAAAAAAAAAAAAACAGGTGGAAGCATTAGCTTTAGACAAGAAGGCCTGAGTCTAAAGAGAAGGAGGGAAAGATGAGTGCTACCACTAGTCAGCTTGGAGGTAAAGAGAGGAAATTTCTCATCTGATGATTAGTATGTTCTCTGAAGCAGAAGACAGGCTCATGAAAGAATAAGGCCACAATGGAGGGCTTAAGAAGAATAGCAAATTCTTGGGGCACCTGGGTGGCTTAGTCTGTTAGGTGACCGACTCTGGATCTTGGCTCAGGTCACGATCTCACAGTTTGTGACTTCGAGCCCCACATCGGGCTCTGTGCTGACAGCTCAGAGCCTGCTTGGGATTCTCACTCTCCCTCTCTCTCTGCCCCTCCCCTGTTCTCTCTCTCTCTCAAATAAATAAACTTAAAAAAAGAAGGACAAATTCTTAGAAGAGGTAGACAGGAGAGTGAGAAAGGGTTGACAACAGAAAAGTACAAGGCTGCAGAACAGTATGGCAAACCCAACTGAATCTGGGAACACTAATTGTGCTCCTATATGGACTACTGTATGGACTATGATCCATACTATGATCCATAGTAGGACTATGATATTTACTACAGCAATGCTGGGCATGTTGGAAGTATAAGGGCAAAAGCACATGGCTGACTTTATTTTAAATGATTTTTTTAAACGTTTATTTATTTTTGAGACAGAGAGAGACAGAGCATGAACGGGGAGGGTCAGAGGGAGGGAGATACAGAATCTGAAACAGGCTCCAGGCTCTGAGCTGTCAGCACAGAGCCCGACGTGGGGCTCGAACTCACAGACCGCGAGATCATGACCTGAGCTGAAGTCGGCCGCTTAACCGACTGAACCACCCAGGCGCCCCAGAACATGGCTGACTTTACTCAAGACTGGGAATAAGTTGAGCTTGTACTAGGAAATTTAATTTTAATACAAAATATATTTTTTATCCCCCCCATTAGCTATATTTCATTGACCTTTCTATTCCCTAAAGTTTTGTACATATTACATTTTCAAATATTTTAGAAGGACCCTTGCTAGATGGTTTTCACCCAAGAAGAAAAAAGTATACTAGGTACTGCCCTATATTCCAAAATCCAGCTCTTAAGAATGGTTCCTTTATAGGTAGCAGCTTCACCTGTCCAATTTATTTCTTTTTTTATTAAGTTTACTTATATATTTTGAGAGAGAGAGAGAGCAAGCAGGGGATGGGCAGAGATAGAGAGAGAGAGAATCCTAAGCAGGCTCTGCACCGTCAGCATGGAGTCTGATGTGGGGCTCGAACTCACGAACTGTGAGACCATGACCTGAGTCAAAATCAAGAGTCGGACGCTTAAGCGACTGAGCCACCTAGATGCCCCACAACAACTTTTTACCCCCACAACAACTTCTTGTAATAACTCTGATAAATACATTCTTCAAATGAAGTGATCTGGCCTTAATATAGTATGTTACTTTCTCAGGTCATTTTGGAAGAAACAAAAAGATCTGTAATTTCCTGCCTATGTGCTTCGCCCAAATCATCAATTTTCCCAAACTGTTCTTAGTATTAGTTTTAGGTGCTACCAACTACTACTAAAACCCTCTGGTGTCCATTAAACACACTTTGCAACAAGTCACTATGCTAGCCAAAAGGGGTCTTGGAAGATAAGGAGCTGGGGAAATTTGAAACAAGTTTTCTAAGCTAAGGGTTTTTTTTTAAGTTTATTTATTTACTTTGAGAAAGAGAAAGAGAGCAGGGGAGGGGCAGAGAGAGAGAGAGAATCCCAAGCACACTCTATGTTGTCAGCACGGAGCCTGACATGGGGCTTGATCTCACAAACCATGAGATCATGACCTGAGCCAAAATCAAGACTCAGATTCTTAACTAACTGAGCCACCCAGGTGCCCCTCTAAGCTAAGGCTTTTTTTTTTTAATGTTTATTTATTCTTGAGAGAGAGAGAGAGAGAGAGAGAGAGAGGCAGAGTGTGAGTGGGGGAGGGGCAGAGAGAGCTGGAGACAGACTCCAAAGCAGGCTCCAGGCTCCGAGCTGTCAGCACAGAGCCCGACTCAGGGCTCGAACTCATGAGCCATGAGATCATAACCTGAGCCGAAGTCAGACGATTAACTGACTGAGCCACCCAGGTACCCCTAAGCTAAGGCTTTTTAATCTTAGTTTCAACTTACCTTAATACTCCTTCTAAGAAGAGGAAGGTTCTTTTCTTTTCTTTTTTTAAGTTTATTTATTTATTTTGAGAGAGAGTGCACACACACGTGCCCCTGTGCAGGCAGGGGTGGGGCAGAGCGGAGAGGGAGAGAGAGAATCCCAAGCAAGCTCCATGTCATCAGTGCAGAACCCCAAGCAGGGCTCAATATCATGAACCATGAGATCATGACCTGAGCCAAAATCCAGAGTCAGATGCTCAACAAACTAAGCCACCTAGGTGGTCTGGAAGGTTTTCTTCTTCTTTTTTTTTTTAATGTTTATTATTTATTTTTGAGAGAGAGACAGAGAGAGCATGAGTGGGGGGAGGGTTAGAAAGAGAGGGAGACACAGAATCCAAAGCAGGCTCTAGGCTCCAAGCTGTCAGCACAGAGCATGACAGGGGGCTTGAACCCGGAACCATGAGATCATGACCTGAGCGATGCCCAACCGACTGAGCCATCCAGGTGCCCCTAGGAAGGTTGTTTTCTAAATCCTAATTAAATACAGAGAAATTCATGGGATATCAAGCCACCTGGAAGGCTGCACATTAGATGTATCCTTCATTAGATACAACAACTACAAAAATAATTAAAGAAATTAAAGTGTTACATTAGAAAATATTCACTTAATACAAAACAAAGCAGTAAAGGAGGACTGGAGAAACAAAAGAAAGAAAAAAAAAGAGATGAACCATACAGAAAACAAAACTAAAATGGCAGATATAATCAACTATATCAGTAATATTAAATGTGAATGAATTAGAGAATACAATCAAAAGGCAGTTATTGTCAAATGGATTAAAAAATAAGATCCAACTATATGCTATCTGCAGGAGAAACACTAGTTTGTGTTTATTTATTTTTTGAGAGAGAGAGAGAGAGAGGGAGAGGGAGAGAGAGACGGCCTGTGAAGGGGGATGGGCAGAGAGAGAGGGAGACAGAATCCAAAGCAGACGCCAGGCTCTGAGCTGTCAGCACAGAGTCTGATGCAGGGCTCCAACTCACGATCTGAAAGATCATGATCTGAGCCAAAGTCAGACACTTAATCGACTGAGTGCCCTAGGCGCCCCAAAGAGAAACATTAGTTTAAAGATACAAACAGGCTGGAAGTAAAAAGATCAAAAACTACATACTGCACAAACAGCAACCATAAGAAAGCTGGAACTGCTAGACTAATACTGGACAAAATGGACTTTAAGAATAAAATGTTATGGGGCACCTGGGTAGCTCAGTCGGTTAAGTGTCCAACTTTGGCTCAGGTCATGATCTCACGGTTCCTGATTTCGAGCCCCACCGTTGGGCTCTCTGCTGGTAGCACAGAGCCTGCTTTGGATCCTCTGTCCCCCCTCTCTATCTCTCTCCCCCCTAAAATAAACATTAAAAAAGAATAGAATGTTACTAGACATAAAGAGGGATATTTTATAATAAAGCTATCAAGAATATATAACAATTAAAATATATACACACCTAACAAAAGAACCCCAAAATATGTGAAGCAGAAACTGACAGAATTAAAGGGAGAAATACACATTTCAACAATAATAGTTGGAGACTTCAATATCCCACTTTTTTTTAGTTTATTTATTTATTTGTGTGTGTGTGTGTGTGTGTGTGTGTGAGAGAGAGAGAGAGAGAGAGAGAGAGAGAGAGACAGGGAGAGAGAGACAGAGAGAGAACAAGCAGGGGAGGGGCAGAGAGAGGGAAACACAGAATCCGAAGCAGGCTCCAGGCTCCGAGCTGTCAGTGCAGAGCTCCACACAGGGCTTGAACTCGCAAACCGGGAGATCATGACCCAAGCAGAAGTCGGACACTTGACCAACTGAGCCACCCAGGCACCCCCAATATCCTACTTTTAATAATGGATAGAAAAACAGTACAGAAGATTAACAAAAGAAACTGAAGACTTAAACAATACTATATACAAATTAGACCAAACATACGTCCATAGAACACCACTTTTGGGGAGCCTGGGTAGCTTAGTCTGTTAAGCATCTGACTCTTGATTTCAGCTCAGGTCATGATCTCAGGTTCGTGGGATTGAGCTCTGGATTGGACTCTGTGCTGACAACGCAGAGTGTGCTTGGGATTCTCTCTCTCTCTCCCTCTCTCGCTGCCCCTCTCTCCCTCCCTCACGCATGCATATGTGCTCTCTCTCTCTCAAAAATAAACATTAAGAAATAAAATAAGAGGGGCGCCTGGGTGGCTCAGTCAGTTAAGCGTCGGACTTCAGCTCAGGTCACGATCTCTCAGTCCATGGGTTCGAGCCCCGCGTCGGGCTCTGGGCTGACGGCTCAGAGCCTGGAGCCTGCTTCCGATTCTGTGTCTCCCTCTCTCTCTGACCCTCCCCCGTTCATGCTGTCTCTCCCTGTCTCAAAAATAAATAAACGTTAAAAAAAATTTTAAAAAAATAAAATAAGATAAAATAGATACTAGAAAAACAATAGAGAAAAATCAAAAGTCAATTCTTTGAGATCAACAAAACTGTCAAACCTTTAGCTGGACTGATGTGGAAAAAAGGAAAAAAGCCTTGGGGCGCCTGGGTGGCGCAGTCGGTTAAGCGTCCGACTTCAGCCAGGTCACGATCTCGCCGTCCTTGAGTTCGAGCCCCGCGTCGGGCTCTGGGCTGATGGCTCAGAGCCTGGAGCCTGTTTCCGATTCTGTGTCTCCCTCTCTCTCTGACCCTCCCCCGTTCATGCTCTGTCTCTCTCTGTCCCAAAAATAAATAAATGTTGAAAAAAAAATTTTTTTTTAAAAAAGGAAAAAAGCCTCAAACTACTAAAATTGGGAATGAAAGTAGGGAATCACTACTCACATTAGAAATATAAGAAAGATTATTAGGCAGTACTATGAACAACTGTATGTCAACAAATTAGATAACCTAGATGAAATGGACAAATCTCTAGAAATATACATAATAACTAAAATGACTCAAGAAGAATAAAAAATCTGAATACATCTAAGTAAGTAAAAAGATTGAAGTATTACTCAAAACATTTCCTATAAAGGAAAGCCCAGACACAGATGGCTTCACTAGGGAATTGTACCAAACACTTATGAGTTAATACCAATTCTTCACAAACTCTTCCAAAAAAATAAAAATAAAAGAAGGAACACTTCCCAACTCACCCTATGAGGTTAGTATTACCCTGATACTAAGATCAAAGACGTTTCTGGAAATGAAAATTACAGACCAGAATCTCTCATGAATACACACACACACACACACACACACACACACACACACACACACTAAAAAGGATTATAGACCACAACCAAATAAGATTTATCCCAAAGATGCAATGTTGATTTAACATCCAAAAATCAGTTAGTGTAAAATACCATATCAATAGAATAAAGAACAAAAACCACATAATCATCTCAATAGACACAGAAAACTGACGAAACCTCTTTATAATAAAACATTCAATAAAGTAGGAGCAAAAGGAACTTCCTCAGCTTGGTAAAGGGCATGTATGAAAAACCAACAGCTAACATGACGTTTCATGGTGAAAGAATGAAGGTTTTTCCCTAAGTTCAGGAGCAAGACAAATATGTCTACTGTTGCCACTTGTATTCAACATTGTACTGGAGGATCTAGCCAGGGCAATTAGACAAGAAAAAGAAATCCAAGGCATCCAGACTGTAAAAAAAGTAAAAATATCTCTGTTTATAGATGACATTGTCTTATATGTAGAAAATCCTGAGAAATCCACTAAAAAGCAATTAGAACTAATAAGTGAATTTAGCAGGGTTGCATAATATGAGATACATAAGTGTCTTTCTATACACTTATACACTTGCAAAGAACAACCCAAAAATGAAATTAAGGAAACAATTCCATTAACAATAGAATTAAAAAGAATAAAACAATTATGAATATATTTCCGAGGAAGTACAAAACTTATACTCTGGAAACTATAAAACATCGCTAGGGGCGCCTGGGTGGCGTAGTCGGTTAAGCGTCCGACTTCAGCCAGGTCACGATCTCGCGGTCCGTGAGTTCGAGCCCCGCGTCAGGCTCTGGGCTGATGGCTCAGAGCCTGGAGCCTGTTTCCGATTCTGTGTCTCCCTCTCTCTCTGCCCCTCCCCCGTTCATGCTCTGTCTCTCTCTGTCCCAAAAATAAATAAACGTTGAAAAAAAAATTTAAAACAAAAACAAAAACAAAAACAAAAAAAACATTGCTAAAAGAACTGGAATAAGACCTAAATAAATGGAAAGGCATCCCATTTCAGGGATTATCAGATATAACATTGTTAAAATGTGAATATCCCCACAATTGATCTGCAGATTCAATGCAATCTCCCTCAAAATTCTGGGGGTTTTTTGCAGAAATTTATAAACTGAACCTAAAATTCATATGGAAATTCAAGGTACCCAGGAGAGCCACATGCAAAAGATGAAATTGGATCCTTACCTCACATCATAGACAAAATTAACTCAAAATGGATCAAATACCTAAAGGTAACATAAACGTAAATCTTCATTACCTTGGATTGGGCAATGAATACTTAGGTATGACACCAAAACACAAGTAACCAAAAAAAAAAAAAAAACAAAAAACAAAAACAAAAACAAAACAGATATGCTGCACTTAACCAAAATTTAAAACTCTGGTGCTTCAAAGGACATATCAAGAGAGTAAAAAGATTCTCCCTCTTCATCCCAGGAGGATAAGAAATGAAATACCCAATATAAACAGAGACTTAGCTTAAACAAGGAGGAGAAAGAAGTCGTAGCTATAGACTGCATCTAAATTATTTTCTTATAGTTTTTAAGCCCAAAACAACTAGGATTATGAAGTTTTCTCTAAATGCAATCAGCTTATCTAACTTTATCCTTGAATGTAATCTCACATGCCTAAATTTTAGAATGCTCAGAGAAAATATACAACATATCAGAGACACTACTTTACTTGTGAGAATAACTGCTTTGGGAAAGCAGTGCACAGGTGCCTCAGTGGGTTAAGCATCTGACTCTTGGTTTTGGCTCAGGTCATGATCTCATGGTTCGTGAGTTCGAGCCCTGCATTGGGCTCTGTGCTGATGGCACAGGGCCTGCCTGGGATTCTCTCTCTCTGCCCCTCCCTTGCTCTTTCTCTCTCTCAAAATAGATAAATAAACTTTATGGAAAAGTTTTTAAAATTAAAAAAAATATAAAAAGAGGGGCGCCTGGGTGGCTCAGTTAGTTAAGCGTCCAACTTTGGCTCAGGTCATGATCTAATGGTCTGTGAGTTCGAGCCGCACATCGGGCTCTGTACTGACAGCTAAGAGCCGGGAACCTGCTTCGGATTCTGTGTCTCCCTCTCTCTCTGACCCTCCCCCATTCATGCTCTGTCTCTCTCTGTCTCAAAAATAAATAAACATTAAAAATAAAAAATAAAAAGACAATTCAGCAGGTAAACTATGTTTTAAAGCATAAAAATTTACTTAGGGAGAATTCAGAAGATGATTTATTTAAACAGTAAGTTGTATTTTACTCTCCCTGCTTTCAAGAGTCAAAATGTGAGAGGTGTTAGAACCTCCCCATTCTAAATTAGTGACCACACCATGTGTCCTGAATCTTGGCTCCCTAACCCAAGGACTTCAATGACTTTTATGTCACAGAACCTAAAAAAAGAAGTTATCAAACACATGCAAGACAAAAATCCCCCAGTTAGTGCCATCAGATCTTGTTTGAGAGATGACAGCTTATCAAAAGGTCTTCGTAGAGAAAGTGGTTCAAAGATATGGGGAAAAATAACTCAAATTTGGAGGATAAGGTTGAGCTTCTCCAGGACAATGAGGAAAGAAGGTACTAAACTTTCAGGGAGAAATAGAAAAAAAAGAGAGAGACAACTCACAGAACGAGAGAAAATATTTGCATGCGAATTATATATATATATACACACACACACACACACACACACACATATATATGTATATATAGATATAGATATAAAATCAACACATATAGGGGCGCCTGGGTGGCGCAGTCGGTTGAGCGTCCGACTTCAGCCAGGTCACGATCTCGCGGTCTGTGAGTTCGAGCCCCGCGTCGGGCTCTGGGCTGATGGCTCAGAGCCTGGAGCCTGTTTCCGATTCTGTGTCTCCCTCTCTCTCTGCCCCTCCCCCGTTCATGCTCTGTCTCTCTCTGTCCCAAAAATAAATAAACGTTGAAAAAAAATTTTTAAATCAACATATATATAAAATGAACATATATAAAAATCAACGTATATATAATCAACACATGCATACATATATATAAAATCAACATATATATATATATATATATGTGTATATATATATGTTAAGGGGCTAGTATATAAATTCTTACAACTTGATAATAAGATAAATAGTCCAATTAAAAAATTGTCAAAGGAGACTTCCAATATCCAGTCTGGCATATAAGGAGTTTAGAAGTCACCATTCTGTCCTAACAAGTAAAAAGCTTAATAAACTGAAAAATCAACAACTCTTCCTGGATCTGTCAGAAAAGTAAGGTCACAAGGCTAACCATTGCCCCCAAAATTGGAGAGGTAGGCAGACACAGAGAATTATAACTTGCCACAACAGAAACCCATGAACAGAAACTTCTGTAGGAACCAGTACTGGCATAGAAAAATCTGAACTATACGTGGGTTCAAGCCCCACATCAGGCTCACTGCTGTCAGTGCAGAGCCCACTTTGGATCCTCTGTCCCCTCTCTCTCTCTAACCCTCCCCTCATCTCTCTCTCTCAAAAATAAATGAACATTAAAAAATAGAAGAAAAATCTGAACTATAATTGATGAAATGCTGGAGGCTCAGAGTGGACAAGCCTGAGAGATTAAAAAATCCAGGGAGACCCAGTCATGGAGGATCCCCATAATTGTGTGAGTTTTACCTCCAGATTCTCATAGGGCATACTAATAAAAAAATCTCCTCAGGATTCTAGCAAGAGGAGAGGAATGTAATCATTTAAAAATATGCCATGTCATTCTGTTCTACCTAACAAGACCGGCCTTGAAAAGAAACTACTTTATGACAGCCTAACCTATTGGGGTTTTATCAGAGCATAACCAACATGGGGTAAGGGAAATACCCAACTCCTGACCCCTCTAGCCACCCTGTATCACCTAAGGGGTAGAAGGAAAAAATTGAGAGACACAAGTTCACAGCCCAGGGGCACAGGCTACTAAAAAACTGAGACCTCATCATAGGATGATAAAATGCTTACCCTCCTGCCACACTTTGCCAGTATATTACTACAGGCCTATTTACCAAAGTTCCTTTCATCTAGCACATCATGTCTGGTTTCCACCAAAAATTACAAGGCATACCAAAAGGCAAAGAACACAGTTTGAAGAGACAGAGCAAACATCAGAACCAGACTCAGATGTTGAAATGATCAGAACATAAACTTAAAACAATTATGATTAATATGCCAAGGGCATAACATGCAAGATAACATGCAAGAAGAGATGAGTAATGTTTTTTTTAGAAAATTTTTTAATGTTTATTTATTTTGAGAGAGAGAGAGAGAAAGCACGAGTAGGGGCGGGGCAGAGAGAAAGGGAAAGAGAGAAAGGATCCTAAGTGGGCTCTGAGCTGTCAGCATAGAGCCCGACGCAGGGCTCAAATTCACAAACTGTGAGATCATGACCTGAGCCAAAATCAAGAGTCAGACACTTCACTGACTGACCCACCCAGGCACCCCAAGAAAAGATGAGTAATTTTAGTAGAGAGATGGAAATTCTAAAAAAGAATCAAAAAGTATTGCTAGAGATCAAAAATACAATAACGAAAATTAAGAATGCCTTTGACAGGCTCATTAGTAGACTGGACGTGAATCTCTGAGCTTGAAACTAACTCAATAGAAACATCGAGAAATGAGGGACGCTTGGGTTGCTCAGTCAGTTAACCATCCAACTTCGGCTCAGGTCATGATCTCACAGTTCGTGGGTTCGAGCCCCCCGTCAGGCTCTGTGCTGACAGCTTAGAGCCTAGTGCCTGCTTCAGATTCTGTGTCTCCCTCTTTCTTTGCTCCTCCCCCATTCATGTTCTGTCTCTCTTTGTCTCTTAAAAATAAATAAATAAATAAAAAGTTAAAAAAAAAAAAAAAAAAAAAACCTCCAGAAATGAAAAACAAAGTGAAAAAGACTTTCTTAAGAAAAGGGGACAAAAAATCTAAGAACTGTGGGTAAACAAAAAAGGTATAATGTATACATGATGGGAATACCAGGAAAAGAAAGAGGAAGAGGAATAGAAGAAATTTTTCTTATTCTTAAGTAATCTAACAGTTTGCTCAAAATAATAACAGCAACAATGTATTCAATTATGTGTGTGTGTGTGTGTGTGTGTATGTGTGTGCGTGTACGTCTGTATGCTTAACATAGGTGAAATGAATGACAGCAATGATACAAAGGATGGGAGGGAAGAATTAAGATTATTTTGTTATTATAAGGTATGCACATTACCTGTGAGGTGATATAGTGTTGTTATTTTGTTATTTGAAAAGTGGACTTGGATTAGCTGTAAATGTATATGGAAAACTCTAGGGCAATCACTAAAAAAAGGTTAAAAAAAGAAATATAATCGATATACTAAGAACAGAGACAAAATGGAATCATATAAAATGCTCAATTAAAACCACAAAAGGCAGGGACGACTGGGTGGCTCAGTTGGTTAAACATCGGACTTCAGCTCAGGTCATGATCTTGCAGTTCATGAGTTTGAGCCCCGCGTCGGGCTCTGTGCTGACAGCTCAGAGCCTGGAGCCTGCTTCAGATTCTGTGTCTCCCTCTCTCTCTGCCCCACCCACGCTTGCACTCAGTCTCTCTACCTCTCAAAAATAAATAAACATTTAAAAATTTAAAAAAAAAACACAAAAGGCAGAAAAAGAGTAGAAGAAAATGTAGAAAAAAAAATGACAAGGATAACAAAGAAAACACTAACAAAAGTGGTAAACATTATCACTTGAATGTTAATGGTCTAAATGTACCAATTACAAGAGACTGTCTGAGTGGATCAAAAAACAAGATCCAGCTATATGTTGCTTACAAGAAACCCACCTTAAACATAAAGACATATAGATTAAAAGTAAATAGGTAGAGGAAAATATTCCATGCTAGCACTAATCAAAAGAAATCAGGAGTAGCTACATTAATTTCATACAGAACAGACTTCAAAACAAGGAAAGTTATCAGGGATAAAAAAGAGCATTGCATAATGATACAAGGGTCATTTCTCCTAAGAAGATAGTAACAATCTTTAATGAGTATGCACCCAACAACAGAGCATTAAATTATGTGAAGCAAAAGCTAATAAAATTTCAAAGAAATAGATGAATTAAGTGTCTTAATTAGAAACTTCAATACCCCTCTGTCAGAAATGGACAGATCCAGCAGTCAAAAAATCAATAAGGATATAGTTGAACTCAACAGCACCAACAATAAACTTGATATAATTGACATTGGTAGACTACTTCACCTAGCAACAGCAGATTACAAGTTCTTCTCAAGTTCACATGGAACATTCACCAGGACAGATCACATTCTGAGCCATAAAACACACCTTAACAATTTAAAAAAAAATTTAATGTTTACTTATTTTTGAGAGAGAGAGCACAAGTGAAGGAGGGGCAGAGAGAGAGACACAGAATCTGAAACAGGCTCCAGGTTCTGAGATGTCAGCACAGAGCCTGACACGGGGCTTGAACTCACGAACCATGAGATCATGACCTGAGCCAAAGTTGGATGCTTAACGGACTAACCACCCAGGCGACCCACCTTAACAATTTAAAGAACAGAATTTAAAGGAATAGGATTCATACAATTTCTGTCT
Organism: Felis catus; assembly: GCF_018350175.1. Taxonomy (NCBI): domain Eukaryota; kingdom Metazoa; phylum Chordata; class Mammalia; order Carnivora; family Felidae; genus Felis; species Felis catus. The sequence goes on from NC_058386.1 coordinate 57,960,955, forward strand.
ATGTATGTCATACAATTTCTATATGTATGTCATTATACATTTGTCACCATCCACAGAATGCACAACACCAAGAGTGAACCCTAAAAGTAAACTATGGATTTTGGATGATACCGGTGTGTCTATGTAGGCTCCTCGATTGTAACAAATGTGCCACTCTGGTGCAGGGTGTTGATCTGTGAGGGAGGCTGGGGTAAGGGGTCAGGGGTATATGGGAACTCTCTGTACTTTCAGCTCGATTTTAACATGAACCTAAAACTGCTCTAAAAATAAAGCCCACTTAGGGGGAAAAAAATGAAAATCAGAGATGCTTCAAACAGAATGTGAAATAACAACCTGTACCTTTAACAAAAATCCTGTACCTTTAAACTTTCTCTTCCATGGCTCCTTTTTCGGCCTTTTATGTGTCCATAAAAAGCACAGTCCATGTCCTCCTTTGCTATAGACTGAGAGGCCGACCTCCTCCTCTTTAACTTGAACAGGTTGGCCAGAGACCCTCGTTAGAACCTCTGTGACACTTCAGCTCCAGGCATTCTTCTTCCCAGACAAGTGAGCTCATAAATCCAATCCAGAAGGTGATCTGCACTAACTATGGAGACTTACACTCTTACACTCTTACACTCTTACACTCTTACCATCTTCTGTGTTTTCAACCAGCATGCCCTGTCCACCTAACTTGTCCGCCATTTTGCCTTCCTCCTGAAAAGTTAAGATCCGAGTCAAACAAACACAAATATTAAAAAACACTGATGGTAAATCTATGTAAGAATGCTAATGTTAAAAGCACTATTCCGGAAAGAAAGTGTACGGGAGACCTAGTTCGTTACAAACTCAGGAAACAGGAAGTCAGCCACCTTTGAATTGGCCTAATTAGCACTCACTGTAGCCTGATCTCCAAGAGATTTTGACCCTGAAACTACTTGCCACAAGCCTCTCTGACAAGAAATAACTAATTGCATACCTACCTGTGAAGAATAATTCATCTCATTATTGAACATCCATCTTGCTAACTCTCCCTTCCACTGCCTGATAACAGTGACTATATATTGAGTTCTAAGTATGTGCCAGGCATCATGCTACACACTCTCTCTATATATTTTTTTCATTTAATTCTTACAATAACCATTTAAGTACCCTTAATCTATCTGATAGGTAAAGAAACTGAGGTTTGGAGAAGGTAAGTCACTTTCCCATGATCACACAGCTAGTAAGTAAGAGCCAGGATTCATTCTCTTAACTCTTAAACCATAAAGAAATCCTGGGGTGCCTGAGCGGCTCAGTCAGTTGAGCGAATGACTTCACTCAGGTCATGATCTCATGGTTCATGAGTTCGAGCCCCGCATCGGGTTCTGTGCTGACAGTGTGGAGCCTGGAGCCTGAAGCCTGCTTTGGATTCTGTGTCTCCCTTTCTCTCTGCCCCTTCCCTGCTCGCTCTCTGTCTTCTCTCTCTCTAAAAAATAAACGTTAAAAAAAAGAAAGAAAAAAATCATAAAGAAATCCTTAAAGAATGATTATCATCTCTATATAGCTAATATTCCATCGGAAAAAGACACTTCATTACAATTACATTTCTATCCATTTCAGCTTCAAAGCATACTTCCAAAAGCATACTTCCTTCCTATTTAACCTTGCCTTCACAGATATTTTTATTGCAGTTCAATCTAAGTTTCCTCATTCTTGAAGCCAAGCCAGGTCCCAAAACAGACTTAGTTCTCTCAGTGTTTATAAAATCTCATGAATACCACTCTACCAAACTTGTACATAACCCCCAGGGTCCTCTCCCCCTGTTTTTGCTTATGGCCCAGGCCTTAACTGATCCTGTAGGGCCTAAGATTCATATCTATATTTTTCCATATTACCTTTATTTGCTATTTTTCCTTGTTCTTTTCTAGAGAACAAGAAACTAGTCCATAGGGACTACTCACCTAGCTAGACCAGAACGACACAGGTTGTCTCATGAACTGGAATTCTGCCAGCCCAAGAGCTCAATATCCCAGGTCACAAGTGATGAAGAGGATTGTACAGGCAATAGCTCTTTTGTGATCTCTTTCCTGATGGCTGCTAGAATGACAAAAAAAAGAAAAAAGAAAGAAATATTACGTCTATGAGTAACCATTAACCTCTTTCATATTATTACAGAGTAGAAATCAATGTAATAAGGCCCCAGCATGATCATAAATAATTCTTATGCTGCTATCAACCAATACCAAATACACACTATTAATATAAAAACAGCTCTGCAGCTCCTTGCCAGCTAACCAACTCCCCTCCTCCAGCCCGTTGCTGGCAATTATGCACCTCAGCATCCAATTATTTCAATGTTCTTTCAGTTCATAACAAATGATAGCTAGAACTGAATATGTGCCAGATTACCATCACAGCAGTTAATCTTCTTAAGGTTTTCATAACTGGAGCTCTGATGTTTCCAATTCAGTCTCATTTTTGCTTTATGTTTTCTCTTCCCATATGCTTCTAGCTAAATATCTTACTCGGACATAGACACAATCATATCAAACAGAGTCAGGGCAATTGAGATCAAAACGCTCACACTAAGCAGATCCTACAGTCTCCTAAATACTGTGGGTTTCAGATGGTTCTGGAAAAGAACAGAAAAAGATTATTCCAAAAAATCAATACATTTTTTAACATTTATGCCTTATTGAGAGATACAGAGAGACTGAGCATGAGCAGGGGAGGGGCAGAGAGAGGGGGAGACACAGAATCTGAAGCAGGCTCCAGGCTCCAAGCTGTCAGCACATACCCTGATGCGGGACTTGAACTCACAAACCGTGAGATCATGACCTGAGCCAAAGTCGGACATCCAACAGACTGAGCCACCCAGGCGCCCCAAAATCAATACATTTTTAAAGCTCCACTCTTCAAATTACAAAAAGGCCAAAATTCATCACAGTCTACTAGACACATTCCTATCAAAATTATGATCCATAGTCAATTTCAATTCCAACGGTAGCATTAATAACTTACCAAATATATACCAATTTCCCACTTGTCACAGTCAAAATATTCCAAAGCTGTCAAATTGCTTCCTGGCTACGAATACCAATTCGAAAATTTCTCTAAGATCTAAGCAAAAGAACTTCAAAAAGTTGCCTTCGTATACCATCTAACTAATAAATATTTTAAACAATAATGATCCTAGTTATATTTTAATGTTTACTTATTTTTGACAGAGAGAGAGAGAGAGAGAGAGAGCATGAGCGAGGGAGGGACAGAGAGAGAGGGAGACACAGAATCTGAAGCAGGCTCCAGGCTCCGAGCTGTCAGCACAGAGCCCAACGCGGGGCTCAAAGTCACAGACTGCAAGATCATGACCTGAGCCGAAGTCGGATGCTCAACCGACTGAGCCACCCAGGCGTCCCAACCCTAGTTATATTTTAGATCCAAACTAATCACATAGATTCCAATATTACCTCCTATTATACCCCTAATTGCACCTTATGCTTAAACAAAAACAAATCAAAACTATACACCATTTCCTAAAACCTTCTTGCTTTTGGTCTTGTTCATCCATTGAGCCTCCACCCCCTCTTCTTAACTCTGTGTCCCAAATTCTACTGTTTCCTTTGCAGAGCTCTTAATCAGAGACTGCTCATTTTCCTTTACTCACCACTTCCTATAAGTCAAAATCAGGTTAGCATCTTCCTATGTCTTCTTTATTGGATCCCCAAAGTATGATTTCACCATCTTCCCTCAACAACCCTTCTTTCTTCCAAGTTCCTACTAGTCAATTTTATCACCCTTTCAATGTTAAATGTCAACTTCCAGGTCTCTCTTCCCCCACCTACATTTACTGAGGACTTTAATACTAACTGCTTTCCTTTCACTTTTTCATCTTGAAAGCCTTCATCATCCCCCCTGGATGATCTAACATTCAAATTTCACAGCTCCTTGACACATTCTATTCTAATTTCTTCATCTCAACCGTTTCAGTCATTTGTTTCTGTAGTGATACCTGGAATGATTCTACCCCTAACACCAAACACAAAGTCTACTCTCAGAACTACTTGATTTTCTACCTCTGCTACATCTTATACTCCTTAAATTTACCCTTCAACTTTTTCAAAGCCTTTAATTCATCAGCCCTCTTACCTATTCTTCAAGGCCACCATGTCCCTTTGAACTGCACTTAATTCTCTACGTAGGAAACATTCCAGGGACAGAAAGGCTTCAATAACCAGCACTCTCAATTGTCCTATTCCCTTGATTTTCCATCATACCCATTCTGCCAATCTCACAAACCAACTCAACTATTTACATTTTCCATTCCTATTTACAAATAACAAAGTACTAATGAGTAAAATCCTATACCCCCAACAACCACCAGTTTCCCCACCACCCAACTGACATTCCACTGCTGTCAGAATTATCTTTTAAAATATCAATTAGCGGGGGCGTCTGGGTGGCTCAGTCAGTTAAGCGTCAAACTTCGACTCAGGTCATGATCTCGCAGTTCGTCAGTTCGAGCCCCTCATCAGGCTCTGTGTTGACAGCTCAGAGCCTGAAGCCTGCTTTGAATTCTGTGTCTCCCTCTCTCTCTCTGCCCCTCCCCGACTCATGCGCGCACTCTCTCTCTCTCTCAAAAATAAATACACATTAAAAAATAAAATATCAATTAGGGGCGCCTGGATGGCTCAGTCAGGTAAGTGTCAGACTCTTGAGTTCAGCTCAGGTCATGATCTCACAGTTCACGAGTTTGAGCCCTGCTGATAGCAGGGAGCCTGCTTGGGATTCTATCTCCCTTTCTCTCTGTCCCTCCCACGTTTGCTAGCTCTCTCTCTCAAAATAAATAAAATTATAAAATAAGATATCAATTAGGCAGGACTTCAGGAATGGCAGAGTAAGGGGCTCAGCAAATCCTCTCCACATCAAAAACAATAATGTAACCATAAAAACTTGTCAAAAACAGCCGTTTCAGGACTCTGGAAATAGACAAAAACTAAACAATAAATTGAGAAATGTTCAAGAAAACCTATTGAACCTTGGGCAAGAACAGTGGGAATCTATGGTGTTTTTAGCCTGAGGCTGTTCACATCCCCGAGCCAACCCCCTTCCCAACTCCACGGGAGCTGATTTTACAAGGGCAGGGCAAGACAAACCATAAAAACTAACAACTTAGCTGCTAGAGGGGAATTACTTGTTCAGGAATGAGCACAAAAAAGTCCTATGCCCAGGGGTATTGAAAACAATAGCAAACTCCCTAGATCAGGGAAAAACACATCAAGTTACCTGAGGTCACAATATTGGTTGGGGCAAGCCACAGAAGAGCAGGCCTGCCGAAGTTCAGCAGAGAGATCCAGAAAACAAGACAGCACTAGTGGGACTTGATAAGCTCACTCATATCCCTGGTGATCTAGAAGGCTATGCATATGTGCAAGGCTGCACTCAAACTCAGGGTACTGGAGAGGGCCCTAGTTATCTACATTTCTCTGGCTGAATGTGAAGTCTTGCTTAGGCACAGAAGAGACATGAGAAAGCCCAGCACAAAATAAAAATCAGGGAAGACTTGTAAACTCCTTGAACTTTGAATTTGTGGCCCAATCCACACACAATGCCATCAACAAATAGTGGAAGACAATACTGGTCCAAGGTGTTTAAGGACAACCTCTAAAAAAGCACTGGCCGACCGTTAAGTTACCCTGACCCAGGTAGGACACCTATAAAGCCAGGCTTAAAAATAAAAAGAATTTTTTAAAAACTGAAGAGAAACATCAATGGGCCACACAGTGTGTACATTCTGTGAAAACAGAATGTACAGAATTAGTCCAGGCAAATCATTAAAAAAACAAAACAAAACAAAAAAACAGGGGCACCCGGGTGGCTCAGTCAGGTTAAACAACCAAATTCGGCTCAGGTCATGATCTCACAGTTCATGAGTTAGAGCCCTGAGTTGGGGGGGCTCTTCGCTGACAGCTCAGAGCCTGGAGCCTGCTTTGGATTCCCTATCTCCCTCTCTGTTTCTCTGCCCCTTCCCCATTTGCACTCTCTCTCTCTCTCCAAAATAAACATATAAAATAAAATAAAATAAAATAAAATAAAATAAAATAAAATAAAATAAAAGCAGTCAGGAAGCCAGAAGGGGAAGCTCTTGTGCCATACCACTCCTTGCAACCCTCTGTAGACCCAACTGGTAAGAAACTTACTTTACTATCCCAGCAGGATGAAGGAAGATTTTCTCCTTGCCCAGCAACAGCCCAGGCAATGAGAATCTATTACAACTCAGCCAATGAAAAGCCACTACACTTCAAATTACCAGTTTACTCCAATGGATTTTTTGTTTATAACAGCCCTTCCCAACATTCCCCTTTTCTCTAAAAAGGAGCCTTCCTCTCCTTTGTTCTCTGGACTTGCTTATGGCTTTTGCTATAGCTCGTTTGTCCCAAATTGCAATTCTTCTGCTACTCCTGAATAAACCCCCTTTGCTGGTGAAATAACTGGCTATTTTACTTTTAAGATGGACAGTGCATTCATATAATAGACTACTATTCAGACATAAAAAGGAATGAAGTACTGATACCTGCTACAACATGGACAAACCTTGAAAACACTATGCTAAGTGAAAGAAGCCAGGCCAAAAGGCCACATGTGGTATCATTCCATTTATATGAACTGTCCAGAGTGGGCAAATCCATAGACTCTTGGTTGCCAGGGGCTAAGTGGAAGGAGAAGTGGGAAGTGATTGCTAACCAGTACAGACTTTCTTTTTGGCGTGAAACAAATGTTCTGGAACTAGATACTGGCACAGTTGCACAACCTGTGACTATACTACAAAATACTGAGTTATATACTTCAAACTGGTGAATTTTATGGTATGTGAATTATATCTCAATAAAAAAAAAAACTAATGCTAAATGAAAGCATCCAGATGCAAAAGGCTATATAGTGTATGATTCCACTCATGAAACCTCTAGAAAATTCAAGTCAATAGAGACATATAGCAGGTTAGCAGCCACCTGGAGCTAGGGGTGGGAAAGGGGAATGACTGAAAAGGGTACATGAGATCTTGTAGCCTGATAAAAGTATTCTAAAATTGGACTGTAGTCAGGGCGTCTGGGTGGCTCAGTCGGTTGAGCATCCGACTTCAGCCCAGGTCACGATCTTGCGGTTTGTGAATTTGAGCCCTGTGTCAGGCTCTGTGCTTGGAGCCTGCTTCTGATTCTGTGTCTCCCTGTCTCTCTGCTCCTGCCCTGTTCTCTCTCTCTCTCTCTCTCTCTCTCTCTCTCTCTCTCAAAAATAAACATTAAAACAAAAAAAAATAAATAAAATCGGATTGTGGTCATGGTTGCACAACTGTGTAAATTTACTAAATTATATTATTTAAATTGAATCATAGAATTGTTTGTTTATTTTAGAGGGAGAGAGTGCGAGCTGGGGAGAGGGCAGAGGGAGAGAGAGAATCTTAAGCAGGCTGCACATTCAGCACCAGAGCCCAAAGCAGAGCTTGATCCCATGACCCTGGGATCATCACCTGATCTGAAATCAAGTTGACGCTCAACCAACTGGGCCACCCAGGCACCCAGAACTGTATACTTTAAATACATGAATTTTCAGCTCAGGTCATGATCTCACGGTCCCTGACTTCGAGCCCCGTGTCGGGCTCTGTGCTGACAGCTCAGAGCCTGGAGCCTGTTTCAGATTCTGTGTCTTCCTCTTTCTCTCTCCTCCCCCACTCATGCTCTGTCTCTCTCTTCTCAAAAATAAATAAACGTTAAAGAAATTAAATACATGAATTTTGTGTTGTGTAAATTATACATCAATAAAGATATTGCTAAAAAAGAAAATACAACTAAGCTAGAGTTCTTTAAAGAAATGGCAGGTCTGGGGCGCCTGGGTGGCGCAGTCGGTTAAGCGTCCGACTTCAGCCAGGTCACGATCTCGCGGTCCGTGAGTTCGAGCCCCGCGTCAGGCTCTGGGCTGATGGCTCAGAGCCTGGAGCCTGTTTCTGATTCTGTGTCTCCCTCTCTCTCTGCCCCTCCCCCGTTCATGCTCTGTCTCTCTCTGTCCCAAAAATAAATAAACGTTGAAAAAAAAAAATTAAAAAAAAAGAAAAAAAGAAAAAAGAAATGGCAGGTCTGGAGCCAGAAATATACATGTAAGCTTTGTTCCAGAAATAGAGCAAATATGGAACCCTAATGAGCAGTGTCAGAGGGATGGATATAGGAGATAACGCTCTGGCAAAATATGGGACAATTTGAGCATTAACAAGAATAATGAATGCAATCAATTGAAACCCATCGAATACATTTTAAAAAATGAGTTCACAATGATAGAGAACAAGCACAATACATTAGATATCACTGAAAATAAGTAACTAGGGCACTAACACTTTATTCTGAAAATTGCCAATCAAGTCCAAGATCAATATTCAAGCATTTCTCCTGCCTTCCCTTTACAGGTAATCCATAAACCCTAGTTGGTGAGGGAAAGTTTACTTTCAGAAACTTCTAATTAATGTAGAAGATAGAATTAGGAAATCATCATTTTGAAACTCCCAGTAAAATAATTACTTTTGCCAATGATCATCAATGGACTAAACCATTAGATAAAAGATGGATCAGAAATATCATAATGAAAGAATCAGGTGTCACTTGTTCATTAATAGACATGTGCCTCCAGATATGATTCAAAGTGAATTATGGTGCCTGGGTGGCTCAGTCGGTTGAGCATCCAACTTCGGCTCAGGTCATGATCTCGTGGTTCGTGAGTTCAAGCCCCACATCGGGCTCTGTGCTGACAGCTCAGAGCCTGAAGCTTGCTTAGGCTTCCGTGTCTCCCTCACTCTCTGCCCCTCCCCTGCTCACAATCTGTCTGTCTGTCTCTCTCAAAAATAAATAAACATTTAAAAAATAATTTTTAAAAATTTTTATTTTTTATTTTTTTAATACGAAATTTATTGTCAAATTGGTTTCCATATGACACCCAGCCCTCATCCCAACAGGTGCTCTCCTCAATGCCCATCACCCACTTTCCCCTCCCCCCACCCCCGGTCAACCCTCAGTTTATTCTCAGTTTTTAAGAGTCTCTTATGGTTTGTCTCCTTCCCTCTCTGTGACTTTTTTTCCCCTTCCCCCCCCCCCACCATGGTCTTCTGTTAAGTTTCTCAGGATCCACATAAGAGTGAAAAAAAAAATGTTTTAAGTGAATTACACAGCAACCTCTGTGAAGTATTCTTAACCAAAAAAAAAAAAAAGAGTTGAATCTGAATATGATCAAGCCTTTAAAGCTAACATCCATTATAGAAAAATATGGAGTACAGAGGAACAGAGTAAATGACAGCATAAGAAAGAGAAGAGACAAATCCACAATGTGGGATTTTCTCTAGGACAACTGACCCTCTTTATGCAATAAGTCAATGGCTTAAAAGAGAAAAAGTGAGGTGTAGACTGCTCTAGATTAAGAAACTTAAAAAGTAATAATCATTTTGCACAACTGAAACTTTGTATCCCTTGACCAACTTTTCCCGCTTTACCCCCTTCCCCTTCGACTGTGGTGAATATTTCACAAATATATGAAATCACCAAGTTACACACCTTAAATACATACAAGTTTTAATGGTCAATTATACCTTATTTTAGTCTGTCGGGGCTGCTATAACAAAATACCATATATTAAGTGGCTTATAAACAATAAACATTTATGTCTCACAGTTCTAGAGGCAGAAAATTCTAAAGTCAAGGCACTGGTAAATTAAGTGTCTGGTGAAAGCCTGCCTCCTGGTTCATAGCTGACTTTCTTTTTCCTGTGTCCTCACATGGTGGGAAGGGTGAGGGATCTCTCTGGGGTCTCTTTTATAAGAGTACTAATGCCATCCATAAGGGCTCACCCTCATGATCTAATCCCCTCCCAAAAGCTCCACCTGGGATTACCATTACATGGGGGGGGGGGTAGGCTTCAACATATGAATGCGTGGGAGACACAAACATTTAGTCTAGAGCAACCTCAATAAAGTTGGAAAAAAATGAGACAGTAACCCAATGTAATGTATGGGCCAACTGTTAGATAATCTTTTTAAAAATATTTTATTTACTTTTGAGAGAAAGAGAGAGAGAGAGAGAGAGGGAGAGAGAACAAGCGGGGTAGGGGCAGAGACAGAGACAGACACAGAATCCAAAGCTAGACCCCTGGCTCTGAGCTGTCAGCACAGAGCCTGCCATGGGGCTCGAACTCATGAACCGTGAGATCATGACCCGAGCAGAAGTCAGACACTAAATTGACTGAGCCACCCAGGCGCCCCAACTGTTAGATAATCTTTTGAGATAATATGATAATTTTTATAATGAACTAAGGTATTAGAGTCTATTAAGAAATTATTAATTAATTAATTAATATTAATTAATTATTATCATTAATTATTACTAATTTTGTAAGACAGCATGGTTACACCAGAAAATGTCTACATCTGAGACATGCGTATGAAATAAGCAGGGATGAAATAACATAATGTCTGAGATTGGCTTTAAAATACTTCAGCAAATTTTTATTTTGTTTGACAATTTTTAACATTTTATTTATTCTCAAGAGATAGAGACAGAATGTGAGAGGGGGAGAGGCAGAGAGAGAGGGACACACAGAATCCGAAGCAGCCTCCAGGCTCCAGCTGATAGCACAGAGCCTGACGTGGGGCTTGAACCCATGAACTGTGAGATCATGACTGAGCCAAAGTCAAACGCTTAACCTACTGAGCCACCCAGGTGCCCCCTTTCAGCAGATTTTTAAAAAGAAAGGAAAGGAAAAAAAGAGATGGCTGAAACATGATCAGCCAAATCTTGATAATTACTGAATGTGGTTAACATTGTGGTTAACATTTGAGGGTTCACTGTACTATTTGCTCTACTTATGAGCACATTTGAAAATACTTAATATTTTTTTATTTTTAATTTTTTGTAAGGTTTTATTTTTAATTAATCTCTACACATGTGGGGCTTGACCTCATAACCCTGCGATCAAGAGTCATGCACTCCTCTGACTGAGCCAGCCCCTGAAAATACTTAATAATTTTTTAAATTCACAAATCCGACCATGCAACTTCCAATCATAAAAAACCTTCAGTGGTTCCTCAAGGTTCACAGACATGAAGTTCAAATCTACAACAGGGTCTAGAAAGCCCTCCATAACATGGTCCCCAGCCTCACCACTTACCACGCCCTAAATTACAGCCACTAAACCTATTTCATATCTCCATGCCTCTGCATCTACTGTTTCCTCCATCTTCATTATCACACTTCCTCCCACACCTTTCTGGCCTGAGAACAGTCTTCTGATTCCAACACAAGCCTCCTCCGTGAAGCCTTTCTTGACCTCCAATGTTTAGTCTACTTTGTTTTTTTGAAACTTATTCTCCCATCACAAAATGCCTAGGCTCCTATCTGCAGCCTTTAGAGTCTTTGCTTAGGTTTGAACTCCTGTCCCCAGGACCCCTGTTACTGGAATTCATAGAAGCCTTAGTATCTAGTCCTTCCATGGCTCTCACTGCTCTCTTTCCCACTGACGGACCTCAGAGTCACTATCATAGGGCACAACATTTACGAAGGCACTCACCCTCAGGTCCAAGTGAGTGTAGGATGGGCACTACAGGCATCTCATTTGTCTCTCCCTAGTCCTGGCCTTGGTCCCTCCTCAGACCTTACAGTCCTAGCATTAAAGTCCTTTCTCTTATCTTTTACCACTCTCAGCTCAGTTTCACTCACTTACATCCACCTAACTGCCCTTTAATACGTGGCATGCTGGAAAATGTGCCTGTCTCCATTTGCAAGCTGAAATTTTGCCGTGATTGTGGGCCCTGGTTGCTGAGTTTAAGAGCAGTGTTGGTATTACACCAGTCACAAAAATGGAAATAGCTTAAAACCTTACTGAAATTAGGCATAAGAACAAGTACCATCAAATTCTAAAAGCTCTTGAAAGCACTCAGCAGATCCCTTCAAATCACCATAAGTATCCATCTACCTTTTCTTCCTCTAATTAAGGCTGCCTTTCTCTCAAGTACTAGTACTTAAGTTAAACTTTAAAAACATATTCAATTTTATGTTAATAACTAATATTACAAAAATATTTTTATTTTTCATTGCTTATGTGTAATGTTTCATTTATGCTGTGGGTTAAGTAGGCTTTTATCTGCTATTCTGGAAACATAAATCCCACTTGTAAATGGTTTCTCTGATAAAATTGCCCCAAACTCCAAATCATTCATTTAAATAAACTTAAAAGATACAATCACAAAAGAATCAAACACTTACCTTTCCAATCATGTACACACTGTATTTTAGGATACCAAATAGATCTAGTCAATAAGGAAAATTCTATACAAAAGAATTCCAGCTAATAGGTGTAGAAGGAATGACAGGACTAGAAAAATCACTGATTTGAATGATGATCATCAATGGATGCTAAAACCAGTAAGAGAAAGACAAATGAGAAACTTTACAATGGAAGAGTCAAGAGGTCACCAATCTGTACTCATCCCTTAATCACATCACTAAAATTGGAGCAACCAGACATTGGAACAGCACATGTGAAGGTTTGGATTCTGAGGAAAAGAGCATAGCATTCTCCCAGAATGCAAAACAGAGTTTAGAATGACTGAGATACAGAGTTTAAGATGGAGAGTTTTGGTAAATGGAACCGAGGCAGGACCAAGATGTAGGGCCTTAAAGCTACTCCAAGAATTTTGGACTTTCTCTTAATGGGACTAGGAAGTCTCTGAAGGGTGTGTTTTAGAAAGCGTTCCCTGGCTCTAGTACAGAGAATGAATTGGGGTAGGAAAGGGAAAGATAGGTAGAAAGGGTAGGTAGATAAAGTAGGAAACAGTTGCAATAGTTCAGGTGAGAGGTGATGGTGGGCTGGACTAGGGTTGTGGCAGTATGAATAGAGAGAAGCGTATGGATTCAATGCATATTTAGCAAATGCTCCTGAAAGGGTTTGGTAGTAGAATAACTAGAGGGAGGGTGATATGAAGGTTTCAGGCTTGGGCAACAGAGTCAACAGTGGTGCCATTCACTAAGATAAAAAACACAAGAGGAGGTGGGGCACCTGGGTGGCTCAGTCAGTTAAATGACTTCAGCTCAGCTCATGATCTCGCAGTTCGTGAGTTTGAGCCCTGCATTGGGCTCTGTGCTGACAGCTCAGAGCCTAGAGCTTGCTTCAGATTCTGTCTCCCTCTTTCTGCCCTCCCCTGCTTGCGTGTGCACGCTCTCTCTCTTTCTCTCTAAGAGATAAATAAACATTCAAAAAATGAAAAAAAAGTATTTACATATTACCTATATAATTAAAAATAAACAACAAGAAGAACACCCAGAAAAGGCTAAATAAACCAAATGTTATTCTTTCCCCTCCAGGCTCCTTGCAGATAACCACCCATCACCCTTCTCTTCACCAGAACACTATCTCAGGTGGACAAGTTATAAGGCAATTGAATAAATTAGGATTTCTTTGCATTATTACATTTCATTCTCTTCCTCCTGAAACTATACTCTGGTCTTTGATGGCAACTTGAAAAATAGTTTCATTAAAAGAAAACTTAGAAGCTCTTTCTTAGGGTAGGTTAATTCTGTACATATATTAAGAGACTCTTAAATAGTGAGAACAAACTGAGGGTTGAGGTGGGGTGGGGGAGAGGGAAAGTGGGTGATGGGCATTGAGGAGGGCACCTGTTGGGATGAGCACTGGGTGTTGTATGGAAACCAATTTGACAATAAATTATATTTGATATTAAAAAAAGAAATTCTGTACATGTATGCTTTCAGATAGCTACTTTTATCCATTACATTTAATTTTACTTTACTTTAAGACAATGACCTTTTCCAATCCTTATTTGTAATTCTGAGGCACCTTTCTATAAGGCACCTTTCCTCCTTTTTAATAAAGTGTGTAAGTATTCGTGACTGATACAGCAGATTTAAAATGAAGGGCACATTAATAGGAGGCTTTATCAGAAAGATTTTTGAAGCTTGAACTAGTTGACCCCTAAAATTCCTTAGATTCAACAAAATTTCTATGATTAAGGTAGAATAGCCTAGGGTCTCTGAAACATTTCTCTTAGCCTCTGGCAACAAAGAGGACACAGACTGAGCCAGGCTGGCCAATTTCCACTCAAGAATAAGTCTGGACTATGTGAAAGACACCCATTTTACAATAAACAAGCCTTCCTATGATCTTGAAGCACTGACCCTATGAAAAAACTAGTGATTGGATCTTTTTTTTTGTATTGTGACAGGTCTGTGTGTTCATACCCTATACACAACAGCAGCTGAAGGGAGATGAATAGCAGCCACCCTTATTGGATGGATTGACTTAAACATGGGAGAAAGTCTCAAGTCAGGCTAAAAAGATTTGAGCTCCACCTTGCCCTTCTTGCTATTTTTATATAGTTACTTGTATAAAGACATTAATGGCATACTAATCAACCTTACAAATGGTAAACTGGAAAAGATAGCTAGTATACTGGATGACATTTGAGATCCACAATAAGCTTGACAAGCAGGAATAATAGACTAAATTTAACAAGCCAAAAAGAAAGAAATGAAGACCTGTGCTAGGTTCTAAAACAACTGTGCAGGGGCGTCTGGGTGGCTCATTCGGTTAAGCATCCGACTTCAGCTCAGGTCATGATCTTGCGGTCTGTGTGTTCGAGCCCCGCGTCCAGCTCTGTGCTGACAGCTCAGAGCTTGGAGCCTGCTTTGGGTTCTGTGTCTCCCTCTCTCTCTGCCCCTCCCCCGCTCATGCTGTATCTCTCTCTCCCCCTGTCAAAAATGAATAAACACTAAAAAAAATTTTTTTAAAAAACATAACTGTGCAAGTACCAAACGGATGAACAAAGCTGCAGAGTTAAAGTCTTAGAGATTTCAACTAACTATAGGTTCAATATAAGTCAACAGAGTGATTCATGCGGCTGTCAAAACAAAGAAAAAGTGAAGTTAATCTTGGCCTGCATAAGTAGTAGTAGAAGGTCTAGAACACAGAAAGTCATTGACCCACTCCTTTGTACTGATCAGAACGTGTACCTGAAACAGTCCATTCCATTCTAGATGTCAACATTTAAAGAGAGATATTAATGAACTGAAGTATGAACAGAACAAAACGGAATAACCAGAATGATGAGTAGACCTTAAAACTCTACCAGGAGAATAATGGCTGTAAAGGAACTGCTAATACTTAGCACAGAGAAAGCAAGACTTAGTAGAAGAAACCAATGATCACTGTTTTCATATACAAAGGGTTATCAAATATCAGAGCTGACTGATAGTGGCAGAGACTATCTCTGGAGCAATATCCTCAAATAATGAAGTGTTCAAGTACAGACCTAGGTAATGACTTGGTAGGGATATCGAGAAGGATTCAAAAGCCTAGGATAATTCCTAGGTCTCTCTGCTAACAACAAAAGCCCCAAAGCTGTGACACCCCAGTAACAATAAGTATAACCTAGCACCCAGATCTTGGTTTCTAAATATCATTCCTCACTTAAAGGAGCCAGAGCTCCTTAAAGAAATAGCCGATTCCAGGGCTAGGGCAGGAAAATACAGGATAAGCCTGGAGATATTCTTGTTGTTCCAGAAAGTAAGGAAGTGCTAAAGAATGGTGGGCACGTGTCAGTGGACACAGACATCAGCTTAAGGGGCTCCCACTGGCCATATTTAAGCATCAAATTGAACAATGACAGTAAAACACAACCTATTCACTAAATAAGAATCCATAAGTCCATACTGATAATCAATCAATCAATCAATGCACGGTGTAAAGGGAAAGCTCTTCTTTACAGTAGAATACTAACTAATAAATGTAGAACTAGAGATGTATTTTAAAAGTCATCATTGTTGGGGCACCTGAGTAGCTCAGTCGGTTAAGCATCTGATTTCGGCTCAGGTCACAATCTTACGGTTCATTGGTTTGAGCTCCACGTCAGGCTCTATGCTGACATCTCAGAGCCTGGAGCCTGCTTTGGATTCTCTGTCTCCCTCTCTGTCTGCCCCTCCCCCACTCACACTCTGTCTCTCTGTCTCTCAAAAATAATAAATAAACATTAAAAAATTAGTTAAAAAATTCTAATGTGCATACCATTTCATACAGCAATACATTTCTAAAAATTTATCCTACAGAAATATTCACAGAGGCACACAGCTATCTGTACAAACAACATAGCAGTATTTGTAATAAACATTAGAATAAACCAAATGCCTATCAGTAGGTTTGGCTAAATAAAATCATGGTTCATGTATACAATGGAACAGTATGCAGATGTTAAAGTGAATTAGTTGGTACAGAATCAGAAAACAAATGGTGGTTACCAGAGGCTGGGAGATGAGGGAAAAGAGGAGATATTGATCAAAGGATACAAACTTTCGGTTATAAGATAATTAAGTTCTGGAAACCTAGTGGACAGCATGGCAAATGTAGTTAATAATGTATTACATACTTGAAATTTGCTAAGAGAGGAGATCTCGGGGCACCTGAGTGGCTCAGTCAGTTAAGCATCTGACTTCGGCTCAGGTCGTGATCTCAGTTTATAAGTTCAAGCCCTGCATCTGGCTCTCTGCTGTCAGCACAGAGACCACTTTGGATCCTCTATTCCCCCCCTCTCTCTGCCCCTCCTCTATTTGTTCTCTCTCTCTCTCAAAATAAATAAAGAAAAACTTCAGTAATAAAAAAAAAAAGAGTAGATCTCATGTGTTCTTACCACACACAAAAAGGTAACTATGGAAGGTATGTTAATTAATTTGATTGTGGTAATCATTTCACAATGTATACATAAATCAAAACATCACATTGCACCCCTTAAATATATACAATTTTTATTTGTCAAAATAGATAAATAAAAGTATTTAAAAAAAATTTTTAATGTTTATTTTTGAGAGAGACAGAGCGTGTGTGGGGTAGGGGCAGAGAGAGAGGGAGACACAGAATCCAAAGGAGGCTCCAGGCTCCGAGCTGTCAGCACAGAGCCTGATATTGGACTTGAACTCACGAACCGTGAGATCACGATGTGAGCCAGTCAGATGCCTAACCGACTAAGCCACCCAGGCACTCCGAAGTAAATCTTTTATAATACATGATATTTTAAAAATAATTAGAGCACGTTTTAGAAAAAATGGAGGGGTTATGGGTCTGAAGGTCAGTAACAAAAGGATTAAATTAGTGAGAAAGCTAGAACAATCTGAAGTTGAGGACAGAGAATGAAATAATGGAATTTTATATTTTCAGTAGAGTAATTCTTGGAAATGACCAAATCCTGCATCTGCTGGAACAATTTTGCTGCAGGAATAGCATGCAGAAGATGAGCACTAGCTGGTCAGGGACCTGTGAAACTAAAGTGTTGCTTGGCCAATCCAAGCACAGAGCACTGTGATTGGCTAGCAGGTGAAGAAGGGCAGGAGTTTGGGTAAAGGGGAGAAAATGAGCCAGATGCCCAAGTCCTCAAAGAATATAAGGAAATAAAAAAGAAGTTAATAAGTGACTACATCAAGAAGAAATAAAAGGTAATACTGCCAGAAGGCAGGAGCCTCAAAGGAGAGACTTTTCATCTGAAGGTAAAGATGATAATGATGTCTTCTGTGAAACCAATAACCATGACCAATGACTAAAGAAGATTAGTAACCCTGTGATATTGGTGAGGTATTAGAATATGGGCACTCTCATTAAGGTTGGTAAGAAGGCACATAAGAAAAAATTTTCTGGATAACAATGTGGCAGTACTTATCAAATTTGTTAATGTTCCTGCCATCCAATTCAGCAGTTCCAATTCCATAAATCTATCCTACAAATACATTAACACATACACAAACATACATGTAAGGATGTTCATTGTGGCATTGTTTGTAATACCAAAATAAAAAAACTGCAAGCAATGGAAACCTTCATCAGTAAGTAACATCGGTTAAATACATTATGTAAGACTTGCACTGGAGGGCCACAGCAATAAGGGAGGCATACTTTGGGAGGAGAAGCGAGGTTTCAGTTAAAAAAAAAAAAAAGTAGAGAGGCACCTGAGTAGCTCAGTCAGTTAAGCGTGTGATTTCAGCTCAGGTCATGATCTTGCAGTTTGTGAGTTCAAGCCCCGCGTAGGGCTCCATACTGACAGCTCAGAGCCTGGAGCCAGCTTCTGATTCTGTGTCTCCCTCACTCTCTCTCTGCCCCTCCACCTCTCTCTCTCTTTCTCTCTGTCTCTCTGTCTCTCTGTCTCTCTCTCTCTCTCTCTCAAAAATAAATAAACATTTAAAAAAGTAGAAGGATAATCTGGGGAGGATATCTAGGGTACAGTAGAGTTTGTTTACAATGGAATCAATTTTCCAGAAAACACAGTGCAAAGATTGGCAAGAGAGACAACAGTGGGTGGATGAATGGGGGTAAAGGAAGGCATACAAGGGTAGCAGGAAGCCCAAAAGGGTTCAAAAAAGAGTGAATAAACAGGCAAATGAGCAAAGAGGCTTGCAGGATAAACTGGCTTTCAAGTTAACTGGAGCCTTCAACTTAAAATGCCCTTCCCCCACCCTTGATAGTCCAGAAACCCCTAATCAATCATTAAGTGACAGACCAAAAAGTATCTTTCAATGAGGCTTTCCTTGATACCTTGTGTTAGTTCATGAAATACTTCCCTCAAGTTCCACAGCAACTTATACAACCACTATTACAGGAGTTATCACTTCTGATTAGGGTACTTAACATGAGATTTATGGATGGGCAGCAAGGAGAGCGCCCACGTGTCCCTTCAAGCTTCATAAAAAATTCTGTGTATCTCTGGGCGTTTTTTCAGCAGGAGGGGAAGGTCTACAGTTTGTTTTTTAAAAATTTTTTCTTTCTTTTTTTTTTTTTTAAGTTATCGCTGTCCCCAACGTGGGCCTCAAACTCATGCCCCTGAGATCAAGAGTTGCATGCTCTACTGACTGAGCCAGCCAGGCACCCCTTAAAGCCCACAGTTTTTAATCAAATTCTTAAAGAATTACTGTAATGTAACTTATTCATCAAACATTTATTGAGCAATCTAATATATGCCAGGCACTATACATACACAGATGAAACAAAAAGGTACCTATATTTGAAAAGTTTACAGATAAGAAAGAGAAAGAAGCAAAGAATTGCAAAATAGTATAAAACATAAAAGAAGCCTAAACAAAAAGAGACACATACCATTAATGAAGACCTACATAAATGGAGGGATATACCATGTTTCTAGTTGGGAAAACTCAATAATGTAAAGACATCTACTCTCCCCAAACTAGGCTGAAAGTTCAGTGTAATCTCAACTAAAATCTCAACAAGATGTTTTGTGGAATTTATTGACTGATACTAAAAATTCTTGTGGAGGAAAAATGAGCTAGATTAGCGAAGAAATGTTTTAAATACAACAAGGAAAACCTTGCCCTATCACATATCAAAATATATAATAAAGCCACAGTAGTTGTTTTAATATTGATATGACATTGATATTGGTGTAAGTACAAACAAATACATCAGTGAAACAAAATAGATGTTCAGAAACAGACTCGTGTGTATAAGGGAATTTGGTACGTGATAAAGGTGGTATTTCAAATCACTGGAGGAAGTCAATAAACAGTATTGGGACAATCAGCTATTTTTTGGAACAAAGCTATAGGAATATCTCATGCTATTCACAAAAACAAATTGTAGACAGTTTTTTTCTCTGCACTGTTCCAATTTTAGTATACGTGCTGCTGAAGTTTAAATAATAAAACCTAAAAAACCAACTCAGGAACAACCTGTGTTGGACGAAGATTTCTTAGATATGAAACAAAAGCGTGAGTCATAAAAGAAAACATTAATAAACTGAACTGCATCAAAATTATGAACATCTGCTCTTCAAAAGACACTGGTAAGAGAACGAAAAGACACGCTACAGATGGAGAGAAAATATTTGCAAACCACACATCTGATAAAGGATTTGTACCCAGAATATATAAGGATTCTAAAAACTCACGGGGCACCTGAGTGCGGTTAGTGGATTCAAGCCCTGCATGGGGCTCTGTGCTGACAGCTCAGAGTCTGGAGCCCACTTCGGATTCTGTGTTCTTCCTTTCTCTCTCTCTCTCTCTCTCTCTCTCTCTCTCTCTCTCTCAAAAATAAACATTAAAAAAAAGAACTCCAAAAACTCAGTAATAACAAACCAAATTATCCAATTTTTTAAGTGGGCAAAAGATTTGAGCACACTATACCAAAGATGCTCAACATCACTAGTCACTAGGAAATTTTAAATTTTATTTTTTTTAATGTTTCTTTATTTATTTTGAAAGAGAGAGTGTGCGTGTGTGCGCGTGAGCAGGGGAGGGGCAGTGAGGGAGGGAGACAGAGAATCCGAAGCAGTCTCTGAGCCGCCAGCACACATACAAGGTTAGAAAAGTAGGAAAGTGGCACCTGGGTGGCTCAGTCGGTTGAGCATCCGACTTCGGCTCAGGTCATGATCTCAAGGTTCGTGAGTTGGAGCCCCGCGTCCAGCTCTGTGCTGACAGCCTGGAGCCTGCTTCGGATTCTGTGTCTCCCTCTCTCTCTGCCCCTCCCCAGCTCGCATTCTCTCTCTCTCAAAAATAAATAAACATTAAAAGCAAATTTTTTAAAGGAGGAAGAAATGGATGAGAAGAAAATATAAGTGAGTATGTTTAAACCCTTGGAGTAGTGACAGCCTCCTTAAACAAGACAATAAAAGGAAAAGCCATAAAGGAAAAGAATAATATATTTGACTATATCAAAATTTTAGGTTTCTATTCTTTTTTTAAATGTTTTATTTACTTTTGAGACACAGTGTGAGTGAGGGAGGGGCGGGGGGGGGGTGGATAGAGGATCCCAAGTGGGCTCTGAACTGACAGCAGCGAGCCCATATTGGGGCTTGAATTCATGAACCCTGAGGCCATGACCTGAGGCGAAATTGGAAGCTCAACTGATGAGCCACCCAAGCACCCCTTAAGTTTCTATTTTAATGACACTGTAAATAAATATAAATGAAAAGGCATATTAGAAGAAAATAATTTCAGGGCACCTGGTTGGCTCAGTTGGTTAAGAATCCGACTTTGGCTCAGGTCATGAACTTGTGGTTCATGAGTTCGAGCCCGGCTTCAGGCTCTGTGCTGACAGCTCAGAGCCTGGAACCTACTGTGTGATTCTGTGTCTCCTTCTCTCTCTGTTTCTCCTCCACTCACATTGTTTCTCTCTCAAAAATAAAGACTAAAAAAATTTTTTTAGTAATAAAATAAAGAAGAAAATATTTGTAACATATATAGACAATGGATAATTAACATTCATATAAAGAACACCTACACATCAATAAGAAAAAACAACCCAATAGAAACATGAGAAAAATATATAACAAGCAACCACTAAGAGGAAATGCAAATTCTAATAAACACAGGAAAGGAGGCTACATAAATTGACTAGCAATCAGAGAATTATGAATTAAAACATCGCTTTTTGCCTAACAGATCAACAAAAGTTTAAGAAGATCAATAGCGAGGGGCACCTGGACGGCTCAGTCAGGTTAAGCATCCAGCATCTGACTTTGGCTCAGGTCATGATCTTGGGATTCGTGAGTTTGAGCCCCACATCTGACAGCTCAGAGCCTGGAGCCTGCTTCAGATTCTATCTCCTTCCTTCTCCCCACCCCCTCCACTTACGCTCTGTCTCTGTCTCTTTCTCTCAAATATAAATAAACATTAAAAAATTAAAAAAAAAGAAGATTGATAGTGAGTATTGGCAGGGGTCTATAGAAATAGGTGCTCCCACATACTGTTGTTATTAATTTGGCCTTAAAAAAAACAAAGAAGTATTTGGCCTTTGGTGAGCAATTTTGTATTACCTTAAAATGTAAAATGTGTGTACCCTTCAACCCAGGAATTCTATTCTTCATTTACCCATCCTAGAGAAACACTTGTGTGCTTTTTGGGAAAAAACCAAAAACCCAGAAACTACCCTTCAGGATTCTCAAGATATATGCAGTCAAGGACCAGGGTTTTGGGGTGGGGTTGCCTTGTTTGTTTGTTTTTTGTAAATTTCCAAGTGAAAAAGGAATTACTAGAAGAGTGACCATGTGCTCAGATGTCACAGCAACATTAAATTGCCACAAATGTTTTATTTATTTATTTATTTATTTATTTATTTATTTATTTATTTATTTATTTTTAGAGAGAAAGAGAGAGTGAAAGCAGGGGAGAGGGGCAGAGGGAAAGAGAGAGAATCTCAAGCATGCTCCATGCTCAGCACAGAGCCCAACATGGGGCTCAATCCCATTACCCTGGGATTAGGACCTGAGCCGAAATCGAGAGTCAGATGCTCTACCAACTGAGTCACCCAGGTACCCCACTACAAATGTTTTAAATGCTTACTTTCAACTTCTGTACTTACTTTATTGTTCATGACCGGCACCAGTCCCTGGAATACAGTTTGAGTGGCACTGATCTAAATGTCCAGCAAAAGGGAAAAACGAATTGCTATATGACCCAGCAATTCCACTTCTGTATATATACCCAATAGAATTAGAAGCAAGGACTTGAAAGGATATCTGTACACCCATGTTCAAAGCAGCATTGTTCACAACAGCCAAAAGGTAGAAGAAGCAACCCAAGTGTTCATTGATGGATAGTCAGATAAACAAAACAGAGTATATAAATACAATGGAATATCATTCAACCTTATGAAGGAAGAAAATTCTGGCACATGCTACAACATGGATAAACCTTGAAGACATTATGCTAATTGAAATAAGCCAGTCACAATAAAACAAATTCTATGTGATTCCACTAGAGGTGCTTAGAATAGTCAAATTTATAGAGGCAGAAAGTACAATGGTGGTTTCCAGCAGCTGGAGAGAGGAGGTAGTAGGAGTTATTATTTAATAGGTAAGGAATTTCATTTTGGGAAGATGAAAAAAAAGTTCTGCAGATGGATGGTGGTAATGATTGCACCACAATGTGGATGTATTTAATGTTACTGAACTGCATACTTAAAAATTCTTAAAATGGGTGCACCTGGGTGGCACAGTCGATTAAGTGTCCCACTGTTAACACCAGCTCAGGTTGTGATCTCCTGGTTGTGAGATCGAGCTCTGTGTCAGGCTCCATGTTGAGCATGGAGCCTGCTTAGGATTCTCTCTCTCCCTCTCTCTGCCCATCCCCTGCTTGTGCTCTGTCTCTCTCTCTCAAAAGTAAATAAACATTAAAAAATTAAATAATAAGCATATATGTGTGGGGATTTCTTAGTTTATTTACTTACTTTGAGACAGAGCACATGCACACAAGCAGGGGAGGGACAGAGAGAGAGGGAAAGAGAATTCTACACTAACAGCGCAGGGCTTGAACTCACCACCCATGAGATCATGACCTGAGCTGAAATCAAGACTCAGACAACCAACTGAGCCACCCAGGCACCCCTATATTTCTATTTTTAAATACAAAGAAAATGATCTGGAATAACAAATACCAATCTGATAACATTGGTTTCCTCTGGGACAGGGACCTGCATCAGGGGGTTGGAAAGGAGAACTATGTTTGACTTAAACAACAACAATAACAAAAACATATTCATGTATTATTTGAAAAATTAACATGTTTTTTATAAAAAATTAAAAGAATGGGTCAACCACAGAAAACATGTAGTATGGTAACTAAAGACGGCACAGGTCCTGTAGGGATACAGGGGTATACAAGAAAGTACACATGCTATAAGCATACAGAGAGGTATCCAATCCCATCCTAGGAAAAACAAGGAGGCTTCTCAGAGGAAGTAGAAAGGAAAGCCTCAAATGAGTTTTGAAAGATGACTAGAAATTATCCAAAAAATAAAATGTGAGTGGGAACACAAAGATGGAGAGGGTATTAGCGGCAGAGGGAATGGTATGTGCAAACACATGGAGGTACAAAAGAACATAGCTTCCTCTAAGAACTGGAAATAGTCCACCAGGCTTAAAGCATAGAATCTATGTAGATAAGTACAGAATCTGGCTTTTACACTGAAAACAACAGGAAATTTTTTAAGCTGATAGAAGTCATCTGCCTGTATGTTTTATTTTTTTTTTTAGGTTTTATTTATTTAAGTGATCTCTACACCCCATGTGGGGCTCAAACGCACAACCCTGAGATCAAGAGTCACATGCTCTTCTGACTGAGCCAGCCAGGCCCCCCTGCCTATATGTTTTAGAAAGATCACTCTAGCTGCTGTGCATAAAATGAATTAGATAGTAGGTATAGACACAAAAAGGCTACTTTGAAAGCTACTTTAGTAATCCAGAAGAGAAATGATAAAAGGGGGTGGGAGTTGATGAAGGGGGGCAGGCGAGGAACAAGAGAGGGTTAATATTGGACATTTTAAGTTTGAGAAGGATTTCCAAGTGGACATGTTTAATAGGGAGTTGGATTATACATGTTTGGAACATGGAAGAGATGTCTGATTATAACCACACATTTCTAAATCAGGTTACTGAAACCATGAGAATTCAAAGTCTCTTCCATATCATAAACCTTACCCTCTCAACTGGCTCAAGTATCTCTCAACATTATGGGGGAAAAAGTCCTTTCTCAAATCCATTCTGTCATTCTCTACTCCTTCATAGAAAAATTTAGAATATTCTTTTTCGGGGTGCCTGGGTGGCTGAGTCGGTTAAGCGTCTGACTTCAGCTCAGGTCACGATCTCGAAGTCTGTGAGTTCAAGCCCCATGTCGGGCTCTGGGCTGATGGCTCAGAGCCTGGAGCCTGCTTCTGATTCTGTGTCTCCCTCTCTCTCTGCCCCTCCCCCATTCATGCTCTGTCTCTCTCTGTCTCAAAAATAAATAAATGTTAAAAAAAAAACATTAAAATAGAATATTCTTTTTCTTTCTTTCTTTTTTTTTTTTTTAACATTTGCTCTAGGCCCAATGTGGGGCTTGGGGCTTTGGGCTTGAACTCAAGATTCATATGCTCTACTGACTGAGCCAGGCAGGCGCCCCTAGAATATTCTTTTTTTTTTTTAAAGAATATTCTTGTTTGAGCTGTGTACTCAATGTTCTTCCCACTTCCCATCACTCTACGAAAATAGCTATTGCAAAGGTCACTAAATCTAACAGATGCCTTTCAGGCCTCATCTTATTTTGGTGTCTCAGCAGCATTTAATACAGTATTAAATGTACTCCTCCCTTCCTTCCGTTAATACTGTTCCCTTGGCTTTCAGGATATCTCATTCTCCTGTTTTTCCTCCTCCATCTCTTCCCATTCCTCAGCTTCCTTTGTGAACTTCTGCTCTTCTACCTCCTGCTTCCTCTTATAATCCAACCAAAGGCAGAGAGAATATTAGAAAATTATTATGGAAGGGTTACAGATTCTATTGCAAATAATCCTGCAAACCTAAAAGAAAGATACTTATCTCTTCACTGTGAATTGGTATCAAATGAATAAGCATAGCCTTCTGAAGTAACTCACTGTGGTAGGCCAAAGAGCAAAAGATGTCCAAGTCTGAATCCCCAGAGCTTGTGAATATCTTCCTTTGCATGGCAAAAGAGACTTTGCAGAAGAAAAATAAAAGGCTTTGAAGAGATGATTAAGGTAAAGATCTGATAGGGAGACTATCCTAGTGGCCTCAACATAAGCACAAGGGTCCTTAAAGTGAAAGAGAGAAGAGATGTGAAGACAGAAGTAGATTAGAGCAGAGATTGCTGGCTTTAAGGTGGAAGGGGACTGTGAGCTAAGGAATGCAGGCAGTCTTTAGAAGCTGGAAAAGACAAGGAAGATTCTCCTCTACAGCCTCCAAAAGGAACACAGACCTGCCAACATGTTGACTTTAGCCCATAATGCCTATTTTAGGCTTCCAACCTCCAGAGCTGTAAGATGACACAAATCCAGCCATTTGGAGGGGCACTGGGCAGTATCTACTAAGATGATAAGTGCACATAGTTTACGATACCACTCCTAGGTATATGCCCTAGAAGAGTTGTTCAGATGCTCTCAAAAGGTAGTCCAGAGTTCCCAGGTGGTTCCCCCTGAAAACAGGGGGTCTTTGAGATTCAAAGCTATTTTCATAATAGTATTAAGATGTTGTTTGCCTTTTTTATTGTGTTGACATCTGCACTGATGATGCAAAAGGAAAAGTGGGAGGAAAAAAAAAGCAAAGATGTATAAAACTGCTGGTGCCTTAAAGCTCATCAAAGATAGTGGTGTCACCAAACTGTCCTGTGCCATTGTATTTTTCCTCATCACACACTTAAGAATGTCCTTGATAAGGCAGTAAAAGTTGTTAAAATCTCCATGCCTAAATGCATGGCTTTCTAACATTCTGTGTCACAAAACAGAAAGTACAGAAAAAGCACTTCTGTTGCATACTCAAGTATAATGTTTGTCCCAAGGAAAAGCACTTGTCAGACTGAGTTGTGCGCTGAAGTCACTTTTCTCATGGAACACCATTTTTCTTGAAATAATGACCGACAGATAAACTGTGGCTATTCAGACTTGGGTATTTGGCAGACACTTTCTCAGAAATAAACAAAGTGAGCCTGTCACTTCAAGAACTGATAGCATCTGGTGCTAATGGTAAAACTTGAGTTTTCAAGCAAAAATTAGAACTTTGGAAAACTTGTACTGCTACCATAGGCTTAGCAGCTTTCCAATACTTTTAAGACTTCTCTGATGAGAGCAGTGGTGATATTAATGAATGCAACTTTTTGACACCGTATAATGAACTGTATCAACATTTGAAAGTTCTGCATGACTCAGTGAACCAATATCTTCCAAATTGTCAATGCATTATGTTAAAAAGTCATGCACTGGTTAAAAAAAAAACACAACATATTAAAGTACAAGGCAGACCAATGGACTTCAATGTAACCAAGTATGACAAGTTTATTTATGATTGATATGGTTTCAAAATTCGCATTAAAAGTCATCTTTAAGAAACTACTACTTGTTAAAGATTGATGTAGTATTAATAAATAGCCACAATTATCTTAAAGGCTATTAAACTACTCCTTGTTTTTCTAAGTACACATCTGTGTGATATATACTTCAACCAAAACTATAATCAAATGCAGAAGCAGACATGAGAACCCAGATGTCTCCTATTAAGCTGATTAAAGAGACTTTCAGAAAATGCAATACAATTTTACTGTTCTCACTAATATCTTTTGCTTTGGACAAGTTATTTTTCATTTAAAAATATTATTTTTGTTAACATTGAATGGGCTTATTGCTGTTAATTTTAATGAATAAACAGCTAAACTTTTCCTTCTAATTTCTAACACATTTACTAGTGATAGATATAAACCTATATAAACATTTTCTCTCAGGAGTATAAAGGAGTTCTGAGATCAAAAAGTTTGAGAACCACTACCCTAGAGAAACTCTGACATGGAGTTGTGAGCAGGAAGGTTCATAGCAGTACTATTTAGAAAAGCAAAAAATTGAAAAAATCTAGTAGTCTATCAGTAAGCTATGGTTAAATAAGCCATTTTATAGCCATACTGTGGCATATTATGCCAGTAGAAAATGAAAACATTTAAATATAGCAAAATAAAAATATTTCCAAAAACATGTAATAAACAAATTTGCAGGATATGTACAGTATGGTATAATTTTTGTACAAATAAAAACACAACACAATGTGTTTTCTTAGCAAACCAACACAAAACCTGGAAGGCTACCAGGACACACAGCAAACTGTAAAGAGCGGCTACCTTTGGGAAGGTAAAGAAGGACTAGGAGTGTGGGTAATGACCAAAGCATACTTTAGCCCCATCTTTGTGCAATGTTTTGAGGGTTTTTTTCTTAAAAAGGAGAATGTACTAGTGCAATTAAAAATATTTAGGAGAAAGGAATAAAGCAACAAGATCAAGCCCAGACATTGAGGAAGAAAGGGGACTCGCTTTGAGTCCAGGCTGAGAGGACCAGTGTTTTTGCTGCAGCTGTTCTGCAGCTGTGAAGTCTAGGAGGGAGTCACGAGGGATGAAATCAGGCGACGGAGGGTATGGTTGGCTGAAACGGTAAGGGCCACCTAGATGGCGGAACTTTCCGGGTCAGACACTTCCCACCTCCTTCCAGGGACTTAATACAAAGAAGGCCTGCACGGCCACAGAGGTCAGCTTCTCCCGCTTTCTCCATCATGAATCTCGCCCTGAGGCCCTGTAACTCTCATCCTACTCCCCGTCTCCGATCCCCACTCCCCCGGTCCTGATCTAGGACCTCGGCGGCCACATCTGAGAAAGAGTTCTGGGCAGGCGGTGGTGAAAGGAGACCACGGCGCTGAATCGCCACGGCACACCGGTAGACACTGAAACACCGGAACGGTGACCGAGGGACAGGAGGCGGAGAGTAGCCGGCAGCTACGCCGCAGGAGGACGCAGTTACCAAGTAAGCCACAGGAGCTCCGAGGCCAGACTCGCTGACTCTCCCAGGTGCCCTCGGGTAGGATTCGCTTTCGAAAGCAGCGCCATAGCGCTCCCATTGGTCTTCCATTCCAGCCCAACCAGCAGCTCTCTGTGGCCCGCCCCTCGGTTAAAAGGCCAATCAGAAGAGGGTCTTGTGTTTCCCACTGTGTAGGACCAACTAAAAACTTGCTCACTTCTGACTGACGTGTGGACAGCCAACCAGAAGAGCCTGGTGATTCGGCCTCTTGTTTCAGTCATCATCTCGGTCTAGGTCCCTGTCCTTGTCCCGTCCCTGCCTGGAATCTAAGGTTTGGACCTGAGAGAAATAACCAAAAAGGAGGCCCAAGCTTTTTAGATGGTGGCTCAAGAGGCAAAGTAATATTTCCCAGAGTTTCCAAGGAGGTTGGTTCCGAGGTCTGAAGAGTTTGTAATTGAGCTGTCAGTGCTGCTCTGGCGTTCGCCTCAAGTAGTGCCGACCTGAGAAAAGTATCCGTCATGAGAGCGCTTCAGATAATGTTGCTTTGCCACCAGGCTTATTGCTTCACTTCCCCCCAAAGTCAGGTGGGAACATCGGGGCTTCAATGAAGTGTTGGTTTATCTACAGTGAGGAACGTTAGGGATGCTCAATTAGCAGCGATAAATACTGCTTCCAGAATGACTAAAATGAAATGGGTGGGAAATTTTTATTATGGTGTGTGTGTGTGTGTGTGTGTGTGTGTGTGTGTGTGTGTGTGCGCGGGGGGAAAAAATTAAAAACCTGATAGTGGTATCATTACAACTAAAAGTATCAGAAAATGCTAATTAAAACTAAGAAATATCACTTTCACTAAATAGTTTGCATAATTACCAGTTGTTTAATATTGTGCCATTTGGGTAAAGCAGCTTTGGGCAGGGGTGAATGGCAATTTCTCCACTTTTGGTAAGAAAACAGACATTGTCATTTGCTGTAAGCGGGGGCCTAATGTAACACACATCCTTTGACCCAGCATTTATTTCTCTCAAAATCTATCCCACAGAAATACTTAAACACATGAGCAAAGTTATATGTAGCATTCCTTGTAATAATGAATGATTGGAGACAAATTTCCAACAGTAACTGTATCACTAAATTGTTTTACAACCATATCATGAAATGTTATGCTGCCATATTTAAAAATGAGGTAAATTTCCATATACTAATGTGAGAGGAAGTCCACAAAACACTGCAAAGTGAAAAACATAAGTTGCATACATACAGCATCCCATTTTGTTAAAAAAAACACGACATACAAGTGTGTGGGTATTCATACATGTACATGTGTATGAGTATGTGTATATTCATACATACATATATGTATATATTCACATACATATATCTGTGCATAGAAAAAAGTCCAGGAAGACACATACCAAATTAAGTTATTTTTGGAGAATGGGTGTAGGGAGGGGAATAAAGAGAAATCTCACTTTTTACACACTTATGTTTTCTTCAACTTTGTCAACTAGCATTAATTACTTTTGAATTTTTATCACCACATAAAACATTTTAACAAAATAGATACTTTTGTAATAAGAACAATGAACAAAATGACAATTTCTACATTTTAAATAAGAATAATTCCATACAGGAATGAGGTGACTATTTCATTTAAAATTTTCAATTTAGGGGTGCCTGGCTGCTTAGTCGGGTAGAGCATGCGACCCCTGTCTAGGTTGTAAAGCCCGGGTTGTTCAAGCCCCACACTGGGTATAGAAATTACTTAAAAATAAAATCTTTAAAAAACAAATACATAAAAAATTTCAACTAGAAGACCTAGGATAAAATTAGGGCAACTGTAAATCAATTCAACACCGAGTTTCAATGTGGTACTACTCATGACTTGATACTACAGGATGTGGGCAAACAAACTCTAATCAGGGTAAGTGAAGGGTCATTCATTTCTGGGAGAGAAAACTACACTACAGCAAACCCCATCAAATGGGAAAAACTTTGCTTCCGCCTGTTTGGTAGCATCACCTCCAGGGTTTACTCAGTTCCTTAGGGCAAGAGTTGGAAATCATAAAAAAATCGAGATTTAGGATACCTCAGAAACCATTCAGTCAAATGCCCTCAGTTTACAGTTGAGAAAACAGGTCCAGATGGGTGAAGCAATCTGCCTGTAGGTGCTATATAGCCAGCTAACTAGCATAGCTGGCTCCAGGACCCAGGTTTCTATTCCGGGCCTACTATTCCTTTTCTACTTCTCAGATCTTCCTGAGTCTCCTTCTGATGACATATTAGGAAATATTTTAAAGTCTTATGCATAACAAAATAAAAAGCTCTCCATTGGCACAGATGATCAAAAGTTGACTGTATTTGGATAAAAAACATTATGGGTAAAATAACATTTTCCTGAAAAGTAATGTATAAATTTCTGTGACTCTAAATGTATTTCACTGTTCACTTAAGAACTGTTTTATCTAATTTCTGATTGCTCTTCAATTGGCAGTACCTCTTAATCCTGTACATTCAGTTTCTCTGTATCAGGTAGTTGATGATCTATATACAAACACTTAAAACCACTGCAGGAAACACCTATTTAACAAAAACCTGCTGTGAATTAAAAAATCCTTTATTCCGTGTAATGTTAATAATTATCCAATTTGTTTTGTAAGGAATGAGCTTTCTGTTCTCAAAAGCATAGATAGATAGATAGATAGATAGATAGATAGATAGGCAGGCAAGAGAAAATAAAAATAAGAACAATTATTTCTTTTTGTAAAAGCAAAGCAAAACAAAAGATAAGAGGAATGAAGGGTGGTGGATGGTCGGGAAGGGAGTGGCAGAGAACCACAAGCTAAATTAGTCACAAAGTATTTATATTTTAAAAGTAAACTTGAATACTACGATGTATAAATGGACTAACAACCACCTAACCTTCAGGCTATAATTAAAGTGGTGTCCAGTTTTAGACTCTATGACTTAGGGACATATAAGGACCTTGGAGATATTTCAGAATAATAAAGTTAAAAGGGTAAAAAACGAGCCAAGTGAGGAAAAATTAGAACTGTTATTGTGTCTAAGAAGAGAAGACCAGAGGTGACTCAAAAGTCTTCAGGATATGAAGAAATATCCATTTCAGTGAGCAGTTGGTCTGCATTTCCACAGTAAAAAGTAATTTTACTTAAATTATGACAGCATATATTTGAAGATAGAACTGTCTCAGCTAGGATGTCTCATCAAACAAAAACTCCAGCGCAGTTTGAAGGCCGCTCACCTCTTCCATCCTTTACCAGCTCAACTCCTCATGTCAAAGAATGGGTCAAAGGGTAGTAGATAAGTCATCTCCAGAATGTGAAGATTTAGACTTCTTTTGGGTCTAGCTACTATGTTTAAAATTTTTGGTTAGCCTCTGTCGCCCAGGTCCCAGTATAAGGTTGAGCTGCTTCAGTGCTATGAATAAAAGGAATTAATTGAATAAAAGGAATTAGTGATAAACATTTAGGTACATGCAGAAATGTGAATTCCTCATGAAAGAAACCTTCTCCTTGGTGTTGGTGGGTACGAGGGCTTGGATTTGGGGCTCTTTCAGGACCCAGGTTACTATGCTAACGTGACCCATTTGACTCCAAAGAGGGAATAAAGTCTACAAAGTGTACAAAATAAAGTCTATGAAGAAAAGAGAATGCAATCCTCTTTTATTTGTACCACAACCACCCCACCCCATCCAGCTTTTAGCATAAGACTGGGCACACAGAAGGCTAAGAATTGGTACTTGTTAAATGAATGTCATTTGTCCAAAATTTTGAAACTTTACTCTATAGTTGCCTTTTCTAGTTATTCTCTAATTCATTCTCTAACACTGCTGTTTATGAAGGTTGCATTTCTCTAATTATTCTTCTTTTCTTTTATCTCACAGAAACTTCTATTCTTCCCTATCCCCTCAGATACCTTTAGTCATCTAATTCCCGAACTACCAAAACCTCTTAACTTCAATTCAGCCCCCACTCTTCTACTTACACCCAAGTACATTGTTATGTCACCTTAATTCGTGTTTTGACCACATCCCTTTCTATACCTTCTTTCCACGCTCAACTTCATGATTAAAACTTGCTTTGACTTCCCAAATGACAAGACACCTACCTCCTCTCATTCCAAACCTTTACTAAAAGCCACTTTGTGTAGGAAGCCATTTCAGAACACATCGGTCAGATGAAAATATCCACCCATCAAAAGTTCTCAGAGGGGCACCTGGCTGGCTCAGTTTGTTGAGCGTCCGACTCTTGGTTTCGGCTCAGGTCATGATCTCAGTTTCATGGGTTCGAGCCCCACATCGGGCTCAGCGCTGACAGTGTGGAGCCTGCTTGGGATTCTCTTTCTCCCCCTGTCTCTGCCCCTCCCTAACTCACACTGTCTCTATCTCAATAAATAAATTTATATTTATAAATAAGTAAACCTAAAAAAAATGTTCTCAGAGTTAAAAAAAAAAAAGTTCTCAAAGTTCATTCACCTTTCTGCCTGCATCAAATCTATTTGAAAGAAAAAAGTCTCAATTGAGGTAAAAAAAAACTATAAAAGAAATAGTGTTTGTAGGTGGTAGGTTGGATGATGAGCACTTGCACACACGTGTTTATGTACACATATAGCATATGCATATATATGTACACACACACACACTATAAATATATTCTGCCCAAATTAGTGGAAACCCACAAGGTTAAAAACCAAATCTACTAAATCTGAACCAAACCACAGGTATTGAGCCCTATGGCTACTTCCTGCAAGAAGACGTATTACCTCGGTGACAAAGTCAATTGGGAGTTGCAAGGATAGGTAAATATCCCTACAGGCAGCTAGGATTCTGGTTGTTGTTTTTTTAATTTAAATGCCAAACTTAACTTATCACCTCAGGATACTGACCATGTTGTATGATTTCTGCACAATACCAAGAATATCCTAGACACTAAAAAATACTACAACTTAAGCAGGAAAACAGAGGCTTGCTTCACAGTGGTTTAATATGAACAGAGTTGAATATGACATTGTCTGACAGAAGAATGAACAGTTTGCTGAATAAAAGCCCCGAGTCAGGATATATACACAGCAGAAATGGGGCCTCAGGCTTTCAGCACTTGTGCACAATGAAAGAATTCTTAAAAAAAAAGTCAATAACAGAGGATACAAATCAAAAAGGCAGCAACAACACCAACATTTGGGAGGTGGGAAAGGGAGCACAGCCTCTCTCTAGGGGCTGCTCAGCCCCTGGTACAGGCTCAGCAGCTGGAGAGCTGATCTGTCTCAGGGAACTTCAACATTGAGAAGGACTCCAAATCCCATGTCAAAATCCAATCCTAAACTCTCTGATCAGGGTCTTGTCCAACTCCACAATCCTTTTCCCCAAGACCCCATACAGACAATTCCGATCCTTCCATGATAGAGAGTCTAAGCAAAGAGTCCCCATTTTTGACATGACACCAGTTAACTTGCTCCCATCCCACCACTGGAGAGAGATATCAGGCCCCAGCAAACAAACCACTATCCTCCAGACAGAAGCCCAGGAAAGCTGCTTCAGACTCTTAAGATTTGGGACATCCATACCCAGCTGCTATTTCTAGCTCAAATTCTGGGAAGACTACTGGAGTTCCATGGGAAACAGGTACAGGCAGTTCAGTAACCCTGTGACCAAGCTGGGGAGGGCAGCGACAACTCTTGCCCCTGAGCCCCATTCAACAGCTCAAAGTGCTTAGGAGAAGTCAGAGACTGTGTGGTTTGTTCATGTGCTTCGGCCTTGTGGCAGCACTAAATGGGATGGCGGGGGTGGGGTGGGGAGGAAGAATGGAAGGAAGAGGGTGGTGATGCCCTTCCCAACCACTGGGAGGTACCTAGAAAATGATCCACTCCCACCCTTTAGGGAGTTACCTGGCAGTGGTGAGTTGTCCCCACCCCTCAAGCCATCAAACCCACAAAGGTAACCTATAAAGTAGCAAGGGCTTGTGGGGGGGGGGGGTGGAAACTGCTGGCCTGTACTGACTCACCTGCTGATGAGCGAGAACAGGCAGCCAGAGTGGGGAGCCACAAAGGAGAGGGGCTAGACAACAAGAGTTCCCCTACTGCCCTATGGCTTTCTTCTGACTCTGAAGCAGCCATGATGAGGGGCCCAGAAAACCCACACACCTTGCTCCACACAACAGACTGCTTAGACTCAGGAGGATTTACTGCCATGAAAAGCAACAAGGGAGAGAGAAAGGAACAAAAGAAACCGTTGAGAAAACTGGGAGCAGGCCTAGAGAAAACAAGAACTTCTGGGTCTCTACCACCTTCCCCAAAAGAAAAAAGTTCATGCAGGTAGGAAAGGCAGGGTTTTTCCCTGCTCAGCATTTCTGGTTAAACCTAAGAGTAAGAAAATCCCCTGGACTTGCAGCATCAGTATGTATCCGAGTGCCCTACCAGCACAAGACCCCCACCCCCCATAAGATTAGCCTTCTGGCAAGGGTAAATGCCCAAGGAATTGCCTTCCAGTCCAATCCCCCCACCCGCACCCCAAGCAAAGAGCATCTGCCTGTGGTCTCCCACCTCTTCTCAGAGAAGAGGATCCTAGCAGAGTGCCCACGGTGTAGTCAGGTACCAAGAAACACAATGCCAGACAGTCTATCAGGCCAGGGGATGGGCAGCCAACTTCAGATCAAAGAGACAGAGAGAGAGGCTTAGTGTAAAAATCAATGTCATTTCAGCAGGAAAGTAGAGGGCAAGTGGTGAGAGGGGCTCCTACTGGCGCACCTTCCCAGGGACGTAGTTCCTGTCAATTGCCTCCTCCTGCAGGAACATGTGTAGGCAGCGTTCATTCTGAGCCAGTGGGTGCCCAGCAATTCTATAAAGAGACCAAGATGGTTATCAGTAGTATCTGGGATCAGAGAGAATTCACAGAGCAATGGGGGTGTGGACAGGGGAGAAAGGGCAACATCAGCTCTTCCAGAGGTTCAAGTAAGTAGAGGACAGCAACGAGGCACCACTCCAACCCTGATGTTGTAGGAGAAGGGAGATAGACAGGTGAGGTAGGGAAAAATCCCCAAACACATCCAAGGCCTTTACAGGCCCTGAGGTACAGGATCAGAATTCTGCTCGAAGGAATGGAGTTTTACTGTCCAGTCAGCTCACCACACAACCGGCAACACATCTTATTACACATCACAAAAGAGGAGACAGACAAAACACAGAAAGACCATGATGGCAAAAGGAGCAAGAGGAGTCCCCAGGAACTTGGCTTACTTGTTAATAAACTGTTCGAGGCCCTGCCTCCTTTCTTCAATGAAGGACTCCTCAAATATCCCTTCATCTCCTCGAAAAGGGAGCTGACGCTTCAAGGCTTTCCCAGGCAGTGGTGGTACTACAATCTGCAGGCAGACACAAAATATCAGCCACATGGGAGAGGATGAAGAGGGAACGAGATGGTGAAGCACTGTATACCTCATTTCTTATTAGACTATTAGCCAGGGTCTATCTTATCCCACAGCTGGCAACTTGTAAGAACTGAGGCCATAAGAACAGTTAATGATGGCTTAGGTCAAAAATGAATCCAGGGGCACCTGGGTGGCTCAGTCGGTTAAGCATCTGACTTCAGCTCAGGTCATGATCTCACCGTTCTGAGTTCGAGCCCCATGTTGGGCTCTGTGCTGATAGCTCAGAGCCTGGAGCCTGTTTTGGATTCTGTCTCTCTCTCTCTCTCCCTCTCTCTCTCTCTCTCTCTCTTTCTCTGCCTCTCCCCTGCTCGTGCTCTGTATCTATCTTAAAAATAAACAAACATAAAAAAATCCAAGTGATTTTATGGAAGGACAGATTTACCACCTCAAAAAAAAAAAAGGAAATAAACTCCAAATATTCCTCTTTCTTTAACAATCCACTAGTATCCAAGAATTTAGCTAGGTCTTTTCTGACACAATCTACACTTATATTTTTAGTACCTATATAAGTTAAGTTTTATGACTTTACTCACCACTGATTCAAGTAATATTTTTTCTTTTAAAATTTGTCCTGAACTTACCACTTTCAAGTTTCAAAGGGTATCACCCAGATCCAATGTGCTGGGATTTGATAGTGTTCAGCCTCTCCACTGCCTTTAAGATTTTATAGACCACAGGGGCACCTGGGTGGCTCAGTCGGTTAAGAGGCCAACTGTAGCTCAGGTCATGATCTCGCGGTTTGTGAGTTTGGGCCCTGCATCGGGCTCTGTGCTGACAGCTTGGAGCCTGGAGCCTGGAGCCTGCTTTGGATTCTGTGTCTCCCTCTCTCTCTGCCCCTCCCCTGCTCTTGCTCTCTCTCTGTTTCTCACAAATAAATAAATGTTAAAATTTTTTTTAGGAAACCAATTTGACAATAAAGTTCATATTAAAAGGCGAAAGATTTAGACGATCTGAAGAGAAACCAGAGTATACTAAATTTCATATTAAAAAAAATTTTTTTAAATATTTTATAGACTAGAATCTTATTCCTTATGAGCCTATGTAGATCTCCTCCTCCAAAGATTCCACACAGGGAATGGGGTCATACCTTACTATCTCGCTCCAGCTCATTTTTAAGCCACTCAAAGTCACTATAGCGCCGCCGTACACAGGACTCCTTCAGCTTGAAGATAGGTAGGTTTGTCTACAGGGAAGGAAAAATGAGAGAAGAGAGATGGTAACTAACGTTCAGCCTGTAGTGACCACCTGTCAGAACCATTTAGGTCCCAATGAAGAAATAATTCCTGTGGACCATGCTCCTATAACTCCTTTAAAATACCACCAGGTAAATACCAATCCTTACCACATCCAGCCTTGTCACAGATGGTGACTAGAAGTCACTTGCTGCTTAGAATTTATCCTATAAATAGACTTGAAGTTCGGGCCCCTGGGTGGCTCGGTCGGTTGAGCGTCCAACTTCGGCTCAGGTCATGATCTCACGGTTTGTGAGTTTGAGCCGCACGTCGGGCTCTGTGCTGATAGCTCAGAGCCTGGAGCCTGCTTTGGATTCTGTGTCTCCCTCTCTCTCTGCCTCTCCCCCACTTGTGCTCTCTCTCTCTCAAAAATAAATAAAACGTAAAAACAAATTTTAAATAGACTTGAAGTTGTATGCAAATATGTATATACAAGGGTTTTCACTGTACTTTACTTGTAATAATTATATATGTTCATCAATAGACAATTGGTTAAATAAATTATGCTATGCCTATACAGTAGAATTACTATACAGCTATGAAAAGAATGTGAAATATACATGTGCCAGTATGAAAATATATTAAGCATCAAATCAAGTTACAGAACAGTACATACAGTTTACCCCTATTTGGTTTAAAAAAAGGCTATGTATATTTACCCAAAGAAAATGAAAACACTAATTCTAAAAGATATATGAACCCCTTTGTTTATTGTAGCATTATTTACAACAGCCAAGCAACCCAATATGGAAGCAACCCAAGTGTCCATCAAAAGATGAATGGATGTGGGGCACCTGGGTGGCTCAGTCGGTTAAGCGTCTGACTCTTGATTTCAGCTCAGGTCGTGATCTCATGGTTTATGGGTTCAAGCCCTGTGTTGGGCTCTGTGCTCACAGCACAGAGCCTGCTTGGGATTCTCTGTATCCCTCTCTCTCTGCTCCTCCCCTGCTTGCTCTCTCTCTCAAAAATAAATAAATAAACAGAAAAAAAGATGAGGGGTGCCTGGGTGGCTCAGTCAGTAAGTGTCAGACTCTTGATTTCAGCTCAGGTCACAATATCTCCGTTTGTGAGTTTGAAACCTGCGTTGGGCTCCACAATGACAGTGTAGAGCCTGCTTGGGATTCTCTCTGTCTCCCTCTCTCTGCTCCTCCTCCACTTGTGCGTGCTCTCTCAAAAGAAATAAACTTTAAAAAGAAAATATGGGGGCGCCTGGGTAGCTCAGTCAGTTAAGCATTGGACTCTTGGTTTCAGCTGGGGTCATGATCTCACTATTCGCAGATTCAAGCCCTACACTGTGCTCTGCACTGGCAGCACGGAGCCTGCTTGGGATTCCCTCTCTCTCTCTCTCTGCCCATCCCCTGCTCACACACTCTCTCTCAAAATAAGTAAATAAACTTTAATAAAATAAAATAAAAATATGAAGGGATAAAGATGTGCTACACACACACACACACACACACACACACAGTGGAATATTACCCTGCTAGAAAAAAAGATGAGATCTTGCCATTTGTGACAACATGGATAGACCTAGAGGGTATTAGGCTAAGTGAAATGAGCCAGACAGATAAAGATAAATACTATATGATTTCACTTATATGTATAATCTAAAAAACATGACAAATAAACAAAAGTAGAAGCAGACCCATAAATAAAGAGAATAAACTGTTGGTTGCCAGAGGGGAGGGGGCTAGGGGTATGGGCAAAATGGGTGAACGGGAATGGAGATATAGAATTCCAGTTATGGAATGAGTAAGGCATAGGAATAAGAACACAGGAAATATAGTTTTATATATATACATATATATATATATACACACACACACACACACACACACACACATATACATATATATACACACACACACACAGTATACATACCACATATACTTGTGGTAAGCATAGTGTAATGTATAAACTTGTCAAATCACTACGTTGAACACCTGAAACTAATGTACCATGTGTGTCAAGTATACTTCAATTTAAAAAGGGATATGTATACGTGTATATATTTGTATTTATGAATAAAATATTTATTCATAACAGTGACTGGTTTTGGAGTATAAGACTAAACAACTGGAATGGGTGGGAGGGTCACATTTTTCACTGAACAATTTGAATTTGTCATATGCATGTATTACATTTTCAATTGAAAAGTTTTTTAATGTTTATTTATTTTGAGAGAGAGTGCACGTGAGCGGGGGAAGGGCAGAGAGAGGGGGTGAGAGAGAATCCCAAGCAGGCTCCATGCTGTCAGCGCAGAGCCCTACATGGGGCTCAAACTCATGAACTGTGAGTGAGATCATGACCTGAGCTAAAATCAAGAGTCAAACACCTAACCAACTGAGTCACCCAGGTGTCCCCAAAAGTGAATTTAAGTTCCCTGTAAAAGAATAAGAGAAAAGCACCTCCAAGGTATGATTTCCTCAAATCATACCCATTCCTCAAATTTCCTCAAATTGTCCCCATTCTACAAGTCCGAGCTCAAGTCCCATTTCATCCAGGAAATCTTCCTGAACACACCAGCTTAATTTACTGGTCTCCTTCTCCTC
This sequence comes from Felis catus, assembly GCF_018350175.1. Taxonomy (NCBI): domain Eukaryota; kingdom Metazoa; phylum Chordata; class Mammalia; order Carnivora; family Felidae; genus Felis; species Felis catus. Next base: position 58,000,480 of record NC_058386.1, read on the forward strand.
TGAACTCCTATGACATTTATACTTTAGTAGTGTCTGACACACTATTGTTTTATGCATCATGTTAGTCTTGCTACTTAACTAAACTATAATTTCATTGAAATCAGAAGCTGTCACTACTTCTGCATCTCCCTAAATGCAGACTATGCAAGTTACTCAGTAAATACTCAACTGATTAATAGAAGCCCTAGGTATGTTTACCTTCTCCCTGTCTAGAAAGTACTGCAGAAATAGCAATTACATTAAGTTGGGTTACCATATCTTGCTCCCTCATATAGATCAGCTTATTCCCACATCTTAATCATTGATAATTTTCCCAAGGCTCTAATGGCAACATGAACTACCAACAAACAAAAAGCCCTGATCCTCACTCCTGTCTACAAGTTCTAAATAGAAATGGCTAACCACATGTATTAAAGTTGACTGTATTTTCCACCAGCCAACTCGTATCAGCAGATGGAAATAAAAGGAACTAGTTTCTCTCCTGAACTATGACCTGAGCCTCCACAACTGCCTCAGGGCAGGAAAAGAACATCTCCCAGTTATGCTAGAGCTTCACACAGTCCTCACTACATCATGCTTTGTAGTCCTCATGTCTGGAAACTGTCTTTCCAGGATCCAGTTCTAGGTATAGGTCATCAAAACCTAAATAACTAGCCAACTTACACTAGTTACAACTCCACCTATGATCAAGGTCCAAGGAATGTCAATGAGTTGAAGAAGAGTGAGATACAGGTAAAGCAATGTTTTATTACAACCTATTCTTTAGGAGAATAAATGAAAAAACTGGAAACAATGGTTTCTTTGGAAAAGGGAACCTCTAGAGGGCAGAGGATGGAAGACTTAGTTTTTACAGTACATCTTTTTTGTATCTTTTGAATTTTGTACCATGTGCATATTTTAACCATTTAAAAGAAAACATTATAAAGAAAATACTCAGAACCCTGCAAGAAATCTGTATGAGTATCAAATAATCACATTGTACACCTTAAACTTACACAATATTATATGTCAATAACATCTCAACAAAGATGGGGAGAAAAATAATACTGCAAGAAAAAAAGAAGTGCTTTGGTATCATGTAATTCTAGGTTTCCACCAGAATTCATTACAAATACTGTGATCCCCAAAGAGTAGAACCTTAACAAGTAGGCTTTTACAGAAGCTAACAGAACAAAGGGGGAAAAATGCTGAGTAGCTGCTTCCAAGGCATAGTGAAACCATCCACTGCCATTTTGTGGACTTCTTCCTTTGACTCACAAAACTCCTATTCTTCCCCTACCCCCACAGGATGGTGACAATAATGACCTCTCATCTTCACACCTAGCCATGTAAGGAAGGGGCCACTATGTACTAAGATAGTCTCCCAGCTCCAACCTACAAATCATTTGAGGAAGACAGGATTGTGTAGTACAGGATATACAGAGTCGTTGGCTCTGATCAACACAAAGTCAAGGGAAAGGAGAGACAAAAACAAAATTCAAGTCCACAGGACAACTGACATTTGAAAAGTTCCATACACATTATGTGAAGTCACCAGGATACCTCTCCAGATTCCTAATTTCTTGGAAGGGTGGGAGGGGGGAATTCTTTCCTGAGCAAAATAAGAGAACACCTTTAGAAATATTTAGTTATTATATAAAGAAGAAAGTCAGTGCCATCTGCTTCTACCATACACAATGTTTAATTCCCAAAGCCCAGTCTCTTGAGTCTCATACTCCCTAAAATGCCTACCATGATCAATCACCTAATATAGCAACTAAAAACTAAATGAATTTACCAACTTCTCCCCTACACAGAATTAAATTAAAATATTAAGTCTAGATAGCCATACAAATTAATATAAACAATACAAATTAAAATTCACACAACTAGGAACTGCCATCAAACCTATCATTACCGTACAATTAGAAATTGTGAAAAGGATAGATGGAAAGCTTGGTGGGTAAAAAAATATTGTGCACTAAAGTTTTGCAACTAAGCATTGCCAAAGAGACTGAAGTGTAATGCAAAGAGTATGATGGGCTTTGGAGTCAGTCAGATCCGGGTTCAAATATCAGCCCTGTCACTTACTAGCTATGTGTACTTGGGCAAGTTACTTAAACTGCATTCCTCCTCAGTTTCCTATCTGTAAAATGTCATTTTTGTAAGGATTTAGAAACTGAACCCTAGTTCGGTGCCTGGCACATAGTAGGCACTGGATGAACAGTCTCTGTTGTTATTAGAATGCCTTAAGAAGAGAGCTGTTTCATTCATAATCCCTAAGGCTCTTGGGTAATGGATGGAGATGTTGTCTCCAAAACCCCACAGCAGAGAATCCTCACACTGAACAAGTTATGCCCAAGCTTCCTCAGGTAATTAAGTTCTCTATCACTAACAGTTCCAGACTTTTGATCATATTTTGAGGGATCTAACTTCCATTCTTCTCCAAAGAGTTGATTTCAGGTAGTTCTTATATAGATGAGTTTTTCTCAATTTTTGCTTCGATTTTCTTTCTTCAGTTTGGACTTTGTGAAACTTGGAATTTGGACACCATTTCTCAATTAAATTTCAAAGCCCATGTAGGAGACACACTCTCTCATTCAATTCATTCAGTCAAAAATGAAAGCACATACACTCTTTTATAGGTCTTCAAATGCTGTTTGAGCAGCATGCTGTCCATAGAGAATATTCTGGCCCTCTAGTCTGAGAAAAAAAAAAACATAAGGAAAATTAGAAAATGGGCCTCTAACTTTTCTTCCTGTAACCACTTCAACTGGGCTAAAGAACGTGCAAACCACTACTTTATCTGCACATTCCATCCTTGTAATGTGGACTAAGAACTAGAGAATAAAGTCCTCTGTAGTGCACATTGGAAGAAGCCACTCCTGGGCAGTCCCGAAATGTCATACATTAAAGTAACCGCAGACAACAGTCTTAATCCAAAAAGTTAATCTAGAACAGAAAGGGCAAATGGCCATTTGTATACAGAAAGCCCAAATGGGAGCCAATACTGAAATACTGGCTACTTCAAATCTAAAGGATCAGCACAGGATGCTTTGAGTACCAACTGACAATCCACCAATCCCAGGGCAAGGCCAGATTTCACCATAAGACACAGCATGTGATACCTGAGAAAACTTAAGCAGAAAACATTTCTCTCCTTCAGATGCTAATTCCACACAAGTCTGGGAAGCACTCGGTGTCAGGGAGACTCCCTTTCTTATTTCTGCTCTACCAAGCCCACTCTCCCCCTTTCCTGGGGTCTATCTTCCCTTCAATGCAGGCTTTGCTTAACTCCATCATCCCAGGGAGACTTCATGAGGAAGAAATCGGGGCTTCCTGCCCTCCCTCTTCGTATTGACTTCCCACAACCCAGTTTAGTTATGGGACCCAGCGATATATCGCCTTGTCTTTCCATTCCGCAGCCCTCTGTCACTCTTCCTTCCCTTCCTCTGTCGCTGCACTCAGGGTTCCTATTTCCTTGAATTCCCCACTCTAATCTTCCCCATCCTCCCCACCCTATCCAGCCAGGCTTCACTTCTTGCTCATAGGTACTTATTTTCCCTCACCCCAGTCCGATGTCCCCCTCTGGACTTTTCTGTATCCTAGGGCCACAACCGAGTCTGGAGACCTCTGCCCCCAACCCCCAAATGACCCCTTCGAGCGCCTTCTGGCAGCCCCCGCCCAGCCGCCTGGTCCTCCCTCAGCTGTCTCCCTCACCCCGTGACTCACCCGCATGCGAACCTCATAGGTGGTGAAGCGCGCGCGGCCCACGCCCACCGTCTGTGGATTAAAGATGTCGATCTCGAGGAAGTTACTTGGCGGCCCATAAGCGTCGGTCAGGTCCTGCGGCTTCGAGTTAAGGCGCCGAGTGTCAGCCACTGCCGTGTCCGACATCTTTCCGAAGGAGAGACTGGGACCGGGGAAGGGGGTGGGGGACAGAGGCGGGAGGCAGGAGCGCGCACAGCCCCTCCCGCTTGCAAAATAACCAGCCAACCCACAGACAGCGGCGCCGCGCACGCGCGCCCACGCACGCACGCACGCACGCGCACGCTGCCTTGGCCCCGGGCCCGGCACCCTGAATAGCGGCCACGCTGAGGGCTGTGAGTCCTGTACTTCGGAGGCCTCATTCAGGCTTCCGGGTGGTGTTTGTGGCCGCCCCGGAACCGGCATCTCGGACACGCAGCGCCCGATGTCCTGGGAAGCATTAGAGGCGGGATCCGCCAATCGCTGCTCCTCAACCCAAGAAATTGTTTTCTACCCAGTATCTATCGGCAGCGGGCACTGCCCCGCAAACGGGGACCTTGCAGTGATAGGCCGAAGCCCCGTGACCTGAATAAGTCAGGGTTTTGCGCGAAAATAGAAGGGTGTTCTCCAGAGGGAGGGGTTCCAACCATAATACTAAGAACTTAGAACGCAGCCCTGCCACTTGTGCCACTGATCATTTCAATTCATTCCACCCGCAACCGAGCACTCTGCACAATGGTGCCAGGGAAGCAGCGGGGATGGGATAAATATGATTGCTCATTCTCCCTTTCCAGGAAAATCGGGGCATAGCTTCATCCTCCACTTGTTACCACAGAAAGCTTAAGCCCAGATGTACTCAGATATATTTCTCAGCATATTGAAGGCATTTATTTCATGTGTTCTGTCTCTACTCTGCAGAACACCATACTTGGCACTGCTCTGAGGTTGCTTGCAGCCCATAATGGAGAAAGAGTACGTATCTAAATGAGAAAATATCCATAGACATATTGATATTTTTTAGACATATTGATATTTATATGATTAATTTGTACATGGCGCACATGAAGGGGTGGTGCCCCACATTAACAGTGGTGATTTTAGGTCATCCTTTCTCCTCCCTGCACCTGCCTCTTCTGATTTTTCCTGTACCACTGATGCCTGAAATCCTTTCAACAGAGTACAAGGCCCAAATTTTCACAGTTATTTAATTCAATTTAACCGATATCTACTAAGCAACTACTTATGTGCTAGGCAACATGCTAAATACTAAAGTTGAATAAGAGCGACCCAGCCCTCAAAGAGTTAACATTCTAGAAAGGGAGACAAGAAAATAAAACTAATGACAAATACAAAATAAGTGAATGTTTAAAGCAGCACATGGGACATGAATAATTGGAGGAATTAGGGAAGGCTTCCTGGAGGAGGAAACATCTGAGTTTGACAGACATGAAAAGACATAAAGGACAAATAGGAGTGGAAATGGGGAAAGGCAATTTCTTGCAGAGAGAATAGCATGTGCAAAGTCATCCCAATAAGAAACAGCATGTTTTTAGGCAATTGTGACCAATTCAGATCCTGTAAAGAAAGTGCTTAGAGAGGTAGGCCGGCTGGGGACAGGCAATGAGGGTGCTCCTTCTTTATGAAGCAAAGGATCTCTGGCTTTACAAAGTAAGTGATAGGGGGCCACTGAAGGATTTTCAACAGGAAAAAAAGACATGGTCATATTTGTGTTTAAGAAGGATTATTTTTCAGGCAACATGGAAGATGAATTGAATGAGACTAATGATGAGAGTATTGATAATAAGACTTGGAATCAGTTGGTCGTGGTGGGAATGGAGAAAAGGAAACAGGACTGAGAGTGAGGAAATAGGTAAAACTTGTACCTGATGAAATATGGTGGTAGTATCGTATGGGGCTTAAGTGTGTGAGCTATGGCCTTAAACTGCCTGGGTTTAAATCCCTGCTTCCTAGCTGTATAGCCTTGAGCAAGTTATCCAGTTTTCCTCAACTGTGAAATGGAAATGATAAGACTAAAAGCCACCTCTGGGGCTTTCGTGAGAATTAAATGAAACAAAATATGTGTGAATGGTGAGTGTTCAGTAACTATTAGCTATTATTACTATTTGCAAGGAGAGGAAGAAATTGAAAATGACTCCTAGGTTTCTGATTTAGGTAATGAGATGGATGCTGGCACCACCAATCAAAATTGGAATTACAGAAAGAAGAGTAAGTGTGGGAAGGAAGACCATGAGTTCAGTCTAGAAAAGTCTGGGATGTCTATAGGACACCTGGGTGGAGATGTCCAGCTAGAAATACTGGCCTGGAACTCGAGGGTGTGATCAGAGTTAGAGATAGAGATTTGGGAGTTATTAGCATACAGTGCAGAAAGAAAAATGTGAAGAGGCAAGGACAAAAGATTTAAAAATCAGTGAAAGCAGACAATGTTGATGAGAGTATAAAATCTGTGCAATTTTTCTGGGAGGCAAATTGGCAGTATTTATTAAAAAAAAAACTTGACATCAAGAAACTTGTAGTACTGGTTGTCTCTGGAGAACAGAAGTCAGGGATGGCAGGGAGACTTGTTTTTTCGTTTTCATTGCATTTATGTTTAAGCACTTTTGTATTAAAAAAACTTTTTTTAAGTTTTATTTATTTTGAAAGAGAGACAGCATGAGTGGGGGAGGGGCAGAGAGAGAGGGAGAGAGAGAATCTCAAGCAGGCTGCAAGCTGCCAGCACAGAGCCCGATGTGGGGCTCGAACCCACGAAGCCGTGAGATCATGACCTGAGCCAAAACCCAGAGTCAGATGCCTAACTGACTGAGCTACCCAGGTGCCCCTGTATTTTAAAAATTGGGGGGGGGGGCCTGGGTGGCTCAGTTGGTTAAGCGTCCAGCTCTTGATCTCAGCTCAGGTCATAATCTTGCAGTTTGTGAGTTTGAGCCCCACATCGGGTTCTGCACTGATGGCATGGAGCCTGCTTGGGATTCTGTTTCTTCTTCTTTCTGCCCCTCCCCTACTTGTGCTCTGTCTCTCAAAATAAATAAATAAATAAACTTAAAAATTTTTTTTAAAGTTTTAATGTTATTTACTGAAACTGTTGACTAGAAATTTCACTTCCAATAATTTATCCTGAGAAAATAATCAGGCACACAAAGATACAAGTACACAGAGCTTGTCTCTAAGAGTAAATAATTATTCATTTTATGCAATGAAATATTTTTGTAGCCATTTTTTCCCCTAACTTGCAAATTTGTTTATATGGCAAGTCTCACATAGTAGTGGGTCCTACATTTTGCAGACTTCATATCTCAGTCACTTCCATCATAAAACAGTCTTTTGTGTAAATGGCCAAATTCAGTGTTCTCTTTTATATCCACTTATAATTTCTCTTTTTTAAGTTTTTATTTATTTATTTAAGTAATCTCTACACCCAACGTGGGGCTCAAACTCACGACCCGAAGATCAAGAGTCACATGCTCTTCTGACTGAGCCAGTCAAGCCCCCTCTTTTGTATCCATTTAAAACAATGTTCTATACTCATTGAGGTGGAATGATGCCCACAAAAAAACAAAAAAGAAAAAACCTGGTAGAACATATAGTAATGTGATGCCATTTGTATTACTGGATAGGATATATATACCAATTTTTAACAACTGGAAGGATATAAGCCAAAATGTTAATAGTGGTTACTTCTGTGTGGTGAGGTTTCCATTGGAATTTTTCCGTTGGAATGTTTATAATTTTCTAAAAGGTCTTATTTTTACATAATGAACATGTATTTCTTTTTTAATCGGAAAAAAATTTTCCATTTGGGAAACATATTAAAGGATAGGCACGAGAAGAGAAGCTTGTGAAGGAGACCAGGAAGGAATAAGTTGTCCAAGAGGTAGAAAGAGAACCAAGAGACAATAGTGATCCGAGCGGGAGGGATAAGAAATTTTCCAAAAGGAGCAAGTGAGTAGTTAACAGTGTTTAACACAGTGCAACTGTCAAATAATATAAGGCCTGGGAGCTGTCCACTAAATTTGACAATTGCTTAAATGAGAGCAGTTTCAGTGGAGCATGGGAGGTAGAACCCAGACTGCAGTGGACTGAGAATCCAATCAGAAATGGAGAAGTGGAAACATTTAGTAGAGACTGTTCTTTTGAGAGGCTTGCCTAAGAAAGAAAGGTAGTAGCTAGAGGGCAATGCTTTGTCAAAAAAGGGTTTGTTTGTTTGTTTGTTTGTCTGTTTGTTTAAAGGGAGGAGAGACTTGACTGTGTTTAAAAGCAGAGGTGGGGGGGAGGGATGTCAGTGAAAGTGGGAAGTTGAATATACAGGTAAGTGAAGGGATAAGGCTTAAAATCAAATAGCCCTAGGAGAATTGTGCAAGTTAAATTCATAATGAGGTGTAAAGACATGCTCTTTTTTTTTTTTTAAGAGAAAGATTTGATGGGGAGGGAAAGCAGAGTAGAGGGTACTGGGCTAATTAAATCCTTTGCAGTAACAACAGATAACAGCTGTTACCAGCTGGCTTACCAGGGCCCGTGCGCACACACATAATTTTTTGCTTTTCATGAGAGGCACAGAGCTTCACAGTTACCAAGTGATGTTGAACAAGGCACAGTTATCCTGTGTACTTCAATTATCACACCAAGAAAAAAATAGCCCAGTCAAATCTCTTGGCAAACAGGTGACATCAAAACTCAATGGTCACATTGGGTTTCCTTGATCACACTCATTCTTTGCTAGAAGGAGTCCAGAGTGGGGAAAAAAAACCCACAAAAGACAGAGATGTCGGACCCTTGAATTTGAAGGAATCTCACCCTCCTGCCCATAAAAAATACTGCACCTTAATCAAACACCTATCAGGGTGCTTGGGTGGGTCAGTCGGTTAAGCATCCAACTCTTGGTTTTGGCTCAGGTCATGATCTCACAGTTCGTGGGATTGATCCCTGCCTCGGGCACTGGGCTGGTAGTGCAGAGCCTGCTTGGGATTCTCTCTCTCCCCCTTCCCCCACTGTCTCTCTCTCAAAATAAATAAATAGGCATTAAAAAAAAACCCTATCCATCTTCCTGCTCTTCAATTTTTCCAAAAGGAGATTGCACAATCTCCAACTCAGTGTTATGCAATCATACTGACAAGAAGTTCTTTCTAGTCTTTATTCAGGCTGTCCTGAGGAAATGGCAAACCAAAAGTCCCCATAATTTGGGGTGTTTGTGTTCCTGGGAGTACGAGTCTGGAACTGCAAGGAGGGAATAGGGAGAAGGTCTGAGTGTAAAAGAGGTAGGTCAGTGAGGAAAACCGGAGAGCAGCACTTATAACATACAATCTCTACTCCAGGAAATGTGGATCCAGAGTTTAGCTGCCTTTCTATAGAGCCCTGCTCTCTTTCCACACACACACACCTATCTAGCTGCCTACTACTATTATTGACTTCTCCCCTTCCTGAAGTTCATTTAACCCTAATTTCAACTGGCACCTCCCCAGGGATAAGTCTGTATTTTAAATCCCTTCTGAAAGTTGTCAGTTCCCTCTCTGTGTTGATGAAGTGTCCTTTAAATACCCAACTTGTCTACTTAAGTTGGTTTTGTATTTATTTTACTAAAATCTCTCTGGCCTAGGGTTGAGAGCAATTTGGGGAAAAGTGATGTGGCCTAAGTGTGTGAGCATCTATGCAGGTTTGTCAAGGGTGGGTTGCCAAAGACCTAACTCTTTAGCTGATATGAGTCTGTCTGTCCTGCAGCTTCTGTATAGATGTTTGTTAATTATATAATGAATTATCCAGCAACAATGAGACCTGAAAAGATAATAATGTTTCAGTTAGTCAGCTTTCTTTCCTTAATAAAAACTAACATTGGGACGCCTGGGTGGCTCAGTTGATTGAGTGTCTGACTTTGGCTAATGTCATGGTTCATAGTTTCAAGCCCCGTGTTTGGCTCTATGCTGAGAGCTCAGAAGCTGGAGCTTGCTTCAGATTCTATGTCTCCCTCTCTGTCTGCCCCTCTCCTGCTAGCGCTCTGTGTGTTTCTCTCTCAAAGATAAATATTTTTTAATTAAAAAAACAAAAGCTAACATTGAACACTATGTGCCAAACACTCTTTTAAGTACTTTATATATTTTAACTCTGTTAATCCTCAAAACAAGCATATGACATGTGGGCCATTTTTATATCTGCATTTTATTGGTGATGCATGGACAGATTAAGCAACTTGTTCAAAATCACACAGCTAATAAGTGGTAAAGTCAGGATTTGAACCCAGGCAGGCTGGTTTTGGAGCTCAGGTTTTTAAACTGCCTCTCAAAGAAGATTCTTTTAGCCCTGTATGTCACCATAAAGGGAATAAAATGAAAAAAATAGAAAAGGAAAAAAGGAGAGAAATAAAAGTGTATATAGTGGGAAGGGGTAGAATGTTACTAACAACTGCTCAGTAACATTCTGGTATAAGCTGCCTACTGTTGCCTAGATGTTGTTCTTTATCTGTTTGGTCTTTTGCCGGAAACATGTTGTGTTGAATTCTATTTTCTTAATAACTATGGGAACTTCAAACCTATTTAATTTCTGCCCATCCTTCAAAGCCAAGTGCTGATCCCACCTCCTCCGTAAAGCCTCCATATCCGTCCAGTCTACAATAAATTTTAAAATTTTTACAGACTTCTTGTCTGTAATGTTCATTTGGCTCTGACTCGCATTCTTTCTTTTTTTTAAGTAGGCTCCACGCCCAATGTGGGGCTTGAACTCACAACCCTGAGATTAAGAGTCTCATGCTCCACCAGCTGAGGCAGCCAGGCGCCCATCTGACTCACATTCTTTTTTTTTAAGTTTATTTATTTAGAGAGAGATAGAGAAAAAATGTGCGCTTGAGCACAGGAGGGGCAGAGAGAGAGAGAGAGAGGATGAGAGAGAATCCCAAGCAGTCTCCATCCAGATGCAGAGCTTGATGTCACGAACCCATGAGATCCTGACCTGAGCCAAAATCAAGAGTCAGAAGCTTAACCAACTGAGCCATCCAGGCACCCCTGACTTGCATTCTTAATCAACCTTGTGTGCCTTTATGTCTCATCTTACCAACCATACTGTAAACTCTTCAAGGGAAGAGACTAAAACTTCTATTTCTCTTGCATCTTGTGTCCCCCATAATGCTTAGCACAGTGTCTTGCAAATAATAGACAGTAAATATTTGTTGGTTGACTGAGTGATTGAAAAATGTCAGAGTCTGTATCAAAACTTGGTTAACCCGTGCATCATTTAATAAAGAACTATGCACTTAATGTGTACTTACTAAACATTAATAATGATTACAAAATCATTCAAAAAGTCTTCATGGGGTTTCTACAGTGTGTAGAGAATGGTGCTGTGAGGACAGAAATGAAATAGAAGAATACAGCTTCTACCTTTGAAGAGCTTAGATTAGTCTTCTCTTACTAACTCAATGCATACTATCTCCTTTCTCTGAATTCCTGCTGCGTTTGAAGTCAGGACTAGTGATCACTCAGTTGTTATCTCCCTCAAATTGGTTGTGAGCTCCTCAAAGGAAATGTATAGCACTGTGCTGGGAACATAATAGAATCATAGAATTGGAAGAGACATTAGAGCTTTCCCTATTGTCAAACTTCCCACCCAGCACAAGAGTCCCTTTTTCAACAGCCCTGATCCAGCTCTTATTTAATTATATGCTTCCAGTATCAGGAATTAACCAAAATAGGAAACATAGGAGGAAGAGTAGGTTCAGGGGCTAGATAATGAGTTGGATTTTTGACTACGTGCAGTTTAATGTGATTGTTAGGCAACCAGGTGGAGACAAACAGCTTAAATTCAGGTCTCAATCTCAGGAGAGAGGTCAGGGCTGAAGATAGAGATTTAGGAGTCTTGGCATGCATGTATGTTGTAGTTGAAACACTAAGATTGAGTAAGACTGCCAAGGACAAGAAAAGAAAGGCATCAAGGACAAAGTCTTTGAGAATTCCTCTACCTGGAAAATGAGAGGAGAAATCAATGAGGAGGAAGATCTGGAAGACAAAAGAGAGAGTTGTAAGGAGAGGCTGGTCACCAGAGTCAATGGAGAATGGAGCAATAAAGTTACAGTTCTAAGACTGAGATAAATTTATTTGATCTGGTGATTAAGAAGACAGACCTTTGGCAACCTTAAAGAGAGCAGTCTCAGTGAAGTAGGCTCTATTTTTACTTACTCTTGTTACCCCTAATGCCTGGCACAATGCCTGACTTAATGTATATTTTTTGCATAGCTGAATGAATAGATGGATGAATTGTAGTTCCTGCCCAAAACAGGAGGTGATGGGAAAAACAAGTTACCCCTTTTTCCTCTGAAGAGAGTATGAGTGATAATTTAGAGAAACGTTAAGGTGAAAAACAGAGAAGTTGAGGGCTATAATTTTCCCCCCAAAATATGAAGTAAGCTCATCTGAGAATCTCTCACAGATTCCATTCTCAGTTTGATTGAGTAAACTCTCAATAGATAGCAACTATAAACTCTGAATAACACACACACACACACACACACACACACACACACACCTGAAAGTTCCAGACAGTGAACAAAAAGCAGGCAGATATTGAAGGGGGTTTAGAACAAGGGAACAGCATAGAACAAGTTTCCCATTTTTATGGCTTTAGCCTGAGGGCAGACAGCAGTCATCATCCACACCACCAGAACTACATCAGGAAACCCTCATCTGTCTAACCTGAAGAACAAGAGGACAGGGCCTGGGGCAACCACAGTTTCTAGAAAGTGAGGGAATATTTCAGAAACAGATCTGAGAAAAGGGCCTTACATTATCTGTATGAAATCTTTCAAGACTTATCCTGAACCACACATGCATTGATGGGGCAGACTCAAAGCAGCTTCAATCTAAGACAAACAAAACTGAGATTTGAGCTGCCACCTGTGACAGGCAAGGCAGAGTTCTCAGTTACAATTTAACTAAGCTAATTGTCTGCTGAAACAAGTCCACACTCTTCAGAGGAATATAACAGAATCAAGTCTCCACAATAGAACATTCACAAGGTCTTGGAAACCCTCTAAAATTATTCAGATATAAAGAATCAGGGAAATGTGACCCATTCTCAAAGGAAAAAACAACTGATGGAAGCTAACCCTGAGATGATGACCCTTGAAGAGAGAAAAATATCCCGGCAATGAATGAAAAGACAGGAAACTTCAGCAGAAAAATAGAAAATATAAAAAAGAACTAAAAGGAAGTTCTAGAATTGAAAAACACAATATATGAAATAAAAAATTAACTAGATGGACTTAAAAGCAGGTTTAAGTAACAGAGGAAGGAGTCAATGAGCTTTCAGATATAGTAATAGAAAGTGACCTGAAGACAAGAGGATTGAAAAAAGTGCACGGAGTCTTGCAGACCTGTGGGACAGCACAAGAAGTCTAAAATATGTGTTATTGGAGTCCCTGAAGAAGGGGAAAAAGAAAATGGGTCAGAACCATTATTGGAATAAATAATGATTGAACGCTTCTCAAATTTGGCAAAAAAAAAAAAAAAAGTTTACAGATTCAAGCTCAGCAGAGCCCAAATAGGATAAATATGGAGAAAACTGCACCTATGTGTAACATAGTCAAACTCTTGATAACCAAAGATCAAGAGAAAATCTTGAAAGCAATGAGAGGAAAAAAATGCATTACATATAATGATCCAAATAGCAATGGACTTCTCAGAAACTATGGATACTAGAAGACAGCAGAAAAACATCTATAAATTGCTGGGGGGGGAAATCACTGTCAACCAGAATTCTATGTTCAGCAAAAATATTCTTCAAGAACAAAAGCAAAATAAAGACAGTTTCAGGTAAAAGAGAGTCTCTCTCATGCTTATAAGTCTTTTTTAAATTTTTAAAAATTTTTAATTTATTTTTGAGACAGAGAAAGACAGAACATGAACAGGGGAGGGTCAGAGAGAGGGAGACACAGAATCTGAAGCAGGATCCAAGCTGTCAGCACAGAGCCCGATGCGGGGCGTGAACTCACAAACCATGAGATCATGATCTGAGCTAAAGTCAGATGCTCAACCGACTGAGCCACCCAGGCACCCCAAATGCTTGTAAGTCTTTAGTCTTGCTGTTCACTCTGTCTGGAATGGTCTCTGCCCCACTCCCCTCCCTATCTTCAGCTTGCCTCATAGAATCCATCCTGATCCTCCAAGGCCAAATTAGATGCCCTTCTTTTATTTTTTAAATGTTTATTTATATATTTTGAGAGAAAGAGCATGTGAGCAGAGGACGGGCAGAGAGGGAGACAGAGAATCCAAGCAGGCCCTGCTCTGTCAGCACAGAGCCTGATGTGGGACTCCATCTCATCAGCCGTGAGATCATGACCTGAATCAGAATCAAGAGTAAGACACTTAACCAACTGAGCCACCCAGGCGACCCAGATGCCCGTCTTTTATACACCTAGCCCCTCATATTTTCCCGGTCTTAGTATTTATCCTGCTGTATGTAATTGCTTGTTTAATTGCCTGTGAAATCCACTAGACTATATGCTCTATGAGGGCAAGCATTTTTTCTTATTGGTGTATTTACAGTCCCTGGCATGTAATAGGCCCTCAATTAATATTTACTGAATAAAGGGGAAAAAAAAGATCTGATTCCACACCATGCTGTCATCATGAAAAGTAACATGAAGGTCCTTAAAGGTCCTGACACTACTATAAGATTCACTATTACTATACTGTCTTAAACTTTATGGAGAAATATACTGTTCTCCGAAAAACTGCAGCTTTGATTGAACTATCATTATCCTATGATTACATGGGCAGTTACTGGTTGGGGGCAATCTATATGTACTTAACTTAGATCCTTGGCAATTAATGCTTGTGAAAATCCGCATTTTATAACGTTTATTTATTTTTGAGACAGAGAGAGACAGAGCATGAACGGGGGAGGGTCAGAGATTGGGAGACACAGAATCTGAAACAGGCTCCAGGTTCTGAGCTGTCAGCACAGAGCCTGACGCGGGGCTCGAACTCACGGACCGCGAGATCATGACCTGAGCCGAAGTTGGCCGCTTAACCGACTGAGCCACCCAGGCGCCCCGAAAATCCTCATTTTAATACTACTTCCAGATAAATGGCTAGCAACATGCTAATGAATAACTATGGTACATTCAACTGATAGACTATTATGCCAATACTAAAATTATATTTATCAACCTGTGTAATAATTTGAAAACATCCTTATATGTTGGGGGGGAACCTGAAACACAAAATTATTCATATAGTGCGATTATAACAATGTTTTTTAAAACTCTACATAGAACAGGGGCGCCTGTTCTATGGCTCAGTCAGTAGAGCATACAACTCTTGATCTTAGGGTCATGAGTTGAAGTCCCACATTGGTGGTGGAGTTTACTTAAAAAATATCTATGTAGAAGGAAAAAATAACAATGGAAAGAAATATAGTGAAAGTTACTGTAGTTTTCATTGGGTGATGGCACTATGGGTACTTTAAATATTTTTCACTGCATTTTACAATTTTTCTTTAATAAACACGCATCACTCCTATAGTAGGTGGGGGAGAAAGTCTCAAGGGAGGTAGAAGTCCCCTGGTATACACCAGACCACAGTCTCTAGGAAAACAGGACTGTGTTTAAGCCTTCTTTCTCTTTAACTTCTATCTTAATGGCCTCATACCACTTACGGATTAACTGGGTGCATGACCTTATGGAAGGATGCTAGAAGACTGGCCTCAGGAAAAGAAAAAAGGGGATCAACAGTGGAAACTGCCAGAGGCAGGAAAAAAAGAGACTAAGCAAAGAGATCAGAGAAAGTAAACATAAAAGAACAGGAAACGGGAGGGGGGAAGGAAAGACAAGAGGATAGGTATACTTTCATACATTGTCATCCGAATGAAAAAGAGGAGTTAGTCATGGATTTTTATGACAGGCATAGCTAGCATATTTTTCATG
The DNA here is from genome assembly GCF_018350175.1 of Felis catus. Taxonomy (NCBI): domain Eukaryota; kingdom Metazoa; phylum Chordata; class Mammalia; order Carnivora; family Felidae; genus Felis; species Felis catus. The sequence goes on from NC_058386.1 coordinate 58,016,123, forward strand.
TTATTTTATTATTGTCTGTATTAAAAGTTTGTGTATTTGTGCTTTGTGCCTCACTATTCCTTCCAGGGGCAGGCTGTGTACTTCTTCAGCCAACACGTGCTGTCATATCTGCCTGATGCTGCCAGGGAAGATCAGCTAGACATTAGATCTGGACATTCTGGAGCCTACTCTAAGAGAAAATTGCATAACCACGTGCCTATCTGTGTGAGCTATAGATTTAGCAAGTTATATGGGACAGTCAGGAACCTTCTGGTTGATAAAGGAGATCTGGATGGGGATTCAGAGAGTCCCAGAGGTGTTTGTGGAAAACAAGAAAGTACATCAGTTCCATCTGGGTCTAAACCCCATCAATGACACACAACTCAACTAACTGAACAATGCTGACTCGTAGCCTAGACTGTTTTTGTAAGATGTTTGTATTATTCTGTTGATTTTATATATTACTTCTGACATTTTTGAAGATTTTACTGGGCTAGTGGGATGACTGATGGGGTATTTATTTTATTAAATGTCAAGGAAGGTGTTAGGATTAGAAATGATTTTCTACATGGTTTGGTGTGAGTATTGTCATTCCCAGAAAGGCAGGATTTCTGGCAACTTTGTTTTTTCCATCTGATAATCCATCTTTTTAACCCATCTGGGAACTAGGAACAAGGAGACTTAACCTTAAAAGAAGGACATGTAAAAGTGCCAATACAAGATCTTAGCATCATCCATTGACTTTTAGAGGGTGGATGCAATTGTCTTAGAGTTCCTGATCATGTAATTTGTAGTATATAGAATTGTGGCTTCCATTATCCTGTGCAAGAGCTGTGCAAGAGTCTTGTACCATCCAATACAGTATCCACTAGCCACATGTGACCAAGTTTAAATTAAAGTTAAATAAAATTAAAACTCAGCTCCTCAGTTTCCTGGCCACATTTTAAATGTTCAATACGCACATGTGGCTAATGGCTACCATATCAGACGGGGCAGATATAGAACATTTCCATCATCACAGAGTTCTACTGGACAGCACTGTGAATCTAGCCTCACAGAATGGTGATATGTGGGGACGAAGCATTTCTGTGACTGCAGGTAACGTGACTTATTTTTTCTTACTTCACATTGTCTCTTTGCATTGATATGCTCAGAGTGACTAGGGAAGTTGAAAAAGTTCAGCAGATTTGTTAGCCCTCTTCACACACACACACACACACACACACTAATTCTCCTTTAGGGAATGACTAAATAAATGTAGCATAGTCATTAAATGAAATATTATATAACATTTATGGGGAATGAACTGCATGTATCAATAAGGATAAATCTTAAAAACTGTTTGTGTGAAAAAAGCCAGTTGCTGATTGTAATCATTTCTTGCACACAAAACAAAACTGTATTTTGTCTCCATGGGATTATTTTTTAAGATCTGGACAAAAACATATCAAACTCATGACAGTGGTAACTTAATGGAGGGGTAAAGGTAAATGGGATAAGGGACCAAAGGGACATTTAACTGTTTCTACAATGTTCTACATTTTTAGAAAGATTTTATTTTTGAGTAATCTCTACACGCAACATGGGACTAGAACTTACGACCCCAAGATCAAGAGCCGCACAATCTACCTACTGACCCAGCCAGGCACCCCTGTAATGTTCTAAATTTTTAAAGGAAAACATATTCATGTATTACTTGTGTAATTATAATTATTCAAACAGGACACAAATTTATATACAAAATATGAATATAAACATGAAAAAATATGGTTGTGAAAAAATAAGAAAAGTACACAAAACTCTAATGACAATCATGTTGAAATGGTGGGATTGTGGGTATTTTCTTCTATTTCCCTATTTTTAAAGAGTTTTTTTGTCTTGTGGCTGTAATGTTAATTCAATAAAAATTTTTTAAATAAAAAATGAATCCACCTTTCTGCTGCAGACATAGTATTATCACATATCAGGTGTAGCTCTCAAGAGGCAATTGGCTCTGGTACATGATTAGTGCCAGAAATAACAGTTCAACATCATTTATGTAAAAAAAAAAATAGTTAATTGTCCTTGGTGGCAGTCTCCAAAATTCAATTGGTCAATATAAAACCCCACTCTGCAGCTAATTCATACCGGCAGGCACACTGGGACCTACAGTTCGTAAAACCAGAGGTTCCATTAGAATATTTATGAAACTTCCCTTCTTATACAACAGACCGCTTGACTGCTTATGGGCTTTGAAAATTGCTCAAATCAAAAAGCCCTCTTCTGTTGTGTGGAACTCAGATCCAAAAGCTGCTTCCTACAAAAAATCCGGCTTTCACCTGCACCCTACCTCCACAGGGACGTGAGGTAAACTTCCGTGGAAGACAACAACGTTGGTCAGTCTTCTCAACTTTCAAGCCGGAATGTAAACCCTGTCACCCAACCACCTGTTCAGCTGGCTTCCAAAACATATGGATCCTGCCTCAGTCAACAACAGAGCATACCAACACTTCTGGCCTTCACCAGAGAAGTGTAGTCAGCCTCTGAGGTCCTGTCAAAAGCTTGACTGTGGGAAGAGATATTTATGGAATATATTGTAAGGGACATTCTATCCATCCACTCCTTTAGGTGGCATTTTAAATTGTGCCCTCAGATCAAGTTAAAGCACCAGAAGGTTACATGCCTGAACCATATTAGCTCAGCCTCTGCAGAAATGCTTTAATGTTACACCCTTGGCTTTTAGCCAGGGTAGTTACCAACAAGTAATACGAAAATCTCTTCTGTGATGTGCTATGAAACTGTTACTGAGGACATTGTCCTTTATGTTAATCCCACATGAGAAATTTCTTATGGAATTTAGTGCCAGCAATGAACCATTATGTAGCTGTTAAAAATTATAATTCTGGAAGACTAAATATGAAAGCGTGTTTATGATATGTTCTTTGAAAACAACAACAACACAAAATGGTAGATAGACTCTAATTGCAGCCATGTAAAATTATTTGTGTCTATGGATGACGACCGAAAGCTGATAGGCAAAGATGAAAATTGTACAAGGGCAATGGGATTGCAAATGTTTTGTTTTTTCAAGAATTTTTGCTTGCTGTCAGCCTGTCTTTGCGATTGGGAGAAAAAAGAATTTAGTGACATGAGAATCTCTGTGTTGAGGAATTGCTATGTGTCTTTCTTTCCAATAACAATTTGTTATGTTCCCCCTTTCCCCTGGCTGCCCCAAAAGATGGACTTAATGACTGGTCATGGCACTTTAGCTCCTTCTTCCTTTCCATGCCTCTGATGTTCTATTTCTACAATCTTATAATGTTCGTACTTTTTTTTTTTTTTTTGGTAAAGTGCCCAAATCCCTTATAGAAAGAGGCAAAATATAAAGCATTTTCCCCCTCTTTCTCTTTCTTCCTTCCTTTCTTTCTTTCTTTCTTTCTTTCTTTCTTTCTTTCTTGCATTTTTCCCACTTTAAAAATTATACACATAGTAAATTGGAAATATATAAGACAGTAACAAGAAAAAAGCTACTCACTGGTAACACTTTTTGGTATTTCTTCCTATTTTTTCCTCAATGTATTGTAAACAAAATTATGAGCATATACATATAAAGTATCACATCCTGCTCTTTTCATATAACTTTAAAATATAAGCATGTAAAAAAAATAAATAAAATAAAACATAAACATGTTTTCCTGTATTGGAGACTCTTATGGTTAATAACCCTGGTAAATATCATGCTGGTAGGACTTTCTTTTTTTTTTTCCCCAGTAGGACTTCCAAAGGTTGGAACCACTGAGGCTGCAGGAAGGGTTAAAGACGAAGCTAGAGGGGCACCTGGGTGGCTTAGTCTGTTGGGTGTCTGACTTCAGCTCAGGTCATGATCTCATGGTTGGTGAGTTCGAGCCCCACATCAGGCTCTCTGCTGTCAGCCCAGGGCCTGCTTTGGATCCTCTGTCCCCTTCTCTCTCTGCCCCTCCCCTGCTCTCATTCTCTCTCTCAAAAATAAATAAACATTAAATTAAAAAAAAAAAAGACAAAGCCGGAAAGAGCCAGAAAGTTCAGGTGAGCCCAAAAACTGAGAGATGAAGCTTTGTAGACCTTATTTCTGCAGGGGGCCAGAACCGAATTGTGTGGGTGTGAAGTGTAATCTCGGGGAAGCCTGAGGCCAGAAGGGCAATCCGGGGTCTTGTACCTAGATCGGAGATCACAGGAAATAGGATTTTCGAGCTAGGAAAGATGTTAGCTGTCATCTAACATAATATGCTCATTTACAACTGAAGAAACCAAAGCCAGAAGGCAGACAAATTGACTTGTGTGGGCTCTGGAGTCAGAATGCCTGGATCTGTCCCTCTGCTCTACTACTTAGTAACAGCGGACAATAGGTAGATGTCTTTACTCTCTCCAAGTCTCATTTTCCTCTGTGAAAGGAACGTAGTCAAAGCATTTAACTTACATGTGTATTGTGTGGATTAAATCAGATAATCCACATAAAGCACTGAGCACAGTACCCAACACTTAATAAAAACTCAATAAATGTTACTTTTTAATAGTAGTGTAATTATTATCATTATTCAACTAGTTAGTGACAGAACTATGACAAGGTCTCAGGGTGCTTGGGTGGCTCAGTCATTTAAGCATCTGACTTCAGCTCAAGTCATAATCTCCCAGTTCGTGAGTTTGAGCCCCACATCCGGCTCTGTGCTGACAGCTCAGAGCCTGGAGCCTACTTCAGATTCTGTGTCTCTGTGTCTCTCTACCCCTCCCCTGCTCGTGCTCTGTCTCTGTCTCTGTCTCTCAAAAATAAATAAACATTAAAACAAAGAACTGTGACAAGGTATCAGATATCCTGACTCAAGCTAGTGCTCTTTTTTTTTTTTAATCCAGATTTCTGGCTTATTTATTTATTTATTTAAGTTTATTTATTTTGAGAGAGAGGAGAGAGAGAGAAAGAGAGAGAGAGAGAGAGAGCAGGGGAGGGACAGAGAGAGAGAGGGAGGGAGAGAGAATCCCAAGCAGGCTCCATGTTGCCAGCGCAGAGTCCAATGTGGGGCTTGAACTCACAAACCGTGAGATAACGATCTGAGCTGAAGCAAAGAGTCTGACCCTTAACCAGCTGTGTCACCCAGGAGCCCCTAGTGTTCTTTTCGCTGTGTTGAACTAAGTTCCAGGGTCCAGAAAGGACTGAAAGTTGCCTTGAACTTAGTAGTGGTACCAACTCAAATCTACCTGGGGCTAAACCTGAAGACTTTAGTCTGGGGTGCACTTTATGTAAAAGCACTTAGCCTGGTGTCTGGAAAACAGTAGGCTCTTATGAAAGGTTTCTTGGGGAGCCTGAGTGGCTCAGTAGGTTAAGCGTCCAACTTCAGCTCCGGTCATGATCTCTCGGTCTGTGGGTTTGAACCCGCATTGGACTCTGTGCTGACAGCTTAGAGCCTGGAGCCTGCTTCAAATTCTGTGTCTCCCTCTCTCTCGGCCCCTCCCCTGCTCATGCTCTGTCTCTCTCTCTCTCTCTCTCTCAAAAATAAATAAACATCAAAAAGTATTTTAATTATAGATAGATAGATAAGAAAGCTTATATATACATATATATATGTATATATATATATAAGCTTTCTTAAGAAGATTTTTAAAAACAGTGACAGGGTTGGGAGGGTGGTACTGGTTTCTAAGAAAAGGACTAGAAATCTTTCACAGAAGCACATAAAGAAGGACTTGGGGAAGAGGGCTACCAAAACTATGTACATTCCATATGTGTCTGTGAAGACCAGAGACAAGTAGAGGTTGTGCTTTCTGAGATTCCTCGAACTTTCTCATTGTTATTTTTGTTAACCCTTGCATCTTTCCCTATAGTTACTAGCAAAAAAATCCTATACAAACCCTCGGTGGGGGTTGTGTGATTTTTCAGAGTTGGGCAGGATAATAAAGAAGTGGGGAAATATCTATCTCAATTCAAATTAATAAAGCCAGTTCGGCAGCAGGGTTGGGGGGGGGGTGGCACCCAGGTAGAAAAGTGTACAGTAGCAGCAAAAGATGCAAGAGAGTCACACCCCTCTATGATCCTCAAGAGGGAAAAAGCAAGTCCTGAGTGGGGAGCCAATTGAGTCCATAAACTCAGGGGTTGCAACTGGGAAAAAGGCCTGTGTCACCCCCCCATATCCTGCCATATCTGTTCATAATTTATTACTACAGTGGTTTTATGGAGGCCTCCTGTTAGTCTTCTTTCCTGACCAATGTCTTTTCTATTTTCCAAGGCTACCTTGCTAACTCTGTCCCTCAACAAATGTATATTATTTTCTTTAATATTTTTAATGTTTATTTATTTTTGAGAGAGAGACAGAGCACGAGCAGGGGAGGGGCAGAGAGAGGGGGGGGGGAGACATAGAACCCAGAGCAGGCTCCAGGATCTGAGCTGTCAGCACAGAACCCGACATGGGGTCCAAACTCACGAACTGAGAGATCATGACCTGAGCCAAAGTCAGATGCTTAACCAACTGAGCCACCCAGGTGACTCTAATGTATATTCTAACATTCCCACAGTAATAAGGTGAATAACCTTGACCTCTCTGGATACATGCTTTAAAGTAGCAGTGTTTTTTACCATTGCACAGATTCTTTAACTCTCCCTCCTAAATCACCTGGTCTTATGGGTTATGGTAATTTTTGTCTTTCTGGGATTTCAAGCCATACTCTCATCTTAACAGTAAAGACTCAGGAAGTATTTGTTGATTTATTTCAGAGTTTATAATCGAGTGGGGGAGACAATATGCCCTCATGAGATGAAAAACTATGTAACCACAAGGACAAAATTAAAGAATACAAACTGAGCTCGTAGAAGTTCAGGAGACACAAAGCAGATAAGTGATCTGTCACGTTGGACTAGTTGGAGAAAGTTTCCAAGAGCATGTAAGTTTTGAGCTTTGAATTGGAAATTTAAGGAGGTGATGGACATGAGTTGGTGGAGAAGTGGACCTTTCCAAACAAATACACAGACAACACAAGATAGAACTCAAGCCAGGACAGATGCCTGCCCCACCCTTGCCATTTCCCTGGCTCAGCAGCTCTGCATGATCTGTCACTACACCTGTTTCAGTTCGAAGAGAGCTCCTTGTGACCTAGTGGCCACCAGGCCCTCTCCTCTATCAAACTCACCATTCCCGCGGCACTTACCAGGCTGTGTACTGCAGGAGGAAGAGACACACACAGGACATGTTTACAGGCATTGTGAGCAACTATGTCCCATCTCTCTAGTCTGGACCTCAGGTAGGGATACATGGTCTTCTATTTACCCTGTACATGACAAATGGAGCACAAATGCACTTTGGAGTAGAAGGAGGCAGGAATATATAGAACCAAGATGGTTACGTTACCTACCGTGAGTAGCCTAATATCTCTTTGAAGCCTCGATGTACCGCCACCTCTAGAAAATGCCAAGTTGTATAGCTGTCCTTCCTGACAAGAGGAAGGCCTTGTCATCACATAGCACATATCAAGCAACACTGCAAATGGTACAATGCTAGGCACTGTACAGACAAGTTATGCTGTCTAGCAGGAAAATTGAGACATGGCCAGACAGAAAGTACACATGATATGCTTATTAAAAAGTTGTCAAGGGGCGCCTGGTTGGCTCAGGCGGTTAAGCATCTGACTTCGGCTCAGGTCATGCTCTCACAGTTTGTGGGTTCAAGCCCCGTGTCCGGCTCTGTGCTGACAGCTCAGAACCTGGAGTCTGCTTTGGGTTCTGTGTCTCCCTCTCTTCCTGTCCCTCCCCTGCTCATGCTCTGTCTCTCTCAAAACTAAACATTAAAAATTTTTTTAAAAAGTTGTCAAATGTACAAATGCAATGTCATTCAATTCCGGATCCCGTTCATTCTGCCAGCATTTGTCCAATGTGACCCCTTGCTAAGGGTCACAGAGATACATAAAACTTGTCTCTCTGCCCTCGAGGAGTTCAGTTTAGTGGAAGAGATGTATGTGTAAAGAAATAATTACAATACAATATGGTCTGTGGTATAAAACACAAGCCTGCACAAAGTGCTTGGGAATGCAGAAAAGGGAGAATTCCACCTGAGGGGAACAAGGAAGGCTGAATAGGAGTGTTCCAAAATAAGAGACTTGGGGAGGGGACGATGAGAGGGAGGACACCCTAGGAGGTGGAGGTATAAAAGGGTATGGCATTTCCAGGAAACAGTACAAAACTCTGGTTGGAACTTAGTGTGCCCAGTGAAAGATGAAGCAGGAAAGGTGGGAAGTGGCCTGAAACTGAAGATACTGTGTGTACCTTGCTCGAGAGTTTGAACTTTATCGCATAGGCAATAGGGAAAACCAAAGGAAGTTTCAAGCAGGGAGATTTTATGGTCATAAATAAGTGTTATGATCCTAGTTCCCCTGCCTCCTAGCTGTGACTTTGGGTATGTCACCGAATCTCTGAGCATTAGTGTCTTCATCTGTAGAGTGGGGTTGATAGCAGTACCTGCTTTACAGGGTGGATTTGAGGAGTAAATGAACTAATGTATGTAAAGCAATTAGTACAGCGCCTGGCACATAATAAGCGCTCCATACATTTTAACTATTATTACCAGGAGTGTTTCTTAGAAGGGTGATTTGTTGGCAGCATGGAACATAAAACCATAGTGGGGGAAAAGACTGACGGCAGGAGGTGCAATTAAGATGATATTGCAATTTAATCCTGTGATAAATAAGGTATGCAACTGCGAATTGGATGTGAGAAGTTAAAGAGATGAAAAGGCAAAAGGTATTTTAGCTTGGAAGACTGGGTAGATCGGGACTACTATTGACCAAATTCAGAGATAAGGGTAGCCAGAGCATAGGGGTGTGGGTGCAAGAACAGATGTGTTAAATTTGGGACCTGTTGAATGAGAAGTGAAGCGGCCCAAGACGGGAACCTGGAAAATATCAATATTTAAGGGCAGGCCAGAAGAGCCAGTGGAGAAAACTGATTGGTCAGCCACCGCACGGTCACCGTGAATTGCACTTGGGGGCTTGCGGGTGGGGAGAGGCGGGTAGAGGAGACACTATCATCAGTATTTGTTTATGTTACACAAGCCCGTCCATTCTTTGCTTCTTGCCTCTCGGTTTTCTGCTTCTTGTAGAGACCACATTTTTCCCTCCTGCCCTCTCTCCACTAAAAGAAGGAAAGGTCTAGCACCCCTCAACATGGTCACCTAGGCGACCCGGAGTCACACGGGAGGAGGTGGGAAGGGGGGAAGAAAGGAGGAAAACGACTTTTCAAGAAAAGAAAAAGTCCGCAACGACCTCTATTAATTAAAGTTCCACCTCCCTATATCCTGCCACGCCGCTCTCCAGCCGCCCTTATCGGGCTCCTGGCCGCGAAGTAGGACGGGAAATGTAGTCCTTGAGGCCGAGTAGGGTGGCACGACTGAAGAACTCGGTTTCCCAACTGGCTCTCCAGGCGCGTGCGCAGATGGCTGCCCCGGCGAGTGGTAAACAGAGACGTCAGGCGGGGGCTGCGGCTGGGAGCAAAACAAAAAGGAAACCCGGGGGGCGGGGGGTGGGGGGGTTGATAGGGGAATTGGTGCGGGAATAGGAGAGGCTGGGGCCGCGGGGACGTGGACCCGATTAAGAGTGGAGGGAAAGGAAGAGGCGGGGGGAGGGGCAGCTAGGGGAGGGGCAAGTGACGCGGGGGAGCGGGGCGTGGGGGAGGGCAGTGATCCGGGTGGAGGAAATTTGGGAGGAGTGTCCGGGGGGCAGCAACTTAAAAGGGGGAGGGAACCGCGGCTAAGGAGACGTTTGGTGATGGGAGCGCAATGTATGAGGGGATACGGTGCCTCAGGTTTAAAAGAGCAGGAAGCTGAGTGAGAGGTTGGAAAAAAAGTGCCTTCGCTAGGCGGAGGTTACAGGTGGTGTCTCAGAAAGAGCTCTGAGGCTGTCCGCTTGTAGTCGAGAAGAGGATCAGAGAACTGTGTAGAAGGGACAGCTTGGGGGCTAGCGTCCTGGGGCGAGGGGGAAGTTCGCGACTTTCTGAGGACCGGCAGGAATGTGCCTCCTGGCCCTCGGTGCTTCCCCCCTGGGGGGAGGCATCGTGAGGGACTGTGGCAGGCTCCTCTGAACGCTGAGTGGCGGAGGTCCAACTCCACGTATGGATCCAAGGAATGAGAATTCAGCCACAGAGGCTGCTGCGATCATAGACCTCGATCCCGACTTCGAACCCCAGAGCCGTCCCCGCTCCTGCACCTGGCCCCTTCCCCGACCAGAGCTCGCTACCGAGGCGTCCGAGCCGCCTGAGCCGCCCGAGGTGGAGCCGGGTCTGGGAGAGAAGGTACACACGGAGGGGCGCTCAGACCCGATCCTGTTGCCCTCCCAGCTCCCCGAGCCGGCAGGGGGCCCCCAGCCCGGGATCCTGGGGGCTGTAACAGGTCCTCGGAAGGGAGGCTCCCGCCGGAATGCCTGGGGAAATCAGTCATATGCAGAACTCATCAGCCAGGCCATTGAAAGCGCCCCCGAGAAGCGACTGACACTCGCCCAGATCTATGAGTGGATGGTCCGCACTGTGCCCTACTTCAAGGACAAGGGTGACAGCAACAGCTCAGCAGGATGGAAGGTAACTATGACCCCCTTACCTCTGTCCCAATACCATCTGCCCCTGGGATCCCTAGCTTCCTTGCTGCCGTTCTGGGGCCCCTTTTACGGCCCCACCCGAGAGACCCACCTTCAATCATCAATTACACAAACATTTACTTAGGACATAGTATATACCACGCTCAGTGCTTGATGCTGGAGGATCGCAGATGAATAAGACACTGTCCTTGCCTTGGAGAAAATTGAATTCTCTGCTCACTGCTCAGCACTCCCAGCACTTTGGCTTGAGCTGCCCCAAACACTTATTCCCACAGAGAAGTCTTTATCCTATGTACAGCAGGAACTGTGTGGATTCCCCACATGAACCTGGCCTTCCCTCCTCCCCCACCTCCCACCCCAACACCTTTTCTCCCATTCCTGTGGGATTACTTGGATTCCCTGCTTGCTTCTCAATACCTCAGGGTAGAGGTACTGTTCAAGAACTCCTCTACCCAGGAAGAGGAGGTAGAGTGGCATAGGTTAAAAAAAAAAAAAGGTGATATTCATGGGGTAAGGTAGCTGATCTTACGGACCAGGAGGGAAAAAAGGGGGCATGAGCTGCTACCTGCCTCAGTTTACCCTGTAGTGCTAAGAAACTCCCTAGTAAGGTGCTATCTAAGTCTGGGAGGAGAAGAGTTTTCATTTACTGTTGAGGAATATTAGTTACAAAGAGAGAGAGAGAGAGAGAGAGAGAGAGAGACAAGGCTCTGACTTTAGAGCAAAAGGTTGGGAGTTCTCTTGGCCTTCCATGAAGAAACTGTGAGGAAAGATTTCACTAGATGCTCGGAAAACTTGTCCTGAGAAGGGGCCCTAATCGTGAAATGGGGAGCTTCAACTCCTTGACATCCCGCACCCCTGTAGGTGGTGACATCAGCGTACAAGAAAGTACAGAGGGTTGAATGAGCAGAGGGTCCTCCCCTAGGTAGAGTAGATGGACGGAGGGATCAGATCTGCAGTATTCCTAGGAGTTGGGCAGGACAGAAAACAGGACAGCTGACTGGGACCCTTGGCACTATTTCTGGGTAGACTGCCATGCCACAGTCTCAGCTCATAAAGAGCTCCCTCCCCTCCTTGGACCCAGCCTACACAGCTGTTTTTTCTTTTCCCTTAGGTTCATTTTCCAGGGTAGAAGAAATAATCATGAGTTGTTAGTTATGCTGTGGGAGTGTAGTCCCTCCTTATAATTTACACTTATTTGCTGCTTTTTAGTTTACAAAGTAGTTTTGACATTTTTTGTTTTATTAATTTTCCCAGCAATTCTTGAGATTCCACGTTTTACATACTGGGAAACTAAGGTATGGAAAGGTCAGGAAGCTCGCCTAATATCAGCAGAGTGAGGACTTGAACTCAGGTCTAACTATAAATCATATATTCTTTCTGCTAGCCCATGCTACCAAATTCTCTTCATTGGGCTGAGTGCTGGGCCTTCAAGGCTCTCATCCCCCACCCCCCACCCCCACTCCAAGGAGTAAGCTTCACAGCCTGAACTGGCTTCTCTGGGGATGTGCTGAGATTACTCCCACCCCACGGTGGGGGGGGGGGCGGTGGCACTCACTTAGAACAAGAAAGCTTAGTTTAGGTGGCTTGGGGAACAATTACCAGTCACCCCCCACTTCCAACAGGTAAGAATTATAGGGAGTCACTCCCCCCACTTCTAACAGGTAAGAATTATAAGGAGTTGACCTCTCCAGGTAGGAGGTTGTACTAGTTCTGAGGCCTAAAGGAGAGGGGATAGAAGAATGGGCCTCATGGGTATTGAGTGTGGAGAAAGGAACGGACCTTCTCAGCAGACCCAGAGTTGAAGGATGGAAGGGGTGGGGAGTCACAGTGCCAGAAGTCACAGTGGTTCTCAGTTACTAAGGATGGACAGTTACTGTGTAGGTGGACAAGTGGGATTCCTCGAAAGAACCAGGAGTACCAATGCAGCCAGTGTGGTTAGGAATGCCATTACTGAAGGGTCCCAGGGAGACAAGGAGTTCTTTGCCTCAAGAGCCCTGGAACAAGAAGCTACTTAAGCATCTTTCCCCAGGCAGAGGGTCTCCTTATCTGGAGCACCAGTCAGAAATCAATTCATGTGTTTCTGACTGTCCATAGCCTCAGCCTCTAGTTTTGCTCCAAGCCCTTCTGGGCTCCTCCTGATTTTCCAAACACTGAAGAGCTCCATGTGGGAGGTCAAATGCCCCTAAGGTTGGAGATCTTAGGCACAAATTCCTGAGGAGAAGTAGGGGAAAGGAGGTAGGAAAGAGTAGGGAGGTGGGGGGGGGGGGGGCGGGGACACAAAAGGATGGTGTAACTAGCCTGGGGCAACCAGTAGCAATAAGCTGCTCTGGGGGCTCAAGAAGCTACCAATCTCAGCTCCCTAGGCCCCTGAGGAAAAAAAAAACTTATCTCTCTCAGAATATCAGCAGTGAGGGAGAAAGGGAGAACAGAGGGAGGAAAGGAGGAAGGGAGAACATGGAGCTTCCAATACCCGAGGCACTCCAAAGCTGATAGAGCCTCAAGGGGCCACCCACCAATAAGGTAACATATCGATTATGTACTGGCAGCTTGGCACTCTGAGGGGGGCACCGTTTGAGGGCTGCCTGACTGGACAACATGGCCTGCGCCATGGGCACTTATACTTGATGCGTGTAATTGCATGAGATGGTAAATAGTACAATATAGGTTGGGTAAGGTGGTGTAGAACAGATTAAAAATACCACACAAGAAATTTGGCAGCAGCAGTCAGGCAGCCACTTAATAGAAGAGAGGGGACTTCTGCTTGGTCTTGAGGAACTAGCAGAATTTACTGAGGGGAGATCCTTCCTAGGATAAGGAATGTGCCTTGTGGATTTGAGGCACGGTGAGAAGCCTGGCCTGAGTGAAGTTGAGGGTGTGTGCCCAGTGATCGGGAGGAATCAGGAACAAAGGAATCTGCAAATCCTATGGAGAGCTGGGGCTCCAGTGCCCCATGGGGAGTAGAGCGCCAGCTCTGTTGAGGGTCCAGCCCCTCAGCCTATTCAGAGAACTGGCTCAACACAGGGTCGGTCAGTCCTGGGCTGGTGTTACGCCACTTTCCCGTAAACTCCACCCAAGCCTCCGCTCAAGAAAGAGATTGGAACTGTGGAATTCTCTTTCCCCACCTAATCCTAGCTCTTGCTGAACCAGGAGTGTGTCTCCCCAGTGACCACCAACACCAGACAGCCCCTCAGAGACCTGGGAGGAGTGCAGTGCTGTGAGCTTTTCCAGAGCAGGCCCAGTGCCCTCTGCAGTAGGTTGTTACTCAGGCTGTCTCCTGGGCCCTTGTGCCAAAAAGTCTGGAGCAGAGGCTGAGTGTCTTGCCTTTGGGTGGGAACTGTGTATGGTCTCCCCACACACACACCCTCCTTCCCCGCCCCTACCTTTGCCTGTTCTCCTCTGGACTTGGATAGCTCTGAGTTTCGAGGAATGCCCCTGCTATGTCCCAGCATCCTTTGAGGCTGGACTGCTGGCCACTGACCTCCCCTGCACATACCTCATGCCCCTTTCCTGCTGCCTCTGCCCCCTCCAGAACTCGATCCGCCACAACCTGTCCCTGCACAGCAAGTTCATCAAGGTTCACAACGAGGCTACTGGCAAGAGCTCTTGGTGGATGCTGAACCCTGAGGGAGGCAAGAGCGGCAAGGCTCCCCGCCGCCGGGCAGCCTCCATGGATAGCAGCAGCAAGCTGCTTCGGGGCCGCAGCAAGGCCCCCAAGAAGAAACCAGCCGTGCTGCCAGCCCCGCCTGAAGGTGCCACTCCAACCAGCCCCGTTGGCCACTTCACCAAGTGGTCAGGCAGCCCTTGCTCTCGAAACCCTGAAGAAGCAGATGTGTGGACCACCTTCCGTCCACGAAGCAGTTCAAATGCTAGCAGTGTCAGCACAAGGCACTCCCCCATGAGGCGAGAGTCTGAGGTGCTGGCAGAGGAGGAGATACCAGCCTCCGTCAGCAGCTATGCAGGGGGTGTCCCTCCCACCCTAAATGAAGATCTGGAGCTGTTAGATGGGCTCAATCTCACATCTTCCCATTCCCTGCTATCTCGGAGTAGTCTCTCTGGCTTCTCTTTGCAGCATCCTGGGGTGACAGGTCCCTTACACACCTACAGCACCTCCCTCTTCAGCCCAGCAGAGGGGCCCCTGTCAGCAGGAGAAGGGTGCTTCTCAAGCTCCCAGTCTCTGGAGGCCCTGCTCACCTCTGATACGCCACCACCCCCTGCTGATGTCCTCATGACCCAGGTAGATCCCATTCTGTCCCAGGCTCCGACACTTCTGTTGCTGGGGGGCATACCTTCCTCCAGTAAGCTAGCCACAGGGGTTGGCCTGTGTCCCAAGCCCCTAGAGGCCCCAGGCCCCAGCAGTCTGGTTCCCACCCTCTCTATGATAGCGCCACCTCCAGTCATGGCAGGTGCTCCCATCCCCAAGACCCTGGGGACTCCTGTGCTCACACCTGCTATGGAAGCTGCAAGCCAAGACAGAATGCCTCAGGATCTAGATCTCGATATGTACATGGAGAACCTGGAGTGTGACGTGGATAACATCATCAGTGACCTCATGGATGGGGGCGAGGGATTGGACTTCAACTTTGAGCCAGGTATGGTACCTCTTAATCAACAGTAGCATCTCACAACCTCTGGCCACCCCCTAGGTGCCCAGCTAGTCCCATGAGCTGAGCAAGAGGGAGAT
The DNA here is from genome assembly GCF_018350175.1 of Felis catus. Classification (NCBI taxonomy): domain Eukaryota; kingdom Metazoa; phylum Chordata; class Mammalia; order Carnivora; family Felidae; genus Felis; species Felis catus. The sequence continues at coordinate 58,031,361 of NC_058386.1, forward strand.
TTAGAGCAAGGAGTAGCTGGAGCTCCTGGGGAATTGGGAGGGTATCATAGTGGAGAGGCGGAGTTTCCAGATGAGACCTCCAGGCCCTTCAGCAAAGCCAACCCCTAGTATTAGCACAGGAAAACGTGTGGGGAAGGGCTGTCTCTGTTTTGGGGGCGTGTGACCTTAATGGTGGAAAGTTGTCACGCCCAGATCAGCCTCTTATGTTGTCTTCTATTTTCTTCTTCCCACAGATCCCTGAGCCATGGCTAGAAGCTTTGTCCCCTGCTTCAGAGGTGGAGCCAGGCGTGCCCATATCCACTCTTTACCCTTGACCCTTCCCTGGGAATTTGGGACCCTGCTTTAGAGCTAGGGTGGGGTCTGCTCACACAGGTGTTGAGGAAATTAGAAAGATAAAACTGCCCCATATGGGAACTATGGGGGGAGGGAGGGAGGGAAAGGGGTGGGGGAAAGGGAGAAAGGGCTTATTCTCACTGTGCCAATTAGGGGGTGAGGCCCCCTCTTGGGAGCCTTCCTAGGCTCCCCCCGATTCCCACTCCCTAGGTTTTATAGCAGGGGTGGGCAATGCTGTTGGAAATGTGAAGTCACCAGTGGCCTTACCCCTGCCTTTGGGAGCAGGATTTTTTGTAGTCTTATCTGAGCTGGTCCAGGCTAGGTTAAGCCTTGGATTTTTATGCAGTGGCCCCCTAGGCCAGTGGTGTGGGGTGGGGGGGAGGGTAATAGGGACCTGGAAGGGCCAAGGTCTGAGCACTGGAGAGGCTCACCAGGCCAAATCACCCTTGGAAGGCTGCAGATCACAGAAAGGCTTTTTATAAACTTTTAAAGAAATATAAACACAAATATAGAGATTTTTAACAGTGGCAAGGTGCTAGTGGTGGGGAGAATGCTTTTTTTTTTCTTTTTGAAGGCTTTGTCATAGTGACATGATACAAACACTACAGACATTACTCGGGGAAGCATGGGAAACGGGATGAGAGAACACCAGGCCGACAGAGAGCAGGGGGCAGGGGAGCAGCAGTGGAGAGCAGGGGAAAGAACTCCAGCAACGATGACATGGAGACGTGGAGATGTGGAGAACAAGGTCTGGGCGGAACTAGCTTAGAGTTTCCCTATGGAAAAAGCTAAGCCAGGCCCCCTCATTCACCTTGTGTCTGGGAGCATGTGGTGTTGGGGTGCAGCCACACTCTCGAATGACCCACTGCGGGTTAATGCTATGGTGGGAGAGTGCATTGAAGGCCTGGAATTAGTTTGCGGCCGGGGAAGGGGAGGGGGAGAAGAGGGAAGGATTTAGGGTGGTAAAGTTAGGCACAGAGACCTCCCTGTTCCAGGCCCCTGACAGCTGTTCCTGCCCTTCTTCCCCTTGCCTGACTACAGGGGTTATGTGGAAGTGTGTGTGGTGGCAGGCAGGGGGAGGGGCGGAACAGGGAAGGGAGAGCTGGGGAGCTTGGCTGAGGGTCTGGGAAATGAGCGGGATGGAGGAGAATGTGGATCAGGTTTACTAGCACCTGCCAGGGTGGCCATCTGGGGCTCCTTCTCCACCCCAAAGCAGCCCCTCCCCCAGTCCCCTTTGCATTGTCCCCTCCTCCCCCCCCCCCCCGCCCCTGCTGTGGGTTCCCATCATTTCCTGTGTCAGCGCCTGGCCTACCCAGATTGTATCATGTGCTAGATTGGAGTGGGGAAGTGTGTCAAATCAATAAATGAATAAATTCAATAAATGCCTATAACCAGCTCTGGTTTCTGCTGCCTTTCTGCTCCCCTCGGATAAGAGGTGGGGGGGGGGTGGGGAAAAGGCAGAGGACGGGCGGGAGGGACAGCGAGGAGGCAGAAAAGTAGGGGGTTGGGGAATTTCAGCAGGAGGAGTCGGTAGATTGTGGTGGTGGGGAGGGAAGATGCCAATCCGTCACCTAACCCCAGCAATAGTAGGCAGGCTCTCTGGATAGAGTGATAGGCCTCTCTGGAGGGGAGGTAGTTTGGTTGGAGAAGACCCCACCCCCTACTCTGTCCCTCAAAGGCTCATTGTAGGAGACTTCACGGTTTTTCCTCACCCCCACCCATGTGCTCCCCCACCCCAGCCCTCTCCTGCCACTCCTCCGAACCCTCAGAACCTCCACGGTGCCTGGCACACTCAAGCCTTGGTACAGATATTGGGAGACGGTGTCTTTTCTTGAAAAAGGGGCCTCATATAAAATTCCAGCAATTCCATACCTAATATTACTGCTCTCACTTGGTCACTTTATTCAGTTAGCGATGTCTATCCCTTCTACTGAAAACGTCTGCTCTGGTCTTAAAGGTCAGACCCCTGCGAGGGGGAGGGGGCCCCTCTTCATCTGATCTTCCGGTAGACTTAGACTGGAAAAGGAAAACGTCCATAAGTAGATAAAGAGGCCCCTGCAGGGAAGCTTTCTACAAACTAGGGCCAGAGGCAGGCCAAAAGAGGTTGGAGGTAGGTCTTGGGCTTGGACCTTGGACTTGGAAAGGAAATTCATTCCAGGGGGCCAAGGTGCAGGAGGCTTGTGTTGGCTGGGAGGGAGGGGGGAGTGGGGGGGGGGGCAGAGCACATTTGGGGAGCCTTACTGGGGCGTTCGCAGTGGATTCGATTGCAACGACTTTCTTGGCTTCTTGGATTTTAAGCATTTTCAATCGATTCTTCTCCATGACATCACATTGTGAGCGCAAGTTTTCTAAGAACCAGGAAAAGGCACCCCCCCATCCCCCCTGCCTCTGAGGACTAGAGATCTTATCTACCCATCCCATCCCTCCCATAATTCCGGTGATCACTTGGAGTAATGGGCCTAAAGCTAGGCTGAGGAGTGATCTGAAGGTGCCTAGGTTTTGCTCTTTTAATTGCGAATTGGGTCACCAAGACTCCAAGAGAAAAGGATCAAGAGCAAGATGGAAACGATGGGGTTTTGATAGGGAAATATATCAAGACAATGCTTGAGAAATGGGGGTGGGGGTAGGGGTGAGTGACACATACAACTCCATCTGGTTTGAGCTACACATCCATCCTAAAGTGGACCTAGGCTGTATTCCCCTTTTCCTAGGATCCTGTGATCCTACCTGCCATATCACACCTTTCCCACTCTATACAGAGAATATACTATATCATCCAGCTACATAAGGTCTTTTCCATGTTTCTCCTTCCTCCATCATGTTCCTTACCGATTAGCTCAGGTTCTGGATTCTTCAGAAGGGGCACAAAAGCTTTGTAGGCATTCTCTAGTCGGGTTCCTATGAACACAGCAGTGTGCTATCCCCAGCCCCTGCCACCCAGTCTCCACCCTTCCAAAACCCAAGATGTCAGGACCCTAGCACTCAACACGACCTTGAGCTGATGTACCCTATTTCCTCCCCTCAAGACTAATTCTAGGTGGGGGGCATAATATGTGTAAGCCTACCCTATTGTCATAGAGGCAGTGCTCTTTCTTAGGCCGACTAGAGATGGTCAGTTTGGATCTGGTTGAGCGGACCCTATGCTAAGGACAAGGTTCACAATCCATTTTGAGGGCCTTGCTCTCTCAGGAGTGCTCCCAAGCCTCTACCTCGTGCTCCACGCTCCACCTTACAAACGTAGTAGGTGCTTCGAGCTGTAAGGAATTTGCTGGCATAGTCTCCAGGGGTCTTCATCACGAAAAACATCTTCATTGTCCCTGTTTCATCACACAAGTCGATGGTGTCTGGAGGGAGGCCATAGGGTAATTGGGGTAGTTAAGGAAGGAGAGTGGGATCCTATCCTGAATGGGTTGGAGAGAGCTGTTAGATTCAAGGAGCTCTCTTCTTGCCAGTCAGAGGGCTTGGGAGCTAGAAATGATCCTACTTACTTCTGACCATCTGCCATCAGTCCCCTCCCCCAACTCCTCACCTGTTTTAGGCAACCCTACTTTTCTGCGGGTGTAGTGCATCAACAGAAGGACAGAGCAATTGATATTGGCCAGAAACTGCTGATTATCTGAGAAGACATGGGATGGGCCATGTGGCCCTTCTCTAGTATACATGCCATCCCTGTGATCTCCACTGCCCTCAAACCTCCCAGGCCCTACACACAGACTCCAGCTCTGTGATGCCCCTCACCTCCATGTGTGATGAAAATGAACATGCTCTCAAGATCTTCTCACTCTTCAGATAGAGGCCTGATGAGTCATTTGGAAGGAGAGTGTTCTAGAGGTCCTGGGGGAGCTGGAAGTGGGCCCATAGGAGTGGGGATCTAGAGAGGTAGATGGATTGCATAGGCCGAAGGGGCCCAGAGAGAGCTATTGGCAGTTGTGGATAACCAGCATCCCTAGGGGTGGGGCCTGAGGCTGCAGTTGAGGGATTATGAGGTCAGAAGTGGTATGTGTGGCAGAAGGTGGAGTAAGGATAAGGAGAGAAGAACCTGAGTGGGGTCTGTGAAAGATTTGCTGGGAGTGGGAGCACCACAGTAAATCTAATTCTTCTTTTAAATGTTTATCTGTTTATTTTGAGAGAGGGAGAGGGAGAATATGAGCAAGGGAGGGGCAGAGAGAGGAAGAGAGAGAATCCCAAGCAGGCTCCGCACTGCCAACGCAGAGCCTGCTGTGGGGCTCGAACCCACGAACCATGAGATCATGACCTGAGCTGAAACCAAGAGTCGGACGCTTAACCGACTGGGCCGCTCAGGTGCCCTGGTAAATCTAATTCTAGAATGCATCCTGGAAGGAGTGCAGGACCCCTAGAGAAAAGCCAAGTTTCTGGAACAGTCCTGTTCTCTAGTTCATTTGTGGTACTACTGCTTCCACATCGTGAGTCTATAACTCCTTTTTCCTACCGTCAGCACCATGCCTCCCCTGCTTATTGCACCCCACGTTTCCCTTGCCCCTGCCCCAACAACAGACATTCTTGATGATTATCGACAGAAGCTTTATTTCTCATTGATTCAAGAATAATTGAAGGGTAGATGGAAAAGAGGGAGGGAAGGATGGAAGGATGGTGGGGAGAAACAATCCTGTGAGGAAGAGGGGCTGGATTGGGGAAGATGAGAAACCCGGTTCGGTTTGGGGGCAAAGGGCCAATTGGATGATAGGAGAAACTGAATGCGGGTTGGCGGGGGCGGGGGGGGGTGTTATAGGGGGCATAAAATTCAGAATCAGCCACGGTGGGGCGAGGTGAGCATTGGACCCATGCTGGCTGGATGAGGGGAAGTTAGTACAATTTAGGACTACAGGACTCTGGGGTACTGTCAGGGTATCAGGGCTCCGGTTTCAGGGTGTAACACGGGGGAGCCCAGTAGGGGCTATGCTGGCTGCAGGGGGAGCCCCCAGGCCCCTCCCCTGGAGCCCCTCCTTTTGGGGGAATCTCACTGACGTGGCAGAGCCATTCACTGTAGTCTGGCTGCAGACTCTCCGCCAGTCCCTTAGATACTCCACTCCAGGCCTAAAGACAGATATCTCCAGGTCAGGGGTCAATTAGGGGCAGGGGGTAAAAGACCCATGCTCTGTGCCAAGGGAGCTCTTACAACCAACATCTGCAACTGCAGTGATCACGGAAGGGACACACAGACTCTTGGGGCCCCCAGTACCACTGTTTCCATCTGCCTCAACCAATTTGTAACCAGTTCTTCTGTGTGTCTCCATCCAGCCCATCCCCCAATCGGTTGGCCACATCCTGACTGTTAGTGCAGGCCCCCTCCCATTCCCTCTGCTCCCCATACTCTGTCTGACTTGCTGGCAGGCAGTCGCTAGTTGACAAACTGCAGTTGCCTTTGACAATGTTCTCACCGAAAAGTTCCCGTGGTATTCAGTAACCAGATCCTCTAGGTTCTTGAGGGTAGGAATCCGGGGCATCGTCCTGACAGAGGAGAAAGAGGGGGCACAGCAGGTTATGCTCTTTTATTATCCGTCTCCCAGTTCTCCCAGATGGAATGAAGAAGGGACTCTGTGTTCTCTGTTCCTGTGGCTTCCTTCTAGCAGCATGCGCACTGGAGTGATCCTTCATTCCTTACTGTCCTGCCCTCTATTCCTGGAGACCCTGTGATAATCCTCCTCTACTATTTATTCCCAGCGGCAACCCCCCACCTCATTTTCCCGGTATATCTGAAATCTCACCGTTCCAGCCAGCAGTACACACAGATAAGGCTAATAATCAATCCCACGGAGCCAAGGGGGATAAGCACAGCTTCCATTGCAAACAACAAAGGATTCTCTATAAAAAAAAAAGGAGGAGAAAGAGACCTAACATTTGTAGCGTCCCTACTATGTGCCAACATTTGTACAGCCCCAACTTGGTGCCTGGCGCAGTGCTAGACATTGTCCATACACTTAATCTTCATGACTCCTGAGAGGGACAAACAATTGTTACCTCCACTTTACAGATGAGGAAACAGAATCAAAGAGGTTAGTGATATGCCCCAGGTCAAAGAGGCAGTAAGTAGCAGAGGCAGGTTTAAACCCTAGATCTGTCTGCTTCCAAAGCCATCTTTACCATGCACGATTTCTGGGAGTGCTGTAGGGGAATCTTATACATTCTATATCCCCTCTGTCTCCTTCTCAACAACCCCCCCCCCAACACACACACACACTCCAACAACATACTGACCCAACCCTACACAGAAAAGCCCTGCTACCTGAGGGTTGAGGTTCAACAGTGAGGGGAGATGGGCCACCAAAATTGGGGGCTTAGGGGTTGAGCGGTAGAGCAAAAGGCAGAGATGCTAGAAAGGCTGGGGTGCTGGGTTCGTGGGTAGGGGGGTGCCTTAGGCCCATTTTACCCTTTGAAGTATTGCTGCCCCAGTGGATCGGGCGGCTCCATTCACTCCAACGCTGAGCGCTTCCACAGAGTGGGTTATAGCGGCTCCGGACACGGAACGTGTAGAATTTCTGCCCATCCACGCTAGGCAGAGAGAAGCTATGTCTGTGGTCCACTGATTGTTCCTTGGGGAGAAAGAGGGTGAGAGAGAGATAGGTGTCTAAAAAAGAAGGAAGAATTAAAACTGCTGCCCCTCCCCACATGTCATCTGGTTCTCCCCAGTTCTTCTCTCCACTCTGGACTGCTCAAGCCACATTGCTCCCTTCACTGACTAGAATCTAATCCCTCCCCTCCAGATCCCCTTGAAGGCTTCCTTTTGTTTACTTGCTTAACAGGCATTGAAGAAACTATGGGTACGGAAATGTTAATGGAAAGTCACAGGTGATGATAGGAAAGGGAGTTGGATGAGGGTGGACAGAGCAGAGGAACTGGGAGGCAGAGGACAGGAGCTTGACAGCAGGCCCCCCTATGTGGCTGATTGAATACTTTATCCCCATTTGCTTGGCCTCAGCTGCTACATTCATAACCCCAGTCACTCACTGTCCAGCTGCGGTCCCAGTCACTCCGGTACTGCACAAGGTGCTCCAGACAGTGGTCCAAGTGTCTGTTACTCCAGGTCAGTTCTAGCTGGGTTTCGCTCAGGTTGCGAAGCGTTAGGTTCTCCGGAGCCCAGGGGATCACTGGAGATATGCGTGTGTGTGTGTGTGTGTGGTCATTCCCCTGGTCTAGACAAGTTAGGATCCTAAAGGTAGTGCCCCTGATCCCTTCTCCCTTCCCTATTGGATCCCTCGCCTCCTCCTTTCTGCTTAAGTACCCTTAAGGTGAAAGAAAACCACTCCGGACACTCCAGCACACCACAATATTTCCCCGGCACCCCCACAATATATCCCTGGACTCTTGATGCCGTTTCCCCATTACCCAGATTCTGCAATTTCAGCCTCTGTGTGGACTGCCTCTTGGGTTCCCGTGGGTCCTGGAGCTGGACAACAAATGTTTCATAGAGATGTATCTCCTCTTTTTGCAGCCAGCAGCCAGAAGTGATCTCTCCAGAGAATAGATAGTGGCCACACTCCTGGACTCTATCATCATTGGAGTTCTTGTACCTAGAGAAGGGTTGAGAGGAAGGGGAACAGTGGTATAAACTTGGGGACTACAGATAAGACAGCCCAGCCTCATCTCCGAACTGACGTATGACTTACCCCATGGGAAAATGGTAGGGAGGCTGGGATGCTGGCTACCCTCTTTCTTGGTCCCCACGAAGTCCCATCCAGCCCACCTCCTCTTACTCCCCTGTGCTCCCCTCTTCCCTTCTCATACCAATAGTGCAGAGTCAGGTTGGTGGGATGGGGCTCAGAGCTGCTGTTCCAAGTGCAATTCATGTACTCAACATTGAACACAAAACACTGGACCTCTGGGAGGGGCAGAGTGGAAACACTGAGGGCCGCAGGGGGTGTAGCGGTCAGGAAGAAATCTAGGTTGGGGAGAAAACGAAGTGGGGGAGGGGAAGACAAGAAATGATGGTCAGGAGAAGCAGCAGCAGGAGGCAGAGAACCCTTCCCCTTTCCTTCTACACAGTACTCTTAAATTCTACCCGCATCATTCTAACGTCCCATGGCAGGTTCAAGCTTTCCGTAAGGCCCCTTCCCACAGCCTCTCTTCTCACCAACCCCCTTCAGTCCCAGGTTTCCCACCAGCTGTGATGTCTTCATTCCCATTGGGCTTGGGGCCTGTCGAATTCAGCCCCACCCCCAGCAGAGGCAGCTGCAGGAATAAGAGGGATCTGAGTGGCAATGGTGGCTTCAACATGGCGCTTGCTCTTCGTTCCCTGGGTGTCGACTGTCAGGAACCTGGGCCCCTCACCCATTACCCCTCCCCACCCACACATTTCCTTCTGTCATAGCTTCCGGTGGAAAGAACCTTAGAAACCAGGGCTTTACAGAGGGTGTGGCAAATGTGTGCTATGACACAGGCTAAATCCTCTGGGAGATTAAGTGTTAATCTAATCTGTAGGTGTACCACCACTGCTGTAAAGTGGCATTATAAGTAGAGACTGAGGGTGGGCACACAATACTGTCACAGACTCAAGAATCCTCAGACCACCTAGATCCTGGGAAGGATCTGTTCACCACCACCAGCATCACCATGACCACTCCCAACCACCTTCTCATCTAAGTCATTTTATCTTGTAGAGTGGAGGGTCTGGTCCTTCCTCCCCCTCCTGTGCTATGCTCTTTCCGGGACTCAGTCACCCTGAAACCTCGGTCAAAGCCCCACAGTCTTGGGTGGAAAGTACAGTCTTGGCTCCTGTGAGCACATGTATAGCTGTCTTTCTTCTGACCTGACCCAAACCAGAATATCCACCCTGAGCTGCCGCCTGATCTGGGTCCCTGTTGAGACTGGTGAGGAGGTCTGACTTAGAAGTAGATTCTGGAAATGGAGGAACAATACTGGCTTCGAACTCATCTTCCCCTAAATCTGCTTCTCTTCCTGTGTTCCCTATCTCAGTTAATGTATCATCACCCTCTCAGTCACCCAGACTTGAAACCTCAAAATCGTTGTCAACTCCTCCCTCTCTTTCATCCTGAGAACCCAATCAGCTCTACGTGTGTTGTTTTTCCCAGAAGTGTCTTCCTTTCCATGAGCACAGCCACTGTGCTAAGTCAGCCTCTCATGCTCTGTAGTTGTGATTATTCCTAGAACCCACTAACTGGTCTCCCTTTCTAAAGGCCCCCTGCTCTCTAACCCATTCTTCATCTTATTGCCAGATTTTTCTTCCCCCAAACACAAGATCTGATTGGAGATGCTGTTTATAGAAATTGTTTATTTAGCAAACATTTATTAAGCCCTAAATATGTGCCAGGCACTGTGCTTATGTTCTAATGCACCTTAATTTTCTGTGGGTTAAAATTCCTTAGGGTTAAGGAAGTGTTACCTCCCCCAGTATATTCTCCTCTCCCCAGTCAGAAATAATATTGTCTTTCTACTGTGCTTCAATAGCGTTTTGTTAGTGTTACTTTTATTTATTTGCTAGTTTTATTTTTTTTTTAATTGTTGTCTGTGAGTTTTATTATAGCACTCTGTCTTTTAACGGGCGATGCCATTGCAGAAAGGGTACTGGCCCAAGAGTCAAGGAGACATCTTAGTCTCAGCTCTGTTACTCAGTACCTGGATAATATCGCACAAGTGAAATTTTACTCTTTGAAAAATCGGCGTCCTCATCCACAAGATGGAGACAATTACAATCCCTAACAGTGGGGCTGTTTGCAGATTAAAGGAGATGATGTCTGGAAAGTATCTGACACTTAGTAGGTGCCTCTTTCGATAGAGCGAGTGTTCTTCTCAACCTGGAGTTCATGGACACTTAGGAGATGCATCAATAAGCTTTAAAGGGCTCTAAGAATCTCCCTGGAAAGTAGGTAACATTTTGTACACCTCTGCATTTTTCTGGGAAGAAGGGCCATAGCGTCTATCAGCATCTTAAAGGAGTTGCCCACCAGAAAAGGTTAAGAACCTCAGTGCCAGAACCTAACGACCTTGAGGGATTAGAGCTGGCCTTCCAGGGTTTTAATAGGTGCTTTCTTATGCAAACAGTTTCTAATCTTCACAATAGCCTTTGAAGGAGGGAACAGTACACCCATTTTTCAGATGCATAAACTCAGAAACGAAGAAGTGGTTTTTACTAAGAAGGCAGAGTTCCTCACCAATGCAAATACCCTTGAGCACCGATTCCAAGCCAAGAACTGCGTGAGGCATGGGGAACCCAGTTCCAGCTAGAGCTCGGCGCGGCGGCCGCCTCCCGCCTCAAGGGGTCGCACCCCGCGGCACACTGAGCGGCTCGAGGACGTTTCGCAGATACTTGGGGAATGAAATCGATCTTGAGCCGCGCGGGCCCAAATGCTCCGCGGCCGCGGAGCTCCGCCCCACGCCAGGCTGGGCCCCGCCCCCGCTGCAGTCGGTATTGTCCGACGGTTCCCGGCGTCCCTCGGTTCCCCTCGGTAGTTTCCGGCAACGATCGAGAGTTTCTAACGTGCCCCCTGTTGTCTCTCGGCTGCCGTCCTCCCAACCGCCGCCCCCCTTTTCGGTTCCCTCTCCCCCTCCCCCGTCCGCCGGCCCCGGCTGGCGCCTCTGGCGCTACGGGCTGGGCAAGATGGCGGCCTTCGGGATCTTGAGCTACGAACACCGGCCCCTGAAGCGGCCGCGGCTGGGGCCTCCCGATGTGTACCCTCAAGATCCCAAACAGAAGGAGGTGCGTTCAAAAATCGGGGCTCTGGAGGGGCCTGAGGCAAGCGATCGGCATAAGAGGAAGCGTTGATGGTTTGGGGAAGGGGGGGCGGGGCGGTTTGGTGAGAGCCAAAGTCCCAAAAGGGGTAAGAGTAAAGTGGGCTGGTGTGGGAGAGTGCGACCTGGGTGGTGGGGGTGGGTTCCCGGGTGTGAACAGGGAATGATGTAGGGGCCACGCTGGAGGCGCCCCCTTCCACACACACACACCTCAGAAAGTTGTCTGAGGCAGCTTGGTGAGCTGCAGCTGCTCGCAAGCTCGCAAGGAAGAGTGATGTTGAGAGAGCGCCGGGTGATTGGAAATCTTAGTGGCTGTGGGGGTGAGGGTGGGGTCCAAATGAATATAAGGGCCTAGCTTTAAATAACAATCTGTTCTACTCAGAATCCTCCTCCTACCTTTTTTTCCCCCGTTGTTCCCTTCTCTTCTCCTGCCCTCCTCTCCCACCACCACCACCCCCAAGGGGGAAAAAAAGCTAAAATGACGTTTTCCTGCCTCAGGATGAACTGACGGCCTTGAATGTAAAACAAGGTTTCAATAACCAGCCTGCCGTCTCTGGGGATGAACATGGCAGTGCCAAGAACGTCAACTTCAATCCTGCCAAGGTGAGACAACCCTGCCAGGCTGGGGGAAAAGGCTGGAAGAATCTGAGAGGGAGCAAAGGCCCTGGGTTAGGAAGACCTGAAGGGATGACCTAAATGGCTGAGATTTCCTTCGTAACCTAATGCTGCCACATTGGCATTTGCCCATCAAAGGCATGACCACCCCTCTGCCCCTTCTTTCCCACCCTGACGTATACTTTTATTCCCTCAGATCAGTTCCAACTTCAGCAGCATCATTGCAGAGAAGTTACGCTGTAACACCCTCCCCGACACTGGTCGCAGGAAGCCCCAAGTGAACCAAAAGGACAACTTCTGGCTGGTGACTGCACGATCACAGAGTGCCATTAACACCTGGTTCACTGACCTGGCTGGCACCAAGCCACTCACACAACTAGCCAAAAAGGTGAGGTACTGTTTTGTCTTCTTCAGGCCAAGGTTAGGAGCATGGGTACGAAGTACCATCCTATTCTCAGATTAAGCTATGTGGGTGCCAGTTTGTGGAGGTAATAGAGGTCTCACTATTTGCGATGTCCATCCAGGTCCCCATTTTCAGTAAAAAGGAAGAAGTGTTTGGGTACTTAGCCAAATACACAGTGCCTGTGATGCGGGCTGCCTGGCTCATTAAGATGACCTGTGCCTACTATGCAGCAATCAGTGAGACCAAGGTTAAGAAGAGACATGTCATTGACCCCTTCATGGGTGAGTAACTTCTAATACCAGGGGTCCCACCACCTATCGCATCAAGGAGTGATAGATGCTTGGAATCATTCCCCTTCCTCCTCTGTATTTCTTGTTTCTTTTTTTTTTTTTTTTAACTATTTTGTAAGTTTATTTATTTTGAGAGAGAGCACGCACATGAGCGGGGGAGGGGCAAAGAGAGAGGGAAAAAGAGAATCCCAAGCAGGCTTTGTGCTGTGAGCACAAGCCCGATGTGGGGCTTGGTCCCATGAATTGTGAGATCATGACCTGAGCTGAAATCAGGAGTCGGACACTTAACCGACTGAGCCACCCAGGCGCCCCTGTATTCCTTGCTTCTGCTGTATCTTGCATTCACTCGGTAAACATTGGGTATCTTGACTATCCACTGTGTGCATGTACTGGGCTATCAAGGTGACCGGTACCTTATTCCTGCCCTTAGGATGCTTATAATCGGGTAAGGATGGTAAGGCATATGTGTGAGTCACATAATTATATGTAGGAAGTGTGTGTGTATGTATATATACAGTATATATATTTGTCAAAAGAGAAAGCAGAAGGTTTTTTGAGACTTCAGTGGACAGAAAGATTACTTAAAATTTTTTTAAGTTTATTTATTTTGAGAGAGAGACAGACAGAGTGAGCAGGGGAAGGGCAGAGAGAGAAGGAGAGAGAGAATCCCAAGCAGGCTCTGCGCTGTCAGCTTGGAGCCCAGCATAGGGCTGGAACTCACGAACTGCGAGATCACGGCCTGAGCCGAAACCAAGACTCGGATGCTTAACCAACTGAGTCACCCAGGTGCCCCAGAAAGATTACTTTCTTCTGGGGACACCTGGGAAGGCTTTAGGAAGGTGGCATTCGACCAGAGCCTAAGAGAATGAATATGATTTTAGAAGTATGGTAATTGGGGGCGTGGGTGCTGGGGGGTAGGGGAGACAGAAGATGTCCTAAGGGGAGAGAGGGTATAAAATAGCCCTTTTCCCATCTTTCTCCTAGAGTGGACTCAGATCATCACCAAGTACTTATGGGAGCAGCTGCAAAAGATGGCTGAATACTACCGGCCAGGGCCTGCAGGCAGTGGGGGCTGTGGTTCCACTATAGGGCCCTTGCCCCATGATGTAGAGGTGGCAATCCGGCAGTGGGACTACAACGAGAAGCTGGCCATGTTCATGTTTCAGGTAGGAAGAAGGGCATGTCGTGCAAGCCCTTGGTGGAGCCTGGCCTCACATTCTGCCAGTGTAGGACGGAATCTGCCTGCCAGTTTGCCCCAGCCATGGTTCTTTTCCTCCTTTCATTTACTTTATCTGCCTTAGCTCTAACAGTCCCTGGGTACATGGATACTCTTCCCACCCCTTGCATCCATAGGATGGAATGCTGGACAGACATGAGTTCCTGACCTGGGTACTTGAGTGTTTTGAGAAAATCCGCCCAGGAGAAGATGAGTTGCTTAAACTTCTGCTGCCCCTGCTGCTTCGAGTAAGGCCTGGGATTTGCGGGGCGGGGTGGGGGCGTCTAGGGAGGCTTGGAGGAGGAGGAATAAAATGTGAGTGCCATGTCCCATGGGGAGAACTAGGGGTTTTGATCGGCATGTCTTCACAGTACTCGGGGGAATTTGTTCAGTCTGCATACCTCTCCCGCCGCCTTGCCTACTTCTGTACCCGGAGACTGGCCTTGCAACTGGATGGTGTGAGCAGTCACTCCTCCCACGTTATGTCTGCTCAGTCGACAAGCACACTGCCCACCACCCCCACTCCTCAGCCCCCAACTAGCAGCACACCCTCTACACCCTTTAGTGACCTGCTGATGTGCCCTCAGCACCGGCCCCTGGTTTTTGGCCTCAGCTGTATCCTTCAGGTAGGTACTGGGTGGGCCCAAGGAAGTAGGGAGAAGCATTCTGAGAAGATTTGGGTGTTTGTCCTGGAGAACAGGGAGATTCTAAATTGGAGGTGAAAGCAGGCACCGGGTACTTGCGTGGGGATTGCTGCTTTTCATTCATGGGATGCTGGTTCCTTTTCAGTTAGTTTCTCCCCGGGATGAAATAGTAGGCCCAAAGCCTTTTAGGAGAGTGGATGAGGGGAGGGGCTCAGAGATGGAATGGTACTACTCTCAGGGCTCAGAATAACATTGCATCTGAAACCTAAGGGTTGGCTCTTATAATGGGATTCTGGAGACACAGACATGGTAATGGAGTTTGACTTAGCTGTTCCTGTCTGGCAGACCATCCTCCTGTGTTGTCCTAGTGCCTTGGTTTGGCACTACTCACTGACTGATAGCCGCATTAAGACTGGCTCACCACTTGACCACCTGCCTATTGCCCCCTCCAACCTGCCCATGCCAGAGGGCAACAGTGCCTTTACTCAGCAGGTAAGCTTGGTACCCCTGGATTGGGATGTGAAGGTGAATTGCTCTTTCAGCAGTAGTGACTTGGGGGTGCCTGGGTGGCTCAGTCTGTTAAGCGTCTGACTCTTGATCTGGGCTTAGGTCATGGTCTCATGGTTTGTGAGATCGAGCCCTGCATCGGGCTCTGCGCTATCAGCACAAATGGGATTCTACTTGCGATTCTCTCTCTCCCTCTCTCTCTGCACCCCCCCCCCCACTCACACACACACACTCTCTCAGAATAAATAAACTTAAAAAAAAAACAAAAGAAATAATGACTCGGAGTCTGGTGCTATTCTCTTAGCCTGGGCCCTGGCCTTATGCATGCCTTGGTGCATCTTTAAAGCCTTCCTTTTCCATGTCGCAGGTCCGTGCAAAGTTGCGTGAGATTGAACAGCAGATCAAGGAGCGAGGACAGGCAGTTGAGGTTCGCTGGTCTTTTGATAAGTGCCAGGAAGCTACTGCAGGTGGGTGCCAGAGGACAGATAGAAAGAAGGATGTTTGAGGAAAGAATGGTAAGGACATATAGATCTGAGAGATGGAATGCATCGGGTCTCTAGTTAAGGCCCCTTTACCACTTTTCCTCCTGAGGCTTCACCATTGGACGGGTGCTCCATACTTTGGAAGTGTTGGACAGCCATAGTTTTGAGCGCTCTGACTTCAGCAACTCTCTTGACTCCCTTTGCAACCGAATCTTTGGATTGGGACCTAGCAAGGATGGGCATGAGGTAAGCGAGAAGGGGAACAGAAGGAGAAAAAAGCATATGAGGGGAAGACATGGAGGGGCACCAAGACCAGGGATGTCCGAAGAGACTATCTTACCGGGCCTAGGATGGTGTTAAGATGGGGCCCAGTCTTGAAGAAAGGGGAGCTTGGTTCTTTATCCTCAGCCCTACCTTACTCACCCCCAACTCCTTTTGGTCTCCAGATCTCTTCCGATGATGATGCCGTAGTATCATTACTGTGTGAGTGGGCTGTCAGCTGCAAGCGTTCTGGTCGGCATCGTGCTATGGTGGTCGCCAAGCTGCTGGAGAAGAGACAGGCCGAGATTGAGGCTGAGGTTAGGGGACAGAGATAAGAGAATGCGATTGGCTGATGGGGCAGGGGCAACTGGGGCTGGAGACCAACTGAGCTGGTAGTGGAACCCAAGTTAAAGATGTGGGAATAGGGGCGCCTGGGTGGCTCAGTCGGTTAAGCATCCAACTGTGGCTCAGGTCACGATCTCATGGTTCGTGAGTTTGAGCCCCCACATTGGGCTCTCTGCTGTCAACGGGCAGCCCGCTTCGGATCCTGTCTCCCTCTCTCTCCGCCCCTCCCCCCCCCACACTTGTGCACCATTTCTTTCTCTCTCTCTCTCTGTCTCTCTCTCTCTCAAAAATCCATAAACATTAAAAAATAAAGTTGTGGGAATAAAGAAGTGGTAGGGAATCTAAAGGGAAAGTTGAGGACATAAGGCCAAAGTAGAAAGGAGTAGATTGGTGCTAGAGTTAGGGAAGCAGTCAAAGCTTCAGTTGGGAGGCAGGAATGAAAATGGAGGTCGAAGCAGAGATGGGAGTGAAAAGCTTGGGGTGGAGGCAAAACAGGTGGTAGTTCGTGCATTACACGTGGAGAAGTAAAGACCCGGGTCAAAAGCAATGCTATGGTTTGTTCTCTCATCTTACAGCGTTGTGGAGAATCAGAAGCTGCAGATGAGAAGGGTTCCATTGCCTCTGGCTCCCTTTCGGCTCCCAGTGCTCCCATTTTCCAGGATGTCCTCCTGCAGTTTCTGGATACCCAGGCTCCCATGCTGAGTATGGACCCCTGCCACTCTCTGGTTACCTCTGCCTAGACCCACTTACCCACCACTGTCACCAGGAAGCATAACTAAGGGTTTCTGGTATATATTTCTGTCTTGGGCTTTATGCAGAATGATTTTTGGACATAATTCTAGTCTTTGATCATCTTACAGTTTAATGGAATAAAGAAATAGAAGAATAAAAACAAGAACATACGATGGAAGCGTTTTCACATATAAATAGCAGCAAGGATACTGTATTCCTTTCCAAGATGGGGTGTGGGGCAGGAGGGGGTGGTAACCAACTGTGCTCTGTCCCTCAACAGGTTCGGGGTGTTTCTTTTTTGGGGGGATAATTCCTTCTGCCTATCTCAGGTACTCTGGGAACACTGTGCCTTAGGTGTGTTTCTCTCCCTTGCTACCCATCTCTTGTGATCTCAATTCCTTTTTTCTCATTCCCTCCCTACAGCGGACCCCCGAAGTGAGAGTGAACGAGTGGAGTTCTTTAACTTGGTACTGCTGTTCTGTGAACTGATTCGACATGATGTTTTCTCCCACAACATGTATACCTGCACTCTCATCTCCCGAGGGGACCTTGCCTTTGGAGCCCCTGGTCCCCGGCCCCCCTCTCCCTTTGATGACCCCGCTGATGACTCTGAGCGCAAGGAAGCTGAGGGCAGCAGCAGTAGCAAGCTGGAGGTGAGTGGGCTGTGCCTGCGCTAGCCAGTTTCTTCTGACATTCCCATCTGGCTCCCAGTGTCCTCTGCGAATCTCTTACCTAATAGCGAGGGTAGTGTTTGCTTAGTGCTTTGGGGCTGGCAAAGCCCTCTCATACAGAATCTGAAGCAGACTCCAGGCTCTGAGCTGTCAGCACAGAGCCTGACGCGGGGCTGGAACTCATGAACTCATGAGCCGCGAGATCATGACCTGAGCCGAAGCCGGAAGCTTAACTGAATGAGCTACCCAGGTGCCTGCACCCATTTTAAAGCTGAAGGCAATGGCCCATGGCGTTTGTGTGACCCATCAAAAGCTTGAGCACAGAGCCATTGCTTTTCCCAACATGGTATCCTCTCTCCAACTTACCTGTCAACTTTTCTAGATGGTGGGGAGCAGCTCCCTGGGGCTAAAGCAACCTTGCTTATATTCTGTGCCCTCAGGACCCAGGGCTCTCGGAATCTATGGACATTGACCCTAGTTCCAGTGTGCTCTTTGAGGACATGGAGAAGCCTGATTTCTCAGTAAGTTAGTTAGATCCCTGTGTAGAAGAATTCAGCTCCTGAGGTCCTCCTGTTACACCTCTTTGGGGAGTTTCTTTATGCCCCTTGCCCCCTTTTCTTCTTCTAAATGTTCTGCCCTTTTGCCTTATCTTAGTTGTTCTCCCCTACTATGCCCTGTGAGGGGAAGGGCAGTCCGTCCCCTGAGAAACCAGATGTTGAGAAGGAGGTGAAGCCCCCACCCAAGGAGAAGATAGAAGGGACCCTCGGGGTTCTTTATGACCAGCCGCGGCACGTGCAGTACGCCACACACTTTCCCATCCCCCAGGTACCGTTCCCCAAGCACCTTGAGACCATCCATTTTGAGCCCAGGTTTCTGTCCAAGCAGTGTGCCGAGGGGTTGGAGCTGGTCCTGAGGGTGTGGCGTGCTGGGAAGGACTGGAGCACTGGGGTGCTGAGGGGCATGGAGCATGCTTTTAAGAGGAGGGCAAGAGATCCATGCTGGAGTCTGACGGTGCTGCTGGGATGCAGGAGGAGTCATGCAGCCATGAGTGCAACCAGCGGTTGGTCGTACTGTTTGGGGTGGGAAAGCAGCGAGATGATGCCCGCCATGCCATCAAGAAAATAACCAAGGATATCCTGAAGGTTCTGAACCGCAAGGGGACAGCAGAAACTGGTGGGTTTGAGGCTCCTTGAACAGCTCTCCCCAAAAGAGTGCCCTAGTCAGTCTCCCCTTCCCCAGCACAGGGAACCCCCAGTCATGTCCCAATGTCCTGTCTCTTAGAGTCTCCTGAGAGCTCTAGTCCTTTTGAAACTTCCCCCCTCATTCCCCCCCTCTGCAGACCAGCTTGCTCCTATTGTGCCTCTGAATCCTGGAGACCTGACATTCTTAGGTACCTCACAGTAAGCCCCATACTGCCCGCCCTCCCTCTCCCTTCCCTCCCTTGACCTAGCACCTCCCTGTATGTATGCCTCTAAGGTCCACGTAGCCTGTGGTCCTCGAAACCTTTGCTTCACTGTCCCCTTCCCTTTATCCCTCCCCCAACCCCTCCTTGACCCTCCCTTCCCTTCCCTTCTCCTTTCTTCCCTCACACCCTTCCTCCCTCCCTTCCTTCCCCTGTCCCTCCCTCCCCCCACCTGTAGCCTTCTCTCCATACCCCCCTCCCTACCCCCAGTCAACTAGTTATCTTCCCTGTCCTGACTGGTCCGTTTCAACTGTCCCCTCAGGTGGGGAGGACGGGCAGAAGCGGAGGCGCAACCGGCCTGAAGCCTTCCCCACTGCTGAAGATATCTTTGCTAAGTTCCAGCACCTCTCACATTATGACCAACACCAGGTCACAGCTCAGGTGTGGGCCTAAGTCCAGCCCCCTTCCCACATTCTGGCGTCCTGCCCTGTTTTCCTTTCCTCCTTATCTTTTTGCCCCCCCCCCCCCGCTCCCCTCCCCCCCCCCCCTCCCGCCGGCAGGCTAAGCCTCCCGGTCTCATCCCCTTCCACCACCATCCTTTCTTGCTTCCCTGGTTCTTCCCACCTCTCTCCACTCCCGTCTCACTCACACTGCCCTTATCAGGTCTCCCGGAATGTTCTGGAGCAGATCACGAGCTTTGCCCTTGGCATGTCATACCACTTGCCTCTGGTGCAGCATGTGCAGTTCATCTTCGACCTCATGGAATATTCACTCAGCATCAGTGGCCTCATCGACTTTGCCATTCAGGTGGGGAAGTGGGGGAGACGGGGGTGGAGGAAGGAGTCTGTGCCGGATAGGGCCACCAGGTCAGGAGTAGAGGCTCAAGCCGGTATCCTGGGGCTACTTGGAGGGGCAGAAAGGCTAGCGTGGTGGGGGCTGGAAGGTGAAGTGGAATATGAGCTAAGAAGGCAGGAATAGAGGCCCAAGTGATCCGCAGGGAGGCCTAGGAGATGGATTAGAGCGTTGGGCACAGACTGTTCTCCCACTGCGGAGTTCATAGAATTGTATCCTAGAGACTGGTTAGATCATTGATGCGGCTTGTGTCATTAGTAGAATAAAGGACAGTGGCATATGGCAACAGAGCTCTTCTAGACTGAGGCAACTCCAGCAGGAAGGGGCCCAGGCCTGCCTTGGCAGTGTCCTAGCAGGAAGGAGGGGTTACCTATACCATGTAGGGCCTCTTCTCATTTTTTCCTCTCCCCCACCCCCCACACTCACTCTGCTAGCTGCTGAATGAACTGAGCGTAGTTGAGGCCGAGCTGCTGCTCAAATCCTCGGATCTGGTGGGCAGCTACACTACCAGCCTGTGCCTGTGCATTGTGGCTGTCCTGCGGCACTATCACGCCTGCCTTATCCTCAACCAGGACCAGATGGCACAGGTCTTTGAGGGGTAAGCAGGGCTTTGGCAGAACATGGGGGGCTCTCACTGTGGGGAAGTGCATGCCGTTTGGGTGGACAGGGTGAGAAGGTTGCCAAGAGCCTTGAACCCATCCGTGTGCGGGGACCTTTGTGCCTTGGCCCGTGCACACCACCCGCTGAACCTCCTGACCTTGCTGCCTCGTGACAGGCTGTGTGGTGTAGTGAAGCATGGGATGAACCGGTCAGATGGCTCCTCTGCAGAACGCTGTATCCTTGCTTATCTCTATGATCTGTACACCTCCTGTAGCCATTTAAAGAGCAAATTTGGGGAGCTCTTCAGGTAAGAGAGGTGGGAGGTGAGAGTGGAGAGCAGGACCCTGTCCCATCTCCTTTCTGTTACCACTCAACTCAGGAGCAGAGCACAGCCCGGGACCCTGCTGTCCCTGCAGGGCCATTTGGG
This sequence comes from Felis catus, assembly GCF_018350175.1. Taxonomy (NCBI): domain Eukaryota; kingdom Metazoa; phylum Chordata; class Mammalia; order Carnivora; family Felidae; genus Felis; species Felis catus. The sequence goes on from NC_058386.1 coordinate 58,051,845, forward strand.
AACTGTGTCCTCCACAAGTTCTTGGTTCCTAAAAGTAGGCCTGCCTCCTTCTCTTCCTTATCAGCCTGGCCTCCAGCCCATCTCTGCGGGGCCCACAGTCCTCCTCCCTGCCTGCAGAGGCCCCTGCGCCTTACTCTCCCTGAGGCCCTTTCCTGACCCATCTGCTTTGTCCCATCTCCCTTTTTGTTGTCCCAAGGTCGCTGGTCCCTCACTTTTTTTCTTTCCTCCCCTCTCCCGACCATCCCCACTACCTCACCAGATCCTCTTCGATACTACTATCTCCTTTCTCTCCCCCACCGCAGTGACTTCTGCTCCAAGGTGAAGAACACTATCTACTGCAACGTGGAGCCATCAGAATCCAACATGCGCTGGGCACCCGAGTTCATGATCGACACTCTGGAGAACCCTGCAGCTCACACCTTCACATACACGGGGCTAGGCAAGAGTCTTAGTGAGAACCCTGCTAACCGCTACAGCTTTGTCTGCAATGCCCTTATGCACGTCTGTGTGGGGCACCATGATCCCGATAGGTATGGGGCGTACTGAGTGAGGAACGGGCACCGTGCTCCTGCCTGATATTGGGAGGGATGAGATGCCTGGGAGGTACTGCAACCTTGGTTATTGCTGGGGTGGCGATGAAAAGTTAATGAGTCTGAGGTTTTGTGGAACAAGGGCTTTCCTGAGGGCATTTGTACTTCTCCCCAGGGTGAATGACATCGCAATCCTGTGTGCGGAGCTGACCGGCTATTGCAAGTCACTGAGTGCCGAATGGCTAGGAGTTCTTAAGGCCCTGTGCTGCTCCTCTAACAATGGCACTTGTGGTTTCAACGACCTTCTCTGCAATGTGGATGTGAGACTTGGGCCGGGGTCCTGCTGGGGCACGGAACTGTTACCAGGGCAGGGGACCGGTCACAGTAATCAAGGTAGTAGGGGGGCAGAGCTATCGAGTGGAGGCGTACCATTTTGAGTTGGCGCCCTGTCTGCACACTGAGTCTGGGGTGTCCATCTGCTTTTTCCTCCAGGTTAGTGACCTGTCTTTTCACGACTCCCTGGCTACCTTTGTCGCCATCCTCATCGCTCGCCAGTGTTTGCTCCTCGAGGATCTGATTCGCTGTGCTGCCATCCCTTCACTCCTTAATGCTGGTGAACTGCCAATCCGTAACCCCTAGAATTTCTGGACCCCGAATTTTACTATGCATTCGATGGCCCCATTTCTCGTTGTTTGGTGCGGGGCTCCCTGCTTTCACCAGAGGCCAGTCCTGTGGTGTGTCTCAGGCTGGGAGCGGCCTCTTTCTAACCCAGTGTCGGCTGCCCTGATCTTTCCAGTTTTTTTTTTTTTTTGACCTTTCGAGGTACTCCCCTTATACTGCAAGACAGCTTGCCTCTGTACCTCTCCTCCAGCATTATCTGGTTATTTCTCCTTTTGCGTGACCTCATCTTCCCTCTCAGGCCCTCACCGCCCACAAAACCACTTACGGTCTGCCTTCACCCTGTCCAATTGGCTCTGTTTTCCTTTTTTTAGCTTGCAGCGAACAGGACTCTGAGCCGGGGGCTCGGCTTACCTGCCGCATCCTCCTCCACCTTTTCAAGACACCTCAACTCAATCCTTGCCAGTCAGATGGGAGTAAGTGACCTGGATCTGAGTTGGCGTCAGGGCAATAGAAAGCTCGGCTACCCCACCCCCTGCCATTTCTACTTTTGCTTCCCCTGATTTGAGCTCCCTCCGCAGACAAGCCTACCGTAGGAATCCGGTCCTCCTGTGACCGCCACCTGCTGGCTGCCTCCCAGAACCGCATAGTGGATGGAGCTGTGTTTGCTGTTCTCAAGGCTGTGTTTGTACTTGGTATGGGGGTAGGAAGGGAGTGGTGCCAGAAGTGTGTGTAGGGTGGAGTGCCAGCTAAACTACAAAGGACAGTCTTTCTCTCTCCTGAAAGTGGTCTCTCTGCCCTTTGGGGGAGGCGAGGAGGGAGGGAAGTATATTTCTGTCCTGCAGGGCAGGATTTGGGGAGTTGCTGCTTCTGTGGGTTCGGGGTGGGTCTCTACACTGTGTTCAGATCTCACTCTGCCCTCCCTATCTCCTGCCCGTGAACCACAGGGGATGCGGAACTGAAGGGCTCAGGCTTCACTGTGACAGGAGGAACAGAAGAACTTCCAGAGGAGGAGGGAGGAGGGGGCAGTGGCGGTCGGAGGCAGGGTGGCCGCAACATCTCTGTGGAGACAGCCAGTCTGGATGTCTATGCCAAGTACGTGCTACGCAGCATCTGCCAACAGGTCAGTCTCACCTTCCCCCCATACCTCCTAAGTGCCTTGATACAATATAGTCCTGTTTCCAGCCACCATCATGCCACCTTCCTGCCATACGTCATGTCCCTCACCAAACCCCAGCCCGTTCCCCCCCTTACTCCTTACCCCACTCACTGGTTGCCCCAGTCCCCTGATTATCAGCTTCTTCAGGAATGGGTAGGAGAACGTTGCCTTAAATCACTGTGTGAAGACAGCAATGACCTACAAGACCCGGTGTTGAGTAGCGCCCAGGCTCAGCGCCTCATGCAGCTCATCTGCTACCCACATCGATTACTGGACAACGAGGATGGGGAAAACCCCCAGCGGCAACGCATTAAGCGTATTCTCCAGGTAGGCCAAGGTGATGGGGGTCTTAGAAGAAGCAGTGGGGCCCGGGCCTGGGGTGAAACAATGGGAACCCTGAGAGAAAAAGAGGGAAGGAGTCAAGTAGGAAGGTGAACAAGGATGTGGGCAAAAGGTGGTGAGCCCCGACATGGGTTTAGAAGTCAAGCTCGTATGGTTTAGACTCTGGAGTAAACTGTCGGGTGAGGGCACAGCTACCTGGAGTGGGACCATAGCTTATCAGTGGGAGGCATGACATCTGGGAAGCCTAGTTTTGGGCCTCACTCATCTGGCGGCTCAGTAACTAACACGAGTACTACTGAATAGCTCCCAGTTACTGTCTGCTTCATGCCGAGTATCGTGATCAGCCCTCTGTGCACATTTTCTCGTTTAATTCATACAACCCTGTAAAGTAGGTAGGAGTAGCTGTGTTTGACCAATGAGGGGACAGACCGAGGCTTGAAGAGGTTAAATAGTTTGCCCAAGGTCCCACACTAGTAAGTTTAGACTCAGCATGGGAACCCAGGTGTCCCTGTGCCCTTTCTGCCTTGCCGTACTGCTTCAGACATGTGGGTAACTGGGGGGTGGGAAAGTAAAGCCATTAGGTAGGAAGAGCTAAAGGAATGAGGTCTTTTCAGCCCAGAGGAGATAATGTCAAAGAGAGATTAACTCACAGTAGCCTTCGGGTCTGTAAAGGACTTTGAGCAGCTGGTTTAAAACAGGAGAAGCAGGCTTCAACTTTCACATCGAGGATTTAGGGCAAGCGTTAGGCAGAACTTCCTGATGCTAAGGAATGTGAGGCTCTGGAACAGGAGACTAGAGAGAGATGTGAAGCCTTTCTCGAACCGCTTTTGAAATAGGATAGGATTTTCGGGGCGCCTGGGTGGCTCCGTTGGTTAAACATCCGACTTCAGCTCAGGTCATGATCTTGCGACTCATGGGTTCGAGCCCTGCGTGGGACTCTGTGCCCACAACTGAGAGCCTGGAGCCTGCTTCAGATTCTGTGTCTCCCTCTCTCTCTGCCCCTCCCCCACTCATGCTCTGTCTCTCTCTCTCTCTCTCAAAAATAAAATACAAACATAAAACAAATTGAAATAGGATAAGGTTTTCAACCATCTTGGATCATTTCGGTGCAGTCTTTCCCAAAGACTGGGACGCAGAGGTTCCTTTCAGGCTCGTAGGTATATGTGTCTCAAGGTTATGAGAGATCAGGAACTGGCTTCGGGGTGATAATAGCTGGGGGTGTCAGTGGTGACTTAGTGTGGGGGTGGTGTCTCTGTCACAGAACTTGGACCAGTGGACCATGCGCCAGTCTTCCTTGGAACTGCAGCTGATGATCAAGCAGACCCCTAACAATGTGAGTGGTGCCCGGCACCCTCTTTCCCATGCTCATGTCCAGCTCCATGTGCCAGGGAGGTGGGCTACCATAGAAGAACCTGTGTCCTGCCCTTGGGTTCTTGAGCTGGGAGACATAAGAGAGTGTGGGAAGATGGCTGATGCATGGGGCCGATGAATAGGGAAATGGGTCGGGAGGGTTGGGGCTCTGAGCTGTGGGGGAAGGTTGATGGCGGCGGCGGTGGTGGAGGCTGTTTCTGTGGTCACAACGGTAAGGAGGCATACAAGGAATAGACAGTGGTTAATTGGAGAAATACGGAGGTGCCGAAGGGCACAGCTCCCAGCAGAGTTGTGTCTCTACCCTCCTGTTACCCTCCCGATGCCTTTCTCTGTCCTCACCTCCTATCCCTCCTACCATCTGTTTTCCATTCACCCCCAGTCACTATTTAGCACCCCTGTGCCTTTTACCCTCCCCAGGAGATGAACTCCCTCTTAGAGAACATCGCTAAGGCCACAATCGAGGTTTTCCAACAGTCGGCAGAGACAGGGTCGTCTTCTGGAAACACTGCAAGCAACATGCCTAGCAGCAGCAAGACCAAGCCTGTGCTCAGGTTGGGTAGAAACGTGTTAGGAACCCTCCCCGTATGGGTTTTTCTTCCGGTAGCGTAAATTATTTCAGCCTCATGGAGCTACTAGGCATGTCCCTCAAAGATGGAATGTCCCATCCCTTGCCTGACCCCTCTGGAACCCTGTGTACTCCGTCTGTCTTCTAGCTCTCTTGAGCGCTCCGGTGTATGGCTGGTGGCCCCCCTCATTGCCAAACTGCCCACCTCAGTCCAGGGGCATGTGTTAAAGGCTGCTGGGGAGGAATTGGAGAAGGGTCAGCATCTGGGGTCCTCTTCCCGCAAAGAACGCGATCGCCAAAAGCAGAAGAGGTAAAGCAGAGGGGACTGGAATTGAGGGGTAGACAGGAGAGGAGGCAGGCCCAGGGAAGAAGAAAAGTTGTGAGGAGTTGGGACAGAGGGGTGGGAATAAAAACCATAGAAGAGTGGAAAACCAGAGGGTAGGAGGTGGGCATGGTTGAGCAAGAGGCTAGAACTTAGGAGAGTGGAGTTTGGGGCTTGGAGTGATAGGGTTGGAAGTTTCCTGACTTCTATCCCATGGTCCCGTTCTTTTTCTTTCTCTTTCTCTTTCTCTTTTTCTTTTTTTTTTTAATGTTTATTTATCTTCTAGAGAGACAGACAGAGCGTGAGCAGGGGAGGGGCAGAGAGAGAGAGAGGGAGACACAGAATCCGAAGCAGGCTCCAGGCTTCGAGCTGTCGACACAGAGCCCCACATGGGACTCGAACTCGCAAACCGAGAGATCATGACCTGAACCAAAATCAGGCACTTAACCAACTGAGCCACCCAGGTGCCCCCCGTTCTTTTTCTTTTCCTCCCTTCTCCAGCATGTCCCTGTTGAGCCAGCAGCCCTTCTTATCCCTGGTGCTGACATGTCTGAAAGGGCAAGATGAGCAGCGTGAGGGACTCCTCACCTCCCTCTACAGCCAGGTGCACCAGGTACAGGTCTCTGGGACTGCAGAGCTGGGCGGGAGGGCAGAGAAGGTGCACCAGGAACCTTCAATACTTTCTCATCAATGCCTTGGGTGTTTGGGGATGGAAGCAAGAAGATCCCTGAGCCATGTGTTATCCTTGTTTCTGTCTCAGATTGTGAATAATTGGCGAGATGACCAGTACTTAGATGACTGCAAACCAAAGCAGCTAATGCACGAGGCGCTCAAGCTGCGGCTCAACCTGGTGAGAAGGCAGCCGGGGACAAGAAAGAAGCGGGTAGCACTAGAATTACACCGCAAAGAAGCCCCCTGCCTGGGGGAGGGTGGGCACAGAGATGGAGGGCCCAAGTTCTTCTGGGTCTTCAAGTATTAACTTGTCCCTCCTAAGGATGCAGGACCTAAAAGTGGTTGAGGGACTGGATCCTTACAGGGACCCTGCCTCGGTGTCCCAGGTTCTGGATACTAAGCCCTAGAAACCCACTGTGGAACGCTGAATGGGATTCTGGACATCCTTTCGTCCAGCTCCCATCATTTTAGAAGTCAGGAAACTGAGGCCCAGAGGTGTCAAGAACTGAGTCATTGGCCTGAAATCATGTAACAAATCATAACTACAGCTGGACCATGGCCTAATGTGTCCTAAGTCACAACCAAGCCAGGTTCTAATGTAAGCCTTCCCTGAATGCTAGCCTTTGCCCCTGAGCCATCTGACTGACTTGTGGCCCTGGCAGGTGGGGGGCATGTTTGACACGGTGCAGCGCAGCACCCAGCAGACCACGGAGTGGGCTGTGCTGCTCCTGGAGATCATCATCAGCGGCACTGTCGACATGCAGTCCAACAAGTAAAGCATCCCCACCCCCTCCTTTCAGTTTTTTACCCGAGAGGAACTCCCTTCCCCCACCCCAGGTGCACGACCCGCCGACCCGCTGCGATCCGTGTAGGTGTCCCCACTCGCGTCCCACCCTGAGGCCCTGGTCTGTGTCTTAGCTTCTCTCCTTCTCGGGTTTTCTTCCTGACTTCTCATCACAGCGAGCTCTTCACCACCGTGTTGGACATGCTGAGCGTGCTCATCAATGGGACCCTGGCTGCGGACATGTCTAGCATCTCTCAAGGCAGCATGGAGGAAAACAAACGCGCCTACATGAACCTGGTGAAGAAGCTGCGGGTGAGTAGAGGAGGCCAGGGCGAGGCTTGAGGGGACTGGGATCTGGGCTCCCTGTCCCCTGACTCTGGGGGTGTCGAGTAGCCTCAGGGACTTCATCCTGGCCAGAGCCGCCCACCCTCCCCTTTGACGTCCACTTTCTCGTTGGTATTTGTATGGCGACGGTTTGCTCTGTGTCTTTTTCCTGCCAGGTTCTGGGCTCTCCCCAGAGACTTCTAATCCCTCTTTTTCCATGTTCTTGAGCTCTCATCCCATCTTTCTCTGCCCGCAGAAAGAGTTGGGGGAGCGCCAGTCGGACAGTCTGGAAAAAGTTCGCCAGCTGCTGCCACTGCCCAAGCAGACCCGAGATGTCATCACATGTGAGCCACAAGGCTCCCTTATTGACACCAAGGGCAACAAGATTGCCGGCTTCGATTCCATCTTCAAGAAGGAGGCACGTTCCATTTTCCTCCCATCCCCACACCTAGCCTTTTTCCCCCTCTGGGAAAGAACTTTCCCTGCATTAACCTTGTGGCTGCGACAGGCTCATCAGGCCAGGGAATCCATCGGGCTCTGCTGGTGGGAGCCATCTCAGGGGTGTTCAGCTTATCACTCAATTTCTTTTTTAATGTTTCTTTATTTTTTTGAGAGGGTATGTGTGAGCAGGGAGGGGCAGAGAGACAGGGAGACAGAGAATCCCAAGCAGGCTCCATACTGTCAACGCAGAGCCCAATGCGGGGCTCAAACTCACCAACTATGAGATCATGACGTGAGCTGAAGTCAAGAGTCAGACACTTAACTGATTGGGCCATCCAGGCGTCCCATGATCACTGAACTTTTTGTACATTTCTGCTCCCCATCTTGGGAGTCTCATCCTCTTTCCTCAGTCTCTCCCTTCACCTCTGCCCACCATCCCCACCCACCTTTTGACGTACCACCCATTTCCCAGCACCCTGTCTTCCTCTTTCCTCTGCCCCACCTGCCTCCTGGCCGCCTCCACCCTTGCCTGTACCCCGCCCATCTGGCCAACTGCCATATCTGTTTTATCCCTGCACTCCTCTGCCCCTACCCACCCACCTCTGCACAACTTTCTCTGTACCCTCTGTCAGTTGCAGTATTTGTTGAGTAACCATAATCATTGTGGAGAGCAGACAGAGAGAGGGGAAGGAGGATGCAGAGTCTGAAATCTACAGTCCAACCCAGTCATATATACATTGTCTTCATTTCTTTTCCTAGCCCATCTGTCTTTCTGAGTCTCTCTCCCTCTCTCTCTCTCCCCCCCTCTCTCTCTTTCTCTCTCTCTCTCTGCCTGATTCTCACTTTGCTTTTCTCTGTGTCTCTTCACTCACCTTTTTGTCTCTCTCTTCCTGTTTTTCTCTGTCTCCCTGTCTCTGCTTCTGTCTTTGCCTGTCTTTAGTCTCTCACCACCTTCCTGTTTCTGACCGTGTCTTCCTCTGAGTGTCGGTGTCTGTCTCTGTTGCCCCTGCCCATCGCCCTCTCCCCTCCTCTCTGTCTTCCCCACGAGTGTGCATGTGTGCTGGTATATATATATATCCGTGTCCGGCTGTCTTTTCTCTCATCACCTCCCCTGAATCTACCCCTGACTTTTTTCTTCTTTTGCTGCCAACAGACATTTCCCCCTCTCTTACCAGTCCTCAAGGTCTATCTTCTGTTTTCCAGGTCTCAGCAGCTCACTGTTTCTCATTTTCTGGAGCAGGGTCTACAGGTTTCCACCAAACAAAAGATCTCTCCCTGGGATCTTTTTGAAGGCTTGAAGCCATCAGCGCCGCTCTCTTGGGGCTGGTTTGGAACAGTCCGGGTCGACCGGCGAGTAGCCCGAGGAGAGGAACAGCAGCGCTTGCTGCTCTACCACACGCATCTGAGGCCCCGGCCCCGTGCCTATTACCTGGAACCACTGCCACTGCCACCAGAAGATGAGGAGCCCCCTGCTCCCACCCTGCTCGAGCCTGAGAAAAAGGCTCCAGAGCCCCCCAAAACTGACAAACCTGGGGCCGCTCCACCTAGTACCGAGGAACGCAAGAAGAAGTCCACCAAGGGCAAGAAACGCAGCCAGCCAGCCGCCAAGACAGAGGTTAGCACGGCCCCCCACTCTCCTGTTACGCTTCTTCCACAGCCCCCCTCTCTCCGTGATTCTGTACAGTTTCTGATTCCTGGGGGCGGGAGTAGGGAGGTGGGGATGAGGTGCCATTGGAATTAAGAAGATTAGCCACATGGGTCTAGCTCCTCTTGACCCCGGATACCCCTTACCCCACCCCACCCCGCTGCGGTCCACTCACCCTCGTCCTCTGCTGTTCACACAGGACTATGGAATGGGCCCAGGAAGGAGCGGCCCGTATGGTGTGACAGTGCCTCCAGACCTCCTGCACCATGCGAACCCTGGATCCATATCCCACCTTAGCTACAGGCAGGGCTCCATAGGCCTGTACACCCAGAACCAGCCGCTGCCGGCAGGTGAGTGCCAGCCCCTAGGACGGAGGGTTACCCGAACGTTCCTCCTGCCTGAGGGAAGATGCCACATCTGTGAGGATCTGTGGATGACCTGGACACCGAGCAGGGGATGAAGGGGGATGAGGAGCCTAGAGAGGTCAGCCCACTCCCCTTTCCAGGTGGCCCTCGTGTGGACCCGTACCGCCCCGTGCGATTACCAATGCAGAAGCTGTCAACCCGACCACCTTACCCGGGAGTGATGCCCACGGCCATGACTGGAGTCATGGGACTAGAACCCTCCTCCTACAAGACATCTGTCTACCGACAGCAGCAGCCCGCGGTGCCCCAAGGACAGCGCCTTCGCCAACAGCTCCAGGCAAAGATAGTGAGAGGGGCAGTAGGGAGGGCCGTCAGGGAGAGGGGCTTTTGAGGGTCACGGGACTGAGGACACACATGGGATCTTCACAAGGACTTCCAGAGTGGGAGATAGGAGAAACGAGATGGCGGAAAGCATTTCCTGAGTTTGAGTTTGTCTCCTTTTTCCTTTTAGCAGAGTCAGGGGATGTTGGGACAATCATCTGTCCATCAGATGACTCCCAGCTCTTCCTACGGTTTGCAGACCTCCCAGGTGAGGGCACAGAGGGTGACAAGCCAGGGGCCTTAAGGCAGGCTGCTGTGCACACTCTTGGCCCTGACCCCCTCTGTCCTTCTCTGCAGGGCTATACTCCTTATGTTTCTCATGTGGGATTGCAGCAACACGCAGGCCCCGCAGGTACCATGGTGCCCCCCAGCTACTCCAGCCAGCCTTATCAGAGCACCCACCCTTCTACCAATCCTACTCTTGTAGATCCTACTCGCCACCTGCAACAGCGGCCCAGTGGCTATGTGCACCAGCAGGCCCCAACCTACGGACATGGGCTGACCTCCACTCAAAGGTACCCAGGGCAGTGGGGGCCATGGAGACACACTGAGATGACAGGGAGCATCTGAAATGGGAAAACCCATGCCAGGAGGTGACGGGACTAGTCAGAACATTCAGAAAGGCAAAGAACACTTACCTGGCCGCGAAATGCTGGAGCTGGAAGGGACCCTGCTGACCAATAGTCTCACATCCGCTTGCCCGATATTTCTTCAAGGCCCAGAGAGGAGAAATCATTCACACAACTATGATGAGGAAAGATCCTGGGTTCTTAGATGTACTGTGTGGTAAGGAGTCATCAAGCTAGTAGTAGAGCAGTTCCACACTGGAACAGGCTAGCCAACCAGCCCTCCTACCATGCTGAATGCTCCTCACGCCTTAGTTAAGACATGGGAATTATGTCTTGAGGCTTTGCAGCTTAGGATTTAGAATGCTGGGGAGTGGACTGGAGGAAAAGTCCTTTAATTTAGAAGTATCAATTGGGGCGCCTGGGTGGCTCAGTAGGTTAAGCATCTGACTTCAGCTCAGGTCATGATCTTACGGTTTGTGAGTTCGAGCCCCGTGTTGGGGTCTGTGCTGAAAGCTCAGAGCCTGGAGCCTGCTTCAGATTCTCTGTGTCCCTCTCTCTCTGCCCCTCCCCTGCTTGTCTTCTCTCTCTCTCTCTCTTTTTCAAAAATAAATAAATAAATGTTTGATATGTGTCAGCTGCCCGCTGTGTGGCCAGTGTGGCCAGCACTGCTCTGGGATGGGGTAAGGTGAGTAGAGATTTTAGAAAATACAAAGTCCCTCACCACAGGGAATTTTTACTCTAGCTGGGAAGATGAGACACGGAAAAACATTTAAAAAACACGATGAGGAGAGAGATAATCAGGTGCGCAGTCGTGTGCTGTGAAGTACATGGGAATTCAGAGAAGGTATGAGATCATGGCATTGTGGGCCTGAGTCATCAGAGAGTTTCACGAAGGGGGTTAGATCTGAGTTGGCCTTTGTTTGTTTTTTAGTTTATTTCTTTTTGAGAGAGAGGGCAGGGGAGGGGGAGAGAGAGGGGAAGAGAGAGAATCCCAAGCAGCGGGGCTCAAACTCACGAGCCATGAGATCACGACCTGAGCCAAAGTCAGATGCTGGACCGACTGAGCCACCCAAGCTCCCCTTGAGTTGGCTTTTGACGGATCGCTGTGATTTGGATTTGTTGAGTGGAGGATCGGGAAGTGGAGTCCAGGTAGAGGACATAGCATGAACAGAGACATAGGAACCAGAGTGAGGGGGGTGGCTGGGAGGATAGGAAGAAGAGCTTGGATAGAGTGTAAAATTCATGCTGGGGCAGTAGCAGGAGACAGGCCAGGGATGGGCAGGCTGGTAAGGGGCCTTGGGTGCCCGATACAGACTTGAGACACAGTCCCACCAAGAGCTCTTTTGATCAGGAAAGCCATATGGTGTGTTGGTGTGTTGACAGATTAACATAGGATGCAGGGATAGGATGCACAGGGAAGGCGAAGGAAGACCAGAGACAAGGGGGCCCAGCTGGTAGGTAGCCTGTTGCAGTGATGTACATGGGAAGGCATGAGAACGGTAGAACTCCTATCTTTCATAGTCTGGAATGTTATCGGTGGACCACCATCAACAGCAACAGAAACCACCTCAGTGGGTGTTTATAGAATGCCTATCTTGTGCTGAGGCCGGTTTTTGTTTCTGTAAGAGAAAAACAGCTAAAACAGGATTGGAAGATTCTTAACTGTGGAGGTTATGAGGCACTAAAATGGGGTGTTGTCTTTGCCCCTTATTCCCCAACCTCGAAATCTGTCCGAACCCAAGGGGTCCTTCTGGTTAGTGACAGGAGAAATGAATGAAATGACTTGTTGATGTTTCTTTCCGTTCAGGGACCCAGGACTTCTACTTCTACTCCTATGTCCCTACCCCGCTCCAGTGCCTTGACCTTTGGACCACTGGTCTTTGCAGGTTTTCACACCAGACCCTGCAGCAGACACCCATGATAGGTACCATGACACCGCTGGGCGCACAGGGCGTCCAGGCCGGCGTCCGATCGGCTTCCATCCTGCCTGAGCAGCAGCAGCAACAGCAGCAGCAGCAGCAGCAGCAGCAGCAGCAGCAACAGCAGCAGCAGCAGCAGCAGCAGCAGCAGCAGCAGCAGTACCACATCCGGCAGCAGCAGCAGCAGCAGATCCTGCGGGTAAGGCCCTGGGATGGCAGCTGGGCCCTAAGAGCCTCAGGAGGGGAAGAGGCCGCAAGCGCCTCCAGGTCAAGCTCCTCCAGGTCATTCCTTCTGGCAGAGTGGCTGTGGCAAGCGGCAGGGGCCTAAGGAGTCGCTTTCCTCCCCTCCCCCTTCTGTTTTCCGGGGTTCCTGGTGGGAGAGATTTGGGAGTTGTCTGGTGGGAGGAGGGAGGGCAGTGGCCCCGGGTCCCCTCCCTGCTGCCGCTTCTGGGGCTCAGCTCCTTTGCTCCCCTTAGATGTATCTCTTGTCTTCACAGCAGCAGCAGCAACAGCAGCAGCAGCAGCAGCAGCAGCAACAGCAGCAGCAGCAGCAACAGCAGCAGCAACAGCAACAACAGCAGCAGCAGCAGCAGGCGGCCCCTCCCCAGCCCCAGCCCCAGTCCCAGCCCCAGGTAGCTGCTGGACTACGACCCCTGGCTCAGGGACAGCTGCCCAGGTTGGGCACACAGCCAGTGAACTGGGATGGAAACAGTGTTCAGAGGGTTAGAGGTGGGAGACAAAGGCCTAGTGCTCCAAAAAGGGGGTCAGGAGATGGGGAAGGACACAGAAAGTTCAAGTTCAATCTTCCACTCCTCCTTTCCTCCTCAGTTCCAGCGCCAGGGGCTTCAGCAGACACAGCAACAGCAACAGACAGCAGCTTTGGTCAGGCAACTCCAACAACAGCTCTCCAGTAAGCCTGCTTTCCTCCCTGAAGAGAGCCCCCCCTCCAGGGGACTGAATGGGGGGGAGGGGGGGAGGGGGGAAGGAGGATGTGGGGAGGAGCCGAGCTGAATGCTTCAGGCCCAGGTTGTGGGGGGATGCATGGCGTCCCATCCCTTCCCTTGGCACCTGAGTAGCTTTCCTCGTGCATACCCACATCCCTACTTGGTCTCCCACCCCTGATAATCTCTGATTTTTCACAGATACCCAGCCACAGCCCAGTACCAACATATTTGGACGCTACTGAGCCACCTGGAAGAACCGCTTGTGCACTGGATGTGGCCCCACCCTTTCCTCTCAATTCCCAATCCCCCTCTGGGGCTAGCACCAGTAGTGGTTGGGGCTCTTCCCTCAGGCTCCATTTTTAATAAGTTTTTAGTATTTTTGTTAACGTGAGGCATTGAGCTGTTGGGTTTTGTATATTATTTATATAGAGACCCCAGAGCTGTTGCACCCAATACACAGAGCTTCTTTGCAAAGGGAGTGTGTGAGTTCTGCATGTCCAGTAAGGGCGGGCTCTCGGGAGAGTGCTGGGGACTGGACTAACCAGTCGGAGCCTCTGTTCCGTTCAGATCAAGTCCCCTGTTTGCCGTCTATCCCCTAAATTCCTTGATTCTAATTGGATTGCTACTCTCTCCTTCCTTCTCCAGCCTGGCAACATATTATATAGGTTTGGGCCCTGAGGTTTTTTTCTTTTCCTTTTTTTAATGTTTATTTATTTTTGCGAGAGAACGCAAGCAGGGGAGGGGCAGAGAGAGAGGGGGAGATAGAGGCTCGGAAGCAGACTCCGTGTCAGTGTAGAGCCTGACTTGGGGGCTTGAACTCGGGAACTGCGAGATCATGACCTGAGCCTAAGTCAGATTCTTAACCATGCTTAACCGGCTGAGCCACCCAGGTGCCCCAAGGGCCCTTAGTTTCTTAAGAAGGGCAGCTTACCTTCTCAGTGAGGTGTTGCAGGTTCTCTATAGCTTCTCTCCGTGAGAGATATACCACTGGGATGGGGGAAGGCCAGTGGGGGGTGTGTGTGTGGGGGTAGGAATTGGTGGAACCTGATTCTTCTTCCACCCATCCCACAAGCTTCAGGGTGGAGGGTGTGACAGACACTGCCTACACTTGTTGCCACCTTGTGCGCTCCCTGTTGGGCACCAAGCAGTATCCTAGACAGAGCACTTTCCTGAGAATTCCATTTCTGAGATGAAGACTTTCCCTCAGTTGGCAAGTGTCCCCATGGAATTGGTGGTTGAAGGTTGGTGTGGTTATAGGAGGAAGAGAGACCCAGTAACAGGAAGGACCCTTTCCTCTCTCTGCTCTGTTGCTGGAACTGTTTGTTTTTCCAGTGACCCACCTTGGCAGTTTCCCAGGGTGACTGTTGCTTACTCCCTTGTTACTGTAGAGAAAACCCAAAACTGTTGCTCCAGAGTCACATTTGGAACTGTGGCAGGGTCATTCTCAACCCCTTTGCCTTCAGGTTTGGGGCCCTAGATCTAAGGCTATTCAGGAGAGCCAAATGGTTTACTACAAAGGGGTCTTCTGGTGTGCGCAGCTGGGGCTGGAAGAGGACCAGCCTCAGCCTCGTGGATGGGTGGTACCAGATGATTTGACGACTTCAGGGTAACATCCAAGCCATAGTTGCACTGGATCACTGGGAAGTGTCAAGTGTGCTGGCAAAACCAGGAGCACCAATCAATACCCAAGCTCTAAAAAATAAAACAATAAAGTAAAATCCCACTTTGAGGTCCACAATGCCCTTGCTCACATGGGACTTACTGAGTTAAAGAGTTGTGCACACAAGGAATGGAACTCCCCGGCAGGGTCAAGGCAGACCTGGCCAGGGCTTTCTTCCAATCTATTCTATCGTGCCGTGAACATTCTGAGGGACTACAGGGTTAGGGGCTTAGCTGGGATAAGGGACACTCCGAGGGACTTGGGGTGGGGGGTGGGGGCTAAACAAACTGGACAGGTGCACTACGTATACAGAAACCCAACCCTGAGACCCAAAGAGGGCCGGATCTGGAGGGGAGAGACCCAGTGGTGGGACAAGTGGCAGGCTGCTGGTCTATGTCTGACGTGCTCCAGCAGAAGCAGCAGGAAGGAACAACATTGACCTTTGAGAGAGTGACAGGATGAGAGCAAAGTGCCCCCACCCTCTGCTGGTTGCTGCTAGAGTTGCGCTGGTGCTGAGGAGGGAAGAGGCGACGGATGCTGAGCCAGGTGGAGGCTTGTCTTTCGTAGAGCACGACTGGGGGTTCCTGCAGACAGTGCCTCAGTTTCTCCCTTTGTCTCAAGGTTGCAGGTAAAGTTTGAGCTAGCTGCCCTGGATGATCACCTGTCTTGAAATGAGAGGTGTGCGTGTGAGAGGGAGAGAGGGTGAGCAGAGCGTGCTTGAGCAAAGGAGGAATCGGGCCATGCCCCAGGACTTGAGCCATCTCTGGCACAAAAGGAGTTAATGGCAGGGACCGCGCCCCCCCGTGTCCGGGCACGCGCAGCGCGCCCCCTCGGTGCGCGGGCACAGCAGCCAGGCTGCCGGAGAGCAGATCTCGGGGATTCAGGTGCGGAGCCCTTGGCCTGGAGGCGATATGGGTGGTCCGCGGCCCGGTTCAGTCGCCCGCAACAGCCCGGGGAACAGGTGAGGCCGCCTGCCCCGGTCTCTCATCCTCTAGCTGCCCATACCTTGACCCGATCCTATCCCCTCCCAATCCCGGGCTTCTCCACTCCCCAGCCAGTGTTCCCCATCCTTCTCAACCCCATGTTCTCCATCGGCACCCATGACCCTCCAATCCAACCCCCCTCCGCTTCTCTCCTCCACCTCCTCCTTGAATCCCGCATCCCTATCATCCTACCACCCGTGGTACCTCTATTTCCACAGCCTGGCCGCATGCTCCTCAAAATACCCCTACTAAGGGCCCCCAGCCCTATTCCTGTATTGCACATTGCCAGTCCCCCCTCCCCCGCAGTGCAGCCCCATCCCTCTTCCATCATAGCATCTCACAGCCAGGCTCCCTCCCCCACTCTCTGCAGCCCCCCTCCCCCCCCAGGCCTTTATCCTATCCTCCCCCATTCCGATGCAGCTCTGTCCCCCAATACCATTCCCAAACCGCGTAGCCCCCAATACTGCAGTTCTCAATACCAGTCCATTCCTGCACAATGCCCCTCGCCCAATACTGCTCCAGCCCCAAAAGTACCCCAGATGCCACTCTAATCCCCAGCATTGCCTCCTCCCCTTATCTTCTCCCAAACTGCAAGTTGGGCCAGGATGGAGATCTTGGCCTTAGGGACTCAGAGCGGGTCCTAGGGTACAGAGGGCGTTTGGGGGTCGGTGGATTTGTCTAGGTGTTCGCGGGGGAGGGGCTGCAAGGATTTGACTCTAGGGGGACTGGCATTTGGCACTGAAGGGTTACTGGGGAAAGCATCCTGAAAGGGTTAATGGAATTTGTGGGGAGGGGCGGCACCGAGGGGGTTAATGGTGTGGGGGGGTTGCTGGCGGGGAAGCCGTGTGAATGAGCGGTCTGTGCCCCAGAGTTGCCATGGAGACGGTGAATGGGGGGATTGTGTGAACTCAGCTGCGGACTATTCCCCCCCCCCCATACACACACACACACCCACTCCCCCCTGCCCCACCTCCCTACTCCTACCCCTTCCTTCCCTTTCTCCTCCTCCCCCCAACCCGGGTGCATTCTGGGCAGTGTCTGGGATCTAACCCCCATACTTTGCTCCCCATTTCCTCTGAGCCTCCACCCCTTCAGTTGCTTTGCCCGCCCTCCCTCCTCCTCCTCCTTCTTCCCTCCCTCTCTTTCTCCTTCTCTCTCTCTCTCTCTCTCTCTCTCTAGCTCGCTCTCTGTCTCCCTCCCTCTCCTTCCCTCTCCCTCCCTCTCCTTCCTTCTCCCTTCCGCTCTCTCTGTCTCTCTGTCTCTCTGCCTTTCTCTCTCTCTCTCTCTCTCTCTCTCTCTCTCTCTCTCTCTCTCTCACACACACACACACACACACACACACACACACACATTCTCATTCCCCTCTCTTGGTAGCCGATTCCCGGGCGTTCCCAATCTCCCTCCCCCACCCCTTCAGCCAGTTCTTAAAGGAGCAGGCCGGCAATCTGGGAAGGCGGCAGAAATAGGGAAAACTAAAGTGTGTGTGTGTGTGTGTGTGTGTGTCCATGCAGCAGTGTCTGTGTGTGCCTGTGTTTATGTGTTGACTGTATAACTGTGTGTCAGAAAGCCCATATATCTTGAGTGTGCTGTATTTCTGTTTCTGTCTCCACCTATGTGTCACCATTATGCCGTGTATGTCTCTGGATATTTACCTATGTGGTGTGTGTGATTCTGCTTCAGTAAGTCTCTGTGTGTGTTTCTGAATGTATTTCTCTGTGATTCTCTGGCTCTGTGAGGCTCTCTGTCTCAGAATGTGGGACTATATGAGGGGATCTCTGTGGGTTTGGAATATATGTCTCTGTGAGTGAATATCGCAGTGTCTGTGATCCTGGCTTGGTCTCTCTCACTCCCTCTTTGAGTCTTTGTGAGTTTATTTCCATGAGGCTCTGAGTGTGTGTCCCCCACACTCCGTTGTTTATTTTACACTGGCTGAGCATCAACAATGCCTGGGGTGCTAGGCAGAGCGGTTTCTGCCTCAGTTCTGGCACTCAGTGTGAATTAGAGATAGCCGACAGAAAGGACCGAGGCTTAAGACTTTGGGAGCAGTGAGGGCTGAAGAGAAATGTACAGGAGGGGCGCAGGAGGGTCTGGGGACTCTGGTGAGTGGCTATCCTGCCCCTTGCCCTGGTTGAGGGTGAAGAGGTCTCTATGTGGGACCTTTTGCCTATATGCTGCTTTTCCAGAACCCCAGAGTGAGGTTCACAATCTTACCCTCTCCTCGTGTGGGAGGTCCCCGTGTGGGGTTCCTGGGGCCGGGGGTCTAGAGAGTTCGGTGTTCACTTGTGGCATGCTGGAACCTGGGCTCCATGTCCAGTCATCCCCACCCCCTGCTCCCACATGCTGCTCTGGCTCCAGCTGACCCCGATGAGCTCCATCAGCTGAGGAGTCAGAGTTGGGGACTAGGAGCTTTGCAGTGGCAACAACTGTCACCGTGCCAGTTCCCTAGGATTTTCCAACCATGCCAGGCACCTAGACTGGTTCTGACCAGCAGTGGAGATCATCCGTGGGTCCCTCAAAGCCCTGGCACGGGAGCGCTCTCCTAACTGTAGGAGAGCAGCCCGAGCCCAGCAGGGCCCCAAAGACCCTTCTAGGCTCCTAGGCTCCTAGGCTCCGTAGCCCTCCCTGACCATCTTGGATGACGCATGCTTCCCTCTTTCCACAGGCCTGTCTGGCCCTGAGGGAGTCCCCTTTGTGAAGCTGTGGTGCTTGGACGACCTCTCTGCATTGCGGGGCACCTGTAGGTGTCCCTCGAGAGCTCAGTCTTGAGGTTCAAGTCAGTGTGGCCATGAAGGGGCTGCCTATGGGGCTGATGCTGTGACCCTGGAGTCTGCCTTTCCTGCCAGTCCCCCTGCCCGGAACATGTGGCTGCGGCTTGGCCCGCCCTCGCTGTCCCTGAGCCCCAAGTCCACCGTTGGCCGGAGTCTGTGCCTCACCCTGTGGTTCCTCAGCTTGGTGCTGAGGGCCAGTACCCAGGCCCCAGCGCCCACAGTCAATACTCACTTTGGGAAGCTAAGGGGT
The DNA here is from genome assembly GCF_018350175.1 of Felis catus. Classification (NCBI taxonomy): domain Eukaryota; kingdom Metazoa; phylum Chordata; class Mammalia; order Carnivora; family Felidae; genus Felis; species Felis catus. Next base: position 58,070,457 of record NC_058386.1, read on the forward strand.
GCCCGGGTACCATTGCCCAGTGAGATCCTGGGGCCTGTGGACCAATACCTGGGGGTGCCCTACGCAGCTCCCCCCATCGGCGAGAAACGTTTCCTGCCCCCCGAGCCACCCCCATCCTGGTCGGGCATCCGGAACGCCACGCACTTTCCCCCAGTGTGCCCCCAGAACATCCACACGGCTGTGCCCGAAGTCATGCTGCCCGTCTGGTTCACTGCCAACCTGGATATTGTCGCTACTTACATCCAGGAGCCCAATGAAGACTGCCTCTACCTGAATGTCTATGTGCCCACGGAGGATGGTGAGTGCTGTGGCCAGGCACTGTGCCCTCCCCGCCTCCAACCTGCCCTGTTGTGTTTGTGGCTCGCATGTGGTCGTGTGCCCTGCAGCATGCATCTGTCTGTCTGTGAAAATGCTTCTAACCATCACTCTGCTCGGCCTCCCCCTTCCTCCTCCCTGTTCTTCCCTCTCCCAGCATTGTCTGAGCTCCCATGTGTGAGTGACACTGTTACCAGGAGGGGCCTGGCCAGGCCTGAGAGCTTTGACAGATCTAGGGCCAGAGTGCTGGATGGGGGTTCCCCGGGGGAGTATGGGTCACTGTTGGCAGCTGCCCGCGGGAGGATGCTGGCTCCACCAGGCCCCCCTGTTGCCATTCCGCCTGCTTTGAAAGGTGGTAGGTGTGTGTGGCCAAGGGAGCTGGGTGCGTGTGGGGGGCGGGGGGCAAGCCTGGTGGGCATTGCTTAGGTGCCTCCTCTTTGGCTAGCCGATGCCTCCTCCCGCGGGGGTCACACTAAGGTAAGTGACAGAAACAAGGAGATGGCGGACAGGCTCTCTGCCATGTGCCGCCCGCAGAGCAGCTCTTGGGGCCTGGGGGTGGGTGGGGGGTGCATGCCCCTGGGCAGAGGCCTCCTGTTATTTTTTAGTTTTTTATTCATTTTACAGTAAAGCGGATTTCCAAGGAATGCGCCCGAAAGCCCAACAAGAAAATTTGTAGGAAAGGAGGTAGGTAGCGAGCCGGCGGGGAGGGAGAGAGAGAGAGAGGGAGGGCTGCCTGCCCACCTGCCCTTGCCCCTGAAGACCCAGCCTTCCTTCAAGTAGCCCAGGCTCAGGGGGCGGTCGGTGAGCAGGCATAAGCTCTACCTTATCCAAGGGCCCTGGCTGCTTTTCAGGGAGGATTTGGTGGTCTAAGGCAGGTTCAGAGCAGAAGCAGCAACCCCATTTCTGCCGGTCCCCGCCCCCCCCGCCCCCCGCCCCAAGTTCTGCCTTAGTGCATGTGCCAAAAACAGAGCCTGGTAGTTCCACCTCGGGGGAAACTCTAGGCATTTGAGAGGAGCCAGGGACCCTGCTCTCTTCCTGGCTGGGGAGCCACCAACTCATCCCTCCGTGCTTTTTCCTGGGTCCAAAGTCTAGACTCAGCTCTCTGACCCTGAAGTTTAGACCAAAGTTGTCCTGCCACCACGTCTGGCCAGAAGCCTGGCCGACTGACCCTGGCTAGTCTGGTGGCAGACGATGGGGGTCCCTGGGAACTAAGGACTCTGAAGGAGGCATGAGATCCTGAATTTTAAATTTACCCTCTTGCTCGGGAGGAATTTGGTCCCCCTGGGTCAAGGATCTTTCCCGTCCGTTTACCACGTCTTGTTTTCCGCAAAGCGCTTTCATGCTTAGCTCATAAAATCCTCCCCACGTTTCCGGAAGCTTCTAAGGCAGGAATAAGTTTCCCAATTTTACGGATGAGGAAACGGGCCCAGGGGAGTGACTTGCTGCTGCTCGAGGCCCTGTTGCCGGTCTGTGGCGGAGCTGCGACCCAAACCTGGGTCTCTTGACCCTTGGGGCAGGCAGTGTTCTTTCCACTGTAGAACGCAAGGCAACTCCTATCTGCTCATTTTCACCTCCTTGCCTCTGGAAAAAATGGTGAAATGTGGATGAGGTGGGCCAAATTGGCACCGGGAACAACTTAAGGAACAGGTGGAAGATCACAGCCTGCTCCGTACAACCTGTTGGCAAGCTTGGATTCTGTTTTCCTTTGAAATCCTAGGGCAGGGTTTCCCTGAGTGGGGCCATCAGGATTCCTTCGGCCCGGATGCTCCCCTGCTGAGGAGGTGTCTCCAGGGGCAGATTCCGGGAAGCCACATGCTGAGCCACATGCTGAGCGTGTTCTCCATGCGCTCTTGATGCACCGAGCGGGCCTGCTGCTCTGGGATAGTGCTCCACTACATCCCCACACCCTGCCCAGGACCTCACATGCACTAGGCCATCAGTAGACGCTTCTTTGCACAAAGGAAGGAGCATTCACGGTGCTGCAAAAAAGACTACAGGTCTGTGACCCACAAAGCCTGACTGAGTCGCAGCTCTTCTGCTAACTCACAGTGAGAGACTTCAGGCACGACTTTTCCCCCGTCAGAGCCTCTGCATCTGCCTCTGCGGGGAGGGGGGCGTGAAGGAGGGCATAGGGGACCATTGTGGCCTTAACATTCCGTTGGCTTGTGAATGAATTCAGGAAGAGGGTCTTGTAAACCAGCTCTTCATGGGTTACTTCCAGGGGCGGTGGTTGGCGAGAGGACGGTAATGACATTCACGATAACCATTTCCTAGGAGGAATGATCTCCCTGGGGTGCCAGCGAGAGCCCAGGGCTGTCCAGTCCTGAGAGTTTGGCTATAGCACTCCCTGGCAGCTCCACTCAAATGCAAACATTTCCCTATCATGATTGTTGACTGTGGGCAATGCCCGCGAGCTGGGCACTGTGGGGCTGTGGAGGGATATGAGGCAGAGGAAAGATTTAGAAATAGGTAAAGGCCTCACCACTACTCCAAAGAAGCTCCTGTCCTGGTATTGGAACTCAGCTGGTTTAGCTAAGCCCCACAGGCCAAGCTGGGAAGTGAGTTCCAGACAGTGTGGGGAGAGCATTTGGTCATTTTCCTTGCTTAGATCAGTTCCTTATCTGGGGCCTGGTGGCCATTTGGAACGGAATTACAGTCCCTGCTTCTTGGGGGAGATACGCCCGCAGAGGTCATTAGGATTGTGGTGTGCGTAGGGTAGGTAGGACTGGCCTGGTTGGGATCCTGCAGCAGCACAGTGTTGGGACGGGGTATGGTGGTCGGGCTGGCCCGGGTGACCGCCATGGCAACAAGGAGTTGCTCAGCAAGTGCTAAGCTGAAGGAGCAAAGGCATCTGTGCAGAGGAGGCTGGGACCATAAGGCAACCCAGGGACACTTGGGGGGGGGCGGGGGCTGGGGGTGCTGAGGAGGTGGGGGCAAAGCGGACTCACCTTCTAAGTCAGTGCCCACAGGAAGTAAGGGATTTCCAGGGGAAGACCTGCCCTATCCCCCCACTTTCACCCCCATCAAGCTGGAGGGAATTCACGTTTAGGGATGAGGACTTCCTTTCCGTGTGGGGTTCTGTCCATTGCGTGGATGATGCTGTCCTGTGCCCCACAGGGTTTCTGAGGGCAGTAACTGGCAGGTGTTAAGACGGTAGGTGCCACTGAAAGTTCGGGAAGCCGGAGGCAGTTTCTGCCCCTCGGGGCCGGGCTCTTGCCCTAGCCATTTTGTAATATGAGGGCGGTTCCTGTTTTGATTAATAGCTGTGAGGGAATTCAGTCACCAGAGCCTGGACCAGCTGAGAAAGAGGGCTATTTGCTGCCTCCAGGCTGAGAGCATCTGGTGTCATAGACAAGAGGGTAAGCCCTGGGGTGCTGGCAGAATGACCTCAGTCTCCCTACTCTGACCAGCTTCCAGGCAGTAGGTCCTCTTTCTCCACAGCCACGCTCAAGATGCACCTCTCATCAACTTAGAACAGGAAGGAGAGTTGGTGCCAGCTTACCCACAGGTCCTAAATGTCTCTCTTCTCTCCTCCGGTCCCTTCTTTTCTCTCCTTCCCTTCTCTCCCCTCCCCTCCATGCTCCACCTCTTTCTCACTGATGTTTTCCTTCCATTTCCCCACACCCCCCACCAACCCCATCCTGGAAGGGTGGCATGGTGCAGTGGAAAGACCATGGGCTTTGGAGTCAAGTAGATCTGGGTTTGAATCTGACCTCTAGCACTTCCTAGCTATGTGATCTTGAGCAAGTCACTTTACCTCTCTGAACCTCAGTTTCCCCATCAGTGAAACAGGAATAGAGACAAGTGCCTACCTCATTGGGGTGTAAGGATCAAACCATATGGCAGAAGTAGAGTGTCTGGCACATGGTAAATATTCAGTAGATGGTAGGAGCTATTACCATTATTTCTCTCTCTCTCTCTCTCTCTCTCTCTCTCTCTCTCGTCCCTTTTTCCTTCTCCCTTTTCCTTCTTTCCCTCCCTCCCTCTCTGGCTCTCTCTAGATCTCAAAGCAGCACTTACTGCTCTTAGGCCTGGTTCCTGTGAGCAGGAACCCCATTTGCCATTAGCCAGAGCAGGGGGCCCCAATGAGGAAGACCAGAGGGAAAGCTTCATCTCCCAATTTTTTCCTCTGAGAATCAGGGTCAGCTGAGGCCCAGCTTGAGCCTTCCCACTGGGCCCAGGTAGCTCAGGGCTGGGCGCCCCAGTACCCGTCTCTGCCCGAATAGCTCATGTCCATGTCCAACATGCTGGCGACGCCACCTCTCACCCTCAGTGCCTGCCCCTGCTCTCCAGCTCAGCCTGCCTACGTACACGTGCGCAGCCCCTCCCACCCGGAGGAAATCCTTTCCCTGAGTGGGTCTCTGGCTCTGTGCCCTGGCCCACAGGCTGCTACCTCCTTCCTAACTGGGAAGGTAGTTGGTTGAAATGGGCTGTTGGGGGCAGGGAGGCGGGGTAGGGAGGTGCAGGGAGGCCAGCACCACAGGGGCCTGCAACACCATCCTCCTGATGAAGGTCTGGGCCTCAGCCCACCCATTCCCTCAGTTCTTGCCATCCCTCCTGCCTGTCCTGGGCCCAAGCCCAGAGCTGGCTTGCTGGGCCACACTGCAGTCATGCTGTTTTTGAATTCTCTCTCTGTTTTGTTCTCTGTTCTGTGCTGTTGTGTCTCCCCGTGTCTGGTCCCCAGGATCCGGCGCTAAGAAACAGGGCGAGGACTTAGCGGATAATGACGGGGATGAAGATGAAGGTATTTGGGGGCTGCAGGGTGCGGCGGCTGGTGCATGGCACAGAGCCCCTCCCCCTCTCGATGGGGAGAAGCCCCGTCTGTCTGTCTGTCCGTCCGTTGGTGTGTTTTTGTTCCTCTATGAGGCTGTTGGGCTGTTCATCCATCTTTGGCCTGGTTGGCCGCTGGGAGTTCCAGGGTGATGGACACGGCTGGCTGGAGCAGGGGACCACAAACAGAGCCATGGGGAAGGCATCCTCCTCGCCCCGGTCCCCTACCGCCCCCTGCCCCGTCCTCAGTCCTCCAGTAGAAGCAGCCACTGCCAGAGACAGCTTCCTCCCCCATCTTCTGTGGTTCATGGGCACCTGCCCCTACTGATCAGCAGGGAGAGTGGAGAGAAAGCAGGGCTGAGGGAGGGCGAGGAGAGGCATGAAGGAAACTGGATGGCGAGGAGATACCTGTGTTTCATTGCGGAGGCCCCTGTGTGTTACGGAGAGACTGGCTCCTGGGAGAGGGGCCCAGCAGGATGTTGCACTGAGGAGTGAGGCAGTGACAACCGAAGGGGCTGGAGCATAGCACTACCAAGAACTCCCCGGCCATCTCCCAGAAAGAGAGACTCGGCCTCAGGGCCAGGGGCTGTGATAGGCTCAGGACCGGGCCAGAAAGGCTGAGGGCTACAGTGCCAGGCTGAGGCCAGGACACCACAGCCCAGTTAGTAGATGGCATGAGATCCTTGCGTGATGGTTGAACCAGTCTTCCTTCCTCCTTGGGAAAACAGGGTGTGTTTGCTTGGCAGCAGGGAACATCCCCTTCCACCTCCCTGCCCTGGCCCTGCCCCCCCACCCCTGGGGGGGCCAAGCAGCTCAGGGGGAGCCCCACTGGTGGCTGGTAGGGCCGTGCTGCTGGGGAAGAGTGTTGTTGGTCCAGCTCACACACTGAGAGGTTGCAGGTGGAGGTGGTCAGGTGGAGAGCTTTCTCTAGACGGCCCAGCCCCAGTGCCGCTGTGCCGCCTGGACTTAGGAGCAGGCGGCTTGAAGGTCTCTCCTTGAATGGCCTCTGGGGAGGCTCCACCTTCATCTTAATGCTGACTGGGGGCGGGGGTCTCTCTCCTTCTTAGTTCCGGCCCTCTCCTCTTCCCCATCCCCTGTGCTTCCAGTTAAGTCTGCCTGGTGCCCGGGGAGAATGGGGTAAATGAGCACATGGCTGAGAAACCATGTCAGTAAGGTTCCCCCCACCCCATCTCTGCCATTCACCCCCTTTTACCCACACCCTTCCTTGTTCTCTCCCTGTGCCACCCCTTATTCCCACCCCTCTTGTCTCTGTCTGCACTGGGGGGCCAGCTGCTGCCAATGGCCGTATTTCCATGTAACTGGTCTATCTTGGGGGTTTCAGGGCTCCCCAGCCCCTGCTCTCTGAAGCCATGTCAGGTCCCAGGACCCCTGGGTGCCCAGGGCAGGGACTCACTCGATTCACCTAAGAGAACAGCCCTTCCTCTTCCTCCTGCTCCCCGTCCCCAGAGCCCAGCCATGGCCTACCTGAGCCTGGATGTACCAGGCATGGCTGACTGCCTTCAGCTGTGAGGCTGAAACCAGAGTCTTTACAAACATCACTCAAGTCCAACTCTGGCCAAGTCTCTGGCTGATGCTTGAGCTCCAGGCTGAGCAGTCCCCACGAGTCCTGCCCTCAGAGCTGGCGGTGGTGTCCTGGCACCTGGGATAGCTTTGCTACCCACACCCCCCCAGGGCTGGCTGGCGGGGGTGAGGGAGGAAGGGCATCCTACCCAGCCTGTGTCTTACCCCTTCTCCTTGCAGACATTCGGGACAGTGGCGCTAAGCCCGTCATGGTCTACATCCATGGAGGCTCTTACATGGAAGGGACGGGCAACATGATTGATGGCAGCGTCCTCGCCAGTTATGGCAACGTCATCGTCATCACCCTCAACTATCGTGTTGGGGTGCTAGGTACGGTTCCTTGCTAGGTGCCTAGAAGGAAGCCTGGGTTCTCAGGGAAGGAGGAAAGAATGCTGGGGACTTAATGCTGGCCTTGGTTCTCTAGCTGGTGCTAATGCCCATAGTCAAAATGTTGTTACCACATGGCCCCTCCCCAAGTGCTGGAAGCTCCTGGAATGTTCAGCTGCCACTGGAAATTCAATTCAACCCCCACACCTTCTCTGTCTTTTTTTAAAATGTATTTTGTTGTTTTTATTTTCATGTTTTGTATATATTTTTGAGAGAGCCCAAGTGAGGAAGGGGCAGAGAGAGGGGGACAGAGGATCTTAAGCGGGCTCTGTGCTGACAGCAGCAAGCCCGATGCAACCTCCACACCTTCTCTTAAGTCTCAAGCCAGGTCTCTGCTTTCAGACTTTTGCTTGGCTGAGTTTTTCAGGGCCCATTAATATTCTGGTGTCCTTCCCTCATCCCTGCCCACCCATGCTCACATCCCTAAAACCTCCACACATACAGAGATATTCCTCCTAGCCAGTCACATATCCACACACCCACGTACCCTCACATGTTCACACATCCACACTTCCCACCATATACCTCCATGCTTATGATCATTTCTCACGTACCCCACAAATACACACATACAACTGTAAACATATAGGCCCCCCACATCCACACCTACAAACTCCCTCTCACATACACACGTTCCCCTGCCACTCCATATACTCTCCACACGTACAGTTTTCCCACACACACATATCCTCGTACCCATATACCTCTGTACACTCTACATCCATACCCCATACGTACACAGTTATCTCCCACTCCCCCCATTCCCATAGATCTCTCCCTCCACATCTCCATATCCACATCTATACTCATACACACTACACACGCCCACACTCCCACTTCCTTCTACCCCCATGTATATGCTCTATGCAAAGACCCACACCCCGCACATTCACATCTACACATAAACCCCACACACGTATACCTTAAATCCATATACATATTCCTTCCACACATACACACACATCCCTGTATCCCCCTGCACAGCCCACTTTCACACCTACTCCAACACACACATACACATATGTCCCTCACCTTCCCCACATGAATACAAGCCAACATTCCCCCCTCCCTATGCATATACATCCATACCTGCACATCCACACCTCCCCACCCCACGCTTACACAAATACGACACACACACACACACATACACACACACACACACACACACACCTCCTATCCTTGCTTCCACATCTATGTACGCATCCTGCACACTACACTTATGTATCTCCCCACCATATGTAGATACCCATAGGCCTCCAGCACATGTACCCACATTCTCACATACACATACATACATAGACACTCTTCCCATACATACCCTGGATACATACAGCCAGTGTACATATGTACATATTCCCCCACCCTACCCAACAAATACGTACACATCCATATACCCACACCTGGCCATCCAAACCCATCTGTGCACACACGCCTGTACTCACCCCCACACCTGAGCATACCCCACATGTCCATACCCTGTATATACACACAGACACATTTCTACTACTCTCTCCATGCCTACCTCCCCTTATACTCCCACCCCATTATACAAATGTACTGCCACACATACACACTAATTTCCCAAACGCCTCCTCATCCATACCCATGTGCCCTTCCGCACCCGTAGTCTGCCGTCCACCCGCTTGTTTGGGTGATTTAAATGTATATGCATTTAAATCTGTGCTGTATCTTCCTTGGTGACTCTTTTTTTTTTAATTTAATTTTTTTATTTTTATTTTTCCTTGGTGACTCTTACTGCCTATCTGTGGCCAAGGTCCTGAGGTAAACAAGTACCTTAGAGTGTGTGACTACACATACAGGGTCTTGCTCCCTTTCAGATGCCCACTCAGGCCTCAGAGGGCACATGCGGTCACATATCCTGTAGTTTCATGAGGAAGACAACTTCTTCGCTGGAGGGCTTGTATCTTCAAAGTTCCAGTGAGGGGTCTAGGCTGTACATCAGGTCTGTAGGCCTGGATGCCGCACCAGCAAAGGCATGATTTATTCCATGGCCAGTTGGCTGACAGGACCTTATTTTATTTATTTACTTTTTATTTTTGTATAATTTGCTTTAATGTTTATTCTTGAGAGAGAGAGGGAGAGAGAGAGAGAGAGCGTGAGTGTGCACAAGCGGGGAGGGGCAGAGAGAGAGGGAGACACAGAATCGGAAGCAGGCTCAGGCTCCAAGCTTACAGGACCTTATTTTAATTTGCTTCTGAGTGTACTGTTTTTGCCAGTTCTAATCCCAGAGGCCCTGGTGCTTCAGTTCCGGGAGCAGTTTATGAACACAGAAAGGCAAACTTTTCTTGACTTACTCTTAACGCTATGTGGGGTAGCAAGACACCTTTTTTTGGTTTCAGACTGGAGGCATGATATTCCCTGAAAAAAGTGGAGCCCATGTCCCTTCAGTGGCATCTGGATAGTGGGCATGAAGCGTGCAGGGCCTCTCTCCCTGGTCTCTCTTGGCTAGCTACTGGGTTTGCATTGCGTGATTCTGCCGCTGCTCCTCCGTCTTTATGAGTTGCCCCAGACATCACAGGAAGGCTCCCTTAAGTGTTCTGTCCTGTTGAGGAAGGGGATCTGAGTCTCTGACAGTAACAATGGTACCATGAAGGTGGCTGTAAATCCACACACTCAGGCTGCACAGTCCCTGAAGGGTATACAGGAGTAAGGTCACACAGGTATACAGGCACACATACCCAGTAGCTGAAGGCCAAAAGTAATTTGCTACTTTATTTATTTGAGAGAGATTGCGAGTCGGGGAGAGGGTGAGAGGGAGAGAGAGAGAGAATCTCAAGCAGACTCCACACTCAGCAAGGAGCCCTGATGCTGGGCTCGATCCCACGACCCTGGGATCATGACCTGAGCAGAAATCAAGAGCCAGACGCTTAACCTACTGAACCGCCCAGGCGCCTGTACTACTTTATTTTCTTAGTGAGAGTGATAGAAAATATTCCATTCAGCTGCTTTTATTTTTTTTAAATTTTTTAATGTTTATTTTTGAGAGAGAGAGAGGGAGACAGAGAATCCAAAGCGGGCTCCGTGCTGTCAGCGCAAAGCCAGATGTGGGGCTCAAACCCATGAACTGTGAGATCATGACCTGAGCCGAAGTCGGATGCTCAACCAACTGAGCTACCCAGGCGGCCTCAGCTGCTTTTAAAAATTAGGAACACAAAGCTCCATTCTATTGTTTTTATTGGAAAGCCCAGAGAGTACCAAGAATATGCTTCAGTTCCATATTATTGGACCAGCTAGGGTTGCAGGAGAAGAAAGAGTGGAGGAGCGGGGAAAAGAGGGGAGAAAAGTAAGGAGAGGGGCGGGGGGAAGAAATGGGGAAAAGAGTGACACAGAGAAAGGAGGCAGAAGGAGAGATTCAGGATTTGAAGCATCACTTGAGAGCTGTGGGCTGCACAGAAGGCTGTTGCGAGTGAGTGCTCCCTATGGTATTCTGGTTTGCCGATTACTGCACAACTGTTCTTTGGGCTTCTATATCCTTTAGGCTTCCTAACCTTTGGGGGAGTCTTGGACCCCTTTGAGATTCTAATGAAAGCTATGGATTCTGCCCCATAAAAATGTGCACACACAAACCTATAGAAATGGTTCCATGGATACCACCAAAACTCATCCCTGGAACTCAGGTTAAGACCCCCCCCCCCCCCACACTGCCACTTTACCACCTCCTTTCATTTGGATAACCAGAACAGCACATCTGGGGGCAGGAATACTATAAAGCCTTGGTTTGCGAGCACAATTCGTTCCGGGAACATGCTTATAATCCAAAGGACTCGTATATCAAAGTGAATTTCAAGAACCATTGGCTCCAGTTGTGATCATGAATGTCAGTTTGGCGTCACGTACTACTTGTAACGCAAAACATCGTTCGTTTATCAAGTTAAAATTTATTAGAGGTGTTTGCTCGTCTTGCGGAACACTCACAGAACAAGCTACTCGCAATCCAAGGTTCCACCGTATTATTCTTTGGACTTCAGCAGTTAATGATCATGATAATATTACCCAGACCTCAGGAGTCATAAACTGAGATTCGGTCAGAAATTCCCCACCCCTTCCTGTGTATCCTACACTGCCTGCTCTGGAACACAAATGTAATCAATGAGCCACTGATTGGATTCTGGGCCCATACAAGATGTTTTTGTCTCTTGATGCCAGATGCAGAACGTAGATTTGTCCCTGACACTTGGGGACTTTGCTGTGTAGCTGAGACTGTCATTTTGTTTCTCAAAGCATCCCAGATCAGGCGGCCAGTTTTGGACTCCAATTACATGCAAACATTCAGTCTCCCTTCGGCTTCTCTGGAAGCACTGAGCCCAAAAAGATGGCTTACTCTGAGGTGCTTGTTTGGACATCTTGAGTGATTCATTTATTTGGAGAATGTCACAGGCCAGTCCGTGGATCCCATCCTATTATTTGAGGAACCCCCATGGGGCTTGAGACCAACAAAAGAAAAGGACCCCAGCAGGATATAGGATGTGGACATCCCTGCGGCTGAGGAAGTAGGGGCTTGCCAATTCTGGGTGTCAGAATTTAATCCTACATCTTTGCTCAGGTACCCTCCAGGCAAACTGAAAACCTGGTAAACGTCAAGCGTTGAGTGGCAGAGATATCTGGTTTGGGTACACTGTGCCAGATTCCCTCATCTGTTGACAAGCAGCTAACCATGTGCTGCAGTTTAAACTTGGACCCAGGGAGACTGTCTCAGATTTGTTCTGACAGTTCACGGAGTTTGGGATTTCAGCCCTCACCCTCACGTGGTTTCCGTGGATGGCTGAGTTACTGGGGAACTAGCAGCGAGTGACTGCTCTCCCAGACTGCCAGGTTTTGTGTGCTAGTGGCCAGTCACGTTAGATCCAGCTTGATCCCGTCGGATAATAGCTCTTCACGCAGGACTGTTGTAGTAGGGACATTTGACATGGCGTCATCCACGTGCTTTATGCCTCTCATCCCGAGGTTCATGGGAGCCATGGGAGCAGAAAGTGATGGTTGACTCCTCCACCCAGCCCTTTCAGGCCTTTGTTCCTAACCCAGGGAATCGATACATGTTGCACAAATCTCCTTTACCACATTCAAGCGCAGGCTCTTCTGGTAGGACAGATGTATTTGACACATTTCAGTGAACGATACCTCACCTCGGCCAAGGCTGAAGCCAAGTCTACTGTTGCTTAAATAATAGAAAAGGGAAAGAAAATATGGAGGAGGGAGAAAGGAAGGGAGAGAGGACAGGCGGGCTAAGAGAAGCACATGGTGGTTTTGGCCAGAGGGTCTCAGGCTCAGACAGCTGGGTTGGGTCTTGGTCAGCACACTTTTTAAGACTCGCAGCAGAAGCTTCAGTTTGTGAATGGGCCAGGCAAAGGAGAAGCTGGTTCCCTTGTCTAGAGGAACAAGGGCTCCTCCGTTCATCCTTATTCAGGCTCTCTCTAATTCTTTCACGTTTCCTCGCCAGGAACCTGAAGCTAAAGAGGGCTTGTGGCTAGGTCCTGAGAGGAATAACCAAGTGCTTTACATACTTAATTGTACCAAACATAAATTAATAACGCCCTTGAAGAGGGTGAAATGAGCCCTTCTGCAGAAGCTAGAAACAGAAGGACTTGAGAAAGACAGTGATGAGGTCTTGTGCCTGCCTGAATCCATTTGAACCTGGCTTCTGCCCCTGGACTGCCAAAGAGCTCTCTGTGAGCGGAGGGAGCCTCCTCGAACATGGCCTCGCACAAAGTTCATCCCAGGTGCTGCCACTGAGCTTTGAAATGTAGGGTCAAAAAATACTGAGCCAGGTATGGGTTTCTAACGTGTAGGAGTACCACAGCTATGCACCTAGGAAGAACCCTTCCAAAAGCCCAGGGCAGAAGGTAGAGCCTTCCAAGGAGCCTAGGGATCAAGGAACAGAGATGAAATGAGACAGCAGGATCAGTTTGAAATGGAAGCAGGGTGGTGGGGGGGAATATAGGACATCTCTGTGGGATAGCCAGCAGGTGGGCGGGAAGGTAGTCTCCATGGCAACAAGTCTCCACAGCAGCGAATCCCAGCAGGTGGGTGGGAAGGTAGTCTCCATGGTGACATGTCTCCTCAGCAGCAAATCCCAGTGGGTGGGCGGGCGGGAAGGCCTGTTTCTGTGGTAACACACTGCACCGACTTCCCCATTTCTCCACCAGATGAAAAACATGGTCCAACCCAGTGGTTTTCTAACTTTAGCAGGCATCAGAATCACCTGAAAGCTTGTTAGAAACACAGATTGCTGGGCCTCCTCCCCAGAGTTTCTGGTTCATTAGGTCTTGGAGGAAGGGAAATGAGAACCTGTCCTGACAATGAGAGGAGAGGGGCCACCTGAGGCCCGGGAATGAGGTGCAGATGGACTACCTCATACAGGAAGGGCAGGGAGAGCTTGTTGCCTCTTGGGATCTTTACTTCCTTCAGAGAGGGGAGGAAGGGGAAAGAGAAGTAACTTTAGATTTACCAAGTGCTAAGCATATTAGAGATGCTTAGGTTCATTTTATGCTTGCTACAACCCTTTGAAGCATTTTTTAAAAGTTTATTTGTTGATTTTGAGAGAGAGCGAGCATGAGCACGGGAGGGGCAGAGAGAGACAGACAGAGACAGAGAATCCCAAGCAGGCTCCGTGCTGTCAGCACAGAGCCCAACACGGGGCTGGATCTCACAACATGTGAGATCATGACCTGAGCCGAAATCAAGAGTTAGATCCTTAACCGACTCAACCACCTGGGTGCCCCAACCCTTTGAAGCATTTTTATCTCCATTGTACAGAAGAGGAAATTACAGCCCACAGATTTTCAATAACTTGCCCAAGGCTATATGGCTAGTAAGCGGTAGAGCCAGGACTCGAACCAAGGACCATCTGACTCCAGGGCCCCTGCTCTTCACTTCCTGCATGTTACCCAACTCGCAGCTGGAAGCATCCCCTTGGATAGTGTGCAGACCCCTCCCTTCAAACTGGAGAATGGGGGGTGGGGGGCCAGGAGCCGGTCCTTCCTATATGGATGGTGCTGGGCCTTGCAGAAAGAAGCAATGGTATACGGTAGCTAGGCAGAAAGAACCACGCTGCGTGCTCATCCTCTGTCCTTGTGCCCCCATCTCCTGCCTGCCATTATAACCCAAATCTGCCATCCCTCTGCCTTCACTGTCCTCATGCCCTCTGTTGAATCCAGGTTTCCTGAGCACTGGTGATCAGGCTGCCAAGGGCAACTATGGGCTCCTTGACCAAATCCAGGCCCTCCGCTGGGTGAGCGAGAACATTGCCTTCTTCGGTGGTGATCCCCGCCGAATTACCGTCTTTGGCTCAGGCATCGGCGCATCCTGTGTCAGCCTCCTCACGTTGTCGCATCACTCTGAGGGTGAGTAACACTTGGGGCAAAACCTGAACTAGAGAAGTGTCGGGCCTCCAAGGCTCCAGCGTGCCCAGGGGGATCAGCAGGCCCTCTTCTGACATTTTGGTATCCCTGTGGGGAGATGTGGGTTGGAAATGTTTCTCTAGGGGGAAGAAGGAATTCGCCCAGTGTGAGAGAGGGAAAGAGACAATCCTGTTTATATCCTGAGAAAGTAAGATCCTCTTTCTGATGTGGGAGTCAGATTTGGGTGACTGGGAGCAGACAGTCTCTCTGAAGGGACAGTGGTTTTTGGGAGGCCGGGGAGGGGGGGCAGGGGAAATCTTTCAGTTTGGGAAGGACATGTGACTTCAGGGTAGATATCCGGGGTGGGAATTCATTTTTAGGTGTAAGAAACACTCATTCTCTGCGTTTCTCTGAAAAGCAAGTCTGTACAAGAGGGGAACCGTCCTTGAGCGAGGAGATGGGTCTGAAGTGAGGATCACTGACCTGCGCGGTGGGCTTTTTCTAAGGGATTGGGGGTCTGTTAGCAAACTCCAGACCTCCTCCCAGGGCTGTATTACCCTCCTACGGAGACTCTCATTTTTACCGGAAGGAAAGCCTCTATCCTTGCCATGGGTCCCTCTGCCAGTGACTCTTCCAAGCGAGCCAAACAGGCCCTTTTTGGCTCAGCAGGAAAAGTTCTCTTCACCTCTGAACTCTAGAGCACATTCTATCTCTGAGAGGCAAACGTGAGCTTCTCATGAAGAAGAGGTCTTCCTGAAATAGGTGCCCTTCTTTGAAGTGAGGAAATCTGTGGGAGAGGACAAGGTTTTTTGTCGAAGTCAACCCTGTGAGTTAGTGATATTGTCACAGGAAGACTTTCAGTCTCTCTTTGAAGAATGCCTGTCACTCTGAGAGAGAAAAATCACCTTCTCTGACCTAGAAATTTTGTCTCTGTCCCTCCAGGGACTACCCTGGTGAGGGAACACCATTGTGGGACCTGCATCACGCCTTAGAATGTGTTTCTAGGTGACAGTAATGGGGATGGGAATCTCTTTCTCCACAAAGGAGGGTGAAGTGACTGGCTGTGAGGGTGTCCCTGTCTGAAAAGCGGAACGGTGGCTCTTCCGATTTCCCTGGGAAGGGAAGGCCTTTCTTGGAGTGGTGCTGTATTCTGTCTCCTAAGGGTCCTGGCTGCTGCAAAGGGTTGGTCTCTGCCTTTCTGCAATTGATTCATGGAGAAAAAGCAAGGCTGTCTCTTAAGTAGCAATCTATATTTCTTTCCCTCTCTTTCTACCCATGCAAACTGCCTTTCTCTTAGAGGAAAGGAATTGTGTGCCTGGAGGCCAGATTATTATCCCTCACTTGGGAATGTTGGGGCCAAGGAGATCATGATACCCCTTTCCCCCCCCCGGGGAGGGGGACAAATCACCCACTTTTTGAGTTTGGGGGACTGGCTCTCTGTTGGCCAGGGGGAAACTGGATCTGAGGCATCAGTAGCTTTAGCAAAAGGAAACTCTCTGTGGAGACTACACCCTGGGAGGGCACGTTCCCTGGAGACTTTCAGACCCCAAGGCCTTTGCCCTCGGGAATCGTTCCCCAAACTCCCAGAATGTGAGGCTCTCTCCTGCCTGCATTTCTCATCTCTCATGAAAAAGACCCCTTTGTGGCGGAAGCGCCAGCTCCCTGGTGGTGCGCTGGCACAGAGCTGGGCCCAGCTGGGCAGGAAGCAAGGAGGGAAGACAAGGACAGATAAAGAGAGTGAGCATAAGGAAGCTGATGTCTGGGACCCAAGGGGTTAATTCTTTCTGGCATTCCCTTAACCCTCAAGTTACCAACCGTCCTCCCAGAACAAGGAAGCAAGAAAGCAGGCAGGGGTCCAGTCGGTGCAGGGGCCCGGCAACCCCTCTGCTGGTCCTAATCCATCATCCCAGCCAAAAGGTTTGTTCTTCTTGTGTAGCTCATTCCACCCATAGGGCAGCCTCAGTAACAAAGGAGTGAGGAAGTGTTGTAGTGTGTCCCTCAGGGACAGGCAAGGGAGGCCTAGGCTGTGGGTGACATGACAGGTCTGATGTGGTGCCGCCTGTCTTCTGCAGGGCTTTTCCAGAGGGCCATCATCCAAAGTGGTTCTGCTCTGTCCAGCTGGGCTGTGAACTACCAACCAGTGAAGTATACCAGCCTGCTGGCAGACAAGGTAGGCTGTAACGTGCTAGACACGGTGGACATGGTGGACTGTCTTCGTCAAAAGAGTGCCAAGGAGCTGGTAGAGCAGGACATCCAGCCAGCCCGCTACCACGTGGCCTTTGGCCCTGTGATTGATGGTGATGTCATTCCTGATGACCCTGAGATTCTCATGGAGCAGGGCGAGTTTCTCAACTATGACATCATGCTAGGTGTCAACCAGGGCGAGGGGCTCAAGTTTGTGGAAGGGGTGGTGGACCCTGAGGATGGTGTCTCTGGCACTGACTTTGACTACTCAGTCTCCAACTTCGTAGACAATCTGTATGGCTATCCTGAGGGTAAGGACACCCTGCGGGAGACCATCAAGTTCATGTACACAGATTGGGCAGACCGTGACAATCCTGAGACCCGCCGCAAAACACTGGTGGCGCTCTTCACTGACCACCAGTGGGTGGAGCCCTCGGTGGTGACCGCTGATCTGCATGCCCGCTATGGCTCACCTACCTACTTCTACGCCTTCTACCATCACTGCCAGAGCCTCATGAAGCCTGCTTGGTCAGATGCAGCTCATGGGGACGAAGTACCCTATGTTTTTGGTGTCCCTATGGTAGGCCCCACTGACCTCTTCCCCTGCAATTTCTCCAAGAATGACGTTATGCTCAGCGCTGTCGTCATGACCTACTGGACCAACTTTGCCAAGACCGGGTAAGGAGAAACTGGGGGGTTGTTCTTCTTTGGGACCCCAGCATGCCCTCCCCTCTGCTCCTCTGTCTGAACCTCTTCCATCATCTCCTTTTTTAAAGATACTCCCAAAATCTTGCTTGGTAAACTCTTCCACCCCCTTCCTTCTTCCTCCTTTTGAGTCGTGCCATTTCTCGAAAATTTTGTTGAGGCTCAGAACTCACCTAGCACTAGGACCAAGCAGGAATGAGAGTTACCAGCAGACCTATTGGGGTTCAAGGTTAGATGGTCAGAGGCCTGGTAAGGTGGGAATAAAGTACATGCATAAAGAGCCTTTCAAGGGTTCTTGGAAAAACTAGGCAGCTGAAAAGATTGATGGATGCAACGTAGCACGTGAGAAGAAAAAGCATCTACAGCATGACTTTACAGGATGGGCACAGGGAAGGATGAGTTTCCATGATGCAGTGGGCAATAGGAATTCAGGGCTTGGGGAAGAGGAGGGGTATGGACAGAAGGAGGGACCCTGAAAAACATGGAAATGGTGGGCAGTTACAGACTAGGGACGAGGTTCAGAAGTGGGTGTGAGAGGAAGAATTCTGGGCCCTTTCCTCATGTAGGTAGAGTGGTGACCCCAGATTTCCATGTGGTATTTCAGGGATCCCAACAAGCCGGTCCCCCAAGATACCAAGTTCATTCACACCAAGGCCAACCGCTTTGAGGAAGTGGCCTGGTCCAAATACAATCCCCGAGACCAGCTCTACCTTCACATCGGGCTGAAACCAAGGGTCCGCGATCATTACCGGGCCACTAAGGTGGCCTTCTGGAAACACCTGGTGCCCCACCTATACAACCTGCATGACATGTTCCACTATACGTCCACAACCACCAAAGTGCCGCCCCCGGATACCACCCACAGCTCCCACATCACCCGCAGGCCCAACGGCAAGACCTGGAGCACCAAGCGGCCAGCAATCTCCCCTGCCTACAGCAATGAGAATGCCCAAGGGTCCTGGAACGGGGACCAGGATGCAGGGCCACTCCTGGTGGAGAACCCTCGTGACTACTCCACTGAATTGAGTGTCACCATCGCTGTGGGGGCTTCCCTCCTGTTCCTTAATGTTCTGGCCTTCGCTGCCCTCTACTACCGCAAGGACAAACGGCGTCAGGAGCCCCTGCGGCAGCCTAGCCCTCAGAGGGGAGCTGGGGCCCCTGAATTGGGAGCTGCTCCTGAGGAGGAGCTGGCAGCGTTACAACTGGGCCCCACCCACCATGAATGTGAGTCTGGTCCCCCCCATGACACACTGCGCCTCACTGCACTGCCTGACTACACGCTGACCCTGCGACGCTCCCCTGATGACATCCCACTCATGACACCCAACACCATCACTATGATTCCCAACTCCCTGGTAGGGCTGCAGACATTGCACCCTTATAACACCTTTGCCGCAGGGTTCAACAGTACTGGCCTGCCCCACTCACACTCCACTACCCGGGTATAGCTCCAGCCTAGAGCACAGCCTATCTCCTGGCTCCCTCCCTCCCAGATCCACAAACACACATGCACACACACACACAGCCACAGACACACATACACACACATACACACACACACATTCAGACATATATGTATACGCACGCACCCACACCCAACAGCAGACCCACCTGCACAAACAGATGGACGTGGACATGCACCCGCATGTACAAAAACACAAATAAGGAAGTAAACCTGAACAAACCCTTCAAACGGGGACGCAAATGAGTCCTTGGGAAACTGAGGACCCGTGGAACAGCAGCTGAAGCCAGCTCCCTGAGCCTGACCACAGACATTCCTGGGGGCCTGAAAGCACCAGCTGGACACCCCCCTTGGTGCTCGCCTTCCACCTCTCTTGGAACTGCACCACCGACCAACTCCAGACTTGGGAGCTTTAAAGAGCAGGGTAGCTCTTTCTCCCCCAGACTTGGTCTTTTTTCTGGGTCTTGTTTTTGTTGATTTTTAAAACAATTTTGGAACAAATGCCTCTCCAACCCATGAGTGCAAAAGGCTCTGGAAGGGAGGCTCCAGGCCCAGGTCTCTCTGTCTTTGGAACCCCTAGCACTCACACAATCCGACCAAGAAACATGACCCCAAGAAAGAAACAGATTCGAACAAGACCATGGGGTGGAAGGAGGAAGGGGCTACCTCTGGATGGGGTTGGAGGCCATAGGGGGAGAACCCTCCAGCCATCTCTGTGCCCCTGTGGAGGGCTGCAGAGACTGCAGGGTGACCTGCTTTCCCCAAAGGCCACATGCACTGGCCTGGCTAGACCAGGGGACCCTAGATTTGGTGAATGAGGTTCTAGTGGAGGCCATGTCAATATTGGGCCCCTGGGTGTAATCTGGGTTCCGCCTCTGCCCTTGGGGTAATGGTATCAGAAATTCACCCCATTTTCTTTACAGAGTCTCTTTTGTGTCTGTCATTTCTCTTTCAAAAAGGCAGTGTTTTTTGTTGTTGTTGGCTTTTTTTTTTTTAAAAGAAAAGTTCTTAAAACACTAACGGAAACCCATGGAGTTTGTCCTTTGTAAAATTTTAAACACAGTGTCTTGATATAAAAATAAAAAATCCAGTTAGCACTCCCAACCTGCCTCCCTTGCACAGGCCTTGCCCCAACAGATGCCCCCAGCAGGGCACCCCTGTGGGCTCGGAATCCAGCCTGCCTCTGCATCCCATGACTTTAAGCTGAGACAAATCTGGGCTGCACTCTGCTGGCCCCCCTGCACACATCAAGGCCTGTCCAATCTTAAGCAGGTTGCTGCCCCCATAACACGCCCCACCAAGTCCCCCCAACACTCTGGGTTCCTGCAGCTGAAGCCTTCTCTCAGCACCACAGGTCTCCTAATGAAATGGCAAAAATAACACTTCCTCCTCCTCCTCCTCCCCTCTTCCTCCTTCTCCTCCCCCTCCCCCACTTTCTCACCAATGCCTCTGCCACTGCCCCCATCACCACCATCCTGCCCTCATCCTAGACTGCGGGCTAGGAAGAGGTGTGACCTCTAACATGCTGACATTTTTTCTCATACATGACTGAATCCAGTGTAGCATCAGATATGTGGATGCCCCCTGGCCTTGGGTGACTGACAGAGCAGGGGCCCTCTCCTCCCCAGGGATACTTGTTTTCTGGTCGGTGAATTAAAATTGGAGAAGGCCCTGGGGCCCCTGGAAGAGATTTCTCTCCAGGGTTATCATCAGTAGCTCCCTGTCAACCCCGGGGGACAGATTCAGTGGGGCTCCACAGGGTTAGCATTATGGTAGTTCATATTATTCTCAGCGACTTGAAGGACTGAACCAGGAGTCTGCTCATCAAGTGTGACAGTTGGGCAAGGTTGCTGACACCTCAGAAACCAGGAATAGAATTCTTCAAAGTGACCCTGACAAAATGAGGGAGATGAACCAACACGACAGGATGATGTTCAGATGGGATCAACACAAGACCAAAACTGAGAACTAATATGCTAATATGGTACATGGGGATGAGAGAGTTGGGCAGTGGTTGGCTGGACACACTTTAGTTAAAAAGAAAGAAAGAACTGGGGGGAGAGTGACAGGATGGGTCACAAGTTGAATGAGTCCATAGTGTAGAACTGGTTTTCTCCTCCCTCCTCCTTCTGCCCCTCTCCTCCTTCCCTTTTTCCCTCCTTTTTTTCTTTCCCAAACTAATGTGAATACTAGCTTATAATAACAAAAATATAGCATGGAGTTGCTAGGAAGTAATCGGAGTGTGAGTTTTAGAATTAGAAATCACCTCAGAATCATACTATAGTACAACCCACTTATTTCATAATTGGGGAAATGAGCCCAGAAAAGCCCAACATCAAGGTTAGTGTTAGAAACAGACCTAGGATCCAGTCCAATCATATATGACCTTTCCTATGGTCATTTTTTTTTTCTTTTTTTGGCCTTTTAAAGCATTAATGGGTCTATCCTTGGTCAACACATTTCCAGCATATGTGGAAAAGCTGGAGAGGGTCTGGAGAAGAGCAAAACCAATGTGCCAAAGGACTAGGTCTTCATAAATTATTATTATTATTTAGAAAGGAAGAAGCTGATGAGGCAAACTTCAATAATTGTGGAGACCTACTATGTGCCAAGTGTGCTCTATCATCTTCAAAAATTGAACTCCTAGATAAGGACAGAGTTGATGGTCTCTTCTCCATTTTTTCTGAGAATGGCAGAAGGGAAAAGATTACAGTAGACATGAGGAGAAATTTTGCTAAGGCAGTCAGTAAGTCCTCTATAATAGTGACTAAATGAAATGACTTACTAAGGAAAGCACTGGTGTTCATCTTCCTAAAAGCAGAGGGCTGGATTACATGAAGTTTTCAGGTCAATTCAGAAACTTTGTTGTTATGATCCTGTGACTGCTCCATCTTAGGTATTACCAAACTGGGCCTCCTTTTCTGGTGTGTGTGTGTGTGTGTGTGTGTGCGCGTGCGCGCACGCACGCACATGCGCATACCTGCAAATTAGAAGGCTCTCGATTTGGGGGAGGATTTAGACATTGCCTCTCCCTGAAGAACTGAAGGTGCTGTAGCAAACCCAGATCCAATCGTTTTTCGGACCCATCAATAATACATTACAGTCAGTCTTTCACACTTTTCCAAGAGGTAGGCTTCAAGACAGCAAGGTTTCAATCTAATTGGCAGTCAATGCTGTGCCCAAATAGCTTGAGTGTTCTCAGCCCCATTACTGACTACCAGCCCTGAGCCCCAGCTAAAAACCCAGCCCCTTGTTTGCAGGGGGGCTAAGGGTGTAGTTGGATTTCATTTCACAATCCAAAAATCATTAGTGCCTAGACTGGGTCCAGCCTGCATCCCTCAATTTATCTGGTTTCTAGATTAGTCCTTCGGGGAGCTGGACACAGCTACCTTGGGATTTTAGCCACTGGTGTGTGTGAAGGGCCAGAGGTTGGTCACTGTGGAAGTCTCCATAGGAAGTGAGTACGATTATCAGGACTGTAGACCTGGCCCGATGCTAGTTTCTATACTATGAGGGATAGAAGACAGCCCCTTTGGGGGTGTACACTGTTAGGAATACAAAACTGAGGGGCGCCTGGGTCGCTCAGTCGGTTAAGCACCCAATTCTTGATTTTTGCTCAGGTCGTGATCTCGCGGTTCCGAAGATCGAGCTCTGCGCTGATAGCGCTGAGCCTGCTTGGGATGCTCTCCCTCTCTCTGAAAATAAGTAAACGTTTTTTAAAAAAGGAATACAAAACTGAACTATGATAAAATGAAGTGCAGAGTCTAGCATGTGACTTCAGTTGCATGGTGAAGGTTAAAGTAGCTGGAGACATTTCTCCAGTGGCATTTGAGTGGGCAGCTGGAAGACCGGGCACTCCAAACTGGGAGAAAGGCCTCAGCCTGAGCTTGGAAGATGAGAAAATCTAGGCATGCTTGAGGAGCAGTGAGGGGACTGGCTTCACCGAATCAGAGGGTTCAAGTTAAAGGGTGGGGGGGGGAATCAGATGGGAAAGGCAGGTCGTGGAGGTCTTCATAACAGCAGAAGCAGCAGAAGCGTTTGACCGTCATCAGACACGGGATAGGACACCCTGACTCTTTTGCTAATGGCTTTAGAGAGAGAAAACAGAATCCCCTCAGCTCCCCTTTTGTCCCTTCTCTCCTGCAAGGAGGATTTTCAGAGTGGAAAGGACAAAGCAGCACCACAGAGAGACTCCTGAAGGCCGTCTAGGCCAAGAGAGCCTTTAGGGGCTCTGGATAACTCCATCTCATAGTGTGGGTCGATAGCAGCCCAGGGCATCGCAAAGACTTGCACCTCAAGTTAGGAAACCCCATGGAGAGCAAAGAAGATGCACACTGCAGCTTAGAGATGGGCAAATGTGACTCCACACTCTTAGGATTGGGAAGAGATCAATCCCACAAGTTACAGATCAATACGTTTAATATTGATCGAGGGCAAGATTCTAGAACAAATGATTAAAAGGACGGTTGGTGAGCACTTACAGAAGGAAGCAAAGATCTCTCGGCCCTCGCCTGGAGGCCAAACAAATAATTCCCCACTCAGCTCATTTCCGTCACTAGGGTGCCTGGATGGGTAGATGAGGAGAATCCTATACCTCCAATGTATCTGGAGTGAGTGCAACAAAACGTCCTCTCGTGACAGTCTTGGGACAATATGGAGAAATGTGGAATGGATAAAGATAAACTTAGGCAGGTTATTAGCCAGTCGAATGACTACACACAAAAGGGTTCTGTTTTCATGTCACTAGATCAAATTTGAAAATTACATATATTTTGTAATGATGTAATGAAAGAGAGACCCAAAAGGTGAGATGACAGAACCAGAATTCATAGAGATGTCAAGAGGCTGGTGTAATGGACACACTATAGGAAAATGAAAATTACTAGGGACAAATATAAAGTCATTTATTTGAACTCCCAAATGTAATACTGCAAATGTAGGATGTGAGGGATGGCTTAAATGGTTTCAGAGTAAATGAGCGCTCATCATGAGCGATGAGTCAAAAGCACAGTTTTGTTGCTACAAAAAGTATTCTGACCTTCGGTTGTATTACTGAAGGTATATTGTCCATAATAAAGGAGGTGATCATCTTGTGCCACTCTGCACTGCTCTGTTCAGTGCAGGCATCACACCTCAAAGGAGATGTCAACAAAAGTATACGCCGAGAAAAAGTGGTGAGAGCAGCGAGGGAACTGGCAAATCCAGAGAGAGATTTGTCTACTGTCAGCAAATCATTGCTGGACTCAAGGGGGAAGAGGAAGCTGCAGATTTGTTCTGTGTATGACTCCAAGGGCGCTGAGATCTAATGGGTGAAAGTCAGGGGAAAGCAGATTTTGGTTCAACATAAGGAAGGTTCTTTTTTTCTTTCTTTTCTATAATGAAAAAAATCATAATAAAAGTTTCAGCTTATGATCTCAGCCTCTTGAAGTCTTTGTAGAATTTATTACCAACAGTTTTAAAAACACAGCAGAAAAAAGATCCTAATCTCAACATCCTAATATAAGCGTATTGGTATGTTTAGGAAGAACTTTTTTTTAAATTTTTTTTAACGTTTATTTATTTTTGAGACAGAGAGAGACAGAGCATGAACAGGGGAGGGGCAGAGAGAGAGGGAGACACAGAATCCGAAACAGGCTCCAGGCTCTGAGCAGTCAGCACAGGGCCCGACGCAGGGCTCGAACTCATGGACTGCGAGATCGTGACCTGAGCCGAAGTCAGACGCTTAACCGACCGAGCCACCCAGGCGCCCCAGGAAGAACTTTTTAATGATTGGTAGTACTCTCTGGAATTAGAATGGCCTGTCCCAAAAGGTAGACAGCTCCAGAGATGATCAAGCAGTGACTGGACAACCACTCCATACGGATGATGCAAAGGCAATGGAAGCATCTGATAAAGGACCAAACCAGATGACTAGGGTTACTGAGATTCTATGATACTTGAGCTGGAAGGTCTCATGGTAGAGTATTCAGGGAAATATTTCTGGAGTCTAGGTGCAGGGCAGACTGGAGAAGGAGAAACTAGAAGCAGAGATAATAACAGGTTAAGAGGTACCTACTCTGAAGGCTAAGACTATTTTCACCTCCAGCACCCCCCCCATCTCAAAATTACAGTGTCAAAAGCAGCCATAATGGTTGCCTAATTCCCCTCCCTTATGATCTGATGCTTGATTCCCTTCTGCAACCTCCTTGCCAAATTGTTATCTTGCCTCTGCTTAAATACCTCCAGTGATGTGAAAATCTTGTTCTTTCAACGCAGACCATTGCACAATATTTGGGCATTTCAAACTATTATAAAGTTCTTCCTTGGGTTGAGTCAAAATACGTTTCCCCATAACATGCGCCCTTTTGCTCCTGATGGCACCCGCTTACAAAGGAAAACAAGGCGAATCCCTCTACTACATTATGAACTTTCCAATATTTGAAAACTAGTTCCTGAACTGCCGCCACCATCCTGGCAATCCCTTCTCCAGGTTAAACAGCTCCAGTAGTTCATATATGATGATTTTAAATCCTCCCACACTCCTGGTCTCTCTCTCTTGTGCATGCTCTAGGTTGCTAGTGCCTCTGTTCCTGTGTAGTGTCCGAGGCTGAAGACAACCTTCCACTGTGGTCTAAAGAGCAGAGAAGAAAGCACAGCTGTGATCTCCTGCATCCTGGCCTCCCCCCGCCCCCCATATTAGCATTTGGGGTAGTGACTGTCAAAAAATAATGAGCTTAAAGGCACCTCAAACTACTGAAACGTTTTTCACACAGATCATTAAGTCACATCTCCCCCACCTTGCACTTAAGCATTTGGTTTGACAAACTAGACTATGAAGCTTTACATTTCTTTTGCCTGGTTCATTATGGCATCCCGGGATCTTCCGGAATCCAGCTTCATGTCATTTACAAATTTGATCAGCATGCCATCAGTGTCCTGATCCGAGTTGTTACTTAAATTATCGGACAGGCCAGGGACCTCCCTCCAGGCTGACAAAGATCCATTAGTCACCAGCTGTGAATACACCTTACTGTCCTGTCTTCACCCCACATTTTCCCTTCTTATCCACAAAGACATCTCACACCAGGACATTCTTAAACAAAATAAGGTTGCATTCTGCAATCCTCTTTGGAAACAAGGGACTGAGGAGAGAAGAAACCAGAAAGGAAACAAGGGACCAAGGAGAGAAGAAAGCAGAAATGAAACAAGAGGAATGTGACCTTTAGATCTTCCTTTTCCCCAGTCGTCGCCATGAGTCCCTTGCCTTCAGTCTCCACGAAGCAATTTCCAGCCAACAGCTCAGCTGTAGGAAGCTGAAAGCTGGATTGGGGGTCAGAAAACTTGCATTCAGACCCATCTCTGCCTCTGCCTAGCTGTGTGATCTCGGGAAAGTTGTTTCACTTCTCTGATTCTGTTTGCTCGTCTGTAGAATAGGGATGGGAACACTTACCTCGTAGGGCTGTCCTGAGGATTAAGTGGGGGAAACGGATGCCAGTGTGCTTTGTAAACAGTAGGCACCATCCAAATGTAAGACATTATTATTATTATTATTTATTGAGTACCTACCAAGTTCATGACTACATGTTATAAAAAGACAAGATGTAGCCCTTCCCCCCAGCGAGCTCACAATTTTGTAGGGGAGGTCTGTTCCCAAATAGCTATACTAAGAAGGAAAAGAATAGGGCAAATGGCACAAGTTGTTATGGTAATTTAGAAGAGGTGGGGGGTTCCTTCAGACCGGAGGAAATCCAGGAGGGCTTCCTGGAAATCTAGTGGGCCGATCCGACAAATAGAAATGGCTGAGAGAGGACAACATTTGAGGTGGAGGAGCCTAGGAGTTGGCAATTTGAAGAGTGTGTTTGAGGTGCTGGAAGCAGTCCTGTCTGACTGCAAGAGGCGATGAGGCTGGCCTGCTACATCTCCACCTTTGTGGACATGGTCATTCGCAGCATCCCCACAATGGAGCATTTAGTCCTTCCGAATGGGGATTGGCATTTGAGCACAGCCTCCTCGGTCTCCTGTCTGTTATTCTTCAGCTCACCTCCTCGGAGAAAAACTCTTCTGCAGGGTGGAGGCATCTGGAAAGAATCCAGGAAAATCACCTTTTTCCTTATCTGCAGCTGAGAAACAGGTCTCCAGGAAGGGCAGAGACCAAGGCCACATTTAAATCCTAGGAATCTTTAGCCGGAAGTGGCTCTAGCTCAAGGATTCAAGCGTTTCTGCTGAGGCAGAGTTCTCCACCATATCCAAAAGGCTTCTTCTTCTTTTTCTTCAATTCCATGTGGGGAGCAGGGAGGGAGAGAAAAATAGTTCAAGGGCTCTCAAGGTCCATTTCCTGGTTTCCTTGGAGTTATGGTTATAATTTGGTGCCACCTGGTGTCAGAGATGGAATATAGCATGCTGCTGCCGCAGCCTCCTTCCCATGTTTGGAGCACCGAGCTGCCGCCCAGCTACTAGACATAGGGCTGGCTTCCTTCACTTAGGGGGCACTCTGGGGTCTGGGTAAGGGAAAATACAAGAGAAAAAGGAAAAGTGCTACACCAGGCCTCATAACCATCCTTTCCTCTGCCACCAAAGTTTCTCTTTTCCTCAGAGTACCCTTGGGAATGTGTATTCCCTCCCCCCACCAAGTACTACAGGATTGTGTTTGCCATGTCCCCCCCCCCCACCCTCCACCCACCACTAACTCACACACACTCTCCTGATGGCTTGAATATCTGTGACAGATGATAGAAGCTCTCTTTCAGACTTGACCATGAGAAATAGTTGTGTGTCCCCAGGGCGGCCAAGGGAGTCATAGTATAAGGGTCTGTTCCCTCCCTGAGCTGGGGTTTAAGCTTTGTTTCCTCCTGAGCTCTTCTAGAATGAGCCCAAAAGAAATCCACTCCTGAGGCCACACTTAGCATTCCTGCAGCCCTTCTCTCCGCAAGGCTAGGGGAGGGAGAGCCAGGGCCTCACAGAATGGAATACATGGTGGCCCCTTTTCCCCTCAAGCTCCATTCTTGAATAGATTCAAAGCCATCAATCAAACTAAAAGCAGATTGGTCTGAGGATGCCTCACAATGGGACAACAGTAGAGGGTAGACTGAGGGGGTGGCTTGAATTGGGATGGCCAGAGCTGAGTAAGCACAAGACTGAGCTAGTGAAAAGGCTAATTCCGCCCCCCCCCACACACACACACCGCTGCCTCCATTCTCAGGTACCCTTGAAGTCTTATTTTCTGTTGTGCGCTACCCTTTCAGACATTGCCTTTTCAGGCTCTTCTGAGTGCTGATGAGTCCCGGGCCAGCTCTCGGTTTGGAGTGTGCATTGTGGGCGGGAGCATGAAAACGGCTTAAGTGCAAAAGGAAGGACTCAGATTGGAGTGATTCCATTCTTGGATCACTACTTTTACATGCCCCACTCTTCCCTGGTGTCTACAATACAGGGCGGCAGGAGCGGAGGCCCCCTATCTGGACAGGCCAAGAAGTTAACAAATCCCTTTTTATCCCGTAGTTCAGTGACAACAGGGTTGCCACTTTTCAAAAGTAACATGTGCTAGGAGACTAAGGGCTAAGAATATGAACAAAAGTACATACAAACAAATGAGTTTATGGGGTAACTCACATTTCTCATTCTGTCCTGGATCAACTAAAGCCTAACTGTACGTGACCTTCTCTGGTGCAACGTACAAGGCAACCTTTCAAAACAGGTGAGAGGTCAGAGGTTAGACCAAGTTGCCTAGCCTTTAGCCTAACGTGGATCTGGTGAGATTGGTGGTCCCAGGTTAAACCATAGGTGCTGCCTTCTGGTTCTGCAGTCACCTTGGCCCCTGGGCTCCCCGACCATTGCCTGCTCCTTGAGAGAGAAGAGTCCCGGTGAAATTCCACCCCTTCACATACTGTTTTGATGTTTCATAGGACGTGTGTTCTGACAAAAAAGTGTGCTTCTGGGTCTCATAGGGAAAATGTTCTGATCTGAGCCTGCTTCTGAAAATCTGGATCCTACGGGGGCCGTCCCTATTATTCTCAGCTAGTATTTCGTCTAGTCCCTTAAAGCGGCCATGTGACCTTGATGGCAAACGCCATCTTTCTGAAAAGCCTGCCTGTGCTATCAGGCCCCGGGGACGGCCACTCGCGCTCGGTCTTTTCCGATTTCAAAGCCGTTAGACCGCCCACCGAGACCCTTTTTTCCGGTCTGAGAGGCCCGGAAGGCTCTCAGGTCATTTGTGGAGCGGACGTGATTGACACGATCTGCGACTAATGAACGCTCGTCTCCTTCCAGCTCAGATTACTAGTTCCGCTCTCTTTCCCAGCTTCTTTTTGATGACTCATCCCTCAAAATCTTCGCTCAGTCGCCTTCCTTAGCCCCGCCCCGCCCCGCCCGTCCCTGCTCCCTCGGCTCCTAGTTGGCCCCCAAACCCCGGGGGAATGGTTTTGGCGAATCCTATCGGGCATAGTTTTTGCAGGGTCCTTGAAACATATAGGAGCACAAAAACGATCGCCGTACAGGAAAGAGGAGGTTCATTTCCTTATAAGGAGCTTAACCCGTCACTGCTCCTTCAGCTTTTTCTTTCACACGCCGGGGGTGGGTGAGAGAGAAACGCCAGCAGGGCTTCTGCCTCTGTTCTCATTCAGTTCCGAGCCCCGGGCAGCTCTGAGTTCCCAGCAAAGGTCAAGCTGCCCCGCTCCAACGGCGGGCCTCACCGAGGGAGGCACAATTGGGATTGGGAGTTTTCAGACATTTCTGTGGGTCTTGGGCATCTGTACTGGGCACCTATGGCAACTTTGCTGGAGACCACCGCCCTAAAGAGGGGACAGACCATGAGTCCTTCATGAGTGGGGAGAGGGAAGCGGGGACGCAAGGACAAGTAGGAGCTGAGACTGAACCAAGAAGCTGTCCTGGACCCAGTCCACTTGAACAGGTGAATGAATGGACTTTAACCTGGGCAAGGGGTCCTAGCCACGCTCTGCCCGTGCACGTCTTCACAGCACACTTTCCTGGGTAAGGCCAAGTGAAGCCAGTAGATCTATAGCCAGGAAGCTGGCAAGGAACTGGCTAAATGGGTCCCCTTTGGGCGCTTGTAGGCTCAATTGTTCTTTCATGCTCACACAGTCATCACCACTTCTCTGCTGTGTGTCTCTTATGCCACCGCTAAAGCCTGTGAGTGAAAGCTTCCAGTTCCGCCTAGGCTTTACACTGCCTTGTATAGGGTTCTGTGCATAGTGGGTGCACAACAAACTCCTGGGAGTCTGAGTATCAGACCAAAGGCTAGAGACTCAGGGACCACCCAGTGTGCAGAGTGCTCTCGGACTCGGGCATCTATTGAGAGGGAGCTTTTGCACTTTGGTATTGTGTCTTCAGGAGAAAAGAAGTAGCTCTCCGCTTGAGGAAACAAAGAAGGTGCTGAGAAATAGGCAGTTACCTTCCTTTTCTACTCCCTCCTAGCCAGCCCCTCTGCTCTCCCTTTGGAGGCCCCTTGGCTAAGTCTCATCCACAGCTCATTTGCATTGTCCAGGCTTGCCCCTCTGGCCTCTGAGAGGAATGTAGCCAACAGAGCAGGAAAGAGGCGGCTTGCTTTCTGCCCCTGCTGGGGTGAAAAGTAAGTGGAGACGCAAATCTTGTCCCCTCCCCACCTTCTGCTTCCACCTTCTCTCCATCACAGAGCAATTCTGGTGCATTTCGCTGTCCAAGGCTCTGTCTGTTCTCCATGGTTTACACAGAGTCCCTGCCCTGACAATCAGTGGCAACAAGGGCTGACTGACACCGAAAATGCAGAAAGCACATACACGTGGGGGAGTGAGAAGTGGGCTAAGATGTAGTATAATATGTATAGTCCAGAGATACACCCCACGGATGCACCTGGGGTCATCGCAACTGGGGGCTAAGGAATCAGGATAAATGTGTGTAATTGCAGGGAAAAGTAGGAGTGAGCAATTGTGAGAGTTTTAGGTCCAGGCAGATTGGAATGAACGAACCTATTGGCTCTCAACTGCAAAGGATTCCTAGAGGAGGTGGGACTTCAGCTGAGTGACAGAACCAGATGGTCATAATGTATTTACATCCTGAGGTAGGAGTGAAATTTGCAGATGGAGGCGACTTTAATCAGGAAAACTTGAATAGCCAGTGATTGTTATTCTTTCTCCTCCTCCCCTCTCAACACACATTTCTGAGTGCCAACTCTGTCCTAGATACTGGAAACATAAAAATAATAATGACAGCAAGCTGCTATTGAGTATTTACTATATGCCAGGTACTATGTTGACCACATCATCCTTTTTAAATCTCACATTGACCTGATGGTGTAGCTATCATTATCATGCCCATTTTGCAGATGAGCCAACTATGGTTCCAAGAGCTGAAGTGACTTGCCCCGAGATCACACAACTGGCTATAAGCGGAGGAGGTGAGATTTGAATCTAGGCAGTTACTGTCTGGAGCCCATGAATTTAATTGGCGTGCTCTACTTAATCGGCAAGTAAAAATGGGACTCCTTTGGTGGCAGGGGAAGGGAGAATAGAGATGACCAGAACTTTGAGAGCAGATTAGGGAAAAGCAGAAGTTTCCAGGAGCAGCAGCAGGGACCCCAGCCAGCCATTTAGACAGGCAGGTAGAGCAAGCATCTGGGATGCAGCACACACTAGAAGGAAGCCCAGGCAGGCAGGTGGTTGACAGCCAGGAGGCTATGCCGTGGGGCCTGGGCTTCCAGAGCAGGAGGCCAGCCATCAAAAGGTCTGGCAAGAGCTAGATAAAGAAGTACTTTTGTGAAGACTAAGGTGCCACGCAGGGCACCAAGGTAGGAATAAGAAGCTGGGGCACCAGAGTAGGGACTTAAGGTAGGGGCTTTTATACAACAGATCAGGAAACATCCCAGTTATCAGGGTTAGGAATCAACTCCATTCATTCACCTTCCTGTCTCTTTTTTCAACATTTTTGGTGCTCTCACCATGTTGCAAGTGCTGTGCTAGTCTCTGGGGTAAGACACAGTATAGTGTCTTTATGTACCTTTAAAACAGGTAGTGACAACACTGTGTGATTAGTTCTATATTAGAGGCACAGACTGTGTATGTGGTGGGGGGAGGAGACTAACTTTTCTTGGGAGAGTTCCCAAATGATATTAGCCCTGAGCTGGATCTTTAAAGAAGAGGAGAAATTTCCCAGGCTCTGAGTGGTAGGGAAGAATTCACACAGAAGGAATAACACAGACCAAAACAAAGTTTTGAAAGAGTAGACCACATTTAGGGAGCAATAAGCAATTCATACTGGACCATGGGGTATATGGTAGGGAGAGGTGGGAATATGAGTCTGAAGAAGACTTGTGGCCACACTATACAGGCTTTTGTGGGTACTGCTGAAGGTCCTGGACATGCTCCCACAGGTAAAGGAGAGCCACCTATAGTCTTTTTTGAAGTTTATTTATTTATTGTGAGAGAGCAGGAGGAGGGGAAGGGCAGAGAGAGAGAGAGAGAGAGAGAATCCCAAGCAGGCCCCGTACTGTCAGCACAGAGCCCGATGCGTAGCTCAATCCCACGAACTGTGAGATCATGACCTGACCTGAAACCATGAGTCTGACACTTAACCGACTGAGCCACCCAGGTGCCCCACCACCTATAGTCTTTATGTCGGCAAGTGACTGGCTTGCACTGGGGTGTTTTCGGAAGATTACAGGGAAAATAACATCCAGATACACTGGGGGTAAGAAGATCACTCAAAAGGTTATTGCCATTGTGAAGGCAAGAGATGATGGGGGTGTGAACTAAGATAATGACAGAGGATTAGTTCAGGAAAACATTCCCGAGGGAGAGTTGACAAGAGTCAGAAGTGATTGACAGGGTGAGTGACCAGGATAAAGGAACCAGGGACAACTCGAAATTTCTTGTTTGACAACTAGGTCTATGGTGACATCATTCACAAAGAGATTGGGAATTTAGGATGAGAAGCAGGTTTTATGGGAAGAGGTAGGAAGTTCAGTTTGGGACATGTTGAGTTGGAAGTGGTCAGTGGTGTTCTGGTAAATGTTTAAGTACCAGGTCTGGCTGGTGGAGAGAGACTTTATTTATTGGTTACTATGGTGTAAATATGACCACCCTGGTCGGGGCGCCTGGGTGGCGCAGTCGGTTAAGCGTCCGACTTCAGCCAGGTCACGATCTCGCGGTCCGTGAGTTCGAGCCCCGCGTCAGGCTCTGGGCTGATGGCTCGGAGCCTGGAGCCTGTTTCCGATTCTGTGTCTCCCTCTCTCTCTGCCCCTCCCCCGTTCATGCTCTGTCTCTCTCTGTCCCCAAAAAATAAACGTTGAAAAAAAAAATGACCACCCTGGTCAACTTCAAGTTTACCAATGTGATGGTCACCCATTCACAAAACTCCTGAAAATTTAGCAGTCTCAGAGACCCATGGAAAGGACTGTGCCAGGTAGACTGGGGCACAGGCTTCTGCTGGCATTGCTTAAATGATTTGGAGACCACACCACTGGACTGAGTCAAGATTTTTAGTACGCCAGTGGAGAAGCTAATGGGTTC
This sequence comes from Felis catus, assembly GCF_018350175.1. NCBI lineage: Eukaryota > Metazoa > Chordata > Mammalia > Carnivora > Felidae > Felis > Felis catus. The sequence continues at coordinate 58,103,696 of NC_058386.1, forward strand.
ATAAAACTGCCAACACAAGATCAAGCAGAGCAAGAATGAATTCCATGGGACTGAGGGAACTGCTGAAGGATAATTATGGCTTTGGTTTGGAATATTGCTGCTGGTTTTAAGAACACTTTTCTCTTTTCTTTTAATGTATCTATAGTGGTAACAACTAGTAGATTATTCTTTTGTGAACAGCAATGAAACACTTATCTTTTCTCCCTAACTAATCTCTCCAGAATTTGAAATCTGTCACTATTTTTTTTAATGTTTATTGATTTTTGAGGGAGCAAGTATGCACGCGAGAGCAGGGGGAGGGGCAGAGAGAGAGGGAGACAGAATCCCAAGCAGGCTCCTCACTGTCAGCACAGAGCACGATGCAGGGCTCAACTCACAGACCATGAGATCATGACCTGAGCTGAAATCAAGAGTCGGATGCTTAGCTGATGCTTAGCCACCCAGGCGCTGCTCTTACTAAGTATTTTTATTTTCCGTGGCAATATAATTATTTGCATAAGTTCAATAAGACTCTGTACTCCTCGTAATAAGACATAATTGGAAACATTGCCTATATAACCAAAACTTTTATTGGAATGTCATATTTGAGAATGATGTGCATAGAATCAGATATGGCCAGTTTTAAGGAACTAAGGCTCACTTTATGGAACCAAAGCTTACAAAGTCGTCTTCGGAAAACTGCCTGGTACCTGGCTAATAGGGTTGCCAGCCTTACAGGTGAGTAAGGGGGGGGAGCACTTTCTGGCAGACCCAGGAATCTTAGGCTATTTGGGAGGAGGAGTCTCAAGAAGAGATGATTTTGCCCAAATCTATAGGTATTGCAGGTGAGATCTGGTGGCAAGTTCTTGGCTTGGCTTCCGAGCCTCCAGAAGGCTTTTAAAGGTCTAATGTGAGATTCCTTATGAGATGCTCCAGCAAAGGAAACTTAAAAAGGCCTATTTCTTGCCACATTATGCTAATAATCAGGTCAAGTCTAATGAGATCAGGTTCATTATGAAAGCAAGAATAAAAAAGGTGGGGTGACTATAGAGAGAAATTTTATGTCTCAATCAAAAACTATAGCATACCTTTGTGGCTTATTAGATTCTACTCCCATTTATTGTCTTTGAGCTGTTTTTCCACTCTTGGTAACTCATTTTACTTACTACTTTGTTATCTATCTGTGAATTGGGCTGGATCTTATTGTCTTACACACTGTATGTCAGTCCTTACTAATTCTTTTTTTTTTTAATGTTTATTTATTTTTGAGAGAGAGAGTGAGACAGAGTGTGAACGGGGGAGGGTCAGAGAGAGGGAGACACAGAATCGGAAGCAGGCTCCAGGCTCTGAGCTGTCAGCACAGAGCCCGACGCGGGGCTCGAACTCATGGACCACGAGATCATGACCTGAGCCAAAGTCGGACGCCCAACTGACTGAGCCACCCAGGCGCCCCACTAATTCTTATTTTTAATGTTTATTTAGTTATATTGAGAGAGAGAAGAGAGTCTGTGCATATGAGCCTGTGGGGGGGGGGGGTGCAGAGAGAGGGTGAGAGAATCTCAAGCAGTCTCTGCACTGTCAGCGCACACCCTGAGGACATGCCTATAAGGGGCTTGATCTCACTAACCGTGAGATCATGACCTGAGCCGAAGTCAAGAGTCTGATGTTTTAACTGACTAAGCCACCCAGGCACCCCAGTCCTTACCAAGTCTTAATTCTTTTAGTTTCCTTCAATATATGGCTATAACTCTCCAAGCTGGCATTTCCAATTTTTCTCCCACTCTCCTGACTTGGTGCCAGTGAGAACTGAAACCTGACTGCCCAGAATGTTATTGGGACTCCAGGTTGTCTTGTAGCTGGCCTACTCCCTGGATCTAAAGAAGCCCTATAAGCTGAAGCTGGACAACTTGATATAAACTTCAAAGAAGGCATCACCACAGCAGATCACATATGGGCAACCTTTGTGCTGCTGCTGTGTGGGCCATGCAGGACGTTCACTGGAAGATCTGCATCCTCCATGCTCTCCTCCAGGAAATAACCCTGCAAACTGTAAACCAGGAAATCTGTCAGATTGCCACTGTTGTCCTCATTCCACCATTGAAAGATGCTCTGAGCCCAGTGCCTACAAATTTTCTTGATTAGCTGCCCTCCAGACTCAGGAACTGGATTTATAATCTTCTGTAACCATTAATCTTTGCTTTCCTTTTGTTTTTGTAGAAATTCCCCTTATTAAATGCCTGACGGTTCACACCATCCAACAAATATCTTCTACTACCAAATCTCAACTGGTCCTTAATGAATAATAAATTTAAATGGACTTAAATTTTTTTTTAAAGTAGACTCCACACCCAATGTGGGGCTCAAACTCATGACCCTGAGATCAGAAGTCACAGGCTCTACCGACTGAGCCAGCCAGACGCCCCTGGACTTAAACTGTTTACAGGAAAGAAGAATATTTCTTCTTTCTTTGAACAGTAGGATTGACAAAGACTCTCTCCTTGACCACACTTTAGGCTCCTGTGAGTCCTCTCTTCACTAGACCTCAACCATGGCCCTCATTCTGTCTTTGGCCTTTGCAACCCAGTCTTAGCAAAGACTCCTGCTACGTCATTCTCCCACCCTTGATATCTGATCAAGTTCTTCAGTGCCTACACTTGACGTGCAAGTCTTTGGCTTGCCTCTAGCAAGACTGTTAGGTGAATTTAACAAGAACCCTCCATCCTTGACATCTCCTCTTGGTAATTTTCCACCCACTGACCCATTCTTTCTTCTCATTGGCTATAAATCCCCACTTGTCATTTTTTGTATTCAGGGTTAAGTCCAATCTTTCTCTCCTATCTTGAAAAAGTCTTCCTTATCATTATGTGAGTCAAGATTTGATAAAACTTCAAGGAGAAATAGATGTATCCACTATTACAGTTGGAGACTTCAACACCCCTCTATCAGAAGTGGACAGATCCAGTAGGCAGAAAATCAGTAAGGACATAGTTGAATTCACCAGCACCATCAATCAACTGGATACAATCGACATCCATAGACTACTTGTCCAACAACAGCAGAATATACATTCTTCTCAAGCTCATATGGAATATTCACTGGGACATTCACATTCAGGGCAAACACACACACACACACACACACACACACACACACACACACTTTAACAAATTCAAAAGAATAGAAATCACACAGTGGCTGCTCTCAGACCACAATGGAATTATAGAAATCAACGGGCACCTGGGTGGCTCAGTTGGTTAAGCATCCAACTTCAGCTCATGTCATGATCTCATGGCTCGTGAGTTTGAGCCCCACATTGGGCTCTGCACCAACAGTGCAGAGCCTGTGCCTGCTTGGGATTCTCTCTCTCTCTCTCTCTGCCCTTCCCCTGCTCGTGCTCTCTCTTTCTCTCAAAATAAATAAATAAACTTAAAAAAATAAAATAAAATAGAAATCAATAACAGAAAAATAATTGAAAAATCCAAAATACATGGAGATTAAATAACATAGTATTAAATAACACATGGGCAAAGAAGAAACTTCAAGACAAAATTTTAAATATTTTGAACTAAATTAAAATTAATATAAAACCTCATTGAAATGTGTAAGATGCAACAAAACCAGTACCTAGAGAAAAATTTATAACATTCAATGCCCATGTTACAAAAGAAGGAAGATCTACAATCAATAATCTAAGTTTCCACCTTAGGAAACTAGAAAAAAAAAAAGAGTAAATTGAATCCAAAGTAAGCAGAAGAAAAATAAGAAGAATTAGAGCAGAAATCAAAGACATTGCAAACAGGAAATCAATGGAAAAAAATCAGTGACACAAAAGCTGAGTCTTTGAAATGATCAATACAATTGATAAGCCTCTAGCCAGGCTAACAGAAGGGGAAAAAAAGGATAAAGGCACAAATTACTAATATCATAAATGAAAAGAGGGGTAATCACTACAGATCCATGAACATTAAAAGGGTAATGAATAATGGAATACCACGGACAACTCTATGCCCACAAATTTGATAACATAGATGAAATGGACCAATTCCTTGAAACACACAAATAGCTGAAACTCACACAAGAAGAAATAGAAAACTGAATAGGCCTATATCTATTAATGAAATTGAATCAATAACCTTTCCAAAACAGAAAGCACAAGACCTAGAAGGACCCACTAGTTTGGTGAATTCTACCAAACATTTAAGGACAAAATTATATCAATTCTCTATAATCTCTTTGAAAGTATAGAAGCAAAAGGAATACTTCCTCACTCATTCTATGAGGCTAGAATTACCCCAATACCCAAACCAGACAAAGACATTACAAGAAAACTACAGACCAAGATCTCTCATAAACATAGATCCAAAAATCCTCAACAGAATATTAGCAAATCAACTCCAACAAGGTATAAAGAGAATTATATGCCATGATCAAGTGGGGTTTATTCCAGGCATGCAAGGCTGGTACAACATTCAAAAATCAATTAATGTAATCAATCACATCAATAGGTTAACAAAGAAAAATCACATGATCATATCAATTGATGCAGAAAAAGCATTTGATAAGAACGAACACTCATTCATGATAAAAAAAAAAACTCTCCATAAACTAGAAATAGAATGAAATTTCCTCTACTTGACAAATAATATCTAAAAATAAAAACTACAGCCAACATCATACTTAATGGTGAGAAACCCAAAATTTTCCCATTAAGATCAGGAATAAGGCAAGGATGTCCCCCTCACACCGCTCCTTTCAACATTGTAGTGGAAGATCTAACTAATGCACATGAGACAAGAAAGGAAAACAAAAGTTGTACAGATTGAAGAGGAATAAATAAAAGTGTCTTTGTTTGCAAATGACATGATTGTCCATGAAATCTGAAAGAATTGACAAAAAAACTCCTGGAACTAATAGCAAGGTTGCATGATATGAGGTTAATATACAAAAGTCAATCGCTTTCCTAAATACAAATAACAAACAAGAGATACTTGAAATTAGAAACACAATACTAATTTACATTAGCACTCCCTCCACTGAAATACTTAGATATAAATCTAACAAAATATGTGCAAGATCTATATGCGGAAAACTACAAAACTCTGATAAACAAAAGCATAGAAGAATTAAATAGATACTCCATGCTCATGGACTGGAAGACTCAATACCATAAAGGTGTCAGTTCTTTCCCACTTGATCTAGAGATTCAAAGCAATGTCACTCAAAATCCCTGCAAGTTATTTTGTGGATATCAGCAAACTGATTTTAATGGAGTTTATATGGAGAGGCAAAAGTTCTAGAATAGCTAACACAATATTGAAGAATAACAAATTTGGAGGACTGACACTACCCAACATCAAGACTTACTATAAAGCTACAGTCATCTGGGGCGCCTGGGTGGCTCAGTCGGTTAAGCGCCTGGGTGGCTCAGTCGGTTAAGCGTCCGACTTCAGCTCAGGTCACGATCTTGCGGTCCGTGAGTTCGAGCCCCGCGTCGGGCTCTGGGCTGATGGCTCAGAGCCTGGAGCCTGCTTCCGATTCTGTTTCTCCCTCTCTCTCTGCCCCTCCCCTGTTCATGCTCTGTCTCTGTCTCAAAAATAAATAAAACCTTAAAAAAAATAAAAAATAAATAAACAAAGCTACAGTAATCAAGACTTGTTGCATTGGCAAAAGATAGACAAAGAGATCAATGGAACAGAATAGAAGGCCCAGAAATAGACCCACATAAATACAGTCAACTGACCTTTGACACAGGAACAAAGTCAATACAATGGAGCAAAGATAGTGTTTTCAATGAATGGTGCTGGAACAACTGAATATCTTTATGCAAAAAAAAAAAAATCTAGAAACAGACGTTACACCCTTCACAAAAATTAACTCATAACGGATCATAGAACTAAATGTATAACACAAAAGTATAAAGCTCTTAGGAGGTAACATAGAAGAAAACCAGATGACCTTGGGCATGGCAATGACTTTTTAGATACAACAGCAAATGCACGATCCATGAAAGTAAGAGTTGATAAGCTTAAATTTTAAAAACCACTCAGTGAAAGACAATACCAAGAGAATGAGAACAGAAGCCACAGACTGGGAGAAAATATTTGCAAAAGACACATCTGATAAAGAACTATTATCCAAAGTATACAAAGAATTCTTAAAACTAAATAAGAAGAAAACAAACAACCTGATTTTAAGATGGGCCAAAGACCTTAACAGATACCTCATTAAAGAAGATATATAAATGGCAAATAAGCACGTGAAAGTATGCTCCACATCATAGGCCATCAGGGAAATGCAAAATGCATTTGGGATATCACCCAATGGGATATCACCACACACTTAGTAGAATGCCCCAAATCCAGAGCACTGACAGCACCAAATGGTGGGGAGAATATCGAGCAACGGGAACTGTTATACATTGCTGGTGGGCATGCAAAATGCAAGACAGTTTGGAAGACAGTCTGGTGATTGCTTATAAAACTGCACATATTCTTACCATATGATCCAGAAATTGCACTCCTTTCAACCCAAAAAAGGTCAAAACTTACGTCCACTAAAAAACCTGCACAAAGATGTTTACAGCAGCTTTATTCATAATTGCCAAAACTTGGAAGCAACCAAGATATCCTTCAGTAGGTAAATGGATAAGCTATGGTACATCCAAATAATGGAATATTATTCATTGCTAAAAAGAAATGATCTATCAAGACAAGAAAAGACATGGAGGAAACGTTAATGCATATTACTAAGTGAAAGAAGCCAACCTGAAAAGGCTACATACTGTATGATTCTGACTAACATTCTGGAAAAGGCAAAACTATGGAGACAGTAAAAAGATCAGTGGTTGCCAGGGGTTGGGGGTTAGGGGAGCAATGAAGAGGCAGAACACAAAGGATTTGGAGGACAGTGAAAATACTCAGGATGACACTATAATCGTGGATATATGTCATTATACATTTGTCTAAACCCATAGAATGTACCAAGCCAAGAGTGAATCCTAAGGTAAACTATGGATTTTGAGTGATTATGATGTGTTAGTGTAAGTTAATTAATTATAGCAAAGGTACCACTCTGGTAGGGGATATTGATAATGGAGTAGGCCATCATGCATGGAGGCAGGGGTACATGAGAAATCTCTGTGCCTTCCTCTCAATTTTACTTGAACCTAAAACACCTCTTAAAAAACCTAAGTCTTTAAAAAAAAATTAACAGGGGCTCCTGGGTGGCTCAGTTAAGTGTCCAACTCTTGATCTCAACTCAGGTTTTGATCTCAGGGTGGTGAGTTCAAGCCCCTCATTGGGCGCCATGCTGGGCACAAAGCCTCCTAACTAACTAACTGACTAATAACGATCAGTTGTCAGTACAAGCTGACTCCAACATAACAATAGAGGTGCTGAGGAACATCCATGAGATGTTTAAAAGGCCATGAGAAACAGATCTAGAGCTACAAAGGTCAGGGCTGCTCTGTCCTTGCCTCAGTCCTTGCCCCAACCCAGCTTTTCCTGATGGGCCTGCCCACGTACCTGCCTCTTGGTATAGGCTACCTCAGCCCTCTACTAGAGACCAGCAAGTCAGGACCAGGAATCCACCCTCCATAAACCCATTAGATTATAATGTAATCATTTCTGCCAGTCAGTGCAAGAGTGTCTTTCTAGACCCTCCAAGGACATAAAATAGCCCAGTTCTCACATGACTGGTAATATTTCCCAAACTATAGTCATTCAAGAATGACCTTCACATTTTTGTCATATCCATGTGACCACTTGTACTATTATTTAATCAACATTTTCCTTTAAATTGCCTTTAAGGAATTTAACAGTTTAAATTCCTAAGAAACAACAGTTTAACTCACCCTCCTCACCCCCAAAAAACCTGTGAAGAAGATGTCATTCTGGATACCAACATATCTCTCAAGAAATTCCACACAATCAAGTTGTGATAGATTGCTATTTCATGAGTTGAGTCCTAGTTGAGTCATGGAAATGCAATTAGGACCCATGTTGTTGAAAAAAATCCATAAATTTGAGCCCCAACTGGTGTCATGAAATTCCCATGGGGCTGGAGATCAATTAGGAAAAAACAGTAGATCCACATTTCCTATGTACCTCACTACAGGGTGCATGTTTATTTATTTTTTTTAAGTAATCTCTATACCCAACATGAAGCTTGAACTTGTGACCTGCAGATCCAGCATCAGATGCTCTAGTGACTGAGCCTGCCAGGCACCCAGAGGGTACATATTTATTAATTGGGAATAGTTGGTGTGGGGAACAGAGGTGGGATCTGGACTATTTAACTATTTTTCTCTCTCTCACTATATATATATATATATATATATATATATATATATATATATATATATCTTCAGGTGAATTCATTCACCTCAGCTTAATGTGCTTATGATGGACATCATTATATCCAGAAATGATCACTGTCTGGGAGCACAGAGGATTGGGAATCTGAGAAGTCTTGACAGAGGAAATGATATTAAAGTTGGGATTTGAAAGAGTAATGGAGGGGCACCTGGGTGGCTCAGTTGGTTAAGTGTCCAACTCTTGGTTTGGCTCAGGTCATGATCTCACAGTTCCTGAGATCAAGCCCCACGTGGGGCTCTACACTGATAGTGCAGAACCTGCTTGGAATTCTCTCTCTCCCTCTCATCATCCTACCCCCACCCACAGCTCGTGTGCTCTTTTGATCTCTCTCTCAAAATAAATAAATACACTCAAAAAAAAAAAAAACAACACAGGGGGCGCCTGGGTGACTCAGCATCTGACTTTGGCTCAGGTCTTGATCTGACGGTTTGCAGGTTCGAGCCCCAGATCGGACTCTGTGCTGACAGCTCGGAGCCTGGAGCCTGCTTCGGATTCTGTGTCTCCCCCTCTCTCTCTGCCCTTCCCCCCTCTCACACTCTGTCTCTCTCTCAAACATAAATAAATAAATAAATAAATAAATAAATAAATAAATAAATAAATACATAACACACAGGTTTTTAAAAACAAGAAAGAAAGACTAGTGGAAGTTCTCCTGGTGAAGGGTAGGGAGGGCATTCCAGGTGGAGGGACACGTAAGCAAAGGCTTGCAGATATAAATGCCTCTGTGATGTTTGGTGATGCCTAGGGGTTCAGTTCAGATAAAGTGCAGGGTTGGACTGTAAAGGGGGTCTTTTGGCCATGTTAGCAAGTTTGGACTTTAACGTAGATAATGGGAAGTCTTCCGAATTTCTTAAAGCTAGATCAGTCACGTGTCCAGAATTGGAAGGGTAAAACTGCAAGTGGGGAGACCAACTGAGAAAGTTCCATAATTGAGCACAAGAGGATGAGAACCCATTCTAAAAGAGAGTCAAGATGTTGGAGGAGAATGAAGCAGAAATAGGGAAGTAAGGCAGTGAGCTCATTTAGGAAATAAAAATGGTGACGATTTTAGGCTGATCATGGTGACATTGTTAAGCTCTTGTGTTCTGGAATCAGGAGGAATCCTGGCTCTGCAATATTCCAGTTGTGTGACCTTAAACACGTTATTTAACATCACCGAGCCTCAGCCTTTTCATCTGCAAAATGGGGATGATAAACTACCTACCATATAGGACAAAACAGAGTAAATGCTCAATAAGTGTTAGCTATTATTTTTAGTATTATTACTTTTACGGCAAGCTAAATTTCAGTAACTGATGGAAATATCCAATAGGCAGTGGGAAATGTGAACTGAAGTGCAAAAGGAAAATTAAGCCAGAGGTTTCCGACTCACCTTGTAGAGATAACAGTTGATCTCAGAGAGTGACTGAGCCTCTGTGAAGGGCAGAGAATGGAATTTTGCAGAATAGTCACATTTAGAAGAGGTAGAAGAAAGGGTCCAGAAAATCCGTAGCACTAGAGGGAGGGAGAGGGCCTTACCTTGGAGAGGATCTTCAAATCGCCAAAAAAGTGGCTTCATCTAAGTCCTCAGTCCCTGACACTGCTGTAGCATTGGATGCAAGTGACCTCTTCAAGCTTTCTTTTAGAAACTCTCTTCTTCAGGGGCCACCTGGGTGGCTCAGTCAGCTAAGCTTCCAACTTCAGCTCAGGTCATGATCTTACAGTTCGTGAGTTCAAGCCACACATCGTGCTCTCTGCTGTCAGTGCAGAACCCACTTTGGATCTTCTGTCCCCCCTTTCTCTGCCCCTCCCCTGCTCATGCACTCTCTCTCTCTCAAAATAAAGAAACTTTTTTTTTAATTTAAAGAAACTGTCTTCAGTTTCCACGGCATTCTGTTCTCTTCTATCTTCTCTGATTATGCATGGGGTGCCTCAGCTAAAAGCCTTGTAGCTTACTGGCTACAACCCCTTCACTTTACAAGTGAGGACACTAAAGAGACAGATAATGGAAGTAGCTTATTCAAGATTCACACTCACTTGTTCCTTCCTTGTCTTCTCCCCCCTTTTCTCACTTGCCACAGTTCTTTGCTCTCTACTCTCCAATACTCACTTTCTCTTTCTATAAACTCATCTGTTTGTCTAGCTTTCAGGATTGCTTTCAGGTTTTTGATTGCCAAACTGAAATCTTCTACCCTGCCTCTCTCCAGAGCTGCTATTCCACCCTTACAACAGTTAACTAGAGGTTCCATTAATACTTCACACTCAGCATATCTGAAACATAATCGTTCTCCACAAGGAGACAAGGAGTCTTTCTTTGACTCCACTATCCTATTAATGGCACCTTCATTCTCCTAGTCAGCTAACCACTTACTAAATCTGAATGGTTAGTCCTCTATAAATGTCCATGTAGTCCACTGGTTAAGCACACTGCCATTAGGGACAAAACTACCTGGGACCAAATCCCGGCTCTGTGATCTTGGGTAAGTGACTTAGTCTGTACCAGAGGCCATTAGAACTGGGGAAGAGACCTCAATGATACTGATTTCCCCAAATTTCACCTTTTTCAGAAAAGAAATTTGAGAGGCGCCTGGGTGGCGCAGTCGGTTAAGCGTCCGACTTCAGCCAGGTCACGATCTCGCGGTCCGTGAGTTCGAGTCCCGCATCAGGCTCTGGGCTGATGGCTCGGAGCCTGGAGCCTGTTTCCGATTCTGTGTCTCCCTCTCTCTCTGCCCCTCCCCCGTTCATGCTTTGTCTCTCTCTGTCCCAAAAATAAATAAACGTTGAAAAAAAAATAAAAAAAAAAAAAAGAAAAGAAAAGAAATTTGAATCCCTGAAAAATAAATCCCCATAGTCTGCAAAGAGGAGTCAGGACTGGAACCCAGGGCGAATGAAGCCCCAGTCCAGTGCACTTTGTACTACACCATATTGCCTCTTGTAACCCTACTGGATCCGTCACTACTGCCACCTCCCTAGATAAGGTATTTATTACTTCATGCCTGGATCATTGACATAGTCATCTGTACCTATTCTTGCAACCTCTTGTCTACCCCATCCCCAGTTCCTTCTGCCTAGTTAATTGGCATCATTTCCACCATTTCCTAAAGCATCATTTCCATCTTGTCATTCCCCTCATTAAAAAGCTTTTAGTGATTCTTTGTTGCCTACTAAATAAAATTCAAATGTCCAAGCTACACATCAAAACTCTTCCAAAATCTGGTCTCAGCCAATCTTGTCATGCTTCATTGACCCATACTATCTTATACCAAATGGCCCGGCCATGCCAATACTCTATGATCCTTGAACAGCTCATGTACTTTCATGCCCTGTTGTCTTTTTACATACTGTTCTCTGAACTTTGAGTGTCCTCGCTTTGATTTTCCTCCTGTTGAATTCTTTTTTTTTAAATTTTTTTAAATGCTTATTTATTTTTGAGAGAAAGAGAGACAGAGTATGAGCGGGGAGAGGAAGAGAGAGAGGAAGACACAGAATCTGAAGTAGGCTCCAGGCTCTGAGCTGTCAGCACAGACCCTGATGCGGGGCTCGAACCCATGAACCGTGACCTCATGACCTGAGCCAAAGTTGGATGTTTAACCAAATGAGCCACCCAGGCACTGCCCTCCTGTCAAATTCTTACTCAAGGCCCAACTCAAATGTCCTAGGGCATGAAGGCTTTTCAGATTTCCCTAGTGAGAAATACTCTCCATGAAAATATCTGTGACAAGAGTTGCCATCATAGATAGGTGTGTAGAAAACATGAGTTCCCATCTCCCTTCCTTTTTTTCACCTGTGTTCCCACAACATATTGCTTATACCTCTATTTAACACTTATGTCACTATCTTATATTCGAGCTGGTTATTTATTTATTTATTTATTTTGAGAGAAAGAGCACGAGTTGGGGGTGGGGGCAAAGAGGGAGAGCGCTGTTAATGCAGAACTCCATGTGGGGCTTGATCCCATGAACTGTGAGATCCTGACCTGAGCTGAAATCAAGTGTCAGGTGCTTAACCAACTGAGCCACCCAAGCGCCCCCTAGAGCTGGTTATTTTTTTTTTAAAATTTTTTTTAACATTTTTATTTATTTTTGGGACAGAGAGAGACAGAGCATGAACGGGGTAGGGGCAGAGAGAGAGGGAGACACAGAATCGGAAACAGGCTCCAGGCTCCGAGCCATCAGCCCAGAGCCTGACGTGGGGCTCGAACCCACAGACTGCGAGATCATGACCTGGCTGAAGTCGGACGCTTAACCGACTGCGCCACCCAGGCGCCCCAAGAGCTGGTTATTTAAACAACTAGTGAGACCTGTCTCCTTCATCTATGCATCTTCCGTGGCCCCTGACAGAGTTCCTGGCACACAATAGGCACTTAGCAAATATTTAATGAAATGAATTGAAAACTATGGAGCCAAGTCTTGAGATACAACCTCATTAGTAATTCAGCAAGACCAATTCCTGTTGTTCAACATGGAGTGACATGTCGAGAGAAGAGAAATCTGGGAAACCTTGTTGGTAAATCTCCAACAATGTGCTTTGAAACAGCCTCGGTAGCTTTCAACCCGGCAGGTAAAATTCTTATCCGCACATTCTTTAAAGTAAGCTGAAGTTATGCAGGCCCATTGCCACCCAGCCAGTGGGTTACAAATAACTGAAAAGCAGTGATTGGTACTGAGGAGGTGAGGAGGTGGAAGCAGAAGCTCTTTGGAGTCATTTGTAAAAAGAGGTTATTAATCCAGAAATTAATCTTTCCCTGCAAGGGGAATCTTGACTGAGGTCCTTGGATCATTTCCCTTGGAAGAGTGGGTAACTGCAATGGGTGATGCAGGTCCAGTAGCTTGGCATGTGTGGCACGCCTTTATGGTTTCTCAGTAGCAGGATCTGTTCCAGACCATTCTGGACACAGCTTTTAGCTAAGGCTGCTATGCAGATCATTCCAATTCTGGAAGTGATGCTTGGGGTATGGCCAAGATAAAAGATGACTGCATTCATATGACACCTTAGAGAAAGGCTTCAAGTTCTCTCCTTTGTTGGCCACCTCCATTCATTCATTCAATTGTCATTTATCAGATATCTACTATGTTCCAGGAACATAGGTTCTGATACCTAGATGAATGGCCCCTGCCCTTAAAAAGTATTATTCTAGGGGCACCTGAGTGGCTCAGTCGGTTAAGTGTCTGACTCTTGATTTTGGCTCAGGTCATGATCTCACGGTTCCTGAGTTTAAGCCCTGCATCCGGCTCTGCACTGATAGTGCAGAGCCTGCCTGGGATTGTCTTTCTCTCCCTCTTTCTCTGTTCCTCCCCAGCTTATGCTCTCTCTCCCTCTCTCAAAATAAATAAACTTAAAAAAATAGTATTATTCTAATGGAGGAGACACACAGGTAAACAGACAATATGGTGGGCTATTGTAAGTACTATCACAGAAAAATACAGTGCAGTGGAGAAACAGGGAGATCAAGAAAGTGGAGGGAATAAAACCCAAACTCCTGAATTTAGCACAAAAGGCTCTGGCTACCTCTCACCACTCCTGCGCCTTTGTATGTGAAGACTAGACTATCTAAGCTGAGTTCCAGAGAATGAAGAAGAGGTTATAAAGAAACAGGGAAAAGTTGTTATAGACAGATTTTATTCCAAAGGCAGTGGGGAGCCAATGGAGAATTTTAAGCAGGGGAGCGACATGATTAGATCTACATTTCAGAAAGACCACTCTGAAGAATGGACAATGGCTTGGGACAGGCCATGAATGGAGATAGGGAGACAGGAAATTGGTTTATCAATCCAATTGTAAAATTATCAGAGTCTGTACCAGGGCAGTGGAGGTGAAATTAAAAGAAAGAGCAAGAAGGGTGCCTGGGTGGCTCAGCAGGCTAAGTGTCTGGCTCTTCATCCCAGGGTCTCGAGTTCAAGCCCTGTGTTCAGCTATGCACTGGGCGTGAAGCCTACTTGAGAAAAAAAAAAAAGAGAGAAGAGAAGGAGTCAAAAGATATGAGGGCATAAACCCTACAGGGCTTAGGTCTTTATTGAATATGGAGTGTAGGAGAGTGAACAGGAGAGGGAAGTTCATGTCGACGCCCCAGATTCTTGGCTTTGGCAATTCAGTGGATGTGATGCTGTTCAATGGGATTAAGGAACACTAGAGGAGCAGCAGGTTTGAGAGCAAGAGAGATGAGATTAGCATTCGATATATATGTATTTGGAGATCAGGAGTCAGTGTGGCCTGAAGATACAGATTTGTCAGTAATTGAAGCCATGGAAGTGGACGAGACTGCTCAGGGAGAGTTTGAAGAGTGATGAGAAGAGAGAGAATGGAACTCTGAGGAACATCAACAATTAAGGGGTGGAGTAAGGGGTGCCTGGCTGGCTCCCCTGGTACAGCATGTGGCTCTTGATCTTGGGGTCGTGAGTTCAAGCCCCACATTAGGTGTAGAGCCTACTTAATAAATTTTTTTACATTCATGTTAGTTAACATACAGTGCAGTTAGTCTTGGCTTCAGGAGTAGAACCCAGTGATTCATCTCTTACATATGACACCTAGTGCTCATCCTGAAAAGTGCCCTCCTTATTGCCCATCACCATTTAGCCCATCTCCCCACCTCCCCTCCAACAACCCTCAGTTTGTTCTCCGTATTTAAGAGTCTCTTATGGTTTGCCTCCATCTCTCTTTTTATCTTATTTTTCCTTCCCTTCCCCTATGTTAATCTGTTGTGTTTCTCAAATTCCACTTAATGCAAAAATTTTTAAGGGGCAGAGTGAGAGACAAGCATGGAACAGTCAGAAGGAAGAAAGAGACTAATAGAGAAAAGTGTAACAAAATTTGAAGGAGATTATGTACTCATAAACCATGTTTTAGAGAAATATGTAAAGACATTTTTTTATTTTTCAGATTTTATTTTTAAGTTGTCTCTACGCCCAACACGGGACTCAAACTCACAACCCCAAGATCAAGAGTCACATGCTCCATTGACTCAGCCAGTCAGACACCCAGTTTTTAAAATTTTTTTTAATTTTTTAAATTTATTTTTGAGATAGAGACAGAGCGTGAGCAGGGGAGGGGCAGAGAGAGAGGGAGACACAGAATCCGAAGTAGGCTCTTCGGAGCTGAAGTCAGACGCTTAACTGACTGAGCCACCCAGGCACTCCTGACACCCCTTTAATTACATTTTTAAATGGTCCTGATATAATGGCAAGTGAAGGATGATCTAAGATAATATGTATTGCAGAAATCTGATTAGTGGTTGCCAGAAGTGGATGGAGGGTGGATGAAAAGGTGAAGGGGATTAAAAGGTACCAACTTCCAGTTATAAAATCAATAAGTCATGGGGATGTAGTGGACAGCATCAAAACTGTAGCCAATTACATATTTGAATGTTGTTGAAAGAGTAGATGTTAAAAATTCTCATCACAAGAAAAACACGTCTTTTTTACATTTTTAAAAAATCTTTATTTTTGAGGGATAGAGAGAAACAGAGCATGATCAGCGGAGGGGCAGAGATAGAGGGGGACACAGAATCTGAAGCAAGCTCCAGGCCCTGAGTTGTCAGCACAGAGCCCGGGGAGGGGCTCAAAACCACGAGATGTGAGATCATGACCTGAGCTGAAGTTGGACGCTTAACCAACTGAGCCACCCAGGTGCCCCAAAACATGTCTCTTTTTTAAACGTTTATTTATTTGAGAGAGAGAGAGAAGGGGAGTGCAGAGAGAGAGGGGGACACAGAATCTGAAGCAGTGTCCAGGCCCTGAGCTGTCAGCACAGAGCCCAACGCGGGGTTTGAACTCATGTACTGCGAGATCATGACCTGAGCCGAAGTCGGATGCCTAACTGACTGAGCCACCCAGGCGCCCCAAAAAAAGCATGTCTTTAACTATATATGGTGACAGGGGTGCCTGGGTACCTCAATCGGTTGGGCATCCGACTTTGGCTCAGGTCATGATCTTGAGGTTCGTGAGTTCGAGACCCGTGTCAAGCTCTGTGCTGACAGCTTGGAGCCTGGAGCCTGCTTCGGATTCTGTGTCCTCCTCTCTGTCTATTCCTCCCCCGCTCACACTCTCTTTCTCAAAAATAAATAAAGATTTAAAGCAATTTTTAAAAAACTATATATGGTGACAGATGTTAACTAGCCTTATTGTGGTGGTCATTTCTCAGTATATGCAAATATCAAATCATTATCTTGTACACCTGCAACTAATATAATGTTATATGTCCATTACACCTCAATAAAAAGTATGTATCATATGATGACAATTGTATTTTACAAATATATATGTGTATTTTTTTCACTGAAAAATGAATGTAAGGTTTCACACCTGTTAGTAAAGGTTATCTTTGGGTGGTGGTATTACAGACTTATACTTTTCATTCTTATGATTTTGCATGTGTCTTTTCCAGTTTTTCCACAAAGAACATGTGTTACTTGTGTATTCAGCAAACATGAAAACTAATATGACAGGGAAAAAAATCAAAGGAGAAGAAAGTTTCAAGGTGGGAATAGTCAACTGAATGAAATGCGTCAGAGTCAGTAAGACTTGTCTGAGGGGTGTCCATGGACTTAGCAACAAAATGACTGTGGTGAAGACTATTTCAATGGTGTAGGGGCTGGGGGCAGAAGACAGATGGGAGTGAAAATGAACAGCGAACGGGAGATGATGAAGTGGAGACAGCAAGTATAGAAGTGTCTTTCAAAAAACTTGGTTAAGAAGGCAAAGAGAGAGGGCAAAAGCCCAGTTTAAGATGCCATCCAGTTTGATGGGGCGCCTGGATGGCTCAGTCAGTTGAGCATCCGAATGTTGATTTTGGCTCAGGTCATGATTCCGAGGTCATGGGATGGAGCCCTGTGCTAGGGAACTCTGTGCTGAGAGTGGAACTTGCTTAGGATTCTCTCTCTCTCTCTCTCTGCCCCTCTCCCCAGCTTGCACACTCTCTCTATATATATATTAATATATATTAAATATATATTATATATATTAATGTAATAATATATATATAATATATACATACCATCCAGTTTGAGAATGCTGCACTGGGGGCTTGGACTGCCCTGAAGAGAGGTAGGTTGTGAAGGCCTTTTGACATTCATATTTGCAGGGTAAGTGGTACAGTGTAGTATGGAATTGGGAGCAGTGGCCAGCTCAGGGAATCAACATCAGAAATTGCTCTTCAAGGGGCGCCTGGGTTGCGCAGTCGGTTAAGCGTCCGACTTCAGCCAGGTCACGATCTCGCGGTCCGGGAGTTCGAGCCCCGCGTCAGGCTCTGGGCTGATGGCTCGGAGCCTGGAGCCTGTTTCCGATTCTGTGTCTCCCTCTCTCTCTGCCCCTCCCCCGTTCATGCTCTGTCTCTCTCTGTACCAAAAATAAATAAAAACGCTGAAAAAAAGAAATTGCTCTTCAAGCCTCAGAGGCAAACGTAGCATCACTAAGACTGAGTGAAACACTCCAATGCTACTTACATGGCTACATAATTTAGAAAGCTGGTGAATTTTTGGAAAAGAGCCCCCCCCAAAAAAGCTTGTGATAAGTCTGAAATAATTGTGGAGGTTATTGTGACTCATGTGATAACAGTCAGGGCTTCTTTATCAAGGTGTGTAGCTCAGTTCTATAGACAGTATTGTTCTCTAGGAGTAATGCCAAGCCTCAGTGCATTCTACGGCTCAACCCAGCCCCAGCTCCGTGAGGTGAGACATCAGCAGTGAGAAAGAGCAGTTTGTGTTTATTGTAAAGCAGCAGCTCAGATTCAGAAATCAATAACTGCTTGACATTCTGAAAAGCACCCTCGTGCTGGCAAATCCAACGCCACTGAGCACCGATTTCCTGGGAGGCAATGACGTAGCTCATCCTTGTCTTTCGTAGGAACAAAAACAGCCAAAATGGAGGCCTGTTCAAAGGATCTGAAACTCTTCCTTTACATCTGAAGCACATCCGTGCAGATTATAGAATCCTTATTCTGGATGCGTCTGCTTTTGAAGCAGAGGGAAGAGAATCCTGGGGACACCCAACTAGAAGAGGGTTTCCCTGGAGGAGGCCCAGGGCAGCAAAGCCATGCAGGAGAACCATAATCTTTAAACAAAAGGCAAGATGAGGATGGACATAGAAGACAAAATCTTTGCTTGGGAAGCTTGGGACCAGGATTGTCCTGTTCAGGTGCAAGGAACAGGTAAAGGAAAGTAGGTTAGTTAGAATGAAGGCTATAATGGGGCGTCTGGGTGGCTCAGTCGGTTGAGCATCCGACTTCAGCTCAGGTCATGATCTCACACTCCGTGAGTTCGAGCCCCGCGTCGGACTCTGTGCTGACAGCTCAGAGCCTGAGGCCTGCTTCGGATTCTGTGTCTCCCTCTCTCTCTCCCTCTCCCCTGCTCATGCTCTGTCTCTCTCTGTCTCAAAAATAAATAAAAACATTAAAAAAAAAGAATGAAGGCTGTAAAAGATGACGATGTATTAAAGCTTACTCTCCTTTTTTTTTTTTTTTTTTGAGAGAGAGAGAGAGAGGAGGGGAGAAGTGCAGAGGGGGAGAGAGAGAGAGAGAATCCCTAAGAGCATGGAGCTCAATCCCATAACCCTGGAATCATGACCTGAGCCAAAATCAAGAGTTGTATGCTCAACCAACTGAGCTACCCAGGCGTCCCCCAAAACTTACCCTTTCATATGGTGCTCAGAAGCTGTTGCAGGGACTGCTTTGGCAGCCTAAAGAAGGTATACAGGAGGAGCGCCTGGGTGGCTCAGTTGGTTCAGTGTCCAACTTGGGCTCAGGTCATGGTCTCCCAGTTTGTGAGTTCGAGCCCCACGGTTCATTGGGCTCTGTGCTGACAGCTCGGAGGCCAGATTGTGCTTCACATTCTGTGTCTTCCTCTCTCTCTGTCCCTCCCCCACTCATGCTCTCTCTCTCTCTTTCAAAAATAAATAAACATTAAAAATTTTTTAAATAAAATAAATTTTTTAAAAATTTAAGAAAGAAGGTATACAGGACTAGATCCTGTCTTCCCTTTGAGACACACACACGCACACACACACACTGAATTGACTGAGGCTGGAGCTGAGTTGGCTCCATGGAAGGCACAAAGCATCACGGATGGGAGTTAGTGTTGAACTCAAGCTCTTATTGATGCCCCCCTGGCCTGCAGTTGTCTCCCTGGACCAGGTGCTGTAATTCACATTGGTGGGGCTGTCCAGGAATCCCTGTAACACACGTTATGGCTCCCTCTCTGCCCCAGACTGAGTGGATGTTCTTGGGCAGGGAGGTGGGACAGCTTCAGGCAGAAGGCAGTGGAGTTAATGGTTTCACAGATCTGAATGAGCCTACAAATCAGTCCTCTAATTTGTAGCAGGGTTGGTGGGGGCAGGTAGGGTAGGAACAAAACCTACCTGGCCAGCTCACCGCATCTCCTATGAGCAGTGCTTATCAGCAGAAGCCTGGGCCTTCAGGGTGTCGTCAGTAGCCTGGCACTTCCCTAGCTATTGACCTCGTAGCGCTGGGTGGTTCAGGGAAGTAGTAAGAATAGAGGTTGTGATTACTGAGGCAGGGGGCGGATTCTAGATGAGGCATTCGTGGTGCTATTGTTGGCAAACTTGGCTGAGGTCCAAGGACGGAAGGGCCAAGGAGTCCAAAGAGTAAACAGAAAGGGTGAATACCATGGCTTCTATTTGGGGCCCATTTACATGTTCCTATTGGGTCATTAGTTTGAGGGGGTGGGTGATAGACCAGTAGAGTCTTTTTGGAAGACCTGAAAATGGTTCCTATGAGAAAACAAAATCTCTTGCATATACAATATAATTTCAATGATGGGTATGTGTATATAAAGAAAGAAAACGGGGTTGAGGTGCCTGGGTGGCTCGGTCAGTTCAACGTCCAGCTCTTGATTTCAGCAGAGGTCATGATCTCATGGTTCGTGAGTGTGAGCCCCTCATCAGGCTCTGCACTGACAGTGTGGAGCCTGCTTGGTATTCTCTCTCTCTCTCTCTCTGCCCCTCCCACACGTGCTCTCTCTCTCTCTCAAAATAAATAAACTTAAAAAATAAAGAAAAAGAAAAATAGAAGGAAAGTACTAAACTACTAAGAGCTTAATGGGCATGCTATCAGCCCATCAAGTTGACTCCCCAAACTTGGATAAGCAGAAGGAGCTAAATTCTTCTGTGTCCTTTTCACTTCACCCTTCAAACTTGACACTTGGCCCTATTTTTCTGGCTGTGACCTGGACTTCTCTCTGATTCTTCACCCCTACCATGCTACCTCTAGTCCCCTTGGGTAAAAATCCAGGACTGGATTTAACCTGGGAACTTGCTACCCCTGCAGAACTCTCTAGGTGCTACATTGCACACTCTATCCCCAAGAGCAGAAAGATCAGGAAATGGGCATGAAGATGTATTGGCTGAAACAAGCAACATTAAGATGGGAGACCAAGGGGCGCCTGGGTGGCTCAGTCAGTTAAGCATCTGACTCTTGATTTTGGCTTAGGTCATGATCTCACGGATGTGAGATAGAGCCCTATGTTAGGCTCTGTGCTGAGCATGGAGCCTGCTTAAGATTCTCCCTCTCCCTCTGCCCCTCTCCCCTGTTTGTGTGTGCTCTCTCTCTCTTTCTCGTAAAGAAAAAAAAAGACAGGAGACCAAAAGTTCCAATTTTCCATTTCACTTTCTTCACTTGGCTGCCTAGTCTAATGAAAGGATGTGGAACTTTCTGAGATCTTTGGCAAGCACATCCTCTGTTGGTGCACTGATCAGATATCGGCGAACCATAGTACCATTCTTCAAACCCCAGGAATCAGGGTCTTCATAAAACACAAAAACAGAAGCAAAATGAATTCCAAATTGCAGGGAGTGGATATGGTGTTGCTTAAGGCTCTATTTCCAGGAAATCTATTAGCTCCAACTAGCACCACCTCACCTTTAGGCTTTACTGTTGGTAGAATGAGTGTGTTGTCCTATGTGAAGCTGGCTTCAGGGTATTTCATATGATTAGTTTTTTGATGAGGGGAGGGTCTGAAACAACTTTGCTTTTGTTCTCCCCTCCAAACTGTCCTTATATCAAAAGGGATACTCCTGTCAAGTGAATTGGTGCACTATCTGGGTATAGGTCTTCAGAGGTCCCCTTGAAACAATATTGATAACTCCCTCTAGTTGACCTCTTTTAGGATATGAATCCCTGGGGGCACAGACCCATTCCTATAATTATGTGTCTTTTTGAAAAGGATTTGTGAAAAACAATACCAATTATGAGTACAGGACCACTTCCATCTTTCCCTAGCAGCCCTTACTGGAAACAGTTTGCATAACCCTCCACAGCCTGAGCTGTAGGGGTGGGGACTTGTGAAATATTTTGCAAATGTTCAGGGTTAGCCATTTCCTTAATCCTATGGACCCATTTAGGAAGAGTTTTTTGCCTGTGTGTCTTAAGCAACATTTATATTGGAAGTTGTCCCCTTTGATTTCTGAGCCATACAGCAATGCTGTCTCATTGATCAAAGCCATACGAAATACCCCATTTTGTTTGGTAATGAGGCCCAGGGATTGGCTAGATGATGGACTCCACATGCGAGGCAGGCGTGCTGCATGCCATGTGAGGAAGCCTCACGATTGCTGTGCTGAGGCAACCACACTTCTCCGTGATGTAATGATCAGAGCTCCCACAAGCCTGCGGATTCTGCTGAGGAGGTCCGAAGCCCTGAACTTGGACGATGTGGCTGGTGAGATGTGCTCTTCAATCGTGTGATCAGTTTCCTCCATCTACTGTCCCGGTCCTTGGTGGAACGAGAATAGGGAAAGCCCTTGTTTGGGCTGATGTCTGAGCCATGCCGGAGGCAGCAGGCTGATGTTTAGGGCCTCTTTTGTGTTTCAAGACCGAAAGAAGATCTCCCTGAGTGACTCTGCGGAAATAAATAGGCTGATGTAAAATTTTAAAATATTCTCCCCAAACACCCATTGTAAGAAGAAAGTGTGTTTAGGATTCAAGGCAGAAGCTGATTTTAGCTGCTTTCCAGGAGCAAATAGATTTACATTGCTCACTCTAGTACACTTTTCCTCCTCTCCTCTCCTCATTTTCCTCTCCTCTTCCCCCGCCCATGCTGCCCATGCCAGTCCCTTCTCTCTCCTTGCCTTTCCTCTCTCTTTTGCTCTCCTGCAGCAGCAGGATCCTATCCAGAAGATGTGTTCAAGTGGCAGTAAATAGGAAGAGGACAAGTCAATTCTAGCAACAATTTTTTTAATGTTTATTTATTTCTGAGACAGAGAGAGACAGAGCATGAGTGGGGGAGGGGCAGAGAGAGAGGGAGACACAGACTCTGAAGCAGGCTCCAGGCTCTGAGCTGCCAGCACAGAGCCCGACACGGGGCTCGAACTCATAGACCATGAGATCATGACCTGAACTGAAGCTGGACGCTCAACCGACTGAGCCACCCAGGCGCCCCAACAATTTTTTAATACAGCTATAAACTATTCAGAGGCACCTGGGTGGCTCAGTTGGTTGAACGTTTGACTTCAGCCAAGGTCAGGATCTCATGGTTCATGGGTTCGAGCCCCACGTCAAGCTCTGTGCTGACAGCTCGAAACCTGGAGCCTACTTCAGATTCTGTGTCTCCCTCTCTCTCTGCCCCTCCCCTACTCTCTCTATGTCTCTCAAAGACAAATTTTTAAAAAACACTTAAAAATAAAATAAATAAAATAAAATTAGTAAACTATTCAAATAGATTTCCAGAAGCCTAGAACTACATGCTGAACTACACTGGCCCCAGAGAAACCCTGTCAGAACTCCAAGGAATGGTGAGTACACACTGATATTGGCCCGTAGTTTCCCTTCGTAGGAGCTCTCTCTCTTCTGGTCAAACAGGTCTGCCCACCATTCCCTAAACACATCTCACTGCTTGCTGTCACCAGGAGTGCCTGGACTCTCCATCTCCTTTATGACCCAAGTTCAACTCTGCCTCTTCCATGAAACCTATCATTTTCTCCTACATCGGAACGCCTTCGGGCACCTCATATCTACATATGACATTTAGGACATACTGCATTGTTATAGGTACTCATCTCTCCTGTTAGCTGAGAACCTTCTAGCATCAGGAACTGGTCCTCACTCTGATTCTCAATGGGACCTGTAGAACTCATCAAGCTGTGTGAGGTAGTGGTTGAGATGAACAAGTTCTGGAGCTATACCGCCTGAGTTCAAACCAGCTCTGTTACTAACTGGATGACCTCAGTTATGTTACTTAACATCAGTGTACCTCAATCCCCTGTAACATGGGAATGTTAGTAATGCCTAGTGCACAGGGCTATTTTGAGGATCAAAGCAATACTTGCAGAGTACTTTGAACGCTGCCTTTCACGCATTATGTACTCAAGAAGTGCTACTCCTCTCCATCCACTCAGCACCACTGTAGACTCATTCAGCAGGAGCTGCCAGGTGCCGAAGAATGGCAGTCAGCCTCACCCCCATGGTGTGTAGCTCAGTTTTGCCTTATACCAAGTTTGCCAGACACTCACTAAAGGAATTCCCTACCTGACTTTAACTGTCCTTCCTACTCTGATCCCCTTAGCTGACTGATCTTATCTTCCACAGCCACCCCACGAAGCCTTGCCTCCTTTCTGTCCCCAGACGCGCCCTACTCATTCCTTCTCATTCCTTCCACTGTGCCTTTACTCACACTCCTCCTCCTCCCTGCAATGCTAATCTTGCCCTTCCCCTTTCAAACTCCCACACGTCCTTTATTTTTGTGCTCAAGCCTCACCTCCTCTAGAAAGCCTTCCCTGATTCCTTCAGTCAACTCTCATCTTCTTCCTCTTCAAACTTCCTCAGCAGTGAAAGTCAGAACCACATAACTGAACATACATGGATAGTTTTCACGGTGACTTCTTGAGTCTTGGTCTTGTCTCCTCAGGAAGTTGATAACTTCCTTAAAAACAGCTGGGACATGGGGCACCTGGGTGGTTCAGTCGGTTGAGGGTCTGACTTTGGCTCGGGTCATGATCTCACTGTGAGTTCGAGCCCTGCATGGGGCTTGCTGCTGTCAGCGAGAAGCCCACTTCTGATCCTCTGTCCCCCTCTCTCTCTGCTCCTCTCTCTCTCTCTCTCTCTCAAAACTAAATTTTAAAACACATTGAAAAAACAGCTGGGATGTTTTCCCCTTTTCTGCCACCTACCCCTTCCTTACTTTTCTCAGGCTGAGTGCACAATAGGTGTCCAGTAAAGATTTATTGGTTGGTGTATCCATGTGCCTGGGTTTGCCCAAGGGAAGCTGAGGTTCTGGCACTCTTTCTGGCAGTGAGCTCAGGCTATGTTGAGGAGCAGAAGCCAGGGGGGCGGTTTCTGTTGACCTTACCCATTTCTGCGCAGCCTCTCAGGCCACAGAATTAGCAGGGTCTTCAGGTAAATCGTCTTTCAAACTGTACTGACCATTCAGTTAATGGTTGACACTCTCTGTTTACTTTAATGATTGCCAAGATCTGTTCTGCACATGATATACTTTGCAGTTCAATTGCCTTGGCCCTGAGGGTAAAAGGCAATTTTTGAAGAGGTGTTTGGGTTCTAGAATGGGTTTGGAAATCCTTTGGTCCACCCCCAGCCACTCATGACACAGACAATAAGCAAAAGGTGAAAGAACACCATGGTACTGCCATACGGAGGAAGCACCACCATCCCCTATCTTGACCTCAAGGTGTCAATAAGCACTGCCCATGTCTTTTTTTCTCCCTATGGTCATATCATTTCAGAAGCTGGGATCTGTAAGGGATGGAAGGGATGGTACCCAGTGCAGGAGCCCTCCTTGCAACTTACCCACACACTGGTCTACATATGGCTGGGGGATGGGGGAAGCCTGAGGGCTGTTGATGAGCCTAGGTCCCATTTAGTCTCCCGGATAGACTAAACATGGACACCTGGGTGACAATGATGCCTCTTTCCCCTTGGGATAGGGCAGTAACTCCAGGCTATGTGATCTGTCTCGCCAAACCCATTGGGAGCTCAGGGGATCAATCTTATTTAATGATTGTGTGCATGAGGAGGCGGGGCTGGTTAATGTTTGTCTGGTTCCTCTTGGGCTGTGGGCCATAATCTGGCTCTGGCCCTGGGCTCTTTGTCCCTCCCCTGGACTGGGCTGACAGTATCTAGTAGCACAGTGCAGACACGCCTGCAGACATTCCCTAGGAAAGGACAGCAGCAGCCAGGTGAGGAAGCTGGGGACTGGGAGAGGTGGGGCCGGGAAGGGGGAGCTGGTGTGGCACAGGAGGGCAGAAATGGGGGCTGGGGAGAGGTTCGGGCTTTGCCTTCTCTTGGCCTCAGCACTAAGCCACTTAGACCCCTTCTGTGCTTCCCTCTGGGCAGAGTGAGGCCCTTCCTGCCAGGTTCCAGGCTTGCTTAGCCTCTCTCTCTAAGTTTCAACTCTTATCCTCTTTCCAAGCTCAGAGCTGCTTCCCCTGTCCCCCTTTATTCCCAGCCATGGATTCCATTCATCCTCACAGGGAGGGCAGAATTCCCAGGAAGACTTGAGGGGTCCCCTCGGTGCGAGGTGGCCAAGTTCGTCTCTTGAAGATGTTTCGTGCCACAGAGGGTTAGGGTTCGGTGGGACCATTGGGCACTGCCAGGTGCTATTTTCCTTCCCTGATTAGAAGGTACACCAGGCGTACAACCAACCTGGGGTTGCGCTTGGGTGAATACAGTGCACTTAGCAGGTGCAGAGGTACAGCCAGCAGGGCTGGGATACAGAGGCATGGGATTCCATTTTCTTGAGGGGGTAGGCAGACTCAAGCTGAGCTTGAGTAACTGATGATTTGGAGATCTAAAGGAGGGGTGGCTTCCCAGCTGTTTGAAAGTTGTTCCAGCTGTTGGGAATGGCATGGCAGTATGCACAGACTTAAAAAAGGAGGAGAGGAGAGGAGAATACAGACAAGAGGGGCGTGAGTGGAGAGACTTATGGATGAGGAATGGGGAAGGGACCCACACTTTGGTGAGGGGTCACCATGAGTCCCAGGTTGAGCTCCAGCACTTGCTTACCAGCTGTGTGATAATTTACTTAGTTTCTCTGAGCTTCCTTTGGTCCATCTGTGAACTGCAGACAGCAAGCCACAGCTCACAGGCTTGTTATGAGGATGAGAGTTAATGAACATACATATGGTGCTTCTAGAGCACCATAGGCATTCCATAAATGGTGGCTGTTATAATAAGCCCAAGTGGAGAGCAACAGGAAGTCAGATAGTTGACTGAGGAGTAAGAGGGTGTAGTCCACACAGTGAGTAAGGGAGCTGACATTAACAGTTCTATGAAAAGACAATGGCAGAGAGAGAAGGAGAAAACTGGAATGAGCTGGAGTGGCCTTGACCCAAGTGTGGCCACACAATACATATGGCAGGGTGGAGAAGACAAGGGAAGTGACGGGTGCTGTGGGGCCACAGGGTGGAGGCAGGGGAGAGAAACAGAAGAGGGAGAAGGCTACAGAGGTCTGGCCTGAACCACACCAAACTGATGAAGGCAGCCTGAGATTCAGAAAGAATTCCCAAAGAAAGCCCCTTGTCCTTTCCCAGCCACAGACTGCTTGTGAACTGGGGGAGGAAGTATGGAGTCTGGGGCTGAATATAACCTCCTCCAGTCCAGCCGGGGCCCTCCTCCAGAACAAAAAAAACAAAACAAAAAAAAAAAAAAAAACACCACCAGGATTTCCTGTAGTTGGAAAGAGGGACAGGGAAGAGGTGGGGGCAGAAAGAGAGAGAGACACACTCGATGAACGTGTGTGCTGTGCACACTTGCATGTGCATGTGTGCGCGCATGCCCACACATGCAAACACATGTGGGAAGGAGTGGAAGTTTTGAGTTGTGGGCCTGGTCTCAGTCAGAATGCTGGCCATCAAAGGCGGTGCGATGTACAAAGGCTTTGAGGTCAGGAGAAAATAAATTTGAAACTTGACTCTACCATTGAGCAGAGCTGCCTTTGAGGCAAGTTGTTTAACCTCTCTGAACCTCAACTTCCTTGTCTGAAAAATGGGGATAATATTACAGGACTGTTGTAGGGACTGAGTGTGATCTCCTGATTTTGAACTGTGCTCGAATGCCTGGGCAAATCTGGATCCGAGGACAAGGCCAGGGCCTGACATAGCCGGAGAAGTCTTGTCCAGTTAAACATGAGAGCAAAACACGCCTGGAGCCACATAGAGCTTATCAATACCTGGACTTTAACCCAAAGTCACAAAAACGGTTTGGATTTCAAAACCGGGTCACTCCCCTGGATGTTTTAAAATGAAACCCTTGAGATAAGGCATAAGCTCTCCATCCAAAAGGGAGAGCAAAATTGAGATCCCAGTGCCCACACAAGGGTGCTTAGGGGCCCCCAAATGGAGCTCCTGGCTATGCCCCAGAGCGTGCAAGAAGAGGAGTGGTGGAGAGCTACAAGAACCTAGAAACCCAGGAAAGGCCAGGCTGACTGAGGAGCAGAGAGGAGAGAACAGCTGGCATTTGCTTTGGAGTTGGAGGAGGCAGCTCAAGAAAGGTAAGGAAGGGAAAACAGAACAGATCAGGAGGCAGTGGAAAGCCCTGGGAAGGCAGGAGAGGAAAAGAGTTCCCAGCTGATAGGAAAGGGAAGGAGCTACAGGAGAATAAAAGCCAGACCCATTTTTAATCCCCCTGGTTCTAAAAACACTCACAGAAAGAAAAATTATAGGGGTGCCCAGCTGGCTCAAACAGTAGGGCACATGACTCTAGATCTCAGGGTCATGAGTTCCAGCCCCACGTTGGGCGTGGAGCTTACTTAAAATTAAAAAAAATAATAATAATAAAAAGAAAGAAAAATTATAATTCTAGCCAAGGTAGTAGAACTTATGGGAAAAGTATGGGCTCTGGAGTCAGCTTGGCCTGGCTCAAAATCCCAGTTCTGTCACATAATAACTGCGTGGACCCATGTGACCCTTGGACAAATCCCTTCACCTTTCTTTACCTCAGTTTCCTCATGTGTGACATGAAGATTAAAAAGAATACCTACCTCACAGAGTTGTAGTGAGGTTTATATAAAGTAGTTCACATGCAAGGCCTGGTGTAACAGGTGCTCAGTAAATGGTTATTCTTTTTTTTTTTTTTTTTTTTTTTTTTTGAGAGAGAGAGAGAGCATGAGCAGGGGAAAGGGGCAGAGGAAGAAAGAGAGAGAATCTGAAGCACACCCAGTGCGGAGCCTGACACGGGGCTCAATCCCCTGACCCTGGGATCATGACCTGAGCCAAAATCAAGCTCAACTGACTAAGCCACCCAGGCGCCCCAGTAAATGGTTATTCTTAAGAATGACCACCTGTTGGGGTGCCTGGATGACTCTGTCGGTTAAGCATCTGACTTCGGCTCAGGTCACGATCTCACGGTTTGTGAGTTCGAGCCCGTGTTTGGGCCTGTTTCAGGTTCTGTGTCTCCCTCCCTCCCTCTCTCTGCCCCTCCCCCACTTGTGCTCTGTCTCTCAAAAATAAATAAATGTTAAAAAAAATTTTTTTTCAAGAATGACCACCTGTTTGTGAACCTACTGTGTCTCACCAGATGAAGCATTTCTTTACTAAGGCATTTTTTTAAAGTTAAATGAAAAAAAAGACAACCTTGTCCAGAGAAGTAATCTCTGTCCCATGGACCATCCCTCCATCCCCTAGTTTCTTTCACCACCTTCCCCAACTTTTCTGTGTCTAATATCTTCCCCCCTCCTTCCTACAACAGAGAAGAGCACCTAGACCTGGATGCAGGCCTTCTGTCACAACCACTGCCCCTGCATTCGGGGGCAGGAAACCCCCTGCATCTCCTACAGGTCCAGGCCTGTGTGCTCTCTCCTCACATCCAGTTCCCTGCTCCCAGCATGATCTACTTTGAACTTAATGGCAGAAGTGCTGGTAGGAGGTACAGGGAGGCCTTCTTTGCCTGCCTAAAGCCTAGAGGGGAATTTCTTCCCTAGAGCAACTGGCAAGCTCAGGAAACCAGGAGTTTACAATGTACACTTGATGTTGGGGTAGGACAGCCACGGAACAGTGTGTTCTATCTCAGGACAGATACTACAGGTCAACATCAGCCTTGGGAAGAAAAAGGGGATAATGGGTCTGGCAGACCACCCACTCTCTCAAAACAACATTGCTTTCTCTTTCTGATAAGATGCTTACTTCCCTTGATTATCAGCTATGAAAAACTGGAGCTGAGCTGAAAACCTTTTGAAGGTTGCTTCATTGATCCTCACAATAACCCTGGGTATTAACCCTATTTATAGATGAGCAAGCAGGCTCAGAGAAGTTCAGTAAGTAGCCCACAGTGGTATTAGGCGAAGAACCAGGATTCAAACCCAAAGGTGTATGACTCCTACCTATTCCATCTTCTAACCTTCTGTTTGCTCGGTTAACTTTTGCTTTCTCCCTCTGGTTTGTACTCACCATGTGCCAACCTGTCCACCAGGGGCTCCTTTCCCGGAAGCTCCAGGAGGGATGGTCAGGGTTTGCTCCATGACACTGGACTTGGAAAGTACTCACAGGTCAACAGCTTCCACTCTTCTCGTGATCTTATGGCTCGCATTAGTCCTTGCTTTTGTTGTCGTTCTTTTAAAAAAAAATTTTTTTTAATGGTTATTTATTTTTGAGAGAGAGACACAACACAAGCAGGGGAAGGGCAGAGAGAGAGACACACACACAGAATCTGAAGCAGGCTCCAGGCTCCAAGCTGTCAGCATAGCATAGAGCCTGAAGTGGATGTGGGGCTCAAACTCACAAACCATAAGATCATGACCTGAGCTGAAGTCAGATGCTTAACAGACTGAGCCACCCAGGCACCCCTGTTGTCGTTCTTTAAAAGAAAGAAAGAAAGAAAGAAAGAAAGAAAGAAAGAAAAAAGAAAGAAAGAAAGAAAGAAAGAAAGAAAGAAAGAAAGAAAGAAAGAAAGAAAGAAAGAAAAGTTTATTTTGAGAGAGAGAGAGAGAGAAAGGGAGAGAGTGAGCAAGTGGGGAGAGAGAATCCCAAGCAGGCTCCACACTGTCAATGCAGAACCCAATGCAGGGCTCAAACTCATGAACCATAAGATCATGACCTGAGCTGAAGTCAACTGAGTCACCCGGTGCCCCTGTTGTCATTCTTAATGGCTGGCTTTTGCTTTTGCCAACACCATCTATAAAAGCATAAAGAGTATACCGTGGAAAGAGCCTAAACTTCCTCTTCAGATACTGTTGTGTTTCATTCTATTCTAACACTTCTTAGCTGTGTGACCTTGAGTAAGTTACTTAACTCATCTGAGCTTCAGCTTCCTCATCTGGAAAGACTGGGGGAAAGTCCTTAGAGATTTGCCCAGTGGGTCCAAAGAGAGCATGTATGGGGGGGGGGGGAGAAAGCTTAACACAGTCCCTGGCTTGAGAAATATGAGCTCCCTTTCCCCCTCAAGAGCTAAGAGAGCTCACCCATACCCTGGAGGGGATCTCAACCTAGGACAAATCCTGCTGACCCTCAGTTTCTAGTAGAGTCACAGGGGAGGGCCTCAGCCTAGAGCCTCCTGGTCCCCTTGGGTCCCCTCTTGCATGCACCTGTCTTTGTTCCATCTCTTCCCACCCCCCGCCGTAGCCATTCTTCTGGTGGGACTGTGGGGCGGGTGCGGCGATGGACCGGGCGGGCACAGAACAGGTGGGTGCAGGCTGGGTGTCCGGCGCTGGGACACAAGTGCTCTGTGTGTAGGGTGGGCGGAAGTCAGGGCGTTTGATCTGAATTCTAAAGGGCGTTGTTCAGAGCCCCACAAAGGTCCCATTGTGCAGACACTGGGTATAAAGCAGCATATGACTCCCCAGCACCGGGCGGCGATGAATTGGGACGCAGGCGCGGACCCAGGGACCACTCCCCCTGCACAGACATGAGACCATAGGGGACCTGTCTGGGTGGCCTCAGGGATAGGCGCTCCCCAAGGTAACGGGCTTTGTTGGGTTTGCCCCAGGTCCAGAGCTAAGGAGCTGGGGGGTGGGGAGCTAAAGAGGATGGCTGATGACAGAACAAGAAGGGCCTGGCGAAGAAAGGGGCTGGAGAAGAAAGAATGTTGGATGAAAGCGAAGAAGGGAGATGGGGCTCAGGGAGGTTAAGTCAAGTGAGGAGGAGGAGGAGGAAGGGGAGGAGGAGGAGGGGGAGTAGAGGCTGGCAAGGGACATGGGGTGATGAGGAAAGCGATGACCATCCTTGTTCCCTTCCTGTCACTGGCTCTTGGAAGGGGTGACGGGGTGGGGGGGGGTGTGTCAGGCAGTGTGATGGTGCCCAGCTTTTCTGCCCCAGCTTTCTGCCAGCTTGCTCTGTGGCTCCTGTTTTGCAGGTGTGAATGAGGCAGGATGAACTGGACAGGTTTGTACACCTTGCTCAGTGGCGTGAACCGGCATTCGACTGCCATTGGTCGGGTATGGCTCTCGGTCATCTTCATCTTCAGGATCATGGTGCTGGTGGTGGCTGCAGAGAGTGTGTGGGGTGATGAGAAGTCCTCCTTCATCTGCAACACCCTTCAGCCCGGCTGCAACAGCGTCTGCTACGACCACTTTTTCCCCATCTCCCACGTGCGGCTGTGGTCTCTGCAGCTGATCCTGGTCTCCACCCCGGCTCTTCTCGTAGCCATGCACGTGGCTCACCAGCAGCACATAGAAAAGAAAATGCTGCGACTCGAGGGTCACGGAGACCCCCTCCACCTGGAGGAGGTGAAGAGGCACAAGGTCCACATCTCAGGGACACTGTGGTGGACCTATGTCATCAGCGTGGTCTTCCGGCTGCTGTTCGAGGCCGCCTTCATGTATGTCTTTTATCTGCTCTACCCGGGCTACGCCATGGTGCGGCTTGTCAAGTGTGAGGCCTACCCCTGCCCCAACACTGTGGACTGCTTCGTGTCCCGCCCCACTGAGAAAACCGTCTTCACTGTCTTTATGCTGGCCGCCTCTGGCATCTGCATCATCCTCAACGTGGCCGAGGTGGTGTACCTCATCATCCGGGCCTGCGCCCGCCGAGCCCAGCGCCGCTCCAATCCACCCTCCCGCAAGGGCTCAGGCTTCGGCCACCGCCTGTCACCTGAGTACAAGCAGAACGAGATCAACAAGCTGCTGAGTGAGCAGGACGGCTCCCTGAAAGACATACTGCGCCGCAGCCCGGGCACCGGGGCTGGGCTGGCTGAGAAGAGCGACCGCTGCTCGGCCTGCTGATGCCACGCACCAGGCAACCGCCCATCCCGCCCCCCCAACCCTGCCCTGGGCCTACCCCTTCTTCTCCCCTGCCGGCGTGCAGGCCTCTGCCTGCTAGGGACTGCTCCATCAACATCTTCCTGCCCTGCCATCTCCCTTCCTCCCAGGGCCTTCCGCCTGAGGGGCCGAACAGGCTGGGAGCTGGAGGCCACCCACGGCCAGTGCTCAAGGTTGTGGGGGTGTGGGCAGCTCTTCTTGTCCGTCCCCCTTTTCCCTTCCCTCTCCCTCTCCCTGGGGCCGCTGGGGACAAGAGATAGGATGCTCTGACAGCATCTCCAATTGTGAAACTAATCTTAACCCCGTGTTGTCAGATACCCTATTTCTGGAGTCACATCAGTGGGGAGGGACGTGGGCAAAGTGGAATGGAAGGAGGGTGCCGTGGACATGTGGGTGGAGAAGGGAGGGTAGTGCCCGCGAGGGAAGGAGGAACAGCACTTGCCGGCCACAAGGAAAAGCAGGACACATCTGGGGTGGAGGAATTAGGGGAGGGAGACGCAGGCAGATAAGTTGGAGTGGGGGTTGGTCAGGGCCACCTTTGCCTCTGGTTCTCAAGGCCTCTCTCTGCCTGAAATGTTACACATTAAACAGGATTTTACAGTAAATGAAGAGGTGGCTTGCGTGTTTGTCAAGTTCTTTCTCCTGCAACCTCTGACCTCCCCCCACCCTCAGATGAGCTGGCCTTGTTTTTTTGCTGATCTAGAAAGCAACAGGCAACAGAAATAGCAAGACCCCAAGCCATTCTTGCCTTGTTGTTCCTGTTGTTGTTGTTGTTGTTGTTTTGGCTTTTGGGGGGGACCATTTTTTTTTATAGCAGCTTCATTGGGATCAAATTCCCTTATGCCCTTCCTTTAATTTTATTTTTTCTTGTCCATTCTAAGTATAGTTTATGGCAGTTTCAGAGTTGCGTGCAGTTTTGTAAACGTGACCACAATATATTATAAAACATTTACATTACCTCAGGAAGTTTCCTTGGGCCCCTTCCTCTGATCAGAAAAACATTAAAATGACAACTCCATCTAGAGAGACAGGAAATGATAGAGAAATTTCGCAAGTCGGAGAGGGGAGCACACATCCCCCTCCCCCCAACTCCTAGGAGAAATATTCACCCCTCCACCCCAGTCCTCCCATGAACCTCAGCACTCACTGCAAACTGATGCCCCACAAGCCACCTGTTAGATTGCACAGTGACTTTGACCCCTCTCCTTTAGACATAGCCCCTAATTTTATCCTCTTCCTCTGTTTTCCTATGCCAGGAATCAATGCCTCCCACCCCAGAGATGTCTCCAACACAGGTCAGACATTTCCTAGCCAGGTCTCCTCACTCACATCACTCTCCCAAGCAGCAGGTAGCCTCCCCGCCTTGTGTCAACTGTGAGGGGAAAAGCCCCAACCTGGGACTTGACACAGCTGGCTTTGAGTTCTAGTTCTGTCACTTAGGAGTAACCCATTCCTTTCCCCAAGCCTCAGTTTCCTTGTGAGCAAACAAAGGGCTGGCCTAGCACATCTCTAAGCTCCCTGTAGCACTCTGGACTTCTGGGATCCCTAAAAGGCTTCCCCGGGCTCACAGGATTTTCCCCATGTCAGAGTCACTGTCCTCACCACTGATTCTTCAGAGTAAAAGTTGCCCCCTCAGCAAGTTTCTCACCTCAGCTCCCCTACCTCTTGACAGAAAAAAAAAAAAAAAAAGATCTGCCCCTCCCTGTCAGAGTACATTGACTCTGTGTGAGAAGTACATCAGAAAGGAAGAAGGGGCACCTGAGTGGCTCGATCAGTTAAGCATCGACTTCGGCTCAGGTCATGATTTCCCAGTCTGTGAGTTTGAGCCCCGTGTGCTGACAGCTCAGAGGCTGGAGCCTGCTTCGGATTCTGTGTCTCCCTCTCTCTCTTTGCCTTCACTCTGTCTCAAAATAAACATTTAAAATTTTTAAGAAAATAAAAAAAAAGGAAGGAAGAGGAAATCAGGCATAATCGTGTCAGAATTGTTCTCTAGAAACAAGAAATTTCCTTTCTTGCAAGAAATTTCCTTTCCTTTTAGAAACTGACATCATATCCTGTGAGAAGACAAGCCCCCACCCCCAGGTCCCCCAAGGTGGGAGAGATTCCTTTTCTTATCAAAATCCACCCCCTGTTCCCCGCCCCCGCCCCCAGAACAGAGCACAACAAACACAGAGCATTTCTTCTCCATCCGAAAGGCCATCAAGAAAAAGATTTCCATGGGGCACCTGGGTGGCTCAGTTGGTTAAGTGTCCGACTCTTGAGGTTCATGGGTTCAAGCCCCACACTGGGCTCCGTGGTGATGGTACAGAGCCTGCCTGGGATTCTCTCTCTTCCTCTCTCTCTGCGCCTTTCTCCTGCTCTCTCTCTCAAAAATAAATAAGCTTTAAAAAAAGAAAAAGATATCCTTTTTAAAAATTTCCTCCTGGTTCCACAAAGGAACCTCCTGCCCTACACACATGAAGAAACGCTACATCCATCATCACCTCAGATATCTAGTTTCTCTTCAGAAGGTTCTACAAATCTCCCTTGGAAAGAGGCTCCAACTCCAGATCGAGGCTTTCCTCTCCAGGGGGCAGTGGTGGGACAACAAAGCTATGAGCAGGCTCTACAGCCCAAGGGAGGACACTTAGCCTTGTGTCCTGTGAACCAGATGGGAGCAGGGCCAAAGGACCCTGAGGGAAGCTGGAATACACAGTGTTTCAGGGAGGGGAGAGGGTAGGTAGGGCTAACCCAGGATTGACTTTTTATTTGAGGCTTGTCCCCAGAGTGTCTGTAAGGGAGAAACAGGAGGCAAGTGGGCATAGTACCTGCCACACAAAGTACTAAGTGACCGCAGTAGTGAAGAGGGCTTTGCAATGAAGAGACCTGATTTGGGGGCACCTGGGTGGCTCAGTTCGTTAAGCGTCCGACTTCAGCTCAGGTCACGATCTCATGGTTCCTGGGTTTGAGCCCCACATCGGGCTCTGTGCTGACAGCTCAGAGCCTGGAGCCTGCTTTGGATTCTGTGTCTCCCTCTCTCTCTGCCCTCCCAGTCACGCTCTGTCTCTGTCTCTGTCTCTCTCTCAAAAATAAATAACAAAAAAAATTTAAAAGAGAGAGAGACCTGGTTTGCCATTTATTAGCTCTATCCCCTTGGACACATTAGGCCTACCCTCTCTGAGTCTCTGTTTCCTCATCTGCGATATAGGGTTGATAATAACTTCTCTATCTCTTCTTTCACAGAGCTTTGGTGAGAATCAAATAAGATGTGTTCAGAAGCTGGTTATAAACTGTAAAGGGAGGGAAGATAATATGTCAGAAGCACAGAGACCACAGCCTGAAGGCATGCTAGAACTTGCAGTGAGCCAGGAGGGAGTGAGGGTGCTTCAGCTGGACCAGGGCTAGTGGGAAGAACTTGGCGATAACAGGGTTGGCTCCCCCACAGAGTGGACAGCAGTCCAAACAGCAAAGTCCAAGACATGTTGCAAAGTCAAGGGATCTAATCTGGGAACAGAAAAAGCCAAGTTACAGGAGCTTCTTACCCACTCTTTCTCACGGTACTGGTGCTTTTAGGGACATTTATGGTCTTTTAGAGGCATCCGTGTGTGGAGGTCCTAGGAGTTGGGGGCAAGGACAAGAGTCAGCTCTTGCATGAGGGCAGTGGCCGGCTGCACTAGGAGAATAGTCAAGGCCCCAGCCAGCTGGGTTGGGATTTCAAAGCAGGCTGCAGTATCCACAGAGAATTGGCATGGCAACCACGAACTGATTCAGATACCCAATCAGATAGCCTGGGTGCACACAGTGGTAGCTAGAGGAGAACGCTTGTTCCATTTACTGGTTCTACAATATGCAAACGCAGACATGACCTATGGTACAGAAGGGGCCATAAAGGTCCACCAAGCTGGGCTCCATTGGATTCCTGGATTAGGCAAGGCTGAACCCATCAGGTGGGGAAAGGATTGTGTTATTCTAGGGAGGGGGGAAAAGGTGGGCAAAAAACACTGAAAGGGGGGGTGGCTGGGTGGCTCAGTCGGTTAAGCATCTGACTTAGACTCAGGTCATTATCTTACAGTTCGTGGGTTCAAGCCCCACATCGCGCTCTGTGCTGACAGCTCAGAGGAGCCTGCTTTGGATTCTGTGTGTATGTGTCTCTCTCTCTGCCCCTCCCCTGCTCACGCTCTGTCTCTCTTTGTCTCTCTCTCTCTCTCTCTCTCCCTCTCTCCCTCTCTCAAAAACAAATAAACATTTTTTAAAAAGCAACACTGAAAGGGTATGGATGTGATGTTGTCTCGAGTCAGACAAATAGTCTACTGTGGAGAGTTGGAGAAGTGAGGATTGGCTAAAGGGGAGATGGGAAAGAGACAGTATGACCAGCTTATGATGGACCTTGTGTGTCACTATAAGAGGTTAAGACTGTCCCACCAGTGATGGAAACCACTAAAGGTTTTTTTTTTTAACTCTTTCTTGTTTTTTAAAAAAAAATATTTTTTTTGAGAGAGAGAGAGAGAGAGAGAGAGAGAGAGATAGGAGGGACAGAGAGAGAGAGAGAGTGTGTCCCAAGCAGGGGTCCCCACTGTCAGCACAGAACCTGACAAGGGGCTTGAACGCACAAACCGCGAGATGGTGACCTGAGCTGAAGTTGAACACTTCACCGACTGAGCCACCCAGGCACCCCCCACTAAGGGCTTTGAGTAGAGGAATGCCACCTTCAGATTTGTGGTTTGGGAGCTGGCTCTGGCAGCCACATGGAGAGCGGACTGGGGATGGAAACGGTGAGAGGCAGAATGGCCAGTTGCGGGGCTATTGCAACAGCCCACATGGTGCCTGTAGGACCAGGACGGTGGCAGAAGGAATAAGAGGAGACACACGTGAGAGACACTTTGGATGCAGAATATCATAGGACTTAGATCTCCTTCCCCTTCCTTGACTGGCAGACTCCTAATCATCAAGACTCAGTTCAAATGTCATTTCCTGTGTGAACGATTCACCTCTCTTCTCCCCTCCCCGTCCCCTGCCAAGTCCCTCCGAGAGAATGAGTCCTCCCCTCATTCTGAACTGCAGTACATTGTAGTGCTTATCAAATTGTGTGGAAATTGCATGCCTAGCCTTAACACATAGTAGGTGCTTAGCCTGTTGAATTAAGGGCAGTGGGGAAGTGGATATAGGCGGGGGCAAAGGTTCAGAGTCTTGAAAGAGTAGAGTGTGTTCAGTGTGACTAGAGCAGAGAATGCGTGGGATGGGGTTGTAGGTCATAGTAGGAAGTGGAACTGGCAAAGTAGGTTTGGGCCAGTCTGTGAGGGGTCTCATATGCCATAGCTAAAAGTGTGCAGGACCCTAGGCTCTGAACTATCACGTGTAGGAGTCTTAAAGTTAGCCCCTACTAGACTTACAGGCAATTCACTGCTGCCATAGACAGACTGTGAAGATCTTGAGGAGATCCACGTCAGGACAGATCTTGGCACAAATAGATGCCTTAAGGGTGATGATGAACTATGGAAGAAAGAGCAGAGTGACCTGAGGGTGCCTGAGTGGCTCGGCATTTAAGCATCCAACTCTTGATTTTGACTCAGGTCATGATCTCAAAGTTCGTGAAATCGAGCCCCAAGTTGGGCTCCGTGCTGACAGCACAGAGCTTGCGTGGGATTTTCTCTCTTTCCCTCTCTTTCTGACCCTCCCCCACTCATTCTCTCTCTCTCTCTCTCTCTCTCTCTCAAAATAAATAAACTTTTTTAAAAAGAGTGTAATTAAAAAAAAAAAAGAGCAGAGTGGTCTGATAGTGGACCTCACTGAGAAAGGGGTAATTTACACAGGATGGTTCTCCATTTCTTTCTTTTTAAGTTTATTTATTTAAGTAATCTCTACACCCAATGCGGGGCTTGAACTCATGACCCCAAGATGAAGAGTCACATGTTCCTCTGACTGAGTCAGCCAGACATGCCAGGATGGTTTGCCATTTCAACTGAAACCCCTCTGGAAAGTCAGTATAGCATAGTGATTAAGAGTGTGCTCCACTTCCTTAGCTGTGTGACTTTAGCCAAGTTGCTTGGCCTCTCTGGATCTCAGTTTCCTCATCAGTAAAACAGTGATAATAATTGCACCTGTATCTCAGGGTCGTAGTGGGGATTAGATGTAATGATTATACAAAAAGCACTTAGAACAGTGCCTAGTCGGTAGTAAGCCCTATACAAGTATGTGCTATCATTATTTTCTCTTACTACCTGTGCCATCCTTCAACTACTATTGACCCTCGAACAATGTGAGAGTGGGGGCATTGACCCCTTGCACTGTCGAAAATCCATGTATAACTTTTGACTTCCCAAAAAGTTCACTACCAAGAGCCTACTGTTAACTGGAGGCCTCACCAATAACATAATTGAATAACACATATTTTAGATGTGATATGTATCATGTACTGTATTCTTTTAATAAAGTCAGCTAAAAAAAAGAGAATGTTATTATTTTAATGTTATGTATTTTTAAGAGAGAGAGAGAGAGTGTGAGCAGGGAAGGACAAGACAGAGAGAGAGATACAGAATCTGAAGCAGGCTTCAGGCTCTGAGCTGTCAGCACAGAGCCCGATGCGGGGCTCAAACTCACAAGCTGTGAGATCATGACTTGCGCTGAAGTCGGCTGTCCAACCGACTGAGCCACCCAGGTGCCCCAGAAAAGAGAATATTATCAAGAAAAACATAAGGAAGAGAAAATACATTACAGTACTGTGCTGTGTTTATTGGGGAAAAAATCCACATAGAAGTGGACCTGTGTATGCAGTTCAAACCGGTGTTGTTCAAGGGTCAACCGTATTCACTGACTCTCTCAGATATTGAGCTAAATTCTGTTTCACCAAAGTAACATGCTTGCTTGCTTGCTTGCTTGCTTCTTTCTTTCTTTCTTTTTTTGACTTTTACATTAAACTTTATTTTTTTCCCCTGGGGTTGTGTGTGTGTGTGTGTGTGTGTGTGTATTTTTTGAGGCATAATTAACATTGTGTTATATTACTTTCAGGTATACAATATAGTGATTCAATAATTCTATACACATTTTTCAATTCTCATAAAGATAAATGTATTGTTAATCCCCTTTATTTCTCCCCCTCTACCTCCCTTCTGGTACCCACCAGTTTGTGCTCTGTATTTAAGAGTCTGTTTTTCTGTCTCTTTTTTTTATTTTTTCATCCATTTTGTTCCTTAAATTCCACATATGAGTGAAATCACATGGTATTCGTCTTTCTCTGACTGACTTATTTCGCTTAGCATTATACCTTCTAGGTCTGTCCATGCTATTGCAACTGGCAAGATCCCATTCTTTTTTGTGGCTGAGTAATATTCTAGTGTGTGTGTTAAACACGTCTTCTTTATCCATCCATCTGTGGGTGAACATTTGGGCTGCTTCCATGTCTTGACTATTACAAATAATGCTGCAATGAACATAGGAGTGAATATATTTTTGGAAATGATATATCCAATAAGGGGTTAATATCCAAAATATATAAAGAACTTATAGAACTCAACACCAGGAAACCCCCAAACGTTCTGAGTAAAAATAGGCAAAGGACCTGAATAGACATTTTTCCAAAGAAGATGTCCAGATGATCAACAGACACATGAAAATATGCTCAACATTGCTCATCATCAGGAAAATACAAATCAAAACCACAATGAGATATCACCTTACACCTGTCAGAATGGCTAAAATAAAAAACACAAGAAATAATGTGTCTTGGGTGAGGATATAGAGAAAAAGGAACCCTCGTGCACTGTTGGTGGGGATACAAATTGGTGCAGCCACTGTGGAAAACACTACGGCGGTTCCTTAGAAAATAAAAATAGAACTACCCTGGGGTGCCTGGGTGGCCCAGTCTGTTGAGCGTTCGACTTCAGCTCAGGTCACGATCTTGCTGTCTGTGAGTTCGAGCCCCACGTGGAGCTCTGTGCGGACAGCTCAGAGCCTGGAGCCTGCTTCAGATTCTGTGTCTCCCTCTCTCTCTGCCCCTCCCCGACTCATGCTCTGTCTGTCTCTCTCTGTCAAAAATAAGCAAACATTTAAAAAAAATGTGTTAAAAAAAAAGAAAAAATAGAACTACCCTATGATACAGTAATTCCATTACTGGGGTATATACCCAGAGAAAACAATAATATGCTTTCTTGACTGGCAATTGCCATGTGAGTATTTGTAAGTAAGCAAGTCTGTATGTTTGCATACATATGTCATAGTACATATGACCATATTTACATATATGTCAGTATGTATGATCATATTTACAGATATGTGGGAGAATGGCTGTGAGGGGACTGTACGTATATGTACATATATTTCTATTTCTATTTCTATTTCTATTTCTATTTATTTATTTAAGTAGGCTCCACACCCAACGTGGAACCCAATGTGGGGCCTGAACTCAGGACCCTGAGATCAAGACCTGAGCTGAAATCAAGAGCCAGATGTTTAACCAACTGAGCCAGCCAGGCGCCCTGGGAGTGTCTTAATTCTTAATGTCACTTAATGAAAAGGATGTGTCTCAATCCTCGATCATAGTCTGAAACTTTAAGCTTTATTACCAGACCTAGAAATAATGTAAGTAGGGGCACCTGGGTAGCTCTGTTGGTAGAGCATGTGACTCTTGATCTCAGGGTTGTGGGTTCAAAGCCCACGTTGGGAAGGGAGTCTATTAAAAAAAAGAAGAAAGAAAAGAAAGGGGCACGCCTGAGTGGCTCGATCGGTTGAGCGTCAGACTTTGGCTCAGGTCATGATCTCATGGTTCATGAGATTGAGCCCTGAGATGGGCTCTGCCCTAGCAGTGCAGAGCCTGCTTGGGATTCTGTCTCCATCTCTCTGCCTCTTCCCCATGCTCTCTCTCTCTTTCTCTCTCTCTCTCAAAATACACAAACTTAAAAAATAAAGTTTGCACAACCTAAAACTGCAGAACTAGAATTAAAACTTAGGCCTATCCTAATCCAAAATCTAGCTGTCTCCTCTATACTAATGTAACCACTCTATACTGCCTTAGGAAAAGTTTCAGGATACAGGGGTGGGTGGGAGGGCCTCAGTATGATATAAAAATATCCCTAAATGGTAGCCTGCTTGAAAACAAGGTGCGTTTGGGAATCCCTAAGGTTGAGAGAGAAATGGTAAAAGTTGAGGAGGAGGCTGTCCTGTGCTCAGACAGGGAAGGGCAGTCTGGAGGGAGAAGGCTTCTCCAGGGATCTCTGCCTGGAACAGGATTCAGAAATTCTCTCCCCAGGAAGCAAGGTAATTTGAAGAGTGCAGGGAAGATGGGGAGAAACAGTTATTCACAACCACTGCCTAAAAAAATAAAATAAAATATTTAAAAGGAGCGCCTGGTTGGTTCAGTCAGTAGAGCATGTGACTCTTGATCTCAGGGTCGTGAGTTTGCAGCCCACATTGAGCATAGGGAATTACTTAAAAAACAAAACAAAACAAAACAAAACAAAAACAAAACAAGGGGAGCCTGGGTGGCTCAGTTATTTGAGCATCCTATTATTGATTTTGGCTCAGGTCATGATCCCAGGGTCATGAGACTAAGCCCCACATTGGGCTTTGAGCTAAACATGCAGCCTGCTTAAGATTCTCTCCCTCTCTCTCTGCCCCTCTCCCTAGCTCGTACTCTCTGTCTGTCACTAAAATAAATTTAAGGGGCACTTGGGTGTCTCAGTTGTTTGAGCATCCGACTTTGGCTCAGGTCATGATCTCTCGGTTTGTGAGTTCGAGCCCCACGTGAGGCTCACTCACTGCTGTCAGCCTGTCAGTGCAGAAACCACTTCAGATCCTCTGTCCCTCCTCTCTCTGCCCCTCCCCTGCTGTGCTCTTCAATCAATCAATCAATCAATCAATCAATATTTTAAAATAAAATAAA
Source organism: Felis catus (assembly GCF_018350175.1). Taxonomy (NCBI): domain Eukaryota; kingdom Metazoa; phylum Chordata; class Mammalia; order Carnivora; family Felidae; genus Felis; species Felis catus. Next base: position 58,146,024 of record NC_058386.1, read on the forward strand.
ATAAATTTAAAACAAAACAAAAGCAAAAAAGCCCTACCTGCCCAACCCCTAAATCAAGATAAACTTTTCAAACTTCCACTGTTTCTCTGCCTTAACCTTAGGGATCTCAAAGTCACACTTTGTTTTTCACCAGTCTCCCCTTGCCCCTTTCTGTTTCTCCTCCAGCTTCCCTTCAAGAGACAAAGCCCTTCATTCCAAAGTTAGTCTGAAAATGCAGATTCCCTAGAGAATTCATGCCAACTAAAAATCATTCATGCTAAAATATAATCAGCTAGCCAACAAACAAGGTCTCGGTGATTGTGTTTCCCAAAACTTTCCCAAGCCCCTCTCCTCCTCAGCACTCCCATTGTGCTCTTGCCTTCCTTCAGGCCTTGCAATTATCTCCTAACTGATCATTTGGACAATAAAAGCTAACATTTATTAAGTGCTTAGTGTGTGCTGGGCACTGTGGTAAACAGTATCTCCTTGGGGTGCCTGGGCGGCTCAGTCGGTTAAGCGTCCGACTTTGGCTCAGGCCATGATCTCACGGTTCATGGGTTCAAGCCCCATGTTGGGCTGTGTGCTAACAGCCCAGAGCCTGGAGCCTGCCTTGGCTTCTGTGTCTCCCTCTCTCTCTGCCTTTCGACCCATTCACACTCTGTCTCTCAAAAATAAACATTAAAAAAATTTTTTTCTAAGTGTCTCCTTTAATCCTCATCACTTGTTGAGGTAAATACCATTATTAGTATAATTTTTTTTTTTTTGAGTGACAAAGGGCAGGGCAGAGGGGCATAGGGAGGGGGACAGTGGATCTGAAGTGGGCTCTCTGCTGAGAACGGACAGCCCGACTTGGGGTTTGAACTCACAAAGTGTGAGATCATGACCTGAGCCAAAGTCGGGCACTTAACTGACTGAGCCACCCGGGCACCCCGCCTAGAGAGAGAATCTTAAGCAGGCTCCACGCCCAGTGTGGATTCCAATGCGGGGCTCCATCCCATGACCCTGAGACCATGACCTGAGCTGAAATCAAGAGCTGGACACTCAAATGGCTGAGCCACCCAGATGCCCCTAAATACCATTATTGTCCCCATTTTACAGAGAGGAAACTGAGGCCTACATAGGTTAAGTAACTTGCCCAGGCCCCACAGCTAGGAAATAAGGGGCTGAGCTAGGGAACTGGAACTCACATCTGCCAGATGTCAAAGGTGAAGCACATAACGACTTCTGTACCACTGCCTCCCTGCAACTGGCTTCCTAGGTTTCCTCAGTACCCAGTCCTCCTCCACGTCATGCTGAGACGCTGGAGTCCCCTTAAAGCTTGAATCTTGCTGATTCTTTGTGAAAATATCTTAATGGCTTTCCACGACTTGGAGGAGAAATGACTGGTCTGCTTTGCCAGCACCAGAGGGTTTCCCAGGATGCTGGCTTTTCATTGCCAAGACTGGGAATGTCCTGGGGCCCCTGGCTGGCTCAGTCAGTAGAGCATACGACTCTTGATCTCAGGGTCATGAGTTCAAGCCCATGTTGGGCTTAGAGATTACTTTTATTTTTTTATTTTTATTTTATTTTATTTTTTTTAACATTTATTTACTTTTGAGACAGAGAGAGACAGAGCATGAATGGGGGAAGGTCAGAGACAGAGAGGGAGACACAGAATCTGAAACAGGCTCCAGGCTCTGAGCTGTCAGCACAGAGCCCGACGTGGGGCTCGAACTCACGAACCGTGAGATCATGACCTGAGCCGAAGTCAGCCGCTTAAACGACTGAGCCACCCAGGCGCCCCAAGATTACGTTTAAAAAATTAGAAAAAAAAAGCAAACAAACTGGGGATGTCCCTGGCAAATTAAGATGGTTGGTTACCTTAGCAGGGCAAGGCATGGCATTCAATGCCTTTCACACCCTGATCCCCATTTTCCCAGCAACACCCCCACCACTACTCACCCTTTTTACTGTGCCCTCTCTACCTCTTCTGCAGCCCAACCACCCCTCCCTAAAGACACTGTGTGTTCTCTCATACCTCTGTGCCGTTGGTGCACACTAATCCCTACACATCTACTCTGCCTAAAAAACTACGCTCACTCTTCATGGGAAGTGAGCTCCCAGGTCACCTCAGTGGGCTCTCTCTATTTCTTGGGAGAGAATAAGTAACGATTACATTCCACCTTGGTTATTTTATTGACACGTGAGTCTTCGCCAGGGTCACGACTAGAGTAAGCCAATTGAGGCACCTAAAAGGTAAAGTTTAAGGAGGCACTCACTCTTGGGGTTGTGCAAATACCTTCCCTGTACTAGTATGACCCTGACAGTGAGGGCCTTCTTATATTTTGCACTTGATTGCCTCACCCTAGTCCAAGCCCCGGTCTTCTCTGTTAGACTAGGGGCTTCGCAAGAGCAGACCCCAAGTTTTTACTCAGCTCTGTATCCCTAATGACTAGCACAAGGCTAGGCACACGATAGAAATCTAGTTGAACTAATGACATCAGACTCTGCTCTGTTCCAGTAGGGAAAGGAAGGAAGAGAGCCAGAAGGTTTTAGGCCGTGTTGCGGATGGGAGGAGAAGGGAAATTTAATGGACCTCATCTCAGCCTGGGGATGAGGACAACTTTTCATCAGGTGGCATCTGGCAGATTTGGGCTCCTCTTATTTCTCTGGTCCCTCCCTCTCTGTTCCTTTCGCTGGTTAACTGGAGATACTCCCCAAGGTACCTTTTTCTTTTTCTTTTGGTTCTCTTCTTATTCAGTTTCTCCTTTAATAACGACCCTGTCCAATCCCAGAGCTTCAGTTAGCTAGTTCTTGGCAGGTGACTTTTAAATTGACATCTCATGCATTATGCTAAGTAAAATAAGTCAGAGAGAAAGACAAATACTGTATGATCTCACTTATATGTGGAATCTAAAAAAGCTGAACTCCTAGGAACAGAGAGTAAAATGGTGGTTTCCAGGGGCTTGGAGGCAGAGGAGATGAGGAGACATTGGTCAAAGGCTCTAAATTTCCAATTATAGGATGAATAAATTCTGGGGATTTTTTAAAAATATTTTTAATGTTTACTTTTGAGAGACAGCGAGCAGGGGAGGGGTAGAGAGAGGGAGACAGAGGATCCAAAGCGGGCTCTGTGCTGATAGCAGAGAGCCCCATTGCAGGGCTTGAACTCATGAACCATGAGATCATTACCTGGGCCAAAGTCAGAGGCCCAACTGAGTCACCCAGGCACCCCAAGTTCTGGGGATCTAATGTACAGCATGGTTACTATGGTTAACAATATTATATACTTGAAGGTTGCTAAGAGAGTAGATCTTAAACGTTCTCACCCCCCCAAAAAGAGATGGTACTTTGCCATGGGATGGAGGTGTTAGGTAACACTATGGTGGTAATCATTTGCAATATATAAACGTATCAAATCGGCACAGCTCTACACCTTAAACCTATACTATGTTATATGTCAAGTGTACCTCAGTAAAGCCTAAAAAAGAATAAACAGGGGCGCCTGGGTGGCGCAGTCGGTTAAGCGTCCGACTTCAGCCAGGTCACGATCTCGCGGTCCATGGGTTCGAGCCCCGCGTCGGGCTCTGGGCTGATGGCTCAGAGCCTGGAGCCTGTTTCCGTTTCTGTGTCTCCCTCTCTCTCTGCCCCTCGCCCGTTCATGCTCTGTCTCTCTCTGTCCCAAAAATAAATAAACGTTGAAAAAAAATTAAAAAAAAAAAAAAAAGAATAAACACCTCATCTCTTTTCTAAGCCTCAGACCCACATTCCCAACTGCCTAGTATATATGGTAACATCTAGCATCGATTCTGCTCTTTCATATCCATTTTCTCACCTGGGCTTTGCAGCAGTTCTGTGAGAAAGTCAGGGCAGAATATGAATGCGTTTTTTTAATGTTTATTTATTTTTGAGAGTGGGAGGCAGAGAGAGAGAGGGAGACAGAATCCGAAGCAGGCTCCAGGCTCTGAGCTGTCAGCAGGGAGCCCGACGCGGTACTCAAACCCACGAGCCATGAGATCATGACCTGAGCCGAAGTTGGACGCTTAACAGACTGAGCCACCCAGGTGCCTCATGAATGCATTTTTAAGGTGAGGCTCAAAAAGGTAGGCTTGCCCAACTCTCAGTGGCATAGCTAGGATTAGAAACTTCAGTTTGGGTGTTCTTTTTGCTATGTCGCACAGCCCACCACTTGAGTGTTTCGGTAGAAACCCAACATGACCCAAACCTCAACTTGTTACCAACCCCGTTACCCCTACTCCCTGGCAAAAAACATCAACAAAAATAGAACAACCCTGCTCTTGTTTCCCAACTTGGTGAAAGTCATCTCACTCTCCCTCCCAGTTATCAAGGCTAGAAACCTGGGATTCATGCTCAGCGCTTCCCTCTCCTCCAGATCCTATAGCCTTGACCTTTGAAATATCTGAATCCATCTTCCCTTTTCCTTCTTTATCCCCGCAGCCCCCATCAAGGCCCACAGAATCTATCAGCCACACTTCTTACCTGCCCCCCCCCATCCTTTATACTGTTGTGAGGATCTCCTCCCTAAAGCTGCAGATTGCCTGGCTGGAAAACTTCAGCCTCACACTTGGCTTCCCTATGGCTTTGGTTGTACTGGTCCCCCCAACCCCTCCCACTTATTCCCTGAGGCCCCGGTTATATGCCATCGCCCCCAGCGAGCTCACTCAGTTGCACATACATCCCTGTAAACTTGAAATGAATTACCTCCCTATTCTCCCACAGCACTAGATATTTCATTCTGCCTGTCTGACAACTAACTGTGCAGTGGTCTGTCTCCCCTGTAGCCTGGGAGCCTGCTGGGGATAGGACCCTGGTCTCATGAATCTTTGTCTTCTCTGAAGCATGGAATCTTAGGTCCTTCACATAGTAGGTCCTCAACAGATGGCTGTGAAATTGATTTTTCCCCCTCTAAGTATTTGGAAATTTGTTATTAAAAAGGACCATGGGGCACCTGGGTGGCTCAGTTGGTTGGGCGTCCAACTCTTGGTTACAGCTCAGGTCATGATCTCATGGTTTGTGACTCTGAGCCCCGCATCGGGCTCTGCGCCTACTTGAGATTCTCTCTCCTCTCTCTCTGCCCCTCCCCCACTCGCGCTGTCTCTCTCTCTCTCTCTCTCTCTCTCTCTCTCTCAAAATAAGTAAATTTTCAAAAAATGAAAGAAAAATAAAAAGACCATATTTCCTAGTGGATTCATTCAGCGAGGCAGGTAAAAATGATTCTTGAAACTGAGGTGGGACATCTCACTTCTTTACTCCCTTGAGAGTTTGAAGTGGTCTGGCACTGGTCCACTAAGGCCCCCACCTCTCCTGATACCGCTCTCCCTCCCCCAGAGAAGGCAAAGGACAATTTTAACTCTTTATTTGAAACAAACAATTCCAGAGACAGAGGTTAGTTGTGACAACAGCTTCTCACTACAACACAAGGGTGGGCATGGCTCACTGAAGGGACAGGCCAGGCGCCTCAGAACAATATATACAATTTAAACAGTGGCTAAACTGGTAACAGTTATAAAAACACAAAAAGGAGGCTGGGGAACAGCAAAGCCAACAGGGAAAGAACTGGGTACCCCCTTTGCTGGACGCTAATAGTTTTCTGGAACTATGAAGGCAAGATGGGGAAGAGAGATGCAGGCAGTGGGCACAGGACCCATGCCCACAGTTCTTCACCTATCCTTTGACCACACATCCCATCCTGTATGACCCAGGGCCCCCACAGGCTTGGCCTGGCTCTTATGATGGGGGGAGAACACGAGTGGGGAAACCCAGCCCCAATCCAAGTCAGAAGGTAGTTTTTGCCTTGGGAAACTCTGTCCATTGAACTAAAGGGAGGCAGTTACAGAAGGGGGCTAAGCATGTTGACACCATGGCTCATGCCAACCTAAGACGGCAGAGAGCGACAAACACATAAACCAAGGGGACAGGAGTCAGTTCCCCACACTTAGAGTCATCTTCTGCCTTTGAGGGAAAGAAAGCATTTGGAAGTTTTTTAAATGGAGGCACCAAGGGCTGGTGCTTGCAGGGGTGGGGAGGGGGAGTGAGGTGGCGCGGGGATTCCAACAACTAGTTATCTCATGGGAGGGGAAGAGCATCTAAGCTCTGTGGTTTAGGTAAATGGTCCCCTCATTACTGCCATACTTTCTTTCCCGTCGTCCATACAAGACCCTCTAGCGTGGTACCAGGGAAGAGCAAACGGAGGGGATGGGCACAGGGCAGAGAAGGCAGCTGGGTTCTTCCCTTGGCCAAACCTAGGAACAGGAAGCTTTACCTACATGGGATGGGTCAGGAAACCCAAAGCCAACAGGATCACCAGAGCTCTCAACACTCCACCCAGAGTTGGGCCCCCAGGAGAAGGGGTTCACTTTGAAGCATAAAGGAAATGGCCAAGCTGGGTTTTGCCCATCGCTGGGAGACCAGCCCCTGGGTGCAGAGGACTGGGGCCCTGTGGTTGTCAAGTGGTGTGGAAGAAGGTAAGAGCCAGGGGTTCCTAGGGAAGGCAGGGAATGGATGAGTAGAGAAGGGCAGTCAGGGCCCTTCAGGATGAGTAGCATTGGTTCCTGGGCCAGTCGCCCTGTGGGACATGGCCCCAGGCCAGATGTTGGTGTGAAAGACAGACACGGATAGCACATGGGCTCAGTCCAGGTCTTCCTCCCCAGGACGACCCAGCTCCTCGTAAATCTCACGCACAGCCAGAATGCGATTGAGCATACTCTCCAACATGCTGCGGTCCATGGGGATCACGGAATACCAGAGAGGTGACTCGGCGATGCAGGACCGCTCAGGTTGCAGGTAGAACACATCGTTGCGAGTCCGGAGGCTTTCAGGGCTATAATAGTGGCGAGGTGGGTGGGGGGAGGGGTGGGAGGACAGAGATCAATTACCAGGGCAAAGTAGATTCCCTGGGTCCTCATGCTAATGCCACGCCTGCAAAGCTTCCAACTCACCATTTTGAGAGATAGAATTCGTAGAACTTGACGGGGCAGCGGAGGGGATTCATACGGTTCTCACGCTGCTCTAAGATAGGAGCTTCTTCTTCTCTCTTCCGTTTCCCAGGGCCCGTGTCTGCAGATGAAGCAAATGACCCAGAGTCATTACAAGCACAGCCTCAATGAACCACTTCCAAGAGCACAGTCCAGGGCACAGGGGGAAGGCCTCAGGACACCAAATACAGTCTCACAGAGAAATAAAGGCAGAAGAAGGGTCGGTCAGTCTCCCCACGTCAAGCAAACAGGTCCTGTGACAGCGGGGGGGGGGGGGGGAGTTGTTCTGTGGGACTCCCTGGTTCTCACTGCCAAGGTCTCCCTTTATAATCTCCCCAAAATGATTTCCTGAAGACATCATCTCAGAAGCTTTGCATGCATAGTGACAAAACAGACCCTATGGCAAGGCTGGGCTAGCCTTCCGGGACAGGGAAACAGCAATGGTCCCAGCCCCCAGTACCTCAGCCCAGGCAGAGGCTCAGGTCCAGAGAAGAGACTTTGGGAACCGCACTCAGATGGCACGGGACTCCAGGGCCAGAATGGAAACCAAGGTGCAGTTTGTCACACCCAGCAGCACAGAACCAGGGAAAGCCTCTTATTCACCCTGTCAACTCTCCCCCACAGTTGAACACACCCAGCAGCTTCCTACTTGTCTACCATCCACCCCAAGAAAGTACATTGCCTTGAAAGGAGGAAAGTCACCAGGCGCCTGGGTGGCTCAGTCAGTTAAGCATCCAACTTCAGCTCAGGTCATGATCTCACAGTTCAGGAGCTGGTGCCCCACGTTGGGCTTTCTGCTGTCAGCCCAGAGCTTACTTCGGATCCTCTGTCTCCCTCTTTCCACCCCTTGACTGCTCACTCTCTCTCTGTCTCAAAAATAAATAAACCTCTAAAAAAAAAAGACTGAGCTTTAAAAAAAAAAAAAAAAAAGAGGGGCACCTGGGTGGCTCAGTCAGTTAAGCATCCGACTCTTGGTTTTGGCTCAACTCATGATCTCATGGTTCATGAGTTCGAGCCCCACATTGGCCTCTGAGCTGACAGTGCAGAGCCTGCTTGGGATTCTCTCTCTCCCCCTCTCTCTGCCCCTCTCCCACTCACATTGTCTCTGTCTTTCTCAAAAATAAACAAATAAACTTAAAAAAAGGTCACAAAGAAATATTTCTTTAAAAATAAGTAAATAAAAGAAAGAGAAAGAGAAAAAAAGAAAAAGAAAAAGAAAAAGAAAAAGAAAAAGAAAAAGAAAAAGAAAAAGAAAAAGAAAAAGAAAAAAAGGAGGGGAGCAGGATACAGGCAGCTGAGTGACCTCCTATTTCTGCAAGAGCCACTGCCTAGCAGATTGCAGGACTGGCTATTTTCGCCTTTTTGGCAAACACAGGAATGGAAGGGGTAGGGAAGACAAGGAGAGGGCCAAGCCAGCAGTCATGGAGGGGCCTGAGAGGGGAAAGCAGGGAGGGGGAAAGATAAAGGGGTCGGGGGATAGCCTCGTACCTCGCCCTTTCCTCTGGCGGACGGGGGCATAGTAGCGGATGCTCACCACCTTGGTGGTGCCCCGAGGGGTGGTACACTTGCGGGACTGCCGCACCACGTTGGTGAAGGAGAGCTGCATGTGTTCCTCGGCTGTCTGGAGCCCAAAAAACTTAGTGTTGAAGAACATGAGGGTGTTGAGGAGGACAAAGGGTGAGTAGACCCCGAGCTGCTTACACTCCCACAGGTGCTCTTCCTCCACGCGGGAGAACACCGTATCTGCAATGGTCAAGGGGGAGACGCCAGTCAGGAGTGATCAAACACCCCCACCCAGCCACTTCCGATCCCAGACGCCCCGCTCACGAGCATTTCCCACCCCATCGCTGGCCAGTAAGTGACAACTGCACAGAGAACGCAGACACCCTGCTACAGTAGACAGTGAACTGGGCTTTTTAAATGGTTTCCACTTGCATTTGGAGCTTCTCTTACCACCCTCGAGTTACAGGCAGGGAGATGTAAACCCCAAGGAGTCCCACAGTGCCTTCTCTTCTTTCTTCACTCACCACCAAAACCCAAGCCACCTTTTTCAGACCTAGACCTAGGTCGTGTTCAAGGATGGGGGCTCTGGCCCCTCTAGCTCTCAACCCCGAGGCCCCCCCAGGGATGTAACCCCTGCCCTCAGACACTTTGTGGAGAGTGGCAGACCAAACAGCCCAGGACTCTTGGAACGGTGTACTGAAAGCATGGAGAAGAGGGCAGAGGGGTTGCAAGGTCCCTGTCCCTTACTGTTGGGGAGGAGTGTGGGCTGCCAGGTACTCAGAGACTTGTTGAGTTCTTGAACGAAAGTCAGGTAGTAAAGGTCTGTGAAAATGTTCACCATTCGATTGTTTTCCAGCAAGTACTGAAGAAAGAAAAACATGCACAGAAAGCTAGACTCTAGGTTCTGGAGGAAAGACGTGATGCCAAAGGCCCCGAGCATGGCAACCTCGGTAATGAGGAGGCAATGGGAAAGCGCTGCTTGATTAGGTGACCCAGAGTGCTTTTCTCCAGGGATACCCCCCCCCACTCTGAGATACCGGGGCCCTGCTGGAAGAGGAGGAAGTTTGGGGAGCTGTGTTGTCACTGGTTCTTCACAAGCCCAGCCTCCTTCGTCAGACAACATGCGGCTGACCTCTTGCAGGGGAAACTACACATCACCCCGCCACCCAAAGAGTTCAGCTCTACCCATCTTTCCCTTCCTAGAATGGTTCTGGAGGATTACCAAGGGGACCTGCTCAGGGTAGGAGGCAGGGTGAGGAACAGGGGCCGGGACAGAGTCATTTACGGTGGGATCCTGCCTGCTATGTTGAGAGTGACAGCAAGCGAGGCGGCGTGCCAGGGATACCTGCTGGATGCCGAGACACAGATAGTAGATGCTGTCAGGTTCGTATCGTTCACCGTTGGGTCGAGTGATTTCTCTCACAAACTGGGCCAGACCGTAGTTGAGTTCAGCAGCTGAGCAGGCCAGAATATCCTCTTTGATACGCATAGGTTTGGCTGTAGTGATACACAGTGGAGGTAGATGGGATTAAGAGAACTCCATGTGGAGAATTTCATTTAGCTCCATCATTAATCCCTTCATCCCTTAGTGCATCCAGCTCCAGAACAAACCCACCCATTACAAAAAAAAAAATCCCTCAGCCTTTAAACCTAGACAGCCTCTCCCCTTATTTTGCAACTCCTCCCCATCTTCACAGGACACCCTTCGGTGATCACGGCCTTATCACCCCTAGACATCCTCACATCCTCAGCTGAACTGCAGCTCTGGCCCTCCTCCTCTCCCCACATCGAGGGGGCCCTGTGTTTTAGGTAAATGGGTGGGGGCCCCTCCCCTGAGCACGGGGTACCTTCCTCCCCACCCCCACCCCATACTTACGGCCAAAGCGCAGTTCATCCCCCTTGCTGGTTTCTCCATTGGCATATTTTGACTGCACCCAGCACTTCCAAGCATTGACACCATATGAATAGTTGAGTCCAGTACAGCTAGGCTGGCTGCTCATGGAATCCCGGGAACAGCTCTCCGAAAGCACCAGCCGCTTTTGACCCTGGAGGGGAAGAGAAAGGAAAGGGGTGGCAGAAGCAGGGCCAGGGGCACCACGGAAGCCAGTCAGGATAGTATTGACCACTGGGGAAGCAAGGGCCTGATGTAAGAATGCAGCGAGCTTCCACAGCACAGAGCCCCAGAAATGGCCCTGGTGACCTCGTGAAGAGAGAAAGTGTGGCTATTTCTTGGTACTCACAGTGGCAGACAACGGAGGTTAGGAAAGTCAAACTAAGGCCACCGGCTTGACTACAAGAGCCGCCTCCACCCCCCCAAAAAAAACTCTTTGAGCCTCCTCCTTCTGTGGATTTAGCAGCCCTGGCCCTCACCTTCCTCATGGTGCGGGGAAGGTCTTGTTCAGTAGACACATCCTCGGGCCCTACCAGGCCACAATCAAAGAGGAAGTCTACACTTGGGTTAATGTCCAGAGGGTCTGTTAGAGAGGAAAGGAGGAAGAAATCAATTTTTTTAAGATCTCAACCCTGTGGTCCTCACACCCTACCCCTGCCACTTGGCCACTTGACTGGAGATGAGACTCCTATACAGCCTTACTGTACTCGGTAGGAAGCAGCAAAGCTGTACCAAGAACACGCTCCGAGGCACATAAATGCAAAAACTCACAATGATGGGAATGTTCGTAACGCTACCGAGCTGCATGCTTAAACACGGTTAAGATGATAAATTTTATGTTATGTGTTCTGCCGCGATTAAACAAAAGCTAGACACAACTGCAAAACACTGCGCCTGTCCCGGTATCTCTAGCACTAGTCCCTGTGAGAACCTTCTGTCACAGGGTCACAAGGAGCACTGTTTTGGGGTCATGCTCAGATCACAAGGGACACTTCATGCCTCTCGGCACAAATGCTACTGCACCCAGTGGACACACTTCAAGTCCCACTCACTCTTGGGGAAGTCCGCCTCCAAGTCTTGCCCAGGCTCATCCAAGACATTGGCCATCTTGACGGCCATGGCCAGGACATCATCTCTAGCTGGCCCAAACAGGTCACAGTCTTCCAGAAGCCCCTCTGCACTCTGGTTGCTCACAAGATCTGGGGGACAGGGAAGGTGGCTTGGTCACTGCAGCTCCTGCCTAGCACCCTCACAGGCCTTCAGGGGCTAATCCCAACTACTCCCCAGTCCTTCTAAGGCACCAAGATTACCACACTCCTCCCCCTTAGGCTGACACAGGCCAGTAGCACCCTGTCTCCCTCATCACCACCCCCCATGGCGTACCACAAAGGTCAGATGAGGCCTTGTCTAACTCCTCAGCCTCTGCAATCATTTCTGCCATAGCCAGGATGTCGGCCTCCAAGGGGTTGGAAGGGATCTTCACCTTCAGCTCCTCAATGGTCTCCACAATCTTGTCTGTGCTCTCCAAGGTGGTGGGCAGGAACATGGGCACAGGCACCTGGAGGCAGGAATCCCAACTGAACACCAACAACCACCCCAGCGAATGAGAGGGACAGCTGATGAGACTAAGGGGGGGGAGGCGGGGAACATAGGTCTCAATCCTGAAAGGGTAAAGGAGACCACACCAGGAAGGGCAGGGAAACTTACCGGGATGGGCATGGAGAAAGGCACCGGGACTTTCTGGCAGTACAGATGCATAGGCACTGGCACAAAGATGGGCACTGGGATGGGCAGCACTATCACCTGTGGCTTCCACTCTTCTGTTGACAAGAAAGGGGTCTTCTCAGAGCCTCTGCTAGATGTACCACATCTGGCCCAGAGCCTGACGCTTGCCTGTCCCCCTCTACCCCAAAAGCTCTAACACGTGCTCAGTGTCACAAAACTGCCCTAGAACCAGAGGTTGAGAGACAACTCGAGAATTCTGGGACAACCATGTGCACAATGCTTCAGCCATCTCATAAACCCCCTGTCCAGTTCCCAGGCACGGGGCTGGAGGCCTAGGACTATGGAATGTAGCCTGGGATGTCTAGGTACCCTGGCTCACCTGTTTGACTCCCTTTGGACTTCATCTCCACCTTGCAGGAGACCCCCCGATTCTGCATCAGTGGTTTACACATGGCCGCTTTGTTTTTGCGGGGTGTTGCTGGGGGTGGCGGGGGTGGAGGAGGGGTGGAAGCAGCGGGAGCCGATCGGGTCTTGGCAGGGATCTGCAGAGACCAAGGAATGTTAGAGCTGCCAACCAGCATACCCTCCTCTGAGGCCATCCCCCCCCCTTGGCTTCTGCCCTGACCTTGCCCAGATTCCCATTTTCCTCTGGGGTCTTCACTGTACTGCTGTTCTCCACTTTGGTTTGAGATGGTGCCTGAGGCTTCGACTCGGGAGACTGACCTATAGATCAAAACAAATGAATGCTCTCATCTGAGGAACTTGCTCTCCGCTCTCCTCATCCCCATTCCACAAGAGCTCCATTGAAAGGCACACTAGATGCAAATGGGAGATCTAGAATATCCCCTCCTCACCAACCCCCATCCTTAGATGTAGTCTTCTCTAGGCCCCAGCAACACTGGCCAAGAAGGTTCTTTGCTCCTGGCTGCCAAGAAGACCAAAAGACAGTTCCCCCAATGACGCACAATTGGAGACCTTCCACTCAGATGACCCTCGGAAGTTTGGTACCCCTGAAGCAGTGGAGAGACTGAGGTGACATTCTAGAAACAATAGTCTTCGGTCTCCTCAAAGGTAGAGCTTATGCCGACACTTCCAGCTCTCTGAAAATTAACCACAGCCCCCCACATGCCCCATCCCACCTGGGTCAGTGTCCATCCCCTCAAAACACATCCTTTATACAGTTCGAGTAGACTCGAACTCTAGGGACCTTGAAACAAGGCTCCCCCTAGTACCCGCACAGTCCAGAAGCTGAAAAAGAATATAGTACAAGGAGCTCTGTCTGGCCAAGGATGAGGTGAAAGCAAGAGAGAAGGGAGAGAGGGGCTGGGCCTAGGGTGAAAAGGGTCCAGGCCAGTGCTAACAGAGCGTGCCCCCTGCCCAGCACTCACTGTTCAGGAGGCTCTCAGGCCCGCTCTGGGTATCCAAGTTGGGTTGGTTCTGCTGGCTGTAGAAGCGCAGCAGACACTGTTGGTTGCAGAAATGACGGATCTGCCCACGCCAGTGGATGGTCTCCAGCAGCTTCCCCTGGCGCTTACAGGCGTGGCACCGGGCGGCCTGGGGGGCGTCAACAGGACAGTCAGACCTGCCTCCCTAAAGTGGGCTGGGCCCTTTGCCCTGGGAGAGGCCGTGCTGCTCCCTTCAGAAGTCGGGCCAACCAGAGCCCCCTCCCTGGAGATCGGCCCGCACCCTGAGGCCAGTGTAACAGCCTGTGCCCCTTGGCGCCCCTTCCCTCCTTTCCAGTGTCCTGCCCCCCTTACCTTGCAGTACCACAGCAGGTACTTGCTCTTACAGTCCTCACTGCAGAAGTCCCAGGTGCTGCCATCCAGCTGCTCGGTGACTCCACGCTGGCAGGTCTGGGAGCAGTAGGTACAAGTGATACAGCACAGCCCCAGCTTCTTGGTGAAGTCCTGTTTGTACAGCAGCACACAGCCTGGGAAGAGGGCAAGAGGAGAGAGTCCAGAGACCCAGAGATCACCATGGCCAGGAGGCCCAACCTTTCCAAGGTGGTCCACCTAAAACCTCCACCAGCCTCTCGTACCTTGAAGCCTCTGGATGGACAGAGAGACAGACGGAGGGGGAGGGGATGGGAGGAGGACAACACAGTGACCAGAGGACCCCCGACCGCCCCCCAAGTGCCACATTGCAAGCCCTCCTCCTTACCCCACCACCCTCTCTGGCTGGAAGTTTCAGGCCCTTCTGCGCCTTTCCCCACCTCCTTACCTTCGCTGCAGAAGCTCTTCTCCACCCCACTGAACCGGAGTTTCTCATGCAGGAGTTTCTCCTGCCGGCAATGCTCACACTGGGACACCACACCCCGGAGCCGCTTGAAGTCCTCGCAGCAATCTCGGCAGCAGAACTGGAACACCTGGTCCTGAGATGAGGGGCACAGGGCGGGGAGGACAGAGCTGTGACATCCCGATCTGGCGAGAGCCAAGTGGAGGGAAGGCCCCCTTCAGACAGCTGTCCGGTCTATGTGGCAGGATGTCGGCGGGGGTGGGGATCTTACCTGCCAGTCCAAGACCTCAGGCTTGCCACTGAAGAGGCTGTGGCAGTAGTGACAGCTCAGGTGAATGCCCCCCTCAGGGCTTGTGCGCTGGAGGGAAGGAAGACAAGTAAGGGAGGTGTGTGGGGGCAGTGGGGAGGGGGGGGTCAGGCTCGTTCTTAGTTCTGCCCGGGCCTACCTGCCCCAACTCTCATACCCTCTCTGTGTCACCACACCCTTCTTTCATCCCTGGTCCAGGGTTTGGAGTACCTGGAACTTGGTCCAGCAGCTGGGGCTGCAGAACTGGTAGACTGTGCGATCAACCTTGTTGTAGTAACAGGGGTCAGAGAGGCTGCGGCGGCAGAAGCTGCAGGGTCGGGGAGGGCCTGGGGCACAGAGAGAAAAGGAGAAAGAGAGAGAGAGAAAGAAAGAGAGAGAGAGAGAGATAGAGAAGGAGAGAGAGAGAGAGAGAGCACACAGAAGGTGTAAGGCAGTGCAGAGATGGAACAGGAAATCCATGGGAAGATGTGGTCGGGGCTGAGGTTGGGCAGCAGGGATCACTTTAGAAGGGAGTACGGGAGGTAGAAGGAAGGCCAGCAGGGGTCTCAGAGAAGAGGGCTTTGCACCTACCAGTGAGCCCTGCCTGCTTCACTTTGTAAGAGGTGGTACAGCACAGGGTACAGAACAAGCTGGTCTTGCCATTACGATCCACATGTGATAGCATCTCAAAGTTCTTACACAGGGTCTTGCACCAGACACATGGGTACACACGTGTGTTTTTCTGTGAGGATGGGGAAGGAGAGGCTGAGGCTGGATTTGTCCCTTCGCTTTTATTTGTTAAATTTTTTAAAACATGAGATATTTCAGGCATACAAAAAAAGGGTAGATGATGATATAACAAAGACCTGTGTATCCACCAGCCAGCTTCAAAAATAAAACATAACAGATACAATTGAAACCCCCTTTATTTGTTTTATTCTTCCCAACCCTCGACCCATCAGGCACCTTTATTTGTCACCCAGGAACCGCACCCCCGTCCACAGCCCTCTAATGCACTACTCCCTCGGCCCCACCTTCTTGTACGCCCCCAAGCAGGTTGTGTTGCAGAACCGCTTTTGTTGGCCCTCGTGGAAGAGGAGCTCAGGGCCAGGGCTCCCGGTCTTGGTGTAGATGTAAGCCCCACACTGGTCACAACAGTTGGTTTTCAGTCCCTTGTTGGCCCGGAATTTGGAGAAGCAAGAATCGCTGCAGAGCCGGTGCACCACGCTGCCGTTGCTGACCTCGTGCAGGACCTGCCGTACACACACACACCCTGAGCCAGGGCCTGGGCACCACCACCCACCCTGAAGCAAGGACGGCCCGCCCCACCTCACCCTAGACCTTCACAGCACACAGTGGGCCCAGGGACCCCCCAACCTGCACATCGGGCTGCCGACTTGATGGTGAGGTCCCGGGAGGCAAGGAAGGCCGGCTGCATACATCCTGGAGAAGCTCTATCCTTGAATATGCTCCCTCACGATGGCTGCCCTTCCTCCCCACTCCCCTCTTCCACAGGGCCTGGCCCCTGCAGCCCCAGGATGGCAGGGGCAGGTCAGGGCTAGCCAGGCTCTGCAAATCAGCCCCCATCGAGCTTCCTCACCTCTCCAGTCTTCTGGCATATGCTGCAGCGAGTGGCGTCGGCAGGATCCCCAGACTGTGGGATTGGGCGCTGCTGCTGGGCCTCGTACAGGGAGAGACAGACGGATGTGCAGAACTCATGGAAGGAGCCTCCTGAACCAGTCTGTGCCACAACCGAGTCCTTGGTGTTCCAGATCTCCCTGCAGGTGGAAGCAGGTTGGAATGTTCACTCAGTACCATCCTCTTGTTTCATCAGCTCCCACCCCTCCGCAGGGATCGATGACCACAGGGCCGAGTAATCTCGGACCCTCCTCCCAGTTCCACTCTGCTAGCTTCTTGCCCACAGTCCCCGGATCACTAGTTACTCCCGGCCTGATCCCTGCCCTCCCTGCACCCTGGGGACCTTCACGTACTTCTTGCAGAAGGTACAGGTCTTTTTGCCCGAAGGCTTCTTAGAGAAAGTGGTGAGACAGGATGAAGAGCAGAAGAGCTGAGGCAGCCCCTTGCGCTGGTAGGCGGTCTGCCCCTTCTGCAGTGGCGTCCGGCAGTGAGCACAGGTCATCTTGGTGCCTACTGCAGAGCGCCCGGCCCTTTGTGCCACGCTTGAGCGTAGGGACATGCGAGGGGAGCGCCGGGGCCGGAATGGCACAAAGTCCTCATCATTGGGGTCATCTACCATGGCATCAGAATCCTCATCTGACACTGGAACTGTGGAAGTGGGGGCACGGACCATGAGCAAAAGCTACTGGACCAGCTCTCCTCTGACCAACGGGCAGCTCAGCAGATACTGGCTCCTCGGATGAGCCCCATCCCCCTAGTTATTTCCTCTGCGCCCCCACCCGCATCATGCTGGCATCTTAAGCCACTGGTGGCACTCTCCCTGGGAGGGCCCAGGAGGGCTCTGAGTGAGAAGATTCAGGACAGGGATGGCATGGCTGAAACAGGAAACTCCATTCTCGCTGCTGTTGTTTTCAATTTCCCCCACTGCCCCTGGTTCCCATGCCAACCCACAGCAGAGATAGGCACTTCACACTCTGCAGGGCGCAGCACTATGGGAGCCAGGAGATCTGTGGCCCGCCACATCCCACTCGGTCACACTTCCTCAAGTCCTACTCACTGCTCTCAGTGGAATCCACAACCTCGGGTTTTGGAGGCTCTACTCTTCTAACGCGCTCGCTTCTCTTCTGCACCTTGGAAACATGGGAGGGGAGGAAAGCTGACACCAGGGGCAGGCTAAAGGGCCTGCTGTACTGGTGCAGGGTGTGGGGGGGTACAGAGATGGGAGGGGGAAGGGAGAGTAGGGACCCTCAGCCCAGGACTGAGAGGAGGGGAGAAAAGGAGGCTGGACTTTCTCCTTAAGAAGCAGGAGACACAAGAGCTCCCCCACCCACCCCCCGCCCGCTTCCTCCTAACTCTCCTTGCACAAGCCCTCCCCAGAACAACATCTGGGAGGGAAAATGAAGGGTCTGTCCTTCCCAGAGCTATAGGGGGAACCAGACTCCTTCCAGTCCCCTCCCCCCCTCACCCTCTCAGGCGGCTTCTCACTCGCCTTCCCAGTCAGGCCATCTCCTGCAAAGGAAGCAGAAAACAGCCTAAATCTTGAGCTTGCCCTCACCACCCCCCTCTCTGGCCCAACCTCCGTGCCTCCACTCCTGGGGAAGAACATACTCAAAACTGAAAGGGAAAACTCAAGTGCCTGTGGCTTCTTGGGGCCCCTCTCAGGGTTACCTCAAGCTCTGTTCTAAGGGAGGGGAGGGGGCAGCTATTCTCCATTAAAAAAAAAAATCTTAGCCTTCCCCCCAGCCTCTGTCCCAATCATTGGGAGTTAAGGAAACACAGATAACAGGTCTTTCATCAGAGAACTTATATAGTTCACTGACAACAAATGCAAGCACCCAAAGGTAGCAAAGGGAAAAGGAAGCATTATGTATGGAGAGGTTCCCCTGGACTCAGGTGGTTATATAAGCCCCAAGACCCTGGTCACAACCTGGGAGAGGCACACCACTAGGCAGAAAGAGGGGGGAAATCAGAGACTCTCAAGCCCAGGCTCTTCCTCCCCTATCAGAGACACAATTCCAGGCCCTGCATTTCTACCATTCCCCTGAAATCACTATGCTGTTGGTGGCTCCAGAACCTAGTTATCATTCATCCAACCCAGAAACCCCACTCTCTTCTAGAACAAAACAGCTGGAAAGATCTTAGCACCAAGAAGCCTGGTGTCCTCTCCAAATTGTAAAGAAAGGACCCTGGCACAACAGCCCCCTGGGGGTAAGAAAAAGGGAACCTCTCCCAACAAATCCACTCTTCCCAACCCACCCCCTGAAACCTCCCCCCTATTACCCTCCCATAGCCACTGAGCTGCCTCCCTACCCCTACTTTCCTTAATCTTCATCACAGCCCCTCGTCCTCCCGTCCAAGCTCCCAACTCCTTCTCCATACATATCCCTACTCTTGTCTGTCCACCCTCTTCCCCCTCCCTTACGCTTTCCCCAGACACACAACCACCCCTACTTACCCCTACCCTCTCCCCAGCCTGGATTCTCCAGCTGATTAGGTGACCTACCTGGCAAGGATGGGTGTGCAGGAGGGCTAGGGCCCCCAGGTTTGGTCTGAGAACTGTTGATTCCATCCCCCAGAGTCTCTCCCACTGAAGGGCTGGGGGGACCATTTGGGCTCTGTGGCTGCCCTTGGGGAAGCTCCTCCTCCTGCCCAGGGGAGCCCCTTCTCCCTGTAGCTATGTTGGTGGTCTCCTCCTCTTCAATATGGGGGGGCTGCAGTGTTATTGGCGAATCTGGAGCCAAAGGCTCTAGTAACCCCTGTGGTGAAGAGGGATTTGCCCCAGCCCCTGGCTCAGGTGGTACCACCTCAGGAGTCTGGCCCCCTGGTCCAGGCTCTAGGGTCTGATCTCCTGCATCCCAAGCAAGGGTCCCCTCAGGACCATGGTCCACCTCTGGGGGAGAGGGGGCTTTATAGAGCAGCCCCCCCAGCCCCAGCAGCTCAGTGGCTCCATCCAGGACTCCAGGGTCTTTTTCCAGGCCAGCAGGGGCATCAAGCAGGTCCAGGGCTCCTGAGGATGGAGAAGGGCCAGGGGGCGCCCATCCTCGAGTTGGGGCAGTCTGGGATTCCAGTAGATCTTCTCCAAATTCCATGTCTACTGGAAGGTCTCCAGCCAGGGGCTTCTCTGGCAGGGTCAATGGGTCAAACGGACTGGGAAAGTCACTGGGGTCCATGAGGATGACTGGATATGGGCTGTAGATTAGGGGTAGAAGAAGGGGCAAAAGAGGTGGTCTTCGCCAGAATTCCTTCTTATATAGGTTCTGAGACACACCCCATCACCCACTTGGATTTCTCATGAACAGCCCCCACCACACCGACAAGCATTTCCACTGGCTCTAGTCCCAATGACCACTCCCCCCCATACAGCGCCCCCTGTGGGGAGAGGCGTTCCCCGCCCTGGCCCCGTGCCCACACTAGCCAGGCAGTCGGTCGTTCCACCCTCCCGCCTGCCCCCGCCACCCCACTGCAACTCCCAGTTCCCCTCCCCCTCTACCTTTCACTCCCCCCCCAACTCGGGCTGAACGCCCCCCTTAGAGTCTCCTAGGGCTGTTGCCACCAAGAGCCTTTCCCACCCCCGCGATCTCAGTTCTTATCTCCTCCCCTCTCTCCCAGAGCCCCTCAGCTCCCCAGTCTTTACCCACCCTGTCTGGCCCCACCCCCCCTCCCCGCGTTGCAAGGTCCTCCCCTCAGCCCTTCCCTCGCCCCCACAAACTGCCCTTCCTAACCCCTCCCCCCAGTTACCTTTCAGGGTCGCCCACTTCCTCAGCCCCGTTCCCCCTTCCTATTGCTCCCCCAGTCCTCCTTCTCCTGTTGCCCACCCCCCACCTCAGGCATTTACAGGAAGACATTTTGGAGCTACGATCTCTCCTTAGACCCCCCCCCCCTTCCTGGCTACGGCGAAATCCCGCCTGCAGGTTCGGTTCGGCTTGATCAGGCCCGACCCCTACCTGCGGCAGGGTTAGTGTACCGGCTACAAGCCTAGAACTGCAGACAGCGACGGCCCCGCGCTCCTTCTCCACCTCCCTCCCTAGCAGCCGGGACAGGGGTCGCGGCCCCTTTAAATGGCAGCGCCGCTCACAGAGCCCAGCGCTCTGCACCAGGCGGGCGGGCGGCGCCAGCAACCAACCCCATTGGCTGGCTCGTGGAGGGGGCTCGCGAGACAGCGCCGGCCCCCGGCGCGAGACTCCCAGCCCAGTGGCCGCCTGGAAATTGCGGAGTGGAGCGTAGTCGTTGGAGATGGAGCTTGAGCCCCCGCCCGGGGCCCCGTTAGTTGAGGAGGAAAAGCTAGCCTCTGGAGCTTTGAAGCCCGCCCTCGGGAAAGGCGGCACCCCCTCTCCACGGAACGGCAGAGTACACTAACCCACAAAAAATACATCTACGCACCTGCTTCTCTTACCTGGCTCAAGAGTCTTCTCCCCTTCCCCCCCCACCCCGTCACACCCGTGCCCGCCCTACCTCCTGGAGCCCACTCTACCCGTGATCCCCTCCTCTCATTCAAATGGTTCCCGGTCCCCTCCCCCTCCCCGTGTCTCTCCTCGCTTCCCACTCGTGTTCAACCCCCCAGCGTCCGCCCCCCCCCCGACAGTCCCTACCTACGCCATGCAGCAGGCGCCTGCCAAGATTACCCTCCCCCCAACCCCACCTCTCCGGGGCCCGCCCCCTGGGAGACTGTTGGGGTAATGAGTGACAGCGGAGTAGGGGGGGTAGGCAGGGACCCAGCCCTCACGTGCCCCTCCTTCCCTTGTCTGCAGCCTTGGGCTCCCCTAACCATTCTGAATGTCATAGTTGTGGGGTGTCTTAGGCTTGGTTTCCAGCCACCCAGGGCGGGTTAAATGGCTCTGGCTCAGTGACAACGCCTATGCAGTAACCGTTACTGCCTGATGACCCCAAAACCAGGCCCCGCAAAGACACTCCCCCACTCCCTCAACGGTCTTAGGGTAAGTTCTGGGATCTTCTCCCAGAGTCTTCCAGCAGGAGCTCCCTGCCTTATCTCTACAGTAGTTTTCCTCACCAAGGCCGAGAGCTGTGTTTCCTCCTCTCTCTCTCTCAGCCCCTCTCTTCCTCCCTCCCTCCTTCTGTCCTTGTCAGTCTCTTTCCTCCTCCTCCTTCTCTCTCTTTCTCTCTCTCTCTGCCAGTCTCTTTTTGTCTCAGTCTCAGTCTCTGTCTCCGGTCCCTCTGCCTCTCGTTTGCACGAGCACGCACGCGCGCGCGCGCACACACACGCTTTTCCCTGTCCCTCCCTCCCTCCACTCCCGGATGGTCCTTAGCGTGTGGGTGTGGCTGAGGGTGAAGCTTGAGAAGTGGGGGAGGGGGAGGGGGCACTAGCGTTAGGCCTACTGGTTTAAAAAATATGTATATGTGTGCCAGGATCCTTCCTCAGTCCCCATTATAGTTAGTGCACTTTGCAGTCTCTGCCCCCTACTTTCCTCCTCCAACCCCTAAGGGCTGGAGAGCTTCTAGTGTCTGAGATACTGGAGGAGGCTTAGGCTGGAGGGGAGTCCTGCCACAGATTTAGGAACGTGTAGGCTTGGTGTCCAGTGCCTGCTCTAGCTTGCCTCTTTGCTCTGGGCCTTCCTTCCCACACTAAGCCTCTCCTAGCCTTCTAGTCCCAGAGAGTTTTATCCTCCCTCGTCTCATTTACTTTCCCAGAAACCTTAATCCTTCCTGGCTCCCCACATGGCCTTGAGATTATCTTTACTCTCTCCCACATACAGAGATAAAAGCAAGAGTTTTCCCCTTCAGTTTCCCAAACCCAGTGTCCTTTATACTGTAACCAGTATTCTGTGTACCTACCTCCCACCTTCTGCTTATTTCTATGTCCCTGTACCTCCCTTCTCATTTTCAATTTGTTCCATGTCAGTTGGTCCACCTCATTCTTTTGTGTTGCTGGCCCTTCTCAACCCATACTTGGATCCTTGGCTGGTCTGTTTGTGCAGAACACCCGGTTTCAAATTGAAGGGAGACAGTTTAAGGAAGGATTAATGGTGTCAGAGTGGTGGCATAAAAGCGTGTGGGCTGCGGAGACAGAAACAGACCAGGATTCTAATCTCAACTCTGCTTGCATTTTAGTCAGTTGACTTTGGACAAATCACAAGGTCGTCACCAGGTCTTAATTTTCTCATCTTTAAAACAGAGATAAGAAAGCAATCTAAATGTGCAATAATAGGGGATTAGTTAAATCAGTTTTGTCTATATTCATACAATGGATATACTCATTAACATTTTAAAAAAACAATGACTGGGGCACCTGGGTGGGTGACTTCGGCTCAGGTCAGGATCTCACATGTCATGATCTAGCCCCACACTGGCTCACTGCTGTCATCACAGAACCTGCTTTGGATCCTCTCTGTCTCCCTCTCTTGCCCCTTCCCTGCTCTCTCTCTCTCAAAAATAAATAAACATTTAAAAAAACCAATGACAGCATAGCACAGACCATTTTTAGGATACTGAAACTATTCTGTATGCTATTATGATGGAGACATATTTACATCATAAAAACCCATAGAATGTACAACCCCAAAAGCAAACTCCTATGTGAACTATGGGCTTCGAATAATAATGATTCGTCATCAATTGTAACTAATGTACAATTCTGGTAAGGAATGTTGATAGTCAAGGGAGGCTGTGCCCTGGGGTGAGTATGGGGTGGGCAAGGAGTATATGGGAACTCTCTGTACTTTCAGCCTGCTCCTGCTGTAAATCTAAAACTGCTCTAAAAATAGACTTTAGTCGGGGCACCTGGCTGGCTCAGTTGGTGAGCGTCTGGCTCTTGGTTTCAGCTCAGGTCATGATCTTGCTGTTCATGAGATCAAATCCCACATCTGGCTCTGCACTGATGGTATGGAGCCTGCTTGGGAGTCTCTCTGTCTCTCTCTGCCCCTCCTTTGTTTGTGCTCTCTCTCAAAATAAATAAAATAAACATTTTTTAAAAAGAATCTTTAAAAACATAGACTTTAATCTATTAAAAGAATTAATGACACACAAAAATGCTCCTGTATGTTACATTTTTATTTTATTTTTTTTTAAATCTGTACACCCAGTGTGGGGCTTAAACTTACAACCCTATGATCAAGAGGCCCATGCTCTACCGACTGAACCAGGCAGGCTCCCCCTTCACCATGTTACATTTTTTTAAAAGGAGTTAAAATACGATGCTAACTTTGTAGAGAAATTCTATATACAGTTGACCTTTGAACAACATGGGTTTGAACTGTGTGGGTACACCCCATGTGGATTTTTTTAAATAAGTACAGTACTGTAAATGTATTTTATTTATGATTTTTAATAACATTTTCTTTTCTCTAGCTTATTGTAAGAGTATGCTATACAATACACATAGCATACAAAATATGTGCTAATCAACTGTTATTAGTAAGGCTTCCAGTCAACAGTAGTAGTTAAGTTTTGGGGGAGTCAAAAGTTATACTTGGATTTTCTTTTTGTAATGTTTATTTTTGAGAGAGAGATAGTATGTGTGCATATGCAAGTGGGGTAGGGGCAAAAAGAGAGGGGGACAGAGGCTCTGAAGCAGGCTCTGAGCTGACAGCTGAGACCCTGATGTGGGGCTTGAACTCATGAACTGTGAGATCATGACCTGAGCCAAAGTCAGATGCTTAACTGACTGAGCCACCCAGGAGCCCCTGCTTAGGTTTTCAACTACACAGGGTGGTCACCGCCCCTACCTCCATGTTGTTCAAGGGTCAATTGTACATATATACACAGAAAAACACTGGAAGGAAATACTGGAGATTATACCTCATAGGGATGCACTTAAGTGGGGTGTACAACTGTCTGACTTATAGTAGGTATTTAATAGGTACTGATTAATAGGTTACTATTATAATTTTATTATCTTTTTAATGTTTATTCATTTTTGAGAGGGGCGAGAGGTTAAGAGAGAGGGAGACAGAAGATCCAAAGTGGGCTCTGTGCTGACAGCAGAGAGCCCAATGTGGGGCTTGAACTCACAAACTGTGAGATCATGACTTGAGCTGAAGTCGGGAGCTCAACCAACTGAGGCACCCAGGCGCCCCAGTTACTATTGTCATTTTAAGAGAAATAGGGGCACCTGGGTGGCTCAGTCGGTTAAGCGGTTAAACGTCCACCTTCGGCTTAGGTCATGATCTCACAGCTTGTGAGTTTGAGCCCTGCGTCGTCGGGCTCTGTGCTGACATCTCAGAGCCTGGAGCCTGCTTCAGATTATGTGTCTCCCTCTCTCTCTGCCCCACCCACGCTTGCACTCTGTCTCTCAAAAATGAATAAACCTTAAAAAAAATTAAAAAGAAAGGGAAATATATCTGACCTCATGCATGGTCTGGGACTTTGTATCCTGAAACCTTCATATCGTATAAATATTTTTTTTTGTCTTTAAGCCAAGAATGCCCACAGTAGATAGATCTGAATATGTACCAGCCACAGATAAAAGGCTGTAATATAGAACTGGGTGGGGGTTGGGTAAGAGTGTGGCCTGCAATTCAACACCGTCATTTTCAGCTTTGTTAGTTACCACACAGTTCTCAATTGTGTTACTTGTTAGTCATCATTTACAAAGCACTCCTGAAGTGCTGCAAGCCCTATAAGGCAGGTAAAATCTCTATCCCTGTCCTCGTGAGAGCTCTTTCATTTTAATTATGTATATACGTGTCTATATATAATATATATACACATGTGTATATATGTAATATATATTATATATTATTATATATTCTATATTATATAATTATATATTATATATACTATATATTATATATAATATATATTAATATATTATATGATTATATAATATAATTATATATAATTATATAATATAATTATATAATATATTATAATTATATATATAATTATAATATATATTACATATATATGTAATATATACACATGTGTATATATATGCACATATATATATATACTTATATATGTTTTCTGATTACAAAAATACAAATGTTCACTGCAAAAATTTTGGAAAACATGAAAAACCTGAAGAGGAAAGCACTAATCACTTATATTCTACCTATTATACCCGGAGATAACCACTGCTCTATTTGATGTATATCTTTCTGGTCCTTTTTTTGCATACATATTTTTTACAAAATTGGAATTATCTTGTACAATATGTTCTAGAACATATTTGTAATGGCTGTGTATTATTTCATCATTTGGATGTACCATGCTTTAATTAATTACTCCTGGATGTCAAACTTTATTAAAGAAATTTTTTTAGGGGCACCTGGGTGGCTCATTTGGTTGAGCATCCAACTTTGGCTCAGGTCATGATCTCAGCTCGTGAGTTGGAGCCCCGCGTCGGGCTCTGTGCTGACAGCTCAAAGCCTGGAGCCTGCTTCTGCTTCTGTGTCTCCCTCTGTCTCTGCCCCTAACCCACTCGCATTCTGTCTCTGTCTCTCTCTCAAAAATAAATAAACATTAAAACAATTTAAAAAAAATTTTTAATGTTTATTTTTGAGAGAGAGAGACAGAGACAGAATGCAAGCTGGGGAGGGGCAGTGAGAGAGGGAGACACAGAATCTGCAGCAGGCTCCAGGCTCTGTCAGCACAGAGCCCGATGTGGGGCTTGTACTCACGAACTGTGAGATCATGACCTGAACTGAAGTCAGATGTTCAACCAACTGAGCCACCCAGGCGCCCCTCAAACTTTTACTTTTTCACCACAGGCAAACCTACATATAACCTGGTCAAATAAATGGAAGTGCTATTTGGCGATCATTTGATAGAGTGAAGTTCACCCTTAGAACCAAGTATGGAAACACATGGATTCTTAATGTTTTATACCATTCTGAAGTACCCTGGAATGAAGAAAAGGAAATATGTATTTAGGGAGACATTGGGAAATGCTAGACTGTCAGTTCCTCAATAATAGAGACCAGTTTTTACTCATCTCTATCTCCAGCATCTAGCATAGTCCCTGATACTCAGTAAATGTTTATTGGATGAATTGGTGGATGAGTGAATTAAGGACAGAGAGAGGGAAAAAGCCCCCAATGAACTCAAATTGTAGTACTATTTCTATAATGTAAGGCTTAACAAGGAAAAAGATAAGAGTGAAATAAGAGAGGAGCAAAGGCAGGAAGGCAAAAATAAGGAATCTTCATCTTTAAAAAGAAGGATTAGTATAAACCCACAACTATATGGTCAATTAATCTTCAACAAAGCAGGAAAGAATATCCAATGAGAAAAGGACGAATGGTGTTGAGAAAACTGGTCAGCTACATGCAAAAGAATGAAACTTAGCCACTTTCTTACACCATACACAAAAATAAATTCTAAATGGATTAAAGACCTAAATATGAAACCTGAAACTGTAAAAATCCTAGAAGAGAGCACAGGCAGTAATCTCTGACACAGGCTGAGGCAACTTTTTTCTAGATGTGTCTCCTGAGGCACAGGAAACAAGAGCAAAAATAAACTATTGGAACTACATCAAAACAGAATCCTTCTGCACAGAAGAATAAAAGCCTACAGAATGCGGGAAGATATTTGCAAATGACATATCCGATAAAGGGTTAGTATCCAAAATATATAAAGAACTTACAAAACTCAACACCGCCAAAACATAATCCAATTACAAATGGGCAGAAGACACACACGTTTTTCTAAAGAAGACATGCAGCTGGCCAACAGACACATGAAAAAATGTCTAACATCACTTACTATCAGGGAAATGCAAATCAGAACAATGAGATAACACCTCATACCTGTCAGAATGGCTAAAATCAACAACACAAGAAACAACAGGTGTTGGCGAGGATGTGGAGAAAAAAGAACACTCGTGCACTATTGGTGGGAATGCAAACTGGTGCAGCCACTGTGTAGAAACAGTATAGAGGTTCCTCAAGAAGTTAAAAAATAGAACTATCCTAGCATGGGACTCAATCTTGAGATTGTAAATTCATGCCTTATGATGGGCATAGAGCTTACTTTAAGAAAAAAAAAAAAAGAACTACCCTATGATCCAGTAATTGCATTACTGGGTATTTACTCAAAGAATACAAAAACGCTAATTCAAGGGATACATGCACCCTATTTTTATAGCAGCATTATTTACAATAGCCAAGATATGGAAGCATCCCAGTGTCCATTGATTGATGAAAGGATAAAGACAAATGTGTTATATATACATATATATATGAATATTAGCCATAAAAAAGAATGAAATCTTGCCATTTGCAATGACATGGATGGAGCCAGAAAGTATAATGCTAAGCAAAATAAGTCAGAGAAAGACAAATACCATGTGATTTCACTCATATGTGGAATTTAAGAAACAAAACGAATGAGCAAAGGGAAAAAGAGACAAACCAAGAAACAGATTTTTTTTAGAATTTATACATGAGATTTAAAAATTTTTTTAATATTTATTTAATTTTTTATTTATATTTGGGAGAGAGAGAGACAGACAGAGACAGAGCATGAGCAGCAGATGGGGAGAGAGAGAGAGAGAGACAAAGAGAGACACACAGAATCTGAAGCAGGCTCCAGGCTCCAATCTGTCAGCACAGAGTCCTATCAGGGGCTTGAATTCACGAACTGTGAGGTCATGACCTGAGCCAAAGTTAGACGCTTAACCAACTGAGCCAGCCAGGTGCCCCTAATGTTTATTTATTTCTGAGAGAAAGAGAGACAGAGTGTGAGTAGGGGAGAGGCAGAGAAAGAGGGAGAATTGGAAGCAGGCTCCAGGCTCTGAGCTGTCAGCACAGAGCCTGACACGGGGCTCGAACTCACAGACTGCAAGATCATGACCTAAGCCAAAGTCAGACGCTTAACCTACTGAGCCACCCAGGTGCCCCCAAACAGATTTCTAATTATAGAAAGCAAATTGATTGTTACCAGAGGGGAGGGGAAGGGGTTGGGTTAAATAGGTGATGGGGCATTTGTCATGATGAGCACTGGGTGATGTATGGAATTGTTGAATCTCTATATTGTATACCTGAAACTAATATAACACTATATGTTAACTAACTGGAATTAAAATTAGAAAACAGAAGGATTAGTGAAATGCAGTGAAAAATTCCTCCTTAGTAGCAAGTCCATTTATGGCAATCTGACCTAGTATGCTTCTGACTATACTCCCCTCTTTAACATTCCCTCTGTCCTGTCCAAACATCTCTCCCAACTTTGGAGGCAACATATCCCAATTTACTCCCATAAGATCAACTGACTTTATAAGACACACTCTAGGATATATGTGGGTCCCAAGGTCTCTAGACTTTCTGCTATGGCACTATCCCTTGGGAAGTCAACTTACATTAATATTACTTCTCTGAGTTCCATTTACACTTTGTTTTTAAATGAGAGCTTTATTGAGATAGAATTCATTTACTGTACAATTTGCCCATTTAAATTGTATAATTCAATGGATTTTAGTATATTCACGGATGTGTGCAACGATTACCTCAGTTTTACATTGTCATCATTTATT
Source organism: Felis catus (assembly GCF_018350175.1). NCBI lineage: Eukaryota > Metazoa > Chordata > Mammalia > Carnivora > Felidae > Felis > Felis catus. The sequence continues at coordinate 58,174,685 of NC_058386.1, forward strand.
TTTTTATTATTTTAATTCCAGTAATCAACACACCATATTATATTAATTTCAGGTGTACAATGTGGTGATTCAACAATTTCACATATTATTCGGTGCTCATCAAGATACGTGTACTCTTAAATTTTTTTTTAATGTTTATTTTATTTTTGAGACAGAGACACAGCACGAGCAGGGAAGGGGTAGAGAGAGAGGGAGACACAGAATGTGAAGCAGGCTCCAGGCTCTGAGCTGTCAGCACAGAGCCCGACGCGGGGCTCAAACTCACAAACTGTGAGATCATGACCTGAGCCGAAGTCGGACGCTTAACCGACTGAGCCACCCAGGCGCCCCAAGATACGTGTACTCTTAATCCCCTTCACCTATTTCACCCATGCACCTCCCCTCTGGGAACCATCAGTTTGTTCTCCATGGTTAAGAGTCCGTTTTTTGTCTCTTTTTTCCCCCTTTGTTCATTTGTTTTGTTTCTTAAATTCCACATATGAGTGAAATCATATGGTATTTATCTTTCTCTGACTGGCTTGTTTTATTTATCATTATATTCTCTAGATCCATCCATGTTGTTGCAAATGGTAAGATTTCATTTTTTATGGACAAATGATATTCCATTGTATGTTTATATATGTATACATATATACATATATATATGTATCTCACATTTTTTTTATCCATTCATCTATCGACGGACATTTAGGTTGTTTCTGTAATTTGGCTATTGTAAATAATGCTGTTTAAATATAGGGGTGCATGTCTCCTTTTGAATTAGTGTTTTTGTTTTCTTTGGGTAAATACCCAGTAGTGTGATTACCAGATCACAGGGTAGTTCTAGTTTTAATTTTTTTAAGGAAACTCCATACTGTTTTCCACAGTGGCTGTACCAGTTTGCATCTCCACCCATTGTTATCATTAAAAAAAATAGAAAACCTGTATGCTTTAGCTATATTCTCCCATCCCTCTATCCCCCATAGCCTTATGCAAGCACCATTCTACTTTCTGTCTCCATAGATTCACCTATTCTGGACATCTCATATAAATGGAATCATATATGTGGTCTTTTGTGACTGGCTTTTTTCAATTGACATAATGTTTTTAAGGTCCATCCATGTTGTACCATGTGTCAGAATTTATTCCTTGTATGCCTGAATATTATTCCATTGTATGGATATACCATATTTCGATTATCCATTTATCAGTTGATGTACCTTTGGGCTATTATGAATAATACTGCTATAAACATTCATATATACAAGTTTTTATGTGAACACACATTTTCATTTCTCTTGGGTATATAACTAGGAGAATTTCTGGATCATGTGGTACATTTATGTTTAATTGAGAAACTGCTACACTATCTTCCAAAGTAGCTGCACTATTTTATATATCCATCAGGAGATTTCTAGTTTCTCACATTCTTGCTAACACTTGTTATCTGCTAATCAAAGTCCATTTATTTAGATGTTCTTGAATTTCTTCCAGCAATGTTTTGTAGTTTTCAGAGTGTAAGTTTTATGCTTTTGTTAAATTTGTTCCTAAGCACTTTATTCCTTTTCATGTTTTTGTAAATGGATTTGTTTAATTTCATTTTCAAATTCTTCACTGTAAGTGTATAGAAATACAATTTACATTTGCATATTGATCTTGTATCCTGCAACCCTGAACTCATTTATTAGTTCTAATAGTTTTTTTCTTCCAAAGTCTCCACATTTTTATTTACATTCTAGTTAGTTAACATATCGTGTGACATTGGTTTCAGTAGATTTTAGTGATTCATCACTTACATATAACACCCAGTGCTCATATAAAAGTGCCCTCCTTAATACCCATCACCCATTTAGCCCTCCCCCCACGTCCCTCCACCAACTCTCACTTTGTTCTCTTTTTTTAAATTAATTTTTTATTTATTTTAATTTTTTTGTTTTTATCTGTTTGTTCTCTATTGTTAATCCTCTTATGGTTTGTTTCCCCCTCTCTCTTATTTTCCCCTTCCCAATTTTTGTTTCCTAAATTCCACATGAGTGAAATCATATGGTATTTGTCTTTCAGTGACTTATTTTGCTTAGCATAATACACTCTAGTTCCATCCACGCCGTTGCAAATGGCAAGATGTCACTGTTTATGGCTGAGTAATATTCCATTGTGTATATATTAATATATATGAATGAACACTTGGGCTCTTTCCTAGTTTTAATAATTTTTTTAGCAGATTCCTTAGGGTTTTCTATATACAAGATCATGTCATCTGCAAACAGAGATAGTTTTACTTCTTCCTTTTTATTTTGGACACCTATTATTTTTTTCTTGCCAATTTCCCTGGCTACAACTTCTAGTACAACGTTGAATGCAGGTGATGATCACTTATAGTTCTTAAAACAGTATTGGAGACCAAGCTATTCGCTTTTTTTTCACTTTCTCTTTTAAAATTTTTTAAGTTTTTTAATTCATTCTGAGAGAGAGACAGAGAGAGAGAGTGAGTTCACAAGCAGGGGTGGGGCAAAGAGGAGAGACAGAATGCCAAACAGGCTCCAGACCATCACAGCACAGAGCCGGATGTGGGGCTCAAACTCACAAACCATGAGATTGTGACTTAAGCCAAGATCAAGAGTCAGACACTTAACCGACTGCACCACCCAGGCCCCCCTTTTTCCACTTTCTCTTGATTAATGTTTTCTGTTTATTTAGTTACTTGGTAACTTACTGAGGACAGAAATCATACTTAGTACTGATACATCCCATATTATTATGTTCAATACCTTGAAAGTATTCAATAAATATTATGATTGATAATAATAATTATAAAATATTGACCTCTCAGAGGTCAAACTCTTTTCCTCTGTTGCTTGGCTGGCTCCTCTCACCTTGAACTTGACTTGGCCAAAGTGCACCAATGGACTCCTTGCCCCACCCTCCCAATGGTGCTCTGCCTCCACTGTTTCCTATCTTAGTTAGTGGCATAATCAGATGACCAGGCACCACAAACAGAAACCTGGGAATCATTCTAATCTTCCACTCCTTACCCCTGCATTTAATTGGCTATTAAGTCCCCTTTGATCCTGCCTTCTATATATTTGGATTCGGTTTCCTCTTCTCTATGCCTACAACCACTTAGTTCAGGCTTTCATTTTTCACCTGAAATTATTATTGTATTCCAACTGGTGACCTGATCTCCTTTGTTATCTCCTCCAATCTTTTCTACACACTGTTGCAAGGGTGATTGTGGGAAGCTTGATAATGGCCCCCAAAAGATATACATGTCCTAATTCCTGGAATTTGTGAATATTACCTCACATGGCAAAAAAGTAGGACTTTGCAGATGTGACTAAGTTAAGGCTCTTAAGATGGGGAAATTATCCAGATGGGCCCTGAATTTAATGACAAGTGTTCTTAGAGAAGCAGAGAGAGATTTGACACACAAAGGAAAAGGCAATGTGACCATGGAGGCAGAAATTGCAGTGATGCAGCCACAAGCCAAGGAATGCCAGCAGCCACCAAGAACTGGAACTGGAAGAGACAAGACAGTCTCCCCTAGAGCTTCCTGAGAGATACTGAAGAATCATGGCCCTGCCTACATCTTAATTTCTTCCCAGTGATAGTGATTTCAGACTTCTGGCTTCCAGAACTGTGAGAGAATAAACTTCTGTTTTTTAAAGCCACCTAATCTGTGGTAATTTTTTACAACAGCTTCAGGACAGTAATACAGTGATCTTTCTGAAGTTCAAACCTATCAGATATAGAAAAAATTTATTCTGTCTCTCAGTCTCTTTCACTCTCAAATAACTAACTAACTAACTAACTAAATAAATAAATAAGGGGCACCTGGGTGGCTCAGTCAGTTAAGCGTCTGACTCTTGGTTTTGGATCAGGTCATGATCTCATAGTTCATGGATTCGAGCCTGACATGGGGCTCCTCGCTGTTGGCGTGGAGCCTGCCTTGGATTTTCTCTCATTCCCTCTCTCTCTGCCCCTCCCCTGCTCACTCTCTCTCAAAATATATAAATAAGCATTAAAAAATTAAAAAATAAATGAACAAATAAATACACACACACACACACACACACACACACACACAGGCACGCATGCCCACGTCTGTGGTAATCTGGAAGAAAATATACCAAAATGTTAACAACAATTTCTCCATAATGGGATTATGATTTTTGTACTTCTCTTTTCAAGTTTTGCCCTCAAAAAGCATATATTACTTTTATTATCAGAAAAAAACAATATAAATTATTAAAAAAAAAAAAACTCTTCAAGGAGCGCCTGGGTGGCTCAGTCGGTTGAGCGTCCAACTTCAGTGCAGGTCATGATCTCGCAGTTCGTGACTTCGAGCCCCACATTGGGCTTACTGCTGTCAGCCTGTTATGGCAAAGCCTGCTTCGTATACTCTCTCCTCTCCGCTCTCTGCCCCTCCCCCACTCATTCTATCTCTCAAAAAATAAAAACAAAACTTTTCAATGTTTCCCCATCACCTACAAAGTACAAACTTCTAAGCACAGCACGGGCCCTTAATTTGGCCTATGCCTATCTCTCTTGCCTAATTTCCTATGACTTAGCTTCCCTACTTTTCTTCAACTATGCCAAATTACCTAAAACATAGGTCATTCTGCCTCTGATCCGTTGCAAATCGGTCTGACTTCAACCTCTTGGTTAAGACCCAATTCAAAAGTGTTCTTTCCTGTGAAACCATTCCTGATCCACTCATGCAGAGCCCTGCTACCTTTGAGTTACCACTAATATGAGCTACCTCTAATATGCTGTTATTATTTGCCTAGAGTATTGCAATTATTTGTTTACATCAACATTTCTGTTTATGTTGTGATTGTCTTGAGATACACAAATGTACAATTTTTCTTTTACTTTGCTACCAAATATTTTCCGATATAAACAGCTGTTGTGATTTTTAACAAAGCATACATTCATTGAAGTGTTACTGAATTCATAGCTTTTTTTATAATTTGTATTTTTCACTCAAGAGACACTAAAAACCATCATTTGGGTGTCTGTAAAATATTTGATATTAAAAATTCCTCATAGATCTTTATACACTTATATGCAAAGAAAGCTAAATTATTTTTTAAAGTGAGAAAGTCATGACTCAGAAAAGTATGTATAGTTTAGCTTAATCCTATGTATATAAAAAAGTATGAACATTTGTTGACCAAGTCAGTACAAATATAGAAAATAGAAACATAGGGGCGCCTGGGGTAGCTCAGTGGGTTGAGTGTCCGACTCTTGATTTCGGTTTCGGCTTAGGTCATGATACCAAGGGCATGGTATTGAGTTCCTTGTTGGGCTCCGCCTGCTTAAGATTCTCTCTCTCTCTCTCTCTCTCTCTCTCTCTCTCCCTCCCTCTGCCCCTCTCCCTTGCCTGCATGTGCACATACTCTCTCTCTCAAAAGAAAGCATTTAAATTTTAGCTAATTAAAATTAAATACAATTAACAATTCAGTACCTGGGTGCCTGGATGACTCAGTTGGTTAAGCATCTGACTTCCGTTCCGGTCATGATCTCACGGTTCAAGGGTTCAAGCCCCACATTGGGCTCCTTGCAGGCAGTGCAGAGCCTGCTTGGGATTCTCTCCCTCCCTCTCTCTCTATGCCCCTCCCCTACTCATGCTTTTTTTTCTCTCTTCCTCTCAAAACAAATAAAAATAAACTTAAAAAATAAAATCTTAAGGGGTGCCTGGGTGTCTCAGTCAGTTAAATGTCCCACTTCAGCTCAGGTAATGATCTCACGGTTTGTGAGTTAAGTGCTCCACGTGTTGCGTTCTGTGCTGACAGCACAGAGCCTGTAGCCTTCTGCAGATTCTCTCTCTCTCTGCCCTCCCCCGCTCACACTCTCTCTCTCTCAAAAATAAATAAACATTAAAAAAATAATAAGAGAATCTTTCTTTAAAAAAATAAAATATTTTAAAAGACACAATTCAGTTCCTCAGCCACACAAATCATATCTCAAGCCCTCAGTGGCCACATTATGTATAGCCAGTAGTTACTGCATTGAACAGAGCAAATAACCTTTCTATACTTGCATTAGTTCCCATTGGACAGTGCAGATCTAGATCACTGACCCCACATAAGGTGACGCCAGTTTGGGCACCCTGAAACCCTGAGTGTGAAATAGTTAACTAGTGAGAACTACAAACACCAATCAGTTGAGCCTTATGCTCTTGATTAACTTGAATCCTGAAAAATGAAAAGTGCCTACCTGATTGGCATCTTAGAGAAAAGAGAATCAGGCTATACCTGTACATGGATACAATGTATCCATGGCAATGAAGACACCTGTTGAATCTCTGTAAATTGCAAGGACAATAGTGGTGTTTGGATTGCTGGGTTGCCTGGTTACCATGGAAATAGGTGCTGGTTACAATTATGTGCAATCACAGAGACTAAAGTATCAACCCGCCCCCCCCCCCCGTCCTCTCCCCCATCCCTTTCAAGAACCATAACCATAATCATAACCATAACCATAGTGATGACTGTTTCAGTTGGGCTTCACGAGTAGACCTGGCAGCAGAAGCAACTAGAAACCTGATTAAGGATGGAGTGTCAGAGTGCAAGCCCTAATGAGGAAGTGTGAAAAAAGAAACATGGCGGGGCATTTTTTTCAGAAGGAAAAGGCTAGATCTACCATGCTGAATACAATGACATTGTTACTCCCGCTTTTTGCACAGGCGCAGTGCAAGATTTCTCAGAGCACGCCTACGCGCATGTTTTCTCCCCTTCTCTTTCCACTTTCCTCTCTCTCCCTTTTTTCCGCTTTCCTTTGCCGCTCCCATCACTGGGTCTTTCAGTCTTTCCGTCAGCCCGCTTATGTCTCTCCTTCCGACCCTCCATCCCCCTCCCTACCTATCCCCCTCCCCCTTCCTTTTCCGTCTGGAGCAGGCGGCAGTTTGCGCATGCGAATTAAGTGGACAGCCCCGCTCTTTGTCCCCATCTGTCGTTCACACGAACTCAAACCTTTCGCATTCAGTAGCCAATACGGTTGAAGAAATGGCGGAAAACCGATTCCGCCTTTGGAGATAAACCTTGATTGGCAACTCAGGTAACCAATGAAGAACACCATTTTGTACCCCTTGGGAGGCACCGAGCTCCGTCGTCTCGTTTCCGGCGGTCGCGCGCTCTTTTCTCGGGACGGTAGAGGCCGTGTAGCGTCGCCGTTACTCTGAGGAGAGAACAGTCGGTAGAGGGTGAGTTTTGGGACGACTTAGTTCTTCTTTGGGTGGGGAGTAGGATTTCCTGCGACAAGAGGCTAGGGCGAGGCTAGGTTTGGAGGGAGGTTGGCCGTTCGTTCCAAGGCCCCTTGAGGCCTTGTCCCCGCCGCCACACGGCGTCCTCAGCCCACCCGCAGGGGCCCATCGCTCTAAGCTCGCTTTGCTTTCTTGTTTGACTGGCTCCCGTTGCCTTTCCCGCTCCGTTTCTTTATGCGACTCGTCTTCGAATCCGAGTTCTGTCAGTAAGTTCCCCGGCCTTTTACCCGCCCTGGGCCTGAGGGTGTGGGGTCTATTATCCGAGAGCCCTGAAGTCGCTGCTGGAGGAGGAGGCGCTTTGCCGGCGCTCCTCCTCTCAGCCTCGCGAGGCCATTAATTCAGAATGAGAAGTGCCGTCCCCCCCACCCCCAGCGATGTTTCTTTGTCAAAACTCTAAGCTGGGAAGTTCATCTCCTAGTCCAGACACCGCGGTTTTCCTAATCAGGTTCTTTTTTTTTCTTTTTTTTTTTTCTTTTTAAGTCTTGTTGCCTAGCTACTCGACCCGTTTACAGCATCACTTTTTAAAAATGAAAATTAATTTCATGGATTTCCTATTGGGTATTTTCCCCTTGGGGGAACTTGTTGTCCCCTGAAACCTTTCTTTGTGTTCTTAACAGAGAGATTGAGATTAGGGAGGATTTGGGAGGCACTTTATCTTCAGCCAAAGTTGAGGTAGGTGTAGGGGGTAGGATTGCCAGCTAAAATACAGGACGCCCCGTTAAATTTGGATTTCACATAGGAAACAAATTCTTTTTAGCATGCGTTGCTTGGGCTTTATACTAAAAGATCATTTTTTTATCTGAAATTCAAATTTAACTGTATATTGTGTATCTTTATATTGTAAATCTGGCTAGATTTATACTGTGTGTTTGTGCAACTTCCTTGTTAATAAATGAAAGGTCCTAAGAAACACTTAGAAAAGTACCTTACCATGTCAGTGCATTGTACAGCTTTCAGGCAAGTTCATATCCATGCAGCCATCTAGGTCAGTAGATGTTTACCAGTTTTCCCCCACAGGTTCCACTTACAAAGTTGATCCTTTTCCTGAAAATGGATTTCAGATATGTATGGTGTAGTGTTTGGTCTTATACCTAAACCACATTTGTGCAACTGTACTGTGTCCAATAGCCCCAGTCTTTCTAAATCAGCAGTACATATTTTCTCTCAAAAGTCCTTATCTGAGTTAGTCATTGGGACAGGTAAGTAGACAAATCCTTGATGCTGATCTTTGTGCTTAGTTCTCAGAGGCCCAGTGGTTAGGGGGCAGTGAATTTATTGCTCACAAGAAATTTCTGCAGTTAATTCCAAATTCTGTTGGTGGTCATCATCAGAAATAAGTGACAGGGCCAGTACTTAACTGAGTACTTGGTACTTTCCGGGCACTGTTTTAAGTGATTTATACGATATTATTTAGTCTTCACCATTGAATGCCTTCTTGGGAAAGAATAAACTGGAGGGAAAATTATAAAGATTAGCATTGTGGAGACATTTATTCAAAAACACTAAGGTAAGCACTTTGGTTGTAAAAAATGATTTTTCCTAGAATCCAAAAGAGAGGAGGAAGCATGTAAATTAATGACATTTGTCTAACTAGAGCACCAATCAAATGTAGGAATAGGGATAGTGGTTCCCAGCAGGAACAAATGCTTGCTGTGGTCAGGATCTCATTTTAGTCCTTAAAGGAACTAGCCCTGTGAAGTTGCTGTTGTTACCCTCTTCTTATAGGTGAGTAAACTGAGGCTCAGAAGTTAGGTGACATGGCTAGTCAGTTTGTTGGACCCTAAACTTTGAAATCAAGCTTTGATTAGTAAGCTTGCATCATTGTGCTGAGTATGAGCTTTAGAGTTAAATAGATGTGAGTTCCACTCCTTGCTCCACATTTGAGTGACCTTAGATGGGCATCAGTTTTCTTATCCGGGAGAGTAATAGTTTTGAGCATTAAGTGAGATAATGCAGACTTAGCACAGTGCCTGGCATATAGTGGTTGGTAAATATCTGGTATTATCATCTCAACTACCAGGCTCCACTTTCTAAAACCAAAAATAATCTCCCTTGAAGTTTAATCTTAAGTGGTTTAGAACGTGCTAGCATTTTATCCTCAAGGAAGCAGATCATTTCTTAGAAGTTGTAAAATGGTTTTTCTGAAATGGAGTGGTGAGGTTTGGTTAGGATGTAAATACAAATACAGAGTTTTTAATATTTGTTTTGAATAGATCTCTATGAGAATTTTTATTGATGTGTAATATAAATCCATAGTGTAAATTGTGTAATATTATATATATAATGTAATGTGTAATTTAATCCACAATATAGTGGATTTCTGAATGGGATGCAAGATACTGAGGTTGGGGCCACTGACTCCCAAACTAAAGACTGGAAGGGAAAAAAAAAACAGTTTCCTTGCATTCTAGCCAGGGGTAAGAAGGTAAGAGGACCTAGTTGGAGAAACGGCTGTGAAGATAACTCAAGTTTCTGCGATAGGCCAATTTGGAGTCAGGGAAGAGGGAGGTGTTTAATAGCTGGGACTCAAATAGAGATCTGATTCTAATGCCCACCTAACCCAAACCCCAACTGTTGCTGGAGTAGACTTTATAAATTTTTATGTTATAATATCCTATTTTTACAAACATGATTTCCCTTTTTTAGAGGAAACAGTGCTGCACTATGCGGTAAGAGTCACAAAAATAGGTTCAATTCTAATTTTAAGAATTTATTATAAGGAAATAATTTAGAAAAGCAATAAGCAAGAAGATACTGCAGCATTATAATAGGAAAAAGCTGAAAACAATCTAAATGTCTCATAGTTTAGTAAATTAGTGTATATCCACATGGACTTTGTATAGCTGTTAAAAATTATACTGACACTAAAAGTGAAGAAAAACTGAATATACAATGGTAAATTATAACTGCATTATATTGAAATGATACTGTATGTTTTGGAAGGTAAATAAGTAAAAATCAAAATTGTAGGAGGAATATTTACTCATGGATGTGTTCCAAGATTTAGCTATGAACATGGTTTATATGTAATGTTGAAAAACTAGGAACAACCCAAGTGTCCAACACAATAGGTGCTTGGTTGATGGCTAAATACTATGTCCATTAAAAATTAATGTATAAGATTTGGGGGTGCCTGGGTGGCTCAGTTGGTTAAGTGTCCCACTTTGGCTCAGGTCATCATCTTACACACAGTTGGTGTGTTCAAGCTCCACGTCGGGCTCTGTGCCGACAGCATGGAGCCTGGAACCTGCTTTGGATTCTGTGTCTCCCTCTCCCTCTGCCCCTCCCCCACTTGCACTCTGTCTCTGTCTCAAAAATAAACATTAAAAAAAATTTTTTAATTTAGAAGATTTAGCGATATAAATAAAAGTTGTTTATCGTGTAATAAAGTAGAAAAGGCAGGTTGCAAAATAGTCTATAATATACAAATATGTATATGTACAATGACTGGAAGGGTAAATGTTGAGTATTTTCTAGTGGTGGATCTTTGGATTTTTTTTTTTATTTCTAAGTTTTCTATATTAAAGTTATGTTTTGTAATAGATGCCTTATTAATGAGAAACATAAGATTGATGAAATGATATAAATAAGATTCAAGTCTTGGCTTAAATGTCAACTTTCCAGTTAGACTTCTCTCACAGATGTATTTAAAATTTCAGTCTAGGGGTACCTGGGTGGCTCAGTTAACCGGGTTAAGTGTCCAACTCTAGATTTTGGCTCAGGTCATGATCTCACGGTTGGTGAGTTGGGCTCCACGCTGGCAGTGGGGAGCCTGCTTGGGTTCTCTCTCTCTCTGCCCTTTTCCAGTTCACTTTCTCTTTCAAAGTAAATAAACTTTCAAAAAAGTAAATAAAATTGCAGCCTTACTTCCTTTTTAAAATGTTTACTTTGAGAGAGAGTTCACACTCATGCAGGCAAGCAGGGGAGGGGAGAGAGTGGGAGAGAGAATCCCAAGCAGGCTCCACCCTGTTGGGCAGAGCCCAACTAGGGGCTCAATCTCAGGATTTGTGAGTTCATGACCTGAGCCAAGATCAGGAGTCAGAAGAAATCAAGAGTCAGACACTTAACTGACCGAGCCACCCAGGCACCCTGCAGTCTTATCCCTTTCACTTCCTATCCACTCCCCCCTCTCATTTTTCTTTATTTTCCAGTAGTACTTATTTTTTCTTAAGTACTATATAATTATGTGTATTTTGTCTTACTAGAAGGTAAGCACAACTGAAGTCAAGAATCTTTGCTTTATTCATTGATGCGTCCCAAGCACCTATAATAGTGCCTAGCAAATAAATAGTAAACATTCAGTGAATATTTGTTGGGTGAGTTAGTGAAATATATTTCAATTTGTGTGTGTGTATACATATATATATGTATATATGAAAACTGGTCAATAACGTATAAACAGGACAGTTTTCATTTTGCTTGCCTTCTGTTCTTGTCTACATTCATGTATTTATTTATTTATTTATTTTTAATTTAGAGAGTGGGAGCAGGGGAGAGGGGCAGGGGAAGGAGGGAGAGAGAAAGAATGAGAGTCCTATGCAGGCTCCACACAAAGCATGGAGCCCAACATGAGACTCGATCCCACAACCTGGGATCATGACCTGAGCTGAAATCAAGAGCTACCCAGGTTTCTCATTCATATCTTTGAAAAAAAAATACCCTTTTCCTCTTTATTAAACCTTTCCCTTTTAAAACATCAAACATTTTTCTTGTTTACATAGTCTTCATTATTTTTAATGCTGTATAACATTCCATTGAATAGATGTACCATAATTTATTAAAAACCATACCTCTAATTTTTTTTTAATTTTGGGTATTTTAAGTCATTTTGTTACTGTAAAGGTCATTGAAGTGACTATTTCATGGATGTGGTTTTTAAATTTTAAAATTACATTCTTAGGATAAATTTCTAGGAGTAGAACTTCTTAAGTTACAGAATATTAACATCTTGATAGCTCTTTTTTTTTAATGTTTATTCATTTTTGAAAGAGAGAGAGAGAGAGCAGGGGAGGGGCAGAGAGAAAGGGAGACAGTTTCCAAAGATGGCTCTGTGCTGACGACAGAAGGCCCAATGGGGGGCTTGAACTCACAAACTGAGAGATCATGACCTGAGCTGAAGTTGGACGCTTAACCGACTGAGCCACCCAGACACCCCAACATCTTGATAGCTCTTATTATTGTCTTATAAAACAATTTGTGGATATAGAATTTGATAATTGTTGTTTCTAGTTTTGGCGGGATATGATGAAATATATCAGGAAAGTTTTTATATACATAAAGTATTGTCATGTATCCATCATCCAAAATCAATAGTTATCAAGACATTGTCACATTTTCTTTGAGAAATAGTTTTCTTTATTTTAAAGGATTCATATCATGGAAACAACAAGTATTCATGACAAGGTCCTTCTCCACATCTTTCCTTCAGCTAAACTCTGACTAGAAGGTCTTGTGTTTAGGGGGAAGGATTGAGGATTGGCTTTTTCCTTTAATTACTGGAGAACTGTCCTTGAATGAGGAAGATGGTTCTCAGCTTGTTAACTAGATCAATTAGAAAATTTCCATTTTAAAACCAACTTGTGAATTCAGTCTGGATTGTACCAGGAATTTTCATTTTGTTTTCTTTTTTATCTTACATTGATTTTTTAGATGAGATTTAAAATTACAATTGTATATTCATCTTTTTGTATTGCTTTCATTGCTTTAGTAGTCCTTTATCTTTCTATTGTGATTAATAACAGTAATTACTGAGTGCTTACCAAATTCCAGTACTGAACTAGTGTTTTCACATATTTATGAATGCTCCTAGCCATCTTGAGAGGTAGGTATTTTTATTATCCCCTTTATAACAGCTTAAGGAATTTGTGAAGAAGTAATTTACTAAGTAGTACATAGCTGTTAAGTATTAGGACCATGCTTCAAATCTAAGTCTAACTCCACAGTTCATACTTTTTCTGCTGTTGATTCCACAATATCTACTATAGGCTAGGACTGTGCAGTGTGCTGGAGAACAAGATTTACTACTAGTTCTTGTCCTTGTGGTAACTAGAATCTATTTCATTGTGTTTTAATATTATGTTAGGGCCATTTTTTAGGGGATGGCTTCTTTGAGGAAAGTAGCTTCCAATTAATGTATAGAATTAGTGAACTGGAAGTTTCCTCCAGTTACTCTCGTGAACCTGTTCTCATTCAGTACTTGTCTAGTTTCTGTGTGCAACATAACTGCTAATGTCTGGTTGTTCTTAGATTTTTGAATGGTACTCCTTTGCTATACTTGTTCAACATACCCGGTTGTTTGAATCTGGCAAAAGCCAGGACGTCAGAGATGATTTGTGACATTATGTCATCAGGAAGGTGACTGATAAGCCCTGATAATGTTTGACGGTCCACATTTTCCTTTTAGGGTGCAAAAATGCAGAGCAATAAAACCTTTAACTTGGAGAAGCAAAACCATACTCCAAGGAAGCATCATCAGCATCACCACCAGCAGCACCACCAACAGCAACAGCAACAGCCACCACCGCCACCAATACCTGCAAATGGGCAACAAGCCAGCAGCCAAAGTGAGTTCACACTTGTAAGTGGGTAGTTTTAGATTAGTGTCTTGAGATTATAAGAATAAGCCTTTGTGGCACACCTTTGTTCTTCTTTTCCCTACTTATCTCCTAATACTTCTTAGGATAGAAAAAGGGTGATTCTCTGAAACAAGAAGCAGACGTGTTGGATAGCAGATGAGTACAAGTTGCTGTGCTGTGTTGGCAGTCTACTGCCAAACAGATGTGTCTGTATTTTACCTCAGAGCTTGGTTCTTAGAGGTGATCATCAGATGACTGGTAGAAAATACAGAGCAAGCCTTTAATGGAAAAGAAGGCTGGTACTGAGTGTTATACTTTTAGCCTGGGGTCTGTACAGCCTGTTTTTAATCAGAGTAAACATTCTTTAAAGGCACGTTCCCACTCATTTAGCCAACTTTGAGCACCTATTGTGTGCCTCTAACACTAAAACCAACCTACCCGTCTTTTATTTCCAGAAATCCCTACAAAGAATACTGTTTCCTAACTCATTTCCTTTCATTCCATTAACCTAAGCATGAAAGAATGGGAGCTGTTAAGGTTATGAAGATTGGTTAAAAAAAAACGGTTATGAAGATTGGTGAGAGATTGGGAAAATGGAGCAATTATGTTTTAAATTTAAAAAGCTGATCCCTACTGACATAAGTCTCCTTGACTTGCTTAATTTTCCCTTTGACCAATAGATCCTATATTGTCTTTCTGTCTCTGACTTAATCTGGGTGGCTCCTGGCCCATAGTAGTGCCATTGAGTCCTCTCAGATGTCTGCATACTGCTTTCACATTTTAAGGTACAATTTACTGATGAGTGGTTAGTGGATACATTGCATTGGGAAATGGTGTTTGACTTCTCTACAGCAGTTAGGTTTAGTAATCTGGGAGCAGTTGTAGCTCTGAGAAAGTGACTGTAGATCTCTTTGTCCAATCCTTTGAGTGACTGTATGTCTTCTCTCAGATGAAGGCTTGACTATTGACCTGAAGAATTTTAGGAAACCAGGAGAGAAGACCTTCACCCAACGTAGCCGGCTTTTTGTGGGCAATCTTCCTCCTGACATCACTGAGGAGGAGATGAGGAAACTATTTGAGAAATACGGGAAGGCAGGCGAAGTCTTCATTCATAAGGATAAGGGCTTTGGCTTTATCCGCTTGGTGAGCAACCATGGGTTTTTAGAATGTGTGCTCTAAAAGGTGGGGAAACTGGGGAATGATGGGCTTGGAAAATTAGACAGTGGAAACAATTCTCAGATGGTCTGTTTGTTAAATGTTTATAGTTGGAGTTGGTAGCACAGGACAGAAAATGCAGATTTTGTTTTTATTTTTCCTCATAGGTTTTTGCTTTGTTTCAAGGACAACATAGGTTTATTTGCCTTGGACGCTAAAACTAAAGTATGCCTGTTGGAACTTTTTAATTGGTAAATTTCAAACATATAGAAGTAGACAGAGTAGTATATGAACCTATACATACTTAATGCCCAGCTTCAATAATTATCAACTCATAGTTTATTTTATCTTAGTAATGATTAGGGTTTATATAATTTCTTTGAAAAGTTCTTACATAGGACTTTTTAAAATCACGAGGGGACAATTTTATTTGTATCTTATTTTTAAAAAATTTTTAAGTTGTGCTAAAAAGTTATCGTAACCATTTTTAACTGTAGATCTTTTTTCATAAAATCTGATTTAATTAGGAAACATGTTTAAGTGTATAGGGGGAATCTTTTCTAGACATTATCTACATAAACAAGGAACATGATATGCTAGCAAGGTTATTAGAAGTGGCGGTTAGAACTAATTTCCATTCCAGATCTACCACTAACAAGAGTATATGGGCAAGTCATTTTCTCCGGGACTCAAGGTTCCTCTTTAGTAATATAAGAGGGGGTTCCTATTAGGGTTTGTGGTTCTAAAAAGGTCTTGTAGAGGTCATACATGATTCTCATTAAACTTGTATGTAGCTAGCTGAAATTAAAATATTCTGGCTACTATTTTAAGGGTAGGTTTTAGGCTCATCATTGTCCCACTGATCTATTACCACTTGGGAGAATAACCTATGATACTGATGACCATGTAAGTAGTATTTACTTCTAGAATTCCCAATTGATTTATTGCAAGGCTATCAGAACAGTTAGGTTTATCTATTTATTATCCAAAGATTTATCTGAAACCTAGCTCTATTCTTTCAGTACTATCAAGGTTCCTTTATATGTGTGTTGTCAAGGTTTTAGGGGGGGAGGCATTTTGTTTTGAGCTATGCTACTTTAGACTCTTGATGGCTGTGATGTGGTCTTTGTCAAAACTGAGT
This sequence comes from Felis catus, assembly GCF_018350175.1. Taxonomy (NCBI): domain Eukaryota; kingdom Metazoa; phylum Chordata; class Mammalia; order Carnivora; family Felidae; genus Felis; species Felis catus. The sequence continues at coordinate 58,190,799 of NC_058386.1, forward strand.
TATTCTGATGTCTGTCTGCTTCCTAGGAAACACGAACCCTAGCAGAGATTGCCAAAGTAGAGCTGGACAACATGCCACTTCGTGGAAAGCAGCTGCGTGTGCGCTTTGCCTGCCATAGTGCATCGCTTACGGTCCGAAACCTTCCTCAGTATGTTTCTAACGAACTGCTGGAGGAAGCTTTTTCTGTGTTTGGCCAAGTGGAAAGGGCTGTAGTCATCGTGGATGATAGAGGAAGGCCCTCAGGAAAAGGCATTGTTGAATTCTCAGGGAAGCCAGCTGCTCGGAAAGCTCTGGACAGGTGCAGTGAAGGCTCCTTCCTGTTAACCACGTAAGTAGGGGTTGCTTTTAGAAATAGAATTTAGATTGCTACTTCTTTCAGTGGTATGGAGAGCTGGCCCCTAGGAACCATGTTCTTATGTTCACTTAAAGACTTTGGATACTACTTCAGCTCTCTAGTAGGGTTTTCAGTGTAAAATTAATGAAAATAGTATGAGGATTAAGAAACCGTTCAGGGGAGCCTGGGTGGCTCAGTCAGTTAAGTGCCCAACTCTTGATTTTGGCTCAGGTTATGATCTCCTGGTTCATGAGATCAAGTCCCATGTCCACGCAGAGCCTGCTTGGGATTCTTTCTCCCGTTCTCTGCCCCTTCCCCCTACACATTCTCTTTGTCTCTCAAAATAAATAAATATTAAAAAAAACCTTTTAGTCTTTTAGTAGGTTGTCATTTAGTCAGCGTTAAATCTCCCTTTACCTTGAAGTCTTAGAACTCCGAAAAGTTGGGGCACCTGGGTGGCTCAGTCGGTTAAGCATTCAACTTTGGCTCAGGTCATGATCTCCCTGCTTGTGGGTTTGAGCCCCGTGTCAGGCTTTGTGCTGACAGCTCAGACCCTGGAGCCGGCTTCAGATTCTGTCTCTGTCTTTCTGCACTTGCCCTGCTTGCTCTCTGTCTCTGTCTCTCTCTCAAAAATAAAATTTAAAAAGTAATAAAAAGAATTCTGAAAAGTTGTTTTGTGCATGCAAAACACATGTGCATGTATTTATTCTAAGTGATTGTCTGGTATTCTCTAGATACTGGATATTTAGGCTGTACTTAAGTATCCTATTTACTTTGAACATCTTTGAGGCTATATTCAGAGATCTAAAGCTTGACTCCATCCTTTCAACCCCAGTTTCCACATAATGCCATCAAAAGACCTTGGTTACTTGGGGCTTGGTGTAAAAACCCCTTCAGAAATATGTTTAATTGTTCAGTCCTGACCCCTGACTGGTTTGCTGTGCCAGTGACCGGTATAGAGAGGAAGCCTGGTATAGGGTATAATTTGATTAATGCTGAGCTGCTTGCTTCCAGATTTCCTCGGCCTGTGACTGTGGAGCCCATGGACCAGTTGGATGATGAAGAGGGACTTCCAGAGAAGCTGGTTATAAAGAACCAGCAATTTCATAAGTATGTGGTCCCATCACTTCCGTGTTAGGTGTTTGTCTATTCTTAAGGAAGCTTGTAAAGGGATGTATAAAAGAGGCAGGTCTTTGCTATATGTATTCACTGGCAATGGCCCTCAGGAGGAATGCAGTGCTTAGTTGGGGGAATCTTTGACAGAGTTTTAATAGCCCAGGCACTTTGTCTATAGGGAGCGAGAACAGCCACCCAGATTTGCACAGCCTGGCTCCTTTGAGTATGAGTATGCCATGCGCTGGAAGGCACTCATTGAGATGGAGAAGCAGCAGCAGGACCAAGTGGACCGCAACATCAAGGAAGCTCGTGAGAAGCTGGAGATGGAGATGGAGGCTGCTCGCCATGAGCACCAAGTCATGTTAATGAGACAGGGTGAGTATAGGCCTGTAAGTCTTAAACCTAGAACAAGAACAAAATGGCTTTTTTCAGAAGGGTCTTTGTATCATTCAGTAGAAAAAGGCCTAAACCTCTGCTTTTATTTTCTGAAATATTTTGTTGATCTTGGTAGTCAAATGAGCTTGGAGATGGGGCAGAGAATACTGGATTCTATGGAGAAAGAAATCATACGTTTGACTTCATTTTTGGAATCTGGATAGCTCAGATGACCACTCAGGGATTATATATCCCCTTTGCTTTCTGGATCTTTATTTATGGAAAATTATTGGGTCTGTATGAAGAGAATGAAGAATACTCTAAATTAGTCTATTGTTTTTCTAGATTTGATGAGGCGTCAAGAAGAACTCCGGAGGATGGAAGAGCTGCACAACCAAGAGGTGCAAAAACGAAAGCAACTGGAGCTCAGGTAACTAACTCTCAAACCCTTTTTTTCTGATCCCTCTAAAAGGTAATGTCTCATTACTGTTTCCTACCACCGTGCTACCTCATGCATTTGTAAATGTGTTGGCAAATATTTCCTGGCTGCTTCTCAAGTTCTCCCTTTGGATGGGAAATGTTTTGACTGCCCATGGTTCTAAGAATTATCCAGAGCTGCACTAAAGGTAAAGCAGCTGAGTGCCGATCTCATGAGGCTCCTTTGTGAAAGAACTTGCTTTAGGGCTGGACACATTTACAGTGAATTTTTTGGAAAGCTATGATAGTTTTCAGTAGGCTCTTAATTTCCTTGGCTGAGTCCCTGTTGAAAGATAATCTGCTCAAGTTCTGGAATGTCTCTGCCTAAATATCTTGGTGACTCTCTGTAGGCAGGAGGAAGAGCGCAGGCGCCGTGAAGAAGAGATGCGGCGGCAGCAGGAAGAAATGATGCGGCGACAGCAGGAAGGATTCAAGGGAACATTCCCTGATGCGGTATATCTCCCGTGTGCCCATGATGTGCCAGGGCAGTCCTGATATGACAGACCCACCAAATGTCCACTTGGACTTTAAAACATTACAGGTTATGAGCAGTTTTTGTATTTTATGAAACTCCTCTTTTAGAAGAATTCATAGGAAGGAAAGATAAGGTTTGAAGAGGAGTTCTTGTCTCATAGGCAATTTAGGATGAAGAGCTGGGGCCAGTATATACTGTTTAGACTCAGTGACTGCCCGATGAGAGCTGTCCAGTCCTATAGCAGCCTTGACTAGCTCTCTGGTGTCCTTGGAGTTGTTGCACATACTGGGGTCCTAGAAGAAATCAACTGTCTTTCCCCTTGGCTTTTACCTCTCCTTTTGTTCCTAATAGGGGACTCTGACTTGAGTCCTTGTAGGTCTAACCTTGAACCCACTGCACAACTAGCAAGGAGATATTGGTTTTCCTCAGCTTGGTCTCCGTGTACTTGGAACGTGTTGATCACTCTATCTGCTTCCCTTAGTGTGTGTCCTCAGTATATTGTGAATGGTAGAATGCAGTGCTGTCTTGGACTGTCTTGAGTATTTCTTATTTTTCAGAGAGAACAGGAGATACGGATGGGCCAGATGGCCATGGGAGGTAAGGACTTACGAGATTAATGGTTCTGATTTCCTTTTTTGTTTCATTTCTGGTAAACTATGTAGCTTCTCGGACATTGTCCAGATTTAAGGGGCTGACATTTCTGGGAGCATCGTTTTTGGGTGGGGTAACGTGTCCTTAGCTCAGAGGTCTTGTTGAATTGTTTCCTCTCGCACAGAGATTGACAATCTCTGTCTCCTGTACTGATCACACTGCTCTGCTTTAGGTGCTATGGGCATAAACAACAGAGGCGCCATGCCCCCTGCTCCAGTGCCAGCTGGTACCCCAGCTCCTCCAGGACCTGCCACTATGATGCCAGATGGAACCTTGGGATTGGTAATAAACTGTGGAGCCTTACAGTAATTCTAAATGATGATAGGAGAAAGGACTTTGCTTTCAAAGTCCCTGTCTGCCACAGTTTTGCTATAGTTTTTAAGACCACTGTTTTCCATTAAATGAATCTCAAGGTCTTGATTTGAACAAACCCATTCTCAAACTATACTTTGTCTAGGAGTTAAGTAAATGCCTTCTGTTTAGTTGCTACCTTGGGTTAATGGGTTTTTTTTTTTTTGGAGGGAAGGCAATGAAACTTAGGTATTATCACATAAAATAGATGTAAATCCACAAGGCTTTATGGCTCATACAATCCTGAATTAATAGTCATAGCATCAGAATTTTTTTTTTTTTTTTTTTTTTTTTTTTAAATTTTTTTTTTTTTTTTTTCAACGTTTATTTTTGGGACAGAGAGAGACAGAGCATGAACGGGGGAGGGGCAGAGAGAGAGGGAGACACAGAATCGGAAACAGGCTCCAGGCTCTGAGCCATCAGCCCAGAGCCCGACGCGGGGCTCGAACTCACGGACCGCGAGATCGTGACCTGGCTGAAGTCGGACGCTTAACCGACTGCGCCACCCAGGCGCCCCGCATCAGAATTTTTTAAAACTGGATGGCTTAATGTTGCCGAAGAATGATGGCATGTCCTTGTTCATATACTTAGTTCAGGAGAAAAGACTTAACTAGAAATTATTCAACCTGGGAATTCAGGATGTAATATTATTTAATCAATAGGAATAGGGATAAAAAGATAAGGGTAGGATAGTTGGGTGGGTCTGTAATTCAGACAGCCTTCTTTTCAGGGATATCCACTTGAGTTCTTTATTTTTTAATGTTTATTTTGAAAGAGTGCATGAGTAGGGGAAGGGCAGAGAGAGAGAGAGCATCCCAAGCAGGCTCCGCATGGCGCAGATCTAGACATGGGGCTCCATCCCACAAACCGGGAGATTATGACCTGAGGTGAAACCAAGAGTTGGAAACTTAACCGGCTCAGCCACCTAGGTGCCCCAAGGATGTCCACTGGGATTTTAAACAGGCTTAGTCACCCCTAGCACATCAAGAGCTTTGAGTAGTTGGGGTGCCTGGGTGGCTCATTTGGTTGAGCATCAACTTCGGCTCAGGTCACAATCTCACGGTTCATGAGTTCAAGCCCCACATCAGGCTTGCTGCTGTCAGTGCAGAGCCTGCTTTGGATCCTCTCCCCCTCTCTCTCTGTACCTCCCCCACTTGTGCTCTCTCTCTCTCTCAAAAATAAACATTTAAAAAAAGAGCTTTGAATAGTTGAGTGGAAATGGCCTTCAGGGGAGGTATTACAGATGAGTGGGAAGCTTGGGGCATAGGTTCTATTGTAACATTGCTCTCTTTTTCTCTTAAAAGACCCCACCAACAACTGAACGCTTTGGCCAGGCTGCTACCATGGAAGGAATTGGGGCCATTGGTGGAACCCCTCCTGCGTTCAACCGTGCAGCTCCTGGAGCTGAATTTGCTCCAAACAAACGTCGCCGATACTAATAAAAATTTCAGTGTCTAGTTTCCCAAAAACCCTTAAAAGAAAGACCCTTTTTGGACTAGCCAGAATTCTGCCCTGGAAAAAGTGTTAGGGATTCCTCCCAATAGTTAGGTCTTCCTTGCCTGTACTACTCTAAGGGAGTATGCTGGAGGCTGAGGGCAAGGGAGGGGCGATAAAATTTAACAAATCAGTTCTGTGTGGTATATCGTCTAACTAATTGATTCTGTGTGGTGCATTCCTGAAGTCTCCTGTGATTGTTGAGGGCCTGGGGGGGGGGGACCATGACAAAATGGATCCAGTTAGACCCCCTGTTAGTCTTGATCATTCCATTCTTTGTCCATCCTGTTCTATTTGCTTTCTCATTCTTAAACCCTCCAACCTCAGAGACACTGCCACATACACCACAAAAACAAACATCCCCCAATGACCTTAGCCCCATTGCTCCACTTGGCAGGTGGGAATTCAGGCAAATGTCCACAGAGGTCACAGACCACATACATACGGTTCTGTTATATCCCATATATTACCCCTTCGTGTCCTAAGGAAGACATTTTCTCTTAGAGATTTTCATTTTAGTGTATCTTTAAGAAAAATCTTGTGTTAAGTTGCCTCCATCTTTTTTCTTGGGTAAGGGTAACCCAGGAATGGCCCTTTTGTGTCTATGATGTTGCTGTTCACAGCTTTTCTTGATAGGCTAGTACAATCTTGGGAACAGAGTTGCTGTATGCTGAAGGTCGGACAGTAGCTCTTAGCCTTGCCTATCTTAGGTAGTTACGCTGTGCATTTTTTTATTGGTGTACCATGTTTGATTTGTCCCTGATATCTTTGGAGTTTTTCTGAGAAATGGAGCAGTAATGCAGCATCAACTTATTAAAATACATTTTAAGCCTTTTAATTTTCTGTGCTATTTTTGAAAGGGAATGGAGGGAGGGGCGTTCTGACTCAAGAGCTGAGCAAAGGCTAAGCCTTTATCACCTTTTGCTCAAAAGTATGAATCCATTTAGGCAAACTTGGGGAGGTTGGATGGATACTATGGCTTAAGTGGTTGACAAAGATTGGTGCTATTGGCGGTACATAGACGCAATGAGGATGACAAGAAAGCTACTGCTTTGAAAGAGGAAGAAAGTGAGCTGGAGGAACTGGGGTACCTTCATTGAGCTGAGAGGGGTCTAAAAATTGGGATTCATTTCTGAGCAGCTGCTGGCATGTCAGAGGCTTGGAATCGGCCTGGTAAATCTAAAACTGTCTCAGCAGTGGTTAGCTGACCTCACCCAAGTTCCAAGCCTTACTCTGCTTGATCCTTTTTTCTTGAGCCTCAGAGCTAAAATGCTCCTGAGCTCCTTCTGATTGGTTGAGAAGACCAATTGAAGTTCCCTTGCCCATGTTAGGAGGTGTACGCCTCCTGAACTAAAGATAGAAACAGCTGGCCCTTCCAGGCAGCTAAAAGCCTCCAGACTAAGAGGTGTTTCCCACTCGTCAGCCAGACTCCTTGAAATACCCTTTGAGTAATTCTACCAACGTCCTCCATGTCTCTGTTCTGCCATAACAAAGGCTGTGGGCAGCACTTTGACCCCAATGCAAACCTTCCTGGTGAGTAATCCTGACTGTGCCAGGGGTTTCTGTGAGTGCTGGGGGAGTGGTCAGCTGTGGGCAGCCCATTAAGAGAGTAGAGAAATTTGAGTGTATCTACCCTAGTTTAATTGGTGTGGGTGATCTTCAATCTTTACTTATTTCTTTTTATTCTAAAGAAAACCCATGAGCATATAAATCTGGGGGAGAGATAAGAAGTGATAGTTGGTATAGTTGCCCTTCTTTGATCCTTCTGCTGGTATCCACAGATTCCTGTTGCCATCACCCTGGGGTCCCAATCTTCCATGATGCACTTAAGGTGAGGAGTAGCAAGGGGGGACAGTAAGAACATTTCCCAAAGGAAATCTACCCGGGAATCTGAGCTGCGCTGGGTCTTTCGTTATCAGGGTTGGTCCTGCTGCCGGAAGCGAACTGCAGATTTCTCTGAGTTCTTAAACATCAAGGTAAATTATTTACTTCCTTGGATTCTGCCCCTAATAGAAGGATTCTATACCTAATCCTTCTCTCCTTATCTATACTAGGGCTGTACTGTGGGACCACACTGTGCTGAGAAGCTCCCTGAGGCCCCTCAACCTGAGGGGCCTGCCACAAGCAGTTCACTTCAGGAGCAAAAACCTCTGAATACGATTCCAAAGTCAGCAGAGACTTTGCGTCGGGAGAGGCCCAAGTAAAGAGGAGGAGGTCCCTGGGTTTTTCCTACATTTCTGGAGCTTCCTAGAAGTGATTAACGGGTCACTGGGGTTTGGGGACTAGGGGTGTGAGGAGGGCCAAGTGTCAGGGCTTTGTGTATATTTTAGATCTTAAGGGAAAATTTGTGTCCGGAGTACTGTCCTTTGCTTTAAGTTTGGTATGGGGTGATGGGATAGGTAGTTAGAGTCAACAGGGTAGCTAGCCCCTCACAAATACATACTTAGTTATAATACAAGGGGGATTGTTGAGAATGACTTGATTTATTTTTATTTTTGGAAAAAAAAAGCTTTTTTTAATTAAAATTTATTTTTTTTTAAACATTTATTTATTTTTGAGGCAGAGAGAGACAGAGCATGAACGGGGGAGGGTCAGAGAGAGGGAGACACAGAATCTGAAACAGGCTCCAGGCTCTGAGCTGTCAGCACAGAGCCCGACGCAGGGCTCGAACTCACCAACTGTGAGATCATGACCTGAGCCGAAGTCAGATGCTTAACCGACTGAGCCACCCAAGCGCCCCAAATTTATTTATTTTGAGAGAGAGAGGAGAGAGAATCCCAAGCAGGCTCCATGCTGTCAGCACAGAACCCAGCATGGGGCTCGAATTCACGAACCATGAGATTATGACCTGAGCCAAAATCAAGAGTTGGACACTTAACCAATGGAGCCACCAGGGTGCCCCTTGGAAAAAAGCTTTGAAATGAGTTTTACATCAAGAAAAAGATGTAGTGTTGGCAGCTATGAGGCTTCAGAGAATAGTTTTCTGGAAGAAGTATGAGCAACAGAAGAAAGTCATGTTAGGTCCACAATTAGGAAAGGATGAGGATATGATACAGTTCTGCAGAGAAATGTTAAATTTTTAAAGCAACTGAGTAGATGGGCAAGAAAAGCCCTAGGGATTTCCCCAAGGTTCAGGGACTTGGGATGTACACAAAAAAAAAACTGGCGATGGAGTTGCTACCCAACTTTTCCAATCCTGCCCCACTTTCACCAGACTTTGACACCATTACCACTGGTGGGAGTGTTGGACCTGTTGATCATAGTTAATGGGTCAGAAGTAAATCACTCCATCTATAACCCCTAGGTCAGAGTTACCTCCAAAGCTTCTTCCGCTAAATATATCCCAAGCCCTGGAAATGGCATTGGAACAGAAGGAATTAGACCAAGAACCTGGAGCAGGTAAGTGGGTCATTAGTAGGACAGGCTGTGCAGACTGGGATATAGTGAAAGTGGCAATTAGGTGGAGGGAATGGATAGGTTCTGACTCTGTTTCCCTTGCCCAGGTCTTGACAGTAGTCTGATCCGGAGTGGTTCCAGCTGCCAGAATCCAGGATGTGATGCTGTGAGTGAGAGCTTATAGGGGGCACAAGCATGTGGCCGAGAAATCCTGTACCTGGGATGACTGGGTATAGATATGAGGCTGTGTGGGGTATACTTTAGAATGACCTAATTATTTTCTTGTTTCTCCTTTATCCATCTTAGGTTTACCAAAGCCCTGAGAGTGATGCTACTCCATGTACCTACCACCCAGGAGCACCTCGATTCCATGAGGGGTGAGAGAGGGGACTGGGGGGCCTATGAGACAGGTTTCTCCCAATGTTGATCATAAGGTGGGAGTTAGGGCTCATGGCAGAGGGGAGGAGATTCAGTTGAATTATCTTCCCACCTCAGGATGAAGTCCTGGAGCTGCTGTGGCATCCAGACCCTGGATTTTGGGGCATTCCTGGCACAGCCAGGATGCAGAGTTGGTAGGCATGACTGGGGGAAGCAGGTAAGCCCCAACTTTCCCGAACTTTTGATTAGAACCAAATTCCGGAAATAACTTTCCCTCCTATACCAGATAAAATTCTTCTCCTTATCCTCAACAGCCCAGAGGCTTTGCAATATGAAGTAGTATTAATCTTTTTGGATTCCGTGTCTCTTCTCTAGACACACTTGAGACCTCCCCTTGGGTTAAGACTTCATTCTTACCACCCACATTTCACATCTTCTCTTTAGCTGCCAGCATCTTGCCGTCATGATTGGCACCAGACAGATTCCTTAGTAGTGGTGACTGTGTATGGCCAGATTCCACTTCCTGCGTTCAATTGGGTGAAGGCCAGTCAAACTGAGGTGAGGAATGTCTGATGCTGGATGGGAGGCTGGTGGATTGGGTGCTATTACAATTTTACAGGCAGAGTTGCTGTGTGCAGTGAACATGTGGGCTCCGTAGTTCCCTGAGAGGAAGGTAGAGCTGGTAGATCAGGGCTGTCTGGCTGACCTGTTGATGTAGGGATCACACCTCTGGCGTGGTTCTCTGTTGTAGTAACTTGTTCTGACCTTCTGAGACTGTTACTACCCCTGTAATTCTTCTCTCTCAGCTTCATGTCCACATTGTCTTTGATGGTAACCGTGTGTTCCAAGCACAGATGAAGCTCTGGGGGGTAAGTGAAGATAAGGGGCACAGGAGGGGGAGGAAGATGGGGTAAAAAGAAGGACCAGATTGGAATGAATAGAGGGTGTCTTGAGGGAAGGAATTATAGTGGGAAAGTGGAGGTTTTCTCTTCATTTGCTTTGATATTCTCTCACTCTCCCCCTCTCCCTCCCTTTTTTCTCTCCCCTCCTCCTTCTCCCGTTTCTTTCCTCTTTCTCTCTTTCTTACTGTATTGTTTTATTCCTCCCCGTCTTGTTTTCTACACCTTACATTTGTTTATTTTTCTTCATCATTCATCACCACCCCACCCTGACCACAAACCCTCATTTTCTCTTTCTTCTGTGTTCCTCTATCTTTTCCTCCTCCTCAGGTCATAAACGTGGAGCAGAGCTCTGTCTCCTTGATGCCATCTCGGGTTGAAATCTCCTTGGTCAAGGCTGACCCAGGATCCTGGGCCCAGCTGGAGCACCCTGATGCACTAGCTGAGAAGGCTAAGGCAGGGACTGGGTTAGAGATGGATGAGGAAGAATCTGAGGATTCAGATGATGATCTGAGCTGGACAGAGGAGGAGGAGGAGGAGGAAGCGATGGGGGAATAGTGACACCAGTCAACTATCTAGATAGGACCTCAGTGATTCCCTTAGAATGTCAGAGACCAGGATATGGTTGGCCATGTCCTGTTGTTATTGAGCAGCAGCAGGCTGAAGGAGGGGAGAACAAAAGTGTCCAAACCGTGCTGTTTTTTCCCTTAAATAAATCTCGTATTCTGCAGTTTCACATAGTGTCGTTCTCTCACCTCACTACCTGAGATTTTATTCATCCCCCCCAACTTCTGTGTGTGTTTAACACACGTGTGTGAAAACAAGCACATGCACAGTCAACCTGTTCTTTATAATCACCGGGTTATCAACTGAGTACTTACTGTATGCCCAGTTGTGTGTTAGGTGGTTTAGAGCTATCTGAGAAACAGAAAGCTTGTTTACTCCTCTCAGGAAAATTATAGTCTGGCCGACAGGCTAATCTATATGAAATATTAAAAAACATCAAGTAGTTTAGCTGAGTGTTAACTTGTACGGTACAATTATTAAGAGCTGGAGGAGTTGAGAGTGGAGCGATTAATGTGGACTGCATTAGAAAGGGAGAGCTCTGTGGAAGAACATTTTTTAACAGCTTTATTGGGAAACAATTCACATTTCATACAGTTCACCCATTAATGTGTAAAATGCAGTGTTTTTTTTAGTATGCTCAGAATTGTGCAACCACAACCAATTTTCATCACTCCAAAAAGAAATCCTGTACGTGTTAGCAGTCACTACCAGTTCTCCCCCACCCCCAAACTCATGGCTGTGGGCAACCACTAATCTACTTTCTGCCTCTATGGATTTACTTGTTCTGGATGTTTTATATGAATGGAATCCTACAATACGTGGTCTTTTGCAAAAGGCTTCTTTTGCTTAGCGTAATGTTTTCACAGTTCATCCATGTTATAAAATGTATCAGAACTCCATTCCTTTTCATGGCTGAATAATATTCCACTGTATGGATATATCACATTATGTTTGTTTCATCAATTGAGGTAAAGTTTGGTTTGTTCCCATTATTATGAATAATGCTTCTATGAACATTCATGTACAAGTTTTTATGTGGACTTACGTCTTCACTTCTCTTGGATATATAACTGGGAGTATAATTTATGTGTCAAATGGTAACTTTAACCTTTTGAGAAACTGCCAGACTGTTTTCCAAAGAGGTTGTACCATTTACATTCCCATCAGCAGTGTAAAACCATTTCAGTTTCTCCACATCTTCAGTAACACTTGCTATTTGTACTTTTTATTATGGCCATCCCTAGTGGGTGTGAAGTGGAATTTCATTGTGGTTTTAACTGCATTTCCTTGATAGCTAATGATGTTGAGCATCTTTTCATATGCTTATTGGCCATTTGTGTTCTTATTTGGAAAAATGTCTATTCAAATCCTCTGCCCATTTGTTAACTGGGTTGTCTTTTTATTGAGTTGTGAGAATTTTTTAAATATATTCCAGAGACAAGTCTCGTCAGGTAGATGATTTGGAAATATTTTCTCCTATTCTGTTTCGCCTTTCTACTTCCTTGATGGTGTCCTTTGATACACAAAAATTTTTAATTTTTATGAAGTCTAATTTATCTTTCCTTTAGTTGCTTATGTTTTTGATGTCCTAGGCAAAAAAACCACTGTTTAATCCAAGGTTGTGAAGATTTGTTCCTGTTTTCTACTGAGAGTTTTATACTTTCAGCTCTTATATTTAGGTCTTTGATCCATTTTGAGTTGTTTTTTGTATGTTGCATGAGGTAGGGGTCCAAGTTTGTTTTTGCATATGGATATCTAGCTGTCCCAGCAACATTTGTTGAGAAGGCTATTCTGTCCCCATTGGCTTGTCTTGGTACCCTAGTTTAAAATCAACCGACCATGAATGTAACGGGTAAGAAATAAATTTTTAATGGAAACTTGTAGGAATGAGAATTGGATGGATATGGCAGAGTAGGGAGAGCCAAGCTGAGGCAGGAAGGTGTTTTACTTTAAATTCCAGAAGTAATACATTGTCATTGTAAAATGCTCAGTGCAGAAGTATGTAGTATGTAAACTCTCTCCAAGCTTAGTCCCTTTGCTGTTTGTAACCACTGCTAACATATCAGGGGGTATGTTTAAGGGAGGGGACAAAAAAATTAGCTGAGTGTAGCTAGATTGGGAGGAGCCTAAAATTCTAGGTGAAGGATTTTGAACATTATTTAAAACAGAGTTAGAAAGGCAGTGTAGGCCCTTTTTTAATGTAGATTTTTAAACAGAGGAGTGATCATCTCTTTCTTGAGTCTCCCTTTTCTTGAGCGAGATTTACTCCCTCAACAGAGTGGCCAGGAATCTGGGAGATTCAAAGTCTAAGAAACCTCAGTAGGAAGCTTCACCAAACCTCAAAATGATCTCAAGTTCTTTTCATAGTACAATTTTCTCTCAGTTCCGATTCAAGGAATATAAGGTCTTGTCGGGAGCTAGAGGTAAGATGGGAGTGAGAGAATGGACATGGGCAGCAAAGGTAAGGGATCACAGGATAGCATGGCTGAGGATTTGGAGATTGAGGCAAGATTAAGGGATCCTGGGGAATGTATCCAAAGAATGCATCTCTGCCTCACAGAGAAGTTTGATCAGAGGTCAAGGGGCTTCCTGGACCTCCAGGATAGTCAACAAATCTGGCTCATTTCTCTGCTCTCATTCTATGGATTTGAGGTGCAAATAAAGTTTCCCCCTTGACTCAAGCCCTTCAGATCCTTTCCAACCCTGGCGGCAGTTTACTTTTAATGTTATTTTTCTACAGATGAGTTGACATCGATAGGGGCTTTGGTGGACGTTTAAAGCTTTTAGAGGTGTAGAATGCATATAGAAAAGTGCATAAAGTGCACTAACCTTAAATGTACAACTTTTTTCTATCTTATCACAATCAGGAGACCAGCAACTATCCAGAATTCCTGGAGAGGATGAAGGTGAGGAAATCAAAAAGTTCAAGTAACCTTTGTTGTATATAAACTTGATATATAAAATTTCAAGTTCACAGAATTAATAAAGTAGTGTACTTCCTCATCTTATGCAGTCCAAAGCCTAAAATGTAAGACAGTAAAGCAGGTACATAACATTAATGGTAATAACAACAGCAATAACCATAGCTACCTCTTCTCATACAAACTAACCTGCCAGGCACTGTGTTAAGTGCTTTGCTTGCATTACCTCATTTACTCCCCCACTTCTCACCGTCAGATGTACATATTCGTTCACATTAGCACGAATTCTCTCCTTACCTCCTTTACACTTTCTCATTTCTTCCCATTGTGCTTTGTATCCTATTCCCTCATGCCTTCCCAGAAACTTTACACTATTAATTATCCTTTCTCTCTCCTGTTTCTTCAAGCTTTCCCTTTCATTGGATATTTTCATTGACATCTAAACATGCTCGGGTCTCTCCAATTTTATAAAAACACTTTTCCTTGACTACACAACCCTTTTCAACTGCTACTTAACTCTGTTCTCTCCTTTATAAGCAAACTTCTTGAAATAACTATTGATTTTCTATTTCCTCCTTCCTGGTACCATCAAAACACACTCTATCTGACTTCCAACCCACTCAGTCTGTGGTGATAAGGTCACTTTTGGCCATCAAGTCACTAAATCTAATGGATGCTTTTAGTCCTTGTCTTACTTGATCTCACAAGCAAAATTTGACACTCATGATGGCTTCTTCCATAAAATACTTTTAATACATTGACTTCTATGACCCATCACTCCTCTTGGTTGTCCTCCTACTTCTCTGGCCATTCCTTTCAGTCTCCTTTGCAGGGTTCTTCCTTTTCTACCTGGCCATTGAATGATGAAGGTCCTCAGGACTTAGTCCTGATCTTCCTATCTTCTTATATATGACTCTTCTAGACACTCTCAATTATGCCCATGACTTCAAATACCACCCATATGTAGATGACTCACACATTTTTATCTTTAGACCTTATCTTTCCTTTGAGATCCAGATTTGTATATTATAGTAGTAATAGCTGACACAATTCTCTCTCTCTCTGCCCCTCCCCTGCTGTGTGTGCACGCGCGTGCTCTCTCACAAAATAAGTTAATGAACTTAGAAAAAATAATAGCTAACCCATATTTAGTATAGCGCCTGACATATATAGTAAGCACTATATAACTGTTTGCTATTATTAGTACTACTATTATTCCTCTCTCTACTAAAAGCTTTCACTTCAGACTATTAGGAAAGTTGGGGTGTTTTTTTTTTCTCTTGGAGAGGAGGGACACATCTCCAATATCCAATTTTATAATGTTTCAATAAGAAAATAGGATTTTCTTGACAGGTCTTGCTGGTCTACAAAGTGATAACATATTTAACATACCATTGCATCAGCTCCAGGATTAAGGGAGATTGTATTCACCTGCTGATGGAATAAAGTCTCATGTATAGAATGCCACGGTGCTCACCACTTCTACCCACATTATTTTACTTAATCTTCACACCTGCCTTGTGAGGTAGGTATTATCCCAAAGTTTTATAAATGAGGAAAGCAACACTCAGGGAAGGAAATTGCATGCTTTGGAAGTAACATAGCTACTAATTAAAACCTCAGTCATTGCTAAGAGCTGTCATAGAGCCATTTGAGAACATCCAAAACATAAGGACCAACTGGGGTCTGAAAAAAGAAGCCTTAGAAGAGGAACATGACAC
The DNA here is from genome assembly GCF_018350175.1 of Felis catus. Classification (NCBI taxonomy): domain Eukaryota; kingdom Metazoa; phylum Chordata; class Mammalia; order Carnivora; family Felidae; genus Felis; species Felis catus. Next base: position 58,205,954 of record NC_058386.1, read on the forward strand.
CATGCCCCTCTAGCCTGGCAGAGTCCCTTTGACAAGCCTATCGAGGAAGCAGTGAGGCCTTTGATCAGTGCTATCTCATGTTGATGCAACACTTTTCCAATGTATTTACCAGATTCAGTGTTACTATTTTGGGGATTCCTGCCTCCACTGTCCTCTTTCTCCCTTTCTGCTCACAAAGTTCCACAACATTGCTAGAGGGAAAACCAAGCAGACCAATATAAATTCATGCTGTCCAATTTCAACTTGGCCCTGGAAGCTGCTCAGCAACCCTTTTATTTGTCTCCTACGTTCCCTGGCACTCATCCCACAGAGGATCTTAACAGACCTTCCTCTTCTCAAATTCCAGCTCCTCCTGTTCCGCTCCTTTAGACACATATACACACTTTCACAAGATGCTTGACAATTCAATAACATTGTTTTAAAGCTTCTTTATAGAGAATTTATGACATGTACAAAAGTAGACAGAATATTATAATGAATCCCAATTTACCAAACACTCAGCTTCAACTAGTATCAACTCCATGCACTTGTTTCATCATTTCCTCCTTTCCCCATCATTTTGAAGCATATCCCAGACATGATATTCCATACCTAAAGATTTCAGTATGTTTCTTTAAAAGGTAAGGATCCTTTTTAAAAGAAAAAACCATAGTTGTAATAACATTAGCACACATAAATAAGCACAATATTCCCTTAATATCATTTATTACCAATCAGTATTTAAATTTCCAATAGTTTCATAAATATCCAAGGAATTTTTACAGGTTTTTTATTTGATTCAATATCCAAATAAAGTCCACACATTGTGATTGGTGGATATATATTATTTGTTCATTTTATTTTATCTTATTTTATTTATTTTTTAAGTAAGCTCTATGCCCAACATGGGGCTTGAACTCACGATCCAGAGATCAATAGTTGCATGCTCCAGCCACTGAGCCAGCCAGGCACCCCGTATGTCACTTTTAAACTAAAGGTTCCTTTTCATCTATTTTTTTTTCCTTACAATTTTTTATTGAAGAACTCAGATCATTTTTCAGTAGAGCTTCACACAGTCTGAGTTTTGCTGATTGCATCTCTGCTGTATAGTCTAACATATTTCGTTGACCTCTGTTGTGTATATTGGCAAAATCAATGTCTATACAATGCATCTTCTATATTCATTGTCCTATTTTCAGTAGGGTGGGGAAATTGTCCATGTGACCAAAGAAGCGGAAGGTGTTTGGCTTGGCAAGTGACTCAGAAAAGAGCTAGGACTCTTTAGCAGCACTGAAACAGATGGTTGGGGTCAGACCTCAATAAATAGTAACTGAGATCCAGGCAAGAGAGGATGAGTGAGGGGCCATGGAGTGTCAGATTTCCACTCTGTTGGTATGTGGAACAGAACAGGCAAAGAAGCACTGATCAGGCTGAAGTCAGAACTAGGAAAGGAGAGGTAGTACTTGAGGCAGCAGTTGGGATTATTTCTCAGGGGATTACTCTACTTGCTATATACCCTGTTCTTTTTAAAAAAAATTTTTTTTTTCAATGTTTATTTATTTTTGGGACAGAGAGAGACAGAGCATGAACGGGGGAGGGGCAGAGAGAGAGGGAGACACAGAATCGGAAACAGGCTCCAGGCTCCGAGCCATCAGCCCAGAGCCTGACGTGGGGCTCGAACTCCCTGACCGCGAGATCGTGACCTGGCTGAAGTCGGACGCTTAACCGACTGCGCCACCCAGGCGCCCCTACCCTGTTTTCTAAATATAACTTATTCATTCATTCCCACCTCTGTGCTTTTGCCCTGGATGTTTCCTCTGCTTAGAATATTACCTCCTTTCTCTCCCTGTATCCAAATCCTATTTATCTTTAATGAACAGTGAAAGTTCTCTGTTTTCCATATTTTTGCTTGTAGGGTCATAAAATATCTCTGAAAGGTTAAATAAGAGATCAAGAATATTGATTGCTTTTCCAAGAAGGGAACTGGATGGCTAGAGGACAGGGCTGGAAGGGAGAAAGAATTTACTGATCTGTTGCAGGTGTGCCAGGTAATCTGATGAAATTGTCTACTATGAATTCTGTGGAAGTAGAAGCAGGGAGATTGAGGAGAATGAGGAAGGTCTGAAACAGCCTCTGTGGGGAGAGTGCCAGGGAATGTATGAAATGAATAAAAGAGCTGCAAGGGCCAAGTTGAAATTGGACAGCATGAAGTTATATTGGTCTGCTTGGTTCTCCCTGTAGCAGTATCCTGGGATTTGGAGAGCAGAAAGGGAGAGAGGGGACAGTGGAAGCAGGGATCCCAGAGACCAAAACACTGAATATGGTGTAACTGGGAGATAATTAATTACTGATCTGGATGAAGTGAGAGGTAAAGTATGTAAGGGTCCCACTGAGGTTAGAGATGAAGAAATCAGAGACCTAAAAGTTGTTTGGAAAAGTGTTACATCAATGTGAGATATCATTGATTAACCAAGGACCTCACTGGTTCCTAGATAGGCTTGTCAAAGGGACTCTTTTAAGCTAGAGGGGCATGGTATCAAGCTCCTCTTCTAGGACCCCAGTGGGGTCCTTAAGTTTTGGGTATTCTCAAATGGTTCTAGAACAGCTCTTCGCAAATGACTGGGTTTTTAAGCAGGTGGAATTCATCACTAAAATTGGAGCTTCTGCAAGAGGCATGGTGGAAGGGGTAACAAAAAATTAAAGAAACTACTCTTTATTGAGCCTTTACTGTGATCTAAGCACTGTAATAATAATCTGTCTATTCTTTTATCTTTTTTGTTTCTCTGTATATTATACACATGTATCTCAAATGATAATATATATTATTTCTCACAACAGTGTATTAAAAGCATCATCATTATTTTTAAGTGTTTATTCATTTTTGAGTGAGAGAGAGACAGAGCACAAGCGGGGAAGGAGCAGAGAGAGAGGGAGACACAGAATCCAAAGCAGGCCTCAGGCTCCAAGCTGTCAGCACAGAGCCTGACGCAGGGCTTGAACTCCCGAACCGCAAGATCATGACCCGAGCCGAAGTTGGATGCTTAACCGACTGAGCCACCCAGGCGCCCCTTATTATTATTATTTTAGAGAGAGACAGAGTGGGGGGTGAAGGGCAGAGGGAGAAGGAGAGAGAATCTTAAGTAGGCTCCAAGCTTAGCATGGAGACTGATGTATGGCTCCATCCCACAACCCAGGGATCATGACCTGAGCCAAAATCAAGACTCACATGCTAACCAACTGAACCACCTAAAAGCATGGTGCCCCTAAAAGCATGATAATTATCATTTTCATAATACATGAAGAAATTGAGGTTCAGGGAGGTTACATAAATTTCCCTAGGTCACACAGCTATCAAGAGTCAGAGCCTGGGACTCCAATCTAGGTCTTGACTACAAAGCCTGTGTTCGTTGGTGTCCAAGTAGTACTTTCCAGCAAACACTTCCCTCGACTAAATGAATCCTATCTGCCAGTGAAATCTGTTATGAAATTATAGATGCATTATCACTAAAAATAATGATACACTGAATTGAAAACTTTTGATGAGTAAAGAGTTGAGTAGGGTAGAAGAGATATTTGGAGACAATGAAACTAATTGAAGATCATTGGCAGTGGTCCAGGGGAGAAAGATAAGACCCCAGACTTAAGTGGGTGTGATCATAAGAATGGAGGAGAGAGTCATAGATTTAAGAGATATGTCTTAGTTCAGGCTGCTGTAACAAAGTATTATAGACCAGGTAGTTTATAAACAACGGAAATTCATTTCTCACAGTTGTGGAGGCTGGAAATCTGAGATCAGGGTGTCAAAACAGTTGAATTCTGATGAGGGCCCTTTACCAGGTGGAGAGCAGAGAGAGGAAGCAAGCTCTCCCATGACTCTTATAAGGGTACTAATCTTACCTTATTCATGACCTCATCTAATCCTAATTACCTTCCAAAGGCCCTATCTCCTAATAACCATCATACTGGGGGATAAGATTTCAACATATGAATTTTAGGGGGACATATTCAGTCTGTAACAAAATAGTTCCACAGGTAGGAGTGAAAGTAATGTGTTACTTGAACTTAAATAGCTCACTCCTTCTTCAGTGCCTCTGTAATATCTGATTCCCCTGCCTGGAATAGTCTCCTTCCAGGTTTTTGAATAACTGGCTCCTTCCTGTCATTCATGTCTCAGTTCATGATAGGTCACCAATTCATTATCTTGAAAATTCATCAATAGGGGCACCTGGGTGGCTCAGTTGGTTAAGCATCTGACTCTTGCTCTCAGCTCAGGTCATGATCTCACGGTTTTGAGTTTGAGCCCTGCATCGGGCTCAGTGCTGACAGCGTGGAGCCTGCTTGGGATTTTCTGTCTGTCTCTCAAGTAAACAAATAAACTTAAAACATTTTTTTAAAAAGAGAATTCATCAATAAAAAGAATCAAACATTTATCCTGCCTTTCCAATCTGAACTAACAAAATAGTAGATGGGGGGATGTATCTTTTTTTTTTTTTTTAATTTTTTTTTTCAACATTTATTTATTTTTGGGACAGAGAGAGACAGGGCATGAACGGGGGAGGGGCAGAGAGAGAGGGAGACACAGAATCGGGAAACAGGCTCCAGGCTCCGAGCCATCAGCCCAGAGCCTGACGCGGGGCTCGAACTCACGGACCGCGAGATCGTGACCTGGCTGAAGTCGGACGCTTAACCGATTGCGCCACCCAGGCGCCCCGGGGGATGTATCTTTTTACAAAACTATTCCAATGAATAAAAAGAAATAATAAAATCAGAACATTACTTTGGCAATCCTTGATAAATAGATATAAATAGTAAGGATCAACAGCTTCTAAGGTCATAAAGAGACGTCAGACATCGTGTCTATCCTATAGTCATACCAAAGAGATGAACCCAAGGTCAGGCTGCCTGGGTTCAAATCTTGACTCCTCCACTTACTGGCTATATGACCTTAGACTACTTAAGAGCTATGTGCCTCAGTTTCCCCAGCTATAAAATGGGATTAATAACAGTGCCTATATCATAAAGTCATTAGTAGTATTAAATGAGTTAACATGTCTAAAGAGCTTAGTATAGTGCCTGGTATAGGATAAGCATTATAAAAAGGTTAACACTGTTAATGAATAATTGGCTTTTTATTTGTACATTATTTCTCTCTTTCACCAGAATATAATTCTGTATTTATTCACTATTCCCAGAACATAAAACTGCCTAGCACATATATAATACATGCTCAATAAATATTTGTTGAATGAAGGGTCTGAATTAGAATGGTAAAGAATAGACAGGAAAAAGACATATGAGATATTCTTAAAAATGAAGAAATAAACCTTGGACTTAGTGATTTTTTTTTCTGATAAGGGATGGAATGGAATAAGATGCATACTTCAATATTAATAGGTAGAAGCTAGTGCTTTTAACAAAAATAGAGGCAGGAACTAGAACTAATAGTTAAATAGTCTGATAATGAATTTTATTTTATTTTTTTAATTCTTTATTCATTTTAGAGAGAGAGAGGGAGACATAGAAAACGAAGCAGGCTCCAGGCTCTGAGCTGTCAGCACAGAACCCGATGCGGGTCCCGAACTCATGAACCTGAACTCACGAACCGTGAGATCATGACCTGAGCTGAAGTTGGTTGCTTAACTGACTGAGCCACCCACATGCCCTGATAATGAACTTTATTTTAGATATGAATTTGAAATGATGGCAAAACATGAGTGGAGTTGCTAGCAGAAAGTTAATTGTAAATGCAAAATTGGAATTCATGAAAAAAGCATTGAAAATAGATTTGAGAACCATCTTCAATGTGACAATTAAATATTCAACTTTCTGGTAATGACCTTCCTTCATCGTTAAAAAAAAGCAAAAGTGAATAAAATGGAGAATAAAATATTTGAATCCTTAAATTTATTCTTCAGAGGAAGTCAGTGTTAGTTTGGTGTATATCCTTTCAAATATTTTCAATGCATTTGCAAGCATATTGGCATATAACATGTAGGAACATAGTAAAAGTATGAGTAGCTATCTATATACATATGGAGAAACTTGTTTTTTTCTTTTTGGTCAATTTGGAATCATTCTATAATATTTTTCTGTAACTTGCTTAGTCATTAAACATACCACTTTATAGTCCTTGAAGATATTTTCACATCAATATGTATACATCACTGACATTCTTTTTTGTGTTGCAAAGTACTTGATTCTACATATATGCCATAATTTATCTATCTGTTCCACTACTGATGGACACTTAGGTTGTTTCCAATTTTTTGTTATTACAAATTAAGCAGCAATGAAAACCATTTTACATGTATCTTTGATTATTTGTGCTAATATTTCTTGAAGATAGATTCCTAGAAGTGGGATTGCTGGAAAGAAGGCATATACATCTAAAATGTTAATAGAGAGAGGGATGCTTGGCTGGCTGGGTCGGAAGAGCATTTTACTCTTGATCTCAGGGTTGTGAGTTCGAGCCCCGCAATGGTATAGAGATTACTGAAAATGTATGTATGTATGTATGTACGTATGTAAATAGATACTGCTCAAATTTCCGTCCACAAAGACTGTTCCAATTTACATGGCCATCCAACGGTATATGAGGTACCAGTTTCCCCAGTACCTTCATCAACACTTTGTTGTCAATTAAAACATTTTTACCGACCAGATGTGCAAATGATGGTATCTCATTTTTATTTTGCATTTCCTCTGATTACAAGAAAGGGTGAACATTTTTGTCTTACTGAATATTCATGTACAGGCTTTTAATTACACTTAGTTCTCAGTCCTGTATGTCATGCTCACCCTCTGCTGTACCTTGTTGTCTCAGATTCTGGAGCCTTTCCATAGTTTTACTGGCAAAATGGCCCCTTCTCATCTGTATCCTTTTTTGCACTAGACCAGAATTTCTTCCTAGCTACTGTTTCAGGTACCATTTCTCAAATGGCTTTCCTGCCTCTAGAGAATACCTGAAACTTTTTGTCCTTTTGGGCAAATGGTACCAAATGTCCTTTTGGTACATATTTTATGTACCACTTTTAGTGGTATCTCAGAAGGGTTCTGAAATGCAATTTTTGTCATACACTAAATTCCCAGATAAGGGGTGCCTGGCTGGTTCAGTCAGTGGAGCATGAGACCTGCTCTCATGGTTTTAAGTTTGAGCCCCACGTTGGATGTAGAGATTACTTAAAAAAATAAAATATATAAATAAATAAATAAATTCCCACACGTAACTGCCTCTCTATTCAGTTCCACGTATTTGTTTGTCTATTCTTGAAGCATATCACAACTTTATACAGTAATTTGATATTTGGTAGGCAAGCCTTCCCTTATTTCCCCTCCCCCCCTTATTTCCATCTTTAACAAGTTTTTGACTTTATTCTTCCAGATAAACTTCACAACCAACTTGTCTGGTATTCCCACCCTATCCCCCAAACCCCAATGAGATTGTTATAGAAAGTGATAGTTATTTGAAATTTTTTTCACTTCTGAAACGTCTTTCAGGAATATTGTACGTCTATTTTTCATATCTTCATACATATAGCCTTCAGCAATATTTTGTAGTTTTACTCATGTAAATGTTTTGTACATTTCTTTGTTTTATGATTTTATTTTTAAGTAATCTCTGCACCCAACATGGGTGAACTTATAACCCCGAGATCAAGAGTCACATGCTTGGGGTGCCTGGGTGGCTCAGTAGGTTAAGCATCCGACTTCGGCTCAGGTCATGATCTTGCAGTCTATGAGCCCGAGCCCCGCGTCGGGCTCTGTGGCGACAGCTCAGTGCCTGGAGCCTGCCTTGGATTCTGTGTCTCCCTTTCTGTCCTTCCCCTGCTTGTGCTCTGTCTCTCTGTCTCAAAAACAAATAAATGTTAAAAATTTTTAAATTTATTTAATGTTTTTAATTATTTTGAGAGACAGAGACAGAGCAAGAGCAGGGTAGGGGCAGAGAGAGGGGGAGACACAGAATCTGAAGCAGGCTCCAAGCCGTCAGCACAGAGCCTGATGCGGGGCTTGAACCTCATGAGCCGCGAGATCATGACCTAAGCCGAAGTTAGGTGCTCAACCGACTGAGCCACCCAGGCGCCCCGTAAAAAAAATTTTTTTTAGAAGTCACATGCTCTACTAACTGAGCCAGCCAGGCACTCCCTTTTATACACTTCTTTTTGGATTTATTTCCGTCATTTTTTCCCACTACTATGAATGGAATCTTCTTTCCCATTATATTTTCTAATTGGATATTTTTATAGACAGCAGTTTTAGATAGAGAAGTTATTGATTTAAAATAAACTCTTTTCCTGTTTAATTTTAATTCTCAGTTGATTTTCTTAGATTATATATCCTATGTAAGCAAGGACATTTTATGACTCTTCCTTTACAATATTTATAACTTTTACCTTCTTTTGTCTTAATGTTTTCACTAGAACCTGCAGAGCAGTGTTGCATGGTATTTGTAAAAACAAGTGAATAGTTCTGATTTGGAAGCACCTGAGTGGCTCAGTCAATTAAACATCTGATTCTTGATTTCAGCTCAGGTCATGATCTCACAGTCACAAGATGGAACCCTGTGTCAGGCTCTGCCTTGACAGCGTGGAACCTGCTTAAGATTCTCTCTCTCCCTCTCTGCCCATCCCCTGCTTGCATGTGCACGCATGCACTCTCTCTATAAATATATAAATAAACATTAAAAAATATTCTTGATATGTTCTGACTTAAAGGTGAATGCCCCTTATATCTCACCATTGAGTATGATGATTTTAGTTGTCACCTATACTCTGTATCAAGTTATAAATTCTCCTGTTCCTAGCCTACTGAGAAAATATTTTTAAGGTATTACAAACACAAGCGAAAAAATTCAAATAGTACAAAAGGGTACGTGAAGAGTTGCCATCTCTGTTCCCCAGTTTCCCAATTCCCTTACTGAGAAGTAATTCCTATTAACAATTTTTATGTGAACTACCAGAGATAAATCAATGCAAATACAAGAATATATGCAAAAAAATATATAAGTTGATGTTATTTTTTTACACAAAGAGTGTCGTACTATAAACACTTTCTAAACACTGATTTCTTTTTTGTTGGTAAATCAGCTGTCAGTCGTTTCGTTGTAGGTAATCTATCTTTCTAGCTCTGTTTTTTCCTACTTTAATTATGGAATATTTGAAACATACAAGAGTGAAAGAGAATAGTATACTAAATCCCCATGTACCTGTCACCCAGATTCATGGCTAGTCTTGTTTCATCTATATTTCCCTAACCCTTGCTCTCCTATCTGCACCACCAAGATTATTCTGAAACAAATATCATACATCATATTATTTCATTTTATCCATAAATATTTTGGTATGTATCTCTAAAATATAAGGACTTCTCTTAAACGTTACAATAAAACCACCACCTCTAAAAATTAACAATTCTTGTTTTTGTCTTTTTAAATTTTTATTTAAATTCCAGATAGTTAACACGCAGTGCAATATTAGCTTCAGGAGTAGAATTCAGTGATTCATCACTTACATACAACACACATTGCTCATCATAACAAGTGCCCTCCTCAATACCCATCACCCATCTAGGCCATTCCTCACCCACCTCCCTCTATTAACCCTCAGTTTTTCTCTATCTTTAAGAGTCTCTTATGGTTTGTTTCCCTCTCTCTTTTTTCTCCCCCCCCATATGTTCATCTGTTTTGTTTCTTAAATTCCACATATGAGTGAAATCATACAGTATTTGTCTTTCTCTGACTGACTTAATTTTGCCTAGCGCAATATACTCTAGTTCCATCCACATTGTTGCAAATGGCAAGCTTCATTCTTTTTGATGCCTGAGTAATACTCCATTGTGTATATATACCACATCTTCTTTATCTATTCATCAGTCTATGGAAATTTGGGCTCTTTCCATTGTTTGGCTATTGTTGATAATGAAAATTAACAATTCTTTTAATATCATCACATGTGCAGTCACTATTCACATTTTCCTTGTTGTCTCATGAACGTTTATATGTTTAGTTTGTTGTCAAGGATTGTCAGGATCCAAATGAGGACTATACACTGCAATTGGTTGATGTTTCTTTTCTTTTAAATTTTTTTTAATGTTTACGTATTTTTGAGGGACAGAGACACAGCATGAGTTGGGGAGGAGCAGAGAGAAGGAGATACAGAATCCAAGCAGGCCCCAGGCTCCAAGCTGTCAGCACAGAGCCCAACATGGGACTCAAACCCATGAATCGTGAGATCGTGACCTGAGCCGAAGTCAGAGGCTTAACTGACTGGGCCACCTACTCACCCTTGTATTTATTTATTTTTTAATGTTTTATTTCTTTTTGGCAGAGAGAGAGGGAGACACAGAATCTGAAGCAGGCTTCAGGCCCTAAGGTGTCAGCACAGAGCCCACACAGGGTTTGAACCCATGAACTACGATATCATGACCTGAGCCAAAATCAGACGCTTAGCCAACTGAGCCACCCAGGAGCCCATATTTTATTTATTTTTGAGGGAGACAGAGCGCGAGTGGGACAGAGAGAGAGGGAGACAGAGGATCCGAAGCAGACTCTGTGTTGACAGCAGTGAACCCAATATGGAGCTTGAATTCACAAACCACGAGATCATGAACTGAGCCGAAGTCGGAGGCCTAACTGACCGAGCCACCCAGGTGCCCCGGTTGATATGTTTCTTAAATCTCTCTTTTTAAAAATGTTTTAATGTTTGTTTATTTTTTGAGAGAGAGAAAGATGGGAGGGGCAGAGAGAGAGGGAGACAGAATCCAAAGCAGGCTCCAGGCTCCAAGCTGTCAGCAGAGCCGATATGGGGCTTGAACTCATGGGCTGCAAGATCATGACCTGAGCTGAAGTGGGATGCTTAACCTACTGAGCTACCCAGGTGCTCTTCTTTTTTTTTTTAATTTGAGAGAGCAAGTTGGGGAGAGGGGCAAAGGGAGAGGGAGAGAATCTTAAGCAGGCTCCATGCTGAGCATGGAGTCCAATGCGGGGCTCTATCCCACAACCCTGGGATCATGACCTGTGCTGAAATCAAGAGTTGGACACTCAGGGCGCCTGTGTGGCTCAGTCAGTTAAGCGTCTGACTTCAGCTCAGGTCATGATTTCACGGTTTGTGGGTTCGAGCCCTGCGTTGGGCTCTGTGCTGACAGCCCCGAGACTGGAGCCTGCTTCAGATTCTGTGTCTCCCTCTCTCTTTGTCCCTCCCCTGCTCGCACTCTCTCTCTCAAAATAAAATAAACATCTCTCTCAAAAATAAATAAACATTAAAAAAAATTAAAACAAAAAGAGTTGGACACTCAACCACCTGAGCCACCTAGGTACCCCTGTTTCTTAAATTTCTTAATCTATAGATGCCCCTTCCTTCTTTCCCTCCTTTTTTACCCCCATGGGATTTATTTGTGGAAGAAACTGGGTTGTTCGTCCTGTAGTGCTTCCCATAGAATGGATTTTAGTGATTGCATCCCTGTGGTGTTACTCCCTGTTCTTTTTATTTCCTGAATATTGATTAGATCTAAGCCTTGATTAGATTTAGATTCAGGTTTTACTTTTTCCTCTTTTGGGGGACAATAATATGTCATAGGTATAGTGTTGTATACTTTTATAGGTAGACACCAAGCCTCTTGCTTCTTTTAAAATATTCTTTTTGATGTTCTGAAGTTTCACTACAATGTGTTTGAGTGGGGATTTTTTTTTGTTTTTTTGTTTGTTTGTGTGTTTTTCCTGTTTGGAATTCGTGAATCTTGGATTGATTCATCAATTCTCAGCTATTTTTTTTCTTCAAATACTGCCGTTCCACTGTTTTCTCTGTTCTTCATCTGAACTCCAATTGGACACTTGTAAGCATGGGGCCTTTTATTTTTTATTTATTTATTTTTCATCTTTATTAAGAAAGAGAGAGAGAGAGAGAGAGCATGTGAGAGGAGAGGGGCAGAGACAAAGAGAGAGAGACAGAGGGAGAGAGAGAGAGTGAGAATGAATCCCAAGCAGGCTCCACACTGTCAGCATAGAGCTGGACTTGGGGCTCGATCCCAAGAACCAAGAGATCATGACCTGAGTCAAAATCAAGAGTCAGCTGCTTAACCCACTGAGCCACGCTGCTGCACCAGCATGAGGCCTTTTAAAATTTTTTTTTTTTAACATTTATTTATTTTTGAGACAGAGAGAGACAGAGCATGAATGGGGGAGGGGCAGAGAGAGAAGGAGACACAGAATCGGAAGCAGGCTCCAGGCTCTGAGCCATCAGCCCAGAGCCTGACGCGGGGCTCGAACTCACAGACCGCGAGATCGTGACCTGGCTGAAGTCGGACGCTTAACCGACTGCGCCACCCAGGCGCCCCGCATGAGGCCTTTTAAATGTATGCTGTAGGCTACCAGGAATCAGAGGACTTTAGAACAAAAGTTTTTTCTAGCACTTACCCAGCAGAGTTGTGGTTATTCATTGTTTACTTTACTGTCAGTGCACCATATATGTGTATATGGAATGGATATGATATATATATATATAATCACACACCCTTAAAAATATATCTTGAAATTTGTTCCATATCACTATATAATCTACCTCATTCCTTTTTATCATGTAATAAGGTATAACTTGTCTAGTAAAATGCATGAATCTTAAGTAGATCTTTCTATGTGTGTATACATCTATGTAATCTCCCCCCAAGTCTAAATACAGAACATTTCCAGCACCACAGAAGGCTGGCTCCTTGTGCTCCCTATTTGTTATTACCCACTCCCAAGAATAGTTCTGACTTCTATGGTCATAGATTAGTTTTGCCTGTACTTGAATTTCATATAAATGGTATGTACTCTTTTGCCTCTGACATCTTTTATTCATTTTCTGTGAGTTTCATCTATGTTTGTTGAATATATCAGTAGTTCTTTTTCATTGCTCTGTAGAATTCTTCCTTTTTTTAAATTTTTTAAAAATCTTTATTTATTTTTGAGAAAGAGAGAGAGAGACAGTGTTAGCAGGGGAGGAACAGAGAGAGAGGGAGACACAGAATCGGAAGCAGGCTCCAGGCTCTGAGCTGTTAGCTCAGAGCCTGATGCGAGTCTTGAACCCATCAACTGTGAGACCTGAGCCACTGACTGAACCACCTAGGCATCCCATCTTTGCCAACTATTAACAAATAAATACTTTTACCTTTGCCAACATGACAAGTAACACATAGAAACCTGTAATTAATACATGTTTTTAAGTAAAAATACATGCACATGGTAAGAAAATTCAAGCAATATGAAAGGATATACAGGGGTACCTGGGTGTCTCAGTCAGTTAAGCATCTGACTTTGGCTCAGGTCATGATCTCACAGTTTGTGAATTCAAGCCCTGCGTTGGGCTTTGTGCTGACAGCTCAGAGCCTGGAGCCTACTTCTGATTCTGTGTCTTCCTCGCTTTCTGCCCCTCCCCCCTCAAAAATTAACATTAAAAAAAAGAAATAAAAAAATTAAAGGATATACAATGAAAGTTTTATATATATATATATATATATATATATATATTTTTTTTTTTTTTTTAAACATTTATCTTTGGTAGAGCATGCATGCAAGTGGGGGTTGGGCAGAGAAGGGGGAGAGAGAGAATCCCAAGCAGGCTCTGTGCTCACAGCACGGGTCCCAGCACAGGGCTTGATCTCACAAACCAGAAGATCATGACCTGAGTGGAAATCAAGAGTCAGTCTCTTAACCCACTGAGCTACCCAGGCGCCCCAATGAAAGTTACACATTACCCCTACTTCTAGTCCCTAGTTCCCCTGGTTCCCTTTCCAGAGATTACTGCTATTGTCAGTTTCTCATGAATCTTTCAGATATATTCTATGCAAATCATGCATATGCAAGTATAAATGGGTGTGTGTGTGTGTGTGTGTGTGTGCACGCACACACACACGTGCACATGTGTTTGGATATCTCTGTCTATCTGGCCTGGTTTATTGATGAAAATGGAAGTTTACTTTCCTCTTTCCCCTTAAAAAATGTATCTATATATATATGCATCTCTTCTCCCTTTTTTTCACAAATGGCAGCAGGCTATTCACTCTGCTTTTTTCACTTAACATATCTTTGAGATTGTGTCATTAAAACATTTATAGCTGTCTTTTCTTTTTGATGGCTACCTCATCATTGATCTGACCAGTCCCAGGCGTTTTTGTCATTTCCAATATCCTGTTATTATAATCTCCTTGAACATACTTATTTGCAGACAAGTGCCAGTACATTTATAGGATAAATTCCTAGAAGTATGGTTGCTGGATCAAACTAGTTAGTGGTTGATGTGATTCCCTGCCCAACATCCATTCTGTGTCTTCCCCATTGTTTACCAGTGGTAAAGTTTGAAGGGGTGGTATTGAACTCACCCCCAGCTTCTGCTGGGGTGTACCACTCTTGTAACCCAATCAGGGTGAGCCCATCCCTCATGCCTCAGTGATTGGTTCAGGCAACCAGGCTATAGCCAATGAATGCATACCCTTGTCCTGTCAAGGGGATTGTTCTGGAATGGGCCACTGACCCAATTCAAGTTAATGAAATATTAGAGGATGTTTGTTGAAGTATTTGGTGGAAGGTTTTTGGTTTTGGTTTTGTTCTTTGATCTTCTGAGAGAGAGAACAGAAGCCAGCTTTGTCTCTTCTTTTGGACAGTGTGGTGTGGCTGATGGGAAGCTGCAAACGCTGCATTCCTTTTGCTACCAAGAAGGAAGTGAAATTTATGATGAAGCTCACACTTTGGAAGACAGATCTGACAGAAATTAGGTCCTTGGTGATATTGTTGATCCATGGAATTAAATCAACTGCAAAGATCTCTGATCCCCTGGAATTTGCATTTGTATGAACCAATAAATCTGCTTTATTGTTTGAGCCTATTGTAGTTGGGTTTTCTGTTACCTATAAAAAAGTCATATGTGGGGCGCCTGGGTGGCTCAGTTGGTTAAGCGCCAGAGTCTCGGTTTCGGCTAGGGTCATGGGTTCAAGACCTGCATTGGACTCCGTGCTGATAGTGCAGAGCCTGCTTGGGATTCTCTCTGCCCCTCTCCTGCTCGCTCGCTCTCTCTCTCTCTCTCTCTCTCTCTCTCTCTCAAAATAAATAAATAAATAAACAAACATGTTTTTAAAAAGTCAAATGTTGGTGCACCCGGGTGGCTCAGTCCATTAATTGTTGGACTTTGGCTTAGGTCATGATCTCACATTTTTTGAGTTTGAGCCCCACATTGAGCTCTCTCCTGTCAGCATGGAGCTTGCTTCAGATCCTCTGTCTCCCTTTCTCTGCTCCCTGCCTGGCTCGTTCTCTATAAATAAATAATAAACATTAAAAAATAAATAATAAAAAATAAACATTTTAAAAAATCAAATATACTTTTAAAAGTTTTTGATAAGTTGGCTTACAAAAGTTACACCAACTTACAATTCCAACAAGAAAATACAAGAGTGTCTGTGTCTTTACACCCTTGCCAAAACAATGTATTCTCAAACTTTCTGGTGTCGCCATTTTTATAGGAAAAGAGTGTTATCTCATTGTATTTTTAACACAATCTTTTTATCAGGAGTAAGGTTAAGTTTCTTTCTAATATGCTTCAGAGTCACATGTCTTTCCTTTGTGTGTGTGTGAATGTGTGTGTGTATGCTGCTCATGTCCTTTGCCTAGTTTTCCATTTTGCTTTTTCTTATTGCTTTGGAAAGCTTTTTGTATACTAAGAAAATCAGGCCTTTGTCAAATGGGTTCAAATATATTTTCTTTTTTTAAGTTTATTTATTTTGAGAGAGAGAGAGCATGAGCAGGGGAGGGGCAGGGAGAAGGAGAGAGAATCCCAAGCATGGAGCCTGATGAGGGGCTTGAACCCACAAATCATAAGATCATGACCTGAGCTGAAACCAAGAGTAGGACACTTAACCACCTGAGCTACCCAGGTTCCCTTAAAATATATTTTCTGAGGGGCATCTGGGTGGCTCAGGCAGTTGAGCATCCCGTGATTTTGGCTCAGGTCATTATCCTAGAGTTGCAGAATTGACCCCTGTGTGGGGCTCCATGCTGAGTGTGGAGCCTGCTTAAGATTCATTCTCTCTCTCTCTCTCTCTCTCTCTCTCTCTCTCTCTCTCTCTCTCTGCCCTTTTTCCCCACTTGTGCTCTCTCTCTCTAAAATTAAAATATATATATATATTTTTTTTTTCTGAGTTTATCCTGTGGCTTTTGACTTTTCTTTTTTTGTTTTCTTTTCTTTATTTTTGAGAGAGACAGAAAGCACAAACAGGGGAAAAGCAGAGAGGGGAAGGGCAGAGGATGCAAAGCAGGCTTCATGCTGACAGCAGAGAGCCCAATGTGTAGCTCGAACTCATGAATTGTGAGATCATGACCTGAGCCAAAGTCAGGCTCTTAACCGACTGAGCCACCTAGGTGCCCCTACTTTCTTATTTTTTAATGGCAAATATATATAACATGAAATTACCATTTTAAAGTGTACAATTCAGTGGCATTAAGTACATTCACAATGTTTTATAACCCATCACCACTATTTATTTCCAGAACTTGCTCATCATCCCTAAGAGAAACTCTACCCATTAAACAATAATTCTTCATTGTCCATTCCCAACAGCCCCTGGTAAGCTCTATTCTACTTTCTGTCTCTATGAATTTGCCTATTCCAAGTACCTTATATGAGTGGAATTGTACAATATTTGAACTTTTGTGCCTGGCTTATTTGAGCTTTTGTGCCTGAACTATTGTGCCTTAGCATCATGTTTTCAAGGTTTGTATTTATTATAGCATGTATCAGAATTGTATTCCTGTTTATAGCTGAATAATATTTTATTGCATGCATATACGATATTTTATTTATGCATTCATCTGTTAATGGACACTTGGATCACCTCTACCTTTTGCCTATTTGCGAATGTTGCTGTACAAGTATGCAGTGAACATTGATGAACCAGTATTTGTTTGAGTCTCTGCTTTCAATTTCTTTGGGTATATATGTAGGAGTGTTGGATCATATGGTAATCCTATGTGTAACTTTTTTTTTTAACTTTCTGAGAAATCACCAAACCAATTTCCACAGTGGCTATAAACATTTTACATTTCCATCAGCAATACATGATGTTTCCAGTTATTTTTTAAAATTTTTATCCAATTTGTTTAAACACACATACACACACAAACAGTTCACCCATTTCTCCCACCCCCCCCACACTGTGCCTCTTGTAACTACCATTCTGTATTCTGTAACTATGAGGTTGGTTTTGGCTTTTTATTTTTTTTTAGAGTCCACATATAAGAGAGATCATAGAGTATTTGTCTTTCTTTATCTGATTTATTTCACTTAGCATAATGCCCTTGAGATCCATCTATTTTGTTGTCACATTTGTTGTCACAAATGGCAAGATTTCATTCTTTTTTGTGGCTGAATAATATTCCATTCAGAGTGTGTGTGTGTGTGTGTGTGTGTGTGTGTGTGTACCACAATTTTGTATCCTTTCATCCATTGGAAGACACTTAGATTGTTTCTATACCTTGGCTATTGAAAATAATGTTGCAATTAACAAGGGGGTGCATATATCTTTTTGAGTAGTGTTTTCATTTCTTTTGGATAAATGCCCAGAAGAGGGGTGCCTGGCTGGCTTACTTGGTAGAACTCATGTGACTCTTGAACTCGAGGTCATGAGTTCAAGCACCACGTTGGGAGTAGAGTTTACTTACAAAAATAAAAAGAAAATTAAATATCCAGAAAAGGAATTGCTCGATCATATGGTAGTTCTATTTTTAACTTTTTAAGGAAACTCCTGGCTGCTTTCCGTAATAGTTGCACTAATTAACATTCCCACAAACAGTGTACAAGGGTTCCCTTTTCTCCACATCCTCACAACACTTTTTATTTCTTGTCTTTTTGATAGCAGCCATCTTAACAAGTGTGAGGTGATATTGTGGTTTTGATTTACATTTCCCTGATGATTAATGATATTGAGCAACTTTTCATGTACAATTTGGCCATCTATATGTCTTCTTTGGAAAAATGTCTAATTCAGATTTTCTGCCCATTAAAGTTTTTTTTAATGTTTACTCATTTTTGAGAGACAGAGACAGAGTGTGAGCAGGGGAGGGGCAGAGACACAGAATCCAAAGCAGGCTCCAGGCTCAGAGCTGTCAGCACAGAACCTGATGCAGGGCTTGAACCCATGAACTGTGAGATCATGACCCAAGCTGAAGTTGATTGCTTAACCAACTGAGCCATCCAGGCACCCCTGCCCATTTTTAAATCAGATTATTTTTTTTCTTTTTTTGCTACTGAGTTGTATGAGTTCTTTGTATATTTTGAATATTAGCCCCTTATCAGATATATGATTTGCAGTTATTTTCTCCTATTCAGTAGATTGCCTTTTCTTTTTGGTAATGATTTCCTTTGCTGTGTGAAAGCTTTTTAGTTTGATGTAGTCCCACTTTTTGATTTTTGTTTTTGTTGCCTTGGTTTTGGGTGTCAGATTCAAAAAATCAATACCAGTACTGATATCAGGGAGGTTATTACCTGTGTTTTCTCTAGGAGTTTTATGGTTTCAGGTCTTACCTTCAAATCTTTAATCCATTTTGAATTAATTTTTGTATAATGTGTAAGATGGTGGTCCAGTTTCATTCTTTGGCTATGGTTGTCCAATTTTCTGAGCACCATTTACTGAAGAAACTGTCTTTTCACCATTGTGTATTCTTGCCTCCTTTGACATAAATTAATTGACTAGGGTTCCAATTGCTTCACATTCTCACCAACACTTGTTATTTTCCATTTTCTAAGTCATAGCCATCCTAATGAGTTTCAAGTTTTATCTCACTGTGATTTTGTTTTTCATTTCCCTAATGACTACTGAATTAAGCATCTTTTCATGTGATTATTGGCTGTTTGGCTATGTCTTCTTTGAAGACCTATCTATTCAAGTCATTTGCCCATTCTTGAACTGGGTTGTTTGTTTTCTTGTTGTTGACTTGTAGGAGTTCTATTTTCTAGATGTTAATCTCTTATCAGATAAATGATTTGCAAATATTTTCTCCCATTCTATATGTTGTCTTTTAACTTTATTTTTTAAATTTTTATTAACGTTTATTCTTTTTGAGAGACAGAGCACAAGCAGAGGGGGGACAGAGAGAAGGAGACACAGAATCCTAAGCAGGCTCGGGGCATAGAGCCTGACACTGGGCTTGAACCTATGAACCAAGAGATCATGACCTGAGCCAAAGTCGGATGCTCAACTGACTGAACCACCCAGTAACCCCTTCACTTTTTTTTTTTAAGTAAGCTCAACACCCAGTGTGGGGCTTAAACTCACAACCCTGAGATCAAGAGTTGCATGCTCTACTGACTGAGCCAGCCAGGCACCCCATCTTTTCACTTTCTTGATATCTTTTGATACACACAATACTTTAATTTTTTTTTAATTTTTTTAACGTTTATTTATTTTTGAGACAGAGAGAGACAGAGCAAGAACAGGGGAGGAGCAGAGAGAGAGGGAGACACAGAATCTGAAACAGGCTCCAGGCTCCGAGCTGTCAGTACAGAGCCTGACGCGGGGCTCGAACTCACGGACCATGAGATCATGACCTGAGCCAAAGTCGGACGCTTAACCAACTGAGCCACCCAGGCGCCCCCTATTTTAATTTTTATATAAATTCCAGTTTATCTATTTTTTCTTTTGTTGTCTGTGCTTTTGTTGAAAAGACTGTCAATTTCCCATTGAATCTTCTTTTTTGTTTTTTAATGTTTGTTTATTTTTGAGACAGACAGAGGACAGGTGGGGGAGGGGCAGAGAGAGAAGGAGACACAGAATCAGAAGCAGGTTCCAGGCTCTGAGCTGCCAGCACAGAGCCCAATGCAGGGCTTGAACTCATGGACTGTGAGATCATGACCTGAACCAAAGTCGGAAGCTTAACTGACTGAGCCACCCAGGCTACCCTCCCATTGAATTTTCTGACATCTTATTGAAAATCAGTAGACTATATATTTGAGGATTTTTTTCTGGGCTCTGTATTCCATTGGTCTATATGTTTATCCTTATGCCAGTACCACACTGTTTTGATTACTGTAGCTTTGTAGCAGCTTGTAGTTTTGAAATCTGGAAGCGTCAGTCCTGTAATTTTGTTCTTTTTCTTTTTCTTTTTTAAGTTTATTTATTTATTTCAAGAGAGAGAGCGCATGCAAGCAGGGAAGGTGCAGATAGAGAGTGAGAGAGAGAGAACCCCAAGCAGGCTCTGAGTTGTCAGCACAGAGCCCGACGTGGGGCTCAATCTCACGGATCATGGGATCATGACCTGAGTCAAAAGCGAGAATTGGATGCTTAAACCGACTGAGCCACCAAGGCGCCCCTAACTTTGTTCTTTTTCAAGATGGTTTTGGTTATTCAGGGTCCCTTCAGATTCCACATGAATTTTTGGATGGATTTTTCTATTTCTTCAAGAAAAAATACATTGGGATTTTAATTTGGATTACATTTGTATTGAATTTGTAGGTCACATTGGGGAATATTTTTATAACAATACCAAGTCTTTCAATCCATGAACTCAGGATGTCTTTCTATTCTTTTATGTCTTCTTTAATTTAGTTCAGCAGTGCTTTGTGGTTTTCATTGATAGTGTATGTAATTGCAGCTGATTTTTGTGTATTGATTTTGTAGACTACAACTTTGCTGAATTTGTTTATTAGCTGTAACAGTTGTGTGTGTGTGTGTAGAGTTTTCTACATATAAGCTCATGCCATCTGTGAACAGGGATAATTTTACTTTTTCCTTTCTTTTTATTTTTTTTTAAGTTTATTTACTCATTTTAAGAAAAAGGGTGTGAGCAGGGGAGGGGCAGAGAGAGAGGGAGAGAGAGAATCCCAAACAGGCTCCATGCTCAGCATGCTTAGCATGGAGCCCAATGCAGGGCTTGATCTCATTACCGCAAGATCATGACCAGAGCCAATATCAAGAGTTGGATGATTAATGGACAGCCAGCCAGGTGCCCTTCCCTTGTTGCTTTAAAAATTCTGTCTTTGGGTTTCAATAACTTAATAATATATCTTGATATAGAACTTTGAATTTGTCCTATGTGGATTTCATTGAGCTTCTTGGGCATATATATTCATGTATTTACTCAAATTTGGGACATTATTGGCTATTATTTTTTAAAAAATTTTTTCTGCTTTCTCTCTCTTTTTTCCTTCCAGGACTTCTATGTGGAGTATGTGTACCATGGTACATTTGATGATGTCTTACAGGTCCCTCAGGCTCTATTCATTTTTTTAAAATGTTTTATTTATTTGAGAGAGAAGGCAAGAGAGAGAGAGGGAGAGAAGAGTACACGTGAGTGTCAGGGAGGGGCAGAGAGGGAGGGAGAGAATCCCAAGCAGGCTCTACACTGTCAGTGCAGAGCCCAATGTGGGGCTTTGACGTGGGGCTTGGTCTCATGAACCATGAGATCATGACTTGAGCCAAAATCAAGAGTCAGATGCTTAACCAACTGAGGCTCTGTTCATTTTTCATCATCCTTTTTTTCTTTTTCCTTGGAATGAATGATTTCAAAGAAATCATGGTCTCATCTCCCCTCCCTCCAGTGGTCTCATCCTCCACCCCAGTGGTCTCATCTTAAAGTCTGTTGATCTCTTTTGCCTTCTCACATCTTCTGTTGACCCCTAGTGAGTTTTTTCATTTCAGTTATTGTACTTTTCAGTTCCAGAATTTCAGTTTGATTTTTTTTTTGTAATTTCTCTTTTATTGATACCCTCATTTTTTACATACATTGTTTACCTGATTTCACTTAATTCTTATCCATGGTTTCTTTGAGCTTATTGAACATATTTAAGACAGTTGATTTAAAATCTTTGACTAGTAATTCCACTGTCTGGGCTTCCTCTTTCAAATCCTCTTTTCCCTGTGACTTGGCCATACTTTCATATTTATTTGTATATTTTGTAAATTTTTTTGAGAACTGGACATTTTGAATAGTAAAGTGTGTACTTTGTTGTACATGGTCACTGAAGTTTCTGTTCAGTTATCTCTGTGGTCAGCCAGTTACCCGACAAAGATTTCCTTAAATGTCTCTGTCCCCAGAGTGGGGAAAGAAGCAAAAGACCAAAAAACCCAAGTACTGTTTCTTGTTTCTTTTTTAATTTTTTTTAACATTTATTTATTTTTGAGACAGAGACAGAGCATGAACAGGGGAGGGACAGAGAGAGAGGGAGACACAGAATCTGAAACAGGATCCAGGCTCCGAGCGGTCAGCACAGAGCCCGACACGGGGCTCAAACTCACGGACCACAAGATCATGACCCGAGCTGAAGTCAGGTGCCTAGCCGACTGAGCTACCCAGGCGCCCCTCAAGTACTGTTTCTTTAAACCCCCTGTAGTCTGCTTCAGTCCACGTGGTTTGAAACAATGGTCAGCCTCTGTGCCAGTCTCTCAGCCATCAAAAACATCAATCAGCAATCAAACCACATGATCCTGATAGTTGAAGGACAATGTCTTTATTGCCCACTCAAGCTTCAGGAGGCTGCACTAGGAACTGTTCCCTTACCTACCTGCCTTAGTGCTGGGGGATGAAAACTACTGGGTAAAAGGCCAATGTTTGAAGAAATTTACTAAAATTGATAAGCCTCTTTATCAAGCTCTCCCCTGGACTCTGCAAGTATAGTTCCAAATTGTTACAATTGAAGTTCCTGCCAATTCAATAATTGTTTAGGAGGATGGATGGATTCTTAGAGCGTCCTGCTCTGCCATCTTTTGTGACATCTGGCTGGTATTTTAAAAAAAAAATTTTAACGTTTATTCATTTTTGACAGATGGAGAGAGACATGGCATGAGTGGGGGAGGGGCAGAGAGAGGCAGACACAGAATCTGAAGCAGGCTCCAGGCTCTGAGGTGTCAGCACAGAGCCCGACGCAGGGCTCGAACCCACGAACTGTGAGATCATGACCTGAGCCACAGTCTGATGCTTAACCAACTGAGCCACCCAGGCGTCTCAATAAAAACTTTTTTTTTTTAGTTTATTTATTTATTTATTTATTTTGAGAGACAGAAAGCAAGTGAGAGTAGGGGAGGGGCAGAGAAAGAGAATCCCAAGCAGGGTTTGCACTGTCAGCAGAGAGCCCAATGCAGGCCTTGAACTCAAGAACCATGAGATTATTACCTGAGCTGAAGTTGGATGTTTAACTGACTAAGCCACCCAGGTGCCCCTTAAATAAATAAAAAACTTAGAAAAAAAATTTTTTAAGTTATCAAGCTGTAAACTTAAAATGAGCTTATGGCATATAAACTATATCTCTGTAAATTTGATTAAAAATGTAAGGTGGCAATAAAAAGGAATGAAGCACTGATACATGCTACAATGTGGGTGAAACTCAAAAACATGCTAAATGAAAAAAATCAGATACAAAAAGATGATATATTGTGTGATCCCATTTATGGGCAATACTCAGGAAAGACACCTTTGTAGAGACAATAAGTAGATTAGTGGTTGCCCAGTACTGGGAACAGGGAGTGACTGCAACTGGGCAAGAGGAATCTTGTTGGGGTGATGAACATGTTCTAAAATCATATTGTGATGATAGCACAACATTGTAAATATACTGACAATCATTAATTGTACATTTAAAATGAGTGAATTAATTGTATGTAAATTTTTATTTCAATAAAGATGTTTTAAAAAGATAATTGCCCGGGGTGCCTGGGTGGCTCAGTCTGTTGAGCGTCCAACTTCGGCTCAGGTCATGATCTCGCGGTTCATGAGTTCGAGCCCTGTATTGGGCTCTGTTGACAGCTTGGAGCCTGGAGCCTGCTTCGGATTCTGTGTCTCCCTCTCTCTCTGACTCTCCCCTGCTCGTGCTCTGTCTCTCTCTCTCTCAAAAATAAATAAAGATTTAAAAAATTAAAAAAAAAGATAATTGCCCATTTGGGCCAGCAATCACACTCAATTTGCCCAAATGAGCAAAACTTATGACCACACAAAAACCTGTACTTAGATGTTTATAGTGCTTTCTTCATAATTGCTGAATCCTGGAAGCAACCAAGATGTCCTTCAGAGGGTGAACAGATAAATAAACCGTGGTAAATCCAGACAAGCCATCAGTCCATGAAAAGACATGGAAGAACCTCAAAAGCACATTACTAAGTGAGAGAGCCAATCTGAAAAGTCTACATATTTTGTGATTCCAACTGTATGACATTCTGGAAAAGGCAAAACTATGGAGACAGTAAAGAGATCAGTGGTTGCCAGGGATTGGGGGGGAAGAAGGGAATGAATAGGCAGACCACAGAGGATTTTTAGAAGAGGAAAACTATTCTGTATGCTGTTATAATAGTGGATATATGTCATCATACATTTGTCAAAACTCATAGAATATACAACACCAAGAATGAACTCTAAATTATGGACTTTGGGTAGTAATAATGTATGAATGTAGGTTCATCAACTGTAACAAATATGCCACTCTGGTGGTGTGGGATGTTGAGATAGTGGGGTAGGCTATGACTCTTTTGGAGGCAGGGGGTATATGGAAATTCTCTGTACTTTCTGCTCAGTTTTGCTGTGAACCTAAAACTGATGTAAGAAGTGAAGTCTACTGGGGTGCCTGGCTGGCTCAGTCTGTAGAGCATGTGACTCTTGATCTCAGAGTCATGAGTTCATGTCCCATGCTGGGGGTAAAGTTTACTTAAAAAAAAGTCTATTAAAAATTAACTGTTTAAACAAAAATAATAAGAGTGTATTGTGAGGTACAAGTAAAATGCATAACAATAATGTAAAGTCCAGGAAGACAGAAATTGAAGTACATTAACATAAGTTTATAACTCTTCATGAAGTGGTATAATAACACTTGAAGGTAGACTGTTAAGTTATGGTTGTACATAATAAACCTATAAGCAACGACTAGAATAATAAAACAAAGATGTAAAGCTAATAAACCAATAAGGAGATAAAATGGAATTAAAATAATATTGATCAATCCAAAAGAAGGTAGAAAAAAGAGGAAAAAGAGAACAAAGAAGAGATGGGACAAAGGGAAAACAAAAGCAAGATGACAGACTCAAACTTAGCCATATTGGGGTGCTTGGATGGCTCAGTGGGTTAAGTGTCTGACTCTCGATTTTGACTCAGGTCATGATCTCATGGTTGTGGGACCAAACCCCGCATTGGTCTCTGCACTGAGCACAAAGCCTGCTTGGGATTCTCTCTCTCTGCCCTTCCTCTATGCTCTCTCTTAAATACATTAACATAAAAAAAAACCCTTAACCATGTTAACAATTACATTAAATGTAGATTGGCCTAAGGATGCCTGGGTGGCTCAGTTGGTTAAACATCTGACTTTGGCTGGGTCATGATCTCATGGTTCATGAGTTCGAGCCCTGCGTCTGGCTCTGTGCTGACAGCTCAGAGCCTGGAGCCTGCTTCAGATTCTGTGTCTCCCTTTCTCTATGTCCCTCCCCCACTCATGATTGTCTCTCTCTCTCTCTCTCTCTCTCTCTCTCTCTCTCTCTCTCTCTCTCAAAACATGAATAAGCATTTAAAAATTTTTTCTTTTAATGTAGATTGGTCTAAACACCCCAGTTACAGAGTAGAGATGGTAAAGCTGGGTAAAAATAAAAAAAGCAAGACCCAACCATATGCTGCCTATAAGGAATGCTCTTTAAATACAGAGACACAAATAGGTTAAAAGTAAAAGTATGTAAAAGATGTGCCATGATAACCCTGCTCAAAAGAAAGCTGGGGGGGGGGTGCTATATTAGTATGGAAGAAAGTAGATTTCAGAGCAAAGATACCAGGAATAAAGAAGGTAGGGGCGCCCGGGTGGCTCAGTTGGTTGAGCATCTGACTTCGGCTCAGGTCATGATCTCATGGCTTATGAGTTTGAGCCCCTCATGGCTTGTGAGTTTGAGCCCCGTGTCGGGCTCTGCTGACAGCTCAGAGCCTGGAGCCTCTTCAGATTCTGTGTCTTTCTCTCTCTCTCTGCCCCTCCTCCACTCACGCTCTGTGTCTCTGTCAAAAATAAATAAACATTAAAAAAAAGAAGGTAATCTCATAATGTAAAGGGGTCAATAAATGAAAAGAACATTTCTAAATACATGTACACTTGATATAAGAGCTTCAAAATACATGAATCAAAAACAGATAAACTGCAAGGAAAAATAGACAAATCCACAATTCTAGTCAGAATATTCAGATATTTCAACAGCTTTCTCTCAATAATTGATAGAAAAAGTAAGCATAAAATCAGCAAAGATATAGTAGAAGTGAACAACACTATCAACCTCCTTGACCCAATTGACATTTTTAGAACACTCCATCCATTAATATCAAAATACACATTCTTTTCAAGTGCACATGGAGTATTTACCAGAATAGACCATGTTCTAGGCCACAAAAAAGACTCAATGAATTCAAAAGGGTCAAGACATACAAAATATGTTCTCTAAAAACAATGGAATTAAATTACACATCAACAACCAAAAGATCTCTGGGAATTCCTCAATATTTGAAAATGAAACAATCCCCTTCTCGATATCCCATGGGTCAAAGAAGAAATCAAAAGAGAAAATAGAAAATATTTTGAACTCAATAAATATTTAAAAAACCACACTGTATAATTTATGGTATTTTGCTAATGCAGTATTTAGGGGGTAATTTTTGTGTACTAAAAACCTGTATTAGAACAGAAGAAATGTCTCAAAACAATGACTTCAGCTTTCACTTCAGTAAAAAGAAGAGCAAATAAAACTCATAGTAACATAATTAATGGAGATCAAAGTGGAAATCAGTGAAATAAAAAACAAAACAATAGAGAAAATCAACAAAACCATATTCTTGTAAGGCAATATTCATAGCAGCATTATTTATAATAGTCAAAAATTGTAAACAACCAAAATGTCCATCAAAAGATGAACAGTAGCTAGAAAAGTCAAATTCATGGAGACAGACATTTGGTTTCCAGAGGCTGGGGGCAGGAGGGAATAAGGTGTTATTGCTTAATGGATACAGAGTTACTATTTGGGGCGATAAAAAACGTTTTGGACATATCAATGGTGATGATTTTGCACAACATTGTGAATATACTTAATGGCACTGAATTGTACACTTGAAAATGGTTTAAAGGGCAAATTTTGTTATACATATTTACCACAATTTAAAAAATGAATAATGTGGGGCACCTGGGTGGCTTGACTCCAGATTTCAACTGAGGTCATGATCTCACAGTTGGTGAGATAGAGCCTGCTTGGGATTCTCTCTGTCTCTCTGCCCCTCTCCTGTGCTCTCTCGCTCTCTCTCTCAGAGTAAATAAAGAAACTTAAGGGGCGCCTGTGTGGCTCAGTCGGTTGAGCATCAGACTTCGGCTCAGGTCATGATCTCACTGCTTATGGGTTCGAGCCCCGTGTTGGGCTCTGTGCTGACAGCTAGGAGCCTGGCACCTGCTTCAGATTCTGTGTCTCTCTCTCTCTGCCCCTCCCCTGCTTGCACTTGCTCGCTCTTCTCTCCCTCTCTCTCTCAAAAAGGAATAAACATTAAAAAAATAAAAATAAATAAATGAAATAAAAACAAAGTAACTTAAAAAATAATGTAATATACAAAAACTGCATTGAATTGTACAATTTTTAAAAAGATTTATTTTTTTTCAGTCTTTATTTTTGAGAGACGGAGCATGAGTGGGGGAGGGGCAGAGAGAGAGAGAGAGAGAGAGAGAATGAGAGGGAGACACAGAACCCGAAGCAGGCTCCAGACTCCGAGCTGTCAGCACAGAACCCGACGCGGGGCCCAAACTCATCAACCACGAGATCACGACCTGAACCGAAGATGGAGCTTAACCGACTGAGCCACCCAGGCGCCCCAAAGATTTTTTATTTTTAAGTAGTCTCTACACTCAACCTAGGGCTTGAACTTAGAACTCTGAGATCAGGAGTCACATGGTCTACTGACTGAGCCAGCCAGGTGCCCCTGTAATTGCAGGATTAAAATTAGTGAATTATGCAGTATGTGAATTTAGATCTCAACAAAGTTGCTAAAAAAAAGAGTGCATACTATATGATTCCATTTACAGAAAACTCTAGAAAATGCAAATTAATACATAGTGACAGTAACCCTAATTCATTCACTAGCTCATTTTCTTTTTATAATTTTTTTTAAACATTTATTCATTTTTGAAAGACAGAGAGAGACAGAGTGAGAATGGGGAAGGGGCAGAGAGAGAGGGAGACACAGAATTTGAAGCAGGCTCCAGGCTCCAAGCTGTCAGCACAGAGCCTAATACGGGACTCAAACTCACAGACCACAAGATTATAACCTGAGCCAAAGTTGGCCGCCCAACCGACTGAGCCACCCAGGCGCCCCATCTTTTTAAAAATATTTATTCTTTTTTTTTTCCTGACAGGCATTTATTTATTTATTTATTTATTTATTTATTTATTTATTTAATATGATTTATTGTCAAATTGGCTTACATGCAACACCCAGTGCTCATTCCAACAAGTGCCCTCTTCAATGCCCATCACCCATTTTCCCTCTTCCCCCACTCCACCCTCAGTTTGTTCTTTGTATTTAAGAGTCTCTTATTTATTCTTTTTTTTTTTTTTAATGTTTTATTTATTTTTGAGAGAGGGAGAGAGACAGAGCATGAGCAGGGGCGGGACAGAGAGAGAGGCAGACACAGAATCCGCAAAGCAGGCTCCAGGCTCTGAGCTGTGAGCACAGAGCACGACATGGGGCTTGAACCCGTGAACCATGAGATCATGACCTGAGCCAAAGTCAGATGCTCAACCGACTGAGCCACACAGATGACCCCAAATGTTTATTTATTCTTGAGAAAGAGAGAGACAGAGAGGGAGACACAGAATCTGAAGCAGGCTCCAGGCTCCCAGCTGTCAGCACAGAGCCTGCCCCCAGGCTCTAACTCACAACCCCGGAGATCATGACCTTAGCGAAGCCGGTGGCTTAACGGACTGAGCCACCCAGGCACCCCCCACTCCCAGAGCCACCCACACGCCCCTCATTTTCTTTTATCGCCTCCGTTTCTCCTACTACGTCAGTTTCCCGAGCGCCTCGTTATGTTAATATTGGTCTTGAGGAGGAAAAGGGGGCCTGCGGAGGAGGGGGTGGCCTCACTTGCCAAGGGAAAGATGAGCCTTGGGGACCTCTGAACCGAGTAACTCCTTTTGGGGTCCGCACCTGGGGTCCGGAGCTAAGTAATCCTCGATCACCCCCAGGGTGTATTTTAGAAGCCTGTGACTGGCAGACGGTGAGGTTGGCCCTAGGACTCCACTTCCCAGGAGGTGTCGGGGCACCGTGCCGAGACTGCGTGTGACGACGGGGTGGGACTCGGTAGCTGCCCGGATGTGGCGCTGAGCCCGCCGAGCCTACCCACCCCGGGCGAGAATTGCCCTGGAGGCTCTGCCCGCATCGGTGAGCGACGCGGGGAGGACGATCGTTTTGCCAGGTAATCATTTTGGAGACCCTCCCCCCCACCGGGCGGTACCCCTCGCCGCCCTCTTCTTGAGTCTCCCCATCCCCGGACGGTTGGTTGCCTTAGTCTGTGAGCCATTCCCTGGATGGAAGGCATTTGAGGGTGGGATGAGGTGTATGTATGTTATGGAGGAGACTGAGCCAGCTCTTCCTGTTTGTGAATCCTATTTGTGGGGCACCTCTCTGTCCCGGGCTCACCAGTTCATATGAAGTCCCGGATTCAATTAGCCTTGGTGAAGAAGGATGTGAGGGAAGTGCTGAGCGGGCTCGTGTGGTATTGATGGGTCACTACCACTGCCTCTGGGTTGGGGAGTGTTCACATGGCTTCCTTCGGCCCCCAGTCCTAAAGCCTTCTTCGACTGGACTTGAACCAGAGAAGTCTGTCTTCAATGTGAAAAGGCTTCCCGGATTTAGTAGATAACTAAGTTGCAAAGTGTGGTAAATAAAAATGGGGGGAGGGTCTTCTGCTGAATTGATTTAGTTTCAGAAAGTTACAGAGTGATTTCAAGTACATTAGACTCAGACTTATGGAAAGGGTGAGACTTGGAGGAGAATGTGCTAGAATTACTAATGCTTTTAGCTGCATTCTGGTCTCCGCTGCTATTGGGTCTTTTACATTGTGTTTCAACCTGGGAGAAAATGGACTCCTACGCAGACTATACATGTGAAGAAGGATGCCTTGTCAGAGGACATTGGAAGATTTAGAAGAAACTGTAATTCCAGTTAACCGCGAATGACTAACTCAGAAGGGAACTTTCTGGGGGTGCTGATTTCTGCAGCGCCGCACCTCTCCCAATTTCTGATCCTAGAGGCATACCTAAAGATCTCTGAGCTGCTCTGATGTCTACTTCACAGTGCTACTGGGAGGCTTAAAGAAGATAATGTGAAAGTATTTGGCACAATGCCTATAATAAGCTCTCAAGTTTTAGATTCCCTTTGCTTCCCCATAGCAACTTTTTTTTCCCTCTGAGCCATGAATTACTTTGTATTATTATTTGCCTTTTCACAGAAGTTTTGTCTTGACCACAAGATTGTAACTTCTAGCATTCTTTCTTTTTACTCTTTTTTGAGTCCCTTCTACTAGTGTGCTGCCCATAGTAGTACCTGGGAGAGTGTGTGTAGATAGTGGTGGTGGTGAGGAGGGGAAAGCTGAAGGTGACTCTTAACAGCACAGCATTGTGCTAGATCCCAAAGCTGAGGTAGACAAACTTGTCTCATTTGCCTTTCTCTTATAACTTCTAGGCTTCTACCAGAGCTCCAAAACCTTGAAGAATATTTTTATTTTTAGTAATTTAAACCATTTTTAAATGTACAGTACAGTAGTGTTAACTGTATTCATATTGTTGTGCAATAGATCTCTAGAATTTTTCTTTTTTTAAAAAGTTTATTTAGGGGCGCCTGAGTGGCTTGGTCGGTTAAGCGTCCGACTTCAGCTCAGATCGTGATCTCATGGTTTGTGATCTCATGGTTTCTGAGTTCGAGCCCCGCATCGGGCTCTGTGCTGACAGCGCAGAGCCTGGAGCCTGCGTCAGATTCTGTGTCTCCCTCTCTCTCTGCCCTTCCCCTGCTCACTCTCTCTCTCTCTCTCTCTCTGTCTCTCAAAAATAAATAAACATTTAAACATTTTAAAGTGTATTTATTTATTTTGAGAGAGACAGAGAGCACAAGTGGGGGAGTGGCAGAAAGAGAGGGGGACAGAGGATTCTATGTGGATTCCACACTGTCAGCACAGAGCCCGATGCAGGGCTCAAACTCACAAACCACGAGATCATGACCTGAGCTGAGGTCAGACGCTTAACCAACTGAGCCACCCATGTGCCCCAGATCTCTAGATTTTTCATCTTGCAAAACTGAAACTTCATATCCATTAAACAACTCCCCATTTCTCCTCCCCCAGCCTTGGCACCTACCATTCTGCTTTCTGTTTTTATGTATTTGACTACTCTAGATACCTCATGTAAGTGGAATCACGCATTATATGGCTGTTTGCAACTGATTTCACTCAGCATATATCCTCAAGTTTCATCCATGTTGTAATGTATGAAGATTTCCTTCTTTTTAGGGCTGAATAATATTCATATATATATCACATCTTTTGAAGTTTATTCATTTTTGAGAGAGAGAAAGAGAGACACAGAGGGAGTGGGGGGGGGGGCAGAGAGAGAGAGAGAGAGAGAGAGAGAAACACAGAAGCCCAAGCAGGCTTCAGGCTCCACGCTGTCAGCACAGAGCCCAACATGGGGCTCGAACTCACAAACTATGAGATTGTGACCTGAGCCGAAGTCTGATGCTTAACTGACTGAGCCACCCAGATGCCCTGATCACATTTTTTCTTTATGTGTTCATCCATCGATGGACATTAGGTTGCTTCCACCTCTTGGCTCTTGTGAGTAATGATGCAATGAACACTGGTGTGCAAATATCTCTTTGAGATCTTGTTTTCAGCTCTTTAGATATATTTTTTGTACTATTTTCTAATTTTTATTATTTATTTATTATTTTTGAGAGAGAGAGGGTGCAAATGAGCGAGGGGCAGAGAGAGAGGGAGAGAGAGAGGATCCCATGCAGGTTCCACACTGTCAGTGCAGAGCCCAAAGCATGGCTCAAGCTCACCTGATGCGGGGCTTGAACTCACGAACCGCGAGATCATGACCTGAGCCGATGTCAGATGCTTAACCGACTGAGCCACCCAGGGCACCCCTTTAATATTATTTTTAAACTTTTTAACCATGGATAATTCCAAACATACACATAAGTAAATAAAATGTATAATGAAGGGTGCCTGGGTGGCTCAGTCAGTTGAGCGTCCAGCTTCGGCTCAGGTCATGATCTCACGGTTTGTGAATTTGAGCCCTGCGTCGGGCTCTGTGCTGACAGCTCAGAGCCTGGCGCCTGCTTCGGATTTTGTGTCTCCCTCTCTCTCTCTGCCCCTCCTCTGCTCTCAGTCTGTCTCTCTCTCTCTCTCTCTCTCTCTCTCAAAAAACAAATAAACATTAAAAAAATAAATAAAATATGTAATGAACATGCAGGCTGAAGAAATTAGTCTATTAATTGTACAAAGTAGCACCCCCAAAACACCTGGGACTTTTCCTGGGCACTCCCTTTCATTGAAAGTTTGCTGTGGGTGAGGATGTTTTGGGTTATGTTTCAGACCTGGGATGTTCTAGCTGCACTTCATCATCTAGGCTCCCAAGCATCAGTGTGACTTGAAAGCCCATCTGCTTACAGAGATGAGGACCTGAGCTTGGGGTGCAAAGTGGTCTTTGTGCCTAAGAGTTTTGCTCTGGTTCAACAACTCCGTCAGGTGCACAATTGTCCTAAAGGCAGTCACTCTGAACAGAGATGTTAGACACTGGATGATACCTATAGCAGGCTGGGAAGCTGAGTTGTACAGGCAGTGATTGCTATAGGAATTCAGAGGAGGAAGAAATTAATCCAGACTGGGAAAATCAAGGAAAGCTATTCTCAAAGAAGGTGGTGGTGACCTTACCCTGTTTCCGTTGAAATGTATGTATGGGCGCCTGGGTGGCTCAGTCGCTTGAGTGTCCGACCGGCTCAGGTCATGATCTCACGGTTCGTGAGTTTGGGCCCCTCATCGGGTTCTGTGCTGACAGCTCAGAGCCTGGAGCCTGCTTCGGATTCTGTGTCTCCCTCTCTCTCTGCCCCTCCCCCACTTGTGCTCTATCTCTCTCTGCCTCTCAAAAATAAAGAAATGTAATAAAAATTAAAAAAAAAAGAAATGTATGTTTGATCCTTATGTCTATTCCTAGATGCAAAGAGATTCCTAGATGAAAAGAGCTGATGATCAGTGGATACCCTGGGATGGTTGCCTACTGGAGCTGAATTACACCCTGAACTTTTAGCTGTGGGACCTGTGCTAGTGAAGGCTTCTTGGTGGAATGCCTTGCTGGTCAGAATTGGCTGTGTGCGAGGATAGCTGCCTCCAGTGTGCCTGTGTGAAGCATACTCAGAAGGCCAGCTTTTCTTTTTTTTAAGTTTATGTATGTATGTAATCTCTACACCCTACGTGGGGCTTGAACTCACAGCCCCAAGATCAAGAGTCACATGCTCTTCCAACTGAGCCAGACAGGCTCCCCAGAAGGCCAACTTTTCTTGATTCTGACCCAAAATAAGGTGTTTTGTTTTATCTATGATATGGGCCTGATGTAGACCTTAGCTAATAAGACAACAAGATGGGGGATGTATCTATTCCCCCAAATTCCGAAGGTGAGAAACTAACAGATTCTCAATTTTTTTTCCATAATCAAATACATATGACAATTTATCCCCATTCCTCCATGTTCTGACACTTGACGAAGCTAATGCTATCAGGATCAGGTCTGAAATTAGTATAGTAGTTAAGAAGCTAAAAGGAAATGGAGTGTTTTGGGGGACACTGACAGGGTAGGGCATTGATAGTAAACATGCTTCTTGGAGATCATCTGTACCTTACCATTAACTCTCAAATGCTTGATTCATGAAGAAATGGATGAGAAAGTATGGTGCTGTTATGACCTATGGTTTTGCTTAGATAGGGTAGGAAGGGATGAGATCCCTGCTTTGTCTAGCATTGTAATCATATTACAGAATGTTGCCTTCCCCAGAACAGTAGAAGAATTATTATGAAGTCATGGTAGCTTCTAATACTTCTAATGAGTATTCCCTATGTGGCAGGCACTAATGAGTACTACATGTACATTGTTTCATTTAAAAACATGCCCAAATTTACAAAGCTTAGGAAAAGAGAGGACTGGTTTTAGACTCCAGGTTGTCTGACTTCAGAGCCTGGACTCTTAACGACTTCTGTAGAGGGCTATGTCTGACTGGCCTACCTTTCTCTCCAGTACTACAGTGTCACTGTTTGTTAGGAACAGAGGTTTCTTTGCTGAGTTCATAGCCACATCCCCAAAGTAAGAGCCATGTCTCTTTTGTTTCAACCTTTAGAACCTTCTTTATATATCAATGGTTTTTTATTTTTATTTATTAAAAAATTTTTAATGCTTATTTATTTTTTGAGGGGGGCGGAAGGGTCAGAGAGAGGGAGACACAGAATCTGAAACAGGCTCCAGGCTCTGAGCTGTCAGCACAGAGCCCGATGTGGGGCTCGAACCCATGAGCCACAAGATCATGACCTGAGCTGAAGTTGGACACTCAGAAACTATATCAATGGTTTTTAAAAAATTAGTTCCCGTTTATTGAGCACCCACTATGTTTTAGCACCTTTGATAGAGTATATCCAGGTGTCATGACAATGATGTAACATAAATACCTATGTATATGAATGGTTTTTCATCTTTACGGGCTCAGACCTTTTCGACAATCTGATGACAGTTTTTGATCTTCTTTCCAGAAAAATTCACTTACGTACATTCACATCATATTGTATACTTCAGAGGCGGCTTCTAGGACCTACTGAAGCTTATTGTCTAGCAGTCCATGGACTCCGCGGTAAGAACCCCTACCCTATACAGTCTTTCTCAGCTGACTCTTATTTGGTGTTAAGGGGATGGACAGTGTGTGTGGGGGTGTCTTACTTCCTCAATTTCTCAGAGGGAAAGAAAGGTTTATAAAGCATAGGCTCCCAAAATTAACCAAGCATCTGTGAGCATTCTTTCTTCTTCTTCTTTTAAATGTTTTATTTATATTTTTGAGACAGACCATGAGCAGGGGAGGAGCAGAAAGAGAGGGGGAGACAGAGGATCTGAAATGGGCCCTGTGCTGACAGCAGAAAGCCCGACATGGGGCTCGAATTCACAACCTGTGAGATCATGACCTGAGCCAAAGTTGGACACTCAACTGACTGAGCCACCCAGGCACCCCTGTGAACACTCTTTCTTTCTCTCTTTCACTTAGGACTCCAAGGGAAGAATGCAGACAATCAAATGTGTGGTCGTAGGTGATGGGGCTGTAGGTAAGACCTGCCTCCTCATCAGTTACACAACAAATGCTTTTCCTGAAGAGTATATCCCCACCGTCTTTGACAACTACAGTGCCCAGACATCTGTGGACGGCCAAATTGTCAGCCTGAACCTGTGGGACACAGCTGGCCAAGAGGAGTATGACCGACTGCGAACGCTGTCCTACCCCCAGACCAATATCTTTGTCATTTGTTTTTCTATTGGTAACCCATCGTCGTATGCCAATGTGAGGCATAAGTGGCACCCAGAGGTCTCTCATCATTGCCCCAATGTACCTGTCCTGCTGGTAGGCACCAAGAGGGACCTGCGGAATGACATTGAGACAGTGAAGAAGCTGAAGGAACAGAGCCTAGTGCCCACAACTCCTCAGCAAGGCACTTCCCTGGCTAAGCAGGTGGGGGCTGTGAAGTATCTGGAATGTTCAGCCCTGATGCAGGATGGGGTCCATGAGGTATTTTCAGAAGCTGTCCGCGCTGTGCTTTACCCTGCCACAAAGAAGAACACCAAGAAGTGTGTCCTCTTATAGCTTTCAGGGTGCTACTTGGGGACTGCACCTAAGGAGAATGAGGGGGATTCCTTTGATAGCATTTAACAATGCCAGCACAAGCGATTTGTCTCTTTTCCTAGAACTCGTAAGCTCCAGGTTGTTGGGCTTTTGGAGGAACAAAGACAGCCTAGTTTGTACATGGCTGCTTTGAAGTTTGATCTGAATCTTCTGGAGGAAGTTTGGGGAGAGAGAGAGAGACTGACTTTTACCTCTAAATTTAGCTTTCCTACTTATATTTACCATTGAGCAAGTGCCTCACAGAAGGACAAGTGTCTACAGTTTTCAGATCATTGCCTTAAACTTTCTAATATGCTAATTTTGGAAAAGCATTTTATATGTGATTCCTGGGTGTTCCCAGTATTGGCATGTTCTTCCCATTCTTGAGATCAGATATTTTTGCAAAAAATGGTTAAGCAGCATTTTTCAAAGTTCTGTGAGATACTAATAGATGTTCCTTAAAAGGGTTCTGTGGTCAAGTAAGTCAGGAACCAGTGATTTTTTTTTTTCAGTTTTTGTTTAAATGCCAGTTACCATACAGTATAATATTAGTTTCAGGTGTACAATATGGTGATTGAACACATCTGCACAACACCTGGTGCCTATCACAACAAGTTCACCCCTTAACCCCCATCACCTATTTAACCCAGCTCCCCACCCACCTCCCTTCTGGTAACCCGTGATTTAAATAAAGCTGAATAGGTTCCTCTACTGCAGGAATTTATAACTTTCAATAAGTAGGCAACATTTCCCAAAATTATTTCACTGAACTTTTTTTGTTTTGGTCCCATGCAACACCTGTTAACATCTCTGGAAACACATTTTCAGAGATACTCAGTTAATAGGTACTAGAAATTCTCACAGAGGCTGCGGGGGGAAAAAAGCATAATGTGATCCTGTTCTTTTTGAGGTTTCCCTCTTTTTTAATGTTTATTTATTTTTTGGGGGGGGGGGTAGGGGCAGAGAGAGAGGGAGACACAGAATCTGATGAGGCTCCAGGCTCTGAGCTGTCAGCACAGAGCCTGACGTGGGGCTTGAACCCACTAACGTGACATCATGACCTGAAGTCTGATGCTTAACTGACTGAGCCATTCAGGTGCCCCTCCCTCTTTTTAAAAAAAGTTTTATTTTGAGAGGGAGAGAGAGAGAGAGCTAGAGCACACACAAGTCGGGGAGGGGCAGGAGGAGGGAAGACAGAAAGAGAGAGAGAGAGATGCAAATATGGAACTCAAGAACCTTGAGATCATGATCTGAGCCAAAATCAAGGGTTGGCTGCTTAACCTTAACTGACTGAGCCACCCATGTGACCCATTGATGTTTCTTTCCCTCCCTATGCCTTTGAGAGGAGTATTCATCCACCATGGACTTGTTGTTGGTTCCTCTTCCACCCTCAGGAAATGGGTTTGGCACTTAGTCATGATAGTGCCTTGGGAGTGGGGTCTTGATGGTCAGATCTGCTCAGATTATGATAGCACTATGGGCTTGGCGATGTGGAGTTGATCCCTCCATAAAGCTGTGTCCCTGAGGTGTCTCTTAGTCCCTGTTTTTCTGTCAGCTTTCACTTTAGGAAAAGACCACTAAAGGTTAACCCCATAAATAAAACTAACCAACCAACAAACAAAATGTTCTGCTAGTCATTGTCAGGGAGTTCTTTGATTCCCTCAGACTCCTCAGTGTCCTCTGAGTTACCATAAAGGCTACCTTGCTCTCTTCCTGTTCCTCCCTCCTCTGTACATCTGCATCTGTGTGTGTGTGTGTGTGTGTGTTTAGTCTTGGTTGCCTTTGAGGTCCTGTAGTTGCTCCAAGAGAGTTGGAGAGTATGTTGTATCTCCAGACCCCGGGGCTGTCACATTTGTGGGGATTTTGCTGGAGTTGCTCAGCCTGCTCTGGAGAGTAGGAGTCAGATTCCTTACCCTGGTAGGCCTGCTTCTCCTTATCCTCCCTACTTGTAGTTTTGACCTTCTTCATCTTATATAGAAGGAAAACATAACTTCTCCACCTGGCAGATAGTGGTTGAGAACTCCGCTGTGTACATACTCTCTCACCCTGCCAAAATAAGCATTGGATCTTTGAGAGTCTGGGAAATGGAGTTAAAGGAATCACATCCCGCCTTCCGTGGTGGGTGAAGTGCCTGTGTTTTGCTCTGTGATGGTCTTACTGTTGCTCTTTGACAATATATGATCAGATTAGCCCTCAGGTAAACTGAACCTCCTGAATAGGGTTGCCAGATAAAAGGGAATATTTTTTTTTTACAAATAATTTTTTTAAGTTTATTTATTTATTTTGAGATAGAGATTGTGAGTGAGGTAGGAGCAGAGAGAGGGAGAGAGAGAGAATCCCAAGCAAGCTCCATGCTGTCAGCGCAGAGCCCGACATGGGGCTCAAACTCATGAACGATGAGATCATGACCTGAGTCGAGATCAAGAGCCAGACACCCAACCGGCTGAGCCACCCTGGCACCCCTACTTTTTTACAAGTAATTTTTTACCGTAAGTATGCACCATGCAATATTTGGGACCTACTTAGAGTAACGCATGATTTGCTGTTTATCTGAAATTCAGATTTAATGGGTCATCCTGTATTTTTATTTGCTAATTCTGGCACCCCTATTTTTGGAGAATCTGAACCCTGGAGGTCAGGCAGATACCAAGTATTGTTAGAAGGTAAAAAGTCATGTAAGCTCACTAGTCTAACTCCTTTTCTTCTGGTTTTCCTTTCCTTCACCATGGGCAAAAGTGTTTTGTTTTGATTTTCCTTTATCACTGCACCCTCCACTCCATACAGTAATTCAATGGTGTATATTTTTACACCATTGATTGTCTAAAGCTGTGGGGGATCCAGGATGGATATTGGCTGGTAGATGTCTCCTATCTCAATTTCAATGTACTGTATCTATTTCCGGTGTGTGACCTAGGGCCCCAGGGTTGTAGGGGCTCTGTGTGAACAGGGTATTACCTGGAAGAAGGTGAGGGTGGCCCAGTAACACATTGGAAAGTGGGGGTCTGTTAGAGTAGTGTGACTGTAGGAGTCAACTGGCCGCTGAGTTTTCCCACAGGCAGCCAAATGAAAGCACCAATTGAGTGTATTCTAGTCTCAGGATGTTCTGATTGATGCTGCCTGAGGTGCTCACAGGACTTCGTGGTTGAAAGGGGCTAGAAACGTGGCTGACGCCTGTGTCTCTGGGAACTTTCTGTGTAGCTACTGAAATCTCTTTAATTGGCTTTTAATTTAATTGTTGCTCCTGCTCCCACTTTGCCTGGCAAATTCCCAAATGTAAGCCTGGGTTTGGTTTGGTCAAAGTTGTGTCCTCTAATGAATGGAGATTTGATCCACAAGTCTGAGGTGTGGTTTTGAATTGGACTATTCTGATGGTCCTAAACATACACTGGCATCTTGATTTTTTTTACTTAAAAGGATTTTGTATCAAGACTAACATGCTAATATCACTTTTTAAATTGTTCATAATGGATGGTAATAAACTTTTCTGATTTTACTGGGTCTGTTGCTTTCTAAAGATTGAAGCAATTCCTCCACCCCCCTCCTTTGTTTTGAGTGGCTTCTAAATGCCTTTCAACTTGCAAAGGACGAAATAACTTTAATTGTCATATTTCACATCGCACCTGTGTGTAACCGTACTTATTTTTCTACCTCAGACAACCAGGGTAGGGGACTGTCTTCCCTGTTAACTTTGATTCTCTAGTTCTTGCCTCACCCCAACCACCTATGTATCTCCACGATTTAGCTTCATTTCCTGCTTTTTACTAGTGACACACCAGTTAGTTCCCTGTAAGCAATTATTACACTACATCCAGTAAACAATTATCAGACTCCTGGTGTGTTAGAGGTATTACTGTACTAGTGGCTACGGTTGTAGACATGAGACATAACATTTAATGTCCTTTGCCTCTTCCAGTTATCTCAGGAAAATATCCTTCCTCTGTTTGTCATAAAAATGAACTAATACTGACTTAATTGTATATGGTGCCAATGCACTATTGAGTGGTAAGGAAAAGCAAAACAGGGTTGTGTTTTGTTTTGCTTTGCTCTGAAAACAGATTTATTGAAGTATAATTTACATACCAAAAAATTCACCCATTTCAGGTGTACAGTTTAATGACTTTTAGTAGTGACTGAGTCCTGCAGCTGTCACCAAAATCCAGTTTTAGAACATTTCCATCACCCCCAAAAGATCCCTCATGCAGTTAATTCCTGTGCTCATCCTCAGCCCTAGGCAATCAGTACTCTACTTTGTCTTTCCTGAACATTTAGTGTACATGGAATCAAACAATACGTGATCTTTTTTTTTTAATTAACATCTACACCCAGCGTGGGGCTTGAACTCATGTGCCTGACATCAAGAGTTGCATGCTCTACCGACTGAGCCAGCCAGGTGCCCCCAATATGTGGTCATTTGGAACTCACTTGTTTTTTTTTTTTTTAATTTTTAAAATGTTTATTTGAGAGAGAGAGAGAGAGAGAGAGAGAGAGAGCGAGCTTGAGTGGAGGAGGGGCAGAGAGAGAAGGAGGTACAGAATCTGAATCAGGCTCCAGGCTCCAGGCTGTCAGCACAGAGCCCAACACTGGGCTCAAACCCATAAACAGTGAGATCATGACCTGAGCCGAAGCTGGATGCCCAAGCAACCACCCAGGCACCCCTGGAACTCTTCTTTTATTCAGCATAATATTTTCAAGCTTCATCCATTTTGCAGCACACATGCGTACTCCATTTCTTTTTATTGCTGAATAATATTCCATTGTATGGATATACCATATTTTATCTACTCATAGTTGAGGGAAATTTGGATTGTTTCTACCTTTTGGCTACTATGCATAGTGCTACTGTGAACCTTTGTGCACAAGGGTTTGTATGGACATGTTTTCAGTTCTCTTGTGTATATACCTAGGAGTGCTGGGAATTGCTGGGTAAACTTATGCAAAACCACATTTTAAGTCAAGAATAGCATCTTTAATATTTATAGTATCTGAAGCCTCTTTCCCCATTCTATAATCCTCCATCTACCTCTTGCTGAATCTGTTTTTCCTTAAGCACAAGCATCCAAGCAGTATAAAGTACATTTAAAAACATATTCCATTCTGCTTTTTTGCCTTAACCATTAGGATAGCAAAAGTATTCTCCTAACTTTTCACTACCAAAGTGCAGCATCTCAGCTACTATGCAGGTTTTGGCAGATCTTTGTCATCTGGCCTAGAAATGTAACTACTGTTCACATTCCAAGGGACGTCCATGCAGTGAAGTACTAAGCAGCCATAAAAGTGAATGAGGAAGAGTGCTATTAAGTGGTACACTGTGATTTCCAGGCTAAATTATTAAGCGAAAAAGCAAGGTGAAAGAGTATATATAGTATGCTACCTTTTGTGTAATGAAAAAGCAGAAATAACATGTGTACTCATTTGCTTATTTTTGCAAAAAAGAAATGCAGGAAGTACAAATACCAAATCATTATATTGTACACCTGAAACTAATAGAATATGTCAATTATGCCTCAATAAAAAAATAAACACAGGAAGGATAAACCAGAAATTAATGAATGGTTACTTAAAGAGAGTGGCTGGGAATGGGGTAGAGAGCATAGGCCTGGGAGCAAGACTTCAATGGAAATAGCTTTTTACATAGTTACATACTTACATAGTTACATAGTTTTTACATAGTTACATAGACTTTGAACCATGTCAAAATTTACATATTTTAAAAATTAAATTACATAAAATGGATAATAAAAGCAAATCATAAAGTTGAATACAAACAGAAACAAATCCATAGAGAAAAAAATGATTCAAGTAATTTTTTTATAAACTATTTTTAATGTTTTATTTATTTTTGAGAGACAGAGAGACAGAGTTCAAGCAGGGAAGGGACAGAGAGAGACACAGAATCTGAAGCAGGCTCCAGGCTCTGAGCTCAAATATAGCATCATCAATACTGGGACAACCATTTGTGCCTTCTGGTGGCCAGCAAAATATTGAACCTAAATCAAGTTGAAGAAACAGACGAATTCAGAAAACGGAGTATTTTCAAGACAATTTGCCTGGATTCTTAAAAAAAATGTGTCATTTTTTTGAAAAGGCTGGTGTTTTCTGGATTAAGTCTGAAGGGAAATTACCAAATGCCGCCGCATTCGGAACCCTGAGCGGATCCCGGTTTGAAGTGTAAAATGCTCCAACTAGGACAACTGGGGAAATGTAAATATGAACTGTATGTTAAGTGATATTGAATTAAAGATTCATCGCACTTAAAGATGCGATAATGGTTTTGTAGATATGTAGAAAAACGTCTATTTTTAGGGCTGGGGAATCCCATATTTATGTAACCTACCTTCAAATGGTTCAGAAATTTTTTAAAAAACCCTGTAAAAATGTTAACAATTAAGAATCCAGGTGGGGGGTCGGCAGTTCATTCTACTCTTTCGTTTTCACATTTCTCGAAAAAAAACGGGGCGGGGGGAGGACTCCACTTCCATGGGGAAATGTTAACTCAAAACAACGAACGTGCAAAGGTAGTTCTGGCACAGTGCAATTCACGGCCAGTTTCTTCTTGACAGGAAACAGCGAAGCGGGACACCCAGGGCTACTTCTAACCTCCACTTCCGTGTACCCTGTCGTGGACGCCCGCGGTTTACCACGACGTGCCTCGTAACCGAGGCAGTTCCCCCTAACTGGAAGAAGGGCCATAGCACTCCAAGGCTCTGAGAAGGGTCGCGTGAAGATAAGTGGAAGGGGCGGGACCCAACCGTTCCTTTGACCAACCGCTTGCGAGATATGTAACCTCCTGATCGTGTACTGTCGAATCAAAAGCCGTTAGTAAAGTAGTGAAACAAATTCTCCTTTTTCGTAGGACGGCCGGTCTTTCCGGTTTCCGTCTCCTCCCCCCCATTCCGCTTCCGGCAGGGCCTGGTTGGATCAAGGAGCTCTCTAAGTCACTTCTGGGCGACTGATATTTTTGTTTCCGGTCTATGGGACCCGGCTGGGATTTGCTGCTGCCCGCAGCAGCTAGTGACACCACGACCGCCATCATGTCTGACACAGACAGCGATGAAGATTCGGCGGGAGGAGGCCCATTTTCTTTAACCGGTTTCCTTTTTGGCAACATCAATGGAGCCGGGCAGCTGGAGGGGGAAAGCGTCTTGGATGATGTGAGGGCGTGGGCGTGGGGATAGGGTTGGGGGTGGTGCAGTTCAGGGGAGCAGGTAAGATTGAGGACAGTAGAGGGTGCTTAGGGTAGAGTTTCTGGGAGACGGCGCAGTTAACGTAAGAGGAGAGGAAACAAGCCGGCACTGTCATACTAGAGTGTGCATAACAGACTGGGGAGGCTTGGTTCTGTTTGAGGGTAGGGAGAAGAGAGAATGGTAGGCTAGCCCTCGTAGGTCAGGGGCGCTGATGTGGGGGCCTTTGGGGGATAATATTCATCCTAACAAGGCAGCAGGAAAAATAGCGTAACTAGTGACATTGTTTTTAAACCGTTGCTGTGAGAACCTTGAAGATTTTTGAAACTGCATTTCTGACATCATTCACCTGACGTGGTTCTAGAGCCAGA
The DNA here is from genome assembly GCF_018350175.1 of Felis catus. NCBI lineage: Eukaryota > Metazoa > Chordata > Mammalia > Carnivora > Felidae > Felis > Felis catus. The sequence goes on from NC_058386.1 coordinate 58,249,384, forward strand.
GAATTGGACCTAACCTGCAACAGATCATGTAGTTCAAGCCTCAGTTTTTAGAACAGTGAATGTTCAGATTACTTGGGGCAGACCTCTTCTGGCGCAGTGCACTTCTTAGGTAGTTTCCCCTGCTCACTGACATTCATGGAATTGTTTCCTGTACCTAAATGAACCTTCCCTACTTTGACTTCGGTTCATTTTCTCAAGGAGAAAACACTGATCAATTTTCTTCTGCCATACACGCAGACACACAAAAGGTAGTAAAAAAAAAAGTTGTCTTCCCTTTCTAATCCAGTGATTTGCCTTAACCTTTAATCAGAGAACTACTGTTCCATTTGTTTAGACTTGATGATGGTTCTTTGAATAATTTTTTCTTATATTGAAGTATGGTGATGAAATTGGACAGCATATATATATATATATATTCATAAAGATCTGATCAATGTGGAGTTTAGTGGAAGATATACTTTACAGTTCTTGAATGTGATGTTCCTAAGCTTTGTGTGGGAAGCTTAGGTTTAATTGTTATCTTTGACTCTAGTGCTGTCCCTTTTTCAGGAATGTAAGAAGCACTTGGCAGGCTTGGGGGCTTTAGGTCTTGGCAGCCTGATCACTGAACTCACGGCAAACGAAGAATTGACTGGGACTGATGGTGTCCTGGTAAATGATGAAGGTAAGTCTGGGTCATGGGGAGTAAGGTGGAGGAGGCGGCTAGCCACTTACTGTATATGCACTTTTCAATGGGAATTATTGGGAGTGAGAGTTACTTGCTCTTAGTTGAGATATACCGTGCACCCCCCCCCCCCCGCTTTTATTTATAGGATGGATCAGGAGTACAGAAGATGCTGTGGACTATTCAGACATCAATGAGGTAGCAGAAGACGAAAGCCGAAGATATCAGCAGACAATGGGGAGTTTGCAGCCTCTTTGCCACTCAGGTGATTCTTCAGTGTCCTCAGTAGAGCATCCCAGGTCATTTTCTTGCTGGGTAGTCCATTTTGTTTTTGTGTTTGCTTTCTGCCATTGTTCTTGTTCTCCATCCTTTGCTTCTCTCTCTTTGTCAGCTCAGTTTTACGTAGTTGCTGTCCTTTGTGTGTGTTCTGGGGCAGTGTCATATTCAGGCTTTTGTTCCTCATACTGGTTTTCCCAAATTATTGGTGAACGCCAAGTCAGGATGATAATGCTTTCTTTATCATCTGGTATTTAAGTTCATGACACTGTTTTGGATGCTATTTTTTAAAAATTGCTTTTTCATTTTATTTATTTTAGAGAGAGAGAGAGAATGCCAAGCAGGCTCCCCGCTCAGCACGGAGCCCCACGTGCCGCCTGATCCCATGACCCTGGGATCAGGACCTGAACTGAAATCAAGAGTCGTACATTCAACTGACTGAGCCACCCAGGCGCCCATGTTTTCAGATGCTATTTAAACACAGTCTTTGCCCTCAGGGACTTGGTGGTTCAAGGAGGATTAATATATACTATGCCCTGTATAAATGAGCACATGTATTTATTGGCTCACCTTCTGTTAATCACTCACCACCTGTATGCTGACAGAATGCACCTAATGCTTGCTCACAATATAGGTTTTTCTCCCTTGTGTAAAATGCTACATGTAGAATCAATCAAAGCTGAAAGGGGTCTTAGTGATTATTTATTCTTAACCTCATCATAGATAAGGAAAACTTGGGCTTTGACTTTAATAAGATGTGGGACTTTAGTAAAAGTTCTGTAAGTTAGCTAATGGCAGACCTTGACGAGTTCAACTCAGGTCATTAGACATTTATCGAGCACCTGTTATGGGCTATAAACTGACAGTATGGTATGAAGATAATAAAATCCGTTTTCTGATCTTGAGGAGCTTCCTTCTGTGGTCTGGGACCTAGAGCTACTGATCATGGTTCTTTTTTTTTTTTACTTTTAATTTTTGCAACTTTTAAAGGGTAGTTGACACGTGTAACTCATTGTTTCCACTGCCTTACACTACCTCTCACTGCCTGACATATTGTGTGAAGTTGCTCATTGTTTACCTCTTTGAATCAGATTTCAGGACCATTTAATGGGCTTCAATGCTGCTTATATAACTGCTTATATAACTTGAGAATTAACTACCACATACACAAGAGGTAACCCAGAAAAATAGAAGATACAGGTCTTACTATCGGGGATATTCTTATCATTTGAGGAAGATGGAATAAACAAGTACAAAGCATAATTATTCATAATAAGACATAAGCCAGCTACAAGCTCAATTTCTGTATGGAATATTGTATTTCATTTTGAGAGGTTGATATTGTCTAAGACAAATATCATAACTAAGTGCCCTGACTTAGATAGCAGCTCTGATTTTCAGGGATTATTGTAATTTTCAGGTTTGGGTTTGTTGTCTTGGGTAGGGATGTTAAGGAAGATGATGAGTGGGGGTTTCCTAGTTGGGTTTTATGAGCTGACCTCCTGGAAAAGGGTGATGCTGCATTTGATAGTGTTAGTACTCTGGGATGCTCATTTCCAAGTTGTCCAATGAAGGTGCCTTCATCTATGCCCCTAGCTTCCTCCTCCTCTGACATTGGCCCCTGCACATGGCCTGATTTACAACGATGCTTCTGTGGAATAACTGGAAGTCAGTGGAGGTCATTAGAAGAGATGTCGTGGAGGTGAATTTTGAGCAAAATTTTGAAAGACGGTTTCATGGGGAGGGAGCAGCAGGGCATTTTGGTGTGGAAAAATGGCTTGTCTAAAGGTTTAGGAGGTAGAAGTAAGTGACTAGTGTGGGGGGAATTGGCTAGCAGGTTTTCTTAGAAGGAGTGGAGAGCCACTTGACTGGCTCAGTCCGTGGAGAATGTGACTCTTGATGTGAGTTCGAGCCCCACATTGGTGTAGAGATTAGTAAAAATAAATAAACTTTGAAAGGAGTGGAAAACATACTGCTAGGTAGCAAGAATTGATTGAACAATTTGACAGCACCTTCACTTGGGATTTGATGCCATAAAAGGTTATAAACCAGCATAGATTGGTGCAGTAAGGGTAGTATAATAAAAAGAAAATGGGGGTGCCTGGGTGGCTCAATCGATTAAGCGTCTGACTTTGGCTTAGGTCATGATCTCGTGGTTTGTGAGTTTGAGCCCCATGTTGGGCTCCCTGCTGACAGCTCAGAGCCTGGAGCCTCTTTGAATTCTGTCTCCCTCTCTCTCTCCCCTTCCCCAGCTGGTTCTCTCTCTCTCTCTCTCTAAGTAAGTAAGTAAATAAATAAAGTTGAAAAGAAAGAAAATGGAGTTTGAAATCAGAATGATAGCTTCAACCCCCAGCTTCATATTTAGTTTGACCCTGGGAAAATTGCTCAGTGTTTGAGGCTTGGATTTGTAATAATCCCTCAGTTTTCTTGTTTGCAATAAAGATGATAAAACCTGCCTCATTAATTAATAGCTCTTTTGTGGGAATTTAAGTTTATTATCATGTGGTGTGAAAGCACCTACATAGTGCAGTGGCATGGTAGATGCTCTGTAAATGTAAATTGCACTTCCTTCCTAAATGGAGATGGAAGGTGATACCTGTGGCTTTGGGGTTTTGATTAGAAAAAGGGTAAAGCGGGGGTTGGGGGAGGGGGGTGGGAGCATGGGTGGCTTAGTTAAGTGTCCCAGTCTCAGTTTCGGCTCAGGTCATGATCTCGTGAGTTCGTGGGTTTGAGTCCCTCATAGGTCTCAGTGCTGCCGGTGCGGAGTCTGCTTGGGATTCTCTGTTTCCCTCTCTCTCTGCCCCTCCCCCATTCATGCTGTCTCTGTCTCTCTCAAAATAAATAAATGAAAACTTTAAAAAAAAGGGTAAAGGGGCAGACAAACTTGGAGACTTATTGCAGGCTAGATGTCAAGTTACTCTACACCTATGTAAAGGTGTGGAGTAAGGTGACAATTGTGGAAAATGCTAGGCAGAATTAAATTAGAGAGTTGCTGATAAAACATGAGTAGGACTGGGTAAGTGAGGAAGTGCATTGGGAAGAGTACAGGCTTTGTTTGTTGTTCAGCCAGCCTTGGATTCTAACTTTGTCACTTAAAACTGTGTGATCCTGAGTAAGTCAATTCACTATCTCAGAATAATTCCTACTTTGCCAACGTCGTTGGGAGGATTATAGATAAAATAGCTACAAATACCTGGCACGTAATGGGAGCTCAGTAAATGGAAGTTGCTATAATGAGCACTGTTAATGATTGATTGGAAAAGGTGTGTTGGGGGGGGGTAAGAGATTGATGGAGAGGACAGGAGACTTAAAATCATAAGCTGGGAAAATGAGGATGGAGGTGGTGTAGACAGAAAGGAAAGGGAGTTGGAAAGTGGTAAGGATATTTCAATGTGATGACAGATACAGTTGTGGAATATCTGAATGGAAAGGTTCTTTAGGCAGCACAACGTGGTGGTGTGATTGTAGAGGGGTTAAGTCAGGGCAAGAGCTACAGATTTGGGTTTAATCTGGATATGGGTGATTCTTGAGTAAGGGAACGGAGCTTGTGTAGAGGAATAAAAGCAGAGTTTCACCATCAAGTACTGAGTGATGCCAGTGGCTAAAGGGCAGGGAAAAGAATAACACAACTGCAGAAGGTAGGTAAAAAATGTGTCAAAGACTTGGGAAGTGAGAAGAGAAAAAGTCCAGCCTCAAAGGAAACTGACAGAGAAGGAAGAAGGTTCAATTGAATTATGAGATGGAGCAGGATGAAAATAAAAAATCAAATAGGATTTGATCAGGAGAAGGAACACATGTTTTTAAACCATTCTTGGGAGCTCAATTCCTGTATAAGGTAGACATAGTGTTATAGCATTTGGGTATGTTATACCGTGACATCTCTTTCTGAAGGCAGAAGCCACATCTCCTGTGTGTTCTTAAGGGGTCTGTATAGTGTTTTCACGTGCTGCTTTAAATTCTTGTGTGATGGAGGAACTCAGGGCTGTTGTGTGACATTCTGGATGTTGAGGTGATCACCTTCTTGGTTTTATTAGATTATGATGAAGACGACTATGATGCTGATTGTGAAGATATTGACTGCAAGTTGATGCCTCCTCCACCTCCACCTCCAGGACCAGTGAAGAAGGATAAAGACCAAGATGCTATTACCAGTGGTAAGTAGAGACTGTCTTCTTTTGTCCAAAGAGCAACTTGCATTCATAGGTCGAGGCTTTTGGCATACCCATAGGGAGCTGTAAAAATGCAGCTGCTAGGAAAGGGTACTGCTTCTGGAAGTGAGTCCTACAGTTTCAGTGGTAAAGGAAAGTGTTACTTTTGAAACGTTTGGCAACAGTATTTTAACAGGCACTGGAGAGAAAGTAGTTTAGGTCAGTGGTTCTCAAATCTGGCTGCCCATCCCAGTCATCCCAAGCCTTTAAAGAAATACAGATTTCTGACTCTCATCCCAGAGTCTGATTCAAAGATCCAGGATAGAGCCCAGGAATTTCAAAATCTTCTCCAAGTAATTTCTGATGCAGCTGATCTGTATACCGGTATCTGGAACCGACCTGTTTAGATGACTCTCTTTAAAAGAAATGATTAAATCGGGAAGGCACACTAGAATGTGTATTTATAATCATCTAGAGCCAACTACCAGATTCAGAGATTTCCAAGGCAAGGGCTTTAGTGATCATCTCATCTTTCCTGTGTCTGCCACAGTAGTAACCCTGTCCTGTCCTAGGCTAGGAGATTGGGGAAGAGCAGTGTCTTTTGATCTCCTGTATTTTGGGGATTATGTTAACCTAAATTCCTCCTGTTAGAGTTTTAGCTGTTTCCTTTTTAGTCTGCAGGCTAAGTAACATCTGTTAACTTTATGTCATAGATCTGATTTCATGCTACATAATTTCATTATTCTCCTGTGAGCTTAAAAAATTTTTTCAGCTTATGGGCCCCCGAACTGCAAATTACAAGGCCTGATTGGTATAAAAGTGTTATTTAATTTTGCTGTTGGTCATATTCCTTTAACCTAATATATGTATAGAAAGTAGTGAACGTAGTAATAGTGTTTGTTTTCTCTCGTCACAACCCTAGGGTACCAGGTACAAGGTGAGTTGGGGATGGTGGGAGATACTGAGTGGAGTGAGTTTTCTGGGTTGCATACTAGTAATCTGGGTGCTTGGAACTATACCCCCTGCCACCGAGCCATGCATAGAGCCTAGACTGGGTACTGGCTGAGTCGGAGGAGATATGCTCACAGTTACATGCCAAAGGGGTTTCTCTTCCTTGTTGCAGTGTCTGAGGATGGAGAAGGCATCATCTTGCCCTCCATCATTGCCCCTTCCTCTTTGGCCTCAGAGAAAGTGGACTTCAGTAGTTCCTCTGACTCAGAATCTGAGATGGGACCTCAGGAAGCAACACAGGCAGAATGTGAGGATGGAAAGCTGACCCTACCATTGGCCGGGATTATGCAGCATGATGCCACCAAGCTGTTGCCGAGTGTCACAGAACTTTTCCCGGAATTTCGGCCTGGGAAGGTACTTTCTGTGGAGAATGCCCAAGTTGCAAACCATTGACCTCTTCTAAAATACTGAGTTCTGTTGTTAAGATGTTGAATATCGAATGGATGAGATTTAAGTTTCCTTATTCAGTGACGTTGTATTGGTTCTTTTTAAAAAAAGTTGTACGCATTCGTGATAGTACGTGTGATTTATATGGTTCTCATTAGAAATTGTCCTTGTCATCTTAAAAGAACTAGTCCAAATTATTAAGGGATACTTCTTTACTTTCTTGGTAGATGTTATAAACCTGAGTTCAGCACTCCTTGGTCCCTCCCCCACGGCCGAGTAGACCCCTCAGGGGAGTTTGCAGACCCAGACACCGCTGTTTTCCTATGGGATATGGAGTCTTTGACATAGTAGCATGTTCTGCGTTCTAGGTGTTACGCTTCCTACGTCTTTTTGGACCAGGGAAGAATGTCCCATCTGTTTGGCGGAGTGCTCGGAGAAAGAGGAAGAAAAAGCACCGTGAGCTGTTACAGGAAGAGCAGATCCAGGAGGTGGAGTGCTCAGTAGAGGCAGAAGTCAGCCAGAAGTCTTTGTGGAACTATGACTATGCTCCACCACCACCTCCCGAACAGTGTCTCTCTGATGACGAAGTAGGCAAAATAGAGTCCTGGGATTGAGGTCTAAGAGAGGAACAGTGGGTTCTCCCTAGCTTATGTCTAAATTGGAAATAGCACCTTAGCAGAGTCCTGTGCCAATTATGAGTGAGTAATCATGAGTTTAGTCTTAGTGGCTGTCCCTTCCCTGTTATAATAGAAAAGTACCAAAGACAGGCACCTGGTGGTACACAAACTGGTGGGTAGGAAAGTTTGAATGATAGGCCGAGGGTGTCATGATATAGCTCCATTATTCACATTCTAAATCCAGTCCTGTTGAAGAATCATCCTTATGGCCCCTCTGACTTCCCCTCCTGACTGTGGACTCCCTATAGCCTTAGGACATCTGGGATCAGGAAATCCTCCTCCCTTCCTACTCTGTTCTGTTACAGATTACGATGATGGCTCCTGTAGAGTCCAAGTTTTCCCAGTCAACTGGAGACATAGATAAAGTGACAGATACCAAACCAAGAGTGGCTGAGTGGCGTTATGGGCCCGCTCGACTGTGGTATGATATGCTGGGTGTCCCTGAAGATGGCAGTGGGTTTGATTATGGCTTCAAACTGAGAAAGATGGACCATGAACCTGTGATAAAATGTAGAATCATTGAGGTAAGTGACACTGGTACCCGAGAAAGGGATATGTGCCCAGGGCCCTGTCAGTTTTACTTAACTTTGCTTTTCGGTTGGGGAGGGTGTCTTCGGTGGGAGATGGAGGTGTTGAAGCCTGTTGCATGTTACAGCATATCACCCTGGCAGCTAGGCCCCATCGCAGAGATTCTGTTTGTGGAGTGAGTGCGGTGCTAGGCTAGGTTGAGGAGGAGGAGCCGGTGTTGCTCTATCATTGGGTTTTTCTCTTGAGGACTACATTCAATGTATCCGACGGGGGATTTGGAGTGAGAACTTTGACCGGTGACCGTTCAGAGATTTGTTGTTCCTTCCCTGTTTCTGTAGGACTTTAGGAAACTTGAGGAGAACGGTGGCACTGACCTTCTGGCTGATGAAAACTTCCTGATGGTGACACAGCTGCATTGGGAGGATGATATCATCTGGGATGGGGAGGATGTCAAACACAAAGGGACGAAACCTCAGCGTGCAAGCCTGGCGGGCTGGCTCCCTTCCAGCATGACTAGGAATGCCATGGCCTACAATGTCCAGCAAGGTGTGTTTCTGTGCCAGCTGTGTCTAGCACACTGCCCTTCATCTTGGTCGTCCTGAGTGGGCCCAGCTGTGCTCTGTTCTGCTGCCAAGGGACGGTGAAATGTTTTCAATCTGAGCCCTGATTCTAGTCCGTAATAAATCTTTACAACTATTAACAAGCTAGGGTGGACTCTGATTTCTCATGAAAAAAACGGGAAAACCACTTTGAAGTTAAAGATCTTTCTGAACTAGAACAGTGCTTTATCTCTATACTTTTGTTTTCAAAGCCAGCCCCTCTGTCTTTGTCTTTATCATTCTAGAATTTGCTTTTTTTCTCTCCTTAAATATGCAAAAAAAGGTATTCCATGCTTAACATAGAAAACTTTGAAAATAGAATACAGTGTCAAAAATCACTGATAAATCCTACTACCCAGAGATGATCAATTATTAATGCTTTGGTGTACTTCGTTTTTGTTTTTTTGTCTTCTGTGTGTATGTGTAGTTGAGCTCATTTCTTTCATTTTTAAAAAATGTTTGTTTTTGAGAGAGCGTGAGTTGCGGGGCAGAGAGAGGGAGACAGAGGATCTGAAGTGGGCTCTGTGCAGACAGTAGAGAGCCCGAGCTCGAACTCACGAACCGCAAGATCATGACCTGAGCTGAGCCAAAGTCAGACACTTAACTGACTAGCCACCCAAGTGCCCCAGTTGAGCTCATTTCTATAGACAGTGTCGTACACTGTGCTTTTCAGTTGACAAATATCGTATATCATTCAAAGTTCTTCGTTAAAATGTCTAATAACATGGGAAACTCAAAAAACATGAAGTGGAGGGTGCCTGGTTGGCTCAGTCAGTAGAGCATGAGACTCTTTGTTTTTTTAATGTTTATTCGGTTTTGAGAGAGCATGAGTGGGGGAGGGGCAGAGAGAGAGGAGGAGAGAGGATCTGAAGCGGGCTCTGTGCTGACAGCAGTGAGCCTGATGCAGGGCTTGAACTGAGGAAACATGAGATCATGACCTGAGCTGGAGTCGGAGGCTCAACTGACTGAGCCACCCAGGTGCCCCTAAACTTTGATTCTTCTAAAAAATATTGGAATGAACATTTTGTCTGCAGCTTTCTTTAAAAGTGTGAAATAGGGGCGCCTGGGTGGCGCAGTCGGTTAAGCGTCCGACTTCAGCCAGGTCACGATCTCGCGGTCCGTGAGTTCGAGCCCTGCATCAGGCTCTGGGCTGATGGCTCGGAGCCTGGAGCCTGTTTTCGATGCTGTGTCTCCCTCTCTCTCTGCCCCTCCCCCGTTCATGCTCTGTTTCTCTCTGTCCCAAAAATAAATAAAAAACGTTGAAAAAAAAATAAAAGTGTGAAATATACTGTGTGCACTAGGTTCCTTTTCAAGTAGCCACATGAATAACTTTACTACCATTTGCTCCTCTTCCCTTTGCTGGAATCATGATTGAAAGGGGAATAAATGTTTTGTCTGTTATTTTGACTAGGTTTTGCAGCCACCCTGGATGATGACAAGCCTTGGTACTCCATCTTTCCCATTGACAATGAGGAGCTGGTGTATGGACGCTGGGAGGACCATATCATCTGGGATGCTCAGGCTATGCCCCGGCTGTTAGAGCCTCCTGTTTTGACACTTGATCCCAATGATGAGAACCTCATTTTGGGTATGATATTGGTAGGGGCCAGTGTTCCTTCTCCATAATTGACAGCTTGCTGCTAATGTCAAAGGACAGGGGGAAATCAGAAAGGTTGGGCAGGTCCAAGACTAGCAGCTTCTTGGGGTACCTGGGTGGCTCAGTCAGTTGGAGCATGTGACTCTTGATCTCAGAGTCGTGAGTTCAAGTCTCACATTGGGTGTGAAACCTACTTGAAAAAATAGGTAAAAATAAAAAGACTAGGAGCTTCTAGGTAGCAGTTTGAGAGAGCAAAGTTGTGGCTGTTAGTGCCTAGTATTTCTGTTTTGCTTAGGGAAAACTCCTAAGGTAGGAACATTGGAGTGTAATTCAGTTAGAGTGCCTAGAAGTGGTCTGGGATACGATAAAAGATCTGGGTAGGAAGCGTAAAGGTATCTGTAGGAAAAAGTGAGTCTTCAGGGATAGCATCTCCAGAGTGACTTTTGTTTCATCCTTAGAAATTCCTGATGAAAAGGAAGAGGCCACCTCTAACTCCCCCTCCAAGGAGAGTAAGAAGGAATCCTCTCTGAAGAAGAGTCGAATTCTCTTAGGGAAAACAGGGGTCATCAAGGAAGAACCACAGCAGGTCTGTGAACGGAAAAGGGACTTGGGATGTTTAGAAGAACAAAGAAATGCAATGGAGAAGGGTAGCCTGACTAAGGTTTATTTGATGTCCTATCATTAGAACATGTCTCAGCCAGAAGTGAAAGATCCATGGAATCTCTCCAATGATGAGTATTACTACCCCAAGCAACAGGGTCTTCGTGGCACCTTCGGAGGAAACATTATCCAGGTAAAGGTAGCATTTTTTTTCTATGATGGATGGGAACCGCTGCCTTGTTTTGATGGAGGATGTGGGTAAATCTTGCATAGGCTGAAGTTAGTATTTAATTTGAACCGTGTATTTCCTGTCTTAGCACTCAATTCCTGCCGTGGAGTTACGACAGCCCTTCTTTCCTACCCACATGGGGCCCATCAAACTTCGGCAGTTCCATCGCCCACCTCTGAAGAAATACTCCTTTGGGGCGCTATCTCAGCCAGGTCCCCACTCAGTCCAGCCCTTGCTAAAGCACATCAAAAAGAAGGCTAAGGTATGATTGAACTCTGGTTACAAAAAAAATCGCTATAAAAGACATTAGAGTACAAATTCGGGGAATGGACTGGATATTAGATGGTATTCGGGAATTACTATTTCCTCAGATGTGATAGAATGTTATTGTGCTCATTTAGGGGAATGTCCTTATTCTTAGGAGATGCACATGAAAATACTTAAGGGGGATGTGTCATAATGAGTGTGACTTTCAAAAATGATTCAGCAAAATCTATAGATGTAGTTTTAGACCAAATAAGGTAAAATGTAAAGTTGTATCTAGGTGTTGGGATAGTAAGTGTTCACAGTTTCAACTTGATGTTTGAAACTTTTGGCAGTGAAGTTGGAATAAAAGGCAAGGTAAAATCATTTTTGGTGGCACTGTCTTAGAGTGAGCAGTATCAGTTTGTAGTCATTGTGCTGACGGGAGCTGGACTGTATTCTCTTTGTTCTGGGCAGATGAGAGAACAAGAGAGACAAGCTTCTGGTGGCGGAGAGATGTTTTTTATGCGCACACCTCAGGACCTCACAGGCAAAGATGGAGATCTTATTCTTGCAGAATACAGTGAAGAAAATGGACCGTTGATGATGCAGGTTGGCATGGCAACCAAGATAAAGAACTACTACAAGAGGGTGAGTCTCTACTCAGAAAATCTTTGTTATCAATATAGCTGTAATTAGGTATCCAGCAATAATTCGCAAACGTGTATTTTGTCTTTTTTATACCGTAAATGTCTTGAGAAAGAAATGGTGTCATTTTTGTAGCTAGTAATATTAGTAAAATGCCGTGCTCGAGGAATATTTTGTGTAGGCTTATTGATCACATTCTGTGATAGTAGCTGGGTCTTCTGTGTTCCTTATAGAAACCTGGAAAAGATCCTGGAGCCCCAGATTGTAAATACGGAGAAACGGTTTACTGCCATACATCTCCTTTCCTGGGCTCTCTCCATCCTGGCCAATTACTGCAGGTAAGGGATTCTTTCCTGTTAGAATTCTTTCCTAAGGACCTTGACAGGTGAGGTGCTAATCAGCCCAGAAAGAACCAACTCTAGTTGATTGAAGTACTGTTTATATATCAAGTATGGAGATGATCAGTATGATCCCAAATGATTATAATCATCCAATTTTCTTTTGGTCTTTCTATTAAAACTGGTTCCTAATAATGTTGTAAACTAAATTTGAAATAGTTTTTTGAAAATATACACTGGTAAGAAGTCCAGAAACATCTGGGTGGCATAGGGGAGTCAAAATGGGATTAATAATTTACTGTAGTTAATTAATATTTAATTTGTCTCTGTACATTTGGTATGTTTTTATTGGTGTCATTTTGAGTATTAAACCACACCTGAACCATGCCATTTATAGTCCCTGGCCACGGTGGAAGTATTTTTACCTACCTCTTTGTTCTGATGGGTGTAGAGAGGCCCTCTGGTAACCTAGCTTTATACATGTTTTGTTAAGGGGAAGTACAGAGGCACACACACAATGATGTGAGGACATCTCTAGCACTACCTTGTGTTTTGTCCTCCACCTAATTTCTCTTGGTAGTCTTAATCATTTTCCTTCCTCTTATACCTAGTTCCATTCTTTTTTTTTTTTTTTGAGCACTTAAAATTTTTTTTTTAACGTTTATTTATTTTTGAGAGAGAGCGAGATCGAGCACGAGCGAGAGAGGGACAGAGAGAGAGGGAGACACAGATCCGAAGCATGCTCCAGGCTCCAAGCTGTCAGCATAGAGCCTGACATGGAGCTCGAACCCATGAACCACGAGATCATGACCTGAGCTGAAGTCAGACGCTCAACCGACTGACTCACCCAGGCGCCCCTAATCCTAATTACATTCTATCACTACTATTGCTTATTCTCCTAAAGCATCTGCAGAGCCCATTGTTTTCTTTATCCTTGACATTCATAGTCCGTTTCCCACCAGATTTTGAGTATTATCTTTATACTTTTCCTGGCTTTCCTTTCCCTGTTCACATTCTGTTGAGATTTTCTACCAATCCCTCCCTTTCTTCTGTGACTACTTTTATAGTTTCTTGAAGATCCTTTTTATCTTCTGTAATGCTGTTTTTCCTCTCCATTTCACACTTACAATTTTCTTTTTTTCCCACACTTAGAATTTTCTATACTCATCCATACATTGAAGGTCTCTCTGTCCTCCTGTCTGATTTTCTGAGAAGTCTTTCCTTAGAGTCACAGGCTTCATGTGACAGTTGATCCCCATATGGCTGCTACTTAAAGAAGCTCAAATGTTTCTGTCCTGTGTATTTAGTCTGTCTTTCCAGCATGCCTTCATTTATTTTTGTTTTTGTCATTTTATTAATTTATTTAACAAATGTTTTGATCTTACACTATGTCGGGCTATACTGGGGTCTAGGGTTGTAATAGAATACTTGTTAGTTTATAAGGTAATTTTCATATTTAATCACAGCAATCCTACAAGCTATAGGCATTTTAAAGTATCTCTGTTTTGTAGATAAGGACAGTTAACCTCAGAGATACTCATACAGTGAGTAGCAGAGCCAGTGTCATCTGAATCCAAATCCTGTAGTTTCCCTACTATTCTTTTTTTTTTTTTTGATGTTTATTCATTTCTGAGAGAGAGAGAAAGAGAGAGAAAGAGAAACAGAGCACGAGCAGGGGAGGGGCAGAGAGAGAGAGAGAGAGAGAGAGAGACAATCCAAAGCAGGCTCCAGGCTCTGAGCCATCAGCACAGAACCTGACGCAGGGCTCGAACTCACGAAACATGAGATTGTGACCTGAGCTGAAGTTGGAAGCTTAACTGACTGAGCCACCCAGGCAGGGCCCCTACTACTGACTCTTAAAGACAGCCAGTGGGTAAAAAGTTACTGTTCTAGTCCTGTTTGACATTCCATGTTACAGTTTGTTTATATTACTGGAGAGATTTTAGATGGCATTATGGGGATGGAGAGCAAACAAGCTTGATTTTCCTTTCTCATTTGTTCACTGAATTTCCTAGGGCTTCTCTGTTATAATTTTTGTGTTTTTACTTTTGTTAGGCCTTTGAGAACAATCTTTTTCGTGCCCCAATTTATCTTCATAAGATGCCAGAAACGGACTTCCTTATCATTCGAACAAGACAAGGTTACTATATTCGAGAATTAGTGGATATTTTTGTGGTCGGCCAGCAGTGCCCCTTGTTTGAAGTTCCTGGGCCCAACTCCAAAAGGGCTAATACACATATTCGAGACTTTCTCCAGGTAAGAATGAGAGAATAGGGAGGGGGTCCGGGTGCACATAATAGGGTATGTGGATTTGGGGGCACATCAGGAAAGATCAAAACACATAGGGGCGTAGCAGGGGAAGGAGCCCTGGCAAGGACTTTTATTTTTCCTTTGCCGAATGAAAAACGTTTGTTTTTTGGGCAGGTTTTTATTTACCGCCTCTTCTGGAAGAGTAAAGATCGGCCACGGCGGATCCGAATGGAAGATATCAAAAAAGCCTTTCCTTCTCACTCAGAAAGTAGCATCCGGAAGAGGCTAAAGCTCTGCGCTGACTTCAAACGCACAGGTCATCAGTTGCGCCTAATTATTTGTTCTCTTTGCCTCTTTCCAGGAAAAGAATTCAGGCTCACGGTTAAAGGATCAGTATATAACTACCAGAATTAGAAATTGATAGTCATCAAAAGAAGGAAGTAGCAAATCTTGAGGCTCTGATTACTTTTTGATTTGGCCTACCAAGAAGTTCACTGCGTGTTGGATGTCTTACATGAGATGGAGGGAACCTAGCAGCAGGGGTGTTCTTTGGAGTTCATGGCTAGACCTTATGGGACATTGCGTGGTTTGGTCTTGGTTTGTTATCCTTCTTTTTTTTTAATTTTTAGAAAATGTTTATTTTTAAGAGAAAGACAGAGCATGAGTGGGGGAGGGCAGAGAGAGAGGGAGACACAGAATCTGAAGCAGACTCCAGGCTCTGAGCTACAAGCACAGAGCCCGACGTGTGGCTTGAACTCACAAACCATGAGATCATGACCTGAACTGAAGTCGGACACTTAACCGACTGAGCCACCCAGGCACCCCTGTTTGTTATCCTTCTTGCTGCTGAGGAAAGGGCCTTAGGAATTCAGCACCATCTCATTCTCTCTGCTTTTTCTAGGGATGGACTCAAATTGGTGGGTGCTGAAATCTGATTTTCGTTTACCAACTGAAGAGGAGATCAGAGCAATGGTGTCTCCAGAGCAGTGCTGTGCTTATTACAGCATGATAGCGGCAGAGCAGCGGCTGAAGGTGAACACTTTCCTCTTGGGTACTACCTCTGCCTATGGATCGTTCCCAGAGAGATGAGGCTGAAGCCTATCCCCACTGACTTAGAAGTGATGGTTACTAGATTATTAACCATTTATTTGAAAATTCAAACTGTGTAAGGAACTCGGTGTACATTGGTGCTGAGGAAAACTACAGTGTAGCTGAGTATCAGCGGGAAGGCTTAATGAGGGACTTAGGGCATATTGTTGCATCCATTTGGGTGGTGACTTTAAGCTTCGTTCTTTGTAAGACAGGCATGTAAACAGGGAAGACTTCTCAGTTGTTTTCCATGGCCTTCCAGGTGGGCTGAGATGATGATGCCAGGCATGTGCTTTCGAGAAGGCACAGTGTCCTTATCCCCTAGATCTGGGGTGGGATAGTGCAGCTAGACCACTGAGTTACTGAGTCTGTAGTAATGAGCACCTCTGTCTTCTTTTATGGGTCTTACCTATCCATATATCAGCTGGCAAGTACCCTGAAGTGTAGTAAGGATGTAGAATGGTGATAGATACGTTGAAGACTTTACGGAATCTATTCTCTGTGCAAAAACTTACTTTCATATATTCTATACTTGGTACTTAGTAAAACTTGTACTCTGTCTTTTCTAATTTATTGATTGGTTTACATGTGTAGATTTGTGCTCTTTCAGGATGCTGGCTATGGTGAGAAGTCCTTTTTTGCTCCAGAAGAAGAAAATGAGGAAGATTTCCAGATGAAGATTGATGATGAGGTAAGACTTTACACTGATTTTTATTAGTGTGTCCTGTTTGTCCTTTTCTTTTTTTTTTTTTCTTTGGGCATCACACCCTATGCAGAGTCCAACGTGGGGCTTGAACTCACAACCCTGAGATCAGGAGTCTGATGCTTAACTGACCGAGCCACCAAGGCACTCCCCATTTATCCTTTTCTAAAAAACAGCTTTATTGAGATAAGGTTGACATGCTATAAGCAGCACATATTTAGCGTACAATTTGTCTTTTGATGTATGTGTATACCTGTGAATCCTCATAACAAGATAATATATCTGTCATCCCCAAAAGTTTCTTTGCGTCCCTTTGAAATTCCTTTCTTCTGTCTCCTCCCTTCTCGTCACCCTCCTTGTGCCCTGACAACCACTGATGCTTTCTGTCACTATAGATCAGTTCATATTTTCTAGAATTTTATTTTATTTGTTTATTTTTTTAATGTTTATATATTTTTGAGAGAGAGAGACAGAGCGTGAGCCGGGGAGGGGCAGAGAGAGAGAGGGAGACAGAATCCGAAGCAGGCTCCAGGCTCTGAGCTGTCAGCACAGAGCCTGATGCGGGGCTCAAACTCACAAAACCACAAAATCATGACCTGAGCCGTAGTCAGAAGCTTAACTGACTGTGCCACCCAGGCGCCCCACGTTTTCTAGAATTTTAGATAAATGGACTCGTATAATAAGTACTCTTTCATTTTTTTAGTTGTGGTAAAATATACATAACATAAAATTTGCTATCTTAACGTTAAAGCGTTTACAATTCAGTAACGTTCAGTACATTTCACGCCGTCATATGCCCAGTCTCTGGAACTCTTTTCATCTCACAAAACTGAAACTCTGTTACCCATTAAACAGCAAGTCCCCATTCCTCCCTCCCTAGCCTCTGCAACCACCATTCTACTTTCTGTCTCTTACGAATTTTACTACTCTAAGTACTCCAGCTAAGTGGAATCATACAGTATTTGTTTTTATGTGACTGGTTTATTTTATCTAGCATAGTATCGTCAAGGTTCATCCGTCTTGTGACATATATCAGAATTTCCTTCATTTTTAAGGTTGAATAATATTCTATTATATGTATATACCACATTTTGTTTATGCATGCAACCATTGATGGACATTTGGGTTGCTTCCACCTCTTAGCCATTGTGAATAGTGCTGCTATGAATGTGGTTGTACAAATATCTCTTCAAGATTCTATTTTCTGTTCTTTTGTGTATATACCCAGAAGAGGATTACTGGAACACATGGTAGTTCTATTTTTTAATTTTTTGAGCAACCTCCAGACTTTGTTTTTTTCAAAGCATCCGCAGCATTTTATGTTCCTATCAATGGTATATAAGAATTTCAATTTCTCCACACTTGCCAACACTTGTTATTTATTATTTTTTTTGATAGTGGCCGTGCTAATGGGTGTGAGGTGATATATCATTGTGATTTTGATTTTCATTTCCCTAATTATTAGTGATGTTGAGCATCTTTTCATGTGCTTATTAGACAATTGTAGATCTTCTTTTGAGAAATGTGTATTCAAGTTCATTGCCCTTTTTTGAATCAGTTTTTTTTTTATTGAGTTTCAGGAGTTCGTTATATATTCTGGATATTAATGTCTTATCAGGTACATGCTATGCAAATATTTTCTCCCATCCTGTAGGTTGCCTTTTCATTCTGTTGTATCCTTTTTTTTTTTTTCTGTTGTATCCTTTGATGCAGAGAAGTTTTTAATTTTGATACAGTCCAATTTATCTAATTTTTCTTTCATTGCTTATACTTTTGGCTCCATATCCAAGAAATCATTGCCAATTCTAGTGTCACGAAGCTTTTCCTCTATGTTTTAAGAGTTTTATATTTTTAATTCACACACTTAGGTTTTTGACCCACTGTGAGTTAATTTTTGTATATGGTGTAATGTACAGGTCCAGCTTCAGTATTTTGCACATGGATATTATGTTTCCAGTATCATTTGTTGAAAGTATATATTCTTTCTTGTCTGTCTTCTTTTCCTCTGTAATTATGTGGAGATTCATCCAGGTTATTGATCATTTGTTCTTTTTTATTGCTGTGTAGTGCTCCATAATATCACAGTTTAGCTGATCACCTATGAGAGGACATTTTGGTTGTCCCCTGTTTTTGGCTGTTATGAATAAAAGTGCTATCAATATTTATGTATAAATTTTGATAGGGACACATTTTCTTGGTTTAATACCTAAAAGTAGAATTACTGGGTCATATGGTAATTCTGTGTTTTACCTTTGGAGGAGCTGCCAGACTGTTTTCCACAGTGACTTGAATTATTTTTACATTTTTATTAGCAGTGTATGATAGTTCCAGTTTTTCCACATCCTTATCGACACTTGTTATTTTTCCTTTTTTAAAAAAAATTATTATCATGGCTCTCCATCAGATTTCAAGTGGTGTCTCATTGCAGTTTTCATTTGCATTTCCCTAATGGCTAAGGATGTTGAGCTTCTTTTCATGTGCTTATTTACCATCCAGATATCTTCTTTGCTCAAGTGTCTGTTCATCTCTTTTTTTTTAAGTTTATTTATTTTGAGAGAGAGCGCACGAGCAGAGGAGAGGCAGAGAGGGAGGAAGAGAGAATCCAAAGGAGGCTCTGCACTGCTAGTGCAGAGTCCAGTGCGGGGCTCAGACCCACAAACTGTGAGATCGTGACCTGAGCCAAAAAAAGTCAGGAGTCAGACACCTAACTGACTGAGCCACCCAGGTGCCCCTGTTCATCTCTTTAGTCCACTTAAAACATTTTTTTAATGTTTGTTTATTTTGAGAGAGGGAGAGAGAGAATCCAAAGTAGGCTCCACACTGTCAGTGCAGACAGGGCCTGACGTAGGGCTCGAACTCATGAACTGTGAGATCATGACCTGCGTCAAAACCAAGAGTCGGATGCTTAACTGACTGAGCCACCCAGGTGCCTAAGTCCGCTTTTATTCTGAATTGGTTGCTTATTTTCTTCTTACTGAGTTTTGAGAGTTCTCAAATGCATTCTAGGTCTGACTCCTTTATCAGGTATGTGATTTGCAAAGATTTTCTCCCAGGCTGTGGCTTGTCTTTTAATTGATCTAACAGTGTTTTATGAAGAGCAGAAGTCCAAATTGTCAGTTTTCTCTGTTGCTTGTGGTTTTGATATTGTATCTAAGAAATTTTTATCTAACTCAAGGTTGCAAAGATTTTCTTTTGTGTTTTCTTGTAAAAGTTTTATTGTTTTAGATCTTATATTTGGATCCATTTTGAGTTAATTTTTATATAGGATGCAAGGTATAGATTAAGGTTTTTTTTTCCTGCATATGAATGTCTAATTATTCCAGCACCATTTTTTTTAAGTTGAATGACTTTAAAATAAAAATTTAAGGGGTGCCTAGGTGGCTCTGTCAGTTAAGCATCCAACTTCAGGTCATGATCTCGTTCATGAGTTCGAGTCCCACATCAGGCTCTGTGCTGACAGCTCAGAGCCTGGAGCCTGCTTCAAAATCAATCTCTCTCTGTCTCTGTCTCTCTCTCTCTCTCTCTCTCTCTCTCTCTCTCTCTACTCCTCTCCCATTCTCTCTTTCTCTATCTCTCACACTCTCTCTCAAAAGTAAGTAAACATTAAAAAAATAAAAGAAAAAATTAAAAATTTTGATCGTGTATATGACTTTCTTGCCCACAGACTTCCTTTGGGTCCTTGTTTCTTTTAGAAGCTATTTATGTTATTTACAAGGAGCTACATGATTTGGGTCTTGTATGTAATTCTAACCTCCTCTCATATCTTGCCACTGCCCATCTTGTACTCTGAGCTCCAAATATGCTAAAGTTCACTTGGTCTCCCACATTTCTTTCTGTTGCCTTCTGGGATTTTGCAACTGCTCTTCCCTCTACCTAGAATATGATCTCGACACTCCTCTACTATCTTACCTTCATTTGCAGTTTGTATTCTTTTTTTTAATGTTTTTATTTATTTTTGAGACAGAGAGAGACAGAGCATGAGCAGGGGAGGGGCAGAGAGAGAGGGAGACACAGAATCCGAAGCAGGCTCCAGGCTCTGAGCTGTCAGCACAGAGCTCGATGTGGGGCACAAACTCACGGACCTTGAGATCATGACCTGAGCTGAAGTCGGTCGCTTAACCGACTGAGCCACCCAGGCGCCCCTGCAGTTTGTATTCTTTTGGAAGCTTGCCCCGACTCTTGTCCTCACTCCCACCCTTTACTCATATTGGATCATCACTCTTCCCTTCTTAATGTACAGGTAGCACTTTTTACTTTTCTGTCAGTGCACTGGTGGTGTGGTATTGAATTTGGTTGGTTATTTGTCTCTTCCTCACTAGTAGGAGATCCGTGAGAAAGTAGTGCCTGGAATGTAGTAGATGTTCAAAAAATATTTGTTAAATCAGTGAATGATTGTAGTGAGGTCAGAGTGAGTGAAGGAACATAGTCGTGGTGTTCTTTTGGGGTTGGAGTGAAAAAATGAGTGGATGTCTGAGAATTTCAGAAATTAAAGATTTTGTTAAGTAACCTTCAGGATTGAATCTTGAATAGAATTGGCCACTTTTTAGCTAATCATGTATATACTCTTAACTGGTCTGTGTGGACAAGCACATTCCTCTTGTCTTTATTTGGCAGCAGTCAGTAAATCCTATTCAGGGTCTCAGAAGAGGACAGACATTTTTGATCAAACCAGTGGCAGAGGTAGAATGGACTTTGGTTTGGTGCTGCTAGAGTTAAGGCCAGTGCTTTGTAAAGCATGCTTATCATTTAATTATAGAATATGTTGGTCATTCTAAAGAAGCCATTTGAGCAATGGGGCAATCAAATGCATCATCAGTGTAACCTCTTTGAGCATCGTGAGGGTGGCTACACTATCTTTGAGAACTCTCAGTATATCCCAAGGGATATGAGACTGAAGGGTACCCCAGTGTTCCACATATTCTTCCTTCTGCTGACATCTTGATTTGTATTTAAATTCCTTTTTTAAATTTTTAAAGTTCATTTATTTATTTTGATAGAACACGAGCAGGGGAGGGGTGGAGAGAGAGGGAGAGAGAAAATCCGAAGCACACACCATGCTGTCAGCACAGAGCCCAACATGGGGCTCAAACTCCCGAACCATAAGATCATGACCTGAGCAGAAGTCAGATGCTCCATCGACTGAACCACCCAGGCGCCCCAATTTTTTTTTATTTTTTAGAGAGAGAGAGAGCAGGCAGGGCAGAGGGGCAGGGGGTGGGGGGAGAGGGAGGGAGCGAGAGAGAGAGAGAGAGAGAGAATGAATCTTAAGCAGGCTCCATGCTCTGTGCAGAGCCTGACCCAGGTTCCATCCCATGACCCAGGTTCATCTCATGACCCTGGGATCATGACCTGAGCTGAAATCGAGAATCAGACACTCAGCCAACTGAGCCCCCAGGCACCCCAACCTTCTAAGTATGGCTAGACATAGAGCACATTTCCCACGGCCCTTAGAATCTTTTTCTGTACCTCAGGTTCGCACTGCTCCTTGGAACACCACAAGGGCTTTCATTGCTGCCATGAAGGGCAAGTGTCTCCTGGAAGTGACTGGGGTGGCAGATCCTACAGGGTGTGGTGAAGGATTCTCCTATGTCAAGATTCCAAACAAACCAACACAGCAGAAGGTGAGACTATTCTGAAGTCCTAGAAGCTAAAATATCAAGGGAGGAAGAAATGGAAGTTAAGGAGTGGAGGATCTGGAAAACACCTAATGGACAGGATGACTTAGATGCCTGTTATAAGGGATTCTGCTTATTACAATTCTTGCCTTTTTTGTTTTATGTCTGAGGTAGGATGATAAGGAGCCTCAGCCCGTGAAGAAGACAGTGACAGGAACAGATGCAGATCTCCGTCGCCTTTCTCTGAAAAATGCCAAGCAGCTTCTACGAAAATTTGGCGTGCCTGAGGAAGAGGTGAGTATGGAAGAGGGAAACTTTGAGTTTCCTAGGGGCTTTGTGTATAGAGGGAAAAGGTGGGAGGCAGATGTAAGGAACTATGTGGATAATTTTGTGGTGTAGGTTGTAGTATACTGGATCTTGGATACTTTTTCAGGAGTTAGCTTTCTCAAAGCTTTCTGTTTAACCTGCTTTGGGTGATTTTTAAACTTCTAATTTTTTTTTTTAACGTTTATTTATTTTTGAGACAGAGAGAGACAGAGCATGAATGCAGGAGGGTCAGAGAGAGAGGGAGACACAGAATCTGAAACAGGCTCCAGGCTCCGAGCTGTCAGCACAGAGCCCGACGCGGGGCTTGAACTCACGGACGTGAGATCATGACCTGGGCCGAAGTCAGACGCTCAACCGACTGAGCCACCCAGCCGCCCCTAATTTTTTTTTTTTATATTTGAGAGAGAGCGCGCGAGCAGGGGAGGGGCAGAGAGACGGAGACAGAATCTGAAGCAGGCTTCAGGCTCCGAGCTGTCAGCATGGAGCCCAAGGTGGGGCTCAAACTCACGAGCAGTGAGATCATGCTCTGAGCCAAAGTCAGACACTTAACTGACTGAGCCGTTAGGGTGCCCCTGGATGATTTTTATTTATTTATGTATGTATGTATGTATGTATGTATGTATGCATGTATGTAAGTCTATTTCTCTAAGCGTGTGCCTTGGTTTATTCTTTGAAATATCTGATGATTTATGTATATGTGTGTGTGTCTACCTCTTTTGTAGATTAAAAAGTTGTCCCGTTGGGAAGTGATTGATGTGGTACGCACAATGTCAACAGAACAGGCCCGCTCTGGAGAGGGGCCCATGAGTAAATTTGCCCGTGGATCAAGGTTTTCTGTGGCTGAGCATCAAGAGCGTTACAAAGAGGAATGTCAGCGCATCTTTGACCTACAGAACAAGTGTGTTTGTTTTAGAAAATCCAAGCCGGATATGGGAGGGGTGTTGGACAGTATATTATAATGAAGAGGAGGTTACCTGATCATGTGACTAGGGGGTCAGGTATCTGAGATATCGGGTGGTATTTGTTCATAATACTGCCAGGACACCTACTCCTTTCAGAGCAACTCGGCAAAGGTTTTGAATTGGCAAGAGGTGCTAGGTATGAGCTCTAGGTTCCGTGGCAACTTCTGTGGCTTATTCTGTGGCTTCTATTCTGGCAGTTATTACAGTGGTGATAGGGGATAGTGAGTGTTTTTTCTGAAGGCTTTACTTGTGAGAGGATGGTATTGCACTATTAAAAATGTTTCTCAGTTTTTCTCAAAGAATTCTGAAAGAGTTGCTGTGCTGCTTCATATTTCAAACTGACCTTATTGACAGACGTCTAGGAAAACTTTGGAACCCTTTTCTCTTAAGGCCCCCATGTCTTAGTGGATTTGGGGTATTCCTTTTTAAGGTTGATTTCCCAATTTCTTCCTCTTGCCTAAAACCGTATTTCTTCAGCCCTTTATACACTTTCATATTTTCCCTCCTCTTAGCTTCACATTGTTTTTTCTCTTTTTAGAGTTTTGTCATCGACTGAAGTATTATCAACCGACACAGACAGCAGCTCAGCTGAAGACAGTGACTTCGAAGAAATGGGAAAGAACATTGAGAACATGTTGCAGAATAAGAAAACCAGCTCTCAGCTGTCACGTGAACGGGAGGAGCAGGAGCGGAAGGAACTGCAGCGGATGCTACTGGGTGAGGGTAGTGGCTTCACAGGCAAGAAAGAGAAGGATCGAAAAAGTGTAACTAACTGCAGACTAATAACTGAGGCAAAGCTGGAGGCAGAAGAAATAGGGGATGAGTGTAGAAAGGCCTGTAGATGAGGTAGAGCGATTATTGCAAGCTGGACTGTAGGTCTGTCTGTGGGGCACAGATGGAAGACATGCTGCCAGTCTACTACCTGCCTCTGGTCAGTCCACTACCTGCCTCTTGTGTGTATCAGGCCTGTCCAAGCCAGGGCTAGCAGTGCTGTACATCACGTGAGCATTCTGGGCATTCCTCCTCGAGAGGAAGAGTTTGTAATACAGAATTTGTGGATGGATTTGGGGAGTTGCCCTTGAACCCTCTGAAATCACATGTAAAATTCTGTACAAGTGTGCCTTTTCTGAGGAGAAGATCCATGGCTTTCAGAAGATTTTCAAAGGGGTCTTAGACCCTAAAAAGAGTTAAAAGTCAACCAAAAATTGCAGAAGTTGAGGGTGGGGATGATTAAGGCCTGAACTGGTTTGGGATAAGGATATTGGGAATGAAAAGAGAAAAATCAAGGTGACCCTAAGATTTCATTCTGGGCCTGCTAGGAAGATGGTGGTCCCATTGATTAAAGTAGTAAATTTCAGAGAAAGAACCAGGTGTGAGAAGGGAAGAAGTAACGTATGGAGTTTGAGATGCCCATGACTTTTCCCAGTATAGGTGTCAAGCAGGCAATTTAAAATTTGGATGTAGATACTGTGAGAGAGGGGATAAAGACTCCAGATGAAGATTTGAATGACTGTTCTCACTCCTAGTAGTGTTTCCTTTGTTTACTCCTCTCTGTAAAAGCTTTATGTAATTTTGTGTTCATACTACTTTGTAAAGATGTGATAAAGCCTTTCCATCAGTGTGGTCCTGGACCAGCAGTATCTGCATCACATGGGAGCTTGTTAGAAATGCAGAATCTTAGGCCTCACCCCAAACCCTACTGAATTTGAATCTATTTTAATGAGAATTCTCAGGCGATTCCTATTCATTCACATTAAAGTTTGAGAAGCACACTCTAGGCCTTGAGACTCTGGACTTGTTTCTCTGGGACAGTTTTGCCCCCTTGGTGCTTGGGTGCTTTTTTAAATTTAATTATTTATTTTTAATGTTTATTTTGGAGAGAGAGAGAGAGACAGGGTGTGAGCAGGGGAGGGGCAGAGAGAGGGAGACACAGAATCTGAAGCTGGCTCCAGGCTCTGAGCACAGAGCCGGACGTAGGGCTCGAACCCACGAACTGCAAGATCATGACCTGACCCCAAGCCGGACACTTAACCTACTGGGCCACCCAGGCGCCCCATTGAGTGCTTTTCTTTGACGTGAATATCAGCTACTTGTTACTTAGACTTTCTTTTGCTATTTAGAGGACTTCGAATACAGCTACTGTTCTTTTGTCCCCTAAAACAAACATATAGTTCTTTGAGGTCCTTTCAGAACTTTTTGTACTTAATAAAAAATGGGAACGTTGGCAGTGGTAAAATGAAGTCAGGAAAGGACAAATCAGTATACTTCGGGCTGGTGGTGACGTTGATGCTTTCTGTAGAACCATACTTTTGTGACATGTTGAGCTTCGAGGTTTCCACTCAACTCCAGGAAAAGGACTGTTTGGGTGGTAGGGGGAATGTGTGGAAATCTTTTTCTGCCTTGCAGCAGCAGGTTCAGCAGCATCAGGAAACAATCACAGAGATGATGACACAGCTTCTGTGACTAGTCTTAACTCTTCTGCCACTGGGCGTTGTCTCAAGATTTATCGCACATTTCGAGATGAAGAGGGGAAAGAGTATGTTCGCTGTGAGACAGTTCGAAAGCCAGCTGTCATTGATGCCTATGTACGCATACGGACCACAAAAGATGAGGAATTCATGTGAGTTTGACTCACCACTTTCCAGTATTATAAGGAGGATGATTAAAAAGAGGTGGGAAAGGGGGATGAGGTAGGTGCTTGAGTTTTAATGACAGGATTTTCTGTACAGTTGTCCTTGGCTGTCTGTGTTGACTGGGTGCCTTTGAGTTTGAACAGAGCCAAACCACAGGGAGAATTTCAGACTTGCTACCAAATAAAGGAATCTTCAGTTCCACCTGGGTCCTTTGCATTGTGGTCGGTTGGCAGAACTCTCCAGGATTACTCAGGATGTCTCATTCTGAGAGAGGTGTCTCCTGGCACGTGGAAGGCTGATGAGCGGGGGAGGTGGGAGTGCCAGGAAGCCCCTTTTATTTCTGTGTGGATGGATGACTTTAGTTGTGAGATGTTTAGCTGTCAGGACAGTCTTCTTGGCTTGTTTGCTTATGGTCCTGTTCTGTTTCCCTCCTTGTCATTCAGTCGAAAGTTTGCCCTTTTTGATGAACAGCATCGAGAAGAGATGCGAAAGGAACGGCGGAGGATTCAAGAGCAGCTTAGGCGGCTAAAGCGGAACCAGGAAAAGGAGAAGCTTAAGGGTCCTCCTGAGAAGAAACCCAAAAAAATGAAGGAGCGTCCTGACCTAAAAGTAAGTATTAATGTGGCATAATCATAGCTAACAAGGCAAAGGAAGAAAGCATGCTTTTTCCCTTAGCTTTTGGCATCCTCCCTAACTGGGAATGAGGGCAGTATTGTGGAAAGCTAGTTTGAGTTGGTGTGGCTGTCAGGCAGGTGTTACCGGTACTAGTGTGACTGGTACCAACAACTTAATCTGATGCCATTGGGTATTAATTTTATACTTCATCAGTTGGAAATATTTCCTAGGAGTTGAGATAGGTCTGGTTGAGATAGATTTTTTTACGTGTACGTGTGTGTGTGTGTGTGTGTGTGCGCGCGCACACACACACACCTTTTTAAAATTGTACATACTGAAAGAAGTAACAGAAAAACCTACAGTACAGGTTGCTTTCCATAACTTTGGTAGGATTTCAGATATTACTCTACAACGTAACTGTAATGTATACAATAAAATGAGGGAACTACGATATAGTGGAAAGAGCCATGGATTTGGAAACAGAAGATCTGGCTTTGGGTTCTGGTTCTGCCATTTAGTTGCTCTGTGACCTTAACCTTACCATACGTGTTTTTCTCTTCCATAAAATACGATACCTGTCTCATAGTGTTGTTGGAGTAAGTGATACAATGCATGAGAAGCACTTTATAAACTGAAATTCTCAGTAAATGTAAATTGCTGGTAACATGGACCGAGGTCTTTATTTTCAGCTTCCTTTCTTTTTTTAAAAATTTTGTAATGTTTATTTATATGTGAGAGAGAGAGCACACACAAGCAGGGGAGGGGCAGAGAGAGAGGGAGACAACAGAATCCGAAGCAGGCTCCAGGCTCTAGGCTCTGAACTGTCAGCACAGAGCCCGATGTGGGGCTTGAACCCACAAACAGTGAAATCATGACCTGAGCTGAAGTCAGGTGCTTAACTGACTGAGCCACCCAGGCGCCCCTCAAGTTCTTTTCTTATATATGGTATTCAATAAATATGACAGAGTATTGACCCTATTTTACAGATGAAACAGGTCAGTTGCAAAACTGAGATAGAGACTTGGTATTATCCTTTTCCTTGGGACTGGAAATATACCTTGGGCTTCCAAGAGACTTTCTCCAGCGTATTTAACATTTTCATACTTTACAACTTAAATTGAAGGTAGAAATCCTCTCCTTTTTCTTCCTCACTTGATTTTTTTTAAATGTCCGGTCTCTGGGGGTGCCTGGGTGGCTTAGTCGGTTAGGCATCCAGCTTCGGCTCAGGTCATGATCTTGTGGTTCGTGAGTTCGAGCCCCTCGTTGGGCTCTCTGCTGACTGCTCAGAGCCTGGAACCTGCTTCAGATTCTGTGTCTCCCTCTTTCTCTGCCCTTCCCCTGCTCACGCTGTCTCTCTCAAAAATAAATAAACATTAAAAAATTTTTTTTTAAACGCCCAGTCTCTGTATTTTATTTTTAATGTGTCATTTCCATACACGCTCTTTTTGTCTAGTGGCTTCTGGTTAAAAGGTGTAGAACAGTTCTGTTACAACAGAAGTTCTGCACCTGCCTTTGTTTCTCTCCTGCCTTCTATGTATCTTGTAAAGCGAATCTCACGTGGCCTGTTTACCTCTGACACGCTGATACTTTCCCTTTTGCAGCTGAAGTGTGGGGCTTGTGGTGCCATTGGGCACATGAGGACAAACAAATTCTGCCCCCTCTACTATCAAACAAATGCTCCACCCTCCAACCCTGTTGCCATGACCGAGGAGCAGGAGGAGGAGCTGGAAAAGACTGTCATTCATAATGATAATGAAGAACTTATCAAGGTTGAAGGGACCAAGATCGTCCTGGGGAAACAGCTGATTGAGAGGTAAGAGCACACAGAAAGCGCTGTGGAGAGATCTGTCGGAGGTTGAAGGGGGGCAGGGGTTGATATGAAGTGGAACTGAGGGCATAGGCGTTTTGATGGATTTTCCTCAGTAATTGTTTCCAGTAATGAAAATTGTGGTCTTTTGTCATAAAGCACTCCTTAGGCTCTCCTGCTTGCCTTGGGGCATGCTACCTAACTTACTGAGTCTCCACTTCCTTATTTACGAAATAAAACCACCTTTACCAGTGTAGTTGTGAAGGTAAAATGAGAGGTTATATAAGCATGTAGTACAGTGCCTGGCATAGAGTACTTCCAGGCACTCACTATATTTGTAGTCCTTAATCTCAGTGTTCTTTTTTTTAATGTTTGTTTATTTTTGAAAGAGAGACAGACTACAAGCAGGGGAGGGGCAGAGAGAGAGAGAGAGACGCAGAATGCGAAGTGGGCTCTGGGCTCTGAGCTGTCAGCACAGAGCCTGATGCAGGGCTCGAACCCACAAACTGCGGGATCACCACCTGAGCCAAAGTCAGATGCTTAACTGACTGAGCCACCTAGGCGCCCACCCTAATCTCAGTGTTCTGATAATGGACCACCCAGAAAGATTAAGGAGACATAAACTGTGTTATCCCTACCTGCCTCTTGCTCTCAGAGAATGTAACGGATAATCAAGTGGAGAAGTTTTTAAATTAAAAAACATTTTCTCCCTGACTTTTTAGTTAGAAACTTGCAAACCTACAGAAAAGTTGAAAGAATAATAGAGTGTATCATTCCTCTAAAGTTACAGTTAATGTTTGTCACGTTTGTTTCATTTTTATGTATCTAAAACTTTTTTTTGCTGAACTATTTGGAAATAAGTTGCAGGCATCTTGCTGTTTCACTCATAAATACCACACGTTAAGACTAAGGACATAACATACCATTACACCTAAGAAAATTAACATTGGGTCAGTAGTATCTAATATTTGGTTCTTATTTAAATTTCTCTGGTTGTCTTAGTGTCCTTTTTGGCCTGCCCCACCTCCAGTTTAGGATCCAATCCCAGTTCAAACATTAAGTATTTTGAATACTTCTTAATCTAGAACTGTTCTCTCTGCCTATTTTGGTTTCCATGGCATTGAATTTTTTGAAGAGTCCAGGCCAGTTGTCTCCTAAGATATCCCATATTCTGGATTTGTCTGTTTTCTCATTGATTACATTTGGATTAAATGTCTTTGGCAAGATTACTACATAGGTGATAATATGTACTTACTGCACCACATCAAGAAGCATATAATGTCAGGCTTTCTCACTATTTTGATCATTTTGTTTAAGTGGTGGTCCCCAGAACTCTCTTATAATAAAGGTATGTTTTTCTCTTTGTAATTAGCACGTGGGTGAATCTCCTGTTCCCTAACAATCTTTCTCTCCGTAGTGTAGCATCCGTTGATGATCACTGCCTAACTCAGTTATTACATTGAGGGTTGCAAAACCATGGTTTTTCTAATTATAGCATTCTTTCTACATTAACTGGCATTCTATAAAGAAGAGCTCTTTTTTCCTTTTTGTTTATTACTATGGATTCTGAAATTCTTCCTTTTGTAAACTTAGTGTAATATAATTTATTAACACTATTTTATGTTATTTATTTATTTTTTAATATATGAAATTTATTGTCAGATTGGTTTCTATATAACACCCGGTGCTCATCCCAAAAGATGCCCTTTTTAATACCCATCACCTACCCTCCTCTCCCTCCCACACCCCATCAACCCTCAGTTTGTTCTCAGTTTTTAAGAGTCTCTTATGCTTTGTCTCTCTCCCACTCTAACCTCTTTTTTTTTCCTTCCCCTCCCCCATGGGTTTCTGTTAAGTTTCTCAGGATCCACATAAGAGTGAAACCATATGGTATCTGTCTTTCTCTGTATGGCTTATTTCACTTAGCATCACACTCTCCAGTTCCATCCACGTTGCTACAAAGAATGAAACCATATTTCATTCTTTCTCATTGCCACATAGTACTCCATTGTATTAACACTATTTTAATTGTGATCCCCATATTGTCTCAAATTTGACCTCTTAAAGCCAGATCCTGTGTCCTTGTGAGAACTTATTTGCTTTCCAACACAAAATGTTCTAGGCTGTCCTTGAAATTTCCTTGTTCAAGACCTAGAATCAGCCATTTCTTCAAAGAGCCCTGGTTCCTTTTATTGGGGAATGGTATTTAGAACCAAGATTTAGGTGTTAAGTATGCTCATTGCCACTGAGATGTCCTTGCTTCTAGGCTTTTAGTGGATGGAACTAGGAAATAAATTTATATTGCAAATCACATATCAAAACCTTCATATCAAAACCTCCAATTCAAATTATATCTACAGAGTCTTCCTCTTCTTCCCCCATTCATATTTGTATCCTTTCTCTGGTTCCTGGCATCAAGATGTTGAATCATTTGCTCTGTCTGTACATCTGTTATATACAAAATAGTCTGAGAATTACAATACCAGTACCACTAACAACAAAACTTTAAAGTAGATTCAAGGTGTTTGCTCTAGTTTGTTGTCCTTAGGCTATATGCCACTGAAGTTGTGCAGTCAGGGTATTACATTTAAAATATATTTGAATGATTTTTTTGTGTGTCATTTTTATAATCAATTTGATACATAGTTATATTCATTTGTTCTTTTTCTTATTGAGGTAAAATTGGTATATAACGTAAATTTCAGATGTACAATATTATAAATCACTCCTATTAAGTTCGGGACTCTTTTCCATTCTTGGTTTAATTTATCAGTATCTGTAATAGTATGTTTTGAAGCACATTAGAAAAGGAAAATGTAGCCTCTTGATTCTATACAACGGAAAGGAAGAAGGTGGATGGTCTTTTAATGATTGAGGGAAACTAAAACTCATTTTTATTTCAAACCAAATTTTAATTTCTTCCTTGTTTCCATTGTAAGTAAGTTCAGCTTCCTAGCCCTTGAACCCTAAAGTAGAATGTTGGAGCTGGAAGGATTCTTGAAATTCCTTTATCCCAGTTCCCTTATCTTCCAAATAGGAAACTGAGGTGAAGTTGTGGCTTGCCTAGTTCTTTATTATTTGGAGATCATATGAGGCCTTGCCTGATCTGAGCCTTAGAATGTGGATATCTGGCCTTTGGTTTGGCTTTTTCCTCCCCAGGCTCATGCTCAGGTACTTTGGACTTCATTGTAGTCGTTTTTTTTTTTTTTTTTTTTTTTTTTTTTCTGGGGACTAGAGATACGGACTTAATGCTATGAAAGTGTTATTGATTACAGTGCAGATGAGGTTCGCAGAAAATCTCTGGTTCTCAAGTTCCCCAAACAGCAACTTCCTCCCAAGAAGAAACGGCGAGTTGGAACCACTGTTCACTGTGACTACTTAAATGTGAGTATCTGCATTGCTGCCTTCTGACCAGATGGGATTCTCATTGATTCCTCCAGCCCTCTAACCCATGGCTCTGGAACAGCCTTAGATTCTCCCTTTGGCCTTGCCCTGAAAATTATGCATACTTTTCATTACAAGATTTGTAGGCTGTAACCAGAAAGTACTATTTTTTTTGTTTTTCTTACCTAATGGAGTACTCTGATTTCTCGTTTCTCCTTAGAGACCTCATAAGTCCATCCACCGACGCCGGACAGACCCAATGGTGACATTGTCATCCATCTTGGAGTCTATCATCAATGACATGAGAGATCTTCCAAATGTGAGTTCATTGCATTCATGTCTACAGTAGGAATGGTAAGGCTCTTTGTTGTGTCTGTGATTTCAGATAGAGGGCAGTAGAGTACAGGCCAGGAACTCCTCTAATTCTTTCAGATGTAGTTTTTTGGTTTTTTGGGTTTATTTAATAGTTTACTAGAGGAAACAGACACCTACCTGCTTCATCTAGAAAGATTCCTTTGAGAGTTGATGGCGAGGTAGACAGGTAAAATGTGAGTCTTCAGGAATTGGCTCTGGCAAGTGCTCTTTGCTCACGGATAATGCTATTTTTTGTTGGCACAGACCTACCCTTTTCACACTCCAGTCAATGCAAAGGTTGTAAAGGACTACTACAAAATCATCACTCGACCAATGGATTTACAGACACTCCGTGAAAATGTACGTAAACGCCTCTACCCATCTCGGGAAGAGTTCAGAGAACATTTGGAGCTAATTGTGAAAAACAGTGCAACCTACAATGGTAAGAATCACCTGTTCCTTGACTGCAAAGGTCACCTTTCAGTGACCTAGTCACCTTACTAGTCCTAAATTCAGACTAGCTTGGACTGACTGAAATGATCTACAGTGTATTATGCATTTTGGGGTCAAGAAAATTAGTGCACATTTTTGTCATTTATTATTGCTTCTTTTTAGTCCCACTTTTGAATATATCCTCTGGAGAATTTGGAATCTATCTTTCGAAATGAAACAATTGCATGGAGATTAGTGGCAGGAAGAAGTGGGCCTAATTAAGTGGAAAGGAGAGACAGTGTGGATGGTATCTGCAATGTGTGTCCCTGTGACCGTGTTTGTTGTGAGTCTTTGATTTGATCTACAGATTTGTTAATAGGGGCTATTATCTGTTCCCTTTGCTCAAAAGCTGGAAAGGGAAGGAGAAAGAAATCTGCTCTCTGAGTCTTAAAAGAGGGAAAACAGTACAGCTTCTGCATATAGGGGAGATAAAGGTTTCTGGTCTCCAGTTGGATCCTTGAGCACAGATTCATGTATATAAGCGTGGGGATTAAGAGTACAGCCAGAGAATGAGTCATGGCTCTGCCACTTACTAATTAAGTTACTTTAGACAAGTTCTTAGACAAGTTACCCTAGACAGCCTCTCACAGCCTTCTCAGTATTGTCATCTGTAAACATGGGACAATAGAAGTACCTAGATTCTGTGACCTTTCACAAGCAGGCCTGACCCGTTTATCTAGTCTCCTGTCCAATGCCTGGCTCCCACACCTACTAGAGATTCCTGCCACATTTCACTAAATATCCTGTTGCCATTTCTTCATGCCTCTTGCACAGTCTGTGCCCTGTCTGGAATGCCCTTTCTTCCCTTTTGGTGATAAATTTCCATTCATATTTTCCAGACCAATTCATATCATCTCTTCATGGAGACTTATGCAGACTGCCCAAAATACCATTTTTTGATCCTCCGTGCTCCCCAGCACAATTAAATCAACTTTTATGACTCTTACTATGTTGTATACAGTTATTTATATATCCAAATCTCCCACCACTTTGTGACCTCCTGGAGAGACTATGTCTTATTCATCTTTATATTCTCTGGCAGAGCGCTGGACACGCACAAGGGAAGAATACATTGGTTAGGCCCAACTGTCATTCAAATTATAAGGATAAATACTTAAAGACAGTCAAATTGGGGGTGGCTCAGTCGGTTCAATGTTCGACTCTCGATTTCTGCTTGGGTCATGATCCTAGGGTGGTGGGATCGAGCTCTGTGTTGGGCTCTGCATTGAGCATGGAGCCTGCTTAAGATTCTCTCTCTCCCTCTCTGTCCCTCTCCCTCACTCTGTCTCTCTCTAAAAAAAAAGAAAAGAAAAAAGAAAAATCAAATTGAAATAGGAATGGAAAGGTGTAAGAGTCGACTTTGAAAATACAGAGCTGAAGTACCTGTGGGTCATTTAGGTGGAGATGTTAGTAAAAAAATAAGAAGTAAAGATTTTTTCATAGCCTTACATTCCCCCCCCCCCAGCTCAATTCTCTTTCTTCCTCAAACCTGTTGCTGATAATCATAGTAGTAGCAGTATTACCAGTGGCTCCAAGTGTTTAACTTGCATTGTTTTATTTCACCTTAAGAAATCTCTGAAATGGGTACTATTATAATCCTTATTTTTATGGATAAACAGATAAGATAAGCCTGTAGCGTTTAAATAACTTCACTAAGGTGGTCACACTGCTAAAAAGTGGCAGAGATGTGAATCCAGGTATATATAACTCCAGAGCCTATGCTCTTTTTTTTTTTTAAGGTTATTTATTTATTTTTGAGAGAGAGAGAGAGAGAGAGAGAGAGAGAGAGGGAGGAAGGGGCAGAGTGCAAGGGAGAGAAAGAATCCTAAGTAGGCTCTGCGCTGTCAGCCCAGAGCCCAATGTGGGGCTCAATCTCATGAACAGTGAGACTGTGACCTGAGCTGAAACCAAGAGTCGGATGCTTAACCAACTGAGCCACCTAGGCGCCCCAGAGCCTATGCTTTTAACCACTATGTTTCATATACTCTTCTCTATTTATTCACTTCCTGTTCATACCTTACAACCCTGAAGTTGCCTTCCACAGAAGTACCAGTAACCTCCCAATTGCTGGATCAAGTGGCCACATTCCAGAAATGCCTGTTTACTTAAACAACTTTATAGAGACATAATTCACGTACTATACAATCTACGCATTTACTTATTTATTTATTTTTATTTATTTTTATTTTTTTTTAAATTTTTTTTTCAACGTTTTTATTTATTTTTGGGACAGAGAGAGACAGAGCATGAACGGGGGAGGGGTAGAGAGAGAGGGAGACACAGAATCGGAAACAGGCTCCAGGCTCTGAGCCATCAGCCCAGAGCCTGACGCGGGGCTCGAACTCCCGGACCGCGAGATCGTGACCTGGCTGAAGTCGGACGCTTAACCGACTGCGCCACCCAGGCGCCCCACTTATTTATTTATTTTTAAATATTTACTTATTTTTGAGAGAACATGCGTGTGAGTGGGGAGAGGGGCAGAGAGGGAGGGGGACAGAGGATCTGAAGTAGGCTCTGAGCCGAACAGCCGAGAGCCCGATGCAGGGCTCGAACTCATAAACCGTGAGATTATGACCTGAGCCAAAGTCAGATGCTCAATCAACTGAGCTACTCAGGAGCTCCCAATTCACGCATTTAAAGGAATCAGTTTTAATATGTATTACCCACATGCTACCACGTGGTAGCATGTATCAGTACTTCATCCCTTTTTATCATCACCTAATGTTCCATTGTATAGATATACCCCATTTTAAAAATTTGTTCATCAGTTTGTAGGCATATGCATTATTTACACTTTCTGATTAGTACAAAAAATGCTGCTGTGAACATTTGTGTACAAGCTTTTGTGTACACATTTGTTTTCATTTCTCCTAGATATATATCTAGGAGTTGAATTGCTGGTAACACATGGAAGCTCTATGTTTAACTTTTTGATGGGGTGCCTGGGTGGCTCAGTTGGTTGAGCATCTGACTCTTGATTTCTGCTCAGGTCATGATCCCAGGGATGTGGGATCGAGCCCCATGTTGGGCTTCATGCTGAGTGTGGAGGCTGCTTGAGATTCTCTCTCTCTTTCTTCTTCTCCCTCTCCGTCTCCCTCTCCCTCCCTTTCTGCCCTTCTCCCCTGCCCCACTTGTGGGCTCTTTCTCTTAAAAAAAAAAAAAAGTTTAAAAAAAACTTGGAGCACCTGGGTGGCTCAGTCAAAGTGTCCAATGCTTGATTCCGGCTCAGGTCATGATCTCATGGTTCATGAGATCGAGCCCCACACTAGGCTCCATGCTGACAGCACGTGCTGACAGCCCTCTCTCTCTCTCACTCTCCTGCTCACTTGTTCTCTCTCTCTCAAAATAAATAAGCTTTAAAAAAAAAAAACTTTCTGAGAAACAATCAAATAGTTTTCCAGAGCAACTGGAGCATTTTATAACCCCGTCAGCAGTGTGTAAGGGTTATGATTTCTCCACATCCTTGTCACCACTTGTTCATCTTTTTTATTCTAGCCATCTTGGTGAATGTGAAGTGGTATTGTGGTTTTGATCCATATCTCCATAATGACTAATGACATTGAACATCTTCCCCCCCCCCCCGTTTTACTGAGATAGAATTGACATATAGCACTGTGTAAGTTTAAGGTGTATGGCATAATGGTTTGGCTTAATGTAGTGTGAAAGGTTTACTGCAATAAGTTTAGTAAGCATCTGTCATCTCATATAGATACAGTAAAAAGCAAAAAAAAAATTTCTTCCTTGTGATGAAAACTCTTAGGATTAACTCTCAACAGTTTTACTGTATATCATAAAGCAGCGTTAGCTGTCATGTAGTCATCATGCTGTACATTACATCCCTAGTGCATATTTCTCTTACGATGGGAACTTTGTACCTTTGGACTGCCTTCCTCCAGTGTCCCTATCCTCTACCCCCTGCCTCTGGTAGCCACAAGTCTCATTTCTTTTTTATGAGTTAAAAAAATTTTTTAAGCTTATTTATTTATTTATTTTGAGAGGGACAGAGACAGCACGAGTGGGGGAGGGGCAGAGAGAGAGGGAGACAGAGAATTCCAACCAGGCTCTGCACTGCATGTCAGCACAAAGCCAGACATGGGCTCGAACTCACAAAACTGTGAGATCATGACCTGAACTGAAATCAAGAGTTGGACGCTTAACTAACTGAGCCACCCAGGCACCCCTATGAGTATTTTTAAGATTCTACACATAAAGTAGTCTTCTACACATAAAGTCTTTGTCTTTGATGTTAAGCATCTTTGCATGTGCTTAGAAATCTTTCTTGAACTTTAGTGTATTTGGCACTATTGGTCACTTGTTGCTCCTTGATACTCTCTTCTCTCTTTTCCAGGAGTATTTTCTCTAATTACTTCCCATCTTTTTCATTCCCATGACTTCAACCACCATATATCCACTGATATCACTGTCTCCAGCCCATACCTCTCTTCTGAGTTGCATACTCATTTTCCAGTTGCCTGCCAGACATGTCCATTTTTCAGTGCCCTACTGGCAACTCTTTATCTGATTGCTTTATTTAGATTGATGATATTACCATCCTTTCTTAAAGTTTGTTTATTTTTAATTTATATCCAAGTTAGCATATAGTGCAATAATGATTTCAGGAATAGATTC
Source organism: Felis catus (assembly GCF_018350175.1). Taxonomy (NCBI): domain Eukaryota; kingdom Metazoa; phylum Chordata; class Mammalia; order Carnivora; family Felidae; genus Felis; species Felis catus. The sequence goes on from NC_058386.1 coordinate 58,286,189, forward strand.
TAGTGATTCATCCCCTATGTATAACACCCAGTGTCCGTTGATATTACCATCCTTCTAGTTGTACAATCTAGAAATGATGGTCATTGTTGGTTCTACCCTCTCTTCCCCACCCTCCTAGATCACTAAATCCTATAAATTGTATCCTCAATGGTTTGCTGGAATACATCCCCTTCCTTTCAGTCTCTGTTACTCCTATCTTAGTTGAAGCCCTTGTCATTTCTTTAAATTTTTTTTTTTCAACGTTTATTTATTTTTGGGACAGAGAGAGACAGAGCATGAACGGGGGAGGGGCAGAGAGAGAGGGAGACACAGAATCGGAAACAGGCTCCAGGCTCTGAGCCATCAGCCCAGAGCCTGACGCGGGGCTCGAACTCCCGGACCGCGAGATCGTGACCTGGCTGAAGTCGGACGCTTAACCGACTGCGCCACCCAGGCGACCCGCCCTTGTCATTTCTTATTCAACCCCTTGCAACAGCTTCCAGACTTTCCTTTTGTTGCTTGTCTTAATTTTTCATGCTGTTTTTTTTAAATGTTTGAGAGAGGGAGAGCAAACAGGTAAAGGGCGGAGAGAGAAGCAGAGAGAATCTCAAGCAGGCTCTGTGCTGTCCATGCAGAACCGGACATGGGGCTGCATCTCACAAATTGTGAGGTCATGACCTGAACTGAAGTCAAGAGTTGGGTGCTCAATCTACTGAGCCACCCAGGCACCCCAGTTCTTCACATTATTGATAAGGGTATTTTTTTCTAAAACACAAATTTGAAAAATTATTTTCCAGTATAAAATCCTTAGTGTCTTTCTATCACCTCTGAGACCTCTATAATATGGCCCCTTCCAAGTTCCATTTCCTATTTCTCCTCCACACATACCTGTATTGCAGTTGTACCAAACTACTTGTGGTTCTTGTGAACTGTGTTGCTTCACGTTTCTATTAATTTGCTTACTTTATACTTTTGTACACTTTTTCTTCCCTCTGGAATGTCTGTCTACCCTGTTGTCTATCTGATGGACCTCTACTCTTCATTAATGACAGGACTCATGTCAGTCACAGCAAGCCTTCCCTGCTTCCCAGTATGCAGATTTAATTGTAAAACAACTTACAACCTGTCTCATATGCAAGCCTACCATATTTCATAGCAACCAATGTATTTCTCTATTTGCACTTACACTCAGGTTTCTATTTCTCTGTAGGTATACATGTACATATACACAGAAGTATACAGAAGTAGAGAGAGAATAAACCTCAGCACACGTATTCATCTAGTTCAACAATTACTCTCATATGGCCGATCCCTGTTTATTTAGTCTGTATTTCCAGATGTTTTATCATTTCATGCATAGATACTTCAAGCACTCGTACTCTGTCTTGGCAATTATTTATTTTTATGTCATTTGACCCAAGAACTAAGGTAGGAACTGTGTCTTATTTTCCCTTCATTCCCATCACTGACCACATCACACACCATCATTAATCATTTGTTGGATGAATAAACGAATGAATGCTAAATTAATTAGTTGAGACTAGAGTTGAGGTTTAGGGTCTGTGGAGGAACACTTACGTAAAAAAATAGAGGAAGATCAGCAAAGGATACTTGAAAGGAAGCAGTCCAAATTATTCTAGATGAAAATGTCTTGACTGTCTCTATAACGAGCGTGAATCAGGGCAGCCATAAGTGGGGAGTGGAAGAAATAGTTCAAGGATTTTCTGAAGCTCTTGTTATGGATTTCAGGGAAGGTAAATAGTCGCAGATGGGATGGAGAGTCTTTTATGACAAAGGCTTTGGATTAGCCATATGTTGGGAGGACATCACAAACCATGAGTTCTGTAAACAAAAATTACAATCACAAATTTTATATGCTAAGTATGGAAAGATTGTAAATCATACATTGATCTTCTCAGCTATCCTTAAATTATCATTCCCCATCCACTGTATCATTTTCAAGGTATTAAAGGCAGTGGTATCTATAATAGTGCTGTTGGATATATGTAAATAAGGAAGTTAAAATTAGTTTATTCATCCATGCTGTGTATCTGCCATGTGTTAGCGCTGAAAAAATGGCGATAAGACTGCTATATCTGTATAACCTAGTAGCTAGGCTGGTGCCTGGCACATATTAGGTGTTTTAAGTAAATGTGTTAAAAGTCTCGAGTGGTATTGGCAGCTCTTGCCTCCCATTTTTAATGGTCTCATCTCTTATTGTTCCTCTATACATTTAGGTCCGAAGCACTCATTGACTCAGATCTCTCAATCCATGCTGGATCTCTGTGATGAAAAACTCAAAGAGGTAAGATATTTAAAATGAGAGAAAAGCAGTGGAATTTGAAGGTGGCTAGTAAGCAGGGTTGAGGAAGGAGGGAATGTAATAGAAGGAAGAGTAGAGAAATGTGAGAGTAGTAGATCTTTAGTATGTTAGAGAAGAAGGGACGTTAGAAATCATATAATCCCTTTTTTTTGTAGATGGAGAAACTGAGATCCATAGAAGGAAATTACTTGCCCTGGGCATTATGGTTATTAAGTAGTATAGCTAGGATTGAAATCTAGAACCCACATAACTTTAGAAAGGGCCAAGGAAAGTAAATTCCCAAGAAGTCAGAGCTAAGAGACTGCGTTTTGGCAGAGAGGACCTTTAATTTTTAAGAGATTATCTATATTCCATTTTTTTACCCCCCCCCCAATTGGTACCTTTATAAGCTTACAAAAATGGAAGTATGATTATGATGTTAATACTGAAGTAGACATTTCATAAAAGAGGATAATCAGACGGCTGATAAACACGGAAAGATTCCCAAATTGATCGATCATTGGGAAAATGCAAATTTAAACTAGGATTAGATACTATTACATGCCCACCAGAAAGGCTAAGCTTTGAAAAGACTAAAAAATAATTTAAGAAACTGACAGTAGTAAGTGTTGATGAGGATGTGGAGCAATTGGAACACAAACTTATTCCCAGTATAGTCTGAAATGAATTTATTGGATTAGCTCCCCTTACGTAAAAGTCACTAATCAGCAATATGTCCAGTGTTTTCAGCAACAGTTTTACAGCAAAAACAATGTGATAGTAAAACCTAACTTGGTGAAGGTGTTTTTGTTGTGGGAACTAGGCTATCAATTCCCAGGGATGTATATTTTGGTAATCTATAAGAATAGATGATAGAATACCTAAAGGATCGATTAGTACATCCCTTTTGATCCTCTTAGTAGAATATCATTTCTCTTCTCTGAAATTTCTGCCTGGAATTGAACTTGACAGTTTATTTTTTATTTTTTTTTATTTTTTTTCAATGTTTTTTATTTATTTTTGGGACAGAGAGAGACAGAACATGAACGGGGGAGGGGCAGAGAGAGAGGGAGACACAGAATCGGAAACAGGCTCCAGGCTCCGAGCCATCAGCCCAGAGCCTGACGCGGGGCTCGAACTCACGGACCGTGAGATCGTGACCTGGCTGAAGTCAGACGCTTAACCGACTGCGCCACCCAGGCGCCCCTGAACTTGACAGTTTAAAGTTAGACTTTTTGAGAAACTTAACAGAAGACCATCGGGGAAGAGAAGGGAAAAAAAATAGTTACAAACAGAGAGGGAGGGAGGCAAACCTTAAGAAACTCTTAAATACAGAGAACAAACTGAAGGTTGATGGGGGGTGGGGGGCGGGGAAAGTGGGTGATGAGCATTGAGGAGGGCACCTGTTGGGATGAGCACTGGGTGTTGTATGGAAGCCAGTTTGACAATAAATTATATTAAATAAATAAATAAGTAAATAAATAAATAAATAAAATAAAGTTAGGTTTTTTTTGGGCAAGGGCAGTAGGCGACTGAACCATAAATTATCCATAATTTTCTGGGTGATTATACCTCAAGGAAACCTGTTTTTCCTTTGCTTTGTTTCATATCAGAAAGAAGACAAATTGGCTCGTTTAGAGAAAGCTATCAACCCCTTGCTGGATGATGATGACCAAGTGGCATTTTCTTTCATTCTGGATAACATTGTCACCCAGAAGATGATGGCAGTTCCAGATGTAAGTGGTCTCTGTGCTAAATATTGTGAAGATAGTACAGAAGGAAGGGACAGGAGGATGTATGTTTATGTATGTTGGGGAGTCTGCAAGGTAGTGTTTATAAATTCAAACTGGCGTATAATTAAAAATTTTTTTTCAACGTTTTTTATTTATTTTTGGGACAGAGAGAGACAGAGCATGAACGGGGGAGGGGCAGAGAGAGAGGGAGACACAGAATCGGAAACAGGCTCCAGGCTCCGACCCATCAGCCCAGAGCCTGGAACAGGGCTCGAACTCATGGACCGCGAGATCGTGACCTGGCTGAAGTTGGACGCTTAACCGACTGCGCCACCCAGGCGCCCCAGGCGTATAATTTAAAAAACTGACCTTTTTGCTGTATGAGTGCTTTATCATTAAAATCAGAGGCCAGGAGGGGCGCCTGGGTGGCTCAGTCGGTTGAGCGTCCGACTTCGGCTCAGGTCATGATCTCATGGTTTGTGAGTTTGAGCCCCGCATCGGGCTCTGTGCTGACAGCTCAGAGCCTGGAGCCTGCTTCTGCTTCTGTGTCTCCCTCTCTCTCTGTCCCTAACCCAGTCACATTCTGTCTCTGTCTCTATCAAAAATAAATAAACATTAAAAAAATAATAATAATAAATAAATAAAATCAGAGGCCAGGAATCTGCAGGTATAGAGAGATTTTCTCTTCCTGTTGCTGACATTCAGTATTTGAAAGCTCCCAAATAGCCCTGGAGAGAAATCAGGATGCCAGCTAATGGGAGTCTTTGAATTGAAAGGTGCTTCTTGACAAATGACAGTTTATTAATTATCCACTGTTTATTGTCTTGTGTTTGTTTGTTTTGTCTTTTGCAACTTTATGGCAGGGCTACCACGTTGACTGTATGAGAATCATTTGGTAATGATTCTCCCTTAGGAGTTCTGAACTCAATCTCCTTTTGTGTTGTGGGCACATGTTATATATGTGTTAATGCTATAAAACTTCTGGAGGGGAGTAGGGAATAAGAAGTTTTAACTGTGAGTATAGAACAAAAGTTCTTACACTATCAGGGCATAGTAATCCTTAAAGAAATCCAAGAACCCCTTAAATTATATATGGAGTTTTGTGTGAATGTGTGTCTTTCTGGGAAAAGTGGTTCATAGCTTTTGTTGGAGCGTTAGGCAAATGTGTGACCCAATGAAGGTTGAGAGTCTCTGGTATAAAGAATGGTTTCCATTTCATTTCTTATGCTTTGTGTTTTCTAGTCTTGGCCATTTCATCACCCAGTTAATAAGAAGTTTGTTCCAGATTATTACAAAGTGATTGTCAGTCCAATGGATTTAGAGACTATACGTAAGGTGAGTGATTTGATCTAAAATGTGTTTTTAGAATCAAGTAACTTTGTACATGAATCTGAGTCCCTGGTTCTTTTAATCACAGAATATCTCCAAGCATAAGTACCAGAGTCGGGAAAGCTTTCTCGATGATGTCAACCTTATTCTGGCCAACAGTGTTAAGTATAATGGTGGGTATTTGTCCTTTTTTAAATTTCTTTCCATCTATCTATCCATCCAGTTTTAGTTAGCATTATTAAAATTTAATTGTATGAACAATTAATTAGCCTTGAACAGTGATAGCAGACTTAGTCAACTGACTTACTCTCCTTTTTTTTTTAAGCAGGCACATATTTCAATGTGTTTTATAAAGTCTGCTAATAACTTTTAATGAAAAAGCAAGGTACATTTATTTTTAAACTTTGGAAAGCACAGAAACATGAAAAGAGAATAAAAATTAAAAGGATATTACTTTGGGCTTTGAGCCATCACTGCTTTCCAAGAGATAGGAAAATTCACCTATGCCCTAGGCCCTTAGATGGAGCTTAAGGAAATGTATGACTGGAGGCCATAGTGAGCTTCCTTAGAGCATAGAGTTTTTGGTCAGTACATGACCTGATAATATATGTCAAGCTAGTTACTTCTTTTTCTTTATTAATTTTCTTAACATTTATTTATTTTTGAGAGAGAGACAGACTGCAAATGGGGGAGGGGCAGAGAGAAAAGGAGACACAGAATCTGAATCAGGCGCCAGGCTCCGAGCTGTCAGCACAGAGCCCAACGCGGGGCTCAAACCCACAAACTTCAAGATGGTGACCTGAGCTGAAGTTGGGCGCTCAACCAACTGAGCCACCCGGGGGCCCGCTAGTCACTTACTTCTGTGCTGACTACTTAATCTGGTAGGAAAGACAATCCAAGTGATGGAGACTGTTAAAATGCAGGTCGATGAGGTCTGTATTAGAAAGACTACAAAGCACACTAGAGGAGCAAAACGAACACCTTTGCCTAAGGGTTAGAAAAGGCTTTATAGATAAGCTAATAGATTTTCAAATGACTTGCTTGTTAAGTAAACATTGATTAAGCATCTAATATGTGCTGGCACTGATAGATGCTACAAATATAAAATCAACATAGTCATGATTCCTGCCCCCACATTGATTAGAGTTTAGTTGGGGCAACAAAAAAGAAAATTTATAGAAGCTAAATATTATGCTAGATGTATGCACAGAGTGCCAAAGGGACACAGACAGGATATCTACACCAAGAGTATGATTAGAGGAAACTTTCTGGAAAAGAGTTTTCTTAAGCTGATTTCTAAAGGATCAGTAGAGTTCACTAAGCAAAGAATGTGGAGGAGAAAACATTCCAGGCAGAGAACAGTAGTATGTAAAGACACAGAGGCCTGAAATTATATTAAATGGGCTTAAGAGACAAATCGTTGGGGTTGCAGTCACCTGTGCATGTTGGTGAATGACTGGTTTTATGTAGAAGTCTCTAGGAATCAAATCCTAGAGAGCCTTGTGTGTGCCATATGTCACACTTAAGAAATTTTTTTTAAGTTTTTATTTATTTATTTTTGAGAGACAGAGCAGGGGAGGGGCAGAGAGAGAAGGACAGAGAGAGAATCCCAAGCAGGCTCCATGTTGCCAGCACAGAGCCAGGTTTAGGGCTTGAACTCACAAACTGTGAGATCATGACCTGAGCCGAAACCAAGAGTCAGATGCTGAACCGACTGAGCCACCGGGGTGCCCCTAAAGAGATTTTACTTTACCTTAAATGGAAAGACATTGAAGAATTAAGCAGTGAAATGATGATCTCCTATAACTTCTTAAGCAAAAAAGAAGAGGAAGCTAAGGGCGTTTGAGAGAATTACCTAGCATACTGAGGTTTGAACTGAAAAATCCACATGACTGTGTGACTTTGCTGCAGCAGTATTCAGCAGCCTAACTAGTGTGGCTGTACATTTGCTAGATAGGAGGGACAGAGAATTGAAGGCGGGAGGTCGAAGGAAGGGACAACCAGAGAGATGAGAAAATGGGCATAGAGAAGAGAATGTTCAATACCAGGGAGGAATGAGAGAACAGGGTGAGTTCAGAGAGCTATACTTGACCAGAACCTGTATGTATATTATTAAGCGAAGTGGTAGGACATGATCCTTCCATTTTTGTTCCATCTGGGTTGGTTTAAAAGCATCAACTTTCTCCGTTGTGCTCATTGGAAATCGGAGTGGAAATGCCTTTTGTCAGGTTAGTTATCTCTCCATTATTGTCTTCTAAAAACACTTAAAGCTCATCAGCCATAATTCTGGTAAAAAAGAAGTGTTTAGGTTCACAGATGTCTAAAAATGATTGTAATAAGTGATAAGCAAGAGTGTTCTAGAAAGCCTCTGTGGCCTTGATGATGGCTAGCTTAAGATATAAGGTAGATTTTAAAAGGAGTTTATGTAAGGCAAAAAGAAAAACCCAGAAGATGCTAAGTGACAAATGAACAGAGGGCAGATGGACAGATCACAGAACACTGACATTAAATAGCTAATGAACATGAATATTCAGTTGCACCCAGTAATCAAAGAAATACAAATTGAAACAGAGGGAGGTACCTTTTTTCCACCTATTCAATTAGCTCAATTTTTTTTTAATGTTATTTGTTTTGAGAGAGAGAGCATGTGCACATGAGCAGGGGAGAGGCAGAGAGACAGAGAGAGAGAGAGAATCTCAAGCAGGCTCTGCACTGTCAGCACAGAGCCCGACATGGGGCTGGATCTCAAACTGTGAGGTCATAACCTGAGCTGAAATCGAGAGTGGGACACTCAACCAACTCCAACTGAGCCACCCAGGCACCCCTCAATTTTGTTTAATGCAAGTATTCAATGCTAGTGAGGCGGGTACCCTCACATACTGCTGTTGGCAGTATAAGCTTGTAAGACATTTCTGGAAAGCTCTTTGGCAGCATTTAGAGACTAAAAAATAGTTAAGAGAGCAGACTTTATAATCATTTTCCCCACCCGCATCAACCCTCAGTTTGTTCTCTTTAAGGGTCTCTTATGGTTTGCCTCCCTCTCTCTTTTTATCTTATTTCTCCTTCCCTTCTCCTGTGTTCATCATGTGAGTTTGAATATTGGTCCCACCATTTAATAGCAGTGTGACTTTGGGTAAGTAACTTAGCCTTTGCTTTCCCATCTGTAAAATGGGAATAATAATGGTACCTTCCTCAGAGGACTATTGAGAGGGTTAAATAAAATAATGCATGTAAGTGTTTAATGTACGTGCATGGCATACACAACATGGTATAACAACCTGCCCTAATCAGAGCTGTAGACAAAGATATTCCTGATCGTGTTATTTATATTAAAGAGAAATAACCTGAATGGTTAATGTAGAGGGAATGATTAGTTATTGTGCCATCAGTATGATGGGTTATTATATAAAGATTGAGAACTCTTTTTTAAAAGAAATTAAAGACAAAAGTGCTTACAATGTTAAGTGAGAAAAGCAGAGCACAAAACTTATTTCATCTCAGTTACACTTTTAAAAAAGTGCATATATATAGGAAAAACTGGAAGGAAACACATCAAATGTGTTAATAGTGGTTATTTCTGAGATGTAGGATTAGGATTTTCTTTGTTTTCATCTTTTGTATGTTTTCCAAGTTTTCTACTAGTATGAAAAGGCAGGAAACTCTTCCTAGAGGTTTTTGAATTTTCAGGGATGATGATTATAGTAGCTAATTAAATATTCAGCACCTCTCCTCCTGTGCCAAGCTGAATAGTCAGGTAGAGAAGGGTGGGGAAGAAGTTCCAGGAAGAGAGCACAAACAGAAAAGTAGGTGAGAGTGCCTTGGATAGAGAAGTGCAAATAGTTGAGTTTGGCTAGGGTAAAGACTAGGAGCTACTTTTGGTAAGAGAGGAGTTTTTCAAGATAGATGGGGCCAAATCACAAAAGGCCTGGTGTGTCACATTAAGCTTTTAAAAAGGAAAGAGGATCATAGCAGATATTTTAGCAAGATCATTCTAGAAGCTATCTAAAGAACAGATAGGAGGGGAATTAGATATAGAGACCCATAGAGAAACTGTTGACAGTAGTCCAAGTTAAAAATATTGAGGGCTTGAGCCATGATAAGTAGCCATAAGAATGGAAAGGTGGGGACAGATTGTAGAGATATTGTGGAGGTAGAATTGATATCTTCATAAGTGGTTGGAAGTTGGGGATGTTGGGTAAAGGGCAGGGAGAATTCAGGATGTTGCCAAGTGCTCATTTGCTCTTGGGTGAAAACAGAAATGGATACAAACTTTTTAAAGGACTGTCAATGTTCATCGCCTTTGATCAGTTTCACCTCTAGGGAATGCTCCACACAGGTTTGCAAAGGCATGTGTATAGATACACATATATTTATAATTGCAACATCATCCAGTTGACCCTTGAACAACATCAATTTGAACTGTGCAGGTTCACTTATACACAGATTTTTTTACAGTAGAGTATTCTAAATGTATTTTCCTTATGATTTTTAAAAATTTATTCCCAAGTTAGTTAACATACAGTGTAGTCATGGTTTCAGGAGTAGAACCCAGTGATTCATCTGTTACATAAGACATCCAGTGCTCATACCAACAAGTGCCCTCAATGCCCATCACCCATTTTCCCCACCCGCATCAACCCTCAGTTTGTTCTCTTTAAGGGTCTCTTATGGTTTGCCTCCCTCTCTCTTTTTATCTTATTTTTCCTTCCCTTCTCCTGTGTTCATCTGTTAAGTTTCTCAAAGTCCACATATGAGTGAAATCATGTGATACCTGTCTTCTCTGACTGATTCACTTAGCATAATACCCTTATGATTTTCTTAGTAGCATTGTCTTTTCTGCAGCTTACTTTATTGTAAGAATACATTATGTAATACATATGACATACAAAGCATATGTTAATCAACTGTTAATGTTATCAGTAAGTTTTTCAGTCATCAGTAGTTAAGTCTTTGGGGAGTCAGAAGTTATAAGCAGATTTTTGATTGCACAGGATATAGGCACCTCTAACCCCTGTGTTCAAGAGTCAACTGTAATTGCAAAAACATGGGAGCTCTTTGATTTTCTAACAGTAGGAAATCAGTGAAGTAAATGACGGTACCTGTATATGGTGGAGTACTGTTTAGCTATCAAAATGGTAGATTAGCTAATAAGGTATATTTGTATATGCTGCTATGAAAATGTATTCAAGATGTATTGTTGAAAAATAGGTAACTTGACAGTATATACAGAAGAGGTTGCAAATTCAGATCTTATAAAGGCGAGATAAGTATGAATGAAATGGGCTCAAAAGCAACCAATGAACCGGAGAGCACATACTCATCTAAAGGAATCAGTCACTATTTAGCTTGTTTGTTGCCATAGAATAGAATTACTAGGGGTGCCTGGGTGGCTCAGTCGGTTAAGCATCCGACTTCGGCTCAGTTCGTGATCTCATGGTCCGTGGATTTGAGCCCTGTGTCAGGCTCTGTGCTGACAGCTCAGAGCCTGGAACCTGCTTTGTCTGTGTCTCCCTTTCTCTCTGTCCCTCCCCGTTTACGCTCTGTCTCTCTCTCAAACATAAATAAAAATAGCGAAAAACATTTAAAAAAAAGAATAGAATTACTAAAGGGAGAGATGGAGGATAATTTTCACTTTGTGCGTGTTTGTGCTTAGATGTTTGAAGTTTTTTGTTTTTTGTTTTTTTAGAGTTTATCCAGAGAGAGAGCGAGCATACGCACAAGTCAGAGAGAGGCAGAGAAAGAGGTGGGGAGAGAGAGAATCCCAAGCAGGCTCTGTACTTGTGCAGAGACTGGTGCGAGGCTAGAATTCACGAACTATGAGATCATGACCTGAACCGAAGTCAGATGCTTAACTGACTGAACCACCCAGGCGTCACAGATGTTTGAATTTTTGTAATTGAGCACACAATACTTTGTAATAAAAAAAAAATTCCACTTTTGGAAGGTTGGATAAATCAGATGACATCTAGAATTCTGACCTGACCAGTTATGGTGGTGCCAGTGGTTTAATATAGGAAATAAAGGAGGAGCGGTTTGGGAGAAAAAGTGGTTGAGTTCAGTTTGGGGTGTGTTGTATTGAGGAAGAGCATCCAAGTGAAGACTTAGTAGTAGTTAGCTATATACATGTCTGAAGCTCAGAAGGGAAGTCATTACTGTAAATATGGATATTTTTTCAGAGCGGCATGTGAAAGTATAAGTAGATGGAGCTCAAATAGAGACTGCAGTATATTCCTTGAACCCCTCTGATGCTGTATGTAAAATATGGTTGTATTTTTTTTCCAGGTAGAAAAACCATAGTTTTATCAGATTACTAAAGTTGTATGTGACCCAGAAAAGTTAAGAGCCATTGTTTAGTTGAGAGAAAATGTAGGAGGAGAAGAGACTTGACAAATTCCAGCCTTTAAGGGATCAGGTAGAGAATACTGGGGAGTGGCCAGAATCAAAGAAGGAAAAACAGAAGAGAGTAAAGACCTGGAAACCCAAGAGGAGGAGAATGGCCGACAGGTCAGGTGCTACAGAGAAGACCAAAGAGGGTGGTTGTTAGAAGAGTTGTTTCAGTGAGGTAGTAGAATCAAAGCCAGACTGCAGAGGATATGAATGAATGGAAAGTGAGGAAATAGAAATTTGCCTATGAAGGGAAGAGGGAAGACTGTAATCAGTATGTGGAAGGGGATGAAAACATTTGGACAAGGGACCTTTGTATAGGTGAAAAAAAAAGAAAATTAAGGATATGACAGGAGGTCCTTATAGAAGGTGGGAAGATACACATTGAGAAAGTTTCTGCCCAGTAGCCTCTTATTTTTTCTACTAAGTAGGAAACAGGGTTGTCTGCTGACAGTGGGTGAAGTGATGGAAGAAGGAATTTGAAGAGAAGTGTTGATAAGGGTTTGAATCATCTGTTGTAGGAAACTTGAAAAGTAGCTGACTAGGGACATTTTAGAACTGTTGAGGAGCCTTCAAGGGTCCAGCTGATGTTGGAGACCATTCATTTTTATAGTAGCAGCAGTTGGCACAGTTGTGTAATTGTTGGGGAACTGGGAAGGCAGATGATAGATTTGATTCAGGATTCAGATTTTTTTTTCTAGATGTGTTGGAAAGATTGGGAACTGAAGGTATTCAACAAGGAAAAAAAAAGTTGAAGTTCGAGCTTCTCAAACTTTGTCACCAGAAGACCCTTTATAGCAGCAGATTTATTATGTTTTATCTTTAAAAGTTAATCAGATTTTGCATTTGACTTATCTGTTTTCACATGTTTCATTCACATTTCTTACCAAATTATTTTATATCATCCCCCTACATCTATCTTCAAGTACAATTACTGATGAAGGGAGATATACCATATTATATACATGTTACCTTATTTTTTATTTTTGCTAATTTTTAAGTTTATTTATTTTGGTGGGGGAGGAACAGAGAGAGAGAGAGAGAGAGAATCCCAAGCTGGCTCTGCACTGCCAGCACAGAGCCCGATGTGGGGCCCAAACCCACGAAACGGTGAGGTAATGCCCTGAGCTGGAACCAAGTTGGATGCCCAACCAACCGAGCCACCCAGGTTCAATTACCTTATTTTTTAAAGCATGGGAGCTGATGAGGGAGGAAACTAAAGCCAAGAGAGGCTTGATAGATTGGGAAATAGGAATTAATGAGCTTATAAGTTTCCTTGAGGTCAGAGAGAATAAAAAAACTGGACAGATAAAAGGCTGTGATAAGAAAGTGGGATATTGGAATTGAAACTTTCAGAAGTGAATCTGTTTTCAGTAAAGATAGCATTCTGTATATAGCCTTGGATATGTTTGGCTAGAGTGGAGGTGCAAACCTTTGGCATGAAATTTACAAGGATTTTGGATGGATAGTACATGAGGACATTAGAGTAACCTACCATGATGGGGAAGGATTTGGAGCCAAGAGGAAGACTCTGCTGCCAGGTGTGTAGGTCCTTGGTGAATGTGAGTGAGTTTGTGATGGTGAGTAGAGCTCTCAAACTCAGGTGGCCTGCAGGGGTCAGGCAAGTAATGTAAATGAGTGCAGTAGGCCAGGTGTGGATTGTAGTGAACTAAAAGAGTACATATTCCATCTAAAGAGGCATGTACTTCATTTGATTGTTGTCCTAAGGAAATGAGCATATAATAACAATGTTGCTAGGTAATCTTAATTTTTCAAGAGAAGCTGAAAATGTGGATTTTTGTGTGCGACATTTCCCAATTTTTATGTATTTTCAAATAATTTAAAATTGTTTTAAAAAATTCTCTGGGCCAAACAAAAACATCTATTTGTAGGCCAAGTCTGGCTCCAAGACAGCTGGTTTTCAACCTCTGGCATAGTAGAGAACAAGTCTTAAAATAGGGGAGATTTTTTTCCCATGGGGGAGTAAATAAGGATTTGGCAGCAGTAGTGAACAGTCTAGAAGGCTGACTTTTCCCCCTCTGAAACCAATGGATAAGAGTATAAGAATCTTCCGAGTAGGGCTGTGAGGGTTAGTGGTGTCATGTGATACAAAATGCGACATCTTTTGTACTAAAAGGACATCAGTCATCTAGTTGAAGACCACTTACGAGGTGTTTCCTACTATCCGGTACCATACACCAAATAATACTTCTATTTAAAATTTTGTTTGTTTGGTATGATTTCAACATGCTTCTGTTTTTAATTAATAGTAATAGAGTCCATGAGGGTCTATTCCCTAAAAAATTTACTAACCACGGTTAGTAGAATGGTATATCTAGTTAACATTATCTTGACTCTTTCCATTCAGATCCTTCACACATAATATCACACTACATATAAGCATATTTTTGTAGCATTTTATATAACTTTATCACCTTATCCTATATTATCGTGTGTGTGTGTGTGTGTGTGTGTGTGTGTGTGTGTGTGTGTAATATGTGTATATAAGGTATATAGCCATGCTGAGGTTAGGGTTATTAGGGGACAAGTAACACTACATATAAAACTGCACCTGGAAGGGTACAGGACATGTCAGAAGACTGTCTAGTAGTTAAGCAGTGGTGATGGACTACACCCTAATAATAGAGGTTAAGCCCTTAGGCCTTCCACATGCCATGTAGGTACTGAATCAACCTCAGAGCCTCTCTTTCTGTTCAAGTAATATTTGAAAAGAGTATTAATAATCAGGGAAACCCAAAACTTGGGATTGGAGCTATTTGTGGTAGTCTCAGAAGGCATACAGCACTCCATGTCTGTGAAAGAAGAGGGGCATGTAGATCAAGAAATCCCTTCTGGGGGAACCTGGGAGGCTTAGCCGGTTGAGTGTCCAATTTTGACTCAGGTCATAATCACAGCTCATGAGTTCGGGCCCTGTGTCGGGCTCTGTGCTGACAGCTCGGAGCCTGGATCCTGCTTCGGATTCTGTGTCTCCCTCTCTCTGCCCCTCCCCCACTTGCATGCACACACGTACACATGCACGTTCTCTCTCAAAAATAAACAAACATTAAAAAAAAGAAATCCCTTCTGAGAAACACAACCCAAACTTGTATAAAACTGTAAGGTCCTAAGTTGTTGATAGAGGTGTTAGTACTTAGTGTTCGGTTGAATTTGAAGTGAACTGCATAGTCTGTTCCATTAGGTAATGCCAAGCTATTCATGATATTTCTTTTCCCAAAGAATTTCCTAGCAAGTTACTCCTCTAGTGCTCTCCAAACCAAAAATCAACTCTGATGAGAAGCCATCTTCAGGGTAGGCCTAGGATAAGTAGATCCTGTGTCCTAAAACCTGAGACCCTGAAGGTTTAGAATGCTCAGTGGGACCCTACAACCTAGATAAGATATAAGATAACTTTACAAAAAACAAAAACAAAAAAAACCCACAAACACCTGGGAAGGTTTTCTTTCTACTTTTGTTTAATTCCCAACCCTGTGTGAGCTCTGATAGTTCTGTTTATAGGACCCTTTGTGGAATCTCATCCTATACATGTGGAGGTTAGTATTCAGCCAAAGACTCAAGGGAGCCTCTTTGCAGATCTTAACTTATTTTTCTGTGGAGCTCCCTCCTCTCTGGTTCTACCCTGCAGTTTCCAGCTGTCTTCGCCTCAGAAACCAATATTCGTCTGTGTCGCCTTGTGAGACTGCTGTGCCTTGCGTGGGTAGAAAGTAGAAAGCCACGGCCAATTATAGAGCCCACCTCCTTTATTTCGCTTCTCCCAGCGATCATAGTCCCACACTTCCTGTTGGTCAGTGTTTGAAAACAGTAGTTTCAGAGCAGGCCACTAGCAGTTCTTCCATCTGGAAGGTCTTTTAATTTTGTTTGTGGTGTTTTCTGACATAGAGTAACTTACTTTTTTATTTTTATTTTTTATTTTTTATTTAAAAATTTTTTTTCAACGTTTATTTATTTTTGGGACAGAGAGAGACAGAGCATGAACGGGGGAGGGGCAGAGAGAGAGGGAGACACAGAATAGGAAACAGGCTCCAGGCTCTGAGCCATCAGCCCAGAGCCTGACGCGGGGCTCGAACTCACGGACTGCGAGATCGTGACCTGGCTGAAGTCGGACGCTTAACCGACTGCGCCATCCAGGCGCCCCAATAACTTACTTTTTTAAATTGATGTGTAATTAATATACAGTGTTATATTAGTTTCAGGTATACAATATGATTCAAACAGTTCCATACATTCTTAGGGCTTATCAAGATAAGTGTGCTCTGTAATCCCCATCACTCCATCCCCAAACGCCTCTCCTCTGGCGACCACCAGTTTGCTCTCTGTATTTAAGAGTCTGTTTGTGTCTTTTTTCTTTGTTCTTTTGTTTCTTAAATTCCACATATGAGTGAAATCATATGGTGTTTGTCTTTCCCTGACTGACTTGTTTGCCTTAGCATTATACTCTCTAGTGCCGTCCATGTCGTTTCAAATGGCAGGATTTCACTCTTTTTGAGGGCTGAATACTATTCCATTGTATCTATATACTACCGTCTCATTTATCTACCTATGGATGGACACTTGGGTTGCTTCCATATCTTGGCTATTCTAAATAATGCTGCAATAAATATAGGGGTGCATGTATCTTTTCAAATTCGTGTTTTCATTTTCTTTGGGGTCAATAGACACATGAAAAGACATTACTAAACCTGATGTTTCCCTGATGGAAATGCAAATCAAAACCACAATGAAATATCACCTTACACATGTCAGAATATCTAAAATCAAAAACATAAAAAATATCAAGTGTGTTGGTGAGGATACGGAGGAAAAGGAACCTTCATGCACTGTTGGTGGGAATGCAAATTGGTGCAGTCATTGTGGAAACAGTAATGGGGTTTCCTCAAAAAATGAAAATAGAATTATCATATGATCCAGGAATTCCACTACTAGGTATGTACCCAGAGAAAATGAGGAACTTCCTTTTTTTGTAGTTATATTTTTCAGTCTTTTCCTTTAGGATTTTTATCTTTGGTTATACTTGTTTAAAAGATCTCCCCTACCCCTAAGATACCCAACTGTATTCTCTTCTAATACATATCATATTTTAAATTTTTGAATGTTTATTGACTTAAAAAAATAGATTCTATGGTATAAGGTAAATATCTAACTTACTTTCTCTTCCAAATGATTAGCCAAAGGGTCCTAAGTTCTATTTATGGAATAGTCTATCCTTTCCTACTAAATGAAATGATACCTTTATCATATGCTGAATTCTTATGTATTCTTGAACCTATTTGGAGATTTTCTATTGTCTTTTATTTGTTTGTCTAATCTGCACTATTACACCAGATAGTATCACTGTGATCATCACTCAGACTTTATAATTTTAAATTCCTTGTCTTTCTTGGCTCAATTATTAAAGAAACTCCAAGATAATTTTTGTTAGATTCTAACTTGACCCCAAGTAAATAAATAGTATTGAAATCTTATTTAATGTATGGATTAAGTTGGAGAGCGTGTGTATCTTTATAATACTACATTTCTGTTTCTTCATTTATTCACATTCTTTTTACTCCCTCAACAAAGGCTTCTAGTTTTCTTTGGATAATTTCTAGGTATCTTTAATTTATTCCCACACATATATTTTATAGTTTTTGTTGCTATTGAGCATCTTTTTGTTGTTGTAAAGTTTATTCCTAGGCAATTTAAAAGTTTTGCTGCTATTGTACATATGCTGTTTTTCCCCTAACTGGTTATTAATTCTGAAGTTTTCAGTCAGTTTGAATATGAGTAGATGATTCAGTATTATTCATAGGTTAATACAATGCTTAGTATTTATATTTCCATATACTAGTTTCTAAGTCTGTCCTATGAGACTACTCTGTAAAGTTTGGCCAGTAATAAATAAAAACGCTCTTTTTTATCTGTCAATGACCTTCCTTAGATTGGGGCAAGATATAAATATTCCTATGTGAAGGTTAAGTCTCTCACATCATTGAAGAGAATAAAATCACTCTCAACCCTGCTTCAGCCTCTTGCTGCCTTTCTTGCTCTTCCTCTTCTTCACAGCCAGACTTCAGTTTTGTTTTTGGTTTTTGTTTTTGTTTTTATTGTGGTAAAATGTACACAACATAAAAATCTTGCCTTTTAAACCATTTTTAGATGTACAGTTCAGTGGCATTAAGTATGTTCAAAATGTCGTGCAACCATCACTGCTACCCGTTTCCAGAACTTTTTCATCATCCCAAACAGAAACTCTATATCCATTAAACAATAATCCTGTTCTCCCCTTCCCTCAGCCCTTGGCAACTTCTGTTCTACTTTCTGTCTGTGAATTTGCCTCTTCCAGGTACTTCATGTAAGGTAAATCAGTACATAGAATACTTGCCCTTTTGTGTCTGGCTTATTTCATCAAGGTTCATCCATGTTGTGTAGCATGATCACTTTTTTTTAATGAGTACGTAACGTTTCTCTCCTTTTCTTTACCTACCATTCATGCCTCATTCAGCCTTAACCTGGCTTCTGCCTGTCCAACATACCAAGTGAATAGGATCACATGATTGCCAGATACAGCTGGCACTTTTTAGTCGTTTTCTTGGCATCACCCCAGTATTGGACATCACTGATCATTCCTTTCTTGAAACTGTATTATAATCATTGGCTTCGTAACTTTTTAAAAATGTTTTATTTATTTTTGAGAGAGATCGAGAGAGAGACAGTACGAGCGGGGGAGAGGCAGAGAGAGAGGGAGACACAGAATCTGAAGCAGGCTCCAGGCTCCAAGCTGTCAGCACAGAGCCCGACGCGGGGCTCAAACTCGTGAACTGCAAGATCATGATGTGAGCCGAAATCGGACACTTAACCAACTGAGCCACCCAGGCACCCCGTGTATTATAATCATTGACTTCACAACTTTTAGCCTTTATATTGCTCCTACCTGTTAGATCATTCCTTTACCATCTCCTTTGCTGAATGTTCCTCTGCCTGTTCCTCTAACTTCAGCCACCTCTTTCCTGATAAATCTCAGTTTTATTCTGAGTGAAGGTCTGTGTACCCATCCCCCTGCTGAACATTTCCGCTTGGATGTCCCAGTGGAACTTCAGACATCCCTCACACTGAACGTTCTTCTGTCCTTCTCTATTCTAGCTGTTCTCCCTTCATCCTTTATTCAACTCAGTCCTTCACTATTTCCAGTCTGGGTTTAATGGGGGCACTAATGTCACCCAGTAGCTGCACCTAGAAACCTCAGGGTTATTTTTAATTCTTTCCCTTGAAGAATTCTCCAACTTCCAATATATCAGTAAAGCCCTCATTGTATTTTGCCTGGAGTATAACAGCAAATAGTTACCTGGCTAACGTTCCAGCCTCTAGACTTATTAACCTAGCATTCACATTCTTGTCGGATGGACCTCTTTTTTAAAAGATAAAAAAAAATTTTTTTATAAAAGGTCAAACAATATGGAAATATATAAAATTTAAAAATTAAAGCTTCTGCCTACCCTCCTAATCCCATCTGCCATAGTTTGACAGTAAAACAGAGGTAACCATTTTAGCATATATCCTTATATATCTTTTCTATGTTTTTTTTTCTTCCATGCTTTTTTTTCCTGTACTTACACAAAGCATGTTTAATAAATTACACATAGTTTTTAAAAATTTATTTTTATAAGAATTGCCATTTTTACAAAGAATTATTTTGTAAGTTGCTCTTTGCTAATAAATATATTGTGATTTTTTTGAAATAATTTTAGATTCAAGAAATTACAAAAATAGTACAGAGCCTCGTGTACCCTTCACTCAGCTTCTGCCAGTGGTGACATCTTAACGTAACTTTAGTTCATTATCAAAATCAGGAAATTGGTTTGGTACATTACCATTAACTAGGTTTCAGACCTTATTCAGTTTGCACTTAAAAAAAATCTATATTGTGTGTGTATGTACAGTCCCATGCAGTTTTATGCCGTCATGTAGCCACTACTGTTCTATTACTACCAGAAAACTTCCCAAAACTCTCTTTGTATCTGCATCCCCCTACGTGTACCTACCACTGTCTTGTCCCTTGGCAACCTCTTATCTATTCTTCATCTTTATAGTTTGGACATTTGAGCATGTTAACATAAAAAATAACACTTTTTGAGATTGACTTTTTCACTAAGCTTATTTCCCTTGAGATCTCTTTTAATTGTTGTATGTATCAGTAGTTCATTTCTCCAAATTGCTGAGTAGTGTTCCATTGTGCCACAGTTTGTTCAACCATTCACTCATTGAAAGACAGGTTTCCCGTATTTTGTATTGTAAATAAAGCTGCTGTGAACATTTGTGTACAGGGTTTTAGGTTTTGTATTTTCATTTCCCAGGGATAAATGCCCAAGAGGATGATGGTAAACATATGTTTAGGTTTGTAAGAAACTGCCAAACTCTTTTCCAGTGTGTCTGTACCATTTTGCATTCACAAGCAATATATGAATGATCTCTTTAGTATTTAGTATGATCACTGTTTTTTTTTTTTTTCATTTTAGTCATTCTTTAATTTCACTGAGGTTTTACTTTGCCTTTCCCTAATGGCTGTTGATGTTAAACATCTTTTCATATGCTTACGTGCTATCCATATATTTTCTTTGTTGAGGTATCTATTCATTTCTTTGCCCCAGTTTTAATTGTTCTGTTTTCTTATTAATGAGTTTTGAGGGCTCTTTATATATTTTAGGTACTTGCTCTTTATTAAATGTAAGACTTTTAAAATTTGCATTTTTAAAAATAAAACCAAAATTTTTTTGAAGTATAGTTGACATGTTCTGTTAGTTTCAGGTTTATAACATAGTGACTCAATTCTATACATTACACAGTGCTCACCATGATAAGTGTGTAGTCACCACCTCTCATCGTAGAACGTTATTAAATATTATTGGCTGTATTCCCGATGCTATACTTTTTATCCCTGTGACTTATTTATAACAGTGTTGGCAAAGATGTGGAGAGAAAAGAACGCTCATGCAGTGTTAGTGGGAATTTAATTGGTGCAACCACTGTGGAAAACAGTAAGGAGGTTTTTCGAAAAGTTAAAAATAGAAATACCATAGAATCCAGTAATTCCACTGCTGGGTATTTACCCAAAGAAAATGAAAACACTAATTTGAAAAGACACACGGACCCCTGTGTTTCCTGCAGTGTTGTTTACAATAGCCAAGGTATGGAAGCAACCTAAAGTACCCATCAGTAGATGAATGGATCATGTTAGATGTACGATTGACAAAGATTTTTCTCCCAGTCTGTGTTGTCTCAGTCTTTTGACACTATCTTTGGAAGAACAGAAATGTTTAATTTTAATGAAGTCCAATTTGTCAATTTTTTTCTTTTATGGAGTACACTTCTGGTATAACTCTAAGAAGTCTGCTTAACCCCAGGTCACAAAGGTTTTCTCTCATATTTTCTTTTCAGAGTTTGTAGTATCAGTGTTTCACATCTAAATCCATAATCCACTTTGAATTTTTGTATGTGATAAGAGGTTTTGGTTGAGTTTCATTTTGTTTTGTCTGTGGATGTTCAGTTGTTGCATTTCATTTGTTGAGAAGGCTATCCTTTCTCCATTGAATTGCTTTCCTTTCTCCATTGAATTGCTTTGAGCACCTTTATTAAGAATCAGTTGAGGGGCGCCTGGGTGGCTCAGTCGGTTGGGCGGCCGACTTCGGCTCAGGTCAAGATCTCACGGTCCGTGAGTTCGAGCCCCGCGTCGGGCTCTGTGCTGACCGCTCAGAGCCTGGAGCTGTTTCAGATTCTGTGTCTCCCTCTCTCTGACCCTCCCCCGTTCATGCTCTGTCTGTCTCTGTCTCAAAAATAAATAAACGTTAAACAAAAATTAAAAAAATAAAAGAATCAGTTGAGTGTCTGGGTCTATTTCTGGATTTATTTTTTTAAGTTTATTTTGAGAGAGAGACAGAGAGAGTGCTGTTTAGGGACAGAGAAAGAGGGAGAGAGAATCCCAAGCAGGCTCTGCACTGTCAGCACAGAACTCGATGTGGGGCTCAAACTCACAAACCGCGAGTTCGTGACCTGAGCCAAAACCAAGAGTCGGCCACTTAACTGACTGAACCACCCAGGTCCCCCTACTTCTGCATTTATTTTGTTCCGTTGATCTATGTATCTATCCCTCTGCATTGTACCATGATTACTGTAGCTATATATATCTATCTATCTATCTATCTATATATATATACACACACACACACACACACGTACACACACACACACATACACACACACATATATATATATATAGTAATTCTTGTCATCAGGTAGATTAATTCCTCTCACTTTATTCTTTTTTTTTAATTTTATTTTTTTAAAATTTACATCCATTAGCATATAGTGCAACAATGATTTCAGGAGTAGATTCCTTAGTGCCCCTTACCCATTTAGCCCATCCCCCCTCTCACAACCCCTCCAGTAACCCTCCGTTTGTTCTCCATATTTATGGGTCTCATCCGTTTTGTCCCCCTCCCTGTTTTTATATTATTTTTGTTTCCCTTCCTTTATGTTAATCTGTTTTGTCTCTTAAACTCCTCATATGACTGAAGTCATACGATTTTTATCTTTTTCTGACTAATTTCACTTAGCATAATTCCCTCTAGTTCCATCCACGTAGTTGCAAATGGCAAGATTTCATTCCTTTTGATTGCTGAGTAACACTTCATTGTATATATATATACCACATCTTCTTTATCCATTCATCCATCAATGGACATGTAGGCTCTTTCCATACTTTAGCTATTGTTGATAGTGCGGCTATAAACATGGGGGTGCATGTGTCCCTTTGAAACAGCACACCTGTATCCCTTGGATAAATGCCTAGTAATGCAGTTGCTGGGTTGTAGGGTAGTTCTATTTTTAGTTTTTTGAGATACCTCCATACTGTTTTCCAGAGTGGCTGCACCAGCTTGCATTCCCATATTTTTTTTTTTAATGAAAGGGAAGTTTGTGTTTGTGTTCAACAAGTAAAAGGAATGAGGTAAAATATTTAATTCATATTCCAGTAGATTGAATTGTAGGAGACCTTACAATATATTATGTAACAGGCAGTATTAACTATTTAAAATAATAAAGATTTACATCAGTTTAATAACTTCAGAGAGGTTATTTTTTTTAATGCATTATAGGCAAACATGAGGTACCTAGAATGGTCTCGAGACATCACCTTAGGGATGGGGAGACTGTCTTGGAAATGGACATGAGGAGCCTCCAGAAATCTCCCCCAGTTCCAGGGCCATACTTGCAAAGTGGTGAGAGAGAACCAAATGCCCCTTTAGAGGGCTGTGGACATAAATCCCAAGGGAGTGGAGGCCAGGGAAAACTTGGGTACAGGTAGTTGCAGAAGTTTCTGGAAATAAGCAGGAAAGCTTGAAGACCTGCATGCTTTGCTGATGTCTGATAACAGCCTAGGGAGCTCTAGCTTTACCAGTGGATAAATTTGTTTGATCATTTTATATACTGTTTCCTTTCATGTCATCTTTCTCTTGTCCTGTTCAGCTTCTTCTCTTCAGTGTATACTCCTGTTCATAAGCTGAAATTCTTACTCTTACTGTATTTCATATTTTTTGTTAATCATTGACAGTTTCCTACTGCTCATTTTATTAACCACACCGTCACTGTTTCCTCTGTTGCCTCTTCTGTTCAGACTCCTGTATCTTTCATTTATAATCTGCCTTCACAAATAGATTTTTAATCCTGTTTCCTCTTGTCTTCATCCCTAATGTGTGTGTATTTTTTGTCTTCTCTATCATCTTGATGTTCATTGCCTTCTATTCCTTATCCAATTCATTCATCATTTATTCAGGTTTTTATTTTTCCACCTTCCAGTATTTAAATCCTTTTTTCTCTTTCCAAATTAATTACTTTCCTTTATTCATCTCTTAATGTTTCCACTCTAAAATATTTTGAAAATTATTCTATTTTAATAATATTCAAGGATATTCGTACTTTTTCTCTTTATTCAGTCTCCCACACTCCCATCTTTTGTTTTTGTTACTGTGAGTTCCTTTTTTTTCTCTATCATGTCCACTTTTCTTTCCTCCTTACTTCCTCTGTCCTCACAACTGTTTTGTTGCTTAAATCTTTGATTTTTTAAAAAATTATTTATTTTTTAATTTACATCCAAGTTAGTTAGCATATAGTGCAACAATGATTTCAGGAGTAGATTCCTTAGTGCCCCTTACCCATTTAGCCCATCCCCCCTCCCACAACCCCTCTGTTTGTTCTCCATATTTAAGAGTCTCTTATGTTTTGTCCCCCTCCCTGTTTTTTATATTATTTTTGTTTCCCTTCCCTTATGTTCATCTGTTTTGTCTCTTAAAGTCCTCATATGAGTGAAGTCATTATGATATTTGTCTTTCTCTAATTTCGCTTAGCATAATACCCTCTAGTTCCATCCACGCAGTTGCAAATGGCAAGATTTCATTCTTTTTGATTGCCAAGTATTACTCCATTGTATATGTATATATATATATATATACACCACATCTTCTTTATCCATTCATCCATGGATGGACATTTGGGCTCTTTCCATACTTTGGCTATTGTTGATAGTGTGGCTATAAACATGGGGGTGCACGTGTCCCTTCAAAACAGCACACCTGTATCCCATGGATAAATGCCTAATAGTGCAATTGCTGGGTCGTAGGGTAGTTCTACTTTTAATTTTTTGAGAAGCCTCCATACTGTTTTCCAGAGTGGCTGTATCAGTTTGCATTCCCATCAGCAGTGCAAAAGAGATCCTCTTTCTCTGCATCCTCGCCAACATCTGTTGTTGCCTGAGTTGTTAGTTAGCCTAAATCTTTGATTTTTTAAAAATGTTTTTAATGTTTCTTTATTTTTGAGAGACAGAGACAGAGTGTGAGTGGGGAAGAGTCAGAGAAAGAGGGAGACACAGAATCTGAAGCAGGCTCCAGGCTCTGAGCTACCAGCACAGAGCCCAACATGGGGCTTAAATTCACAGACTGCGATATCATGACCCGAGCCAAAGTCAGATGCTTAACCAACTAAGCCACCCAGGATCCCCTAAATCTTTGATTTTTAATTCATGTTTCCATTTTTCCATTTACTGTAATAACTTATCTTTCTCCTTCTTGGTATATTTTGTTTTTTTTCATTTCTCTATTTCCATTGCTCTGCCATCCAGTTTCTGTCACTTGTAAGGGCTTTCTGATATTTAGGTTACATGAATTTATATCTAAGTTTTAAGACTTTTTGTTATTCCTATTAGGGAGGAAATCCTTTTCCTCTACCCCCTTATGTTGGGTATGGAGGCATGCAACCCAAGCTGACAAAAGAGTTGAATGGGAGATAAACCCCAAATTTATTCATGTGTCTGTGGGAGTTCACAAAAGTGTAGCTCTTGAATAGCTAAGATCAAGAGCTTATGCACCTAACTTCTAAAAAAAATGGGAAGGGGAAGAAAGGGCTTCTGTGGGAAGAACAAATTGGTTTCTAGGGGAACAAACAGAAGATAAGAAAAGTTTGTGATGATTATTGTCTATGCAGGTGTGAGTGGTATTTTCCATTGTTCTCAAGCTGCCAGTGAAGGGAATTTGTAAGTGTCATTCCCAGAAGTTTCTACTTTTAGTAACATAGGGGAAGCACCTAGCAGGCTTTCCCTGCACCTGCATCTGTTGAATCTCGAATGTCTTAAGGTTAAAGTAATCTTCTGAGAGTCAGCTGGGTCCCCACAATCCTATCTAATTGTTCTGGTAGCAGTTTCTTACTTAGAAAACCAATGCTTCTAAATGAAAACTTCTTTTTTCTTGATTTCCTAAAATCCCTAATTTAATGTTTTCTCATTCTTGACATATATCCTAATATATTTTCTATTTCTTGTTAGGATTAACTTTTTCCATAATCCTTTTTGCACCTGTGCCTTTTTTTTTATTTGCACAATTTTCTTTAGGTTCTTGACTGCCCTCACTTGCTTTCTTTTTGTCTTTTCCTACTCATTCTGTTCAGCTCATTTCCTGGCTGAGATGGCACTACCTTTGTTCTCTCCTGTTCTGTTCTTAGTTGCACTTGTACCTTCACATTCTTTGTCCCTCCCTTTTCTTTTCCATTTTGATTAACCATTGTCTCCTGATTTTAATTCTCCTTCACATTTATCTTAAACATTCTCTTCAATACAGCCTTGTTTTTCTTATTTCTTAGTTCTTCATCCTCTTCTAATCTAACAAGATTTTAGAAACAACTTGTCAAGCTCAATGTAACAAAAGGGTATAGATTTTGTTGGAAATTGTGTTGAATTTTAAATATTGGTGAGGACTGTCACTTTGTGATGTAGAGTATTAGGATTTATAAATGTTCTATGTAGAATATTTTCTTTCTTAACAGTGTTCAACAGATTTGTACAATTTTACCCAAGAAATTCTTGCACAAATTTGAGATTATTTCATAGTATTATTATTACAAATCCTAAATTTTCTAAAATTACACTGCCTAAAGAAAATAACTTCCAAAATAATGAGATGTGTTACCACTTTAATACTTTTCTCTAGGGCTTTAAACTTATTTTGAGTGTTGACCATCTTATAATCAGTGAATAATGACAATTACATCTTTTCATTTTCTACAATGCTTATTCTTTTTTGTTTGTTTACCACATATATTAGGAGCTAAAATGCAATAAAACGTGTGGACATGATAGTTGGTATAGTTCTAACATTATTGATTTAAAAGAGCATTGGGCTTCATGATTTATTAGTTTTATGTTTATATTAGTTAACTACCTTGCATAAAGTCAATAATCTCCTTTATGTTTATAATATATTAAGGGCTTAAATTTTTATAATAAATGAATATTGAATATAAAAAATTATTTTTGAGAGAGCTCAAGTGGTGGAGGGGCAGCGAGTGGGGGACAGAGGATCGGAAGTGGGCTCTGCACTGACAGCACCAAGCCTGATGTGGGGCTCAAATCACAAACCCTGAGATCATGACCTGAGCCGAAGTCTGACACTCAACTGACTGAGCCACCCAGGCGCCCCCTCCCTTTATTCTTTCTATAAATTTTATTTTTCTTTTGCCTTCTTACTCATATTTTAGAGAAGTCTTTATATACATACAGAGAAGTCTTGCCAAGATTTTGATAAGAATTGAGGTAAACCTGGAGATCAGTTTTGGGGAAAATTGACATGGTTATTGATCCTGTCTTATTGTTCGTACGTATTAGATCTCTTTCATTCTTTTTAATGTATCCCATAGCATAGATATATGTATCAATTTATTTAACCATCCCCCCTGTTGGGTATTTAAAGTGTTTGTGTAATGCTGGCTTGCAAACCTCTTTTCACTATTTTTTTTTAAACGTTTATTTATTTCTGAGACAGAGAGAGACAGAGCATGAACGGGGGAGGGTCAGAGAGAGAGGGAGACACAGAATCGGAAACAGGCTCCAGGCTCTGAGCGGTCAGCACAGAGCCCAACGCGGGGCTCAAACTCACGGACCGCGAGATCGTGACCTGAGCCGAAGTCGGACGCCCAACCGACTGAGCCACCCAGGCGCCCCTCTTTTCACTATTTTTATATTTCATTGATACTGTGCACTTCTAGGGAGTATTTCTATAGGAAATTTTGATATATGTTCTAAAATTGTGTTCTAAAAAGCTGTACCTCTTCATAGTGAAAAACAACAGTGAGAATGCCTGTTCCCCTACAACTTCTACAACATCGGAATTATCAGTGTTTAAAAATCTTTACCAATGAAATTATTTCTGTAAATTCAAGTATATAACTGAAGTGAAATTTTTCCATCTTAAAAAATTACATGCTCCTTAAAAAAATCAAACCATACAGAATTATAAAAAGTGAAAAGGAAAAATCTTCCCATCTTTCTCCTTTTCCCCATCCCATTCTCTAGAGTGGCCACTGCCAGATTTGATGTGAAGCATCCTGGACCTTTTTCTATACATACATATACTTTTTTGACAAAAGAAATCACATATTTACATTTTGTTCTACAGTTTTATTTTTTCACTTGATAGTATGTTATGGACAATTTTTCATTCATGTAAGTATGTCATCTTGTTTAAGTGAAATCTATTTGTATATGACTCAAAGGAAAAAGAGCTAGGGGTGCCTGGGTGTCTCAGTCGGTTAAGCATCTGACTTCGGCTCAGGTCATGATCTCACAGCTCATGGGTTCAAACCCTGTGTCAGGCTCTGTGCTGACAGCACAGACAGAGCTTGGAGTCTGCTTCGGATTCTGGGTCTCCCTCTCTCACTGCCCCTCCCCCACTTGCACTCTGTCTCTTTTTCTCTCTCTCAAAAAATGAATAAACATCTAAAAATTTAAAGGAAAAAAGGGGTGCCTGCATGGCTCAGTCGGTTGAGCGTCTGACTTGGGCTCAGGTCACGATCTCACGGTTTGTGGGTTTGGGCCCTTCATGGGGCTCTGTGCTGACAACTCGGAGCCTGGAGCCTGCTTCAGATTCTGTGTCTCCCTCTCTCTCTGCCCCTCCCCCGCTCACTCTCTGGCTCTCTCTCTGTCTCTCAAAAATGAATAAATGTTAAAAAATTTTTAAATAAAAAATTAAAGAAAAAAGAGCTAAATGAATGTCATTATGAATGTTTCTGCAAAAGATACTGAAATTGAATTTCTACTCTAAAAAAAATATTCTGTGGCTGAAGGGAGAGGGAGATTGTCCAGTGGTCGCTGTCGTTTGAATTTTCATTTCTATGAGAATACTGCTTTGTTCAGGAATTCAATTTCTACTTAAAATTTGATAGGAAATATACGATGTCTATAACTTGCTAGCCCTCTTGTGTACTGTATTGAGCTAGTAGATAGATAGATAGCAATCTGGTATGAGGCAGCATCTCCCTGAAGTCTTGTGCTTGTGATGAGTAAGATGGTATCATATGCCAATAAGCAAATATGTACCAGAATATATTAAGGCTACAACAAAGTCCATATTTAAAAAATATCATAGGAGAAAGTAAAGATTATTACTTACTAAAAGAAAAAGGAGACTCAAGAAAAAAACAGGCTTTCTTTCAGCGCTGGAGTTTGTGTAATGTATTTTCAGGGCACCTCTGTGGTGTCAGGAGAAACCAAACAAAACCTGAACATGAGGGATACAAATCAGTGTTAACTTCCTCCATGTTTATTCATTATAAGCTATTGTAGTTGATATCATGTAGAGTTGGGCCAAGAGTACGGAAATAAAAATGGCCACAGGTAGACTTAATGGTCTAAATCTAATAAGTGATTGCTGTAAGCTACGTGTAGACAGGAACCATGTCTGTCTTTTATCCCTGGTGCTTAGGGTAATGTTTGGCACATAGTAGAGACTCAATAAATATCTGTTGCGTGAACGAATGGCCAGAGGTGGAGCTGCAGTACCAAGAAAGGAGAGTGGTGCTTCAGAAGCCATGGGATTAGAGTTTTAAGGAAGAAGTAAGTATCGGCTGCAAACACAACACAGGGCTTCCAAGGTCAAGTATGAAAAATGTTCACCACATTTGGCAGTTAGCACATCACTGTTGACTTGAAGAGAACAATTTTTATGAAGTCTTCTTTAACACTGCTTCATTCTATGACACATTGCTACTTCCTCTACAGTCCCTTATTACTTTCTCCATTATTGAAATTGTGAGTGTATAATCTTCATGAGGCGATGAAAGGCATCAAGGTCAAGGACCTGTCTTGTTTTTGTTAGTTCTGTTTTGTTTTTTAATTTTTATCTTTGTATCACCAGAACCTGGCACTGTACTTGGCTTAAAAATGAAGAGTTAAGGCCTGTTATGAATTGTACTCTACAGGAAAAGGTGTTTTGAAGTCATTATGTGGTTATTTTTTCCAATGGCTGTAGAGATATGATGTGACTGTTTAGCCAAGACTGTGTTATATGTATTTTTTTTAATTTTAATGTGTATTTATTTTTGAGAGAGAGAGAGACAGAGCGCAAGTGGGGAAGGGACAGAGAGAGAGGGAGACACAGAATCTGAAACAGGCTCCAGGTTCTGAGCTGTCCGCACAGAGCCCAATGCAGAGCTCGAACTCGAGAACGGTGAGATCATAACCTGAGCCGAAGTCGGATGCTTAACCGACTGAGCCACCCAGGCGCCCCGTATGTATTTTTTTAAGTTGCCGAATGGAATAGTGGTTCACTTAGGAAAGAAAGAAGCATTTTCAGGTTCTTTAGGGCTTTTCATCAGATAGTCAGTCCTGAATGTAAATCATACCTTTGTCCAGTGAGATTTATTACCCCAGTTCCCCTCTGGATAGTTTCTGGCTTCTTGAATTTCTGGTCCAGATTCTGAGTGAGGTTCTGTTACTCCAGTTTGAGAGATCAGACCTCTTATCTTAGAAACTAAACATCTTAATTTGCATTTGATCCACATTCTACATAATGTAAAGAGCCTAGCTACAGTCTCGAAGATTAGATTTACTTCTCTTTTTACCTTTTCTGGACCTAGTTTGTGATAAATATCTAAGAATTGAGAGAGTTCAAGCTCAGTTTCTTTGGGATCTGTGGACCATTGCATAGTTTCTTTAGGAATTAGCTATATGGATTTCTTCTCCCTTTTTAAATCTGGCACTGATTTTTTTAAGGGAGCTTTCTACTGCTAGGATTTGATTTGATTTTTTAATTTTAATTATTCACATTGGAACACGTGCGTATCCCCCTGCACCGTTCACTGTCAGATAATACTTTAGGTTTGTTTTGGCAGAGTACTCATTTTCTTAGGAGGAAGGTTATTTTGGGTATCGACGGAAAGATTCTCAAAGGATATGTGAGCTTGAGAGTGATCACAAACATCCTTTTCTCCTTGGTTGAGCAGGACTGCTCACCAACTTGACTGGTATTTTCACTGAAACCTTTCAGGAAGCAATAATACTTGTTTTCCCTCTCTCACCAGAACCATGAAGCTTGCAGCTTTCTTCTCACATCTCTGCAGAGGTCAATTAACTTAGAAATGACAAAAAGAATTTTCTTGATTTGGGTGGAAAATCAGCCTTCCTGAGCTGTCATTGGAATTACCACTACTTAAGGACATTTGGATTTGAATTCTATATGATTCTGTAGGTTACTGCCAATCCTTATTTGAAATAAGGCCAAGTATAGATTTATTTCCTTGACAAGACATTTGCAATTACATTGCTCTGATTTAAGGAGAGAGAGAAAAGCAAAGTATATTTGGAAAAACATTTCTTTTTATAAACAGGTAGCTTATTCTCCTGTAGGGCACAGTGATAATTCATAAATGGCCTTATCTTTCATTCATTTTTGTGTTGTTTTGGGAATCACTCGTTAAAAAATTAGTTCTGTTTTTCTGTGTTGTGACCCTTTAGGGACTAGGAAATTGAATTCACTTTCCACTTACTCCTTTTCCCCCTATGATAGCTCCAGCACCTTTATTATTCCCACAGAGACCCTGTTAGTTTATATGTCTCTTTGCTGGACTCCTCTTTTCTTCCTAATCTGTGAAGCCTACTGTTGATCATCCTACTTCTAGTAAGCTCCTGACTGCTGCAGAATAGAGAGCAGTATTTTTAGCTTTATGGAAATGGTGTGGTTATAGACCCTTTTGAGAGTCTGATGAAAAACCATGGATCTTCCACCCAGAAAACTGTATATTACGTATAGAATTTTGTTTAGTTTCAGTACATTCATGGATCTCTTTATCTCATTACCACCCCATTCAAGAATTCCTGGGATAAGAAAACATCTGGGTGTCTTATCCTTTTGGGGTGGGTATGCATTTATTTATTTATTTATTGAGGTGTCTTGAGATACAATGTTATATTAATTGCAGGTGTACATCATAGGGATTCGACAATTCTATACATCGCACTATTCTCAACACAGTAGTGGTGACAATAGTCGCCGTCTGTCAGCGTACAACTCTATTGCAATATTATTAACCATGTTCCCTATGCTGTAGTTTTCACCTCTGAGACTTACTTATTTTAGAACTGGAAGTTTGTATCTCTTAATACCCTTCACCTATTTCACCCATGCTCCCACCCACCACCCCTCTGGCAACCACCAGTTCGTTCTCTGTATTTTAAGAGTCTGTTTTTTGTTTGCTTGTTCATTTTGGGGGGGGGGGGGTTAGATTCCATATATAAGTGAAATCATATGGCATTTGTCTTTCTCTGACTTAGCATTATACCCTCCAGCTCCATCCGTGTTGTTGCAAATGGCAAGGTTTCATTCTTTTTAATGGCTGAATAATACTGCATTGTGTACGTGTGTGTGTGTGTGTGTGTGTGTGTGTGTGTGTGTGTACACCACATCTTTATCCAGTCATCTCTTGATGACACTTGCACTGCTTCCATATCTTGGCTGCTGTAAATAATGGTGCAAAAAACATGGGGGTGCATGTATCTTTTCAACTTAGTGTTTTCATTTCCTTTGGGCAAATTAGATATTTTATCCTTTTTTGTTCATGTTAAAAATGGTTTGCCAACTCCACCACCATCTTTTATCAAAAATACTTCAAAGCTATTTTGCATTTAGTAGAGTAATAGAGTTAAATAGCTGAACCCCTTGTCATGCTTGAGAGCACAGACTTAAAAACTGAGAAGGCACACAAACAGCTAGCAATCCAAACACATGGACAAGGACAGGTATATCAGCTATGTAAATAAGTGTGTGTGTTTTTATATATTTTGGGGTTATTATTAGTGGGTATTTCTTTATATACTGCAAAGAAAATGGGGAAGGAAGAGGTTCCATCTGCAAAATATTTTTTTTTTAATTTTTTTTTTCAACGTTTATTTATTTTTGGGACAGAGAGAGACAGAGCATGAACGGGCGAGGGGCAGAGAGAGAGGGAGACACAGAATCGGAAACAGGCTCCAGGCTCTGAGCCATCAGCCCAGAGCCCGACGCGGGGCTCGAACTCACGGACCGCGAGATCGTGACCTGGCTGAAGTCGGACGCTTAACCGACTGCGCCACCCAGGCGCCCCCCCATCTGCAAAATATTTTTAATGTGTATTTTTGATAGAGAGAGTGTGAGCAGGGGAGGGCAGAGAGAGTGGGGGAGACATGGAATCTGAAGCAGGCTCCAGGCTCTGAGCTGTCAGCACAGACCCCAACGCGGGGCTTGAACTTACAAACCGTGAGATCATGACCTGAGCCGAAGTCAGATGCTTAACCAACTGAGCCACCCAGGCGCCCCTAATTTTTCCTGTATTTTAAAGAAGAGCATTGAGGTGTTAAAGGGTTAGTTGAGGTTTAGGTTTCAAAATTGAAGTCATGTAAGGTCTGTATTCTTCATGTATAGGCTGGAATTGTAACTACAAGGCAAGTCCCCATAGGTAGCGTTGTCAGCATACCATAAGCAGTTCTTGTTTGCATTGGCTTGCAGAAGGAGGCCTGTGGCCTGTATGCAGCCTATTTACTCAAGCATCCTGTATTGCTATCAACAAGAGCAAGCTTATCTGAGAACTTTTGCAGTCTGTCTCCCTCAGTATTTTGAGGACCAGGCTACTGGTGGCCGTAGGAGATTAGAGCTCTGGAAATTTGAGCTGCGGGCTTATCACTGAAACTGTCCTTGATGGTGAGCCAGCTCTGGCTGGCTGTATGTGTGTCCTAAATATCTTGATGGAGGACTTTGTTTTCTTTCTAGTTTATTTTTGTTTGTCACAGTCAGCTTGTGTAAGGATACAACTTTGAAAGAATACATCTTTGAAAGAACACATGGCCTATCTGAGATTTTAACTGAAAGAGACTTCTTTGTTCATATAATAGCTTATAATAATCAGAGTAGGTCTGGCATGAAAGTTGCACATATACACATGGTGTATTTTTTAGCCTTTGCATCCTAATAAATATTAGGTTTAATTCAGGGATCACCTACCCTGTGAAGCCTTTCCTAATTCCTTTTTCCCCTCTCACTTCCCAGAATTGGCCACTTCCTCCTCTGTGCCTCTACTGAACCCTGTATGAATTTTTTCACTTCATTCTGTTGCCCTGTTTGTTTAAAAAAATTTTTTTAATGTTTTGTTTATTTTTAAGACAGAGAGAGACAGAGCATGAGTGGGGATGGGGCAGAGAGAGGGGGAGACACAGAATCCAAAGCAGGCTCCAGGCTCCGAGCTGTCAGCACAGAGCCCAATGCGGGACTCGAACTCATGAACCATGAGATCATGACCTGAGCCGAAGTCAGACACTCAACCGACTGAGCCACCCAGGCGCCCCTGCCCTATTTGTTTATATTCTATCTTACTGTACTAGACTTTAAGTTTCTTGAGGATATGGTCTGTATCGTCCTCATTTCTGTCTGGCACATAGAAAGTATTCAAAAATGTTTTAAGAATGAATGAATGGGTAAATGAACAGTATATTAAAGAATAATTAAAGTTAAGGATTAAAACCCCAGATGCCTTTAGGGTCTAGGCATAAATGAGTTAAGCAGACCTGGGCTGGTAACCTGCAGAACACACACCTTATCTAAAAGGGGCAGCTGCTCCTCAGCCCTGGCCCATTGGTGCTTTGTGGGAATGACGGCTCTGTGTGGCCACATCTTTTCATTCTTCAAGAGAAGCCAGACATTTGGGGTTTTACATGAAATTTCTCGCTCATTAAACATTGTCAACTAAGTACGATTTTTCTAAACTTTTTATTGAGGTATAATTTACATACAAAAAAGTGTTTATGTTATAGGTGTATAGCTCAGTCTGTCTTCACAAACTGAAATGATTTTTTATGTGGGCTAAACAAAACTGGATTGACTTCCAAGCCACCAGTCTGCAACCTATGACAAAGGCCATGGGGGAACTGTATAGTCTAGTTAAGAATCACCAAATTGGGTGGCTCAGTCAGTTAAGTGTCCAACTCTTGATTTTAGCTCAGGTCATGATCTCACGGTTTGTGGGTTTGAGCCTCGTGTTGGGTTCCATGCTGACAGTGCAGAATCTGCTTGGGATTCTCTGTCTCTCTGTTCCTCCCCCACTTGCTCGTTCTCTCTCTCAAAATAAATAAAATAAACTTAAAAAAAAAAAAAGAATCACCAAACTGGTAAAAGTGTCTCAAAGCAATGTGTGGACTTTATTTGCATTATGATTCAAAGAAATCAAATGTAAAAGAACCTTTATGAAACAATTGGGGAATTTAAATATTGACTGGGTATTGAATAATATTAAAGAATTATTGTGAGTTATTTCAGATGTAATACAGTTGGTTTGTTTTTTTTATAAATATAGATTCAATTTTTTAGAGCAGTTCAGAGGAAAATTGAGTGGGAGATACAGAGTTCCCATATACCCCCTACCTCCACATATGCATAGGCTCTCCCATCATCAACATCCCCTACCAAAGTGATACGTTTGTTACATTTGATGAACCTACATTGGCACATTATAATCACCCAAAGCCCATAGTTTACATTAGGGTTCATTCTAGGTGTACATTCTGTGAGTTTTGACAAATGTATAATGATACATATCTACCACCGTAATATCATATGGAGTATATTTTAGAAGAGTCCTCAAAAGGGTGCCTGCGTGGCTCAGTTGGTTAAGCATCTGACTTGATTTCAGCTCAGGTCATGATTTCAGAGTCATGTGATTGAGCCCCACCTCTGGCTCTGTGCTGCACATGGAGCCTGCTTGAGATTCTCTCCCTCACTTTCCTTCTCCCTCTTTCCCTCTGCCCCTCTCCTGTGCACGCATACTCTCTCCCTAGATAGATAGATAGATAGATAGATAGATAGATAGATAGATAGAACCTTTAAAAAAAAAAGAAGAGTCCTCAAAGACACGTACTAAAACAATTTGTGGATGAAATAAATGATACTGGAATTTGCTTCAGAAATGATACTGGAATGTGCTTCAGAATAATTTGGGAGGAGTGTAAACGTTGAGGTTTAAATGAAATGAAACTAACCCTGTATTGGTAATCATTGAAGCTGGGTAATGGGTACATGAAAGTTCATCATATTAGTGTCTCTGTTTTGGTATGGATTTGAAATTTTCCACCTCCAAAATTAGAGCAAGAGTCCAAGTTAAAGCCGAAGCATGATTTCTTGAGGCTAGGATACCATGGGACACTACTGCCAATGCTGGAAATAAATTTCTGGAACTGAAGTCTGCAAAGGTCATGGCATTTTCTTTCTTTTGTAGGGCCCGAAAGTCAGTATACTAAGACTGCCCAGGAAATTGTGAATGTCTGTTACCAGACACTGACTGAGGTACGTGGTAGGGAGGGGGTCCCCTTGGGATGTAGCATCCTGGAATCTCTTTGTTCCCTTGGGTGAGGAGGCCTTCCCTGCCCATCTGATTTTCAAATGTAACCTCCTGCCCCCCCAACCTCACCCCTCGTCCCTTATTTCCTTTCCTGCTTTATTTTCCTGCCTAGCACTAAATGTTCTTAACAAACTATGTCATGATTTACTGTAATTATCGTATGTGACCTGCCACTGGAAATAAGGTCCATGAAGACAAGGATTTTTGTCTGCTTTGTTTACTTTTATATCCCCAGTGCCCAAAACACATGTTCGGTGAATTCACTAATATTCTTTATTTCTCAGTATGATGAGCATTTGACTCAACTCGAGAAGGATATATGTACAGCTAAGGAAGCTGCTTTGGAGGAAGCAGAATTAGAAAGCTTGGACCCCATGACTCCAGGGCCTTACACACCTCAGGTGAGTTTGAAGACTAAGAACTGCCTCTTATAGTTTGCTTATTAGTTTGGGAAATTGGGAGCATGTTAACAGATACATTTACTGAGATACCCTTCTTCTCTGTCCTTCCTCTTCATATGCCTTTCGTGTGCTTTCTTGTCTTCTCAAAGGCTAAGGTGAGTGAGGGCCATGGGTCTTGGTGGCCTTGTTGAATCCAGAAGAAGCAGGTGTGGGATGAATGAGTGGGGTGGGGCCTTAGTTGTTTAGGCAGTGTTCACAAATACCAGATTCCTGACTGCCATGGCCAAACGTGTCTTCTGGAGTCTCTGGAGTTCCCTTGCCCATGAAATGGGGCTCGAAGACTTCCCTAAAGTATAGAATTCTCAGTTACAGACATTGGCCACGTTGTTCCTGTGCCTTATAGGCCTGATGACTTATTCCCTCTGAGGTATCCCAGTGTAGCTCAGACGTCACCCATTTTCCTGGATTGACTCCTTTTCCTTATAAATGAAGACTGGTAACATTTATAACTTTTTTAAAGTTACATGTCAAAAGAGTAGGGAGCAAGATTAATAAGAAATTTATAGTCTTTCTGTTGAATATATTGAAAAATTTGGACATAAGAGAGAGTATGTTTCCAGATTTCAAGAATAGGACTTACCAGAATATGGCTGGTGCTTGGTTTCTGTATTGAAGGCACTGTGGTAAAGTGGGAAGTACATGAATTTTGGCGATAAAACACGCCTGGGTTTGAATCTTAGTTCTATTACCTAGCTTTGTGAACTTGGGGAGTTAAGCCCTTTAACTCCCATCTCCACTTCTCTAAAATGTACTTTCTGAGATGATTATAAACATCAAATGAGTTAATTTGCCTGGCACATAGTAGACATTCAGTAAATGTTTCCTTGTCTGTATGACAACTGTCTACAAAGTTCTCAGGAGCCCTTTCATATTTAGCCAAATATTTTAATGCAAAATCCTCCCTGTTCCCACTGGAAAACTTTTTTTCATTCTACTCTGAACTGATACTGCCACCTGTGTGCTCTGTGTTGGACTCTTGCTGTTTGTATCTCATGCGTGCACTCTCCCTCTCTGTCTTTTACTCTCTTTCACCCCAAAACCTAGGTGGCTGAGGGGCCAAGTATAAAGAGCCCTAAGATACTTCTTCCAGGCCCAGAACAAGGGAAGGCTCTTGGAGTATGTGGGCAGATTGGGGCCGGGGGGCTTGGGTGAGTGATGTTGCCCAGGAAGGCCCTTTTTGCTAATAGGCCCACAGCTCCTGCAAGACCCTTTCTGGTAAGTTAAAGCCTGGGTTTTGGCCGTCATTCCTCAGAAGAGTGTAGCCACTGAGTGGCACGCAGTTTGCTCTAGTCTGTGACAGTGGAAACCTAGTCCTCTGTGAATCAAACCCTTAGACCCAAAGGTTATCTTCCTTTCTTTTCCTCCTGTTCCCACATGGCCTCAGGTGGCTGAGGAGAGCCTGGCTACTGTTCTCCCTCCTGAGCCGGAGCTGTTGCCCAGGCCAGTCACAGGGGCTGCCATGAAGAATAGGGCGTAGATGGTGCCTCTTCATCACTCCCAAGTCGCCCTCTCGCCATTGCCTTCACTCATATACACATCTTGAAGTGTAAGCCCGGTGCATTTTCCCTTACCCTGAGGAAGATGAGTCTGAGTAATTGTCCTTGTTCATCACGACTTTCAAACCCAAATGTTACGAAAGCGTGTTTGTGTAAGTTTAACCTGTTGTAATTCTGGTTGTATAGAAACGTAACAGTAATCATACGTTACTTCCGGCCTTAAATGGTGGTAGTCAAGACTGTATTTTCACTCAGCTGTTCCACTGCTCTCGTGTTGCATCACACATTCTGCTTAACACTATCTAAAATTGCTCACTTTGCAGTTTCCCACTAGCCCCTCATTCCCTGATCTTCTCTTCTGTTCAGCCACGAGTTTATCTGCTCTGAATGCTTTCAATTCCGTTTTGCCTCTCTCCAAAACCCTCTTCAATCAGCCTTGCTTGTTTGCTTTAAAAAAAAGAAAACCCACAAAGTAACACCAATGTGGGGTTTTTGTTAAACGCAACGTGCTCATTGGGAAATAATAAAGGAGAAATAAATTACCTAGAGTTAAGTCCACCACTCAGAAAGAACCAATCGCTGTGAACATGTTGGTGTGTTTCCTTCAAATCTGCAGTGTGATATGTGTGTGTGTGTGTGCATGTGCACACAAGCGTATATAGACACACTTTATTTTAAAGTTTTTTAATATTTTATTTATTTTTGAGAGAGACTGCGAGAGCAAGCAGGGGAAGGGCAGAGAGAGAATAGTCTTTGAAAATGTGATTTTTAAACAGCCGCATAATATTTCTACCCTTCACCAGATTTTCAGAGAACTCTTTCTTACTTCTCCAGCCTGTTGTCTATCGGTTCCTCCTGCCCTCCTGTCACTGAAAAGTCCATTTGCTAAATCCCTGTTCTCTTCAGGAGAGGGAAGAGGGAAGGGATCTATAATTTATTGAATACCAGGCATGGGGTAAGGAGCTTACACATACCTCTTCATTCTCCCAACAACCTTAGGAGGCAGACATTATCACCCATGTTTTATAATTGAGGAAACCAAGGCTTAGAGTGATTAAATAATCTCTTGAAGTTACTCACCTAGCAGGTGGTGGAGCCAGGACTCAAACCCAGGATGTTTTGTTCCAAAGCCCACGTTTTTTCACCACACCATTTTGCCTCGTAGCATCATCCTTTGATGAGCTCATAAACGATTAACCCACTACATGCTTTTGTTGGAATTGCAATTCCTTTATCCCATTTCCTATTAGATGTCTCTAAGCCAGTCAAAATTGAACAGGTACGAAGCCCCAGGTCTGAAAACAATAAGGCAAAGCTTAGAAGACACTAGGTTATTGAACAGAAAGGCTGTCGGGACATAGAATTGCCCCATAGCTTTGATGCTTTTCCACTTCAGGCTTCAGATCATATACATCAGATGCCTCTCTGCTAGAATGAGCAGCATTTGAAAGATTCCCAAAAACCTGTGCACAAAGCTGTGTCAAACTATTTTCTCTTTAAATGGATTGCTCTGCATGACCTTCTTCTGCAGTGAATGCTCTAAAGGGGAGTTCTGTATTTCTTACTCCCTTTTCCTAAATAGAAGCTAAGTTGTACATTTGTGCCACAGCCTCCTGATTTGTATGACACGAACACATCCCTCAGTATGTCTCGGGATGCCTCTGTGTTTCAAGATGAGAGTAATATGTCTGTCCTGGACATTCCCGCTGCCACTCCAGAAAAGCAGGTGACACAGGTAGGATGTTCTTTTTCTCTTCATGACATTGGTGATATGCTTTGGTGGGGAGTGAGAGAATGGTGGTGATATATGACATGTATCATGGATGATTAGGCCCTTTTGGCCCTAAGAATGAAGCCTTACCAATGTGATTTCAAGGCAAGCTGGTGGCAGGTCACATGACTTGCGTTGTCTTCTGTCTGTCCCCACGGGCAGAGTCAGGCACAACAGAACTTCAGGGAAGGCACAAGTATGAAAAGTGTATGAGGCATCAGAGCAACCTCACAGGTGACTAGAAAGACCAACTAACTGCATTCAGAGACAGAGTTCAAAATAATTGGCCCTTCTACTGTACTGTATGTATGCTAAATCTAAATTAAAATTATTTATGAAATTCAATTAAATTTGAGAGATTGGGCTGTTCTAGAGGTGTCAGAAGATACTCCTCTTCTGAAGCCAAAAATCTTATCGGCTGTATCAGCTGACCTCAGTCAGGAGATTTGTTCCACTGGAGAGTACAAAACCCAGGACAGTTTTTCTGTCCCAGAGAATCCGACAGAAGCTGAGGAAAGCTTCGATTAGGAAGGAAGAGTCTCCTTGTGATGATACAGCAAGAGTAGACCAAGGACCCTCCTATTCTTTGAGTCTGTTGTTGTTGTTGTTGTTGTTGTTGTTGTTGTTTTAACTCTACCAGTGATTTCCAAAGAATGAATGGGACGAAGCACACATGCCTTGAGCTATGTAAACAGCCCCCACTAGCTGTGGGGTTGGCTGGGATATCAGGGAGGAGCATCCGTCCTGGGTGAGAGCCTTTGGTTAACTCCTCCTACAGGCACGTCCCTCAATGATGTGCTATTTGTGTTCCTTACTCAGATGCGCCAGGGCCGAGGTAGGCTGGGCGAGGAAGACTCTGATGTAGATATTGAAGGGTATGATGATGAGGAGGAGGATGGGAAACCTAAGACTCCAGCCCCAGTGAGTATGCTTACAGAAAGCTTATGGTTACATTATGCCCTTATATGATAGGAGCCCCACTAGTACAGGGCAGGCCAAATCCCAGGGTGATACCAGAGAGTCTCCATAGTGAGGCCCAATCCGACTTTAATCCTTGGAATCAGCTAAACAAATCTATCCACCACAATTACTTAACTTCTTGTGAGGCAGCAAGGGTGGTGCTGGTGGTGGCTTGTGGTCTCTCACTCGGTCCCTTGATGGGACTTTGACCCCAGCTGGTCTTGTTCAGGAAGGTGAAGATGCAGATGGTGATCTCGCAGATGAAGAGGAAGGAACTGTGCAGCAGCCTCAAGCCAGTGTCCTGTATGAGGATTTGCTTATGTCTGAAGGAGAAGATGATGAGGAAGACGCCGGCAGTGATGAAGAAGGAGATAATCCTTTCTCCGGTAAGTCGTGTTCCTTGGTTTCTGTTCTGGGTAGCTCACCGCAGCACCCTGAGGACTGGAGAGGAAACTTCCAGCCACATACGCTCTTACCAGAAGCTGCTCTTTTCTTGCAGTCCCATTACTAGACTCAAAGGACTGAGCACTCACTTGTAGGATTACATTCATTAGCCTTAGAGGAGGTGAAGAGATATAACCTAGAGAGTGAAAAAGACGACAGTGGGAAAGGCAATGCCTAAGTAACATCTGTGAGTTGAATACTTGACGAAGATGGGAAAGAAGTATTATATTCGTAACGGGGAAGGAAAATAAGAAAGACCCCGCTTTACTCAACCAAAAGAAAGAATGAGATCTTGCCATTTGCGACAACACGGATGGACCTAGAAGGTACTATGCTAAGTAAAATAAGTCAGAGAAAGACAAAATACCATATGATCACTCATGTGCAATTTAAGAAACGAAACAAAACCAAAAAGAGCTGAAACAGACCCATAAGTACAGAGAACAAACCAATGGCTGCCGAAGCGCAGCAGGGTGGGGGGCAGGGAAAATGGGTGAAGAGGAGTGGGAGGTACAGTCTTCCAGTTATGAAATGAATAAGTCACAGGAATAAAAGGCACAGCATAGGGAATTAATCAGTGATACTGTAATAGTATTGGATGTTGACAGATGGCAGCTACACTGTGGTAAGCATAGTGTAATGTATATTGTCAAATCACTGTGTTGTACACCCAAAACCAATACAACATTGTATGTCAATTATACTTCAATTAAAAAAAAAATCCCTCTTGGTTTATTTTGTCAATTACTGGCAGTGGCAGAGAAAAAGTATAGGAGATGATGGGGGAAAAATAACCAAGATTGGACTGCAATGAGAAAAGGAAGTGGTTATTTGGGTCCTGTTTCTGAACTATGGTCTTGCCGATACTGTCCCTAGGCACTCCGAGGTGAGGGATCCACAGTGCCTGTGTGGATATATGGCCATAACTAGTTTTGGAAGACCAAGCCAAAGATGTTAATTCTGTCAAGCTTATCTCAGGCCCTCCTTCTTTTCACAGCTATCCAGCTGAGTGAAAGCGGAAGTGACTCTGATGTGGGGTCTGGTGGGATAAGACCCAAACAACCCCGCATGCTTCAGGAGAACACAAGGATGGGCATGGAAAATGAAGAAAGCATGATGTCCTATGACGGAGATGGTGGGGAGGCTTCTCATGGTTTGGAGGATAGCAACATCAGGTAATTGGCAGCAATGTGCTACAGGGCTGTGGCATCAGTGCCCAGCTCTGATGTCAGAGGTCCCAGCATCAGATTAGTTTCATCCAGCAGAGATTTCCTGAGCACCTAGAGCCAGACACTGTGCTAGCTCCTTGAGGATACACAGAGGAGCAAGCCGTATCCTGCCCTTGAGGACCTCAAAGTCTAGTGGAGGAGGCTGATGCAAACAAAATCATTGGATATAATGTGCTAAGTGCTATAGCATAAGTTAAGTACAAAGTGCCAAGTCACCACTGAGGATGGAGTACCTCACTCTGCTTGGAGTGATCATGGAACATTTTGCAGATGAGGGAACATTTGAACTGGACCTGACAGGCTGAATAGGTGTCTATTAAGTAGAAAAGTGGCAGCAGGTGAGGAGATCCTTAGAGACGGGACAGTATGTTCAGAGGCGCACTGAAATAGAAGAAGGATGTTCTCGAGTAAAGGGAGGTTGTTGGGAGGTTGTTGGCTCCAGAAGTAGCAGGGGATTATATTGCAGAGGACCTTAAATGGCATGTTGAGACACTTGGAGTTTGGGTAATGGGGATCATCACTTCAAGGACAGGGAAGGCTTTTATGTTAAATAACTCTAGGGCAATGGTAAGGATTTCAACTGGGATCTGTTAGAAGCGTGGGGGAAAGGAAGGGACATACAAGAGCTGTTGAGAAGATAGATCAGTTGCATTCAGGAGGTAGGGAGGTAAGATATTTCATGAATGGGAATGTCACTGAGCTAGGAAAGAGGAAGAACGGGTATTAGATGAGGTGGGAAAGGAGGAGAAAATGAATTTGTCTTTGGACACGTTAGATTTAAGACATGTCGGATACATCTAGCCAGAGGTATGCAACAAGCAGTTAGGGTCTTTATTGACTCATTAAGCAAATATTTATATCACAACTTAAAGAGCAAGTAAGATGCGGTCCCTTCCTTCAACGAGTTCGGGCTACTGGGAAACTTAGAGCAGGTAAATAGACAATCGTAGTGTGACGTGAAAGTGCTGTGACAGGTAACCACAGGGTTTTTCTGGGACTTGGGTAGGATTGGGGAAGGGGAGCCACTTAGAGGAGGAAACTGAGCTAACTCAGACTAGGAATTTAGCTAGGTGAAGAAGAAAGCAAAGGGCACTTCACAGAGCCAGAACAGGATAGGAGGCATGAAACAATTCTAGAGAATGCAGGCAGCTCCATGGCTGGAGCTTTTGATCCATGATCCATGTGATGGAACCGATTTAAAGAGGTAGGTAAGGATCAAATCATGACGGGCCTGAAAGTTTGGGGCAGACACTGAACGAGAAGTAGGAGCAGATCTACATTTTGGAACGATTGCTCTGTACCCCAAAAGAAATGCAAATGGCCCATAACTATGTGAAAAAATAATTTTCCTTAGAACCAAAGAAAGTCAGTAAAACCACGAAATGCAATATTTTGCCTCTAAGATTGACAGAGATGAAAATGAGTGATAATGCCCAGGGTTGGAAGAACGTGAGGAAAAACACACCGTGGTGGGTGTGAGAAAGGTATAGCAATTTATTCTTATAAACCAAAAACTTTAAAAAATGGGCATTCCCTTTGGCCCCCAACGTTCCATGTCTAGGAAGTTATCCTATGGCAATAATAAAACACCTTCATCAAGACACTTGTACAAGGAGTTTCATCACAGCACTGTTTTTAATAGTGGGAAAGTTGGAGACAGCTTAAATAGCCTGGTGAGAGACTTGTTGCATAAACCCTGTTACAGCCGTATAGCAGAACACCATACAGCTATCAAAATGATGCTCTAGATG
The DNA here is from genome assembly GCF_018350175.1 of Felis catus. Lineage (NCBI taxonomy): Eukaryota > Metazoa > Chordata > Mammalia > Carnivora > Felidae > Felis > Felis catus. The sequence continues at coordinate 58,330,253 of NC_058386.1, forward strand.
TATGTTTATTGATGTGGAAAGATGGTCATTATAATCACTAGTGAAAAAAGCAGATTCCTAAAAGACCTTGTAGAGTATTCCAAATTTGTCAAGTAACAAAATGGTTAAGCATCTAAGTGAAGTACACAGAAAAAAAATTTAGAAGATCATATACCCCAGTAGATTATCTCTGGGTGGTGGAGTTCTTGATGACTTTTTCTCATTTTTTCTGGTATATACTCTATCTTTTTTAAAACCAGTGAACATGCATTGCTTGTGTGATTTTTTTTTTAAGTAAAATTAAGAATAAACAAAAAATAAAGAGCACTCTGGCGGAAGTGTGAAGAATTCTTGGAGGAGAGCAGGACTGGAGGCATGAAGACTGAGTTCAGTGGTGCAGGCCAGAGAAAACAAGGGACTAAGCTAAGGCAGGCAGAGTAGAGGTGGAAAGGAGGGGACAGAGAGAAGATCTGTTGAAGAAGTAGAATCTTCAAGACTGTTGACTAATTAGAAACACAGATGAGTGAAGCTATAAATGGTACATGAAACCATGAGGCTGTCAGAACATGTATGGCCCCGTAAGCTGGCAGTGTGTTGTTTGGGCGCGCTTTAATTCGGGTTCTTAATGTATATTGAAGTTGGCAGGGTGATGTTTTGAACGGGATCATTTTCCTCTTGGGGACCTGTAGAACAGTCCAGAATGAGTCATTTTAGTGTCTAGGGGAGGTGAGATGAGCTGATCCCTCGGTGGCACCGAGAACAGGACTGGTCATCTAGAGGATGGTGCCCGAGCTTGAGAGATGACATGTTTCTCTTCTCAGTTATGGGAGCTATGAGGAGCCTGACCCCAAGTCAAACACCCAAGACACAAGCTTCAGCAGCATCGGTGGGTATGAGGTATCAGAGGAGGAAGAAGATGAGGAAGAAGAGCAGCGCTCTGGGCCGAGCGTACTAAGCCAGGTCCACCTGTCAGAGGACGAGGAGGACAGTGAGGATTTCCACTCCATTGCTGGGGACAGTGACTTGGACTCTGATGAATGAGGCTTCCTTTGGGCCTCCTTGGTCAGCCTTCCCTGGTCTCCAGCCTAGGCAGTTCACCTTCCCTGATTTGTTTATGATTATATGGTGTCTGATCCTGAAATCACTGGATTAATTTATTAAGAAATAGTAAATAAATCACAAGTCACCTCTTCTGATCTTCTTGGGGCAGTGCCACACTGTGATTTAAAACCAAGCAGCCCCTTCTCCCCTACCACTGACAAAAGGAGAGCAATCTTCTCTGCTTCTAGCACCCTCCTTTAGCTCTACTTACTGCTCTCAGTACCCCTTTTCCCTCAGGAAGGAGGACAAATGATGAAAGGAATAACAACTTTCTGTCTTCCTGGTGTCTTCAAAATTTGCCAAGCGTGGCATCATCTCCGCTTTGTAATTTGCAGGCTGGAACGGGTGACTGCCCCCTTGCTGGGACAGAGAATTGGGTTCTGGTGGGCTCTGCGCCCCAGTAAACACATGAACCTATCGGACAGACTGCCTGTGGCTTTATTATTTATTCAATTATATGATGAGGCAAATGGCTACCAATCTTTGAAACGGCCTATATGTCAGAAATGATCCGTTGCTTTGTGAATGTGTTCTGTACCCCTCCTCCCCAGGGGAAAGGGTTCCTTAGGGCAAAGACTATGTCTTCTGTTTCTTTTCATGCTTAGAACATGGGCCTATGCATAGTAGGTACTAGGTAAATGTTCCCAGAATCATAACATCCTCAAGAGATTTGTTATTGAGCGTCTCCTCCGTGACAAGAACTCTGTCAGATCCTTAAGATGTAAAGGCAAAGACGACACATTGCTTTCGCCGGAAGAGCTCGCCTTCGTGTTGGGGGAGGGGGAGTGGAATTCAAAGCATGTTTATAAATCCTTACAGTGCTCTGCAATGAGTGCAATTAAGAAGCTAGACACAAAATATAGGGGAAAACAGAGGAGTGATCATGTTCGGAAAAGCCAGGGAAGTCTTCCTAGAGGTAATTTGTAAGCTGACTGTTGAAGAATCAGTAGGAGCTTGCCAGATAAAGAAAAGTCCAGACAGAGTGTAACATGAAGTGAAAAGGCCGAAGTCTAGAGATAGCAGAGTGTGTTCCTAGATCGATTGATTGTACCTGCCTTGTCCCAGAAAGGATGAGAGGTGATTTATGCTGGAATGGCTAGAGATGAGCCTGAAAGACACAGGAAGCATATCCTTGACGATAATAAGTGTGATTTATATATTATGGGAAATGATGAATTCTGGTGGGATTATTGAATCAAATTTGTGTTTTAGAAATTTTCTGTACATTGGATGAAAGAAATTGAAGAACCATATGTAACAGACAAGTGTGACCCCATTTTTGTAAAAGCCCAAACCAACGTGTGTATTTATGTGTGTGTATATACTTGTATATGCAAAGGAAAAGGTTTGAAAGGAGGTATGCTAAACTGTTCACAGTGATAACCTCCGGGTATTGGGATTGGAGGGGAGGGGGCAATATAGCTTTATGTATACTGGGAGGGTATTGTGCTTTTATTTCTGGATTGCCTAAAATTTTTTTATGAGTATGTACTATTTTTCTAATAAAGTTTTAAAAAATCCAGCAATAGTGTGGAGAGTGGTTTGGAGGGGAACAAATCTCGTTCAAGCAAGGGGAAATGGAGCCCAATGTAGAGCCGTGGCATTAAGATAGGGAGGAGGGGCATGAATTTGAGAGATCTTCAAGGGAGCAGGCGGTGCAGAATCAACAGGACTTAATGACCAGTTGGCATTGGAGACAGAAGAAGAGGAATGGAAGATGACAGAATTTTGGTTTGGGAGATTGGGCGCGGGTACATGGTATTCATTCATTTGTTCACTCAACATTTATCAAGCCCCCTGTCTTTATCAAGCAGTGTGTCTGATGCTGATACAAAAGTGAGGTCTAGTTTCTGATTGCAAGGAACTTAAGGTCTATAATGAGACACAGACATGTAAATAAATAAGTTGAATAAGACATGATCATTGCAATAAATACTTAACGAGGATCTGTGGTGACAGGAAGGAGTTTCCAACTCTGCTTGTGGAGTAAGGATGGGAAGGTTTCACAGAGGAGACCTTTGAGATGGATCATGAAGAGTAGGTAGGAGTTTGCCAGACAGAAGGGAGCAGAGGGGAGAGGGCATTCTTGGCAGAGGGAGCAGTGCTTTGGGGCATAAAGTTGCACGGTCTGTTCATGGAACAAGTATTGAGGATGGGTGGAGTAGACGGAGCATGTGTAGTATGGTCATTACAAATCTCAGGATCAAATGTTCGTTTTGTTTTTATTTTTTAAATTTTATTTGTTTAATATGATTTGGCAAATTGGCTTACATACAACACCCAGCACTCATCCCAACAAGTGCCCTCCTCAGTACCCATTTTCCCTCTCGCCCCCACCCCGTCCTCCCTCAGTTTGTTCTCTCTCTCTCTCTCTCTCTCTCTCTCTCTCTCTCTCTCGTATTCGTTTTTTTGCTGTTGTTCTCTATATTTAAGAGTCTCTTGTGGTTTGCCTCCCTCCCTCTCTATAACAATTTTTTTCCCCTTCCCTTCCCCCATGGTCTTCTGTTAAGTTTCTCAAGATCCACATATGAATTTTTTTTAATTTAATTAAAAAAAAATTTTTTTTAATTAAAAAAATTAATTTTGAGAGACAGAGACAGAGCACAAGTGGGGGGTGGGCAGAGAGAGAAGGAGACACAGAATCCGAAGCAGGCTCCAGGCTCCAGGCTGTCAGCACAGAGCCTGACATGGGGCTCAAACTCACAAACTGCGAGATCATGACCTGAGCCAAAGTTGGACACTCAACCAACTGAGCCACCCAGGCACCCCTTATTTTTTTTTAATTAGAGAGAGTGCGAGCAGGGGAGAGGGCCAGAGGGAGAAAGAGAGAATCCCAAGCCAGCTCCATGCTCAGCACAGAGCTCGACGCAAGGCTCGATCCCACCACCCAAGGATCATGCCCTGAAATCCAGAGTCAGACCCTCAACCAACAGACACTCAGGTGCCCCCAAATGCTCATCTTAGATCACGCTGGCCACGGTGTGAAAACAGATGGACCGGGGAGGGTGGTTTGATGCCAGATGAGCCGAGGCGTTGGCAGTAGGGGCGTAATGAGAGGGACACTTTGGTGACTGCATAATGGAAAGTGAAAGAGTGGAAGCTTGGTTTCTGACTTAGGTGACTGGGTAAGTGGTGATACTATTCATAGGTTGAGGGTGGAAGGTCGGAGAAAATCACTAAGTTTGGTTAGAAGCACGTAAGTTTAAAGGAAAATAGGTAGAAAGCTTAGGATTTGTGTAATCTTGGGAGCAGGTTAAGATCACCCAGGACACGTGTTGAGTCAGAAGAGCATGGACAACAGAATTCTGGTGAAGACCAGTATTTAGGTGTGGTCAGAAATGAAAACTGGAAGAGTGGTACTTCTCAAACCAAAGAAATTTTAAGGGGTGGGGGAGATCACATGGGTGCCACAGAGAGGTGAAGTCACAGGAAGCCTGAGCGAGAGCCTTTGGCTTTGGCAACTTGGAGGTCCCAGGAGACCCTAGCTAGCACAAGCAGTTGTAGAGTAGTGAGACTGGAAGCCAGCAGTAGGGTGGGGAGCAGATGGAAGATGAGGGGAGTGACACTAGAGATCATAGACTACTCTTAAAAATTTTTTTTTATGTTTTATATTTGAGAGAGAGAGAGCACATAGGGGAAGGGCAGAGAGACAGAGACAGAATTGGAAGCAGGCTCCAGGCTCCGAGCTGTCAGACAGAGCCCGACGCAGGGCTCGAACTCCTGAACCATGAGATCATGACCTGAACCGAAGTCAGATGCTTAACTGACTGAGCCACTCAGGCGCCCCGAGGTCATAGACTACTCTTAAGAAGCTGGGCTGTGAGGAGGGGCACCTGGGTGGCTCAGTCGGTTAAGCATCTGACCCTTGGTTTCAACTCAGGTTGTGATCTCAGTTTGTGAGTTCCAGCCCCACATTGGGCTCTACACTAACAGTTCAGAGCCTGCTCGGGATTCTCTCTCTCCCTCTCTCTCTCTCTCTCTCTCTCTCTCTCTGTCCCTCCCCAGTTCGTGCTCTCTCTCTCAAAATAAATAAAAATAAACTTAAAAAAAAAAGAAGCTAGGCTGTGAGGCAGAAAAGGGGGAGAGTCTTAAAATTGGAAGGTAAGTACACATGCTTCTATAAGCTTGGGGGAGAAAGCAATAGAGAAAGGGGTTAGGAAAAAAAAAAACGGGAGAACTGTTGGGAAGCCCTGTGTGAGCACAGAAGGGAATGTTAGGCAGCATGGCTAGCAATCCATTCTGCAGAAGTGGTCTCTTTCTCCTGAGAGAGCAAAGGATGGATGTAGTGTTTTTTGTTTTTTTTTTTTTAACATTTACTCATTTTTTTGAGAGAGGAGGAGCAGAAAGAGAGGGAGACACAGAATCCAAAGCAGGCTCCAGTCTCTGAGCTGTCAGCACAGAGCCCGAAGCGGGGCTCAAACCCATGAATCGTGAGATCATGACCTGAGCCGAAGTCAGACACTTAACTGACTGAGCCACCCAGGCACCCCAGGATGGATGTAGTTTTAGATCGGTATGGAGATAAGGGAGTTGAGAAGTTGAAGAAGTTCCCACCTTCTGGCTTTGTTTCCTCTGTGAAACAGGCAAGATCCTTGCAAAAAACGTGGAAATGGGACAGGAGCTTGAATAACTGTTGAACTACTAAAGGACGGTCATGAAAAACGGGAAACTAGCTATGTGCCTGACAGTTGCACAGAGATTGAATGAAGGCATAGCCCTTCAGTGGGAAAGCATGCAACTGTTGAAAAAAAAATGAAGAAAATCAATATGTACTAATGCAGGAAGATATTCTTGAAAAAAATCAGACCAATAATAGGCAATGATGTTTGATTTCATTTGGGGGTATACATCTGTGTGTGCATACTCAAGGAAATGGGGTGGCAAGAGGCACTTCAAGCCATTAGCACCTCTAGCAGTGAGGTGAAGGGGGGGTAGGGCCCCTTCTTATCACCACAAATCCTTCTACTTATATTTAAGTGTTTCTTTTTTGTTCTTTGTTTTCATTTGTGTTTTTTAATGGTCGCTGAAGGAAGTGGGTGCTGGAGCTGACGGGATCCAAAAAAAGGATTGCTGGGTGTTGAACCAGCCCAAATGAGGTTAAAGACGTTGACTTAAAATGGTACCAAGTCATTGTGTGGTTTGTCTCCAAAGGTACTTAGCAGCACAGCTCTCAGAAAACATAAGGCAGTGTGGGGTGAAGACCCAGAGATAAGAGAGAGATGGGTGGATTTCCTTTCAGTCACGATTTCTCGACTGCTCTGCAGCAAGCCCTGTCCTGGGCGCTGAGTACAGTGCTGGAGATGGGCGAGTCCATGCAAGAGTGTGATAAGTGAAGTGATGAGTATGGTGTCCTGTAAAGATAAAGAGGAGGACATGTAACCCCAGCTCTGGAACAGGGGGAGGCAGACCTTCCCAGAAATGACTGGTAGGAGTAAGCCAGGCAAGGAAGGCATTGGGGATGGGGAATGGGCATCATTCCAGGCAGAGAAAATGGCATGTGCAAAGAACATGTAACTGTAAATGGGGATGGTCAGAACGCTGTAGACATGCAAGGGGCCGGCAAGAGCTGAAACTAGACTCAGCACAGTCCAGATCACGGAGAGCTTTGTGTGTTTTGCCATTGAGACCTCATCCTAAAGGCAGTAGGATCTGTTGAAGGACTCGGATCACTTTAGAAGCACTTTGGGATATGGATTGTAGAAGGACAGGATGAAGATGGTTGTAGCAGTCATTTCGGCAAGCTCTGAATCAGCCGGTTGTAAGGAGAGGACAGTGGACAGAGGTTGAGAGAATGTAGGAGGTAGTATCTATGAGTGACAGATTAAATGTGGGTGATATTTCAGTCAATAAATCTTGGTTGAGCCTAGTTAGTGGGTGCCAGGCATTATTCTAGGTGCTCTGAATACAGCAGTGAATAAAACATAACCCCTTCCCTCAAAGAGCATACAATGTAGTAAAGATAGACAATAAATAAGTAAATAAGGGTGAGAAGTACTATGTAGAAAAAACAAAGTGATATGAGAGGATATGGGGCGAGGATGCTAATTTAATGGTCAAGGAAGACCTTGCTGGGCTGCTGTTATTGGTGTATAGATACGCATATACTACTTTGATAAAGTTAAAATATATATATATATATATTTTTAGGGGCACCTGGATGGCTCAGTTGGTTGAATGTCCAACTTCAGCTCGGGTCATGATCTCGCGGTTTGTGGGTTCGTGCCCTGCGTCGGGCTCTGTGCTGACAGCTTGGAGCCTGGAGCCTGGAGCCTGCTTTGGATTCTGTATCTCCTTCTCTCTCTGCCCCTCCCCTACTCGTACTCTGTCTCCTCTCTCTCAAAAATAAATAAACCTTTAAAGAATTTGAAATATATGTATATTTTTTAAATCTGAAAAGGTCAGCAACGAAAGAACCACAAAAGATGCTCTAAAAGACTGGCCAGAGAAATAAAACATTAAAAAAGGTGGGGAGGGCGCCTGGGTAGCCCAGTCAGTTGAGCAACCGACTTCGGCTCAGATCACGATGTCACGATTCCTGAGATCGAGCCCTGCATCAGGCTGGCTGCTGTCAGTACAGAGCCTGCTTTGGATCTTCTGCCTCCCTCTCTCTTTGCCCCTCCCCTGCTCATGCTATCTCTCAAAAATAAAGCATTAAAAAAAAAAAAAAGACTGGCCAGAGAGGTATGAAGAAAACAGGTTACACTGTTTTATGGAAGCCAGAGGAGAATTTCAAAGGATAAAGCAGTCAGCAATGTCCACTACTTGCAGAAAGGTCCATCATATAAGTACTGAAGTTTGTCCTTTGGACTTGGCAGTTGGTGAGCCTAGTGCAAACAGTCTCTTTGGAATGAGTGATGAAAGCAGATGGCAAGCGGGTTGAAGAACGGATTGTGAGGAAGTAGACTCAGAGCTTGATTTCATTAAATAATAGCCGTCATCCACTATGCCTGCCTCTGTGCACAGAGCCTTTCTTACCTGACCTCATTTAATCCTGAGCCCCCTAGGAGATTGGTATTACTATTCTCATTTTACAAATGAGGAAACGTGTTGAAAGGTACAAAGGGTAGACGGATTAAGTACTTGGACTGGAGATGGACCCTTTTAAATCAAGACCCAGAAGGATGGGTGTTGGATATATCTAAGCAGTAGGAAGGGCGCAAACCATACCTCTGGGCACTGGAGACTCTAACAAGGAGTTTTCTCTTTATCCTAAAAGTAGTGAGAAACTTCAGTGGGAGTGGAGGGGAGCTGGAGAAGGTAACCTCAGGTTTCTTTTTTTTTTTTTTTAATTTTTTTTAAGTTTATTTATTTTTGACAGAGACAGAGTGCAAGCATGAGCTGGGGAGGGGCAGAGAGAGAGGGAGACACAGAATCCGAAGCAGGCTCCAGGCTCTAAGTCGTCAGCACAGAGCCCGACGCGGGGCTCGAACCCACAAACCGTGAGATCATGACCTGGGCCGAAGTCGGACACTTAACCAACTGAGCTACCCAGGTGCCCCTCAGGTTTCTTTTTCCAAATCTTCAGTCCCTTATCAGTGTAAAAATAGCCAATTTATTTCCTATTGGTGGTGTAAATTTCTTGCAGTCCCTGGGTGTTAGGTACCACAGTACATTATTTGCCTCAATAATCTCACTTGTTTCTCCCCCAGCTTTGAAGGTAGTTAAAAACCCTGGTTCCTAGGGGCACCTGGGTGGCTCAGTTGGTTAAACATCCGACACTTGATTTCGGCTCAGGTCGTGATCTCAAGGTTTGTGAGTTTGAGCCCCGTGTCGGGCTCCACAATAACAGCGTGGACTTGCTTGCAATTCTCTCTCTCCCTCTCTCTGCCCCTCTGCCACTCTCTCCCCTCTCAAAATAAACTTTAAAAACAACAACAATAATACTGGTTCCTAGGCTCCAGTTCAGCCCTCTTGAGTCAGAATATCTAGGGAAAAGGACTGGTGGTCTGTGTATTCTACAGACAGCCCAAGTAATTCTGATCTGAGAGGTTTGGGAAAGTGACCCACCAACATTCCCAAAGTAATGTTAGCCTCTGTATCAGCTGTTCTTAAACTAGTGTACATCAAAGTGGCAGTAGGGGTCGCTTAATGTAAATTCAAATTCCTGGGCTTGGAATGTGCATTTTCAATTACACCTGCAATAATAATCATAATTGTAATATGCCTTTAATATACCTCAAATACTTTAGTATACCTTAAAGTAATAATAGTGATAATATTAATAATCTTTTGGTAACTCTAAGTGCTTTAGAAGACATATAGAATCACAATTTTTATTTTTACTTTTTATTTTTTTATTTTTTAAATTTTTTTAAAGGTTTTTTTAAAAAAATTTTTTTAATGTTTATTTTTGAGACAGAGAGAGACAGAGCATGAATGGGGGAGGGGCAGAGAGAGAGGGAGACACAGAATCGGAAGCAGGCTCCAGGCTCTGAGCTGTCAGCACAGAGCCCGACGCGGGGCTCGAACTCACGGACCATGAAATCATGACCTGAGCCGAAGTCAGACGCTTAACCGGCTGAGCCACCCAGGCGCCCCTAGAATCACAATTTTTAAATCATCAGGTAAGTAATGCAAATTTTTCCTTTGCTTTTTGGTTCATAATAACTTAATCAAAGTTTTTAAAAATACTAAATTACCTTTAGTATCATGTGTCTCACCTGTTATTTATGAGTGTCATGTGCAAACTGTAGCAGTTTATATTATATATAAATTAGAAATTCTGCAGATTAAAAGATGTAAGACTTTGGGGGCAGTGGGGTGGTTCAGTTGGTCAAGTGTCCGACTTCAGTTCAGGTCATGATCTCATGGTTCATGAGTTCAAGCCCCTCATCGGGCTCTGTGCTGACAGCTCAGAGCCTGGAGCCTGCTTCAGATCCTGTGTCTCCCTCTCTCTGCCCCTCTCCTGCTCGTGCTCTGTTTCTCTCTCTATCTCAAACATAAATAAATACTAAAAAAAATTTTAAAAAGATGTAAGAGTTTGAAAATCATTTCTTTTGAATTTTACTTATATAGGTTCAGAGTCTCTACATTTTGGGGACTTGAATCGAGTCTTTTCAATCAATTCCATCTTACAACTTTCCAAATTTTTTAAATATCCATTCATCCTGATTTACAATACAATAAAAATGAACCCTTAAATCCTGTGTTTGTGATTCTCTCACTTATATAATAAGACCTTCTATCAACCGTACACTTGACTTAGTTATCTATAATCTATGTAAGAAATGGTCAAATAACAGAGGAAGCAGAATTCAATTACATTGGAAAGTACGGAATATCAATGATCACAAAACTATTCACTCTTCCTTTGTTTTCTTCTTAAGAAATCAGGAATATTTTAAGGGGAGGAAAAGGCTATATTGGAAAAACGGGAGCAAAAAAATGCTCAAAAGTAGAGACATTGTTAAATACTTCGGAAGGAAAAAGAATTTGCAGATGAGAAATGGAGATTGCTAGGGTGCCAGATCTATGTTGCTTCAGTTTTCCCAGCTGTATATCAGAAGAGAGTATATTAGCAGTAAGTGTCTTAGATGCTGTGTTATTTTAGACAATGTACTGCCTAAATTTCTTTATCCTAAATTTTGACATTCTGCCTCTCTTTTACAATAATATCAGCATAGTGGTGCTTGAGTGGCTCAGCTGGTTAAGCGTCTGACTTCAGCTCGGGTCATGATCTTGCAGTTTTATGGGGTTGAGCCCCGCTTTGGGCTCTGCACTGAAAGCTTGGAGCCTGGAGCCTGCTTCAGATTCTCTGTCTCCCTCTATCTTGCCCCTGCTTTGCTTGTACTATCTCTCAAAAATAAATAAATAAAATAATAGCAGCATAGTACTGGGCATATATCATGGCCATGAAAGCAAGAGTTTAAGCCAATCTTTTTGTTTTTTTGGCTTCTTCCACAATACACTGGGAGTTTAAGAGAGAACATTTTCATTAGAAAAAAAAGGTGCCAGATTCTCAAGAGGGGTGGTAGTGGGAGGAGGATGTTTTTTAAGCCTCCCAAGTGGTAGGGAGGCCTACCCGCCTCTTCCCCGATCCCTGACTTAGACAATTTGATGAAGTTTCCCCAGTATTGCAAAAATTCTTAGGCCTCAGTTCTTAAGTTCAAAACCAACTGATTCCTTATCAACAAGAAAGTTTCACTTTTACCTTTGTTCTATTTCATTAAGCAGCTTTAAATCTATCAAACAGCGGTTAAAATCATGAATCTTGGGGCGCCTGGGTGGCGCAGTCGGTTAAGCGTCCGACTTCAGCCAGGTCACGATCTCACGGTCCGTGAGTTCGAGCCCCGCGTCGGGCTCTGGGCTGATGGCTCAGAGCCTGGAGCCTGTTTCCGATTCTGTGTCTCCCTCTCTCTCTGCCCCTCCCCCGTTCATGCTCTGTCTCTCTCTGTCCCAAAAATAAATAAACGTTGAAAAAAAAATTAAAAAAATAAAATAAAATAAAATAAAATCATGAATCTTAACCCGTTTGGGGGTATGCACAATTTTGAAAATAGGGTAAAAGCTGCGACCTCTTCAGAAAAAGATGAAAATATACATAAGGTTCTGTATATAATGTCAGATGTTTCTTAGATTCCTGGTTAAGAAACTAACTGAAAAGGGGTGTGGCCTGAGGTTTAAAGTAAATGTCTCTCCAAAGGTGTCTGTATCTCAAACAATGGAGCATAATTTAAATACTCCTAGATCTTTTTTTTTTTAGCATTTTATTTATTTTTGAGACAGGGAGAGACAGAGCATGAACAGGGGAGGGTCAGAGAGAGGGAGACACAGAATCGGAAACAGGCTCCAGGCTCTGAGCTGTCAGCACAGAGCCCGACGTGGGGCTCGAACTCACAGACCGAGAGATCATGACCTGAGCTGAAGTCGGCCGCTTAACCGACGGAGCCACCCAGGCGCCCCTGAGTACCCCTAGATCTTAAGAAAGAATCCTAAGCAAGTTACAGGCCAGATTTCCATCTCACAAGAGAAAGAAAAGTTGGGGCAACATATTTTCATTCTCTTGAGGTAAGTTTACAAGTCATTTCACTGTCTTCAACCTTCTACAATGCCAGCTGTAACTCCAGATTCCAATAGAACTTCTTTGTGGACTAGGAGGAAAAAATAACATTTCAACAAAAGCCCACATTTCGGATCCAAATGTTTGGAAACAGGGTAGTGTGGTGGTTTGAAATACAGGTTTAGGGGCGCCTGAATGGCTCAATCGGTTAAGTGTCTGACTCTTGATTTCAGCTCAGGTCATGATTGCGCAGTTCATGGGATCAAGCCCTGCCTGGGGCTTTGTGCTGGCAACCCAGAGCCTGCTTAGAATTATGTCTCTCTCTCTCTCTCTCTCTCTCTCTGCCCCTCCCCCACTCACACTCTCTCAAAATAAATAAATAAACTTAAAAAAATACATTATGAAATACAGACTTAAATGTCATACTGTGGCTTCCACAACTTACTAGCTGTGTGACCTGGAGCAGTCAGCTAAAGTTCAGCCATCTGTCAGGGTTGTAGTGAAAATTCAGTGAGCATATGAAGTGCTCAGCACGGTGCCTGGTACATAGTACACACTCATTAAATGCTAGCTGTGGTTATATATTCTGAATAAACAAGAGTTCAAGCATGTATACCAATTTTGTGTTTTTTATTTTTTAGATTTTTAAATTTGCATCCCAGTTAATTAGCATATAGTGCAATAATGATTTCAGGAGTAGATTCCAGTGATTCATCCCCTACATATAATACCTAGTGCTCATAGTGTCCACCAATTTTATAACCCTAACTCCTTAAAGTGAAATCTTACATTCCAAACACCAGTTAGTCTTACTGTATTTCAGACTAAGTAGAAATCCTCAAGAAAGGAAGGTTTGTTAGAATTACGTGAAAGAATTTTTCAAACTCCCATTCCCCCATTGATCTTCGTCCCCACATCCAGATTTGCTTCCACTATCATCCTGAGTTGTATTATGCCCTTGGCTGAAAAGCAGTACTTTGGTGAGCCACTGTTACAGATGAAAATGTTTAAAGGTAGAGGAAAGCTGAAAAGCTTCACAACATACTTCATCTCCCATTCTGGCAGGGCCAGAAAATTGAAATTTTCCATTTACTTGATTACCATTTACTTATTTATTTATTTTAAACTTAAAAAAAATTTTTTTAATGCTTATTTTTGAGAGAGAGAGAGAGCACAAGTGGGGGAGAGGCAGAAAGAGAGGGTGACACAGAATCCAAAGCAGGCTCCAGGCTCTGAGCTATCAGCATAGAGCCCAACGCGGGGCTTAAACTCACGAGTGGTGAGATCATGACCTGAGCCAAAGTCAGATGCTCAACTGACTGAGCCACCCAGGCACCCCAGGACTTTTGATTTTCTGTCACGAATCTCATGATTTATGAGTTCAAGCCCCACATCAGGCTCTGAACTGACAGTGCGGAGCCTGCTTAGGATTCTGTCTCCCTCTCCCTCTCTCTCTGCTTCTCCCCCCATCAAAAATAAATAAACATTAAAAATAAAATGAACTCTATGACACAATCAAAATTAAAACATAGGCGTGCCTGGTGGCTCAGTTGGTTAAGTATCTGACTCTTGATCTCAGCTCAAGTCTTTATCTCAGGGTTGTGAGTTCAAGCCCTGTGCTGGGCTCCACACTGGACATGGAGTCGACCTAAAAAAAAAATTAAAACACAAATATTCGAGGCTCTGGGCATTCCCAAGTACTATAGTACAGCCAAACTGTTGTAGATATGAAAAAGGCATGAGAATTTGTTCACCGCTAACTTTTGTAACTGAAATTTCATTTTAACTTTTCCCCAAGTTCCTTGATGTGTTTCTGGAGCTCAAGTTTAGAATAAAAATTTGGGGTTTGAAAAGGTTTGCTTCTTGTTTCCTCTTACGATTCCATTTTTTTTTAACTTCAGAATCAAATTATAAGTCATCAGAGTTAACTCTCAGATCATCAAGTAAGTATGGCTTCTCTTAACTTTGAGTAATAAATATCAGACAAGACAGAATTTATTTACCAGAAAATGTAATATAATTCTAAAAAAGGTTGGATGAGATTTCTTTTTGTAATTTTTTAAAATTATTTATTTTTGAGAGACAGAGACAGAGTGTGAGCAGGGGAGGGGCAGAGAGAGGGAGACACAGAATCCGAAGCAGGCTCCAGGCTCTGAGCTTTCAGCACAGAGCCGGACGAGGGGCTCGAACTCATGGACCGTGAGATCGTGACCTGAGCCAAAGTCAGACGCTTAACCGACTGAGCCACCCAGGTGCACCAGATTTTATTTTTAAGTAATTTCCACACCCAGCGTGGGGCTGGAACTTGTGACCCCGACATTGAGTCACATGCTCTTCCGACTGAACCAGCCAGGTGTCCCTGATTAATATACATCTTACATCCCAGTTTAGTCAATTGACTTCTAGTTCAAGAGCTCATTTTATGACATATAAAGTCTAGATTTTTTTTCCATGCAAACCTCTAATTATTAACATCCAAGCACTTAAACTTCTTTTGATGTTGGTTGGAGCTGTGTGACAAGGACTGCCTAGAGCTTTCACTGCGTGCCAAGTCTTACAGCCCCAAGACTGAAAAGATAGTCTCTAAATATACAGGCCAAAGAGGCTATGCTGCCCTGTCCCCTCCCCCCAGTACTCCTTACAAAATAATAACTAAATTTCCATGAACCCTTTCATTCTCCAGCATACACTCTCCGTATGCATTTTGCCAGGAACATTTTTCCTTGCCCAGTCTGTGATACGCTGCTTCAGAGCCTATAGACAGTTCAGAGACACTTCTGTGCATGTTTTACAAAATAACTAGACGAGATGACTTCTGACTGTTTTCAAGGTAACATAATACATCATAGTGCCTAAGAACATGGCTTTGAGGTCAAACTCTTATGCTCAAACTCTGGGTCTTTTAAGTTTACTTATTTTGAAAGAGAGAGCGCACATGCAGGAGGGGTAGAAAGAGAGAGAGGGAAAGAATCCCAAGCAAGATTCGCTCTGTCCTCACAGAACCCGACGTGGGGCTCGAACTCACGAACTGCGAGATCATGACCTGAGCTTAAGACTGAGCCACCCATGCACCCCCGCCCAAACTCTGGCTCTTAAGGCAAGTCCCCTGGGACTTACTTCCGCATCTGTAAATGTGGGATCATCATAAAGATTAAATGAAATAACATATTGTGAAGTACTTAGAATAATGTCTGGCACAAAGTAAACACTCAGTATGTATTAACTGTTCTTTTACTATTTACTATTTTACTATTTTTTTTAATGTTTTTATCTATTTTTGAGAGAGAGAGAGAGAGAGAGAGAGGGCATGAACAGGGGAGGAGCAGAAAGAGAGGGAGACACAGAATCCGAAGCAGGCCCCAGGCTCTGAGCTGTTAGCACAGAGCCGGACGCGGGGCTCAAACTCATAAACCGCGAGATCATGATCTGAGCCGAAGCTGGATGCTTACCTGACTGAGCCACCCAGGTGCCCCTCAGTATGTATGACTTAAGGATAAAAACTTTGTTTTTTTTAAGTTTATTTATTTTGAGAAAGAGCACAAGCAGGGAGGGGCAGAGAGAGGGAGACAGAATCCAAAGCCTGCTCTGCACTGTTAGCGCAGAGCCCGATGCAGGGCTTGAACTCAAACCATGAGATCATGACCTGAGCCCAGATCATGAGTCAGACACTTAACCAAGACACACAGGCACCCTATCTTAAGGATAAAAACTTTAAAATGTAATAACTATCTTCATCACACACCATAAAAAGAATCTCTAATACTATAGATAGCATTATCAATTGATGTTCAAATTTCCCGCATTGTCTCAAAAAATGTTTACATTTAGCTTGCTGAAATGAGGATTAAAACATTGCATTTGGCTCATCTTTTTTTTTTTGTTGTTTTTATTTTAGTCACCTTGTGCTCATCATGAGAAGTGCACTGCTTAATCCCCATCACCTTTTCACCCATCCTCCCCCCACCCCCACCTCCCCTCTGGTAACCATCAGTTTGTTCTCTATAGTTAAGAGTGTGTTTCTTGGTTTTCTCTCTCTCTTTCCCCCACTTGGCTCATTTGTTTTGTTTCTTAAGTTCAACATATGGCTGAAGTCCTATGGAATTTGTCTTTTTCTGACTAATTTCACTTAGCATTTTACTCTCTAGCTCCATGCATGTCATTGCAAATGGCAAGGTTTCATTCTTTTTCATCGCCGAGTGGTATTCCATATATATATACACATATATACATATATATATACGTATATATATATACATATATATATGTATATATATATACACATATATATACATGTATATATATACACATATATATACACACATATATATACACATATATATATACACATATATATATACACGTATATATATATATACATGTGTATATATATGTGTATATATATATACATATATACACCACATGTTCTTTATCCATTCATCAGTGGACGGACATTTGGGCTGCTTCCGTAATTTGGCTATTGCAAATAATGCCGCTATAAACACAGGCGTGTATGTATCCCTTTGAATTAATGCTTTTGTATTATTTGGGTAAATACCTAGTAGTGTGATTGCTGGATCATAAGGTAGTTTTATATTTAACTTTTTGAGGAAACTCCATACAGTATTATAGAGTGGCTGCACCAGTTTGCATAAGAGCGGTCCCCTTTCTCCACATCGTCACCATCATCCCCTTGCATTCCCCTCACCACATCCTCTTGTGTAAGGCAGCATATAGATTGGGTCTTGGTTTCTTATCCATTCTGTCACCGCATGTCTTTTGATTGGAGCATTTAGTCCATTACATTCAAAGTAATTATTGTTAGATATGCATTTATTGCCATTTTATTACTTGTTTTGTGGTTGTTCCTGAAGATTTTCTCTGATTCTTGTATTTCTTTCATGGTTTTCTGGTTTTCTTTAGTGATATATTTGGATTTCTTTCTCTCTATTCCTTGCATATGTATTAGTGGTTTTGATATATATATGATTACCATTGGCTTTATATATAACATCTTCTGCATATAGCAGTCTATATTAAGTTGATGGTCATTTACATTTAAATCCATTTTTTACTCCTCTCCTCCCTAAGGTTTAGGTATATGGTATCATACCTTACACCCTTTTATTGTGTCAGTTCCTTCGCTGATGTTTTACAGAAATATTCATTTTTACTACTTCTGTGTTTCCAATCCTTCATACTGTCATTTTTTTAAATCTCTCCTTTCCACTGAGAGAATCCCCTTTAATACTTCTTGTAGGGCTGGTTTAGTGGTCATGAACTCCTTTAGTTTTTATTTGTCTGGGAAACTATCTCCCCTTGTATTCTGAATGATAGCCTATCTGGGTAGAGTGTTCTTGGCTGCAGGTTTTTCCCATTCAGCACTTTGAATATATCATGCCACTCCTTTCTGGCTTGGAAAATTTTTGTGGAACAATCCACTGATAGCCTTATGGGGCTTCTCTGGTGTGTGACGGTATTATTTTGTATTGCTGCTTTTAATATTTTTTCATCACTGTGTTTTGTAATTTTATTTATTTTTTAACATTTATTTATTTATTTTTGAGAAAGAGAGAGTGTGAGCAGGGGAGGTGCAGAGAGAGAGGGAGAGAGAATCCCAAGCAGGCTCTGCACTAACAATGTGGAGGCCAATGTGAACGTCTATCTCACAAACTGTAAGATCATGACCTAAGCTAAAATCAAGAGTCGAATGCTTAACCAACTGACCCACCCAGGCACCCCTGTATTTTGTCATTTTAATTACAGTATGTCTTGGTGTGGATCTGTTTTTGTTAATTTTGTTAGGGATTCTCTGTGCCTCCTGTATCTGGATATCTGTTTTCTTCCCCAGATTAGGGAAGGTTTCAGCTATTGTTTCTTCAAATACTCTGTCCCCTTTTCTCTCTCTTCCTCTTCTGGGACTCCTATGATACAAATGTTATTACATTTGATGGAGTCACTAATTCCCCTAACTCTACTCTCGTTTTTCTGTTTTCTTTCTTTTGTTCAGCTTGATTACTTTCCATTACTCTACTAGGTCATAATTCATCTCTCTGCTTCTTCCATCCTCTGTTCATCGCATCAAGTGTGTTTCTCATTTCATTTATTGAGCTCTTTATCTGTTATGTTATTCCTTATCTCTGTGTTAAGGGCCTCACTGGTGTCCTCCACTTTTTTCTCAAGTCCAGGGAGTATCCTTATGATGGAGAATTTAAAGCAGGTCAATTTTCTGCTGGGTGGCTTATCTTTATATATATGTATATATACGTATTATATATATGTATATATACATATATATAGTTATAGTTATCCCTTATTAGTTATGTAAATTGCAAATATCTTTTGCCAGACCCTGTAGCCTTTTTAAATAATGTCTTTTGATAAACAGAAGTTTGTTTGTTTAACATAGTCAAGCATATCAAACTTTTATGATTTGTGCTTTATTTTTTTTCTTTTTCCTTGCTCAATAAATGAAATTTGGGACAAATTCCTCTGCTTTCTCATTTTGTCTAGGTCACTGTGCCTTTTCTAGGTCACTGTGCCTGTTTCTCTGTGTTAGGAAAGTCAGCTACATCTCTTGTTCTTGAGGGTCATGGCTTTACTAAGAAGGGGTCCTGTGGTACCCTGTAATGTAGTGTCCCTTGTTCCCCAAGGCTTGGCACGCTGGCAGTGTCTCCAATGTGTGCTGCATGCGCTCTACTTTTGTGCCCTGGCTGCTTTATCCTTCAGGCCAGTCATCTGCAGAGGCTCTCTTTGCTTATAGCTGGCAGCGTTTGGTCCCTGGCCTCAATGTAGTGAGTTTTAACTAGGTGTGCTCTGGTCTGTGAAATGAGACTTGTTGCCACTGCCACCAGAACCAAAGTCCCGCAAACTTCCAGGGTTGGAAATACAGTGTGGGCAGGGTATGGGGCCAGTCTTTGGTGGGAGGGGGCCTGTCACGCTGGGACTGGGTCAAGTGTGACTTGGAGGGGCAATTCTTCTGGAGTGGGGGAACTTTGGAGTAAGGCACGTCTAGGTAGAGAGTGTGGGTGCTATGCTGGTTCCCATAGGTAGCCCTGTGCTTATGCTGAGTGGCAGGGGAGGGAAGTTGTGCTCATCAGTTCCTTTGTTCCTGGAGAGGGTCTCTCTATGAATGCTGCTGTCTCTCTGGGAGGCACTCCAAGGTGAACAAATAACCTCCCCACTGTGTGCCCCAAGGGGTCTTCAGATTGCTGTTTCCACACGAGGTCCCTAAGCTGTTTGCCTGCCATTTCTCCAAGAACAGCCCCATTACTGAGCTCTCCCAGAGCCGAGCACACTGACCTTTAAAACTCCAGGCTTTAAGTCCTGCTGGTTGCAAGAACTCACAGAAGTCAGGCTTTCTCACTTTCCCTGGCAATTTCTATGGGGATTCATTTTCCCCTGCACTCTCTTGTGTGCTAGTCTGTCTCTTGCCCTTCTATGCAACCATGGCTCCTTCCCCCACCACTGCACCCAGGGTCCAGTCCGTTTCTCTCCCAAACCGTGTCTCCACACTTTGTGCCTTCTTCAATGTGGCCTCTTTTCTACCTTTAGTTGTGGAGTTTGTTCTTTCAGTCTTCAGATTGATTTCTGGGGTATTTAGGATGATATAATAGTTATTTAGTTGTATTCACAGGATGAGGTGAGCCTAGGGTCCTCCTATTCCACCACCATCTAAAAGTCTCTGGTTCGTCTGTCTTTTAAATCTTTTCTAATCTTTTAAAAAATTTTTTAAAATGTTTATCTATTTTTGAGACACAGACAGAGCATAAGAGGGGGAAGGCAGAGAGAGGAGACACAGAATCCGAAGCAGGCTCCAGGCTCTGAGCTGTCAGCACAGAGCCCAACGCAGGGCTCAAACCCATGAACCATGAGATCACGACATGAGCTGAAGTTGGATGCCTAACCTACTGAGCCACCCACATGCCCGCCCCTTAAGTGCTTTCTAATTTTTAACACTTCCATCGTTATCTCTTTCTCTCTCTCTCTTTTTTTTAAAAGGCATTGTTGAGGAAACCAGGTCACTTTGAGTTTCTCACAGCATGGCTGATTGCATCCCCAATATTCTATCTCCTGTATGTCCTCTAAATTAGCAGTTAGACCAGGATGCTTGATTAGATTCAGTTTAAAAAGATTTTTGTTCACGGGTGCCTGGGTGGCTCAGTCAGTTAAGCGTCAGACTCTTGATTTTGGCTCAGGTCATGATCTCACAGTTTGTGGGTTCCATCCCCAAGCCCCCCATCTGGCTCTGCGCTGACAGCCCAAAGCCTGCTCGGGATTCGGGATTCGCTCCTTCCCTCCCTCCCCTCTCTCTGCCCCTCCCCTGCTTGCATGCACACGTGCTCTCTCTCTCAAAAGTAAATAAATAAACATGAAAAAAGAGAAAACATTTTTTGTTAGGGAGATAGAGGAGCAAGATGCTTCCTAAGTGTTGGGGTATGTTTCTTATTGCTTCACACCAGGAGGTGCATGGTATCTGGTTGTTACATTAGCCAATTTTATGTTTTTTTTTAATTTTTTAAAATGTTTATTTATTTTTGAGAGAGAGGGAGAGACAGAGCGTGAGCAGGGGAGGGGCAGAGAGAGAGAAACACACAGAATCCGAAGCAGGCTCCAGGCCCTAAGCTGTCAGCACAGAGCCTAATGTGGGGCTTGAACTCACAAACTGTGAGATCATGACCTGAGCCAAAGTCAGACACTTAACCGACTAAGCCACACAGGTGCCCCTACATTGGCCAATTTTAATGGCTGGTATCATCATGCTGTGATAACCTCATGTACCCGTCTCCTCTGTAGGGATGGATTTGATACCAGAACTTCTCCCCACTAGACAGTGCTGGTGAATATGGATGAATCTGGCCTTTGCTCTGGACTCTCTTATCTGATGCCTTACAGACTTATTCTATTAATACATCATTTTATCAGATGAAATTCATTATAATTGCCAAAGCAAAAGCTTCTTCTTTACTAGAACCATCAATCCTGTGCTTGTCTTATCTCAAATAAACTTAATTGAATTTGGAGTATGAAAAATTTCATAGATCCCATCCACTGATGACTTAGTTTAGATCCCTTGCATTTTTTCCATTATTATTTTTTTAAAGTATGATATAGTTCATGTGTATAAAGGAATATAATGGAAATACTAAATATAAAGAATAATAAAAAATAATGAAATCTTGCTGTTTGCAACTACATGGATGGAACTGGAGGGTATTATGTTAAGTGAAATTAGAGAAAGACAAAAATCACATGACTTCACTCATATGAGGACTTTAAGAGACAAAACAGATGAACATAAGGGAAGGGAAACAAAAATAATATAAAAACAGGGAGGGGGACAAAACAGAAGAGATTCATAAATATGGAGAACAAACTGAGGGTTACTGGAGGGGTTGTGGGAGGGGGGATGGGCTAAATGGGTAAAGGGCACTAAGGAATCTACTCCTGAAATCATTGTTCCACTATATGCTAACTAATTTGGATGTAAATTTTAAAAAATAAAAAATAAAATTAAGAAAAACAC
The DNA here is from genome assembly GCF_018350175.1 of Felis catus. Taxonomy (NCBI): domain Eukaryota; kingdom Metazoa; phylum Chordata; class Mammalia; order Carnivora; family Felidae; genus Felis; species Felis catus. Next base: position 58,351,855 of record NC_058386.1, read on the forward strand.
TTCTACTGCAAAAAAAGGAATAATAAAACCAATAAATGTACCTACCGCCTAATTTTAGAACTTACATTATTTCTTCGATAATTTTATTTTGAAACGATTTTGAATTTATAAGAGTTTCACATATAGCACAGAGAGTTCCTATATACCCTTGCCTATCATCCCCTAATGTTAGCACCTTATTAAAACTAAGAAATTAGCATCTATTAACCAGACTACAAACATTTTTTTCAGATTTTACTATTTTTTTCACTTCTGTCTGTTTCCTGTTCCAAGATTCAACCCAGGATACCATGTTGCATATAGTCATTATGTTTCAGTCTTTATGTTTCTTTAGACTCCTCCAGTCTCTGAAAGTGTCTTGGTCTTTCCTTGTCTTCCATGACCTTCAAGCCTTGAAGAATACTGTTGCTATTTTGTAGAATGCCCTTCAATTTGTGTTTGTATGATATCTTTCTGGCTAGACTGGTGTTTATGCTTTTGGGGAAGAATACCACAAAAGCGGGGTATCTTTCTCATCACATCATATCAGATGGTACACACAATGTCAACATCACTTCTTACTGATGATGTCAACCTTGATCACTCGATTAAAGTAGCCGTCTGCCAGGCTACTCCACTATAAAATTACTATTTTCCCTTTTCCACATACTGTTCCTGAAAAGCAAGTTACCAAGTCTAGTCCATGCTCAAGGCAAGGGGAAACTAAGTTCCATCTCCTATGGGGAGAAGTAGCAAAGAAGTTGTGGACATATGTTAAAACCAGCACAGTAATTAATAAACTTTTGATCTCTTCCATTTTGACTCTTCCTAATTTCATGATCATTACAAATATTGCCTGCACTATCCATCAACCACTTCATATTTCTTCATCCATGAGGTTGTTATGAATTTGTCATCACCTTCTTGAAACCTGCAGGTATTTGTACAGCATTTTCCCAGACTTATCTGATCATCATCACCACCTGCGGTACTTGCTTAACTATAAGTTTCCAAGCCCCTCCTCTACAATATAATTCAGCTTGTCTGGAGTGCGGGCTCGGAAAAGAGCTTTAAAGCATCACAGATGATTCTTATTAGGGAACCAAATTTGAGAAACACTGGCTTATGGCATTTCTTTCTTCTCCCTCTTTTCCAATAGTTAAACATGGACACAAAACTTATTATTCTATAGTTCATGTTTATAGTTTCCTTATTTATATAGTTTGTCATTTCCTGGTTTTCCTTGTTGAAATTCATGAAATTTGTACTTTGCCATTCTTCCACAAAGTAAGGATATTTGAATGTAAACTACAAGAGATATTTCCAGTTGGGAAAGGCCTGGTGGTCTCCCAACTCTTTCCCTGTAGTTTTGGTCTTTTCCTTTTATAGTTTTGGTCTTTCTCCTTTTATACTTGAAGCCTGTACTGCTTTTCTAAAAATGCCAGAAAGTTTGTCTTCAAGAGTTTGTCTCTGCTTATTTTCTTTAGGTTTTTGAGGGTTTCTGTAAGGATGCCATTAATTCCCATTATCTTGCTTTCATAATAATAATTTTAATAGCTACCATTTATTGACCATGTAATATGCCAGATATCATGCTTTATATGTTTTAGGTTGAGCCACATGGCAAACATTTTTGTAGATCAAAATGATTGAATGCTGGCAATTTCATGGTTCAACCTCATACATTATCTTCTTTAATCCTCACAAAAACTCTGGGGGTAGGTGTTAGTATGTCTATTTTTACAGATGAGGAAACTAAGGATCAAAATAATTAAGTGACTTACCTAAAGTCACGCATTTATACACGGAGGAGCCAGGATTTGGTTATAGGGCTGTTTCTAAAGCCCAGTGTTTTTTAAATGTTTATTTTTGAGAAAGAGAGACAGAGTACGAGGGGGAGAGGGTCAGAGAGAGAGGGAAACAATCTGAAGCAGGCTCCAGGCTCTGAGCTGTCAGCACAGAGCTGGACAGAGGGCTCAAACTCAGGAACCGCGAGATCATGACCTGAGCCAAAGTCGGACGCTTAACCGACTGAGCCACCCAGGAGTGCCTAAAGCCCATGTTTTTAAACACAACATTGCTTTAAAGAAAATGTTATGGTGAGGATGTGATAAAAAAGTACTGACACACTGTGTGTGGGAGTAGAGGTTGGTAGAACTTTGCTGAAAGCTATTTGATACTGTGCCTCGGGAGCATTAAGAATTTTCATAACTTTGCATTTAGTAACTCCATTGCTAAAAAATTATCCCAAGGGACTATTCAGAGATGAACATAAATATTAATGTAAAATATGCTCATCAAAGCATATTTTTAATATTAAATAATTGGAAACAATGAGTGTTCAGCAGTAAGGAATTAAATTCAAGTACAGCCACAAGATGGACATGAGACATAGGAAAATGTTCATGATACAATGTCAAGTAAGATAAGCAATATACAAAATTAAGTATGACCACATATTTTGTTTTAAAAAAAAAAGCATAAAAAAACAGTCTGGAAGGAAATGCAAGAAAATTATAACAATGGTTATATCTGTACAGTGGGATAAAGAGTGGTTTTCATTAAAAAAAAAAAAATTTCCATAACGAATTTTCTATAGGGGCGCCCAGGTGACTGAGTCAGTTAAGCGTCTGACTTCAGCTCAGGTCATCTCACGGTTCGTGGGTTTGAGCCCTGCATTGGGCTCTGTGCTGACAGAGCAAAACCTGCTTGGGACTCTCTCTCTCCCTCTCTCTCTCTGCCCCTCCCCTGCTCTCTCTCTAAATAAACTTAAAAAAAGAATTTTCTATAACAAATATATATTACTTTCAGTATAAAAATATTGAAAATAAATTTTGGTTAAAAAAGTCACCTATAATCCATCCCCCTACTCTAACGCAATAAATTGTTTTCATTTTTGCATATCACCTCCCAGTCTTCGTTTTGACAATTGTGTAATTTTACCTGAGAGCAGTCATGGTGTACAAAGTATGATTTTTAAAACTTTTATAATTTGCCAAGATTTTTTTCTAAGTAAGCCGTATGACCTTAACTTGAACACACGATCCCATGATTGAGTCACATGCTCTACTGACTGAGCCAGCCAGGTGCCCCTGCTCTTTTCAACTTAAAATTATTATTGTGCTGGGGCACCTGGGTGGCTCAGTCAGTTAAGCGTCCAACTTCAGCTCAGGTCTTGATCTCACTTTTGTGAGTTCAAGCCCTGAATCGGGCTCTGTGCTGACAGCTCAGAGCCTGCTTCAGATTCTGTCTCCCTCTCTGTCTGCCCCTCCCTGACTTGTGTGCGCTCCCTCTCGCTCTCTCTCTTTCTCTCAAAAATAAACATTAAAAAATTTTAAATTATTGTGCAAGTAGTATTACTCATTGTAGGAAATTAAACGGTAGACATAGCCAAAAGGAGATAGAAACCTGCAGTCCCACCACCAGAGAAAATCACTGTTAACTTGTTTTGTGTATAGCTCATTTCCAGGCTTTTTCTTACATACTTGTGTATATATAATGTATATCAAAATTCGACCATCCTTGGACATACCACTTTTTATTGGGCCTTCTAAACATTATATTGTAAATCCTTTTACATGTTTATACATACTTTATGAAGTGGTCACTTTTTACACATTTTCTTCAATGTTTATTTTTGAGAGAGAGAGAGACAGAGTGTGAGCAGGGTAGAGGCAGAGAGGGAGACACACACACACACACACAAAATCTGAAGCAGGCTCCAGGCTCCGAGCTGTCAGCACAGAGCCCGACGCGGGGCTTGAACTCACAGACTACGAGATCATGACCTGAGCTGAAGTTAGACACTCAACCGACTGAGCCACCAAGGTGCCCCTGAAATGGTCACTTTTAATAGCTACATAATAGTTTACTGAATTAATTGATCCTTACTTAACCATTTCCTGTTGTACTATTTGTTTCCAAGGTTTCTCAATTTTAGATAATACAATTAATGTCATGTTTATAGCTTTTACTTCCATTGAATTTTATCTCTATCATCAGTTTCTGAGTGTGGAATTATCAGGCTAATAGCCAAAACAATTCTTTAAAATTGCTATATACGGGGTGCCTGGATGGCCCAGTTGGTTAAGCATCCAACTTCGGCTCAGGTCATGATCTCATGGTTCGCGAGTTCGAGCTCTGCATCAGGCTCTGTGCTGACAGTTTGGTGCCTGGAGCCTGCTTCCAATCCTGTGTCTCCCTTTCTCTCTGCCCTTCCCCTGCTTGTGCTCTCTCTCTCCCTCTCTCTCTCAAAAATAAATAAGCACTAAAAATTTTTTTTACTTGCTATTATTATATGTTTAAAAAATCAGAAGCACTCAAAAAGAATAGCAAGGTTCCTGCCCCAACCCTTCCCCTTTGTTCTCCACTCACTTTCCCCAGAGGCAACCACTTTTATCTGTTAGATATTTATGGGTTTTGATACATAATATCATATTGCTTTCCAAAAGTTTGTACCTGTTTATTTTGCCAGCCATGCTATGTGAACATACTAATTTCACTACAACTTCGTCAACTTTAGATGTTATTTACAAGTTGTTTTGCCTGTTTTCAGTCATTCAATACATATTTCAGCCACTACCACCTGACACAAATAAGGATACAAAGAAGAATGAATATAGTATCTGCCCTCAAGTGTCAGAGGTAGCCAGACTGACAGAAGGAGCATAAACCTAAAAGTACAGTATGATCAATGGAATGGAAGTACGTGAAAGGAAGAGGAAAAAGTAATCAGTTTCAGGTTATGAGCAGGTGGTGAGGATTTAGGAAAAGCTTTTCGACGCAAGAGACCTTTGAGCTGAAGGGGCACCTGGGTAGCTCAGTGGGTTAAGCATCTGACTTGAGATCAGGTCATGATCTCACAGCTCATGAGTTCAAGCTTCACACTGGGCTTTGCACTGACAGTACGGAGCCTGCTTCAGATTCTGTCCCTCCCCTGCTCTTGCATTTTCTCCCTCTCTCTTTCTCTCTCTCTCTCTAAAAAAAAAAAAAAAAAAAAAAAACCTTTGAGGAGGGTGCCTGGGTGGTTCAGTTGGTTAAGCATCCGACTCGGTTTCAGCTCAGGTCATGATCCCACAGTTTCATGGGGTTTGAGCCCCGCGTCAGGCTCTGCACTGACAGCAGGGAGCCTGCCTGGGATTCCCTGTATCCCTCTCTCTCTGTCCCCCACCCCCCCGCCACGCTGCCTCTGTGTTTCTCAAAATAAATACACTTTATAAAAATAAAATATTCACTTCAATTATACACACACACTAAGACCTTTGAGCTGAATATGAACGGATATTGGGAGGTTTAACAGGTGAGGTGGGGTGAGGATATTCCAGGCAGATAATACATATCCAAAAGCCAGAGCCATGAATCAGCATGGAATATTTGAAGAACTGTGAGTAGTCCAGTGTAATTGGAGCATTGGATATGTGTGGAGGGATAGTGAGGGTAGGGGGAAAATCAGGAAAGGTAGAGCAGAGCACAAAACAGATCTCAAAAGGGTTTAGAGACTATGGTGAGGAATTTGGACTTTCTCTTTATAGATAATGAAGAATTGTAAACAGGTGAAGGAGGTTATTAGCTTGGGTTGGGTTTTAGATTAACTCTGGCTTCAAAGTAGTGAATGTATTAGAGATAAATCCAGGCTTGAGGAAAGGGCACCTGTTACAAGGGGATTGCATTAGTTCAGGTGAGAAGTGATGAGGACGTCAATTAAAGCAATGATACTTGGGGGCACCTGGCTGGCTCAGTTGCTACAGTATGCAACTCTCAATCTCAAGCCCATGAATTCAAGCCCCATGTTGGGTGGAGAACTTACTTTTTAAAAAATTTTAAAAATAAAGAATAAGGGGTACCTGGCTGGCTCAGTCAGTGGAGCATGTGACTCTTGATCTTGGGGTCATGAGTTTGAACCCCATGTTGGGCATAGAGATTACTTAATAAATTTTTTTTAAAAAACAATGAGGGGTTCTTGAGTGGCTCAGTCATTTGAGCATCCGACTCTTGATTTTGGCTCAGGTCATAATCTCAGGGTCATGAGATCAAACCCTGTGTTCGTGGAGCCTGCTTTAGATTTTCTCCCTCTCTCTCCCTCTGCCCCTCTCCCCTGCTCACACACACACACTCTCTGTCTCTAAAAAAAATAAAAGAACAAGACAAACAAAAAGCAATGGTATTTTGGTTGGAGAAGATGGGATAGATTTGGGAGATGCTTAGAAGGTAGGCTCAACCATGCCTTGTGATTCATTATTATATGAGGCAAAAAATAAGGAGGCATATAAGATTCAACAATGCAGTCAATAAATATTTGTAGTGTGCCTATAAATGTGCCAGGCACTGTTCTAGGCTCTAGGGGTATAGAAGTGAAAAACATGGATATAAATCTTTGTTCTCATGGAATTTATATCTTACTGGAAAAGAGGTGGACAATAAACAAGCCAACACAAATAAACCTATGTTTGAAATAAAAGAAGAAAATATATTAGTAATTTTGGCTGGATGGGTTGGTCCTACTTTAGATAGGATAGACAGGGGAGGTCTCTAATGAGGTAATGGCATTTGAAGACTCGAAGATGAGAGAGACCCAGCCTTGCACTGAGCCAGAGGAAGATCATTCCAGGTAGAGGGAACAGCAAGAACAAAGGCTCTGAGGCAGAAAAGAAATTGGTGTCCTGGAGGAACTGAAGCATTGCTAGAGTAGCTTGGAGTGTAATGATCAAAGGGGAGAGCAGAATTCTTCCAAGTTTTTGTCTTGGGTAACTAGGGAAGGGGGTGGGGAATAACAGAGGAATAATTTCAAATAAGGAGTAGGCTCCGAATTGGGGAAGGTAATGTGTTAAGTGTCATATTTGGTGAGATGTCTATGACACATCCAAGGAGAGATATTCAGTATTTGGAAACAGTGGAGCTTAGGAGAGAGGTTGTGTTTTTAGCCCGTGAAGAGCAGATAAAGTTATGGATACAAGATCAGGGCCAAGGGCAGAACTCTGGGGGAAAGACCCAATGCTTGATGGATGGGCAAAGGTAGGGGAATCAGCAAGGTGATTGCAAAAGAACAGTCAGAAAATGTGTAATCCAGAAGCTAGAAGGGCAAGAGAATGTGAGGAATGAAGGAATAATCAGTATTTAAAATGCAACAGAGAAATTAAGCAAGAGGTGAAAGGTATCCATTGAATTTGGCAATTAATTGGGAGATCAGTGGAGTGGTCGGAGTAAGAAATAGATCTGCACTGACTTGAATAATTATTGGACAAACATAAATGCCATATAAAAATACATATGCCACTTAAATTAACAAAACAAAGATACCTAGTAATAAATTTACTTAAAGATTTTTAAGACCTTTATGAAGAAAATAATGAACTTTTGCTGAAAGATATTAAAGACGTAAGTAAATGGAGAGACATTCCAGATTCATCAATAGGAAGATTCAATATTGTAAACATGTAAAGATGGCTTCACTTGGTCTATGGAACCCAATGTGTTTCCATCAAAATTCCAATAGGGTTCTTCATAGAACTTGACAAAACAATTCTAAACTGTACGTGGAAGAGGAATGGACCAAAAAAACATCCAAGAAGACGAACAAGATGAGGAAACTGGAACTTCCCCTTTCAGATATCAAGTTATCACAAAGCAGTAATTAAAGGAGTTTGGAATTGTTACAGGCATAGGAAAATGTAACAACGGAAGACAATAGGGACACTAGAAGATAGGAGTAGCATTGTGAAGCAGTGGGGAAAGGATGGGCTATTCAGTGAACAGTGCTGGGACTGCTGGTTATCCATACAGGAAGAAGAGGAAATGAGATCACTACCTCATACCTCACACAAATATCAATTCTGCATGGATCAAGGCCCCAGATGTGCAAGACAAAATTCTTAAATTTTTAGATGGAAATATAGGAGGCTATTTCTATAGCCTTTGTATAGGAAAGGATTTCTTGGCCAAAATATAAAGCACAGTAACTAACTGGAATTTACATTAAAACTTGGGAAAAAAGAAATAATAAAAAAAGGAAAAAGAAAATAAAGCACAAACCATAAAAGTTTGATATGGTTGACTATGTTAAACAAACAAACAAACTTGTGTTTATCAAAAGACATTATTTAAAAAGGCTACAGGATCTGGCAAAAGATATTTGCAATTTACATGACTAATAAGGGATAACTATAACTATAATATGTTTATATACATATTATATAATATGTACATATTGTACATATGTACATATATACATATTGTACATATGTACATATATACATATATATAAAGATAATAAAGATAAGCCACCCAGCAGAAAATTGACCAAAAGGCATGAATACGTATTTCACAGAAAACAGAAATTACCAACAAACTTTGAAAAGATGAACTACCTCACTGGTAATCAGGGAAATGCAAAGTATGACCACAATGAGATTAATTTTATACTCATCAGACTGATAAATAGTTTTTAAAAATTTTTAATGTTTATTTTTGAGTGACAGGAAGACAGAGCACGAGTGGGGGAGGGGCAGGGAGAGAGGGAGACCCAGAACCCGATGTGGGGCTTGAACTCCTGAACAGCGAGATCATGACCTGAGCTGAAGTTGGACACTCAACTGATTGAACCACCCAGGGGCCCCAGACTGATAAATATTAACAAGTCTGATAATACCAGAGGTCGTGCAATGGAAATCCTGCTAGCAGAAATGTAAATTGGTACAATCACTTTGAATACATTTTGACACTTAATAAATCTAAACATGGATATACTCTATGACTCAGCAATTCTACCCCTAGAACATACACTAGAAAAATTATTGCATAAATGTACCAGAAAAGATGTACAGGAATTCAAGTGTGTTCATAACAGCACTGATGTTAATAGCAAAAAGCTAGAAATAGCCCAAATGTCCTTCAGCAGGACATTGGGCTTAATAAATTGTGGTATAATCATCAAATGGAAAACTACACACTGGTGAAAATAGATACCTATGGTTACAAATATCAACATGATGAATCCTGCAAACATAATGTAGAGAGAGCAAATTCAGGGAAAAATGCTACGTTATGATTCTATGATGTAAAGCTTAAAAACGCAGGTAAGAAAGCGATGAAGAAAAGCAAAATTCATGATGGCAGTTATATCTTGTGGGGAAGGAAAAGATTGCAATTCAGAAGGGCATGTAGAGGGTTTCAGAGGCTCTGGTAAGGTTCTGTTTCTGAAACTGAGTGGTGGGTACGTGGGTGTTCATTTTATTATTCTTTAATTCACACACGTTTATGATTTTGTTATTCTTTACATATATAAGGTTTAAAGCATTAAATCTTCTAAGAGTATATATTATATACTCTTTTGTATTTGTGATACATTTTCTAAAAATGTTTAAGCTAAAAACGTAGTGATTGGAAGGTGTGGAGGGGTGCCTGGCTGGCTCAGTTGGTGGAGCTTGCGACTCTTGGTCTTGAGGTCGTGAGTCTGAGCACCACGTTGGATGTGGAGATTACTTAAAAATAAAATATATTTGTTTTTTAGAGAGAGAGAGAGAGCACGTGAGTAGGGGAGAGGGGCACAGGTAAAGAATCTTAAGCAGGCTCCGTGCTCAGCGCAGAGCTCAATGCGAGGCTCCATCCCACAACCCTTGGGATCATGACCTGACCCAAAATCAAGAGTCGCCCTCAACTGACTGAGCCACCCAGGCGCCCCCCCCCACACACACACAAAATAAAATCTTTTTTAACAACAAAAAAAAGAAGGTGTGTATAGCTGGGGGAAGATCCTTCCAGGTAGAGAGAACAAGGGCACTGAGACGGTAGAGGTGCTTGGTGTGTTAGAAGAATAGGAAGGAGGCCATCATGTCTGGTGGAGATGAGGTCATAGAGGTTTCCAGGGGACAGATTGTGTAATTCCTTGTGGCATGGGAAGCCACTAGAAGGTTTTAAGCATTGAGTGACACAATTTTATGTTTTAAAAAAGATTACTTAGGCTTTGTGGTACATGCTAGAGGGCAATGATTTTGTGAAATGTTACCAATTAGAAAAACTAGGCAAAGGATCTCTATTATCTCTTACAATTATCTCAAATGAAAATTTCAGTAAAAAAGAATGAGGGATGCATGTGTGGAGAGAGGAACAAAAAACAAAGCAGAAACAGATCCATAAATACAGAGAATGAACTGGTGGTTGCCAGAGGGGAAGGAGGTGGGGGGATGGGCAAAAGAGGTGACAGGGAGTAGGAAGTACAAGCTTCCAGTTATGGAATGAATAAAGTTATGGGGATGAAAGGTACGGCACAGGGAATATAGTCAATGGTATTGTAATGGCACCATATGGTGACAGGTGTTAGCTACACTTGTGGTGAGCACAGCATAACACAGAGTTGTAGAATCACTATATTGTCTACTTGAAACTAATGTAACATTGTGTCAACTATAAATACATAAATACACAAATAAAAAGCAAAAGGGCGACACATGGAGACATGGAAAGAAAATCAGAAGGAACAAGTCACTTCCGGGTTTTAAAAAAATTGCAGAATAATATCTATAGTATGACCTCCAAATTCCTATCACAGTCTGTTCTCTGTGCTTATGGGTCCCTTTCTGCTTTTTCATTTGCTTGCAAAACTGTAGCATAATATAACCAGGATATTGACGTTGATAGGCTCCACCAATTTTATTCAGATTTCTCCAGTTTGTCTCATTATTTTTTTTAAGTTTATTTATTTTAAGAGAGAGAGCAAGTAAGGTAGGGGCAGAGAGAGAGAGAGAGAGAGAGAGAGAGAGAGAGAGAGGAGACAGAGAATTCCAAACAGGCTTCACACAGTCAGCACAGAGCCGGATGTAGGGCTCAAACTCACGGACCTTGAGATCATGACCTGACCAGAAAGCTGGATCGCTTCTCGGCCTTTTGGCTGAAATCAAGTGCAGAAACCAAGAGTTGGACGGTTAACCAACTGGGACACCCAGGTGCCCCTGTGTTGTTTTTCTTTTACTCTCTATTTTGTTTGTCTCTTCTCTAATCTTTATTTACTCCCTTCTGCTAGCTTTGGGTTTAGTTTGCTTTTCTTCATGATGTAATTTTCTCATTTACCTTGTGCTTGGAGTGGAGGTCCTTAGGATTCTTAGATTAGTAAGTTTATAGTTTTCATGAAATTTGGAAAACTTTCACCCATTGTTTTATCACATATTTTTTCTGTCACTTCTTTCCTTCAGGGACTCCAATTACATGTATAGAAGGCTGCTTGGAGTTGCCTCACAGCTCACTGATGCTCCGTTCATTTTTCCAGTCTTTTTTTCTCTGAGTTTTACCCAGTTTCTATTATTATGCCTTTGAGATCACAGATAGTTTTCTTCTGCAGCATCTATATGCTGTTAATCCTGTCTAGTGTATTTTTTTAATTTTAGACATTATGTTTTCATTTCTAGAAGTTTGATTTGTACTTTTTCGGTATCTTTATGTCTCTACTTAACATACTCAATTTTTTCCTCTGCCATCTTGACATTTTTTAATGTTTATTTTACATACATATAACTTGAATATAGTTAAAATAACTATTTTGTTGTCCTTGTCTATTAACTTGTCTTTGTGGTGAATTCCACAAAGGCCCTGGTGAATTCTGGGCCAGTATAAAAATGTTTTAACGACTATGTATTTAATTATATCTGGTGGGTCAAATGACTATATTATCTATCTTTAAAGTATTTTCTTTGGCTACTGGCTACTGTGGTAGACATATGGCCTCCAACGATCCCCACCTCCTGGTATTCACACCTTTGTATAATCCCCTCCTCTAGAGTGTGGGCGGGACCTAGTGACCTAACAAATAGAATACAGCAAAGGTAATGGGATGTTGCTTCCAAGATCATTCCAAGAATGTTGTTTCCAAGTTACAAAAGATTATGGCTTCCATCTTGATGGTACTGTCTTGCTCTCTCTTGCTTACTCACTCTGAGGAAACTAGCTGTCATGTTGTGAGTTGTCCTGGGGAGAGGCCAAAATACCAACTCAATGAGACCCTCAGTCTAACAGTCCACAAGGAACTGAATTCTGCTAACACCCACAGAGTGAATGTGAAAGCGGATCTTACTCCAGTTGAACCTTAAGGTGAATGCGGTCCTGGCTGATGACACTTTCCACCTCCTGAAAGCACCTGAGCTGTAGGAGTTAGGTAAGCAGTGCTCAGTTTCCTGACCCATAGGCACAATGAGATAATTATCCCTGGATTATTTGTTTTTGGGGTGTTGGGTTGGGTAAGTTCTTTATATATTTTCGATACAACCCTTTATCAAATATTTCTTTTGCAAGTGTCTTCTCCCAATCTATAGGTTGTCTTTTAGTTTTTGTTGTTTCCTTCACTGTGCAGAAGCTTTCATTTTGATGTAGTCCCAATAGTTTATTTTTACTGTTTTCCCCTTGCCTCAAGGGACCCATCTAGAAAAAGTTCCTACAGCCAATGTCAGAGAAGTTACTGCCCGTGCTCTCTTCTAGGATATTTATGGTTTCAGGTTTCACATGTAAGTCTTTAATACATTTTGAGTTTATTTTTGTGCGTGGTATAAGAAAGTGGTCAAGTTTCATTGTTTTGTAGGTAGCTGTCCATATTTCCTAACACTATTTGTTGAAGAGACTGTCTTTTTCTTTAAAAATTTTTTTTAATGTTTATTTTATTTTTGAGAGAGCGAGACAGAGCATGAGCAGGGGAGGGGAAGAGAGAGAGGGAGATACAGATTCCGAAGCAGACTCCAGGCTCTGAGCTGTCAGCACAGAAACCGACACAAGGCTCAAACCCACGAACTGGGAGATCACCACCTGAGCTGAAGTTGGACACTCAACTGCCTGAGCCACCCAGGTGTTTCAGTGTTGCTTTTCTTTTTCAAGACTGCTTTGGCTGTTCAGGGTTTTTTGTGGTTCTATATAAATGTTATAATTTTTCTAGTTCTGTGAAAAAAATGCTGGTGGTATTTTGATGGGGATTGCATTAAATGTGTAAATTACTTTGGGTAGTACAGACATGTTAACAATATTTGTTCTTCCAATACGTGGGCATGGAATGTCTTTCCATTTGTATGTGTCATCTTCAATGCCTTTCATCAGTGTTTTATAGTTTTCAGAGTATAGGTCTGTCACCCCTTTGGTTAATTTTATTCCTAGGTATCTTATTTTTGATGCAATTGTAAGTGGGATTGATTCCTTAATTTCTCTTTCTGCTGCTTTATTATTGGTGTATAGAAATGCAACCAATTTCTGTACATTGATTTTGTACCCTATGACTTTACTGAATGCATTTACCAGTTCTGGCAGTTTTTTGGTGGAGTCTTTGGGTTTTTCTATATATAGTATCATGGCATCTGCACATAGTGAAAATTTTACTTCTTCCTTACTGATATGGATGCCTTTTATTTCTTTTTGTTGTCTGAGGAGAGGGACAGAGGGAAAGGGAGAGAGAATTGTAAGCAGACTCCATGCTTAGCTCAGAGCCTGACACACGGTTTGATCCCACAACTCTGCAATAATGATTTGAGCCAAAATCAAGAGTCAGAAGCTCAACCAACTGAGCCACCCAGGGGCCCCTGGCCCCTCTTACTTTTCAAGGCAATTGCTACAGGGATTTGTTTTCCCCTGCTGTCCCCTGTGTGCTTGTCTGTCTGTTGCCCTTCTCTGTGACCCCATTCCCTCCCCACTGCAATGGACATGATCCATTTCTCTCCCAAGCCATGTCTCCGCACTTCCTACCTTCTTCAATGTGGGCTCTTCTCTACCTTTAGTTGTGGAGTGTGTTCTGCCAGTCTTAAGGCCAATTTCTGATGTATTTAGGATGATTTCATAGTTATCTAGCTGTATTCCTGGGACGAGGGGAACCTGGGGTCCTCCTTCTCTGCTGCCATCTTCCTTTCCTTGCTCCTGGAATGACAGTTTTAAGGTTGTGTAGAGAATTTTAAAGCCAGATGCCATGAGCATTAAAGGAACAGAAATTATTTATTCATGACTGGTAGACTTCACAATGGCATGCAAGGACAAAGCTCATCCCCTCATCACCATCTTTGGTGTTCAGAGTATGGAGGAGAAGCCATCTCCTTCTGGAGAAGACTGTAAGAAAGCAGGAGCCTCAGAAGAGGGCCTCAGTTCAGTTAAGGCAAGGGATGGAAGTGAAGTATAGCTAAGAAAGCCAGGGTGTAGTGTAATTTCTTTCTCATGAAACGGGCTCCAGAGGGCATAGTGGAAAAGGCTCTGAGAAAAGCAAACAGTGCGGAAAACAGGTTGGGGTGTATGTGGACTAAACAGAGCATCTGGGGCTCTAATATGTTACCTCCTTCCCAGCCTCGTGAAAGTGGCAACACCTCCTCCATTGCCACCTTTTTCTTTAATGCCATTCTTTTTTTTTTTTTAATAACGTTTATTTATTTTTGAGAGAGAGAGTGTGAGAGGGGCAGAGAGAGGTGGGGTGACAGGGGATCTGAAGCGGGGTCCATGCTGAGAGCAGAGAGCTGGACACGGGGCTCAAACTCATGACCTGAGCGAAGACGGACACTTAACCGACTGAGCCACCCAGGCGCCCCTCTCTAATGCCATTCTTAATGCGCCTCACTGCAACCAATTTTAGTTTCACTTGAACATGTTGCAAACTCTTACTTTCCTTTCTGTTTAAAATCCATAACATCAGATTGGCATGTCTCCAAGTAAATACTCTTTCTAGCCTTTGTGAAATGTCTTCATTCTATAGCTAAAACCCTGTCATTTCAATATCTCATGCCATGACCCCAAAAGCCAAATTGATTTTTCCAGCACTATCAAATAGCTATGCATTCACCACTGCTCATACCCTCCCTGCTCTTCCAAACCCTTTGCGTTCATTGGATGAAGAAATGGAAACACTTCCTTATGGTCCCAAGAGTTTCGACTTTTACCCAGGCACCATTCAGTAGAAGAATTGCTGTTCAACCCTGTGTGAAGCACCAGGAGCAGATAGAGCCAGAAAGTTTGAGAGAATGAATGACATACTCCAGATTAACAATTTCAGAAAACAGCATCTCATCCCCTTTCAGCATCACTTTATATATAGTATGTAATTTTTGTATACATAATGTATGGTACAACATTAAAATCTACAAACAAGATATGTGGAAAGAGTAAGTTGCCCTTGTCTTTCTTTCCCCCAATTCACTTACCTTCACTAGAGGCAACCACAGGAATCAGTGTCTTGTATATTCTTGCAAATATTCCTTACATTTATCAACACATATCTATGCATTTAAGAAATCCCCCGAGGTGCCTGGGTGGCTCAGTAGGTTGACCGTCTGACTCTTGATTTCGGCTGTCACGATCTCATGGTCTGTGAGATTGAGCCCCATGTTGGGCTCTGCACTGACAGTGTGGAGCCTGCTTGAGATTTTCTCTTTTCCCCTCTCTCTGCTCCTCTCCCCCACCTCAAAATAAATAAACATTTATTTAAAAAAAAAACTTTGAGGGGCACCTGGGTGGCTCAGTCAGTTAAGAAGCTGACTTCGGCTCAGGTCATGATCTCACTGTCCATGAGTTCGAGCCCCGCGTCGGGCTCTGTGCTGACGGCTCGGAGCCTGGAGCTTGTTTCCGATTCTGTGTCTCCCTCTCTCTGACCCTCCCCCATTCATGCTCTGTCTCTCTCTGTCTCAAAAATAAATAAACGTTAAAAAAAAAAACTTTGAGAAATCCCCACAAATTGTAGCATTATGTGTCCACTATTTTGCACCTTGCTTCTTTTCACTTAAATAGTACATCCTGGAGTCCTTTCCAAGTCAGTCCATATAGAATTACTCATTGTTTCTGTGATTGCATAATATTACATGGCTAGTTATACCATAGTGTATTTAACCAATTTCCCACTGGTGGCCTTTTGGGTTACTTCCAACTGTTTGCTCTTGAAAACCATGTTTCAGTGACTATTTTTGTACATGCGTCATTTCAAACATATATTTATAGAATATGTACAGATATTTCTGTATCTATAGAATATTTATAGAATATATTTATAGAATATATATAGAACAACTGTATACACTACATATAGAATAAATAAACATAAAAAAGATCCCTCAAAGTGGAATTTCTAGACCGAAGACTATAGCACTATCCCTTTTGATTGGTTGGGAAGAGGCTCTATTCAGTGATCTCTTCAACACCGTGGCAGCAAGCCATCCACTTCCACAGAGTCTCTGCTACTCCTTCCAAGGGTAACTGTTTCCACTTCCTTTTGTTTCCACTTACAGAATCCTCCCTCTTCTTCTGTGGAGTATGTGATAAAACATCTTGTCTAGTGGATATGTACAAATCCTTCACATTGAAAGCTTCATATCTATGGTGTAAGGTGGCTGTTTCAATTTGTTTTTCTTTTCATATTCTTTCTTTAATGTTTATTTTATTTTTGAGAGAGAGAGAGAGAGAGCACGCGAGAGTGTGGGGGTGGGGGAGGACAGAGAGAGAGGGAGACAGAGGATCCGAAGCTGGTTCTTCGGTGACAGCAGCAAGCCTGACTTGGGGCTTGAACTCACAAACCATGAGATCATGACCTGAGCTGAAGTCGGAAGCTCAACTGACTGAGCAACCCGCCCCCCCCCCCACCAGGTGCTCCCTTTTAATATTCTTCTATTTACCATTATAACCTTCATTATGGAAACCCTCTGCTGACCTCCTGGCATCTTCCTTCCCCTTTTTCTCTTTTTCCTATACTTCTTTCTTCTCCCCTCCTTCTTTTCTTTCTTATTCTCTTTTCCCTTTGACTTTTCTCTCCCTCCTCTCCCCTCTTCCTCCTTCTCCTTTGTGATGGTCTATTGATGTGTCAATTTGGCTAGGACAGTCCCCAGGTATTGAGTCAAACTAATCTGGTGTTACTGTGAAGGTACTTTGTAGATATAATTAAAATCCATGACCAGAGGACTTAAAATTTTTTTAATGTTTATTTATTTTTGAGAGAAAGAAAGAGACAGAGAGACAGAGCATGAGTGGGGGAGGGGCAGAGAGGGAGACCAGAATCTGAAGCAGGCTCCAGGCTCTGAGCTGTCAGCACAGACCCCCGATGTGGGGCTCGAACCCACAAACCGTGAGATCATGACCTGAACCGAAGTCAGATGTTTAACTGACTGAGCCCCCCAGATGCTCCAACAGTAGATTTCTTAACATATATCTTCTACTGGTTCTGTTTCTCTGGTTGAACTCTGACTAATACATCTTTTCAAATATTTTCTCCATCCAGTCTGGGAAGTCTTCATTTCATGGATAAGCACAGAGAGGCACTCCCCAAAGACACCCTTTTTCATCTGTACCTCAAGGGGAAAGATCAACTTCAGTAAATACTTACAGAGAGCCATCATTGCCTCTGATGGGAAAGAAAACATTCTGCAGGTCCCAGGAAAGGTTTCCTAGTGTCAGGAACAATGTGCTAGAGATATCAAGTGAAGCAACCTATTATTGCTTGGTTGATGCCAGAGTGCTGTTAATTGCATAAAAAAGAAAATAAAGGGGCGCCTGGGTGGCGCAGTCGGTTGAGTGTCCGACTTCAGCCAGGTCACGATCTCGCGGTCCGTGAGTTCGAGCCCCGCGTCGGGCTCTGGGCTGATGGCTCAGAGCCTGGAGCCTGTTTCTGATTCTGTGTCTCCCTCTCTCTCTGCCCCTCGCCCGTTCATGCTCTGTCTCTCTCGGTCCCAAAAATAAATAAACGTTGAAAAAAAATTAAAAAAAAAAAAGAAAATAAAAATTATTGAGCACTAAAATGGGAATGGGGCAAAGTATAAAATAAAGATCCATGATGGGGTGCCTGGGTGCCTCAGTTGGTTGAGCGTCTGACTCTTGATTTTGGCTTAGGTCAGGGTCTCATGGTCACGGGATTAAGCCCATTAAGAGGCTCTGCACTGTGCATGGAGGCTGCTTGAGATTCTCTTTCTCTCTCTCTCTCTCTCTCTCTCTCTCTCTCTCTCTCTCTCCCTCTGCCCTTCTTCCCTGCTGATACCCTCTCTCTCTCTCTAAAAAAAAAAAAAATCCATGAATCCATACTGATGTAAATTAGTGATCGATTGAATAAATAGACACATGAACAGAAGAGACAAATTCCCATGCAGAAGAATTAGAAATAATTTATATACTGTGCCCTCAAAGAGGTGGAGCATTCATTACATTCTAGTTGTTATGATTGGGTGCGCATAGTGACTTCCTTCCAAACAGTACAGTATAGAAAGGGCGGGAAAGAGTAACTTTATAGTGGAGAAATCTGGAAAACACTACCTCAGTCAGGTGATCAACACCAACAGTGAAAAGTCACATTAATATTATGTATTGTAGCTATGATACATTGAAAATGGCACTTTACATCTGGGCTCCTCCTTCTGAAAACTCATAATCTCAGTCTAATCATGAGAAAAATATCAGAAAAATCCAAGTTGAGGGAAATTCTACAAAACTCCTGACTAGCACTGCCTAGAACTATGAAGGTCTAGGGCTCCTGGGTGGCTCAGTCGGTTTGAATATCTGACTCTTGATTTCAGCTCAGGTCATAATCCCAAGGTCGTGGGATTGAGCCTGGTGTTGGGCTGCACACTGAGTGTGGAGCCTGCTTCAGATTCTTTCTCTCTCTCTCTCTTTCTCTCTCTCTTCCTCTGCCCCTTTCCCCCAGCTCACACACACGCTCTCTCTAAAATAAAATTTAAAAAAGGACTATAAAGGTCATCAAAAGCAAGGAAAGTCTGAGAAACCATTACAAGAAAGAAAGAAAGAAAGAAAGAAATCAAGAAAGAAAGAAACCATTACAGAGCCTAAGGAGACATGATAACTAAATGTAATATGGTGTCTTAGATGAGATTATGGACCAAAAAAAGGACATTAGGTAAAAACTTTGGAAGCCTTAATAAAGTATACACTTTGGCTTATAATGATGTATCAATATTGGATCATTAATTATAACAAATATACCATACTAATGTAAGATGTTAACAATAGGGGAAACTGGATGTTGGGTTCACAGGAACTCTGTACCATCTTGTCAGTTTTTCTGCAAATATAAAACTTCTCAAAAAAATAAAGTTTATCCATGGAGATAATAAAAAGATCAGTGGTTTCCAGAGGTTCAGGGAGAGAAAGGAAGAGAGGTTGAATAAATAGAGCACAGGGGATTTTTTGGGCAATGAAAATATACTGTACAATAGTGTAATCGTGGATAAATGTCATTACACATTTGTCAGGGCCCATAGAATGTGCAATATAAAGAGTGAGCTCTAATGTAAACTGTAGTCAGTAGACTGTAACAATGAATCAGTTTTGGTTCATTAATTTTAACAAATGTACCACACTATTGCAAGATGTTCCTAATTGGGAAAGCTGTGCATGTGTGAGTGGGAATGAGTAGAGGTGGAGAGAATAGGTTGGATACATGGAACTCTATATAATATCTGGTTGATTATTCTGTAAATGTAAAACTGCATTAAAAGAACTAAGTCTGATAAAATAAATGGACAAAGGACTTGAATAGACATTTCTCCAAAGAAGATATACAAATGACCAACAGATACTTGAAAGATGTTCAACATCACTAGTCATTAAGGAAATGCAAATCAAGCCCACAATGAGATACAACTTTATACCCACCAGAAAGGCTATATATATATATATATATATATAGTAAGAAAAATAACAAGTGTTGGTGAGGTTGTGGGGAAATTGGAACCCTTGTGTGTTGCTGGTAGGAATGTAAAATGTTGCAGGCACCATAGAAAACAGTTTGATGGTTCCTCAAAAAGTTAAAAGAAAATAGATTTACTGCATGATTCAGCAATTCCACTCCTAGGTATATACCCCAAAGAATTGAAAACAGGTATTCAAACCAAAACTTGAACACACGTGTTCATAGCAGCACTATTCACAATTGCCAAAAGTGGAAACAATTCAAATGTCCATAAATGGATGAGTGGAATAAGATATATTATATCCGGGTGCCTGGGTGGCTCATTTGGTTGAGCATCTGGCTCTTGATTTTGGCTCAAGTCATGATGCCAGGGTCGTGGATTCGAGCCCTGCCTCGGACTCTGTGCTAACAGCTCAGAGCCTGGAGCCTGCTTCTGATTCTGTGTCTCTCTCTCTCTCTGCCCCTCCCCCACTCGCGCGCACTCTCTCTCAAAAATAAACATTAAAAAAAATTTTTTTTCAATATATGAAATTTATTGTCAAATTCGTTTCCATACAACACCCAGTGCTCATCCCAAAAGGTGCCCTCCTCAATACCCATCACCCACCCTCCCCTCCCTCCCACCCCCCATCAACCCTCAGTTTGTTCTCAGTTTTTAAGAGTCTCTTATGCTTTGGCTGTCTTCCACTCTAACCTCTTTTTTTTTTTTCCTTCCCCTTCCCCATGGGTCTCTGTTAAGTTTCTCAGGATCCACATAAGAGTGAAAACCGATGAATGGATAAATAAATTGTGGTTTACAAAAATTTTTTTAAATAGAGGGTAAACGGGTGGGGGGATGGGTTAATTAGGTGATGGGGATTAAGGAGGGCACTTGTCATGTTGAGCACTGGGTATTATATTTAAGTGATGAATCACTAAATTCTCCTGAAACTGTATGTTAACTAACTAGAATTTAAATAAAAATTTGAATCTTGCTATTTGCAATGATGTGGATGGAACTAGAGTATATAACAGTAAGCAAAATAAATTAGAAAAAGACAAATATATGATTTCACTCACACATGGAATTTAAAAAATACACCAGATGAACATAGGGGAAGGGAAGGAAAAATTAGATAAAAAGAGAGAGGGAGGCAAACCATAAGAGACTCTTAAATGCAGAGAACAACTGAGGGTTGCTGGAGGGGAGGTGGGTGAGGGATGGACTAAATGGGTGATGGGCATTAAGGAGGGCACTTGTTGGGATGAGCACTGGCTGTCATATGTAAGTGATGAATCACTGGACTCTAGTCCTGAAACCAATATTACACTGTATGTTAACTCATTTGAATTTAAATAAATTAATTAAGTACTCAAAAAAAAAAAAAAAAAGACCAATCAACCCTTAAAATGCTATCCCCGAGCTAAATGGGTAAGACCCTGATTGGCTGTTTGCATAAACAAAATGCAAACTGTTTGTCAAAAAAAAACAAACAAAACCGGGGTGCCCAGGTGGCTTAGTCGGTTGAGCATCTGACTTCGCTCAGGTCATGATCTCACAGTTGGTGAGTTCGAGCCATGCGTCAGGCTCTATGCTGACAGCTCAGGGCCTGGAGCCTGCTTCGGATTCTGTGTCTCCCTCTCTGCTCCTCCCCTGCTCACACTCTGTCTCTCTCTCTCAAAAATAAATAAAGATTAAAAAAAAAAACAACTTGAAACAATAAATAAAGCCAGCAATCCACAAAATGCTAAGTATTTGCAATAGAAAATTATAATGATCATCTACATCACAATAATTACTCAGCTTGTAAGTCTACACTATGTCTTAATAAATTTTACTTTTTTTATTGTTTATTTTTTGAGAGAGAGAGAGAGAGAGAGAGATCACGAGTGGGGGAGCAGGGAGAGAGGGAGACATACAATCCCAAGCGGGCTCTGCGCTGTCAGCACAAAGCCCGATGTGGGCCTCGAACTTGCCAACTGTGAGATCATGTCCTGAGCCAAAATCAAGAGTCGACACTTAACGGAGGGAGCCATCCCAGCACCCCTATGTCTTACTAAATTTTAAACTAAATTGAATGAACAGACTGTGGAATAAATTAAATTCAAAAAGAATTTTAAAAGGCTGTTGAGGAACCCCACAATTGTTGGAAAGGCTGAAGAACAAGGTTGGAGCTAAACTTTCAGGAATAATGCCCCAAACCATTGCACAAGTGGCCAGATGAGACAGGCACTACCCGACCCAGAGCACAGGAGGGAATTGCTACCCCTGCTGCTGCATTCTAGAAGGTCAACCTTAAAAACACTGGAAATTTCCTGATAGCAAACAAAATGGAAGCTCCAACTACAGCCGGTTTCCTTCCGTTGCTCACTTCCGGATCAGGGTCTCTGGCAGGTGTTTCTGATGGGAGGAGCCTAAGTTCACAGACTGTCCTATCTACAAGGGAGGCTGGCAGAAGAGTTCCGACTCTCACAGGAGGGAGGCAGAGCTCATGAGGTGGAAATTCTTCCATCTATAGAAAGGCGATTCAAATAATGAGGACAGTCACAAGTATGACCCAGATGGTACTGCTATCAACTAATGTAGAGCGTACAAGAGTGTCTCAGTGGGGATGAGGAGTTTCCACTGTGAACACGTGGAATGTGAGGCGTCTGTAGAACACTCAGATATAGATGTCTATATCTATATCAGGGGTGAGATATTTGAAGTTCTTAGCATACAGGTAGCCGCTGAAACAAAATAAAATAGGATGGTCCAGAGAGCCTGTAGAGTAAGTTAAGACTGAAGAGAGGGTCCTGGTGTGGGAAATATAACTTCCCTGGGTTTCTAAGTGCTCCTGTAAAAAGCCTTAGCCACCCGAGACACAGGGTTGTATACAATATACAGACAGAAAATATTTCCTTTCAAGGGCACCTGGGTGGCTCACTCGGTTAAGTGTCCAACTTCGGCTCTGGTCGTGATCTCAGTTTGTGAGTTCAAGCCTCACGTACAGCTCAGGGCCTGGAGCCTGCTTTGGATTCTGTGTCTCCCTCTCTCTCTGCTCCTCCCCCCTCGTGCATGCTCTCTCTCTCTCTCTCTCTCTCTCTCTCTCTCTGTCTCAAAAATAAATAAACATTTTAAAAAAATGTTAAAGAAAATATTTGCTCTCACTTCTCTTAGACATATTTCACTTTTCACACGTCATGAGGATGATATCTTTAGCCATTTGTCTTGCTAACTGCTCTGAGCCAAATGGATAATAAAACTTCTCTTATCTCCCCAAGAGATTCAAATGGCTACAACCAGGATTAAGTCCCCTGCTGAAGCTCCCAAGGTGCCAGGAAGATGGGAGCAGTTTTTCCCTAGGTATTAACACTTCAAAAGGGATGAAGCCTAGACTGTGGAGCCATCTCTAGTCTGTAAAAACTGGAGATAACAAGGCTTATCGGGCCCTTGGAAAGACATCAACATTGTAAAAGGCTGGTGTAAGATCCAGGATCCTTTACTTCCCCTCTCTGAGAAGCCAAGTTTTCTCTCTCAGAAGGGAGCAGGATGGCTGTCTCTCTCCCATATAGTGTATATATGTTTTCCATTGTTTTTAAATTTTACTTTAATTCCATGGCAGTTCACATGCAGCATTATATTCGTTTCAGGTGTACAATATAGTGACTCAGCAGTTCCATAGATTACTCAGTGCTCCTCAAGAGAAGTGTACTCCTGGGGAGCCTGGGTGGCTCAGTCAGTTGAGTGTCTGATTTTGGCTAGAGTCATGATCTCACAGTCCATGGGTTCGAGCCCCACATCAGGCTCTCTGCTGTCAGCCCAGAGCCCACTTCTGATTCTCTGTCCTCCTCTCTCTCTGCCCCTCCGCTGCTTTCTCTCTCTCTCTTTCAAAAATAACTTTTTAAAAATATATATATAAGTGTACTCTTGGGGTGCCTGGGTGGCTCAGTAAGTGTCTGACTCTTGATTTCGGCTCAGGTCAGGATCTCAGGATCATGGGATTGAGCCCCGCATTGGGCTCCATGCTGGGTGTGAGCCTGCTTAAGAATCTCTCCCTCTCCCACTCACGCTCACTCTATCTAAAAAACAAAACCCAAAAAACTCTTTTTTTCCTGATCCAGGCTCCTCAGGATTCTTTAGCATTCATACTACAAGTACATAGGTATGCATGTAGGGTAACATCTCAGACCTTTCACAGCTCTTAACAAAACATTGGGGAACATTAACATTTAAGTGGTGGAAGGAGGAAGAGACAAAAATAAAAGAAAAAGAATAACCAGGAATGGTCAGAGAAGTAAAGAATAACCAGTACTGTGAATGAATTCAATGTGATGGAAACATAAGAACAAGAACATTTCAGGGAGGAGGCAATTAGCAGCAATGTCAAATGCACAGAGAAATCCAATAACATGAAGACTGAAAAGTAGCTATTGCCTTTCACAGTTTGGGGGTCATTGGTGAATTTTGCAAAAAGAAATTCCTTTTTTTTATCAAATCTTTTTTTTTTAAGTTTTGTTTATTTTGAGATAGAGAGAATGTGAGTGGGGGAGGGACAGAGAGAGAGGCAGAGAGAGAGAGAATCCCAAGCAGGCTCTGCACTGTCAGAGCCCAATGCAGGGCTCAAACTCATGAACCATGAGATCACGACCTGAGCTAAAGTTGGATGCTTAACCGACTGAGCCACCCAGGCGCCCTGCCAAAAGAAATTTCAATGGAAACATTTTTCAGCAGGTCGAGGCATGAATGGATTTGAGGAAGCAGAGACAGCAAATGTAGACTACTAGTATTCAGAGAAGCTTAAGCTGAGAGAGAGAAATTGGCACCCCGTGAAGTTTCAGGTCAAGGGATGGTTTTGTTCTGTTTCATTTTGTTTGCTTTGGTGTTTGAGAGACACCCACGCATGTTTACAGCCCAGGGAAAGGAAGCACAGATTGAAATCAGAGAAAGAAGGGATAATTGATGGAGGAGGATTCTGAAGGAGATTGAAAAAAGATGGCACTTAGGGCCCAGGGAGATGGGTGGACCTCGAACAGGGAGGTGAGATAGAGACAAGTTGGGTGTGAATGTAGTATTGTTTGCGTGAGATTCAGCTGAGGCTGAAGACCACGGATTTACAGTCGCACTAATTTGTACGGGTTGGCGCATTTTCTCCAGCAAGGTGAAAACACGCAGGTAAAGGAGCGGGAGAAGGGTGGGTTTTTTTTTTTTTAATTTTTAATTTTTTTAAATTTTATTTTAATTACAGTGTTACATTGGTTTCAGGCGAACAATAAAGTGATTCAACAGCTCCATAAATTACTCAGTGCTCATCAAGATATGTATTTTTAATCCCTATCCCATCCCCTATTTTACCCATCCCCCCACCCCACTCCCCTCTGGTAACCATCTGTTCATTCTCTGTAGTTAAGAATCTGTTTCTTAGTTTAACTTTTTTCCCTTTGTTCATTTGTTTTGTTTCTTAAATTCCACCCAGAGTGAGATCGTATGATATTTGTCTTTTTCTGACTTATTTCACTTAGCATTATATCCTCTATATCCATCCATGTTGTTGCAAATGGCAAGATTTTATTCTTTTTTATAACTGGGTAATATTCCTGTGTGTGTGTGTGTGTGTGTGTGTGTGTGTGTGTGTGTGTATCACCTATTTTTTATCCATTCATCTATCAAATAGACACTTGGGCTGTTTCCATAATTTGACTACAGTAAATATTGCTCCAGTAACCATAGGGGTGCATATATCCCCTAAATTAGTGTTTTTGTTTTGTTTCTTTTGTTTTCTAGTGTTTCTGTTTTCTTTCTTTTGTTTTCTTTGTTTTCTTTGTATCCAGTAATACGATTACTGGATCATATGATAATTCTATTTTTAATTTTTTTTAACTTGTTTTATTTTTTATTTTTTTAAATTTACATCCAAATTAGTTAGCATATAGTGAAACAATGATTTCAGGAGTAGATTCCTTAATGCCCCTCACTTACTTAGCCCATCCCCCTCCCACAATCCCTCCAGCAACCCTCAGTTTGTTCTCCACATTTATGAGTCTCTTCTGTTTTGTCCCCCTCCCTGTTTTTATATTATTTTTGTTTCCCTTCCCTTATGTTCATCTGTTTTATCTCTTAAAGTCCTCATATGAGTGAAGTCATATGATTTTTGTCTTTCTCTGATTGACTAATTTCACTTAGCATAATACCCTCCAGTTCCATCCATGTAGTTGCAAATGGAAAGATTTCATTCTTTTTGGTTGCCAAGTAATACTCCATTGTGTGTATATATATATATATATATATATATATATATACCACATCTTCCTTATCCATTCACCCATCGATGGACATTTGGGCTCTTTCCATACTTTGGCTATTGTTGATAGTACTGCTATAAACATGGGGTGCATGTGTCCCTTCGAAACAGCACACCTGTATCCCTTGGATAAATGCCTAGTAGTGCAATTGCTGAGTTGTAGGGTAGTTCTATTTTTAGTTTTTTGAGGAACCTCCATACTGTTTTCCAGAGTGGCTGCACCAGCTTGCATTCCCACCAATAATGCAAAAGAGATCCTCTTTCTCCGCATCCTTGCCAACATCTGTTGTTGCCTGAGTTGTTAATGTTAGCCATTCTAATAGGTGTAAGGTGGTATCTCATTGTGGTTTTGATTTGTATTTCCCTGATGATGAGTGATGTTGAGCATTTTTTTTTTATTTTTTTTAACCTTTATTTATTTTTGAGACAGAGAGAGACAGAGCATGAACGGGGAGGTGGCAGAGAGAGAGGGAGACACAGAATCGGAAGCAGACTCCAGGCTCTGAGCCATCAGCCCAGAGCCCTACGCGGGGCTCGAACTCACGGACTGCGAGATCGTGACCTGAGCTGAAGTCGGACGCTTAACCGACTGAGCCACCCAGGCGCCCATGTTGAGCATTTTTTCATGTGTCGACAACCTAACAATTTCAGCTAGCATTATAACAGCATCTTTCTTTTTTTTTTTTTTAATTTTTTTTTCAACGTTTATTTATTTTTGGGACAGAGAGAGACAGAGCATGAACGGGGGAGGGGCAGAGAGAGAGGGAGACACAGAATCGGAAACAGGCTCCAGGCTCCGAGCCATCAGCCCAGAGCCTGCCTCCGGGCTCGAACTCACAGACCGCGAGATCGTGACCTGGCTGAAGTCGGACGCTTAACCGACTGCGCCATCCAGGCGCCCCTAACAGCATCTTTCTTAACAGTATTTTATATTTTACATATACAAAGGCACGTAAAAAATTGGTTTCCTCCCACAACTATATGGTCAACCAATCTTCGACAAAGCAGGAAAGAATATCCAATGGAGATCATCTCTTCAACAAATGGTACTGGGAAAACTGGACGGCGACATGCAGAAGAATGAACTTGAACCACTTTCTTACACGATGCACAAAAATAAATTCAAAATGGATGAAAGACCTAAAGGTGAGACAGGAAACCAAAATCCTAGAGGAGAAAACAGGCAGCAACCTCTTGGACCTCCGCTAGAGCAGTTTCTTATTAAACACGTCACCAAAGGCAAGGGAAGCAAAAGCAAACTTGAACTATTGGGACCTCATCAAGATAAAAAGCTTCTGCACAACAAAGAAAACAATCAGCAAAACTAAAAGGCAACGGACCAAATGAGAGAAGATATTTGCAAATGACATATCAGATAAAGGGCTTTAGTAACCAAAATCTATAAAGAACTTATCAAACTCAACACCCTCAAAAGACACAATCCAGTTAAGAAATGGGCGGAAGAGGGCCCCTGGGTGGCTCAGTCAGTTGAGCGTCTGACTTCGGTTTAAGTCATGATTTTGTGGTTCGTGAGTTCGAGCCCCGCATCGGGCTCTGTGCTGACAGCTCAGAGCCTGGAATCTGCTTCAGATTCTGTGTCTTCCTCTCTCTCTGCCCCACCCCTGCTTGTGCTTTGTCTCTCTCTGTCTTTCAAAAATGAATAAACAGGGGCGCCTGGGTGGCGCAGTCGGTTAAGCGTCCGACTTCAGCCAGGTCACGATCTCGCGGTCTGTGAGTTCGAGCCCCGCGTCAGGCTCTGGGCTGATGGCTCGGAGCCTGGAGCCTGTTTCCGATTCTGTGTCTCCCTCTCTCTCTGCCCCTCCCCCGTTCATGCTCTCTCTCTGTCCCAAAAATAAATAAACGTCGAAAAAAAAAATAAAAAAAATGAATAAACATTAAAAAAAAAAAAAAGAAACAAGCAGAAGACATGAACAGTTTTCCAAAGAAGACACCCAGATAGCTAACAGACACATGAAGAGATGCTCAACATCGCGCATCATCAGGGAAATACAAATCAAATCTACAAGGAGATATCACTGCACACCTGTCTGAATGGCTAAAATTAACAACACAAGAAATAACAGGTGTTAGCGAGGATGCAGAGAAAGGGGAACCCTCTTACACTGTTAGTGGAAATGCAAACTGGTGCAGCCACTCTGGACAACAGTATGGAGGTTCCTCAAAAAACTAAAAATAGAACTACCCTATGATCCAGCAAATGCACTATTAGTTATTTACCCAAAATACAAAAATACAGATTTGAAAGGGTACATCCACCCCAATGTTTATAGCAGTATTATCAACAATAGCCAAACTATGGAGAGAGCCCAAATGTCCATCGACTGATGAATGTATAAAGAAGATATGGTATATAGGGGTGCCTGGGTGGCTCAGTCGGTTGAGTGTCTGACTCTTGATTTTGGCTCAGGTCATGATCCTAGGGTCATGGGATTGAGCCCCACATCAAGCTGTGCTCTGAGCATGGAGCCAGCTTGACATTCTCTCTCTCTCCCCCCCTCTGCCACTCTCCCCCACTCATGCGCACACACTCTGTCTCTAAAATTAAAAAAAAAAGGTGTGGTATATATACACAATAGAATATTACTCATCCATCAAAAAGAATGAAATCTTGTCATTTGCAGTGATGTGGATGGAGCTAGAGTGTACTATGCTAAGCAAAATATGTCAATCGAGGAAAGACAAATACCATATGATTTCACTCATATGTGGAATTTAAGAAAAAACATGAACATATGGGAAGGGGTAGAAAGAGAGGATAGGGAAACACACCACAAGAGACTCTTAATGATAGAGAACAAAGTGAGGATTAATGGAGGGAGGGGGTGGGAAATGGGCTAGATGGGTCATGGCTATTAAGGAGGGCACTTGTGATGTGCACTGGGTGATGTATGTAAGTGATGAATCACTGAATTCTACTCCTGAAACCAATATTGTACTGTATGTTAACTTACTAAAATTAAAAAAAAATGGCTTCCTGAATAGAACAGTATTAACATTTGCCCTCCAAAACAACACAAAATAAAAAATTTTGAAACATTTAGATAAAAAATAAAACATTCAGGTGAAAATCAGAAGAATAATTGTAATCTGATACTAAATAGCTAGATTTTGTGTACATGGTTATCACATGAGGAAAACCTGAGGAATAGGCTATGTACACATGATAAAATGGGGTTCAGGACAAGTCCCAAAAGTTTATGTATTATGATTTCACAAATAATGCATGTATTTGCCTCTAGAAACATGGAGAAGTTATTTCAATAGTCATTATTAATATACAGTGGCTCTCTGACCATACCTGCCATCTATTATAGATGCACACGGACTTTTACCTCATCCTAGATGTATTTTAAGTTAAGGACCTGAATAAGTTCTTTTCCAAAGAAGGCATACAGATGGCTAACAGACAAATGAAAAGATGCTCAACATCACTCATCATCAGGGAAATACAAATCAAAACCACAATGAGATATCAGCTTATACCTGTCAGAATAGCTAACATTAACAACTCCGGCAACAACAGATGTTGGTGAGGATGCGGAGAAAGAGGATCTCTTTTCCATTGTTGGTGGGAATGTAAATTGGTGCAGACATTCTGGAAAACAGCATGGAGGTTCCTCAAAAGTTAAAATTGAAACACCATATGATCCAGTAATTCCACTACTCGGTATTTACTCAAAGAAAACAAAAACACTAATTAGAAAAGATGTATGCACCTCTATGTAACTTATTGCAACATTATTTACAATAGCCAAGATATGGAAGCAACCCACAGGTCCATTTTTTTTTAGGTCCAGTTTTTTAAAATTAAAAAAATTAATTCCAGTATGGTTAATATACTGTTAACATACAGTGTTATGTTAATTTCAGGTGTACAGTATAATGATTCGTCAATTTCACACATTAGCTAGTGCTCATCAAAACTGCCCTTCTTAATCCCCATCACCTATTTCACCCATTTCCCCCATTTCCCCTCTGGTAACCATCAGTTTGTTCTCTATACCAAGTGTCCATTGATAGATGAATGCATGAAGACGATATGATATATATATATATATATATATATATATATATATATATAATATATAAATGTTACTCAGCCATAAAAAAGGAGGTCTTGCCATTTGCTACAACATGGATGGATCTAGAGGGTATTATGCTAAATGAAGTAAGTCAGAGAAAAATACTACATGATTTCACTTATATGTGGAATTTAAAAAGAAGAAACGAACAAACCATGGGATGCCTGGGTGGATCAGTCAGTTAAACATCTGACTCTTGATTTTGGCTCAGGTCATGATCTCACAGTTGTGAGATTAAGCCCTATGTTCGGCTCTACTCTGGGCATGGAACCTGCTTAAGATTCTCTCTCCCTCTCCTTCTGCCCCTCCCCTACTTGTGCGTGCACTCTCTCTTTCTCTCTCTCTAAAATAATAAGTAAATAAATAAATAAATAACAAAAACAAAATAAATAAACAAACAAAAAAAGCAGAAATAGGGGCGCCTGGGTGGCTCAGTTGGTTAAGCGTCCGACTTCAGCTCAGGTCGTGATCTCGCGGTCTGTGAGTTCAAGCCCCACATCAGGCTCTGTGCTGACAGCTCGGAGCCTGGAGCCTGTTTCAGATTGTGTGTCTCCGTCTCTCTCTGACCTCCCCCCCCCACCCCCCCGTTCATGCTCTGTCTCTCTCTGTCTCAAAAATAAATAAACGTTAAAAAAATTAAAAAAAAAAAAAAAGCAGAAACAGACCCATAAATACAGAGAACAAACTGGTGGTTGCCAGAAGGGAGAGGGGATGGGAGGAGGAGTAAAAAGGGTGAAGGGGAGTGGGAGATACAGGTTTCCAGCTAGGGAATGAATAAATCATAAGGATGAAAAGTACAGCACAGGGTATATAGTCAGTGGTATTGTAATAGCATTGTATGGTGACAAGTGGTAGCTACACCTGTGGTGAGCATAGCATCATGTATAGTGTTGAATCCCTGTGTTGTACATCTGAAATTAATGTAACATTGTCAAGTACACTTCAAAAAATTGTTTAAAAATAGTTTTGCAAAAGAGTAGTTTAAATGTCTTACATTAATTTTATAGCAACTTCACAGCTTTGTAATAACTCTTTTTTTTATTTTTTAAATATTTTTTTTGAGAGAGAGAGAAACAGACAGCATGAGTGGGGAAGGGGCAGAGAGAAAGGGTGACACAGAATTTGAAGCAGGCTCCAGGCTCTGAGCTGTCAGCATAGAGCCCCATGAGGGGCTCGAACTCACAAACCGTGAGATCATGACCTGAGCCGAAGTCAGATGCTTAACTGACTGAGCCATCCAGGTGACCCATAATAATTCTTATTCCAAACAGTTTGTAGTGAAACCTTAAATTATATTATTACAATATTCCATATTCCATCTTACTACATGAAAATATGTCAGAAAGTGAAAGAGAAGCCTCCATAACAAGGTACAATCAATGCTCTACCAAAGTTAATTAATTGCCTTTTCCCCTTTAAGTCAAAATACATAGTACCATGGCTTTGTGCCTTTCCTTGGTAATATCTCGATTCCGGCCTTAGAACACAAATGGAGAAAAAAGTGGGGATACAGATATGTTTGAATGACAAAGTCATGAGTTTGACTTAAGACTTTTACCCTTGTGTTCAAATGAGGGTAGAGAAAATGAAGTGACAAAGAAAGAAACATCTTGAATTGTATCTTTCGTCTTAGAAACATTTCCCTTTAAGGCTGTGTAACTGGAAACATTTTCTGCACAAGGTAATCTCAAAACACTATATCATTGCACAACGAATAAACAGTCTGCATTTCAAAATAACTAATAAATATTAGGAATAACCACCCCATGACTACTGAATCAGAGGTAGAATGATTAATAATTCCAAATTAATCAAGACTTAGCTAAATTAAAAAGAAACTAACAAAAAAACTTTTACTTTTTTAAATGTTTAAATTTATTTTTGAGAGAGAGAGACAGAGACAGAGGGCAAGCAGAGGAGGTGCAGAGAGAGAGGGAGACACAGAATCCAAAGCAGGCTCCAGACTCTACACTGTCAGAATGCAACCCGACACAGGGCCCGAACCCACGAACTGTGAGATCATGCCTTGAGCCAAAGTCGGATGCTTAACCTGTTGAGCCACCCAGGCACCCCAGAAAAAGCTTTTGAAAAATGGCATGTATATGGTAGGCAATAAGACTTCCACATATCTGATATGGTCTTAACATTTTTTTTACATAATGGTTCACATTTTTCACACTTTTTGAACTAGAGTATTTGGTGGGGGCAGGGGTCAAATCTAGCACATATTCCTAGTGACTACATTAATGAAACCTATGAATCCAATTGCAAAACAATGTTTTCTTTGTATCTAAATCCATTAAAAACTTGATAAAAAGTTTAATGTTGTAAGAGAATCCAATCTATTTA
The DNA here is from genome assembly GCF_018350175.1 of Felis catus. Taxonomy (NCBI): domain Eukaryota; kingdom Metazoa; phylum Chordata; class Mammalia; order Carnivora; family Felidae; genus Felis; species Felis catus. The sequence continues at coordinate 58,384,161 of NC_058386.1, forward strand.
TGAAATTTAGTTGTGCAATCAAGTTCTACCCAAGAAAAATGTTGACTAAGCTGAAGAAATTAGGAGAAAATGTTTGCCAAAGGAAAGTAACACAAAAATTGCTATGATAGGAATCAAACATCATGTAATATTTCTTTAATAACAGTTCTAGGGGTGCCTGTGTGGCTCAGTTGGTTAAGCATGTGACTTTGGCTCAGGCCATGATCCCGGTTCTTGGGTTCAAGCCCTGCGTTGGGCTCCCTGCTGACAGGTCAGAGCCTGGAGCCTGCTTCGGATTCTGTGTCTCCCTCTCTCTCTGTCCCTCCCCCGCTTACAAACTCTCTCTCAAAAATAAATAAACAAAAAATTAAAAAAAACACAACAGTTCTAGTTCCGTGGATCTGTATATGTTATGCCCATTTGGATCAGAGTTTAATGACTGAAAAGGCAACAATTTCTAAATTGGTGGCATACATTTCTTAAAGATTTTTAGAAACTTTAAAAAAAATGTTTATTTATTTTTTGGGAATGCAAGCTGGTGCAGCCACTCTGGAAAACGGTATGGAGGTTCCTCAAAAAACTAAAAATAGAACTACCCTATGACCCAGCAATTGCACTACTAGGCATTTATCCAAGGGATACAGGTGTGCTGTTTCTTTTTTTTTTTTTTTCTCAACTTTTTTATTTATTTTTGAGACAGAGAGAGACAGAGCATGAACGGGGGAGGGGCAGAGAGAGAGGGAGACACAGAATCGGAAACAGGCTCCAGGCTCCGAGCCATCAGCCCAGAGCCTGACGCGGGGCTCGAACTCACGGACCGCGAGATCGTGACCTGGCTGAAGTCGGACGCTTAACCGACTGCGCCACCCAGGCGCCCCAGGTGTGCTGTTTCGAAGGGACATATGCACCCCCATCTTTATAGCAGTACTATCAACAATAGCCAAAGTATGGAAAGAGCCCAAATGTCCATCGATGGGTGAATGGATAAGGAAGATGTGGTATATATATACAATGGAGTATTACTTGGCAATCAAAAAGAATGAAATCTTGCCATTTGCAACTATGTGGATGGAACTGGAGGGTATTACGCTAAGTGAAATTAGTCAGAGAAAGACAAAAATCATATGACTTCACTCATATGAGGACTTTAAGAGACAAAACAGATGAACATAAGGGAAGGGAAACAAAAATAATATAGAAACAGGGAGGGGACAAAACAGAAGAGACTCATAAATATGGAGAACAAACTGAGGGTTACTGGAGGGGTTGTGGGAGGGGGGATGGGCTAAATGGGTAAGGGGCATTAAGGAATCTACTCCTGAAATCATTGTTTCACTATATGCTAACTAATTGGGATGTAAATTAAAAAAAAATAAAAAAATAAAACAAGTTAAAAAATCAATGTTTATTTATTTTTGAGAGAGACAGAAAGAAGAGACATAATGAGTGGGGGAGGGGCAGAGAGAGGCAGAGACACAGAATCTGAAGCAGGCTCCAGGCTCTGAATTGTCAGCACAGAGCTGGACGAGGGGCTCAAACTCATAAAATGTGAGATCATGACCTGAGCCAAAGTCGGACACTTAACTGACTGAGCCTCCCAGGCGCCCCGCATTTCTTTAAGAGTTTTTAATGTAAGGTTATTTAAAAATATAAACCACTAGATGAAAATAAAGGCAACAGAAAAATTCAACTTTTCATAACTAAAAAATTAGCACAATCTTTTAAAAAATTTTTTTAATGTTTATTTATTTTTGAGACAGAGAGAGAGAGACACAGAATCTGAAGCAGGCTCCAGGCTCCAAGCTGTCAGCACAGGGCCCAATGTGGGGCTTGAACTCAGGAACCGTGAGATCATGACCTGAGCTGAAGTCGGACGCTCAACCGACTGAGCCACCCAGGCGCCCCCCAAATTAGCACAATCTTAAAACTAATTGAGAGTAGGGGCACCTGGGTGGCTCAGTCGGTTGAGTGTCTGGCTTTGGCTCAGGTCATGATCTCATGGTTCCTGAGTTAGAGCCACATGTCAGGCTCTGTGCTGACACATGGAGCCTGTTTTGGATTCTGTCTCCCCCTCTCTCTGTTCCTCCCCTATTTGAGCTCTGTCTCTCTCAAAAATAAATAAATGTTAAAAAAAATTTAATTTAAAAAAATAATTGAGGAGAGAGTGTTGTCAATTCATAATTCTAAATCTTTCTAAAGTATGAGACTAAAAATCACTTTCAGGGGTGCCTGGGTGGCTCAGTCGGTTGGGTCGGGTCATGATCTCACGGTTTGTGAGTTCAAGCCCCCATTGGGCTCTGGGCTGATGGCTCAGAGCCTGGAGCCAGTTTCAGATTCTGTGTCTCTCTCTCTCTCTCTGCTCTCCCTCCCTTGCTCATGTGCTCTCTCTCTCTCTCTCAGAAATAAACATTAAAAAATTAAAAATATCATTTTCAGTGTATATGTAAATTCTACATTTTATCACATGGATACGTTTCTTTAACACTATCTTTTGAAAATAAGCCGTTAAAGGAGACAACGATTTTTATTCTAGAAGTTTTATTCAACTCTACTTTGGGTTGAATACACATGCAGTGTGCTGTCAATGCATAGAAATCACAGCAGATAGCAGCAAAGGATGGTGGGGGGGGGGGGTGGATTAAGGAGAATCTGATAATTCACATTGTGATTTTTTTTCCTCATGGTGGAAGAGAATTCACTCTTTTTTCATTTTAGAGAGAGATAGCAAGTGCATGTGAGTGGGGGAGAGGAGGAGTGGGGGGAGAGGGACAGAGAGCGGGGGACAGAGGGAGAGAGTCTTAAGCAGTCTCCACACCCAGCACGGAGCCTGATGCAGGACTCCATCCAAGATCTTCGGATCATGACCTGAGCCTAAATCAAGAGTCAGATGCTCAACGGAGTGAGCCACTCAGGCGTCCTCATACTTCACACTTTTAAAACTTCAAGACTTTTCTTTTTCTTTTTTTTTAATTTTTTTTTTAATGTTTATTTATTTCTGAGACAGAGAGAGACATAGCACGAGTTGGGGAGGGGCAGAGAGAGGGGGAGACACAGAATCAGAAGCAGGCTCCAGGCTCTGAGCTGTCAACACAGAGCCGGATGCAAACTCACAAGCTGTGAGATCATGACCTGAGCTGAAGTCGCCCAACAACTGAGCCACCCAGGCGTCCCCAAGACTTTTCTTTTTAAAGAACCCAAAATAAACACATGATAACTTGCTGACACTTCCCCGCCCCTAAACAAATTGATTACTCTTTGCACTGAAAACTGTAACAATTGTAGCAGCAAAAGTTTTTAATAGCAATGAAAGTTTGCAAACTATATTTCAATCTTTTTCTTGAACTCAAAAAGTGCAAGATGTAGGGTTCTGCTAATGTTCATTAATGCTGTTCCTGTCCATAATCCTTCATTTTGTTGGCAAAGGCGGTTTTTGAATTAAGTCTATTTTGGTATACAGAAACATAACAAAATGAGGCAGGTATTGCAAAGAACGCACCTGCATGAATCACAACACCCAACTGGTCAGTTTGAAAAGGGTAAATGGCAGATTCAGGCAACGGAGGCCCTGAATAACGAAAAGCTCTATTTTCAGAGTCCCTGGTTGAATATTTATTTAGATCAGGAATTGTCCATCCACATCTGGTTGTTCACAAAAGCGAAACCGACTGTTTGCTCAATTCTAGTGTGATATGTTTCACCATGGGAGTGAAAGCTCGAGCTTAAAAGATAACAGTCATCAGAACTATCCAGAACAAGAAAAGCACCATCTGGCACATTTACTAGATTCCCTTCTGCCTCCCAGCATGTGACCAGTTCCCAGGACCATCTTTAGTTCACAAGTTTTTTCAGCACCTCTGTCATTCTTGTCACAACCATAAGACCACTACTTTCCATTGACTCATAAACTCTTGCAACCCCAGGAGCAGAGTCAGGACCAACATTGAAATGATAGCACATACTGTTAGACACAAGGACATCTGTGCCAGTGAGTCCACTAAAGTTGCTTTGGATTTGATTATTCCACGTTGGAGGTAGTAATGGTGAGCGTGGAGGGACATCGTCATGACTTACTCTTGGGCTCTGCAATGTGATGCCTATAGTGTCAGCAAGCCATTCACAGACTGATCCACAAAGATCTCTGGGGCAATGACTGTAGGCCCTGGTCGACCTGACTTCCATTTTCAGAGAAAGGGTTCCCTCCCACTTGAGAAGGAACTGCAGAAACTTCCATGGGAGAAGAACTGATCAGACAATAGCTGGATGATCCTTCCAAAGAACACATCCCTTCACCTACAGGCACAGAACACCGAATTCAGTACCAAGGTGTAGGTCCAGTAAGTACAGACACGTGTTCATTGAGGTGACGATGCAAATCTCCCTTCTGAGATTCTGAACTCTTTGGTGAATTCTTTTGTTCTTGGCACGCAGTTCCTTAGGTTGTGAAAATCTTTTCAAAGATCATTCCATGCTGGATGAACCAAAGCTTTGACTCTTGCCTCCTGCATTTTGAAACACCTCTCTTCAGAGTTTGTGGGTCAAGAGGCCACCGGTGAGACTGTAGTGATGGTTGCCATCAAGAGAAGCAGACTTTATTGGTCTTTGAATCTTTTTTTTTTTTTTTAATGTTTATTTTGAGAGAGAGTGTGTCTGAGTGAGAAAGGGAGAAGGATAGAGAAGGATAGAGACAGAGGATCCAAAGCGGGCTCTGTGCTGACAGCAGAGAGCCGGGTGTAGGGCTTGAACCCAGGAGCGGTGAGATCATGACCTGAGCCACCCTGACGCCCCTGAGCGCGCGCACACCTTTAAAGAGTATCAGTGCTGAGGAGAGGAAAAGGTATCCTCAATTGGCAGAGCTCCTAGAGTGTGTGCTCCCCTAGCCTTCCTGCTTTTGTTCTGCAGAAAGCAGCCTTTTAAATGTACCCATTAAGGTTTCACTCTTTGATCTATTTTTTTCCCCAACTTTTTCATCTCGACCGTTGATAATCACAGCTGTTCACATCTCCATCTTAGCGGCTACCAAATAAGGCATCGTGTTTTCCAAACTCCCTGGCTACTGATGGTTCTTGTACTACCGTGAAGTCCGTTTTCTCGTGGACTTTTATTCAGGTTCAAATATTTCTGGAAGGGTTTAAGACGGATTTTCTTCGTGGTGGCTAGTTTGCGGACCCCGAGGGATCAATCTCTCTCTCTGGAATGTTATCCCCGAACATCTGGAGAGCCCGCGGGTCGACATCCGTGTGTTTCTGCAGCTTCGTTGAACCTCTGGAGCCATTTTTCCGGCGGCAGCGGCGCAGCGGGAGGCGGCGGCCGCGGACAGAGCGTGACTCCCGCTCCCTCGCCCGGAGCTGGCGCGAGCGCGGAGAAACGGGTGCTCTTTGGAGCCGCTACATTTGTGGTCGTTTGCTACACTGTAACAAAAACCTAATGCGCCACTCGCGATGTTAGTGGGAAAACAAAGTTTTGCATTGGGGTGGAAGAAGCTGCTGGTTTATTTCAGATGATTCTGAATTTAGAATTGCGGCACATAAAAGGGAGAAAAAAATCCACAGAAATCTGTGTGAAAGAGAATACACAAAAGCACCCTCTTCACTGCCCACGACCGGCCTTCTTGGTCACCCTCCTCCAGCCTGAAGTGTCTATTCCCTCCCCCAGATATTTATAGACCTGAATGTAATTTATCACCTAAATAATACTCTTCTGTTTTATGCTCTAGTGGCTTTTTAGTGTCTACCTAACTGGGCTTCAAGTTCCTTGGGGGCAAGATCTGGTCTTGTTGATTTTTTGTGTTCCCCGCGGTGCCTGGCACAGAGACTCTAGTAAATTTACTGGACTGGCCAAAGACGGCATGTTTATCTATTGAGTAAATCCTTCAAACTAAACCTTCCAGGTGCTATGCCTGGAAGGTACCTGGAGGGGGTTCTTGAGAGTTCAGCTGGGTTTTTTCCCTATGGAACCACTGTGAGCCCCACCATCCAGCTTTCCACAGCAAGGAAATGTATCATAACATTCTCTGACTCTTCTCTCAGGGTAAGGAAACTCGGATCACAAGTATGGATAGGCCAAATAACCTACCTGACAGGGAACAGGACCTGGCATTGAACGACAAAAAGAATTTTACTTAATCAGCTAGCACCCACTGATCAGTAAGGCCTAAACATCTGCCAGTGGCATCTGAGAAGTCTGTTCTAAAAATTGAAAAGCTGAGTTTATTTACCACAGGTGGGGCACTCGTAATGAGAGGGGGAGAAAAGGCTTTCCAGGTTAAATCAATTTGAGAGAAGAAAGTGGTACCCAATTTTCAGCAAGAGTTTGTGGAGTGAACTTTGTCTTTTTCATTGCATGTGACTCTTAATTATTGGATATGATGGAAGAAATTCTCATATGAATTTTCTCTGTGCTCATATGCATAATTAACAGTTTGTGAGCTGTCTTGAAGAAACTGAAGCAGAACTGGAGGGCTTAGTTTTTTTTTTTTTATTTTAATGTAGTCAAATGACTAGGTAGCAGAAAGGTTTAAAAGAAATTTACTGACCTGTTTTCTTAGATCAAGGGTAACTTTGAAATAAAAGGCTCTGAGAGATCCACCTTGTTGCCTCCACGAGCTTATAATTTCTTGCTGATATGGCAAGGTACCTTAAATCCTTTGTGCAAGGAGATACAGATTAATACCTGTGTTACAAAATATCTGAACAATGGACTTGAAACTACTGGAGGATCATAAGAGGTGATTTGTCCAAGGAAGTGGAGGCAGTTCAGACTCAATGTAGATGTGTGGTTTTAGGTAGATGGCAAGTGAATTCATCTGTCATTGTCGAGCTGCCTTGAGCTAAATGGAATCATCGATTGTTAGGATTTGCAAAGCTGTATGATGGAAATGAAGTCACAAGTCCGAAGGGAGTGAAGAATTTTGACGAATATGAATCATCTTTAACATTTTTATGGTTGCCTTTGGAATGCCAAGGCATTTGAAGCATTTGCCTCAATACCGTGGGCAGAACTACGCTGAACACCAAAACGATTTTGAAATTTCCGGCTATATGGCTAACATCTGAGATGTTTGGGTTCATTTGGCCCTGTGAAAGTTATCAGTGTTTTTCATCCAAGTGCTTAAATCAGTGGCTGGAGTCAGAATTAAGACTTGTTCAAATCATAACCTTCTCCGCCATCGTTTCAAACAACAGTTCAGTCTGTGAAATACAAACATTTAAATTCACTTGCTCAGGTTGATCCATCAACCTTGTAACTATCGATTTTTACACGAATAAAGTTGACGAGATTTTTTTAGACGCCTCTGGCATTTACCTTAAAATCTACTCTCTTGGGTAGGTAATAGACTGTATAACTCCGGCAAAAATATTTTCGTTTTATAGACGGGTTTCTTTTTAAGCCTCCGCTTCGCTATTGAAAAACTTGGCCGCTCCTGCCCCAGACGGTGCCCTAACCACGAGTAAGGTTGACAGGGTTGCTCGCATGCGCTCTCGCCACAATCGTGTTTGTCGCAATGGGCCCGGGCGGAAGGTTACACAAGAGCTAGCGACATTGATTATAGTCATTTTGTCGGTTGCGCTGGTTACCGCGCTACCTCCGCGCTGGTACTTGATTGTAACAGAAAGTAGTTCCGGCCCGTGTTGTTTCAGCCGAGGAGCCGTCGCCGCCATTTCAAGACCGTGAGAGGTAGATGGCCAACCAGAGTTCTAAGGTTCGAAGCCTGTAACTGCTGCCGCCGCTTACGCCTGCCAAAATACTGGTGTGTCTGCTGCCCTCTTACTTACTACCTCCAGAAACATTCTTGCCAGTAGTGGCGGCAGTAGGTCAACTACCCCCTTCTCGTTCTCCTTCAAGAAGCTCCAGATGGCGTCTTCCGTGGGCAACGTGGCCGACAGCACAGGTACCGGTGTCCGTTCTACCTTGGCAGAAGCCCCTTTGGGGTCTCGCGCCGTCGTCTACCTCTCGTCACTCCCTTCCTTTCCCCTAGCCATCCCCATCACATCGGCGGCATTGCTGAGCTTTTCGTCGTCTACCGGCATCTGTTCGGGTTTTCCGCTGTTCGCTCCTCAAACATTTCCTCTTTCTTGTTCGCTTTTTGCTTCCATTTTTTGCTTTTTTAATCCCATCAATTTTCTAGCTTCCTACTCTCTCGGGACGCTTCTCCCACACGTGCGCGCTTAGAATGTCTCGGAATGGACAGCGCTGGAATCCCTGCCCTTTCCCTCTCCTTCGCAGCCCGTTTCCCCCCCAGTTCGGCCTACCTCCCCCCCTCCAGAACCGCCCCCCACCCCAGCCCTTTCCCCCTAGCCGGATTTGGTTCTTTTCTGTCAGTCTAGGGCGGGGGTGCCATTCCGATGTAGTCATAGCCTCACTTTGCATCACCCGAGGACGAGTAAAAGCTCCTTGGGTGTGCTGTAAGTAACCTCGGAAGAGGGGATACTGAGCGGCGCCCCGCTGGGCAGCGCCTTTTTGGTGTTCCTTCGGTCGAGCGGCCCCGGCCTCGATTGGAAATTTCCAGGGGTTCCTTTGGCCACCGCCCGATTCCACCCGCTGCCCCCAGCCTGGATCTCCCACCCCGTCTTCCCTCCCCTCCCGCGGGGAACCACACCCTTTCCTTTGCGAGGTTGCCAGCCCTGCGGGCCACTTCCTATCCTTGGGGATAAACCAGCCCGGCGCTGGTGCTTTGAGTACCCTGCCCGCCGAATTCCTGCTTTGTGTTACTTTCTCCCTGTATTCTTCCGCCGCCTCCTCTGGGTCTTCCATCCCCATTCTTTAGCTTGGTATCTCTTTATTCATAGGGTATGTTATTTTTTTTTAAGTTTTCATCCCTGCTTGAAGAGTTTGTAAAGCAACTGGAGTGTAGCTGCACAAGTGCAAGGCGGTTGCCCTTTTAGACCATTCAGTCCAGAGCATTCGATACTAAAAATAAGAGAACCAAATTATAGGAGTGTCCTTCAGCTGCCTTTCCTTATTGAGGCTATTTGGGGCGGAAGGGGGGGAACTGGGCTGTGGTTCTAAGGTTTCCCACGAAGTTATTTTGTTTTTTTCTCAGTTGAGATATGTCAAGGGTTTTATTATTTTTGGACATTCTGCAGCAAGTAGTAGGCGAATCTTCAGTTGTATCTTATTCACGAGATTGTAGGTCGTGGGGTTAATAATTAGTGGGTGTTCCCCTTCCAGGGATTCTGAAAGATTTAAGATTCTGTAGTAGCTTGGCCTTTTCTGTGTGTGTTATTTTATTTGAGGAAGTTGTCATTTCAAGTGTTAATATTAGCAGATAAGGGGCTTTGAAAAGTTGATAAAGTGATGTGTTAAGGAGCTAGGAAGTTCTAGAGACTGGTCTAAAGTGTAATTGATTCTCTAGCTTCTGTTTGGGGTAGAACCTCACCCAGGTTTGGATGCAAGTCGCTGCTGTGGTGTAGTAGTGGTCAGCTTTACATTCTGTCAGGAAATTTACTTTGCTTTCCTGAGTATACAGATAACTTGCCAGCTCTGATGGTTGGGGAGCTAGGCTAAAGTTTGAGCTTGTCCCTATGACCTTGGTAGAATTTAAGTAATTTGTACATCATTTCCCATTCCAACCTCCTAATGAAAGTGCTATGGTCAACTTCCTAGTAATGTGTCATTGTTTAAGTGTTTACAATCGAGACTTAGGCAGTTTCTTGTTTTTCTCCCCTCTCTGGGCTTTAGCTGCACCCTTAGTCTTTATGTATCTGATTTAAGTCAGATGCAGCAAAATGCTTTTCATTTGTTATTCATTCTGTCACATTTTATCCAGTGGTTATATACTTTAGCATTTCCCCATTCTTTTAAAAAACTGTTGCAGTTGTAGGCGACTGCTTGGTTTATGTAGGGTTGTTTACAATGTCTTGATCCTTTAGTCGGTGTCAGAGCTCTTTGGAAAATGCTAGTCTTAAACCAGTGTGGGTGCGATTTAGCTAATTTGGTTTCCATTGTGAATTTGGGGTAATAGAGGAGCGATATAATCGTGGGTCTTTATTTAAAATGTCTGATGACCCTTTTAAATATTTGGGCTCTTGAGAGACTAATTCATCTTGTTTATCAGTTGTTTTAAAAATAGCACCTTTACTTTCAGGGTTTTTCCCCCTCTTCTGGTTTCTAGTGTATCCCTTAATTGAATCAAGCAGTTAAGTTGTGAAATCTGCAAAAACATCAATGTAATTTTAAGAGTTAAAAACACATCTGGTGTTGCTACTCAGGTTAAGAGAGTTACCAGTACTCCACCCCCCACCTCCCGCAAATCCAACCTAAAGCATGGGACAGAGTATTCTGTTTCCAGTAGGTTATTCTGACATCATTAAATCTTTGTGACTTTGCAAATCACGTTTTGTGTTTTGTTTCTGTATGTTAACTAAGGTGTAAGGAATAATGTGTAGTGAATCTTTAGATGCTATCTTTGATTTATAATTTAAAAGTACAAAGTATATTTCATAAAATGTAATTTTATTTGGAAGTAAATGTTTCTGTCTAGCCTGGGAAAGAAAAGTTAATGCTGAATTCTAAAAATACCACTTCTGCACCTGATGTTAACTTGGGGGTATAAATAAAGTGCAGAACACTCTAGTGCTTTACATAGTTTCAAGCGTTTTCATCTTTGAGTTTAATATACCATATTTTTACATTTTTTTGTTTGCATTTCTAACTTTTTGTTTTCCCCCCTCCTTCCCTCAAATGTTTTGATGATTCTCCAGAACCAACGAAACGTATGCTTTCCTTCCAAGGGTTAGCTGAGTTGGCACATCGAGAATATCAGGCAGGAGATTTTGAGGCAGCTGAGAGACACTGCATGCAGCTCTGGAGACAAGAGCCAGACAATACTGGTGTGCTTTTATTACTTTCATCTATACACTTCCAGTGTCGAAGGCTGGACAGGTAGGAGATGGGGGGGGGGTACCTGCTGGTGATTGCTGCCTCTGGGTGTTGAGCCTAAAAAATGATACTTAAATATTTGAACTGGAAATTTTTCCAGTACTGGGTTTCAACTGAGCCACCAACGCACATCTGCTCTTTTGCCCACTTGTGACATGCCCAGGTGCCAGTTTTTCTCCCTTTTGTGGTGCTGGTTATATTGTCAGTATGGCTAGGGACCTTTTCTGGCTTTTTTCCCCCCCACCTACATCTGCTTTCTTTGTTCAGAAAATAAATTATTCTTAGTGTGCATCTGAGCATCCAGTCTCACCTTTGTAAGATGTGTCAGCTTGAGGAATGGAAATGCTCAGAAATGAGGGTGTATATTGCTGTGTTAGGAGATGCATATGTGGTTGAAGTTGCAAATGCACAAGTCATTATGATATGCTACTTTTAGCTAATCAGCTGAATTAATCAAAAGGGAGGAATCTGTGTTCTTATCCTTTTAATAGATTGCCATTCTGGCTTATTTAGACATTTAAAGATGTGTGTCATTATATGTTAAGAAATGGAAGATGAGATGAAAGTCCTGCACATAGCATTTTCATTCTTAGTGTTCATGGCTTCCTATGTGGCAGTTCGGTAATAAGACTTTAGTAAGAATTTTATCTCCTAAGAAAAAAGGATTCTGATTTGAAATTTAGAACTTTGATTTCCAAAAGTTTTCTTACTATACACTAGTTAAAAGGCAATGTATTGTTACATAACTAGCAATAATAGCACAGGATCTTCAGAAACTGAGTTGCTTATGGGCCGTACCCTCTTGTGTAACATGCATACCCATGTGCCAACACTTTTCGCTTTTTCCAGATCTGCTCACTTTAGCACTCTGGCGATTAAACAGAACCCCCTTCTGGCAGAAGCCTATTCGAATTTGGGGAACGTGTACAAGGAAAGAGGGCAGTTGCAGGAAGCGATTGAGCATTACCGGCATGCATTGCGTCTCAAACCAGATTTCATCGATGGTTATATTAACCTGGCAGCTGCATTGGTAGCAGCAGGTGACATGGAAGGGGCAGTGCAAGCTTATGTCTCTGCTCTTCAGTACAATCCTGTGAGTAAAATTTTAATGGTTATTATTTTCCCTTTACAGAAGCCCAGAAAGAAACATAGCCTGCTACTTCAGACATTAAGTAGGCCTTTTCTTTTGCATGGAATAAAGAGTTTAGAAATGTTAGTTTACTTAAAATGGTGAAATTGCTTTGACCCGGTCTGCATTATGTTTTAAAAAATTCATTTTATCTAGCAAGTTACATCGAAATGTAAAAATTATCCTTCTTGAAAGGAACTCTACATCTATTTTTATGCCTGTAAAAGTACAGAACATTTGACATTGTTTCTTTGGGTTGTTTTGAATAAATTTGGATACATTCTGATAGGTATTTGTAACAGTTAATTGATTTTCAAGGAGTAGTGGATAAAGGGCCTTAATCTTTAATATAAAATAGTTAAAATGCCACTGTGTGGATCAGTGACATGGAAACTAGGTTGCAAAATTTCTTAGTGTCTTAATTCTTCTTCTTTCAACATAATTAAAAGTGGTAGAATGGAGGTGGTAGTATCCAAAGCAGGTCTTTGATTAGTTCTTAAATTGTTGTGTCTAAACTGCAGATGTTTTCTGGCGAACAGGTGAGGCCCAACTGGCAGATGTTACGTTCACACTGTATTAGGGTCTCTGAAAGAGTCTTAAAAAAAAAAGTAAGACTTACCCTCAGAACTTTTAATGTAGTTGAGGAAAGAAGATAGATGCAAACTTAAGAGGTAATGATAGAGGGAGTGTAGGAATCCAGAAAAAATCAAGAATGTGTAACCAAGCTAAGTAGTCAACGTTTAGTATTGCAGCAACTCCTGGAAGTACTTAATAAGTAATTATGTTACGTACCATTTGTTGAAGGGCTGCTATGTCCTCAGACACTGTGCCAGTTGTTTCAGATGTTGATCTTAATGTTTACAATGGTCCTTTGAGGTAGATGGTATTATTGCAAATTTTACGAATTAAAAAAAAATAGGGGTAATGTAACTTTCTTGGGATCACACAGCTAGTAATGGTGAAGTAAGGTATTAAAACCTGAGCCTAAATGTCATTCTTTTTCTCCTGGTAACATTTTTTTTAAAAATTCAAGTATAATTAACATACAGTTATTAGTTTCAGCTGTAAAGTGTAATGATTCAACAATTCTATACTCAGTGCTCATCACAATAAGTACTTTTTTGTAATGCTTACTTATTTTGGAGAGGGAGAGAGACAGAGACAGAGAGCGAGCAGGGGAGAGGCAGAGAGAGAGAGAAGGAGATACAGAATCCAAAGTAGGCTCCAGGCTCTGAGCTGTCAGCACAGAGTCCGATGCAGGGCTTGAACTCTGGAACTGTGAGATCATGACCTAAGTTGAAGTCGGATGCTTAACCGATTGAGCCACCCAGGCAGTGCCCCTAAGTTTTTTTTTTTTTTTTTTTTTTTTTTTTTTTTTTAATGTTTGAGAGAGAGGGCATGCATGTGGAAGCTGGGGAAGGGGCGGAGAGAGAGAGAGTCCCAAGCAGTCCTCCCACTAACAGTAGTCCCAAGAACCATGAGATCATGCGAGACCTGAGCTGAAATCAAGAGTTGGTCACCCAACTGACTGAGCCACCCAGGTGCCCCACAATAAGTATACGCTTAATCCCTTTCACCTATTCCTCCTCCTCTCCGGCAACCATCACTTTGTTCTCTATATTTCAGAGTCTGTTTTTTGTCTCTTTTTTGTTTGTTTCTTTTAATTGAGCTTGAATATCTTGAAAGGAAACACAGAAGAGAGAAGAAATAAAAGATTAAAAAGGGAATGATGTGCCCAACGGGCACACAGCCCTTAAATACCATTTGAAAACCATTGATCATGTCCTGCTGTCTCTTTATCCCTATTTTACAGGTTAGGAAACTGCAGCTTAATTTCATAGCTTGTGCAAAGATCTGAAATCGCTTTTTATCAAGACATCTTTTAATGATTATTTTTCCAGTTAATTTTGAGTTTAACATTAGTTATGTATGTATGTTAATTGCTTTTTGTATGGATACAGGGAAGTCTTCCAGCTACCCTTCTTGGAGGTAGCCAATGAAATTAATTTCTTAAGTATCTTTTCAGAGATACTCAATGCACACATAGGTAAATCTGAGTGGCTGTTTATAATTTTTTCTTTAAAAAGTACAAAGTACTTTTTATAAATTGCAGTACTCTTTAGCTAGTTACAAAAAATTATGGGGAAACCCCCATAATTGGCCCCTGTTCTTGCCAGGGCTCAGAGTTCACTTGTGCACCTAGATGTCACAGTAAGTTCTTTCCCTTTATTTTTTTTTTAAATTTTAACGTTTTTTTATTTATTTTTGAGACAGAGAGAGACAGAGCATGAACGGGGGAGGGGCAGAGAGAGAGGGAGACACAGAATCGGAAGCAGGCTCCAGGCTCTGAGCCATCAGCCCAGAGCCCGACGCGGGGCTCGAACCTACGGACCGCGAGATCGTGACCTGAGCCGAAGCCGGACGCTCAACCGACTGAGCCACCCAGGCGCCCCTCTTTCCCTTTATTAATCAGGGTTGGTTCTACCCTTCTTTTGTTGATTGAGTATAAACTCACTTGTACCCTCTTACTTACATAGCTGTGGCCCCAAACATCTTGAACTCTGATTCCCCTTGGCTCAGGTTTCAAATTGTTTACATATGTAGCAGAGCAGTCTATTGCTGCTGACTATATACCAAATTGTAGGAGTATAATAAGGGAAAACTACAGTGAGAGACAGAACCATGTTTTTTAGTATCTAACCTGTCCACATAAAGCTGATTGTTGTGCCCTACCAAAGAAAGAAAAAAGTCCTAGAATATAGAATATATCATGGGACTACTGCTTGAAGGCTTTGAACAGCTATTCATTCCCATCTGGTTCTGTGTTTCTACTTGTGGAAGGTGCTGCTTTATTTTTATTCCTTTACCAGTAAGAATGGAAAGAGGATTGTGCAAACTGCTTCTTTTCACCTAAATAGACTATAGCAGTCATGCTTTACCTTATTTCAGGATATCTAATCTTAGCTAGATTTCAGCTTACTCTTAAATGCCTTTGTCAATTCAGTACTGACAGAGAATCTTGAGTCCGTTCCTAAGTTGTGTCCTTGTTGGCAGTGCATTGTCCTGAATCATAGATGTAGTTGGCATTCTATGAAAAATAGTTAAAATCAGGTTATTTTGGTTTTGCAGCAGTGAAAAGGTAAAATGTTACGATGGTATTCTTGGGAACCTGTTTTTGGCAGTGTTTATCTTTTTCAGTTAATGATAGAAGTTATTCTGTGACTTGATTATAGAAATTTTAAGATCTAGAGCTGTTTCATATTTTGACATTTTGAATTGTCTTCTGTGATGTCGGTTTAATAAGTTAACTGAAATTTTAGTCCATTGTATTTGAAGGTCCTCTGCAGCTGGTAATCTTCTACATGATGGCTCACCAGAGTTCCAGCAGTCCCTTTTATGAATTACGTATAAAATTGTCCTTTGTAAAATGGTTATAACCTTGAGTTGCTCTAAGGAGTGTTGTTTCTGGGTTTGTTGTTGAAATGTTGCTTTGGCTTTGATTGTGGATGCAGAACACTGAGAGCTCCTGGCATCCTGACCATCACATGTTACTGTCACGTTGTTACTGTTATGAGCTTCACTTAACGCAGATGAACTGTATAAAACCATATCTTTCTATCTCTCTCTGCTTTTTATTGTGTTTGCTGTGCAAATGTCACATTTAAATATTTGAGTGCTTATTGTGTGTGCAGTGCTTTATTAGGAATTGGGGGTGATATGTGCTGGGGAGAAAAAGTTGAGGATTATAACATGAGATAGAACCTGACCCATAAAGGGAAAAAGGGTGTAAGTTCCTTGGATGATTACTGTTAGAGAGTATTAATCAGAAGATTTTCTTGAGTGGGTGCTTATAACCTAAGCATTCTGTAGGAAGGCAAATAGCAAGAAGACTTCCTTGGCTGAAGTGGTGAGTCAAGTAGTAACAAGAAGTGAGTGTAGTAGAGGAGAGTCAATTTGAAGATTTAGAAAGAATAGAGAGGCTGAGGAGTTTAAATTTAATTTGAGAGGCGATTGAGAACTGTACTGTAGGTTTTTATCAACCTGATTTTACTTCGTGTGTATGTGTATATATAGATGTTGTGGGTAGGGGTGGGGGCTGTAGGAGGAAAGGCAGGAAATACTATTTTAGGAGGGCCAGTTATACAGGAAATTCTTACTCATTTTAAAATAGTTATAGGTTTTGAACTTTTGGGGGAATAATGGCACCCTTGAATTTCCTAGAAATCTGTTGTGTGTAAAGGTTTGGATTTCCAAATGGGAGAATTGGATTTCAGTATTATACTGTATTTAATATGAAATATTTTAACCTTTTTCTAAAATTGCCTTGTTGATTATCTTATTATCTTGAAGATAGTCTATTTTTAACTGTGGGCATTGTGTTAACTTGATTTAGTATGCTGTAGTGGATCAAGATGATATCACTAAATATAAGTAGATACTGTCAGGACTTGGATGGCATCCATCCAAGAGTTTATAGAAACTAGAGGGTAGGGGTGCCTGGGTGGCTCAGTTGGTTAAGTGTCTATCTTAGGCTCAGGTCCTGATCTCATTGTTCGAGAGTTCGAGCCCCGCATTAGGCTGAGCACTGACAGCACAGAGCCTGCTTCGAATCCTCTGTTTCCCTCCCTCTCTCTCTGCCCTTCCCCTGCTTGCTCCCTTTCTCAAAAATAAACATTAAAAAAAACCCTAGAGGGTAAAAGTTGCCCAATATCGTTGGCTAAAATGAATTGCTCATTCCGGTCACTGTTGGAGATTTATTGCAAGATTTTTGATTCTTATGGCAGAAAAGTTATAGGAATTGGTAGATGTCCAAAGATCTAGAACTACAATAATCAGGTGTAGCAGTAGCTAGTATGAACAGATTGGATTGTTCAGTTATGGTTGGCCAAAACAGAAGGGTAGCCTTAAAGTTTAGGAAAAAAATTATATAAGTAGATAACAACGTTATAGAATTCATTACTTCTGAGAGTATAAATAGGGTTAAAAATGCTTAGACTTATTAGAGGAGGATAAATTTGTAATAAGATTGATGATACCTATGATTTTTCTTTTTTGAAGATTAGTATTAGCCTTTTGTACTTGAGGTCGTGGGAGACTGTCACTCTCTCCCAAAACGCCAGTCATTGCTTGATGGACTGGACACATCAGGTAGATCATGGAACTGACCCAGTATGGTCAACCATAAAGGTGTTCCCTGGCAGCCTGTTCTTTGCTGGCTGACTTGGTTCACTTGATGGATGATAACATACATTCACAAAGGCTGTTTATCAGTAAAATTGATCACCGGATTCTGGAAACCATATACAGTTGTTCATAGAGTAATATATATGATGATACTTTGGCACAATCGGCAAAAATTCACTTACTGGGACTTAATTTAAGGCTCTTTTACCCATGCAACAGTTTGGAATGATAAGCTTACTCCCTATTGCCATTGTCTGTGCTTGTTGACTGATAGATTTGAATAACAAAGGCAAACAAGGACAAAAATTTAAGCTCACTGTTCTGATGAGTCTTTTTACTGATGAAGGGACTGGTGAGTCAGATGACTAGCAACACAGTTGCGCTGCTAATAAAAAGCAGAGTCAACTGCTTTTCATTATTCACCCACTCAACTCTAATGGCACTTAATACTAATGAGTAATCTAGTGGCAGGTGCCAGGATTGAAGCTTTGGTTGGATGGTAATCCTTCTGTCTAATACTGAAATGAAGTCAAGGCTTCTAAATATGCCTGACAGCCTAAGGGTAGGTTTGCTGATAGCCAGTCACAGCTAAATACTTTTTTTCACCATGGAAAATTTTTGGCCCTTGATACTGGAGTGATTCATCGTAACCTTTGAACAAAATAGTTGAACAAATATTTAATGCTTTTTTTTCCTTTCTTTTTAAGGTGACTGATATTTAGGGAGAGGAGAAGCTATAGTAAGGCCCATGGTCTTTTATCTTAAACTGGTGGGATCAAATGTATTTCCAAATTCAGGATTTTTAGGATTTTAGAAAGATGGTGATATCTGTATAAAACTCCCAGGTAGGTCTGGAGCAGCACCTTCTAGTAAGACACATTTATATTTCTGCAGCAAAAGGTGTGAATAGTCACACTAAGTGGGATCGGTAAATTTTATACATAGCTTCGCGCCAGTTCTGGTTAGGTTTAATCATCAAATAAGTTTTTTGGGAACTTTGTGGAATTTGGAATTGAGAATGAGGGATTGTGGTTCTCTACTTTGATTTGTCAAGCAGAGTCTTCAGTTTACAGAAGAAAATGGCAGGGAGTTAGATGCATAAAAGTAATTTCAAGGTATTTTTGATCAACAGTATAATTAATGAATATCTCTCGGTTTCTAGGATTTGTACTGTGTTCGCAGTGACCTGGGGAACCTGCTCAAAGCCCTGGGTCGCTTGGAAGAAGCCAAGGTAGGTGTTTGATAGAACACATTTAAACATCAGTGTTATGAAAACTTGTACTTTTTGCCAAGTCTTCAACTCTTCATTGAGCTATCTCCAAAAAACAGTCCTATGAAACTGAGGAAAACTGTCGGCATGAATCACCTCAGACTAGAGCAGGGCCAGGCTTTGGCATTTCTGTTCTAAATCTGGGGGTAAAGCAAGAACCTGAACATTTTGGAGCCTTTCTGCTGAGCTAGATCATCTTTATAACAATGGGCTCCGTCATGATCTTATGTGGGAATAAGTAACATTCCTTCAAATCTGAGGCTTGCCTGCTGGTGACAAGCAGAGCGCCTGTGATTTGGCTCAAGACTCCTATATGATGCAGGTGCCATTGAAAATGCTGCTCTTCTAAGTCCTTTGTGGCTTGTAAGTGGAGAAGAATTTCATCCAAATGTTACCCTGTAATACTGGCATTTAAAATTCTTATTTAACCTTCCTCCCTTCATCTTCCTTACCCTTTTTACAGTGGAAGAAAGGCTGTTAAAATGATTGCAAATTAATAATTGGAACGTCCTGCCCCCTCTTGTCCCCACTCCCTCCCTAAGTTCCTTTTTCCTCTTTTCCAACCCTAGTTGTCTACCTTCTTTTCTTCCTTACTTCCTTCTTTTATTCCTCCCCACCCTACCTCCTTAAAAAAAAGCAGAAGGACAAAGCTGGTTTGTTTGGGAAATGGACTGATCGAAAGAAAACTTGCCAAAGTGGAAAGGTGGCTTTTAGCATTCTGTGTTTCCAAATAATGAATTTGAACATCAGGTTGGGTTATTAAAGCTTTTGGTATAATTGTAAATTAAATTTCCAAATGAAATTGTCTTGTTACAAGCCACCTTACGCAACCGCGCTGCAGGGGTGAGGAGTGGGGAGAAACCAGAATGCTTCTGAAACTCCCACCTGTTGCTCTGAGCCCCACGCGCATGCTAATGCGTGGAGTGTATGCGCAGCGTAGCTGTCTGTTTGACTGCTTCATCAGGGAGGGAGAAGGCTTTTCAGCACCATCTAATGTTAAAAGGCACTAGTTTTAAGTGCATAGCTCATAAATTCTGCTGACACTTTGGATTAACCTTTATGTAGGTTTCCAGCTAATGAATTGTAATGGATTTCAATCTTAGTTGATAAATCTAATTGGTAATTTATAGAACAAATATTGAATAAGCTCCTATTAATTGTCACCCCACCAAGCGGACAGCTAACATGAATTGCACTTCACTGCAGCTTTAGAGATCGGTTTAGGCTGAGACATTGCGCCTGCCTTAGGTTGCTGACTTCTTTATTTCAGAGCTCTGGAGACACCTAGTTTGAAAAATGTTTATTCTGTTTTTGTGAGAACTTAGTGAACAAGAACATACTCTTGAGTGAAATGCAATGTATTTCTTTTGTAATCAGTGCATTTGAAAATTCAAGCCAGCATATTCCTACTAGATGGAAGCAAAATTAAGTTGTCTTTGTAGAAAACGAAGAGCCTTTCTTCCAGCAAAAATCCCTGCTGTATGCAATAGCCCTGATTAACCCTCTCCCTTCTGCATGTTTCCCATATTACAGACTTGAGACTGTCCTCATTCCCATATGTAATAGACATCCAAAGAATTTCAATTGCTTTGTTGAACTTTTACTAATGATCTTGTTTTTATTTTCTCTCTTGTTTTTGGTTTTTCACCATTGATATTGTATTTAGAAGGTTTCAGGTGGGTGAAACCTCCTATTCCATGCGTAAGGTGCCTCGCTGAAGGGAGCTCGAGGCCTGGATCTAGGGCAGACACACACCTCCTCCTCTTCCAGCAAGGAACGCACCGAAAAGTCACATGATGAGAAATATGGTAACGGGTTTGTAACTGCCACAGCAAAACAATTTGCCTCCATGCCTGAATCTTCTGTCTTGTGGCTTCAGAAACAGCTTAAAATAATTTTATTTACAAGCAAGTTATGTAAGAGAATGTTTTATACTATAGCCACAATTCTGTCAAAGATAAGTAAAAGTTAATTGATATTAAAAATTATTAGAGATAATTTACTAGTAAAAGCTTCTAACTCTTCTTGTTGTTCATTTTTTTCCTTTTTTCTTCTTTGTTTGGATTGCAGCATTCTGCTCTTCTGATGATGCGCTGTGACCCTGCAGTAGCGCAAAGGCTGCGCAGCGTTAACGCGCAATGCGTGCAAATGAGCCCCTGTGAACGGTTGACTAGATGAGTAATCTGATTGACTGGCTCCCTCAGTCCTATTGTGTAGCCTTTTTGGATAAAATTGGGTCTTAACATACCTCCAGTCCAACTAATCTCATTAAACAAATATTCTCTATGGGCCTGTCTAGTAGATTAATGGATCTGGTTGGCCGTTTGCTGCGTCTAGGGGTGTTCTCTGTAGCGCAGCAGTTCGCAGCGATTGCGCAATGCGATGCTGTTAGGTCGCGCAAGCGATGTTTGCGCTCGCATTACAGGGACCTCAACCTAGGTGCAATCCTGTCATATGAGGTTTCAGCTTCAGTCCCCCTTGGGAGACAGGGGCATTGCGAGAATGTAACTTAGAGCCTGACCTTCTCATACCTGACATGGCAGAAAAACCCTTTTCTCCTCAGTAATATAGTTTTGACGTTAGCGAGGAGCGTTGTTGTTTAGAGCAGCATTTCCCAAAATGTATTTTGTGGTATTCTAAAAATGTCTAATGAAAGAGTTCCATGGTCAACTAAGTTGAGGGAATCCTGTATAAACAAACGGACTTAGGGAAGTTCTGTAGCAAAGAAACTGGGTTTCTTTTCTCCTAATTTACTTGATCATGGAATCCTTTTTTTTCAGTGATACCCGTTAACATTTTGTAGAACACACTTTGGGAAACTGGTGAAGGAGGTGGGGTGGGGTGGGAAAACTTGGCTTTAAGTGGCACTCTCTAGATCGGACTTGAAAACCTAGCAAAAGCCCTTAGGTGTTCAGATAAGAGGAGTCCAACATAGAGTCTTAAGGCAACTGACTTCCCAGATGAGTCCCAGTATGAGGGTCGGTTGTTGGTTGGCAGAACTGAACATGGTGGTTTGCACTTGGGTTCTGGTGGCGCAGGCGCAGGAGCAGCCAGCTGTGGCAGCGCATTAGTTTTGGCGCAAGCGAGCCTATGCTGCAGGGTCACTTTTGGCTGGTCAGAGAAGGAATAATGATATCACCTTCTTCCCCCCACCCCAATCTTTTTTTTTTCCCCTTTACAAATTTTCCCTTTTCCCTTTACCTCCTTCCCCTCCCATCTTCTTTCATTAACCCCCCCCCCCCCAAGGCATGTTATTTGAAAGCAATTGAGACGCAACCGAACTTTGCAGTAGCTTGGAGTAATCTTGGCTGTGTTTTCAATGCACAAGGGGAGATTTGGCTTGCAATTCATCACTTTGAAAAGGTTAGTTATTAAATTAATAATTGGTACTTAGGAAGTGCTTATGTGTGCGGGCTGTTTTTATTTAGAGCTAAATAATAGGCCTTTACATGATCAGTCACATAATATCCTTGTTTCTCTGACCATATTTAAGGCATTTGCTGGATGGTATATGATATGGCAGTTTCCAGTTTTGCATTGAAAATGTACTGTAGTAATTAAAAATCCATTTTTTAAATGGGCAACTTTAAAAAAGCAGGGTTTCTTGGTCAAAAGGCTGATTCTAGCTGGGGGTAGGAAATGTACAAAATTCATCTGGAATGCCCTCTTGTACCAGGAAGCATGGAAGCTTTGGTATTACTTTGATTATGTCTAAAGGACTCAGGAGGCAACTGGAAGAGGCTCACACTGGATAAAGATGGGACTTGAACATTAGGAATATTAATAACGGAAATATATTGAAACTTCTCATGTGTTTCAATCCATGAGTTTATAAATATACTAAGAAGAAATTCAGTGGTCACCTTTGGAAGATCAGGAGCAATTCATTTTGAAAACTGGTTAAAGAGGGAAGAATAAAGCATTTATCTTCCTCCTGTATGAACTGGACCTCAGGGTGGTAACCCGTAGTTGGATAGGGGGAAGTTTCTTATTTATAGAAGTGTTCCAGCTAGTAAATGAAAAAGGAATGATAGAATCAGAGTATCACCATTAATAGATTTAGGCATTTATTAGTGGCAGAAAAGACACAACCAGACAGTATGTACCTTTTTTTTTTTTTTTGAAGATTTTATTTCTAAGTGATCTCCACACATAATGTGGGGCTCGAACCCATGACCCCGAGATCAAAAGTCACGTGTTCTGTAGACTGAGCCAGCCAGGCGCCCCTAGAAGAGTTAGCCTTATTAATTTTGAATAAAACAGGGCCAACCGTTAGAAGTATTTAGCTCATTAAAATTGGAATGGACCCAATTAAAGATGTTTCCCTTCAGGACACATTTTGCTCTCACATTACATGAGCAGTTACTTTGATAACCTTGAGATTTGTGAATAATGAGAGGGTACTGAAATGACTGGGTTTTATTTTCAGTGAAGAAATAAGATTTAATTATATTACAAAATGTAATTGGAGGCCTAAAATTATCTCAGAATAAAAACTTGTAATTGGAAAGTTTATCTGAAATCCTAACTTGATCTAATAGCTGCCTTGTAATTTTTAGGCTGTCACTCTTGACCCAAATTTTCTGGATGCTTATATCAACTTAGGAAATGTCTTGAAAGAGGCACGGATTTTTGACCGGTGAGAGAATGTTCTATCTGATAAATTTTCTTGAGTCTTTGTTGCATTGACACCTGAGACTTGGGACTAAAATTATGGCCGCGGTCCATTCAAACACATTTTCCTTTTCTAGTATATTGCTCTTCCCTCATCATGTCTGATGTATTACCTCTTATTTATAGGCATTGTTGCCTGACTTTTCATTGTTGGCTTTTCTCAAAGCCATTATCCTTCTCACTGAGAATTTAGTTGACCTTTCTCTTATTGTAAACTGTTGAAATGGTCATTATTTATTATTTTTTATTTTGGGGGGGAAGAGAGAGTGAGAGAGTGTATGTGCATGAGCAGAGGAGGGGCAGAGAAAGGGGAGAGAGAAAATCCCAAGCAGGCTCCTGCGCTGTCTGTGCAGAGCTCGATCTCTTAGTTCACGTGATCATGACCTGAGCCGAAATCAAGAGTTGGATGCTTAACTGACTGAGCCACCCAGGCGCCCCAAAATGGTTATCTTTTAGACTAAATTATTTCTTTGATTCACAAAGCTAAGTAAATCCTGACTTTTGACTTGTTTTTGTTGTCAGGAGAGAGCTTATTTCTTATGTGGAGATAGAAAATTTTTCAGTGTAAAAATATATTTTATTAGGGTGAATTTTGAGTTGAGGTTAAGTATAGTATAGTGTGAATTATAATTGATATGCTTTGGTACAGTATTATAACATGAGTTAATTGTAGCAAAGCAGCCATTGAAAGTTAGTTGCATTATGTGTGTGTGGTTTTTTTTTATTTTTCATTTTTTATTTTCAGAGCTGTGGCAGCTTACCTTCGAGCCCTCAGCTTGAGTCCAAATCACGCAGTGGTGCACGGCAACCTGGCTTGTGTATACTATGAGCAAGGCCTGATAGATCTGGCGATAGACACCTACAGGCGAGCTATTGAACTGCAACCACATTTCCCTGACGCTTACTGCAACTTAGCCAATGCTCTCAAAGAGAAGGGCAGTGTAAGGACATTTATTCAGTCTATTTCTTTGTTACTTGATAGGATTAAAAAGTTGTTTTTGTGCGTATTGTTATTAAGTATTGAGGTGGTCAGTAGTTTCACTTTGGAGTTTTGGTTGAGAGAATAGCAAAAATGACCTATTTTCTAGAATATTATCAGCCCCTCAGCTTAACCAAGCAGTTGTTAGAATAACATCAGTGGTGACTCTGTGATTCCTTTGTGGACGTTTTGAATAATTTGTTTTGTTTTCTAGGTTGCTGAAGCAGAAGATTGTTATAATACAGCTCTCCGGTTATGTCCTACCCATGCAGACTCTCTGAATAACCTAGCCAATATCAAACGAGAACAGGGAAACATTGAAGAGGCAGTTCGCTTATATCGTAAAGCATTGGAAGTATGTTCAGGGTGGTGTGGATGGATATTTTGTCTGTGATAATAGAGGAAAAGCAGTTAAAGTTAGCCATTTCGTCCACCTCTTTTGTAAAAATTGTGGTTGAACCATTCATGAAGCTAGTAATTGAGTAGCTACGGTTTGAGTGAAGTCTTGTGTGACATTCAAGAAAGACTCTACATTGAGTTCATGATTTTATGAATAGATAAGATCACAAAAAAGTTAAACAGTAAGTTACAGTTCAAGAGAGGTTGCCAATAAGTATAATTTTAGTGCCTGATAGCTGTAGTGGTGGTTGGTGGGTGTGGTGGGAGTTTAAAAGAGATTTCAGAAGAGAGAGATGCTGGAGTAATCAGCATAAACTAGAATGAGGAGAGGTCTATCTCATCGTGGTTTGAAACAAGGAGAGATCTAAAATGAAGAGGTAGAATTTGAGCTACTTGGCTTTGAAGAATGAACAGATTTAGAGAAAGGTAGACAGAACTTTAGGGATATAAAGGTATTTGGGCAAAGTTCTTATTGTGGTAAGTTACTACTGCTGTTGTAGAAGTTTTTAAACCTCAGGTATCATCTTGACTATAGGTCTTCCCAGAGTTTGCTGCTGCCCATTCGAATTTAGCAAGTGTACTGCAGCAGCAGGGAAAGCTTCAGGAAGCTCTGATGCACTATAAGGAGGCTATTCGGTAAGACTCTCACCGTCATGTTATTATCATTTTCTCTCACGTTTTAAAATGTTTGGCATTTGGCACATTTGGCTTGTGTTAAGATGACTTTTAATAACAGACTACATTCAGGGGGGTTAAAAGTTTTTGTGCTAGATCAATAAAATGTTTGTTTTCTCCTTTAGAATTAGTCCCACCTTTGCTGATGCCTACTCTAACATGGGAAACACTCTGAAGGAGATGCAGGATGTTCAGGGCGCCCTGCAGTGTTACACTCGTGCCATTCAGATTAACCCTGCATTTGCAGATGCGCACAGCAATTTGGCTTCCATTCATAAGGTACTACTGTTTGTTATGTGTGCATCTAAGCACCTAATGTTTAATTTTAGGACAATTTTTAACCATCCCTCTGTATTTATTTCCAGGATTCAGGAAATATTCCAGAAGCAATAGCTTCTTACCGAACTGCTCTGAAACTTAAGCCTGATTTTCCTGATGCTTATTGTAACTTGGCTCATTGCCTGCAGGTAAAGAATAACAGGCCAGTAATTGGCTTTCGTGTTGCAGTCACTTTTTAATTATGTGCCATATTAGTCCAAGCCTGGCTGGAGACCCTGTTCTTTAAAGGGTTATCTGAAATTAGTCCAAAGACACACAAACTGTTAAATCTTGAATAGGGTTTTCTGGATAATAATGTCTTTTTACCTCCTCTAGATTGTCTGTGATTGGACAGACTATGATGAGCGAATGAAGAAGTTGGTCAGTATTGTGGCTGACCAGCTAGAGAAGAATAGGTTGCCTTCTGTGCATCCTCATCATAGTATGCTATATCCTCTTTCTCATGGCTTCAGGAAGGCTATTGCTGAGAGGCATGGAAACCTCTGCTTGGATAAGGTGCAAATGTTTTAAGTTTTTTGTTGCAAAGTAAAATACAGATAGAGAAAATGATGTGGATCAAATGTATATGGTTTAATGAGGTACCATAAGGTGAACACCACCCAAGTTGAGAAGTGAGACTTTGGCAGCCACCGCAGAAGCCCTTTCCATTGTGTCTGTCTTGATCATAACCCCTTCCATCCCATAAAGCAGAATCCTAACAATAGATGGATAACGTCTTCTTACAGTTTGAAAATCATAATGTTTAATACAGTGTTTAGTATTTGATATTCTATTTTGAGAATTAGAGCACTAGTTTGTCAAAGGTGGGAGTTTACTCAACAGAATAGATTGGAGTGCTAGATGTAATTCTGTATTTTAAAGGTACTTCCCGGGGTGTCTGGGTGGCTCAGTCAGTTAGGCGTGCAACTTTGGCTCAGGTCATGATTCCATGATTTGTGGGTTCTAGCCCTGCGTCAGGCTCTGTGAGCAGCTCAGAGCCTGGAGCCTACTTCAGATTCTGTATCTCCCTCTCTGCCCTCTTGTGCTTGCTCGCTCTCTCTCAAGAATAAATAAAACATTAAAAATAATTTTTTTAAAAAGTGCTTCCCTACAGAATTTTCTAAAACGCAGGGTTTGTCATGCTCTGTCCACACTGCCTCCTTTCTCCAAGTTTTAGATTTTGCTCATGCTCTTTCATAGGCCTCAGGAACATGATAGAGTATGAAGCATATTATACAAACTGCTAAGATTGTATTGAACTGGCTGTATGAATTAAATGAAGTATTCTGGGCAAACCATTCCCAGTAGGTGTGAGGTATAGGTTTGTTTTGCTTTTAATCAATTTTCCTAGGTTTATGTATAGATTCAACTTGACTAACAAGCATTGGTTTCCATTGGTAGATTAATGTCCTTCATAAACCACCATATGAACATCCAAAAGACTTGAAGCTCAGTGATGGTCGACTGCGTGTAGGCTATGTGAGTTCTGACTTTGGGAATCATCCTACTTCTCATCTTATGCAGTCTATTCCAGGCATGCACAATCCGGACAAATTTGAGGTAAGACTAGTGTTTGTCTAGAGACACTATTTGTTTCATTAAACAAAACCTCATTTGTGGCTTTACCATCACCATTAGGTGTTAAGCCTAGTGTCTTTTTTTTTTTTTTAATGTTTTATTTCTTTTTGAGACAGAGACAGTGCATGAGCAGGGGAGGGCTAGAGAGAGAGGGAGACACAGAATCCTAAGCAGGTTCCAGGCTCTGAGCTGTCAGCACAGAGCCTGACGCGGGGCTCAAACTCACCGTGAGATCATGACCTGAGCCGAAGTCCCAGGCTTAACAACTGAGCCACCCAGGTGCCCAAGCCTAGTGTCTTTTTGAAAGATTTGAGCCGAAGTTTTTACTCACTTTTAATGTTTTAATTGAAATACAGATGGCATACAACATAGTGCATAAGTTTCAGGTGTATGACATAGCAGTTTCACAATTATATGTTCTGAAATGCTCACCACAATAAGCATAGTTGCTGTCTGTTACCATGCAGAGTTATTAAATATTATTGACTATGTTCCCTCTGTACTTTTCATCTCTGTGACTCATTTTATAGCTGGAAGTTGCACCTTTTAATCCCCCTCACCTATTTTACCCATCCTCTTCATCACCCTCCCTTCTGGCAACCACTGGTTCTCTGTATTTATGAATCTCTGGTTTTTGTTTGCTCACTTGTTTTTTAGATTCCATATATAAGTGAAATCATATGGTATTTGTGTTTTCCTGTCTGACTTATTTCACTCAGCATAATATCCTCTAGGTCCATTTATGTTATGAATAGCAAGATTTCATTTTTTTATGGTAATGTCCCGTTGTACGTATGCATGTGTTTACACATACACTCTCCACATATTCTTTATTCATCTGTTGATGGACACTTCCATATCTCATTGAGCTAAGGTTTTTAAATATACTGTATGCTGCCTTTCAGGTATTCTGTTACGCCCTAAGCCCAGATGATGGCACAAACTTCAGAGTGAAAGTTATGGCAGAAGCCAATCATTTCATCGATCTTTCTCAGGTAGGTGAAACTCCTACACTTCAAACTTAATTTTGAACAAATAGTGAATAAAACTATTGGCATATAGCTTGTATTTTTTGTGACAGATATTTTTAACATCAGCTACTACATATGGGCAATTGCTTTGCTCTTATTTGCTTAGTCATTTACATTTATAATCAGCATGGATTTTGCTGATGTTGCAAATGAAATAGAAATGTGGTCTATCTGTGCTTGGACATAAAACTCTTCTAGGGATTAAGCCAGGTCTTATGACAGTAGATACTTAATATTAACTGAATAAATTGACCAAAATGGTGGCTTGGAAGAGGAATACATAGGTTATTTAAGGAAAATAGATGAACTATGGTTCATCTATCTTTGTGGGCCTTTGCCTTTGGTTATCTTTATTTCCATACTTTATTGCTATTTCTAGGAGCATAAATTTTATGTTAAATTAAGAATGAGGAGTGCCTGGGTGGCTGAGTTGGTTAAATGTTTGACTCTCGATGTTGGCTCTGGTCATGTGAGTTTGTGACATTGAGCCCCATGTCCGGCTCTGTGCTGACAACCAGGAGCCCGCTTGAGATTCTCTCTTCCTCTCTCTCCCTGCCCCTCCCCTGCTTGTGCACACAGGGTCTCAAATAAATATTTAAAAAAAGATTGAAACTTGTGGAGGAATTAATTTGCTGAGTCTTGAGTTTTTTATTCAGACTCTGTTGGCCACTTTGGTGACTAATAGAGATATGCATTGTAGAATATATCTAGTAATTCACGTATGAGTCATTGATACCCAGCAGAAGGGTTTTGAGATTCTTGTCATTTAAATAATATGTACTAACATCTTTGGCAGTGTAGCTGTTGCTATGGGACCAAGAAGCATACTGCCTTCCACTTCTGAGAGGTTCAGGGGCTCACTGCTTATTGACTGAAGTCTAAACTCTTCAGCATGGCCTTCACAGTCTTTCTGAGTCTGAGCACAACCTTGTTGGCCAATACTTTTCACCCACCATTTCCCCTCATGTATACCCTGTACCAAATAGCAAATAGCAATAGCACCAAATAGCAGTGATCTACACACCATTTTTCTTACTCTACCATGCACTTGACTCTGATTAATTCATACTTTTCTCGTGTCGAGATTCTGTTCTGTCCAACTGCCTCAAACTCCTTCCCATCTTTGAAGACCCATTTCAAATGCCAGCTCCTCTATGAAGCCTTGTTCTTCATACGTTCAGTCTAGAAGTAAACTCTCCTTCCTCGGTATTCTGTTTCTGTAATGTTTTGGGCCCATTTTAAGGGCGCTTAACCACATTTTTACCCTGCATTAATGTAACTTGTGTTGTTCTGTTTTGCATCTATGACTCTGAATTTTATTTGATGCCATTAAGACGAATTGAGTTAGTTTGAGGGGCTCCTGGGTGGTTCAGTTAAGCATTTGACTCTTTATTTTTTATTTTTTTAACGTTTATTTTTGAGAGAGAGAGCATGAGTGGGGGAGGGGCAGAGAGAGAGGGAGACACAGACTCTGAAGCAGGCTCCAGGCTCTGAGCTGTCAGCACAGAGCCCGACGCAGGGCTCAAACCCACGAGCCGGTAGATCATGACCTGAGCTGAAGTCAGACGTTTAACTGACTGAGCCACCCAGGCGTCCCAAGCATTTGACTCTTCATTTCGACTCAGGTCATGATCTCACAGTTGTGAGATCTGTCTTGAGATCAAGCCCTGCATCAAGCTCTGCTGGGTGTGGAGCCTGCTTAAGGTTCATTTTCTCTCTCTCCCTCCCTCCCTCCCTCCCCCTGACTCCTGCTTTCCCGCTCATGCTCCTGTGCTTGCTCTCAAAGAAAAAGAAAACTAACTGAATTAGTTTGAGATTATACATAGTGAGTTCTTTTTTTATTCCATAGATTCCCTGCAATGGAAAAGCTGCTGATCGCATCCATCAGGATGGTATACACATCCTCGTAAATATGAATGGTTATACCAAGGGTGCTCGAAATGAACTCTTTGCTCTCAGGCCTGCTCCTATTCAGGTAAAGAAGTTCATGATAATTGCTCACAATGTTTATTCAACTAAAAAGACAGTGATGTGGGTCGTCCTCCGCCCCCGTTTTTCTGACATTTGAAACATGCTTGACATAAGAATAAAAGTATAGGGGCTTGAGTGTCCGACTCTTAATTTTGGCTCAGGTTGTGATCCTAGGGTCATGGGATCAAGCCATGTGTCAGGCTCCATGCTGAGCATGGAGCCTGCTTGAGATTTTCATATATTCTCATTCTCTCTCCCTCTCTCCCTCCCCCTCCTTCCCCCTCCCCCTCCCCCTCCCTCCCCCTCCCTTCTCCCCTCTCCCCTCTCCCCCCTCCCCCTCTTCTCCCCCTATTTCTCCTCTTCCTGTGCCCCTTTACCCTGCTTGCACTTTCTCTAAAATAAAATGAACAAAGAATAGTTCTTGAAATGCACAGGGACAAAGAATTCTGAGTGTAGAATACAATGCCCACAGGTACATGTGTATGGAAACTTGCAATTCATACTTGGGTACAAACGGTTCTGTCTTGTAAATCGGAAAAAACATTTTAGCACTTAGAAGGTTAGACTAAAATATTACTTGATTCCTCTTGGCTAAAGAAGTCATCCCTCCTTGTTTGTTTCTTTACTTATTTAATTTAGGACTCCTATGGAAGGTTTTTAGTTTTTGGCCTAATTTTTTCTTTCTTTTAGGCAATGTGGCTGGGATACCCTGGGACTAGTGGTGCGCTTTTCATGGATTATATCATCACTGATCAGGAAACTTCTCCAGCTGAAGTTGCTGAGCAGTATTCCGAGAAACTGGCTTATATGCCACATACATTCTTTATTGGTGATCATGCCAATATGTTCCCTCACTTGAAGGTAGGTAGAAAAACAGTGCTATGTGGGAATTGCAAAGAACTGTAGTCATTTATTTCCTTGCTATTGTCTATGCATCCTAAAAGATATGTGTGTGAAACTTTTTTTTTTTGATTAGAAAAAAGCAGTCATCGATTTTAAGTCCAATGGGCACATTTATGACAATCGGATTGTTCTGAATGGCATCGACCTCAAAGCATTTCTTGATAGTCTGCCAGATGTGAAAATTGTCAAGGTCAGAACCTGGTCAATATTGTCATTGAAACAAAGTTATCTGCATTTGGGATCTTTTCCCTAATGATACGTTTTGTTGTTTTTCTTAAAGATGAAATGTCCTGATGGAGGAGACAATGGGGACAGCAGTAATACAGCTCTTAATATGCCTGTTATTCCTATGAATACTATTGCAGAAGCAGTTATTGAAATGATTAACAGAGGGCAAATCCAGATAACAATTAATGGATTCAGTATTAGCAATGGACTAGCAACTACCCAGGTGAGAAGAGACAAATAGAATGTAATGTGTACCACCAACTATTCATTTGTCTCCTTTAAATCTCATAACTCCAGGAGGTATAAGCATCATTATCCCTGTTTTATAGAAGAGGAAATAAAAGTTCAGTGGAAATTGGTATCTTCTATAGCTTTGTCTTATTTTAAATATCTGTTGGATTCAGCCAGCTGGTCACTTAATGAGGGTCTACTGTATTAACAGTATCTTACTGTTTCCTATCTGTGGCTTTCCTCTTAAAAATGGTGAACTATCTGTAGACTTCATACAATTTCTTCTGTAACTCAATCTTTCCCTAGTTAAATCTCTCTACTTTTTAAGACTTTCAGTTCAGGCAGCTTCTCCAGGAATCCATTCCTGTCCTTATCATTAATCTCACCTTTCCCGTTCCATTGGTACCTATCTGTTCTGTTTCTTTAATGTTTGGGTTATATTTTTACATGCAGCACAACATGTTATAATTCCCTGTGTTTGTATTTATTCTCCACTGAGTTCAATTACTTTAGGGCCCATGTCTTAGCCACAGTAATGTAGTATTTGTTCAATAAATATATATTGCATGTTTGAATAAGTGAATAGGTAGCACTGTCAAGATATTAGAAGGCAAGGAGTTAACAGTTTTACTGGTATAACATTTCATACCAAGGGTGCTCAAAATGAGCTCTTTACTCTCAGGCCAGCTCCTTTTAAGATAAAGGAATTAATGTTGGGCTAAACCGACAGGGGTGTGTTTTTTCTTACTCTCTGGTTACCTGTCCTTTGGAGCAATAGGACAGACCTATTTGACTCAAGAAAAACGTGTGTGTGTATGTATGTATGTGTGTATATACATATATACACATATATACATATACATACATACATATGTATATACATATGTATGTATGTATATATGTATATACATACATATATATGTGTATATATGTGTGTGTGTGTGTGTATATATATATATATATATATATAGTTCTTGACATTCACAGGGACACAGAATTTTGAGTGTAGAGCACAATGCCCAAATGTATGAAATGTCCATACACACCTGGAATAGTTACATAATGGAAGATAGTACCCAGATGTGTGGGAATTGTAAGATTATAAATGTGTACATACTTAGAAATAGTGGCAATCAATGTGAGGAGACACAGTAGAGATCATTTGGAGGAATGATTTAAATTTAGCCTTCAAGGGTGGGTGTGATTTAGAAAAGGACATTTCATTTATTAAAGTGAGCAAAAACTTGCTTTTGAATTAATAGGGTTTTGAAAAGAACTTTTTGGCTTGAGTGGTAAGTTTCAAGGTGTAGTCCTCACTGCTCCCAATTAAGATAATTCTGTAACGTTTTTCTTTTCTTTTTTTTTTTTTTTATGTCATGGATATTTTCTCATACTTGAAATGACATGACTTTCAAGGATTATACTTTTTGGCATCTTAAGGAATCTTTATTAATTAAAAAATGCCAGACTATGCTGACTTTCTAAAAATTTTTATTTTTTAATTTAAACCCAAGTTAACATATAATGTAATAATGGTTTCAGG
Source organism: Felis catus (assembly GCF_018350175.1). Taxonomy (NCBI): domain Eukaryota; kingdom Metazoa; phylum Chordata; class Mammalia; order Carnivora; family Felidae; genus Felis; species Felis catus. The sequence goes on from NC_058386.1 coordinate 58,417,131, forward strand.
AGTAGAATTTAGTGTTTCATCACTGACATATAACACCCAGTGCTCATTCCCTCCACACACACACAGCACCCCTCCAGCAATCCTGTTCTCTGTATGTAAGACTTTCTTGGGGTACCTGGGTGACTCAGTCATTTACGCATCTGACTCTTGATCTCAGCTCAGGTCATGATCTCATGGTTCGTGGGATTGAGCCCCATATCGAGCTCTGCTGATGGCACAGAGCCTGCTTGGGATTTTTTCTTCACCTCTCTCTCAAAATAAATAAACTTAAAACAAAAAAAGAGTCTCTTATGGTTTGCCTCCCTCTCTGTTTTTATCTTATTTTCCTTCCTTTCCCCTATGTTCATCTGTTTGGTTTCTTAAATTCCACGTATGAGTGAAATCATAATGATATTTACCTTCTGACTTCATTTAGCATAATAAATGCATCCTAGTTCTATCCATGTTGTGGCAAATGGCAAGATTTCATTCCTTTTGATCGCTGAATAATATTCCATGGTATGTATACATATGCCATATCGTCTTTATCCATTCATCAGTTGATGGACATTTGGGCTCTTTTCATAATTTGGATATTGTTGATAGCGCTGCTATAAACATTGGGGTGCATGTGGCCCTTCAATTCAGCATTTTTGTATCCTTTGGATAAATACCTAGTAGTACTATTATTGAGTCATAGGGTGGCTCTATTTTTAGTTTTTTTGAGGAACCTCCATACTGTTTTCCAAGTGGCTCTACCAGTTTGTATTCCCACCAGAAGTGCAAAAGTGTTTTCTCCAGATCCTTGCCAACATCTTTTGTTTCTTGAGTCGTTAATGTTAGTCACTCTGACAGGTGTGAGGTGGTATTTTCTTGTGGATTTGATTTGTATTTCCCTGATGATGAGTGCGGTTGAGCATCTTCTCATGTGTCTGTTAGCCACCTGGATGTCTTTGGAAAAGTGTTCATGTCTTGTGCCCATTTCTTCACAGGATTATTTTTTTGGGTGTTGAGGTTGGCAAGTTCTTTATAGCTTTTTGGACACTAACCCTTTATCGGATATGTTATTTGCAAATATCTTCTCCCATTCAGTCAGTTGCCTTTTAGTTTTGCTGATTGTTTCCTTCACTGTGCAGAAGAAGCTTTTTATCTTGAGGTCCCAGTAGTTCATGTTTGCTTTTGTTTCCCTTGCCTCCAGAGACATGTCAAATAAGAAGTTGCTGCAGCCAAGGTCAAAGAGGTTTTTTTTGCCTGTTTTCTCCATAGGATTTTGATGGTTTCCTGTCTCACATTTAGGTCTTTCATCCATTTTGAGTTTATTTTTTGTGTATGGTGTATGAAAGTGGCTTAGGTTCATTCTTCTGCATGTCGCCATCCAGTTTTCCCAGCACCATTTGCTGAAGAGACTGTCTTTATTCCATTGGGTACTCTTTCCTGCTTTGTTGAAGATTAGCTGACCATACTTTTGTGGGTCCATTTCTGGGTTCCCTATTCTGTTCCATTGATCTATGTGTCTGTTTTTGTGCCAGTACCATACTGTCTTGATGATTACAGCTTTGTAATACAGCTTGAAGTCCAGAATTGTGATGCCTCCAACTTTGGTTTTCTTTTTCAACATTGCTTTGGCTATTCAGGGTCTTTTCTGGTTCCATACACATTTTAGAATTGTTTGTTCTACCTCTGTGAAGAATGCTGGTATTATTTTGGCAAGGATTGCATTGAATGTGTAGATTGCTTTGGGTAGTATTGACATTTTAAGAATATTCTTCCAATCCGTAAACATGGCATGTTTTTCTATTTTTTGTGTCGTCTTCATAAGTCTCTTTCATAAGCTTTTTATAGTTTTCAACAGATAGATTTTTTTTTAACGTTTATTCATTTTTAATAGTGCATGAGTAGGAGAGGGGCAGAGAGGGAGACACACAGAATCTGAAGCAGACTGCAGTCTTTGAGCTGTCAGCACAGAGCCCGATACCGGGCTAGAAACCAAGAACCATGAAATCATGACCTGAGCCGAAGTCGGATGCTCAACCAACAGAGCCACCCAGGCGCCCCCAGCATACAGATCTTTTACCTCTTTGCTTAGGTTTATTCTTAGGTATTTTATGGTTTTTACTATTATTGTAAATGGGATTGATTCCTTGATTTCTCTTGTGCTTCATTATTGGTGTATAGAAATGCCACAGATTTCTGTACGTTGATTTTTTTATCCTGCGACTTTGCTGAATACATGTATCAGTTCTAACAGTTTTTTGGTGGAGTCTTTCAGGTTTTCCACGTAGAGTATTATGTCATTTGAGACTGTGCTGACTGTAAATGTAATCATGTTGTTTTTCTTGTTCTAGATCAACAATAAAGCTGCCACTGGAGAGGAGGTTCCTCGTACCATTATTGTAACCACCCGTTCCCAGTATGGGTTACCAGAAGATGCCATCGTGTACTGTAATTTTAATCAGTTATACAAAATTGACCCTTCTACTCTGCAGATGTGGGCAAACGTGAGTATGCGTAGATTCATTATTCATGTCTAGAGACTACTAAAGATTATTATGTAGGCCGTTTCGCTGAGGCTGCCCTCTATCCCTATTCAGGAGCTGTTGTGCTCATTTCTAAAATGTTGAAAAGAGTAGGTTTTTCAGACGTTTTTGATTTCTCTTTCCAGCGTCTAAATATTACAGCATGAGCCTTTTTAATTTATGTATTCAACACCAGGGATCACACTTTTTCTTAAAGAGCCATCTTGTATATATTTTTGGTTTTGCAGTCCATACCCTGTTAACATTTGCTGAACTCTGCCATTGGAGCAGGAAAACACCATTAAACATTGTGTAAATGTATGAGTGAGTGTAGGTGTGTTCCAATAAAGTTTTATTTAACAAAACTGGCAACATGCCAGATTTGGCTTCCAGGTTCTAGTTTGCCAGCCCATTGTCTAAACTGATAGCAAAGGTGTACATCTGCCCATACTTAACATTCTTGCAATACTGTAGAGTTATAACCAGGAAGGAATTGATTTATGCCATTACCTGTCAGTGCATTCATCAGACCAGTTTGCACAAACAGGACCCCTGAAAGTTTTAAACTTTAATATAACTGGCTCTTATATAGAGCTAAAATATCAGATAATTGTGTGTGTGTGTGTGTGTGTGTGTGCGCGCGCGCGCGCACGCGCGTGTGTGTTTAAAAGGAAAGGTGTGGGTGGAAGAGAAAGCCGATGAGTACAGGCTGAGTATCCCTTAATCTTTAGTTGCAAGTGTTCAAAAAAATCCAAAAACTAACAGCTTTTTCAAAAGTTTATGGCAAATTTATTTGACAGCACACCTGCCCTAAACTGATGTTAGGCTGCTTTTTGGTCTTTTATATATTCCAATAAATACGAGTATTCCTACATCTCAGTGCAGAGGTACTAGTGTGTTTATAGGGAGTTGCTGCTGAGGGTATTATATATATGTACTATACTGCTTTTTTGAAATCTGAAATCCATCTGTTCTCTTATCTTTCAGGGAAGGGATGGTAAACTTGTGTGGTAACATTGAATAGGTGTAGATCTAAATCAGGGGTTGGCAAGACTATGGCCTGTGGACCAAATCCAGCACACTGCCTGTTTTTGTAAATAAAATTTTATTGACACACAAGCTTGTTTGCATATTGTCTATGGCTGTTTTCCAGTGACAAGGGCAGAATCAAGCAGTTATAACAGAGTCCATGTGGCTGCAAAGCCGAAAGTATTTGCTCTCCAGTCCTTTACAGAAAGTCTGCTGACACCTAATCTTGATTAAGCACATAAAGTTGGGCAAGTGTGAGCTGACTTTATTTGTTGTGTCATGGTGGGGGATTTAAAATTTGAGATGGAAAATTTCTATCTCATCGACAAAAATCACTGCCAGTAACAATTCCCACAGGACGCAGCTGCCTCAGATTTTGCCAATTAGTAACTTGTTTTGTGTCTTACATCAGTCTTCTCTTTCTTTGAACTCTGGGGACAGCTAAGCAGAACAGGAATGTATGATTCAGTTGATCTCATTCATCTATGAAGGAAAGACAAAGTTCACAGCAGGCTGCTCTGTGGGTGACAAGAGTAGACTGCTAGAATTATTAGAGCTCTGTGGGAGCCTTTCTTGAGAAGGGTGGAGCTGCTACTAAAAATTATTCTTATTTCCCCCTTTCAGATTCTGAAGCGGGTTCCCAATAGTGTGCTGTGGCTGTTGCGTTTTCCAGCAGTAGGAGAACCTAATATCCAACAATATGCGCAAAACATGGGCCTTCCCCAGAACCGTATCATTTTTTCACCTGTTGCTCCTAAAGAGGAGCATGTCAGGAGAGGCCAGCTGGCTGATGTCTGCCTGGACACTCCGCTCTGTAATGGGCACACCACGGGGATGGATGTCCTCTGGGCAGGAACACCCATGGTAACTATGCCAGGTGAGTTGCTGATAAATCAAAGGAATCTTCTTTGTCCTTTTTATTTTTTTAAAGTTTATTTTGAGAGAGAGAGGATGAGGGAGAGAGAATCCCTAGCAGGCTCCATGCTGTCATCCATGAGCCTGATGCAAGGCTCGAACTCATGGACCGTGGGATCATGACCTGAGCTGAAATCAAGAGTCAGACACTTAACCAACTGAGCCACCCAGGCGCGCCCCTGCCTTGTTCTTTTTATTTATTTTTTATTTCCTTTTAACATATCTTTAGAAGTTTATTTCTTTTGAGAGAGAGCGCGAGTGGGGGCCAGTGGGCAGAGAGAGAGGGAGACGGAGAATCCCAAGCAGGTTTGTGCTGTCAGTGTAGAGCCTGATGCAGGGCTCGATCTCACAAAACCGTGAGATCATGACCTGAGCCGAAACTAAGAGCCAGACATTTAACTGACTGAGCCACCCAGGTGTCCCTTTTCCTTGTTGTTTTTAAAATCTCCCTGGGGAGACATTTTTAGGTGAAAATTTGTGTACTAGAAACAGCGTTTAGGGCAAGATGATAAATGAGCTTTGTTCATGTCTAAGCACTTTGCTTCATTCTCCTCCTCTGTATTGTGTGGGTACTTAACATAAATAACAATAACTGCCGTTTACATTCTCAGACATGCAGTTTGTTCCCTTTTTTATTACAGGAGAGACACTTGCTTCTCGAGTTGCAGCTTCCCAGCTCACTTGTTTAGGTTGTCTTGAGCTTATTGCTAAAAATAGACAAGAATATGAAGACATAGCTGTGAAACTAGGAACGGATCTAGAATAGTAAGTAAACTTCTATGAACAAATTGCATGGTAAAGGAGATAGATGCAGAAAATTTAGAGGGAATATAGGTGTTAGGAAATGAAATCAGTAAAGAAGGCTAATATGAAATAGGTGGATTAGTTGTACGATCTCTAGATGAGAGAACTTTGTAAACTTTCGTAAACACAGTGGCCAATAGGTTTTACTATGTAAAGGGTAAATGGCTGAATAAAAGTGAGTCAAGAAAATTAAAAGGCAGGCAACGGGGAAAAAATCTTTCGTTTCTGATGTCAAGTAATAATAGCCTGGCTATAGAAAGACTGAAGAACATTTATATCTTAAATTCTTTAATAGGAAAGTAAATAAGGAAATGAGCAGACAAGTCACTGAAGTGGAAATACAAATGGTTAACAGGGAAAACGTTTCAGCCTCTGTAGAAGTATAGATATAACACTGTGTTATACCCAGTATTTGCCTACAAAATAAAATATTTTTAATATGATACCATTGAGGGAGCACTGAGGTGCTGGCTTTTTCATACATTTCATACAGTGAGTAAGTTGGTATAACCCTTCCTCGAAGATTTTAAGAGCGTTTTAAAAAAACAAAACAAAAACCAGACCTTTGACGCTAATAGGGCCAAATCTTCACTGTAGCATAAGGGGGGGGGGGGAAGCATAACTTCAGTGCCCCAAGTGGATGGGAATTAGAGGGGTGGTGCTTAGATAAGTGATGCTTTAGCCATACAATGAAGTAGTGTTTCTCTCTTAAATGAGGCTTTTCTTTCGGTGTTATGGGTAATTTTTTTCTTTGTGTTTTTCCGAGAAGTAGCATATTCTAGAGAAGTTTAAAAAAGCACCGTCTTTGAATTAGACTGCCTGGGTTTGAATCCATGCTCTCCCACTTACGAGCTTTGTGACTTTGGGCAATTTAGTCTCTGTGCCTTGGTTTTTCCATCTGCAAAATGGGGATGAAGGATAGTACCTACCTTGCAGAGACTTGAGGATTAAAAAAAGGCGTTCCATGTAACGCACTTACAAAAGTTCTTGGTAAGCATTCAAAAGATATGAAGCATTTATTTTCAAAAATTTTCTCTATTGAACATCATATACATCTAAGAAAAATGGTTGAAAATTTTGAATCCAGCCATTAAAAAAAGTAAGATAGGTGTTCTTCAGTCCAATATAACTATAGTAAATCTTTTAGTGTATTTAAAAAAAATTTAGAGCTTAGTTGATTTCATACAATACTTTTTCCCAACATTCTGTTATAAAATTTTTCAGTTTTATAGTAAATACTACCTACTGCCTAGATTTTACCACTAACATCTTTGTATACTTAATCATGTATCTTCCCATCTATTTATTCCTCTATCCATCTAGCAGTCCATATTATTTGATTGATTTTGAAGTGAATTGCAGACATCCGTACTTCAGAATGGACATCGTTAACTAGAGTTTAATTTTTTTTTTGAGGCAGAATTTATATACAGTGGAATATACAAATTTTAAATTTGAGTTTTGAGACATTCCTTTATAACCCAAACCCATGACAGTATATAGAACATTATCCTCACTGCAGAAAGTTTCCTCGTGTTCCTTGTTAGTTCATCCTCCACACCAACCCTCAGAGACTATTCCTGTTCTGATTTTTTCCCCCATCAAAACTTTGTTTTGCCTTATATAAATGAAACTGTACAGTTTGTACTCTGAATGTTTTCACTTACGGATAACATTGTGAGGTTTAGCCATGATGCTGGCTTATATCAGTACTTCATTCTTTTTTATTGCCGAATAGTATTTCATTGTATGGATGTACCATATCATTCTCCTGGTGACATACAGAACTTAGAAACATAAGATAGAGCACTGACGTACTTTTATCTGGAAGGTAGCATTAATATGATTATGTATGGGTTGAGGCCAACAGATAATGTGTAGGCATTGTACTAGTTCTGTCACAACAGACATTGAAATTTTTTTATTGTTTTTAAAAACGTATAGGAGTGGTCCAGCTTCTTGCTCTAGTAGTAATTGTCTCCACAGAAGAAGAATCTTGTGACAAATTACATTTTTAGAAGAGGAGTAGAGGATTCTTTTCCCTTTTTCCCAGAAGAATTGTTTTTTTTTTTTTTTTTCCTGTCTCTGAGCAGAACCATGGTCTTGGTGATATTCGTAATACTTTTTTTAAATGTTTTTATTTATTTATGCATTTTATTTATTTATTTATTTATTTATTTATTTAGAGACAGAATGTGCAAGTGGGGAAGGGACAGAGAGAGAGAGGGAGAGAGAATCCTAAGCAGATTCCACACTATCGGTGCAGAGCCTAGTGTGCGGCTCAAACTCATGAACCGTGAGATCATGACCTGAGCTGAAGTCAAGAGTTGGATGCTTAACCAACTGAGCCACTCAGAAGCCCTGGAACGCTTTTTTTTTTTAAAATATCGAAATAAACAGTTCATATACAAGGGGGAAATGATGGCAGTAAATGTAGCACATTTCTTATCCCTTAGGGTATTTTTCTTATTAAGATATTCATAAATTGAATACTTCATATGTTTGTGCATTGGCTATTGTAAATGATGCTTCAGTGAACATCTTTGCATGGCCAGGTTTGCCTGTATCTCTGATTATTTCTTGTGAATAGATTTAAAAGTGTTCATGATATGTCAGAGGGTTATGGCCATTTAAGTTTCTTAACACACACATTGGTAAATCGCTTACCAAAAGGGTAAGCAGTGTACATTCTAACCAGTAATACATAGGAGTAGGCACGTGTCCTTGCCAATTCTTTTATTTTATTTTTTTTAAAATTTTTTTCTTTTTTTTTTTTTCTTCCATGTTTTTATTTATTTTTGGGACAGAGAGAGACAGAGAGCATGAACGGGGGAGGGGCAGAGAGAGAGGGAGACACAGAATCGGAAACAGGCTCCAGGCTCTGAGCCATCAGCCCAGAGCCCGACGCGGGGCTCGAACTCACGGACCGCGAGATCGTGACCTGGCTGAAGTCGGACGCCCAACCGACTGCGCCACCCAGGCGCCCCTCTTTATTTTTTGACGTTTATTTATTTTTGAGACAGAGACAGAGCATGAACGGGGGAGGGTCAGAGAGAGGGAGACACAGAATCTGAAACAGGCTCCAGGCGCTGAGCTGTCAGCACAGAGCCCGACGCGGGGCTTGAACTCACGGACCGTGAGATCATGACCTGAGCCGAAGTTGGCCGCTTAACTGACTGAGCTACCCCAGCACCCCTATTTTAAAGATAGAAATGAGATGACGGGGGAAAGCATGGTGTCTCTTGCATATACTTCTTTAGGAATGAGCTGAGTATTTTCAGAGGACATGGGTAAACTTGATTGTAAGTGTTAGCATTATGTTAGTTGTGACCCTTTAATTTTTCAACCTTGAGGTCAGGGTGGCCAATCAGGAGAGAAAATTGTGTGAAGTTCAGTCATGTATTTTACCACAAGGTAACTAGGTATTTATGAGGGCTAGTTCTGAGTTTCTGCTCTGATTTTAAAATTTGGTTCTTTTTGTTTTCTTACCTAGCCTGAAGAAAATCCGTGGCAAAGTCTGGAAGCAGAGAATATCTAGCCCTCTGTTCAACACCAAACAATACACAATGGAACTAGAGCGGCTCTATCTACAGATGTGGGAGCATTATGCAGCTGGCAACAAACCTGATCACATGATTAAGCCTGTTGAAGTCACTGAGTCGGCCTAAATAAAGACCGTGTGGACAGGAGATTACCCCTGTACCTGAGCCTCAACTTTCCAGGGAAAGGGAACTAGAGAACGTACTTTTTACTTACTGTACAGTATCATGTTGCAGATGGGTGACAAATGATCATAGAATAGCACAGCCAGACTTGCTTCCTGCATGATAGGGAGAGACACGAGATGGGAAACTGCTGTCCCACAAGGAATCTCCACAGAATTTTGCAGCAATCAGGTGGTGCGTAGGTCTGGAAGGTCTGCTCTCCTTTGGTCTTCCATGGGATGGTTAGTGTGGAGGGGAGATGGAGATTTGTCCAGCCGTTTTGTGATTCCATGGATTGATCAAGTCTTCTGAATTGATTTTTTCTTTATATTTTGGGTATTGGAGCTTTTAAAAATGTTTGGTTTCAGGTATTTTTATTCACGTGAAGTGTATATGATTCTCTTGAGATAAGGTTTTAAGCTAAAATGTTGCCCCTTGTTTTAGTTTCTGAACTCTACAGATTAACGGGGACTTTGCTGGTGTAGTCTTTTTATAGGTTTTATAAACCACTTGAGCCTATATCAGTCATTTTAGTGTCTGACCTAATGTTTGGAACTATCAGTGCTTTGTTGGTTTAGATGATGACTTAAACATTTTGTTTTTCTGGTCCGTTTCCCATTTCCTTCTCTTCCCTTCCCCCACTTTAAAATTTCTCCTGTAACTCAGCTGACGAAACGAAGTCTGATTTTAAACATCCCAGAGTGTTTCTCTTAAACACGTCATCTGGTGCCAAATGAAAATTCTTAGGAGTGATAATTATGCAGGGCGTAGTTGTGGTACTGCCATTGATGATGATGATATAGATTTTTTGGGCCTAGTTTTGACCTATTTCACCAGTGTTTTACCTTTGACTGCCCCTCTATGCTGCTTCCAAAAGTGATAGTGTGTGATAAGATTTTTACCTTCCTTTCTCAAGTTTGTTTTTTTAAGTGAGTCCTGTTCTTCCTATTTCTTTCAGCAGAAATGAAATCCCAGGTAAGTATAAGTATTCGCATATTTGATCAGTAAGTCACAGTTATCTTCAGTACATTGAATAATGTTCATCAGAAAACATAGGTAAAAAGCTGAAGGACCAGCTGTGTAAATGAGTAATTATTTTTCAGACCTTCTAGGGTATTATATAATAACTGTCTTCTGGACTTGAAGTCTGTACGGATCAGCCTCAGTGGTAGCAAACTGCACTGCTACTTGATTTGGAGTACAAATTAGACTTTAGCCCTCCTGGAGCTTGAGTTCTTGGTATTAAAAACCATAGGAATAAAATTATTGAATTTCAGCAAAGGATCGAGGGCTTGAGGCTTAAACAAGCCAACATATGAATATATGTTTTGTGTTGCTGTACTGTACTTATGCTATCCAGTAACAGATAATTTTTGTCTGCTAGTAGTGTTCTAGATTATAATGTCTTTCCAAAGCGCTGAGGCAGTGCACCTATTCTGTAGTTGCAGCTGATGCCTGAATGTATCCTAGTTGACAAATTATTGATTAATAAGAACTTGAATTTCTGAAAGATTCTTACTGTTAACCAAAATCTGAGCAAGGAGTCTCCGATGTAATTCTTGCCAGAATTACATGGTAATGAACTGTGTGTACCTTCTAACAATGTAAATCAAGAAACATCAGTTTAGGGATTTAATTTATTTTTTACCCGATTGAACTGTCAGTTAAAGGTTGCCAGCATGGTTGCAGATAAACTGATGTTTGAAATTCACCAAACTACTTCATGTGGAATAGGATAATATACTTCCAGTGCCCTCAAGGCTGTGGCCTTACAGCCATTTTACATAGCACATCATTCCTCCTATAGGGATGAACTTTTTCCTGGCACGAAAAGTAGCCGCTCTGGTTGAAGCTTTGCTTATTGTAATAGGCTTTTGTTTCCAGGTAACATGTCTGTGGAAGACCTAATTCTGAATAGAGATATAGATATTATTGGAAACTAATTGTTTTTTCTATTATACTCCGCTTTATCAAAAAAGTAAACATTTAAATTGTGCTACAGAAATCCAGATGTTGTCTTGCGATCCTTAAACAATAAATGAATGATTTGCCCTTACTGTGGCTGATGTATTTTGTGTTCTGTTAAATTGAGCGTTGGACAGAATAATTGGGTCATCCAGTGATGAAGCTTACATGTGAACAGCTGCAAACAACAAAAGGACCAGATTTCCCTAGTGTAGCTGCAATATTAAGTGTTAGTTTTCTCAGGTGTCGTAGAGGGGGTGGGGTTGGTTTATGACCCGTTACAATGAGGACAGAGCCTGTAACTCCCAGCACACCCATTCATGTTTTTTTTGTAGTTGTTTTGCTTACGACTGCTCTGGCTTCATCTGTCGCTGTAGTCTTACTCTTTGTGTGGGCCATTCATTCATGCTCGGTATTTGAACTCAGCCACAGGTATGAGTGTGAGGATATTGGTGCATCAGGGACCAAAGCAGGCTGTTTAGCTGCCCATTTTCTCAGAGATAATAAGTGGGGAAATTTTTTTCAATAAAATTTCAGGGGCACCTGGCTGGCTCAGTTGGTAGAGCATGTGACTCTTGATCTTGGGGTCGTGCATTCAAGCCTCAGGTTGGGCATAGTGTTTATATTAAAAATGAATAAATTTCAGCTGATTTATGCTACCCCCCCTTTTCTGTGGGTTGTGATTCTCAAAGCCCTAAATGGTCTGGTGTGTGTCTTGATGCTGCTTCCTAAGAGGTGGTGGGGGCAGAAAGGTGTCCAGTAGCCTACTCATAAACATTCTTACCCCTACCTTCTTCTGTATGTTTTGAATCTGCCTGGGTTATTTTCAGTCTACTTTAGTTTCTCCTGTCTTCAGTCTAAAGGAGTTGTGTGTCCTGAATGAGCTTGTGTAACATGATTCGATTCCAGTCCTAACCCACTTTTTACTTGAAGCACATGCCTCTTCATAGTAACTACAGCTAACATTCTGGTTCTTTGCCCAAACTTCTAAGGGACACATTTATGTAACCCCCATTTTTTTTTTTATAGACGAGGCTTGTAGAGGTAAACTTGCAAGTTTGTTGTAGAGATAGGGTTCTAATGATAAACCCTTTGTCACTTGTTCCCCATCCATTCAGAATACCTTTATACATGTAGGCAGTTTAGTGCTTAAGAGTTTGGATTTTGGAACCAGGGCTGCTGGAGTTTGAATTCCAGGTCTGCCACTCTCTAGCCAGGGGATCCCTGTAAAAGGAGTGCTGACACTGCCTATTTTTAAGGTGTCTTAAGCATTAAACCCATATAGAACACTTGGAACAGTGCCCAGCATGAAATCAATATTAATATAATATTATATCTTTAAACGCAAGGAGGTTTTATTTGTATTCTTTTGGTTAAATGCTTAAATTCTGAAATGTATGGGTGTCCGCCAGAGAAATGGGCACCATCCAGAAAGCGTTTACTTGCCCAGTTTGTTTTTCTCGGTGTGTTTGGAGCAAGTGCCAAAAAGCCTGAAGTAACCAACCCCTCTATCTTCAGGGTTTCGAGGGTTCTGGAAACAAACGTCACCGTCCGGTGTTGCCAGGCACTGTTGGATTAATGCCTTGCTCTTATCTAGGGGTCTAGGTGGCCTTCCCCCGTTTCCTCCTAGCTCAGAGTAGTTTGGAGGGTGGGCAAACAGGCTTAGAGGTTTGGGCGATGCAAGCAAGGAGCTGGCGCTTGCTTATCCAAGTTCTCACAGATGAAACTTCTGTGGGAATATTCAGCCCAGTTCTCCCGTGTCACCCAAAAAGCTCATTTTAGGGATCGGCAAACTACAGAAACGGGCTCCGGGACCTGAACTCTGCACGAAATGGCACTTTCACGACAAAACAAGTGGCACCCGTGGAAGTGATAGACCTGACTCCGGAAGCACTGCCTCTGGGCGCCAAATTTGAGTTCATAGCCACGAAATTCAAATTTGCCGCGTGACCGCACTGTGATAGGTGGGTACAGGGAGGAGCTCAACACGTCAGTTTCCCACTTCCCGTGGAGCGTGCCTGAGCCTATAAAAAGTCTTGCGCCTGGCTTCTCAGTTGCTCCGGAGTTCCCACGCCATCCACTACTAGTTGGAGGTGAGCAACGGTCAGCTTCACCAGAGGCGGCTGTATCAGGTAGGTGGCTTGGTGGGGCTGAGGTGGGTACTGAAGCGGGAACGATCTAGAAGCTCATCCTAGCTGAGGAGAGCTTAATTAAAACCAGGACCGCCATATGCCCTGGACACTGTCCATGAACCTTGGGACTGAGATTAGGGCAAAATATGTTGTCTGTTTCCACTTTTAAAAAAGGCTTTTGGAAGAAGCGATTTTAAGCCTTCTTATACTGTGCTAAAGCGAAGATGAGGAACGGGGGGCCTGAGGGATCCCAGTGGGGGCCCGAGGGAGAAGTGGCTTGGGGGAGGTGGCCTGCGATTGTACAGGGGAACAATTGTTGCGGAGGAGCGCCTAGGCCTGAGAATGGTTGGCTGGGTGAGACTGGGGTGTGGTGGTGGGGGAGGTGGCGTGCTGGCTAGGGCATCGGGGCATTCGATGCCTGGTGCAAGGGGGGTAGAAATGGGGGCAAATGGAGGGTGGGTAGGAGTGTGTGTGTGGGGAGGGTCAATGCCTGATATGCTAGCTGCGGCGAGTGGGGTGTAAGGGAGATTTTGAGGCCCAGTTGGTGTAAGACCTGGGGACAGGAGGGGCTGGAGGCGCGGGTGGGTGGAGGTTTTGAGGCTTGAATGGTGCAAGCCTGGCTGGGTGTGGAAGGGGAAGGGGTCTGAGCCTGTAAGACCTGGGAGTAAGGTGTCGAGGACTGGTTGGTGCAAGACTGGCAGTAGCGGGGAGGGGTCCGGGCTTTTTGCTGCAAGACCTGGGGCTGGGGGGAGGGCAGATGAGTTGGAGGCATTGATGCCTCATTGCTGCAAGATTGGCGGGAGGGGGGAGGGGTCTTGGCAGGTTGCTGCAAGACCTTGGGGTTGAGGGGGCTGGGCGGGTGAGTGGAGGCGTCCATGCCTCATTGGTGCAAGATTGGCGAGGAGGGGAGAGGGGTATGGGCTTGATGCTGCAAGACCTCCTGGGATTGTGGGGGGGGGGGGGGGGGTGAGTGGGTGAGTGGAGGCCTTGATGCCTGATTGGTGCAAGATTGGCGGGAGCGGGGAGGGGTCTTGGCGGGTTGCAAAACCTCTTGGGGTTGAGGAGGGGTGAGTGGGTGAGTGGAGGCCTTGATGCCTCATTGCTGCAAGATTGGCGGGAGGGGGGAGGAGTCTGGGCCTGTTGCAAGACCTCCTGGGATTGAGTGGGGGGGTGGTGAGTGGGTGAGTGGAGGCCTTGATGCCTGATTGGTACAAGATTGGCGGGAGCGGGGAGTGGTCTTGGCGGGTTGCAAGACCTCTTGGGGTTGAGGGGGCTGGGCGGGTGAGTGGAGGCGTCCATACCTCATTGGTGCAAGATTGGCGAGGAGTGGGGAGGGGTATGGGCTTGATGCTGCAAGACCTCCTGGGATTGGGGGGGGGGTGAGTGGAGGCCTTGATGCCTGATTGGTGCAAGATTGGTGGGAGGGGGAGGAGTCTGGGCCTGTTGCAAGACCTCCTGGGATTGGGGGGGGGGTGAGTGGGTGAGTGGAGGCCTTGATGCCTGTTTGGTGCAAGATTGGCGGGAGGGGGGAGGAGTCTGGGCCTGTTGCAAGACCTCCTGGGATAGGGGGGGGGTGATTGGGTGAGTGGAGGCCCTGATGCCTGATTGGTGCAAGATTGGCGGGAGCGGGGAGAGGTCTTGGCGGGTTGCAAGACCTCTTGGGGTTGAGGGGGGGGTGAGTGGGTGAGTGGAGGCCTTGATGCCTGTTTGGTGCAAGATTGGCGGGAGGGGGGAGGAGTCTGGGCCTGTTGCAAGACCTCCTGGGATAGGGGGGGTGAGTGGGTGAGTGGAGGCCCTGATGCCTGATTGGTGCAAGATTGGCGGGAGCGGGGAGAGGTCTTGGCCGGTTGCAAGACCTTTTGGGGTTGAGGGGGGGGTGCGTGGAGGCCTTGATGCCTGATTGGTGCAAAATTGGCGGGAGGGGGGAGGAGTCTGGGCCTGTTGCTGCAAGACCTCTTGGGGCTGAGGGGGCAGGCTGGGCCGGTGAGTGGAGGCATTGATGCCTCATTGCTGCAAGATTGGCGGGAGGGGGGAGGAGTCTGGGCCTGTTGCAAGACCTCCTGGGATTGAGGGGGGGTGAGTGGGTGAGTGGAGGCCTTGATGCCTGATTGGTGCAAGATTGGCGGGAGCGGGGAGGGGTCTTGGCTGGTTGCAAAACCTCTTGGGGTTGAGGGGGCTGGGCGGGTGAGTGGAGGCGTCCATGCCTCATTGGTGCAAGATTGGCGAGGAGTGGGGAGGGGTATGGGCTTGATGCTGCAAGACCTCCTGGGATTGGGGGGGTGAGTGGGTGAGTGGAGGCCTTGATGCCTGATTGGTGCAAGATTGGCGGGAGTGGGGAGGGGTCTTGGCGGGTTGCAAAACCTCTTGGGGTTGAGGGGGGGGTGAGTGGGTGAGTGGAGGCCTTGATGCCTCATTGCTGCAAGATTGGCGGGAGGGGGGAGGAGTCTGGGCCTGTTGCAAGACCTCCTGGGATTGAGTGGGGGGGGGGTTGAGTGGGTGTGGAGGCCTTGATGCCTGATTGGTACAATATTGGCGGGAGCGGGGAGGGGTCTTGGCGGGTTGCAAAACCTCTTGGGGTTGAGGGGGGGTGAGTGGGTGAGTGGAGGCATTGATGCCTTATTGCTGCAAGATTGGCGGGAGGGGGGGAGGCGTCTGGGCCTGGCGGGAGGGGGGAGGAGTCTGGGCCTGTTGCAAGACCTCCTGGGATTGAGTGGGGGGGGGGTGAGTGGGTGAGTGGAGGCTTGATGCCTGATTGGTACAAGATTGGCGGGAGGGGGGAGGAGTCTGGGCCTGTTGCTGCAAGACCTCTTGGGGCTGAGGGGGGAGGCTGGACGGTGAGTGGAGGCATTGATGCGTTATTGCTGCAAGATTGGCGGGAGCGGGAAGGGTCTTGGCGGGTTGCAAGACCTCTTGGGGTTGAGGGGGCTGGGCGGGTGAGTGGAGGCGTCCATGCCTCATTGGTGCAAGATTGGCGAGGAGTGGGGAGGGGTATGGGCTTGATGCTGCAAGACCTCCTGGGATTGGGGGGGTGAGTGGGTGAGTGGAGGCCCTGATGCCTGATTGGTGCAAGATTGGCGGGAGCGGGGAGAGGTCTTGGCGGGTTGCAAGACCTCTTGGGGTTGAGGGGGGGAGGGGTGAGTGGGTGAGTGGAGGCCTTGATGCCTGATTGGTGCATAATTGGCGGGAGGGGGGAGGAGTCTGGGCCTGTTGCTGCAAGACCTCTTGGGGCTGAGGGGGCAGGCTGGGCGGGTGAGTGGAGGCATTGATGCCTCATTGCTGCAAGATTGGCGGGAGGGGGGAGGAGTCTGGGCCTGTTGCTGCAAGACCTCCTGGGGCTGAGGGGGGAGGCTGGACGGGTGAGTGGAGGCATTGATGTGTTATTGCTGCAAGATTGGCGGGAGCGGCGAGGGGTCTTGGCGGGTTGCAAGACCTCTTGGGGTTGAGGGGGCTGGGCGGGTGAGTGGAGGCGTCCATGCCTCATTGGTGCAAGATTGGCGAGGAGTGGGGAGGGGTATGGGCTTGATGCTGCAAGACCTCCTGGGATTGGGGGGGTGAGTGGGTGAGTGGAGGCCCTGATGCCTGATTGGTGCAAGATTGGCGGGAGCGGGGAGAGGTCTTGGCGGGTTGTAAGACCTCTTGGGGTTGAGGGGCGGTGAGTGGGTGAGTGGAGGCTTTGATGCCTCATTGCTGCAAGATTGGCGGGAGGGGGGAGGAGTCTGGGCCTGTTGCAAGACCTCCTGGGATTGAGTGGGGGGGGTGAGTGGGTGAGTGGAGGTCTTGATGCCTGATTGGTGCAAGATTGGCAGGAGGGGGGAGGAGTCTGGGCCTGTTGCTGCAAGACCTCCTGGGGCTGAGCGGGGAGGCTGGACGGGTGAGTTGAGGCATTGATGCGTTATTGCTGCAAGATTGACGGGAGCGGGGAGGGGTCTTGGAGGGTTGCAAGACCTCTTAGGGTTGAGGGGGCTGGGCGGGTGAGTGGAGGCGTCCATGCCTCATTGGTGCAAGATTGGCGAGGAGTGGGGAGGGGTATGGGCTTGCTGCTGCAAGACCTCCTGGGATTGGGGGGGGTGAGTGGGTGAGTGGAGGCCCTGATGCCTGATTGGTGCAAGATTGGCGGGAGCGGGGAGAGGTCTTGGCGGGTTGCAAGACCTCTTGGGGTTGAGGGGCGGTGAGTGGGTGAGTGGAGGCATTGATGCCTCATTGCTGCAAGATTGGCGGGAAGGGGAGAGGCGTCTGGGCCTGGCGGGAGGGGGAGGAGTCTGGGCCTGTTGCAAGACCTCCTGGGATTGAGTGGGGGGGGGTGAGTGGGTGAGTGGAGGCATTGATGCCTCATTGCTGCAAGATTGGCGGGAGGGGGGGAGGCGTCTGGGCCTGGCGGGAGGGGGAGGAGTCTGGGCCTGTTGCAAGACCTCCTGGGATTGAGGGGGGGGGTGAGTGGGTGAGTGGAGGCCTTGATGCCTGATTGGTGCAAGATTGGCGGGAGCGGGGAGGGGTCTTGGCGGTTTGCAAAACCTCTTGGGGTTGAGGAGGGGTGAGTGGGTGAGTGGAGGCCTTGATGCCTCATTGCTGCAAGATTGGCGGGAGGGGGGAGGAGTCTGGGCCTGTTGCAAGACCTCCTGGGATTGAGTGGGGGGGGGGGTGAGTGGGTGAGTGGAGGCCTTGATGCCTGATTGGTACAAGATTGGCCGGAGGGGGGAGGAGTCTGGGCCTGTTGCTGCAAGACCTCCTGGGGCTGAGGGGGGAGGCTGGACGGGTGAGTGGAGGCATTGATGCGTTATTGCTGCAAGATTGGCGGGAGCGGGAAGGGTCTTGGCGGGTTGCTGCAAGACCTCTTGGGGTTGAGGGGGCCGGGCGGGTGAGTGGAGGCCTCCATGCCTCATTGGTGCAAGATTGGCGAGGAGGTGGGTGGGGTATGGGCTTGATGTTGCAAGACCTCCTGGGATTGAGAGCGGGTAAGGCGTGGCGGAGTGGGGGGAACGAGTGGAGGTGTCAAGGTCTGATTGGTGCAAGACCGGCTGGGGGCAGAAGTGTTGGGGGAGGGGTCTGGGCTTGGTGTAAGGGCTGGGGGTGGGGGGGTGGAGGCGGGTTGGGGGCTGGTGGAGATGTTGATCTGATTGGTATAAGACTGGCGGGGAGGTGGAAGTGTTGGAGGAGTCTGGGCTTGTTGGTGTAAGACTTGAGGTTGGGCGGAATGTGGGGGTGGGGGCTAGTGGAGGTGTCCGGATCTGATTGGTGTAAGACTGGTGGGGGGGGGCGGAAGTGTTGCGGGAGGGGTCTGGGCCTGTTGGTGTAAGACCTCTTGGGGTTGAGAGGGGGAGTGGGGATGGAAGACGGGAGTGGAGATACCGAACTCTGATGGGTGTGAGGCTGGCTGGGGGTGGGAGTGGGGAGGAGCCTAGACCACCTGGGGATGAGAAGGGGGGAGTACGAGGTGGAGGTAGTGGTGAGTGGAGGTTTTGGGAGGTTTTGGGGGCCATATTGGTGCAAGACAGGCTGAGGCAGAAAGCGAGAATAGGGGGATAAGGGCATTGGGGGAAGGTGTAGAGCATTTGAGGGTGAGGGTGACCCGATCCGTTTAAGCTCAGTGGAGGTGGGGTACAGTAAGGGGGTAGGGAGGGTAGAGGTTGGATAGAGGTTTGTGTGGGGTGTGATGGCCTGGTCTGTGTACCACTGGCTGGGAATAGGAGTAGAGAGGGGGAGGGATGGAAGAGGGTGGAGGGGTTGAAGCCTGGTAGGTTCTTCTTGGGGCATGAGGGAGGAGTAGGGAGAGTGCAGGTATGGGGAGAGTGGCCAGCCAGTTGGGATGTGGGGAGTGGGAATCCCTTTGAGGGAAGATCTCACTGGGCCAGGAACTGAATAGGAGTTAGTGCATGAGGGAGAAAATGTATCCTGGGGCTAATGAATGAATGATTGTCCTTTATAATGTGGGGGTTGAGGTAACTTAACATCAGAGGCTGGCATGTGCTTTGGGCTTTCTGAGTGATGTGCAAAAGAACCTTGGTGGGACAGGGTTCTTCTCTGATGGGGGGTGGGGTGGTATACCTTGTCTCTAGTTTTCTCCATCCAGGAAAAGTCTGCAACAAATTTAAATACATCTCATTTCACAGAGCAAAGTTTTGGCTTTAAAGTAGGGTGAATAAGCTGCTCAAAGATAAATGCAGAATGTAGAAATGTTTGTTCTGGGTTTTCGTTTTCTTTAAAAAGTATGTTTTTGTCTTGACTGTAGACATGGACATGTCGGAAGAAGTACCTGGCCAATCTAAGATTGAAGAAGATGATTGGTGAGACTGGAAAAATTTTCTATTTAGTCCTGCTGTGTTGGCAAAATGATTTTCTCAAAAAGTATATGTTTCTTTCATTTAGAGTCTGCAGGGTGTATAATTTGGTTAGTCATAAAAGGAGAATTGTGAAAAGGGGCCTTCGAATCATATGAGTCCAGCCTCTTACTCGATGTATGAATCCTCTATATAACACCTCTATTAGTGGCTAGGAGCATACTCCTCCATGAAGCAACACAGTGCGTTGTTGAATATGCATAATTCCTAGAAAGTTCTTCATTCTAATGATTTTCAAATAAACATTTGAACGTAGATGTTAAAATTTATTCCACTTTTCATTATATTGCTTATATTTAAAGAAATGAAAATTTTAATGAGATACCATTTTTCATATACCAGATTGGCAGAGATTTAAAAAAAGTGATAATAACTGGAGTTGGCAAATTTGTCGGTGAACGGGCAATTTCATATAGCCATTGTGAGAATATAAATTGGTGCAACTTTTAACTGCCCATGTTCTTTGACCTAGTAATTCCACTATTAGGACATTTTCTTTCCACGTTAGTACAATTTTATCTTATTTAATATATTAAATTATATATTAACTAATTTAACATATTAAATAAAATTGTACACATACACACACCCATATACTTAAGTGCATAAACGTGGTTATATCCTACATTCTTTTTGTGTAGTTCACTCTTACTGTTTCTTGACTCCTTTTCCCCTTCTCCCATGTCCCTTCTCCCTGTAACTCATGTTTATTTAATTGTACACAGACATACACAGGCTGGTTTGGTCTTTGTTGAGTTCTGTGGAAGAAGGATGTATGACTTAATCTTAGCATACAGAGAAGTATAAGGATGTTCATCTCAGCACTATTTGTATTAACACAAATTGGAAAGAGTTTAAATGACCTAAGGGTGTAGTTGAATAAATTATGGTTCCTCCAAAAAATGTGCAAAAGAACTACATGTACTCCTAATGGAGAGATTTCTAAGATACATAATGTGAAAAACTGTAAGCCATAGAACAATCCATATAGAATAATATTTATTTTAAAAGATGTGTGCACTTGCCTTGTGCTGGTGTTTATGTTTAAGAACTTTCCAGAAGAATAAATAAGACACATTGTTCCTGGGGAGTGGGACTCTTGGAGGAATCTGGGACAAAGTGTTCCTCTTCCTCACTCCTGTTTTAGTGTTCTTTATCACTCACAAAAGTATCTGGTAAGCATTATAACGTGATTGTCATTAAAATGGAAGGGGGGATTAGAAAACAATGCAGCAAATACACATTGGAAAATACACATCTTAAGAAGTAATGAAAAGAACTGTGAATTCAATGTTACTTTCCTATTAAGTAGCAAATGAGAAATATTTAATCCTGTTACTGTAATGTTGCTGAACTATGTGCTGATCTAAACCTTTGGAAAGGATTATAAAACTATAAAATTGGTTGTACTTTTGATTAATTTGACTTTGGGGAATCAACTTTAGGAAGATGCAATTTATAAAAGGAATTAAATACACAAAGATCCTTGTAGAAGCATTCAATTAAAGAAAAGATGTGTGTTATCAAGAATACACCAGGTAAAATTCTAGCTCTTTCTAGGACCCTCAGTCACTTGACCCAAATAGTGCCCAAGGGCAGATGGTTGGCATTAGTTCTCCTGAGAAATAAACAGGCAGTCTGGTTTATTAGTCAGCCCCTTGCAAATTCGGTTAACAGGGTCATTGCTCTAGCTTTTGATGAAGAATTGACAGACCTGAGTTCTTGAACCTACAGATGTGAAGGCTGGATCCTGGACTTCTGATTGGAGATTGCTTTTGAGGCTGGACAATGACTGACCAGTCTCTCCACCCACCCTCTCTGTGTGTCGAGACTATTACATTTCACTATCTGGGCACTGTATTTTCTTTAATGCAGACAACATTGTTAGTTTTTTGTGTGTTTGCTCCTACTTTGGGCTGACTCTGCATCTTGCATAACCTTCAACATAAGGTTCACATAAATGGGTGTGTATACATAGTTTTTTAAATAGAGAAGATTATTCCTTCGTGAGATCTCCTAGGCAAAGTCTTTTAAAAACGAGGTTCCATAGGGGTGTGGGGGGGGGATGTACAACAGTGAAAGGGATCCTTGCAACCACTTTTTGAGATTCATTCATTCTTTTATTCAGCAAAATAGTTGAGTCCTGACTATACTGAACAGTGTGTAACAGGTATGTGTCCAAATCCTTGCATGGTTTACTCTCTGGAATGGGAGATAGAAACATGTAAACAGGCAATTCCAGTATAGCGTGATAAATGCTGTGATGGGGGACAAGTTCATGATCCTGCAGAAGGGCAGACATTATCTTGTTGAATTTTCGCAGTAGCCCTATGAGGCAAGGGGTTGTTTGACAGCTGAGGCCCAAGAGCTTTATTTACAGAAGTCTGGGTAAGAAGTGATGGTGGCTCAGAGTGGGGTGGTAATAGTAGAGTTGGAGAGATTGGAATGAACATAGGGTATGTGGTAGTTTATCAATTCTGAGAGTTTTTTCTACAGTTTTGAAATTGGGATGCATCCAAAGTACAAGGGAGGGTTTGGCCAGAGATAGTGATAGTGGTAGGAACATTGAGTTCATCGTTAACAATAGAGAATCGGGTGTAAATACAGATAAGACGATAGACTCATTGGTGGGAGGACAAGGCAATTCCTGTCTGATTGCTTCTATTTTCCCAGTGACTTATGAGAGAAGGTCATTAATAGAGTGGAGGAGGTTCTGGCAGTTTGAAGGCAGAAGTGCTACAGAAATCCATAATGCAAGGGGTGAGGGACCGGTTTTCATTGATCACTCAGAGCCCAATTCGTAATCTCTGATGGCCACTGACTGTTGCTTTTTAGCCCAGGATTCTTTGTTAATACTACAACAGCAGGGGCGCCTGGGTGGCTCCGTTGGTTACGCGTCTGACTTTGGCTCAGGTCATGATCTCACAGTTCATGAGTTCAAGCCCCGCGTTGGGCTCTGACAACTTAGAGCCTGGAGTCTGCTTCGGATTCTGTCTGTCTGTCTCTCTCTCAAAAAATAAGTAGACATTAAAAAAAATTTTTTTTAAATACTACAACAAGATAGACGGGGAGAAATACCATATTTTATTAAATTTTTTTTTTTGAAGTTTATTTTGAGAGAGAGAGGGAGCAGGGAGGAGCAGAGAGAGAGAGAATCCTAAGCAGGCTCTGCACTGTCAGTGTGGAGCCCAAAGCGGTGCTCAAACTCACAAACTGAGATCTGAGCTGAGGTCAGATGCTTAACCAACTGAGCCACCCAGGTGCCCTGGATCCTTTGAAGTTTTTGAAGGTTTTTGTTTAATGCATCTTCAAAGCTTCTAATGTGATTTCTTAGCCCTTTCATGACAGGGTTCTGGTTAAGCCAACTGGCTTTTCCAAGGTGCATCTATTCTGCTTTGAAACACTGTCTAGGAACTTGTACTCCTGGTGGCAGATTATACTTGGAAAAGGTATCTAACAAAATTTGTCTCCTTTTTGACCACCTGTTTTCTTCTTAGCACTTTCTTCAGACTGCTTTTCCTGTCAGTTACCATCCCCCGTGGAATTCGATGATTTGTCTTCAGGGATTAGAGTGGGGTTCTCTGTCATGTAACTTGTGGCATGTTTTCGATCCCTTCTTTCTTTTGTCTGACCCCTAATTGTGTGTTGTGTGTAACACAAAAGTATGTAAGAACAGAGTTGAAGCACGAATCACATTTGAGTTTATATGTAGTGCTGTTTGTCGATAATAGGTTTCAAGAGAAACAAGGTCACGTTTTGGCCCATACCTGGGAAACCTTTTACTCAGCAAGAGTTTTCTTTACTAATATAAAAAAAACTTTTTTGAGGCCTAGTGATTGATAAATGAATAGGAAATTGAACCAAGGGTGTTGAGCCAGCATGTGTCTTGGAAGACTGAAAAACTTATGTAATCAGTCCCAACAGTCAACCTCAAGGCTAAAAGAAAAGCCCTCAAGAAGTAGTGGTTAAGCTTGGGAAAAAAAATAGTTACAGAGAGTGAGGGAGACAAACCATAAGAGACTCTTAAATGCAAAGAACAAACTGAGGGTTGATGGGGGGATGGGGGAGAAGGGAAAACGGGTGATGGGCACTGAGGAGGGCACTTGTGGGGACGAGCACTGGGTGTTGTATGGAAGCGATGAACTATAGGAATCTACCCCCAAACCAAGGGCACACATTACACATTGTGTGTTAGCCAATGTGACAATATATTTAAAAGAATTAAAAAAAAAAAAGAAGTGGTTAAGCTTAACTTTTTCTGTGGAAACCCTTATAACTATCATGACCCTTTTGGTTTTCTCTGTGTCACAACAACTAATAAGATTACCTGTGATCAGGTCCTAGAATGTAGCCCGGCTCCAGCACCAAAGTGATGTTTTATTGCAGGTGGATTGCGGATGAATGTCATGGAGGGATGTCCGGTCAGCTGATGTCTGGAGAACTGAAGGATCTCAATCCAGAACATGCTTTGGCATCGACTCAGGCATTACTGTGCAGCTGTAATATGCCAGGCAGCCTGCCACGGGAGGGGTGAGAGGGGAGGTGTGGGTAGGTGGGATGAGTGTTGGGGCCTCTGGCACATTATTGGGGGGTAGAGAAGCGAGAGGCCCCAACATCATGGTTCCCTGCAGAGAGCAGTTGCAGCCTTGAAATCACCCTTTGTTTGCTCCCCGAGAGCCAAAGCATAAGAGACTCTTAAAAAACTGAGAACAAACTGAGGGTTGATGGGGGGTGCGAGGGAGGGGAGGGTGGGTGATGGGTATTGAAGAGGGCATCTTTTGAGTTGAGCACTGGGTGTTGTATGGAAACCAATTTGACAATAAATTTCATATATTTAAAAAAAAAAGGTGGCCATCAGCCTTGTCCACTTATCTAGATAGCAATCCCAATAAGTAGGCCCTCTTCAAGCACTAAAGCCCCAAAAGATGTCCTCCTTGCTGTTTTTTCCTTCCGATGTTTATTTGTAATCTCTTCATCCTCGAGTCCTTTCACCCATGGCCCCCTTTCTCAGAATTCACTTTTGTATCCTTATTTATTTATTTTTTTCACATCTTTAAATAGAAATCACTTGGCAGAAAATGGGCTTCTCGCAGGCAGCTAATGGTGCTCAGCTAACATTCTTCCCCTATCTTTGATTCTGCAGTTAAAGGCTAAGCAGCCTGTTGCTTCTCATTTTTCTTCACCACCGCCCCCCCCGGTGTGATCCTGATTTCATAAGCCCTTAAAACCTTTTTGCCTCTCAGGAACTAGAAGCTCTGATTTGTGGTTCTCTCCATTTGAGGTTTTGGCCATGCGGTTATGTATGATGAGGAGTAGCCTGCCTTTATAACCGCGTGTATTTTCTTTTTTGCAGCTGCATCATTATTGTGGACTCAGACAGCGACGAAGAATTGGAGCCCTGTAAGTAGAGTCCACTTGAAGCAGTAATTTCTGTTTCCAGGTGTAACTTAGACATGCCTTTGTAGAGATGACTGAACTGATTTGGGACGTTTGGGGTGAGCTGGTCCTGGACTTGTCCCCACCAGGGCTCGCTCCAGATGGGTCAAATGAAGATTATTTCCCTGCTGTTAGGAGCAGGGACAGTTCTCTGTGCTGCTTTTCCAGTTTGCTTCCTTGACCTTTTTTCTTTAGGCGTCCTTACTTTTATTTCCTCTCTATCTCCCATGAGGGGATATGAGTCTCCCATCCATTTTAACAAGCCCTAACTCCTGGAGTTGGTTTTAGGGAGTTAAAGATATGGGTGACCACATTTTTATCATGCTTCAGATGCTTCCTGACACCCTCTTTCTTTCTCTGATTTAGTTGTGACCAAAAAGAAGCAGCAGAAACAGAACATTAGGTGAGTAGGAAAAGGAGTGAAATTTAACATTTTTTTGAGGAATGATGCTGTGGGTAAGAAGATTTAAGAATAAACTTCACATGTCCTCTCAATACTGTGTTCAGGGTCACAGTGCGTCTTTGATCTCACCACCCGGTTGAATCTTAGATTCTTCATGCCAGGCCCATTATCTAATTGGTTAGTTTCTCCCTCAGCATGTCTATGTGATCTGCCCCCTCACTTTCAGTTGCCACTACACAGGCCCTTACCCAGTGAAGGGGTGTTGCCCAGGTGCCAGACTATAGGAGGTGATAGAAGAATATTACTGGAATAAATCCAAAATAGGATGCTTAGACAACAGAGGTTTCCACATTGACCACTTGAATGAACTGTAGTGGATTTACTGAAGTATGATTTTCATACAGCAAAAATCACACGTTTAGGTGTATAGTGTGATGAAATTTGATAACGTGTATGGTAGTGTAAACATTACCACAATCAGAGGTTCAGGATATTTTTGTCACTGTTATTTACATTTTTAAAATTTTATTCTTTAATTTGTAAATTTTCATAATTTTCCAATATTTTTATTTATTTCCTTAACAGCGAGGGAGCTCGAGTGGGGGAGAGGCTCAGAGGGAGAGAGAGAATCTTAAGCAGGCTCCATGCCCAGCATGGAGCCCCACACAGGGCTTGATCTCACGACCCTGGGATCATGACCTGAGCTGAAATCAGGAGTCGAATGCTTAACTGACTGAGCCACCCAGGTGCCCCAAGAAATCCAGAAAAGACTTTCAAGGAGGGAATAAACGAGATGGCAATGGCCCATCAACCTGGCAGCTTAAAATCGGTGACCATGGTGAAAGTGGATTAGCGGATTTATGTCTGCGACACGTGCAGGCAAATCCTCTGACAGGTGTTTTGAGTAATTTTCTCACCCTAAAGGTGTGTAAGACTTCTCGTACACTGTTTGGAAAGTACAGAAAGATGGTGAATTTCAACCTTTTGGGACTTCTGACTGAAACACCAAAGGCAGCCGAGAACGAGGGCCTCACAGGGGTGCTCACCACCCACACCCTGGGTAGCACAGGGGTTCTGCCATGTTTGACTCCCGCCAGCCCATTTCACTCAGTATTTGACAGATGCCTCCTTTTGAAAAGAGGTTCCAAAGAAGGGGAACAACCGAGTTACTACAGGGACCAAAGCAAGAAAATGTTTCCAAGTGATCCTGTGCATCATACAGGAGTTGGAAGAGGCCATGGGAAGAAGACCAGAGCACTTAACGTTTCTCTTTTGTGTTTCCCTGTCTCCTCACTCAGCTGTGTGGTGATTGACTCAGACTCTGAGGATGAGTACTTCCGTGAGAACGTCAGAGCTCAGGCATATGAAATAAGCAGTGAAGGCAAGTGTACTAGTAACTGAGTAGGAGCTGAGCTCCGCAGCCCTCATGGTGTAGTGATTTCAGGATGCGCGTCAGCAGCCGTTCTATTCTGAATCACTTAGTAACGAGTGCCTCCATTTCTTCCCTGTGTGTGCTGGATGTGGCCACGGCCAGAATTCCCCTCGCTCCCCACCCTGGTGGATTTCCAAACACAGCAGCAACTGTTCTCTCTGCTTCAGACCTTGGGCACCCTCCTCCGTAGAGTGCTTGGCCTGCCAAGCATCAGGGAATCAGGGGCCAGGAAGTCAGGAACTGACACTAGGGAGGTGTGAAGGCCGCTCCGCTCCTCCACCTTCTGCTCTTTTCTGAACTCTTCCGTGTGTGGGAATGGCAGAGAGGGCAAGCGATGAGTGAGGGGCGTGGGCTCATTCTTTCCGGCCTGATGGAGACTTAGGTGGGTGATGGTTCTGAGTCCGCCTACAGGGACTTCTCAGGGAGGAACCTTTGCTTTCTCCAGGTAGCTGTTCATCTTTGCCTTTCACCGTTCTCTTTGTTTTCTAGAGATTTCTGTTTTTATCAGAGCCTGTTTCCCACAGGAGATCTTTGCCCCTTTGGATTCAGAGGCCTATTTATTTATGTATTTATTTACTATTGTTTAAATGTGTGTTTATTTATTTTTGAGAGAGACTGCGAGCAGGGGAGGGACAGAGAGAATCGCAAGCAGGCTTCGTGCTGCCAGCGCAGCGCCTGATGTGGGGCTCGAACTCACGAACTGTGAGATCATGCCCTGAGCCAAAACCAAGAGTCAGAAACTTAACTGACTGAGCCACCCAGGCGCCCCCAGAGGCCCTTTTAACCTTGCGGGAGGCATGGAGCTACACTCACAGTTCAGAACCTGTTCAGCGGGTGTGAAATGTAGGAAGGCCAGGAGCTTCTTAAGCATCAGGAACGGTATGGTACTTGATCCATCTTTGCTTACTTCGAGGTATAGGGCATGATACATAGGCCTCTCCTTAAGTTACTGGCTATTTCTTTGGTAATCACCCAAGAGCTACCATTGGCCAAAGTTCCCTGGCTAACCTGGGATGTCAGAGCAGGGAGACAAGAGGGGGCTTGGAACTCTACACTCCTATTTTACTACCTGTCCCCTCTGATTTATTTTTCCCCTTCCTCTCTAGCTCTGAGTGGATGTGCCTGAGTGAGATGGGGGTCCAGGTGCAGCAGAGTAGAGGCTATGACATGACAAGCCGCTATCAAGGGTCAATGGGAGCCCCAGGGGAAGTAGCTTTAAAGGTAGGGCATGAGTGACAGAGCCAGAAACCAATTCGTCACCACAGGCTGCCACTTGCTGACCCGTTTAGTCAGAAGATCCCTATGTTTTTGAGGATGACCTTTTTTTTTTTTAACGTTTATTCATCTTTGAGACAGAGAGAGAGAGAGCATGAACAGGGGAGGGTCAGAGAAAGAGGGAGACACAGAATCCGAAACGGGCTCCAGGCTCTGAGCTGTCAGCATAGAGCCCGACGTGGGGCTCGAACCCACGGACTGCGAGATCATGACCTGAGCCGAAGTCGGACACTCAACCGGCGGAGCCACCCAGGCACCCCAAGGATGACCTTTGAACTAAGGTTTTTCTGACCTTTCTGTTGGGTGGACCCTTCACTGTGGGCACTCATCCCAGTAATGGAGAGATGAGGAGGGCCCCGATAGGACTGTCTTTGTGTGTCTCTTTACTGTTCTTCATGTGCCCTTTCTTCTGTTACTGTAATGAATTTAGGTACTTTTACAGAAAAAGGAGCTTGACCACATATTTCTAAGATCACTTCTAACCTTTGTCAGTGTACAGTCATTTTTTTCATAGATTGTGAGCAATGTGTCCCTACTCTCTTTTTTGTTGTTGCTATTGTTGCTTTGTTTTTTACTTTCAACTGCAATTGGGAATTCTTTAAAATTTCTAAGAAGGATGACTTTTTACCATAGCAACACCCACTCCTTCCTCTTTATTGCATATCTGAAATTCTTTGGTAATTAAATGATAGAGGAGACTCTCAAATTACATGATCCCAAATCTGCAATTGTAGGATAAAGAGCTTTTGCACCACAAATATATTTTTGCATCTTGTCTATGCTGTAGTGTGTGTGTGTGTGTGTGTGTGTGTGTGTGTGTGTGTGTGTGTGTCTGTAACATCTGGAATCCTAGAAACCTGGAAGTTGGGCTCTGAACAGACTCCAGAGAGCATGTGGTATTAGACATGCCATGCCTCATTTCCAGATGAAGGGACGCTCGGGGAGGGCGGGGACATTCCAAATGTTCCCAAGGTTTCTCACTGCTGGTGTTAGGACTGAACCCTTCACACTTACATCAGTGGCTCTGAGAGCTTTGCATTTATGGACTAGTTAGAACATTAAATTTTGTCTAAAAATGGGAGCAAATTCCAGTACCATCTAGTATCAGTGTAATTGCATAAAGTATAGAAAGCAAAAGTTCAGGGAGGATGTAATCTCAAGGACAATCCTTTAAATTCTAGAGCTCGAACTTGGTAGGGAAAAAGCCCACTTTATTCTGATTTCTCTTGTTTTTCTGTGGAGCAATGACAGCACACAAGTCTGCAGAGCTGTGTTTGGGAACCACCGAGCACCTGCAATGTGCTACATAGTGTGATTTGGAAAATTGCCACTAGACTTGGGTTGCTATTTTATCTGTCTCTGCTCTCAGTCAAGTAAAGAAGGGATAGAGGGAAAACAATCTAAAATAATGGATTCTTTCTTTAATTTTTTTTACTTTAAGTTTATTTATTTTGGGGGGAGAGAGAGAACCGGGGAGAGGTAGAGAGAAGGAGAGGGAGTCCCAAGCAGGCCCTTAAGCACAGAGCCCAACATGGGACTTGAATCCATGAACCCTGAGATCAGGACCTGAGCCGAAATGAAGAGTCGGATCCTTATCCGACTGAGCCACCCAGGTGCCTCTAAAATAATCCATGCTTAACTGTGAGTCATAATGTCACAGCTTCCAGTTTGTTAAATTTGTGCTCAATAATCTAAAGTTGAGTGTGAAAGGGGGACAGAGGGAGTATATTTCTACATGATTGTGTCTTTTGAATTTCAGATGAGGTTCAATATGTGTCTTCTAACATTGAGAAGCCTGCCATCAATGAGCCTCCAATAGTTATTTCTGATGATGATAGTGATTTCGAGGGCCCCGTGATGATCATAGATGACAATTTGTGTGGTCAGGGCCAAAGCTCCTCAAATGAAAAAGAGATGGAGGCCTTTGATGTCTGCCAGCACAATTCATCTGCTGGTGTTGCTGAGCTGGGCGGTGGTGAAAATCTCTGCCCACCGCCAGGTGTTGCTGAGACTGAGGTGGAGATTCCAAATGAAGAGCCAGCACCTGTGGTGGAGCAACCAAGGAAAAGGAAGAGCAAAACCAAAAATATATGTGTGGTGCCCGGTAAGCCAGTTGAATCAAGTAGGCCTGTCCCACTGAACAAGCCCAGCACCGCCCCCCCCCCACCACCTGCCTGCAGTGTGCCAGCCATGCCTGCCATGCCCTTTCCCCTGGATATGTCTGTCTTGTGAGGTCTGCCTGTCCTGATCGCCAACCTTAAGCCATCTCAGCAGGTCCCTAGCGGCCAGGGGAGACAGCCATCCCGGTGAAAAGGATCTTTCTGGAAATGGGGGAGGAATGCCCACGTCTTAGTATTTTACCATTCCCTCCATGCTTTCTCTTTGTGCTTTCTGGCCTGAGGATATAATCCCTTTTTTCTTGGGACCCAGCCCAATGTTCAGTTCCTGTAGGGAACTGTAGGTCGGAGATGTTCCACCCTCCTAGATTCCCAAAGTTCTCAGACCCCCATCTCTACTAGAGCATTTACCCAGCTGTCTTTTGTTGTTGTTTTTTGAGAAAGGGGGGTGCAGGTGAGCTGGGGGGGACAGAGAGAGAAGCAAGGCTCACCAGAAACGGGGCATGAGTTCACCCGATACAGGGCTTGAACTCACGAGTTGTGAGATCGTGACCTGAGCCACCCAGGCGCCCCACCCTCCCCAGCTGTCTTATGTTTCTGAAACTGTTCCCCCAGTAGATAGTGCACCTCTTGTGAAGACCTCTAGGGAGGACCCTAACTCATTTTGAAGTCTCTCCCAGGGTCTAGCCTGGTATTTTGCACATAATAGATGTTTAATACTTTTTTTTTTTAATAACCAAATAAATGATACTCCTGATGGGGAAGTCTCTGGCTAGAGCAGTTAGCAGTATATGGGTGCTAGAAATCTTTCCATCTGGCTTGCGTATTGAGTGTTGGCACTGCCTATGATCCAGTCTTGCCCTTGGAGCAAGTGTGGACAGCATTCCTTACACTGCGCGTGCCTCAGGTGCCCACACAATCTGACCTATAGCGGCATGCTCGTGTGGTCTCATTATAGTCCCTGGTACCTATGACAGAACCCTACCCAGCCTACTCTCTGCTGGCAGCTCTGTGATTCCCATAGATAAAAATCTGTCACGCTGGCCAATGGACAGTATACAGGCTTTAGACCGTTTTTGTTTCTAGATGGTGCTCTGGGTGTGGCTGTGGGGCCTCCTCCTGGGTTTACCTTTCTGCCAGCTGCTTGCTGGGATCAATTTTCAGGGTGCAAACGAGCTCTTCTCTTTTCAGCTGTCACAGCACCAAAAACACGTGGGCCTTCAAAGAGGTTTGCTTCTAAGAGGAAGCCCCATGCAGCAAAATGTGACAAAAGCCACACTGGGTACGTACTGTCCATATCGGACTGAACAGGAATTGATTGTATAATTGTCATGTGTTAAGCAGTCCACTGGGCATGAGAGAGGGTCTTCAAGGGGATGAAAGAGTCTGGTGGTGGGGGGGGGGGGACAGTGTGTCCATCCCTGAATTGGAAGAGCATAAGAGGGGGGAGGAGGAAAGGGAGGAGCAGCCCACTGTTCCACACCTCCCTTTTGCCCCCACATCACTTCTGGCCTCTTGAGGTTTCCTTGGTCCTTAAACTCCGATCAAAAAATGATGTGTGGCCAAACCAGAGCCTTTTTTCAGGCTAAATACTGCTTCGTGGCCACCAGTTTACACTAAACCAAAGCAAACGCAGTGGGGATGGTGAGAAGGCAGAACTGACATGTTCCAATCCATTGGTGTTGGAGGGCAGTTGTCTTCCAGGTTTTTCTAGGGCTTGGGATGTGCCCAGTTGCTCCCACTACTGTTTTTATTCTTGCAAATTTTTAAGGCGTCAACATTAGGGTGAAACTGCTTGTAGTTCCTTTCTTTTTATGAAGTTATAGGTAATTGAGCCTGAAAACAACAGGTCATTTGGACCAAGAACATATTAATACTTGAAGCAAAAAGCTAACAGGTTTTTTTCATTCAGATTCCCCAACTTCTTACCTTTTCCCTTAAAAATAGGATGTTGTAAGCCTAATTTTCTTCATTCTTACTTGCATTCAGGAGTAATATATACTTATATCTGACTTCTCTTAACAAGACCAAGGATATGTCTGAAGCCTGTGTGTTTATTTTGTTTTAACTGTATTTTGGGCCAAAAATGCATCTTTAAAAAATTCTTTTTCTAAAATTTACTTATTTATCTCAAGAGAGCAAGCACAAGTGGGGGAGGGGTAGAGAGAGAGGGAGACACAGAATCTGAAGCAGGCTCCAGGCTCTGAGCTGTCAGCACAGAGCATGATGCAGGGCTCGAACTCCCGAACCGTGAGATCATGACCTGAGCTGAAGTTGGATGCTTACCCGACTGAGCCACCCAGGCACCCTGCCAATAAATGCATCTTATGGGAAGAGGAACGGTGTGTTGGGCACTGGGGCAACAGAGCACCTTGGCCCTGAACAGAGGCTCTCCTTGTTTCTGCACTTCCTGCCCGGTGAGGTAGCAAATGGAGTTTGGCGTGTTCTCTCTTAGGTGGATCCCCTTTCAGCAGAGTTTCTTTTGATATATATTTCAGCTGCTTTGCCTGTAGGGCCACGTGTGTTGGGTGGCTCCCAAGTTGCTTTGCTGTGGTGTGACGTGACAGAAGAAGGCATGTAAGCTGCCCCTTTGTGTCACTGTCCTCTGCATCATCCAAAGGAGCCTGGTCTGTTTGGAGTCCTCACTGTTGCCTCGGTGCTTCCTGTTTCAGTCAGGAGGCTTCCTGTTGTGCTTAGCATTTGTTCCTGTGTAGCTGGTCATAGTGTCTGATGTACCCATTTGGGGTCTCGTTGGTTGCTCTGATGTGGAGATTGTTCCACCTGCAGCAAAGTGGCACAGGCATTGTGGGGAAAGGTACGCTAAGCCACAGGGCCTGCTTGATGTGAGCGCTGATGCACATGGGGGTCACGTTCTCTGCCAAGGCCTGCAGGTGGTTTAGGTTTTCATCTGCTACCTTTCCGGGTGCAGATTTGCTTTCAGAGCTAAGTCATTGGAGACAGAAGTGTTAGTCACCAGGGGCAGGCTTTGGGGTGAAGACGCTTACTTTTAGCTGTCTTTACCTCATTTGGTATTTCTTTCCTCTCTGTGCCCCAGCCACCCCACTGTGACATAAGGGGTTAATGAGTGTGCTACAAAATCTCAGTCTCAGGAGTTCTGTTGAGTTAGAAGCTCACTTAACCTGTGTCTGCTCTGGTTTTATGTGTCCAGCTCTGTGGGCTCATCTCTTTGGTCTTGTGGATTATTGTTGGCCAAGAGAAAAACACTTTAGTTTAAATAGCTGTTACAACTGTGAGTCCTTTATGTGATTAGCACTATTCTTTGTGCATTTGAATTAGGCCTCGAAAGATGGGGCAGCAACAGTGGTCTAATGGGAAAACCATGAGATTTGGGCCAGAAGATTCAGCGTCTGGGAACTTTGGGCAGGTCACCTAACCTCTGACCTTCAGTTTCCTCATCCGTCAAGTGGAGATAGGAAGAAGAGCAATAGCTTCTTTGGGGGGTGGTGGTGAGGATCAAATAAGGTCATGCAAAAAAGAAGTTCTCCACAAATGGTAAAGCACTACACTCATGGTTGTTCTCAGGAGAGGTAGAGATGTACTCGTTCTAGCGGTCATGGGCACATATGCTGTGCCAAGGCATGAACGAACTGTGGGAAATCACAGTTCCTGTGCAGAGAATGTTTAACTTGCCTACTTTGGCCAGAGTAGAAATGGTAGCTGGAACACAGATGTTGGGACCGGATTGACCTGGGCCTTGAATGCTAGGCCCAACAGTCAGTGAAAAGCCAGGGAGGGACATAATTGGAACACGGCCTAGAAAAAATGAACCTGAAGTGTGTGTGTGTGGTTGCACTAGAAGGAAAAGAGCCTGGAGGTTAGGAGCACAGAGGAATGCTGTAGTGGCAAGGCATCAAGGGGAAGAGGGGAACTTGAACTAGGCTCGTGACCGTGGGGTGGAAAGAAAGGCTGGATAGAAGAGATAATGTGAGGGAGATAGCAGTCTTTGTGCCTGTTGAATATATGGGGCAGGGGAGGAAATGAATTTTAAAATGTCTCTGAGGTCTTCAGCCTGCTATAACAGAAGTCAGATAGTTAAACACATTGAGCGGGGGGGACATACTCCTGTTAATCAGGTGGAAATTTGCGTCAGGCGATTGTAAATTCAGAACTGGATCCCAGGAGAGAGATCAAGACTGCAGATACAGGTGTGAGATCACTCCAGTGGAGGTTGTAACCACGGACTTCACATCTCTGAGGATGGAAGCAGTGAGTAGGAAAAGTCTACAAATGGAACTTTGGGAAATGCTCTCCTATAAGGTAGTTAGAAGGAAGAGGGACCGGCAGGTTTTCTGAGTCTCTCCGGATATGACCTGTACGTATGCATTTCTGCTATTTACTTCTTTAACTATACAAAACTTAGTTGAATTTACCTTTGCAGGCATTCCATTTGTGAAATACCTGGATGTTTCTTGCATGACGTGGAAAAGGCAAAGCAGTATTCTGGAAGGAAGTTCAAGAAAAATAAGGACAGCCTGGTTCAGGAAATGTACAGTCTGTTTAACAGATCTGTCTTTGACAAAAAGGTACAGTCGGTGAATAGACACTTAATGAGCACCTGTCATATGCCCAGTGCTCTTGGGTGCTGTGAGGTGTGCAGATACGCTAGCTGTATATTTCCTGCCCTTGAGAGGTGTCAGTTTAGATGGGGAGATGATACATGCACACGTGAAAGAAACAGACAATGTTTGTGGGTAATAATATATGGTACAGACTTGTTACCAGCACAGGACCTCAGCAGAGGCAGAAAAATCACTGAGTGCCTCAGTGGTGAGGAAATAAGGTTGGCTGTGGAGTGGGGGGAGACTGAAGGATGTGGAGAGAGTGGCAGTGATGGGGGAAGAGGGCATGTGTGAGGCATGTATTGAGGCTTGACTATCTGGAAGAGAGGGTTTATGCTGAGGAATAATGGGGAAGAGCTGTGTGACCTTGGGCAAGTTACCTCCCCCCTCCCTTGCCTCGGTTTTCTTGGTTTTCTCACCTGCAAAATGGGAGTGATAATAGTACCTGCTACTTCATAGAATTATGGTTGGGCCTAGGGAAGGTAATACACCTGGAGTACCTAGAACAGGGCCTATGACCTAGTAAGTGATACACGTCGGCCATCCCTTGTTTTTGGTAGCGTAGCACTAGATAACGGAGGGCCTTTGGAATCAGATTGGAGGGGGGCGCTGAAATTGAAATCAGCAGGCACCACCTCACAGGGACAGGATAGGACGCAAAGCGTCTACTGAGGGAAACTAACCTGTCTGTAGTGTGGGGCCTATACTGGATTGGAGAGAACCTGGAGGCAGAGAGACTGAGTGGTCATTAGGTTTTTCAGACTCTTATTATTGCTGCTGATGAAATTTCCTGCCAGTAGGGTTTTCAGATCTTTCTAAGGCTCCCCAGCCTTTGGGTAAATCACTCCTGACGACTGGGGTGTTACCTCACGGGACCGAGGAGTAGACCAAGGTGCATGTACAATCTCACCTCACCACTTTTAGTACCCACAGGGTTCCATTCCTACCTCGGTGGGTTTGCACTTCTCTCCCTGACGCTTGTCCCCGTGCCGGGCAGCGCACATCTTGCTTTTGCACACACTCAGCAGTCTCCCTTAGGTCCTGATTGCCTGTCAGTTGTTCTCACCTGGGCTTCAGCCTGGCTTTGATTCTCCCCAGAACGTTTAGGCTTGCAAAACTCCCGAGCCAAGATCCTTTGGTCTGCTCGAAGCTGCTCTCTGACTTGCCTGCTTTGCTTTTTGTTCTCAGCTGCCAGAGAAAATCGATATCGGCTGGAATAAGAAGATGCTGAGAACTGCTGGCTTGTGCACCACTGGCGAGACACGGTACCCGAAGAAGGAGCGTTACGCGAAGATCCAGATTTCTCTGAAAGTCTGCGACTCTGCAGGTGATGGCAGCCTTCTGACACAGGCCCATGAAGTTACTCTTAAGTCCTGGTGTTTTCTGGCAGCCTTTGTCACAGCTTCTCCTGCCATTCCTGGGTAGATAGGCCTACTACGAATGTCTTGCTCAGAAGACATTCCTAACGATGTCTCCTCATTCCTGAGAATCCAACTTGGCCATCTTTCCATTAGGGTAACTTTCTCACTGCAGCTGGCTCCCTGCTAACTGAGGTTCAGGGTCCCCCGTAGCTAACCAATCAACCAGATTTTCATAATGACCCTCCTGTCATCATTCCTTTGCCCCCACCCAGGTGTAAGGCCTTGTCACCTCACCCTTCTCCCTGCTCCACTCAGTCTCCTACATACCACCATGTCGCTTTTCCACAAAACACCTGGCTTTCCAGGCTGTCGCAGCCTGCCCCCCACTCTGCTCAGCCAGGCTTATCTCTAAGCATGCCGCCTCTAGCGTGTCCTGTGCTTCAGCGAAACTTCCTTCACACTGCCTCTCAGAATGCACCACACAGCTTCCTGGCCTTGTCCTTTGTTTACATTTCTCACCACACCTAGAATGGCCTTTCAAATTTGCAAAGCCAGTCAGTTGTTAGGGGCCCAGCTCAGAATCCCCCTTTTTCCGTGGAGCTTCTCCTGACCAAATCCCAAGGCCATAGCCACTGCTCCCACCCCGTCCACTTAACGTAACCCAGGTCTTGACTGGGTATATTTGTAGCAGCAGCATCCCCCAAAAAGAAGAGCATGCTGGAGCTGTCCTGAAAAGATTGTTGTCTCTGACATCAACAAAATCGGTTACATAGGGGACAGATGTCCCTTTCAGAATCCTGGGAAGCTAACACTCATGACTGCCCATGTAGACTTATAGCAGATGGCTTTGCATGTGGTGGGGTTGAGAGTCTAGTGGGTAACAGGCCGGAGGGAATGGGTTTAAGTGCTCATGTTTCCTTTGCCTCCCTCTCTTCCAAGACCGCCTTCGGGATACTTTGATCCATGAAATCTGCCACGCGGCCTCCTGGCTGATTGATGGTGTTCGTGATTCTCATGGCGACTCATGGACGTTTTATGCCAAAAAATCGAACCTGGTGCACCCAGAGCTGCCCCTGGTCACCCGTTGCCATAACTACAAGATTAACTACAAGATTCATTATGAATGCACTCAGTGCAAAGCCAGGTGAGACCCTTTGCCTCTCAGACTTTCCTCTGTTCTATTTCTGCTGTGACTTCCAGCTGGCTCTCTGTGATTTTGTTGGTAAGTATGTGGCCAGCTGGCTAGACGAGTGAAACATCTCTACTCCTTTCCGTGTCTTCCTCCTTCATTCTCTTCTACTTTGAGCTGACCTCAGACTGCTGCTGCTGCTTGGTGCCCCACTCTGAGAAGCCAGGCAAAAAGTCTTGCTTTGGGCCAGCGCCAGCAGGTCGGAGAAGATGCTGAGGTACAGTGACTGATTCCCTTACTGCATGATGTCTCTTTTCCTCCTTAGAGTCGGCCGCTACACCAAATCATTGAACACCGACCGCTTTATCTGTGCCAAGTGCAAGGGGACTCTGGTCATGCTGCCGCTAACTCGTAAGGATGGGACCCCCATTGCGCCCCATGTGAGACCATTTGCCAAGTATGTGCAGGAGAATTATAGATTGGTTAAGCAGTCAGCGGAAGGGCTAAGCCATGGCGATGTGATGAGACAGCTCAGCAAGGATTATGCCCTTAAGCACAAGCGAAATCCTTAAGGTTATCTGAGACTATACTTGTGCGAGCTGAGTCCTCCACTGCTAAGAAGTTTTAGAAAACATTTGTTTCTGCAATGAATACTAGGATTTAAGTGAGTTTTTATAGCTTCATCCTGTAGTGATGATTGTTCTTAACTAAGGATTCTGTTGGCAACCATTCTATGCCTTTGACAGTACTCAGAAACCCTTTGGGTCCACCTTGGGTGTTACTTAGACTCCATAGTTTTAAGACATAGAACAAAATACAGTAAGAGAAGCACATAGTTTTAAGATTAAGACATAGAACAAGATACAATAAGAGAAACCCATAGTGTTAAGACGTAGAATAAGATATAGTAACAAAAACCCATAGTGTTAAGACCATAGTTTTAAGATTAAGATGTAGAGAGGTGCCTGGGTGACTCAGTTGGTTGAGCATCCGACTTCGGCTCAGGTCATGATCTCATGGTTTGTGAGTTTGAGCCCCGTGTCAGGCTCTGTGCTGACAGCTCAAAGCCTGGAGCCTGCTTCGGATTCTGTGTCTCCCTCTCTCTCTATCCCTCACCTGCTTGCGTGCTCTGTCTCTCTCAAAAATAAATACATTAAAAAATATTTAAAAAAAAAGATTGAAATGTAGAATAAGATACACTAAGAGAAACCCATAGTGTTAAGACCATAGTTTTAAGATTAAGACGTAGAACACATACAGTAAGAGAAACATAGTTTTAAGATGTAGAACAAAATGCAATAAGAGAAATGCTTGTTCAAGAGTGGCAGGTTGAGAAAAGGAGAATGGCGTTGGGAAGTGAACCAGATTCAAAGGTGGCCCTCCAAAACCCGGGCTGCTGGCAGGTGGAACCTGTTATACCTACTTAGAAATAAGAGACAGACATGTCTCATGAATTGAGTTGTTCTTGATGTTGAATAAAGCCATGTAAGCCAGTGTAGCTGTTCATAAGATTAGAAAAGTAAATAAACTGTTTTCTGCAATTCACTTGTTAACCGAGTCTATTCATTGACAGCCTGACAGCACAGAACAAACTGTCAGGTCTTTTGTCCAAGACCCTGGACATATGAAGCTCTCCACAGTGTGTCTGGAAGAGCACTCTCCATTCTGGTTTTTCTCTATGACTTTTGTGACTGCCCGTAAGCACTTCAGCAGCCCCCCCACTCCTGGGAGGCATCCAGGGTACAGACTGGGGCCAAGATTGCATTCATTTCCTATTGCTGCCATGGCAAATGACCACAAGCTTAGTGACTTCAGACAACACAAATGTATTCTCTTACAGCTCTGGAGGTCATAAATCTGGTGCTTGGGGTACTCAGGTACCCCAGGCTCAGTCAGATAAGCGTCCAACTTTGGCTCAGGTCATGATCTCGTGGTCTGTGAGTTTGAGTCCCGTGTTGGGCTCTGTGCTGACAGCTCAGAGCCTGGAGCCTGCTTCGGATTCTATGTCTCCCTCTCTCTCTGCCCCCACCCCACCTTGCTCATGCTCTGTCTCTCTCAAAAATAAACATTAAAAAAATCTGGTGCCAACCTCACTGGACTGAAATCCAGGTGTGGGCAGGGCTTGGTTTCTCTCTGGAGGAACTGGGGTTTGGGGATCCATTTCCTTGTCTTTTCCAACTTCTAGTGGGCACCTGTGTTGTTTGGTTTGTGCCTCCCCTTCTGTCCTCCAAGCCAACAACATTTCTCTCTCTCTGTCTCCCTCTCCCTCTCTCCCCTTCTTCCTCCCTTTTTTTCACTTTGAAGGACCCTTGTGATGACTTGGGGCCCACATAGATGGTCCAAGAGAATCTACTACTTATAAGGTCAGCTTATTAGCAACCTTTTTGCCATGTAAGGTAACATACAAGTTCTGGGGATTTGAGGGTGGATACCTCTGGGACCCATCCCTCAGACCCCCACAAACATCTTTATTAGTCTAGCATCACTGATATTTTTTATGGGCACGATGTGTTCTGTCCTTTTCCTTCCTTCCATCCTTCCTTCATTTTGCGGATGCTTTGAGTCTTTCAGTGGCCACGCACTCAAGGCTAACCACACATCTAAGGGACTGGGTGCCTGTGCAGGGTGACATGAGCTTCCCTGGCTAAATCCCCAGGTCCCTCCCTGCCGATCCCGCTTCCATCCAGGTCTTCAGTCTCAGCAAAGGCCCAGCTGATGAGTGAAACTGGATCGTGGCACGTTGGTGGCTTAATTAGGGGGAATTGACAGTGCAGCGGTTCCACCCCTGCAAAGGGAGGGTCCTAACTGTAGGCTTGCCACCTACCCTTCTGGGGAGCCCTGGTCATTTCTTCTACTCACATCGACCTCAGCGATTGCCCACCCGTGCCTCCGGGTGGCTTATGTGCAAATGACTGTCCTCAAGTCCTCCAACCTTGGTGCTTTTCGTCCAGCCCCATGTCACTATCCAAGAAAAAGCCTGCATCTCCTCTTCCCTGTATAAAGCTACATACAGCCTTTGGCTGGGCTCTCTGATACCATCACTTGATCCCAAACCAACCTTGAGTATTTTCAACCCTTCCCTCACCCGAACCCTTAACTCGGGCCACTTGCGGTACTAGGAAGCATTGCAGTTTTGCTATTGCCTTCCCTTCTACCCAGAAATGCTGTCTTTGCTTCTCTCTGTCCTTGGAGACCCCACTTGCCTTTTGGGGTCTTCTCATTTCTGTCTTCCAGAAGCCTTCCCAAATGGCTCCAGCCCCAGGGCTCTGAGACCCGGGTTCACGGTCTAGGGACAACTCATTTACCTTGTGGCCTAGACTGTTTCGTATTGTTACTCTTCCCCATGTCTTCTCTGCTGGCCTAAACTTCTGGAGCACAGGGACCATGTCTTATTCATGTCCGAAGGCCCTTCCCCAAATTATGCCTAAGTGGTGTCCAGCCAGTCCAGTGAACTGTTAGCCCGCACCCATCTACCCCAGTGCTTCCCTGTGAGTGACAGGAGTACCCAAGAGGGCAGAGAGGGGGCTCGACATAGACGTTAACACAAGCAACATCGGTTGGCGTAGATCCGGGGCCAGGCAAAGAGAATAGGAAATGCATCCCCAGAGCCTGGGCAAGGCTGGATATAAATGATGCACTACTAACACACCCTGGTCCTGATGATCTCATTTATTGAAAAGTTTTAAGCAGAATTTTAGACATAAACATGAGCAAATACAGAGGCCTTGGGGACCACAGCTACAGTCGCTGCTGAGTTGGAGGCCTGGGTCAAGACCCTATAGGGACAGCTTCTATGCTGCTGGCTTCCTGCTCTGTGTACATGGGGAAGGCCAAGGTCTAGTTACTGAATAAGGAGGGCAGTGAGGCTCCTAGCAGCCAAGGCAATAAGGGCCCCAAGGCAGCCACCTCTGAAGTGGCAACAGGGCTTGGCAGCTAAGGAGCAGCAGTGGCGTAGCCCCCAGAGCCAGGGGGGTGCCTCCCTGGGAGACCCGGTGATGCCGGGGCCACCAGGGAATCTCGGGAGTGTGCGTGCGTGGGGAATGAGGCTACAGGGAGAGGGAGGGAGGAACTCGGAGGAGCCTGGAACGTGGGGGCAGTCAGGCTGCGTGGCAAAAGGAGCACCCCCCCATCCAGCCTCACAAGCCCGAGTAGGAGGCCTCTGTGGTCTCAGACCAGGATGAATCCCGGCGGAAAGATGCCGACTGCCGCTGGTGCCCTCTTAGGTCAGGGCGGCCCAGGCGCGTAAGTAACATCCACATGCGCTCTCGGAACTTGACCCCCACGAAGGCATAGAGCAGTGGGTTGAGGCAGCAGTGCATATAGCCCAGGCCCGAGGTGACTGACTTGGCCACGTCCACACGGCTTTCTCGGCCACAGTTGCGGGACAAGGCCTCCAGGTCCATGAGGGTGTCCACCATCACCACCAGGTGGTAGGGGGTCCAGCAGAGGGCGAAGGCCACCACCACCACCACGACCAGCCGCATGGCCCGCAGCCGCCGCTGGCCCCTGGAGACCAGCAGCACAGCCAGGATGCGGGCATAGCAATAGGCCATGACCAGCAAGGGCAGCAGGAAACCAGCAACCAGCTGCAGCACCCGCAGAGCTGTGCGGCCCACCTGCGGGAAGTTGTACTGACAGTGGGTGGCATTGAGGCGCTCGTCACGGCGGGCCGACAGGAAGATGAAGTCTGGGATGGCAAAGAACAGACAGAGTCCCCAGACAACCACACAGGTGAGGGCCACACGGGCGGTGGGCCCCCGGCGGTACAGCTGGGTGGCATGCACTATGCTCAGGTAGCGGTCAAAGCTGATGCAGGCCAGCAGGAGGGCCCCCGCGTAGAAGTTGATGTTGAAGAGGGCGCCCGCCACTTTACAGAGGCCAGATCCGAAGACCCACTGGACAGCTGCGTCCACTGCCCAGAGGGGCAGGGTCAGCACCAGCAGTGCGTCGGCCACAGCCAGGTGGAGCAGGAAGGTGTCGGTGCTGCTCAGGGCCGCCCGCTGGCTCAACAGCACAGCCGCCACCGCGCCATTGCCCAGCAGCCCCAACACGAAGAGGAGGCTGTACAGGGCCGGCAGGAAGGCCCGGTCGAAGTTCAGGCTGAAGTCCTGCGGGCAGGGCGGGGAGGCACAGCAGGAGTCACTCTCGTTTTCTGCGTAATCATAGGAGGAGCTACAGTTTTCCAGGAGGAAGGCAAGCTCAGAGGCGTCGAACACCTGGTGTTCACTCATCTGCAGAGGGAGGGAAGGAGGCAAGGGACTGTGGCAAGGGAGGCAAGGGACTCCTTTGAGCGTTTCCTGGAGTAGCTCCTCTGTCCGGCAGGCCCCAGTTCCTGTCTTTTGTCCAAGCCCCCGCCTATTGAACTCTGTGCCCAGCCCGGGAGCTGGGGTGGTAACTTCCCACATCAACCACCGCTTCTCTCTCACCTGTGTGGGCCATCCCATTAGACCAGGGATTGTGGGCCAGAGGAAGGCTTCCCTCCCACCCTTGTGCCAGGAGCCCTCCCTGCCCCCTTTCCTCGCTCTGCCTTCACGGCTTGGCTTGCCCTTCTGTTTCCCTGCCACGCCTGGTGCTACTACCTGCCTCCCCCCGCACCTCCCCGCAGTCCCCTCTCCGGGTCAGTCACTGGCCCCCCACTTCCCTCCTTAGCCCTTGTCTAGGGATCCCAACTTCCTGCCTCCCGTGGGGCCCCTCCACAAATCACTGAAGTCCTCCCCCTGACCCTGTCACTTGCTTTCTGTTCCTGTTCTTCCCTTCCTCTTCAGGGATGCCACCTGCCACCCCCTGGGGGCTCTCCCACCAAGCTCGGGTAGAAATATTCCATACCCCATTACCCTACACATGACCCCAGAGCTGCCAGCCTTCTCAGTGCCAGTTCAGTCCCACATGGAAGGGTAAGTTCCAAGTCAGAGCCAAAGGGCGCCTTGGAAGCCAACGGCGGCAGGGATCATTTTGCAGATGAGGCCCGGAAGCCAGACAGGGGAGGGGTCGCACCTGTGGTCATACACAAGTCCCTGGCCGAGGTGGATTCCCAATTCCCCGTCCCAGGGCTCCTTCTACTGCAATCCCTGCATCATCTACCTACTACTCACCCAGCCCTCTGGTGGCCCTGGCTCATGAGCCAGCCCTGACATTTCCCCTGGTCTCCCGGGCCCTCCACTCTGAGCTCCTGTGCCCACCGGCTGGGCAGCAGCACTTACCTCAAGGACCATTGCTGGGCTGATGCTCTGCCTGCAGGGCTGTGTGCTGCCTGCCCCTCTGCTTTGGTGATTGTGGTCGGGAACCTGCACTACACGGAGGAAGTGAGGGTTTCACATGATTGTTGGCGGCAGCCTCTTCCATGGGCTTGTCTATGCCAGACCTCCCTAGAACCGAGGCCACAGGAACTCCTGGCCCGTTCCCCTGGGAACGCTGCTGCGGGGGGACCCGGTCACAAACTGGGGACCAGAAAGGCTGGGGCTTAGGGAAAAACAGGTCCTTTGAGGTGGGGCATCTGGAGAAGCAGAGTGTCTATGAGGCGGAGGGCAGCCCTGCTGCCAGGGGCAAGAACTTCTCCTGCACTGGTGGAGTCAGTGCTCAATACCCTGGCACCCGTGCTCACCTGTCCTGGGCTGGAGTGGATCTTTGCATAATTGTAGATTGCATTGCTAAACGTCTTAGGTCTGTCAAAGAGATTAACCTTCTTTAAAAACTAAAATATTTATTTAAAATGTTTATTTTTGAGAGAGAGAGTGAGCCGTAGTGGGGGAGGGGCAGAGAGAGAGGAGGGGACAGAGGATCTGAAGTGGACTCTGTGCTGACAGCAAAGACCCCGACGTGGGGCTCGAACTCATGAGCCGTGAGATCATGACCGTGAGATCATGACCTGAGCTGAAGTCGGACACTTAACCGACTGAGCCACCCAGGCTCCCCAAACTAAAATATTTTGAAGAAAGCCTTCACACTACAAGTCCTCCACTATTGCCCCTCCCGATACTCAACAGGGGATGAGGAAAGGGAACTACTAGTAATGAACTTGGTATGTGCTAGACAGTGCTTTAGGTACTTTCTCTGACACTGCCTCATTCAAACCACACAAATCCATTGTGAGGTGGCGATGGGGAGTGATTCCCCATGGCTAATCCAGAAAGGGGAAAGGGCTTCACCAGACACTGCAAGTGAGGGTGGGAGCTGGGATTGAACCCACGGCTGTCTGACTCTCTTTTTACTGCTCATCCCACTGCCTTCTGCTTTTTTAAGTGGATGATCTCTGATAAACTATGATAAACTATAATCTATTCATGCAGATAAAAACAAATGAACTTAAGCTATATATTTTGACATGGCTGGAGCTAGAAAATCCAATGACCACATGGCGGAAGAGGCAAGTTACAGAATTATCATGTGGAGTTTCACGCCATTTATGTAAATTCTGAAAACCACACACACAAAGCAAGACCATATTGTTTTGGATACAGCTATTTGTTCTAGAAGTTTAAAACAGGGACTGGAGGGGCACCTGGCTGCCTCAGTCGGTGGAGCATGCAACTCTTGATCTCAGGGTTGTGAGTTTAAGCCCCACGTTGGGTGTAGAGATTACTTTAAAAAAAAATCTTTGTTTTAAATGTTCACTTATTTACTTTTGAGAGAGAGAGAGAGAGAGAGAGAGAGCATGAGTGGGAGAGGGAGAGAATCCCAAACAGGCCCCATGCTGCTAGCATAGACCCCGACACGGGGCTCAAACCCACAACTTATGAGATCGTGACCTGAGCCAAAAACAAGAGTCG
This sequence comes from Felis catus, assembly GCF_018350175.1. NCBI lineage: Eukaryota > Metazoa > Chordata > Mammalia > Carnivora > Felidae > Felis > Felis catus. The sequence goes on from NC_058386.1 coordinate 58,462,009, forward strand.
GACGCTCAAACAACTGAGCCTCCCAGGCGCCCCCACCCCAAAATAAAATCTTAACAAAAAGTAAAAATTAACAAACAAAACAAAACAAAAAATTAGGGATTGGAGACACTACAAATTCATGAGAGCAGTTGCTCCTGGGGCGACAGGAAGAAGAGGGTTGGGGAAGAGTATGTGGACCCTCTCAATTTCAAGGAAAAGCTGTAAACAGCATTTGTAGAGCAAATCAGGCCCTTTATGGTGGTGTGCTACAACAGTTTCTCCCCCCCTCCCGGCCCTCTGCCCTCTGCCCTCTGCCCTCTCCTCCTTTCCCTATTACCCTGTTCTCCTTAGCCGGGAAAGGCAGCCCCTAACTCGCCTTGCCTCTGCTAGGTAGTCTCTTCTCTCCCTCTCTCCCACCCAGACGAGAAGGAGAGGCACAGAGACAGAGACGGAGAGAGGCAGAACCAGTCCTCTGGGGTCTGGTTTTCAGTCAGAGTGCTTCACCAGAGCCTCCAGGCTCAGGCTTGGAATTCGCTTGAAACTTCTTGACAAGACACACACTGGCAAGGCAGCGAGCCCCTTCTCCACCTGTGCGCAGGAGCTGCAACTATCCTTGCTCTAAACAGCTTGTCAAACTGCAAGGTGCGGGCCAGAGGGAGGTGAGGGCCTGCAGGACATCAGGAGCAGTGCAAGTGGACAGGACTGGCGACTCCAGGAGCCTCGGCAGTTAGGAAGGGTAGGAGTTGGCAGGGTGGGGAAGAAGGGTACGAGCTGGCACCACGGTTTCTGGACGCTGGTCAAGAAGAGTTTCCATTCCCTGAGTTTCTGCACGTGAAAGAAGTGAGGATAATAAAATCCTCTGTTCAATTTGGGTTTTTTTTTTAAATGTTTATTTATTTTGAGACAGAGAGAGAGCGCGCGCGCTTAAGTGGGGGAGGAACAGAGAGAAGGGGAGAGAGAATCCCAAGCAGGCTCTGTGCTGTCAGCGCAAAGCCCCACATGGGGCTTGAACTCACGAACCATGAGATCATGACCTGAGCCGAAATCAAGAGTTGGACGCTTAACTGACTGAGACACCCAGGCGCCCTTCTGTCTATTCAATTTCAAGGAGGGTCTTGTATTCTGCAATTATGTCCTTCATCCCCTTTTTGGTATTAAAAGGATCTTTTCTTTATGAAATGATGGTGAATATAAGCTGATAGATTTAGAAGGATCTTGTGTTGGCCGAAGTGGACAATCCAAATGTGGGGCCTCCAAATAGATGTTGGAGTGCCACTGGGCCATGTGAAATGTCAAAGTCTAGGGATCCCTGGTCCCCCTCCTGTGCCCTAGTCCCCATTGGTCACATGGGGACAATGCTCCCCACCTTCCCAGGTTGCTGGTGAGGAGAAATGAGAGAGGGTTGGGCAGGAGTTTTGAAAGGGTGCAGGGAGATTTTCTGAGCTGGGCCGTATCCTCATAAGCCATTCTGGGCTGTGGGGCTGGCTGCTGTCACTGCTCCCGTGTGGCCCAGATATGGTGGGAAGGTCCCTTCCAGGACCCAGCACATAGTAGGAGAATGCAGAGTGAGAGGGATATTCACTACAAACATAGTGACTGGGAGACTTTCCTGTCAGGTGAGCCCTGGGATAGAGCGTGCCCGCCTTTTGGGGCATGCAGGTGTGGTCTTGGCCTCCAGAAAGCCTGCCCCTTGCCTAGTCCTCTGGCTTCCGTGCTGTGTAATCTCAGGCAAATCACTTCACTCCTCTGCCTCAGTTTCCTCATCTGAAAAGTAGGGAGAAACATAGTACACGTGGGCTGGGGTTGCTGTGTGGACTGCATACAATACGTGTAGGTGCATGGCCCAGGGTAGGTGCCTGGGGAGCAGTGGTTTCCTCCTCATTTTGGTTACTTTCTAGGTCGGCCCTTCCGGGGTCTCAGAATGGCAGGTTCAGGGCAGGCTCCCGCTGTCTTTCTCAGCTCAGATGCCTTGGAACTGCCTTTGTCGAGGTGCCTAGCCAAACCCTTGTCTGACGCTCTAATCTGGGTCCCAAGCAGCCCCAGACCACGTCACAGGCAGGCCCGGCCCTTGGGGAGAGCCACCTAGCCAGCAGTCTGCCCTCAGAGTTCTGGTACATGTGCCCCCTGCTTCTGCCCTCCCGAGCAGCCAGTTGGGGAAGCTTGAGGAGGAAGTTAGTCAGAGTGAAGCTGCTCCGGGCCCCACCTGTGGTCAAGGTGTGAAATGTGCACCTGTCTCTTCTCTGCCACCCATCCCCCTGTTTTTTTTCTTTTTTTTCACACCTCTGGGCTGTGGTTTGGGGAGATGGGAGGCTCAGAAGTGTGTGCTCTGGGCCCAGTCCCTCACAGGAAGGAGGCCTCTATACAGCTCTCTGTTGGGCTGACCAGGGAAGGGGGCCATTTCCTCCCCTTTCCTCTCAGCATCTGCTGCCTCACAGCCTCTTTCGTAGATCCTCAGAATGTCCCCTGGGGTCCCTGTTCCAAAAGCCCCTGGCTGTCAGGGGAACAGGCTCAGGGAGGCCCAAGCTTCCTGTGAGGCTCAGGCAGTGGCCTAGGCTGTGACAGGGGCTTTGTTATACGAAATCAACAAGAGTCCTAGCCCCAGGAAGGGGTCTGGGTCTGCCCCAGACAGTGCTGGGACTTTGGGATTCCTTCTGCTGGCCCTTCTCCCCAGAGAAGAAGAGCTTAGGTCATAGTAAGGCCCAGGCACTGGGGACTGCCCCCCTCTCTGCCCCTCTTCCCCAGCTGCTTCCTGCAGCTCTAAGCCCTACTGGAAGGCAAGGCCATTCTAAGTGTTGGGGCCATAGACTGCGGCTCAGGCAGTCCAGGCCCGTGCGGGTGATTTCCCAAGCTGTGGGCACTCATTCTTTTTGGGACCAGGGCAAGAGGACATTGCTGCCATCTGTCAAGGCAACTCAGGTGGTGGGAACAGAAGGTGCCAAGGCAAGGACATAAGGAAAGGACTGTCAGTCCAGGGGCAGTTTGGCTGAAAAAGTAGTTATGTGTGAGAGAGGAGGGTAGAGAGGGCTGGAGAGTGGTCGTTCACTGATCTTCCTATCATCCTGTCCCTTGAAAATAGCTTCCATTCAGCAAGCCTTTATTTTCATACACATGATCGCTTCAAAAAATTTTTTTGTTTACTTATTTTTGAGAGAGACAGAAACAGAGTATGAGCAGGGGAAGGGCAGAGAGAGAGGGAGACACAGAATCCAAAGCAGGCTCCAGGCTCAGAGCTGTCAGCACAGAGCCCGACGCGGGTCTAGAACCCATGAACCATGAGATCATGACCTGAGTCGAAATCAGACGCTTAACCAACTGAGCTACCCACGTGCCCCTAGGGCCAGTTCTTCTAAGAGCCACACTTTAGTCACCACACGGTCCCAACCAGGTGTCTTGTGTGAGGGCAGGTGCTCACCCAGTGGTGCTTGTGACCTAGAGTGAGATTTGGATAAAGCTCACTACCTCCCAATTCTCGCCCTGTTCCTCCTCACTGACCAGGGAGAAGAAATGTCAGAACCTCCAAGATGAGAGACCTAGATGACCAAACAAAAATCTGCTAAGTGCTCCCAGAAGTCCCATCCCATTTGCAGACCAGCCCTGGGGTCACACATGGGGTCAGCGTGCATCTGTTTCCATCCCGCCCTGTACCTGGGCCTCCATCACAGCTCAGGACTATCCACATTCTCCAGACGGACAGGTGGCAACATTGCTAATGCACACACATCCAATTATGGAAGCCTGTTCTTGATAGATTCTTGAGTGCCAGTTGCTCCCATAGTGAACACTTGGGGGATGTCCCTCTGCACTGGTGAGCTGGGCTACCCCTTGGAACAAAGTCATCGGCAGGCCCAACATCTGGCCATAGCATTCCCTTGGGTTGGCCCACAGAGGAAGGTCAAACAGGATAATAAGAATAGCATGCAGGGGCACTTGGGTGGCTCAGTCAGTTAAGCGTCCGACTTTGTCTCAGATCATGTTCTTGCGTCTGTGAGTTTGAGCTCTGCATCGGGCTCTGTGCTGACAGCTCAGAGCCTGGAACCTGCTTGTCTCTTCCCCTTGCCCACTCATGCTCTGTCTCTCTCTCTCTCCTTCAAAAATAAATAAACATTAAAAAAAACAGCTGACATTTATTGATTACTTAACTATGTGCCAGGCTCTGTTCTAAGAGCTTTATTGGGATGAATTTCTTTGATGGTCATAGTGATGCAGTAATTACGGCATTATTACTCCTATCATCCCCACTTTACAGACGACAGAAACACAAAGTTTAAGAAACTTGCTCAAAGCCACACAGCCAGCAAATGGCAGAGACATGCTCTTATCCATTACACTATAATCTATTATACCTTTTAAGGTTAGAGGGACAGGGATCAAGGGTGATGTTCAAAGAGGACTATGTTGGCTTTATTCTGTAATGTTTTACACAGAGACCATACTGATGTATTAGCTGAGTGATTAAAAAGCCATCCAAAAGATTCTCTCTCTTTCCCTCTCTCTCTCTGTTCCTCTCCTGTTTGTGCTCTCTCTCTCTCAAAATAAATAAATGAACTTTAAAAAAAGAGGAGGGGCAGGGCGCCTGGGTGGCTCTGTCAGTTAAGCGTCTGACTTCGGCTCAGGTCGTGATCTCATGGCTCATGGGTTCAAGCCCCACGTTGGGCTCTGTGCTGACAGCTCCTAGCCTGAAGTCTGCTTTGTATTCTGTGTCTCCCTCTCTCTCTGGCCCTCTCCTGCTCATGCTCTGTCTCTCTTTGTCTCTCAAAAATAAATAAATGTTTAAAATTCTTTTTAAAAAACAGGAGGGGGTGCTTGGGTGGCTCAGTTGGTTAAGTGTCTGACTCTTGATTTCAGCTCAGCTCATGATCTTGTGGTTCCTGAGTTCAAGCCCCGCATTGGGCTCTGCACTGACAGTGCAGATCCTGCTTGGGATTCTCTCTCTCCCTCTCTCCCTGCCCCTCCCTCGTTCGCTCGCTCTCTCTCTCAAAGTAAATAAACTTAAAAAAATTTTTTTAGGGATGCCTGGGTGGCTCAGTCAGTTGAGTGTCTGACTTCGGCTCAGGTCATGATCTCATGGCTCGTGAGTTCGAGCCCCGTGTTGGGCTCTGTGCTGACATCTCGAAGCCTGGAGCCTGCTTCGGATTCTGTGTCTCCCTCTCTCTCTGCCCCTCCCCCACTTGTGCACTGTCTCACTCTGTCTCTCAAAAATGAATAAATGTAAAAAAACAAAAAAAATCTTAAAAAATTTTTTAAAGCCATCCAAAAGGAAAATAAAAGTCAGCTAAAAATCTGGGACAGTTGGTGGAATTTCAATATGGCCCAGAGATGAGATTTAAAAAAAAAATCCCTTATATTCATACTATTTTGCTAATTTTGACAATGTAAAAACAGTCTTTGTTTGTAGGAAATACACATAAAGATATTTAAGGGTGAAAGGAGATCACATCTGCAACTTACTTACATATGACTTGTAAAACAAATACACGAAGCGAGAGAAGATGCACAAAGAATAAAGCAAACACGGCAACATGCAAATAATTGGTGATATGGGTGTGAGGGAGTCCTTTGTACTATTCTTGCAACTTTTCTGTAAGTTTGATATTGTATCAAAATAAAAGTTACTTGAAGAACCTCTCTCACACAGGATGGATTTGGCATCACATGCTATTATTCCCCGGACCAGCTTAGAAGCCTTGTGCCAAGAAAGCGGGGGCCAAGGCTGCCTGGGAACAAAGGCTCCCTGGCTGTGGCCTCTGGCTTTGTCCCCAGAAGCACCACCTCCTCCCGCAGTTCAGTACCCACTTAATCTCCCAGCCAGGCTCACCTTAATTCCTGATTCCTGGGTTTCTTCCCTTTTCCCTCTGGCTACCTCAAACCTCTCAGCCTTGAGTTCCTCCCAACTTCCCCTGTGGCCTTTTGAGCCAGGAAGAGCTGCCTGCTCTCCAAGCCACTCAGCGCCCCTCAAAGAATGTAGGCTGTGCCTGAGACTCTCAGGGCGACCCCATGCTGGGCTCAGGCTGGTTGAAGAGAAGGGATAGGGCCATGCATCTGGGTGTCACCAGAGGAGAACCTAGAGTTCTTTTTCCTAAATAGAAGTAGGCTCGCAAAACGGGGTTGCGGGGATGGGGGAGGGTGGGGGGGGGCAGCGCCTGGGTGGCTCAGTAGGTTAAGCTTCCGACTTTGGCTCAGGTCATGATCTCGTGGTTTGTGAGTTCGAGCCCTGCATCGGGGCTCTGTGCTGACAGCTCAGAGCCTGGAGCCTGCTTCGGATTCTGTGTCTCCCTCTCTCACTGGCCCCTTCCCCACTCACACTCTCTCTCCCTGTCTCAAAAATAAATAAATAAATAAGCTTTAAAAAAAAAAAAAAGCGGGTGAGGCCACTGCCAGGAAGGCTTCTCTCCCTGAAGAACAGTCTGGGCTAGAGCTTTTGGCTGCTGCTGGGCTCTCAGGAGTAGGAAAAGGTACACCCTGGAAACCATGGTGCCCTCCCCAAAGGTAGTCCACTGAGCAACTAGTGTCCCTGCTGACTAGTGTCCCTCCCTGGGTCTTTACCTTGGAGTGTCCCCAGGTGTGCTTTATGCTGCCCTCCTGGGACCCTGCACAAAGCCTCTTGATGATGGGCCTGATCCCGTCTAGACTTTACCTGCCTGGACTCTTGAGCCTTCTGGGAAATTCCTCAACTAGCCAAATTTCCTGAAATCCCAACAAGATGTGGCGTTGGTCTTGGGGGCTTTGTCCACAGGTCCTATGCAGGTCCAGAGCCTGCCTCCTGTTAGTGTTAACCCCATATCTCTCCAACCGGACACTAAGTCATGCACAAAGGCACAGGCATTGGTGCTCGATGGTCAAAGCTGAACTGGCCCCACGTGGGGCTGTGTGGCAGTGCTGGTGAGCGTGTGGGCTGTGGACCACACTGGCTCAGATTCCTGGCTCTGCCATTCCTAGCTGTATGAGCTTGCACAGGTTGTTTATTTCACTTCTCTGTGCTCTGGCTTCCTCTCTGGATGAGAAAAGGCGACCTGCTGTATGTGTAAAGGTCCTGAGAACAATGCCTGGCACATGGTTAGTGCCATGTATGAGTTGTTAGCTACCCTCCTCCCTGTGGCTGCTGACATGCTCCCAGGACTGGGCACACCCATGGGGGAAGCTTCATTTGCATTGAGGTCCCTCACACCTCAGCCTGGAAGGCTGAAGCCTTGCCCCTGCCTTACTTGCAGAATTGGTCAGAGTGCTGATGCCTTTGACTGTGGGGCGTGGGTGCCCATTTGAATGCAGTGCCCAAGTCTTCATGGGCAGTGGGGCGGGAGGTCCCTTCCAGATGAAGAGCCTGGCTGAGAGTGGGGCTGTGTACTCTGAGCTGTGGGTGCAAAATGCACTGGCCTAGAAGTTCGTCCTTGCTTCTGGGGGGAGGGACTTTAAAGAAGTTTGAGGGGACACCAAACTGGCTGTGTTACCCATAAGTTTCTCATCACAGAATACCACATTAAGTCCTGAGTTAGCCAAAATACCTGTCGATGATGAGACAGACAGCCAGCAGCAACAACAGTATTAACCAGTAAAGCTTAGGTAGCACTATGTGCCAGGTGCTATTTGAAGCACCTTTATGCATACATATCCTCATAACAAGTCTTTGACATAGGTTTTATTTATATTCCTTTTTTTTTTAAGTAGGCTTCATGCCCAGTGCAGAGCCCAATGTGGGGCTTGAACTTGCGATTCTGAGATTGAGACTGGGATGCTTAACTGACTGAGCCACCCAGGCACCCTTATTTATATTGCTATTTTATTTTATTTTTTTATGTTTATTCATTTTTTGAGAGACAGAGAGAGACAGAGCACAAGTAGGGGAGAGGCAGAGAGAGAGGGAGACAGAATCTGAAGCAGGCTCCAGGCTCCAAGCTGTCAGCACAGAGCCCAACGCGGGGCTTGAACTCACACACCGTGAGATCATTACCTAAGCTGAAGTTGGATGCTTAACCAACAGAGCCATTCAGGAACCCCATATATTCCTATTTTAAAAATGAGAATGGGGAGCCTGGGTGGCTCAGTCAGTTGGGCAGCAGACCATTGATTTGGGCTCAGGTCATTATCTCACAGTTCCTGGGTTTGAGCCCCTCATTGGGCTCTGTGCTCATAGCATGGATCCTCTCTGTCTGCCTCTCTCTCTGCCCCTCCTCCACTCGGGCATGAGCGCTTTCTCTCTTTCTTTCTGTCTCAAAAATATATAAATGTTAAAAAAATTTTGGGGGGCGCCCAGGTGGCTCAGTCGGTTAAGCGTCCCACTTCACCTCAGGTCATGATCTCTCGGCCAGTGAGTTCGAACCCCATGTCAGGCTCTGTGCTGACAGCTCACAGCCTGGAGCCTGCTTCGGATTCTGTGCCTTCCTCTCTCTCTGCCCCTCCCCTGCTCACATTCTGTCTCTCTCTGTGTCTCTCAAAAATAAATGTTAAAAAAATTAAAAAAAAATTTTTTTAATGAGCAAATAGAGTCAAATAAGTTGCCCATGGCTAAACAACTAATAGGTGACAGAGCCTGGATTTCAAACCAAGCAGTCTGGCTTCAAAGTACACACTTTTAAGCATACTTCTATACTGTTTCAGGTTTGAAGAGGTCATTATGTGAATTTAAGAGAAGAACGGGACCCTGAAGCTCACCCCTGGCAGGGGCCTGGCGTTGGAGTGTGCTGCTTATTACCCAAATCCCCAGCCAAGGTTCCAGAGTGGCTGAGTCAGTGTGCGGACTGGGGGAGAAACCAAGGCAGGGCCCCTTCCTGGAACAAGGGTGCACCTCCAGCATTCCACAGTTGGGGGCCAGGACAGAAGATGAAGGACCAGAGTCTGCAACAGGGGGTTGTTACTATGGAAACTAACAGTGTGGTAAATGGTAAAGCTCAAAGCTGAGCCTGTCTGGGTCTAAAAAAAAAAAAGAAAAAAAAAAAAAGAAGGCAAATGATATTTTAAAAAATTCTAGATATTTTTGGAAGGTGGCTTAAGACAAACCTTTTGTGGAATTCAGATGGATTTTTGCATATTTGCTAGTGGATAGAGGTCTTTTACATAACCACCAAGACTATCTATAAATTACTGTAGCTTATAGTATAGCTGGAGAAGCACTTGCATATGAGGAGGCCCAGGATGGGGTGAAGAGGAGGGAGGGGTGAGGCGGAAGAAGGGAGAAAGTTCGGGGGGTAGGTGGTTGCAGGGAAATGAAGTGGAGGGAGCGTATTAGCTGAAGTGGGGGTGGCGGGGGGGCACAGAGGGTTGAGAAGGTGATCCAGAGCCAGAATCCACAGCACTGATTGACCACCCCCAGTCCAGTCTGCCCCTGGTAGGTCTCTGGTCTGCCTTCACCATGAGGATGGTATCCACGGTGGTGCCTCAGCTTGCCCTCTGCGCTCATGTCGGATCTGGGAAGTCTGGCATAAAAGAGATCTGTTTAGGGGCGTCTTGGTGGCTCCGTTGGTTAAGCGTCTGACTCTTGGTTTTGGCTCAGATCATGGTCTCACGGTTCATGAGATTGAGCCCCATGTCAGGCTCTATGTTGACAGCATGAAGCCTGCTTGGAATTCTCTCTCCCTCTGGAATTCTCTCTCTGCCCCTCCCATGCACTCTCTCTCTCTCTCAAAAATAAATAAATAAATAAACATTAAAAAAAAAACGGATTTGTTTAGTCTCTTTGAGCTCCAACTTACTGACAAGGAGTCTTTACTTTCTCACATTGCTTTTACTTTCCGTCATTGCTATTACTATCTCAAAATACAAGTCGTCTGCCTGACATGCTTTGGCAAACACCAGCCCAGAGAAAGAGGGCTGTTCCATGATCTGACCTCAGCGTCCTGCCCAACCTGATTCTTCACTCTGCTTTGGGCATCCTATATCTTAGCCAAATGGGACCACATGCTGTTGCAAGCATAACCCAACTTTCCAACATTTAGCTCGTCTCTGCCTGAGTCCTACCCACTCTCCAGGACCCAGAAGTGCAGCCCAGAGCCACGAAACCATAAAAACTCCTTTTATCCAGGGAACTTGGGCTGCTCAGTCTATTAAACATTCGACTCTTGAGCTTGACTCAGGTCACAATCTCAGGGTTTGTGAGTTTGAGCCCCGTGTCAGGCTACTCGTTGTGAATGCACAGCCTGCTTGGGATTCTCTCTCTCCCTCTCTCTGTCTCCCTCCCTGCTCTTTCTCTCCCAAAATAAATACACTTAAATAAAAACTGCAGAAACTCCTCTTTTTCTGGATCCCATGGCTCTTCCCTGAGGACCCCAGGTGAGACAGAAAGGAGAGGTGAGAAGACTCAGGGTAGGAAGCAAGAAATTTCAGTACCCTATGTCTACCTTCTAAACACAGAAATAAACTGACGTAATTTCTGCAGGGCAAGTCTCTGACTAGAAGTACCCTTTGCCTATCCGATCTCCAGCCTTCTCACCCCAGGGGCCATTCATTCCGCTGGTATAGAAAAGCCAAGGCTGGCTCTGGAAGATCTCAGTGGGAGTCCAACTGAGCACAGAAACTATGTAGCATGGTAATAGTAAATGGACTTTAAATGTAGTTAGTGGTGTCTGTGGGCCTGAGTTTCAATCCCATACAAACACCCCTTTTTATTTATTTTTTTTTTTTATTTTGAGAGAGAGAGAGGTAATCCTAAGGAGGCTCCACACTGTCAGCATGTAGCCCAGTGCAGGGCTTGAACTCACAAACTGTGAGATCATGACATGAGCTGAGATCACGAGTCAGATGTTTAACCAACTGAGCCACCCAGGACCCCCCATATAACCCCCTTCATAGCTGGATGATCTGGGCAAATCACTTCACTTCTCTGAGCCTCAGTTGCCTCCTGTGCAAAATGGAGGCAATACCTTCCACACATTAGAAAGATGAAATGGTTGTTGAGAGGATTACAATGTGATTAATTTAGGTAATCACCTAACGAAACGCTTGGCCTTCTCTGATACCCGCCGTACCCTCTATACCTTTTCAGCTCATTTTGTGTTCTTCATAGCATTAATTGCTACCTGCTGTTTGTTTATTGACTGTTCCATTAGAATATGTTTTTCACAAGAGACATGATTTTCACTTTTCATTTATTTGTTTGATTTTCACTCTTTTTTTTAAAGGTTTATTTCTCTTTGAGAGACAGAGACAGAGCACGAACAGGAGAGGGGCAGAGAGAGAGGGAGATATAGAATGTGAAGCAGGCTCCAGATGTCTGAGCTGTCAGCACAGAGCCCAATGCGGGGCTCTAACTCACGAACCGCGAGATCATGACCTGAGCTGAAGTTGGATGCTTAACTGACTGAGCCACCCAGGTGCCCCTGATTTTTGCTTTTTAAATCACTATATCCTTAACGGCTTGAAGAATTTCTGACATATGTGTCAGTAGGTGTTCAAAAGCATTTATTGAATGAGTTTATTAAATGAATGCACAGTAGGTTCTGAAAAGGTAGATACATGATGTATATGTGTATGGCTATAACTCTCTCTTGCATAAATGTCTTGCACATGCACAGACTGCAATGCTGTGACTTTCGGTCATAGCTGCTGTCTAGTGTGTGACCTAGCACGAGGTGTGTTCTGTGGGGAGTACTCGTCCAGGGCCTGTGTTTGGGAAACAATGCCTGTTAGCATGGGAAATGTTTTGTGAAGTTCAGCTATAAACCATGAGTGAACAAACTTATCTGGTCACTGTCTCAGCTTCCTAGGGCCATCATAAGGAATGACCACACACTGGGGGTCTTAAAGCAACAGTAATTTATGCTCCCACATTTTGAAGGCCAGAAGTCCAAAGTCAAGGTGTTGGCAGGGCTACACTCCCTCCAGAGGCCCTAGGGGAGAATCCATTCTTTGCCTCTTCCAGCTTTTGGTGGCTGTTGGCCAGCATGCCTTGGCTTGTGACCATATCACTCCAATCTCTGTCTCCATCTTCATATGGCCCCCTCTTCTGTGTGTCCAATCTTCCCCTGTCTCTTACAACAACACTTGTGATGGCATTTGGTGCCCAGTCTGATAACCTAGGATAGTCTCCTCATCTCCAGATTTTTCACTTAATTACATCGTAGAGACCCCTTTTCCAAATAAGCAAATAAGATAACAGTCACAGGTTCCAGGGTTTGGGACTGGACGGAGCTTTGGGAGCCATTATCAGCCAACCACAGTCACTAACTCCCCTGTTCTCTGCAACTCCCCCGGTATCACTGTGGAGTATATTTTGAGAAATGGTGACTCGAGAAAAATGGGCTTTTAGAAAGAATGGGGGTGGAGATGGGAGTAGAGTACAGGAAGAAATGACTTCTTGAAAATTTAAAAAGATACTATGATTGTTAAGCCCTCCTCAGCGTGGGAGGGATGGGGCTGGTTATTGACGAAGCTCTCCTGCTGATTCTTTTTGCGTGTCAAGGACTGGGACCCACTGCGTACAGAGACATGGAGATGTAATTATGCCTGCTGGAGAATAAAGACTGCGCTGTGCTCCTCATTTAATTAGGCTGGGGAGGGTGTCCCGGTATGGGTGGTTTTTGAGAGCTCTCAAGGTAATTGTAATGCACAGAAAGAGTGGAAAACCACTAGACAATGGTGTTGAGGCAATGCGAATTTCAAAACACAGCTGCTAATGAATATTATCTTTAAGAGTAGGAACAAAGTTCACAATGTTGACATCAATTAACCCTCTTGACCTTCTCAGTGAGAGAATAACAATAAGGAATGTGAGAGTGCCAGGGAACACTAGCTGCCTGGGGAAGTAGGAGATGTCGGGTGGGATGGGGGTGGGGGGATGCTCAGCAAGTGTGAGGTGCAGAGAGAAAGCAGAAACCGTCGCTGAGGCCACCTATGTGCAAAAGCCTCAGCCACTAGATGGAGACTACAGGGCCAAAGCTGGGGGATGGTGGGACACAGGGAAGCAGCAGAGACCTTCCAGAACTTGCCAGGAAGAAAGAGGAGGTGTTGTTTATTTAATTTAAAAAAAAACGGGGAGAAGCACCTGGGTGGCCCAGTCGGTTGAACGTCGGACTTCAGCTCCGGTTATGATCTCATGGGTTCGGGAGTTTGAGCCCCACATTGGGCTCTCTGCTGTCAGCCCAGAGCCTGCTTCGGATCCTCTGTCCCCTTCTCTCTGCCCCTCCCCCGCTTGAGTGTGTGTGCCCTCTCTCTCAAACAATAAATAAATAAGTAAATAAAATTTTTTTTTTAAATGTGAGGGTCAAGGCAACAGATATGAGGACCCACAAAGGATACACTAACCCTTTTTGAAGTTGGGGCTACCAGAATGGAATACTCTTTTTTTTCTCTACAGGGTCTTCTCCAGGGCTTTCCTATCTATGCTCTCCCTAACATCCCCAGCTTCCTGGAGAGATAAACCAGGCAGGCTATTGTTATTTTTGTCTCATTAAAAAATTACATAAAACTTACCATTTTAACCATTTCTGGGGACAAGGAATCACAGATACCATTTTATGACAGGCAATGTATTCTTCTTATATAGAATATTACATTTACCTCAACATCTCAAATGATTTCAGTATGCTGAAAGGATAAAATGAGAGGATAGGCTTGAAGTTAATTTTCTGTAAACTTTAAAGTTCCAGAATATTTTGCATACTTTTAAATACCAAGAAGGATATACAAATTATTACATGTGATGTCTCTCAGCCTTCTCACCCCATAATTATGGGATGGAGTAAGAACTGTATGTCAGTGTGGAATCAGACTCTGTTTTGAGTCATTGAAGTTAGATGCTTATTATTTTTTTTTTAATTTTTTTTTCAACGTTTATTTATTTTTCTGGGGACAGAGAGAGACAGAGTATGAACGGGGGAGGGGCAGAGAGAGAGGGAGACACAGAATCCGAAGCAGGCTCCAGGCTCTGAGCCATCAGCCCAGAGCCTGACGCGGGGCTCGAACTCACGGACCGCGAGATCGTGACCTGGCTGAAGTTGGACGCTTAACCGACTGTGCCACCCAGGCGCCCCCAATTTTTTTAATGTTTATTTATTTATTTTGAGAGAGCAAGAGAGAGTGCAAGAGCGAGCACGAGAGGGGCAGAGGGAAAGGGAGAGAGAGAATCCCAAGCAGGCTCTGTGCTGTCCAGCACTGTGAGATCTCACCACTGTGAGATCATGACTTGAGCTGAAATCAAGATTCTGCCTAACCAACTGAGCAACCTGGGTGCTCTTAGACGCTTATTATTTTAATGTGAGTACTTTTACTTCAGTAGCTGGCATACAATTTTTTAAAATTTGTGGCAAAATACACATAACTTAAAGTTGACCATCTTTGCCATTTTAAAGAGCACAGTTCAGGGGCATTAAGTATAGTCACAATTTTGTGCAACCATCACCCCCATCATCTTTAGAATTCTTTTCATCTTCCTCAACTGAGACTCTGCACCCATTAAACACAAAGTCACATTACCCTCTCCCCCCAGACCCTGGCAACCACCATTCTATTTTCTGCCTCTATGAATTTGACTCCTCTAAATACTTTATATAAATAAATAGAATCATTTGTCCTTTTGTGACTGGTTTATTTCACTTAGCATAGTGTCTTCAAGGCTCATTCATGTTGTAGCATGTGAAAGGATTCCCTTCCTTTTTTTTAACATTTATTTTGAGACACAGGGAGAGAGAGAGAGAGAGAGAGAGAGAGAGGGAGGGAGGGAGAGAGAGACTGCATGTGTACATCCATGTGGGGGAGGAGCAGAGAGAGAGAAAGGGAAAGAGAGAATCCCAAGCAGGCTCTATGCTGTCAGCCCAGAGCCTGTCACGGGGCTCAATCTCATGACTGTGAAATCATGACCTGAGGTGAAATCAAGAGTCAGGCACTTAACTGAGCCACCCAGGCACCCAGGATTTCCTTCCTTTTTAAGGCTGAATAATAATCCCTTGTGTGGATAGATCACATTTTATTTATCCATTGGTCCATCGATGGACATTTGAGTTGTTTTCACCTTTTGGCTATTGTGAATAGTGCTGCTATGAACAGGGACTATTTTTCAGGAGAGTAAAGTGAGGTTCAGAATGATCACATGTCAGATAAATGGCAGGGCCAGGATTCAAATGCTGGCCTGCTACAAAGCCTATTCATTGGCTGGGCTAGGTGGACTCCAGAGAAACAGTTGCCCTGCTCTCTGCCCTTCCACACCCACAGCCCTAGCAATCCTTCAAGATGGCCCTTTATACCCCCGGGAGGTTGGAAAGGGCCCACTCAGTAAGACTCTCATGGACAAATCCTTCTGTTCATCTTGCATAAGCCCCAGGGGCCAGATGGCTGGGTTTCTCTGTGGGTGACATTTGTGCCTCTTTCCAACCAAAAGGAAGATATTGGGGTCTCTTTTCCTAGTCTGTGTCCTAAGGCTCCCTTAAGGAGACCTTGGTCTCCAACAGGGCACATTTATTCTTTTTAATAATTATTTACTATGTTTTTTAAGTAGGCGCCATGCCCCATGTGGAACCCCACGCAGGACTTGAAAGGACGACCCTGAGATCAACACCTGAGCTAAGATCAAGAATTGGATGCTTAACCAACCAATCACCCAGGTGCCCCACCAATATGGGACATCTATTTTTTGTTTGTTTTTGAGAGAGAGAGAGAGAGAGAGAGAGAGAGAGAGAGAGAAAGCAGGGGAGGTGCAGAAAGAGAGGGAGACAGAATCTCAAGCAGGCTCTGAGCTTCCAGCGCAGAGCTTGACACGCAGCTCGAACTCATGAAACCATGGGAGATGATGACTGAGCTGAAACCAAGAGTCAGACGCTCAACTGACTGAACCATTCAGGTGCCCCTCAAATTATTTTTTAAATCATAAGCTCCAATATCACTTTACTCTGATATTCTATCAGTTTTAATAAACCCACCCAGCAGTTCATCAGCTCATCTCTCTAGGCACCATAGGCTCAAGGCTGTATTTTTCCTTCTTGTATTTTCCCCTTTCTCCCTACACCCCACCAAAGTGAGGCCAGCTCTGTACTTCACGCCCTTGCTACTTCAATACTGGGTCCCTGGCCTTCCTTCCTAGCAGTGCTCTGAGTAGCTGGTAATTCCCCAAAGCGTCCCAACTGTCTGGCAGGTTTCCTCAGCTTCCCACAGAAGAAAGGCTTAGTGGCAACTTACAGACTGCAGATAATTGATGACCACATGGGGCTTCCTTAGATGTCTGACACTGTGGAAGCTTCCAAGACCTACGCTTGGTCTCAAGGAGGCAGGAACTGCAAGAATGACTCAGGTAGAATTTCCCAACTCTGCCGAGATGAGGTGAGGAATCGAAATTGAGTTGATTCAGAAAAACAGTAGAGAGAGATAATATTAGTTGCATCCTTAGATTTATGGTCTGGGACTAATAACAAGCAAGAAACATACCTTTCAATCTGCCAAAGAGCTTGGGCACAGCGGGAGAGAGGGCACACAGTTACATGGGAAATTACGCTTAAAATGAAGATTTTTCATTTCTCCATCTACAGATGTACTTCATGGAGCAACGTATGTGAAATGGCATTATAGGAAGACTGAGGGAGAATGGAAAATGTTGGGGTGCTCTAAAGAATTCGCCTGCATAAATTGGCCAGCCTTTTTGGAGAGCAGCTGGGCGGCATCTACTGAACAGGTGCATCTTCTATGATTCAGTAACCCAACAGCATACATGCTCAAAAATATATGTACAAGGATGTTCTTAAATAGGCTTCTTCCTCTCTAGCTTTCTTTGCATGGCTCAAGCCAGCACCTCTCACCTGGACCACTGTGAACCGCCTTCTATTTGATTTTTCTGTATCCACTCTTTTTTTTTTTTTTTTTAAAGTTTATTTCTTGGGGCGCCTGGGCTGCTCAGTCAGTCAAGCGTCCGACTTCGGCTCAGGTCATGATCTCACAGGTTTGTGGGTTCGTGCCCCATGTCAGGCTCTGTGCTGACAGCTTAAAGCCTGGAGCCTGCTTTGGATTCTGTGTTTCCCTGTATCTCTGCCCCTCACCTGCTTGTGCTCTCTCTCTCTCTGTCTCTCTCTCTCTCTCTCAGAAATAACCATTAAAATTTTTTTAAGTGTAAAATATTTGTGTTGTTTTAAGCCATTGAGTGTCTCATCATTTGTTATAGCAACAATAGGAAATGACCTGAGCTGAGATTAAGAGTCGGATGCTTGACTGAGCCACCCAGGCGCCCCTCTGTGTCCAGTCTTGCCTCTCTTTGGAAAGATTGTTTAGAACACAAACCCAGTCATATCACTTCCCTTTTCAAAACTCTGCAATACCATTCTCCACCACCCTCTGTAACTAGGCCGATGCTCTGAGCTTGCTACACAAGGCCCTGTGACTTGGCTTTTTTTTTTTTTAAAGTTTATTTATTTTTGAGACAGAGAGAGACAGAGCATGAACGGGGGAGGATCAGAGAGAGGGAGACACAGAATCCGAAATAGGCTCCAGGCTCTGAGCCGTCAGCACAGAGCCTGACACGGGGCTCGAACTCACGGACCGCGAGATCATGACCTGAGCCGAAGTCGGCCGCTTAACCGACTGAGCCACCCAGGCGCCCCCGGCTTTTTAACAGTCACCCAATTTTCCCACAAAATGGGGCTACAGGCTCCTTTCTGTGCCTCTGGGCACACTGTTCCCATCTGCTATGCCCTAACTCAGTTGCCTTCTGATCTATCAGGAGGCTTTTTCAGAAATTGCTTCTCCCTTGGGGTCCCATAGTACAGTGCATGCCAGGATGGGATAGAATTTAGCATATTGGATTGTAATTGAAAGACATATTTTTTAACATTTATTCATTTTTGAGAGACAGAGACAGAGTGTGAGTGGGGGAGGAGCAGAGAGAGAGAGGGAGACACAGAATCGGAAGCAGGCTCCAGGTTCTGAGCTGTCAGTACAGAGCCTGACACCGGGCTGGAACTCATGGACCACAAAATCATGACCTGGGTTGAAGTCGGAAGCTTAACCAACTGAGCCACCCAGTCGCCCCTGGATTGTAATTTTAAAAACAATTCTTTCTCCTCCATTGATAAGTTCTTTGAAAGTCCAGGCTATGCCTCTTATGTTATTTCTGCCATTTTATAAGATTCTCCATAGTTCTCTCCAAAGATATGGTTTCAGGCATGCAGGGCCCCTCATTTTCCCAGAACTTCTTCTGGCCCCAGACAATTCAGGCAGAAAGGTGCTGGAGCTAGAGATTTCTTTGACACTGGAGGGATGATGGGTGCAGGAAATCCTACTTTCAACACAACATCTGGACTGCATGCCTTTATCTGTCACTTCCTGTGTGATCATTGCCAAATCACAGTTTTTGGCTTCTGTTTCTTCTCAGTAAAGTGAGCATGATCATGGTAGCTACCCTCAGAGATGGTCGTGAAGGCGCTGAGAGACAAAGTGAAAGTGCTCTGCAAGCTGTCATGTGCTACACACTGATAACCCCCACAGAATCACTTTTGTTAAAAGTGGCCCAGAAAAAGAGATACAGAAAAATCCCAAATGTAGGAACCTGGTTCATGCAGGTGAAACCTTCCTTACTCCTTTTCCATTGTTCAAACTTTGTGCTTAATTCTGCCTTAACCTGCCCTCACCTGTGAGACACTGTCTTTTCTCCCATGCCATCTTTTTTTTTTTTTTTTTAAGTTCACTCCACACCCAGCGTGGAGCCCAATGCGGGGCTTGAACTCACGACTGTGAGATCAAGACCTGAGCTGAGATCAAGAGTCAGAGATACTTGACTGAGCCACTTAGATGCCCCAACTCTGCCATTTCCTTGCTGCATGACTTTGGCCTTGTTACTTAACCTCTTAGTACCTTACTTTTGCCATGTTCTGTTTCCTACGCATGTCATGGGGAATAAATGAGACTGTTCCTTTCAATTTCAGTAATTTCCATCTCTACTCTTATTCAGCCTCCCACATGTTTGATCACACCCAGAATGCCTTCTTCACTCAACCAAAGTTTCAGTTTTCATTCTCAAGTATTTAAACTTGGAAATCCTCTTTTCTGAGTACAGCCTCTGTTTTTTTCAGTTCTCCTCCTTCTGCCAAAGTCATTCGGTCTTCAGCTTGGCTTCCAGGAGCCCCTCAAGCCAACCCCATTTTCCCAGCCAAACTTGGTGTCACCTCAGTCATGTCTCTGCCAAGCCAGGACCTTATGGCTAGCCATGTCACCCTGCCCTCACTGCCACCTCACACCTTTCTCTGGATGACCTCCAGGCCTGGGTAACTTGCCGCTTACTGTTTTAGCTTCCAAATATTCAAGTTTGCAGGAGAAAAAGTTCTTTCCTCCTATGCTACAGGAGCACCCTCATCAGCAGAAAGTCAGCTTGCCTTTCTCTGACCTCCTCTTGCCATGGCCGGGGAGGAACAGTCCACTTCCTCGCCGACGGTCTCCTCTGACAGGTGCCCTGGTTCCCACCCCATAGCACCTCCTCCAGGCCTCAATCCAATGGCGAGCCCCTCTATCATTTGCCTCTTCAGTTGTTCTTTCTACATGTCCTCTCCTTCAGCATCTAGCAAATACAGATCTCCCCCATTCTAGAATTACCTTCTCAGTCTTCCACTGCAGGTATCACCTTGCCTGCACCCAAATTCCTGTAGTACAGGTTATTATATTTGCCCATGTATTTACCTTTACCAGAGAATCTTATATTTTGACATGGCTTCATGTAGCTGTTTACCATCGCTTTGTTTCACCTTGAAGGGCTCCCTTTTAGCACATCTTGCAGGTCAGTTCCAGTGGTGATAAACTCCCTCAACTTTTGCTTATCTGGGAAAGTCTTCTTCCAGCCCGAGACGGCCGTGCAAGGGCAGTTAACGGCCACTGCAGGGGCGGGGGTAGCTTCCTTCCATCGCTCTCTCTGTCTCCCCCTGTATCTGCTTGGATGATAGATCCTTCTACGTAGAGAGGTTAAAAGCACCTATAACTTTAAAAATAACCTAACGGCCCTATCCTACAGTTTTGGTTCATACAGAGCCCACTTTGTAAAGTACCAGGGGCAACAGTTTGACCAAATGTTTCACCACCAAATAACTAAGGCTGACAACTTTCTAGTCTGCCATAGTTTTACTATTATGGCCCCAAGCCCAACCCTCTTTATCGAGTCAATTCGAAAACTGTAGATTTTGTTACTGGCAGCTACTACTTTGAAGTACTAAATTTTTTTAATGTTTATTTTTGGGAGAGAGCACGTGCGCATGAGCAGGGGAGGGGCAGAGAAAGAGAGGGAGACAGAGGATCCGAAGCAGGCTCCATGCTGACAGCAGAGAGCCCGAGGCAGGGCTTGAACTCATGAACTGCAAGATCATGCATGACCTGAGCTGAAGTCGGACGCTCAACCGACTGAGCTACCCAGGCACCCCTGAGATACTAAGTTCTAAATCAATGCGAATCTGAATTTAGCTGCAGAAACTTGGACTCCAAAAACCGTGCTTAAGCAAATTAGACAAAAAAAAATTTTTCCCATCTAAGGAAAAGTCCAAAGATGAGTGATCAAGAGCTGAAATGGCATCTTCATGATGATTTCAGGAATTCAGACTCCCTTTGTATTTCTGCTCAGTGTTAGAATGGCCATTTAGCCTTCACAGGATGGCTGCCTGACCTCCAGCCTTCACATCTGCCTTCAAAGCAGCAGAGAAGAGAAGTTACTGGCAAAAGGAGATGGGTCAACTGATTCAGCCCTCCCACTTATGTTTCTTTGCTACAAAATACATTTGTATAAGCATGTAGTCACTTTTGGGTAAGGAAAGATGATACTCAGATTTGATATCCACTGTGACACATTGAAACGAACATTAAGCAAAGAGCACTTAATCGTCAAAGAAATTTATAATAATAATTTAAAGCTCCAGGGGCGCCTGGGTGGCTCAGTTGGTTGAGCGGCCAACTCTTGATCTCAGCTCAGGTCTTGATCCCAGGGTCGTGAGTTCAGTCCCCACATTGGGCTCTGCATTGGGGGTGGAGCCTACTTAAAAAAATAACTTAAAGCTTCATAAATTAGGATTATCCCAATAAAACACTAAGAGGGGTGCCTGGGTGGCTCAATCAGTTGAGCATCCAACTTTGGCTCAGGTCATAATCTCACAGCTTGGGAGTTCAAGCCTGGGCTGTCAGCACAGACACTGGAGCCTACTTTGGAGTCTGTGTCTCTGTCTCTCTCTCTTTCTCTCTCAAAAATAAGTGAACATTAAAAAAATTTTTTTAAACACTAATAGGACCATCATGAGAAACAAAATCAACTTCTGAGTTTTTCATAAAAAGGATGTCAGGCAAACAAGAAGAAAATGAGCATTTGTTGAGTTATCAATATGAGCTTTCCATAAGATGAATATTAATTAGTATTCAACGGCAAACCTTGCAAATACAAAATAAAATCCAAATAAGTGGTCATGTAATCAAAATTCTGTCTACAATAAGAGCAAGGTTATAGATTTGGGTTCTAGCTTGCCAAGTGTTTCTTGCACTAACATTATCTACAGAAGCATCTGGCCAATTTATGCCTAGTGACTCCTTATGCTTGCTGAATGGGATTCAGGTAAAATGACACCATGTACAAACCTGTGTACAGAGCCGAAAGGACGTTTTCCATTTCCTGGGGTGGGGGGGAATGATCAGTATACAGCAGGGGATATAAGGTTTCAAATCTTTGTTGCCTCATCGTAATTCTAATGCAATTCAGGGTGTGATTTTCATTTTGCCAAAATGAGTATGTGCCTTGAATATGGGCCCTATGGTTACACTTAACAACAAGAATAAAATAGAACTCCACTTTGAGGAACTGACACACACAACCCCAGCTGCAGGACATGACCTTGTGGGAAACACTGGGGTCACCTTCCTTCCTGAGGAATTTTTCCAAAAGTTTTATGCACCAACTTCTACTTACATCTCACTGGTCAGGATGTAGTCATGTGGTTATCCCTCTCTGAGGGATCTTGGGAAATGTAGCTTTCTAGCTGGCACATATTGCTGCCCCAGACAAAATCAGGGTTTGCTAACAAGGAAGGAGGAAAGAAAAGGTCTCAGGTGGACTCTAACTAGTTAGGGGCAAGAAAAAATTCATCCTCTGTAGAAATGTTAGAAGAGCTAGAGAAGCAGTTCTAGGCAAAAGCTCTCAGAAACATTGTTTAGTCTGATTAACCTCAGAGACACAACTTCTGCTGTCATCCATGCCAGCAGAAAGTCTGCCCAGCTGTTTCCCCACCTCAGTTCCGAATCAAAGCCCTCCAGGAGTGCATCTTATTGGTCAAAACTACATCACAGGCCTGCAGGGAATGTTGGGGAATGTAGTTTAAGAGCATTCTATCTGAAGAAGTGGCACTCACAGCAGTGGTAAGCGTATTTTTCACTGACGCTAAGATACGCATTCTCCTCCCCCCCCCCCCCCCATTTTTATGTTTCTGAAATTAGCATACTTTTGTCTGTGATGGCTGTTGGCCGTCTGGCAGTTTTGTGATGGGATTGTCATTGCTTGTAGGTGCATGAAACCCCCTTATGAGATAGAGGAAGTATCGCCATCGAAAGTGTACAAATGGCGTCTCGGTAGCTTGGAAAGAAATCCTGGACCGAAAAGTGAAGTGCTCTTCTTAAATGTTTTCTAAACGTTTTTATTTATTTTTAAGAGACAGTGTGCTAGCGGGGGAGGGGCAGAGAGAGAGACGGAGACAGAATCCAAAGCAGGCTCCAGGCTCTGAGCTGTCAGCACAGAGCCTGACGCGGGGCTCAAACTCATGGAGCTGTGAGATCATGACCTGAGCCGAAGTTGGAAGTTCAACCAAATGAGCCACCCAGGTGACCCTGAAGTGCTCTTTTTAAATGCTGTCCCACCAAAGAGTCCCCTAGGCTACAAAATTGACAACACAGACAACTCTGAGTTGAAAAGGGATTCCTAAGAGTTCTACACTAAATATAAAGAACTTCTAGAAACACGTTAATGGATTTATTTTGCTTTTTAATGTATTCAAAGAGATCGACACCTAAACAAAATAAAAATTCTAAATGATAAGAAAAAAAAAATAGCCTAACCGTTGATCCAGTGACACAATTCTTGGGAATTTAGCCTGAGAAAACCATTTAAGAGAAAAAAATTCTCTATGCACAAGGAAGTTTGCTCACAGCAGTGTGATTTATGAAGGCAAAAAAAAACCCACAAAAAACAAAAAACTGATAACAACTTAAATGGTCAACAATGATAACAATAAGAGCTACTAATACCAGTTGAAACTACTACAATGCCAGGCCCTCTACATACGTTATTTCATCTGGGTCTTGTAACAGCCATATGAAGTAGATTCCAATCTTTTCCCCATTTTATAGATGAGGCACGACGTGTGATAACTTGTCCAAGGTCAAACAGCTAGTAGATGGTGGAATCAGGATTTAAACTCTGGCTTCTGGGTTTATATAGATCCAGACCTGTGCTATGTAACTATTAGAAAAAAGAAGTATGTTGTAATAATAAATATGCTGCACAGTTCAGAGCAGTAAAAAGGAAAACAAATTTGTATATACACTGTAATCCCAACTACATAAAATATGTATGCGAAAGGTGAGGGACCGCCATCAGTTGAGTGTCTGACTCTTGATTTCAGTTCAGGTCATGATCCCAGGGTTGTGGGATTGAACCTCGTGTCAGGCTCCGTGCTGAACATGGAGCCTGCTTAAGACTTCCTCTCTCCCTCTGACCCCAGCTTGCACAAGCTCTGTCTCTCAAAAAAAAAGGTTAAAAACTCAAAAAGCCTGCTAAATATCTAGAAACATGTTGCCGTAAAACATGAATGTGCAGGATGGGTTTCTGAGGACCAGTGGGGCTATTGGCTCTACATCTTTTTTGGGTTGCTGTATTGGTCTATTCAGGCCACCAAAACAAAATACCATGGGCTGGGTGGCTTCAATAATTGATTTTCTCATAGTTCTGGATACTAGAAGTCCAAGATCAAGGTACCAGCAAGTTCAGTTCCTGGTGAGGGTTCTCTTCTTGGCTTGTACATGGCCACCTTCTTGCTGTGTCCTCACATGGCATTTCTCTATATGTGCACAGAGAGAGAGAGAGATCTCTGGTATCTCTTCCTCTTCTTTAAAAAATTTTTTTTAATGTTTATTTTTGAGAGAGAGAGACAGAATGCGAGTGGGTTAGGGGCAGAGAGAGAGGGAGACACAGAATCCGAAGCAGGCTCCAGGCTCTAAGCTGTCAGCACAGAGCCTGACGTGGGGCTCCAACTCACGAGCTGTGAGATCATGACCTGGGCCGAAGTCGGACGCTTAACCGGCTGAGCCACCCAGGCACCCCTCTTCCTCTTCTTATGGGATACAGGTCCCATCAGACGGGGGCCCTACCCTTATAACCTCATTTAGCATTCTAAAGTTCCTACCTCCAAATACAATGAGGTTAGGGCTTCTGCACAGGAATTTTTGAGGCCACACGATTCAGTCCATAACAGGACCCCTTTGAGAATCAGATGAGAGTTTGCACACCCTCCCAAGGACACTGTGTACATTGCCTTCCAAAATTCTGCACACAATTTCAGGAAGTTCATGGACCCCAGGTTGAAAACCACTGTTCTGGGCCAACTTCCTCTTTTCACAGATGGGGAAATGGTGGTTCAGAAAAGGGATGTGATTTTCCACAGATGAGGAGAGAGCCAGGTCTCATGATTCCTCATCAAGGGCTTGCCCAACTTTGCCTTCTTTTGGGCCTGTAAGGTCAACCATCTAGGGTTACCCCAGCACACCATGGGCCTTCCAGACAGGGTGAAGGGTACAACTGCTTCTTCCCCTGGGATGCTCACATGGGTTAACCAGGCTTTAGCTGTAACTGACAGAAAGTGGTGTGGATTTCAGTGCTTCAAACCAGTCAGGAGGTTGCAAAGAAGCCACACCAGCTTCAATGCCCACTCACAGGAGACCTGAAGGTGAGGAGATGGAGGGGCTTCTGTCCTCCTGAAGGACAAAGTGGAGACTGAAGAGGCACAGACTTGAAATATCTGGTGGTGGCCTTGACATGGCATTGTCCCTCTAACTCTGATCCCTAACTTGTACACTGCCCAGGAGTCAGAGGATTCGATTTCCTCAGGAGTCTTCTAGCTCTCCTATTCTGCACTTCTATGATTCTGGGGCAGGAACAATGGGGAAAAATGAGTTGAAGTATTTGGGTTCTAGAATTATGGGTAAAATAATTTTTTTCCCAAATGTCTTCTAATGGTATAATAGAATTAGCAATAAAGAAAATGTCTTTTAAAGAGATGAAAAATCCCTAAGAAGAGTCTGAAAAGACCTTTTAAATACTTAGTTGTTTAAAGTAAAGTTTTAACATAAATGTTTCCTTTATTTTCTGCTTCTGACCCATCCTTAAGAGAGGTGAATTATGGTAGCTGGACATCTAAATAATGGTGTCAAAGGAGCAGTATTTATAATGGGAAATGCTATTAACCTTTAGGCAGAGGCGATGACCCCAGAGGCTCATTTTGTTTCATTTCATCGGTCAACGAAATAAAGAACCAAATAACCATGACATTCTTCCTACTGAGCCTATCAATACCACAAAGCAGTGTGGAGCCTAAGTTTAGGCTGCTGTGGGGGAAACACAAGACTAGAAACAAAAGCAGGGGAAACTCATGGGGTGAAGTCTAACTTTTCAAGAAAACTCTTTCAGCTTTGCTCCCTACAAACAATAAGGACTTGAAGGGCTGCACACACCCACTTGCTGCCTCTCAGTGCCCAATGCCTAGTCTAACACATCACTGATCTCAGTTTCTGTCTAGGGAAAAGAAAGAGGAAGAAAACGGTTGTTGATGGGGGAGCTGGGGTGAAGGTTGGTGTTAAGAGGGAAGTGTCAAACAGGCAAGGGACACGCAGGCCGTCAAAACCACCACCACCACCACCATCACCACCACCACCTTTATTGGCACAAATAACCCCTTCAGTCCCAGTGGCTAATCAGCTAATGGAAAAGAAGAGGAGGAACTCCAAAGGCGTGCCAACCACCCCTTACTTCCAAACAAACAGCCTTAAACGGCACTGCCCTCAGCTGGTCAAATAAGTGTATTTGCCCTTAGTTTTGGATTTTTGGCCTTCTCTTTTTCTTAGGTTCTTGGTCCTCCACCTTCAGGAAGTGGATGGGGAAGGCAGAAATCTCTGAAAACCTGTAGCCATAGCGCAACACCTCTGTGAGTTTTCAGCACAAATTCACAATTAAATTCTGAATGAAAACATACCTCCCAAATATGGAATATTTGTACAAATTTGAGATTGATGTAATTACATAAACATCATTCCCATTATTTTCAGTAAAATCTGAGATTTTGAAGATAAGGCTACTAATATAAATGAAATGAGATTACTAATCTTAATAAGGCTTGTTATAAATAAAGGTGTTCCAGAACCAGGCTGGATCACTGCCAGAAAAACCAAGTGACACTCAGAGATGTTGGTGGATCGGAGTTGTATTTTACACCGGCAGGCTTAGAGGAGATCCCTCTCCAGAGATCTGAGTCCTGAGCACAAGCATGGGGGACAATTTATTGTCTGTTACTTCTGCATTCCGCTTTAGTAGTAATTTGGCACTCATGGCAAGCAAGGACTGGAAGAAGAACCTGTAAGAAGAGTCTCTAAGCTAGGAACTAGAGCTTATGTTAGTCCCATCAGCCATCTTATGGTGCATAAATTGACTTATTTTCCAAACAAAGGAAATAATTTTAGTTCTACTTCTGGTTATAACATAATTGTAATGTTTATACTGGTATGCTATTTCCCTTGGCATTATTTTTTTCTCCATTTATGGTGAAAGGTAACATAGAGAAAACGTCACAATTGTATGCATATTGTAATCAATGATTATCAAGTGAATGTTTATGTAAACACCCTGGGATCACAGAAGAGAACACTGTCCATATCCTCCAAGGCTCTGGAAGTTTCCCTGTCTGGTATCAGCCCCATTTCTCCTCTAAAGAGGAAATCCACAACCTTACATCTGTGACCACTCTTTTCTCGCTTTTCCTCATGGTTTTATGCCTTATATATGCGTTTTTAAATTTTTTATTTACTTATTTTTTTGCTGCAAAAAAGTGATTTTATTAAAGCATGGAGACAGGACCCATGGGCAGAAAGAGCTGCACTGGGGTTGTGAAGAGTGACTGGTTATATACTGTGGAATTGGGGGAGGTAAAGTCAAGAGGAAGTTGCTTAAAGGGATTTCCATATGCTAAAGAAGATTCACAGGATACTGGAGGCCTAGCTATTGTCAAGCTAAGGTTGTTTTTCCCTCTAGCAAAGCATTATCCTTAAGACTGTAGGGAGTTACTTGAGATTAGGCTATTGATAAGATTGCTCTTTTCTTGTAATATTAGTAAGATATTTGTAAGCTGATGGGGACTCTATCAGTTTAAACCATTTGTTTTTTGCCCTTTCCTTTGTCCGTGGGCAGTCTGGAGTGCCTGAGGAATAGCACACATAACCCCCTGGGGAGAGGGGGTGGGTTTCAGCGTGTCAACTTGCCTCATGCTCCCTCATCATATATGGGTCAATATTGATCAGCTGGGGAACATACAGGGGAGTTACAAAAACACAGAGGCGGCTGAATCCAATGTGCACAATGATGAGGGAGCATAAGGCAAACTGACAGACCACAAGTCCCCCTTCCACCACCACCCCCCCCCAGGTAGGATGTGTGTAATATTCCTCAGGTACTCCTGGCTGCCCAAGGACAAAGGAAAGGACAAAAAACAAATAGTTAACTGATAGAGATCACAGTCGTGCGGGACCTGAGTCTCCATCAGTTTACAAATATCTTAGTAAATTACAAGAAAAAGGCAGTCTTATCAATTAGCCTAATCTCCAGAAACCTATACAGTTTCCTGGAGCCCCAACATCACCTTCCTCTCCATAAAGGCAAGAAGGAAATGGCAGGTAAAATTAAATTTCCTTATAACCTGCAGCCCATTGACAAATACTTAACAGCTGGCAGAGTAAAAGTTTCTCAAGGAACTCCCTACTGTCTTAATGCTAATGCTTTGCTAGAGGGAAAAACAACCTTGGCATAACAATAGCTAGGCCTCAGTATCTAGTGATTCTTTTTTTAGCATGTGAAAATCTCACTGGAAACTTCCCCTGGACTTTACTTCCCCCAACTCCCAAATATATAACCAGTCTCCACAGGGTCCTGGGCAGCTCTTCCTGCCCCAGGGGTCTGTCCCTGTTCTTTAATAAAATCACCATTTTTACACCAAAGACCTCTCAAGAATTCTTTCTTGACCATCGGCTCCAGACCCCATCCTCACCCCTAAAACCTCATCAGACAACATGTATGAGCCTCTTTGAGTAGAAAGGATCATCTGTTGGCTTGAAGTTATTGTAGTGATGCACTTTTGGTACCAAGCAGAGAGATAGGAGAAAACAGCAAAACATAATTAGAATAACAGGAAAGAGAAGCCCAAATGAAAGTCTTTTGGTAGTTGACAAAAATTCTCCAGTTTAACCAATCATTAAAGGAAGGAGAAGGATTGTTTAAAAGCACCAATTTGAGGGGGTCCTGGTGTAAGGGTTAAATTGTAGTGTAGGGCTAACGCTTAGCTTGAAAGATAACAACTTTGTTCTGACATTAAAGGTCAAAAGATAACAGCCTTGCTTTTACTCTTGTAAATCATACTTCATACTCTTGTGAATCAGGCTTTACCAATGAAGGAAACAAAAGCTCAAAAAAAGAGCATCAGAGACAAGGTCAAGGAGATCCACTGGTTGCAACTTAGCGGCAGAAATCTAAAATAATCACCTCATTTGATAACTGTTTCTGACTCATCTGGCAACTGTTTCTAACTCATCTGGGAACTGTTGCTCTGTTCTATTCCCAGATAATGATAAAACGATGTGATCGGCTTTAAAAACTCTGTACCCCGGCTGTTCGGGGCCACACTCTTATCAAGAGTGTTGGTCCCAATCGGTCGGCCTTGCCTTTCATTGTAATAAACTTTGTTGTGACTGTCACTGGTGCCCGTAGCATTCTGTTTCAGGAGTTGTGTGGATGCAACACTGGGTGGCTCAGTTGGTTAAGCGTCTGACTTTGGCCTAAGTCATAATCTCACAGTTTGTGGGTTTGAGCCCCCATGTCAGGCTCTGTGCTGACAGCTCAGAGCCTGGAACCTGCTTCAGATTCTGTGTGTGTCTCTCTCTCTCCCTGCCCCTCCCCTGCTCGCACCCTGTCTCTCTCAAAAATAAATAAATGTTAAAATTTTTTTTTTAAAAACTAGTAAAAGCACCAATTCGAGAATTCATGTCAGTTTGAAATCCAGAAATATTTCTGTGGTAACCTGGAATGCACACACACCATTGTTGTTATGAGAGCACGTTTCACCTTGTGCAGCAGTTAAAACATTTAATGCCATTCTATTTTGTAGAATTGTTTAATGCATTTGAGTTATTTTAGTATTTCATAATATAATGTTATTTTGAGAGTCACTGAAGGCCTTAACTGTGTAACAGGTGGTGGTGGTTAGCCATCATATAGACTCTGTTCTGCTTCGTAAGCAGTTAGGTAATTAGTAAGAGTTACTTTTATAGAAACAAGAAAAATATAGGTCAATGGTTAGAGCAAATTACAAACCCAGTGTCTTCCAGTGAGATTTTTTTCAATGCCAGGCTTGAAGCATTGTCAGATGGAGTGGAAACAGGCAGCAGGAATCAGATGTTTTTTTTTTTCTGGTTTGTAACTCAAATGACCATGATGATCCTTTTGAATGCCCCATTGTAAGAAGAATGGTCAGTATAGATTGGGGAAAGGAGAATGAAGAAGAAAGGTACAGCTGATGAGGGAGTGTGGGGCAAGTTGAGGGCAAAGGGCAGGTTAACAGCAAACCCCCCCCCCCCAAGGTGGGACAGGCATGATATTCCTTGGACACTCCTGGCTACCCCAAAATAAGAAAGGACAAAAAACAAATGGTTAAACTGATAAGAGTCTCTACCAGTTTACCAGAAAAAGGCAATCCCACCAATGGTCCAAAGTCCAGGAACTTCCTACCGTCTTAATGTTAGTGCTTTGCTAGAGGGAAAAACACCTTAACTTGAAAATAGCTAGGACTCCAGCAAGTCTTTAGCATGTGAAAGTCTCTTTGGAAACTCCCTTTTGACTTTTTCTATTCCGACTCCATAAAACTCCATAAAACAGTCACACACACACACCCACACACAATTGCAATGCAGCTTTTTCTGCCCACAGGCCCTGTCCCTGTGCTTTAAGTGTTATGGAACAAGGCTGGACCTCTGGCAGAAAAACCAAGCGTCACTCTGAGATCTTGGATTGGAGATTTATTTAACACCGGTGGGCTCAGAGGAAACCATTTCTCCAAAGATCTGAGCACCAAATGCAAGTGGGGAGGGTAATTTATAGTTGTCAGCTTCCATATCTGTGGCGAGTTTTCGAGCACGCAGCAAACAGGGGAAGATGAACCCAGAGGAGGGGTCTCTAAGCTAGAGACCAGAGCTTGTTTTAGCCCCGTCAGCCATCTTTGGTGCAGTACTTCATTCATTTCTCCAACATTCCCCCCTTTGATGCCTTTCATAAAAAACTTTTAGTAGGCATCACCTTTCAGTTTTACAGGCTGGTACTCTCAGAAGGCTAAGATACGTGCAGTAGTTTGGCAAGCAGCAGTTGTTGCATCCACACGACTCCTGAAACAGAATGCTACGGGCACCAGTGACAGTCACAGCAAAGTTTATTGCAATGAGAGGCAAGGCCAACCGATCGTGACCACACTCTTGATCAGAGTGCAGCCTCAAACAGCCAGGGTACAGAGTTTTTATAGCCGACCACATCGTCTTATCATCACCTGGGAACAGAACAAAGAAATAGTTCCAAGATGGGGGTGGAAACAATTCAGACCTTCTGAGGTTAAGCTGCAACCAGTTGACCTCCTTGACCCTGCCTCCTGCGCCACTTTTTCAAAGTTCTCAACATGCCCTTGCCCCAATCCAATCAAACACTAATCCAGTTGATTTTCCTTGAACTTTTGTTCCCTTGATTGATAGGACAAGGCTGTTATCTCTTAACCTACAGTGTCAAAACAAAGCTCTTATTTCTCAAGGCTACAGGTTAGCCCTATAATTCAACCCTTACACAGTGTTTTCAATAAAATGTACCACGGCATTCAGTATACAGGGGCCAATGGATACAAGTAAAATTATGGAGGGGAGGGGTCTCGCCAGGGCAGGAAGCCAGGATGCCCAATCTGTGAGATCCCATCCTTTCCATTGATTGATACTTTCCTGTTGTCTACGTTGAATTCTTTCCTTGAGTTCCTTAACCTTAGTTGTAACTATTCCTGACTGGTTTATGAAATAGCAACATTCCCCAGAAAGATGCAAGTCCCTCCTTTTTCTGAAGTGAGGAGGTCAAGGGCTCGGCCTATTTTGGAGGGTCACTGCCAACAGAGAGTTTATTTGGCTTTGTGAGATTACCAGAGAATCTGCCACCTGTTCCATGTCTTCATTTATCTCTTGAGATAGTCTATGGTATAGTCCTATGGATGAACCTATGCCCCCTATTGCAATTCCTATTCCTGTCGCAATTCCTGCTCCTATCAGAACGGGTAGCAGGACTGCCTGTTTAGCCCAGGACTTGGGGCTAACGCTGTTAGGAGCTGATTTTCAGTGTATACAGATATCTCAGGGGTTAGGAAGACAGAATAACATATCTGAGTCCAGCTGGCCTCTAAGCATCAGTAGGCCAAATTAGAACACAGATAGAACAACCCAGGGGTTGAACACAGGGTTGCATTCCTCTTTAAGGTTATATTTCTTCCGCATAGAGAGGTGCTGTTCATACCTTCAGGGACTGTACAGATTAAATTGTCGGCATTTGAGGGGCGCCTGGGTGGCGCAGTCGGTTAAGCGTCCAACTTCAGCCAGGTCACGATCTCGCGGTCCGTGAGTTCGAGCCCCGCGTCAGGCTCTGGGCTGATGGCTCAGAGCCCGGAGCCTGTTTCCGATTCTGTGTCTCCCTCTCTCTCTGCCCCTCCCCCATTCATGCTCTGTCTCTCTCTGTCCCAAAAATAAATAAAAAACGTTGAAAGAAAAATAAAAAAAAAAATAAATTGTCGGCATTTGTGAGGCAGACCCCAGTGGCCAGGGGTCCAATCAAGACAGAGGTGTTGGTTTTGAGATTTTCAGGGGCCTCCCAGGTCAAAGGGATGGGAGTGGCTAAGCAAGCCCTCTAGCTGAGGGGCAAGCACATCCAGCAGGTTTGGGTGTGATTATCTATTTTATGAAGGACTTGTAGAGTAGTGTTGGCCCAATGCTGGAGTGGGGAATTGGTAAGCATCTGATTGAGGGCTGAAAGGTTCACACCTGGTAGACTGCCGGGGGAGTGGTTGCCTTTACAGCTTGTATTACCCTATCCTGGGTATCCTTCATAACTTTTTGAAGGGCCCTGTCTTGCACCCCTCCCCCGTCCGAGATCCCCCATTGAGGAAAGTAAGTGTAGCAAGCTTGCTTCCCTTTCTGGAGGCCCTTGTTGAGACATGGGTTCCTGATATTTTGGGTTATCTCTATGGTCCAATACACTTGGGGCACCGGGTGACTGACAGTCGGTGTTTTTCCCTTGTAGCAATCTTTGTGGAGGGAAGTGAAGGCACTGAACGCCCTTGACCCCCTTATTGTCATATAACAATCCTGGGGGCAAAGTGGGTAAGTGACAGTTGTGAGGGTGAGAGAGGTTATCATAATATGCGGGCAATACTTAATAATCCTCCCATCCAGAGGAGGTATGTGAGACCCAGCATGCATCTTTTGTCTCATGTCCAGCTTGTTGGTGCAGTCTCTATCAGCCCAACAGTAAGAAGTAAGATCAGGGCTATGACACCAGTAAGGGGCAAAGGCTGGCAGAGTTGCATCCAAACCCCTGGGCTTGGTTCATGCGTTGATTCCTCAAGCTTCTGCCATTTGCAGGCCAGCCAGCTTTGGGAGTGTGGCTGGAGCAGGGCTGGAGGTCTCAGAGGCCAGCGCCCCTTTGAGGGTCAGTTTAAGCGGGTTGACTGGATCTGGATCACTTTGCCAGGTTGTGGGTTCTTCTGAGCTGGTCTTCTTAACTCTGGAGTGATGGACCCATGGGGTGATACCTGAAACATTAAGTGCTGTAGGAGTTAGAATAACAATATGAGTTATTGTCAATAACAATATGAGTTCACTGCGGCCTAAGAGGTTCCCTCTTCCAATCTTTGACCCACACAGAGTCTCCTGGCAGAAAGGGGTGATTGGGGCACTCTCTGTGGTGTATCTCTGTAACTTGTTTGGGACTTCCCCCAAGGTCTGGAGCTGTTTTCTTATTCCCTTGTCTCCAATCTGGTGTAGGTCTCCTGGAGGTTTTCCTAAACATGGGGGGGGGGGTCGCCCATATAATAATTCAAAAAGGGAGAGTCCTAGTGCCCCAGGCATGCATCAGGCACGCAGGAGGGCCAGCAGTAGTAAATCTTGCCATGGGAGATTAGTCTCTTGGTGGAATTTAGCCAGGGTTTCCTTGAGAGTGTGATTCATCCCCTCTACTTTCCCTGGGCTCCAGGGTCAGTAAGCAGTGTGCAGTTTCCAGGTAACGTTGAGGGACTTTGTTAGGGTTTGTATAATGTCTGCCACAAATGTAGGTCCGTTATCACTGTGTATAGTTAAGGGTAGACCAAACCGAGGCACAATCTCCCATAGAAGAGCTTTGGCCACTTCGTGACTTCTTTCCATTCTGGCTGGGAATGCTTCGACCCATCCTGAATATGTGCAGATCATTACAAGAAGGTACCTGAACCCTTTATTTGGTTGTATGTCAGTAAAGTCCACCTCTAAGTCTTCAAAAAGGGAGGTCCCCATCCTTTGCGTGCCGGGCGGGGGCTGTGGGGCAGACCAAGCATTGTTTTTGGCACACGTTACACATTGTTCACTGACAGCCCGGCATAATGCTGGCAGCTGGCTGATATAGTAGTTCTTTTTGAGGAGGGCCTCTAGTGCAGTTTTCCCTAGGTGTGTGAGTTAGTGATATTCCTTCACTAGGTGTTTTCCCATAGACGACTTGACAAAGATGTGTCCATTTGGCATGACCCACTATCCCTCTTTGCTTAGTGTGCCCCCTTCTGTCACGGCCCAACTTCTTTCTTCATTTGTGTACAGGGGTGGGGAGGCTTCCCTCTAGGGCTCAAGAATCATAGTGTAGGTAGGAGCTTTGCCTAGGTCACCACAGGCAGCCGTTCTGGCTGTTTTGTTGGCCAGGCGATTTCCTTGAGTTATGGGGTCGTCTCCTTTCTGATGTCCCTTACAGTGTGGGATAGCTACCTTGTCTGGCAGCCATACAGCCTCAAGAAGCTTTAGTATTTCTTCCTTGTTTTTGATGGTTTTCCCTGCAGCAATAAGGAGGCCTCTGTCTCTATAGATGGCCCCGTGTACATGCACAGTAGCAAAGGCATATGGGAATCAGTGTAGAGTTAACTCGTTTACCTTTGCTAAGGATGAGGGCTGGGGTTAAGGTGTACAGTTCAGCTTGCTGTGCTGACCATCCTTTTGGCAAGGCCTTGGCTTCCAGAACTTCAGTGGTTGTGGTTACCACATATCCTGCTCTTCGGCTGTCCTCTTATAAACAGCTGCTCCCATTGCTGAACAGGGTGATCTCTGGGCTTGTTATAGCCTGGTCTTGGAGGTCCGGGCGGCTGCTGTAGACTTCATCCACTACTTTGGAACAGTCATGGTCGGGTTTTCCTTCCTCCGTGGGAAGGAAGGTGGCCGGGTTTAGTGTTCTTACTGTTTCAAGAGCGACCCTTAGGTTTTCATAGAGAAGGCCTTGGTATTGTATCAGCCAAGAATTGGAGAGGAAACGATATCCTTGGGTGCTCATGAGAGACATGACAGCATGTGGTACCTTAACATCAAGCGTTTGTCCCAGTGTGAGTTTGTCTGCCTCCTTGATGAGCAGGACTGTGGCTGCCAGCGCTCTGAGGCACGGTGGCAATCCTGCAGCCACAGGATCAAGTTTTTTTTGATAGGTAGGCCACTGGCCATTGCCAAGGCCCCATACTCTGAAGGAGCACTCCAAGGGCTATTTTTTCCCTTTTCATGTACGAAGAAGTTAAAGGGCCTTTCTATGTCAGGCAAACCCAGGGCTGGGGCTCGTCCTAGATCCAACTTTATTTCTGTGAAAGCAGCCCTTCCCTCCTCAGTCCATGCGAGGGGTTCCCGGTCTGGCACTCCCAACAGGTCATAGAGGGGCCTCGTATGGCTGAGAATCCAGAAATCCAAATGCAACAGAACCCTGTGGCCCCTAAAAATTCACACAAGCCTCGTTTTGTTTTGGGACTGTGACAGTGTGGTGATAACCTTCTTCCTTTCCGGTCCTAGTTCTCTTTTTCCTTTGTGAAGAGAAAGCCTAAGTATCGGACCTGCTGCTGATAAATCTGTGCCTTTTTCCAGGAGGCCCAGTACCCTGAGTAGGATAGGAGCTACAGGAGGGCCTTGGTACCTTTCATACAGTCTTCTTGGGTGTCGCTTGCAAGGAGGAGGTCGTCTACATATTGCAGGAGGACACACTCTGTGGTTTCCTTTGGAAAGTTGGCGAGATCTGCAGCTAGTGCTTCCTCCAAAAGAGTGGGTGAGTTCTTGAAGCCTTGGGGAAGTCGTGTCTAGATCAGCTGCATCTGGCACCCTGTAATGGGCTCAGTCCATTCAAAGGCAAACAATGGTTGACTTTGAGGAGCCAGGTGGAGGCAGAAGAAAGCATCCTTTAGGTCGAGGCATGTAACCATCTGGCTGACCCCGGAATTTGGCTGAGGAGAGTATACAGGTTCAGAACCACTGGGTGCTCTTGTATACCCATTCTAGCCTCGAGTGGAAGGAGGTACTGCCTTTGTCTCTGAGGTTGGGCTCCAGGGATCAGGTCAACAATGATGGGGGCCTGACTCCAAGCTAGTCCAGGTGGGTTATCTTCAGCCCAGACAGAGGGGAATGTAAGCCTGAATTCTGAGGGGCTACAGGGTTGGGCCTGGGTGCAGAATAGTCTCCATTCTTCTTCCCTTGGCAGGGTAATTGCCAAGACCAGGGTTTCCTTTTGTCTTGGGTTTAATTGGAAGCTTGTGTGTCCAGTGGGTTCAAAAGTTATCTGGGCCCCAAGTTTGGAGAGCAGATCTTGGCCCAGGAGAAGAATTGGGCAGTCAGGTAAGTAGAGGAACTCATGCCAGACCTTGTGACCCCCCAAGTTTACACTGTCGAGCTTGACAGCCCCAAGTATGGTTGCTGTTTTTTGGCTGAAAGGGGCTACCGGGGAAGTAACAACCAAGTGTTTAGCCCCAATGTCAACCATGAAAGTTATTGTTCGGCCCCCTACTTTCATTTCGACCATGGGCTCATGGGGGCCAAGAGAGAAAGAGCCCAGTTCCCTTTAGTCCACTTCTATCCCAGCCAGACCAACGAGGTTCTCACCTCAAGGTTCCTCCGAATATCAGCTGGGTTTTGAGGGCCCCTTCCGATTCAGACATTCATTCTTCCAGTGTCCTTTCTCTTTGCAGTATGCACATTTGTCCTTTGCTAAGGGGGCTCTGGGGTTCCCCCCTTTTGGTGGTTGGGGTCTTCCTGTCTTTTCAGTGTCTGTTTCTTTTAGTGCTGCTGCAAGAAGGGTGGCCTTCTTTTTTAGTCTTCTCTCTGCTTCTCTTTTGGTTGCAACTTCTCTGTTCATGAAAACTTTATTGGCGACCTCTATCAGCTGAGTGATATTCATCCTGGCAAAGCTCTCCAACTTCTTGAGGTGACAGATTGAGGTGTGGCAGATTGAGGCGTGGCAGATTGAGCCCAGACAGCAGGGTCATTGATCCCTGGAGGTTAGTGATCTTCTAGGTACTATCGTGTTTCTTTCATTCTTCTTCTTTCTTCCGTATTAAACAGAGTGTGGAGTAACTGTTGACAATCTTCCAAAGACGGTCGGTGGGTCTGGAAGAGGGACTCAATCAAGTCGACCATTGCTTATGGCTTTTCAGAGTATGATGGAGTGTTGTGTTTCCAATTGAGGTCATGTGCTCGCTTCGGCAGCACATATACCAATTGAGGAGGTCAGTTGTAGAGTAAGGTTGATAATACAACATGGAACGGCTGGGCTGGACTGTTCCGTCTTCATTCTTTCAGGCTCTCTCCTCTCCCTTACAGGCATTTGGAGAGCGTTAGGTCTGGGTCTGGGGCGCAGTCTGGCTGCTGGCCCTTGTGGGGGAGGGTGCTCCGGATCTGGGAGGGGAGGATAGATGGGCGGTGGTGGCTGTGGTGGTGTTGGAGGAGGAGGAGGAGGAGGAGGAGGAGGAGGAGGAGGAGGAGAGACAGTCCGGGGAGGAGTTTCAAGCTCAGGGGCGGTGGGGAGGGAGGCTGGTGAGTCATAAGGTGGTGGAAATATGGGATCTTCCTCTGGGTCTCCTGCAAACACTAGGGGAGTGGTGGGTTGCTTCTTTGGCTGGGTGAGTCTCCAGATGAAATGGCTAAAACCTTTGCCTCGTTCTGCTTGCTATGGATGAATCGCACCCAAAGTGGAGGATTTTGGGCAATTTCAAGCCAGCAATCGATGTATGGAAATTGATCAGGGTGACCTGGGTTTCCAGTGACTATCAGCCAAACCCACTGCACTATTTGAGCATCTAATGTCCCTTCCAGGAGCCATCCTACATTGAATATGGGCCATTCTAGTTCACAAAAGGTCCTTAACTTCCCGGGTGTCATTTTCACCCCGTAATCGCCTGAAAATCCCTTTTTAAAATTTTTGAGCATGAACTCTAAAATTGCAGGCTTAGTCTGTTTTGATCCCATTATTAACTCCTTTCTCATGTTCGGTGTTGCAGAGACAGACAAAGGGAGGGTATCCCCTCTGATAAGAGCACTAATTGGATACTCTACTGGTCGTGTTCCTGAGGGAAACTTTAGGTGAGGCTTGGCTGTAGCGGAAGCAGCTTTGTGACTTGCGATTGGAGTCTAATCTAATGCTGCCCTGGACTGTATGCTTTCACCGCGACGCAGGAGAGCCCACTCAGACTCTGTAGAATTTTGGGGACCTTAAGGGTGCCTGTCCATGGAGCCACAAACTCAAACTTGACTGGCGAGCCTGGCTGAGCTGCACATTCACACACACACACACACACACACACACACACACACACACATACACACATGCCAGAGGCTATTACATTCCCTCCCGCAAAATTTTCTACCTGTGAGACCACTAAGGTCTCTGGGGATTGATCAGGTCCCCCTTCCACCCTTTTGGGTGGGCCTGACTACTTTGGGGCCTCAGCCTTACCGGTTCTGACGTCGGGCCCATGTCCTCACCTACAAGGTCTCTTTGAGTCTGGCGGGAATGGCCATCCCAAGGCGACTGAGCGGGAGACTGCCAAAATTCAGGCAGGGTGCACCTTCTCCCTTGCTATCTCTCGCTCTGTCACCGCCTCGCCATTCTTCGAAACTGGTGGCAACAATGGGACAGCATGGTTGGGTTTCCTGGTCAGGGAACCAAATATGTTATGGAACCAGGCTGGAACGCTGGCAGAAAAACCAAGTGGCACTCGGAGATCTTGGTGAATTGGAGATTTATTTAACACTCGTGGGCTCAGAGGAGACTGTTTCTCCAAAGGTCTGAGTGCCGAATGCAAGTGGGAAGGGTAATTTATAGTTGTCAGCTTCCATATCTGTGGCGGGTTTTTGCTTGCAAGGCAAACAGGGCAAGAAGAACACGGAAGAGGGGTCTCTGAGCTAGAGACCAGAGCTTGTTTTAGTCTCGTCAGCCATCTTTGGCAGAGTACTTTATTCATTTCTCCAACATAATTAAATCACCTTTTTGCACCAAAGATGGCTTCAAATATTCTTTCTTGGCTGTTAGCTCCAAACCCCATGAACCCCCCATCACCCCAAAACTTCATCATATGGCACCCAACGTGGGGCTGTGAGTCTTTTCATCTGGATTCTGAGCTTCGGTGCAAATTTGGGGAGTACTTCTCTTTTCTTCCTTTGCTCTCATTTCAGGGGCTTCTCGAGGAGTATGGTCTTATTGGAACACTTTCCTGTCGATTGGTCAGGCTGAATCCTCTAGCCCGTGGCTACTCGATGAGGAGGAGCAAGCATGCCTATTGGCTGGAAGTTAGTACCCTGGCTGGAATGGTAATAAGACCCAGACACTTGATGCCCTCTCTTTATTCCTGTTCTTATACAAAGTTGTCTGTCTTGGGCATGGGACAGTCACCTAAGTCACCAGGATGACTGCCAATCTTAAGACTCCCACATAAGGTTTCCTCCTCATTGGTCTAATGTGATCCCCTCCACATCTCTGGTCTAGCCACTTTGGGCCACAGGACCTCCACTGGGAGCTGGCTGACACCAGTACTCAATTGAATTAAAACCCAACCAGGGACCGTTTCCTAGGGAAGTTGGCTGTAAGGACTATATGTGTTGGAATGTCACTTAGATGATGATGGATTTCTGACCTTACTGTTTTCCATCAATGTCCTCTACGAACTACTACTAAAATTACAGAATTAGGTAATTTTCCCTTGTAAAACTTTTCTAGTGTTTTCCATGGGTCAAAAACAGTGGTTTCTTCTCAGCCTTCTCAGCAAGGCAGACTCAGGTCCACGTGCCAGGCACCCATCTGTAGTCTAGAATGCAATGGGGAAGTGGGGTGGGGGGATGCTAGCATCCTCCTTAAGGAGCCCTTCATTGGCTGCTCGGTGGTCATAGTGATTCTGTTTGAGGGATGCCTCGGGTGGCTGTACCGTGCCCAAGACAGACAACTTTGTATAAGGACAGGAGTAAAGAGAGGGCATCAAGTGTCTGGGTCTTATTACCATTCCAGCCAGGGTACTAACTTCCAGCCAATAGGCAGGCTTGCTCCTCCTCATCGAGTAGCCACGGGCTAGAGGATTCAGCCTGACCAGTCGACAGGAAAGTGTTCCAATAAGACCATACTCCTCGAGAAGCCCCTGAAATGAGAGTAAAGGAAGAAAAGAGAAGTACTCCCCGAATTTGCACCGAAGCTCAGAATCCAGATGAAAAGACTCACAGCCCCACGTTGGATACCATATGATGAAGTTTTGGGGTGATGGGGGGTTCGTGGGGCTTGGAGCTGATGGCCAAGAAAGAATTCTTGAAGCCGTCTTTGGTGCAAAAAGGTGATTTTTATTAAAGCACAGGGATAGGACCTGAGGACAGGAAGAGCTGCCCACCCTATATATGTCTTTAAATGATACATTAGTGTTGCCTATTATTTACAGTTATATGAATGGATTTATTAAATATGTCAGTATTATTTTTTACTTTTATTCATTGTTACATTTGTAAGATTCATTCTCATTATTCTGTGTAGTGAGACTTTATATACTTTTGCTGATAAAATAATATTCCCTCATAGAAATATGCCACTATTTCATTGATCCTGCCCACAAAAGTGGAAATTTGCATTGTCCCCCTATTTCTAACAGAATGATAACAAAAATACTACTCATAAACCTATCTGTGGTGTAATTAAAAGAGTACCTTTAATGCATATATTTAAAAGAGGATAGTTGAAAGTTAATGAGAATAGTTAGGAAATAAGCAACACAAGGTCAGGAAAAGATAAAGGAAGTAATAAAGGTAAAAGAAATTAGTAAATGAGGAAACAAGTATATAATAGACAGCATCACAAAATCTGAAGTTGGTTCTTTGGAAAAAGAATAAAATTGGTGAAACTCTAATGAGATTGGTCAAGGAAACAAGGGAGCAAAACACCAATATTGGAAAAGAGAG
The DNA here is from genome assembly GCF_018350175.1 of Felis catus. NCBI lineage: Eukaryota > Metazoa > Chordata > Mammalia > Carnivora > Felidae > Felis > Felis catus. The sequence goes on from NC_058386.1 coordinate 58,502,683, forward strand.
GGTAGAAATAACCACAAAACCAAATGATCAAAATTAAGATCAAGTTTGGACAAAGTGGCATCAAGAATGTCCTGATGTCATGCACTGAGAAGGACAGAACATCATCTATATAGTATTCCAGCCCAACATGTTTAACCTGAATCTAAACAGTAGAAAGCAATCAGAGAAATCCATCTTGAGATGCTTTCTGAACACCTGGACTGGATCTTCAAATGTCAATGTCATGCAAGACCAAAAAAAAAAAAAAAAAAAAAAAAAAAAAAAAAAAAAAAAAAAAAAGTCAGGGTAAATAGTTTAAATGACACTAAAGAGATTTGACAACTGAAATGCAGTGCATGATCTTTAACTGGAAAGACGATGTTTTTGTTTTTGATTTAGAATCAGGCACAAAGAACAATATTAGGACAATTGGAAATTCAGAGTGAGGTTCATGTACCAGGTATTGTATTATCTCAAAGTTGGCTTTTCAGGGTGATAATTGCATTAAGATTCTGTAGTGGACAATTATTTTTCTTTTCTTTTTTAAAACGATTTTGTTAGGGGCACCTGGGTGGCTCAGTCGGTTAAGCGTCCGACTTTGGCTCAGGTCACGATCTCACTGTTTGTGGGTTCAAGCCCCGTGTCAGGCTCTGTGCTGACAGCTCAGAGCCTGGAGCCTGCTTCGGATTCTGTGTCTCCCTCGCTCTCTGCCCCCCTCCTGCTCGCACTCTGTCTCTCTCCCAAAAATAAACACTTAAAAAAATTAAAAACAATTTTTTAATGTTTATTTTTGGAGGAGAGACAGTGTGAGTAGGGGAGGGGCAGAGAGCGAGGGAGACACAGAATCCGAAGCAGGCTTCAGGCTCTGAGCTGTCAGCACAGAGCCCAACATGGGGCTCAAACTCACGAACTGTGAGATCATGACCTGGGCCGAAGTCGGATGCTCAATTGACTGAGCCACCCAGGCGCCCGACAATTATTTTTCTTAAGACATATATGCTGATGTCCTTAGGGATGGTATGCTATAATTTCTCCAGGTATCTCAAATTACTCAATAAAACATTAAACACACACACACACACACACACACACACACACACAAGGAGGGACAGAAGATGACAAATGTGACAAATAATAATGGGTGAATCCAGGTGAAGGATGTATGAGTGTTCCTTGCAATTTTTGTGCAACTCTCTGTAGGACAGATATTTTCAAATATAAAAGTTGAAGGAAAAGATATACCATTTTGTGCCAATCAACTTGAAAACTTAGAAAAAGGTGACCAATTTCTAGAAAAAAATAAATTGCCAAAACTGACTCATGAAGGAATAGCCAACCAGAATGGTTCCATAACCAGAAAGATATATATCAATAGTCAAAAACAAAAAAAAATCCAGGCTCCTCCCCTGACTTCTGACAAATATCTTAAGCAAAAATATTTTCAATGTGACAAATTCACAGAAAAACTAGAAACAGAGGAACACTCCCCAACACATTTTGTGAGGATACAATAACCTTGATACTAAATCCTGACAAGGGGAAGTTGAAAAAGCAAAATCATGGGTAAATCACACACTCATGACAAAGAGGCAAGGATCAGAAACAGAATATTATCAAACTGAATCTTACAGGGTAGAAGACAGAAAATACATAATGTACTATGACTAAATTGCATCCATTGCAAAAATACAAACTTGATTTAATTTCAGAAAATAAGGTACTATAATATTCCAGATTCACCCATGACAGGAGATGATTATGGTCCTCGTATTCAGAAAAATAAATAGTAAGAAATAATATCTATTTGTAATATAATTTTCACATTAAAAATTTTTTTAATGTTTATTTTTGAGGTAGAGACAGAGCGCAAACAGGGGAGGGGCAGAAAGAGAGGGAGACGAAGAATCTGAAGCAGGCTCCAGGCTCCGAACTGTCAGCACAGAGCCCGATGCGGGGCTCGAACTCACAAACCGTGAGATCATGACCTGAGACGAAGTTGGATGCTTAACCAACTGAGACACCCAGGTGCCCCCACATTTTTTTTAATTCAAGGTTATCGAGGTACCATTTACATCAAGGTCTAGGAGTCCTTATAAACACATACTGTTATGGAACCACCACCACAAGCAAACTACAAAAAATGTTCATCCTCAAATTCTGTCATGCACTGATAGATAAATCCCTTCTCTCACACCCACACACTGGCAGCCACCGATCTCTTCTCTGTCCCTATGGTTTGGACTTCACAAGAATGTCATAGAAATGGAATCATGCGGTATGTAGACCGTTGCATTTTGCATCCTTCACAGAAAGGGATGTACACATGTGGCATTTCTCGGGGTCAATGTACCGTTTCCTCACCTGGGTAGTAGTCACATGGCTTGTCAAATTGTAGACTATCTACAATTGTGTGTATACGGGGTTTATACATATATGGTTAATACTTGCTCTCATGTAATTTATCCATTCTACCTTTGTATTGGTTACTTATTAAATAGCAATTGTTATCCTTTCAAAGAAAGATTGGAAAAGTCAGACAGAGGTCACCTTGAGAGAACTAAGGAGGAGAAGTGGCTGGCATGGGGCCAAATTCCTATCAGTGTTCTCCAAACCTGAGTGGTAGTTACCAGGACTACAACCTTGAGGGAGCACGGGGGCACCGAAAACTCTGTAGTCACACGAATGGTGTGTGCTGGGATCATGCAAGAACAGCTCATGTGGCCACCCTGGCAACCCCAAGGTGCTGGCTGGCCAAACCTAGCAAACTAGCAAACACAGGCAAAGGTCTCCTCATCTCAAGATCAGTTGAGTAGCAACCATAATTACACCTAAAACCTTAATTCCCATTGCCTTGTCAAGGTAACATATTAGCCAATTCCAGGAGTTAGGACATGGACCTCTAATTCCTATCTAACTTGAGGACCATTACTCTGGCCACCACACCAGGCTCCGTCTCCAGCATTCATCTCCTCCTACCCATTGTTCAGAGAAAGGTTGCCTGCTGGTTGTGGTGGCACTGGTGCTGGTGCTGGAGGAGGTGGAGAGGGAGGCATCCGCCCAGGTGTTGGGCAGGTAGCAGGAGGAGGCAGCATGGGGTCCAAGGCTCTCCAGGCCAACCACCACTGCCTCCCTGGCTGGAGAGGAGGCTTGAGGGGGAAGGCAAAAGGGGCACACTAAATTAGGGCAGGGGTCCCACCTTCTCCTTTCTCCTGGGGCCGACATGTATTCCCTTAACCTATGCCTCACCATCTGCCACTTCCTTCCACCTGGAACCTGAAGGGGCCAGGCTATAGCCTGTGATGTACATGGGTTACAGCAACATTGCTGTGTGGCATTTGGTCTGAGTATGGGACACAGGCCGTGTGCTCAGAGAAGGGAAAGGAGGCTGGCAAACCTAGTCAGGGAGGATTGTGACCCTGTCCTCCCACGTCCCCTTCTCCCCTTCTTCACGCTGGCCTTCTTCAGCCCAGGGCTCTGGGCTCACTGGCCCTCCTTCCTCCAGTGGGGCAGAGCTGGTGCTGGACTCCTCCCCACTCACAACCTGCCCGTGTCTCCGTGGGCGGACATCCCAGCTGGAAGGTCTCTGCCAAAAGCTTTTGCTCAGCCGGTGTGCTGTGTTACCCCGCCAAGAAGTAACCGTTGGGTCAGGGTCAAGGCCAGAGCCTGAGCAACCAAGTCCACCTTCTCAAGTGAGGGGCTAGAAAGGGAAGAATTTAGTCCCACGAATGTTCTTTTCCAGGCTGAGGTCTGTGCTTTTCCCACCCCACGTGTGATGGCATGTCCACCTGAGCTCATGCCACAGGCCCTTCCGGAAGGCAGTGTGAGAATGGGCGGGGGGAACCGAGAAGCCACTCTCTACTTGCCATCCTCACTGACACATCCTGCCCGTGTCTCTCTTAGCACCGGGCACAGCAGCCTCCTTGGCGGTCCTCCTCTCTACTGCTAAGATGAGGTACATCCCAGCAACTCCGAGATAGCCTTCTCTCCTATTCTCGTTCCTTCAGAACAGCCCGGAGGGGTCAGACCTCACAGCATCGCACAGTAGGATCTGCAGCCTCCTCTGGCAACTCCCAACATTTTGAGCGTCTCCAAACCCGGTCCTGGGGTCTGGGGACTTCTGTGTCATTCCCCTCCTGTTTTAGGAATTTAACAGCACCCCCTGAAAAGTAGATGCGACCCTTGCTTGTGCTCATGCAATCCCTTGCAGGTGGTTGTTGTTGTTGTTGTTTTAATATTTATTTATTCAGCTTGAGAGAGAGAGTGCTAGCTTGAGCCAGGGAGGGGAAGAGAGAGGGGGAGAGAGAGAATCCCAAGCAGGCTCTGCCTTGTCAGCACTGAGCCGGACATGTGGCTCCAACTCACCAACCTTGAGATCATGACCTGAGCTGAAATCCAGTCGGATGCTTAACCGACTGAGCCACTGAGGTGCCCCGTCCCTTACACGTTCTTGACCATGGTCTCCATTCCTTTTACTCCTTGAACCCCAGATCTCTGCCTCAAAGCTGATTATCCCTGATTAATGTTATTCACACATGCACACAGATGGACACACACACACACACAACCCCAGTCTTGACTGTTCTGTTGGCACCGACCTACCCCTCCGCCCCGAATTTCTGTGCATAAAACACCCAGTCTCTTGGGAAGAGGGTCTGGTGTGGCAGAAGCTGCCCGTACCTCACTGAGACCTGGCTCCTGGCTGAGGGAAGGAAGCAATGCCCAACCCCCAGTGAGCAGCAAATGAACATGGAGTTCAGACTAAATCTCGCATGACCTCAAGAGGCAGCCAGGGAGCCTGACCTGGGACACAGAACTAGCATTTCACGGTGCAGGTCAAATGGCACTGGAAAGGGGCCCGTGCAGACACATGGAGACCCATCACGCACACTTGCCATGGAAGCTGGCCATGTTCCAGCCAAGGGCAGTGCGACCACCAGGCTGGAGGAGGGGCAGTGAGGAGGCTTGGACGTGAAGGACACGAGAGCTCCCATGGCTGTGCCGTACATTTCCAGGTGCTGGCAGGCAGTTTGCCCCAGGTTGGCCCAGAGCCACTGCAGGCCCCATCGCCCCCCCTCCAGCCCAGACACCAAGCTGTGCTTTTCTCCCCTGGGCCCTGTACCTGCTCTCTGGCTCTGCACCCCACTGGGCTGTGACTTCTGCCTCTACCCTGCTTCTGAACCCAGGGAGGGAGCACTGACAGGATTGGAAACTGAGGGCCAAGGCCGAGCACTAAATGGGAGAGGAGGAGGAGGCGCCAGTTCCTGGGCCAGCTGCCCTTGTGCCTGTGAGGTGGCAGCACCAGAGGGAGGTAAGGACGTCTAGAGGGGGCTGGGCCCAGGAGGGGGGAGGAGCAGCTCAATTGTGCCCTATAACATCTGTGGAAGCACAGGTGCAGGCGAGGCCACTGATGACAGAAAGCCACGGGAGTGATCTGGGAACCTCAGAAGTCAGAGCAGACAGTGGTCCCAAGGAGGGAAGGGAACAGGGACTGGACTTCTGGAAGGGGTCATGAGTCCCTGCAGGAGGGGGAGGGGGAAGGACGGAGATGAATGGGAACCTAGAGACCCAAAAAGAGAAGGAGATTAGGAGAGAGCCTGAAGGGAGCCTGCAGGGGAAAGGGGGGCAGGTGCTCGCGCGGCCAGGTGGAGCCCACACCCCACCCAGACGGGGACACTCTGCCGGCGTGACTGCAGGGTTCCCAGCAGAGGTGGCCCAGACTTCTCTCAAGGACAAGGCCCACCACACGACACCTGTTCTGGAAAAGGCTGCAAAATAGAGCAGCTCCCTGCCCTGACCCCCCTTCCCATCCCCAGCCACCTCCTCACCCCCCCCAGAGAGGACAGACTTGAGAACATGAGAGGTACTTTAATTTGAAGGTGCTGTGAACTTGGGTGGGGAGGTGGCAAAAAACAGGGAGAGGAAGCCCAGGCCAAGGTCGAACGTCGAACGGGAGGGAAGCAGCTTAGGCACAGCTTCCTGGCTCCAAAGGTACCAGCCGCCCCTCTTGTACAGAGATGCTGACTCAGCCTGTCCAACAGGGCAGAGTCAGGGAAGAAGAGCATCAGGCCAGGGCCAGCCCACGGCCCTCCTCAGCAGCCACGACCGTGGGAAGGGGTATGGTGTGTGTAACACTCACTTCAAAGGGTCTGGAACTGGTCAGTCAGGGACTGCAGGGTCGCTGAAACAGAGACAGGCATTAGCAGGTGCTCCGGACCCGGGGACAGAGAACCCTGTGCTCCTGTCCCCTTGGAGAACTGCCTAGTCCTGCAACCTGAAACCCACGCCCCCCCTCCCAGCCCCTATCCAAAGAGCCCTGCGACTGACCCACTCACCCACCAGCTGAATTAAATATGGATGTGTCGTATAGGGGAACAAAACGTGCCAGTAGTTCTCAAGTTCTGGGTCAACTCGGAACCATTCAGAGCTTGTCGGACAAATACACACTGTCCAAGCCACACCAAAGAGCAGTTAAAGGGAAAATCAATGAGGCATCTCTAAACGTCCAAAGAGAGAGATTCTCTGGGACTCATGGTGGTCGGCAAACTGTGCACCCAGGTAGGCGACTTTCCCATTGGTGCACACACCTAGCTGTACACGCAAAGCAGGCTCCAGGGTCAAGCCTGCTAGGTTCCCCTTCCAATGGGAATCTTGGTCCCTGTGGGGCTGCCTGCACCTGCAGCCCATCGCGGGTCCTGCACTGAGACACACCCCCCATGCCCCCCTCTGCCTCTGCCCTGACCCAGCCCCAGTTAGAGGTTCCTCATACCAAGCTGCTCTTTCAGGTTGTCAACTTCTCTCTGCAGCAGGAGACACTAGGCCCACAAACATGGGAGAGAGAGAAAAGCATATTAGTATACCCTGGCCTCTCTCCTCATCCTCCCCCTCTCCTGCGAGCACCACACACCAAGGCCCAGTGGCTAGACTGGCACAGGACCCTCAGTGGAAAGGAGGCGCCTTCCCTCTGTGGGGAGCAGAATGGGAGGGGGGTACATATGTCAGTTTAACCTGGACACGGATCCCACCAGGTAGTTGGGGCCTGCGTTTCTAGGAGCCAGAGCAAGCATTACCCGAGGACAGCCCTGTGCTCCAGGTGGTTGCTAATGCCTTTCCGGTCTTGGGGGGTGGACAAGCGCTTCCTGGTCATCTGAGAGGGAAAGAACACAAAATCCAGCTTCCAAGGCTCCCAGTGAGGTGGAAAGGGCTTCGTGGGGTCTAACGTGAGGCAACACCACCCTCTGCTGGCAACAAGTTGCCCCTGCTCTGCCAGCAGCTCCACTCTTCTCCCTGGGCGTGCCTCTCCTGTCTCCCAGGGCCAGCGCATCCTTGATGGTGGTCCCCAAGGCCGGTGGCTCTGAGCTGGACTCTCCCAGAGCTGCAGCCACAGCCAGCCACTGGGAAGAGCAGCACGGCCAAATACGACTTCGTGGAACAAGGCTCTGTTCTGCTGAAAGTCTATGTCCAGGGTTGGGGTTTGGGGGTGTCCACGAACCACCCCTGCCACACAAACCCCACGCAGAGGATGATGTGGCTTAAGGCCGGTCCTGTCGACACCCTGTTTCCCATGGGAGAAGCTGCCTGGGTCAGAGAGGAGGCAGGGAACAAAGCTGAGCCTCCACCCTCCGCAGAGCCACAGGCAGAGGCAGAGGCAGAGGCGGCCCTCCTGATCCCGTCTCCCCTGCACTCCTGTGCAACCTGCAACACTCACCCGAGGGTGTGGGCTCTCTGGGCATGACGTCTCCCTGGCTCGGAGCCAAGGGCTGTGAGCTTTCCTGAAACTGGGGGGCTCTGGGGTTGAGGTCACCATGACTGCTTGCCTCATGATGCATGAACGGACAAGACGGCTCTGGCCTGTGTGCTGAAAGCTGCTAAAAGAAAAATTTCTCACTCATTTGGACTTGGGATGTTTTGTGTTTTGTGGGGGTGTAGTAGGTGTACACGGGTGTGTGTGTGCGCGCGCACGCGTGTTTAGGGGCTGGGGTGAGGCAGGGCGTAGGGAAGGGAATTCAGAAGCTGATCTGGCTAGTTAGTGCTTTCTCCCTCAGTCAGCCCCAGGTCAGGAGGCAGCGCTGAGCTAGGGAGAAGAGGGGGCCACCGACAGGGCCCAGGCTCCCTGCATGGAAGGCTTGGGGACCAGCTACAAAGTAGGAATCAGGAAGCCCAGGAGTCTCAAGACTGAAGCTTTGCAGTCCAAACTTTCAAGGGGCAGGGGCTCCCCGATCCAAATCAACTACCAGCCCTCCCTTCCATCCCAGACCCTCTCAGGAAACGTACCCAGGTCCAGAATGGTGCCCAGCACACATGGAGCGCTACCTTCATGTCTGCCCTTGTGCAAATGACCGGGTCCAGCATCCCGGTGACCTGGGGGGGGGGGGCGCCCAATGGCAGCCCCTGAGGGATGGCCAGAGGGAGCGTGGGTCAAGAAGTGCTGGTCAAGGAGGGGAAGGGCGAGGGCCAGAGGAGGAGCACAGCTTACTCACCTTTGGGACAGCGTCTCTGTTTGAGTCATTGTCTTCTCTGGCCACCATCGGCTCCGCCTTCTGAGTCCTCCTGGCGACAGATTTCTTCCCGGCAGGGGTGTGCTTGGACTGTTTGGTTCCCGGAGGGACCAAGGAATACCTCTTGGACCTCCCAAGCAGCGGAACACCAGTTACTGGGGGGAAGGCGGCTGGTTCCAGGGGTGCCACGGAGACTCTCTGCCCCCAGGAAGGGAACATTCTCCCCAGGGCAACATTTGAGGTCCCCCGTGGGGATTTCTTCTCCTGGGCCACCTTTTTCTTAGGGGTGGCCCGGGCAGGCCGCCAGCAGCAGCAGATCTTGGGTAGCTGGGCCTGTTCCCCCCCTTCCCCCTGACCACGCTCTGCATTTTCCTAGAGGAGGAGATGTCCAGCTCTCCAACGGCCTGACTCTCCACAACCGAAGTGACTCCTCGGGGAGCGGAGGACGGGAAAGAGCCAAGCATGTGGAGGAAATTCTCCCTGACATGGAATTTCGAGTGTCTGGGTGTGTCCCAGGGATCCTCGGGGCTGTTGGGCTTGAGTTGGCCTCCTCCTTTGGCGTAAATGCTCACCCTCATCAGCTGTATCTCACTAAACTCATCTGCTGGCTCGCTGTCGGAAAGCAGCTCGCTTTCGGCGGGCTTTCGGCGGAGGGCCGCTGGCGATCCACCACGGCGATGTTCGACCTGCTCTTCGTGCTTCTTTTCGGGTTCGCCCAGGCCGGGCTTCCCTCAGGCCCACCGAGACGGAGAAGGGCGGCGGCAGGCGGCTGCGACTCTCTGCGGCTAAGGGCAAGCGCGCCTCTCCCTTGGGGCCCTGCCTCCAGGCCCGCCTCCACGACGCAGCCGTCTGGGTACGGGTTTCTCCGCACGCCCAGGCCATCCTGGTTGGTCAGCTGCTGCACGATGGCTGCCACGGCCTCGTCCGCAAGGTGGGACGCGCAGTCCAGGGCGTCCCCCGTGTGGTCGGTCGGGGAGCCGGGGCGGCCTTCTAGGTCCCAGAACACTGGCCCTCCCGTTTCCGTCACTTCCTGCTCGGACTCGAAGCCCTCGGGGTCTGGGACCCCGCCCTCGTCCTCACCGCTGGGTGGCGCCCCAGATCCACACCTAGTCCCTGTGGGCCCCGCGGGGCTCCGGGGCTGGCAGGGCGGACGCCGGTCTGCTCCCCGCCCTCCTCCCCGAAACCCGCTCCACAGCTGGACACCTCATCGGGGGCGCTCATGCCGCGAGGCTCGGCAGCCCAGGTTCAGGGAAGACGGTCACCCTGGCCCCGGCGCCACAGGCAAGATGGCAGAGGCACGAGGCGAGCGACGAGTCCTCCAGGCAACGCAGGCAATTACCACAGACCGCGCACCAGGCCGCACAAGACCTCAAACGCCGCGCGGCTTGCACACGCATTCGACGCCCGTGCCACGGCCTCCTCATTGGTCTGTCCCCCGCCAACCAGCGCGCGCTCCTCGAGGCCCTGGCCAATGGGGTGGAGCGCCTTTGGTCTCCGCCCTCCCCCCCCCCCCCCCCCCCCCGCCCCAAGCAGGTCCGGGTGTTGGGTCTCTCGGGTGTGGCGGCCGGTTGGTAGGCCCTGTTGTCCGGGCTCTTCTGGGCCCGCCTCCTACTTTCCAGTTGGGAGTCACGGCTTCTGGCCTCTGTCCGCCCGTGCACAGAGTGGGTTGTGATGGCACCTGTCTCCGGGGTTGGGGATGACCTGTCGGGACGGAGGTAAAGCACCTGCGGAGAAAGGATTTGCCGGCCTCTGTCCCACGGCCGCGCTCAGAACCTGATAGGACAATGGGCACGGGAAGCCCACAGTCAGTGATCATGGGACCTGTGGCATATTCCCCCGCGAAGGGCCGGAGAGCAAATGTGGTCCTATTTACGGGCCGCAGCGTCTCTGTTGCATCCGCTTGACCTCGGTGGGTGATGACATTGGTCCCTGGATGTGTGCTCAGGGAACTTTCTTGGCAGGCGGGTTTGGCGCAAAGGCTGGACTTGGCCCCCTGACCCCGACCCTTCTCCACTCCGAGGCAATTCAAAGAAGAAATCTCAATGGCCAGTGCACACGCCAAAAGACGCTCACCATCACAAATCCTGGAGATGCGAACTAAAACCGCGAATCAGTGTTCACAGACCAGACTTGAAAGAGTCAAAGAGCTGAACCATTCCAAGGGTGAGAGAGGTTCTGAGTAGAGCCCTTGCTTTTGCCCACTGCTGGGTGGGGGGTCGGGTGGAGGAGGGGGCAGCGGCGCAGAAGAGCCCTTTGGGAGGGTAAATTGGCAGAATCAGTGCCAACCAACTTATACAACAGGTACCACATGCCTGGCTCTGTTGTAAGCACTGTACTTAACTAGTGACACATTGTCGAGACAATCCTAGGGTTGAGGTACCCACTAGTAGTACCGCCCTATTATGGGTGAGCAAACGGGCACTGAAAGGCTCAGCCACTGGTGCAAGGTCATTTGTTTTGTCGGGATCCGCGGCAGGATCGAAACTTGTAGTTTGGCCCCGGAGTCCTTGCTCTGAGCTCTGAGTGGAGAATCTTAAAAGAGAAGAGACGCCCATTCCCCCTGTGACCCAGCAAGTCCACTGCCACCTACATCTTCTGGGGACGCTCTCGTTCGTGTAATGGACAAGGAAGGATACGTGCACAGGAATGTTGGTGATGGGGAAAACTGGGAACACTCTGAATTCCCATCAGTAAGGGGGAAGTGGATGCAAGCAACTGATGTTCAGCGCATCTGGTAGACTGAACCACGCTAGTCAAAAGGAACACGTGAGGCCGTGTTCACACATTTCAAAGCATCCTCGTGACTGAACACAGTAATTTGGAGATCACTGGAGCTGGACACACATTTGTAAGTAGTCAAATGAAAATTTAAAACGGAACCAGTCCTATGTTGAGAGTGCACATAGGTGTCAGTACAAGTATGGTGAAAGTTCTGGAGCATGCACAACTAACACCTAACAGTGGTGGTGGTGGTTGGGGTGGGGCGCCAGTTGTCTCTCCAATTGCTCTACAGCTACCGGTTCCCAGCTTCTCTGAGCTGAGCAGTCCCAATATCTGGGGAGTGGTCCCTCCCTTGATTTCTGTGAGGTGCTCCAGTGTTAGAAGTTCCCTTGCTTGCCACCCAACCCCTACTCCAGGAGCCCTGGATTCCTTCCATACTTTCCTTCCTCTCTTTCCCACTCTTAATGCTCTGTCTGGCCCTCGCCTCTCCTGCCTACATCCTACTCTGGCTGATCCTCAGGAGGGGCCTGAGGTACCTCAACACCTCTTGCCTGTGTAATTGCAAAGGCCAGGTTTTGCTGGGTCTGCACCTGAGAAGCCTACCGTGCTGGGAAAGGTTACAGAGCAGGGGGGATTGGGCGTACTGTAAATCTGCAGTCAGCCTCCTCAAGCATGCCCCCAATATCCCTACGTGTGTGTGTGGAAAACGCCCTCTCCCACTTCTCCCAGTGGCTCTTAAAGTCATGCTGTGCAATCTGGATGCTGTGCAAAATGGATCACGAAGGAGACAGCAGAATCTCCTCTACCCACCACCCTCTTCGGAAATGTTACCAATGGATTCAGTCGAAGACTCCGTTGGCCCTCTTGCCATTTCCATTCCCTTCATCCTTCTCCCTCTCCCCCACAGACAGAATCCTAGCGCCTTTCCACACCTTCACCACTCTCTTCATCACTGGGGTTCTCCTACCTCCTCTTCTGTTGCATCCTAAAGGTCTCCAGTGGTGTCCATAATTGCTGCTAACTCCCTTCCTTCAACCTCACTAGGATCCCATATTGGTTTTGACTTACTGTTCTGGCCTGGGCTGGGGACCAGTGTCAGAGGATCCACCTGGCCTTCCTGACCATGATAGTTTCTTGCCCCACAGACAGACCAATGCCCCAACGTGGGGGTTTTTGCTCCAACTGCCGAATGTATCAATCGTCAACTTGTGGACTAGAGAAGTGACCACTGCGTTGGCCCAGGGATCCAGTCGGCTTTCCATGACTGGATCTCTATCCCAACTCCTTTTATTACCAGGGTCTCCTAAGTCCCACTCTAGCCAGGCCTCATGGTGACACTTTGGGGCTCCAGTATCAATGTCACCTCGGACCCTGGGTCCAATAGTCCTAGAAATGTCTGGGTATTTCTCTTTCCCCAGTGCACTGTCACTTGAGAAATGGCAGTCATTCTCTGTAGGGAAGGCCGGTGGCATCATCATAGTATGTATATACTCATCACCTTGTTTCTTGACCCTTCCTCCTCAGGACTCCTCCACCTCTTGAGTCAGTGGGGCTGGTCTCAAAATTGGCTCAGGACCAGGAACTGAGCAAGAAATTGTAACTTTTTACTGGGACGACCACCCCCTTTCTCTTGCACCCTTGCCTTTGTCTGGCTGTAGCTGCCCCGAGGGAGCCAGGCTGTCTGAACCATCCTCTCAGCTCCCTGCCAGTCAAAGCACTCTTGACTGCCCCCCTGACCTTGCCGGTTGTTACAGGAAAGGTAGTCTCCTGAGGTCTCTTGATTGAGAGTTACTCTCTGCTCTCTATTACATCAGAATTCCATCACTCTCATGGATGGTAATGAGCTCGGGCCAGGACCACTTGCTGCCATCACCTGCATCGGCCTGCAGAGGGCAGCAACCACTGAACTTTGGTGAATGGTGGGTCCACTGGGCCCTCTCATGGAACTTAATGGTTAGGCCATGTGACTGGCCTCACCTTTTCTATCCGTTCCAGCTCGCCTGCATCATTCAGCCTTGTTGTTCCTTCCTCTACCCTCTGCTAGTCCAAGGCAGGCACTTCCACTTCTCAGTGCGGGCCACCACCTTCTTGGAGCTTTTGAGGGCCACTCTGGTGGTGAATCTATCTACTCCATCTCCTGGAGCCCCTGCCAGTGGGTTAAACCCCGTGGTATGAGAAAGTGCCCCTACTCAGCAAAACCTGATTATCCAGTCTTCTATTCCTGTCCTCTTGATCCAGCACCCTCAAAATCCAATCCTAGGGATATCCCCCTGCTCCTGCCAGTACAGACTGTCTATTTCTTGCAACTCCCTTGGTGTATAGTTTCTTTATGGAGAAAAGATCAGGGCTTCCACTGGGACGGGCACCTGTGGCTTTGGCAGGGAGCAGACTCTGCAGCATCTATCAGCACAGGGCACATGCTGGGTCTTGCTAGGGAAGGAAGGGCCACCCTGAAAGCCCTGAGACCTCAGGGGGTGGGGCCCTGGAACAAAGGAATCAAATGGTATATTAGAACACATCTATCTAGGGGCGCCTGGGTGGCTCAGTCGGTTGAGCGTCCGACTTCGGCTCGGGTCATGATCTCAAGGTTCCTGGGTTCGAGCCCCATGTCGGGCTCTGTGCTGACAGCTCAGAGCCTGGAGCCTGTTTCGGATTCTGTGTCTCCCTCTCTCTCTGACCCTCCCCTGTTCATGCTCTGTCTCTCTCTGTCTCAAAAGTAAATAAACGTTAAAAAAAATTAATAAAAAAAGAAAGAACACATCTATCCAACACAGAAGACGGTAGCCACAGAGAAATGGAGGCACAAAAAGATATGAGAAATGTATAACACTCGTAGCAAAATAACATCTGCAAACCAACCCATATTATGAACGCATGAATCCCTTTAATCACAAGGTAGAGAGTGTCAATCCAGTAGAAGAAACGGATGGATTCAACTACCTGCTTTTGACAGGGGATATCCTTCCAATAATGGCATAAACCCGCTGAGAGTGAGAGCACAGTGGATGATAGTGTGCCATTGTGGCCATAATAACAAGAGACAAAGTTGACTTTTAAGACAGAGAGTGTTCCTAGAGACAAAAGTGGACATTTCGTAACGACAGAAGGATCCACTGATGTGGGAGACATAATGATTTCAAACTTCTACGCACATAGGTACGGAGCCTCAAAATACCTACGACAGAACTTGACAAAGTTGATGGAAGAATTAGACCATGTAATGTTAATATCTGGGGGTTTTAATACTCTGTCTCATCCACTGATAGAAGGACTGGACAGAAAATTCGCAAGGATACAGAAGATCTGAACAGCAGCCTCTGTTACCCTGAACAGCAGCCTCTGTTACCCTGAACTGACATCTATGAAACACTCTGTTCAACAACATTTGAATACACATTCTTTTCAAGCCCACATAATCATTTTCAAAGATAGAACATACCGAGGGCCATGAAACTCATCTCAACAACTTGGAAGGGGCCTAGATTGTGCAAGGATTTAGCCCTCTGGTGGTATAGGTGTGTGAGAGACTGTGATACCACCTGAAAAACCCTTCAAGGAAAGTAATGCTCTTAGGAAACAGCCAACTCTCAGGTGAGCAAGACAATTAGGGGGGAACATCTGGAGATGTTGAGGATATTTGGATTCTTTCTCATCACTCACCTGTCTTCACTCTTACCTGATGCCTTTGCTTCCCATTTCCCTGAGAATATAGGGCAACCGGCAAAAAACTTCCCTCCTTTCTCATAAGTGTTTTTCTCCAGTTGGCATCACTCGTATCAACGTACAGTCCTGTCCTTTCTCCCTCCTTAAAAAACCCTCTTCTAATCCCACCTTCCATTCGAGTTACCCCACATCTCTCTGCTCAGCCTTATAGAAAAACTCCTTCTAAAAAGTTGTGTGTACTCACTGTATCAAATTCCTGTCCTCCCATTCACACTTCCTCTCTTTTTCACATTTCACAAAGTGTTATTGAATGCTTATCATGTGCGAGGCACTGTTCCAAGACCTGGAACACTACATACACTACAGTGAATGCGACTAAAGGAACATACATTTCTGTCATAGACTTATCACCAGTATTTTCTAAATCTTCAAATGTCTTCATTCCTTTGTTCTGCAAGTGCACGTTCCCTAACCATGTTCCAGTCTTTATTGGTTACTCAGGGTGCTAGGGTGCTATATTGATCTAGAACATTCCCTTGCTAGGCCCCCAGTTGGGATCTGGTGCCTATTGGGACCCACTTTTTTTTTTTTTTTAGTGTACTACAATAATTCTGATAGGACACATCAGATAGGCACATGATTTCTTTTGAGACTTTGCGTGAGCAAAGTTTGCTTTTATGTCAGACTTAACTGATACCTCGATGTGTAAATCTGAGGCTGAAATTTCCCACCAAGGATTTTTCAGGCATTGATCCACTGTTTTTTTTAACTTCCAATGTCAATTTGGAGAAGCCTGCCATTATTTTGAATGCTTTATTTGTCCCAAGCCTTTTCAGGGATAAATTTGTGTATTCTTCACCACAACAGGATATAAAATAGCTTCATTATACATAAAGTCTCCCTCATTATGCTCTTTGTATTCACACTGTCTCCCCCATCCCAGACCTTTGATAACCAGGGATGTGTTTCCCATTCATATATTTTTACCTTTCCAGAATTGTATACAAACATAATGATACAATATGTAATTGTTTGAGTCTGGCTTCTTTCCTTCAGCATCATGTATCTGTGATTCACCCAAATTGTGCATATATTGATTTTACTTTCCTTTATATTGGCTATGTAGTGTTCCAGTGCATGGATGAAGCAGAGGTTGTTTTTCCATTCATCTCTTGAAGAACATCTTGATTTATTTAAGTTTGGGGTGATTATGTATAAGATTGCTATGTCCATTGTTGCCAATTTTTTTTGGTAAATGTAAAATTTCACTTTCTAGGGAAAACATCCATGAGTGGGATTGCTGGGTGTTATGGTCACTCCATGTTTACCTTTATAACAAACTGGCAAACTGCTTCACTGAGTGGCTGTACCATTTTGCATTCCCTGCATCAATAGCTTAGCTTTTCATTAACTTCAACTCCTCACCAGCACTTGGTTTTGTCAGTATGTTTTAATCCAGCTATTCTGATAGGTATGCAGTGGCATCTCATTGTGGTTTTAATTAGCATTTTCCTAATGGCTAATAACATGTTTTCATGTGCTCATCTGCTATTCTTATATCCTCTTTTTGAAGTGTCTGTCAAGTGTTTTGCCCATTTCTTAATTAAGCTGTTCATTTTCTTATTGTTGCGTTTTATGAGTTCTTTGTGTATCTGGATCGTAGTTGGATATGTAATTGACAAATATTTCTAAGTACTTTTTTTTTTTTTTACTCTCTTTACAGGGTCTTTCTCAGAATAAAAGTTTTTAATTCTGATGGAGTCATTTTAACACTCGTTCCTTAATATTTCTGACATGTTTTTGGTGTTATGTCTCAGAATTCTGCATGTATCCCAGGTCATGAAGAAACTTTCTTATGTTTTCTTTCATAGGTATTATAGCTTTATCTTTTATATTTACATATATGATCTATTTTAAGATAAGTTTTGTATAAGATGTGAGTTAGAGGCACATATTCTTTTTTCTTTGCACATGGATACCTAAAGAGTGCAATGCCACTTTTGAAAAGACTGTGCCTTATCCAGTGAATTTGTTTTGTACTTTTGTCCAAATCAGTTGGTAGTATTTGTGCGGGTGCATTTCTGGAGCCTCTATTCTGTTCTATTGATTTATATGTCTATCTCTTCACTAATATCACATTGTTTTAAGTATTGTAGCATTATATTGAGTTTTTAAAAATTTTATTTATTGTTTATTTTTTATTAGTTAACATACAATGCAATATTGGTTTCAGAAGTAGAATTCAGTGAATCATTACTTACATACAACACCCACTGCTCATCACAGCAAGTGCCCTCCTTCATACCCATCACCCACCTTGCCCATCTCCTACCCACCTCCCTCCATCAACCCTCAGTTTGTTCTCTATCATTAAGAGTCTCTTATGGTTTGTTTCCCTTTCTTCTCTTCCCCCCTTTTCCCCTATGTTCATCTGTTTTGTTTTCTAAATTTCATATATGAGTGAAATTGTATGATATTTGTGTTTCTCTGATTGACTTATTTTGCTGAGCATAATACATTCTAGCTCCATCTACGTCATTGCAAATGGCAAGATTTCATTCTTTTGATGGCTGAGTAATATTCCATTTCATATATATACCACATCTTTATGCAATCATCAGTTGATGGACATTTGGGTGCCCTCCATTGTTTGGCTATTGATAATGCTGCTATAAACATTGGGGTGCATGTACTCCTTCAATTCTGTGTTTTTGTAATCTTGGATGAATACCCAATAGTGCAATCGCTGGATCATAGTGTATAGTTCTATTTTTAGTTTTTTGAGGAACCTCCACACTGTTGTCCAGAGTGGCTACACCAGTTTGCATTCCCACCAGCAGTGTAAGAGGGTTTCCCTTTCTCTGCATCCCCTCCAACACTTGTTAATTTTAGCAGTTCTGACAGGCATGTGGTGGTATCTCATCGTGGTTTTGATATGTATTTCCCTGATGATGAGTGGTGCTGAGCATCTCTTCATGTGTCTGTTAGCCATCTGGATGTCTTCTTTGGAAGAATGTCTATTGTGTTGAGTTTAGTAAGTTCTTTATAGATTTTGGTTACTAACCCCTGATTAGATATGTCTTTGGCAAATATCTTCTCCCATTCTTCAGGCTGCCTTTTAGTTTTGTTGATTGTTTCCTTTGCTGTGCAGAAACTTTATCTTGAAGAAGTCCTGATAGTTCATGTTTGCTTTCATTTCCCTTGCCTTCAGTGATGTGTCTAATAAGAAGTTGCTCCGGCTGAGGTCAAAGGGGTTGCTGCCTGTGTTCTCCCCTAGGATTATGATGGTTTCCTGTCTTACATTTAGGTCTTTCATTCATTTTGAATTTATTTTTGTGTATCAAGTAATAAAGTGGTCCAGGTTCATTCTTCTGCATGTCGACGTCTAGTTTTCCCAACACCATTTGTTGAAGAGACCTTCTTTTTTTCCATTGGATATTCTTTCCTGCTTTGTCGAAGATGAGTTGACCATGTAGTTGAGGGTACATTTCTGAGTTTCCTATTCTGTTCTGTTGATCTATGTGTCTGTTTTTGTGCCAGTACCATACTGTCTTGATGACTACAGCTGTGTAATATAGCTTGAAATCCAGAATCGTGGTGCCTCCAGTTTTGCTTTACCTTTTCAGGATTGCTTTGGCTATTTGGGGTCTTTTCTGGTTCCATACAAATTTTAGGATTGTTTGATTTTGATAAGGATTGCATTAAATGTGTGGATTGCTTTGGGTAGTATACACATTTTATCAATGTCATTCCAATCCATGAGCATGGAATGCTTTTCCATTTCTTTGTGTCTTCTTTAATTTCTTTCATAAATCTTCTATCGTTTTCAGAGCACAGATCATTTGCCTCTTTACTTAGATTTATTTCTTTTTTTTAAAAAAATTTTTTTTTCTCAACGTTTTTATTTATTTTTGGGACAGAGAGAGACAGAGCATGAACGGGGGAGGGGCAGAGAGAGAGGGAGACACAGAATCGGAAACAGGCTCCAGGCTCCGAGCCATCAGCCCAGAGCCTGACGCGGGGCTCGAACTCACGGACCACGAGATCGTGACCTGGCTGAAGTCGGACGCTTAACCGACTGCGCCACCCAGGCGCCCCTACTTAGGTTTATTTCTAAGTATCTTATTGTTTTTAGTGCAATTGTAAGTGGGGTTGATTCCTTGATTTCTTTTTCTGCTGTGTAGGATTGTATTAATTTTTAAAAGTTTTTAAATGTTTATTTATTTTTGGGAGAGAGAGACATAGCACAAGCAGGGGAGGGGCAGAGAGAGAAGAGACCCAGAATCAGAAACAGTTTCGAAGCTCCCAGCTGTTAGCACAGAGCCCGACGTGGGGCTTGATCTTGGGAATGGCGAGATCATGACCTGAGTTGAAGTCAGATGCTCAGCCGACTGAGCCACCCAGGCACCCCACATCATATTAAATTTTAAAGGCAGGTAGAGTCATTCCTCCAACTCTATTCTTTTAAAAATTGTTTTTAGTGA
The DNA here is from genome assembly GCF_018350175.1 of Felis catus. NCBI lineage: Eukaryota > Metazoa > Chordata > Mammalia > Carnivora > Felidae > Felis > Felis catus. The sequence goes on from NC_058386.1 coordinate 58,522,025, forward strand.
TTATAGATACTTTGCTTTTATATATAAATTTTGGAATCACTTTGTCCATATATACAGAAAACCTCTTGCTGGTATTTTTATTATATTACATGAAACTTAAATAGATTAGTTTTAATAAAACTGGTATCTTTACTATGTTGGGTATTCCCATCCATTAGTATGGTTTGTCTCTTCATTTAATTATTTCTTGGGTTTCTTTCACTGGCACTTTGTGGCTTTCAGCATGTAGATCTTGTGTATACTTTGTTAGGTTCATTACTAAATATTTCATGCTTTGGAAATATTGCAAATTTTATTGTTTTTTAAACTTTTGGTTTCCATTTGTACATTTATTGTAGACAGAAATACAATGGATTTTTGTGTATTCATGTTGTAGCCTGTGATCCTACTAACCTCATTTGTTAGTTATAGGAATCTTTTTCTACATTTCATGGGATTTTCTATAGTGGATACTCATGTTGTCCATGAATATGGGCAGTTTTATTTCTTCCTTTCCCACTGGAATTTCTTTTATTTATTTTTCTGGAATTATTATACTAGCTAGGATTTTCAGTATGATGTGGAATAGGAATGGTAAGTGTGGACATCCTTGCCTTGTTTCAGATCTTAAGGGGAAGCCATTCACTTTTTTTAGTATCAGGTATGTTAGCTGTAGGTTTTATGTAGATGCCCTTTATTAGGTTGAGGAACTCCCTTTCTATTCATACTTTGCTGACTTTTCATCTTGAATAGATGTCAAAAGCTTTTTCTTAATGAATTTTCATGATAATGTGGCTTTTCCTTTATAAGCAATTAATATAATGGCTTTAATCAGTTGTTTTTACAAACATTGAGCCAGCCTTGTATTCCTGGAATAAACACCACTTGTTTGAGATATATTTTTCTTTGTATATATTGGTGGAATCAATTTGCTAATATTTTGTTGAGGATTATTGTGTCTATGTTCATGAAACTGTTCACCTGAAGTTTGTTGCTTGCTTTCTTCTCTTTTTTCTTTGTCTTTGGTTTTGATTTTAGGGTAATTAATGCTGGCCCCCAGAAAGGTGTTGGAAACTGTTCTCTCCTGCTCTATTTTTGGAAAGAGGTTTTGTAAAATTGATGTTAATTCTTTAAATGTATGGCAGAATTCACCAGTGAAACCATCTGGGCCTGTGGTTTTCTTTTTTGGAAGGCATTTCACTATGAATGCAATTTATTTATAGGAGTATCCAAATTACTATTTGATAGTGGATAATTTTGGTAATTTGAGGTTTTCGAGATATTGGTCTCATTCCTCTAAGTTGTTTAATTTACGTGCATTGGCTTATCCAGCCATAGTATCATTTTTTTCCTATTTGACCAATATCAATATATTTTCTGTATTCCTGAAGTTTGGAAATATTTGATTTGGTGATTTTTTTTATGAGGTGCATTTTGTTGTATATTCAGTATACCTTTTCAGCCTGAAGATGTGTGTCCTTCAATTTCAGAACTTTTCTACTTAGTCAATCTGAGCTGCTATAACACAATACCATAGACTGGGTGGCTTATTAATGGCAGAAATGTATTTCTCACAGTTCTGGAGGCTGGAATGTCCAAGATCAAGGTACCAGCATTTTTGGTAACTAGTAAGGGCCCATTTCCTGTTTCACAGTTAAAGTCTTCTGAGGAGGAACCAAGATGGCGGAAGAGCATGGAAGATTTTTGTGTGTCTCACGTCTATGAAATACAGCCAGACCAACACTAAACCATCCTACACACCTAGAAAACTGACTGGAGGATTAACACAACAATCTGCACAACCTGAACCACAGAATTCAGCAGGTATGCGGCATGGAGAAGTGAACTTGGGGAGTGAGAAGGCGCAGGAAGGGAGGTGCTTTTGCAAGTGGAGGGAGGATGGAGACGGGGGGTGGGGAGGAGAATACAGGAAAAGCACCCCTCCCCAAAAGCCGCTGGAGAGAAAGTGGACAATTGGAAACAGCTGCAGGGACTAAACTAAAAAGAGAGAAAGGAGAAAGGAGAGGGTTTAAATTCCATTAAGACTGTAAACAAGGGGAGTGCAGTCTGCAACTCTGCAGCTCAATACCTGGCGGTGCTCTGGTGGGAAGGGCAAATCCCCAGGAAAAGAGTGAGGTTGGGGAGGATCTCGGGCCACTGCTGGAAGGACATTTGGTAGAGACTGTTGAAGCCACCTAGTCCCAGCAGACCTCAGAAAATGGCCACATTCGCTGGTGCTGGAACAAGGTTGTTAAGGGTGAAGCCTGGTGCCAGATGTGTGTTGTGATCTTCCATAATCCCTGAAACGCTGCTGCTACACTATCTTGCGAACTTTTTCTGGGGCAGGCTGGCACCTGGCCGTAGTCTCGGGGCACTAGCAGCAGCAAGGTCCAGCAAGCGTTCCTGGGTGCAGCCGGCATTTGGCCATTGCTCATTCGGCCATTGCTCTGTGAGACCCTCCCGTAGAAGGGTGGAACAGGTCAAAGCCACAGTCCTTCAGAAGTAAGGGGTCAGGGAAAACAGCCGCATCTGAGACAAAACTCAGGAGAGAGGTACTGCCAGGGGCCTGGTCACCGAGAGTGAAAAAGCAGGAAGTGGACGAGAGCTGAAGACAGAGGATGGGTGCGCAATTGCTGATCTGAGAGAACAGATGGGGTAGCTGGGTGGCACTATTTTCACCACTCCTGCGCATGTGCATGTGCACCTATGAGCACCACAACACTCCACCTCAGTAGGCTATCAGCGACATCTAGTGGAGAGTGGAGCCATTACACTGAGCCCTGCCCAACTGGGCCAACCTCGCTCTTCAAGAACACAAGTCTCATCGCTGGCTTACTTTATGGACTATAAAGCTCTACATAGACTGACTTCTAGGGGAAAATGAAGTAATTTCAGTCTTACTTCAGTCTGTTAGCAGGTCTATTCAATTTTCTTTCTTTTTCTTTTCTCTTTTACACTTCTTTTTCTTGAATACAGAAAGAGAAAAAATTCATTTTTATTTTCAATTTTTATTAAAAATATTTTTCTTTAATTTTTATTACTGTATGTTTTACTTTTGTGTAAATTTTTTCAAATTATATTTTACTTCCATCATTTTATTTTAGTCTACTTCAGCATATTCACCTTTTCAAATTTTCAAACGATTTTTTTCTCTTTTCTTTTTCTTTTTTTTCTCTTTTTCTTTTTTCTTTCTCTTGAATGCAGAAAGAGAAAAACTTAATTTTTACCTTCAACTTCTATTAAAAATATTTTTTCTTTAATTTTTTACTATATTTTTTGCTTTTATGTAAGTTTTTTCCAATTCTATTTCACTTCCATCATTTTATTTTTGTCTACTACAGTGTGTTCACTTTTTCAAATTTTCAAATGATTTCCTTTTTTTGTTTTTTGTTTTTTCTCTTTTTTCTCTTTTTCATTTCTTTTCTTTTTATTGAATATAGAAAAAAATTCATTTTTATTTTTAATTTTTCATAAAAATATTTTTCTTTAATTTTTTCTACTATATTCTTTACTTCTGTGTACATTTTTTCAAATTCTATTTTATCTCCATCATCTCATTTTAGTCTACTTCAGTGTATTCATTTTTTCAAATTCTCAAACGATTTCCTTTTTTTTTTCTTTCCCCCCCCTTTTTTTCCTCTAATCTGTCAAACCACTTTCAACACCCAGACCAAAACACACCTAGTATCTAGCATCATTTATTCTATTTGTGTGTGTGTTTTTAATTTTAATGTTTTTTAATTTTAATATTTTTAATTTTAATTTTTCTACCTCATTAATTCCTTTTCTCCCTTCAAAATGACAAAACAAAGGAATTCACCCCAAAAGAAAGAGCACAAAGAAACGACAGCCAGGGATTTAACCAACACAGACACAAGCAAGATGTCTGAACCAGAATTTAGAATCACGATAATAAGAATACTAGCTGGAGTCAAAAATAGATTAGAATCCCTTTCTGCAGAGATAAAAGAAGTAAAAACTAGCCAGAATGAAATTAAAAATGCTATAACTGAGCTGCAATCATGGATGGATGCAGCAGCAGCAAGGATGGATGAGGCAGAACAGAGAATCAGCGATATAGAGGACAAACTTATAGAGAATAATGAAGCAGAAAAAAAGAGGGAGATTAAGGCAAAAGAGCACAATTTAAGAATTAGAGAAATCAGTGACTCATTAAAAAGGAATAACATCAGAATCATAGGGGTCCCAGAAGGGGAAGAGACACAAATAGGGGTAGAAGGGTTATGTGAGCAAGTCATAGAGGAAAACTTTCCTAACTTGGGGAAAGACACAGACATCAAAATCCAGGAAGCACAGAGGACCCCCATTACGTTCAACAAAACCCGACCATCAACAAGGCATATCATAGTCAAATTCACAAAATACTCAGGCAAAGAGAGAACAATGAAAGCAGTAAGGGAAAAAAAGTCCCTAACCTACAAGGGAAGACAGATCAGGTTTGCAGCAGACCTATCCACAGAAACCTGGCAGGCCAGAAAGGAGTGGCTGGAGGGGTAGGCAAACTATAGCCCGCAGTCTAAATATGGCCTGGTGTCAGTTTTTGTATGGTCTTTCTATTAAGGATGGTGTTTACATTTTTAAATGGTTGGAAAAAATTACAAGAAGAATAGTATTTTGCGAAATATCTGTCTTAGTGTCCATAAATAAAGTGTTATTAAAGCCACCCTCATTCATTAATATATTGTCTATGGATGTGTTCATGCCACAATCACAGAACGGAGTAGTTGAAACTACATATGGCCTGCAAAGTCTAAATTATTTACTACTGGGCCCTTTACATTAAAAAAGTATCTAGCCCTTGCTCTGTAGCCATGCTGTCTGCTAATACTTTTTGTAATTTTTTTTAATGTTTATTCATCTTTTGAGAGGGAGAGAGAGAGAGAGAGAGAGAGAGAGAGAGAGAGAGCGCACAAGTGGGGGAGGGGCAGAGAGAGAGGGAGAGAGAGAGAATCCCAAGCAGGCTCCACGCAGTCAGCATGGAGCCCAATGTGGGACTCAAACTCACCAACCATGAGATTATGACCTGAGCTGAAGTCGGACGCTTAACCAAGCCACCCAGGTGCCCCTGTCTGCTAATACTTTTTGTGATGATGGAAATGTTCTGTGTCTATATGGTACAACTTGATAGCCACTAACCACATGAGGCTATTGAACACTTGAAATGTAGCTAATGTTACTGAGGAACTGGTGAATTTTAAATTCTATTTTCATTAAATTTAAGGAGCTACATGTGGCTAGTGGCTACTATATCAGACACTGCAGCTCTAAAATGTTCTATTGTATGAACACGCCATAATTTAATTTGCCCATTTTACTGTTGATGGGCAATTGGTTGTTTCCAGTTTGTAAGTATTGTAAATGAGACTCTTATAACTCTTCTTGTCCATATCTTTGTTTCCCCATATCTGTGACTTTTTGTGCATATGACACTCTGATGTAACTGGAATAGCATGTGAAAATTCCACTACTTCTACATCCTCACCAACTAGGCAGTGTCAGTCGGTTTTTTTTTTTTGTTTTTTTGTTTTTTGTTTTTTTTTGCTATTCTGGTGGATATAGAGCTGTATCATGTTGGGGTTTACATTTGCATTTTCTGGTTCCTAATGAGGCTGAGAGCTTTTTCATATATTGATGATTTCCATGCCAGGACCTAGAACACTTTGATTCTGTGTACCACCCCTCCTGACTTGCATGCTAGTGTTATGTATTTCAACTTTATTCATATATTTACACTGCCTAAGACATTAGTAGTAGTAGTAGTCTTTTTTATTTCTCTCCTCCTCTCCTTATTTACTCTTTTTCATTTTCTTCATTCCTGAATCTGACCTCTTATCTAGGATCATTTTCCTTATGCCTAAAGAAAAACCTTTAGCATGTCCTTTAGTGCTGGTCTACTTATGGTGAATTCTCTCATGTTTTGCCTGTCTGAATATGTTGACATTCAACTTAATTGTTTAACGGTGTTCTTTCTGGGTATAGAATTATAGGTTGGCATTTACTGTCTTTCAGCACTTTGACAGTATTATTCCACTCTCTTCTGGATTGTATTTTTTTCTGAGAATTCAGATATTACTTTAATTATTTCTGCTTTGAAGTTATACTCTTTTTCTCTGGATTTTTTTTTAAACTAAAAAATTTAACATCTGTTCAAATATACAAATCATAAAATTTACTATCTGAACAATTTTTAAGTATACAGTTAAGTAGTGTTAAGCACATTCACATTGTGCAATCAATATCCAGAACTGTTTTTATTTTGAAAACTGAATGTCTGTATTTATTAAACATTTCCCCTCATTCCCTGGCAAGCAACCTTCTATTTTCTGTGTCTATGAATTTGGCTATTCTCAGTACCTCAGAGTGTAATCATGCAGTAGTTGTCTTGTTTTGACTGGCTTATTTCACTCAACATAATGTCCTCAAGGTTTAACCATGGTGTCACATGTGTCAGAATTCTCTTCCTTTTTAAGGCTGAATAATATTCCATTGTATGGAAATACAGTATTTTTTAATACATTTATCCATCAATGAATACTTGTGTTGCTTCTAACTTTTGGCAATTGTGATTAATGCTGCTACAAACATAGTTTTATAAATATCTCTTTGAGTGGCACCTGGGTGGCTCAGTCGGTTGAGTGTCTGACTTCAACTAGGTCATAGTCTCATAGTTCCTGGGTTTGAGCCACACGTCGAGCTTTGTGCTGACAGCTCGGAACCTGGAGCCTGCTCAAATTCTGTGTCTCCCTCTCTCTCTGCCCCTCCCCCCTCACGTTCTGTCTCTCTCTCTCAAAAAATAAAGTATTAAATAAATAAATAAATAAATATCTCTTTGAGACCCTGCTTTCAATTGTGTTGGGGTTATACCCAGAAGTGGAATTGTTGGATCATATGGTACTTCTATTTTTAATGTTTTGAAAAACTACCATACTGTTTCTCTGTATGTTTTTAGGAATTTCTCTTTTTCATCTTTTTTATTTCTAGCAGTTTCATTATAAAGTGCCTAGATTTGTTTTTCTTTTGATTTATATTGCTTGAACTCTAGGGATTTTTGAACTTATGTTGGGTATCTTTTCTCAATTTTAGAAATTTATTTCTATAAACACTGCTTCTACCCCATCATTTCTCCTTTTGGGAATCCAATTACACATATGTTAGACTTTCTCACTGTATCCCTTTGTCTTTTACAATTTCTTCTGTGTCTTCCATATTTATGTCCCTTTGAGTTTCATTCTGGATATTTTTCTATCTTTGAGTTTAATGATTCTTTCCAATGCTGTATAAGATTCTCAAACTTGTCATTTATTTCTTGGATGTATTAATCATACAAAAATATTTTTGCTTTTTGGAAACATGTTTATGATATGGTATTGAATAAAAAAATGTGCTTTACAAAGCCTTTTTTTAGAGATTAAAAAACCTTATAACACACTGCTAATATCATATTCATGGTGAAACACTAGAAGCTTTCCCCCTAAGATCAAGAACAAGATAAGAATGCCCACTTTAACCACTGCTATTTAACTTCATATTGTAAATTCTAGCCAGAATAATTAGGTGGAAGAATAAATAAAAAATATACAAATTGGAAAAGAAGAAGTACAATTTTCTCTATTCCCAGATGACATGATGCTATATAAAGAAAATCACAAAGAATCTATTTAAAGCTGCTAGAGCTAATAAATTCAGGAAAGATACAAGACATAAAATAAACAATCAAAAACCAGTTGTGTTTCTCACTGAAAACTATAGAAAGCTTATGAAAGAAATTGAAGAAGACACAAAAAAATGGAAAAATATTCCATGCTCTTGGAGTGGAAGAACAAATATTGTTAAAATGTCAATACTAACCAAAGCAATCTACATATTCGATGCAATCCCTATCAAAATAACACCAGCATTCTTCACAGAGCTAGAACAAACAATCCTAAAATTTTTATGGAACCAGAAAAGACCCCAAATAGCCAAAGCAATCTTGAAAAAGAAAACCAAAGCTGGAGGCATTCCAATCTCAGACAGCAAGATATATTACAAAGCTGTAATCATCAAGAAAGTATGGTACTGGCACAAAAACAGACACTTAGATCAATGGAACAGAACAGAAAACCCAGAAATGGACCAAAAAACATATGTCCAACTAATCTTTGAGAAATAAGGAAAGAATATCCAATGGAATAAAGACAGTCTCTTCAGCAAATGGTGCTGGGAAACCTGGACAATGACATGCATAAAAATGAACCTAGTCCACTTTCTTACACCATACACAAAAATAAACTCAAAGTGGATGAAACACCTAAACATAAGACAAGAAGACTTCAAAATCCTAGAGGAGAAAGTAGGCAAAAACCTCTTTGAACTCGGCCACAGCAACTTCTTACTCAACACGTCTCCAGAGGCAAGGGAAAAAAAGCAAAAATGAACTATTGGGACCTCATCAAAATAAAAAGCTTCTGCACAGCGAAGGAAACAATCAGCAAAACTAAAAGGCAACCAACAGAATGGGAGAAGATATTTACAAATGACATATCAGATAAAGGGTTAGTTTCCAAAATCTATAAAGAACCTATGAAACTCAACACCCAAAAAACAAATAATCCAGTGAAAAAATGGGCAAAAGACATGAATAGACACTTCTCCAAAGAAGACATCCAGATGGCCAACTGACACATAAAACAATGCTCCACATCACTCATCATCAGGGAAAGACAAATCAAAACCACAATGAGATACCACCTCACACCTGTCAGAATGGCTAACATTAACAACTCAGGCAACAACAGATATTGGCAAGGATGTGGAGAAAGAGGATCTCTTTTGCACTGCTGGTGGGAATGCAAACTGGTGTAGTCACTCTAGAAAACAGTATGGAGGTTCCTCAAAATATTAAAAATAGAACTACCCTATGACCCAGTAATTGCACTACTAGGTATTTATCCAGGGGATACAGATGTGCTGCTTTGAAGGGGCACATGCACCCCAATGTTTATAGCAGCACTATTGACACTAGCCAAAGTATGGAAAGAGCCCAGATGTTAATCGATGAGTGAATGGATAAAGAAGACACACACACACACACACACACACACACACACACACACACACACTGGAGTATTACTTGGCAATCAAAAAGAATAAAATCTTGCCATTTGCAACTACATGGATGGAACTAGAGGGAATTATGCTAAGCGAAATTAGTCAGTCAGAGAAAGTCAGTCAGTCATATCATGTGACTTCATTCATATGAGGAATTTAAGACACAAAACAGATGAACATAAGGGAAGGGAAGCAAAAATAATATAAAAACAGGTCGGGGGACAAAACAGAAGAGACTCTTAAATATAGAGAACAAACAGAGGGTTGCTGGAGGGGTTGTGGGAGGGGGGAGATGGGCTAAATGGGTAAGGGGCATTAAGGAATCTACTCCTGAAATCATTGTTGCACTATATGCTAACTAACTTGGATGTAAATTTAAAAATTAATTGATTTATAAAACAAACAAACAAACAAAGTTGTGTTTCTATACCAGCAATGAAAAATCCAAAAGAGAAATTAAGAAAACAATTCCATTTATAATAGCATGCAATAGAATAAAATATCTAGGAACAACTTAACAAGGGAGGTTAAATACTTATACACTGAAAACTATAAAATATTCCTGAAATAAATTATGACCCAAAGAAATGGAAACACATCCCATGTTCATGGATTAGCAGACTTAATATTGTTAAGATGCCAGTATGATCTAAAGCATCTGCAGATTGAATGCAATCTTTATCAAAATGGATTTTAAAAAATGCTATCAAAAAATGGCTTTTGTAGAAATGTAGAAATGGAAAAGCCAATCCTCAAATTCATATGGAATTGCAAAGGACTCCAAATAACCAAAACAATCTTTAAAAGGAAATAAAGTTGGACGACTCAGCTTCTCATTCCAAAGTTTATTACAAAGCTATAGTAATTAAAGCAATGTAATCCTGGCATAAAGATAGATATATAGATACTTACCTGGCAGGGGAGATACCAATATCACGAAAGGGGTTTTCCCAGGGCGAGGCTTATACATTGTACTCTGGATGTGCTGACCCCAGCGATTTCCCCAAATGTGGGAAACTGGACTACATAATTTGTGGTAGTGGGTGACTGCGTTTGCACTTTCCCCTAAAAAAAAAAAAGATAGACATATAGACAAATAGAATTGAGAGTACAGATATAAACTGAAATACCTATGATCAATTGATTTTCAACAAGGGGGTAAAGACTGTTCAATGGGAGAAAGAAGACTCTTTAACAGATGGCAATGGGAAAACTAGATATTTAGATGCAAAAGAATGAAGATTGACCTCATACCATTTACAAAAATTAACTCCAGATGGATCAAAGACCTAAAGTAAGTGCTAAACTGTAAAACTCTTAGAGGAAAAGATAACAATCAACTTTCATGGTCTTAGATTTGGCAATGTATTCTTAGATATGGCATCAAAAACTTGGACAACAAAAGGAAAAATAAACTGGACTTGACCAAAATTAAAATTCTTGAGCATCAAAGAACATTATTTTAAAAAGTGAAAAGAAAATCTATAGTTTGGGAGAAAATATTTGCAAATCTTATATCTGATAAGGTTTACTATCCAGAGTATATAAAAAAAACTTTTATAACTTAACAATGAAAAGACAATCCTATTAAAAATGGGCAAAGCATTTGAAAAGACATTTATCCAAAGGATATATACAAATGGCCAGTAAATACATGAAAAGATGCTCAACATTGTTAGTCATTAGGGAAATACAAATAAAAATCACAGTGAGATCCCACTTCACACCTACCAGGATGGCTATCATAGAAAAAACAAACAGAAAATAAGTGTTGGCAAGGACAGAAGAAATTAGACTCTCATACATTGTTGGTGGGAATGTAAAATGGTGTAACAGATGTGGAAAGCAGTCTAGTTAGTTCCTTAAAAGTTGAATCATAGAGTTTCATAGCAATTCCACTTTTTGGCATATACCCTAAAGAACTGAAAAAAAAATAGTATCAAACAGGTACTCTTACACCAATGTTCATTGCAGGATTATTCACAATAGACAAAAGGTGGAAACAACTCAGTGTCCATCAACAGATGAATGGATAAGCACAATGTGATACATAATGCAATGGATTATTACTTAGCCAATAAAAGAAATGGAGTTTTGATACATGCTGCAACATGGATGAACCTTGAAAACATTCTGCTAGGTGAAAGAAGCCAGAGACAAGAGGACAAATACTGTATGATTCCACTTATCTGAAATATCTAGAATTGGCAAAGTCATATGGACAAAAAAGTAAATTAGAGGTTACCTGGGGCTTGGGCATGGTGGAAATAGGGAGTTACTGCTTAATGGTTACAAGGTTTTTGTTTTAGGTGATGAAAAAGTTTTGGAAACAGATAGTGGTAATGGTTGCACAATACTGCGGATAATAATGCCAGTGAATTGTACACCTAAAATTGTTAAAATCCTAATTATGCCATACATCTCTTACTACAAAAAATAATTCCAAAAAGTGGTCAATTAACCCAAGAGAAAAAAGAAGTAGAGGCTGGAAAAAACAAAGAAAAGACATAGCAAACTGAAATCAGCTAGCAAGATGATAGATTTTATTTAAATGATATCAATAATTCTGTAAATGTGAAAGATCTATACATACCAGTTAAAAGACAGAGATTGTTGGGCTGGATTAAAAAGCACAACCGGGGACACCTGGGTGACTCAGTTGGTTAAGTCCGACTTTGGCTCAGGTCATGATCTCACAGTTTGTGGGTTCAAGTCCCGCATCAGGCTCTGTGCTGACAGCTCAGAGCCTGGAGCCTGCTTCGGATTCTGTGTCTCCCTCTCTTTTTGCCTTTCCCCCACTTGCACTCTGTCTCTCTCTCTCTTGAAAATAAATAAAACATTAAAAAAAACACAACCCAACTACATGCTCTCTACAAGAAACCCACTTTAAATGTAAAGAAATAAAAGTAAAATGGGAGAAAGATATACCATACAGATATTATCTAAAGTTGACCTAGCTATGTTAATTTCAGACAAAGCCAAGTTCAGAGCAATGAATATTTTCAGGGATAGAAAGGGACATTGCATAATGATAAAGGTATCAATTTTCAAGAAGATATAACCATCCTAAATATGTATGTACTTAACAAGAGAGTTTCAAAATTCATGAGGCAAAAACAGAACTTAAAGGAGAAATAGACGAATCCACAATTATAGTTGAAGATTCCAACATTCCTCTATCAATAATTGATAGAATAAGTAGACAGAAAACCAGTGAAGATATAGATAATATGAAGAACATTATCAGCCAACTTGAACCCACTGACACTTATGAAATACTCCACCCAACATAATACAGACCTTAAGTGCACGTGGAACAATCACGAAGTTAGACCATATTCGGGGCCATAAGAAACATTTGGCAAATTTGAAATAGAAATCATGCAAATCAGACCATATTGGAATTAAACTAGAAATTATCATTGGGAAGATATCTGGGAAATCCCCAAATTTTTGGAGCTTGAAAAGTATTTTTCTAAATAAGTCAGGGGTCAGAGGAAATTCTCAAGGCAAATTTAATAATATTTTTAATTAAATAAAAATGAAAAGAAAACATACTGAAATTTGTGGGATGTAGCAAAAGTGGTGCTCACCAGGAAATTTATAGCATTAAATATTTATTAGAAAAGAAAATCTCAAATCACTAATTGAGAGCACATGTAGAGGAATTAATATAATGATCGACCATGAAATTTAAGCTGGATAGGGAGGGAAGTGAACACATGAAGGGAAGTGGGAGTGGCAGGTTTAATGAATGGGGCCAAAGTACTGTTAGGGTGGAGAAACAATAACATGGGTTAGAAAGGAGGCAGTGTTAGTTGAAAAGTGGGATGCTTGAAGTTGAGAAAAGGGAGGAATAGGGTTTTTTGTTTTGTTTTGTGGTAGTAATTATAAGGTCAGTGGTATGACCATGTGGGTTAGTGGGTTAGTGGGTCAAGTAGGGTGGAGGGCAAGATATTTAGGGGAGAAGAGGTTAAGGAACTGAGAGTCCAGACTATCATTAAGATCATCTATGTGCATACTGCAATGACCCAGAATTATGACAGGAATAATGTTGCAGGGAGTAACAGTGAACTGGGTGCTAAAATCTTCAAGGAAGCAGTGTGAGTCATCCAGGGGTCAGTGGTTGCTCTGAGGACAGACAGTGAGTGATTTAATCTGAGGACCCTCAAAGCTGGGGATTGTTCTTGAGGAGGGAGGGAGGAGAATATCCTGGAAGTGAAAACAAGGAGGATACCTTTGACACTTCCAGGCCTAGTGGTGCTAGAGGTGTGAGAGAGAAGACAGCACCATTTAAAGAGGGCTTCAGGGACACTAAGGACCGTGGAGTTTAATTTCAGTTGAGGGAGAAGATGAAGGGAATATGTAGAGACGCAGTTGCAGAGATAGGGGAATTGGTGATAGCTGTCCATGCATTCTACAAAGCATAGTAGGAAAGGGTTTCAGAAGTTGGGGAGGAGGGATATGGAGTCATAAAAGCGATACACAGAGCTGTCAGACTACACTCAAAGAGAGGAATGGGTCTTGGGAGTCTTAGAGTGACTGACATAAATAGATAAAAGCCATGTTGAGGTTATTTATGATGGTTTCAAGATGAATAGTAATGGTCAGGCCCTGGGAGTGAGAGGTGGTGGTCTGTATCAGTCATGGTTCAGTCAGAGAAACAGAACCAATAGGAGATATATATATATATATATATATATATATATATATATATATATATAAATATATAAATATGGTTTATGTGATTGTGATATATACAGTTGAAACTTGAATACATGTTCCAACTGCATGGGTCTACTTATACACAAATATATTTTTGATAAATACAGCACAGTACTGTAAATATAGTTTCTTTTTCTTATGATTTTATTTTTTTTAAGTGTTTATTATTTTTGAGAGAGAGGGAGGGAGAGAGGGAGAGAGACAGAGAGAGGGAGAGAGAGAGAGAGAGAGAGAGAGAGAGAGAGAGAGAATGAGCAGGGGAGGAACAGAGAAAGAGGGAGACACAGAATCCCAAGCAGGCTCCAGGCTCTGAGCTGTCAGCACAGAACCTGATGCAGGGCTCGAATTCATGAACCGTGAGATCATGACCTGAGGCAAAGTTGGATGCTTAACCAAGGAGCCACCCAGGCGCCCCTTCTTATGATTTTCTTAATAGCATTTTCTTTTCTCTAGCTTCCTTTATTATATGAAGACAATATATAATACATATAACATACAAAGTGTGTGTTAACCAACTGTTTATATTATTGTTAAGGCTTCTGGTAAATAGTAGTTAACTTTTTGGGGAGTCAAGAGTTATACACAGATTTTCTTTAAAAAAAAATTTTTTTTTTTTGAGAGAGAAAGAGAGAGAGAGAGGCAGAGAGAGGGAGACAGAGGATCTGAGGCAGGCTCTGCTTTCTCATCACAGAGCCCAATGCGGGGCTCAAACTCACGAACCATGAGATCATGACCTGAGCTGAAGTCTGATGCTTAGCCAGTGAGCCACCCAGGCACCCATACATGGATTTTCAACTGCATGGGAGAAGTGTCAGAGCCCCTAACCCCTGCATTGTTTAAGGGTTAACTGTACTTTGTCTGGAATGTATGATCTTACAATTGTATATAGTGATTGGATAGCCATTTTTAATGTAAATATGGAAACTCACCTGGGATGTTTGGAGACTGTTCTCTAGGTAACTCCAGGAACTGGACTTACTAAGAAGTTGAGCAAATGTCCATTTTGATTCCTCGAAGTGATGATTCTGGGCTAGATCGTTAGCAGTAGTAGACTTGTACTTATTTAAGATATAGCTGGGGCGCCTGGGTGTCTCAGTCTGTTAAGCGTCCGACTTCAGCTCAGGTCACGATCTCGCGATCTCACGGTCCATGAGTTCAAGCCCCACGTCCGGCTCTGGGCTGATGGCTCAGAGCCTGGAGCCTGCTTCCGATTCTGTGTCTCCCTCTCTCTCTGCTCCTCCCCCGTTCATGCTCTGTCTCTCTCTCTGTCTCAAAAATAAATAAACGTTAAAAAAAATGTTTTTAAAAAAAGATATAGCTGAGATGGTTGGAAAGTGGAGCAACCCATACAAAAGAAGTAGATGAGGGCTGCCACTGGTTACTGCCACAAGTTTGTAATCCAGTTTAATCCAATAAATCCCTTCCTCATGTATTGGCTGAGAAAAGACTTGATAAAGAAGTTGAGACATCTGAATGTCAGGAAGCATTTGATAAATTAGAAGGCAATTGAGTAAGAGACACGATTTAGACTATTCCTGATTATATTCTTTGTAAGTACAGAAACTTTGATGCAAGGGCAAGGGGCTATGTCCCCTCAGAATGGAGAAGGGAGAAAAAAAATGTACCTTCCTTTTTTGTCAGGAAACCACTATTTATACTGCTCTTCTGTGCCAAACACTTTACGTACACTATCTCATGTAATCCTCAGGACAATCCTACAAGGTAAATATTTAATAACCACAAAGGCATAGGCCCTGATCAATCAGAATGGATGCCTTTAGGGGTGCTTGGGTGGCTCAGTTGGTTAAGCATCTGACTTTGGCTCAGCTCATGATCTCTGATCTCGAGCTTCGTGAGTTCCAGCCCTGCGTTGGGCTCTGTGCTGACAGTTCAGAGCCTGGAGCCTGCTTCAGAATCTGTGACTCCCTCTCTCTCTGCCCCTCTCCCGCTCATGCTCTGTCTCTCTCTGTTTCTCCAAAAATAAATGTAAAAAAAAAAAAGAATTGATGCCTTTAGACAATCAGTAGGGCCATACTCATGCACATCAATTGAATATTAGTCTTGTCTATTTTATGGATGAGTAAATTGAGGCACAGTGGGTGTTAAGTAACTTGCCAAGACACAGAGCTGGGGAGCTGGGGATTTGAACTCAGATCAGTGGGTCTCTAAAGCCTACATTTGGCTGTGACCACTATGCTGTGCTGCACAGCTTCGTACTAGAGAAGGAAAGAGAACCACATGTCTAACCATATTTGGATGCCTGATAATGCTGACATGTTACTTATTCAGGTTCCCTAATTAATCCAAAGCCCTGATCTGTGTAACAACTCCCAATTTAAAGTTGTAGAGATGTACATGGCTATTACCTAATGCAGCCTTACTAGCATACACAGAGAAGGCATGTCATCATGTGATGGACACAGCACATCCTGGAGAGATTAAGGACTCTTCCTTACTGCTTCAGGATTTTGTGGGGAGACAGGAATTTGCAGGGGAGGGGTGCTGGTTGTTAGGTCAGGAGTAGGATAGTCAGGGAGTGTCCCAATATGATTTCTTGTGAGTAAAGCAAGCCTGTTAGAATAAAATTACCCATTGAATGCAGCAACATCTGAATGTTCCTAATTATAGTCTCTTCCAGACAAGATAAGGAGGGAGTGAGGGAAAACAGGATAGTGGGGTGAGGGGTGGTGGACTGGTGGTGAGGGGGGAACCCACATACAACATGAGGATGAGAGGCTGAACAAGAATGTGTTCATGTTCTGCTGAAATCTCCTATAGTTTCTTTCAAAATACCACAAATCTTTTCTCGCAGTTTCAGCCTGGGCTCAGAGTCAGGGCCAAAGTTCAAACAACATCAAAGTTTATTTTTGAAATAAAGGTTTATTTCCTCATGGAATTCTTGAAGGGTTTGCCCTGCGTGTGTGTGAAACACTGAGTCTGGGCTGGAAGGAATTTATTTTAGGTCCTTGAGCCGTCTTCAGCTTACACGCCGATTGCCTAGGAGGTGATTGATGGCTGTGTAAGTTTCCAGTCCTCCCCTGGAGGCCCAGCTTTGGTGCACAGCCCTCCCTACTCTGAAGGCTGCCTCAAGGGCAGAAGCCTGCTCCGGCTTCTCAAATCTTGAGGCATTGATCCCCATTCCTGCTCCCACTCTTTTCAGAGTATGGCATTGATTAGCACGGGTTTTGTCTGCATTGTTGATTGCATCGTGGGATCTCTTCTGATTGAAAAGCTAAAAGCTGCTAGTTTGTTTTCCCTGGGCTACTTTTTTAGGGCCTGTCTGAGGAGATAGTTTGCTTGTGTTCTTAACTACAGAGCCAAGCATTGATACCAAAAAGGGTAAACAACATTAAAAAAAAAGTCAACCTGGTATTTGCCAATTCTGGTTAGTTTTTCTTGGTACAGACACTTAGCACCAGGGAACAAGACGATGTTAAAGTTGGGACTGAGGAACAGCCTTTATATCCCCCTACTGGCTGTGTGTATATACATATACATATACATATACATATACATATACATATACATACATATACATATACATATACATACATATGTATATTCATTCATAAGGAAAGCATCTGCACAGAGTCTCGTGGCAAGAGGGTACTGGGAGTGGAATGTATATTCTTGCAACTTAGATAAAACAATTGCTTGACCGGGGTGCCTGGGTGACTCAGTCCATTAAGTGTCTGACTCTTGATTTTGTCCCAGGTCATGATCTCATGGTTCGTGGGATCGAGCCCCGTATCAACCTCTGTGCTGACAGCATGAATCCTGCCTGGGATTCTCTATCTCTCCCTATCTCTCTCTGCCCCTCCCCTGCTCATGTGCGCTCTCTCTCTCTCTCTCTCTCTCTCTCTCAAAATAAATTAACATTAAAAAAAACCCACAACAATTGCTTGACTATAGAGGAATGTCATGGAGAAAACTGGCATTGCTGCTTGGCTTTCAAGTGCTACCATTTGTGGAAATTTGAGAGGTAGCAACATGGGGGCACCTTTCTTGTTTCTTATCCTGAAATAAGACAGGGCTGTACTGGCAAACTGGGTAGGTTGCATGTTTGCTCATGACTTTTCATTTCGCCGCTATGGCAGCTGCCAGCTTGAAGGAAGAGAAGTGTCATATCCTATGTTACTTATTTATGCCTTCAAATCCAGTTTTTATTGAAGTTCTAGGTTCTTAGCAGCAGTAGTTAGGCAGGACAGAAGGTGGGAAGAAGAGCAGAGGCCTTGCTGGTTGCGGTGGCCAACTCTCCCATTTCCCTCCTACCTCTCTGGCCACTCTTTCCCAGTCACTGCTTCTAGACCAGACCCACCTCCAGTTCCACAGGTGGGCCCAATTTAGGCTCAGTTTGGAACTCTGAGCACAGCGACAGATGAGTCGCTCTAGGTCTGGAGTCTGGGAGTTGGTGGATGGGTAGGAAGCATCCAGCATTTTCAGGTCTGGCTTGGTTGTTAGGGGCTTCTCCTTTCTCCCCTTTGCACCTTCCCTCTCTCTCCCTCTGAATGCACAGTGACTCGGTTTATAAGCATATTAAAGCAAATGTTGAATTCACAGAGCACTTTCTGGCTACTTGGCCCTGGGGCTGTGTGTGCAGATGGGACATAGAAGTCTTGCCCTCCTCATTTGCCTCTTCCCATTGCCTCCAGATGAAAAGTTCTCAAGCATCTCCTTCCCCACATCAGGCAGTGTTCTGCTACAGAATCCACAATGACTCTCTACTAACCCTTAGGCCAAGTTAAGTCCTTTAGTAAAGCTCTTCATATTGGGTTCTTTTATAATCCAGCTTCATTTATTCATTCATCAGTATACATTTTCTGAGTACTACTGTGTGCCGGTCGCTGGGCTTGGCACTGGGCGTACAGAAGTGAGTGAGACCGACAAGGTTCCTGCCCTCATGGAGCTAACAGTTTAATGGGAGAAGATGGTATTATTATTTTTTAAGAAAAAATTTAAGTTTATTTATTTGGGGGCAGACAGAGAGAGAGAGAGAGGGAGAGAGAGAGAATCCCAAGCAGGCTCTGTGCCGTCAGTGTGGAGCCCGACTCAGGGCTCAAACCCACAAACTGTGAGACCAAGACCTGAAATCAAGTCAGACACTTAACTGACTGAGCCACCCAGTTGTCTCCACGATATTGTTACTGTTAAACAAGGATGATTGTGCCAATGCTGTGCTGGAGGGTGATATGGGAGTATGGGACAGGACCCTTCGTCTTAGCTTGCTGACCCACCCTGGCCGGTGTGGCTGGAATGTGGCACTTCTAGAACCCTGACTCTCCCTCCACAGACCAGAGCCAGGCCCCTTGCTCCTTCCCCAGAGGCTCTCTACATAAAAGCCTGCCTCTTGCTCAAGGTCTTAGTTTTCCTATTGGGAAGAGCCTGGCAGTAAGAAGGAAGGTGAAAACTTATAGTCTCTTGACTTCTTCCAACAGTACATGCAGTCTGCCGGCTCTGGTCCTGGGAAGGGAGGAGGGGCTCTGTTCTGAGGTGGCCCCATTGCAAGTCCTTGATGTTTCTTTGATGAAAGCCAGGGCCTGCACACTGAAGAGGCTGGAGTGAACAGACTTGGCTGGGGGGGAAGGGTGTGGGGCCAATGCTGATTTGCTTGGAGCTTGTTATTATAGAGCCTTGAAAGACTCATCAGCTTCAGGAATCAAAGCGAGGTCGGCTCAGACACCAGGCCCAGCCTAGGCCTGCCACCCTCAGGCAGTGAAGCTTTGCCCACACAGTCTCTTTCAATCTGCTCGTACCTCATTTCTTTTTCTCCCCAACGAAGATCAGTCTAAACAGCCCATAGGTCAAGGAAAAGTATCCCTGGAGAGTCCAGCCAAGTCCCTACTTCCTGCCAGTCACTCTTTTGGCTCAGGTTTGAGTTCGCCAAATACAGGATTTTGAGTCCTCATTCTGCAATTGGATTTCACAGTTCAGAAAAGGGGTTGTCTTTTGCCCATTTGTTTCTTATTTTAACAGAAAGGACTTTTTTAGTATCCATGTTCCACTTTACTGAACAAGGAACATGGGTAATCAGATTACTTTTAACTAGTTGTAAGGCCTTTTGAACTGCCTTAGGGACAATTCTGTAAAGGAATGAATGAACAGGCCACACTCAGGATCATTAGCACAGACACACATAGTCTGTTCAAGGTGTTTTATTAATAGCTTATGAGGAAGGGATTATACGGATCGGAGCATTTTTAGCAGGAAAGATATAAGAATTACCAGAAGGAAGAAATGGAACCACAGCAATGTCAAAGTGGCTTAGGGGAGAATCAGATGGTAGCTCAGTGTGTTGAAAATAAGTGTTGAGAGGGGAAACTCCCCAAGTGCACAGGGACACACACATAACTCAGGCACTCTGGTTTTGAGGATGTCAGTGTCTCCCTCTCTTCTAACTTCTACAATGGAGAGGAATTGAGGCGTGACTACAGGGTTTCCCGCACTGAAAGCATATGCCAGGCTGTTCCACGGGCATCTCAGGAGCCCAGTGCTGCCAGAGTTGGAGGTAGCTCTGGGCTCTCTTTTTGCATAATGTATGGAGCTGCATCCCTCCATCTGAACTGCATCTATTGTTCCAGAGAATAGGTTTGTATTCATTCATTCATGGATTCATTCATTCCAGGGTGTTTAGAGCAGTCCAGGCACTGTGAGAGTACCCAAAGACACTGCCCTTCTGAGCAGTCCAGTAAGATAATTGGTTCTTTCCTCCTCATTCCCAAGCTCCTGGGCGCTAGAAGGCTGTACTCACAGCTTAGTCTAGCCCGTGTGTGACACCAAGTACAAGTTTGGGAAAGGAAAGCTAGATGAATGAAATCAGACCATTCGGTGGGAGCGGGTGCGCTTGAATTTTTATTATTTATGAAGAGAAAGTTTAAGTTAAAGAAACAAAGCAGAACACAACTTTAACCATCAGTACTGGGACTCGAGCTCTGCAGGAGGACACGGGCACACATACTGTACCGAACATCACAATTCCCCCCCCCCCCCCCCCCCCCACCTCACGCAGACATTCCTTCTTTCACGCTGTAGCTCGCTGTTTTTACTCGAACTTCCCTTTCCCTCCTCTCCCGGATCAAACGTTAATCTGCGAATCTCTGACCGCAAAACAAAAACAAAAAAAAAAAAAAAAAAAAAAAAAAGGTGGGTGGGGGGATCCCGAAGTAGGGAGGAGGAGGTGGAGAAAGGCGGGGAGGAGGAGGAGGAGCCCAGCGAACCGGAGTCAGAGGGACTGGTGGCTTCGGCGAGTGTGCAGCCCCGGGGGGAACAGCGCTCCAGGCTGGGAACCCGTCAGCCCGCCCACCCGCTTGGCGTCTTCGGCGCCCGCCAGCTCGCGGGCCCGCGCCCGGGGCCTGTTACACCCGGAGCTGGGGCCGCCACTCAGGGGCTCTTGGGCCAGGGGCGCCGCTCCGGGTGTGTCGGCGGCGCCGCCAGGCTGGTTCCCCGCGCTCGCGCCCGGGATGCCGTTCTACAGGCGCACGGTGGTGCCCCAGCGCCTGTGTCCGCGCAACCCGCCGCAGCCGCTCACCGAGCTCCGCGACGTGAGCCACCTGGCCGCGCTCAGCCTGCTCCGGCAGCTCGCCGACCTCTGTGGCCACTCGCTGGCTCTGCTTGAGGACCTCGAGGGGCACCTGCTGGCCCTGGGGCGCCGCACCGACAGCCTGTTCCGGCGAACGGTGCGCCTCCGCCGCCGCCTTCCCTGCCGCCTGCTCGGCCCAGAGAACGACGAGGAAGAGCTAGGTAAACCGCGCCTGGGAGCCTCACGGCCCCTCGTCTACCCCGCCTCTGGGGGCGCCAGTGATCTCCGTCTCTGCGTCCCCTCCCGGCCCCTCCTCCTCCCTTCCCGACCCTTCCCTCCCTTCTCCAAAGCGAGTGAGGGGATCCCTTTTCCTGGACTCCCGACCCGCCGCTCTCCCTCTGGAACTTCCTGCTCCTTGACCCTGCCGCGCCGTCCTGAGTGGCCCTGTGCCCTCGGGGCTCTCGGCCCTGGGGTGCGCGGCCACCTTCTGGGGATCTGGTTGGGGGGCAAGGCGGGGGGACCTGCGGGGTTCCTGGGAGCCACTGGGTCCGGGACGGCTTCAGCGCCGTCCCCAAGGCCCGAGGCGTCCACGTCTTCGCGGCGTTGGGAACCAAATGGCCGCGCCGCTGGCGTCTTTGCTCGGCCGCTTCGGAAAGCGCGCGGGAGCCGCAGGCCAACTACGCGGCCGCAGGAGCCTAGCGGCGGTGCCTTCCGGATTTAAACCTGTGCAACTTCGCGCCGGAGCGTGTTCGCGGCTCGCTCGCGGAGGAGTGTCAGAGCGCCCTCCCGCCTGCTTCTGCCCGCGATTTCGGGGTCACTGCGCCAGGAGTGGCCCGAGGGGTGTGGGGGAAAGGAGAGACTGCCTCCAGCTTCGCTGACCCCTACCCTTAGGGTCTGGCTGCACGGATTTGCTTGAGAGAACCGCTTAAAGTGACTGTCATCAGTTTCAGGATTCCTTAAGGAATTAGCCATGCCTGAGAAACCCAGTGGTGCCCTGGCTGAGGACTCAGGACCCGTGAGAGGGTAGGAGGGCGATGCGAGCCTTTGACCCTGACTACTTTGGACTCCAGCACTTTGAATGGGGAATCCTTGCTCCGTGGCAATGCAGTGATTCCTTAGAGTGTGGAACTTTTGCTGAAAGCAAGGGGACTGAACGTGTTGGAAATGCTGACCACAGCTGGGGCATGCCAGGTACCAAGGCCAATTGGCACACCAGAAAGGGGAGAGAAGGAGCAGTGTGACCAGAAAGTTTCAGATGGAGGCAGAAGATGGCTACTTGCTGACTTCTGAGTGCTACTCCCGCTGCCTTGGGGAAGGATTACCTGGGCCAGCCCCTCTCCCTTGCAGACACCACCTTGCCCCCACTCTTTTCAGTAGGACAGGACTCAGAGGCCCTGGGACCTCCTCTTTGGAAAAGGTCTCTGACTTCTGAGGTAGATGGTGGAGGTCACTAGTGGAGAAAAATGAACTGGGTCATGTGTGAAAAGGAAGGTGGAAGACGCAGATGACTGCCAGATGGAATGTAGACATGGGACCAGAAACCTCTGCATGGCAGGTGACCAAGAAAGCTGGGGCCCTAAGTCTGGTTAGTTCTCAGTTAACAAAGAGGGTAAGAAGGTCAGTGTTGATTTTTTTTTTTTTTTCCTGAGGTCCCATTGACTACTGACTACCAGGATTAGCCTAGGAGAAATTTGATCAGTCAGCTGGGGGAGTAGTTTTCAAAATCCCCACACAGTTTACAGAGAGCCACCTACTGAGTTTAGCTGGGTAAGTTAAGGACAGAAGGGAGGCTCTGCTTTTCCAGCCTATACCTTTCTGTCCACTGAATCAGAGCCTTTTCCACGTGAGGGAAGGCATGGCTTCACCAAGTCACCTTGGGACCTAACCCTTTCCTGTGATCTGATGGTTTAGAAAAAGATGGCTTTGTGCAATGGATATGTTTTAAAGGAAGGGGGGCAACTCTTAGAATAAATTGCATTGTTTTGGTTTCTTTGAGAGTGGCCATTTTTGGTGTGTCCACTGGCCTCTCTGGGAACGAACATGTTTCTCAGCTGAGAGCCACTGAGGGGTCTGCTGCATAAATGGAATGCGGCTGCCCTAATTTGGCAAGAAGTTCTGGTTTTCCATTTTCTGGTCTAATGTCCTACCCTAGATTCCCCTTGAGGTTCCCACTGCACACTTTTCTCTTCAGGTGCTTTGATTGCGTATCACTTAAATTAGGCCTTCTCAGCAATGATCTGAGCATAGGTACCAAACGCAAAGAGTCTTGGGGAGCATAATCAGTGCACCATCTGGCCACCCTCTTGTCGCTCAGGTATAAGCTTGAACAAGGTGTTCAGCAGGCTATGTATTATATTTTGACCCCAAGTAAATATCCCCCTCCCCCCCTTTTTTTTTTTACCATTATCAGGTCTTGTTTTTTTTTTTTCTTTCTTCCCTGTGCCTTTTATTCTAGTACTCCTACTTTTTTACTGACCATTTTGCTGGTGGTCAGCGCTCCCACTCAGCATTTTACCCTATATATCCTCCACTGGCTGGATTTCCCCCAAATTCTTCCTTTGGGTATTTCTTTGACCATGGGGGCAGGAAAGACCTGGGAAGGAGGGAGGAAGGTTTGGAAGCAACATAACGGGAGTGAATGACACCTGACAGGTCAGCAGCTTGTAGCCTTCCTGCAGGGACAGCTTGGCTGTCATCTATGGGAGCCATGGCAAGTCAGACTGGCCCTTAGCCTTCAGGCTTGCAGAGACCAGACTGCAGCCTTCTTCCGGGGGCCCTGAGAGGCAGCAGGGGGAGGGCAGGGGGAGGAGAGAGAGATAGAGGAGGAGAAAGTTGATGCTAAGGGAGTCCAAAGTGCTCCTCTCTGCAACCGGGGGTCACACCCCCACCATCTTCAAGGTTACAAGGGTGGGACTGGGCTGGGTTGGTTGCCTGGCAACACCTCCTCCTCCACTGAAGGCTGTTCTTTGGTAATTTGAACCCCTTTGAGACTGCCCTAGAAGCTCTTGTAACTGGGGTGAGGTGGGGGATGGGGGTTGGAAAGAGGAGAGGGCGTGCTATGGGAATGCACCAGGCTCCTCTGGTTATGGATTTGTGACTGTTGCCACACCCTTGGCGTGGCCCTGCCTATAACTAGAGGGTTTTTTCCTCACATCTGGCTTTGAATGTGACCTGTTTTATTGCATTCGTGTTCTGTACTCTTCGTCTCAAGAATGGCATGGACAAAGCCAGAGGGAAACAGCTCCATGCCTGCTGCAATATGCTGAGTCAATCCAAGCTTTCCAATTTCTCCCTCAGAGATCCATTTAATGTTTGAAGGTGCTTAGATGATAATTACAAAAGCAATCAGGCTATTGGCCTAGGGGTATAATATCTCTGAAGTGAGCAAAGAAGCCACTGAAGCACTAGATAGATCTAGGTATGTTTAATAACACTGGGCCCTATCGTGTTACATTAGCTGATGAACTTGCTGTGGGGAAGATGCTCTGTTCCTTCTTGCAGTTGTTTTGGCTTGAATACAGCCCGTTGAGTCGATGGTGGAAACTCCCTCTTCATCTTTATATAAAATTCCTGCCTTCTGATTTTCCAGCTTTGTGGCAACTTTGGCTCCAAATCAGAAAGGACAGCTGGTTTGTTTATGTTTAAATCATAATTACAGTGCAAGGGGAGACTGTTGTAAATCTATATGGAGATGAAAAAATGAGAACCACATCTTTAGATCACAGCCTATTTACCATTAGATGAGGTGTCATGGACTCTGAATTGGACCATCATTGCTACTGAGGAGGGCATATGGCCTGCTTGAGTTGAATGGAGCAGGGGGAACTTTGGGGACTTGCAACAGGCACTTTGCCAGAGCTCACTTTGTCTCAGTCCTACCTGTCATGCCCAGAGACCCTTGGGACAGTGGCTTGACCGAGTGGGGAGGGTAAGCAAGCCCATTTTCTCTTAAATACCATGAAATTCCTGGTCCGCTTCGTGGTATTTCCTTGTGTTGAAAACATCTTCCCTGGAATTTTGACACCAAAATGTCCGCTAGAATTTTCTCTACTTTAGAAACAAGAAATTTAATCTTTTCCTTTTTAGAGACACATGAACAGCTAAGGTGACAAAAAGCATCGGGATGACGGAAGAGTAGAGTAATAGGAGAATATTCAAGTTATGGCTCTTGGGCTCAACCTTGACCTTTGTGAGGTTGATTAGGTGTCAGGAGGAGAGTGGTGACTTTGCATCATTTGTCCCTATACTTCTCTGGTTTAGGTGGAGTTGGTTTATGCCACATGGCACAAAAATTTGGTCATTAAGGGGTGCCTGGGTGGCTCGGTTAAGCGTTAGAATTCAGCTCAGGTCATGATCTCATGGTTTGTGAGTTCAAACCCCGCATTGGGCTCTGTGCTGACAGCTCGGAGCTTGGAGCCTACTTTGGATTCTCTCTCTCTCTCTCTCTCTCTCTCTCTCTCTCTCTCTCCACCTCCCCTGTTCACCCTCTGTCTCTGTCTCTCTCAAAAATAAATAAACATTACAAACATTACAAACTTTTAAAATTAAAAAACAAAACTTGGTCATTAACCATATGGGTGTCATAACACTTGACTACTGAGGCCCAGAAGAAGGAAGGGACTTGTCCAGAGGCACCCAGCTGGATCAAGACAATTAGAACCCCTAAGGGTTGAAAAGATTAGAGTGTCTCCTGATGTGTAATTCCAAGTAAAAGCAATGTTAAACCTTCAAATAAGATGGTATGTTTTGAAATTACTAAGAGTTCCACATGTATGTTGAAATTAAAATGGCTTCTTAAAGATTGTTTCATTCTCTCTCTATTTTGTACTCCTGTTGTTGGTGGTCTGAGTGTATACTTACTCTGCCCCCTGGGGAATGTGGCACTGGCTAGGTCAGACAGCAGATAAATGGCAGGAAGCCTTGATCTAAAAGCCGGGCCTTCTGACATTGAAGCCAGTGCTCTGTGATGCCAAGTTCAAAATCAGTTGTTCACTGAGAGTCACTGCCCTGTCACTTTTTCTAGCTGGAACTTGTCCAAGATGAGGAATGACTCTGGCTACCTTTGCAAAGTGAGGGATGCTCTGAAGAACCAGCTCCCTCTGGTTTCTGCAGTTGGGACTTGGTGGGTGAGCGGGAGGTAGAGAAGAGGAAAGAAGGTCAACCTTGCTTCATGTACAGAATAGATGTGAGGCAATGGGCTCCCTTGTTAAAACATAATCTCCTTTAAGCTTTGAGTGGAAAATAGCTTAGAAAAAAGAATCTTCAGGTGGGAAGGGATGGCTGGGCCAGTGACTCTGACACTGTCTTCTGAAGGTCACCTTTCCAATGGGGTCTTTTACTCGTAATCCTTCTGTCATCTTTATACTTGCTATTTTCCCTGATAGCTTTTAATCCAATTGTGGACAGTCCTTGTCACACACCCACATCATGACTATTTTCTGTTATTATAGCAGAGACTGGTTGGCATTTCCAAAGGCACTTTTATTAAAAAAAAAACAAAAACAAAAAACAAGGAACGGGAAAGTAAAACTATTACCAAAAATGTATTTAGCGTACACGTTCCCAAAGTATGGATTTATTATTCTTCAGAGCTAAAGAAGCTTAACAGGATTACTAGGTTTGCTACTCTCTATACCATTTCTGAGGACCTCAAATCACCTTATCCTCATTACTTTCTAGACTTGAAAAGAGGACACAACTTTGTCTGAATCCCATCTCCTTTCCCCCCTCTCACCCTTGTGCTGAGTGCTAAAGACTCAGAGGTAAATAAGACCCAGTCTCTCCCTTCAAAGAGCTCCCCCTGCAGAGGTGGGTACCATCTCATTTCCTACCACATCAGCACATGATGCCAGGGCATCAGGTCCTCTTCTTCCCTGGGTGAGGGAGAACTGATAACCAGAATCAGGACCCTGGTTCACACCCCAGAGGATTTTCCATTCAGTCTGGGTCCAAGAATGGAATTTGGACCTTTAGAATCTGCTGTGGTAAAAACAAAAATAAAAACCAAATGGTGACAGGCTGCTCCTGTGAATTTAGCAATGCTTTAACACAAATCCACAGATTTGAAATTGATGACTTTATGTTTACACGTAGGCAGGGTAGTGCTTATTCAGTAGGTGGACAATGCTTGGTGGATCTGTAAACTCACAGACTTGTGGTAACTGCACGGCCCTCTAGAGTCTTCTCCTCTCAGTTGGAAACCACTAGCCTAACTGTAAGCTCCTCAATAGAAAGTGAGCTCCTCAAGGGCAGAGATCTTCATCTGTTTTTACGGCTGTTTCTCCAGCCCCTAAAATAGTGCTTGGCGTCTAACAGGCACCTGATAAATGCCTGTTAAGTTCAATTCATCCCTTTTTTCTAGTCATCATTTATTTATTGAGCACCTGATTCTGGGCCCGGCCCTGTGCTGGTTTCTGGGGATATAGAGCCTAACTGGAATGCAGCCCTACAGTCCAGTGCAGAGAACATCAAATCATTGTACTGCTGGGGAGGCAAGCCTGGGGGTCAAGGGAATGCAGACGAGGTGCCCCTGACTCAGCCTGGAGGCTGGTAAAAGCTTCCAGGAGGATGTGAAGTCTGAGGTTCGAAGGGTGATCTGGAGCATTCCAGCTGAAGAGGAGGAGGGAATTCCTGGCTCAGGAAGTAGCTGGGGCAAGGCCCTGGATAGTGAGAGGGCCAGTGAGGGGGAGGAACTCACTCAAGCGATTCAGGAGGAGAGGGTACAAGGCTCCTCTTGACTCAGAATGAGCCCTCAGCGGGGAGGTGGGGTGGGGAAGCCCTCACATCATGTTTGCTGGCCAAGGAGCTGGATACCCGGAGAGTCTTGGGAAGGGTAAAGTGAAGTTGTAATGGTAACTATGGATTTTCGTGATCTACACTCAAGTTTTCACCATCCTTGGGCAGATGAGACCTACTTCACAGAGCCAGGTCCTGGGTCCCCCTTGAGAAGTCCAGGCCAGGAGGGGCTCCAAGCCACAGTGAGAAAGAAAAAGGGAGAGAAAGCAAGAGTCTACCTGCCTGTATGGCCCTGGTGTGTGTATCCAGTTGCACTCCAAAGCTGCATATATTATTCATGCCCCTTATTTTTTTGTGAGTAGGGACATTGGAGGTTTGACTGTATCTTATTTTTTCTTTCTAAATAGCATAGATTCTTAAAAAAATTTTTTTAAATATTTATTTTTGAGAGAGAGAGAGAGAGAGAGAGAGAGAGAGAGAGAGACTAGAGCACAAGCAAGAGAAGTGATGAGAGAGGGAGATGCAGAATCTGAAGCAGGCTTCAGGCTAGAGCCTGATGCAGGGCTCGAACCCACGAGCTGTGAGATCATGACCCGAGCCGAAATCGGATGCTTAACTGACTGAGCCGCTCAGGGTGCCCTTAAATAGCATAGATTCTTAAGAATGGCTTGTCATTCATCTAGGGGAAAATCAGAAAAGAAATTTTTTTCTTTGGAAAATGGACTCAAAGAGAAGATGAGGTGGAAAAATGATTCAGCTGTTTTTATTTTGATTCAAATTTGCTTCTGAGAAGAGTGTAATTAACTGCCTGGCAATTTGTAGTCTGATTCCAAGTATCTTCAAAATATCCAAACTCATATTATCCTCCCCAACTAGCAGGCCCTGAGGGGAGTGAGGTCTCCTTTATCAGCAGGCCTCGGGCTCTCTATCAACAAGCCATGTATCACAGTTATCAGCAATTCCTGTGCTGGTATTATGAACTCTTATCCCTTTTGATGCAGTAATTCTACTTCCAGGACCTTATGCTATCAGATATTCTGGGAAAAATGTTTGAGGATGTTCACTGCATATGTTGGTTCTTTATAGTAACTGCCAAAAAAATGAAAATAACCTAGTCAACAGTCGGGGCATATTTATATATTTTGACAGGTCTATATGCTAGAGTATTATACAGCTAAGAAAAATCATGTTTGAAGCAAATACATAGCGATACATGGAAATGCACAAAATAATGCTAAGTGGAGAGTCTGGGTATAATATTGCATGCATAAGATTATCCAAAATAAAGCACATATATATGGAAAAGAAAGTGGAGGGGCAAATGCCATAATGGTAACAATGGTATCTCAGGGTGATGACAATGGTAACACAGAGAATGATGGTTAGCTTTGTGAGATTATGGGAGTGGGTGTTATTTTTTTCTTATGCCTTTCTGAATTTTTCAAAATTTCCTAAATGAATTTGTATTAGTTTTAATAAACAGGGAAAAAAAAACCAATGAGTGACATATTAAGGAAGAGGATCTTGGGATTTGGAAGCAGCAGCTGTGCATTTAAGTCCCCCTTGCCCTAGCACTTATTAGCTGACTCTGGTGTCTCTGAGCCACCATCCCTCATCTGTAATGCTACCCAGTTCAGAGGGTTGCTGTGAGGATCCAAAGTGATGTAGATAAATTGCCTGGTGCATACACTGTGATCACACACATGATCACTAAATACTAACTTAAGAAGCTTCTGTTCCACGAAGCTGTTTGATATCCATGAAGGGAGGTACTATCAAGATGAAGTTATAATAAGAATGGTTCCTAGACAGCTCTGAATTGCAGCCATTTTTCCCTTTTCCAGAATATGTAAAGAATGATTGTGTGCCCAGGGAGGAGCAGCATCTAGCTTTTGAGGCTGTCAGCTCATCTCTCCCAACCCGAGGGTTTTCCTTTCCTTTGACCCCTCCCTTCATTCTCCCCCACTGACATCTGTTCACTGCCTTGCCAACCAAGGGAGAAAACATTCTTTGGAACTGAAGCCGAGGCACCACCGAGAATCCTGGCAGCTATGAGATGTTTATTGTCACTGAGAATATGTGGTGCTGGCTGACCACAGGACCCGCCAGGGTGGGATGCCAAGGGGGGATTCTAATGAAGTGGCAGAGGACGGATGCAGGCTGCACAGCGAGGCAGCATCCCCTGCCTTAGGCAGAGCTTTTATCCAAGTGTCCTGCTGGCTCTGTTCACCTCTTCCCTTGGGATGTCTGCATGGCTCCTGGCTTCACTCACCAGTTTTACAGAACCAGCTTGGTTTATGGGTGAAGAAAAAACACCTTCTCACAACACTTATGGGGCCTAAGGTTGTTTCAGTGACACATTTGGCAGTTTGCCTGAGGGTCCAACAGGCCTAATTCCTACCAGCATGGATATGGAGTGAGTGAGCATCTGATCTCATGACTAGGCAGCCTCAAGGTCATGGACACACCTTGGAAGTGTCTACAATGTGCTGGAACCACCTGGAACTTCAGTCAGTCCTACTCTCTGGGTAGAATCCTTCACACCACTTGTCTGATTACATTTTTTTTTCATTTTTTAGTTATAGCTAAAAACAAATAGACCTAAAATAGACCCTGGCTGCAAATCCAATTTACTTGGGGAGCTTAAAAAATTACTAATGCATGGCCCCAACCCATACCAATTAATCCAGAATTGCAAAGGGGATGAAGCCCAGGAGCTAGGATTTTTAAAAGGTCCCAAGGTGATGTACAGCCAGGGTTGAGAAACACTGTTATGATATAGATGGTTAAAACTGGAAGAGACCAGGCCAGAGTTTCCCAAATTTACTTGACCACATAGTCCTTGAAAAATTACAATATATTTATGGATATCGAACATGAATTATAATGCAGGTTTAGATTAGATTAAGTGACCAAAAATGGTCTCACTGATGAATTAGTGGTAAGCAGTAATAATGCTAAGGTAGATAATGTATTTTTTAACTTTATAAGAGAACAAAAGAAATTGGAAAAACGAAGCCATTTTGTTATTAATAAAAAGAATAAATATATGTTAAAGTAAAATAAATCGTATTTTATTGTACATTTTTTGGTTATAACATGTCATCAGAAGCCACTAACATTTTAGTGATTAATTAATTATTTTTTTAATGTTTATTTATTTTTTGGGAGTGAGAGAGAGAGAGTACAAGCAGGGGATGGGCAGAGAGAGAGGGAGACACAGAATCCAAAACAGGCTCCAGGCCCTGAGCTGTTAGCACAGAGCCCGATGAAGGGCTCGAAGTCACGAACCATGAGATCATGACCTGAGCCGAAGTCAGATGCTTAACCGACTGAGCCGCCCAGGCCCCTCAAAAGCCACTAGCATTTTAAACGGGACTGGTACTTTTGTTTTCTTATGTTGTAGCTACTTTATACCACACATGATGTTACTGGGTTGGATCCCTATGTCAGATCAACCTGAAATTGCTTCTCTTTGTGTGAGAATATAAAGAGTCTACTATGCACAGAGTTGTTGGAGTGCAGGGAAGAAGAAAGAAACTTCCACTTTTTTTTATATTTAGTATTCCAAATTAGACTATGCCAGAAATCACAAATAATTGAAATAGTTGCTTCTGAATCAATGTCTAGATATGACTCCATGCTTTTCCACATTGTCTAATGTGACACACCCTTTTGTGTAGGTGGATTATTGCATTAATAATAGTGCATAGGAGTGCCTGGGTGTTTCAGTCGGTTAAGTGTCTGACTTGATCTTGGCTCAGGTTATGATCTCACAGTTCATGAGATCAAGCCCTGCGTGGGGCTCTGTGCTGACAGTGTGAACCCTACTTGGGATTCTCTGTCTCCCTCTCTCTCTGCCCTTCCCCCACTCACGCACGTGTGCATGCCCTCTCCCTCCCTTTCTCTCAAAATAAATAAATTAACGTTAAAAAATAGTGCATAATAGTAAAAGCAGCTGTATGGATGTGTTTAGTATTTTTAAACCCGTATCTACTTCAACAAATGCAATTTACTTATTTATTTATTTTAAAGTTTATTTATGTATTGAGAGAGAGAGAGAGAGAGAGAGAGAGAGAGAGAGAGAGAGAGAGAGAGAATCCCAAGCAGGCTCTATGCTGTCAGCACAAAGCCCGACATGGAGCTCGATCCCATGAACTGCGAGATCATGACCTGAGCTGAGATCAAAAGTTGAATGCTTAACAGACTGAGCCACCCAGGTGTCCCAACAAATGCAATTCAGAAGAAAAATTATTTATCTTTGAGCCTTTCCCGTTCATGATTTAGAGTTTTAGAAAGTGCATTTAGGCCAACAACTGCACAGAGAAAGGAAGAGGACTAGTCGAGAGGCATCTCCAGGGTTGGTGGCTATAATTACTCCCAGTGCAGAATCTCTTCTGTGACTATTTTTGGGTCCTGAGGTGATCACTTAGGCTGATATTAGCAGCTCCTGGGAAATGGCTGGGACAAGAGGGACAAGGGAGAGGGGAGAATAATGGGGGCACTTCTAGTATCCCCCTCCCTGCTGTGACCAGAGGGGAAAGATGCTAAAGGACAACCCCTATAGTTTACCTCCCAAGCAAAAACTGATGCTGAGGATGACAAGGCATTAAGAAGAGGCGGCAGTGGCTCAGTCAGTTAAGTGTCTGCCTTTGGCTCAGGTCATGATCTCACGGTTTGTGAGATCGAGCCCTGCATTGGGCTCTGTGCTGACAGCTCAGAGCCTGGAGCTGGCTTCAGATTCTGTGTCTCCCTCTCTCTCTGCCCCTCCCTTCTCTCTCTCTCTCAAGAATAAATAAACATTAAAGAAGAGGTGGCACCATCTTCAGAGGCATCTGTTTAAGAAGGCTGAGAAGTGTGTTTTCAGGAAGAGTTCCACTCAAAATGGTGAAAATTGAAGAAACAATTCAGTACTAAAAAGTGGGGAAGATCCAGCTCCCAGAAACTTTGCTGTTAAGAGGGAATCATATCTTGAGGACTCTTGAGAGCTAAGTCTCACCATATTCAATTGCTCCCCATTGAGAAATAGCACAGTGAAATATTTTTTCCCCATAATTTGGAGTTAATGAAAATGGTAGATGTAGAAAACACGTGTTACTGACTTACACTGAGGTTTTCCATTTTGTGCCTATAGTTTCAAAACTATCTGATGCATGTGGGGAGGAGGTGGTGAAGGAGGGAGGGCGAGGCCATAAAAGTGAGGACTCTTTCCATTCCAGTGAACACGTACGGTGGATGCCAGTGGGAGATGGTGGCATACATGGCAAATAGGTGTCCCTTCCAGGTAAAGGGATGGCAAAAAGGGTGCCTTTTCTGGACAGACCCATGAGAAAAACCCACTCATTTTGGTAGAACCTAAGGGAACTTCCCCCTCCTTTTTTTTTTTTTTTTGAACAAAGGCACATTCTCTGAGAATAGCAGTTAGAAAAAGTCATTTGTTCTGGTTATAACTGTTGAAAAATAGAGCGTCCTCCAGTTGGAACAATTTTTAAAACTCACCCTCTCTGGGCATAATAATTACATGAAGGTGCCCTTCGTCCATGTGCATTCAGACAGGGCACTGGGCTTGGCTGGGTTTTGTCCCTAACTTGGGCAGGGTGCCCTTGTAGGAATAGAACTTGCACAACGGTACAGGCTGCCCTATTGTGCCCAGGGTTGGGCCGGGCACCAGGCACACAGATACATGTAAGAGCTAGACCTTGTTCTTGAGGAATTTATAGAATCCCTCATCCTAACCCCCACCCTCTTTAACTCGCCCCATCTGCTGCCAGCTCCACCCATGCTGCATCCCTCCTGGCAGAGCTTCTCTCTGTGGTGACAAAACGTCTACCCTCCAGATGCACAGGCTGCTGTCTGCTGTTGGAGGGGGCTGTGCTTCTCCTGTCTGCGGCTCCAGGCTAAATGTCTCCTTTCTACGATGAACAACTAGGCATAATTGTTTGTCGTGAGGCCTCGTTGCTTCTGGGTTCTAGATGGGAAAATGTGGACATCACTTCACACTCCAGGATCTGTTTAAAAACGTTTGTTTTCTGTTTAATGTGCTTTTAAATGGTGAGTTCAGGCATAGCTGAAATATTTTCCCTTTAATTTTCATGTTCTTTCATAATGGAAAGCAGTTTAATCTGGTAATTTAGAGCTCGCTTCAGGGGCTAATTCCTACCTAGCTCATTGTACTAAGACTGTGCCAGGCCCTGTGCCAGGTATTATTAACACTGAGTTGGTGGGGCGCCTGGGTGGCTTAGTTGGTTAAGTGTCCGACTTTCGATTTTGGCACATATCTCACAGTTCGTGGGATTGAGCCCCACGTTGGGAACTGTGCTGGCAGTGCAGAACCTGCTTGGGATTCTCTCTCTGCCCCTCCCCTCCCGTCTTTCATAAATAGTTTTATTAAAAAAAAAACAATAACATTGAGTTGAGGAGACTTACCTTTTTTCTCGAGTCTTAACATTTTGTTAGGAAGCCAGTATGGAAATAGACAACCTTGCTGCAGACTGCTGGGTCCTATGTCAAAAGCATAGAGTACAGAGGCAGGGGAGGCTTCTGTAGCCTTTTTCTGTCTTGTCTTCCAGAAAACTCCTATTTATCTGTCAAGACTCCCACTTGGACAATCCTTCCTCTTTAGAGACCTGTCTGATCCCCTCTGCTATGTTTCTTTTGTGCTTTGTTCTCTTTTGCAACCCTCAGTTCCTTCAGGTGGCCCAGCTTGGTAGGAGATAGTTGAGGCAGAGACTGCCAAATATGTATTGGCCCTTCTTGAATTCATATTTATTTCCTTTCTTTTACCACCTTTTGGAAGTAACATCCTCTTCTTTGGCACTTGCAAGGACAGCCTGGCCCTTCCCGGGCTTAAAATGAACTGGAAGCTAGAAATTAGCATTGTCTCTAGAAGAGTGAAAGCCTATCTTAAAGGTTGTGGAAATTTGGAAACAGGATAAAACTACGGTGGTCTTTAGATCCTGATAAGCCTAGATGAGGTTGGAGGGTTTCCTTCACCCTAAGGGAAATTGGAGTTGCATTAGACCCCAAGGTCTATCTCTAAAGGCGTTTAGAGATAGAAAGAAGTACTGGGCTTGTCTTACTTCGCTTATTTTGCCCTAGGTATAAGCCCAATTCCAGTATTTGCTAATGGGGGCAATTTCAGTGCTGAGCCTCTGTTTTCTATTCATCAGGAGGAACAAATGAGATCCTGTATATGAAAGGCTTTCTAAACAAAAAGTCACCCCCAAAATGTTAACGTATTATCATCTTTGAGAACAGGGAGAGTGGCTGACTCATCCCTCTTTCCCTAGCATCTAGTTTAGAAGTAGGCACGCTGCAAATGTTTGTTGAATGATGGGGTGGCCTTGTAGGAGACAGGTGTTTGTTTGTATTTTAAAATTTCCATAGTATGTAATAAATCTATTATAGTAGTTAATACCCTTAGCTGTTTTGTAATTGCTGATATTACCAACACTCTGAAGCTCATGGTTTATTTGCTCCCAGCTAGTTTTGCTTGCAATCAGGATATACTGTTGACAAATTGACAGTGGTGCCTGGGCTATGACCTTTCTTTTAAGAGCTCAGGTCCCCCATGAAACTCCTCAAGGGTGGGGGGTGTATCCTATCTATGTTTGTGTTCCCTTGGTACTCTGCTATGCAGTAAGTGCTCAGTATGTATTTGCTAACAGGGAGAGGGAATAGCATGTTTTTGCACTTCTATTTGACCAGCTAAATCAACTCCAGATATCAGAATGTGTGACAAATGTCACAGATAGGATGCTTCACTTTAGCACTGAGATGACCTACCTTTTTTAAAATTAAAGAGTGTTTGGACAAAAAGCCATGGCTTTTAATATTATGTTTAAGAGTTCACTCTGTACCAGGCAATATGTGAATCATTAACTCATTTATTGCCCACAACAATCCTGTGATATAGTTATCATTATTATTCCCATTTTCTCAATGGGGAAACAGCTCAGGGAAGAGTAAATAATTTGGTTAAGAGTTATAGAGTAAGTTGAAGACCTAGAGTTTGAATCTCTATGTATGTTCCTAATCACAGTGAATGGGGAGTAGGTTGTACTGAAAGTGAGGAGCAGGAGGAATGTGTTTTTACCACCATCAGGGAGGAGCCTGGGTTGGGGTAGGATCAGATGAAAGCCTTCCTAGTGGGACTCAGGAGATTCAGCACGACTATATCTAGTGGGACTAAAAAGAGAATTAAAATTTCTTGGGGGAGCCAGGGAGAGAGAGCAGGAAATTGAAATTTTCTCTGTGAAATTAACTAGCATTTTTGCATTTCCTTCTAATTTTTGAGGCACTTTACATATGTTATCTCACATGGTCCTTATGACAGCCCTGTGAGTTATTACTCCTATCTGAGAAATGAACAAAATAGACTCAGAGAGATTATAACTGACTTGCCTGTGGTGGCAAGTGGGAAGGTTATGAAGACTACAAAAACATTTGTTCATTCATTAAATATTTTCTAAGTGCCTACTATGTACCATGCACTGTTTTAGGTGCTAGGGATACAGCAGTGAACAAGACAGACAAAACTCATTGTCCTCATGGAGCTTACAAGGTAGGTAAACTATGATGTATTTCTTTTCAGTTATCCTCTGTCAGGATAATTGGTTTGGGTTTTCAACTTTGACTGTGTTTTAGAATCATCTGGCACATTTTGGAAAAAACACTGATGCCTGGGTCCCACTTTGGATCAATTAATCAGAATCTCTGGAGATGAAGCCCAGGCACTGGGGTGTGTGTGTGTGTGTGTGTGTGTGTGTGTGTGTGTGTGTGGTGTGTTGTGTGTGCACATGCACATGTGCACATGTGTGTGTGAGAAACCTGCTACCGAGGATTTTAGTGTGCAGTCAAGCTTGAGAAGCGTTGGTGGAGAACAGTGGTTCTCAACCTTGGCTGCTCTTTAGAATCACCTTGGGAACTTAAAAAAATATATATCAATGTCTGAGCTTCACCTCTGAGACAAATTAAATTAGAATCTCTGCTGCTGTGTTCAGATCTTTTGTATTTTATTTTATTTTAAAAAATGTTTATTTATGGGGCGCCTGGGTGGCTTAGTCGGTTAAGCATCTGACTTCGGCTCAGGTCATGATCTCATGGTTTGTGAGTTCGAGCCCTGTGTCGGGCTCTGTGCTGACAGCTCAGAGCCTGGAGCCTCATTCAAATTCTGTCTCCTCCTCTCTCTGCCCCTCCCATGCTCATGCTCTATCTCTCTCTGTCTCTCAATAATAAATAAACGTTAAATTTTTTAAAAAATGTTTATTTATTTTGAGAGAGAGAGCGTGGGAAAGAGAGAGAGTGAGCATGCATGCAGGGGAGGGGCAGAGAGAGGGTGAGAGAGAGAATCCCAAGCAGGTTCCTCACTGTGAGTACGAAGCCCGACGCAAGTCTTGATCTCATGAACTGTGAGATCATGACCTGAGCTGAGATCAAGAGTCTGACACTTAACTGACTGAATCACCCAGGTGCCCCAGTTCTTCTGTACTTTAAAATGTGCCCCCTCAAAAAGTGCTACTGAGTTCAGAGTGTCGGGTTTGCATGAAGTACAAAGAACAACTTGGTCCTGTGATCTCAGATTATTCCCCTCGCCTCTCAAGCATACAGATCATTAGTTTTTCATTCTTGCAAAAAATATTTTTTTAACATTTTTCAGTGTTTATTCATTTTTGAGAGAGAGAGGCAGAGCACAAGTGGGGGAGAGGCAGAGAGACAGGGAGACACAGAATTGGAAGCAGGCTCCAGGCTCTGAGCTGTCAGCACAGAGCCCGACACGGGGCTCGAACCCAGGAACCATGAGATCAGGACCTGAGCCAAAGTCAGATGCTAAACCAACTGAGCCACCCAGGCACCCTTTTGCAACAAATATTTGTTTAATACCTATAATACACCCCTGATGAGTCCCTTCCTTTTCCTGAGTCCTGATTCCTCTCTCTGTATAATGATAGACTTGGATATCCCTATGGCTTATTGCAACTCAAACACTTTATAATTCTACCAGAGAGATTGGGCTAGGAATGTTAATGGCTCAGAGGACTCACTCTTGGACACCTAGGTTGTATTATTTGTCCTCTTGACAGCAGTGTATGTTATAGCTGAGAGACAGAAATTAATGAAAATCCAAAAATGTGTGGGCAAGTCTTTTTCTCACATTGAGCAGTCTGTCCATGAGGAGCAGATGGACTTTTCTTCCTTCACTGTCTTGCTGACTGCTGGGTGGGCAACACAGATGGGCAAACAAGGGCAAGAAGGGTGGGGAGCAGGGACTTAGCAGGGTCAGACTGTGAAAGTCAACCATAGGGAAGAGGAAACAAAAATGTGTGCCTTGCGGATTAAAAGCACCTGGGAGCAGCAGAAAGTGAACTAGAGGAATGTAGACTGCCATTTGACCTAGTTCTCTGCACCTATGGTTGGTCTGCATTGGTAGAAGAAAGATCACAATGGCAGCTGTCGAGAGGCAGCATAGTTAGCATAGTGGTTAAGTGCATGGACCCTGGGGCCACTCACCCTGGGTTTGATCCTCACTTTGCCATCTGCTTTCTTTATGACCTTGGACAAGTAGCCTGACATCTTTTGGCATCAGTTTCTCTATCTATAATTGGGAATCAGCATAATAATACTTACTTCATAGGTATGTCATGAAGATTACAAGCTTGGCACACTGAAATGTTTTTACACAAAAATTATAACTAATGGTTCTAAGTGTCCAGCACTCTACTTGTATTTGCTCCCTAATCTTTACATGGAGGCATTATTTCCCACTTTTACAGATGAAGACATCAAAGCATAGAGATGTTGTCACCTGGAAAAAATAACCTAGTTAGTAAGTCTCAGAGTCAGGATTTGACTCTAGGGGGATTGATTCCTTAGTGCCTGTTCAATCACAGGACTGTACCCAGTAGTGACACCAGCCATTATCTGTCTTGATGCCTACTGATAGAGGAACTGAGTTGAGCCCTGGGGATGCTGAAAAGAATGAAACCTGGGTCTGGCCTAGAGGAGTTCACAATGTAGTTAGGGACACCAGACATATGTACAAGAAGATTGCAATAGAAGGTGCATCATGCCTGGTGCCAAGGGAGTTCAGAGAGTAACCAGTGACAGCTTTGTCATGATTCCTGGCTTAGGGCTGTGTCCTTGACAGACACAGGGAGGGTGTTCTGGACAGAGGTTGCTATATGAACAAAGGCAAGGAAGTAAGGCTGTGGGTGGCATTTTGGGGGTTGGAAAAAGCACCTTTCTCCCTCTTGCACATTGTAGGGAATCATTGGGAGGCTTCTCAAACATAGTGTTGAGGTCAAGGGGTGCCTAGTGCTACTGGGCCCCTTCCTAGGGATGTCATAGAAGAAGATAGTGCAGAAGCATAAACTCATGCTGTCATAGCTGGACAGGCCATAAGAAGACCATCTAGTCCAAACCCTTCATAGCACAGATGGGGAAACTGAGGCCCAGAGAGGTGAAAGGATCAGCCCCAGCAAGCCAGCAGTAAACTGGGTCAGGCTTTGTCGAGCCAATATTTCAGCCATGCAGTGATGCATAAGAAAGCCTGGGCCATTTACTGGCAATGTCATTCAGTAGCACCCAAGACTACTCTAGTACCCAGTAGTCTTTAGAACTTGCTTCCAAGTTTTCTGCTTTATTTAACTCCCCATACTGTCATATACAGAGTTGAACATGAGGCTTGGCAGACCTGCCATGGAGGCGACACAGAGTCCATTGAGGGGAAGATAGGGCAGGGACCTAATAAGAGTGACCCCCTAGGATGTTGGAGTTCCTGATCTTTTCCAGAATATTATTTTAAAAAAATGTTAATGTTTATTTTTGAGAGACAGAGACAGAGCACAAGCTGGGAGAGGGGCAGAGAGAGAGGGAGATAGATATTCTGAAGCAGGCTCCACGTTGTCAGCACACAGAGACTGACAAGGGGCTTGATCCTATGAACCGAACTGTGAGATCATGACCTGAGCCAAAGTTGAAGTCGGATGTTTAACCCAGGTGTCCCCAGAATATTATTTTTACATGCTCTAGATAAAATAGTAGACTTACAAGGGAAAACAATTGTACTGAAATACAGTTACCAAAATATTAAAAAAAATTTTTTATGTTTTATTTATTTTTGAGAGCAAGAGAGACAGAGCATGAGCAGAGAGGGACAGAGAGAGAGAAAGGGGGGAGACACAGAATCTGAAACAGGCTCCAGGATCTGAGCTGTTAGCACAGAGCCTGACACAGGGCTCGAACTCACAGACCGCGAGATCATGACCTGAGCTGAAGTCAGATGATTAACCAACTGAGCCATCCAGGCGCCCCCCCAAAATTTTTTAAAACAGATATGGTAATATGTGTGCTTTTTCACTAACACATTTTACTTATTTATTTTTTTAATGTTTATTATTTTTGAGAGAGAACGAGAGAGAGAGCACCAGCAGGGGAGGGACAGAGAGAGAGGGAGACACAGAATCCAAAGCAGGCTCCAGGCTCTGCCCTGTCAGCACAAAGCCGATGCGGGGTTTGAACCCATGAACTGTGAGATCATGACCTGAGCTGAAGTTGGATGCTTAACCAACTGAACCACCCAGGCACCCCTTTGCTAACACATTTTAAATTATAAGATCAAACAGCAATTCTAATAATTACTGTAATTTTGAATGATTGACGGTGAAATTTCAAGATCCCTGCAACAATTGTCAAATGATACACAAATCTCTGTGATTTCTATTACTGATAAAGTCACAAGTACTGCTAACGCTTTCATGGTTTGTTGCCTACACTCACCATTTCAATTAGAGGTTAATGGAAATAAAGAGGTAATTTTTTCACAGGCCTCCAGGAACTCTCTTCATGTAACTCTTGGAGATCTGTGGGCCCCAGGTTAAGAATCCCTGCCCTAAGGCAAAGCAGACATGGGAGAACCAAACCAGTGTGGGATTTTCATCCTACTCTAGGAACAGAAACTACATTTAAGACTGTATGTGTGTGTGGACACATGAGTGGGTGGCTGTCATTAGTACTTCCATTCAGATAGTTCTGGCTCCCCTTCTTCCAGGTATCTGACAGAACTGCACCTTCTCACTCCCTTGCAGTTGGGTATGTCCATGTAACTTGCTTGGGCCAGCAAACTATGTCCTTTCTTGCTCCAAAGCCTCTTGTGGCTCTTCATTATACTCAGAGTGGATTCCACATTCCTTATCATGATCTGCAAGGCTATATGTCCTGCCAACCTCCCACATGTTGGCTCTCACCAATTTCACCCTGGCCCACTTCAGCTGCACTAGCCTCATTTCTGTTCCTAACCAAGCTTATTCATGCCTCAAGATCCTTCTGGCTGGAACACTCATCGCCCAAATCTTAGTATGAGCAGCTTAGTCTTGACCTTTAGAACTCACTTTCCATGTTAATGCCTTTTTAAAAACAAAAGATTTCTTGAGATATAATTCACACACCACACAATTCCTCTACTTAAAGTGTACAATTTGGTGGGTTTTAATATATTCACTGAGTTATGCAGCCACCAGAATGATCAATTTTAGGACACTTTCATTACCCCTTGGCCATTACCTCCTGATTCCCCATCCCCCCACCAGCTTCTGGTGAGCCCTAAAGTCATGTAAATGGAATCACATGATGTGTGGCCTTCAAATGTCTTGCTTCTTTCACTTGGCATGATGTTTTCAAGGCTCACCCATATTTTGTATTTGCCAGTGCTTCATTCCATCGTATGGCTACATCATAATTGCCTTATCCACTGGTACATGAAGGACATTTGGGTTGTTTCTATCTTTTGGCTATTATGAATAATGCTGCCATGAACACTCATGGTCACAACTTTGCATAAACATGTGCTTTCATTTCTCTTGGGTATAAATCTAGGAATGGAGTTGTTGGGTCATATGGTGACTATGTTTAGCCTTCTGAAGAACTGCCAGCCTCTTTTTCACAGAGGATGCACCATTTTACATTCCCACCAGCAATATGTGAAGGTACCCATTTCTCTACATTCTCACTATTTCCCTACATACAGTTTCTCTACTTCCTTGTTATTTCCTTTATTTTTTTTGTAGCCATCCTTGTGGGTATAAAGTGATATCTGATTATGGTTTTGACTTGCATTTTCTTAATGACTAATGATATTGAGCATCTTTTCATGTGCCTAGTAGCCATTGTACATCTTTTTGTAGAAATGTCCATTCAAGTTTTTTTTTTGCCCATTTTTGAATTGGATTGTTATTTTGCTGTGGAGTTATTTTTTTTTTTTTACATTTTTTAATGGTTTTATTTATTTTTGAGAGAGAGAGAGACAGGGCATGAGTGGAGACAGAGAGAGGGAGACACGGAATCTGAAGCCAGGCTCCAGGCTGCCAGCACAGAGCTTGACATGGGGCTCAAACTCACGAACCACGAGATCATGATCTGAGCTGAGGTCGGACGCTTAACCGACTGAGCCACCAGGCACCCCATGCTGTGGAGTTATTATTCTTTGGTACTATTGATATGAATCCCTTGTTAGACATATGATTTATAAATATTTTCTCTCATTCTGTGAGTTGCCTTTTCATTTTCTTGATAATGTCCTTTGATGTATAAAAGTTTTTAATTTTAATGATTTCCAAATTTACCTATTTTTTTTGGTTGTGCATCCTTTTGGTGTCATATATAGGAAACCACTGTTTCTAATCCAAAGATACCCATTTATATTTATATTATCTGCTAAGAGTATTATAGTTGAGCTCTTACATTTAGGTTTTTGATCCATTTTTAGTTATTTTTTTGTCTATGGTATGAGGTAGTTGTCGAATATCATTCTTCTGCATGTGGATATCCAATCCTGACATGATCAGTCTTTTGTGGAAGAGATTATTTTTTCCCCATTGAATGGTATTGCCACCCTTGTCAAAAATCAATTGACCACAGGTGTGTGGGTTTATTTCTAGACTCTTAATTCTATTCCATTGATCTATGTGTGTGTTCTTATGCCAGTACCATACTTTTTGATTCCTATACCTTTGTGGTAATTTTTGAAATTAGGAAGTATTATTCCTCCAGCTGTATTTTTCAATTTCAAGATTGTTTTGGCTATTCTGAGTCCCTTGGATTTTCACATGAATTTTAAGATCAGTTTGTACATTTCTGCAACACTGATTTATTTTTGCATAGCTTTTTACTATTTATCAAGGATATCTACATTCATTTATTCATTCAACAAATACTGATTAAGCACATACTATGTGCCAGGCACTGTTTCAGGTGCTTGGGGGCACCATGATGTGCAAAGATAGCCATAACTCTTGCTTGGAGGGAGCTAAGAATCTAGTGGGAGAGGCAAACATTAATTAAATAATCACCAAAACAAATTTATCATGAATAACAGAAAGAGTTGACCTAGTCTCAGGAGGTCAAAGAAATCTCTCATGGAGAAATTGACAATTAGACAGGTGTCTGGGGCTGGAAGGGGCTTGGTAAGAGTATTCCAGGCAGGGAGAACACCATGTGCAAAGGCTTATGGTAGGAGG
The DNA here is from genome assembly GCF_018350175.1 of Felis catus. NCBI lineage: Eukaryota > Metazoa > Chordata > Mammalia > Carnivora > Felidae > Felis > Felis catus. Next base: position 58,565,603 of record NC_058386.1, read on the forward strand.
GAACATGGTACATTCAATGAACTGCAAGAAGACAAGTATGGTGAAGCACAAGGGAACAAGAGAGCCCTATGAGGGTGACCAATCCCATGGGGTCTTGTGGGATGTGGATGAAGTCCCAAGATTTTATCCTAAGAACAACAGGAAGCCACTGAAACAGAGAAGTAACATGATCTCATTTTGATTTCAAAATGCGCACTCTGACTGCTGTGCAGAGTGAACTGGAGGGGGATGGGCAAGAGCAGAGCCATTTAGGAGGGTATTACTGTAGTCTGAGAGAAAAATCATGTTTTTTTTTTTAATTTGAGAGGTGGGGAGGAGGGGAAGAGGAAAAGAGAGAGAGAAAAAGAGAGAGAGAATCTTAAGCAGGCTCCACACTCAGCATGGAGCCTGATGTGGGGCTCAATCCCATGACCCTGGGATCAAGACCTGAGCTGAAATCAAGAGTCAGATGCTCAACCAACTAAGCCACCCAGGCACCCTGAGAAATCATGGTTTTGATGAGGGTGGCAATGGTGATTCTAGAGAGGAAGTGGATGGATTCACAGATGCCAAAGAAATTGAAGTTTTGGAAACAGTCTTCAGTTAGGGAAGTGACAGGGTTTCTGACCTCTGTGATAGTGTTGGAAGCGATGGTCTTCACCAAGATAAAGAACACGGAAGTGTGGGCAGTTTTGGGGAGGAGGTTAGTGGTATTGAGTTTGAGGTGCCTTGCAGACATCATTATTTGATTCTCACCAAATAATTTCTATGAGGAAGGTATACAGCTCTTGTCTTCATTTTGCAGATGAATAAACTGAGTATCATAGAAGTAATCATGGCTTGCCCAATGCTGGGCAGTCAGTAAGTAGCAAAGCCAGATCAAAATCCAGTTATTCTAAGATCAGCCCCATGCTCTTTGTTTTCTATGACACCAGAGCTGACTCTCCAGGAAGGTCCATCCCAAATAGTTTCAAATAATCAGAGGGAACCTATGCTAGGACTTCTCCCCAACACAACAAGTGTTTCCCAAACCTCAAAGCCTATGCTCCCAGAGAAGCCTTAGCCTCCTTTCTACAAACTTTCATCTCCACAGCACTGCTACCAAGTTCCCTCCACGAGTGTTTACAGTTCTCAAGTGTCTGATTCCTTGCCCCAGATTTTCTGTCTGTGCACAGAGAGCTGCACTGCCTCTTTTCTCAGAGACGGTCACCCTGTCCAAAAGGCTTCCTGCTTCTCTGCTGTAATATACTGGTCCCACAGATGTCTGGTGTACTCTGTGGTTATAGACAAGGGTCATCCACTAGTGGTCAATATATAGAAAGTTGAAATGCTGAGGCATTGAGCCATAAAGTGGATGACAGAAAAATTAACAATGAATAACAAGTCAAGGTGTACTCAAATTTTTTTCATGTCAAGTAGAGGAGTGTGAGAAGGAATTGAACAGGTGGTAGGAAATGGGGTGGAAGGAGAAAGGAAAACAAATACATAAATCCAAGGAGTAGAAGGAAGAGAAAATAAAGTGGTTAAAGGCATATGTTAGGGAGGATACATCCCAGTTTTAAAACAGGGCTCTGACATTTACTAGCTGTGTGATCTTAGGTAAGTTACTTAATGTCTCTAAGTCGAGATAAAACAGTACTAACTTTATGGGGTTTGTGTAAGGATTATGGAGAGAGAGTGTGTGTAATGTACTTGCCATGGTGCCTGGCACGTGACAAGTACTAGATAACTGTCAGCTGTTATTATGATCGCACAAGCCCCTCCCCCTCCTCACTTCTCCCACCTCTGCTTCCCCCAGCTGCTCCCAGGCTAGCTTGGTTCACCATACAAGCCACTGAACCAATCCTGCCTGAAGCAGGGAATATCCCATCAGCTTCAGGAGACCCAGGAACTAGAGAACCTGTGATAGCAGCTGAGGTCCTGCACTGGTCCCTGGGTCTTCTTGCTGCCAATTTGATATGAGATTAGGCACCTCCAAGAGCAACACTTAAAGATCCATATGTTACCTCTAAGTCCTCTTCCCTTGCTCTCCTTCCCCTTCCCCTGCAACCTCTACCATGTTGATTCCTACTCCCAAATTGTATGCAGTCACCCTACTTTGTGCTCCAATCCCCCTTCCCTCCCTGTCAGGACTGAAATCCTGTCCTGTCCTGGTCAAGGTACAGAATGCTTGACTGCTGAGCAGTCTGTCTGTTTGACTTAACTTCATCACTGTGATGCCCCTGCCTGAGGCATGCAGAACCTGGTCTGTTCATGGTACCCTCTGAGCACTGTGCCTTACTCAGCTGGCTCCCCTCTGCTTCTAGGACAGTGGTTAAGAGAATCATTTGAGGTCCCAGATTTCTGTAGGAATCACCTGAAGCCATAATGCCTGCCTCAGAAATATGCATGAATTCAATGTATCAGTCAGAATAGGCTAAGTTATGCTGCAGTAACAGACAGTATTAAATTCTCACTCATGGGAACTGTCCACGGTGGATGTAAGGGAGAGGGTTCTGGTCATCTAGGCTGGTGGAAGTTCCCTTTGAACACAAGCTTCCATAATTGCTGGGACAGGAAAAAGGACATCATCTGATTTGTGGGTTTTTTTTTTTAATTTTTTTTTCAAAGTTTATTTATTTTTGGGACAGAGAGAGACAGAGCATGAACGGGGGAGGGGCAGAGAGAGAGGGAGACACAGAATCGGAAACAGGCTCCAGGCTCTGAGCCATCAGCCCAGAGCCTGACGCGGGGCTCGAACTCACGGACCGCGAGATCGTGACCTGGCTGAAGTCGGACGCTTAACCGACTGCGCCACCCAGGCGCCCCCTTTTTTTTTTTTTTTTTTTAAATCCCCCTGACTGCTGTGCAGAGAATGGACTGGGGAAACAAGAGTGGAAGAAAGGAGACCATTGAGGAGGCTCGGTTTGGGTTAGAAGTGATGGTGACTTGAACCTCACTGATAGCACTGAAGGTGGGGAGAAATGGAGGGATTGGGGATATATATATATATGTGTGTGTGTGTATATATATATATATATATATATATATATATGTTTATTTATTTATTTTGAGAGAGGCAGAGACTGTGTAAGTGGGGGAGGGGCAGGGAGAGTGGGAGAGAGAGGGAGAGAATCCCAAGCAGGCTTTGTGCTGCCATTGCAGAGCCTGATGCAAGGCTTGAACCCACAAAACCGTGAGATCATGACCTGAGCTGAAGCCAAGAGTCAGATGCTTAACTGACTAAGCCACCCAGGTGCCCCTGGGATATCTTTTGGACTGAAGCAGACAATATTTTCTGATGGGTTGGATATGGATAGTAAGGAGAGTAAGTCAAGGATGACTGCTAGGTTTTTGGCTTGAACATATGGGTGGATAGTGTCCATTCTTAACTGACATTGAAACCACAGAATCCTTGGGTCTTCCAAGACTTATCTCAGTGACAACTGAAAGGAACCTCAGCTTGCAGTGCTTAAGGATGCCCCTCCAGCTGTTTTATAAAGATTTAAGTGGCAGGGCCTCTTTTGTTTTTTCAGGAGAGCTCTTTTTTTTTATTAAAAATTTTTAACTTTTTTTTTTCTTGAGAGAGCGTGAGCGGGGAAGGGGCAGAGAGAGAGGGAGACACAGAATCTGAAGCAGGTTCCAGGCTCTGAGCTGTCAGCACAGAGCCCAATGTGGGGCTCGAACTTGGGAACCATGAGATCATGACCTGAGCTGAAGTCAGACGCTTAACCGACTGAACCACCCAGGCACCCCAGGAGAGCTCTTTGATAATGGACACACGTGTCTGTACACATACATGCCCACATGTACACACACACACACACACACACACACACACACATCACACACCGCACACACTACTGTGGTAGTTCTTTCTAGATGTCACACAGCAGTGGTCCTGGGGGTCCTTCAAACTCTCCAACATGCCCCTGTCAATATTTTTGTTTCTGATAGGAATGAACACTTTACTAATAGTTTTTAGTTGGAAAACAACAGTATCTGCACCCTTTCCGGGCCTCCCTCTAGGTAGCAGCTTTTTTGCTCCTGGGAGGAGGTCCGCAGCAACGAGTGACCTAGGTGGTCCAAAGAACCCTTTACCCTGTCAAATGGTTTCCAGTTTTGAGAAATGTGAAAACCATAGCAGTGGCACACATATTAAACTAAATGTACACAATCCAAAGTTGCCATCTGTGGCTAAGTATAATTGTTAACTAAATGCGAAGCCTGTTGCCTGGGCAGCTCATTAGAGGGAGAGGGAGTAGAAAACGAAATAAAATGAATGAGGCTTGGCCACTGATGGGTCCTTTCCAGGCAGAGTCAGTTCTGACTGAGGTAAGCTTCACAGCTCAGTGTTTCCAGGGCCTTGGGGTGGGAGTTTGTATTAATGGTGCAAACGCGTACTAGGGGGCTCAATTCAGATGCTGGTTGCCAAACTTCTTCTCTGAAAAGGTCAGTAAGGCAATCTTTCAGGCTGTGTGCTTGAGGGGAAGTGAACAAAAGGAGGGCCTGAGGCAGGGAGGGGTGAGCCTGAGCCTTACAGCCCAGACTGGGAAGCTGTCTCTTTGCTAGGAAGAGCCTAGGGGATCTGTAAGAGGCCAGAGGCTTCTCATAAGTAGGAACTAAGCATCTGTGGGGGAAAGTGAGTCTCACTCTTGCCTTGGAAAAGGACAAATGTGTGAGGTGCCTTCCTTTCTTCCCATTATCTGTGTCCCTCCTAGAGATTCTGAAAGCCTGGTGTCACTATGAGTGTTTTACAGAGATAAAGGTATTGTAGTTACATATAGCTTTTATGAGGTAGGCATCATTATCCTGTTTTACAGAGGGAAAAATGGAGAGACAGGAAGCAAAATACAGAGAGAGAAAGTGATTTGCCTGAGGCCATGCAGCTACCAAGTGGTTGAAATGGGCTTTGACTCCAGGTTCTCAAGCTGTTGGCACTTGATAACATGATGCTTCTTCCTGGGCATGGTGAGAGGCAGGCTGTGCTCCCAAAGGCCAGAGATGGGAATAGGAGGCCTCCCTCCCTGCTCTGCACCTACCACCTGTCAGTCAACCTGGGGCCTAGGTGACCTTCATGGTTCTTTCCAGCCCTGGGAATCAATAGCTCTCTGAATCCCTGGACCTGTTTCCCATCCAGAGACATAGGCAGTGGATTAGCAGGTGACCTCTAAGGGGCCTTCCAGCCCTGACATTCTATATAGACTTGGACGGGGCAAAGAGCTTAGTAGTTTTCAGTGTGTGATCCATTGAGCCTTAGGGAATCTCAGAGATGTTTCAGGGGCTGTGGTGAACAGTTCTGATCCTGTCATATACTGGAGATCTATAGGTGATTTTGTTTGCAAAAAGGTACCATTTCTAAAAACAAATAAGCAAAAGTAAATAAAATAAAACATCTCACAGTCCCTGAACTAGACAGTGAATAAGAGACAAGTTTGAATGAAGGCATCCACTGGCAGTGATAATGGTGATGGTGTGATTGTGGTATGTGTGTGTGCTGGGGGATAGGAATGGGGGGGGGGGGGATTTCTGGACTGGAAGGAATAAGAGGAAAACAAAAACAAGAGAAAAAAACAAGAATAGCTTTTTAGTTCTAGTTAGTTGCTATTTTGAGAAAAGGAGAAACTAGAGAAGTGTCAGGGACATAATGGTTATTTTTTGTTACTAAGGAATATTTTCTTAAGTGTATTTATTTTGAGAGAGAGAGAGTAAGTACAGGAGGTGCAGAGAGGGGGGGAGAGAGAGAATCCCAAGCAGGCTCCATGCTGTCAGTGCAGAGCCCAACACAGGGATTAAACTCACAAACAGTGAGATCATGCCCTGAGCTGAAACCAAGAGTCAGACACTTAACCTACTGAGCCACCCAGGTGCCCCAGGAACATAATGGTTATTGAGTGCCTGCTTTGTCCCAGTGTTTTCTGTTTGTAGACTCACTCATAGAGTGTTTATATCACCCCTTAAGTTCTAAGTATTATTGTTCCTATTTTAAAGATGAAGATACTGAAGCTCAGAGATATAAAATGACTTATCCAACATCATGTAGCAAGTAAATTGTGCTTCTGGGGTTCAAATACAGCTTTGTTTGACCTCAAACCCACACCCTCTCCTGTTAGGGGCACCCTTCCTAGAAGAGGGTCAAGGAGATACAGGTAGATGGTCACCAGGTACATACAGCACCTTCCCTTGGTGGGAGGTAGAGCCCTAAGAGCATCTGTGGAGAACCAGGAAGCAGGAGTCATGATCTTGGGGAGTAAGGGACTCAAAAGAGGGGCCTATAGTCAGGAGTGGAGAACCAGGTGAAGAGAAACAAGCAGTTCCACATAGCTAGGCTGGGAAGGGCCTGGACATGGGCCTGCACAAAAGGATTTAGAACCTCTTAGGACCTGTGTCCTTGACTAGACCAATTTAGACTCTTGGACTATGCTGTGTATTCCATAATTGCTGGTTGCATCCCAAGATCATCACACTTGTGGCCAAGAATTTTACCCTGACTTATCAATTTAATAATAGAACAAACATGCATAAACCCACCACTCAAACCATGATCTAGAATGTTGCTAATAACTTATATTTACCAATGTGCTAAATATTTTTTGTGGTTTTGATAAATAGTTCTCTTCATTTACAGTGCTGTGGTTGTGGTTTCCCTTCCCTGATCATGACAAGCCCCAAAGGGAAGATTTACCTTATTTACAGGCCAGGATGAGCTAGGTTGTGCTGTGATAACAGACAACCCAGAATCTTAGTGGCTCTTAGCAACGAAGGTTTATTCCTTGCTCTTGCTACATGTCTGTAATGAATAGCAGGAACTCTGCTCCTTGTCTTGTTACCTCAAGACCCAGGTAGTCAGAGAAGCCATCGTCTCAAACTTTGCTGGTTACCATGACTAAGGGATAGAGAGCTCTGTGGGGCCAGATGCTGGCACTAAAATATTTCATCCTGGAAGTGACATGTTTTGCTTCTGTGCACCTATTTCCCAGCCAGGGCCCCTTTCTCATTGGGAGTTCCCATTCTGTTCTACTGATTTCTATTGTCTGTGTTTCATGGACTCAAAGCCTAATACAGCATTTGACCACAGAGTCTGACTGCCATCTTACATGTGGGCTCACTTTGGCTTTTTTTCCTCCCAGGCATGATTTCTCAGATAATCAAGAAGCTGCTGCTACTTCCTCTGGAGTGGCACTTGAGCTGACAATGGCGAGACTGGATTTTGTGCAGTGGTGAGGGGAGGAGAGATGGGCAGAGTGAGTCATCATTGTTATTTCCATTGCATTCCCATTGATCTCACAAGGCTATTAAAAGAGTCAGTAACTAAGACATAACTAGACTTTGGTTCTAAAAGCCAAGGGATAACTGAAGTTCATAATGCAAAGCAAGTCCAGGAAATGGAGTGAAGAGGAAGCACTGGTTCTTGGCCCTACTTCTGGGAAGGAAGGTCTAGCCTGATAGCCCAGGAAACACATTCTGGGCCTCTGAGTATAGGACCTGTGTCAGGAAGCTGGTCCCAAGTCTCATATTCCTGAGGGTGCTTCTACAGACCACTAAGTGTAATCTGGAGAAAGGAGAGGAAAGAGAGAGAGTTTGGGCATGAATTATGCATACACAGCATTCACCAAACTGTGCCAGGATTAGGTGAGCAGGACAGGCAATGTCCATGGCCTCATAGAACTTCAATCTAGTGGGGAAAGAAAATGATGAGAAGTGCTCTGACAAGGATAAATTCAGGGTAATAAAGGAATGGCTCCTGAGGTAGACATGCGGGGGTCAAGAGAGGCTTGTGAGTAGCCCCTTATCTAAACAGAACTAAAGAATAAGTAGGTGTTAGCCAGGTGAAGGCAGATAGGAAGGAAGAAAGTTGCAGAAAGTTGGAGGTAGAGGGGAATGGGAAGGTATGAGCCTAGAGAGGTAGGCAGAGACTAGATCGTGAAGGACCATGGATGCCATGTGGAGGGGCTTGGACATTATCCTGAGGGCAGCAGGGAGCTCTGGTATGGCTTGCCATTTGCATATGATGTCACTGTGGAACCAGTATGGAAGATGGGTTGAGAAGGGGTTACACTGGAGGCTGGGAATCCAAGTGAGAGGTGATAGTGACTGGTCAGGATAGTTAGAATGGGGCTAGAGAGAATTGGATGGATCTGAGGTGCATTCAGGAAGCAGACAGAGGGGCACCTGGCTGGCTCAGTCAGTAGAGCATGTGACTCTTGATCTTGGCATCGTGCGTTCAAGCCCCACATTGAGTGTAGAGATTACTTAAATAAACCTTTTTTTTTTTTTTAAAAGCCATACACTTTTCTTGCAAAACATAGAGCGATGCAAGAGACCCATGGAGAATTGTCTACCAACAGTCTAATCTGTGCATCAATCTTCACATCACTAAAAATGGGGCATCTGATGTCTCCTGATGTGATGCAATAAGAAGTACACAGCACGACCTAGGAGTCATCCTTGCCAAAGAGGAAGTATCTGAATCTCATCAAGTCTAGAGATCTCACTGCTAGCTTGAAAATAATAAAAGAACAGGTAGAACAAGGGGATAAAAGATCAAGTTGAATGAGGAGGCGATTGGCCAAATCTAGAAGATACGAAATTGTATGTAATCAACGACTCAGCTCCTTCAACAAATAAGTGGAAGTTTCAAAGATGGGGGGAGAAGAAATAGTTATGGATTATTGAGATTTAGGAGGGGCACCTGGGTGGCTCAGTTGGTTAAGCATCCGACTGTTGATCTAGGCTCAGGTCATAATCTCATGGTTTGTGGGTTCGTGCCCCACATCAGCCTGCTTGAGATTCTTTCTCTGTACCTCCCCCACTTGCTCTCTCTCAAAAGAAATTAATAAACTTAAAAAAAAAAGAGAGAGGGACTTCAGAAACAATTCAATGTGTGGACCTTGTTTGATCCTAGCCTAAATGAATCAACTGTAGTATAGTTTTTAGAAAATGGAGAGGATATGAGAATTGACAGGGAATTAAATATTATTAGAACTACATGAAAGAATTATTATTGTTATAATTTATGTTTTAAAAAAATCCTTGTGTGTTAATTACTGAATTATTTGTGGATAAAATGATATGATGTCAGCATTTGCTTTAAATGACTTCACCACCACCACCACCACCAACAAAAGTGGAAGGAAAAAGATGGAACAAGCTTGGCAAAACGTTATTAACTGTTAAAGCTAGTGATAGTACATGGAAGATAATTATACTATATTCACTTATTTAATTTTGAAATTTTCTGTTGAAAAGTTTAATAAATAAGACTGTGGAAGAACGAAAAAAGCCAAAAAAAAAAAAAAAAGTGAGAGAAATGAGTTACAGGCATAAAAGGTGGTGGTGGGGGGGCCTGGCAGAGTTGCTTTAACTTAGACGTTAGTGGAACATCTCAGATCTTTGGAAGCCTGCCCTTCAAGGAATAGCTTCCATTTTTCCTTCTCAATGTGGAATAGTCCATACCTTTTGTCCAGTGAGAAGATAGAATTCCTATGGAAAAAAAAAAAAAAAAAGGCATACAGATAATCTGAATAGGCATGTGTGGACAGTACAGGAAAATCGGGAGTCAAGAACAATGCCTAGGTTTCTGGACTGTACAACTGGATAGCAGTGATAGGAATATAGTGTGATGGTTAACAGCAGTGGCTCTGAAGCCAGACTGCCTGATTTGAATCCCAGATCTGCCGCGGATTATCTGTGTGACCTTGGACAAGTTCCTTAACCTCTCTGGGCTTCAGTTTCATTACCTGTAAAATGAGGGTATTGATGTTACCTTCCTTATAATGATTAAGTGAAACAATACATAAAGTGCTTTGAACTTGAACATGCTCCATGTCTGGAGCATAAGGAGTATTCGATAAATGTTAGCAAGTGTCATGGGCAACAAAGAAGAGGAATAAACTTCATCAGAATGATGATGAGTTCAATTCTGGGCATGCCAACTTTAGGTTGTCTGTGGGACACTCAAGTGGAAATTGGCTATATGAGTCTGGCTCAGGAGATATTTGGGCTAGAAATACATATTTAAGAGTCATAAGCTTATACAGATAGTAATTGAAACCTTGGGAGGTTTTGTAGAGAAGAAAAGAAAGCTTATGAGCAAGCCCTGAGAACCCTTATCTTTTGTGGGATGGAAAGAGTTAAAAGAGCACAATGAGGAGGCTGAACAGCAAACTGAGGGGCAGGAGAAAAACCAGGGGGAGGGCATAGTGTCACAGAAGCCAAGATGAGAGAATGTTTCAAGATCGAGGTGGTGGCCAGTGGTGGTGATAGTTTGGAGAGGCTTATGTAAGAGAAGATCTGAGAAACGACAGTGGGATTTAGCTACAAGGAGTTTGTTGGTGACAATAGTTTCGGTGGAATGGTAGAACTGGATGTCAGACCACACTGGGTTGAAGAGTGGGAGTGAGGAAATGGAGATAGCAAGTGTACACAGCTCTTTCCGGAAGTTTGTCTGTGAAAGGGAAGTGAGAACAGATGACTGACAGGGCTTACTTCAATGCTGGTGGAGACAAGGCGGTCAGTTGAGAGGGAGCAACAGGAGGTACAAGGGAGAAAGGAAGTAATCGAGGTTTGAGGTCCCTGAGATGGCAAGAGGAGATGAAATGCAGAGCGCAGGTGAAGAGGGCAGTCTCAGGCAGGAGGAGTCATTAGAGGGAAAGAGTGAAAGTACGGGTATGGTGAGCAAGCTTGTAGATTTCCTTGTGGAATGTTACTGCCTGATGGCTTCTCTTTTTTCTGTGAAATCACGTGAGGGAGATGTGGCAAGACTAGAAGTTTGTGGATGATAGTGAACACTATGGTACTCAGAGAGCCACTGGAGAGAATGGGAGAGAGAGCCCAACAGGGACTCAAAGAAGGGTTGCCCAGACATAGTGAAGGCCCAGTGGAGTTCAAGACCATGGATTTATAATGTTTCCCATCTGCAAGGTTGGGGTGTTTTCTCTAAGCAATGCTTAGCAGTCCTGGGGTAGGAGCAGAAAAGGTAGACATGTAAACTGATTTAAAGCTTAGGAATTTGCAAGATGGATGTGCTGAATCAGAAAGATGAGAATATTGGCAAGTGAGTAGTTAAAATGATGACTTGTAATTCTGCTCTTCAATACAGAGGTCCTCTTCCTGCTACCATAATTTCTATTTATTCTATTCCATAGCTTCTGCTTCACTCAAGGCTCTTATACTGCCTCATGGCTTTTGCCGTGTGTGTGTGTGTGTGTGTGTGTGTGTGTGTGTGTGTGTGTGTCTGTGTCTGCTTCTGCCCTCCTTTATTGAGTGAGGACCCTCTCTATGTCTCATGATAGGAGGGCCTATCTGAGTGATTCCATTATTCATTTTCTCCCATGTTTGGCAGATAGCTCAGGCTGCTGGCCAGCCTATGGGTTTTCTGCCCTGAGCCAGGAACCTATGTCTGGTCCATCCAGCTGTATTTAACATCAATATTCTTCAGAAGATTCTGTGAGTAAGACAAACAGAATGGTTAAGAATGAGGGCTCTGGAACCAGATGCCTAGGCTCAAATCCAGGCTGTCCCACTTACTATGTGACCTTGGGCAATTTGCTTCACCTCTCTGATCCATAGTTTCCTCATTTCTTTACTGGATTCAGTAATAGTACTTGCCTCATAAGGTCTTTGTGAGAATTAAATAAGAGAATACATGAAAAGCACTTAGTACAGTACCTGGCACATTGTTATTTCCCTGTAAACATTACCTATTATTATTATTATTATTATTATTATTATTATTACTATTATGATCATTTTACTATGAAGGCAGGCACTTAGGGCCTAATAGACTTTTGGAGAAGACATTAAGAGAGGCAGGATTTGAATGCCACTGCAATTGAATGAACACAATCTTCTTTCCTTCACACCAGCTTTTTGCCATTTTCAGGTCTTCTGACCTTCCCTCAGGGAATGTTTGTCACCCTTTGGTCTCTAAGGACCCAAAGCTTTCAGACTAGTGAGTCTGCTGTGGGCTGAGGACTGAGCTGCCGTGTCTGCTCATTTTCAGCTGGGAAGGAATCCTGGCAGCCTGATCTCTCTAGTGCAGTCCTTGGTTTCTATGAGTCATGCTTCTCTTATGCTAAGCCCAGCTCGGATTTGGAAGGGGGCTAGGGGAGTAGGGGTGGGGTGAGGGGAGGAAAGGCAGGACGAGGGCAGCAACTTAGCTTCTGTCTGAGTTTGTTAGTTAGCTCAAATTATAAGAATCTTTCCTTAGAGCTGTAGTGAGGGGATTTTAGGCCCCCCTGTGACCAGACTGCAATGGAAGGGACCCTTCACCTAGTTTGTGAAGCCCAAGGTGTCTGGTGTATGAGTGACACCTCCCCAGGCACCTTGACACTCAGGACATACCCCTCTCCATTTCTCTCTCCCCTACAGCTTGGCCCGGATGGGTAAAGACTTCTTTTCCCAGAAAAGTGTGCAAATCGCTGACATAGGGAAAGAAATAGATTTGAGAGGTCCATTGCTTAGAGATTAAGCTCCTAGAAACACCCCATCCTCATGAAATAGGTCCCAGATGGCTTGTGTCTTAGTTGGCATTTTTCCAAGGATGGTGGGCAGACCACTGGTGGCACATGAAATAATTTCAGGTGGTAGATGGCTGGACATTTTTAACTTCAATAGTTATGGATTTCTTTTAATGTGTTTTAGAAAAAATGTAATTAGCACATGAATGTTGGTGGCTTCAAGGGTATCATTGATTAGAACCATGCTGAAGTTTTTTGAAAAAAGAAGTTTGTTTAAAGAAAAATTATTAAGTAGATAGTAGTGTAGGTTTTAAGCAGGTGGCAAAAGTTGAAGGTAATATACGGATGACTGAAGGTAATACACAGATGACTGGTCTTAAACAAATCATATTAATTTTTCTGCTGCCTCTTCTGCCCCCACCTCCCAAATTTGGGGCTTCTGATTTGGACACATTAATCTGCCTGGTTAACTGTCTTCTCACCAGACCAAAGCCAAAAGCTTCATCTCCTTTTCTTGACTTCCTGGTCTCTGTTGAGGGCTCTCATTTCTCTCTCACCAACCCCTTCCCTTCCTTTACCTCCCTCCCCCGGTCTCCCTCTCCTTCTCCTTCTTCTTCTTTCCCTCTCCCTCCCTCCCTCCCTCTCCTAGCTAGTGGCTGGATATATTTCTGAATCATCCCTCTCCCTTTTTCATGCTCAATCACTGACCAAATCCTGTTAATTCTTCCTTCATAATACCTCTTGCACTGTGTCCCTTTCAATTGTCATCACCCATTTAGGTGCCACAGCCTCAGTCTACACCTCATTATCCAATTAGTCTTTGTCCAGCATAATTTTCACCATGAATTTCTCCTGAATTGGTTCTCTACTGAGTATCTGATCATGGCAAAACTCCTGAATGAGCAGTTCCTAAGTCCTTGGAATATGGCCTCAGCCTAAGATCTGCCCATATCTTCTAGTCCTTTTCTAGGACCCATCTAGGTCTTTACTGTTTGTCAGATACACTATGCTCACTTCCATCACTAGCTCTTTCCTATGAACCTTGATTCAAATAGTTTCCTCAGAAAATAAATAAAATTTATGAAAAAAATAGGTTCCTCAGTCCTTCCCATTTGATCACTTACATATATTTCATATCGTACTATTTGTGGGTTTTTGTGTATGTGTGTCTCCCTAAGTAGACTCAGCTTCCGAGGTAAAGGAGTGTGTTTTTCATTTCTTTTGTAACCTCACTGGTGGTTAGCAAAGTGTTAAGCACATGGTAGATACAGTTGGGTATGCTTCGTGTTGCAAGTATCAGAAAACCCTACCTATTAGCAGCTTAAACAAATAGAGGTTTATTTTTTTCACATAAGAAAAAGTTTAGAGGCAAGTGGTTGCTTGCTCTACCATCCATAGTGAATTGGCTTTTACCCTCATACTTGTTGCCTCATGGTCACAAGGTGACTGCTGCATCTTCAGCTATCACATCTGAATTCCAGCAGGAAGAAGGAAGAAGGAGCAAAGGCTTTCTCCTCAGGGAACTTTGTCCTCTTATTTGGGAAGGAAGGGAGCACTTTCCCAGGAGACTGAACCTTTCATCTCACTAGCCAGAATTGTGTCATGTACTCACTCTTAGACCAATAACTGGTTTAGACCAATTATAATTCAAGCCCAGGACTGGAGCTAACAAAGATCCTTTCATATCAGGGGAGGGATCTTTGCCAACTACCTGAACAAATTGAAGTTCTATTAGCAAGCGATGGGGGAGGGGGGTGTTGGCTATTAGGTAGGCAACTAGTAGCGTGTACCAAAGAACTCAAATAAAGACTGGTTTAGAGAGCAAGTTCCCTGCTCTGGTTTTGAGTCAGGTTCTGAGACATGGTGGGCCTGAGACCAAGAGGTTTCCAGAAAAGGCCATCTTCTCTGTGCCCACAGAACTGCACCTGACAGATTCTGAATTAGAAGGTCAGACAGATTATGTGGGCTCTCAGCTCTGAGTTAGAAGGTCAGACAGATTATGTGGGCTCTCAGCTCTGCTTACCTCAGCTTCAAAGAAGAGTCTGGGCAGAGTGTGGTGCCGTTTCACTTAGTTACTGCTAGGTGAGTAGTTTCTCCCTGGCTCGTACTTTAAGGACTGAGGGGGAGTGAATGGATAGGCCTGATTCCCCATGGAAGAAATTATTCCTGCCTTTGGATCTTTATTTTCATGTATGTTTTCTGAAGTGGTTATGAAATTGAATTTGCATCGAGAGGAAGAATCCAGAAGAGGAAATTTCCTAAGGCAAATTGTACTAAGTGCTATTTATTACAGCAACAAAAAGAAACAACCTAAACAGCCAATTATTAGGATTTGGCTAAGCAGACTGAATTTTAGTATATTTGGCTATAATATGGTCACCAATTTTGACAACTTCATGAATTCTGCTGGTACAAGAAAATATTTGTATGGAATGATGTTAAGTGAAAAAGAGCAAAATAGTAGGTATATACTGACTGTGTAAAACATACATGTGACAGGGGCTCCTGGGTGGCTCAGTTGGTTAAGTGTCCAGCTCAGGTCATGATCTCATGGTGCGTGAGTGCAAGCCCTGCCTCGGGCTCCGTACTGACAGCTCAGAGCCTGGAGCCTGCTTTGGATTCTGTGTCTCCCTCTCTCTGTCTGCCCCTCTCCAGCTCATGCTCTATCTCTCTCTGTCTCTCAGAAATGAATAAATGTTAAAAACTTTTTTTTTAAATTTTTTTTCAACGTTTATTTATTTTTGGGACAGAGAGAGACAGAGCATGAACGGGGGAGGGGCAGAGAGAGAGGGAGACACAGAATCGGAAACAGGCTCCAGGCTCTGAGCCATCAGCCCAGAGCCTGACGTGGGGCTCGAACTCACGGACCGCGAGATCGTGACCTGGCTGAAGTCGGACGCTTAACCGACTGCGCCACCCAGGCGCCCCAAAAATTTTTTTAATTAAAAAAATGTACACGTGACATGTATCAGAAGACAATTTTCCAATTTGAAGTCAAATAGGTATTAGGCAATTAGTATATATTTATTGAAATTGAATGCCAACTCTGAGGCAGTTGAGGATCATCAACCAGAGGTTCTAGCTCAGCTGAAGTTTAGAAGTGGAAGATGGTGGGAGGGGGGCGGCACCTGGGTGGCTCAGTCGGTTAAGTGTCCGACTTCGCTCAGGTCATGATCTCACAGTCCATGAGTTTGAGCCCCGCCTTGGGCTCTGTGCTGACAGCTCGGAGCCTGGAGCCTGTTTCAGATTCTGTGTCTCCCTCTCTCTCTGACCCTCCCCCGTTCTGTCTCTCTCGGTCTCAAAAATAAATAAACGTTAAAAAAAATTAAAAAAAAAAAGAAGTGGAAGATGGGGCATCCAACACTGTTCCTTTCTTTTACTATGAAGACAGAAAGGTTAATATGGAACTTGAGCTAGAACTTGGCTCTTTTTTCTGCTAGATACAGACTATAGTCAGAATTTGGAGAGAGATACTCAGCTTCTGCCTGTCCACTTCAATGCAGAGAAGACCACTTTCTTCTCTCACACAGCCAGCAAAGCATTTTGATGCAAGACTCGACTCCCATTCCAGAACAGTGTGCGTTACTGTGTGGAGACCCAGTGTGAGTTCCTTCCTGACGTTTCTTGGCACAGGCTGTGTGCCCCTCCCCATCATCCAAGGTTTACACTGTAAATATCTGGACGGGGGTGAAAAGAAAAGCCAGACCTCCAACCTGGGGCTGGCCCTCTGGAGGCTGGGCCAAGGGTGTGTTGTTGATACAGAAGATAGTTCTCTCCCCAGAGTTTACTGAAGGGGATTATTTTTGCTAGGTCAGGTTTTCCAGCTTTATTCAAGAGGCTGAAGACAGGAGGGAAGCAGGATGGGTGTGTATATGGGATAGCAGGGAGGAGAGACTTGTTTTTCTCTCTTTTCCTGACCGGTTGCTACACAACTATAGTTGCCATGTATTGAGTGCTGACTCTGTGATGTGTGCTTTACACATGTTATCTCATTTAATCCTTACCATAGCTTGGCAGAGTATTATCCTGGAACTTAACTAGGAAATGGCGAAGTCAGGATTCACCCAACAAAAATGTATTGAAACGCCTACACTCCGATAAGCCTTGTGCTGGGTGCTGGACATGTACAGTGCACAAGACCTGGTCATTGCCTTCAGCAATTTGCAGCCATGGGGGTGTGTGTTACAAACGAATAAGCAGGCAGGAATAGTACAGGGTGGCTCATGCTGTGATGGCAAAGAAATTGATGCTGTGAAACACAGAAAAGGGACACCCATCACAGCCAGGAGCAGGAGGTGGGGAATTGGCAAAGGCTTTCCAGAGAAAGGGATGTCTAGGCTGAATCTGAAGGAGAAAGAGGAGTCAGCTGAGAGAAGCCCATGGTAGGAAAAAAGTGATCCACATAGAAGGCATAGTATCACAAAGGTCCAGAATTAAGAGAGAGCATAGTGCTTTGAGAAACTACTGAGCATGGTGAGCATGGCTAGAGCAGGCTGAGAGATGAGACTGGGGCAGTAGACAGGGGCTGTGTGCTGAAGTGCCCTGGGAACAATGGGAAGGAGTTTGGATTTCACTCTGGGTGTGATGAGCATCCGCAGGAGGGCTTTGGGCAGGGAGGTGACAAGATCTGATTGGCGCTCTCTTTGGATCAATCTGGCTACTGTGTGGAGAATGGGGTGTAAGGGAACGAGTGGAAATGGGGATATCACAATGTTGCCTTAGCTTAGGATGGTAGAACCAAGGGAGACAGATTCAGGGTTTGTTTTTCAGGTAGAGCTGACAGCACTTCCTGATGGATTCAAAGTAGGGGAAGAAAAGGAGGAAGGAGTCAAGTCAGGTCAATTGGGCTCCAAAACCTTGGCTTTCTTTCTCTACCAAAGGAGGCTGAAGTTGAGGGCTTCCTGCAGCCAGACTTAAGATCTGGAGCATCAGAACCCACTAGAATATGAATGCGTTCTTGTTGCCATTGAGCCACTGGGACAGGAGAATCTGTTTATTGATTTATTCAAATGAACACCGTATATGCACCTTACCATATGCCCAGCACTGTTTAAGTGCTTTACAAATATTTACTTCTCTAATTCTTATAAGAACTGCTTTTACTATGTCAATTTTCCAGAGGCAGAAACTGAGGTACAGAGAGATAAGGTACTTGATCAAGACCACACAGCTAGTAAGTGGCAGAGCTGGGATTCAAACTCAGGTAGTCTCGCTCCAGAGTTCTATGCTGCCTTGTCTATGGACTCACTCATTCATTTGCTCATTCATTCATTCATGCATTCAGTATGTGATTGCTGAGGTTATAATATGTGCTAGGCCCTAGAATAGAATGATCCACAAAACCAGACCCAGTCTCTGCCCTCATGGAGTTCACAGTCCAGGAGGCAGATATTAGCCAAATAATCACCCAGACAAATGTACACATGCTAGGGGAGCCCATAAGAGAGCATGGCTGGGAAGGACCTGGTCAGGGAGGTCAGAGAAAGCTTCTCTGAGGCAGTGATAGTTGAGATAAAATGTGAAAGATGAACAGGAGTTAATTAAACAAAGGGAAGGAACAGCATTCCAGAAGAAGAAATAGCATATGCAAAGACCCTATGGTGGGAGGGGAAATGGTGTATTTAAGGGGCTAGAAGAATGGCAGTGTGGTTGGAGGGATGAGAGGAGCATGTGTGAGGTGGGTCTGGAGCCCTCACACAGGCAAGGCCTGCAGGCCACTTCCAGCTTTGCCCTTGAATGTTTTCAAAGCAGGGGATGTTAGGTTCATGCCTGCATCTTGAACTCATCCCTCTGGTCAGTCTGGCTGCAGTGTGGAGGTTTGTTTGGAGGAGACCAGTCAGGGGACCACTGCCATGGTTCAGGGGAGAAGTTTAGAGTGGTGGCTTAGACTTGGGCGCTAACTTTGGGGCTGTGGAAGGATTGACGAGCTACTGAGGAAGGAAAAACAATAAAATCAGGTGACAGAGGGGTGTGTGGGTGGCTCAGTCAGTTAAGTGTCTGACTCTTGATTTCCGCTAAGATTATGATCTCACGGTTCATGGGATCAAGCACCACATCAGGCTCTGTGCTGACAGCATGCAACCTGCTTGGGATTCTTTCTCTCCATCTCTCTCTGTCTCTCTCTCAAAATAAATAAATACACTTAGAAAAAAAGGAAGGCTTCTGGAGTTCTGTCTTGCACATTCAGGTAGATAGATGGTGGTTATATTCTAGAGAATCCAGAAGAGCACTGAGTTTTGTGGGGAAAGATCATGCAATTTTGGACATGTTAATTTTGAGATGCCATTGAAACATGTAAGAGTAGGGGTACAGCAGCAGGCTGTTCAGATATGTGGACCCAGAGTTTAGAGGAGAGGGCTGGGTGATTCAGTGGTATTCTGAAGATAGCTCTCACTGAGAGCTCCTGAAAGACTATTGTTTAAATACTGAGGAATTTTGCAAGCTGGTTATCAAACTATTGGTTACTTCAAATTGTTCACGATGGAAGTGTTTATACCAAGGAAGGAAGTTGGCAAATGCTACAAAGTGACGTCTTCTCTTCTGTCCCCACCCCAGCTGGTTTATGAGAACAGCAGTAGCTGAAGAGCCCATTTGGGATGCTCAGCTGCAGTTGTGAGTGAGAGCACCAAGGGATGCTGTACAGAGTGTGGGGCCTAGAGCGATGCCTCAGTGAGTCTCAAGAGTTAAGTAGAAACAATGGGCTCACAAAGGAGACTGAAAAGGAGCAGTCATCTGGCTTTACATTCACCCCTATCTTGTGCTTAAAGCCCATATTGTTTTACATCTGGCCTATTCAAATAATCTTTGCCACTTCTCTCCATGTCCTAAGTCTTTCTCAAGAGTCACACAGCTTTTCTGCTAAGTGGAGAGAACTGGGTAAGTCAAATAATCTGACTGGAGCATAGAGTTTATGTGGAAGAGTGTGGATTTTCAAGCGTTCACTCCCATTCTGTCACTTGTTAACTGTGTGACCTTGGGCAAGTTGCCTGGTCTCTTTGAGCCTCAGTTTTGTCTCTTGTAAAACAGTGCTAATACTACTTCCTGCTCCAGAGTTGTGAGACTCCACAGACACTGCACATATGATAAAGGGCCCAGCACAGGGACTGACTCACCATTGGCCTTTCTTTTCCATTTGCATTGTCAGTGGAGAGGTTGCCAAGGATTTTTCCCATGTGGTAGCTGATCATGACAGGAAAGCTCACTGGAGACTCAAGGACTTGGTAAACCTCCATCCTCAGCCTCAGACCCTTCACCCAAACACCCTGCCTCCCTTACTCCCCTTGTTTCCTGCTTTCACCCCTCCCTCTCTTCCATTCTGGCAAAATTGAACAATAGCTCCTTCATTTCCTCTCTTCTGCCCCATGCTCAGCCTTTTCACACAGCAAGAGTGAAGAATTCTTGTCCCTCACCAGCCCTCCAGAACTGTCCATCTCCTCACTCGAGCTGGTCCTTGACTTTTGGCTCCTCCAAGAAACTTTCTTGGGCCAAGGGCCTACCTTCCTAACCTTCTCTTTCAGGTGCACTTACCCTTAGGTTTCAGAAATGAACCAAAAGGCCTGGAATAAACTGCATCAAATGTTAAGGGACACAGTTCAAGAAGTCCCCAGCACTTTTCTTTCTTTCTTTCTTTCTTTTTTAAGGTTTATTTGTTTTTGAGAGAGAGAGCACAAACAGGGGAGGGGCAGAGAGAGAGGGGGACAGAGGATCTGAAGTGGGCTCCACGCTGACAGCAGTGAGCCTGATGTGGGGCTCAAACTCATGAATCGCAAGATTATGACCTGAGCTGAGATCAAGAGTCGGACACTCAACTGGCTGAGCCACCCAGGCGCCCCAGTCCCTAGCACTTTTCATGTGCTCTACAGCAGATTGGACTAAGTCTGGGAGGCATCGGTGCTGGGAGGCAGCAGGGCTATTTTCCATTATCACTCCCTGATGATTTGAAAAAGAAAGGAAGAAACAAAAAACAAAGAAGGAAAGGAAGGATGTTAGGAAACTAATATTTATTGAATGCCTACTGGATGCCTGACCTCAGGCTAGCAGCCTTCATAAATTTATATCATTCCTTCTCACAACACCCTTGAGAGGTGGTGATATTATTCAAGTTATCTGTAGTGTCTCTGCTTCCCTGTGAGCTCTGTGAGGATATGGGAGAAGTCATCTTTAATTTTGCATCTGAAAGAGCATGGGTCTATACTCAATAAATGTCTGTTAGATTGAATTGCAGACACCACCGTGTTGAGGCAGCGTGGCTTAAGAGAATAAGGAGTTGGAGTCTTCACTACCTGTGTGGCTTTGTGCAAGTGATTTCATTTTTTCTGGGCCTTAGTGTCCTCATGTGTAAAATGGGAGTATTGATAACTCCAAGGCAGGGGATTGTGAGCATGTACAGTTGGCTTGGGTAACTTCAAAATTCAGTGCCAATGTGGGGGTGGTGCTCACTCATACTCCAAGACAGGCTTTTATTTGTCTAGTTGCTGTCTAAACCTATAGTTCTCAAATACAAATTGGTGCTCATCCTTCACAAAATTTTCACTCTTCTGAGTCAAAAATGACAAAAACAATGAAATCATTTTTCATAAAGTGTTCAGTTTTGTAAATTCTGAAATTGTCATTCTAACTTTTTGATATTAAAACATCCTCTTGTTCATTAAATCTTGGTTAGAGTAAATGGCAGCTTTTTAAAAATGCCTGTACTCAGGGCGCCTGGGTGGCTCAGCTGGTTAAGCATCCAATTCTTGATTTCAGCTCAGGTCATGATCTCACAGTTCATGAGTTCAAGCCCTGCATTAGGCTCTGTGCTGTTAGTGCCTAGCCTGTTTGGGATTCTCTCTCTTCTCCCTCTCTCTCTCTGGCCCTCCCCTACTTGTACTCTCTCTCTCTCTCTCAAAATAAATAAATAAACTTAAAAACAATTAAAAAATAAGTAAACAGTAAAAATGCCTGTACTCAATCAAATAAAATGCTAGCACTAATCTGTCAGGGCCCCCTGTGACAGAGGTAGCACAGGGTGTCAAGAGAGAGGAGCCTGGGCCAGGCTTGGCCCACTAGGGCTTTGTTGTAGGCTTCCTGGAGAAGGGGAGGTGTGAGAAAAGCTAGGAAAGATGAATAGGAGTATGTTTGACCATGAAGGGTGGGAAAAGGCACACTCTGGAGACCTGGGTCAACATAGGAACCTGCTGTCTTGGTGCCACCCAGCAGATTAGCACCTGTGAGCTTCCCTGGCACAAGGTGTTGGAGTGGGGGAGTGAGTTGCTTTGTCCCAGACCCACCTGGCTCACAGATAGGGATGAAAAACTTCAGGCCGCTATATTAGGCAGTAACTGAGCTTCCCCACCCCACCCCAAAGGTGGCTGCTTCTTGCAGTTGGCCCAGGCAATCTGTCACACTCTGTACCAAATCCCCAACTCTCCTTATGATCTGGCTTACTCTCTATCCCCTCTGCCACAGCAGCAGCATCAGTAAAGCAGAAGTCCCTCTCCTTTGCAGCTGGAAGGCCAAGATCCCACATCTCCACACACAGGCTCATTGGAAACTCAAACTCCTCCCTCCTCCTTCCATACACCTAGTGGTGCACCGCACCGGGAGTGGGGACAGAGGGTAGAGGGCTGGTTCTTTTCCCCAGGACGCCATGCAGGCCTGGAGAGGGGGATGGGGCAGGCCACTTCCCCAAGGCCTGCTGTGTGACCTCTGGCATTTGTAGATCACACCGCTGACTGCAGGCAGGCAGCAGGAGGCCCCAGGTGGCTGGGAAGGCCAGACCAGTCTGAAGGGGCAGAGTGTGGCCACCTGAACATGCGCTTTTGCACTCCACGTGGTGGGTCTGGATTATCCATTTCTTGGATTTCTCCAGACCTCTGCTCCATCCATCAGAGCACTTTTTTTCCACCTGGAAATCTTTGGCCAGTAGGTGCAACCACTAGTTTATCCAGTCAGGAGCATGTGCCAGGTGCCTGCCAGCTGCCCAGCTGGCCCAGACAAGAGGCAAAGGATAACTTTCAGAGGAAGAGGAAGTCCGTGGGGGCAGGCAATAAGGCGAGGCTAAGTTGATGCAGCATCAGCCAGTCCCATTGCTCGGCAGACCCAACCTGGCCAGCAGTACTAAGCATTCCTAGCTCCATGTTCAGGGCAGGTTGCCATGGTATTTTGCCTGCTGGTGCAGCGGGACTGGAAAAAAAAGCAGAGGAGTTAGCCTGATGGTGGAGATTTAGGGGGAGGAGCTGAAAAATGAGGAGAGCTGGACTTTTCGCTCCGGTTCCAGCTGGAGTTTGAGTTACAGCGGGGTGGCTGCTACAGGGAGAAGTCTTTGTGCCCTTAGGTCCCCAGGGTTTCCTGCCACTGTAAATGCCCAGCAGTGGCATATGCCTGACAGGCTTCCTAAAGGCCTGGCTGAGCATCCATGCCATAGTTTTATTCTCACTGGTGACCTGGTGGGTCTTTCTGGTGGCTTGTAAGCTCTCCCCATCTCTGTGGCCTGATTTGCACAGCCCTGTGTATCATTCCTACACTTAGCCGGGCAGCCATTTCTGGGGGTGTGCATCAGCCACACCTACTGATGTCTGGTGTATCCTGACATCAATCAGCAGTCTGTAGCTGTGGTGGGGAGAAGGGTTGATGCTCAGATTTCGATGGTGGTATTCTAGATGAGTCCACATCCTGAGCTTGGTATTCAGACACTTTGACAATTAGTTTTTGACAATGTTCAACATTTCAATGCCACATATTTGGCCCCCAAACCCCAAATACCTGTACACCTGGCATCAGGTTGAAAAAACATGTGGATAGTGGACACATTGTTTTCAGTCTTAATTTGCATATTGGCATCTCACAGACACTGGTATGGTGTCACATTTCATTTACAGGCTGACAATTTCCAACTCTGTGTGTCTAAATATAATTTGGATGACCAATATTTGATACAGTCTTTGGTGTCTTTTTGGTCACATGCGCAAGTCTTACCCACACTGAAAGGCTAGAACTAATTTGCTCTAAGATTTTAGACATAAAAATCACAGAAAGATCTGCTGTAAAAAATAGGTTGAGGAAGGGGCACCTGGGTGGCTCAGTTGGTTAAGTGCCGGACTTCACCTCAGGTCATGATCTCACCCCGTGTCAGGCTCTGTGCTGATAGCTTGGAGCCTGGAGCCTGCTTTGTATTCAGTGTCTCCCTCTCTCTCTCTGCCCCTCCTTGTTCTCTGTCTCAGTCTCTGTCTCTCTCAAAAATAAATAAATAATAAACAACATTAAAATTAAACAAATTTTTTAAATAAAAAAATAGGTTGAGGAAAATCAGTCTGAGCTATTGTAAATTATGAGCCTAAGAGGAGCTTCTTTCTCAAGAAAAACAGACAAAACCAAGATCACAGACCCCAATCTGCCCATCTCTCAATGCCCAATTTAAAGGCCACCTCCTCCACAAGACCCCCTTAGTCTGTTCCAGCGGCACAGCATTTCTCCCTCCTATCTGTTCCACAGTGTTTACTCAGATTTGTTCTAGGGCCTCTGGTGCTGTCTCCCTTGGATTATAGCTAGTGGTGCATTTGGGGGTGTTTTCCTTACACATCTGTGAGTTCCATAAAAGCACTTCTTATCTCTGAATCCCTCTTGACGCCACCAGCCTTTAGCACAGAGCCGAAACTTAAATAGCTACTCACGGAATAACTGATGGGAATGGATGGCTTCTCTCCTTGTTGGGATTTGCTTGGATTGAGGGGGGCTGGTGGAAGCCCCAGAGCTTCTCACTGGGGAGAACAAATACTTGCTTGCAAGCAGCACCCACCGTGTCTCCTTGCTGCCTAGCGACCCTTCTTCTTTCCCCAACTATTTCCTTGTTTCTCCTTTCCTTAACCTCTTCCTTGCCTAATGCAACACTGCCTGCCTCCTGCAGAGTGCAGCACCCAGGGGGGTCCTCGCTGTCTTTCTTGCTTCAGGCTTCCTTTCCAGTGAGCATCTGGAGTGGTGTATTCTGCCCACTCAAATGTCACTTTGGGTTATGAGCAGAGACAAGAGCCTTAGGGCACTGGGATCATTCCATGTCCTTTCTCTTCATTTGCCTTTAGTACAGGGCAGGTACATTTTGTGAGAGTGTGTGTGTGTGTGTGTGCGTGTGTGTGTGTGCTCTAAAACAGTCAACATATAATTTATGATTTTAACCATTTTTTTGTTTTTATTTATTTATTTTGAGACAGAGACAGTGTGAGTGGGGGAGGGGCAGAGAGGGAGAGAGAGAGAGAGAGAGAGAGAATCCCAAGCAGGCTCCACGCTGCCAGCACATAGCCTGGTGCAGGCTCAAACCCACGAACCCCGAGATTATGACGTGAGCCAAAACCAAGAGTGAGATGCTCAACCGACTGAGCCACAAAGGCACCCCACCATTTTTTTGTATGTTAACTAAAATTTTTTTCTTTTTTTAAATTAAATATAATTTATTGTCAAATTGGTTTCCATACAACACCCAGTGCTCATCCCAACAAGTGCCCTCCTCAATGCCCACCACCCACTTTCCCCTCTCCCCTGACCTCCCTATCAACCCTAAGTTTGTTCTCAGTATTTAATAAGAGTCTCTTATGGTTTGCCTCCCTCCCTCTCTGTAACTTTTTTTTCCCCTTCCCCTCCCCCCATAGTCTTCTGTTAAGTTTCTCAAGATCCACATACGAGTGAAAACCTATGGTATGTTTCTTTGCCTGACTTATTTACTTAATATAATACCCTCCAGTTCCATCCACGTTGCTGCAAATGGCCAGATTTCATTCTTTCTCATTGCCAAGTAGTATTCCATTGTATATATAAACCACATCTTCTTTATCCATTCATCAGTTGATGGACATTTAGGCTCTTTCCATAATTGCTATTGTTGAAAGTGCTGCTATAAACATCAGGGTACATGTGCCCCTATGCATCAGCACTCCTGTATCCCTTGGGTAAATTCCTAGCAGTGCTATTGCTGGGTCATAGGGTAGATCTATTTTTAATTTTTTGAGGAACTTCCACACTGTTTTCCAGAGCGGCTGCACCACTTTGCATTCCCAACAGTGCAACAGTGCATTCCCATTTCTCCACATCCTCACCAGCATCTATAGTCTCCTGATTTGTTCATTTTAGCCACTCTGACTGGTGTGAGGTTTTATCTCAGTGATTTGTATTTCCTTGATGAGGAGTGACGTTGAGCATCTTTTCATGTGTCTGTTGGCCGTCTGGATGTCTTCTTTAGTGAAGTGTCTATTCACGTCTTCTGCCCATTTCTTCAATGGATTATTTGTTTTTTGGGTGTGGAATTTGGTGAGTTCTTTTTAGATTTTGGATACTAGCCCTTTGTCTGATATGTCATTTGCAAATATCTCTTCCCATTCAATCAGTTGCGTTTTAGTTTTGATTGTTTCCTTTGCAGTGCAGAAGCTTTTTATCTTGATGAGGTCCAAATAGTTCATTTTTGCTTTTAATTCTCTTGCCTTTGGAGATGGGTTGAGTAAGAAATTGCTGCGGCTGAGGTCAAAGAGGTTTTTTCCTGCTTTCTTCTCTAGGGTTTTGATGGTTTCCTGTCTCACATTCAGGTCCTTCATCCATTTTGAGTTTATTTTTGTGAATGGTGTGAGAAAGTGGTCTAGTTTCAACCTTCTGCATGTTGCTGTCCAGTTCTCCCGGCACCATTTGTTAAAGAGACTGTCTTTTTTCCATTGGATACTCTTTCCTGCTTTGTCAAAGATTAGTTGGCCATACATTTGTGGGTCCAATTCTGAGGTCTCAATTCTATTCCATTGGCCTATGTGTCTGTTTTTGTGCCAATACCATACTGTCTTCATAATTACAGCTTTGTAGTAGAGGCTAAAGCCTGGGATTGTGATGCCTCCTGTTTTGGTTTTCTTCTTCAATATTACTTTGGCTATTCGGGGTCTTTTGTGGTTCCATACAAATTTTAGGATTGTTTGTTCGAGCTTTGAGAAGAATTCTGGTGCAATTTTGATTGGGATTGCATTGAATGTGTAGATTGCTTTGGGTAGTATTGACATTTTAACAATATTTACTCTTCCAATCCATGAGCATAGAATGTTTTTCCATTTCTTTGTATCTTCTTCAATTTCCTTCATAAGCTTTCTATAGTTTTCAGCATACAGATCTTTTACATCTTTGGTTCAGTTTATTCCTAGGTATTTTATGGTTCTTGGTGCAATTGTGAATGGGATCAATTTCTTTATTTCTCATTCTGTTGCTTCATTATTGGTGTATAAAAATGCAACCAAGGGGCGCCTGGGTGGCTCAGTTGGTTGGGCGTCGGACTTTGGCTCAGGTCATGATCTTGTGGTCCGTGAGTTCGAGCCCCGTGTCGGGCTCTGTGCTGACAGCTCAGAGCCTGGAGCCTGTTTCAGATTCTGTGTCTCCCTCTCTCTCTTATCCTCCCCCATTCATGCTCTGTCTCTCGGTCTCAAAAATAAATAAACGTTAAAAATTAAAAAAAAATGCAACCGATTTCTGTACATTAATTTTGTACCCTGTGACTTTGCTGAATTCATGTATAAGTTCTAGCAGACTTTTGGTGGAGTCTGTCAGGTTTTCCATGTAGAGTATCTTGTCATCTGTGAAAAGTGCAAGTTTGACTTCATCACCATTTTAACCATTTTTAAGTTTACATTTCAGTGGCATTAAGTATATTGCTGTGCATCCGTTCTCCAGAACATTTTCATCTTCCAGAACTGAAACTTACCCCTTAAACAGTAACTCCCTCATTTCCCGCTCCCCCAGCCACTTATAAACCATTCTTCTACTTTCTGACTCTGGGTTTGACTATTCTCGGTATCTCATATAAGTGGAATCATACAATGTTTGTCCTTTTGTGTCTGACTTCTTTCATTTGGCATGATATCCTCAAGGTTCATCCATGTTGTCATGTGTGTCAGAATTTGTTTCCTTTTAAGCAGTGTGGAGGTTCCTCAGAAAATTAAAAATAGACCTACCCTATGACCCAGCAATAGCACTGCTAGGAATTTGTCCAAGGGATACAGGAGTACTGATGCATAGGGCCACTTGTACCCCAATGTTCATAGCAGCACTCTCAACAATAGCCAAATTATGGAAAGAGCCTAAATGTCCATCAACTGATGAATGGATAAAGAAATTGTGGTTTATATACACAATGGAATACTACGTGGCAATGAGAAAAAATGAAATATGGCCTTTTGTAGCAACATGGATGGAACTGGAGAGTGTAATGCTAAGTGAAATAAGCCATACAGAGAAAGACAGATACCATATGGTTTCACTCTTATGTGGATCCTGAGACACTTAACAGAAACCCATGGGGGAGGGGAAGGAAAAAAAAAAGAGGTTAGAGTGGGAGAGAGCCAAAGCATAAGAGACTGTTAAAAACTGAGAACAAACTGAGGGTTGATGGGGGGTGGGAGGGAGGAGAGGGTGGGTGATGGGTATTGAGGAGGGCACCTTTTGGGATGAGCACTGGGTGTTGTATGGAAACTAATTTGTCAATAAACTTCATATATATTAAAAAAAAAGAATTTGTTTCCTTTTAAAAGCTACATAATATTCCATTGAATGTGTGTACCACAATTTTTCTACCCATCAGTGGACATTTAGGTTGCTTCTACCTCTTGGCCATTGTGAATAATGCTGCTTTGAACACAAGGTGTACAAACATCTGTTTGAGTCCTGCTTTCAATTCTTGTAGGTACTTCTGAGGAACCACCATACTGTTTTCCATAGTGGGTGTACCATTTTACATTCCCACCAGCAGTATATGAGGGTTCCAAGTTCTCCAAACCTTCACCAAACACTTGTTATTTTTTGCCTTTCAAAAACAAATGATAGCCACCCTAATGGGTGCAAAGTGATACCTCATTATGGTTTTGAATTGCGTTTCACTAGTGAGTAACAATATTGAGCATCTTTTCGTGTGCTGGTCAGGTAAGTTGGGGCCTACCTATAAAGCGGTGCATTTAGCCTTGTTTTCCAGGCAGTCTTGGAAGTTGGAAATTCCCATTGTTTTGTAGATTCGGATTACCTTGACTTAAAGAAGTCTTTGTTGGGGAGCCTGAGTGGCTCACTTGATTAAGCATCCAACTTAGGCTCAGGTCAGGTTCGTGCATTCGAGCCCTGCATTGGGCTCTGTGCTGACAGCTCAAAGCCTGGAGCCTGCTTCTGATTCTGTGCTTCCCTCTTTCTCTTTCTCTCTCTCTGCTCCTCCCCCACTTGTGCTCTCCCTCTCTCTCAAATAAATAAAAACAAAAAAATTTAAAAAAAGAAGAAGTCTTTGTTATATAGCTAGTTACCTCTAGACTCTCAACACTCTTTGGAGGCTGCAAACCCACAGCCAGCCAGTCCTGCAGCTTTTCGATACTCTCTGCCCATGCTTGTAGGTCTGGCCTTCCCTAACCCCTAAGATCTCTTTGATTCTCTGTTTTCTGCCATATAATCCCAACCTACTATGACAGCCAGCCAGCCATCCTAGAGAGCAAAATGCTCAGGGATTGAAAAAGAAGGGAAAAGGCAGAAGGTGGCAGATTTTTTGAACAAATTTTCTAGTTAAAAAAAGAGTAGGTATATCTGCCCCTCCTTCCTCACAAAAAGCCTGTTTTTGTTTGTCTATCAAGCAGTTCCATGCTAGAAACCTGCCTGTTCTCCATTTGTATAGGAAGAGGAATAGAAAATGGATCTCTGAAAGGAGAACTATCAAACTGCCTGAGTTTGGCACTAAAAATGCCATCCAGGAATTTCCATTGATATTTGATCTCTGAGTGAGTGTAATGAGCTGGTGACTCTCATGGAAAACAAAAGCAAGAACAAAAAGAAGACCTCCCAACTTCTTAGCGGACAAATTATAGTAGGAGGGTTTGTGGAGAAGGGATGCATTTATTCAGTGTCACCTTCTTCTTGGAGTCCTCTCACTGACCCCAGTGTCCCTACTACTCCCAGGCAGCCTGGGGCATATTGTTTGTTAACCCACCTGGGGACCAGACCCACAGCCTTCTTTTTGGGCTCCTGAGACATCTGGCATTCTCAACAGGAAATTTATCAAATACAGGAGAGCAGGGAGGAAATTATTGCAAAAAAATACAATTAGCAGTGTGTTAAATAGACAAGTTTCCTGAGTGCAGGTTTTGGATCCAACAGTGAAAGCTGTCTGAACCAAGAGCCAAGGCGTCATGGCTGCTCCCTCACCTGCTTGCCTCCAGCCCAGCTCCCTGCGTATCCCTAGAGGGTGGGTGCCATCTTACTTTCCATAATCTGGGAGGAGATTCCAAGACAAGACTCGAGGAGACCATATTCCAAACCAGCTGTTCATGGGAGCCCTCCCACGCCAACCTGATTTCTTGTCTGGACAGGAGCTTGGCCACCGGGTCTGTTTCAATGCAGGCTTCATCCTCAAGGCAGTGATCTTTTTCTGTAGAATGGGCTTCCCAAAGTGGGCTCATGTTCCCCTGGGAGTGAGAGTACATCTCATGCTTTTAGAAGGGACATCAATGAATGTTTTTTTAAATCTTCATAGAAAAGCATTTGTTTTTATGATGTTCTTTTTTTTTTAATGTTTTTATTTATTTCGAGAGAGAGAGCTGTGCTGACAGCAGAGAGCCCAATGCGTGGCTGTTCATAAACTGTAAGATCGTGACCTGAGCCTAAGTCGGACATTTAAGTGACTGAGCTACCAGGTTGCCCCTATGGTGTTCTTTGAATTAGGTCATATGATAGTGATTTTCCATGTACATGAGTGATGCAAAAGTTTCTTTAAGTGGAAGAGTAAGACTTTTTAAAAAATTTTTTTAAATGTTTATTTTTGAGAGAGGGAGAGAGAGCATGAAAGGGGGAGGGGCAGAGAGAGAGGGAGACACAGAATCCAAACCAGACTCTGGGCTCTGAGCTGTCAGCCCAGAGCCCGATGCAGGGCTTGAACCCATGAACCATGAGATTGTGACCTGAGCTGAAGTCAGATGCTTAACCGACTGAGCCACCCAGGCGCCCCAGAAGAGTGAGAAATTTAAAGAGAAATATTATTTAAATAATACTTCAGGGGGTATGTGGATATGATCAAATTCGGGAAGGTGACCTGCAGGTGACTGGAAATTGGGAAACACTGCCTTAGAGTGGACCTGCATCTCTAAGAGCCCTATAAGCAGACAGTTGTCAGGAGGTCTGTGTGACAGGAATTACCAGCATTTAAGTTCTGGGGGCCTTCTCACTTCTGGATCTCTGATGCTTTGGTGAGAGCAAGGAAAGCCTAGAATAGATTCCCTAATCTATTTGATCTGCTAGATCTGCTAATAGTCTCCTCTGCAAGCACAGATAACTGGCCCATCAACTTGTTTTATTTATTTGTTTTTCATTTTTAATTGAAGCATAGTTGATATATAATATTAAATTGGTTTCAGGTGTACACCATACTATTAACCATACTATTAGTGTACATATGTACACTACGTACACCATAGTGACTCAACAGCTATGTACATTACAAATTGCTTGTTGTGATAAATGTATTACAATATTATTGACTATATACCATATGCTACACTTTTCATCCCTATGACTTATTTATTTCATAAATGGAAGTCTGTATCTTTTAATTCCCTTCACCCATGTCACCCATCTCCCCTCCAGTCTCCCTTTTGGCAACCATCAGTTTGTTCTCTGTGTCTATGAGTCTATTTCTCTCTTTTTTTGTTATTGTTTATTATTGTTGTTTTTAGATTCCAGATATAAGTGAAATCATATGGTATTTATCTTTCTCTGATTGACTTATTTCACTTATGATACCCTCTAGATCCATCCATGTCCTCATGAATGGCAATGTTTCATTTTTTTATGGCTGAGTAGTATTCCATTGTATGTGTATATATACCACATCTTCTTTTTTTTAATTTTTTAATGTTTTTATTTATTTTTGAGACAGAGAGAGATAGAGCATGAACAGGGGAGGGGCAGAGAGAGAGGGAGACACAGAATCCAAAGCAGGCTCCGGGCTCCAAGCTCTCAGCACAGAGCCTGACACGGGGCTCAAACTCACAAACTGAGAGATCATGACCTGAGCCGAAGTCCAACGTCCAACTGACTTAGCCACCCAGGCGCCCTTATATACCACATCTTCTTTATCCACTCATCTATCGACAGACACTATGTTTTATTTCCTCGTTAGCTTTCTCTAATGCTTTCCTTGCTGAAAGTTGAGGCAGAAATGGTAGTAACTAAACCTCAGATTTCTCTACTTTGACAGAATCTCTTCAGCTCAATAGTTACCGCTCAACCCCAGCCTACATCCTCCAGAAAGAGGATTTTTCAAGTATTTTCTCCTTTTACTCCACACTAACCCGGCCCATATCCTCCTGAAACATCACATCGGACGCATTCATATTTTTTGGCCTGAAGAAATCCACGCTAGGCTCATCTACTTTTATTAAATGTTTATTTATTTTTGAGAGGGGGGGGGAGAGAGAGAGAGAGAGAGGGAGAGAGAGAGAGAGAGAGAGAGAGAGAGAGAGAGAGAGAGAGAAAGAGAGAGAGAAAGGCAGACAGAGAGAGGAAGACACGGAATCTAAAGCAAGCTCCAGACTCTGAGCTGTCCGTCAGCACACAGCCCGATGTGGGTCTCAGACTCATGGACTGTGAGATCATGACCTGAGGCAAAGTCGGACGCTTAACAGACTGAGCCACTCATGCACCCCTAGGCTCATCTACTTCTGCTTGTGGGAGGACTCCTTGCTCCGTTGAGTTGTGGGCATTTCCTGGTGGCCATCCTTGGTTCAGTGGGAAGGAACTGAGGAGGCTAGCATTTCTGGAGTCCCTACTCCAGAATACAGGCACCACACTAGGCCTGTATCTGACTGGGCTCTTCAAATTCTGCTACCGGCCCTTTAAGTATCATGTGACACTTGAGGAAACTGAGGCTCA
Organism: Felis catus; assembly: GCF_018350175.1. Classification (NCBI taxonomy): domain Eukaryota; kingdom Metazoa; phylum Chordata; class Mammalia; order Carnivora; family Felidae; genus Felis; species Felis catus. The sequence goes on from NC_058386.1 coordinate 58,597,906, forward strand.
GAGAGGTTTAGTAACTTGCCCCAGGTTCTCTGCCTCCAGTGCACTTTCCATTGCCTGTACAGGGGCCTGCCCTTTCCCACTAGGTGCACGCTCCTGTTACTGCTTAGATGGCTAGCAAAAGGTCTCCAACACAAGGGCTTTCTCTTTGCCTGCAACAATGAGCTGGAAGGGAAAACAGATTCATTAAAGTTGAATTTGTCCTAGTGGGAAACTGGCCAGAGCATCTCTGGAGAGCCTCAGGCTGGGCCTGGCTGGCTGTCAGGATGTGGCCTGGAGCCTGACTTCCCTCCTGGCCCTCCCTTTATCTTCCTACCCTCTTTCATTGCCTTCTGCTCCCTGACCCCACTGCCCCCTCCATGGGAGCTGAAGAGCAAGCTGCTCAGAAGGAAATGGCTTTTGTTATTTAACCTGGATAAGTGTCTCTATGTGCCTTCTCTGGAAATCTATTCATGGATGAAGGAGGGGGACCGGGGTCACTCTAATATTGTTTGTTTTGTTGGGAGCTTAAAAACAAAGTAAAGGCAGTTCCTTACATTCATCACTGGTTTTGTCCCCACCTCCCTTCCAGTCACTAATTCTAAACCTATTCTTTTTTTTAATGTTTATTTATTTTTGAGAGAAAGACAGAGTGTGAGCAGGGGAGGGGCAGAGAGAGAGGGAGACACAGAATCCGAAGCAGGCTCCAGGCTCTGAGCTGTCAGCACAGAGCCCAACGCAGGAATCCACGGACCACAAGATCATGACCTGAGCCGAAGTCGGATGCTTAACTGACTAAGCCACCCAGGCGCTCCAAAACTATTAGTGTTTTTTAAATTATTATTTAGGTATAATTGACATGTAACATTATATTAGTTTTAGGTGTGCCACGTAATGATTCGATATTTGTATATATTGCAAAATGATTACCGCAGTAAGTCTAGTTAACAGCTATCCACGTTCTTATAAAACAGAGTTGATAAATACATAGAACTTTATCTTGGCATTTAAATATACCAACAAATGGGTTCCAAGTAGCCTGTCAGATCTTGTGATCCACTGCCTCCTTATACAATTCTCATTTTCCTGCTGACCAAAATACCCACCGTGGCCTAATGATTCCTGATTTTTGGACTCCTTGCTCCTACTGCCTCTGCCTATTAAGCAGCTTCATGGAGTAGTAAGAGGGGTTAGAGTCAAAAGACCTGAGTTGAATATTATACCTCTTAGCCTTATCCTCTGGGAGCTTTGGTTTACTTCTCTCTAAAATGGGGCTGAAGGGGTGTCTGGGTGGCTCAGTCAGTTAAGCGTCTGACTCTTGATTTCGGTTTAGGTCATGATCTCACGGTTGATGAGACGGAGTCCTGTGTCCGGCTTGCTGAGAATGCAGAGCCTGCCTGGGATTCTCTCTCCTTGCTCTCTGCCTCTCCCTCTGCTCTCTTGCTCTTTCTCTTTCTCTCTTAAAATAAATAAATAAACTTTAAAAATAAAATAAAATAAAATAAAATAAAATAAAATAAAATGGGACTAATGATGCAACCCACCTACCTTTAAAAATGGTTTTGATGACCAGACAGAATGATATGAAAAACCCTTTGTGAAATGTAGAGCACCATCCAAATGCTATTTTCTTATTACTAAAGGACAATGACCTATCTTGTAGGGCCCAGAAGGGGCCCTCTTTGGGTGGTGCTACAGTACTGGGAGATTCTTCCTGGCATGCACCCCTTTTTGCCCATCATGAGAGCTACTTGTGCCCAAGGCTGAGAGTATATGTGGTGGGCAGAGAAGAGGCTCAGGCATTTTTTCCTCCAAAGGGCCAAACGTTGCACATAGTAAATTCACAAAAAGCATGTAGTGAACTGGCAAGCTGGAAAAGAAAAGGCCAGCTCTGTGGCTTGGAAGCTAATCTTAGGCACCACATCTGTGCCCCCTTTGGGAGCTGTGAGGAGAGGGAAAATAATGGGCGTGGGGGTGCCTATAGAGGGAGGGGATGGAAACCTTTTCATGGCTCACATTAACCCATTTCAAAGACTCCTAAACTTTTTGAGCTTTCTTTCGATTCAGGCTGCAGGGCACCTCGTGAGTCCTCAAGAAGAAAGAAGTCAACTCAGTCCTGCACCTACCCCCTGCCTTGCCCTAGAGTACCACCGGGTGAGCCAAAGAGCAGGACAAAGCCTGAACACCTTGCTCGGTGGGTCCCATGTTCTGCAACAGCTGAGCAGCAGAGAGCAGCCTCAGGGCTTCAGGAGGCCTGATACGACAACTTTAAAAAAAGCTGCCTGTGGTGCCTCCATAGATGAGGGTGAACAACGAAGCTACTTCATGGCCACATTGGCCACACTCAGGCCTTGCTGAGCTCTTCCAGTTCAACATTTGGGTCCTTCTGCTCTTGTTTCACAATGTTATTGAGGTACATTTGACTTTCAATAAATTACACACATTTAAAGTGTACAGGTTGGGGGCGCCTGGGTGGCTCAGTTGGTTAAGCATCCGACTTTGGCTCAGGTCATGATCTCACAGTTCCCCAGTTTGAGTCCTGCATCGGGCTCTGTGCTGACAGCTCAGAGCCTGGAGCCTGCTTTGGATTCTGTGACTCCCTCTCTCTGCGCCTCCTCTGCTCACACTCTGTCTCTCTCTGTCTCTCAAAAAATGAATAAACGTTTTTAAAAAATTAAAAAAAATAGTGTACAGGTTGGTGAGCTTTGATATATGTACATACCCATAAAATCATCACCACAATCGAGATAATGAACATTTCCATCATCCCCCCAAAGTTCTTCCTGTTGGGCACCTTTAATCTTTCTTCACAGCATAAGTTGAGGGAAAAAAAATGGTGATAGGCCCTTCTTAGATTAGAAGATGCTCAGGAGCAGTGGCCTTGGATTTTGGATGCTGGGGCCAAAGGAGCCTCAGGAGTCAGTACTTCATGAAAGCCAGCTTTTGTGGTGCTTGTTATAGGAACATTCCTCTGTAACTGTATTGTTTGGGTGACCTGAGGCATGCCTTATCCTCTCTGGGCCTCAGTTTTCCCATCAATAAAATGTGACAGTTGGATAAAAGATCTCTAAGGTTCTGTCAGCCTGAATTGAAAGGATATTTCTATGACAACTTTTGCTAAATGGCAGTTTTTAAAAAGCATAAAAGAAGTATAATCTTCCTTGTTTCCTCATGCCCTAAATTACATGCTGTGGGGTTCTGAGAGTTCTGAGTGGATTATTACCCCATTTTACAGATGAGGAAACCGAGGCTTGAAAAGGAGAGATTATCTGCCCACAGTTAATAAGTAGCTGAGCTGGGATACAAATCCAGCCCCAACTCCTAATCCAGTGCTCTGGGCACCACCCCACACTCTATTCAAAGATAATATTCCCAAGGATGCAGGCTTAGTTCTCTCCGGGTTGCTAGGATGAGTAACGGTCTTTGCATCCAACAGATAGTTCTGTTTTCCATCTGGCTCAGTCTGGTAGCTGTAACTCACCTTTGCAAGCCTGTGGTCAGGCTGAGGGGGAAAAATGTGCCCCCGCCCTTCAAAACCCTTCAAAACCACCAAATCAGGCCTATTCTGCAGCCTTACATTTTCTTAGACTGGAAGTTTCCAGAAAGCAGAAACTCTCTGGCCATGTAATTCATTGTATATAGTCTCCTGGGACCATTTGCGGACAAATGTTTAATAATGTGGGAGCACAGGGTCAGCGGGAAAGGGTGGTAATCTTGGGATTTCCTCATGAGTTGCCCTAGGGATACCACGGGAACCTGGTATGGGCTGGGGTTGAGGCAGCACCGGGCTGAGCTGCACATAGTCATTTTGGAGCAAGCACATGCTCCCAACAGCTGCATCTTTTGTAGCTTCCTGGGGGGAAGGTAGGAGGACTAGTTACTTCCCCTCTTTTTAGAGACTCCCTGACTGCTGGCTGTGCCCCAAGGTAAGGTGGGAAAGCAGTGCCTTGGAGACAAGTCTGAGCTAAGGGGAATTTGAGGTGGTAGCAGGGTTCTGAGCAGGCCCAGGGTGTCTACTTTCTGAATAATCAACAAGTACCCACACTAGGTGGTCAATAAATATTTGTTGACTGAATGACTAAACTCTTACTCCATGTCAGGCACTGTGGGGGGTACAGAGATAAACTGGCCCCAGCCCCTGACTATAGTGGAGAAAGAAGGATATGACCAACATATAAATAACCATTACACATGACAGAATGTGATAAGTGCCTTAGGAGAAGAATGACAAAGAAAGACATCAAGGGAAGAGGGAAGCTTACATCTGGCAGTAGTAGGGGGGAGGGGCTCCAGAGAAAACCCTGCTGGAGATGACATTTGAGCTGATCTTGAATAGGGACTAGGGTTTCTATGGTGGATCATGAATGTTTATGTGGTGGGGGTGGGGAGTGAGGATAGGCTGCATTCCAGGCCCTAACAGCAGGCTTAGGGCCAGAAAGTTCCCTGAGGATGTCCCCAGAGAGCACAGAGAACTGCAAATCACTGATAATCCCAGAGCCTCAGAGTAGCTTAGAGTTTTCAACCTCCTTCCCATCATGCCTTGATCTGAGTCCCTGACTAGCTAAATGGTCTTAGCCAGGGCCCTTGGTGCCTCATAGGCTGACTAGCCCAAACCAGAAGTGGTGGCCAATCCTGGTAGCATGGTAGTGGATTCCTCATGCAAGTATTCCTTCCCAGTCCATCGTGTTGCTAGAAACAACAAAAGTCCTTGAGAGTGGGAGAAGGCCTCACAGAGAACAACAGTTGTTGACTTCATCCATCATTCATGTAGCAGAGATGGGCCATTACTGGGCAGAAATGGGGCTGAGTGCGGGCAAGGGGAGGGGCCATTATCTTGTATGAGATGGTTCATTAAACATAGTGAGGAGTTGGATAGCAACATTCCTGATTGTGCTATCCATAGGCATGGGCCTGGGAATATAATCCAGCCCTTTCTCTGCTCTTGCCTCTTTCTCTGTTTCTTGTCTAAAGGAAGTTAGTTGCTATTAACCGGTAAATTGAATGGTTTCACTTCACATGGGACAGGATGTTAGATTCAATTCAGCAGACACTTTCAAATATAGTATCTCCTTGAATCTTCAAAACAACCTTATAAGTAGAGATTGTTATTTGCAATTTGCAGATAAGGAAACAGTTAAATGACCTGCCAAGGGCACACAGCTAGGAAGGTGAATTTCTTTTGAAATTTAAATTCAAGTTAGTTAACATACAGTGTAGTTTTGGCTTCAGGAGTAGAACCCAGTGATTCATCTCTTACATATGACACCCAGTGCTCATCCCAAAAAGCAGATTTAATCTACAAATATTTGTTGCCTGTACAAGTATGAGGGTCAGGGCTTGTATATTTTTGAAATATATTTACACAGAAAATGTAGACTGGTTTTAATTATGTTTAATAGCTTTAATGAGATATAATTTATATACCATGAAGTTGTCTTATTTGAAGTATACAATTCAAATGTTTTTACTATATTTAAAGAGTTATACGATCATCACCAAAAACAATTGTAGAACATTTTCATCACCCCCAAAATAAGTATTGTACCCTTTTAGCCAACCCTCCCAATCCTTCTCCCTCCCTGCTCCCCTGTACCCCAGTACTAGGCAACAACTAGTGTACTTTCTGCCTCTATGGCTCTGCCTATTCTGGATATTTCAAATTATATAATATGTCTCGTCAATTGCTTCTTTCACTAAGGGTAATGTTTTTGAGATTCACCATGTTGAAGGATGTATCAGTATTTCATTCCTTTATTCTTTTTAATTTTTTTTTGTTTTAGAGAGAGATCGAGTGAGCTGGGGAAAGGGGCAGGGAGGGGGAGTAAAGAGAGAGAGAGAGAGACAGAGAGAGAGAGAGAGAGAGAATCTTAAGCAGACTCCACACTCAGTGCAGAGCCCAATGCAAGGCTCAGTCCCATGACCTAAGCTCAACTGACTGAGTCACCCAGACACCCCTCATTCCTTTATTCTTGCTGAAATATATTCGATTGCATGGATATACCACATTTTGTTTATCCACTTATAGACCATCCAAAAAACTGGCAAAATTTTATGTGGCTATATGTTGTTAATTCTCTTGGAGCGTAGGAATGGAATTGCTGGGTCATATGGTAACTCTTTTGAGGAACTTTGAAACTTTTCTAAAGTGGCTGTCCCATTTCTCCACATCCTTATCAACACTTGTCATTGAGTGTCGTTTTGATTATAACCATCCCAGTGGGCATGAAGTGATATTTCATTGTACTTTTGATTTGAATGTCCTTAATGATCATGATGTTAACCATCTTTTCATGTGTTTGTTGGCCATTTATATGCTTTCTTTGAAGAAATATCCATTTGCTTATTTGTGTATTTATTTATTTATTTATTTATTTATTTATTTATTTATTTATTTATTTATATATTGAGGGGGAGAGAGAGAGGGTGTGAGTGAGCAGGCGAGGGGCAGAGGGAGACGGAGAGAGAGAATCTCAAGCAGGCTCCACACCCAGCGTGGAGCCCCATGCAAGGCTCGATTTCACAACTGTGAGATCATGACCTGAGACAAAGTCAAGAATTGGATCCTTAAGTGACTGAGCCACCCAGGCACCCCACATTTGCTCATTTATAATTGGGTGATGTGTTTTTTTATTGTTGACTTGTAATTGTTCTTTATATATTCTGGATACTAGACTATTATAAGATATATGATTTGCAGATGTTTTCTGTGAGTTGTCGTTTTACTCTCTTAATGATATCTTTTGATGCACAAAAGTGTTTAATTTTTAGGAGGTCCAATTTATCTATTATATCTTTTTTTCATATGCTTTGGTGTCATATCTAATAATTCATTGTCAAATTTATGGTCATGAAGATTTTATCGCGATGATATAAGAACTTTATAATTTTAGCTTTAATGTTTTGTTCTTTGGATCCATTTTGAGTTAATTTTTGTATATGTGTGAGGTGTGAGGTGATAGTCCAACTTGATTCTTTTGCATGTGGCTATCTAGTTGTTCAGCACCATTTGTTGAAATGACTATTCTCCCACTGAATGGTGTCGGCATTCTTGTCAAAAATTAGTTGTCCACAGATGAATGGGTTTATTACTGGACTCTCAGTTCTATCCCACTTGCCTATATGTCTGTGTTTATGCCAGTACTATGTGCTTTTGATTACTGCAGCTTCCTAGTCTGATTAGAAATCAAGAAGTGGGAGTCCTCTAACTTTGCTGTTCTTTGCCAAGTGTGATGTGGCTATTTGAAGTTCCCTGGAAGTCCATATGAGTTTTAGAATTAGCTCTTCCATTTATGCAAAAAAGGGTCTTTGGGGTTTTGATGGGGATTGAACTGAATTTGTACATCAAATCAAAGATGTATTGACATCTTAATATTAAGTCTTTCAGTCCATGAACACAGAATGTATTTCCATTTATTTAGGCTTTAATTTCTTTAATCGGTGTTTTGAAATTTTCAGTGTATAAATCTTGTGCCTCCTTGGTTAAATTTATTCCTAAGTATTTTATTCTTTTTGATGTTGTTCATTTTCATAAATAAAGCTGTATTAATTTTATTTTGGTGTTATTCATTGCTAATGTATAGATATACATGTGATTTTGGTATGACCTTATACCCTGAAACTTTGTTGAATTCATTTGTTAGCTTTTTTGGTGGGTTTTTAAGGATTTAATGTAAATAAGATCATGTCATCTGTAAATAGAAATAGCTTTACTTCTCCCTTTCCTATTTCAGTGATTTTTTTTTTTTTTTGCCTGAATGTTCTGGCTAGAACTTTCAGTACAACTTGGAATAGAAGTCTCAGGAGAGGACATCCTTGTTTTGTTCCTGGTCTAAAGGAGAAATCTTTCATTCAACCTTTCACCACTGAGTGTGATGTTAGCTGCAGGTTTTTCATATATGCACCTTATCACGTTTTGAAAGTTCCCTTTCATTCCTCATTTGTTGAGTGTTTTTATCATGCTTTATTTGAGATGCTTTATTTTTTTTTTTCCTGCTTTATTTGAGATGATCATGTGGTCTTTTTCTTCATTCTATTAATGTGGTGTTTTATAATGATTAGGATTTTCACATGTGGAACCACCCTCACATTCCTGGGATAAATCCTACTTGGTCATGGTATATAATTCTTTCAATATGTGGTTGGTTTGCTAGTATTTTTTTGAGGATTTTTGCATCTGTATAAAATATATTGGTCTGCAGTTTTCTTGTGATGTGTTTGGCTTTGGAATCAGGCTAATGCTGGCCTTGCAGAATAAATTAGGAAGTAGTCTTTCCTTTTTACTTTTTTGAAGAGTTTGAGAAGGATTGGTCTTAATCATTCCTTAGGTTATTTAGTGGAATTCACAGTGTAACCATCTGGTCCTGGATTTTTCTTTATTGGGAGGTTTTTGATTACTGATTCAATGGCTTTACTTGTTATAAGTCTATTCAGATCTTCTACTTCTTTTTGAGTCAGTTTTGGTAGTTTTGTGTTTCTAGGAACTTGTCCATTACATGTAGGTTATATAATTTGTTAATGTGCAACTGTTTATAGTATTCTCTTATAATCCTCCTTATTTCTATAAGGTTGCTACTAATGTCCCCACTTTCATTTCTGATTTTAGTAATTTGAATCTTCTCTCTTTTTCTTGGTCAGTCTAGATAAAGGTTTGTCAATTTTGTTGATCTTAAAGAACCAGCTTTGCCATTGATTCTCTTTATTGTTTTTCTATTCTCGACTTCATTTACTTCTGCTCTTTTACTTTTCCTCCCTGCTGCTAGTTTTCAGTTTATTTTCTTCTTTTTTCTATTCCTTGCAGTGTAAAGTTGATCTTATGCCTAGTTTTATCCATTATTGAAAGTGGAGAATTGAAGTCTCCAATAATTATTTTTGAATTGTATATTCTCCCTTCAGTTTTGTCAGTTTCAGCCTCATGTATTTTGTTATTCTGTTGTTAGTTCCATATATGTTTATAGTTGCTATATGTTCCTAATAGATTGACCCTTTCATCATTATAAAATGTCCCTCCTTATTCTTAGTAACATTTTTTGTTTAAAGTCTATTTCATCTGATAGTAATATAGCCACTCCAGCTTTCTTGAGGTTGCTGTTTACATGATACATCTTTTTTCTATCCTTTTACTTTCCATCTATTTGTAACTTTGAATTTAAAATGTGTCTCTTCTTGATAGCATATAGTTACAGTTTTATACTGTTTTTATTTAGTGTGATAATCTCTACTTTTGATTAGATTATTTAATTAATTTAAATTTAATATTATTATTGATATAGTTGGGTTTACACTTGCCATTTTACTTTTTATTTTCTGTTTCATGTCTTCTTAACCTCTACTTCTCCTTTACTCCTTTCTTGCATATTAAGTGAATATATTCTAATGTAGCACTTTAATTTTTAAATGATTTTACACCGTATTTTTGAGTTATTAGTTGTTCTAGGGCTTACCATATATAGATTACCTTATCAGAAAGCCTCATATTTATACTAATTTAATTCCAGTGACATGTATAAATGGTATTCATATACACAATTGATTTTTATTATTTATGGATTTCATATTTACAAATTTGCTTACTTCCTAAAATTTTTTGTAATCCTAGAATCAATACTTTTATGCTTTTCTTCATTTGTCCCAAGGGATTTGAGTTTCCTTCGTGAGTCTTTTCCTTAGTTCAATATAGCTCTGTATCCACCCATTTCCTCTGTGGGCTTATTGACAAATATATTACATGTCTATATGTTCCAATCCCAACAATACATTATGCACATATATTGTTTTATGTAGTTGATTTTTAAATCAGCTAATATAAGAAAGGAGAAGAAATTAACACTCTTACTATCTTTTATAATTACCTAATTACAGTTACCAGTTGTCATGTGTTGAATTATGTCCCCTAAAAAGATATAGTCCTAATTACCAGTATGTCAGAATATGACTTATTTTGGGATGGAGTCATTGCAGATATAATTAGTTAAGATGTGGTCATATTGGAGAAAGGTGGGCCCAATGGTCAATATGACTGGTATCCTAATAAGAAAAGGACACAAATACAAAGAAGGAAGACAGTCATGTGAAAATGGAGGCAAAGATTGGAGTAATGCTGCCACAAGGCAAGGAATGCCTGAAATGAACAGATATTAGAAGAAGCAAAGAAGGATCCTCCCCTAGAGGCTTCAGAGGAAGCATAGCTCTACCAATACCTTCAGTACAGACTTCTAGCCTACAAAAATGTGAGACAATAAATTTCTGTTTTTTTTTAAGCCACCTAGTTTGTGGTACTTTGTTACAGCAGCCCCAGGAAACTGATACACTATGTCTCTTATCTTTTTTTTTTCCATTTCAGTTATTATACTTTTCAACTCCAAAATTTCCATTTGGTTCTTTTTAATAAGTTCTCTCTATTGATGTTCTTTGTTGATGTGACAGTGTCATAGATCTTTTTTTACTTTTTTTCATAATTTTGTCCACTTCTTTGGACAAATTTAAAGTGGCTCCTTTGAAGTCTTTGCCTATTAAGTCAGATATCTGGTCATTGTCACAGGTAGTTTCTGTTGCTTGATTTGGGGGGGTGGGTGGGTGTATGGATCATTCTTTCTTGTTTCTTTGTATGTCTCATATTTTTTGGTTGTAAGCTGTACATTTTAGATAATATATTGCCATAACTCTGGGTACTGGCCTCCCTACCCTAGGGCTTGTTTATGGTAGTTGCTTGTTTACTTGTTTAGTCCCTGACTGAATTATTTCACTGAAATCTATTCTCCCTACTGTCCCAGTGTGAAGCCAGTGAGGTTCCTTGGGGGCACAGCCATAGGGTACCCACAAACATCCTGGGTTTGGGCAGGGCTCTCTCTGACCACACCCAGTTGCTAAATTCTTCTAATTGTCAGCAGATTGTTCTATTGTTTTCACCAATTCCCTCGGGCATAAATTGTTCCACAAACTGATCCAATCAAATTGGGGCTCCTTTGGAGGGATAGTTTCCCAGATTAGAGTTTGAAATTTGTTCTAATCCAGGAAGACTCTTCCCAGTTGTCTCTCTTTATTTCTTTCCAGTAAACTATTCTGTCTACAAATTAGTCTACATCTCCAATGAGTCTATCATTCTCCTAACAGTTGCACTTATCACAACCTCCACTTTTTTTTGAGAGTAAATTTAGGCTTGAACTTCTCCAACTTTCTGTTACAAATGGAGTCCATTCCTTTAGGGAAGGAGTCTGAGGTCTCCATTCTATGGCCCACTTTTCCCAAAGGGCAAAACCTCCAAGCCACAGCTCTGGTACTATGGTCAGAGATAATGGCATACTTATTAGTGATACCCTCACTTTAGGAACTGAGTGCTCAGTGGAGGGAAAGGCAGCGGTTCCAGATCTCTTTGGCTTGCCTCTCTTGGAGTGGTATCCCTGACCCATGAGCCAGGTCAAAGGGCAGTCACAGTCCTAGTATTCTCAGTGGTGCCACCCCCTAGTTAAAGCCTCCATCCCACAAGTGGGTGCTGGGAGAAAGAAGGGAGTCCTCACCCCTCAGCCACACTCACCTGGAAATGAGCCTTACCAATAGATCTTTGGCCCATTTTTTAATCAGTTGTTTTCTTATTGTTGAGTTTTAAGAATTCTTTATATATCTTGGATAGTAATCATTTTGCAAATATTTTCTCCCTGTCTATGGCTTGTCTTCTCATTCACTTTACATTGTCTTTTGTGGAGCAAATTTTTTTATTTTAATGAAATCCAGCTTATCAATTATTTCTTTCATGGATCTTACCTTTGGTGCTTTATCTTAAATTCATTGCTCTACCCAAGGTCATCTAGATATTCTCCTAGATGCTACCTTCTAGGAGTTTTATATTTTTGTGTCTTACATTTAGGCTATGATACATTTTGAATTACTTTTTGTGAAGTGTGTAAGGTCTGTGTCTAGATTCAATTTTTGCACGTGGATGTCCAATTTGTCCAGCACCATTTGCTGAAAAGACTATCTTTGTGCCATTGTATTGTGTTTGTTCCTTTGCCAACTCAGTTGACTATATGGATCTATATCTGGGCCTTCTAATCCATTCCATTGATGTTCAGTTTTGTTCTTCCCCTTCAATATTGTGTTGGCTATTCTGTCTTTTGCCTCTCCATATAAACTTAAGAATCAGTTTGTTGATATCCACAAATTAACTTTCTGGGATTTTTATTGGGATTGCATTGAATCTGTACATCAAATTGTGAAGAATTAACATCTTGACAATATTGAATCTTCCTATCTATGAACATGGAATCTCTCCATTTATTTAGTTCTTTGATTTTTTTCATTAAAGTTTTATAGTTTTCTTCATAAAGATCTTGTACATATGTTAGATTTATACCTAAGTATTTCATTTGGGGGGTGCTAATGTAAAGAGTAGTTTGTTTTTAAGTTCCAATTTCATTGGTAGTATATAGGAAAGCAATTGACTTGTATAATAACCTTGTATTCTGCAAACTTGCTGTTATTATTTATTAATTTAAGGAGGATTTTTTTAGTCAAGTGTTTGAGATTTTCTATGTAAACAATTATGTAACTGTGAACACAGATTTAATTATTGATTTAAATCATTCATATTATTTATATACCTTTTATTATTTTCTTATTGTTTTAGCTGAAATTTCCCATAAGATGTTGAAAACGAATGGAGATAAGGTACATCTTTGCTTTGTTCCTGATCTTATTGGGAAAGCTTTGAGTTTCTCACCATTAACTCTGATGTTAGCTTTTTGTAGATGTTCTTTATCAAGTTGAGGATGTTCCCCTCTATACTTACTTTCTTGAGAGTATTTATCATGTATAGGTGTTGGATTTTGTCAAATGCTTTTCTGAATTTATTGATATGACCATGTAATTTTTCTTCATTGGCCTATTCATGTGATGGGTTACATTAATTGATTTTTAAATGTTAAACTAGCCTTGCATACCTCAGATAAATCCCCTTGGTTGTGGTATATAATTATTTTCTTATAATGTATTTATCTGGTTTTTCTATTAGGGTAATGCTGACTTCATAAAATGAGTTAGGAAATATTCTTGTCTATCTAGCTTCTGGAAGAGATTGTAGAGAATTGGTATAATTTCTTCTAAATTTTTGATAAAATGCACCAGGAAACCTATCTGGGACTGGTTCTTTTTGTTTGGGGAGGCTATTAATTATTGATTCAATTTCTGTAATAGATATAGGCCTATTCAGATCATCTATTTCTTTTTGTGTGAGTTTTGGCAGAATATGTCTTTCCAGGAATTGGTCTATTCCATTCTAGGGTATCAAATTTGTGGGCATAGAGTTGTCCATAGCATTCTTTTATTATCATTTTGATGCTCATGGGATCTATAATGACGTCACCTTTCCTTTCTTTTTTTTCCTGATACTAATAATTTGTGTCTTCATTCTTTTTATCTTGGTTTGCTTGGATGGGGGCTTATCAATTTTATTGATCTCATCAAGGGATCAGATTTTGGTTTTGCTAGTTTTCTCTATAGATTGCTTGTTTTCAGTTTCTTGCTCTAATTTTTATTCTTTTTCTTCTACTTACTTTGGATTTCATTTGCTCTTCTTTTTCTAGTTTTCTAAGGTGGAAGCTTAGATTATTGATTTTAGATCTTTCTTCTTTTCTAATATAAGCATTCAATGCTATAAGCTTCCCTTTAAGTACTGCTTTTGCTGCATTCCACAAATTTTGATGAGTTGTGTTTCCATTTTCACTTATTTTAAAATATATTTTTAAAATTTCTCTTGAGATTTCTTCTTTGACCCATGTATTATTTAGAAGTGCATTGTTTAATCTCTGGGTATTTGGGGATTTTCCAGGAACATTTCTGTTATTGATTTCTAGGTTAATTTCACTGTGGTCTAAAATCAGACATTAAATGATTTTCATTTTTTTAAAATCAAGTGTGTTTTATGGCCCAGAATCTGTTCTCTCATGGTGAATGTCCTATGTTAACTTGGGAAGAATGTGTAATTTGCTGTTTTTGATGAATAGTCTATAGTCTGAAGATGCCAATTATATCCAGTTGAGCGACGGTGCTATTGAGTTCTACTATGTTCTTATTTATTTTCTGCCTGCTGGATATGCCCATATCTGAAAGAGGAATGTTGAAGTCTCTGTAATAGTGGATTCATTAATTTTTCCTTGGAGGTCTGTCATTTATTGCTTTGCACATTTTTGATGCTCTGTTGTTAAGTGCATACACATTAAGGATTATGATTTCTTGGACAGTTGACCCCTTTATCATTATGTACTGCCCCTCTTTATTCTTAATAACCTTCCGTGCTTTGAAGTCTGCTCTGTTTGAGCTGTGTTTGAACTACTCCTACTTTCTTTTAATTATTGTTAGGGGCGCCTGGGTGGCTCAGTCAGTTGAGCATCTGACTTCGGCTCAGGTCATGATCTTGCAGTTCATGAGTTTGAGCCCCACATTGGGCTCTGTGCTGACAGCTCAGAGCCTGGAGCCTGCTTTGGATTCTGTGTCTCCCTCTCTCTCTGCCCCTTCCCCGCTCATGCTCTGTCTCTCAAAAATGATTTAACGTTAAAAAAATTAATTATTGTTACCATGGTATGTCTTACTCCTCTTAAAAATTTTTTTCATTAACAATTTTTTATGTGTATTTTATTTTTGAGAGAAAGAGAGACAGAGCATGAGCAGGGGAGGGGCAGAGAGAGAGGGAGACACAGAATCTGAAGCAGGTTCTGGGCCCCAAGTTGTCAGCACAGAGCCAGACATGGGGCTGGAACCCACAAATTGTGAGATCATGACTTGAGCTGAAGTTGGACCCTTAACTGACTGAGCCACCCAGGTGCCCCTCCTCTTTACTTTTAATCTATAGGTGTCTTTATATTTCAAGTGGGTTTCTTGTAGACAACATATAGTGGGGCTTGTTTTTAATCCGTTATGACAACATATGTTTTTTAATTGATGTATTTAGACCATTGATGTTAAAAGTGATATTGATACAGTTGGAGTAATAACTACCATATTTGTTACCATTTTCTATTTGTTGTCCTTGTTCCTGTTCTTAGTTTTGTCTTCCACTCTTTTCTTACCTTTTGTGGTTTTAATTGATCATTTTATATGATTCCATTTTTTCTCCTTTCTTAGCATATCAATTTTTTTAGGTGGTTGCCCTAGAGTTTGCCATAGATATTTACAACTATCCAAGTTCACTTTCAAATAACACTATACCACCTAATGGGTAATACAGGTACTTTATTGTAACAAAATAATCCTAATTTCCCCCTTCTGTTCCTGTATCATTGCTGCAATTCATATCACTTATACATGAGCATGGGTATATATATATATTCCTGAGCATAGATAATTGAATATACAGCTGTATTGTTCTTTTTTTTAAAAAAAATTTTTTTTTCAACGTTTATTTATTTTTGGGACAGAGAGAGACAGAGCATGAATGGGGGAGGAGCAGAGAGAGAGGGAGACACAGAATCGGAAACAGGCTCCAGGCTCTGAGCCATCAGCCCAGAGCCCGACGCGGGGCTCGAACTCACGGACCGCGAGATCGTGACCTGGCTGAAGTCGGACGCACAACCGACTGCGCCACCCAGGCGCCCCAGCTGTATTGTTCTTTTGAACAAACTGCTAAGTCAGAGCAAATAAGAATAAGAAAAATAAAAGTTTTTACTTTATCTTTCTTCATGTAGATCTAAGTGTCTGACCTATATCATTTTCCTTCTGCCTGAAGAACTTCTTTTAACATTTCTTGCAAGACAGGTCTACTGGCAACAAATTCGCTCAAGTTTTGGCTTTTTTTTTTGAAAAAGTCTTTTTCCATATTTGAATAATAACTTTGCAGGGTAGGGCACCTGGGTGGCTCAGTAGGTTGAGCATCTGACTCTTGATTGCAGCACAGGTCCTGATCCCAGGGTCATGGGATTGAGCCCTGCATCAGGGTTCATGCTTAGCTTTCTTTCTTTCTGTCCCTCTCCCTTGCTCTATCTAAAATAAAAAATAGTAATTTTGTAGGGTAAATAATCATAGCTTAGCTGTTTTCTTCTGTCAACACTTTAAATACTTCATTCCACTCTCTTCTTCCTTGCATGGTTTCTGAGGAGAAGTCTGATATAGTTCTTATTTTTGCTCTAAAGGTAAGGTGTTTTTGTCCACTGGCTTTTCTCAAGATTTTTTTCTTTATCTTTGTTTTTTTTGCAGTTTGAATATAATATGCCCAGGTGTAGATATTTAGGGCCATTTGCCTTGCCTGGTGTTTTCTTAGCTTCCAGGATCTGTGGTTTGGTGTCTGACACTTATTTGGGGGAAATTGTCTGTCATTATTGCCTCAAATATTGCTTCTGTTCCTTTCTCTGTTTCTTCTCCTGGCATTTCCATTATGTGTATGTTACACGTTTTGTAGTTGTTCCACAATCCTTTGATATTCTGTTCTGGTTTTTTTTTCCTTCAGTCTTTTCTCTCTTTGCTTTTCAGTTTTGGAAGTTTCTATTGATGTATCCTCAAGCTCAGAGATTTTCTCCTCAGCCCTGTCCAGTCTACTAATGAGCCCATCAAAAGCAGTCTTCATTTTTGTCATGGTGTTTCTGGTCTCTAGCATTGCTCTTTGGTTCTTTCTTGGGATTCCCAACTCTTTGCTTACATTATCCGTTGTTCTTGCATGTTGTCTACTTTTTCCATTAGAACTCTTAGCATACTAATCCTAGTTGTTTTAAATTCAGTCTGATAATTCCAACAGGCCTGCCATATCTGGGTCTGGTTCAGATGCTTGCTCTTTCTCTTCAATCTGTTTTTGACTGTTTAGTATGCCCTGCAGTTTTTTGTTGGAAGGTGAACATGATGTATGGGTAAAAGGAACAGTGGTAAATAAGCCTCTAGTAAAATAGTGGTAAGGCATGGGTGGAAGGGAAGTTTCCTATAATCCTATTATGTCTCAGTCTTTTAGTAAGCTTGTGCCCTTGGACTGTGAACTTCTTGGAGAACTGACCACTTCATCATTATGGAGCTGTAATTGGGTATTCCCCTTGGGGCTATGGTATAGCCCCATATGGATGGCTAGAGCAGGCTAGAATTAATTATGTCCTTTCCCCTAGGTTGGTTAGGCTCTGATAAAACCCCAGCAGGTTAGACTATGGTAAAATAGTTTCTCCTGAGGACAGACCTTGTTAAGAAGAACAGAATGGTCTAGTATATTTCAAAATAATTCAATTTATCCCACCTCCCACTGGAAGCACTAAAGGGTTTTTCTCTAATCATTACTGTGAGAACATGGTAGAGCTCCTAGAAGTAAAATTAACAACAGTATGAGGCCCTCGCTATGACTGAGTCCTCCTGGAATTTTTGATTCTCAGATTTGTCCACACTGAGCCACCAAACAATTCATCGATATCATTTCATATTTTCCTACCCTAGAACTGGTATCTGCTTCCATAAGTGGCAATTTTCTGTATCTGTTTGTCCCTCTCCCTAATTTGGGGGACAGAAGTTTACCCTGGGACCTCACTTCTTTGATGAATCTAAGAAGAGTTGATTTTTCCATCTTTTTACTTGTTGTTAGAAAAGAGTGGTGACTTATAAGCCCCTTCCATGGTAGACTAGAAACCAGAAATCAGTGTGTTTTTTCCTGTTTTATTTTATTTTATTTCTAGTATAGTTGACATACAGTGTTATATTAGTTTCAGGTGTATAATATAGTGATTCAACTATTCCATACAACACCTGGTGCTCATCATGACAAGCTTACTCCTTAATCCCCATCACTTATTTCACCCAGTTGGGAAGTTCCTGCAAAACTTAAAAATAAAACTACTGTAAATCCTGCAATTACACTACTGGGTATTTATAAAAAAAATTACAAAAGCACTAATTCAAAGGGATACATGCACCTCTATGTTAATAGCAACATTATTTACAATAGCCAAGTTATGGAAGCAGCCCAAGTGTCCATCAATAAATGATTGGATAAAATTTCTTTAACATCTTTTTCACGAGTTTGCTGGGAAGTATGTTCACAGAGTTCCTCATACAGTCATTCTGGAAGTTGAGCCTACCACTTCATCTTGTTTTATTGCCAAATGATGTTTCATTATATAGATATATCACATTTTTTTGACAATAGGCCATATTTATTCAACTGATCTTGACATGCACTTAGGAAATACATGAGAGCCCAGTTGTAGAACCTCAGTATTAATCTGCATCTTTGTACATTCATTTAGAATTGCTATACATTACTGTCCTAAGAATTATCATGGTCAGGAATTATCTTCTGATAGAGCAAGTACCGTAGTCCCTTCTCTATACTGGTTATTTATTTATTTTTCCTGTGGGGAATTCTTTTTTTTTTTTAATATATGAAATTTATTGTCAAAATGGTTTCCATACAACACCCAGTGCTCATCCCAAAAGGTGCCCTCCTCAATACCCATCACCCATCCTCCCCTCCCTCCCACCCCCCATCAACCCTCAGTTCTCAGTTTTTAAGAGTCTCTTATGCTTTGGCTCTCTTCCACTCTAATCTCTTTTTTTTTTCCTTCCCCTCCTCCATGGGTTTCTGTTCAGTTTCTCAGGATCCACATAAGAGTGAAACCATATGGTATCTGTCTTTCTCTGTATGGCTTATTTCACTTAGCATCACACTCTCCAGTTCCATCCACGTTGCTACAAAAGGCCATATTTCATTTTTTCTCATTGCCACGTAGTATTCCATTGTGTATATAAACCACAATTTCTTTATCCATTCATCAGTGGATGGACATTTAGGCTCTTTCCATAATTTGGCTATTGTTGAGAGTGCTGCTATAATCATTGGGGTACAAGTGCCCCTATGCATCAGTACTCCTGTATCCCTTGGATAAATTCCTAGCAGTGCTATTGCTGGGTCATAGGGTACGTCTATTTTTAATTTTCTGAGGAACCTCCACACTGTTTTCCAGAGCGGCTGCACCAATTTGCATTCCCACCAACAGTGCAAGAGGGTTCCCGTTTCTCCACATCCTCTCCAGCATCTATAGTCTCCTGATTTGTTCATTTTGGCCACTCTGACTGGCGTGAGGTGATATCTGAGTGTGGTTTTGATTTGTATTTCCCTGATAAGGAGCGACGTTGAGCATCTTTTCATGTGCCTGTTGGCCATCCGGATGTCTTCTTTAGACAAGTGTCTATTCATGTTTTCTGCCCATTTCTTCACTGGGTTATTTGTTTTTCGGGTGTGGAGTTTGGTGAGCTCTTTATAGATTTTGGATAGTAGCCCTTTTTCCGATATGTCATTTGCAAATATCTTTTCCCATTCCGTTGGTTGCCTTTTAGTTTTGTTGGTTGTTTCCTTTGCTGTGCAGAAGCTTTTTATCTTCATAAGGTCCCAGTAATTCACTTTTGCTTTTAATTCCCTTGCCTTTGGGAAATGTGTCGAGTAAGAGATTGCTACGGCTGAGGTCAGAGAGGTCTTTTCCTGGTTTCTCCTCTAAGGTTTCGATGGTTTCCTGTCTCACATTCAGGTCCTTTATCCATTTTGAGTTTATTTTTGTGAACGGTGTGAGAAAGTGGTCTAGTTTCAACCTTCTGCATGTTGCTGTCCAGTTCTCCCAGCACCATTTGTTAAAGAGACTGTCTTTTTTCCATTGGATGTTCTTTCCTGCTTTGTCAAAGATGAGTTGGCCATACGTTTGTGGGTCTAGTTCTGGGGTTTCTATTCTATTCCATTGGTCTATGTGTCTGTTTTTGTGCCAATACCATGCTGTCTTGATGATGACAGCTTTGTAGTAGAGGCTAAAGTCTGGGATTGTGATGCCTCCTGCTTTGGTCTTCTTCTTCAAAATTCCTTTGGCTATTCGGGGCCTTTTGTGGTTCCATATGAATTTTAGGATTGCTTGTTCTAGTTTCAAGAAGAATGCTGGTGCAATTTTGATTGGGATTGCATTGAATGTGTAGATAGCTTTGGGTAGTATTGACATTTTGACAATATTTATTTTTCCAATCCATAAGCAGGGAATGTCTTTCCATTTCTTTAAATCTTCTTCAATTACCTTCATAAGCTTTCTATAGTTTTCAGCATACAGATCCTTTACATCTTTGGTTAGATTTATTCCTAGGTATTTTATGCTTCTTGGTGCAATTGTGAATGGGATCAGTTTCTTTTTTTGTCTTTCTTTATTTGTCTTTCTGTTGCTTCATTGTTAGTGTATAAGAATGCAACTGATTTCTGTACATTGATTTTGTATCCTGCAACTTTGCTGAATTCCTGTATCAGTTCTAGCAGACTTTTGGTGGAGTCTATCGGATTTTCCATGTATAATATCATGTCATCTGCAAAAAGTGAAAGCTTGACTTCATCTTTGCCAATTTTGATGCCTTTGATTTCCTTTTGTTGTCTGATTGCTGATGCTAGAACTTCCAGCACTATGTTAAACAACAGCGGTGAGAGTGGGCATCCCTGTCGTGTTCCTGATCTCAGGGAAAAAGCTCTCAGTTTTTCCCCGTTGAGGATGATGTTAGCTGTGGGCTTTTCATAAATGGCTTTTATGATGTGTAAGTATGTTCCTTCTATCCCGACTTTCTCAAGGGTTTTTATTAAGAAAGGGTGCTGGATTTTGTCAAAGGCCTTTTCTGCATCGATTGACAGGATCATATGGTTCTTATCTTTTCTTTTATTGATGTGACGTATCACGTTTTTTTGTTAATGTGATGTATCACGTTGATTGATTTGCGAATGTGGAACCAGCCCTGCATCCCAGGAATGAATTCCACTTGATCATGGTGAATAATTCTTTTTATATGCCATTGAATTCGATTTGCTAGTATCTTATTGAGAATTTTTGCATCCATATTCATCAGGGATATTGGCCTGTAGTTCTCTTTTTTTCCTGGGTCTCTGTCTGGTTTAGGAATCAAAGTAATACTGGCTTCATAGAATGAATCTGGAAGTTTTCCTTCCCTTTCTATTTCTTGGAATAGCTTGAGAAGGATAGGTATTATCTCTGCTTTAAACGTCTGGTAGAACTCCCCTGGGAAGCCATCTGGTCCTGGACTCTTATTTGTTGGGAGATTTTTGATAACCGATTCAATTTCTTCGCTGGTTATGGGTCTGTTCAAGCTTTCTCTTCCCTCCTGATTGAGTTTTGGAAGAGTGTGGGTGTTTAGGAATTTGTCCATTTCTTCCAGGTTGTCCAATTTGTTGGCATATAATTTTTCATAGTATTCCCTGATAATTGTTTTTATCTCTGAGGGATTGGTTGTAATAATTCCATTTTCATTCATGATTTTATCTATTTGGGTCATCGCCCTTTTCTTTTTGAGAAGCCTGGCTAGAGGTTTGTCAATTTTGTTTATTTTTTCAAAAAGCCAACTCTTGGTTTCATTGATCTGCTCTACAGATTTTTTAGATTCTATATTGTTTATTTCTCCTCTGATCTTTATTATTTCTCTTCTTCTGCTGGGTTTAGGCTGCCTTTGCTGTTCTGCTTCTATTTCCTTTAGGTGTGCTGTTAGATTTTGTATTTGGGATTTTTCTTGTTTCTTGAGATAGGCCTGGATTGCAATGTATTTTCCTCTCAGGACTGCCTTTGCTGCGTCCCAAAGCGTTTGGATTGTTGTATTTTCATTTTCGTTTGTTTCCATATATTTTTTAATTTCTTCTCTAATTGCCTGGTTGACCCACTCATTCGTTAGTAGGGTGTTCTTTAACCTCCATGCTTTTGGAGGTTTTCCAGACTTTTTCCTGTGGTTGATTTCAAGCTTCATAGCATTGTGGTCTGAAAGTATGCATGGTATAATTTCAATTCTTGTAAACTTATGAAGGGCTGTTTTGTGACCCAGTATATGATCTATCTTGGAGAATGTTCCATGTGCACTCGAGAAGAAAGTATATTCTGTTGCTTTGGGATGCAGAGTTCTAAATAGATCTGTCAAGTCCATCTGATCCAATGTATCATTCAGGGCCCTTGTTTCTTTATTGACCGTGTGTCTAGATGATCTATCCATTTCTGTAAGTGGGGTGTTAAAGTCCCCTGCAATTACCACATTCTTATCAATAAGGTTGCTTATGTTTATGAGTAATTGTTTTATATATTTGGGGGCTCCGGTATTCGGCGCATAGACATTTATAATTGTTAGCTCTTCCTGATGGATAGACCCTGTAATTATTATATAATGCCCTTCTTCATCTCTTGTTACAGCCTTTAACTTAAAGTCTAGTTTGTCTGATATAAGTATGGCTACTCCAGCTTTCTTTTGGATTCCAGTAGCATGATAAATAGTTCTCCATCCCCTCGCTCTCAATCTAAAGGTGTCCTCAGATCTAAAATGAGTCTCTTGTAGACAGCAAATAGATGGGTCTTGTTTTTTTATCCATTCTGATACCCTATGTCTTTTGGTTGGCGCATTTAATCCATTTACATTCAGTGTTATTATAGAAAGATACGGGTTTAGAGTCATTGTGATGTCTGTATGTTTTATGCTTGTAGTGATGTCTCTGGTACTTTGTCTCACAGGATCCCCCTTAGGATCTCTTGTAGGGCTGGTTTAGTGGTGACAAATTCCTTCAGTTTTTGTTTGGGAAGACCTTTCTCTCTCCTTCTATTCTAAATGACAGACTTGCTGGATAAAGGATTCTCGGCTGCATATTTTTCCTGTTTAGCACACTGAAGATATCGTGCCAATTCTTTCTGGCCTGCCAAGTTTCAAAAGAGAGACCAGTCACGAGTCTTATAGGTCTCCCTTTATATGTGAGGGCACGTTTATCCCTTGCTGCTTTCAGAATTTTCTCTTTATCCTTGTATTTTGCCAGTTTCACTATGATATGTCGTGCAGAAGATCGATTCAAGTTACGTCTGAAGGGAGTTCTCTGTGCCTCTTGGATTTCAATGCCTTTTTCCTTCCCCAGTTCAGGGAAGTTCTTAGCTATAATTTCTTCAAGTACCCCTTCAGTACCCTCCCTCTCTCTTCCTCCTCTGGGATACCAATTATGCATATATTATTTCTTTTTAGTGTATCACTTAGTTCTCTAATTTTCCCCTCATACTCCTGGATTTTTTTTTATCTCTCTTTCTCTCAGCTTCCTCTTTTTCCATAACTTTATCTTCTAGTTCACCTATTCTCTCCTCTGCCTCTTCAATCCGAGGTGTCGTCGTTTCCATTTTGTTTTGCATTTCGTTTAAAACGCTTTTCAGCTCCTCGTGCCTGTTCCTTAGTCCCTTGATCTCTGTAGCAAGAGATTCTCTGCTGTCCTCTATACTGTTTTCAAGCCCAGCGATTAATTTTATGACTATTATTCTAAATTCACTTTCTCTTATATTATTTAAATCCTTTTTGATCAGTTCATTAGCTGTTGTTATTTCCTGGAGATTCTTCTGAGGGGAATTCTTCAGCTTGGTCATTTTGGATAGTCCCTGGAGTGGTGCGGACCTGCAGGGCACTTCCCCTGTGCATGGTGTATAACTGGAGTTGGTGGGCGGGGCTGCAGTCCGACCTGATGTCTGCCCCCAGCCCACCGCTGGGGCCACAGTCAGACTGGTGTGTGCCTTCTCTTCCCCTCTCCTAGGGGTGGGATTCACTGTGGGGTGGCGTGGCCCATCTGGGCTACTTGCACACTGCCAGGCTTGTGATGCGGGGGATCTGGCGTATTAGCTGGGGTGGGTAGGCAAGGTGCACAGGGGCAGGAGGGGCAGGCTTAGCTCGCTTCTCCTTAGGTGATCCACTTCAGGAGGGGCCCCTCTTCCGTGGGCCTCTCGTCTGCGCTTGGCTCCGGAGACTCCGTTCTGCTAATCCTCTGGCGGTTTTCTGGGTTATTTAGGCAGGTGTAGGTGGAATCTAAGTGATCAGCAGGACGCGCGGTGAGCCCAGCATCGTCCTACGCTGCCATCTTCCTTTTTCTCCCAATATATCACATTTTTAAATCTATTTACCAGTTGATGGACAGTTGGGTTGTTTCTAATTTTTGGATATTATAAATAATGCTGCTATGAGTATTTATGTAATGTGGGCTATTCTGCCTTTTCTTGATGCTGTCCCTTGAAGTACAGAAGTTTTCAATTTTGATGAAGTCTAATTTGTCAATCTTCTTTTGTTTATGGTGTTTAGTGTTGTATATAAGAAAAAATAGCTTAACCCGGTATCCTGAAGATTTACTTTTGTGTTTTATTCTAAGAGTTTTACAATTTTAGTCTTTACATTTAGTCTATAATCTTTGAGTTAATTAATTAATTATTTATTTATTATTTTTTAATTTTTAAAAAAATTTACATCCGAATTAACGTATAGTGCAACAATGATTTAAGGAGTAGATTCCTTAATGCCCCTTACCCATTTAGCCCATCCCCCCTCCCACAACCCCTCCAGTAACCCTCTGTTTGTTCTCCATATTTAAGAGTCTCTTATGTTTTGTCCCCGTCCCTGTTTTTATATTATTTTTGCTTCCCTTCCCTTATGTTCATCTGTTCTGTGTCTTAAAGTCGTCATACAAGTGAAGTCATATGATATTTGTCTTTCTCTGACTAATTTCGCTTAGCATAATACCCTCTAGTTTCATCCATGTAGTTGCAAATGGCAAAATCTCATTCTTTTTGATTGCCAAGTAGTACTCCATTGTGTATGTGTATATATATATATATATATATATATATATATATATATATATACCACATCATCTTTATCCATTCATCCATCGATGGACATTTGGGCTCTTTCCATACTTTGGCTATCATTGATAGTGCTGCTATAAACATTGGGTTGCATGTGTCCCTTCAAAACAGCATACCTGTATCCCTTGGATAAATACCTAGTAGTGCAATTACTGGGTCATAGAGTAGTTCTATTTTTAATTTTTTGAGGAACCTCCATACTGTTTTCCAGAGTGGCTGCACCAGCTTGCATTTCCACCAGCAATGCAAAAGAGATCCTCTTTGTCTGCATCCTTGCCAACATCTGTTGTTGTCTGAGTTGTTAATGTTAGCCATTCTGACAGGTGTAAGGTGGTATCTCACTGTGGTTTTGATTTGTATTTCCCTGATGATGAGTGATGTGGAGCATTGTTTCATGTGTTGGTTGACCATCTGGATATCTTCTTTGGAGAAGTGTCTATTCATGTCTTTTGCCCATTTCTTCACTGGATTATTTGTTTTTTGGGTGCTGAGTTTGATCAGTTCTTTATAGATTTTGGATACTAACCCTTTGTCTGATATGTCGTTTGCAAATATCTTCTCCCATTCTGTCAGTTGCCTTTTAGTTTTGCTGATTGTTTCCTTCGCTGTGCAGAAGCTTTTTATTTTGATGAGGTCCCAATAGTTCATTTTTGCTTTTATTTCCCTTGCCTCTGGAGACGTGTTGAGTAAGAAGTTGCTGCAGCCAAGATCAAAGAGGTTTTTGCCTGCTTTCTCCTCGAGGATTTTGATTGCTTCCTGTCTTACATTGAGGTCTTTCATCCATTTTGAGTTTATTTTTGTGTATGGTGTAAGAAAGTGGTCCAGGTTCATTCTTCTGCATGTTGCTGTCCAGTTTTCCAGCACCACTTGCTGAAGAGACTGTCTTTATTGTTTTGGATATTCTTTCCTGCTTTGTCGAAGATTAGTTGGCCTGGGTGCCTGGGTGGCTCAGTCGGTTGCACCTCCAACTTCAGCTCAGGTCATGATCTCACGGTTTGTGGGTTCTAGCCCTGTGTTAGGCTCTGTGCTGACAGCTCCGAGCCTGAAGCCTGCTTCGGATTCTGTGTCTCCTTCTCTCTCTGCCCCTCCCCTGTTCATGCTCTCTCTGCCTCTCTCAAAAAAATAAACATTAAAACATTTTTTAAAAAAAAGATTAGTTGGCCATATGTTTGTGGGTCTATTTCTGGGTTCTCTATTCTGTTCCATTGATCTGATTGTCTGTTTTTGTGCCAGAGTTTATTTTTTGTGTATCGTATCAAATAGGTGTCCAACTTCTCCTTCTCCTCCTCCTCTTCCTCCTCCTCCTCCTCCTTCTTCTTTCTTCTTCTTCTTCTTCTTCTTCTTCTTCTTCTTCTTCTTCGCTGGTGGCTATCCAGTTGTGCCAGCACCAGTTGTTAAAAAAACTCTCTTTCCCCATTGGATTATCTTGGCATTAAAAAATCAATTGACCATGGAAAGCCTGGGTGACTCAGTCGGTCAAGCATCTGACTTCAGCTCAGGTCATGATCTCACAGTTCGTGAGTTCGAGCCCTGCATTGGGCTCTGCACTTGCAGTGTGGAGCCTCCTTGGGATTTTCTCCCTCCCTCTCTCTCTCTCTCTCTGTCCCTTCCCCACTTGTGTGCTTTCTCTCCCTTTCAAAATAAATAAATAAACTTAAAAACTCAATTGACCATAAATTGGGGACTTATTTATGATTTTTTATTCCTATTTAATTGAGCTCTATGTTTATTCTTTTTTATTATTTTAAGTTTTTATTTTCATTCCAGTTAATTAACATACAGTGCTGTATTAGTTTCAGATATATGATATAGTGATTCAACACTTTCATACATCACCCAGTGCTCATCACAAGTGCATTCCTTAATCCACATCACATATTTCACTCATCTCCCACTTCCCCATCAGTTTGTTCTCTATAGTTAAGAGTCTGTTTCTTGATTTGTCTCTGTCTCTTATTTTTCCCCTTTGCTTGTTTGTTTCCTAACTTCCACATAGGAGTGAAATCATTTGTATTTGTCTTTGTCTGACTGACTTAGTTCACTTAACATTATACTCTCTAGCTCCATCCACATCATTGCAAATGTATGTGTTTATTCTTGTACTAGTACCATACTGTCTCGATTATTGTAGTTTTTTATATTAAACATAATTTATTGTCAAATTGGTTTCCATACAACACCCAGTGCTCATCTCAACAGGTGCCCTCCTTGATGCCCATTACCCACCTTCCCCTCTCCCCCACCCCCATCAACCCTCAGTTTGTTTTCAGCATTCAAGAGTCTCTTATGGTTTGCCTCCCTCCCTCTCTGTAACTTTTCCCCCCCTTCATCTCCCCCATGGTTTTCTGTTAAGTTTCTCAAGATCCACATATGAATGAAAACACATGGTATCTGTCTTTCTCTGCCTGACTTATTTACTTAGCATAATACCCTCCAGTTCCATCCATGTTGCTACAAATGGACAGATTTCATTCTTCCTCATTGCCAAGTAGTATTCCATTGTATATATAAACCACCTCTTCTTTATCCATTAGTCAGTTGGTGGACATTTAGGCTATTTTCATAATTTGGCTATTGTTGAACGTGCTGCTATAAACATTGGGATACAAGTGCCTCTATGCATCAGCACTCCTGTATCCCCTGGGTAAATTCCTAGCAGTGATATTACTGGGTCATAGGGTAGATCGATTTTTAATTTCATGAGGAACCTCCACACTGTTCTCTAGAGCAGCTGCACCAGTTTGCATTCCCACCAACAGTGCAAGAGGGTTCCCATTTGATTATTGTAGTTTTGTAGTAAGTTTTGACATTAGAAAGCATGACTCCTTCAACTTTGCTATTCTTGAAAATTTTTTTGGTAATTCTCAGTCCTTTTCATTCCTATATAGACTGTAGGATCAGTTTATAAATTTCTGCAAAAAAAGCTGGGATTTTTATAGGAATTGCACTGAATCTGTAGATTAGTTTGGGGTGTATTACCATTTTAACAATATTAAGCCTTCTCACATGTGAACATGGGATGTTTTCCCACTTTTAACATTTTTGTTGATTTTTTTCAATGTTTTATAGTTTTCAGAATGAGTTTTTAAATTTCATTTTGTTAATTTTATTCCCAAGTACAGTAAAAGGTTGGATTGTGAGTAACCTGTTCTGTGAGTGTTCCACAAGAGGAGGAAACATTTCTAATAAATTTTAGCTTGATAAATGAGTGACATCTTACAATATGAGTAGTATGTGTCACCAAACA
Source organism: Felis catus (assembly GCF_018350175.1). Lineage (NCBI taxonomy): Eukaryota > Metazoa > Chordata > Mammalia > Carnivora > Felidae > Felis > Felis catus. The sequence goes on from NC_058386.1 coordinate 58,625,740, forward strand.
TCACATGATAACAACTGAGCCAACAATTCTTGAAATTCACTTTGATATATGAGTGCTTTGGATTATACGCATGTTTCTGGAACGAATTATACTCACAGACCAAGGTTTTACTGTATTTTATTTTTTTTGATGCTTATGTAAATGGAATTGCTTTTTTATTTTAAATTTTTACGGAGCGGGGAGAGGGGCAGAGGGAGAGAGAGAGAGAGAGAGAGAGAGAGAGAGAGAGAGAGAGAGAGAATCTTAGGTAGTCTCCACGCTCAACACAAAGCCAGACCTGGAGCTTGATTCCACGACCCTGGGATCATGACCTGAGCTGAATTGGATGCTCAACTGACTAAGCCATCCAGGTGCCCCCAAAGTAATTATTTTCTTAATTTCATTTTCAGATTGTTCATGCTGATGTATAGAAATACAATATATTTTTGTATATTGATTTTGCTTCAACTGAGTCGGTGCTATCTCTACCACTGAACCCTGCTTACAGCAAGCCTGATGTGGGGCTGAAACTCACGAACTGCTAGATCATGACCTGAGCCAAGACTTGTGCCTGTACTCCCATGATCTGAGGGTCACTGTAGCAGTGTGGGAACTCAGAGAAGTGATAGCTTCTCTGGAAATGAGACCATTTGTCAGAGGAGAGGGTAGACCTCCTGGCTCATCTGGCCCCCAGGTCCAAGTTTTTGTGTCTCAATGAAACCCTTTGATCCCAATAAAGTGAATGCTAGAAATATGAGCCAGGTTAACTGTCAGAAAGTTCTGAGTGGTGAACAGGCTTCCCTTTCTGTTTCTGAGCAGGTGGCCTCATGATCCACATGACCAATTTTATGTCTGTTGTACAAGCCTGAGGATAGGCTTTTTCCTCTGAAATCGAGTATTAGTTCCACTACAAGATATTGAAATCTATTATAAATCTATTGAAATCTATTATAAAACAGTTTGGTTCTGTACATGAATGGATTTTCAGACAATGGAAAAGAAAAGAAAGTCCCAAAACAGACCCCAAACAAAAGGCTAATTTACTTAGTGAATTAAGAATTCTCAGGGCACCTGGGTGGCTCAGTCGTTAAGCATCTGACTCTTGATTTCATCTCAGGTCATGATCCCACGGTCCTGGGATCCAGCCCCGCATCTGGCTCTGAGCTGGGCATGGAGCCTGCTTAAGATTCTCTCTCTCCCTCTCTCTGCCCCTCCCCCATGCGCCCATGCTCTGTTTTCTCTTTCTCTCTCTTTCAAAATAATAAATAAACATCTAAAAAACAAGAAGAAAACAAAAATGAACTGTCATAAATCTAAGATCAACAAGCCAAGAAAGGAAAAGAGGAGCAAAATTCAAAGGAAAAGAGAGGAAATTAAACTTCTGAAAAGGTGTTTAACCTTTCTCATAGGGAAATGCAAACTTAAACAATGAAGTATCAAATGTTATCAGATTTGCCACCATCAAGAGTTTTGATAGTTCAGTGTTGATTAGATGGGGGAAGCAGTGCTCAAATGTGCTATCAGTAGACAGGTAAATTGGTACAACTCCTTTCTCCGGAGGACCATTTGGCAATAGCTCTCAAAATTACAAATGCACATAACCTTTGAGCTTACAATTCCATTTATAGGAATGCACAGTTTAGAAACACACATATGCCTAAAAATACTTGTTGGAATATTGTTTGTGATAGTAAAACACTAGGAAACTATCTAAATGTCTCTCATTCAGTACCATATATAAAGTATTGTATGTACTTATCGTAGAATATTCTCCATGGGGCAAAAAAAAAAAAAAAAAAGAATAAGGTATTTCTCTATGTGCTGATATGGAAATATCAGTATGATATGTCTCTTTATCTATGCCTAGAAAATTTTGGAGATACTCAAGAAAAGGTGGCTGCTCCTGATGTGAGAGTAAGCATCTGAAGAAAGAAGACAATGTATTTTGATCTTGTAACCTATGAACTTGTTGAATTTGCTTATTAGTTCTAATAGATTTTTAGTGATTTCCTTAGGGTTTTCTACATACCAAATCATGACATCTGCAAATAGAGATAGTTTTACTTCCTTTCAATCTGGATGCCTTTTGTTTCTTTTTAAAAAATATTCTCTTGTTTCCGATTCTGTGTCTCCCTCTCTCTCTGCCCCTCCCCCGTTCATACTCTGTCTCTCTCTGTCCCAAAAATAAATAAACGTTGAAAAAAAAAATTAAAAAAAAAAAGGGGCGCCTGGATGGCGCAATCGGTTAAGCGTCCGACTTCAGCCAGGTCACGATCTAGCGGTCCGTGAGTTCGAGCCCCGTGTCAGGCTCTGGGCTGATGGCTCGGAGCCTGGAGCCTGTTTCCGATTCTGTGTCTCCCTCTCTCTCTGCCCCTCCCCCGTTCATACTCTGTCTCTCTCTGTCCCAAAAATAAATAAACGTTGAAAAAAAAATTAAAAAAAAAATATTCTCTCCTCCTCTCACTCCCTCTTTCCCTTTCTCCATGTTTCCCTCCTTCCTTTCCTTTTTTTTTTTTTTTTTTTTTTTTTTGCCTAATTGCCCTGGCTAGAACCCCTCTTATAATGTTGACTAGAAGTGGTGAAAGCAGACCTCTTCCTTATCCTAAGGGAAAAGATTTCATTTTTTTCCCCATTAAGTATGATGTTAGCTGTCATTCTTTTTTTCCCATAGAAATCCTTTTCCTGGTTCAGAAAGTTTTCTTCTATTCCTAGTATATCAAGTGGTTTTTTATATTATTATTATAAGGTGTTAGATTTTGTCAAATGTTTCTTCTGAATCTATTGAAATGATCGTACGGTTTTGTCCTTTAATGATTTCTAATTGATTTTTAGATATTAAACCAACCTTAAATTCCAGGGATAAATCCCAGATGTTCATGATGTATCATTCATTTTATGTAACTGGATTGGGTCTGTCAATATTTTGTTGACTTCTGCATTTATAGTCATAGAGATATTGGTCTGTAGTTTTCTTTTGTAATAGCCTTTTCTGTCCTTTTCTGTCTAATGTCAGGATCATGATGGCCTCACAGAATGAGTTTGGAAGTGTTCGTTCCTCCTCTATTTTCTGAAGGAGTATATGAGGGGTTGGTGTTAATTTTTCTTTAAATTTTTGGTAGAATTTATGAGTGAAGCCATCTGGGCTTGAATTTTTTGGTGGGAATTTTTTGAATTATTAATTCAATCACTTGGGATACTTGGCTGGCTCAGTCAGTGGAGCCTGCAGCTCGTGATCTCAGGGTCATGAGTTCAAGACCCACATGTGGTGTAGAGATTACTAAAAAGTTAAAAAATAAAATAAAATAATGAATTCAATCTCATGTTATAAGTCTTTTCAGATTTTCTACGGTCAATTTTAGAACTTGTTCTTCCTAGGAATTTGCCTATTTAATTTATCTGAGTTTTTTTCCACACAGTTGTTCATAGTATTCTCTTATTTCCCCTTTTGTTTCTATAAGAGCAGTAGTGGTAATCACTCTTACTTCTTTTTCTCTTAGTCAGTCTAGCTAAATTTGAATTCCTGTATTTTCTGTACTGTTTTTCCATCCACTACTTCAGTTGTTCCCTCTCCAGTCTTTATTATATTAGTTTCTTCCTTCTCTTTGCTGTCAGTTTGCTTTACTTTGCTTTCTCTAAGGGGTTTCCTAAACCATTTTTTGCTTTGTTTGTTTCTTTGTTCCTCTTTTACTGCCTTCTTTTGCATTAAGTAAATATCTTACGGGGTAAGAGTTTAACTCCTTTCATGATTTTTAAACAATATTTTGAGTTGTTTTCTTAGTGGTTGTATAAGGCTTGTAGTATATATCTTAACTTGTCAGAATCTATGTCAGATTTACATTAAGTTAATTTCATTGAGATACAGAAACTTCCTTTTTATGTAGCTCCTTTCCCTTTCCCATTTTCTGTTATTATTGTCATGCATGTCATATATGTCACAAATACAACACCTGGTTGTAATCATTACTTTATGCAATCTTATTTCTTTTCTTTTCTTTTCTTTTCTTTTCTTTTCTTTTCTTTTCTTTTTCTGTATGGTTTATTTATTTATTTATTTATTTTTGACTTTTTTCCTTCTGATGTAGTTTTATGACTTTTTTTTCAATATATGGAATTTATTGTCAAACTGGTTTCCATACAACACCCAGTGCTCATCCCAAAAGGTGCCCTCCTCAATACCCATAATCTTATTTCTTTTAAAGCAGCTCATATGAAGAAGAGAGAGCAGAAATACATTTATATAGTGTTTTAAAAATATGTTTTTAATTGCTATTGGTGCTTCTCTTAATGTTTCCTGTGGATTTGTTAACATCTGGTGTCATTCCTTTACCAATACAGCTTCATTCCCAACTACCTCCTCTGTGCTGTTATTGTCAAATATATTACATTTCTATATGTCATAAGAGAAACAATATCATTTTATGGGAACTTATGAAATCATTTATTTATATTTATTTATTTATTTATTTATTTATTTATTTAATGTTTTTATTTATTTTTGAGAGGGAGAGAGAGAGCAAGCAGGGTAGGGGCAGAGAGAGGGAGACAAAGAATCCGAAGCAGGCTCCAAGCTCCAAGCTGTCAGCACAGAGCCTGATGTGGGGCTCAGGCCCACAAACCATGAAATCATGACCTGAGCCGAAGTCGGACGCTTAACCGACTGACCCACCCAGAAGCCCCTATTTTTTAAAAAAATTTTATTGACGTTTACTTATTTTTGAGAAAGAAAGAAAGAGAGAGAGAGAGAGAGAGAGAGAGAGAGAGAGAGCAGGGGAGGGTTAGAGAAAGGGAGACAGAGAATCTGAAGCAGGCTCCAGGCTCCCAGCTGTCAGCACAGAACCTGATGCAGGGCTCAAACTCATGAACCATGAGATCATGACCTGAGCCAAAGTCAGTTGCTTAACCTACTGAGCCACCCAGGTGCCCCAATGATTTTTTAAAAATAGGCTCCACGCCCAGCATCGAGTCCAACGCAGGGCTTGAACTCACAACCCTGAGATAAAGACCTGAGCTGAGATCAAGAGTCAGATGCTTTAACTGACTGAGCCACCCAGGTACCCCAAAATAATTTTTTTTTAATCAGTAAAAATAAGAAAGAAAAATAAATATGTAATTATATTGTCTTTTATCATTACCTACATAGTTACCTTTACTGGAGCTCTTTGGTTGTCTGTGTGAGTTTGTGCTGCTAGTTGGTATCACTTCCTTTCAGCCTGAAAAACTTCCTTTGATATTTCTCTAAGGCAGGTATGGTATCCATGGATTCTCTTAGTCTTTGTTTTGCCTTCATTTTTGAGATAGTTATGTTAGGTTTAAGGGTTGATCGTTTTTCCTCTTCCAGTACTTTGAATATGGCATCCCACTCCCTTCTGGCTTCAATTGTTTGTGATGAGAAGTTAGCTCTTAATGTTGTTGGGGTTTCCTTTTATGTGATGAGTTGTTTTTCTCTTCCTGCATTCAAGATTTTCTCTCTTCCCTTTCAACATTTCTGTACTTCAACAACTATAATGTGTCTGGTTGTGGATCTCTGTGTTTATCCCACTTGGAGTTCAACAAACTTCTTGAATGTGTATATAAATGTTTTTCATCAAATTTGGATTGTTTTCAGCCAGTATGTCCTTGAATATCTCGTCTGTCACATCTCCATCTGGTACTCCCATTATGTATGTGTTGGTGCACTTAACAGTGTCACATTTCTCTGAGGCTCTGTTCATTTTTCTTCTCCTCATCTTCCATCTCTTCCTCCTCCTCTTTCTTCTTCTATTTGTCGTTCTTCAGGTAGAAAAATCTCTATTGATCTGTCTTTCAGTTGAATGTATGTGTATAGGTTGGAGACTTTCACAGTTAAGAGAGTTTACAATTTTGCCCCACATTCAACTAGAAAATAGTAGCTTAGAAGTTCTCTCTCCAGGGGCTCCTGGGTGGCTCAGTTGGTTAAGCATCCAACTCTTGATTTCAGCATAGGTCATGATCTCACAGTTCCTCGAGTTCGAGTCCCGCATTGGGCTCTGCACTGACCACGTGCTTGGAATTCTCCCTCTCTCTTTGCTCCTATCCCGCTTGCGTTCTCTGTCTCCCTCAAAATAAATAAATAAACTTAAAAAAAAGAAATTCTCTCTCCAGTCATTCCTCCCATCCAAGTACTAACCAGGCCTGACCCTGCTTAGTTTCTGAGATCAGACGAGATTGGGCGCGTTCAGGGTGGTATGGCCGTAGACTCTCTAGTCATTCCTGAGAGGGCACAGTCCACTAGGGATAGGTGTGATTTAATCTTAAGCCTGGCTTTCTAGGAGTGTCCCCTGGGTCAAAGTAGCTTACTCCTTAGTCAGTGCTTGGTCAAAGTTTGTGCTTAAGTCCCTTGAGCCAACAAGACTTCTGCCTTTTGCTTTTTGATCTGTGTGTGGTTTGGGGAATGTTTTCAAGTCTGTCCCACGTTCTTCTGTGATTGCTCTTGAAGTGGGTGCAATGTGCATAGGCTTCCAGATCCATAAGGAGGAGTGTGATCCCAGAGGGGGGTCTTCTTGGCTGTCTCTTTCCCTTTCTCTTTCTCTTCTGGCTTGTCTGCCACTTTTTTTGGTACTAGTTTCGTGAAGCTACCAGCTACCTCTTAACTTCTTGCTACTGACAGTGCCTTAGGTATAGACTCCTCCATGCTGTTCTAAATAGTCAGATGTGGAGCTCTCCATCTTTATGGTCTGCCTTCATCCTTGGGTAGACACTCTGGGCCACTGCACTGAAGCTGGGAGTGGGGATAGTGCCTGCTTTTCCTGGAGTGGTTCTCTCTGCTCTATGAGTGGGCACTGGGGAGGAGATGGTAGCCCTAGGTCTTTTCAGCTTGCCTTTCCTAGCATGGGAGTGACTGAGTGAGCATGGTGGAGTGATTGAGGGGCCAGTATTCTTGGCCTGCTGAGCCTGAGGTAGAGCTCTTTCCACCCTCTGAGTTGGGGCTAGGTGGGAGAGGGCAGCCCAGTCCTCTTGGTTACTCCCACCCAGGACAGAGCTTTTCAGTACTGAGCTAGGGGAGACTAGAGATGCTCTTGGGATGAAACTATAGCCCCTAAACTGGGAGCTAGGGGGAAAGGGAGTCCTATTTTCTTGGCCACACTTGTCCAGAACAGTGCTTCTATAACATAGAGGTAGGGTAGGCAGCAGAATTAGAGCAGGTCTTGGCTCAAATGCCACAGACTGTCATTGTTTTTACCAAGATTTAGTAAATTTCCCTGAGTAAATGTTCTATACTTGCTGTGTGCCCTGAGGACAATCTCTAGAGGCTTTAAGTGTTTTTTTAAAAATCATTTTCACCAGCAAAATGGTTGTTTTATTCACTTGGGAGTAACACCAGCTTCCCATACAGCCATTCTGGAAGTCCCACACTCTTACTTAAAATGTTTCCAGTGGAAAAATTTATTTTTGGTGGGGGCTCCCTCTCTACATATTATCTCTACTAGAACTCAATTAAGCCTAAACCCCAGATTTTATTTGGGGGGGGGGGAGGAGAAAGCATACAAAAAAGTGAAATGGGGTTATAATGTAAGACATTTCAAAAATAAATCCAATAAATAGCTTGAGGTTTATCACCTAGGTGCTGATGCTTTGCAGAGTAGTTGTTCTCCAGAATCAGGCATTAATCAGAAGGGGAAACAGCAGTAATTATGTGTAAAATGTTCTGATCCCTGGAGCAGCAGAAATAATCTCATCCCGGGAACTACTTGTGGTTATGTAGGGCCTGCTCTGCTGCTGATACAGCTATGATTTTGAGATTTTATTTTAATTTTTTATAAGAAAGTCTATCTTCATTAAATATTGGCAGGAGCACAAAATAGGCCCTCATTTGGTCTCTAGAAACATACAAACTGGGCCCCCAAATGCAGAAAAGCAGATTGTGACATTGCTGTGACTTTTAACTGCTGTAGTGACCCCTTCCATGCTGACTTGCAGGGAAAGATCATTTCTCTTCTCTCTCTGCCCTGCTTCCTCCCTCTGTGGCGTAGAATTCTGAACACTACCCAGGCTGGGAAACTCTTCCCTCAGTGGAAAGTGTGGTAAGGCTGTGCCACTAGGAGAGATATCTTCTTCTAAATTGGCCCCCTCTCTTTAATTGTGTCTCTTCTTGGCCTACTCATCCTGACCACTTTATCAGGGGAATGGTGAGTTTTAAAGAAGTGCAGTTTTAAAGAAAAGGCAGCCTTAAGAGCTCTTACTTCTCTTTCTCTTTGTTCAGCCTGTGTGTATCTTGATTCTGGGAAACCACTGCTCTTTGTGCCCAAATCTGGCAACCTCATACCCTGGCTGCAGGACTACAGGGCTGGAGGGGCAGATACCAACCTATCTGTTCTCAGGCGGCACTCCATCATTTGCTTTTGCAAAGGAAGTTCAAGCACAATTAGGGATGACTACTTTGACATTGGGGCTACTGCAGTGCCCTGGCCTCTCAGTTTCCTATCCTTCTGAACTCCTCTGATTTGCATTCACCATTATTCATGGATGCAGTTTTATCACAATATCTCACTCTTTAATTCTCTGTTCAGAGCACAACCTCTCTCCTCCCACAGCTTTCCAGCACATCTGCAGCATGGCCTCTTAGCTTTTGCCAGAACCTTTGGATTTTAAACATTGCCTCTGCAAAAAAAAAAAATAATAATAATAATAAATAAAAAATAAATAAACATTGCCTCTGCAACTCCCAGCCTTTCTCTCTCTCTCTCTGCACCCCCCCAGTCCCTCCACCTTTCTCCATCAGTAAATGCCTTCAACTACTTCTCTCAAAAGCCTGCACCCCATGATGCCCTCACCTCCTTTGACCTTTGTCCTTTCTTGTCATGCCAATTGTCATCTCAAGGCCTACTCCCTGCCCCCTTCCACTATCTGCTTTCTCTCCTTTTCTTGGCCCTGAGCTTTCTTTATATACAGAGACAGCATGTTTCTCCTCTTCCAAACCAGTTCCTTCCTCTGCAACCCCCACCCCATCATTATTCTTCCCAGCATTTGAGTTTGCAGCCAAAAAAATCGGGGTTTATTGGCTCTAGGTCCCCTGTTGGCCAGCCAGGTAAGGTGAAGGAGAGAAGTAGACTCCAGAGGGCCTTGGGGCATATGCTTCTATCTCAAGAGGGAAGGTACTGCTGGGCCCCATCCCACCGGTGCCCTATTGGAATGTGAGCCCAGTGCTGCTAGATCCTCTGGTTTGTTGAGACAAGACAGAAATCCAGATATTAATGCAAATAGGCCCCTTTATAAATGTTGACAACTATTCTTCCCTGCCTCTGCAACAACATGGGGGGACAAACCCCACCCTCCATATTTCTGGGCTAGGCTCCACCCCCCTACCTCCTGTATTAACTCAGTTGCCCAGTTCTAGAAGACTATCTGCTCCCAGTCTGCACTGCTGACTTCCTCTCCTGGATGACTATAATGGCCTCCTAAATGGTCTCTGCTTTTTATTCTTCCTTCAAGTCTACTAGGTACAACATTGCTTGATTTAGTTACCTCAAAATAAGCTTTTTGGTTGAAGGAGTGGGTTTTGGGATCCAGCTGTACAGAGGTTAGTCCCAGGTCTGACATATATAACTGTGTGGTCTTGAGTCAAGTTCATCTTTTTGAGTCTCAGTTTCCACATCTGCAAAATAAGAAAAATAGTAGTAGTGAGGGTTTAGTAAAGAACCATTCTTAACCTGGAATAAGCACTCAATAAATGTTAATCATGATTGTATCATCTCCTGTGTGAAGACCTTCAAACGCTCCATTGCTTCTCAAATATAGTTTAGCCCCTTTGTATAAGGCAGTCAAGACCCTTTTGCTCTGGTCTGAGCCCTCCTTACCTCCTCCTCTACATTACTTCAGCCAGACTGGATTTCCTGTAATTCACCAAATATGTTTTTCTGTCTTATTCATTTTCCTCTCTCCCCTAAAGTCCCTGGGACAGGGCAGGGACTCAGTGTGTGCATGACTTTGGAGAAGGAGGAAGCGAGGCTGGGGAATAAAGCAGCTGTTATGATTATCTTTACTTCACAGAGGAACAAAGTGAGGCCAAGTAACTTGCCCCAAACCTGTCAGTCTAGAAGTGGAAGAAACAGGATTTGAATTTGGATCTGTCTACCCTAAAGCCTGTTTGTTGTCTTTCCACTATATCATAGAGAAGGAAAGACACACAGGGGCAGGGAGAGAAGGAAAAGACTTGAGATTCACTTTTCCCTCTGGGAAAGCATAGAACATTGCTTTTTCTCTATGATAAAACCAACAGAAAAGGGTGGTATAGCTGTATGACATTGGTAGCGGCGCAGGTCAGGGCCAGAATATGTTGGTGCTTGTGAAAACTGCTAAAGTCAACATAAGGGACTTTTAAAAGTAGGTTTAAAACAAGTTTCCAGACAAGAAAGGGATTGGCTGGCTGCTTGAGGACAACAAGATAATATTATAGTCTGACCCCTTTTGTAGCAGGTATGGTTAAGTCCTTTCTTACAGGCCTTGGCAAGATCAGTTTTGCACAGCTGTTAGGTGCCCCAGATGTAGAGATGGACTGCCCAGTTTCAAATACTCAGTTTTGTCCCTTATAATCTGTGTAACCCTTTCTCATCTTCTCTCCTGTAAAATGGGGGATAATATAATACCTACCTCAAAGGATTGTCCTGATTATTTTTTTAAGTTTTTTATCCTGAGAGAGACAGAGACAGTGCAAATGGGGGAGAGGCAGAGAGATAGGGGGAGAGAACGAATCCAAAGCAGGCTCCTGGCTATCTGCGCAGCGCCTGGTGTGGGGCTCAAACTCGCAAAACCTCGAGATCATGACCTGAGCCGAAACCAGGAGTCCGACGCTTAACTGACTGAACCACGCAAGTCCCCGTCTCATGATTATTAAAATAAAAAGTCCATGAAAGCTCTCAGAATATTGCCTTGTACACAATGAGCTCTTTTGTAAGCCTTAGCTAGTATTTGCCCTTTCAGAATATGTGTGCCCATACCAGGTGGCATTGGAACATTTTGGGTTAACTGATCTCTCTTTCTTGATTTGTTCCAGTAGCTAAAACCATAGTCCTAATAGTGGGACCACCTTTTATTGGTAAATCTTTAAAACCTTTTCAGAGTGTTGCAGACATCTCACTAGGAGGATGGTGGAAAGTTTCTGAAATTTCACTGTAACTTTCTAGAAGGAGATGACTGGTGCTTCTTTCTCCCTCTTCTCTTATTTATATACTACTTGTATTTGTACAGCCTAATAGAATAAATGCATAGAGCCTGGAGCCAGGTGGCCTATATTCAGATTCTGGCTTTGCCATTCACTGTCTATGTGACCGTGGGCATGTTACCTAACCCCTTTTTGCCTCAGTTTTCTCGTGTGTAAAATAGAGATCATGACAGCATCTATACTGTGGGGTTCTTGTAAAGATTAAATGAGTTAACACATGTGAAGTGGTTAGCACAGTACCCAACACATAAGTAGCTATTATTATTACTATTGGCAAATAAACTAAGAAATCATCAGGCATCTCTTAAATTTTTCTTTTTAAGTTTTCCTTGACTAGCCAATTGTCAAGTGCCCATGCATTCTCAGACCCTGATCAGAGAGCTGTCCTTTATAAAGGAATCTTGGACTGGTATCAGATCCTCCCTTGGCTCTGCCAGCTGCTGACCTTCAGTGCTTTATACCCAGCCCCACCTATGGAGCCCTCATTTGGTGCCAGGACACTGTTCAGAAGAGCTTCTCAGGTAATCCCCGTGGATTGCAAGGCTCAACAAACCACTATAGGTCTTTAACTTCACTCTGTGTGGGGTAGAGGAAAGAGACTTTTTACTCAGTCATAGAGGAATGGAATGGTGCCCCTACATCACACCTGAAGCTGTTGGTGCATTCAGTACTCCATGCTGAGGTTACTGCTCATTTTTCTGCTAGGCTTCTCCTGGGCTGGCATTTTTTAACCTGCCCTGAGATCACATCCTGTGCAGCATGAGTTGTTGTCAACAACTTGTGTTCATCTAGTCATGTAACCAACATATCTCAAGCATTTATTATATTCCTGATTGTGTGTGTGTGTGTGTGTGTGTGTGTGTGTGTGTGTGTGTAAGGACAAGTTGAGAGGAAGAGGGCAGTAACCAGAATGACACCTCCTCCTGCAACCTGGTGCAGCACTGTGAATCTAGGCTTTGTAGACAGGTGGGTCTGATACAAATCCTCACTCCACTTCTTGCCAATTGTGCAATGTAGGACAAGTTAATCGATCTCACTTTTATCAACTGTGCAATGGGAATAGTATGAGGGTCTACTTTGGAGTGTTGCCGTAAAAATAAGAGGTAGCATATGCTAGCACCTTGTAGAGAAGTAATCAATGATATCTGTAATTATTATAAGTCACAAATTTTCCACTAAAGTGTTGCTCTTGAAAATAAAAAAGGAGAATCCTCATGCAAAAAAAACGGAAGTTGGACCCCAGCCATACACCACACACAAAAATTAACTCAAAATGTATCAAAGCTAAAACTGTGTAACTCTTAGAAGAAAGCATAGGTGTAAATCTTCATGACCTTGGATTAGGCAATGGTTTCATAGCTATGACACCAAAGGTACAAGTGGCAAAAGAAAAAGTAGATAAATTGAACTTTATCAAAAGTGTAAAATCTTTTGCCTTTCAAAGGACACCATCAAGTAAGTGAATAAACAACACATAGAATGGGAGAAAATTTTTATACATCGTGTATCTGATAAGAGACTTGTATCCAGAATACAGAAAGAACATTTACAACTCAATAACAAAAAGACAAATAACACAATTTTAAAATGGACAAAGGATCTGAATAGACAGTTCTCCAAAGAAGATGTTCAAATGGCCAATAAGCATTTGAAAAGGTGCTCAACGTCATTAGCCATGAGGGAGGTGCAAATCAAAACCAAAAGATGCACTTCCTGCTTAATAGGATGTCTATAATAAAAAATATGGAAAATAACAAGTGTTTGCTGGGATGTGGAGCAATTGGAACCTTCATACACTACTAGTGGGAATGTAAAATGATGTAGCCACTTTGGAAAATAGTCTGGCAGTTTTTCAAAAGATTAAATATCTGATCTAGGCTACCATATAACCCAGCAATTCTGCTTCAGGGTTTATACCCAAGAGAAATGGAACTATATGTCCACACAAAAGCTTGTATAATGTTCATAAGAGCATTATTCATAATAACCAACAGATGGAAACAACACAAATGTCCTTCAGTGTGAGCAGAATAAACAAATGTGGTGTATCCAGAGCCATATGGTGGAATATTACTCAGATATAAAAAAGAACAAAATACTTATACATGCTACAACGTGGATGAGCCTTGGAAACAGTGTGCTAAGTGAAATAAGCCAGATACAAAATCCTACATATTGTATGGTTCCATAGGCAAATTCACAGAGGCAGAAAATAAATTAATGTGTTCCACGGGCTGTGGGGGAGGTAGAATAGGGAACTAATGGGTATGGGGTTTCTTTTGGAGGGTGATGAACTGTTCTAAAGTTGACTGTAGGGATGGATACACAACTCTGAATATACTAAAAGCCACTGAATTGTCTGATTGGTTGTATTGTATGGTATATGAATTATATCTCAATAAAACCATTAAAGAAAAACAACGGAAGGAGAAAAGAACCACACAACCATCCACAAAGTGAAAAGAAAATCTACTAAATGGGAAAAAATATATTTGCAAACAACATATTTGATAAGGAGTGAATATTCAAAACACATTTTAAAAACCCATACAACTTAATAGTAAAAAAGCCAAATAACCTAATTAAAAAGTGTGAAAAAGGCCTGACTAGACATTTCTCCAAAGAAGAAATATGAAAGGCCAACAGGCTAATGAAAAGATCTTTAACATCACTCATCATAAGAGAGATGCAAATTAAAACTACAATGAGATATCACCTCAGGCCTCTTAGAAGAACCTCATCAAAATGACAAGAGATAACAAAATTCTGGTGAGGCTGTGAAGCAAAGGGAATCCTTGTGCACTGTTGGTGGCAATGTAAATTGGTGCTGCCACTCTGGAAAACAGTGTGGAGGGTCTTCAAAAACTTAAAAATAGAACTATGATGGGGCGCCTGGGTGGCTCAGTTGGTTAAGCGTCCAAATTCAGCTCGGGTCATGATCTCATGGTCCGTGAGTTGGGGCCCCATGTGGGGCTCTGTGCTGACAGCTTGGAGCCTGGAGCCTGCATTGGATTCGGTGTCTCCCTCTCTCTCTGCCCATCCCCCACTCTCTCTCTCTCAAAAATAAACATTAAAAAAACATTAAAAAAATAAATAAAAATAGAACTATGATATTATTCAACAACTCCACTTCTGGGAATATATCTAAAGGAAACAAAAACACTAACTCAAAAAGATATCTGCACCCCCATGTTCATAGCAGCATTATTTACAGTGGCCAAGACATGAAAACAACCTAAGTGTCCATCAGTGGATGCATGGGTAAGGAAATTGTGAGGCATATACACAATGGAATATTATTCAACCATAAAAAATGAGGAAATCCTACCATTTACTATTTTGTTTTGTTTTTAAATGTTTATTTATTTAGGGGCGCCTGGGTGGCTCAGTCGGTTAAGCGTCCGACTTCAGCTCAGGTTGTGATCTTGCAGTCCATGAGTTCGAGCCCCGTGTCAGGCTCTGTGCTGACAGCTCAGAGCCTGGAGCCTGTTTCAGATTCTGTGTCTCCCTCTCTCTGACCCTCCCCCGTTCATGCTCTGTCTCTCTCTGTCTCAAAAATATAAATAAAGGTTAAAAAATTAAAAAAAAAATGTTTATTTATTTATTTTTAAGAGAGAGAGAGAGGCAGAGAATCCTAAGCAGGCCCCATGTTGTCAGTGCAGAGCCCGTTGTGGGGCTCAAACCCAGTAACCATGAGATCATGACCTGAGCAGAAACCAAGAGTCACCCAGGTGCCCTGGAAATCCTACCATTTGTGACAACATGGATGGACCTTGAGGGTATTGTGCTAAGTGAAATATGTGAGTCAGAGAAAGACATATACCATATGATCTCACTTATATGTGGAATCTAAAAACAAAAACAAACTCATAGAAACAGAGAGGAGACTTGTGGTTACTAGAGGCGGGGATAGAGGGTGAAAATTGGAGGAAGGTGGCCAAAAGGCATGAACTTCCAGGTACAAGACAAGTAAGTACTAGGAATGGAACATACAACATGATGACTATGGCCACCGCTGCTCTGTGATCTAGAGGACAGTTGTTAAGAGTAAATCCTAGGGCACCTGGGTGGCTTGGTCAGTTAAGCATCCAACTTCAGCTCAGGTTATGATCTCACAGCTCATGGCCTTGAACCCCACATCGGGCTCTGTGCTGACAGCTCAGAGCCTGGATCCTGCTTCTGATTCTGTGTCTCCTTCTCTCTCTGCCCCTCCCCCACTCGTACTCTGTCTCCCTCTGTCTCTCAAAAATGAACAAACATTAAAAAAGTAAATCCTAAGAGTTCTCATCACAGGGAAGACATTTTTCCCCTTCTTTTGTTCTTTCTTTTCTTTTTATTGTGTGTCTATGAGAAGATGGATGCTAGCTCAACGTACTGTGGTAATCATTTCACAATATATCTACATCAAACCATCATGCTGTATGCCTTACACTTATACGGTGATGTATGCCAATTATTTCTCAATAAAACTGGGGGTGAAAAACCCTACCCGGAGCCATCATGGCAGACGTGACAAAGGGAAAAGAGGTTATCAGAGATCCTCAGAAGGTGTGTCTGTGTGGGTGTGTATTCCTGGTTGTGTGTGTACATGTGTGTGAATATATATGTGTATGTGTGTGCATGTGCTCACATGCGTGTTTCAGAGTATTCTGGTCCTGGCCTGGCCCCAGGCATAGCTGTCACATAAACAAACTCTTCCCTCAGCACTTTTCCAATTTTCCCTCTACCAAAAGGTGAAAAAGCTTTAACTTACTCTCCCTTGAAATGGGCTTCACATACCTGTTGGGCACTACAGCTGTGTACAGATTAGACACCAATGGATTCTTTCCAGATGAATGAATATTGGAGAGAAGAGCCACCAGGCAGCAGTATCAAACTATGGAATGGAGAGTGGTGGGCTCCTTCAGAGCTGGAAGTTGGCATAGATCTTACCACCTTAAATTTCTTGCGAGACGGTGGAGTTGTGTAGCCATATGTGCCATATCCTGGCATATCAGGATGCTATCTATGGCCAGCTAGTGTGAACTTCTCATCATACAGAGGACCATTCCTAGTGGAGAATGTGTTCTGTAAAGGGTTTCTCAAGTTGGCCTGTACCCCATGCTGCCCAGAATGCTGTCTCTGCTCCCTTGCAAGGGGCTTCTTTGAGCAACTGGCCTAGTCATATTTCTCCCCACCCCCCCTTTTAAAAAATATTTATTTATTTTTGAGAGAGTGAGAGGGGGAGGGGCTGAGAGAGAGGGAGACAGAAAATCCAAATCTCTCTGCAGAGAGCCTGATGCTGGGCTTGGACCCACAAACTGCGAGATCATGACCTGAGTGGAAATCAAGAGTCAGAGGTTCAACCTACTGAGCCACCCAGGCGCCCCAAGTTTCTCCCCCTTTTTAAAACTTCAGTCCGCCTCAATGGAGGGATGTGCACCGCACACAGGAAAGGGGGCTAAAACTGGTGCATGTGGCAGCTGTGATGCTGTAGTCCACTCCTTAAGGTGGTGGACATGCGTGCTACCTCAGACTTTTCATATTATTCCTGGCTGTGTTTTTGCAATCACAGTGGAGCATGCCCAGGGAAAGAAATAGCAGTACACTGCAGGAATCCCCACTCCCCGTCCCATTTCTGGGGAGCAACCAATTTTAGTTCTTTTCTTCCTGTATGTACCCTCATTTCTCTAGATAAAGCACTTCTGCTTTTCTGCCTTTGTTCACCAATGTTTGGAAGTTATCTGTTGACTTCCTGCTAAGCTAGTTGAGGGTTTATCATAATTACATAGCTATATCCCCATTTGTCACCCTTTATTAATTATTCTAGTAATTTTTGCAATGTTTTATGTTTTTGTTTCACAAATTATTGGCTGCATGTTTTGAATCCCCACTTGCTAAGATGAGATATTGGCACTCTTTCCTTTCCCCTTGGCTCTCCTTCCCACTCACCCCTCTTACCAGGTGGTATTCTGGTACAGCACCGGGTCCTTATTGAAAAAGACCTAATCTTCAAAGCAGAAGTTATGAAAAATGCAACTATTTTTTTAAGTTTGTTTATGTATTTTGAGAGAGAGAGAAAGCATGAGTGATGGAGGGGCAGAGAGAGAGGAGAGAGCAAGGATCCCAAGCAGGCTCTGTGCCAGCAGTGCAGAGGCTGACATGGGGCTCAAACTCATGAACCCTGAGATCATGACCTGAGCCGAAGTCAGACACTTAACCGACTGAGCCACCAGGGTGTCCCAAGATGCAACTAATTTTTATTGAACATTTACTATGTGCCAGGAACTGTATGCATGCATCATCACATTTAATCCTCATGGTAACCCTAAAAGGGAAGCATCATAATTGCAGTTTTACACATGAGAAATCTGTGACCAGACCATGCATCTGATAGGACGCCAAGCTGAGATTTGAACCAAGGTTGGAAGTCCCTATTCCTTTTCCAGAGCCCCATGTACCCTTCAGCTTCAGTTTCATCTGCAGCTTTTCAAGTCTACTCTCTGTGGCCAATGCTTGGATTGAAATTCCTCTTTTGTTTTTGGAACCCCACCGTAGTTCTGGCTTGTTCACAGACACTACACCTTCTTCCCAGATCAGGGAGAATGGCGACTTGAGAGGGAATGGAAGGCAAACGGAACATCCCTATGGGGTGTGTGAGGCTGGGGGATTATCCGGATGGGCTTCATGGTTCAGTAATGTGCTTGCCAGGCCCTTTCTACCTGGCAGCCCAGGCCTTTGGAAGCTGGCGAAGAAGTGCCAGGTAGCCCAGGAGCTGACACAGGGAGTTATTTTACAGCATCATCAGTGCTTCTTCCAGCCAGCATGCTGCCTTTGATATGAGAAGCAAATACGGAATTTTGAAGGTTGTAGCTGACTCAGACCATTGCTCTGGCATTGCGGTCATAGACACATGTGGGAAATTCCCAAATTGACTTTCCCACAGAGCTGTTTTGGAGTGGGGGACAGAAAGAGGCCGGGGGTGGAGAATGTATTTTTGTTATTTATTTGATTAGTATTTGTTAAATCGTTGGACCAGTTCAACTAGAGGCACCGAGTGGGAGTTCCCCAGAGGTCACTTCCGGGTATATGGAAGAGTTGAGAGGTCAAGAGGTCCTGGCTCAATTTTCCATACTGAGGAAGGAGAGACTATAAAAACATAAAAGAGACAATCCCAGATTCTTTTTATTGGTCTTAAGGCTGCTGTCATAGAGAAACATTTGGACATCTTTACCCACCTGCTCTCCCTCAACCCAGGTACCCTGGTTTCTTCCTTTCTGTTGGCATTCCAGCCATCCACCCAATTTTGGAGTCATCTTGATTCTTCTATCCTCTTGCCAACCCATCTCCTTAATTCTAGGTCCATTTACGTACACACACACACACACACACACGCACACACACACACACACACACACGCATATACCCCTGAAACCCCACTCTATTGATTTGCAGTGTCTCACGCATTCATCCTTTCCCCCTCTCTTCTTAGTGACCCCCAACCTCATTGCTTCAGGTCTAGACAATTGGATTAGCCACTCTTTGTGCCTCCAGTTGCACCCCGCACCCCACTGGCCTGGCCCTAATCCATCGAGTCACAACTGCCAGATGAGTTTGAATCATGATTGCCAGAAGAATCTTCTGAGAGAACAGCTTTCTTATACCTGCTCATACTTTCTCAAGGCTTCTCTGCTGTTTACAGTATGAAATCCAAATGCCTCAACCTGGCATTCAAGGCCCCACACTGCCTGCTTGCAACCTCGATTTCAAGACTTAGTTCCTGCCACTCCCCTACTGAATTGAGACTTTGTTGAAGATAGACAACATGTCTGGTTTACTGCTGGGGCACTGACAGCACAGGAGGATGCCTAGGACATTGGGTGGGGGGCAGGACTTGTTTGATGAACAAGTGAAGGAATGAAGAAGATGATGATATCATGGGATTCATTCAGGGGCCTCTGTCACTGACCAGGTGGGTGACCTTGGATAAGTCCTTTCCTTTGGATGGCATGGGATTACAACAGCAATCCCAAATTTATGGCTCTTAGGCCCTATAGGGTTTATAAGCCCTAAGGGCCTGCAGACATGCTTTGTTGGTTGGCACATTAAATGATTTTAAATGCCTTTTTGTAAGGTGTGTGTGCTCTAGTTCCCCGGTCCCTCCCCCAGTTTTCTTACACCTTCCCTTCTCTTTCATTTTCATTAGCTGCTTGGTGCCTAAAGGCATTTACATTTGTGACCCTTGGATTAGGTGGTGTTTATGCACCTTTCAACACTGGTGAGGGAGTGATTCTCTGTTTGACCTGCTTTGAAATGAAAATTCCAAGTGCTTTGGTTAAGTGGTTTCCAATGTCATCTAATATACAGCAGTCAGGCCTGACTGACTCTGCCCTCCTCAAACAGGCCTGCAAAGAACAGTGGTGTGTGCCCTTAGTGTTTCTGGCTTTGGTAGTCAGCTGCAGAGGGAGATGTTCTTCCATTGAAAGTGATTGTCTTCACATAGCCCAGTCCAAGTGTGGCTCATTTATAGCCTAGAAAGGACCAAGCAGTGCCCATTGGCAGTCAGCTGGGCATACACAGGAGGCATTGGTTGCAGGCACGAAGTAGGAATTTAGCCCAAGTTGCCTGGCAGGGACCTTTCCAGGACAAAGTGCTGAATGCAGAGTGTGTGTTAGCAAGCACTGCTCTCACCCTCTGCCTGGCTCTCAGTGGCCCGGTCTGCATTGACACTCCACAGAGAAGCATGGGGTGGGCAGGGAAGGTCAAGAATGGCATTCTCACTACAGGGATCCTTTGCATTAGCTGGTTCCAGGGGCCACATGAGTTGCCCATCTGCCTGGCCACAGGCTGGCAAAGCCCAGCTCACTAGGGGATGGTAGACAAACACAGCTGCTGCTTGAAGTCACTGGCCCAGCCCGGACAGCACTTGAACCCCACACATTTGGGCAGCATCTAGGTAAAAGGTACTGAAAGCTGGGCAGAGGGCTGGGTTAAGTTATCTGCCCATCACTGGGCATAGTCACCGGGTAAAACTGCTGATGGCCTGTGGTGCCAAATGGCTGCGCTGAAGTTTAATGTGGAGGTTGTAGAGGGACACACATGATAAACCTATCCTGTATGTAGCTGTTGTAGGCATTTGGGATGGGGATGGGGAGGATGAAGGAGGCAGAGGGGAGAAGACAGATACTGTTTCTGACTAAGCCATTTCATGTGTCTGGAACAACTCTATGGAGCTTCCTGGGGTGAAAGGGATTGATTCTGTGTGGTTTTGCTTCCCTGCTTCTACCCTTTCCTGCTCGGCAGCTTATGAACTCAGGGAGACAAATCCCTAGTACTGTTTGTTGAAGTCAAATAGAATGGGGAAGGTAAACTTGCCAAAGAAACTTTATGCGACACATTTCAAAGCCCTAGAAACAGTTTCACAGGTTTTGTGTGTGTGTGCGTATGTGTGTGTGCGTGCGTGTGTGTGTGTGTGTGTGCATGTGTGTGTGTGTGTGTGTGTTGTTGGTTTCCTTTGCAGGACTGCAACCCACTCATGTAAGCAGAGCATTGGGTGAGACCCTCAAGCCTGTTGCGGCTGCAGGGGGAAGTGGGTGCACCTGCCTACAGAAGTGGGAGTGGAAGTGTGTGCAGCTGTTGAAGGCTGGGAGAAGCTGGCCATGTGGGTCTCGGCTGTAGTCAGGACCAAAGGCCATACACACAGGGGAACGTGATGTGATGGGTGGTGTGAGTGTGGGTATGTTGTCTGTTATCATAAATGTTTGTGACATGACTGGGAGCCTTGGCTGTAGCTGTCGTGTGTGGATTTGTGGTGTGCAGGTTGAAACCAGGATGTTTCGGTAGTGACAGGAGCAAGCATAGGAGATGAGGCTAGAGAATCCCAGTGTCGACTAGATAGGCATACAGTGGACTGACTGCTCTCACTTTCATTCCCCCACAGCCAGCTGAGCCTGTGTCTGGCAGTGCTCAACACTGTTAGAGGGGTTCCATACCTTCTCTAACAGGCTTGCGTATTTCAGCTGGAAGCCATGGAAGTCCACACACTCAGTTGTGCCATTTCTGGCACACTCAGCTACCCCCCAGTGTCCCAGAAGCTCAGCTCCTTCTGCATATCAGGTCAAGGAGATAAGGCCAGGCCTTTGCTTGCGGACCCATTCCTGTGTCTCATGTTCAGCCAAAGGCCTCGTCATCATCACACAGTGAGGCTTCCTGCTGAAATGCAATCTCCTGCTGAGACAGAAGCCACTGAGGAGATTCTGGGGTTGTTCTCTGTGTTTTGAGTAATTGGGGGGCAGGGTGCCCTGGCCTGGGCTCTGCAGCTGCTTCCCTCATGCTGCCCAATTCTTGCATCCACTCCTACCATACGATTGTGCTCTTTAACACCTAGGAGGATTTGAGGTAGAGATGATGGTCCTGTAATTGGCAGGCATTTGGGCCTTCATCCCCATGGCTACTAACCAGCTGGCCTGGCCTGGCATGGCCATGTGGCTTACATGGCATGGGGGCTCTGTCTGAATGAGCCAAGTTCGTTCTCCCCTTAGCAGTAGGAATTTTGGCCAGTGCACAGGCACCGGGGTTCCCTGACCAGAGGAAGCAAACTCATGTGCATGCAAGGCCACACCCTGCCCTTGGCAGATAACACAAGGATAAGACTTAGCTAAGTGAAAGACAACTCATGGTGTGACCAAACACAGCGCCTGTCTCCTCACATTACTTTTGAAAACACTTTGCAGGCCAAAAAAAAAGGCCGACCAAAAGCATCTGCAAACCATATTTCAGCCTCCTGGCTGTTAGTTTGTGACCAATGTGAGAAGCAAAATTTAGCTGCACATTACTGACAATGAGTTTTGCCTGCTAAAGTATTTGCTGACCTTCCAAACCCAGTTTAAATGGCATCTGTGTGATACTCTCTGACCCCCTCCTTAGGCCAAATGAATACTTCTGTGATCCTTCAGTATCTCTTTTGTAGCATAATAGACCATTCGTTCATTCATTCATTCATTCATTCAATAAAACTTTATTGAATACTTTGGCAAGGGCTATACTGGTGTTACAGAGATGAGTAAGGAAGAAACAGTTTCTGCCCTCAAACAGCAACTAGTCCAGTGCAGGGAGAGATGGGAGAACAGATAGTGACTTTTAAATGTATAAAGGCTCAGAGCTTCCTGAGGGAGGCTCCCTCTGTATAAGTGTGTAAAAGCTGAGGAAGGCAGGCTTCTGGGAAGAGGGAGTGGCTTGGACAAGTAATGGAGGAAGAAAACAAGTAAACCAAGCTGAGCCAGGCTCTTCCTATCCCTTGGAAGTCCCTAAGCAGACCCTTGGAGTTATGGCTATCTTTGGCCTGCTCTGGCCCTGGTGAGTGGCTCTGGAACTGGTGCCTAAGGAATGGCAAGGTGGGCGGGCGGTGGAGGGGGGGTCAGGAAACAAGGCAGATCATTTAGGGCCTCTGGGGCCCTGCTAGGGATGTTAGCCTTTACCCAGGAGGCAGTGGGGAGCCAGCTGAGGCTTGGAGCAGGGGAGTGATGCATCTGACTTTGGTTTTGGAAGGCCCACACTGGAACCTGTGTGTGTTAGGTGGACAGGAGGGGCAAGAGACTGATATCAGGGAGGCTAGCAGGGAGCCCTGTCCCCAGTGCCTGGGCTTGCTCGCCCTGTACCTCCTGAACCAGTGAATGATTGGGGTAGGATGGGATGTGTAGAGCTGCTGCTTCTGCTGTTCCTAGGGAATTCCACTTTCACAGACATCCACTTGGGGATCTCATAGGCATCTCAGATGTGCCATGTTGAAAGCCAGACTCCTAACTGCCCCCACCCAAACCTGCTGCTTCTGCAGTTTCCCCCCATCTCAGCTACTGGCATCCCTAACTTTCTAATAGCTCAGGACCCAAACCACAAAGTCATTCTTGACTCCTCTCTTTTTCTCGTAGTTCATGTCTACTCCATTAGCACATCATGTTATTTCACCGCTACAATATCCACAATCAAGTCATGTGTTACCACCTTCATGGTCTGTGCCACCGTCATCACTCCCCCCTGGATATGTGCAACAGCCTCCTACCAGGTCTCCCTGTTCTATCAAATTATTACACCTTGGATCTTCTACAGTCTACTCTCAGCACAGCAGCCAGCATGATCCTGATGAAAACTGAGTCAGATTATGTCCTGACCCTGCTCAAAACCCTCTGATGACTATTTCAGACCAAAAGCCAAAGTCCTTACAGTGGCCCACAAAGCTTTGCATGATCTGCAAACCACCCCTCCATGACCTGTCTGACCTTATATCCGGTCACTGCCTCCCTCATGCACTCTGCTCCAGCCATACTGGCCTCCTCACTGTTCCCCAAACAGCTTCAGGGTCTTTGCATTTACTGTTCTCTCTGCCTAAGATTCTTTTCCTCCAGGTATCTCTGTGGTTCACTCCCTCACTTCATTCAGATCTCTGCTTAAATGTCACCTTCTCAACGAAGCCTTCTTTGACCATCCTATTCTTTTTTTAAAGCTTATTTATTTTGAGAGAGAGAGAGAGAAAGAGAAAGAGAGTGAGCAGGGGAGGAGCAGAGAGTGAGGGAGAGAGAATCCCAAGCAGGCTCTGAACCTGACACAGGGCTCGAACCCATGAACTATGAGATCATGACCTGAGCTGAAACTCAGTGAGTCAGACACTCAACCAACTGAGCCACCCAGGTGCCCCCATCCTATTCTAAAATAGCACCCTAGCTCTTCTGGTCCCCTGAGACCCTCTCTTGTTTAATTTTTCTCCAAACCAGACATTGCCTTTTAACTTATGACAGCTTTACTAATTTATTTGACTTATTGTCTGTCTCCCTCCACCAGAATGTAAACTTCACAAGAACAGGAATTTGTGTCTGTTTTTGCTCCTGCTGTATTCCTAGTGCTTGGAAGAGTGCCTAGCACATAGTAGGTACTCAATAAAGACTTACTGAATAAACAGGTAGAGGGTGGGGATCAGTGGGATTGCCCTGGGTAATTTCTGGGCTGTATGACCTAGGATTCTCAGCAGTATATTGTATATGGGAAGCAGAGAGCCCACTGGACCATAGGAGTTAGCAGGTCTAGCCAGGGTGACCTTGGGCAAGTCCATGCCACTCATGTGATCCTCAGTTTTCTCATTTATAAGGTGAGAGATCTGATGTGATGATCTGTAAGGGGCAAGGTGAGGGCCTGGCCAACTGGGCTTACCACTCAGGCCCCATGGGCATGAGGTCAGAGGTCCTCACCCCTGCCATTCTCTTTTTCTTTCTTGACCTCTTCCAACATGCCATCTTATTCTCAACCCACATCTATGAAAACACCACATTATAGCTGTTCAGACAATGATGGGGGAGGGAGATGGCCACCCATCAGTTGCATTCAACCAAGCCAGCTGTACTCTCTGAAGTGTGCCTGGCTCTGGTTTAAAGGCCTGGTGCAGGGCAGAAGTCTGTCAGAGACCAGGAGTGGGATGATGTCCCACCCCACTTTCCAGGGTGAAAACTTCTACCACAGCTACTACTCAGGTGGGTCCATCTCGGGAGCAATCCCATATTCTCTCCCAGACCAAACTCTTCTACCTAGTCTAGTTGAGGCCCAGCATTTTTCAATAATTTCTCACTTAAAATTTTAGTTCTTACAATAACAATATGAAGCAGACATTTTTAGACCCATTTTTTTTTCAGAGGACAACACTGGGTCTTGGAGGGGTTAAGGAGTTTGACAAGGTCCCACACAACCTCTCTTTCTGCTGGAATCAGTTGGAAATATGCTGACCAAAGTCTGGGAGTCTCATTTGTGTGGTTGGAGCTGTGAGAGAATCAGAAGGGAGGATGCTTGATTCTTCCTTCTGCTCCATCTAGGCCACAGGTGGAGCCCAAGGGATAGAAAACAAGCCAGCCCAGATGGAAGTCATCATTCTCCCGCCAGCTCCCTGAAGGCTTAGCAGAAGGGAGGCGCCTTCCCTGCCTAGCCCTGCCAGGAATCTGGGTGTCCTGAGAGGCTGAGACCAGTGAGCAATGGGGGTGGTGTGTGCAAGGTACTCCATGCAATAAACTATTTTCCTTTCTCATTCCAAAGATCAGAGAGCACTTGGTGAGCTGTGCTTTGTTCCAATGGAAACAGAAAACTAGAAAAGCCCAGTGGGGGTTGGCCAAACTTTCCTTTGTGCTCTCAGGCTGGAAGGCTAAATGGGAGGACTGTAGCAAGGCGGGGAGGGGTGGGGCAGGGCCCCTATAAGGGCAACAAATCAGTAGAAGGGAGACCAGGATGGATTCTAGGAAAAAAAAAAAAGACAAAGAGCTAAGTACGTGCTGATGGGAAGGCCTTGCAGTCCCCTTCACGCAGCCTTACTCCACATGTGTCTGCTAAGTCTGGCAGTCTCCAGCAAGGGGCCACAGGACCCCAGAGACACAGCCAAAGGTACCTCCGGGACCACTACTTTCCATTCATCCTCTGAGCCCCCAGCCCAGGCTCTTTTGTGCCTCTACAACACATCATGTTCCCACCAAGAATAATAGGAACTCAAATTTGTCAAAATCATTAGTTTGTCAAGCACTTCCCCATGTAATAGCGTTTCAGGAAACAGAGTAGCTTATTGGTTAAGAACATAGGCTCAGGGCCCAAACTACCTGGCTCTGCTATTCCACAGCTGTATGATCTTGGGAAAGCTACTTAGCCTCTGTGCCTCAGTTTTCTCATCTTTAAAATGGGAATAATCACAAGAGCTACATCTTAAGGTTGTTTTTAAATATTTATTTATTTTGAGAGAGAGAGAAAGAGAATACATGCACAAGTGTGCACAAGTAGGGGAGGGGCAGAGAGAGAGGGACAGAGAGAATCCCAAGCAGGCTCCGTGCTGTCAGCACAGAGCCCAAAGGTTTTTGTTTTGTTTTTTTTTATTTTCATTGAGAGACAGAGGGCACAAGTGAGCGAGGGTGGAGACAGAGAGAAGTGGAGCTCACCCAAAGAGGGGCTTGTGCTCACCGGGTGCAGGACTCAAACTCACAAACTGTGAGATCATGACCTAAGCCAAAGTCAGACGCTTAAGTGACTGAGCCACTCAGGTGCCCAGAGGTTGTTTTTAAATTAAATGAACTAATATTTAAATTCCTCCAAAGCAGAGATTTTTGCTTCCTATTACTGCCGTATCCCTAATGCCTGAACAGTGCCTGGCACCTAGCAGAGACTCAGCAAACACTTATTGAATATATATGGAGTGCTCAGAATGGGAACTGGTACTTGGCAAGTGCAACAATATTAGTTGTTGTCTTTCACACTCTCACAACAGTTCCAAGAGGAGCATTCTGAATTTCACCCATGTCCATTTTCTTCCTCCACATAAGGTTCAGGTTCTGAATCAAGGCACTTGATTCAGACAAGACAGTTTGGGCCACAGAGGGTCAGGAATGCAGCCCTCAAATCTGAGCAGTAGCATCCATACTCCCATCCATTCATTCACTTGTCCATTCTACAAATAGTGCACCAATGCCCCTATGGGCCAGGGCCTGAGCTGGGAGCTGGGGGTATATAGATGATGAGACAAAGATTCTGTGTTTGAGGAGCTGAGATCCTAGTGAAAGGAGACAGGCAAAAGCAAGTAAACACTTAGATAATTTCAAATGGTCATAAATGTTATGAAGAAAATAAAGTGGTATAATGGGACAGAGGATGGCTGGGATGTATATGTAGTGGGGCTGAGGAAGTGACATAGGAGCTCTTCTGGGGGGGTCTTGGTTACAGATCAAGAGTCCCTGCCTTGCTTGAGTTTGTCTTTAGTACCCTGGAATACATTGGAATACAGTACTTCATCCTGCGAGCATTTATATGCTGTCTGCTCAAGGCAGGTGTCAGTTGCTAAGTGTAGTTCCTAGGGGTCTGTACATAGGGGTCTGGGTGTGAGGGGCTGGAGAGAAGGGGGCTGTGTACATGTACTACCTGCAGAGGAAGTGTCTGGCATCAATTGTCCTCTGGCAAAAGCTGTTAGTTATACTGGCTAAAATGATGGTAGCAGCCCGGAAGCTTCCCTGAGGTCCTTCCATGCTCCCAGGGAGGAGGTTTCTGTCTAGTGTTCTCATGCCTCATGCTCGTTCATGGTGCCACCTTCACCCACACAAACACCACTCTATCTTAAAGACAGCCTAGGCACTGTCTCGTGCCATCATAACCCTAGTCACACGTGAGTGTCCTTATTCATTACATGTTTGGGCATCTCCAGAGCCCAGTACAGGATTGATACCTAATAAATACTTATCAAATGAAAGAATAAATGGGTGACTATTTTTCCTTCTGCTTCTTCCACTGTCTCATTCCCCCTTATGCATCAAGATGCAGCCCACATCTCACACATCATCTTATCTCCTTGCTTAACTCGCTTTAATTAACTATTAAATGAAAAAAGGTTAAACTGTGTAAAGCTGAGGAGCCCTTTCTCATCCTTTACTTCCTCTTTGAAACCTACCTTGACTTCCCTAGTCAGGGTTGGTCCCTCCCACCTGAGTGCTCCAGCACATTCTATTCCCCCATCATAGCCTTGATCGCTCTATAGGTATTGTCTGCCACTGCTCTGTCATATCCCCAACCTGTAATTTTCTCAGTGGCAATGACTGTGTTTTGGTCGTCTCCACATCCCCAGCATTAGCCCCTAGAGGGCGCTCAATAAATATTTGTGGAATTAATGGGGGGGAAAAACCCAAAATGAATGGTTTGTCGATTTTGCTTAGAGCGTCGTAGGTGGTGGTGTGGAGCTGGAGCTGGCTTGTTGTGGCTCCTGAGACCCAGTTGTTAAATATTTAGTAAATTTGTGAGCCAATTGTTAAACACAGCCATCATTAAAAATTAAATTACATGAGACAACAGAAAACAAACCGAAATTGAGGGACATTTTGTCAAATACATGACCAACTAAATGCAATATAGGATCCTGGTTTGGATCCTAGAACAGAAGAAAGGCTTTAGTGGAAAAACTGCTGAAATTCAAATAAATTTTGTACTTTAGTTAATAACGTATCAAGGTAAATTTCTCAGTTTGATGAATGTTTTATAATTATGTAAGATGTCAACATAAGGGGAAACTGGGTGAAGGGTATGGGGACCTCTCTGAACTGCTTTTGCAACTCTTCTGTAAGTCTCAAATTATCTCAAACATAATAGTAAAAAATTAATTATTAAAGAAAAACATTGAATTCTATTAACCTCCAATTAAAAATATATTTAAAAAAGTAATAAATATTTACTGTTGGACTCAGATAATTAGTTTACTTTGATCTTCCCAATTAGTTTACTTCCTAATTAGTTTACCATGATCTTTGTCCTTTGGCTTATTCACATCGGTTGCATCTAAATGATGTGTGCCCTTGCCCACTCTGTGTTTGGTGATGTCACATAGGTAGTTTTAACTAGGCCGTAGTGAAAGTATTTATATCATGGAAATCTGAAAATGCTACAAATCAGGGCTTGGATTCTTGTTTTGTTCACTGCACTCTAGACTTAAGAAAGCGATGGAGAAAATGTTAATAATGTACATTGGGGAGCCTGGGTGGCTCAGTCGGTGAAACATCTGACTCTTCATCTCAGCTCAGGTCTTGATCTCAGGGTTGTGAGTTCAAGCCCCACGTTGGGCTCTGCCCTGGGTGTGAAGCCTACTTAAAAAACAAAACAAAACATTAAACCTAAAAGTGTGTTGTGTCGGGGTGCCTGGGTTGGTTAAGCTGGTTAAGCATCTGACTTCAGCTCAGGTCATGATTTCACAGTTTGTGAGTCCAAGCCCCATGTCAGGCTCTGTGCTGACAGCTTGGAGCCTGGAGCCTGCTTCGGATTCTGCATGTCCCTCTCTCTCTGCCCCCTCCCTGCTCGTGCTCTCTCTCAAAATAAATATAACATTTAAAAAAAAAGTATAACATTTAAAAAAAAGTACATTGTGTCTATGGCTGTTACTTTGTGAATAGCACACACAAAAAGTGAGGAAGTATGCTTCCAGTGTATGGAAACTATTATCTGATTCAGCAAACAAGTTGTTCGAATCATTGAATTTGTCAAGTTCCAACACTTCTTCATTGTTTCCCCTTCTTCTTACTCATTAACATAAACGAAGATATCAACCACCATTCATATAGGAACTACATTTGCTCTTATATTACAACTGTAGGTTGGCAATGGATATAAGGATTCAGCAAAATCAATGAAACCATTATACGAAAATCAAGTGGCTACATGCAATTTGCAAGAGTATTATGTATTGCATTATTATTCATAAATTCTATGCTTCACATTCTTATATATTAAGTGATATATATATATATATATGCAGTCTTTTTTTGAGACCTGGTTGCTAAACATTTACCAAAACACCACTGGTCCCAAATATTAATTAATGTTTCATCAAATGCATTGATGGAAAGAAAAGAACATTGCCAGCACCTTCCCTGTGCCAGGCTGTGCTATCTCCTTGTGTTCATCACCTCAGTTGCTTTTCATTTCAACTCTGTGAAGTGTAAGTATTGTGGACACCTCTTATGAGGATGAGATGAAGATACTGTGGTTCAGAGAGGTTAAGTGACTGGACTAAGGTCAAGTCCTTGGTATATAGTGGAGCCAGGATTAAACCCTATATCTGTCTGGATCTAAAGCTGGTTGTATTAGTTTCCTGTTGCTGCTGTCACAAGTTAACACAAGTTTAGTGGCTTCAAACAACGCAAAATTTATTATCTTCCAGTTCTGGGGTCAGAAGTCTTGAAACAGGTGTGGTTGGACTAAAATCAAGGTGTTGGCAGGGCCTGCATTCCTTCTGGAGGTTCAGGGGAAGAATATGCCTCCTTGCCTTTTCCAGCTTTTAGACCCTGCCTGCATTGCTTGGCTTTTGTCCCCTTCTTCCATCTTCAAAACCAGCAATGGCTGCTTGAGTCTTTCCCAGTCCCCCGACCCTCCTTCTGGTATCCCATCTCTTTAACTAACTCTGCTTCTCTTGCCTTCCTTTTTCACTTTGCAAGGGCCCTTATACATTGATTGTGACCACATTGAGGCCACCTGGAAGGTGCAGGATACTCTCCCCATCTCAAAGTCAACTGATTAGCTACTTTAATTCCATCTCCAAACCTTCCCCGCGCACACACATACAATTTGCCATTTAACCTAACATATTCATAGGTTCTGGGGATTTAGGGCATGGATGACTTCGGGGAGCCAGAATTCTGCCTACCACACTTGTGCTTTTTCCATTGACCCTTACCTACTTTGCCTCTTGTTTTAGTAGTTGCATAATCCCATGCGAGACTGACATTATTTTCCCTGACACATGCATGCCGCATGTCCTTCGCTTTCCACTTTGGGGTTAAGATACCCTCTTTCCTTCATTTACTCTCCCAGCCTGCCGGAGAGCACTGTGGGAGAATGGTTTCTAATCCTTGGGGCTTTTAATCCTGGACATATATTTTACCTGTGCACTTACTGAGGTCTCACTTTCTGGACCTGTTTCTAGCCACCACCCAGGATCACACCTTATTTATTTGCTCTTCTCCTAGATATTTACATTGCTGTATCCTAGAAAAGCCCCTGGACTTAGCTAAATTGTTCTTTTCCCATGCCTGCTGATGAAGCATCTGTCTGTCTGTGTTTAATATTACTCTCTGGCTTTTCAGATTCAGACCTTCTAAGTAGTAGTCACCCACTTTCCCTTGTTTTCTCCACCCTGAGATCCCAGGTGAGAAACCTCCACTGACACCAGCCAATGGCTAGGAGCTGCCCCTTCCCCCAGGAAGCCTTCACAACAGCCAGAAGCACTTCCACATTGCTTCTGAGTTCTGACCACAACCTTCTTTTCTCCCCCTCTATCCTTGCCAAAACCTTTGTCCCCCTCCTTTCTGCCTATCGGATTCACACCCACACTTGGGGACCTGTCTGAATTCTGCCACCTTGAAGGAAACTTTCCAGATTATACCATCTCCAGGGACTCTTGTCCTCCTCTGAGTACCTATGGAACTTATTGTCAGTAACATTTTGACACTTTATCATCTACCATTATGGAGAGGTCTCAAACTGGTGGCTGGTGGGCCAAATAATATCCACTGGTATGTTTTGTTTGATCTGCACATGGTTTGTGACTTTTCAAAATTATTAGGTAACATGTGGCAATCAATAATATTCCCATATAATGTGGATTTCTGGCTTCTTTGAAAAACAGAGAAGTCTGGTAATATTGGCTCTGCATTCCCACTGGATGGTAATTAGCTGGATTGGGGTAGTGGCTTCCCCTTTATTTTATTTTTTTTTAATTTTTAAGTTTATTTATTTATTTTGAGAGAGACAGAGACAGTGTGAGCAGGGGAGGGGCAGAGAGAGAGAGAGAGAGCGAGAGAGAGGGAGAGAGAGAATCCCAAGCAGTCTCCACACCATCAGCACAGAGCTTGATGCGGGGCTCAAACTCATGAAATCTGTGAGATCATGACCTGAGCCGAAACCAAGCATCAGATGCTTAACTGCTTAATGGACTGAGCCACCCAGGTACCCCTTGGGTTCCCCTTTAGATGGAACGTGCACCCTCCAGCGCACCACAGTCCCCACCACTCCTTATTAGTATATTACTCCAACCTCCTTCACTCCTTTATAGTACTTGCCTGGCTCCTAAAGGCATTCTGAAATATTCCATGCTTGTGCAAATGTCCAGCTATATCACAGTCTCTTGGAGGAAAGAAACTTTATTTTGCATTTCTTTTTTAAATCATTTTATTTTATTTTTCATCGTGATAAGTATATTCTTTAATTCCCATCACTTCTTTCCCGCATTCCCCCCACCCACCTCCCCTCTGGTAAACATCAGTTTCTTCTCTATGGTTAAGAGTTTGTTTCTTAGTTTGCCTCTTTTTCTTTTCCTTGCTCCTTTGTTTTGTTTCTTAAATTCAACACTTGAGTGAGGTTACATTTGTCTTTCTCTGACTGGCTGATTTCATTTAGCACAATACTCTCTAGCTCTACCTGTGTTGTTGCAAATGGCAAGATTGCATTCTTTTTATGGCTGAATAATATTCCATTGTATATATACCACTTCTTCTTTATCCATTTATCTATCAATGGACATTTGGGCTGTGTCCATAGTTTGGCAATTATAAATAGTGCTGCAATAAATTTACGGATGCCTGTATCCCTTTGGATTAAGTTTTTTGTATTTTTTGGGTAAATACCCAATGGTGTGATTATTAGATTGTAGGGTAGTTCTATTTTTAACTTTTTGAGGAGCCTCCACACTAGTTTCCACAGTGGCTGTACCAGTTTAAATACCCACCAACAGTGCACAACTTCCTTTTTCTCCACATCTTCGCCAACACTTGTTTCTTATGTTGTTGATTTTAGCCATTCTGACAGGTGTGAGGTGATAATCTCCTTGTAGTTTTGATTTGTATTTCCCTGATAATGAGTGATGTTGAGCATATTTTCATGCGTCTGTTAGCCATCAGTACATCTTATTTGGAGAAATGTCTGTTCATGTCTTCTGCCCATTTTTTATTGGATTATTTGTTTTGGAGGGTACTGAGCTGCGTCAGTTGTATATATATTTTGGATACTAACCCTTTATCAGATATGTCATTTACAAGTATCTTCTCCTATTCTGTAGGTTGCCTTTAAGTTTTGTTGATTGTTTCCCTCACTGTGCAGAAACTTTTTCTTTTAATTTAGTCCCAATAGTTTATTTTTGCTTTTACTGCCCTTGCCTCAGGAGACATATCTAGAAAAATGTTGCTATGGTCAATGTCAGAGAGATTACTGCCTGTGCTCTCTTCAAGGATTTTTATGGTTTTAGGTCTTTAATCCATTTTGAGTTTATTTTTATGTATAATGAAAGAAAGTGTTCCAGTTTCATTCTTTTACGTGTATCCTGCGACTATTACTAAATTCATTTACCTGTTCTAGTAGTTCTTTGGTGGAGTCTTTAGGGTTTTCTATATATAGTATCATGTCATCTGCAAATGGTGAGTTTTACTTTTCCCTTACCAATTTGGATGCCTTTTATTTCTTTATGTTGTCTAATTGCTGTGGCTAGGACTTCCAGTACAGTGTTTAATAAAAGTGGTGAGACAGGACATCATTGCCTTGTTTCTGATCTAAGCGTCTTACCATTCAGTATGATGTTGGCTGTGGGTTTTCCATATATAGCCTTTATTGTGTTGAGGTATGTTCCTTCTGAAGCTACTTTGTAGAGGATTTTTATCATGAATGGGTGTTGTACTTTGTCAGATGCTTTTTCTGTGTCTATTGAAATGATCATATGGTTTTTATCCTTCCTCTTATTGATGTGGTGTTTCATGTTGATTGCTTTGTGAATATTGAACCACCCTTGCATCCCAGGAATAAATCCCACTTGATTATGGTGAATGATTTTTTTTTTAATGTATTCTTCAATTCAGTTTGCTGGTATTTTGTTGAGGATTTTTGCATTCGTGTTTATGACAGATATTGGCCTATAGGTGTCTTTTTTGTGGTGTCTATCTGGTCACCTATCAAGGTGATATTGGTCTCATAGAATGATTTTTGATGTTTTCCTTCTTCTGTCCTTTTTTGGAATAGTTTGAAAAGGATGGGTAATTACTCCTCTTTAAATGTTTGGTAGAATTCACCTGTGAAGCAGTCTAGTCCTGGACTTTTGTTTGTTTGGAGTTTTTTGTTTACTGATTCAATTTCATTGCTGGTAATTGGTCTGTTCAAATTTTCTATCATCTATCTCCTTTAGTTTTGGTAGGTTATGTGTTTCTAGGAATTTATACGTTTCTTCTAAGTTTTCCAATATGTTGCCATATGGGTTTTCATAATAGTCTATTGCAATTGTTTGTATTTTGTGGTGTTGGTTGTTATTTCTCCTCTTTCATTAGTGTTTTTGTTTATTTGGGTCCTCTCTCCTTGATAAATCTTGCTAGATGCTTATCAATTTTGTTGATGTTTTCAAAGAAGCAGCTCTTGGTTTCATTGATCTGTTCTATTGTTTTTTTAGTTTCTGTATACTTTATTTCTGCTCTAATCTTTATTATGAATTTTTGAATTTACTTTGTTTCTCTCATGCTGCTCTGTACATAGTAGATGCTTGCTAAATATTGAAAGAATAAATAATTTCCTGAAATAGTGGTCATCTTCTAAATGATTCTAGAATTAGTAAGAATTTGCTGTTTCTGTAAGATACATTTGTTGAGGAAGTACTATGTACCTGACTGTGAGATGCCTCAGAAAAACAGAGAAGGGAATCAAGACTCAGCAAGCCTGTACAGTAGGGCTGGGGCTGTAGATCTGGTAGCTTCAGAGGTAAAGGCCAATACCGTTGTCTGATGAGGAAGCTTTCCTAAGTGTCAGTGCTGGAAGCAGAGAGGAGCTGCCATGGCAGAGTTTGTCCACAAACTCTGAGAGTTATTTTGTTTGAGTAGAGAGTTGCTTTGTTTGTTTGTTAAATACCCTTTCCATTCTGGGCATTTATTAAATTTTTTAAAAAAATGTTTGTTTTGGAGAGAGAGAGAGGCCGAGTGCAAGTGTGGGAGGGGCAGAGAGAGAGGGAGACACAGAATCCAAAGGAGACTCCAGGCTCTGAACTGTCAGCACAGAGCCCGACATGGGGTTTGAACTCACGGACTGCGAGATTATGACCTGAGCTGAAGTGGGATGTTTAACCGACTGAGCCACCCAGGTGCCCCTTTGAGCATTTATTAAATAACTCTGCATTTATTCTTGGACTATCAGGAATTTGGAGCATGTTGGGAAACCCACTGAAAAGACGAGGGAAATATAGATAGATTGAGCCTAATTGTTGATGGGATTTGGAGCCCATTTGGTGAGTCATGTTCAATTGAGAGAAGTGTTTACTGATTCCCTTGCCCATGTGTGCTCAGAGGTTGTACTATTCCCTCATGCTGTCACTGGCAGTATTGATGTGTGGTGAGGGATGGGAGAACATAGAGAAATTATGCATGTTTAATTGCACAGCAACAAACAGAAAGGATGTGAGAACACCGAAAACTCCCACTGGGGCAGAAATCTGGTGTCATGTGTTGCTGAACAGCTGCAGGAGAATTTGTCTAGACCTTTGGATGCAGAGGTGGGTTTGCCAGACCTTGGTTCCAAGTAACTTGGAGAGAAAAGAGGATGTGCAGAAAACAGATACAGGGCATCTAGAAGTTTGACTCTGGAGAGTTTGCCTGCTTTGCCACCCTGTCCTCTCCAGCCGCCACCAATTCCAACCATGGCTAGGAGAGGAGGGAAGTGGGAATGCCTCAGCCCCAGTGCCACCAGGCTCCTCTGGGCCTGAAATACTCACAGGCCTTGCTTGGGTCCACCAAAATCCTCAGGTTCAGCTGGGTGGGCTGAACCTCTGGGAAGGAAGAAGCTTTTGGGCCAGTCCTCAAGGAGGCAAGATAGGGAAGGGAGGGGGAATCAGGGCAGAGAATTATCTAAGGACACACATATAGGGGGCTTTTATCCTGCAGACTCTGTAGGAAGCATGGAATCTGTAACCTTGGAATCACCTAGAGCTGGGTTCCAGTGTGGCCTTAGGCAAGTCACTCAATCTCTCCAGGCCCAAGTTTACTTCTCCCTGCATGTGAGGAGTCAGGAGGCAAGGTTTGTATGGGGCCTGGCCCATATTTCAAAAGATGGGAACCATGAGCTCTACAAAGATGCAATTGAGTAATAAAGTATTAAATTGGTTATTATTTGTTGTGGGTTTACTGTGGGCCAGACACTATCCTAACCATTTATGCCCATTATCTCTTTAATCCTCAAAGGGAAAATAAAGAAATTGAGTTATGGTGAGGAGAGGAGGAGGAACTCATCAAAGGTCCTTCAGGTGATAAATGACAGAACTATCACACACTCCATGCAGAGCAGTTCCAGAACTGACACTTCTAACCAGACCACCTGCCAAACACTAGCCCCATTTCATACACTGGGAAACTTGAGGTTTAAGAGGCACTAGTGTCAGGGACAGAGCTCAGAGCTTTAGGCTTCTGGCTCTGCTGTTTAACATGCTGTGCGACCTTGGGCAAGTTACTTAACCTCTCTGAGCTTCAGTTTTCCATTTTGAAAAAGAGTCCAAAGCCTCTGGCAGCCTATATGGTGAGAAGCAGTATCATGTGGGAGAAGGTGGAGGAGGGGAGGGAGCTCAGAATCTCCTGAAGACCAAGGATGAGAAGACATGGGTGTGACTGTGGTTTTTATGAAGCAGAGGCAGGTCTGGAACAGAAACCTGCCAGAGTGAATGTGCCCAGCTCATACTACCCATTTAGTGACTGGCCTGAGAAAGCCCAGATGACCAAGTGGGTGGGAGTGGGTATGGCCACTCTGTTGGCACACCCACACAGTGAGCTGCTGTTGCCACCTAGGGGACAGGCGGTGACCAGAAGCCCAGGCTGCGGCTGTGGTGGAGCAGTAGGGCACATTCCCCGTCTCCTGCTGGTTTCCGGAGTGGAAAGGGGCGGCCAAGACTTGCTCCAGTAGTGGGGATGAGAGTGAAGAAAAGAAGCTGAGAGCTGCCTCTGGTTTGGGAGTTATAAATAAATCCATCTGGAAGTGTTTGGGACTGTGGGAGCCTGAGGCCGGCCCCTGCAATTCAGGCCATGTGGCACATATTTCCATTCACACCAGACCCACCCCCCCCAGTCCCAAGAGACTGTCTGATTGGGCCTGTCTGCTCTTGCCCTGAGCTTGGCAGGAACCCCTCAGGCCCCAACTCCACTTCCAGCCCCCATCCCAACCCTCCACTTCTCCCAGCCCAGCTCCAGCAAGATGTCTTGCAAGTGCTGCAAAATGTTTCATGTGCATTCAAGTGTTGGTTGAATGAATGAATGAATTTTCAATTTAGCATATAACTGGCAATGCATTGCCCTTATTAGGAAGGGGCCTGGTGGTAGTTATAGAAGGTGAGGCATTCTTGACTTTTGGCCTCCCATCTCAAGATTGTCTATACCCTACCCTGCTAAGGCTAGCCAAGGTGCAAAGGCACTGCCCAATTCTCGTTCATTTTTCTATCCCCAGCACCAACAGTAGGTGTTGGTTATACAAAGGGGTGAGTTGATTTATTAATTTAACAAATAGTTACTGCACACCCTCATGTGCTGTGTACTCTGTTACATGCTGGGAACACAGTAAAGAACAAAATAGAGTCCTTGCTGTCATTGAGCTCATGGTCACAGTGTTTCTCAATTAGATTAATCTTAACACTTAGAGTAAGACCATTCTTTGCAGTGTGGGGTGTTCCTGTGCATTGCAGGATATTTAACATCCTGATTCCTGGGCCCTAAATGTCGCTAGTACCCTGAAGTCACTGTGACTACCATAAATGTCTCTATGCATTGCCAAATACTTCCAGGGGCTAGAAGGACCACCCCTGGCTGAGGACCACTGCTGGGGAACTTGACAGTGAGTGACTGAAGGAAGGCATTCCCCAAGGTGTGAATGTGCTTGAGTCCTCTAAGTCAACATATAAATTGGTGGCTTAGAACTTGGAAATTATGTTTGCCCTACAAAGAAGTAAAATGATCCTTCAGTTGGTAAGTTAGGCCCCCGAAGCCCATAATGTAATGAGGTGCATGGTTCTCCCAAGCTGGGTTAAGACTAGTGTGCAGGCATCATGATGACAGTTTTGAACATGCTGATGAATTGGTTACTTGAGACTGTCTAGACAGCAGCAAGAATCTGGTCCCAGGGCCAGATGACAGGTCAGATCTCAATATATGGATTCAGGATAAATCCACGTTGAGGTGGGAGTTAGAGCTGAGACCCAGGATCCATTAAGATTGTCAAAGGAGGGGCGCCTGGGTGCCTCAGTCAGTTGAGCGTCCAACTCTTGATTTCTGTGCAAGTCATGATCTCACAGTCGTGGGATCGAGCCATGTGTCATTGGGCTCTGCACTGAGTGAGGAACCTGCTTAGGATTCTCACTCTCCCCCTCCTTCTGCCCTGCCCTCCCCACCACTTGTTCTCTCTCTCTCTCTCTCTCTCTCTCTCTCTCTCTCTCTCTCTCAACAACAACAACAAAAAAGATTGTCAAAGGAGAAGGAACTGGGGAATGGGGGAAAGGTGAAGAATGAATCCAGGATAAAGGCCAGAGCTAGAGAAGTAGGCCCCAGTGGTATCTCTTCTCTGCCCCTTCATTTCCATTCCCACAGTCAACACCTTAGTTCAGGATCTCAGTTTGTGCCAGGACCATTGCAGCAGCCTCCTAACTGGCCTCCATTCTTCTGGTTTCTGCCTTCCAGAATTATTTTCTTAAAACACAGCATTCATCATGTGCCTTCCCAACATTCATGAGGTCCTACCTCTTCAGACTTGCATCCTAACCACCTGCAGGTCCAGCTTCACATCAACCTGACACTGTCTTGGCAAGCTGGCTCTAGATTCTCCTTCCTGGGCTCATTGTTGCGCATCTTCTAGACCTTACCATCTGGCCGTACAATGCCCCCAAACACATACTGCCCATCTCACCTCTGCACCACCTCCTCCCCTGGGATGCCTTTTGACCCCTTTCTCCGTTTGGAAAAATACACTCAGGCTTCAAGACCAGTTCGAGGCTCCTATCTTCTGTGAAACTTTCCTGGACCCTTTCCTGGCAAGCAGATTTCCTACCTCTGTATCCCCTCTCCAGCTCTTCATATACACTATGGGGCTGTCTGCCTTTCCCACTAGACTAGAAGCTCTGTGAGGGAAGCAGCTGTGTCTTGTTTGGCTTTGTAATCCCCTTACTAAGCTCAGTGTGAATGAGTGGGAAA
This sequence comes from Felis catus, assembly GCF_018350175.1. Taxonomy (NCBI): domain Eukaryota; kingdom Metazoa; phylum Chordata; class Mammalia; order Carnivora; family Felidae; genus Felis; species Felis catus. The sequence goes on from NC_058386.1 coordinate 58,664,596, forward strand.
GTGGATTTTGGGATGGGCTGGTACAACAGGGCAAAGTGGAAGTGGAATGGTCTCCTCCAGGCCTAACCATGGCTCCACTTAAGCCACTTTTAACTGCTCTCTCCCCATAAGCACTGTTTTTGGATGAGGGTTCATGAAAGAGCTAGGGAAGGAAAGGAAAAAGATGGAGAGCAGGTAAAGGACAGGTAGAAGGAGCAGTGTGGAGAAGACAGGAGGGACTGAGAGAATGAAAGAGGAGAGAGGGGAGCAAAGATAAGGGATTCAAATAACCTGCAATGGAATAAGAAAGATTTGGAATCCTAGAAATGAAAGCAACTGCTTAGGCAGGTCAGCTAAACGTACAGTTAATTAATAGGCATTAGTGCCCTTTGGTGCCAAGCTGTGCATGCAACCATGTCCTGCTGGGATCAAATGCCAGCTGCCTAGGACGCCCATTTAGTAAAAAGCAGAAAACAGCATTGACACAAAAGATCTGGAGAATGCCTCAGAGAGTTCTTCTTAAGGGCACCAGGGGCCACTGGGGCCATGTAGTTGCTCCACACCACTGGCCTAGAACTTGCCCAACAAAACTGGGCACAAGAAGAAAATGAACATGTTGTGAGCAGCTAGTATCCCATATGCGATGCCAGACACACTTTATACACATGAGCTAATTTTTATTCCTAATGCAACTCTGAGGTAGGTATTGTCCCTATTTTACAGGTTAGAAAATTGAGGTCTTGGGAGAGTTAAAAATTTGACCCAAGGGAGCACAACCTGAAAATCTTGGATCTAGGATTCCAGTGCAGGTCGTCCCCTCCCTAGTTGGCAGCAGCTTGCTCCCCAGCCTTGCTGACTTTGGCTGTGGGACTGATCTCTTTGGATTGATTTCTTTGAACATAAACAAAATACCATCAGTTTTTCCTGGCTCTGGAGCGAGCTTTCAGAATCATGTGCTGTTCTCTAGTTTCCATCTGGGTGCCTTTGCTGGGGGTTCACAAATATGAAGCAACAGGCCTTATCCCGAGAATGAACAGTATGCACCCAAAGATGCCAGGGTGCTTTTGTTCCCAGAAGATGCTTCAGGCAGGGGGCTTTCAGCCTAGGGGGCCAAGTTTTCTATTTTCTCTTCCCTCCCAATGATCTTCCTGTGGTTGAGGATTGCCTGCTTTCCCAGGCAAATGTAAAATTCCTTATCAAAATCATGGTACCTTTGAGATGTTGGCCACACTGTGTTCTGACTGCCCCTGGACCCAATCCCTGTCTGCTCAGTTGATGATGGATGCGATCTGTCTGCTGCCAGCCTGTGAGTGATGGTGAGCAGAGACAGGAGGTATGGACAGGTCGGGTATGGACAGTGTTTCCCAGAATTCTGATGTGACTTGGCTAGGCCAGCTCATGGAGGGGCTGATGGAGGTAGAGTGACTGGAGCCAATCAGGAGGCAAAATGGCACCCAGTATGACCCCTGTAGAATTGTGGCTTTAGGCAGGGGGAAGCAGGTTGGTTAGAAAATCCATGATGATAGTTTTCTGGAGTTGTTCTGGAGTCAGGTATAGTCCGGGGACCTTTTGGGTTTGGCCTTTGGCCTAGAATTGTGTGTCTCACATAAGTGGTAGGTAATAATCATGCTGCATGCAAGGCCTTCTGAAATCTTGTTGAATAACAGAATTTTCAGTGACATGCAATGATAAGCAGGGTAACAAGTCTCTGTGCTTGGGTTTGGGCCTTTGCTCTGGTCATTCTACTGAAGAGGATGCTTCTGTACAACCTTCAAAATCTATTTGGAATCCAACCACTTCTCACTACCTCCATTGCTATCATTGCTACTACCCTACTACAAGCCATCACCCTCTCTTGCCCATCACCAGTCTCGTAAAGTAATGCTGTTAAAGCATAGTTTGAATAGGGACTCCTGGGTGCCTCAGTCAGGTAAGCAGCCGACTCTTGATTTCAACCCAGATCATGATCTCACGGTTTGTGAGTTTGAGCCATGCATCGGGCTCTGTGCTAATCATGCAGAGCCTACTTGGGATTCTCTCTCTCTCCCTGGCTCTCTCTGCCCCTCCCCCAGTTGTGTGCACTCTCTCTCTCTCAAAAATAAATAAACATTTAAAAAAGCATAGTTTGAATATGTCAATCTTTTGCTCAGCATCCTCCAACTGCTCCCCATCTCACTCATAGTAAAAGATAAAGCCTTGGGTGCCTGGGTAGCTCAGTCAGTTAGCGTCCAACTTTGGCTCAGGTCATGATTTCATGGTTCATAAGTTCGAGTCCTACGTCAGGCTCTGTACTGACAGCTTGGAACCTGCTTCGGATTCTGTGTTTCCCTCTGTCTCTGCCCCTCCCACTTAATGCATGCGCGCTCTCTCTCTCTTTCACAAATACATAAACATAAATTTTTTTCTTAAAAAAGCTAAAGCCTTTATGGTAACCTGCAAGAACCTCATAATCTGGAGCCCCCATATGTCCTTGACAATATCTCCTACAAATTCATCTGTCACCTCCTCCATTACAGCCATACTTGTCTCCTGATCATTCTTTAAGCTTTCCAGGCAGGTTTGTGCTTTGTACTTGTTTTTACTTCTGCCTAGAATGCTTTTATCCCCAGGGTATCAGTCAGGATCCTGGAAGAGAGTGGTTATGGGAACTAGGGAAAGGTTGCTGTATGGAGAGGGCTGTGATCTTTGGTGGAGGGATGTGGCCAACCCATGGTGAACCTGCAAAGAGAGAGCTAGTGAAAAAAAAATCTCACTTTCTTTTTCTTTCTGATCTCCTTGCAGGTGCTTCCCATTGGTCAAACCTAACCCGAAGCCAGAGGGCAAGGGAACCTGTTGATGCAGTCCATACAGGTCAGCCTACCAGGGCACAAAGCTGGGTGGAGAAGGGTGGAGAAGATCTAGTGGGGGAAACAGAAGATATCCAGAACCACTGGATATTTTTGTAGCTGGCTCTCTCTCGTCCTTCAGATCTCCACCTAAATGTTTCCCTCTCAGTGAGGCCTTCTCTGGCCACCTTTTCTAAAATTTCAACCCCCAACTCCCAACACTTTATATCCTCTTTCCATGCTGTGTTTTCTTTCATGGCACCTAATACCACCTAACATATAATTTATTTATCTTGCTTATCGTCTGCTCCCCCACTAGAATGAGAGCCCCATGAGGGCAGGGACTTCATTTTATTCACTGTGGTTATTAGTGTCTAGAATAATACCTGGCATATAGTAGGTGCTCAATAAATATATGGTGAATGAATGAATGCACTCTCAGGGGCCACCCTACTATGAGTCTGCTCTCCTCCAGGCACAGCTGAGTATACATATCCAATTGTTACTCATGCCTGCTGCTCTCTGTTTCTTCCAAAGAGGCTCAACTACTGCCATGTTTTTGGGTCAGAGGGTAGGGAGCTCTTTGCTGCCCCCAGGATTGAAACTTGCATATCTGTTTGTCAACTTGCCTTATGAAAACTACTGTTGCATTGATCAGCAGTGGATAGATTCATGGTCATGGGTATATCAGCCCTTCCAGGTACTACTTGCATACTTCAAAGGTAGTATGGGTGGGGCTCTTTCCAAATTAGGTAGGCTCTAGAGCCAGTTCCTTGAGGTTCAAGGGCAGGGGGTCATGAGCTGGGTCCTCTGGTGGTGAAGCAGGGATAGGTCAGTTTAGGGCAAGCAAAACAGGTTTGGATTCCTAGAACGCTGTAACTATGTCCAGGATAATCACAAGTTGCATATGAATATATTCTCATAGTGAAAAAAAAACCCAGATATGATTAAAATCCTCTCCCCCTCCCAACTCTGCTCCCCAGAGGTAACCACTGTCATCAGTGTAGAGTACCCTCTACCAAGTCTTTTTCTATATATACATAGTTTGGTTGTGTGTGGGTATTCAAAATAAATGCTATTAAACCATATATATTGATTTGTAACTTACTTTTTTCATTTAACAATATACCTTGGAAAACTTGCCATGTTAGGACACATGGATCTAACTCATTCTTTTTTTAACTAAATAGTGAGATAACTGTAGATTCACGTGCAGTTTAAGAAATAATCAGAGGGGGCGCCTTGGTGACTCAGTCGGTTAAGTGCTCCTGATTTCAGCTCAGGTCATGATCTCAGGGTCATGAGTCCAAGCCCCACGTCAGGCTCTGTGCTAATGGTATGGAGCCTGCTTGGGATTCTCTCTCTCTCCCTCTCTCTCTGCCTCTCTCTCTTGAAATAAATAAACAAATAAACAAACAAACTTTAAAAAAAAAAGAAAGAATACAGAGAAACTCCACATACCCTCCACCCAGTTTTCCTCAGTGGTGACCTCTTGTAAAACTATAAGTGTTTATTTATTCATTTTGAGGGGGGGGGGGAGCAAGAGAGACAGAGACAGAAAGAGAGAGAGAGAGAATGGGTAAGGGGCAGAGAAAGAGGGAGAGATAGAATCCCAAGCAGGCTCCACGCTGTCAGTGCAGAGCCTGACTCAGGGCTCTATCTCACAAAGTGAGATCATGACCTGAGCTGAAACCCAGCGTTGGACGCTTAACTGACTGAGCCACCCAGGTGCCCCTCTTGCAAAACTATAGTACAATATCTCAAGCAGGACAATGACATGGATACAGTCAAGATATAGAAGATTTCCATCATCACAAGGATCTTTCAAGTTCCCTTTTCTGACAGCTACACTCACTTTCCTCCCAGTCCTACCTGCTACTTAATCTCTGGCAACCACTAATCTGTTCCCCATTCCTAAAATTAGGTCATCTCAATAATGTCATGTAAATAGCATCATCTAGTATATTAGGGATGGTTTGATTTCTTTAGTCAGCTGAATTATCTGGAGATTCGTCCAGATTGTTGTGTGTGTCAACATTCTGTTCCTTTCTATTACTGAGTAGCTTTCCATGGCTTGGATATACCACACATAGCTTATCCATTCACTCATTGAAGGACATCTGGATTGTTTCTGATTTTTTGGCTATTATAAATAAAGCTGCCACGAACAATCATAAAACGGGTTTTTATGTGGGCAATTTTCATTTCTCTGGGGTAAATACCCAACAATGCATGTGCTGGGTTGTCTAGTAGTTGCAAATATAGCTTTTAAAGTAACCTGCCAAACTCTTTTGCAAAATGGCCATATCATTTTACATTCCTCTCAGCAATGTATGAGAGATCCAGTTTCTTGGCATCTTCACCAGAATTTGGTGTGGTCACTTTTTTTTTTTTTAGGCATTCTGATAGGTATGTGGCAATATCTTATTGTGGTTTTAATTTGCATGTCCCTGATGGCAAGTGAACATCTTTTCATGTGCTTACTTGCTATCTATATATCCTTTTCAGTGAATTGACTTTTCATGTCATGTTTTGATCATTAAGTATAAGATCTAGCTCTAGAGTCCATTTTTATTTGTCTAAAAATTTTAGTTTTCCATTTAACATTTAAGTTTGTGAGGCATTTACCGGCTCTGTTGAGATATATTTGACATACAGTATTGTGTACGTTTAAGATATACAGTGTGATGATTTGATACACATATATATTGCAAAATGATTACCACAATAAGGTTAGCTTGTGCTGCATTTTAAGTTGTTTTTTAAGGTATGAAACAGGTTGCATTCATTTCCTGAGACTGGCATAACAAATTCCCATAAACTTGGTAGCTTGAAACAAGAGAAATTTACTCTTTCATGGTGGTAGAGCCTAGAAGTCTAAAAGCAAGGTGTCAGCAGGGCCGTGCTCCCTTTGTGAAGCTCTAGGAGAAAATCCTTCCTTGCTTCTTCCAGCTTCTGCTGGCTGCCAACAATCCTTGGCTTCCTTATCTTGTGACCATATCACTCCAATTTCTGCCTTGATCTCCACATCACTTTCTCTGTGTGTCCATTTCTTTTTTTTTTTTTTTAATTTTTTTTTTAACGTTTATTTATTTTTGAGACAGAGAGAGACAGAGCATGAACGGGGGAGGGTCAGAGAGAGGGAGACACAGAATCTGAAACAGGCTCCAGGCTCTGAGCGGTCAGCACAGAGCCCGATGCGGGGCTCGAACTCACGGACCGCGAGATCGTGACCTGGCTGAAGTCGGACGCTTAACCGACTGCGCCACCTAGGCGCCCCTCTGTGTGTCCATTTCATAAGGATATTTGTCATTGGATTTAAGTCCCACTTGGATTATCCAAAATAATCTTCTCATGTGAAGATCCTTGACTTAATGACATCTGCAAAGACCCATTTTTCTCAAGGAAGGTAACAGTCACAAGTTCTGGGGATAAGGATGCAGCAATATTTTTTTGAAGGCTACCATTCGACCCACTGCACAGGTTAAAGTTCACCGCTTTGCCTACATGCAGGTGCCCCAGCACTATTTGAAAAAGCTATCTTTCTTCCATTGAATTGTTTTTGCACCTTCACTGAAAATCAGTTGGGAGTATTTGTGTAGGTCTGATTTCTGGGTTCTCTACTCTGCTCCATTGATCTATGTATCTATCCCTCCACCAGGACCATAAAGGCCACCAGGTCTTTATTATTGTAGCCACATAATAAGTTTTAAATATTTCATTTTGAGAAATTGTAAATGGTATTGTATTTTTAATTTTGGCATCCATTTCTTCATTGCTAGTATATAGAGATACCATTTATTTGTATATGCTTGTATCCTGCAACTTTGCTTAACTCACTTATTAGTTCTAGGAATTTGTAGCTTTGGGACTTCCTATATGTACCATCATGTCCTCTCCAAATAGGGACAGTGGTTTTTTTTTAATGTTTATTTATTTATTTTTAGAGAGAGAGAGGCAGAGACAGAATATCAAGCAGGCTCTCCACTGTCAGTGGGGAGCCTGATGTAGGCCTCAATCTCACAAACTGTGAGGTCATGACCTGAGCCAAAATCAAGAGTTGGACACTTAACCAACTGAGCCACCCAGGTGCCCCCAAATAGGGACAGTTTTATTTCTTCCTTTACAATTTATATGCCTTTCATTTCCTTTTCTTTCCTGATTATACTGGCTAGAACTTCCAGCATTATGTTGAATTAGAGTAGTGAAGGCAGACATCTGTTAAACAACAGAAATTCAACTGTGTAAATTTGAAGGCCTAATTGGCTTTATTAGGTGATTCATGAATTGGGCAGCATCCCATCTAGCAAATAGAGGGGAGCTCTGAGGAGTTGTACAAAATGGTAGGTATATAGGAAGGAGGGTGGGATAAGAAGTTATCAAAAGAAAGGAAAAGATTGTTTAAGGCAAGTTCACTGTAACTTAGAAGGAGAAGGGCAGGAGGTCTTATTAGGTGGATTACCTCATCTTCCTTTGGGGAATGGAGAACCCATGTGACAGATTACCTCATTGGTGCTGATCAGAAAATTTCTGACTCACCAGTTAAGACTACATTTCTAGGGAGGTTGAAAGTACAGTTAGGTTATGGATTAAGCCCTGGTTTGGTGACTTGGCCTAGGTGCCTGTGGGGCCTGTGGTTTTCTTTTTAACACATCCTTGCCTTGTTACTAATCTGAGGAGTAAAGCATTCAGTCTTTCACCATTAAGTTTAGTGTTAGTTATAAGTTTTTTATAGATGCTATTTTTCAAGTTGAGGAAATTCCTTTCTTTTCCTATTTCTGAAAGGCTTTTTTTTTTAAATCATAATGGGTGCTGGATTTTGTTAAGTGCTTTTTCTGCATTGATACAATTATGTGATTGCTCTTCTTTAGTCTGTTAATATGGTGGATTACATTGATTTATTTTGAAGTACTGAAAGTGTCTTGCATCCCTGGAATGTACCCCACTTGGTAATGGTATATAATTCTTCTTACATATTACTGAAATCTATTTGCTAATGTTGTGTTGAGAAGTTTTGCTTCTATATTCATGAGGGATATTGGTCTGTAGTTTTCTTTTTTGTGTATGACTGTCATCTGGTTTTGGCATCAAGATAGTAATGGTTTCATAAAATAAGTTAGGAAGCATTTTCTTCTCTTCTATTTTCTGGAAGAGATTGTGTAGAATTGGTATTAACATTTAGTAGAATTCTCCAGTGAAACTGAAAATTTCTTTTTGGGGTGTTTAAATCATGAATTCAATTTTCTTAATAGTTACAGGGTTAGTCAAGTCATCTATTTCCTATTGAGTGAGTTTTAGGAGTTTGTGTTTTTCAAGGACTTGGTTAATTTTGTCAAAATTCTCCAAGTGTGCAAAGTTGTTGTTAGTATTTCTTTATTATCCTTTTGACTTCTGAGGGGTCTGAAGTGATATTCATTTTGTTCCTGATATTAGTAATTTGTGTTTTCTCTTTTTTTCTTTGTCAGTCTTACCAGAGTTTGTCAATTTCACTGATCTTTTCACAGAACCAGCTCTTTGCTTCATCGATTTTCTCTAATTGTTTTCCTGTTTTCAATTTTATTGATTTTTCCTCTTATTTTAATTTCCTGTTTTCTGTTTGCTTTGGCTCTATTTTTGATCCCCACCCCCTAGTTCTTAAGGTAAGAAATTAGATTATTGATTTGAGACCTTTTCTCTTCTCTAGTGTAAGTATTTTGTGCTATAGATTTCCCTTTAATGAACATTGATTTAGTTGCATCCCACAAGTTTTGCTATGTTGTATTTTCATTTTCATTCAGTTCAATGTATTTTTAAAATCTCTCTTGAGATTTCATCTCTGACCCATAGGTTATTTAAAACTGTGCTGTTTAGCTTTCAAGTGTTTAGATATTTTCCTGTTATCTCTCTGTTATTGTTGACTCTGCTTCGATTCCATCATGGGTAAAGAATACATTCCATTTTCTTTTCATTGTTTTTTAATTTGTCAAGGTTTGTTTTATGGCACAGGATGTGCTCTAACATAGTCTGTGTTCCATGGGCATTTGAAAAGAATGGGTATTATTCTGTTGTTGGATGGAGTGTTCTATAAATGTCAAATTAGATCCTGTTGGGTGAGGGTGTCGCTGAGTTCTTCTATATCCTTGCTGATTTTTCATTTAGTGGGTCTATCCCAGCTCCCCACTCAGCCTTCTCTGCTATCATCCTAGTAGGGAGGTTTGGGGTACCTGGGGTACCTAGCTATGGCTTAGCAAGGGTAGAAGTGTTTTTTCAACCTTTCCATTGCAGGTGGGGTTGGGGATGGAGCCACATTTTTTTCTTCCTGTGATATTTGCTGAAGCAAAGGAGTTATTGTCTAGAATTTTCTACCTTGCTAGTCTATCTCCTTTTCTGTTCCTTTGGTTAGAGGCACAGACTTTTTGGTTTTGCTTTTGTCTGCACCCATTGGTGTTTCCAGATTGCAAGCTTTTTGAGCTTCAACTCTGAAATATATGAAGCAAAACAGAGATCCAGGGAACATACCGACATGTCATTCCTCGAGTTCTGAGGCCTCTCGCTGGTGTTCCTTCCTCCCTCGATCTTTCTGAGTCTTTTGTGTTGTTTTATTTATATTGTTGAGGGGTTTTGGTTGTACTTAGTTTGTAGTTTGTAGTTTTACTTAGGAGGAATAAGGAAATGTATATCTACTCTGTCTTCCCAGAAGCAGAAGTCCTAACTTAATCTTTTAAAATGTTAACTAATTTTGCAGAGTATGAATTTTATCAGTTTATTTAACTACTTACCTATTTTATGAACTTAGATTGTTTCTACATTTTGATGGCTGATATTTCAATAAACATCCATTCAATAAATATTAAATAATTAAATATTAAATAAATTATTAAATCATTTTATTTCAATAATTTAGTAAATATATATTATACATTATATTATATATGTATAGAATAAATTAAATAATAAGTAAATCATCTTACACACTCTGGGTTATAGAAGATGTGTATTTTACATACTACTAGGTGCTTCCAAATTCCTGACAGTAATGCTGTACTCCACCCAGGAGTGTATGAGGGTAGCCGTTTTGCTCACCTCCATGCCAACACTTGATAAAATCAAACTTTTAATTACCAGAGTGACAGGTGAAAAATGGTATCTGATGGTTGTTTTTATTTCATTTCATTTACTTGATTACTAGAGGTTGAGCATTTCTTCAAATGTCTATTGGCTAATTGCAACTCTCCTGAATAGGTTGACCATATACTTTGCCAGATTTCCTTTGGGTTGTTTCCCTTTTTATTGATTTACAGAAATCTCTCTCTCTCTCTCTCTCTCTCTCTCTCTCTTATACACACACACACACACACACACACACACACACAGAGAGAGATTAATTTTTTACCTAATACATATGTTGCAAGTAATATATTTCTCCCAGTTTATCAGTTGTCTTTTGCCTTTATTGGTGGTGTCTTTCATCTAAGAAGTGTTTTTGATGTAGATTCAGATTTATCAGCCATTCCTTTATGCCTTGTGTGTTGTGTGTGTGTTGTTTTAAAAGGATTTCTGTACACCAAAGTCACAAACAATTACATCTATATATTTTCCATTGTAGTTATAGGTATGTTTTATTTTTTTAATATTTATTTATTTTGAGAGACAGAGCTTGAGTGGGGGAGGGGCAGAGAAAGAGAATCACAAGCAGGCTCTGCACTGTCATTTCAGCGCAGATCCCAATGTAGGGCTCGATTTCACGAACCATGGGATCATGACCTGAGCCAAAATCTAAGAGTTATATGCTTAACCAACTGAACCACCCAGGCACCCCTATGTTTTATTTCTTATGTTAGTTGTTTGAGCTATCTGGAATTGTGTGTGTGTGTGTGTGTGTGTGTGTGTGTGTGTGTGTGTGTGTGTTTAGAATGCAGTAGGGATCTAATTTTAGTTTTTTCCAAATGAAAAGCCAGTTGTTCCCATACTATGTATTGAACAGTCAATCCTTTCACCATTGGCTTGTAAAGACCACTTAGATTATTTATTTAGTATCTTTAAATGTGTTGATTTGAGGGCTTTCTATTCTCTTTCATTCATTTGTTTATTTCTGTGCCAATATCACATCTTATTAATTATTATAGATTTTATACCTTGTATAATAAATTATTCCTCATTGTCCCCCCCCCACAATTGTTTTAGCTCTTCGTGTAAATATTCTCTTCATTATGGATGTTCAAATCAGTTTGTCAGGTTCTATGAACAATTCCTGTGCAGATTTGATTGGGATGGTAATGAGTTTACAGATTAATTTAAGGAGAATTGACATCTTTTCTCCTCTTTTCCATACAACTTGTTCTCCTTCACAAAGAACACCAGGGCTCACATGAAAGATGCTTAGGGGCTAAATAACCCACACAATACCCTCTCACCCCACCCCCCACACATTTGTTCCTATGTATTTGTAAAAGCCTGTACTTCAAACTCCATGGGTAAATATTTATTAGAAACATGGACTCTGGGCACTAGGTCTGTTGTTCAGTGGTACCCCAAGGTGGGGGCAAATCCTTCTCCTGATTAGAAAGAAAAAAAACTCCCCAAATTCTGGCTTGATAATGTACTTCGTTGGACTTCAAGGAAGGGACTGAGGAGTGGATGAGGTAGACAAGCAGCACATAGTAACATGAGGAGACAGTGGAGTCCTGATTTTCTGTCTGGGAGAGCCCAGGATGACTGCAAGTATGAATGGTGGAGGTTGGGAAGTACCAGGAATTAGGAGCAGCCCCCTATTACATGCTGCTTTCTGTAGGGTGAGGTCCTGGAGAACTATGGAACCACCCATTCCCAGCAGGGTGCTCTCATTGATGTGTCCATCCATATAGGGTATATAGGGGAAGATGAGCTGGGTTAGTAGCTGGGCTTATTGGGCCTGATGTTCTGGATAGACTAACAGTGTGGGTATGGAGGTGGATCTGGCTACCTGTGGGTCCACTGCTGACATAACATTCCCCAGTTCTATGGAATTTCTGTCTTGGTGGGGGTGCTGGTGCCTGGATAATTTACCCTCGAATAAAAATGGCCCATTCTACCACAATAGCGCCATGCTGCCTGCCCAGGGGTATGTTCATTCAGTGTCACTAGCTGGCAGCAGGCACTCACAGCCAGTTTCAAGGTCTTGATCCTTGGCTTTGGGATAGAGCTGCCCACTCAGTGGCTGTGGCGAACTGAAGGAGGATATTTGGTAGCATAAGGCAGCCTTGCAGTTTAACTAAAACCCTCCAAACTTTTCCCAAGGAGGACATAGGGGCTGGTTTAGGGGTTCTTTGGCATGTGCAGATGCTGTCTGGACAAGGAGCTCTGCCCTCCCATGTTCTATCTGGCTGACAGGATGGACACTGCCCCCAGACATGTGTACTCTCCCCTTCCCCCCACAGGGTCATGGTCTCCAAGGCAGGAGTGGGGCTTGAGCCACACCAGCACTACTCTATGGATCTTAGCATCTAACAAGACCAACAAAACATCACTCTAGTAAAGAAGGCAAAATCGATTGCAGTAAATACCCTAGGAGGTACAAAGTGCTATATGGATTGTACTTACCTCACTTTTAAAATCCAATCTATCATTAACTCTTTTCCCACTCTTGGATCTGTTTCTTTTTTCCCCCATTCTCATGATTCTTACTTAGACCCTACTGAGTGCTACTGAACTACTGTAGGTCCATTTCTCTGATCTGTTTTTCCTTTGGGTGCATCTTCCTAACTCAAAGCTCTGATCATATCCTCTACTCCATAATAAAACATGATTACGGAGTCAAGCTGAACACCCACCTGACTTTCTTCTCAAATACCATTTGTAGTTTTTCTTTAATTTCCCAAATAGTCGATGTTTATTATAGTGGTTGACTTTGAAGGTCCTCTATGATGTGGTCCAACCTTCCCTTTCTGTGTATGTGTGTGTTGTGGGGAGGCGGGCTGCTTAGGAGGACACTGCAGGTTGATGCTGTGGAAACCGCACCTTGAACTTTGGAGTCAGGGATAACTGGTTAATCTAGTGCTTCTCCCGCTTCTTAGCTTCTTGACCCTGGTCGTCACTTCACCTTTCTCTCATCCTCAGTTTCCCATTCCGTGAAGGCCATGTAACAAAACAACCCCTATTTGAGGTTACTGGTAAAGATTCAATCACTGTGGTGGTGAGTGGGTCTTCCAGCTCCGGAAGCTTCCACAACGTGGTGGGTTGGAGCAGGGCTAAGCACAGGCTGGCGGAGCAGGTGCTGGCACACAGCTGCCATAGGGGGGCTTCCCCGGGGCTCCTTTTCGTGCGCAGAGCAGCTCCGGCCATCTTGGTGCGTCACCAAGCGGGTGCAGAGGCGGCGAGGCTGCGGGGGCGACTGGAGCGGGCGCAGTCGGCACAATGAGTCATGGTCCCTCAGTACCTCCGGAACAAGAAGCTCCTTGGAAGTGGCCCGCTCCCGCCCGCGTTCCTCCTCCGCCCCATGGAACAGCCAAGGCCGCCCAGCGCCCAGCAGAGGGAGCTGCAGTGCAGCCGCTCCAGCTGCGATGGGCAGGTGCTGCTTCTGGCTCAGAGGAAAAGAATCTGGGGCCCAGGCGTGGGGGTGGATGGGGAATGTCTCTGAGCCTGCAGCCCCGGTGGTGGCTTTGTTTTAACACAGAAATGAAATGTACCTAAAAATGATCATTCCCCTGGGGTACCGGGGTGGCTCTGTCGGTTAAGTGTCCGACTTCAGCTCAGGTCATGATCTCATGGTTCACGAGTCCGAGCCCTGCATCTGGCTTTGCGATAATAGCACAGAGCTTGCTTGGGATTCTCTCTCTCCCTCTATCCCCCCCTCTCTGTCTGCCTCTCCCCCCCACTCTCTCTCTCTAAATAAATAAACGTTAAAAAAAAAGTATTTAAAAACATGATCAGTTCCTCTGCAGAGTGATGGAGCCGACAGGGTCCTACTGGAGAGTGACTCTTCTTGCTTCCCCCAAGCTTTTGAGCAGAATTGTTGGAAGCAGGCGACTTACCCAGTCTTCCTGGAGAGGGTCCCTGATAGGGTGGGTCTCCTCTTTCCAAATAGTTCTGCTGAGGTGAGTCTGAGCCAGCCCTTGATCTTCTCCTCTCTGACCTTTCCCACCCAAGGTGAGGGAACTTACAAAGATCTGGGCCGACTGTAATGAAGGGCAGGAGCAAGTGCTCTAGCTATCAGGGTACCAGGGTTTCAGTGCCAGCACCATCTCAAGGTTGCTGTGTGACCTTGGCCATGTCATTATTCATTGATTTATTCACTGTCCACAAAGCATTGACAGGAGGGGGGATGGATGAGACCAAAGCTATGAACAGACAGTTACCCCAAACTTAAAACAGCTACGCCTCACACGGGGCCCCACACATAAGTGTTCCATGAATTTTTGCTGAAGAAATAAATGCTATGACATAATCACAGCACACTAGGGCGGGGACTTTTTGTCACTGATGTGTCTCAGGTGCCTACAACAGTGCCAGACACACAGTGGGCGGGCACACAGGGCCAGAGGGGAGGATGATAGAGACAGAGAGATGAGCCTGTGCCAAAGTACAGAGCCCTCGCTTTTTCCGTTTCCGGTTTTTTAAGTGGTCCGCCAGAGTTGGGAGGCAGCAGCCCCTGGGTTACTTTGAGTTAGGGTTGCTGCTTTTGGTGTAGAAGACGGGAACCGCCTGGGTGCCGACATTTTGGAGAAGTGGTCGGAGTTGCGAACAGTCAAGTGGAAGAGAAGGAGGTGACTTGTACAAAGAAAGATTGACAGTAAGGATAAATATTTGGATTATGGCAAGATGAGCTTCCTGTTGCCCAAGCTAACTAGCAAAAAAGAAGTAGACCAAGCAATAAAAAGTACTGCAGAGAAGGTATTGGTTCTCCGATTTGGGAGAGATGAGGATCCTGTCTGTCTGCAGCTAGATGATATTCTTTCTAAGACGTCTTCTGACCTGAGTAAAATGGCTGCTATGTATCTGGTAGATGTGGACCGAACTCCCGTTTACATGCACTATTTTGACATCAGTTATATTCCATCTACTGTGTTCTTCTTCAATGGGCAGCACATGAAAGTGGATTATGGTTTTTAGAATATAGATGTAAGATCTTCATTGGTCTCTACTAGCTCTAACCTGTTGAAAAGTGTGGATGGATCTAGAGAGTACACCTGAGGACAACTTGACAGTGAAGGGCAGACCCTGGTGCGAGAATACTGACATCAGCATTTTATACCATGAGAAGGAGAGGCCATATTTTCATAGGACACAAAGGTACATTAATGAAAGGTCAGTGTACTGAAGGCTTAAACAGCAGGAAGGAATAGAAGAAGTTAGAAGAAGAGCCTTCTGTTTACAGGAGTTCTGAAACCTTTCTTCTGGGAGACCCTTAATAGCAAGACCCTGTCTTTGTGAAAGGGAAGACTCAGGTGGCTTTCATTTGGCTCCCAGTAAAGGATAGGTTTCTTCCAACTGGGAAAAGCATACCCTATTGAGGAAGAGACTTGTAACTCTTTACCAAGTTCCAGAATGTTCGTAGGGATGTTAGGGATCAGTTGTTTTAAGCCCCTCCGGAAGGAAACCAGGGACTGATGGCAGGGAACTGAAGGCACTTGGCAAACATGTGGCCACACTATGATCTGGACTCAGCAAGTCCAGAAGTCCTGCCTTTACCCCATCTTAATTTGTTTTCTGAAGTGCTGGTGTGTTGGAGCACAAATAATAAAATACTGCCTGTGCCAAAACCCTTGTTTTCATCCCACGTTGAGCTAGCCTCTTCCTCATCAGCCCACACTCTTTCCCCTAACACACTTCAAAGAAGAGGATGCAGTGTAGAGAGCTGAAGTTCATATCCAGACAGCCCTGGGTTCAAAGTGAATTCAGCCTCACTATCTAATAGCTGTATGGCCTTAAACAAATCACTTAACTTCTCCAAGTCTGTTTTCTTGTCTATGAAACCAGGGTAACAGTGACCTTTCTAAGGCCTGCTGTTTGGTAGACAGTCAATGAGTATGATCCCCAGGGTGGGAAAGTTTGTTTCATCTTATGGATTTTGAGTTGGCTTGGGGTGTTTTCTGCCACACTCCTAGTAGACTCTATACCACTTAGCTGCTGCTGTACCATAAATGAGAGAATAAAAAAGGCCTGAGGCTAAAAACAGCACACACACACACAAAAAACAAAGTACAGAGCCCTCAGTGTCCTTACCCACCTGCATCTCAATTCCATCTGGTAAGAAAAAAAAGGATAGGGTTGGCCCTGTAGTCACTCAGATTCTTCTAGTACTAAACTCTCTGATCCTAGAAGTGAATACAGTTACCCAGGTTAGGGCCTGACCAGTGCTGAGCAGCTTTGCATTCTGGGAGATCTGGGTTTTGAGTTTGGCTCATCCCAACTTCAGAATAAAGGCTCGGCAATCTTAGACACCTCTTTTCCACCCTGTCACTCTGCCTTTCACTTTGGAAGTCCCTCTCGCATCCCCATACAATCAATTGCACCATGAAAGTCAGCACTTATTTGTATATTGCCATGATTTTTCTTTGTATTAATTTTATTTTTGCAATAAAGCCTTTGTTAATTACAGGTTTTTTAACTAACACAGGTTAATTGTGGTCAAACCAGAAAAGTATCACAGAATAAAATAAAAATCACCTGTACTTTCACTACCTGATATATTTTCCTTGTAGATTTGTTATGCCTTCATTAAAATCTACTTACATGTGACCTCATAAAACACACTGTCCCAGATGGCTGCCCTGTGAGTCTTAGGTTCCCAACAAAGCATGAACTGGGGGCAGTCCTCTCTTATCCTCCATTAGTTGTGTCTCTGATTGGAAGACATGTTGTCTGGGACCCCAAAACTCCAATTCTTTAGCCAGCTGTAGATCATCATGCTAAGACCTCAAAGGACTCAGAGGACTTTTCATTTGGAAGCGTGGCTCTGGACCCAAAGCCCTATGTGGCTTGCTCACCCTGTCTAGAGTTGGGCTACATTATGTGGGAAGCACCAGGCCTTGCTCCAGACCAGAGACAGCACTGAGCAGCTTTCTGGGGGACATGGCGAGAGGCTGCTTAGAAACATACTTCCCCACCTGCCTGAAGGGCCCCCCCAAATAAACCCATAACCCTAGCTTGATCAGTTTCCCCTTGCCCCTCTAATGAAAAGCTCTATCCCCAGAACACTGGTCCCTTTTTGTGGCCTGGTTCCTTGCTATTCAGTGTGTGATCCATCGGCCAGCAACATAGAAAACAAGATCTCTAGATGATGGGTTTTTTTTAAAGTTTTTATTTATTTACTTAGAGAGAGAGAGAGAGAGAGAGAGAGAGAGAGAGAGAAAATCCCAAGCAGTCTCCACACCACCAGCATGGAGCTTTATTTGAGGCTTGGACCCACGAACCATGAGACCATGACCTGAGCCAAAATCTAGAGTCAGATATTCAACCAACTGAGCCAACCAGGTGCCCCTAGATGATGGTTTGCATGTTAAAGTTTAAGAAGCAAGGTGCAAACTCTATTTAAGAAGGTTTTAGGTGGAATCTGAAATTCTTCATTTTCTAACACGCTCCCAAGTAATAGAGATACAGCTTGTTTACAGAGCACACTCTGAGTAGCAAACATATAGGAGCCTCTTTTGCCCTCCCTTATGCTTCCTGAAGGCGAAGGGGCAGGAGAGCCCTAGAGGCTCTCTCCCTAGAGGTTAGAATGTGTACACACACACACACACACACACACACACACACAGTTGAGGGCTATGTCGTGGGTGTCGAATAAATGTTTGATGAGTGAATACATGAAGTTGAGGAGTAAGAAGACCTAAAGCCACACTCGCATCCTTCCAATACTTGCCCATTTCAGTGGCAATATCATCAGCTTCTGACTCACCAGATGGAATTGGTTCCATTTTTGGAGCCATTTTTGCCCTGGCTCTGTCTTTCCTTTCTCACTGCTTCTATTCTCATTCAGATAATTCTCATCTATCCTCTACCTTCCTGCCTCTGGTCCCTTTCCCCTCTAGTTTACTAACAAAACTCTACAGCTACACACTAGACCTCAAAGACATATTTCCAGAATCTTTCTTTTCCACTCCAAACCTGCTTTTGCTACCTTGGTGTCTCTGGTTCTTGGAAACCATATCTGCTTTTCCCAATGTCCCCAGCTCTATTACAGCCTGATGTTTAGCTTCATGCCCACTTTCATCCTAGACGCTGTTCTATGACTTGACCTGAACTGTCGTGCCCTTGCACCCAACAGCTTTTGTATTCCAACCTATTTACAGTGCCCCAGAACTCTGGTTGGTCTACAGGGAAAGTCAAATATGGCGGCCTCGTTCTCTATTCACATATTTCTATTATTTTATATATCGTCTTCATAAGTACATTCTAAGCTCTTGTAGGGCAGGGATATCTGTGTCTTATTCCTCTCTTTATCCCTTGCAACACAAGCATCTTCTTTCATTCATTCACTCATTTCTTAAAGACTGAATGTCCATTCTATGCCAGGCCTGATACCAGGTGTTAGGGCAACAGAGGGCAGGCAGACACAGTCTAGTATATCCTAGGAGATTCAAGGCAACAGGGAGGTCTAATAACATGAGATTGGCAAACTGATTTGAGGCCCAGAATGGTAGAAATATTTGGGAACGTGGTTGATGAACAGGCAGGGACTGTCCATGCCTAGAACAGATAAGGAAGAAAGTTGGGCCAACAGATGCTGGAAGGCTACCTTTAGAAGCCTGGGGGAGAAGTGGGAGAAGGAGATGGAGTATTGTCTGCTTTTTCCAAAATGACTGCCTAGAAGGGGAAGTAGTGATTCTGGTTCTGACAAAAACAACATTTCCAGTTGTTACCTGAAACAATAGGATTTGGAGGGGGGTGTGGTTCTGAGAGGTGGGTGATGTAATGGGAATGGCACTAAACTAAACTTCTTTCTAGAACTCAGATTCTGTGACCCCTTGACCTGGGTCTCAGTGCCAGTTCTCCCTCTTGCTGGCTATCAGACCTTGGCTAGTTCCATTCCCCTACCACAGCCCCGCTTCTTCCTCTCTGACTTGGCAGGATGTGGAGTGGGGTGGTGTTCAAGGAGCTTGGATTCATGAACAGTAAGCTTCCTCCAGGCTGTTGACATTCTTGGCATGCAACGGGAACAGAAGCATGGATTAGGAAGGCTCAAGCAGCAGAGTGGACTCAAGTCGGGGAGGTGGGTGAAGAGTGGAAGGAGAGAGGGCCCGACTAAGTTGCCACATCTGCACAGTGAAAGGGGGGATCAACCCCCTCCCTGACCCATGACAACTGCAATAAGTTAGGCTACAGTTTTCCAAATTGCCCTTTAGCTTGTTAGAAGTTTGTAGGCAACCCCCAGACTCTTAAATGGGAGGCCCAGGGCATGGCAGAGCCAGTGACTGCAGTGCCCTGGACATCTGGGGGAGGGGGGACAGCAAGTGAAGTCATGAGGGAGGCTACAGGGAGAGGCCTTGGGGGACTCTCCTGAGGTAAAGCCCAAGGGCAGGCAGTCCCTGAAAAGGAGCTCTCTTCTTGGCCTCAGAAGACCTGGCCTTGGCATGAGTTTTAAAGGAAACATTTAAAGATCCCAGGTCTCCAAAGAATACAAATGGCATGGTATTACGTGAGGTGTTGGGAGTTATTTTGCATAGTAGGGGAACTTAGCTGAAGGTAGCGCTTTGCCCTGGGGGTTGGATCTACACCCTAATCTATAGAAGCCCATTTGTAAAAAAAAAAACAAACAGTAGGATCTAACACTTAAAGAGCATCTGCTCCCTCCTAGTTGAGGATCTAAGCACTTTACATATGCTCATTAACTCTGCACATCCTCCTAGCAACCCCTGTTTTACATCTTAGAAGACAGGCACAGAGAGGCTAAATACATTGGACTAGATCACACAGCTAATGAGCCTAAGGAGCAGAGGAGCAGGCTGATCTGTCTCCAGAGCAATAAACTGCAATGCTATTAGTGGCCTCTGTTGACTGACATCAGTGGAATTACAGCTCTTTTAATATCACATTACACCTGTTTCAGGTAGCTCAAAAAACCATGAATGCTCATCTCTACCTCAAAATTATGAGAGTCATAGGGACACCTGGGTGGCTCAGTTGGTTAAGCTTCTGACTTTGGCTCAGGTCATGATCTCACGGTTCATGTGTTGGAACCCCACGTTGGGCTCTGTGCTGACATCCAGGAGCCTACCTCAGATTCTGTGTCCCCTTCTCTCTATGCCCCTCCTGCACTTGTGTTCTCTCTCTCTCTCAAAAATAAATATTTAAATTTTTTTTAATTATGGTAGTCATTAGACCCACTACTAGATCTTGTTATATTGAATGTGTTAATCAAGATACACATATGACTAGATTATAAATTGTGTTTCAGCATACGGTAATCAGTTTCCTTTGTAATCCTTCATAATTTATTGGATGCATTTAAAAGCATTTTATCCATTGGGGTCCCTGGGTGGCTCAGTTGGCTAAGCATCTGACTTTGGCTCAGGTCATGATCTCGTGGCTCGTGAGTTCGAGCCCCGTGTCAGGCCCTGTGCTGACAGCGTGGATCCTGGAGCCTGCATCGGATTCTGTGTCTCCCTCTTCTCTGCCCTCCCCCCCCCCACCTCAAAAATAAATAAACATTAAAAACATTTTTTAAAAAGCATTTTTTTCCAAGAAAGTGTACAAAGGCAGCATCAGGTCGCCAAAGGGGTCCACAGCATGCTCTAGAAGGTTCTTCTGATATTGGGTAGGCTGAAGACTTGGGAAGCATGTGCACTGAGCACCCCTCTGTGCCAGGCACTTCACCTATATGCTTTCACAGCAGCCCCATGAGCTGGGTATGATTATTCCACTTGACAAATGAGGAAACCAAGACTAGCAAGGAAGGAGCCTTATCTCTACAGTCACCATCAAGTAAGTGGCCAAGCTGGGACATGCATCCAGGTGTGTCTGACCAGAGTCCACTTTGTAACTACTGCAGCTCTCTGTCTTCCTTGAAAGGTTAATATCAGCCCTCAAATGCAGCTCCCTCAAATACAAATGACCCCCAAAGTCAAAGGACACCTGAATGCACACTAGGTGACACTACTTTTTCAGCCCCAGAGCATCCTCAGACGTGAGGTATAGATTGAGGGCACTTCCAGGGAGAAGGGGAGCATCTGAGAACATTACCAGGCTTGATGCTACTGCACCCAGAGGGATGCAAAATAATAGCTGACAGCTGCATGCCTGAGTTCAAATCCCAGGTCTGCCCCTTGTACACTCACAGACCAATTTGATGCCTCAATTTCCTCAACTATAAAATGAGGATGATAATGGTACCTCCTAAGATGATAGTGGTGGTAAAGATTCAGTGAAGTAACACAAAAAGCCTTTGGCACTGTGCCTGACACTGTGGTGTGAGCCATTGCTATTATCTTCTCCTGAGAGGGATGCATGGAGGGAGCCTGGGGCTTCTGGAAGAACTTTGGGAGATGCTGACCCTTTGTCCTTCCCCATACCTGTTATCTGGTCACCCTTGCCCTGATTCCCAGATGTAGTAAGCAGCAGAAACCCTCAAATCTGTGGTTCACACCTCTGACTGCACATTGAAATCATCTGCAGAGCTTTCATGATGGCAGTGCCCAGTCCCCACCCCCACCCCCAGACTAACAGGACCTGACTCCAGGGATGAGGCTCGACTAGGAGCTTTTTTCCAAAGCTCTTCAGGAGATTCTAATGCAGAGACAGCTAAGAGCTATGCCCTCAAAAGGAAATGGGGCTGTGTGCTGCTCTTTGGGGACAATGAGTAAGGAGGCAGAAGCTTGGAGACCATGCCCTGCTCTGCAGACAGGATGAAAAGGAACAGAAGCCCAGGCATGGAGAGGAAGTGGGCAGCTATAGGGAGGAAGAGGAGCTGGAGCCCACAGTAAGAAAGAGCTACAGTGGAGCCACCAGGGCCAGAGCCTGGCTCCAGGCCCCACCAGGATGATGTCCTAGGTGGTTTTCCCACAGAAGGAAATGGGAAATATGGGGGTGAAGGCAAGATGAGGATGTGCTCGCAGCCTCTTTCTGTGCCCTCGAACGGTAGCTTCTGATGGGTTGCTAACACCTTGCAAGGAACCTGGGAGACGGTCTGTTCCTCCTCCTTCTCCCAGACACAAACAAAATGGCTCCCCATCTACCCACTCATAAGCTCACACCCAGATTCCACCTTCACCCAACACAGCAGAAGGTCCCAACTCCAGTCCATGTAAATATCTGGCAGCCAGAGCAGAACCCGGATCAGATACCAGGTCCCTAAGGGTGCTGCCTTCTGCTGTAACAGGAGACTGCAGCAAGCTGGGAGCTCAGCAGGGCTGTGATTATTATGTTTTCACATGTCAAGAAAGGAAACAGGGGCAGAGAGGAGGAAGGTGACTTGTTCTCAGTGACATAGGGAGCAGTGGTAGAGGCAGGACTCCTCATCCTGTGCTCCTTTTCCCACACTCAGCTTTGGCTCCTAATCTTCCAGTTCCTGGAAACTGACCAACTCCCCACCATGGCCCTGTGTCTCTAACAGGGTCTC
The DNA here is from genome assembly GCF_018350175.1 of Felis catus. Lineage (NCBI taxonomy): Eukaryota > Metazoa > Chordata > Mammalia > Carnivora > Felidae > Felis > Felis catus. Next base: position 58,686,913 of record NC_058386.1, read on the forward strand.
CTGAGTCACCCAGAAGAGGTCTTGAGTGGGCTGTTCTGAGAGAATGTCAAAGAACCCTCTAGCTCTGAGTCTGAATCAAGAGTGCAGGTGTGGGACATTTGGGGTTCTGTGATCGTGTTGCCTTCCCCCCATCTTTTGTTCTGGGACATATTTTGGCTAGGTGAGATTTTCCTCTCTCCCCTCCCCCCCACCCGCCCCAAAGTGGAGACTATGTCTTTAAGAAAGGACGAGTCAGAGCCGCGGGGATCAGTTTCAAGCAACCCTCAGAAGGCGAATCTGGATTGAGTTTAGGAAGAAAAAAGAAAGGGTTAGCTTTGGTCCTGCCTCCTTTCCTTTCTCTCCTTTGCTCGTCCCTCCTCCGGCCTTAGTTTGGAAAGTCTGTTAACTTGGCCAGGAGGTTACGGAGCCCAGGGCTTTCCCCAGCAGCCTTGTCCTCTCACCTTGTCCCTCCTCCAGCTCCCGAGCACACGATCTGGAGGACTGCTGGGCAAGTTGCTGGAATGACTAGGTACGTGGCTGGGACGTTTTAACCTTCGCCCTTTCAGTGAGGTCTGGGGAGTCCAATACGGACCTGGTGGGAAATGGGAGGGGGGCCCTCAGGACCTCCAAGAACCTTGGTAACTGAGTCAGGAAGAAGATGGATTGGCTTTGGCCACAATCCTCTTGGTGATTCCGCCAGGGGCTCTGTGTTCGGGTGTCTGTAGGCTCAGAGAGGCTTGGTCCATGCAGCCTGTCCCCCTGCCCCACTTGTGAGTTGCCTACTCAACCCCTGCTGGGTGGGAGTTTGGGACTGTGGAGTGTTGAGTTTGCTGCTGGAGGAACTGAAGCCAGAGAGGTGCTGGGAACCTCATGAGAAAGGCAGATGGGAATACATCCAGCCCCAGCCATCTGTCTGTCCATGATACTCTGGTGGCATGTAACCTCTCAGATGAGGTAAATGGGATTCAGTCTGCTCGAGTTGCATTTGCCGAGGCTCAGGAGCCATTGTAAGGTCTTCTTGGGCTTGTTTTCACCTTTCTGGGATGATGACAAGCAAGGTTCTTAATTTTTAAGGACTCAGTTTACACTTCAGAGAAAAGGACTTAATGATACTTACCTGAAAGATGGGAACACAAAGAAAGAGGTAGAGAAGGCAAACTGGGCTGGTGATAGAGATTTCTGTAAGCTCAAGAATGTTTTCCCTATATATTTTAGGATTCATCCATGCATTTATTTGTATATGTATTCAACAAACATCTGTTAAATGCCTATTGGTGCCCGTTGCCTATGTGGAAAAACTGACAACCCAATATGGCAGCTGGTCCTCCCACCTGACCTCCTTTGCCAGGTCTCTATTCCTCCCTTCCCTCACCCACATCCCAGCCCATTTGAGAGTGGAAGAGGCACCAGCTTCTAGTGCACTCAGGTGACCTGATGAGGGCATGATAAGTGCTGATGTTGTTGGCACTAGAGTAGGTAAGTCTCACTTGACGATTGTTTTCTCTTGAAAGAGACTTGGGCCTGAGCCCCAAACATGACCTCAACCACTGGGGAGGACTTTGAAGATCAGGAATCAGCAGGGATGCAAAAGTTTAGCCTAACCCCTCCCAGGCAGAAGGGGCAGTCAGGCGCATCTTTAGACATTAGGGGTAGAGCTGGGCCCCTGGTTGGGCCTTCAGCATCAAATGTGGGCCAAGCATTGGTTGGATTTGCCAAAAACATCTGAGGACTGTTCTTCTTGACTTAGTGAGTTGTCATAACTTGGGCAGGAGGCATTCTGGGATCTCAGCCACCTAGGCTGTTGAGGAAGGGGTGGGGTTGTGAATACCGGTTCTTAGGTGGTCCGTTGGATGTGGAAGGCTTAGGCATGGCACAGACAGGCGCGCGTCTCTGTGCGTGTGTGTGTGTGTGTGTGTGTGTGTGTGTGTGTTATAGGAAGTAGCTCCTATGAAAAAAGTCTGGCAAAAGCTGGGTGGGAAGTATAACCCTATCCTAGTAGGATTAGGATTCAGGCTTGGTCTCATAACTGGCAGGTTGCATAAGGGCCCAATGAATACAGTGAAGGGGCAATGAGACCAATGCTAAGGTCTGCTCACCCTGCTTGGGCAGAAATGGGAGTAGGGTGAGTGGATGTGTGAGTTTCGTGACGCTGGCTAAGAGGGGCTGAGTGGGACTGCCAGGAACTACCACCACCCTACTTAAAAAACAAACCTGCCTAGCAATATCTGTCTACACTGCACTCTGGCCGTTTTGGGCTTGAGCTAGGCTTATCTGAGGGGTTATTTCTGAGCCTGGAACGGAGATGGGGAATGGACTGTGTGATTTCTCGAGGCTATGATGTCGACACTCTGCAAACTTATTATCCCTTGTTCACCCTTCAAGTCCCACCATGGCTGCTCCTGACTCCCATGAAGGGCTGTCACAGAGCCAGACCTCCTGTTCTTGCAGGTAGGACCCTCTGCCCTCTCACGTGTGATGCCCACTTCCTGGATCACAGGCTCTGCCTGCAAGTTCCTGTCATTCCTTCCCAGAATAAAGCAGCTGCCTGAAGCAAGTTGTTCAGCTGGGTTGCTGAAGGGAAGGGGGAAGGGAAAGCAGGGGGATTGTGTTGGAAAGGTTAAATGCCAGCCAGCATTCTAGAGATAAAATAGGGAGCTGGGCCTTCCCATCTAGAACAACTTCATGGAAGAAACTCAGTAAAGGTTGCTTCCTCTCCCTGGTGAGTGTGTATTTTTGAGAAATGTTTCCTCTCCATTTTCTCTACAAGTCTCATCATCTGAGGGGAGCAGCAGCTTTTGTGTACTATTTTCTTTTAAGTGGAGAAAATTTCCCCTGAAATGTAAAGCTGAGTGACTCCAGTAAAAAGATCCAAGCGAGTGAGGCTTCTGCCCAAGTATGGGAAAATATCCATCCATCTCTCCACTTAATTAGAAAAATGATCTGCTGAGTAGTGAGTCATGCTGCCCGTCAGCAAACAGCACCATCTCTAGCCACAGGGCCAGGAATAACGTAGGTGAGAGATGACAGCAACAGTGACGAAGAAAAGATGCTAAGGGATTCGGATCCCTGATGCCAGCAGCTACTTGTACCACGTTTGCCCCCTCCTGTGCAATAGATAATGCGCTGAACAGAGCTGCATCATCTGTGACGCAGATCAATATGGCCGGGGCTCATCATGCATCTTTGTAAGTGGGATCCCTGCAGGGGGCATCCAGGATCAATCCACAGCTCTTTGGGTACCTTGGGAGTTTATTTTCATTCAGGAAAACATACACGCAGTAAATTGCATAAAGTACACTAGTTGTCAATGCACAGCTCAATGAATTTTTACATACGTATACATGTGTGTAACCACCACCCAGATCAAAGTATAGAACATCTAAAGCACCACAGAAGGCTCACTTTTGCCCCTTCCCCTTGGTGTTCTTTATTTACATGTCCCAAAGTGCTACAACCAAATGTTTGTGTTCAGTGGTGTACTGGTAAATGTTTAACAGCCAGTTCTGGTGTGTGTAGTGGGGGTGCTGGGCTTTGTAGTGTCTGCCAATTTTTGTGGCATAAATATTCCCACCATGGCTGATTTCAAGCTACAGTTTAATAACTGGCTTGCAAAATTCTAAAAATTTAACAATTGGCTCCGGTGAGGAAGGACAAACTGGCTCTAGCACACCAGTGGTTGTGATGGAGTATCAAAGAGAGCCAGGTCCACCGGTCTACCCAGCCCAGCCTTGTGGGGTGCCGGTAAAGGCGTGCTCTCAAATATTCCCAGGTCCAGCCCCCTTAGTGAGGAGAGAATTGTTCACAGGATTTAAAGTGATCTCTAATTTCTTTTGTCCATGCACCAGACATCAGTTGTGCCCCTACCTCATGGCAAGCTCTAGAGTCAAAAACATGAGTAAACCATGGTTCTATCTCTAAAGGAGTTCAGGTAATTTAACACTTGGAGGGAGAGGCAGACATGCAGAAGTCCTCATATGAGTGAAGTCATATGATATTTGTCTTTCTCTGACTGATTAATTTCACTTAGCGTAATAGCCTCCAGTTCCATCCATGTAGTTGCTAATGGCAAGATTTCATTCTTTTTGATTGCCGAGTAATACTCCATTGTGTGTGTGTGTGTGTGTGTGTGTGTGTGTGTGTGTGTGTATTTATGTATACCACATCTTCTTTATCCATTCATCCATTGATGGACATTTGGGCTCTTTCCATACTTTGGCTATTGTTGATAGTGCTGCTATAAACATTGGGGTGCATGTGTCCCTTCAAAACAGCACACCTGTATCCCTTGGATAAATACCTAGTGGTGCAATTTCTGGGTCGTAGGGTAGTTCTATTTTTAGGTTTTTAAAAAAAGTTTTTTAACATTTATTGATTTTTGAGAGAGAGAGAGACATAGCACGAGTGGGGGAGGGGAGAGAGAGAGGGAGACACAGAATCCGAAGCAGGCTCCGTGCTCTGAGCTGTCAGCACAGAGCCTGATGTGGGGCTCAAAGTCACAGAGTGCGAAGTGCGAGATCATGACCTGAGCTGAAGTCCAACACTTAACAGACTGAGCCACCCAGGTGCCCCTATTTTTAGTTCTTTGAGGAACCTCCATACTGTTTTCCAGAGTGGCTGCACCAGCTTGCATTCCCATAAGTTTAGCCGTTCTGATAGGTGTGGTGATACTGCACTGTGGCCTCAACTTACATTTCCCTAATGGCTAATGATGTTGAACATCTTTGCATGAGTTTATTTGCCATCTGTATATCCTCTTCAGTGAAATGTCTGTTCATGGCTTTTGTCCATTTTCTAATTGAATTGTTCATTTTTTTTTTTTTACTTTTGAGTTTTGAAAGTGCTTTATGTATTCTAGATACTAGTCCTTTGTTAACTATGTGGTTTGCAAATACTTTCCACTACTCTGCAACTTGTGTTTTCATGGGCTTTTACAGAGCAAAAAGTTTTAACTTTAATGAGGTTGAATTTATAAAATTTTTCAATTTTTCCTTTTATGCCTTGTCCTTTCAGCATCAAGTCCAAGAACTCTTTGTCTCACCTTAGATTTTCTCTAACCCATTTTGAGTTAATTCATTCTTTTGTAAAGTGTGAGGTTTAGGCTGAAGTTGTTTGTTTGTTTTGTTTTGTTTGGAGGTATTTTTGTTTTGTTTCATTTTGATTTGATTTTGGGTGTTTGTTCGTTTGCCTGTGGGTCTCAATTCTTTCAGTACCATTTGTTGAAAGAGCTATCCTTCCTGTATTGAATTACTTTTGCACCTTTGTCAAAATCAGTTGGGTGTATATTGTGGGTCTGTTTCTGGGTTCTTTATTTTGTGCCATTGGTCTGTATACTGACCTCATAAATGAATTGGGGGAGTGTTCCCTCCTTTTCTATTTTCTGTAAAAAAACTGTGTAAAATTGGTGTTAATTTTTCTTTAAATGTTTGGTAGAATTCTCCAATGAAATCACCTTGGTCTGGAGATTTCTTTTTTGGAAGCTTTTCAAATTTTGAATTCAATTTTTTAAATCATAGAACTATTCAGACAATCCATTTCTTGATTGAGCTTTGTTAATTTGTGGTTTTGAAGTATTGGTCCATTTCTTCTAAGCTGTTGAATTTGAGTATTAAGTTGTTCATAATATTTGCTTATTCTATCTTTAATGGTTTCAGGATCTGTGCTGATATCCCTGTTTTATTCCTTATATTGATGATCTGTGTCTTCTCTCTTTTTCACCTTTGTTTGTCTTGCTAGAGGTTTATTAATTTTGTTAATTTTTTTTGAGCCAGCTTTTTTTTCATTGTTTTTGCTCAGTTACTTTTTCATTTTCAATTTCATTGATTTCTGCTCTTATCTTTATTCTTTCCTTAAATCTTCTTGCTTTGGGTCTATTTTTCTTTTCTACTTTCTTGGGGAAGGAACTTCCAAATTATGGATCTAAGGCCTTTCCCCTTTACTGATATAAGCACTTAGTGCCATAAATTTCCCTCTAAGTACTGTTTTAGATCCCACAAATTTGGTATGTTGTATTTTAATTTTTACCAAGTTCAGTGTATTTAAATTTTTTCTTTGAGGCGTCCTCTTTGACCCATGATTATTTAGAAGTGTGTTGTTTAATTTCTACATGCTTGGAGATGTTCCTGTTGTCTTTTTAAAATTGATTTTAGTTTTGATTCCATTATAGTCAGAGAACACACTCAATATGACTTCAAATATTTATATTTATTTATTCATTAATTCATTCATTCTGTTTTGTTTTGTTTTTGTTTTTGTTTTGAAGTAGCAATTAGTAGAAGTTTATTGTGCACACACCAGAAAGACAGTTTGCAAACCAGGAGCATTCAAACCAAAATCATTCATTAAGTTTTGAAAGAGAGACAGAGAGCACAAGCAGAGAACGGGCAAAAAGAGAGGGAGAGATAGAATCTTAAGCAGGCTCCACATCCAGCACAGAGCCCGACACGGGGCTCAATTTCACGACTGTGAGATCATGACCTGAGCCGAAATCAAGAGTCAGACACTTAACTGACTGAGCCACCCAGGTTCCCCTCAGATATTTTTAATGTATTGAGGTTTGTTTATATTCTAGGATACACTTCATCTTAATGGGTGTTCCATGAATGCTTGAGAAAAATGTGTACTCTGTTCTTGTTGGGTGGAGTGTTTTATGTATGTAAGTGAGATCCTATGAGTTGATTGTGTTGTTGAGTTCTTCTGTGTAGTAGGTCTATCAATTATTGCAAGTGGAATTTGTAAGTCCCCAGTTATAATTGTGGATCCACCTATATCTGCTTTCAGCTCTGGTAGCTTTTGCTTCTTGTATTTTGCAGCTCTATTATTTTTTATATACACATTTAGGATTGCTGACTTCCTGGTGGATGTATCCTTTCATCATAGGTAATGTCTTTTTTTCTTTGTAATTTTCTTAATTCTAAAGTCTCCTTTATCTGATATCAATACAGTCTCTGTTGCTTTCTAAAATTAATGTTTGCATGACATATCTTTTATCATCTTCCTTTCATCCTACGTATATTGTTATATTTGATGTGAGTCTCTTGTGGACAAGATGTAGCTGGGTTATGTTTTTTAGTCCACTCTGCTAATCTGTATCTTTCAGTTTTAATATATAGACCATTTGCATTTACTGTAATTATTGATATGTTAGTGCTTAAGTTTGCCACTTTATTTTTTGTTTTCTGTTTTCCTTTTCCTGTCTTCATGTGGGTTACTTGAACACTTTTTAGAATTCTATTCTGATGTATCTGTAGTGTCTTTGAGTATGTCTCTTTGTATAACTTTGCTGTAGGGAATTATATTATATTATATTATATTATATTATATTATGTTATGTTATGTTATATTATATTATATTATATCATATCATATCATATCATATCATATTATATTATATTATATTATATTATATTATATTATAAACAGTTGCTGGTGTTGTCACTTCACCAGTTCAAGTGAAGTGTAGAAATATTACTTCCCTTTATGACTTTTTAACCTACCTCCATTTATAATTGTCTTAAATATTTCTTCTACATATATTTAGAACTACATTAGACAGTATTATAGTTTTTTTCTTCAACCATGAAACATAATCTAGAAAATTTAAGAGAAGAAAACCCTACTGTATTTATTCATATTCCTGCATACCATGTGCTTTCTTCCTTCCTGATGTTCCAAAATTCCTTCTTTAATCATTTCCTGTGTTTAGAGAGCTTCCGTTAGCTATTCTCCCAGAGTAGGTCTCCTGATGACAAATTCTCTTAGCTTTCCTTCCTCTGAGAATGTCTTGATTTCCCCTTCATTCCTGAAAGATATTTTCATTGGATGTAGGATTCAAAGTTGACAGCACTTTTCTTTCAGTACTTAAAAAATGTGCTACTTTTTTTTCTGGATTCCATGATTTCTGATGAAAAATTTGCTCAGTTGAAATGTTTGTCCACTGTGGATAATGGATTGTTTTCTCTGATTACTTTTGTCTTTGTCTTTAAATTTTCAGAAGTTTTTAAATAACTTTTCTTGGTGTGAATTTCTTTGGGTGTATGCTATTTGGGTTTGCTTACCTTCTTGAATCTGTAGGCTTATGTCTTTTACCAAATTTAGGGAGCTTTCACTTTTATTTCTAGTCTCACTTTATTTCTTGTCTCCTTCTGGGGCTCTGATGATATAAATCTTAAATCTTTTGTTATTGTCCCACAGTTCTCTGATGCTCTGTTCGTGTGTTTTCAGTCTATTTTCTCTCTGCTATTCAGGATCTATAATTTCTATGTTCCACCTTCAAGTTCACTGATCCTTTCCTCTGTCATATTCTTTCTTCTGTTGAGCCTATTTAGTGAGTTTTTGTTATTGTATTTTCAGTTCTATAATTTCTATTGGGTTCTTTTTTATCTTCTATTACTTTGGTTGAGATTTTCTATTTTTATTTTTCAAAAGTATTTGTTAAAGCTTTTTATGATGGCTACTTTAAAATTCTTATTCATTAATGCCAACATCTGACATATGCCAAAAGACATCAGCATATGTCTTTTACCATTCATGTTGTGATTTTCCTGGTTCTTGATATGATGAGTGATTTTTTGTGTGTATATTGGACCTTTTAGATATTATGTTAGAAGAATCTGGATCATATTTTAATCTTCTATTTTAGCAGAGAGTCATTCTGTATAGATTTCATAGGTAGGTCCAGCCCACTTCTGTGGGCTGTGGTTCCAATGACAATTTCATTTTCAGAGCCCATGCAGTGCTATTCTGGCCTACTTTTCTCATCCAACTGGTGCTTTCCACAGGAACAGAGTGCACTTCTGTAGGACTGATACTACTAGGTGGCGGTGGGAGACACCAGACCTGTGAAGAAGGAAAACTTTTCCAGGACAGATGCCTGTGGAGCTCCTACTTGATTCCTAGTGGTCCAGTGGTAGCAGATGGTGAGTCCCCAGGCTTCTTGCTCTTGGTAAACAGTGAGAGATACAAGGCTACAAAGCAGAGAGTGGCTCACCCAGCCAACTCTCTTGGAAACCCAGTGTCAACAGGGCTCCCACTCAACCTCTGCTAGTGCCACCAGTGAAGGAAAGGTCTGCCTAGGCCACTTTCTGTCACTGGGTGGAGGGCTGGGAGATGCCAGACCTGGGTTGCCTCTGCCACTGGGTGAAAGGTTGAGAAAGGCTGATCAATCGTTTTAACACAGAATCCAAAGCACCAGGAAGCTCAAAGAATCCCAGTTTTCTTTGGCAGCATAGGACTCATATTTCTAGGTGCAGGGTATGAGAGTGGGGCCTGGGAGCCTGGGATCTTTTTTTTTTTTTTTTTTTTAGAAGTGTTGGGAGCTTTTTTTTTTAATATATGAAATTTATTGTCAGATTGGTTTCCATACAACACCCAGTGCTCATCCCAAAAGGTGCCCTCCTCAATACCCATCACCCACCCTCTCCTCCCTCCCACCCCCCATCAACCCTCAGTTTGTTCTCAGTTTTTAACAGTCTCTTATGCTTTGGCTCTTTCCCACTCTAACCTCTTTTTTTTTTTTCCTTCCCCTCCCCCATGGGTTTCTGTTAAGTTTCTCAGGATCCACATAAGAGTGAAACCATATGGTATCTGTCTTTCTCTGTATGGCTTATTTCACTTAGCATCACACTCTCCAGTTCCATCCACGTTGCTACAAAAGGCCATATTTCATTTTTTCTCATTGCCACGTAGTATTCCATTGTGTATATAAACCACAATTTCTTTATCCATTCATCAGTTGATGGACATTGAGGCTCTTTCCATAATTTGGCTATTGTTGAGAGTGCTGCTATGAACATTGGGGTACAAGTGCCCCTATGCATCAGTACTCCTGTATCCCTTGGATAAATTCCTAGCAGTGCTATTGCTGGGTCATAGGGTAGGTCTATTTTTAATTTTCTGAGGAACCTCCACACTGTTTTCCAGAGCGGCTGCACCAATTTGCATTCCCACCAACAGTGCAAGAGGGTTCCCGTTTCTCCACATCCTCTCCAGCATCTATAGTCTCCTGATTTGTTCATTTTGGCCACTCTGACTGGCGTGAGGTGATACCTGAGTGTGGTTTTGATTTGTATTTCCCTGATAAGGAGCGACGCTGAACATCTTTTCATGTGCCTGTTGGCCATCCGGATGTCTTCTTTAGAGAAGTGTCTATTCATGTTTTCTGCCCACTTCTTCACTGGGTTATTTGTTTTTCGGGTGTGGAGTTTGGTGAGCTCTTTATAGATTTTGGATACTAGCCCTTTGTCCGATATGTCATTTGCAAATATCTTTTCCCATTTCGTTGGTTGCCTTTTAGTTTTGTTGGTTGTTTCCTTTGCTGTGCAGAAGCTTTTTATCTTCATAAGATCCCAGTAATTCACTTTTGCTTTTAATTCCCTTGCCTTTGGGGATGTGTCGAGTAAGAGATTGCTACGGCTGAGGTCAGAGAGGTCTTTTCCTGCTTTCTCCTCTAAGGTTTTGATGGTTTCCTGTCTCACATTCAGGTCCTTTATCCATTTTGAGTTTATTTTTGTGAACGGTGTGAGAAAGTGGTCTAGTTTCAACCTTCTGCATGTTGCTGTCCAGTTCTCCCAGCACCATTTGTTAAAGAGACTGTCTTTTTTCCATTGGATGTTCTTTCCTGCTTTGTCAAAGATGAGTTGGCCATACGTTTGTGGGTCTAGTTCTGGGGTTTCTATTCTATTCCATTGGTCTATGTGTCTGTTTTTGTGCCAATACCATGCTGTCTTGATGATGACAGCTTTGTAGTAGAGGCTAAAGTCTGGGATTGTGATGCCTCCTGCTTTGGTCTTCTTCTTCAAAATTCCTTTGGCTATTCGGGGCCTTTTGTGGTTCCATATGAATTTTAGGATTGCTTGTTCTAGTTTCAAGAAGAATGCTGGTGCAATTTTGATTGGGATTGCATTGAATGTGTAGATAGCTTTGGGTAGTATTGACATTTTGACAATATTTATTTTTCCAATCCATAAGCAGGGAATGTCTTTCCATTTCTTTAAATCTTCTTCAATTACCTTCATAAGCTTTCTATAGTTTTCAGCATACAGATCCTTTACATCTTTGGTTAGATTTATTCCTAGGTATTTTATGCTTCTTGGTGCAATTGTGAATGGGATCAGTTTCTTTTTTTGTCTTTCTTTATTTGTCTTTCTGTTGCTTCATTGTTAGTGTATAAGAATGCAACTGATTTCTGTACATTGATTTTGTATCCTGCAACTTTGCTGAATTCCTGTATCAGTTCTAGCAGACTTTTGGTGGAGTCTATCGGATTTTCCATGTATAATATCATGTCATCTGCAAAAAGTGAAAGCTTGACTTCATCTTTGCCAATTTTGATGCCTTTGATTTCCTTTTGTTGTCTGATTGCTGATGCTAGAACTTCCAGCACTATGTTAAACAACAGCGGTGAGAGTGGGCATCCCTGTCGTGTTCCTGATCTCAGGGAAAAAGCTCTCAGTTTTTCCCCGTTGAGGATGATGTTAGCTGTGGGCTTTTCATAAATGGCTTTTATGATCTTTAAGTATGTTCCTTCTATGGGAGCCTGGGATCTAATTGCACTTTTTGTCCTTGGACAAGTCACTTCACCTGAGTCTCAAGTGCCTCCTCTATAAAATGAGGTGAAAGTGGTACTTCCTTCCCCAGGGTTGTATGAATGTCATAAATGATTTATGGTCATGAGAAACATGATATACCACCAGTCTCATGCCTGTTGCAGCAGATTCTCAACAAAGGAGTGTGTATAAAAGGATGAGGCAGGGGCAGCCTGAGACCTTTTGTTGCCATGAATTTTCAAAATTATAAAGTCTTTCAAACATTTAGCAAAGTAGAGAGACAAATGTCAAATCTTAACATTTTGCCACCTTTGCTTCAGATCTTTGCTAAGAAATAACTTATCATGATCTAGCTGTGAGTTCTACCCCATCCTAGCCTATAAAAAGCCAGTATCTGTTTCTAATTCCCATGCATGTATTTATACTTTCACCACATATGTATGCATCCATAAACAATACATATTATTTTTGCATGTTTTAAAACTTTATATAATTGGCATCATACTGTGCATACATATTCTTCTGTAGCTTTCTTTTTAAAATATTTATCCATGCTGATACATGAGTTATAATTAATTCATTTTTATTGCTGTATACTATTCCACATAATGGCTGTACAACAATTTAGTTATCCATTCTCCAGTTGTTAGACATTTACATTTCTTCTCATTTTTCACTGTTTATAAACAATGCCACTATGAAATATCTTTTGAACCATTCAAAAAAGCCTACTACTTCGAGTTCAGTCAAGTTCAGTGGCAGGTACACTTCCAATCAATAATCCCCATTTGGTGTCTGTGGGAAATCTCAGAAACATTGGTTAACCACAGTCTGGGCCTTTTAGGTTAGATGGTTGCCGGTTGCATCAGGTCAGCTGGGTGCCATGTGAAGTTGTTGTGGGTATTCAGGACTCAGTCAGAAACCCACCCACCCTCACATTTTGGACTCACCCATGCATCTTCTGCATCCATTCTCAATTCTTCAGTCTCATCTCATCATGGCCCTATTAAAATCCCTCCTGTACCTGTCACTTTCATGCCCATCCCCTTCAGAGTACAATACACACTCAGTGTCCCTCCCTCTGCCAGTTTTCATGTGTTAGCCTGCAGTCCTATGGTTCCAGGGAAGAAAAAGAACCCTAATGTTTATTGAGCTTCTGCTATGTACACTAACACCAAGTTAAGTGCTTTTAGATTACCTACCCAACCTTTCAAGCAGCTGTTACCATTCCCGTTACATAGATGAGGAAACTGCAACCCAAAATGGGTTAAGAAAGTGTAGCGTTCATACCTAGGGGCATTGTGGGCACTATAGGAAGGGAGTGGGGGTGGGGCAGAGCTCTGCTGTGCCCATGGGCAGCCTCTGATGGAGGAATTAAGCTTAGTACTCTTTGGAGCTTTTGATGACCATCCTCAAACAAGATTTTTCCTTTTAAGGGATGTGCCCTAATCTTTCCTTGAGAAGGTATCCCAAGGACTCAGAGCTATATAGGAACACAGATCATATCTATGCAGTTCCACATTTTATTGAACATACCCACTAATTCTCACACACTCATACTCTTTTACTAATCCAGACTAACAAAGGGCCCAAACACATATTAACTGACTGCGGCATGTCAGTTGGTCTAGAGGTACCTTGTTTACCTTCTCCTATCTACTCTGTAATGAAGTATTTTTATTTCCATTTTTTTTTTTTGTGATTTGGATATTGAACCTCAGGGAGGTTAAGTCACTTGCCCAGGGACCCAGAGCTAAGTTGTGCTGAAGGCAGTATTCTAAACCAGAGTGAGGTAGACTGGCCCCTGGAGCACTCCAAACCCAAACTGAAGTTCAAGTGTCATTCTCCTTGGTCAGATGGACTCAATTCTTTTAGTCCCTGAGCACCTGGAGTGTGTCAGACTCTACACCAAGCACTCAGTGCCAAATGAGACTGACTTCACATAGCTACCACTTCAGGGAAACTAGGACTACTCAGGTGCCACCCAACTTGCCTCTAGACCCATAAAGGGACAGTCATTATCTATACTGGGTGGATGCTTCATAACCCCCTTTTTATCTCACTAGCCAGTCATCATTTATTTAACAAGCATTTGAGTGTTTCCTATGTGTCACACCCGCACTAGGAGCTGGTGATTCAAAGATAAGGTAGACCCATTCCCTGCCCTTGGGGAACACACAGCATAGCAGCAGAAACAGACATATAAACATATCATTATAATCCAATGGGTAAACAATAATGACGGAACCTTGGACTAGATGCCGCGAGAATCTAGAGGAGGAAATCCCCAACTCTGCTTGCATGAAGCTTCATGGGGATATGAAGTTTTGGTTGGATCTTAAAGGATGGGTAACCATTTTCTAGGTAGGCTGTGGGTAGTGTTCCACACAGAGGGTGGAATAAAGGCAAATGTGGAGGAGTGTTTTGGAAATAATAAGTAGCTGGATGTAAATCAGGGATTTAAACTGAAAAATGCTGACAAGGCCCAAGAAGTGAATATACGTGAGTGAAGCAGGTCATGTACAAAGACAAGCACGGGCATGATAAGTGATCCCCCATGCCTGAAGCACCACAAGGAGAAGTGGGGACTGTGGAAAATTGGACAGTTTGCACCTTGTCTAAGGGGACAGCTGCTTCTAAGCTTTTGTGTTCATTCTCATCTGGAATTCCTGACCCAGGTTGCCATATTTTCCAGTTTTTTGAGATGCCAGAAATTCAGATTTTGTTTTAATATTAAATAGTGTCACTTTTCAACATTGATGATTATTTTGCATTTGTAAGCTACACCATCAAAACATGCCTACTCTTTAGTGGCCTCTGGTATGACTATAATGTGAAGGGAGCAGGAAAGAAAAGCCAAGGTCAGATGCCTTGCCCTGCCCTTCCACAAATAGCCCGACTCCTGGGTGATGCAGAAATATATCCACTGGACTTTCAAAACCATCTTTAAAACAGAAGACAGCACAAATAAGATCCAAGAAGTTGGAGAAGAAGAAAATCGGGGCTGGATTTCACATCCCCTCCCTTTTTCCCTTTCTGGGTTGAAATATTTAGTGTCTGGCTTATTTACTCATCTGATTCTGGCCCACAGCTATTGATACTCAGCAGGCTAGGGGTGGGGATGGGATGAAAAACAGAAGGAGTACAAGAAGGACAAGGCGAGGATGGTGTCTCAGAAGCTGCCCACACAGCATGCTGCTTGCCTTCTCTTTCCCCCTCTCCCTTCAGTTTTGGGCTTCCCTACAAGGCCTGCCAGCTCTGACAGAAACAGCTGCCACAGATCCCAAGTGCTTTCTTTCAGGTAAGAGGGAGTAGACTGGCCGGGGTGGTGACTGGAGGACTCTGGAGGCCCTGCTGGAGACAAAGGCCTTGGAGGCATCATGGATGAAGCCACGCCCTCGGCCCCTGTCACGTGCATTCTACTCACCCTTCTGTGATTCCTAATCTCTGTGATTTCAGCAGAAAAACAGCTAGAGTGTGTTCAAATCACACCATCTGGCAGAGCAAGCTAGTCTCTGAAACAAAAGTCTGAAGCTTTGCTTCCAGGGCTCCAAGCTTGTGTGGTGATGCAGTGGCAGGCAGCCCTCACTGCTGCTTCTGTGGGAAGTTGGTGGTTGCAGGTCACCCCCCCCTCCCAAGAGAGGTCTAGGAGAGGACTGTCACCAGCTGACTTCCCAGCCTCACTGTTTCTCCATGCCCTCACTTTGCCCCTCATCAACTTCCTGAGAGCTGGACTCAACTGCTCTGTTTTCTTTGTGTGTGTGTGTTGGTCCTCACTCCCTTTTCAGGCCAGAAGGGGCCTGAAGTGTTAGGGCCAGCCTGGGGTGGGGTGTCCTGGAGTGGGGAAGGGGGTTAGGAACTGGACCACACCTATTTGTAAGCAGTAATGGTAGGAGTCAGTGGGGAGGACCTAAGTGGCAGAATCTTGGGAAGAGGCTGAAATTCAAAGCTGAGCAGAGTGTCCGACCCAGAAGACAATCCCTGAGCTAACAGAAGGAGCTGCGAGAACATGAAGAGTGAACAGGGAGCCTTGGGCCTAGCTTGAAGGTATGGACCTATTATGGACCTGGTGCACTGTAGGTGCTTCATTGAGTAAGCGAACGGATGAATGGACAAAGCAGCTGCAGACATGTACTTCAGGGCTCTCACAGACCCAGGCCAGATAGCTCCTGTTCAGAACTCTTTGGTTACCCTCTCCACTCATACATCTGTTCTGTGCCAGGCATGGGATAGGTATGCAGAGTGGTGGGGCAGAGGAGAGAGGAGAGTTGGGATCAGTGTTGCCACTGGGGTGCCCACAGTTGACTTGGAGGAGATGGGCATGCACACGCAACAGAAACACATGTTTCCAGTACTTCTCAACCCCAGCAAACCTAAATACCCCTTTCTAAATGGCCAGTTCACTGTCACTTCATTTACTATCCTAAAATGAATTTTCCAGAAACTGTAACCCTCCTACACACACGAAGACCCCTGAAGACATCACTTGAGGCCTCTGCAAATCCAACCAGGTCACATTTTGTGTGTGAATATCAATCATGTACCAAATGTTGCTAATGGTATTAACATATGCCATTTATTAAGAATGACCTATGCTATAAGGTAGTTGGCTATGTATTATTTGTAATCTTTGTGCTAACTCAGTGAAGCAGACAATATTACTGCCTCATTTTACATCTGAGGAAACTGGGCAATGAAAAATTTCCTTATGAAATTGCCCAAGGTCACCCAGTAAATGGCAAAGCTGGGGTTTGACCTACACACTCTGGCCTCAGGCCTATACTCTTTCCGTTAGACTTTGCTCCCTTAGAAATGACTTCTTAAATGCCCCTGTGCACACTTTACTCTGCTTGTTCCTTTTCTCAGAGGCTGGCATGCATCAGACTCCCTGAGGCGCCCTCTTTACCAGTGTGGTCTCTGTCCCTCTTGGGCCACACACAGTTCATTATTTTGATTTGTTCTCCATCTCACCTGGGGCCTGTATCAGCCCTTGTCCTTTCCCACTCCAGGCAAATGGAACTCCAAGTTTTGGGTAAGATCTTTCCTAGAAAGGAGTAGAGATTCTGCAAGTACAAAATAAACTGAGCAAACTGTGAAGAAACCAGGTTAGTCTTACACTTGAAGTTGAGTGTATGTATTTGTTCTGAAAACACTTATTGGGCCCTCCTTTGTGTCACACACTCTTTGTGTGGTGACAGGATACAGCAATGAATGAGGCTGAGCACCTGTCCTTAAGGAGCTGCCAGGTTAATTGGGAGGAATGTAGGGAGTCAGTTCCAGAGACGTATGGCCGATACTGTGGTCATGGAAGAAAAATGGTGGAGCCGAGGGGACACAAGTCAATCTTAGTCTCAACAGACTGGAACTCCAAGCAGGGCTTCTGGAACAGTGAGGGAAACTAGTGTAAATCAGGAATCCAAAGAAATGGAAGCAGGTGTTCAGGGCAAACATGGTAGCAATGGAGGACATTGTGCCTTTTTGGATTCTCACATGATTGGAGCTCATCTGACACAACCAGAGACCAGACTTTAGAATGGCAGAGTGAATTCAGATTCCTCCTAGTTTTGGAACTCTTCCCCAGTTGAGTGGAAGAGAAGGTGCTCCTCCCTAAACAAGAACTCAGGCTCCTGTAAGCATGAGCATCAACCAGTATCTCTGTCAGGGTGTCTCTCTCATTCACCCCTTGACATTGTTTGGGCCCCCAAGAACTTTAGAGATTGCACAAGGAGAGTGGCTCTTGGAAATTTCCTAAATGATGTGACCTTGGCTGTAGAGCATTCTGGAAGCTCCCACGTGGGGTATGGGGCCATCAGGGTCCAAGCTGCCACTGGGCAGAAGGGCCAGGGACAACTAAGACCCAGCAACCTTCCCAGTTTCTAGCACATATTAGGTGCTAAAACCAAAGAACAGTGGGGCGCCTGGGTGGCTCAGTCAGTTGAGAGTCTGACTCTGGATTTCGGCTCAGGTCATGATCTCACCATCATGAGATCAAGCCCCATGTCAGGCTCTGTGCTGGGTGTGGAGCTTGCTTGGGATTCTCTCTCTCTCTCTCTCTCTCTCTCTCTCTCTCTCTCTCTCTCTGCCCCTCCCCACTCAAAAAAAAAAAGAAAGAAAAAAATTGAAGAATAGTTCAGCTAGAGCATGAGAAGCAGTCTGAGTACACTGTCTAAGGGGCATGGGGAAAACTCAAGGCAAATCTTGTACAGATGGCACTTACCTGGGAAATGCAGGGAGCAGGGTACAATAGTAGTCCTTGACATTCAGTGGGACTCTAGCTGCCCATCTCACAGGCCTACGAAAGCCAGGGAATCTATGCAGAGATCCAACATTAAGGGAAGGGAGGGGCTGGCAGGAGCCAGAACTGCCAAATGTCACCCCAGCAGCCAGCTGAGGCTCAGAACTGGGTACTAGGTCTCTTGTGCAGTGGAGCTGTTGGAGAGACCAAAGACAGTGGCCCCATGCACAATGGATGGTCAGGAAAACCAGCCCCTCATGGTGAGGTGCAGGGGCAATGAAGGATGGAAAGCCCTCATGGCCTCTGGGGCCCAGCTCACTCCCAGCCTCAGATGCAATGCCCAGGGCAGCACACACTATCTGCAGTGTCCTCTCATACCACTTGCTGAGGAGGGAACCCCTAGTGCCCTATCAGGCTGAGTTCATGTGGATTCTAGAGCTAGGCCAGGTTGAGTGGGCAGAATATCTTTGATCATCCTTGCTGACTGAGACAGTCCTGGGATAGGTACCAACATATAAATAGCTCTCTCTTCACTCAGGGGTTTAAGATGACCATGTGTGTCTGTTTATATTGTGTACAGACCACAATTTGCACTTGTGCAGACCTGGCAAAAATGAAAGTCCGCTAAAAACTGCTTTAGTTTTTTTGATACGGCTCAGAACTTACTAATGTTAAAGGCCTGAGTGGGAGCTCCCCCAGTTTTCTTAAGGCCCCTCCACTGGCAGGTATAAGCACCTAAACAGAGCTGCAGATCCCCCCTCCCCAGTTTAGGGAGACAGTTTCACCTTCACAGCCAGTGAAAATCAAGGCTGCCTCATGGAAACAGAGGGGCTCACCCCCATTGGTCCTTGGATGTTGCTAAGCACTTTCATTGGTCCGTTTTCCCTAACTCTCTGGTCCCTGCATTCCTAACCTTTTAAGGTTTGGAGTTTCTTTGCTCCTAGGCCGGCCCACAGCCCCATCTGATAGGTAAAAGACAGAGCCTTTTAGACAACACCAGATAGCCTATCTTCCTGGAAAAGTATTGAATGGCACTAGACCCTAAAAAGCCATCCCTGACATTCTAACAGCAATAAGGCAACTCCACATCCCTAGAAGAGGGATTGACCAGGCCAAGTGTTGGAAATGGCCGAAAGCTTGTGCTTCCCAACTGCTACATCGTTAAACAAAGAGAAAAATACTCCTGTGCCTCCTGAAGGCTGAAGTTAGAACAAACTAATCAGAATGATCACGATGCACTTGGCCAGTATAAAAGTTAGCTGGCAGTGCTCGTTATCCCTAGGGAATCTGGACCATTTCCTCTTCTTCCTGTGGTTACAAATGCAGAAAGCTTATTAAAGTTGAGAGTCTGGTGGCACTGATAAATTGGCCATGCCATCTGGATTCTTGCTCCCGAATCCTGGTCTGAAGATTACGCTCTCTTCTCTGGGGACATTTCAAGGATGGGCACTGCAGAGGATGTTCAGGAGTCACCTTTGTCCTGTGTTTCTGCTTCTCAGTGTCTTTACATTGCTGGCAAAGCCCCTATTGTCGCTCAGAGCACAATTCAGATGTAACAAA
The DNA here is from genome assembly GCF_018350175.1 of Felis catus. Classification (NCBI taxonomy): domain Eukaryota; kingdom Metazoa; phylum Chordata; class Mammalia; order Carnivora; family Felidae; genus Felis; species Felis catus. Next base: position 58,706,230 of record NC_058386.1, read on the forward strand.
TAAATGAGTTCCCCTGTGTAAGGCACTGGGTTAGTTTCCGTTGCACATCTTTTTTTATTTTTCATTTAAGCCCCAAAACAATGTTACCAATTTGGTATTGTTATTATTATTATTATCATCAGGATTGTACAGATGGGAAGATTGAGGTTCAGAGAGGTTAAGTGACTTCTCCAAAGTCACACAGCTAATAAGAGGCAGCGTGGGAATTAAAACTCCAGGTTTGTTGAAATCAAAATGCAGTGTGATGTGCACACACTGTAGTAGCTATTGTTCACCTTGAAGGTGGATGAAGTTGGAATGTGGTTGCACTTTTAGTTCCTTCCCCGTTACACACACACACACACACACACACACACACACACACCTCACTTAATCAACTTTTCTCCCATCAACCTGAAACCATATCTAGAAGCCTAGTTGTCTTCATGCTTCCCTCAAGGGGTCTCCACAATTGTGCTTCCCTTACTTGTGTTTGAGTCTTTACTTCTCAGTAGGTGTTGGCAGGCCGAGCAGGGAGAGAAGGGAGCTGGCATTTGTGTTTCTGAGTTTTGCAGAGACATTGCTCAAGTAAACTGTTCCACTGAAGCCATCAACATTGGAGATGGTTCACTGTTTTCCCATTCTTGGGACCTCTGCATTTTCACTGGAGACAATGGCAATGGCCATGAAACAAAGTGTTCTAATGGTGAAATTTTAGGCAACAGCCACTGAATGACAGAGGAGACACTTTGGGGTCTTTCTCTTGCTCTCCAAATCCTCTTTGCCTATATTGAGCTTAGTCCTGACTGCAAGGTTTTGTTTTTATTTTTTTTTTAACTTAGTAATTGTTTCCCTAAATTGGGTTCCATGGAGTTCCAAGTGTCTGAGTATGAGAACCATTATTAGATTTCTCCCAACCACCGTGAGGCTCAGGGTGCTGGGCTGGGTATGGAGAAGGTGTGCCTCGAGTCTTCATGCAACATGGCACCTGAGGCCAGTTCCTAGTGCTAACAGCCCTTGGGTTGCCCAGTTAGTTCAGACGAGGAAAACATGTCTAAATAGGACAAAGGGGGCAAGAAGGGAAGCCAAGAGTTTTAAGAGGAAAGGGTTGTTGATTCTGCTATGCAAAAGAACGCACCCTGACAGCTCCAGGATCCAGTCTGGCAGCAGCCAGAGCCTTCTTTGTAGGGCCTCCATCCTGAAACAAACTCTAGTTTCAGAGCTGTCCATCTAAGACCTGGTTGTCCAGACTGGGTCAGTGCCATTAATACTTCATTGCCCTTAACTGTGCTCTTCACACATGATGATGATGATGATGATGATGATGATGATAGGCAACATTTATCGAGTGCCTACTATATGGCAAACACTAAGCTAAACACTGTATGTGAATTAACTCACTCGATCCTCACAACTCGATACAACTCGAGACAACTCGATGTTTTCTCCCCACATAGTACAGCTGAGGAAGTGGAGGCACAAAGAGATTAAGTGACTTTCCCTCACTCGGGTTCAAGGAAAGGTAGTTCATAGAGTGGGATGCGATCCAGAGTAGGAGTAGTCAGGGGTTGCCCTGAGAAAGAAACAAAGGATCTGTCCACCTGGGGAGAAAAGTGCACATGAGAAGCAGATGCAGGTAGGTCTGTTGCTGAGAGGGGCAGAGTGACAGAGTTCTCATCTGATGGCCACTACATTCTCAGAATTAGGAGGCTGTATTCTCTTGCTTGCGAAGGAGTGACATGATCCCACCGGGGTCTTGGGGAGATTGCTAATGTTCTATCCCTACTGTTTACAATGCAGATATTCTGACAGAGACAAAAAACTCACTGGGGATGGTGATTGGGCAGCCTTTCATTTCTCCTTCAGAATGACAGGAGAAATGTCATCAGCATTTCCTTTAGGCAACACCAGGGGGTGCAGCAGCTTGTTTCTGGCCTCTAGCTTCCTGGAATTTACTTGACCTTTGTCAGGAGAATAGAAAACCGTGTACCATCTGGGGCAGTTGAGATGTTCCTGATAATAGGATGGCGTCCTTGCACATAGAGTAATATTCAAAATCCACCCTAGAACTAATTTTTGTCCATTGGCTCAATGGACCTTCCTGCCTGTGGTCCAGGGCAAGGAGGTCTGGCAGGGGCTGCAAAGCAGGGATGGCAGCCAAGATGGTGGCGGTTCCCTCAGCAGGCTGCAGAATGATGGGAGACTATGAAGAACCCAGTTGTCTGGAATGCTGACCTGGGGGTTGGGGCCACTTGCTTTTGGTTCTGCAAGTTGTGCACTGTACCAGAGTGCCCTGTGAGTGGGGACTAAAATCCAGCCCCAGCTCCAATAGCCAAGCCCTACATCCTTGGGCCACCTTTTCCTACCTCTTCCAAAGGCATTGCAGCTCTCCAAAGTGTCCATCCAGGAGGAGGAGGAGCCTTTCTCAAATTTGTGCAAAGGCGCCTCATGAGCTAGCAATGAGATTCCTCCTCTCTTCCTTAGTCTCTCTTGTGTCCATTTGGCTTTCAAAAACACCCTCCCCATACCTGTCCCTACTCATGCAGATTTTCAGTTACTTAGGGATGTTTCCTATCCAAGCCTCCTGACTATTTACTCCTCCTGTAGCTTCACTTCTTTATAGCTACATCACCCTTTCTTCTGTGAATGCCTCAGTCCCAGTCCCCAGCTCCTACCATAGGCAGCAGTATGAAGTCACTAGAAACACTGTGAGTGTCTGCTTTAGCACATCTGAAAGCTGGTCACTTGAACAATCAAGATGAAGGAGAGCTGGGCACACTCAGGGCTCCTCCCTTCCACCCCAAGCCATTCACCTCTCCCTTTCACTCGCTCAACACAGAGTTAGTGAGTATCTACTATATGCCAGACACTGTTCTAGGGGCTAGCGACACAGCAGCAGTGAACAAAACAGACCCAAATAAATCCCCCTGGAGCTTACATTCTAGTTCTAGTGAGATTACATTCCCTTCAATTTCAGGTCCTTCTCTATTGTTCTGATGTCCTGAAAGCCCTCCTCCTTCACCTCCACTTCTGGCCCTGTGGCGAAGGCTAGACCTGCCACTTTGGCTGTGGCACTTGGACACCCTGCAAGGATGAGCTGTTTGTCATGTGGGGAACATATGTGTAAGTTTCACTCTCCAACTGCCTTTGCATCCGGGCCTGGAAAAATCTCCAAATCATTGTTCTCCACCTTGGGTCACTTTCGTGCACTGTTTATTTATTGTTTTCTTGACTGAAAGCCAGTGAAGCTGGATACGGGCAAGAGTGGCACTGAGCCCAGGCTCTGTGATGTGGCATTTAGTAGGAACTGTAGGGTCATTTTTCCTGTTATTTTTCTTGATTGTGACTGTGATGTCCTTCAGTGTGAGTCTGTGGGCTTCTAGTTGCTAGATGTGGTAATGGCCAGCTCTCTTTTTCATCCCTCCTCTCTTTCCCTTTTTCCTCTTTTTCTTAGAAAAAAAATTAAAAAAAAAAAGTCAGAGGATATGCAGCAAATGCTCATGTACCCTCCACCCAAAATGAACAAATGTTAACATCTGCCTCATATTTGCCTGATTCTTTTTCTCACAAAATAACACATTAGATAGAATACCATTGAAATCCCTCAATATGCTGTCCTCCCCAGTCCCGTCCTTCATTATCTTGACTGTGAGGCATAGCCAGACCATGTTTATGTGTCTGTACAAGGTGTACAATATTGGTTTTGGACATTTAAAATCTGTCTTAAGTGGGATTTTAAATAGTCTATGTGAGGTAGCTGTTTGAAATTTGCTTTTTTCATTCAGCACTATATTTTTGGTCTCTAGTCCTTTCATACATACAGGTGTAAGCTGTTCATTGTAATGGCTACTTAGTAAACCATCACATGAATAATAAAATCTCTTTTTCTAAATCATCTGCTGATAGAAACTTAGGTTTCTTTCTTTCTTTCTTTCTTTCTTTCTTTCTTTCTTTCTTTCTTTCTTTCTTCTTTCTTTCTTGTTTCTTTCTTTCACCATTACCAACTATGCTGCAGTGAACATTCTTGTGCATATTTCCCCATGTACATGTAGAAATCTTGTATGTACCTAGAAGTCAGATGGCTGGGATGAGGGGTATGTGTAGATGTCACAAAACTGCTCCTTAAGATGGCTGTGCCAAATTACACTTCCACCAGTAATATAGAAGAGACCCTATTTCCCTACATCATCATCAACGTTTCACACCTTGCCCTCCCTCTCTGTCCTTGCAGTGACCACAAGTCCCAGACACTGTTATGCCACGTGGTCATCTCCTACCTTACCTTCCCCCTTGCTTGCTTCTCCTGCATCACTGCCACGTCAATCTTAGTTAAGATTTTCTTCTCCATAACATGTTCCTGATCTATTCCTCCAGCTGGAATTGAAGGCCCTCCACAGCATGGGTCCAAGCAACCTTTCCAGCATCACCTCCTACCACCTGATTCTAGCAAAATTTTCTGCTTTCAGGCCTCCAACCACACATCCCAATCTGTTACCTGCACACCTTTGGTCATACTTCCATCCCATACACTTAGCTAGAGTGTTTGTTTCCCCCTTGGAAAACCTCATTTACTCCTCAAAACTTGCCTCAATGACATCCTCTCTGGAAGCCTTCCCAGATACCTCCAGGCAAAGCCCCCTCTTGGTTTCTACTGAACTTGATACAGTATTTATCTCAGCAGCTTGGGAAAAAATCAGACATAAAGCTTCTTTACTGTCTATTTTGGAAAGTAAGTTTGGCCAACATAGATCTTGTTTTCTCTTGTTGCTTAAAATTCCTTCAACAAATTAAAGAAATATGTACTGCATGCCCACTCTGGCTTGGTGGCACTCTCAGTGTGATGGGACAAGGAACAACATGAAAGCGTGTTAACCTCTGAGAAAGTTGGCCCCTTGGGATTCTAAGGCATGCCTGACTGAAGGCCCAATTTCCAGTTTTTGTCCCCAGTGCCTGGCACAGGGTAGGGATGACAGCAAGCTTTCTTGTGTGAAAAGTCAAGCACTGAAAGGCTTGGACAACTGTGGGGAGAGAAGCATGTTTCAGTTAGGCCGCAGAGATGCTGGGAGGCCTCCAAGCCAACTGTGCTAGGAGTTGCTTGGGTGGCCATAAGACTTCTGGAACAAGGCTAGGGGTCTCAACTGAAGAAGGTGGGCTTGGGGGTGTAAGAAAGGATGGGACAGGTATCTAGCTACTCTCTGATCCTCCCTAACCCTTCCCCTCATGGTCTACCTTCCCCTATGTCACTCTTCCCTTCCTCCAGGAGCACAGGACATTCCCACCTGCTTCTGCAACTTGGGCTGATGGCCCTGATGGTTTCCAAACTTGTCACTTTCCAGTGTGTGAAAAGGGAAGGCCCCTTCCAGGTTGCAAATGGAAAAGGCAGGTATGTGGTGGTCTCCCCATAGCCACCCATCTCTCTGGGCTTTCATTTCACACTGCTCAGATGACAGAGCTGAGAACATGTCGCCTGTTCACTCCTCTCAGGCCCTCTGCAAACACTTCATTCCTGGGCTGCTAACCAAAAAGGAGAATTTTATTTCTTATTAACACCTGTTGAAGGTGCCATTGTGGTCTGGCCCTCCTGTCCTCTGTAGGAGGAAGCTTGATTTCTATTTGTAAAAGGCAGCAGGGATCTGATGTGAGCCTTTCCTGTGAGGAAACATTTCCTGCCATTGCCCAGTCGGATTGGCACCTTATTTAAACAACCATAACAATATGTCCCAAATTGGGGAAGGGAAATGTAAAACAATACCCCTCCATGTTGAAAAGAATATAATGGCCAGGATTGAATGTAAGCTCTGCCTCATTTGGATTTGTGTTCAGCAAACTGGGAATTAGGAACCCATTCCTTAGTCTGATCAGTCACTTCTCCCTATACACACCATTTCTTCTGAGTTGAGGACCCATCCCCTTTCTTTTTTTTTCTTTTTTCTTTTTACATGTTTATTTATTTTTGAGAGACAGAGACAGAGAGACAGAGCGCGAGCAGGAGAGAGGCAGAGAGAGATGGAGACACAGAATCTGAAGCAGGCTCTAGGCTTGAGCTGTCAGCACAGAGCCTGACAGAGGGCTCGAACCCACGAACTGCGAGATCATGACCTGAGCTAAAGTCAGAAACTTGACCAACTGAGCCACCCAGGTGCCCTTAGTTTTTTATTTTTAAAGTTTATTTATTTATTTTGAGAGAGAGAGAAAGCAGGAGTGGGGGAGGGACAGAGCGAGATGGAGAGGGACAGAGAATCCCAAGCAGACTCCACTGGCCAGTGTGAAGCCTGACAAGCATGGAGCCTGATGCAAGGCTAGAACTCACGAACTGTGAGATCATGACCTGAGCGGAAGTCAAATGCTTAAACGACTGAGCCACCCAGGAACCCCAGGACCCATCCCCTTTCATCACTGGATTTTTATGAGAACCTCTGACCAGTTTTCCTGTCTCCATTCTCTCCCCCTTCCAATCTTCTCAATTCTGGAGATAGAGCCCTCAGTGGCTCTTTATTAGCATTGGCACAATTTCCCAAAACGTGGAACACCTGCCGCTGGCATTAAGTGAAATGAAAGTTTTGTTTTATTCAAGTGCTTATGTATTTATTTTTTCTACATAGTAGAGGACAGTATAACCAGCATATATAATCCATGATTTCACAGAGATATTGTTGCTTAGGATGAAGCTGAAGTTCAGAATCATAGATTGGCAGAGCTGAAAAGGGCCTTAGAGATTATCTCACTCACTCACGTCTCTTTGCCTTCATTTCCAATTCTTATACCTGCCCGGACTACATCTCTGCCTATTGAACTCTTACTCAACCTTTAAAGCCCATCTCAAAAGCTGCTTCCTTCACAAGTTACATATTATCTCCCTCAGTGGACTGAGAACTCTTTGTTATAAGCTCCTCATTTGGGGGTCCACTCCTCTACTCCCATCTCATGCCCAGCAGATAATAGGTCTCAAGGAATGTTTGTGGGAGAAATGAATAGTCCCACCACCTACAGAAACACAGTATAGGTATGCTCCCAGGTAAGTCCCTTGAAGGCTGCTTGGGACCAGGGACTCCACCTGAGGACTTGGTCGTCATGAAGAGAGCCTCACAGACTCTTCAGCAAGGCCTCACTGAGTACCTTCTTATGCTGGGCCAGGTCTGCTCTAGGTGCCTGGGATATATCACCATAGCCCTCTTTCTAAGAAGATGCTGCAACACATTCTCTGCCATAGTCCTCTCTCTACGGGAAGCCAGCCAAGCCCTCCTGCCTGCGTATGCCAGTGACAGGTTCCAGTACCATTTCGATAGGTTGTTCTAAATTGATTGCTTTTAAATAAGCTTTAGAAGACCTCCACCCCATCTCCCCACTGCAATAAACAGCACGTTTCAAACTTTCTTCCCTGAGCCACTTTTGCAGTTGTCTGAGCTGATCTACATTCTGTGATTCCTAATAGCTTCCCTCTCAGAGAATGACATGTTCTTCTGCACTCCTCTTTTTTTAAGCAGAATTGGTTTTTCTGATTATACAAGTAAAACGTGTGTCTTTTTGCTTATTGGTAAAGAGCTTATTACTTACAGCTCTTTATGTAATAAAGTTATTAACCTTTTTTTTGCCCTGTGCTGCAAATATCTTTTTAATTTCCTGGCTTTCTATTTTGTCTTTGATTTCTGGTTTATTTGTGCTCTGGGATGTGCTAACATTTTTTTTTTAATGATGCTGTCAAATATGTTGCCATTTTCCTTTGTGTTTTTTCATGCTGAGAAAGTCCTCCCTCCTTCCAGATCAGTTGAATACTCATCTATATTCTCCCCTAGTGGTGAGGGGGACATTTACAGATCTTGCCCCATTCTACTTCCGGGCTTCCCTCTTCCAGCATCCTCCTTCGGGTAACACAACCTTTCTTCAGTGGAGGCCAAAGCAATCAATTAGGCTGAGGCTTTAAAAATGCTAATGAGGGCAGCCCTTCCCCTGTCTGTACCCGTCACTCTTTCAGCCCCTTTGAGAAAGCGCAGCTCGGTGTGGATTCCTCCCACCGAGGTTCTACCTCCTGCTTCCGGAGCTCCTTCCTGGCAGCGGGGAGAGGAAGGAAAAGAGAAGTGAAAAGTAACTTCAGGTCCTGGAGGGCTACCTTGCTGTGTCACTCCACCTACAGTGTATACGTTTTACCTCTCCTCAGCAACTGCATTTTCAATTAGGCCCAAATCCAGAACTCCCGTTAATGGAAAGTCCCTGAGTATCTAAACACCCAGGCCTGAGCGAAGTCACGCGGCCAGCAACTAGAGCCCCCCAGCAACCCGCAGGCCGGGCTCCAGCGTCTTTGCTGGAGAAAGCCGGGCACAGTTGCCATGGGAACTCGAGCGCTAAATTGCTTTGCGTGTTCAGAAGCTGAAGACCTCAGCTTTGACGCATGTAGCCCAGCAATTGATTGACCTCCAATTAGGTTTTTGTTGTTTTCTGGAGGCATCTTCTCCTTGCGTCTTGCCCATCCATCCCTTCTGAGGATGGCATTGGAGAGAGCCTTGCATTTAGCTCAATTTTTGTAAAATATTATTCATCCTTTGATTTATTCTGAAAAGGATTTAAGGTACCTCATGAAGTTACACCCGGTCCTTGAAGAGAGCCTAAATTACATTTATGAGAGAAATATGAGGCAAGGGGCAAGCAAGGGGAACTGGTGATGAAGTCGTGACAGAAAGTGAATGTCAGGATGTCTTTTCTTGATAAACAGCAGTCCCAAAATTTGGCTTTAAGCTTTCATGGCAGATAACAGAAAGGGGAGGCATGATCAATTATGGCATTCATAGATAAAAGCAAATCAGTTGTTTATTAAAAGCACAGGTGTTCCTAACCTTGAGACTAAAAAATCTGCTTTTCTCTTTTCTTGGAGGCTCTAAATTTCTTATCTTTTCATTCCTGTCACCCAGCATATCACTTGAACAAATGGAGACATATTCTAACCTCAGTAGATGGTCTTTTTTCTTCTTTTTCCACCTTTGCTATTATCATCGTTAAAGGAATAATACACATTTTTTTGTAGTCACTGGGTAAACAGTGGAAATAGCCTAAGTAACTGTGGAATAATACTATGCAGGCCGAAAGAAATGTGGTGGCTCTTTGTGTTAAATAGAAAGTGTACAGTGCAAAAAAAAAAAAAAAAGTATGTGTCTAATAGGATGCCACCATCTAATTTCTTGTATATGCACAGAACTTCTGGCAGGATGCCCAAGAAGCTGGCTAGGGATCAAGGAGACTCACTTCTCTCTGAATTCTCTTTGTAGTCACTGAATATTTATGTTGTGTGTAAGTGCATTAACTACTCAAATATTTTTAAATGAGTAATACACATACACACAAGAGTGGTTAACAGGTAGGGAAATGGGGAATTTAACTGTACAAAATATAGAAAAGAAAAAAACCTTTGCAGAATTTTTACAACCCGGATCTTACTACTGTTAATCTTTTTTTTTTTTTTTTTTTAAAGCAGACTTTCCCCTGTGTAAATCGGTACAACCTTTCTGCAGGGCACTTTGGAAGTCTGTTTCAAAAGCCTTGAGAATATGCATACTCTTTAACCTGGCAATTCTACTTTTAGAAATGCATGCTGAGGAGATAATCAAAGAAGTGCCCAACAATGCATGTATGAAGATGTACAACAAAATGTTGGTTATGATGTGGAAAGAACAGGAAAAACATTCTAACTGCCCTACAGTAAGGGACTGGTTAGGTGAATCATGGAGCGTCCCTATAGTGGAGCAGTGCGCAGCCCCTAGAAATGAAGATCTCTATTTACCAACAGGACTCCCAGACTGCATGAAACCTCACCAATATACTCTTTCAGCACCCTGTACCTTCTTTCCTTGCAGTTATTATGGTTTAATTATATTTGCTTGTGTGTGCTTACTTAGAATTAACATCTTCCACCCAGCACCCCACACACACTAGACTCTGGCATGTCCATAACGATAAGAACTATGTCTTCTCTACTCCTTATGGTATCCCAAGTACCTTGCAAGGTTCTTGGCACATAATAGACATTCAATAAATACTTTTTGACTAATTTATTGAGTGAATAAATAAATGAAACATCAAGGCAATTTTCCTGCCATCCATCTCAAACATCCCTCAGTCTTCAGATGGGCTGTCAGTGCTACCTGGAAATGCTTTTACTTTTCTCTAGTCTCTGTGGCAGCTGCTTCACGTGTTCCCTGGATCCTCATGCCCCAACTGCATATCATTTCCTACTTCTAGGCAATGATTTCATCTTCTACCTCCCAGAAAAAATAGGAACCAGCAAGTGGGACCTCCTCCCATACCCTCCCTATCTTTTGGAGCCTTATTCTGTGAACTTCAGAAACCGGGAGGCCAGTGGTAACCCAGGCTAGCACATGTTTGGATAGACTGATAGGAGACAAAGAGCAGGTATCCCACCCACTTCTTTCTCTAGAACTCTCTCCAGCAATCCCCCCTTCTTTTCGCCAGTAGGGCTCTTGAAAGAGTAAACTATTTTCTGCTTCACAATAACGCTGTCCTTATTTGCACTCAAAGTCACAGTTAAATGTACTGCTCTGCACACTATTATCTATCCATGTGAGGTCCTTTAAATTATTTTTTTTTGTCTTACTTTATTTTTCCTTTTCATCTTTAATCCCCACTCCCATCCTTTCTCTGTACCTTTTTCAAAGATACAGGTATCTTTGAAAATATATTTATGTATGCTTTTAATTTACATAAATGCTGTTGATTCATAGATGATATTCTATTTCTTCTTTCCCCTCAACACTCTGTTTTTGAGGTCTATTTGTGCTGCTATGTGCACATCTAGTTTATCACTCCTGACAACTGCACACGCCTACCACATTTTACCTCTCTGTTCCTCAAAGACCGGGCATCTTGGTCCCATCTACTCCCCATGACCACAAATAATGTTGCAGTAAACCTTCTCTAACTTGCCCCTACAAACTTGGGCAAGAATTTCTCTAAACCAGCAATTCTTCAAGTATGGTCCACAGACCTCTAGGAGTTACTGAGACCCTTTCAGGGGGTGCGCAAGCTCAGAGCCATTTTCAGGGTAACACTGAAACATCATTTGCCTTTTTCACGAGGTTGATGTTTGCACCCAGGGCAAAACGGCCGGCACCTTTGTGAATAAAAGTGGTGGCACCATCCTATACTGCTGGTCATTGTATACTTCACCACCACACACTCCCAGGGGGAAAGACCAGTCTTACCTTAAGAATGGCCTTGATAACTCAGTTAAAAAAAGTGTTAATTTTGGGGGCACCTGGGTGGCTCAGTCGGTTAAGCGTCCGACTTCAGCTCAGGTCATGATCTCACAGTCCATGAGTTCGAGCTCCACATCGGGCTCTGTGCTGACAGCTCAGAACCTGGAGCCTGCTTCGGATTCTGTGTCTTCCTCTGGCCATTCTACCTTTAGAAATGTCTTCCTCTCTCTGTGTCTTCCTCTGTCTCTTCCCCTCCCCTGCTCATGCTCTGTCTCTCTTTGTCTCAAATAAAAATGAAAACATTAAAAAATTTTTTAAAGTGTTAATTTTTAAAAATCTTTACCTTTGAATGAAAATTTTATTTAATAATCTGTGCAATGGAACGAGAACACCTAGAGCACTTGTGCTGTGTGCTGAAGACTGAGGGTTTTCTGGAGGAAAGGCACTTGTGTGATTGCTGGAGACCTCCTTTTCCATGGAACATCCGTTGTATTTGAAGGAATGACTGACGAACTATGGTTATTCAGACTTGAGAAGTTGGCAGACATTTTCTCAAAAGTGAACGGAGTGATCCCATAGCTTCAAGGAAAATAGCTCACAATGTTTGTTGCCAAAGATAAAATTTGAACTTTCAAGTGAAAATCCGAATTTCATTTTTAAAAATTTTTTTCTCTTTTAATGTTTATTTATTTTTGAGAGAGAGAGAGAGAGAGAGAGAGAGAGAGAGAGAGCACGAGCGGGTGAGGGGCAGAGAGAGAGGGAGACACAGAATCTGAAGCAAGCTCCAGGCTCCGAGCTGTCAGCACAGAGCCCAATGCAGGGCTCAAACCCACGGACCACGAGATAATGACCTGAGCCGAAGTCGGATACTTAACCAACTGAGCCACCCATGCACCCTTATGCCCCTTCTCCTGACACTCAGGTCCTTCACAGTCTGGTTTCGACTACTACCTCATTTCCTACCTCACCATACTAGATCATTCTTTTCCCCCAAAACACCAGGTACCCTCATACCTTTATGCTCTTGTTTTAAATGTCCTCTGCCTAGAATGTCCTCTCTCCAACCCTCATTTTGCTTCCTTCTTTAAGGACTGGCTCAGTAGTGCCCTTTCTTGATGCCCTTCTCTTCCTCCGGCAGAAGGAATTCAACTCCAGTTGCTGGCAACTGGTAATTAGTGGGTGACTGGAGAATAAAACTGAAATTGCATCAAATGAGGGCTGTGTTGAGGTGACAGAATTGGAACTGGTCCTTAAAGGAAATAATCTTAACAGTAGCTAACATTTATTAAGCACTTACTATGCACCAGCCCTCGCCCTATGCACTTTATACACATTCCCATTTCACCCCTCCAACAACCCCAAATTAGAGTTACCCTCACTTTAATGATGAAGAAATTGATGCCCGGAGAAATACATCAGTGGCTGGTCTTTACTGAGTGGCAGCTTGTTGATCTACCGGAGACCATTTTCTTGTCAAAGTGTCAGAGTAGGGGCAGCATGTAGAATCACTCACAATTGTGTGTCTTGTTTATACAGGAGGGAATGGAGCGCGTTTGACATCAGAAGTGTGAGGCCATGTGGTGAAGTGCAAAGACCAGTGTGAAGTCTAACACCACCCTGTCTAGCTGTGTGACCTAAAGCCTGATCTTTAACTTCTCTGAGCTTCAGTTTCCTAACATGTGAAATGGGGATAATAAAAGCTCCCTTGCAAGTTTGTGGTACAGATGAGCTATGGGGAATACAAAAGAACCTAGCACAGCATTAGGTTCACAGAGGGGCTCCATCAATATTGATTCACTTTACTCCCTCCCCAGTGCCCAGGGAAAGAAGTATACTGTGGCGAAACTCACATTACATTTGGAGTCAGGGGAACTGTGCTCTGACTCTGGCACCACCAAGGCTGTGCAGCCTTCAGCCTGTCCCTTTCCCTCTCTGGGCTATAGTTTCTTGTTGTATTTGTAACACAAGGGAGTTTTGTTTTACAGCAGGTGGATGTTTCCATTTTCTTTTATTTTCCCAGACACTCAAAAAAGAAAGAGGGGAACAAAACACCAGAAAAGAGCCAGGGGAAAGGGTGAGGTCATGCCAAGCTGGGGTGCTATGTTTTGTGGAAGTTAGCTGTTTCTGGCAACAGGAAATATTTCCTGAAGACACAGGCTTTGGGCCCTGGTAACCTGGAAGGGAGCTCAGGGCTCCTCATCAACATACACAAACCCAGCTTCCCCTCCACAGCCCCCCCCCCCCCCACTGCTTTCTGAGAGCTGCCCCCACAGGCTTGGACCTCTCTGCTGAGGCAGGCCTTGAGCTGATTCAGGCGCCCAACTGCCTGTTGCCATGGCAACGTTCCAGCGTGCTTTGCATATGACAGGGATGCGAGGCTTTGCTAACAAAGTGCTCTGTAAAGGACTTCATGTCTTTGGCAGGCACAATTCTGCCTTCTTTTTCACACGAATAACTTTGGGGGTTGTGAGGGATTTGGCAAGTCACTTCCCCTGTCTTGGCCTGTGCCCCTGGGCTTTCCTTGAAGGCACAAGTTGGCAGCTTTTATTTTTCTATTTCCAAATATACCATCACCACCTCCTCCTGTCCACTCCCCCTCCAAAGGAAAGAATGGTTTTTCCCTTACTTAGAGCTCTGGTGAACTCAGCATGTTTAGGAAAACGGGATGAATGAACTGTTTTAATCACTTACATACCCTTGGCTGATTGCTGGGTCAAATAGTATTCAATCCCCTTTTCTTTGCTCACGATGCCCAGTAATTTTCAGGATTGGAATAGGAAGACCTGTATGGTCCTAGTGAATGAGTCCCTGGATCAGGAAACATAATTAGAATTTAAAGTAGAATGGGAAGGAAGCCAGGCAGACCTGGGTGAATCCTGCTTTCGTCACTTACAAGCTGTGTGATCTTAGACAAGTTCTTTAACCTCAGTTGGCCTCAGTTTCCTGACATGTGTAATGGGGATGATAATAGTGGCCTTACAAGGGCATTATTGTAGGGTTATTACAAGGTTTAAATATATATTTTCCTTGCCTGCTCTTGCTGTTTCCATTGCCCTGATCCTGATCTGTCATCTCTTGCCTGGACAAATACAATAGCCTCCTGACCTCCTCATTTCTTCTCAAATCCCCTCCAGTACATTGTTCACGTAGTAGACGTGGTGATCTTTAAAATTTTTAAATGATATCCTATCACTGTGTTCCTTAAAACTCTTTAGTGGTTTGGGCACCTGAGTGGCTCAGTTGGTTGAGCATCCGACTCTTGATTTCGGCTCAGGTCATGGTCCCAGTGTCGTGGGATTAAGCCCTGCATCGGGCTCTGTGCTGTGTGGAGCCTGCTTGGGATTCTCTCTCTCTCTATCCCTCTGCCCCTCTCTCCTGCTCGCTCTTTCTTTCTCTCTCTTTTTCTAAACTAAATTTTTTTTAAACTCTCTAGTGGTTTTCCATTGCACTTCAAATAAAATTTACCACTTTCCCCCTTACCTCCTCCACCGTAGACATACTGACCTTTCCATTTCTCAAAATCATCTCTTCTCATCTCGTGGACTTGGCACTTCCTGTTTCCTCTGCTGGCTCCTTGTCATCTTCAGTTCGTAGCTCAGAGTGACCTTCTCTGACCACTTATCCAAACCTGCTCCCCACACTCATCCCCGTCACTCACTGTCATAGCACCATGTTGATTTCCTTCATAGCACTGCTACCAAGCTAGCCCTACATTGGTTATTTTTATGTCTTTAGTTATTGTGTATCTCCTCTGACTGGCTTGTAAACTACTTGTGTCTGTCTTGTCCATATCTCCATCTCCCGGTGCCCAGCATAAGGCCTAGATACAACAGACTCCGTGAAATCTATTGAGTAAATGACTAAGGCATACAGAGCCCTGGGAGCCAGGCCTGAGAGGCAGTAGAGCACAACACATGTTTATCCCCTTCTTTTGTCCTTATTCCATCAGCTAGCTGTAAGATCTATGGCCTCCAAAATGAGTGCCTAATCTATTGGGGTACAGGGTGATAGTGTTAGAATTCCTAATAACATTTATTTTATCACATATTTGTTTATGTTTTATAATTTATAAAATCAATTAGCACAGTATTACATGCATATCGTTTGTTTATACATAAATATGCACATATTGAAGTACAGGGTCAAAAGTACTTGGAGGGAGACCTGGGTGGTTCAGTTGATTAAGTGTCTGACTCTTCATTACGTCTCAGGTCATGATCTCATCGTTCATGGGATCAAGCCCCACACCAGGCTCCACGTTCTCAGCATGGAGCCTGCTTGGGATTTTCTCTCTCCCTCTCTCTCTGTCCCTCCACTTCCCCTCAAAATAAATAAATACATAAACTTTATTTGAAAAATACTTGGAGACCACAACCAACAGGAAGCACGGTGGCAAGCTCCTGGCAGTCTATGGACTACAGATGGGTTAGGCTGGACCAGTATAAAAGTTTCCCAGATTGAAGGATGAATGCCTTGGGGGCCTGGGGGGATGTAGCACACATACTCCAGTTCTCTGACACTCCCTATGGCTTTCCTCTGCCCAGCCTACTTCCCAAAGTTCCCCACCCTTCCCTACCTTTGGAGGCATGTTCATTTCCAACCCTGGCTAGGGTTTCCTTTGAAAGTCTCTTAGAGACACTTCCACTTTGAAATTTGGTGTTAGTCTATCCCCAGGGGCACCTATATAAGAAAAACCGAGGCCTGGGAGCCCCCTGAAGGCAGCAGCTGGGGTCTCTCATTCTTGTGTCCTCTGTGACCAGAACAACACCTAGAACAGAATGGGTGTTCAAATTACTTGAGAATAGCTTTGTTGACTAATAGTGCATAGAACAACTCTTTGAGTGTCTGAACTGAGAGGACCCTCAAGGAACAATTAGGTCCATATATTTTACTGCCCGGGTGGAATCTAAATGGGGTTCAGAAAGGCCCAGAGCCTGCCCAAGGTCATGAAGCATCCAGCGAGCACTCTGTCCCCTGTGCTGGCCTCTCTGCTTATCTTCTGGGATGTATGTTTGTTTATGATCCAAGTCTTCGCTGGTTCTACCCTCTTGGCCTTGGCCTGCTACTCATCAGCACAGGCTCTCAGAAGGCGCTCTGGCTATCTTACTGGGATAGGGGCCAAAGAAGAAAACATGCCTCAAATCACAATTCTGTAACCTACTGCCTTCCCTAAACCTACTTTCTGTACACCTGCACCCCCTTCCCTTGGATGTCAGTGGCATCACCACCCTTCTCATGGGTCCTTGGGACCAAAGTACAAAATGTGCAACTCACCTTGAGTGAAGCTCAGGCTTTATTTTTTAAATAAACTTTTTATGGGAAATTAACACCCCCCCCCCAAAAAAAGCACAAATCAAGAAGTGCACACATTAGTGAATGATCACAAAGTGAACACACCCATGTACCCATTACCCATGTCAAGAAGTTGAGCCCAACCAGAACTACCAAAGTCCTCCTTCCTCAAGGCAATTTTTTGTCATTGTTGCAGATCTCCTCACGATAGCCCATGAGGAAAGGATAAGTAATTCAATCCACTTTACAGATAGCAAATTATTTTTCTTAAATTCATTTAATTCAGCTTTGAATACATAAGGAAGTACACTAGTTATTATAAGGAGAGTCTAGTATTAATTAGAATAAATGTATGACTTTTAAACTTAAAAAGATCATCTGTGTATATCTGAAATTCCCTGTCTTACCACTACTTCATGTACCATTAGCAAAATGTGTACCATACTTTGGGGAACGTTGTATTGTACTGTGGGAATAAACACAAGGAGAAGTTGGTTGACATTTGGGAAGACCATAAAATGCTTGAAACAGGACAGGAGGAATAGGCAATGGTCCTGGAAGTCATGAAAAGGATGTGCCCATGGGGATGTAAGTGTGCCCCTGGCTGCAAAGCTAAGAGAAAGCTTCATGGAGAAGGAGGCTGGGTCTTGAGAGATGAGTATGACTTTTAACAAGCAGAGATGGAGGTGGGAAGAAAAGTATTCCAAGCAGGGTCACCTGGGTGGCTCAGTCAGTTGAGTGTCTGACTAATAATAATTATTATTATTTGGCTCAGGTCATGATCTGAGTTCGTGGGTTCAGGCCCCGCGTCAGGCTCTGTGCTGACAGCTCAGAGCCTGGAGCCTGCTTTGGATTCTGTGTCTCCCTCTGTCTCTGCCCCTGCCCTGCTCATGCTCTGTCTCTCTCTCTCTCAAAAATAAACAAAAACATTAAAAATTTTTATAAAAAGAAAATTCCAAGCAGATGGAATAGAAGACAGCACTTTGGAGGACTTGGAAGAGAAGTTGATGTTCCAAGCCTGAGGGAGCTGTGACTGATGTGAAGGTGGAAAGTGTCCCCAGGACAGGGCACTGAGTGAACTGCCAAGGACTGGCTTCTGGTAGGCTAGGGCCCTCTGGAGTCAGAGTCAGGGCTGTGTATTCGAATTCACTTCTCCTTATGGAACTTGTACCTGGAGCTTCCCCATACCAGGATAGAGTGTGTGCAGATCATGGAAGACAGGGCCAGCAGAGTGAAGAAGAGCCAGACTTGGAGTCAGCCTAACTTGGGCTATAGTCCTGACCATGTCACTCACCGACACCACCTTCTTCCCTAATCTCAATTTTCTCATCTAGGGAATGAGGACCAATAACCTTCCCCTCACAGGTGGTTGTGAGAAGAGAAAGCATGACTAAAGTGACCAACTGGCTCTCTTCCCAGTTCTTGGGCTCCATCCGGGGGAAAGTCTGGAGATGGTACCACCTGCCTTGTTCCCTTTCCACCCCCTCCTCCAGCCCTGAGTACAGCTGGACGTGGCTGATGAGATGACAACAATGAGCCTTAAACTCTTTCACTTTGGGGAAATGGAGCCCATAGTTGCTGATTTCTGGCCTCAGACTTCTCTGTCCCCTCCTCTGGTGTGTCTAAAAGACACCAAGTCAGGTGAGGAGCCTCGTCCTCTCTCCTTGATAGACATGGCTGCTTCTGGCCTGGCTCAGCCTGCACATGTGCCAGAAAGAAGCCCTTTCCCCACCCCCTAAAGTCCACATGAAGACACCACAGGGAGTCTAGCCCCCTCCTAAAGCCAGTGCAACCACCCCCCCCCCACCTGCCCTGCAACCTGCACAGTGCTCAGCACAAAGGAGCTGAGTTCCTAGCACCTTTCCATGGGCAGTGATCTTGCATCAGTATACCCATTAGAACAGGTGCCACCCGCACCACACACAACCTGGTTGTCCACCCTGGTAAGTAAGAAGGGATGAGAATATTTTGAAAAGTCTCTCAAGTTGCTGGGAGCAGGAGGACCAAGTTTTAGAGTAGTTGTCAGGGAGCAAAGGAGAGGTAGGAGGAAGGAGAGGAGGGAAGGTCTGTGTGGACAGGGTAGCTTAGCCCATACTGATTTGTCAGCAAACACTGAGGCATCCTCTGTGCCAGGCCCTGCACTGGGCAGACTCAAGGGTCCAAAATCTGACACATCCCTCAAGGAACTCACAAGCTGCCAAGAGCAGAGAAGGTTCATGAGCCCATGGAAGATTTCTAACAATCCCAGGGCAGCTATGTTTAGGGACAAATTGAGTGGCTCAGACAGCCAAGACTAAAGGTACTCAGAGGAAAGAATGAGCCCTGCAGACTGGAAGTGGATGGGGAGAAGGCTTTAATGAGGTGGTGGAGTTTGAGCTGAAGCTTGAAGAGCTGTATGGTTTGGGAGCAGCACTGAGGAGAGACAGCGAGAAAGGGATGAGAAACACTTTTTAGCAAGCGCCTACCATATGCCTGGTGCCCCTCAGCTAACAGAAGTCTCTAGTTAGATGTTTCCATCCCCTGTTATACAGATGAGGAAAACTGAAACTGGGGAGGTTAAGAGACTTTGCAAGACCACACAGAGGTAGAAATGGCAGAGTGAGGATTTAAATTCAGATTTCTCTGACTCCAAAGCCTTTCTTGGGCTGCTTTGCCATTAAGTGATAAATCACAAGGACAAGGTAAAGAATAGAATGAGCAATCCCATAGATTGAATGAGCAGAGGGGTGGGTTTATTTCAGGACATAAAGAGAAAAGGTGAAGAGGTCACATGGGGCCAGTTCTGGGTATAGGCTAGAGAGCATGACTTTGACACTTGAGACAGCAGATCATTGAGAAGTTCCAAACAATGGAATGATAGGATTTGGTTTACATTTATAAAGGCTCACTCTGGCTGCTGTGTGAAGAATAAATTATAGGACATAGGGATGCAAACAGGGAGCCCAGTGAAGAGGATGTTCACTGCAGTGCTCCAGGGGGAGAGATAATGGTGGCTGGGACCAAGCTGAGGGAAGTAGAGGTGACACTGAAAAGTGCTTGGATATGAAGGGGCCCCTGAGTGGCTCAGTCAGTTAAGTGTCCAACTCTTGATTTCAGCTCAGGTCATGATCTCATGGTTCATGGGATCGAGCCCTGCATCAGGCTCTGTGCTGACAGTGTGGAGCCTGCTTGGGACTCTCTCTCTCCCTCTCTCTCTGCCCGTCCCCTGCTTGCACTTGCCGTCTCTCTCTCTCTCAAATAAATTTTTTAAAAAGTGCTTGTATATGAAACAGTTCTGAGGAACAACTTACAGGACTCAGTAAATGGATGGGAAGGAAGATGAAAGTGTTAAAGATGCCTAAAAATATTTCCCATCCGCTTGAGATGATAAAGAGGGATAAGGTGGAGAAAGTACCGAATTTGGAGATAGATAGACAGGGTTCCAAATCCTGTCTACCTTATGTACTAGTTGGGTTCATTTAGCCAGGAAGGAGTGTGTGACCCCCAGGGGCAAAAAGAGCAGGAAGGCCCAGTGAGAAAAGATGTGAAATCATCTCTTACTGGTTGTGGCCTCAGGGACACTGGCGACTGAGTGAGGGAAGCTCTGGGGGGTGGGGAATGAGAAGGGGCGGGGTCTTCACTGGGGCTAACAGAGAAGAGGAGGTGAGAACCTGGGACCCGGGGTGTAGAGTCTCTTTATGAGAAGTTCAGATGAGAAGAGGAGAGAGAAATGATGGGGCAGAGGGGATGCGGAGAGAAAGAAGGTGTTCTCTGTCCACTGTTCTCTTCTGTTGGTTTTTCTCTGGGAGCAACTTTAGGACACGTCTAGGCCCAGTGGAAGGAGCCAGTGGGGACCTTGGCCACACTGCTTCCCCTGTCATAGCCTCCATTTAGGTACCTATAAAGTGGATAGAACTAAGATTATCTACCTGACAGGGTTGTGTGAGAAGATCTGCAATGATGGCTAAAAATTGCTTCAAGGAGAGCTTCTGTAGTCCTGCTCAGGCTCAACATCTCGGCCTGGGGAGCAGGTACATGGGTGTGTTCCATTTATGATGATTCACTCATTCCTCAGCCCCACCCTCCATCCCCTTACTCTCTAAACACTCCCAAACACGCCTTTTCCTATTTGAGCTTCCTCTGCTGGTCCCTGGGAATATAATCTGGGGTCCCAAGTGCACAACCCAATCGAGTTTAATTCTGGCTTGACTTCCAGTGTGTCCCATGCATTTTAGAACCATCTCAGGATCTCATGGTTCTGTCTCTTCCAGCCTCTCTTCTGTCCATTTTTTCAACCTTGAACCTACCAAGACTCATATCTAGGACCCACCACAGGTAGGTAAGAGAGCAGGGACCAAATGTTCCCCAAACCTCACCTTCAGGGGGTTTTCCATGTTCATAAATCTTCAAGATTTTTACCATATTCTTACATCCATTTTCCCAAGATGCTTCCCTCTCAGTCTTTTACACTTGCTCTGAGACCTCTGTTTCCCCAACCCTCTTTTCTGGTCTCTGGGTGGTCTCCTTGGAGGCCTCCTGCCACATTCTTCAGTGAGCTGCAAAGCACAAGCAAGGATCATACCATCCTGTGACTTTTCTGTATAATTATCTGTCTCCCAAATAAGCTGGGGGAGCCTCTAAGTCAGTGTCTGCCTCCCTCTGTAGCCTCAGTCTGGTGCAGAGGTGAGCCTTAGGTGATGTATGTGGAATTGTTGAAGAAAACTGAGGAGACCCTTGATGGTTGGGGGCCTGGTAGGAGAGGCTCCTATCCTAGCAGGGGTAGTATTCCAAATATTTAACAGTATGCCCTTTCTCTTTGTGGGTCTGGCCAACTCGTCTTCATTTTCCATGACCCAGTCCAAGTGTCCCCTCCTCTGGGAGGGTATCTCCAACTTTTCCACTGAAGAAGTTTCTCTTTGGTGCTCCCACAACATGTGGACCCTTTCCCTGGTGTAGCAGTGATCCCCTTGTACTGTTATGGTCTGTGGATGTGTCGGTCACCCCTCCTAGATGGTGACTTACTACATCCGTGTCCCCAGCACCTAGTACAAGGTGATTGGGTAGGTGAGTGGGTGGATGAGTGGATGGATGGCTCCCATTTTAGACCTCTTGTCCCAAAGTCAGGAAGCTCTGCTTTCTGGATGGGACAGTGCTCCAAGTCTGCCAGACTGAGGCTCTAGCCAGGCCTGCACCCACTGTGCTTTGTAGCCATGACTATGACAGATGGGTCCCCCGGTCTGTGAGCCTGAGTCTGATGACATCAGGTTGGACAGGACCACAACTCCACTAAGTAAAGTCAGTCAAGGCTGTCTAGCTGTGACACAGTTGATTCCAGGAGCCGTGGCCCTTCCTCACTGCCAGGCTGTTAAGGCTGGAATGAGCTGCTGAGCCAGCACAACCTGCCCCGTGTCACTTATCCCACAGGGCTGCAGCACTTGCAGTGAGCAGCTGCCTGCTTGTGAGGAGGGGGTGGGAGGGAGAAGGGAGAGCGAGAGTGTACGGGATTTACAGTGGGATTCATGGAAGGAGCCCTCTTATTGGCTGCTGAGGGTCCCAGTTCCAGGTGGTGAATCTCTGGGCTGCCAGCTCAGCCCTCCCCCTGGGAAGGCAAAGCAGGCAAGGGAGGGGAGGGTGGAGCGAGGCTTCAGGTGTGTCTGCAAGGAGGCAGGTACGCCTGTTGGCCACATTGGGTATATGAGAGGCATCTCGCTCTGCTAGCTCCAAGCCTGCAGCCTGGCAGCCTTGTGCTCTGCCAAAATTTCTCCAAGGTCTCCGTCAGGACTGGAGCCCAGGGTCCATTGGCAGTTGTCACTAACAGAACTGGATCCATCCCCCAGTGGAGCAGGGAGCTTTATCACTTAGAATTCCTGGGTAGCACATTCCTCCACTGGTCCCTGTCACACTCCCGGATTGTTATTGGCCCCTCGCTCCTGCAAGCTTCTGCAGACTGAGCGAGGATCGGCAGCAGAAATGACAGCGCTGAGAGCAGAGGCAGCCAGGGACGGTGAGGGCGGGCGAGTCAGGTACTCGAGGGTGCCTGTGCTGGTCCCGTCTGCAGAGGCAGATGAGGCGGGGACTGCGCTCAGGGCTCGCTAGGGTTCTCCTGGAACCTGGGCTGCTCAAGCTGAGTAGAGCACTAAGCAAGGGGGAGGGGGAGGGAGAGAGACAGAGACAGAGACAGAGACAGAGGAAGTGGGGGAGGAGGGAGGGCGAGAGAGAGGCTGAGAGAAGCTCCTAGCAGGCTCTAGTCCAAGTGAGAGGGTCAGGTCTGGACAATTGTGTGCCAGGAGCACAAGTGGGATTTGGATGAGCCATGTGTGTGAGAAGCAAAGCTGAGGTGATGTAAGCACCTGGGGAGGAGCACAGGCAGAGGAGGAAGAGGAGGAGGAGGGGGAGGAGGAGGAGGAGGAGGAGGAGGAGGAGGAGGCGGCGGCGGCGGCAGCCACGGGGCGGCTGCCAGTCCAGAACAGAATGATGGGCAACTCTCAACACAAGCAACCGAGGAGTAAGAGCCAAAGCAGGATGCATTCAGCAACAGGTACTCTCTTCCCTTCCCTCCTTTTTCTGGGGCTTCTACAGCAAGGGCCTCCCCAGCTGCAGCCAAGCGGGGCCCCTGACCCTTGGCGTGACTTGCAGGGGCTGGCAGGGGGCGGGGAGAGAGCCCGAGGGAGATGTGGGTGTACTCCCAGCTCCGCTGCTCCCGCGCCAGCCCGAATTGCATAAGTCAGAGCTCCCTGAGCTGACAAGGGCCAGCCTCTTTGCCAACAACCCCATGTAGCCTCTGGAGGGTGGCTGGAGCGTCAGGGAAGTGAGCAACGTGCCTTGGACTGAAGTTTATTGCTAGGATTGTGCTTTCTGTCTGGATCCAATAGGCAAAGACCTGCAACCATGCATGGCTTATCCTTTATGAGACTCCTTTGTTATTCAAACCTTCATCTCCCCCCACCCCCCCACCCCCACCTAGCACTGTACACCTACACCTCTCCTGGCTTTACCTCATATGCTGCATGCACGGAATGATCCAGATGAATCTGTTTCTTGCTGTGTAATGCCCTGCCCCCACCTCCTGCCCCAGCCCCGGAGGAGGAGAGCTTTCCTCATTGCATGGGTGAGAGGAGCATGTGTCAGTCTTGAGCTTGTGGTCTTCCCACCCTGGGCGTGCCCCGCTTCATCCCTGGGCACTCTCCAGACATAGACTTGAGGGTGCTGGCATACTTCCTCCCAACGGCCTCTTCCCGGGTGCCAACAGTATGGAAATCAGGGAGACAGAATCTGGAGACAACTTTTCCTAGCTCGCCTTCCCAAGCAGTGCAAGAGTAATGTGGATGAAACTTCTCTTGCCCATTCACCCCCCTCCCCCCACCAACTGTTTTCCCTCCTGCCTAATCCTTGGCCACTTGGGAAGCACCTTCCACTGCTCTCTCAGATCAGGCCACATGCAGTAGGACCAGGGGTACCTTCCCTGCCCTCCTCCTTCCATCTTGACGGTGCCCCCTCTCTCCCTTCTCAGTGCTCCTCCTCACAGAAGAAGTCCATGGTGTTCTCTGGACCCATTCAAGAGGCCCACATCCACTGTTCGGGCCAGTGGGAAGGAAAGGAAAGTTTTTACCAAGTGTAACTCAAGTTTACAGTAAGAAAGCAGCACACAGATTGGTGTCTTGCCGAAAGCCTACCTTGTTCAGGACCAGAGAGTTGCCTCTGCCTTTTCCTGGGAACTCAGCTGGCCGAGTGGTTAAGGGGAGTCATTCAGGGCCAGCCAGTCCTAGAGGTGGCTCTAGAATGGGGGTCTCACAGGGTGTAGGGGCAAGGGAAACTACAGAAAAGCAACTTGGGATGTGCTGACAGGCAGGGTAACTGCCACTGGGGTCCACCGGTCAGAGCTGGGCCTGATTTGACCTCCTAAGGGGGCTTAATTTGAGCACCTGTGGGGCACTGAGCCAGCAGCAAAGGTTCTGGGCATTGAGTTTTCTTTGGAATCTTCTGGGGACATACTCTTCTAAGGCCACTATTAAGTGAATGGCCCAGCCACCACCTCATAGCATCCTGCTTCTCTGCCACAGAACTGGAGGCTCACGGCCCACTGGTGTTAAATGGAGATACTGTGCAGCCCAGTACAGGAGCTTGAGGATAACTTTCCACATAACTGCTGGTGCTACAGCTTGGGACAGTTACTGGCTGCTATTTCATTTCTTAGAAATTGCTCTGTGTCTTCAGTGCCAGCTCCAATCCAGGGTCATCCTGGAAGCAGTAGCTGCTGCACCAGCTTCTTGCAGCATGAGAAGGTAGCCTCATGAGTACTTCTCCCTCCCTCTCTCATTTTACCTCCTGGCCCTCGCCATTCCCCAGCGCTGCACCAGCTCACTCACCATCCCTAGGCAGTCTCAGAAGCCTTGGTTGAACACTCAGTCCCACTGAGCTAACTAGAGAAGGAACTGGTTAGCCTCTCAGCCCCAGGCTGCCCACTGACTGGTCAAGGAGAAGAGATAAGCACAGGAAACAGTCAGCTAGTGGTCTCAGAGAGGAGGTGAGGCCTGATCACAGGAGGTAGGTCTGTCCTAAGGTCACCAGGAAAAGCTCATAGAGGAAGAAAGCACCTCTTCCATTGCCCACCCTTACATGCAAATGTCCTTTCTTCAGAGCTCTGACTCGGGCCTAGCAACTGCTCTTACTCTACACCCTCTCCCCTGGAAGTCAAGGCCACACTTGGAGACCACTTCCATGGGCTTAGCCTCCACATCTCTATTCCCAGCTCAAACTAACAGTCAACTGCTCCATCTCCACCCAAATGTCCCACAAGGACCTCACAGTCAGCTAAGCACATCTTGCACTACCCTCCACCAGTGCAAAGAGGCTCCCCTTTCTCTCATCCATTTTCTCTTGGTGATACCACCATCTCTCCAGTAACCCAAACTAGAAAGTAGTCACCCTTTGCTCTTTTTTTTCTCTCCCTCACACTTACAATTTTCATCCATCCATCCATCCATTCATTCCAAAAGTATTTTTTGTTGAGTCTTCCTCTGAGACCTGGTAGTCCCTCCTCTTAGCCCACTGTCACTGTGAGTCCAGACCTTTGTTACCTCTGATCTGTTCCAGAACTGGGCTCCCTGCCTCCACCTTTGCCCTTCTCTTGGCCATGCCTAGCACAGCCAGCCACCAGAGTGATCTGCCCCTGCACTCTCTTGCTATGAACCCAAGGCTTGCTCATTTGGGGCAGAGAGATCAGGTTTGCCCCCATTGTGTGCCCTGGTTGTCCCAGGAGGCCCAGGGGATCACTTGCATGTGATATAGACAAAACTTTTTTTTTGTTTTTACCTTTCAGAGTTCTGTATATATTTTAATGTGTATCAGAAAAAAATATAACTAGCAAATCTAAACCATGGTTTCTCATATATTTTTTATTAGGGCAAGATTAAGTGTTTTAAAGGGAGGAGTCTTATTAAATAAAATAACTAAGTAAATAGTAGTACAGGTGGTGCATGGAAATGGAAAAAAAGTTGAAAATGTGAGACACAATTGCCTGAGGTTTGGGAAGCACCAGTTTCTAAGGGTAAAGTATATGTTCCGTAGCATTTCGTGGACACTTTCCATGATTAGACCCACCTACCTCTCCAGCCTTACCTCCTGTCACTTCCTTTCAAATTTGATGATTTAGCCATCTTGAATGATTTGTGGTTTTCCAAATACACCATGCCCATTCAACACTTCCATGCTCTCACAAATGCACTTTCTTTTGCCTGGAACACTCCCACTGCCCCCTCTAACCATCCCCTCCCATCTTCTGTTAGCAATTTCCTATTCATCCTTCAAAAGCCTGACTGGCTGTCTCCTCTTCTCTGAAGGCTTCCCCGACAGATCTCCTTCCTCCATACAAAATTAATTAAAAGAATTCATCCTTCCCTCCTCTGTACTAATTTGGTACTGTGTACATATGCTGGCGTGGTCTTTTCAATGTACTTTTCATCTATCTTTTTTTAATTAAGAGTTTATTTATTTTTAAGTTTATTTACTTTGAGAGAGAGAGATAACACAAGCAGGGGAGGGGGCAGAGAGAAGGAGAGACAGAATCCCAAGCAGGCCTCGTGCTATCAGTGCATAGCCCAATATGGTGCTTGAACCCATGAACCATGAGATCATGACCTGAGCCGAGATCGAGTCAGACACTTAACCGATTGAGCCACCCAGGTGCCCCAAGATATTATTGTTTTAAGAGCGATTTTAGGTTTGCAAAATTGAGGATAGGGTATAGAGATTTCCTATATACCCCCCAGCCCCACACATGCACAACCTCCCCCATGATCAACATCCCCCACCAAAGTGGGACATTTGTTGCAATTGATAAAACCTATACTGACACATCGTTATCGCCCAAAGTTCATAGTTTATATTACAGTTCATTCTTGGTGTTGCATATTCTATGGGTTTGGACAAATGTATGATGGCATGTACCCATCATTATAGTATCGTACAGAGTATTTTTACTTCTCTAAACATCTTCTGTGTTCCACGTACTCCTCCCTCCTTTACCCATCCCCAAACCTCAGCAGCCACTGCTCTTTTTACTGTCTTCCATGGTTTTGCTTTTTCCACAATGTCATATAGAGTTGGAATCATACAGTATGTAGCCTTTTCAGATTGGCTTCTTTCAAGCATTGCCATTTTGAGGGGGGAGGGGCAGGGGAAGAGAGAGAATCTCAAGCAGGTTCCATGCCCAGTGCGGAGCCCAATGTGGGGCTCAATCTCACAACCATGAGCTCATGACCTGAGCTAAAATCAAGAATCAGACACTTAACCACTTAACCTGAGACACCCAGGCACCCCTCAAGCATTGCCTCAAGGTTGTTGTTACATGCTTATCTCCTCTAGTAAAATGTGAGCTTTTCGATGAAAAAGGCTAACACTTGTTTACCAAAAGGTGGGAAAGAGCCATTGAGCAGACCTTGGAAGGCTTGAATTCTTTTTTCTTTTTTATTATATGAAATTTATTGTCAAATTAGTTTCCATACAACACCCAGTGCTCATCCCAAAAGATGCCCTCTTCGATACTCATCACCTATCCTCCCCTCCCTCCCACCCCCATCAACCCTCAGTTTGTTCTCAGTTTTTAAGAGTCTCTTGTGCTTTGGCTCTCTCCCACTCTAACCTCTTTTTTTTTCCTTCCCCTCCCCCATGGGTTTCTGTTAAGTTTCTCAGGATCCACATAAGAGTGAAAACATATGGTATCTGTCTTTCTCTGTATGGCTTATTTCACTTACCATAACACTCTCCAGTTCCATCCATGTTGCTACAAAGGGCCATACTTCATTCTTTCTCATTGCCACGTAGTACTCCATTGTGTATATAAACCACAATTACTTTATCCATTCATCAGTTGATGGACATTTAGGCTCTTTCCATAATTTGGCTATTGTTGAGAGTGCTGCTATAAACATTGGGGTACAAGTGCCCCTATGCATCAGCACTCCTGTATCAGAAGGCTTGAATTCTGATATCTCTTGCCTGTGAACCAGCAGGGTGATCTTAGGCAACTCATTCGCCTCTGCTACCTTCATCCTTCAGCTATAAAAAGCCATGAATTCTTAAAAGACATCCTTAGCACACACACACACACACACACACCGCCCCCCCCCCCAAGGGTGGTTGGGAAGATGTGGTATGAGATAGCTAGGAAAGCTTTTAGAAAATTGAACTTGCTTTTCAAATGAAATAAGAGTGATTATGATTGCAGATGGGGGAACACCGTGAGTCTTGCCCTAAGAATGGAACCAGTAGTGAGTCTGGTATGTTCAGGGGATCATGGGGAGCAGCCAGGCTGAGCCACTTCCAGCAACCAATGCAGCTGCAAAGCAGGTAAGAGTGCAGGTGGGGGTAGCACTAGGATGGATGTTCACAGCATGTAGAAGCCATAGGCTGCTTTGACACTGGGAAACCTTGCCTGCCAGGCTCATGAGTTGGAATTAATTTGCCACTACCTTTCATACCCCCTTCCACCTCTTGAGTAAATTGTAGCCCTGTTGCCCTATGAATCTGGATGGGGTGGGTGGCAATGTGTGCTAGTGCCACCTGAAGTACACAGCATGTGCATAGCTGTGCATACATGAACGACCTGTTTGAACATAGAAGGGAAAATGTATGCTAGCACTTTTCATCCACAACTTTACTTAACCTTCAGAACAGCCTCCAGGCAGGAATTGTTGATGCCATTTGACAGATGAGAAAACTGAGTCTCAGGAAGAGCGCTGTCCAAGGGTCTGATGACAAGGAAGTTGCAGAGCCAGGATTGGAGTCCAAGTCTGTCTGACTGTCAGGCTTGTTCCTATCGCACCATGTGATGTGCTTCTCAGCATCTTTGCAACCATGGCAGGAGTTACTAACCTCGGAGACTGGGTGCAGTGAAAGGAGGGGTTCTGTGGCTTTGTTCTGGTAGGGCTAGCAAATCTCTATAGTAACAAGGACTGCAATTCCCAGCCCAGTAGAAGCCCCACCATATGTCTGTGTGATGGCACGTTTGTGTTGTTGGAATAATTGAACTCATTGGAAGCTCTGTGTTGTGTCCAGAAACTGGAGCTGAGGATTCCTGAGCTAGCAAGAAAGTGGGGGCATACTTCAATTTAAGCCTAAACCAGGTGTTGAGAGGGGCTTTAGATGCAGAAAGAACTGGTACTGTGCTGTTTTCTGACCACCCCCAACCCAAGCAGCCATCCCTGTGCTGTGAGCAAGGTGACCTGTGCTTAAAGATGAAAATGAGTCCACTGTTCTCTGTACCTGAACAAAATGAGGAAATAATCTCATTGCATTTTTGAGGCGTTTTTGTAGTTGACCTGGCCCTTTCATATTCATAAGCTTATTGAATTCCCACAATCTTTGGAGAGCCTAGGTGGCTCAGTCAGTTAAGCATCCAACTTTGGCTCAGGTCATGATCTTACAGTTCATAGGTTCAAGCCCTATGTTAGGCTCTGTGCTAATAGCTCAGAGCCTGGCATTTGCTTCGGATTCTGTGTCTCCTCTCTCTCTGCCCCTCCTCCACTTGCTCTTTCTCCCTCTCTCTCTCTCTCTCTCTCTCTCAAAAATAAATAACTTTTAAAAAATTCCCACAATTGGGGCACCTGGGTGGCTCAGTTGGTTGAGCGTCTGACTTCGGCTCAGGTCATGATCTCATAGTTTGTGGGTTCAAGCCCCGCATCAGGCTCTGTGCTGACTGCTTGCTCAGAGCCTGGAGCCTGCTTCAGATTCTGTCTCCTTCTCTCTCTGCCCCTCCCCTGCTCACACTTTGTCTGACTCTGTTTCTCAAAAATAAATAAATGTAAAAATTTTTTTTAAAAATTCCCACAATCTTTGATTTCAGCATGATGGATGCTAAAGTGGGAGAGGCTTATGAGGGATTCAGGTGGCCCCTATCCCCCTTGGGGGCCTTCTTCCCAAAAACATATTTCCTAACCTGACTTAATGAGCCCATTGGAAGGTGGTATGGAAGAAGTTGAAACTCTAGGCCACCAAAGTATTTCCTGGTTTTCCTCACCTCCCACAACTGATAGGAATGTTGGAGGTAGAGGCAGGGGCCCTGGAGCTGGAGGTCAATCATGATAGTCACACATTTCCTGGCCTAGAAATGGAAGGAAGCAAAAAGTGGGTATAAAAAAGTTACAGTGGCCCACCTAATGTCAAATAACAGGGAAATGGCTAAGTAAATCCAATGCATACCATCTCACTGAAGTATGATAGAGCCGTAAAGAGCTAATTACTGGGTCGGCTTGGAAACTTTGTCAATGTTGATAATGAGTATGCCATATAAAAGGCACAATACAAAATTGTATCTATGCTGAGCTTTACATACCCTGTAAAAAGTATGTCTGCACAGGAGCAAGGACTAGAGGGGAATTGTGGAAAAAGCAAAACTTGATTTATTGTGAGTGGCAGGCTTGTTGGTGAATTATTCTTTCCCTTAGATTTCCATTAATGTTGTTATAATGTCATTTATGCAAAGAAAAAATAAAAACCATTAACATATAGAACAATTGCACTGGCAAATCATTCTGTCAAGCTGAGAAACCAAAGCATATCATTTCTCTGAGCCAGCAAACACACTTGAAAGACATCAGTGCAAGAGGAAATGCCTCTTTTTATGGGAAGCAGCCACGGAGAATAGGGAAATGTGTGATTTAGTGTGAAAAGCCCCAGGTTTGAATCCAAGCCCTGAGCCTTACTTTGAGTCTTCGGGGGGAAGTTATTTCACCCCTTAATGTATCTGTGGTTTCTTCATCTGGAATGTGAGGATACTAATAACAGCTGCCACCACCTCACAAAGCTGTAGTACAGAACAAATGATATAGGATGTCTCACAGGGCTTTGTGAGGTGGGAAATGCTGCACAGTGTAAAGCCTTATCATGGTATATATACAAATATTTTGAGACAAAAGCACTAGATACTGTTTGCCACGGTCCCACCTCTGTTGGCAACAAAGCTAGGTTGGCCTGTGCTGCTAGGTGGCTTCTCAGGTGGCATCCACTTTGTCTTCTCTGAGTGCTGGGTGCCGCTGACATTTGATTAAGCAAGTAAAGCTTTCCAGTTTTAGCCATGATTGGGGAATAATTGGGAAATATCGTGGGCTTGTGTCCTCCTCTAAAATGCTTAAACTTCATGGAGAGAAGATTAGAATAATTGATAAAGAACATGGTCAAGACCCCTTCAGCTGCTAGGATTCTCAGCCACACTTGGCCATGTCCTAGCCATACGCCTTCAGACAAGTGACCTAAGCTCTCAGAGTGTCCAGTACTTCCTTGGTCTGGAGGACTTTGTAGTGCCTACCTTAGTGTGGCGGTGAGGATGAAATGAGGTGCCGGCATGCAGTGAGTAAGGAGCATGGGTGCGCTGCCTTTATTACTGCTTAGAACTGTCAGAATAAGAAGGATCCCTAGGCATCACCTAATCCAGGGCTTCTCAACGAGTGCCAAGAGGGGTGTGGAGGGAGTCTTGGGGGGCACAGTGTGTATATTTATTATTTTTGTATGTCAGCATTGAAAAATCTTCTGTGAGACAGGGCGCCTGGATGGCTCTCAGCCCGTTAAGCATCCGACTCTTGATCTCAGCTTAGGTCTTGGTCTCAGGGTTATGAGTTCAAGCCTCACATTGGGCTCCATGCTGGGCACAGAGCCTACTTAAAAATAATCTGTGGGAAAAACCGACTTTTTGTCTAGCATGGTGCAACCCAGGTGCTTTTTTTTTAATATGAAATTTATTGTCAAATTGGCTTCCATACAACACCCAGTGCTCATCCCAACAGGTGCCCTCCTCAATACCCATCACCCACCCTCCCCTCCCTCCCATCACCCATCAACCCTCAGTTTATTTTCAGTTTTTAAGAGTCTCTTATGGTTTGCTTCACTCCCTCTCTAACTTTTTTTCCCCTTCCCCTCCCCCATGGTCTTCTGTTAAGTTTCTCAGGATCCACATATGGAAAACATATGGTATCTGTACCATATGGTACAGATGTGAAAACATATGGTATCTGTATTTCTCTCTGTATGACTTATTTCACTTAACATAACACTCTCCAGTTCCATCCATGTTGCTACAAAGGGCCATATTTCATTCTTTCTCATTGCCATGTAGTATTCCATTGTGTATATAAACCACAATTTCTTTATCCATTCATCAGTTGATGGACATTTAGGCTCTTTCCATAATTTGGCTATTGTTGAAAGTGCTGCTATAAACATTGGGGTACAAGGGTCCCTATGCATCAGCACTCCTGTATCCCTTGGGTAAATTCCTAACAGTGCTATTGCTGGGTCATAGGGTAGGTCTATTTTTAATTTTTTGAGGAACTTCCACACTGTTTTCCAGAGCGGCTGCACCAGTTTGCATTCCCACCAACAGTGCAAGAGGATTCCCATTTCTCCACATCCTCTCCAGCATCTATAGTCTTCTTGATTTGTTCATTTTAGCCACTCTGACCGGCGTGAGGTGGTATCTCAGTGTGGTTTTGATTTGTATTTCCCTGATGAGGAGCGACGTTCAGCATCTTTTCATGTGCCTGTTGGCCATCTGGATGTCTTCTTTAGAGAAGTGTCTATTCATGTTTTCTGCCCATTTCTCCACTGGATTATTTGTTTTTCAGGTGTGGAGTTTGGTGAGTTCTTTATAGATTTTGGATACTAGCCCTTTGTCCGATATGTCATTTGCAAATATCTTTCCCCATTCCATTTGTTGCCTTTTAGTTTTGTTGATTGTTTCATTTGCAGTGCAGAAGCTTCTTATCTTGATGAGGTACCAATAGTTCACCTTTGCTTTTAATTCCCTTACCTTTGGAGATGTGTCAAGTAAGAAATTGCTGTGGCTGAGGTCAGAGAGGTTTTTTTCCTGCTGTCTCCTCTAGGGTTTTGATGGTTTCCTGTCTCACATTCAGGTCATTTATCCATTTTGAGTTTATTTTTGTGAATGGTGTAAGAAAATACAACCCAAGTATTTTAATAAAAGTGAGATACATGTTTGGAAACCACCCGTCTCCCACAAAACTTTCATTGTATAGACCCACAGAAGTAAGGTGATGTGCCCAAGGTTACCCAGCTACAGAGATTAACATTGGCCACAGTCCATCTGCTCTCCCCCTACCACACTGCAGTCACCGCTGCCCACCACTCCCCAGTCACCACACTGTCCCTATGCCCTCTGGGATTTCCTCATCACCATGGAGATGCCCTGTGCCACATGGCCATATCCATATGACCATTATCAAGCTGGGAGAAACCAGACAAAGCCCTGACATTGAAAATAGGCAAAAACGATGTTTGAGATAACAAAGAAAGATGTCCCTGGTAGGAGGTCCTGTACACTGACAGGTCAGCTCCACATTACCTCCAGGCAGTATTTCCAAACAATCTGAGCTAATGCGGCCTCCTAAGTGCCCTCTGCATCCCTGTGGAGTAAATGGTCTTTGATGAAACCTTCATCTCTCAATAGCAGATTTTCTATTTAAAAAGTCAATCTCTGTCAAATTCTCCAGGAGCACAGATGGAGGGGTGTGGGGACCTGGGAGCTGGATAAAGCTCTTAATTTCTCCTTGTCATGTGGGTGGGGTGTGTTCTTTGAGTCTGCTTTCTGGCATTGGGAATGGTGGCACAGAGACACCTCTATGAATTCCTCTTGTGAAGTTTGTAGACCTGGGGGTCGGGCAGGTGCTGTGTAGGCCCCTTAGGCTTGCCTCAGAGAAGATGTGCCCCTCTCCTGTGCCACATAGGAGATAAAAGACACATACCATCTCTAGCATACTGCTCCTTTGAAATATTCTGACCCATCCAGCATCCTGGGGTCTTGCTCCTGCTTCCGGGACCTGACTTCTGGAATTTCTGGCTTCTGTGACTTAGCTCCTCACACTTCTGCCGTGGCTTTCATTGCTGAACACTGATGCCTCCACCCTCAGCCTTTCCATACTCTTGACTACCTTCATCCCTGCACCATGACTATCTTGCTGGACATGTGCCCCAGCCTTTGGTTCTGTCACCAGCTCCCTCCTACTCTCCGGTTGCTGCAGGGCCTGGCTTGGGGTACAGGAGCTGTCTTCTCAGAGTAGAGAGCAAAAGTGGAAAACTTGAGTTCTCTTTTGGTGGCCACAGAGCCCAACCAACACCGCTGGTTTTTAGGATGAAGACAGCCTCCATCCCTACCATCACCAGGCCTCCAACCACCCAAACGTGAGATCTGTGTTATGGAAACTGACACACACCAACCATTTCCCCACCCAGGGACAATAGTTTGCCCTAACTCACACCCAAAGAACTGAAAACCCTGAGTTGAGGGAACAAAAGGCAAATATCAGCCAAGGAGACAAGACTAATTTGTAGATTCTTCCCATCCCAAACACCATGGCTCTGGTCATGCATGATGGTGGCTTCCTACCACAGCAACAGCAGGCAACTCCTGACCAGAGAGGCCCAGATGAGAAGTGACTGCTGAAGTTGATGACACATTCAGCCCTATGTGAGGTGAGCCAGGGATGGTAACTGATGGGAGATCAAGCTGAGGATAAAACCAATAACATTTCTGAAGGGATGCCCTCCTGAGGCTCAGGTAGAGGTCCAGCAGGTCTGGGAGGGATAGTAGAAGACACAGGCCAGCCCCAGCATATCTTCTTCCGAGCCAAGCAGCATTCTAAGTGCTTTGCAGATATTAACACATTTGATCCACACAACAACCTTAGAGTATAGGTAATTTTATTAAGCCTCATAAAGGAGATATATAGATTAGAAATGGCAAATTATATAACAAACATATTAATTAGACATTGAGGCTCAGAGGAGTTAAGTAACTTGTCCAAGGGCACACAGGTGAGACTGGGATTTGAGTCCAGGCAGTAGGGCTTCCAGATCTGTCTTCTTAGCCACTATGCTAATCTGTCAACATGAGGGAGCTAAGACAGTCAGGCTACCTTTGCCCTCCACCGGGCTAAGACTGGACTTCAGTTTCTGCTAAGAATTAGTGTGATGGTTAGCAACCTGGAGAGACTGTAAACACTATCAATGCCTGGGATCCATGACAGAAATTCTGGTTCAGTTGGTCTGAGATGAAGTCCAGCCTGTGGGCAATGTGGAGGTCAGGGTGAGCAGCAGTTTGGGGTGAAGCTCCTTGACTTGAAAACACACAGCGTCTCTCCCATCCTGACAAACATCTACCTCCCAGCTCTTCCTCACCCTCTAGCTATGGCCCTATCTCTTTCCTAACTACAACCAGACTTCCTGAGAGGTGTCTCCACTCCCCTCCCATTTCCCTCCTTAACCTGCTGTGGGTAGGCTTCCAGGAAGCCAGCCTTGCAAGGTTACCCTTTTAGTGTTGACACAGTGAACATTCACTGGTTGGGCCTCAGCCTACTTAAATCCTTGAATGTAGTTGATGACATCAACGGTCCTTGCTTCTAGAAACTAACTTTCTCCCAACTCTGGGGGCACAATGCATTCTCCTTGTCTGGGAGTTTCACCCATCATTTTATTTTTTTAAAAAATTTTATATTTATTTTTGAGAGAGAGAGGGTGAGGGAAGGGCAGAGAGAGAGGGAGACACAGAATCTGAAGCAGGCTCCAGGCTCCAAGCTGTCAGCACAGAGCCCAATGCAGGGCTTGAACCCATGAACTGTGAGATCATGACCTGAGCCGAAGTTGGACACTTAACTGACTGAGCCACCCAGGCACCCCTCACCAATCTTTTTAGATGGCTTTTTGTACCAAGCCATACACATTTAAATTCTGAAGATGGGGCCTCTAGAGACCCTCAGCCCTGCCCCTGTCCCTTCCTTTAGGGAGTTGAGAGTCTAGTCAGTACCAGAGGTACTCAGTACCCTTAAGGTAACAAGGTGGTTCTCCCAGGAGAAGCCCTAACTCCTTTCCTCAAGCTACTTCCCTGTCTCTCTGCATCTCTGGCAAAAATGAGAAAGAGAACAAAGCTCCTGCTAATTCTCTTTCTACCCTGTGAGCAAGAACCCAGGATGGGTTCCCTTCCAAGACAGTTGATTATGAGACAAGGTGTGGTTTGTCTGCCTGTGCTCATTTTGACAGTATGGTCATGGAATCCCTTTGTAATGAGCTTCTGGCACAGGTGAGTTTTTCCTGGATTCTTGTCCTTCTGAACACACAGAAACAACTTTGAACAAGATATGTTTTAAATGTTTTAAAACCAATGATTCTCTCATGCTTTCTGTCCTGGGAAATAGACTTTGCTAGAATCTGCAATATGCTAACAGTGTGGAGGTAGGAGAAGCGGTGAAGAAGGCCAGCAGGGTTCTCCACGTGATGCCATAGAGAGCAAGGTTGGACTCTGAATCTCACTATTCTCTGGTTGTTGGACCTTGGCAAAGCCTCTTTCCCTCTCTGAGCCTTAGCTTTCTCCCCTCTTATTGGGATTCGTCATCATTAGCTCCTGTGCCAGTAGTGAGGATGTTGGGAGATGACCTCTACGTGCTGTAGGCATGATCCTCTGCCAGAGTAGGCACTCGCTAAAAGTTGGGGAAACTGAATTGAATTGCATTCAACCGTGGTGCACAAGCTTGTTCTGGGCCAGAGAGAAAGTGTGTGTGTGCAAGAGAGACCTGCAAAAAACAAGGCCTATCTCTGTGCAAGTCTCTCCTCTGGGAAGGAAGGGGCCCACACAATGACAATAGACCAGGGGCGCTGACTCAGACAGCCAGTTCCTGCTCATTTCCCCTCACTGCAGGACAGCGGCTGGGCCGAACAGGAGGTCAGCCTTCTGTGGGGCTCTGACTCGGGCCTTTGGCTGGGAACCTTCCCTAGAGAAAGACAAAACCAACTCACAGACAGCTCCCCTCACCTGTCTGCTGTGGTGGGGCCCTCTGGACCAGTGTGGCTGTGGGTAGGCACTGGGGGCAGAAGGAAGTGGGAAAGTGGAGAAAGGAACCTTGCTTGTTGAATCCAGCATTTCTTTCCCTGGGCTGTGTAGCCCAGGAACAACTTCGCAGGCAACAGACCATGTAACTGATGGGGCCAAACTGATCCAGCTAGGGTGCAGGGAAACGGAGTTCAGAAAGAGTCCCTGGGTACCCACTGAGGAGCCTGGGGACACGGCTCTGAACAGTGTGGAACCTTTTGGCTCCCTGCCCCCAGCGTGGACCCACAACACACTTCTCCCTCGCATGAGAATTTGCTGGATGTGGAGTGTTGGTCATCCATACCACTAGGATGGAGAGAGCCGAGTCTGTCACCCTCTTCTGGAGCCGGGGAGGTGAGTCTTCTGGGGGAGGAGGGTCGCATGCTCAGCGGAGGGGAGAAGGGAAGGAATTGGGGCCCGTTGTTGAGGAGGAGGGGCTTCATGCACTCAGAGCTATCCTGAGGCAGGCTGGGCCATCTTGGAGTAATGTGGGTTCCCTTAGTACTACCAGTATGCAAGGAGGGGCAGGATGAATTCAAATTTGGGTTGCTCTGGAGGAGGAGAGGGTGGATGTGATCACATCCCAACCCTGATAAAGGAATAATAAAAGTGACCGACAAGTCATTAGTGTGTATATAAGAAATACTGTATCCCTTATTTTCTATAAATCGACTAACATACTTTCTGCTCATTTGGATGGTGGCAAATGCCATCTCAGTCAATCTTGGGGCTTTACCCACCTCCTGGACTCCTGCTGAAATGCTGATTTTTTTTTTTTCAATACCAAAGCATGGGGGCAGGGAGGAGCAGGAAAGGGATGCCTCTCACTGGTCATCTGTTCACACATGCTACTAGCAAAGGACCGAGTGCCTTCTAATTTCAGTTCCAGCCAGATCTCCTGGAGGTAGGGTGGAATACAGTTCAGAGTCCTGAGGCGCACCAGTTCTCCTCTCTGGCTTGGGTGAAGAGAATGAGCCGGGACAAGGGAGGTGACACTGCAGTTGTCTGCCCTTGAAAATTGTACTGGAGGCTATAGACGGCTGCAGAGGTAGCTGGCAGGACACACTGTGAGTCCCTGTTGTGTCTCTGGGGTTCTAGTTGGTCCTTTGTGGCAGGAATATACTCAAGAGGAGTTTGTGAGCTAAGGTAGTTTGACAGGCACAACAATAGGACTGAGAACAAAATACTGTGAGAACCACACGCTGTTTGGCATGGAGAAGAATCACAAGACAGTGGTCTTTGGTCTTCAGGCCTTTGAAGGGATGTCACAGGGTGAAGAGAGTAGATGGGTCAAAGGGGGCTCAGGTGGCACAGCTGAAGCCTGGGGATAAAGAAGGATTTTCAAACAGATTCTCCATAGGCTGTCTTGAAAAGGAGTGAGGGGTCTGGGTGTCTTTGGACAGGTTGCCTTTCTATTTTTAATGTTTATTTATTTGGGGGGATAGAGGGGCAGAGAGAGGGAGAGAGAGAATCCCAAGCAGTCCCCAAGCCATCAGCATGAGCCCAATGTGGGGGTCTCAAACTCACGAACCTGAGTTGAAATCAAGAGTCAGATGCTTAACCGACTGAGCTACCCAGGCAAGGTTGCCTTTCTCACAGTCATCAGGCCAGCCCTTGGGAAGGCAAGGGCAAGTGAGAACTGGCTTTCCTCTTCTGCAGCAGAGGGGCGGGGTGAGGGCGGGGGGGGGGGGGGGGGGGGGGGAGGAGGGGGAAGCTCCGCCCTCCCCCAGGATGCAGGCCAGGCCCCACCCTGCAGTGGGCTCCCCTCCCCCCACCTCTACAGCTACCTCCCTGGCACCCTGACTCTCTCCCTCCCACTGGGCTCCCTGCTTCCACTCTTGCCCCTCTCCAGCCATTGTCCACTCTGCAATCAGAGCACAACTTTACAGAACAGACCCGGCTGCTCAAAATCCTCCCATGGCTGCCCACTGTCCATTGGTGAAAGTCAAGATAGATTTATTTCTCTTCTTTTTTGCTTCCTTGCTACTCTCTAAAAACAGAGCAGAGATAAGATCGTTTCTCATTCCCCAACACAGATCTGACATCTCATAAATTTATACCCTAGACAACTGGAAAAGGCTATATTTAACCTTCTGCCTTGTAGCTTTTAATGGAGGGACTTGCTTCAGGCACTGCCTTCTAACACCACAGGAGACCAGAACCTTTTCTTTGTTCTCTGCAGGCCAAAGACAGCCTCTGCCTTCAGCTGGGTGATGCAGGCTGCTTGGCCAGCCACCCACCCCAGAACACCCACCACTCCCCCTCTCCAGGTGAAGGAGGTTCCCGTCCCAACCCCTGGAGGGTGCCCCCTCAGCTTTTGTATCTGCAAATATTTGAAAGACTCCTTATGAACCCCATAGCTGGAGAAGTGGAACAACCGGTGAGCACAAGAATATGACAGAGGACAAGGCCAAGAGGTGTGAGCAGGGCTAGGGGAGAGAGCCAGGAGAGAAGCAAATGTACTTTCAGGGCTCTAGTTGTGGTTGTAGGAGAGGGAGAGGAAGGTATGCTAAGTAATGTGTCAGTCCCTGTAAGCAAAGCTTTGCAAGTCTTGCCTCATGTGATCCTCACACCAAACCTAGGAGGTAGGTACTATTATTGCCCACATCGTACTTCACTGAGGAGACTAGGGGTCAGATCAGTTCAGTGACTCACCCAACATCATACACAACTTGAAAGCAACAGAACTGGAGCACCGGGGGAGGGGGGGGCGGCGGGGGGGGGCACCTGTGTGGCTCAGTCGGTTAAGCGTCCAACTTGGGCTCAGGTCACGATCTCACAGTTCGTGGGTTTGAGCCCCATATTGGACTCTGTGCTGACAGTGCAAAGCCTGCTTCGGAGTCCCTCTCTCCCTCGCTCTCTGCCCCACCCCACTCATACTTGCTCGCGCTCTCGCTCTCTCAAAGTAAATAAATAAATTTAAAAAAAAGAAAGAAAGAAAGCGACAGAACCAAGATTGAGTCCAGGCCTGTCAAACTCCAAAGCCCAGTTGCTTTACACAGTCCCAAGATCTCCCTGGCTGAGTTGGCCCTGCCTTTTGGAGCAATTCTAATGTACTAATCTCCATGACTTCCTTGACTGTCTTTTACAAATGCTTAAGACCCCTGCAGGCTCTTTCCATATTGCCCACCACCCAGGCCCCCAGGCCCACCTCAAGCTCTTCCCTTAGCTGTGGAGCCCAGCCCCACGGATGATGTTTTTCGATGGTTCCCCTGAGCTCTGTCCTGATGGGCCGATTTCTTCCCACCTCTGCTTCCATACACTGTTCTCTTCTGCCTTGCAGATAGCAGCTACTGGACACAGTCACCTTAAACAATGAGCCATACTATCCTTTTCACTGTGTCTTCACCTGGACACCCAGCCTCCGGCCGCTGTCTCAGCCCCACCCTCACCGCTTTGTCCTCCACAGTGTGGGCAATGAGAGTCACCACAGGCACTGGTTTGGAAACCTTCACTGGGCCAACAAAGGGGCAGCTACAGCAAAATGACTGCCCCAGAGCTAATGGACAAAGCAATAGAGTGGTAATAACAACCACATTTGTAGGACACGTTATTGTTTACCAACTGGTTCCACAGTCAGCAGAGTAGTAGGGAAGGGAACTCCAAGGTGATCTTAATGGAACACAATACAGCTTTATGGAACATTGAATTACATGGGGAGAAAATGATTCTTTCTCCCTTCTCTTTATGGCTTTCTGATTACATCAAAGAGAAGGTCTCAGTGTGGTGCT
Source organism: Felis catus (assembly GCF_018350175.1). Classification (NCBI taxonomy): domain Eukaryota; kingdom Metazoa; phylum Chordata; class Mammalia; order Carnivora; family Felidae; genus Felis; species Felis catus. Next base: position 58,746,780 of record NC_058386.1, read on the forward strand.
ATTCTTCAGCCTCTGTAATGCTTGCTAATCTTCTTTTGGAACAGAGCTAGAGTGGGCCTCAGGCTCAAAGACACTGAGAAACAATGATATCTACATAAGATTTAATTACTCTGTTTCCATTGTGTTTATTTTTACAGCTACTTTCTCTTTGTGGCAAGTGAAACTCGTTTTGTTTTGGTTTTCGGTTGCCAAATAAAATTTCTTTTAATATAAATTTATCTAAGCAAAAAACATTATTTCGAGAAGAAAGATTAAATGAATAGGAAATAGAACCAGTGGTGCCCAGATATGGCAAAGCTCACCCAAGTGGTACCTAAATGGCTGAAGCCTGGGCAACATTGGAATTGTCAGCATTGAGTTGACACAGGAATGCCATGGCATTTGATCAGGACCAAGTTCCTCGGCATGGCCTATAAAGCCCTGCATGGTCTACTCCTACTAGTGCCCTAGACTTCATTGTCCTTTACTCTCCTCCCTCCCCCACACTATACTCTTCCATGCCTGCTAGCCTTTGAGCATGCTGTGCCCTCTGCAATGTCTCTCGCACATGTCTTGTCTACCCATCTCACACAAATTTATTCTTCAAGACTCAGTTTAAATGGTACCTCCTCAGGGCACCTGGGTGGCTTAGTTGGTTGACCATCTGACTCTTGATTTCAGCTCAGGTCATGATCTCACAGGTCATGAGATTAAGCCCCGCATCAGGCTCTGGGCTGACAGTGCACAGCCAGCTTGGGATTCTCTCTCCCTCTCTCTACCCACCCCCAAAACCCCCACTTTCATGTGCACACTCTCTCTCTCAAAAATAAATACACTTAAAAAAAATAAATGGTACCTCCCTTAGGAAGCTGTCCCTCAGCTAAGCACTAGGTTCATTTATTTCTCTATTATAATGTCTCTCCCATGGCTATAATTATTTGCTTATAGGCCAATATCTTCTACCATATTGATTCCAAATGCATTTTATAAGAAAAACTTACAGAGAGAGAAAGAGAAAGGGTAGGAGAGGGAATAAAAATGTAACTCTGAGTGAGGCCCATGCACAGTGATTGGGCCCTGGGGACTATCACAGCTCCTGGAATCACTTGGAATTGAGGCTTTCCAGATGCCAAATCAGAGCTTACACAGGCCACAAAGCCTATCTGGGGACTGCTGCTGGGGGGCTGTTGCAGGCCACATGTATTGGGGTGCCTTTGGGATCAACACCTAGGATCTAAAGGAAGGAGGTAGTACTGATTCAAGGGGGAAGTTGGCTGTGACACTGTCTTAATGAAAACCTCAGCTGACCCTACAAGAAATTCTGGAACTGGGTTGGCCCTTCAGAGTTGTTCTGAGTCAGGGTGAGGGGACCAGGTATAAATACCATGGCACATGGACCAGTCATTAGACACAGGCTGCCTCCAGGGAGGGAGCGTGGCCTTGAGCAAAGCAACCCCTTCCTCTCGGGAGGTGGCTGGGCAAGGCCCAAAAAGGACTGTCAGCCAGCAGCACTTGGTCCTGGGGGTACCTGGAGGGGCATCACCGTGTCTACCACAGGAACATCGTCAGCACCCCTGCCCTGAGGCTTCAGTGCTGGGGAGGCATGGAGAAGAGAACAGTGACTTGGAGGGCAGAGTGTGGCTGTCAAGAGTTAGTGACTGGAAGAGCCTAGTAAACATTTGTCAAAAGAATAAATGGCTGAGTAGGATGTTCTAGGCACTGTGTTTAGAGGTGAGGAGGACACAGAGATGAACAAGTTACAGGGAACTTCTGGTATAATTGGCATAACAGATACGTAGAGGCACTATTCCAAAACAAGGCAGTAAGTGCTACAATGTGTACTAAACCACTTTGTTCTTCCTTCTCTTGGAGGCCTTACCATAGGGAACCTTCTCGCAACCCTCTAAGGCCAGAATTACTGTCGTCACTCTGCACATGTGAAAACTGAGATCCAGGGATTTTTATTTAGAAGTCATTGCCGGTCCGAGCCCCCAAACCAGGCTGGTGCCCTGAACAGTCAGGCTTCATAGCTCATGCCCTCTCCCCTACACTGCCCAGCCCTTCTCAAAGCCATGTGCAGCCCTTTGCACTTTGCAAAGTGCTTACCACATCTATTTCATCTTGTCATAGCCCTGTGAGGGAGTACAATTAGGGTGTCAGAAGAAAATAGCTTTTTACCTTTATTTTCTTAACCCACCTGGTATGCTTTCAGAAATAGATATATTCTGATCATATTTATAACAGTGACATTCTTTTTTATCCTGGCTTTCTTTTTTCCTACACATTCTCAACCACCTGTGAAAATCTCTCATTACACTCATCTGTTCTTCCATATCTTGCCTCAAAAGTGAGAAAATTGTGATCAAAATCCAGTTCCTTCTGAGCTGTGAGAGGGGAAATGTTTTTTTTTTCCTCTTTTCATTTCAGCCTCACTCAAAAAGGCAAAACTTTATTGATTTGAAACATTAAAATGTATGAAGCCAAGAATATCTCTGATTTTATGTGTGATTAATAATCCAGGAGAGATTGGGGAGGCGGGGTTATATAGGCTGAATAACAGGCCACTTAGAGGCAGCTAAAAATCTCCTTTGAGGAGCTGGGTCTTGAGTGGGGCAGCTGCTCCTTGCCCCACCCTGTACCCTCTCCCCACTTTTGTGCCCACCTTCCTCCTCAAACTCCAGGCCCAGTCTTTTCCTTCTCTTTATTCCCACCTAAAAGATTTCCCGTCAAATGTCAGTGTTGGCATGTTTTGAGGCTGTGCAAAAAGAATTCTAGCAAATCTCCCAATGAGTTCCATTGCGGTCTGTCTGGTCCCAGAGGTCACCCAGAGCAAAGCTTTTCTCTAGAGTTTCCCTGGCAGAAACTATCACACTGTAGAAAACCAACAATTGCTCTGTGTTCCAGAGGAGAAAAGTCTCCATATGTTCCCTGCTAGAATAAAGATGTACACACCCTCGTCCATGCTTAGCATGACTTCATTTGCCAACACTAACACAGGACTATAATTCAAATTTCCTCTCTCTTTATAACTACCAAAATACCATGCTGCCCTCATGGATTAAACAAGGGAATCCTCATTTCTACTCATTTCCTTGACTCCCCTGTAGAGAGCTTGCAATAAGCAATGGGGGCCAAAGTGGGGTGCAGGGGTCAGCCTTATGCTTTAAAGATTAGCAAGGTAAATAAGTTGCCTTTATTAAGGTGCAGTGTTCAAAGAGTTAAAACCATGACTGTAATTGACATATAGAGTGATCACATATCAAAGATTCATTTAACTCACTGCTGAGGGAGCCAGCATTGTGGTAAAGCAGATTTTTAAAAAGATAACAAGAGTTTGGCAGTTTCTCAAGAAGTTAAACATAGAATTGTCACATGACCCAGCAATTCCACTTCTAGGTGTAGATCCAAAAGAATTGAAAACAAGGACCCAAACAGATACTTGTACATGAATGTTCATAGCAGCATTGTTCACGATAGCCAAAAGACCAAAACAACCCAAATGTCCATCCATGGATGAATGAATAAACAAAATGTGGTATATCCATATAATAGAATATTATTCAGCCATGAAAGGGAGTGAAGTTCTAATCCATGCAACACTATGGATAAACCTTGAAGACATTATGCTAAGTGAAATAAACCAGACACAAAAGAACAAATACTTCATGATTCCACTACTGTGAAATATCTAGAATAAGCAAATTCTACAGAAAGTAGACTGGAATTTACCAAGGGCTAGGAGGACAGGAGGAAGGGAAAATTAGTGCTTCATGTTTCTATTTGGGGTAATGACAAATTTTGGAAATGGATACAGTGTGGATATAGTTAATACCACTGAATTGTACACTTAAAATGGCTAAAATGGTGAGTTTTATGTTATGTCTATCTTACCACAATAAAAAAATAGTTTGAAAAAAGACATGAGAGACCAAAAGAGGTGAGAGACTTTGAAAGAATGATGGAATAAGATCAAAAAGTTAGATACAAAACTGGGTATGTCTAGAGGATAATACAACTGTAACCTTTAGTGCTATCTTTCCTACTGGACAGAAATAACTTTCATTTCTACCAGACAAGAATCATTCACAACTTGCCAATGTTCTACAAGTTAACTTTTAATTTTACAGAGTGAACCTTAATCAATAATGAATAGTCGGGGCATCTGGGTGGCTCAGTCAGTTGAGCATCCAACTCTTGATTGAGCCCTGCATTGGGCTCTGTGCTGACAGTTTGGAGCCTGCTTGAAATTCTCTCTCCCTCTCTCTCTGTCCCCCCGCCCTGCTTATGTTCTCTCTCCCTCTGTCTCCATCTCTGTCTCTGTCTGTCTCTCTGTCTCTCTGTCAATAAATAAATAAATAAATAAATAAATAAATAAATAAACTTTTTAAAAAATAGTGAATAGTCAAGCAACCTCACTGACGATACTCTCATATGTTCTTGAAAGAGTGCTCAGCAATCTATTTTGCCTTGCTGTCAAGTTTTAGATCATTTTTTAACACCTCAAATAATACATGACAAACCACACTCCCATGTGAGTCTCCATGAAAGAACCTTAACTTTAACTTCAAAGCCTGACTCTCATGTGGCATTTACATCTTGGTGGCATCTTCTGTGTGGCAGCAAGCAAGTGTAGTCCTGGGTCACTTGTCAGTCCCACATTAGTCTGTAATTGCACATCACCGCCAGACCAATCCTTCAAAGCACTACTTTCACTGTGTTCCTCCCACACACAGAATTGAAATGACTCCTGATCTAGCCCACACTTCTCAGACTGGCTCACAGAAGCCTCTGGAATCTAGCCTGGATAGAGATTTGCAAAGGAGACTTCTCATCACATTCAGCCCCACCAGGTTGTTCTCTCTCAATTCCTTGCTGTGACTTGGACCTTTGTTTAAGCAGATACTCCATCTTTTTGTACCTGGCCCATCTCTTATTCTATTGGGCCTATTGGCAGTTTCCCAAATTTCAATCATCGATGTACCACTGTCACAAATGCTGTTTACTGTCTGTACTATTTACTAATTTAAAAAACTCTACTCTTTCAAAAAAGGTTTTACTTGCCCAAAGCTGCAGGTTTGATGTGCTATTTATTTTTTTTTTATTTTTTAAATGTTTTTATTTATTTATTTATTTATTTATTTATTTATTTAAAAAAATTTTTTTTTCAACGTTTATTTATTTTTTGGGGGGGACAGAGAGAGACAGAGCATGAACGGGGGAGGGGCAGAGAGAGAGGGAGACACAGAATCGGAAACAGGTTCCAGGCTCTGAGCCATCAGCCCAGAGCCTGACGCGGGGCTCGAACTCACGGACCGGACCGCGAGATCGTGACCTGGCTGAAGTCGGACGCTTAACCGACTGCGCCACCCAGGTGCCCCTGTTTTTATTTATTTTTGAGACACAGAGAGACAGAGCATGAGCAGGGGAGGGGCAGAGAGAGAGGGAGACACAGAATCTGAAGCAGGCTCCAGGCTCTGAGCTGTCAGCACAGAGCCCGACGTGGGGCTTGAACTCACAGACTGTGAGATCATGACCTGAGCTGAAGTCGGACACTCAACCGACTGAGCCACCCAGGTGCCTCCTTTTTTAATTTTTTTTAATGTTTATTCATTTTTGAGAGACAGAGAGAGACAGAGCATGAGTGGAGTTGATGCAGAGAGAGAGGGAGACACAGAATCCAAAGCAGGCTCCAGGTTCCGAGTTGTCAGCACAGAGCCCGACACAGGGCTCAAACTCATGGACCAGACCGCGAGATCATAACCTGAGCCAAAGTCAGACATCCAACCGATTTAGCCACCCAGGTGCCCCTGATGTGCTATTTAAAGAAAAACTTTTATTGGGCTCCTAAGTGGCTCAGTTGGTTAAGCATCTGACTCTTTATTTTCAAGTTCATTTATTTATTTTGAGAGAGAGAGATCTTGAGCAGGGGAGGGGCAGAGAGAGAGGGGGGCAAAGAGAATCCCAAGCAGGCTTCACAGCCTATGGGGCTCGACCTCACAAAACGTGAGACCATGACCTAAGCTAAAACCAAAGTCGGACGCTCAATCAACTGAGCCAGGCATCCCTAAGCATCTGACTTTTGATCTCAGCTCAGGTCTCAATCTCCAGGTCATGAGTTCAGGCCCCATGTTGTTCTCTGTGCTGGGCATGAAGCCTACTTTTAAAAAAAATTAAAGAAAAAAAAGTTTATCTGTATATCACCTGAAATCACAATTATTTCCTGCTTGATTGTGTCCTAATTGTTTGGTATGTTTGGCCTTACTTGAGGACTGTAAGCTCCTTGAAGACAGGTACCATGGCTTTGGCATCTCTGGCATGCACCACTGACCTAAGCAGTTGACATGTCCCCACCACGTACCCTTTGCTTGATTCAGTGTCCCATCTTCTTTGGTAAGCTTCTCATCAAAACACTGATGGCTTTCCTTTTGTCCCTTTAGTGTGCACAGAAACATTGAAAATGTACTCCCAGTCCTCCAAGGACTTATACTCTGATTGGGGGAACAAAAGCAGGTATTCTTGGTGAGGCAGGCAAACCTAACTCCCTTTAGGCCACTTTCTACGTATGTTACCTTGAACAAGAAGCCTCCCTACCCCTTAGTTTCCTCACCAATGAAATGACAATAATAATGATAGTACCTGCTTTGCCTCCCTCATAAAACAGAGAGGAGGCTCCATTGAAACGATAGTTGTGGGGGCGCCTGGGTGGCTCAGTTGGTTAAGCGGCCGACTTCGGCTCAGGTCATGATCTCGCGGTCAGTGAGTTCAAGCTTCACGTCGGGCTCTGTGCTGACAGCTCAGAGCCTGGAGCCTGTTTCAGATTCTGTGTCTTCCTCTCTCTGACCCTCCCCCGTTCATGCTCTGTCTCTCTCTGTCTCAAAAATAAATAAACGTTAAAAAAAAATAAAAAAAAAGAAACGATAGTTGTGTGTTTTCTAAATAAGAAAATGATACCCACATTTTAGCCAAATGATTCCACGAATATTAAATAATACAAGATGGCCAAATAAAGAATGTCACAAGGCAGTTTCCCAAGCTCCAAATTAGTCCCTGTGGCACTCACTAATGGGTGGCAGGATTCCAGAAAGCTTGCTTGAGATGGGTCATGAAGCATAAGTGGAAGTTCTGTAAAGGCTGGGAGTGAGGAGGGGTGGCCTATCTAGATGTGGAGCATGAGGGAAGCCAACTGAATAAGGGAAGAAAGATGGGTACATGCTTGGAGCTGGTGAGGAGGCTAACTGAGCTGCACAGAGGGAAGTGTGAAATGGCAGTGGGGAAATGCAAGGCACACCCAGAAGGTGGAGGCCGCCAATGCTTGGCTCAGGCTGGCTGAGAGAAGTCACTGGCTCTTGAATGGAAGAGCATGTGAGGAAAGCAAGCTTTAGAGGGCAGATTCTTCTAAGATCGCACTTCTTGTCTTCCTCATAATTTATTTATCATTTATATGTTTGTCTTGCAAAATAAAATACAGACTCATTATACCCCCAAAAAATCAAAAGTAATCCAACGAGTATTTAGAGTCAAAAATGAAAGTCCACCTCTAACTCGCCCCTCCCCATCCCCAGCCAATTCCAGTGTCCTTCAAGGACTTCACCTGTTATCAGCATGTTGTGACTCATTCCAGATCTTTTTCTATTAATACTCCTACTTTGTGTGTGTGTGTCTGTGTGTGTATATATACATATCTTTTTACATAAATGAGATTCTATTATACATTTTGTACAGAGCTTTGATGGTCTTTCTTTTTAACTTAATCTGTCCATGGACATCTTTCTATGGCAGGATATCTCCTTTTGAAAGGCTATATAGCATTCCTTAGTAAGAATATACCATGATTTAGTTAATCAATCCCCTATTGATGAGGACTTCTGCAATTAATTTTGCTTTTTCTTGTTTACTTTTATGTCTTTAAAGTAATAAATGCATGTAGCAAGGGACATGAAACAGTATAAGAGAGTGTTTAGTGAAAAAAGTAATTCTCCTGCCTGTCCCTAACTCCCCACCCCACTTTAACAGCTCCCCCCTCTCAAGAGGCATCCACAGTTACCAGTTTCCTGTGTGTCTTTCCATAAATTATCTATGCGTATGCAAGTGTGTGTGTGTGTGTGTGTGTGTGTGTGTGAAAGTATGTGCATGTATGTGGAGATGGAGGGAGAGGCAGAGAAAGAGAGAACATTTCATATAAGCACATATTGTATCTACATGATTCTTCCTTTTTATGTTTATTCATTTATTTTTGAGAGAGAGAGGGAGGACAAGTGGGGGAGGGCCAGAGACAGAGGGAGAGAGAGAGAGAGAGAGAGAGAGAGAGAGAGAGAGAGAGAGAGACTCCCAAGCAGGCTCCATGCCATCAGCACAGAGCCTGATGCGGGACTCAATCCCACTAACTGTGAGATCATGATCTGAGCCAAAATCGAGTCAACACTTGACTGAGACACCCAGGTGCCCCTCTACATGATTCTTCTTAATGGCTGCAGAGTATTGTGTGTGGCCAAGATGCAATATATCTAACCTACCTTCTATTGAAAGGGGTTATTTCCTGTAGGTAGTCATTACAGGTAGTACTACAGTGCATATCTTTGTTCATGTATCTTCTTGTGCACTCTATCTCTAGTGTGAATTCTTAGAAGTGGCACTGATGGGTAAAAAGGAATGTGCATTTAAACTTTTGACAGATAAAGCCAAACTGCCCTCCAAGGAAGTTGTTCCACTTGACCCTCCTACTAACCATGTATGAGAGTGCCTGCTGCTCCATATGCTCTCTCCCTATCACGGCATGTAATAAAGCCTTTCATCCGACTGGGGAACAAGATGGAAACTTGAGGTGGTTGTGTGGGAATGTAGTTAAGGAAGGCAGAGATTGCCCAGTTGTTCCCCACAAGTATGGTTGAGACTCTCATAACAGCCCGATAGTGGATGTAACTTCACAAACATTGTGTTCCCAAGACCTTAGGTATCTAGTGGCACCCAGGAATTACTCATGATCCACAAACCCACGGAGTGCAGGTCCTCAACTGCCAAGGAGTTTCTTTTGTTTCTTGCCATCCTCTTCCAGCTTCACACAGAACCTCTTCTGGACCTCCTTGTGTGCATCACCAGCCAGGACTGGGAAGCCTGGATGGTATTTTGCTGGAGACTGGGCCTCCAATGAAATGTATTTTCACTCATTGTCCCCACATTCACATGCACACACCAAGAAGATCGAATATAGAAATAAGGACCCAGGGTCAGAAGTGCAAGCCCAGGCCTTGTGATGAGCAGCTCCTGTGTGGTCTGGGTTCCCAGAAACTGTAGGTTAGTTGGCCTTTTTCCAGTTGCAAGAACAAGGAGGTGCTTAAGTTTCCTTGGGTGGCAGGGCATGAGAGTAAGGATTCATAAGTAAGTGAAAGACAGGAAATCATCTCTGGAAGCCACTAACTTTCACAGCTGATGCCTCAGGAGTGCTGGACAAGACAAGCAAAGTGTCTGCCAATTCCTTTTTTTAAGGTTTATTTATTTTTGATAGAGAAAGAGGGAGGGAGGGAGTGCATGCATGCGTGGTAGCAGGGGAGGGGCAGAGAAAGGGAAACAGAGGATCCAAAGCCATCCAAAGCGGGCTCTGTGCTGACATCAGAGAGCCCGATGTGGGGGTTGAACTCACAAGCTGTGAGATCATGACCTGAGCCAAGGTCAGATGCTTAACCGACTGAACCACCCAGGCGCCCCAAGTCTGCCACTTCTACCACTCAACTTCTCTCTGTCACAACCTCCCCTGATGCTCCCTATGGCCTTCCTTTGCCCACTCGCCATGGCTTCTGCCTACTGCTATCTCCCTACATATCTCCTGGCTTCTGGGCCACAACACTGCATGTGCTCCTCCATATGTAATATTTCACATCACGTTCCCCAGGAAAGGACTCTCATTGGGTCAGTTGGTTACTCTGAAGCCTGGAACATCCCTGTAAGTCTGGGCCCTCACTACAGAACATTCATAGGCCACTAGGCATTCTCAGACCCAGCCGAAGATGGTTACCATTGACTCAGGCACAGGCCCCCTAGTCCATTCAGTTGTGATCAAAAGCACAGTGCCTGGCACAGAATAGTCACTCAACATAAGATTTATTGAATGAGTAAGTAGTAATCCAGAATCAAGGAGTCACTTCTGTTCACTTTGCTTGCAAGGGGGCTGTGGGTAAGGCAGACACACAGAGCCCTGTAGGAGTCCTTTCTAATATATTAGGCTAAAACCAATTTTAGCAAATTAATTTCCTGGGTTTATGATATACTTCTGTCTCTAAATGTAGAGGGGCAACATGTTATATGGAGAAGAGTGCAGGCTTGTCAACAGACAGACCTAAGTTCAAATGCTGATGGTCACTAACTATGCAGCTTTGGACAGGTTTCTTGCCCTCTCTATGTCCTTACCAGTAAAACAGGTTTTTTAATATCTACCTTGTGGTATTGTTGGGAAAACTAGTGTAGACAGAGAATGGAAAATGCCCACTACAGTGCCTAGTTACATAAAGGTGTTCGAGAGGTAGTAACTCTTGTGATTATTAAAGTCATTTTTTCTTTAAGTTAAACCTTCTGGCTTTATCCACTAAGCTCCCAGTAAATGAGAGCATGCTTGCATTTCTAGAGATGAATCTGAATTTCTCAAGTCAAATGCCACCAGTCACCTCAAACACTTCCTGCTATTGATGTTCATTACCAAAGGGGAAAAAGCCTTTTCTTTCTTTTCTTTCTGTTGGTCATTTAGCTTTGAGACAAGGCAAGACATCTCATCGGTTTGCCAACATTCCTTTCAAACACTTACAAATTCTTTCTCTGATAGTTACCCAACCTGAGTTCTAATTTCTTCCCTGGACTATTTCCCTATTTTTATTGGAATCAATTGCTAGAAAAAGCACCTTCCCTGCAGATGTGGGATGCTGGCCAGGAACCCACATGGCAGTAGTGAGGGTATCTCTGTCTAACACACAGGTTACAAGTCATCTCCCAGGGAAGGGTCTGCTTAACACTGCTTCCTTCCAGAGTCTATGGTATTCTCTAGGGTGGGTGTTCCACAGGTTATTCATCTCTCTATTGATAGGTGTTGAGATTTAGTTGTCAAAATTCGTTCCTTCACTCAACAAATAAGTGTCCACTACCAGCCAGGCCTGAGGCCAGGCCTAGGGATACAGAGGTGAGCAAAAAAGACAGTTTCCAGCTTTACCCTATTACTAACAGTGTAGCAATGAGTATTCTTGTTTCATATGTCTGTGTGTACATGTATAACTATTCCCCTAGTAAAGCTTTATGAAAGTGCAGTCACTGAGCAAATGGTGTATGAACAGTTACTTTGGATAAATACCAGAATACGGCCCTTGAAAAGGCTTAAAAATTTACACTTCCACCTTTTATCTCGACGACTATATTCCTAGGTACATATCCTAGAGAAACTCTCATTCAGGTGAACAATGGCACGTATATCATGAATATTCAGAGCACTAAAGGTGAGAAACAGCAGGAGAGTAAATAAACAAAATTATTGTACATCCGAACAATGGAATACTACGCAGCATGAAAATGCCTGAACCAGAGCTACCTGTATCTATGTGAATATTTCTCAGAAACCCAATGGTGAGCAAAGAAAGCATACCACAGAAGGATATGTACAGTTCTATAGAATTTATACAAAGTTTAAGAATATGCAAAATAGTTCTATATATCGTATATTTTTATGAGCATATACATAGTGCATTTAAAACATGCATAGGAGGGTTACCTGGATAGCTCAGTCAGTTGAGCATCTGACTTTGGCTCAGGTCATGATCTCTCAGTTTGTGAGTTCGAGCCCTGCGTCGGGCTCTATGCTGACAGCTCAGAGCCTGGAGCCTGCTTCGGATTCTGTGTCTCCCTCTCTCTTTGCCCCTCTCTAGCTCATGCTCTATCTCTCTGTCTCTCAAAAATAAATAAACAATAAAAATTTTTAAAAAACATGCATGAGGATGTCTATCCATGCAGGAGGATGGCTATCTCTTTGGGGAAAGAGAATGTGGCTGAGGAGTACACAAGGGGCCTCAACTGAACCTTTAATATTTTATTTGTTTAAGAAAAACATTCTGGGGCAAGTGTAGGGAAATTTTTTCATGCCTAATACTTTTCTGTATGCTTGAAATAGTCCTCCATCAAAAAAAAAAAGAAGAAAAGAAAAGCAGTGCAGAGGTTCCTGCTGCTCTTTTTTTGCAGATGAGGAAACTGAGGCTCAGATGGGTTTGCAGCCCAGCACCTCTTGGAGCCCACCCTTTTGTCCAGGGGCACCCAGTACATCGGAGAGACCTATCACCTCTGTGGGAAGAGACCTTGCATCCCGATTCACTGAGAATCCCCTTCTTTCCCAGATTCTGGTACAAATCCTTGGATTTATGATTCTTGGCTTCCAGACCCAAGAAGATGACCACTTAACTTTTGCTACTGTCACCCTAATGCTAGTGCCTGCCTGGCTGTCTGGGGATTCTGGGTGTACTTGAACCAAGTTTGATGAGTGCATGGGGCAAATGTCAGATCTAGTTCTGATTTAGCAACAGCCTTTATCATGAACCCACCATTGCAACACAAAGCAGCAGCATTGCAAAGCTTTTTCTGGAACCACGATGTCTCTGGCCAGCATTGCCTTGATTAAGTGACACAATGGGACCATCAGGCCTTATCAGCAGCTCTTGGTCTAAAACAGAAACTAGGAGGGGTAGGAAGGGCTGTTCTCAGTGCTTGGGCCTGTTGCCATGGCCCCTGTTGCCATGGTCCCCAAGCACTTTTGCTTATTATTATTTCTTTCAATCATTTATGGCAGCCATTAGCAAGCAGGATGGAGGAACTCCTTGAGGCAGACCAGGAAGAAAGTGGTTAACAGAAAAGATAAGAGAGACTAGGGAAGTCATTAAAGAAACAAAAAGTGTGGGTGGAAAGGATTTGGTGCCCTTTCCACCAAACAGGAGGCCCAGAAAACAGGTTTGTTTTGTTTTTTTTTTAAAGAATCTTCTTGAGATGTCATAGACTGAGGTGGCTGGGTCAGAATTAGCTAAGAAGTACCCATTATGTAGCTGCCATATGTTACAAGTACAGTAACTCTGCCCTGGATTTTCCAGAAAAGTCCTAGTTTCAAGTATTTGATTGTGTTTGTTAGACTAAGATTCCTGCTTTGAGATTCAGAAAATAAGGTCACTGTGGTTATAGTAGGTAGCTCTAGAAGTCATCCAGGAAAGGGTGCCTTAGAATTCACTCTGCCCTCGCTAGTTGGCAGGGAACCCCCACAGGGCCTGCCCCCCAGGTCCCAAAGGCTTAAGCACACTGGCCCCTTAATTAAACAGCCAAGAAACATCCAAGTGCCTCTGGATTCTGTGCCCCTCAACACCCCTGTAGCTATCCATAGGTTTTGACCCTCACTGACCAGAGTTTCAACATGCTGTGCATTAACTCTGTCAACTTGGGCAATGCTCTGAGCCTCAATTTCCTCATGTGTAAATTGAGAACAATAATACTCATGACACAGGGTTATTCCAAGCATCCAATGAAGGATTTATCTTTAAAGCTCCTACAAATATTAGTTGTTAAAATTCATTCTTTTGGGGCACCTGGGTGGATCAGTTGGTTGAGTGTCCAACTCTTGGTATTGGCTCAAGTCATGGTTTCAAGGTCATGGAATCGAGCCTCACCTTGAGCTCTGTGCTGAATGTGGAGCCTGTTTGGATTCTCTCTCTCCCTCTCTCTCTCAAAATAAGTAAATACACATTTTAAAAAATAAATAAAATAAAATAAAATAAAATAAAATAAAATAAAATAAAATCCATCCCTTCATTCAACAAATAGGTGTCCACTACATGCCAGGCATTAGGCCAGGCCTGGGGATTCAGAGGTAAGCAAAACAGTCAAGGTTCCTGCTAGCATGTAGCTTTCAGCCCAGGGGGCTGAGCAAACACTAGCCAAAGAATCACCAATCCAAGATTCACACAGAGGAGACAAGAGGTAGAGTTGCTCTTTTTATAAAGTTGACTCTGGCTGTTGTATAGAGTGATAGACTGGCAGATGGAGCTGGAGGCCCTTTAGGGGGCTTCTGCCTGAGATGGTAACCTGGCCTAGAGTGATGGCAGTGCTGGTGATAAATGGTCAGATTCTGGATCTATTTTGGAGGCAGAAGCAATGGAACTTGATGACAGACTGATGTTTGGGAGCAAGGAGGAAGCAAGTATCTTAGCTAATTGTGTGCCCAGGGTTTAGGCCCCTGGAGCCATAAAGACAGTTCCAAGGCTGCTGAAGGATGCTGTGTGGAGGCTCTGCCCTTACTGAGCAATGCAACTGAGAATCACAAACATTGAAATTCTTCAATCTAGGTGATCTCCTCAGTATATGTTCTTTAAGCTGTATTCACTTCAAACCTTTGGCTCAGTATTTCTTGTTCTGAGAGGCTAGAAAAGAGACAGAAAGCAGATGGGGAGACAGGAAGGGACAAAGACAAGGCTGGATTTTGTAACAATCTTTGACCACACTTTATAGTTTTCAAAGGAATTGCACACCAAGAATTTGTTGTCATATTTTGCAAATTCAGGACCAGAGCCATGTCCTGACTCCCATTCCAGTGTTTTGGCTACTTACTGCATTGCCAGATCCTTCACATTTTGAGGGGGTAGGAGTGAGTGTCTCCATGGAAAAGAAGTTCTAATAGACATTCCAGGCCCTTCTTTATTGAAGTGATTTATTCCATTTTCATTGAGAACGATGGTTAAAAGAAAATTTGGTACTTTCCCACACTACTTGTACCCTACACAAATCAACAGGGCTTTCATTTCTCCAACCTAATAGGCCCACCCTTCAGAAGGTATTGACAATCAAGTGAGATCGCTTGTCTTTTTTTCTCTCTCAATTAAACTCTAAGGACTGAGGTTCCCATCTGCCTTGGAGCAAACAAATCTTTTGTTATATCTGTTTCCCAGAAGCTGGAGAGCTTTTTTCCTCTCTCCAACCTCTATAGTTCTCTTTTCAAACACTTGACCCTCTTAGTGATTTTTAATTGCAGATGGCAAATTAAATTGGTTTCTCAAACTTGGATCTAACCTTCTCTCCAAAACCCACTGTATGACCCTGCCTCCATCCATCCCTGAATGAGGAAAGAAAAAAATCACATGCACATTTTCCTAAATGATTACTTTTCTCTTTCTCAGCAGTCTTACCTTAACACGAATGCAGCAGAATTGCTAGGGAGAAATGGCAGGGCATATTTCCACCTGGTAGGTTTTTCTCTCTGCAGTGGATAATGGTGTCTGTGGTTGGGTATCATCTAGCATGGCACATTCTTCCTCTGTGGGAAGACAGAGGTAACAGGAGATGCCAAAGCCTCAGCAGTACAGAAGTACAGAAGTAGAATGGCTCTCCATTCACAGATTTTTGTGGCCTTTGCAGATGACAGAAGAGAGAAAGTGAGGATGGGACTGAGAAAGAAGAAGGTGAGAGGGGTGTTTGCAAGTAGAAGTAAAAGTATGAGAAGAATAATAGAAGCTCTGATATTTTATGGAAAACTATTCATACTTTTAGGGGTGCCTGGGTGGCTTAGTTAAGTGTCTGACTTCAGCTCAGGTCATGATCTTACAGTTGGAGAGTTTGAGCCCCACATTGGGCTCTCTGCTGTCGACATGGAGCCTGCTTTAGATCCTCTACCCCCTCTGTCTCCTCTGTCCTCCTCTTTCCTTCCTGCTCTCTGCCCTTCCTCTGCTCATTTTTTATGTCTCAAAATAAATAAATAAACTTTAAAAAAGAATAGAAAACTATTCATACTTTTATACTATTATATAAACCATTATAATAAACTATATTCTAATATATAAAATATAAGTAAAACAGTGCCTGGCTGGCTCAGTCGGTAGAGCATGCAACTCTTGATCTCAGGGTTGTGGTTTCGAATCCCACACTGGGCAGAGAGGTTACTTAAAAGTAAAATCTTTAGGGGCACCTGGGTGGCTTAGTCGGTTAAGCATCCAGCTCTTGGTTTCATCTCAGGTCATGATCTCACAGTTTGTGAGTTTGGGCCCCATGTGCTGTCAGCACGGATGCTGCTTGAGATTTTCTGTCTCCCTCTCTCTCTCTGCCTCTTCCCCAGTTGTGCTGCCTCTGTCTCTCTCAAAATAAATAAATAAACTTAAAAAAACATTAAAAAGTAAAATATTAAAATAAAATAAATACAATAAAGTTTTATTTTTGCAAAAATAACACATTTGTTGTTAAAACTTCAAATAGTACTGAAGGATTTAAAGTGGAAAGTACAGGCCAGAGTCTTTTCCTTTCCCTGTCAAAGCCCTCCTCCTAAGAGGCCATCAATGGTAATAGTTACTTGTATGTCTGCAGACTTGCTCTGTGCATATATAAAGACATGTGTGCTTTCTTTTTAAATTTTATTTATTTATTTTATTTTAAGTAGGCTCCACACCCAATGTGGGGCTTAATCTCACGACCCTGAGATCAAGAGTCACATGCTCTACTAACTGAGCCAGCCAGGCACCCCATGTGTGCTTTCTGTATGCACAAATGAGATCATACTGTACATGCTGGCCATTCCTTGTTCCTTTTTTTCCTTAAACTTAACAATAACACTCTGAAGTTTCCCACTTCTGCTCATAGAGATCTACTTCATTCTTCGTAATGGCTACATGGCATCCCATTGTATGGGTGCCCTGTAGTGTATGAAACCCGTCCCCTGTTGGTGGACTTTTAAGTGAAATAGAAAGTCCAGCACAACACTATCCAATAGAAATAGAAATAGAATGTGAACCACAAATGTGAGCCACCAATGAGATATTGAATTTTCTAGCAGTAGCCACATTCGCCCATATGTTTTGAAATGCCACCTTTATTATACATTACACATGTATAGGACACCTACATTATACATTTAGAAATGGCCATATATACATGAATTGGGGAGTATTTTATTTCTTTCCCCAATTTTCCAATTTTGACACCAGTATCCTCCACTGCCAGTAGTCACATGTAAAAAGTCAAAAGAGAGAGATGAAATTAATTTTAATAACATATTGCATTTAATCCAATATACCAAAAATTCTGTTTCGACATGAAGTCAATATTAAAAATTATCAATGAGGCATGTTACATTTCTTTGTTTCATATTAAGTATTGAAAATCTGGTGCACATTTTTTTAAATGTTTGTTTCTTGTTGCGAGAGAGAGCAGCGGAGGTCCAGAAAGAGAGGGAGACAGATGATCTGAAGCAGGCTCCACGCTGACAGCACAGAGCCCAATGCAGGGGCTTGAACTCATTAACCTTAAGCTGAAGTCAGACTATTAACCGACTGAACCACCCAGGTGCTGCTAGTATATGCTTTATGCTTAGAGCACATTTCAATTCAGACTAGCCAATTTCCATGTGACTGGTGGCTACTGTACTGGACAGTGGAGGTCTAGCAGGCAGAAGTCCAAAAGTGTCACCACCTCTGTGGTGGCTGGGGATGGACAAAAGCTGGGGACAAAACCTCAACTTCATTACTCAGGGCAACTCCTAGGGCCTCTTAGGGACTTGGTGTGTGGACCCCTGTAAATTCACTTCACACTAGCCTGGTACACGGCAGAATAGCCGACACAAGTACAAAAGGCCCTACTGCTCTACCCATCATAGGCTTCATAGGCTTCAGCTCTGCTGGCCACAGAGATAAGGAAAGGGCCCTGAGTGCTTAGGAGGTGATTATCTGGAGCCTGTTGCAGGTTCCCCTTTCTCTGCCTCCAGTGGTGCCTCTGTTCACAGCTTCTTAGTGTGCTCAAGACCCAATGCCACATTTCCTTTTTTCAAAAGCACAGTGGTGTGGCAATGACACTCTGAGGAAAGCCCTGGTGCTGGGGTTGGGGAGGGTGTGGTGGGAGAAACCCACATCGTGGCTTACTCAACTGTGAGATCTTAACCAGTGGCCCCAGAGCTTCCATGGTCTCTGGTGGCAGTGGTGGCAGCATGGCAGTGCAGCCTAGAACATGGAATGCTGAGCATGGGCACACTAATTGCATACTACGAGGGGATTCACATCAGGGTTTGAGTGAGGTTGGGGGTTAGCACCTGAATGGGTGCTGGCAGTGTGGGAGGAGGCAGGTGCTTGGAGAGCACTAGGAACAGGGAAGCCATCTCTGGCCTGGCCTGAGCCAGGGCAGGTTTGGGAAGCATTTGGACTCCACAGCAGGCTTGAGGGCTCACCATAGGTTGGCAGGAAGCTGAGAAATGTGATTATCCCCTGAAGGGCAGCATGCTGTCCCTGGGCAAAGGTGGTGGCCCCATGCCCACCACCTGACTGATTTCCAAACTAGCCCTACCCCAGCCTACCATTCTCCCACCCATGAACCCAAGAACCAAACCCATGGCAGTGGGCTGGACCAAAGGCTCAGAGTGGACTCAGGTCCAATGGGAAGGAGTTCCTCTTTACCAACCCACCCCGTTTCCCTTTGGTTGTGTAGGGGTGGAGCACCAACATTTCTCTTTCATTCTTACCACTGCCTCCTCCAGGCCTGTGGCCTGGAAACCCTTAGCAGTTATCAGACTCCTGAAACACCAGGCAAAACCCAGCTGCTTTCTGCCTGGTTGTGTAAGCTGGAGCCTCCCAGTGAGTGGACCCTGGGCCAGAGGCAAAGGACTAGAAAGACAGAGCAGCTTTACAGCAAATCAACATCCCATATGCATATGGTGGCCTCACCCCAGCTTCTACTGCTCTACCCCTTTCCCCCAGCTGGCCAAAAAATGAAAGTACTCTGATTAGGACTGTTCCTTGAATGTTGTTAGCTCAGCACTCAGTGCAGAGCCTGACACATATGTGGGGTCTACCCAAAAGAGTTCTCTTGGATGGATGGATGGATGGATGGATGGATGGGCAGGCAGATGAGAGGATGGGTGGATGAATGGATTGACATGTTCTATATATTGTCTTTGCTGTACCATGTACTCCCAGTGCTCCAAAACTCAAATTTGTTATATCATAACTTCAGTGCCTTCTTATTCCAGGCTCCTAGACTCCCACTAATCTCCACTAACTAAGAAAAGGTGATGAGTATAACCAGCTGGGGGATTCCTGAGCATAGGCTGGGAGAGTGGTCTCACAGCCTTGCCTCTCCTCACATTATGGCTTTTAGGGTCTTCTGGGCTGAATCCATGGATCAAGAGCATGGCAGTTGGGTTCAAGTCTCAGAGTCCTGCTATTTCCTATCTATGTCATTTCACCTGTCCAAGATTTAGTACTCTGTTCTGTAAACTGCAGCTAAAAATGTCATCTGGGATTGTGGTAAGGAATAAATGCAAAAAAAAAAAAAAATGTATTAGGTTAAACACTATGAAATTGCCCTGAAACAACTGAATATCAGAAATTTTATATGGTTCAACCTAATACATAAAGTGCTTTATAAAGTATGAAGCACTGTAGTAAGTAGTCCTATATAAGTATTCATTATTTTTTTTTTATTTTTAAAAAATTTTTTTTCAACGTTTATTTATTTTTGGGACAGAGAGAGACAGAGCATGAACGGGGGATGGGCAGAGAGAGGGAGACACAGAATTGGAAACAGGCTCCAGGCTCTGAGCCATCAGCCCAGAGCCCGACGTGGGGCTCGAACTCACGGACCGCGAGATCGTGACCTGGCTGAAGTCGGACGCTTAACCGACTGCGCCACCCAGGCGCCCCAGTATTCATTATTTTTAAGAGATATGATTTGAAAGTCAGAATATTATTTTAGCAATAAGTGACTAATCCCTTTCATCAGAATACAGGTCAAACTAACAGAAGCAGCTGGTTCTCCACCAGTCACAGCTGCAGGCATTTCCTGGAGCAGTTTGGCCTGGGAAATGGGGACCAGGTATTTTTAAGAGACTAGACTGGTTCGTGGAAAGCAAAGGAGGTGAGGAGCAGGATGACTTGTGGCAGCTCTTACCTGGAAATGATTTACCCACAAGAGCACAGTAGGAGTTGGCACCTTCTCCTGACCTGCATGGGAGTGCCCACTCTCCAGCTCAAGTTCTAAGGCAGAGATGGCCTGGGGTAAGTCTTCCTTCCCATAGACAGAGCCACCAGGCACTTGGAGGAAACTGAAAACAGCTGCCTGTCACCTTTTTTCTTCCTAGTGGCAGCTGTTAAGCCCA
This sequence comes from Felis catus, assembly GCF_018350175.1. Lineage (NCBI taxonomy): Eukaryota > Metazoa > Chordata > Mammalia > Carnivora > Felidae > Felis > Felis catus. Next base: position 58,766,884 of record NC_058386.1, read on the forward strand.
ACTCCTCTTGACCCAGAAAAGATTCAGATCTGACAAAGCTCCAATTTGGAACTGATAGCCACAGTGGCCCAGAGGAGGAGGGACCCCTCTCACCATCCTATATATCTGCTACTCAATCCCAGCCCTAGTTGCACAGGTCACTGGGACTGCAGGCCAGAGGGGGGTGGGAGGAGTCAAGAGAAATGGCCATTGATGGGCCATGCCTTGGATAGTGGCATCCCAGGCCAACAAAGAATGGTGAAACACTAAGTAAACATTTATAGAGTGCCTACTCGGTGTTTCCTACTGAGGGCATGATTGCCATTTTGTGCGGGACAATTCTTCATTGTACAAGTCTGTCCACACATTGCAGGATGTTTAGCAGCAAGGTAAGGGTAGGGTGCATCCTGTCAGCTTGAGAGCTGAATGAGTCCTGGCTGTTAAGGCTCCATAACTATGTGTTGGCTTGACAGCCATGAGTTACCCCATGAGCCTGGTGCCTGGGTAATCCTGGATGGGCCAGTAGACTCATGTATACTTACGTGGACAGGGTCTGGGACCTGAGAAAAGAAAAGCCAGGGAAGACATCCCCCAGGAGCTGATCAAATGGGGTTTCTGCCCCTGGTGGGCAGTGAGCCACTCTGTTCAGGGCCCCAAGCCCTGGCCAGCCTGGACCAGAGAGTCCACATGGAGAGTGTGGCCAACTCAGCCCAGTGCCCAAGTGTCAGTTTCCCAGTGTCAACCAGGGTGCCTGAAAGTTGTTCAGGGAAAGGCAAATCTCCAAATTGAGCTATAGTGTAGGCTCCCCATAGCACAAAGATGCTTGACTAGGAGTCTGTGTACTTGGATAGGGAAAAAATGACAACTATATCTTCGTTAATTTCACCTTTTCTTCCATTATGAATGCAGGCAGCACACCACAGTAGTATTACCAGTACCTGTGACTTTGTTTCCAATTGGAATCACAGAAAGTTTTGTATTTAATTACCATTGCTGCAGATATCTTGAAGTGTCATTACACTCATGACTACTTCAAAAGTATGGTAGTTACTGGACCCACCACTAGATCATGTTACTTATGTGCTAATAATGAAACATATATTACAGTATTATCAATTTTAAAACATATATTAATAACTGTCTTTAAGTATAATTGACTTCCTTTGTAACCATATGTGTCTTATTTTATGCTTACAAAAACTTTCCAAGAAGGGGTCCATAGGTCTCCTCAGACTCCCAAAGGATTCCAAGCTATAAATATGTTAAGAACTCTTGGATTAGAGTTGGCACGAAATCAGTCTGATTGGGGTCAACAGAGAAGGCCTGGAATGCAAAAAGAGGCAGCATGGACTTGTGCTCATAGGCATGAAGGGGATGCGAAAGGTTTCTAAGCAGGAGGCTGCCCAAGTGATGCTGAGGTTTCCAGCCAGGGATTCTAGAGATGGAAGTGGCATTAATAGAAATAGAGAAATCAGGAGGAAAGGCTGATTAGGGTAGTGGGAGAGGGTTCTGCTTTAAACATATTAAAATTAGGGGGCATCTGGGTGGCTCAGTCGGTTGAGCATCTGACTCTTGATTTCTGCTCAGGTCATGATCTCACCGTTCATGGGTTCAATACCCATATTGGGCTCGGCCCTGGCAGCCTGCTTGGGATTCTGTGTCTCTCTCTCTCTCTGCCCCTCTCCCACTTGCACACCCCATTTCTCTCTCAAAATAAATAAACTTAAAAAAAATAATAAACATTAAAATTAAGACTAAAAAAAGATGGACATCCAGGTGAAGTTGTCCACCCGCCTCTTGGAAATGCAAGAGGGCAGACTGGGAGAGTGGCCATGGCAACAGGAAAAACATGGGGGTTATCTTTCAAGATGATCATGGAAGCATTTGGAGTGATTGCAGTCACCAAGGGAGAAAGGGCAGTGAGAGAAGAGAGGCCAAGGCAAGGGGCTGCCATAGGCTGACTTCTCCAGGAAACAGAATCTGAGACAGAGATTTGCATGCAGGTTTGTTGGGGACTGCCTTCTAGAACAGCACCTATGAGGGAGTAATGGAAGCAGGGTTGGTCAAAGTCAAGAGTTGAACTGAAATACACTTGCAGTGAAGACTTCAACAGATGCCACAGGGAGCTCTGAGTTGGGATGGTCTTTCAGATGGCTCCATCTGAGTCTAGGCAGCTGGGCCTTTCTCCTCCCAACATTCTCCACCCTCCCCATCTATTGACTAGTCTTTGGATGCAAGCTGCCCTCCAGGGAAGGGGTATTGCCTTGGAGGGGACCCAACTGTGAGCCATTAGCCAACACCTCTGGCAGCTGGGGGAATGAGTGCCTTGGTCCTGAATAGGGGTGTCAGGCAGCTCAAGGTCTGTTGTTCCAGCCCTGCAGAAAGTACAACTGGCTGCCCCCTGTTGCAGGCCTCTGAGAAAACCCACAGCCTGTTATAGGAGTCCCAGGGACAGGGAGTCGGGGCCTAAAAGGAATTTGAGTCCTTGATGCCTGAAATTCAGAGTTCTCAGTATCTCCTCCACGATTTTCCATTTGGGACTAAGCTGGGTGGGATAGGGTGGGGGTGGGGGGTTGGAGGGAGCTGAGCCATTGCCATCCTCTGCAGTTTGTTTTTAAGAGGTTAGCAAACTAAGCAAACCAAACACTACAGAAATAGGTTCTGTGGCCTCTCCATCCCTTCCTTCCTTGGGGGGCGACCCACATCTCAAAGAAGGGATGTCACCACAACTGAGTTTGGAGCACTGCTCACAGGGCCTGCAGGCTCCCCAGGAAGTGATACTGATAGAGCTGCCAAGTAAAAGGGGGTTGGGCTTCATTCTGAGAGAGAGAAATGTAAAAACTTGACTTTTTATTTTGACTTTCATGTCCTTATACCAAAAAAGCAAACAAAATAAAGCTACTGAACTGATCAGGCATAAACCCTCCCCAAACTGTGAAATTTAGTGAAGCTGTAGGAAACTTGAACCTTGAAAAATTCCTTCCTTCCTTCGTTTATTCCACAAAAAAAATAACAAGCTCTGGGTTTGCAAAAATGATAGGCCAAAAAGATCAAGTGTGGCCTGAAGGCCAATTGTTGTTATTGTTCTAAATAGTTTTTAAAAATAATTTAAGTTAGTTGCCAATTCACTTTTTAAAAAAATCTGAAGGTCTGACCACAATGGACATGGCAGCTAATATTGAGGAGTGCTGCCCCCTTGTGGGTGGGCATGGGGCTCCCCAGTTCATCTCAGGCTTCATTCAGCCTGCCTCTCTCCTTAGCCTGGGACTTGTCATGTCAGGGTTCATGAGTGCAAGACTCAGCGAAGCTGCATGCTGGGGCTGAGTTGATGGACGATGTTATGGCTCTACTTACAGGGCTGCCTCCTCTGCCTTTCACTACTCACCATCAAGTATGGGACTTGGACCCCCCCAAGCAAGACATTGCAGACCCATGTGTACCAACAGACAAAAAAGACAGAGCTGTGAGGCCTTGGGAGAAGGATCGACAAATATGGTCAAGAGAAGTTGGGAAAAGTACAGAGATTCTAGGAGGGCAGAGAGACTTCTGTTGGGTGGAAGAAGGCAGGGGTGGAGGAAGAGACAAGGGGTGGAGGAAGGCAGGGGCAAAGGAATAATAGGGGCCAAAGAATGGTGCTTCTAAAGGAAATGAGTGACATATGTGAAGCAGAGAGGGGTGGAGGCCAGATTGAAGAGGACTTTTCAGCCAAGCTGAGGAAGTAGCATTTTATCCTAGAGGTTTTGAGGCAGAGGCATGAGCTGATTTGACTTGTATGACTACATGATGACTCTGGTGGCCCTGTGGAGAGCAAGATCTGAGGCAGGAAAGGCAGGCAGGAGGTTCTCAAAACTGTTTAGGTGAGAAATAATGGGGCTTTGATTTTGGGAGGTGAGTGGAGGAAGGGATGGATTCAAGAGGTATGCAGGAGGTCATATTGACAGGTCCTGTGATTCTTCACAATGGGTGGGAACAGCTGCACACCATGACACACTGGTGAGCTCTGTGATCCTGGTCACAGAAGTAGCTGCCCTTTGTTCAGGGTTCTGTGACATTTGCACTTGCCCATCCATTAGCACACTCTAATCTCCCAAAGACAGACAAACTACTGTCTGTCCACAAGGCAACTGGCTACTTTGGGGGGTTGGGGGAGCTCTCATAATTATTTTTTTCTCCCAAAATTTAATTAATTTATTTATTTGTTTTTAAAGTGTATTTATTTTGAAGGAGGGAGAGAGAGAGAGGGAGGGAGAGAGAGAATCCCAAGAAGGCTCTGTGCTGTCAGTGCTGAGCCTTACGTGGGGCTCAAACTCACGAACTCAAACTCATGAACTGTGAGATCATGACCTGAGTTGAAATCAAGAGTCAGACACTTAACCAACTGAGCCACCCAAGAGCCCCATTCCAATATTTTATTTAAATTCAAGTTAACATATAGTGTAGTATTGTTTTCAGGAGAATTTAGTGATCCATCACTTACATACAACCCCCAGTGCTCATCACAAGTGCCCTCCTTAATATCCATCACCCATTTAACCCATACCCCCACCCACCTCCCCTCCAGCAACCCTCAGTTTGTTTTGTATAGTTAAGATTCTCTTATGGTTTGCCTCCTTTTCTGTTTAATCTTGTTTTATTTTTTCTTCCCTTCCCCTATGTTCATCTGTTTTGCTTCTTAAATTCCACATATAAGTGAAATCATTTATTTGTTGTTCTCTGACTTACTTCACTCAGCATAATACACCCTAGTTCCATCCACATCATGGCAAATGGCAAGATTCTTTATGATGGGTGAATAATACTCCATTGTATATATATACCACATCTTCTTTCTCCATTCATCAATCAATGGACATTTTGGCTCTTTCCATATTTTAGCTATTGTTGATAATGCTGCTATCAACATTGGGGTGCATGTGCCCTTTCAAATCAGTATTTTTATATCCTTTGGGTAAATACCTAGTAGTGCAATTGCTGGGTTGTAGGGTAGTTCTATTTTTAACTTTTTGAGGAACCTCCATACTGTTTTCCTGAGTGGCTGCTCCACCAACAGTGCAAGAGGGTTCCCCTTTCTCCACATCCTTGCCAACATCTGTTTTTTTCCTGAGTTGTTATTTTTAGCCATTCTTGATAGATGTGAGGTGGTATCTCATTGTGGTTTTGATTTGTATTTCCCTGATGATGAGTGATGTTGAGCATTTGTTCATGTGTCTGTTGGCCATCTGGATGTCTTCTTTGGAGAAATGTCTGTTCATGTCTTCTGCCCATTTCTTAACTGGATTGTTTGTTTTGGGGGTGTTGAGTTTGATAAGTTCTTTATAGATTTTGGATACTAGCCCTTTATCCAATATGTCATTTGCAAATTATCTTCTCCCATTCTGTAGGTTAAGGCAATTGGCTTCTTGAGAAGCTCCCTAGTTTCCCTCCTGACACCCTGGCACAGTACAACCATCCCAAATTTAGCTATAAGTACAGCAAGGCTTCAGGCAGTACTCACTATGTGCCAGGCAGAGGGCTTTTCCCACAAAGTCACTCACTGGACTGTCAAATTGTCTTGGGAAATAGACACCACTCTTACACCTTTTTATAAATGAGGACACCGAGGCTCATCAAGGCAACATGACTTTCCCAGGGTCACACCGGGATTTGACTTCTGATTTATGCTGGCTCCCCTACAATACATTGCTCCACAGTGTGCATCCAAACAGGATCTTAATTGAGAATGTCTAGGGCTCTATCCTTCCATGTACTCTTTCAGATGGCTGACTTGGGCTTCCCCAGGAAGAACTGAAGCCATTCAGGTGGACTCTCTGCTGGGGTTAACTACCCAGGTCGCCCCACTTCTTCATTCTTATTTGTTAAAAACCCCACAGAGGGCTACCTGTGTGGTTCAGTGGGTTAGGCGTCTGACTTTGGCTCAGGTCATGATCTCATGGCTTGTGAGTTTGGACCCCGTATCAGGCTCCGTGCTGACTCAGAGCCTGGAGCCTGCTTCAGAATCTGTCTGCCTCTCTCTCTGTCCCCCTCTCAAAAATAAACATTAAAAAAATTAAATTAATTAATTAATTAAAACCCCACAGATTTAGAGAAGTACCTCAGAAAGCAAAGCAGAGTTTACAGTGAAAAAGTCATTCCACCCCAGTGGGACATTTAACTGAAACCCACAGGATTGAGTGTCCCCTAGAGGATGCTGGGAACAGAGAGGCAAAATGCCTCCCTCTGGCCCCAGTGTATTTCTCCGCCAGCTTCTCGCTATTGAGGGTGTGGTCTGAGAACCAGCAGTAACAGCAGCACCTGGAAGATATATCACAGCACACGCCCTTCTCCTCACCCACTGATTTGAACCTGCATTTTAACAAGATCCCCAGGGGATTCGTTGGCACAAAAAGATTGAGAAGCACTGGCTTGGAGGGCAGCCTCTGAGACTGCTCCGGCTCCTCACCAGACTCCCTGAGACACTTCCAGTGGGTACTCAGTAATATCTGTTGAATGAGTAGATCTGTTAAGGAATCTAGTCACATCCAGCTGGCTTAGGTGCAGATAGAATCATTTATGAGGCAGGTTGCACAGCTCTGCCCCCTCCTGTCACCCACTCCTGCAAGCTGCCCAATGCAGAGGTCCAGCCCTGGGACTCCCTCCTGGCCTGTGCTCCCATGAGGGAGGCCCAGGAACAGAGACTTTATATAGGCCTTAGACTTTGGACAGGATGTTGAACAGTCGTATCCCTTCCTTGTTCCCTCAATACTCTCACCCCCAAGGAGGAACTTCTGAGATACCCATGTTCTGTTTGTTGTTCACCTCACTGAGGGTATGGACTCTTCAGCACGTGTGGCCACCACAATCCCTGTGCCACTTCTCAAATGGCCCCCTGGAAACCTAAGTCCCTTCCGAGGTGCAGAAGGGGCTGCCAGGTGCTGGCTACCAAGCCCTTGCTGAGTGTGGAACCAAAATAAACCCATGTTGATATGGAAACGGGTCGAATTATTTTAAGAAAAAAAATTGCTCCTTCATTAAGTCATGTTGTTATGGCAACCAGGATTAGGAAAGTAACTTGGCCGAGGAGGTTATGTGCAATGTTTGGGGACTGAGAGCTTTCAGAATAGTGAAAAAAAAACAATTTGTGAGCTCACTCCTCACCCTTGGCTCTGCCAAGGAGAAGGAGAGGGGGGATGAGGGCCAGCTAAGGATCAGCCCATCCCACCTGGGTGGGCCTGTGCAGAGTGGCTGGGGGTGGCCATCGGGGGACCTGCCTGTGGTGATGCAGACCAAGGTCATGATTGATATGTGGGAAAGGAAGCTAACCAGGAAGAGGACGTCCTGACCAGAGATCTAGCACTGAGTATGCAAGTGAGCCTCCCACTCAGCCACAAGAGGAGTGCCCCGACTTCTTGGCAGTAGGAGAAGGTGGGAGAATTGAAGAAAAATAACAATAGCTGCTCTTGACTGGCACTGTGTGCCAGGCTCTGTGCAAAGTTCTTGACACATTCACGTTCAATCCTCAAAGCAACCCTGCCAGATGTTATTATCTCAATTTTATAAGTAGGGAGACTGAGTCTTAGGTCAGTGGGGTGACTTGTCCAAGGTCACACTGTAAGTATGGACATGGGATTGGAATCTTATGCTCTACTTGTGGTCTCTGCTGCAAAGTCAAGGGACCATTAAGCTGCAACACAAAGCCAGGCCCTCACTCATGCACTTATTTACTCACTTAATTAAAATTCCTTTACTGAGTTCCTACTCTGTGCCAGGCCCTGAGGAAAGCATGGCCATATTACACTTGCTTTTTGCTTTTTATCCCCCTCTTTTTTTATGAGTGCAAGGACCATGCCCTATTCTGATTATCCAGCGACGGTATAAATCATTCATTTCTGAAACATTTTTTCTAGTTTTATTGAGGAATAATTGACATACCACACTATGTAAGTTGTTTGTTTTGTGGGTGTTTTGTTTTTATTTTAGAGAGAGAGAGAGCATGAGTAGGGGAGAGGGACAGAGGGAGAGAGAGAGAGAGAGAGAGAGAGAGAATCCCAAGCAGGCTCCACATGGCAGGGAGCCCGATATGGGCTTGATCCCACAACCCTGGGATCATGACCTGAGCCAAAATCAAGAGTCAAATGCTCAACTGACTGAGCCACCCCGACCCCCCCCCTTCACTGTATAAGTTTAAGGCATACAACATGATGGTTTGAGTTACATATATTGTGAAATGATTACCACAGTATGTTGAGCTAACATCCATCTTCTCATATACATACAATAAAAAGAAAAGAAAGAAGAAAAGAAGAAAGGGGAAAAATATCTTCCTTGTGATGTGAACTCTTAGGATTTACTCTTTACAACTGTTCTCTAGATCACAGAGCAGCGGTAGCCATAGTCACCATGTTGTACGTTCCATCCCTAGTACTAACTTGTGTAAATAAGTTTGTGCCTTTTGAGCACCTTCCTCCAATTTCCACCCTCTATCCCCACCTCTGGTAACAACTCTCATCTCTGTTTCTATGAGTTTATTTTTGTTTTTGTTATTAGATTCTACATATAAGTGGTCTTTCTCTGTCTCACATATTTCACTTAGCATAATACACTCAAAGTCCATCTGTTTTGTAACAAATGGTAGGATTTCATTGGGGTTTTTTTCCTATGGCTGAATAATATTCCATCATGTATGTATCTCACAACTTCCTTACCCATGCATCCACTGATGGACACTTAGGTTGTTTCCATGTCTCAGCTGCTGTAAATAATGCTGCTATGAACGGGAGGGGGGGGGTGCAGATATCTCTTTGCTTAATGTTTTTGTTTCCCTTGGATATATTCCCAGAAGTGGAATTGCTGAATCATGTGGTAGTTCTATTTTTAATTTTTTGAGGATCTTCCATACTTGCTTTTTGCCTTCAAGGAGTCCAAGCAGGAGTGGAAGAGAAGCCTTGCAATAAGGTGCACACCAACCCAGGCAAGATTCCCGGCAGCAGGGGAGCCCAAGTGCCCCAGATAGAATGAGCAACAAATCCGCCACTCCTCAGAGGGACTCTGCTCTCCCTTCCAGTTTCTCTCTTCCTTTCAGATATTCTGAAGGGCTGCTCAAACTCAGGAAATGCTGGCCTTTGGAGTGGGAAACAGAGAGGTTGAGGGGCTTAAAACAACAGAGAAAAAGGGCAAAAGCAGTGGATACTCTAAGAGTAAGGAAGGGAGAGTAGGAAGAGAAACCAGCCTCAGTCAGGTTTTCTGCTTCCTACCCTACAAATCTGGGAAATGCATCGTGAACCTTGGAAGTTGCAGAGTTTAGGAGGCTGCTGTGAGGTGTCTTGGGCCTACTGGAAAAAGCAGGCTATGTCCCATGATGCTGGACCATTGTTCCCCAAGTTCTTGGCTTTTCTTTTCTTTTTTTCTTTTCTTTTCTTTTTATAATTTTTATTTATTTATTGGGAGAGCATGAGTGGGGAGGGGCAGAGAGAGGGGGACAGAGGATCTGAAGGGGGCTCTGCACTGACAGGCTGACAGCAGTGAGCCCAATGTGGGGCTGGAACTCACGAACTGTGAGGTCATGACCCGAGCCGAAGTTGGACGCTTAACCAACTGAGCTACCCAGGGGCCCCTAGGTTTTTCTTAATACGTAGCAAAATCTGTTGCTTCTTTTGAAATTGCCGGTTAGTATTAAATAGCACTGACGTGGACGGAACTGGAGAGTGTTATGCTAAGTGAAATAAGCCATACAGAGAAAGATAGATACCATATGTTTTCACTCTTATGTGGATCCTGAGAAACTTAACAGGAACCCATGGGGGAGGGGAAGGAAAAAAAAGAGAGAGAGGTTAGAGTGGGAGAGAGCCAAAGCATAAGAGACTCTTAAAAAATGAGAACAAACTGAAGGCTGATGGGGGGGTGGGTGATGGGTATTGAAGAGGGCATCTTTTGGGATGAGCACTGGGTGTTGTATGGAAACCAAGTTGACAATAAATTTCATATATTAAAAAAAATAAAAATAAAAAAATAAATAGCGCTGAAGCCCTTTGCCGTCTTTTTAATCTAGACCCGAAAAGGCTACTGTTGTGAGATTATTGCCACCCTGTTGTATGCCAGTTTGCTTGTGTTAGGCAGCTGTCAGCGTGGCTGAGGCCTGGCTGAATAAGAAGGGCCTAATAAAGAGAACTCACCCACCTGAAAGATCACCAACCCAGGACCCAGCAGGGTGCACCCTCATCCCAGCACACTCACCAAGGAGCACAAATGGGATCCAGTCCATCTGCACTCAGGAGACCCAGTGAGGACTCTCCACGCTTCATACACATATCAGGTCTTGTGCAGTTTTGAGTAAGGGAGTAAAATTTGCTGTCACTTGAACATCTCCATTCCCATTTAATCAACAGTGTAAGGTAGATGCTATTTTTTCCACTCTCTGGAAGATTAAAAAAAAAAAAACAGAGGCTCTCAGTGGGTTAGTGACATGCCCATCCATGGCCACAGAGGTCAGTCAATCATGTAACTCTGATTTCAGCTCAGATCATGATTTCATGGTTTGTGAATTCAAACGCTACATCGGCTCTGCCCTGGCAGTGCAGAGCTTGCTTGGGATTCTCTCTCTTCTCCCTCTCTGCCCCTACGCAACTCGTGCTTTCTCTCTCTCTCTCTCTCTCTCTCTCTCTCTCAAAATAAATAAATAAACTTGAAAAGAAAAGAAAAGAAAAGAAAAGAAAAGAAAAGAAAAGAAAAGAAAAGAAAAAAGAAAAGAACCACAGACTTTCTCAACCCTCACTGCTTTCTGGGCCAGAAGTAGCACCCAGAAAACCGCCATATGACTCTGTCGACTGCCTTGGCAGTCCAAGCACTATTTATATTGAGCCCAGTGTTAGCAATCCCACTGCCCACTGGAATCACTGAGGTTATGTGATTTAAAAATCATATCTGGAACAAACAGAGGGCTACTGGAGGGGTTGTGGGAGGGGGAATGGGCTAAATGGGTAAGGGGCATTAAGGAATCTATTCCTGAAATCATTGTTGCACTATATGCTAACTAACTTGGTGTAAATTAAAAAAATAAATTAAAATTAAAAAAAGAAGTGACAAAAGTCATATCTGTTTCTTCAGGCTGGGCTGAGAAATTAACTGTCAGAGAGAACAGAATTTAAGAGTAAGGCTATTGCTTATTAGCTGTGTCACGGCCTGGACAGTTTCCAGGGCACTCAATCTCATTTTTAAGATGAACGTTTGTTGTAGGAGTTAGAGATAATGTATGTACAGGGCTTACCTAATGCGTGACTATATAGTATGGATTCAGTAAAGGGTTTTAACGAGAGGGCCAGAGGCTAGATTATGGTAAAGACTTTGCATTTTAGTGTAGTGTGATTAGAAGCAATGGGGGGATATGCTGGAGAGCAATGGGATATGATATGCTTTTTTCTTTAACAGCAGCTTTATTGAGATATAATTGCTGTACAATTCACCTATTTAAAGCATACAGTTCAATGGTTCTTAGTATATTCCCAGATATGTGCAACAATCACCACTATCTAATTTCAGAACATTTGCATTATCCTTCCCAACCCACAACCACTGGTAACCACTAATCTACTCTCTGTCTCTATGGATTTGCTTATTCTGGACATGTCATATCAATAGAATCATACAATGTGTGATACTATATATTTTGTGTCTGGGTTCTTTTCACTGAGTATAATGTTTTCAAGGTTCATCCATGTTGCAAGATGTAGCAGAGCTTCATTCTTTTTTGCTGCTAAATGATGTTCCATTGTGCACATATACCACATTTTGTTTATCCATTCATCCATTGATGGACACTTGGGTTGTTTCCATATGTTGGCTATTATGCCTAATATATTGCTGTAAGCATTCATGTACGAGTTTTTGTGTGGACAAAGGTTTTCAGTTTTCAGTTTTCTTGGGTCATGTAGTAACTCTATGTTTCATTAGTGGAGGAGATGCAGCCTGTCTTTCACAGTGGCTACATCATTTGACATTCCCTCCAGCAGAGTATGAGGGTTGCAATTACTCCACATCTGATTCTAGCCATCCTAGTTGGGTGCAATGTGGGATCTCATTGTGGTTTTGGCTTGCATTTCCCAGGTGACTAAAGATGTTAAGCATTTGGGGTGCCTGGGTGGCTCAGTTGGTTAAGCATCCGACTCTTGATTTCGGTTCAGGTGGAGGTCTCATGGGTTCATGAGATTGAGGACCTTGTCACCTTGAGCTGTACACTGACAGTGCAGAGCCTGCTTGAGATTCTCTGTTTCTCTCTCTCTGCCACTATAAGGGAACTGCCTGGAAGGGTGACTTCCATGAAGGACAAGGTTATAGGCAGATATTAGGGGGATTTTGCAAGAGGAAAACCTCATTTCTGAACTCAGAGGCCTGGCTCCCTCCATCATTCTGAGCTCTGATCTCCATTCCTGAGTTGACTCCTTAGGCAGTGACCTTTGTGGGCCATAGATGGGCCAGCCTCTAGTTTAGATGTTTCCTAGGATCCAAAACATTGCTCCAGGCTTTGTCTCTTAGGATCCTTTTATTGTTCTGGAATGCAGAGAGGGTGGAAATATTATCTGTCCCATTTTATCAATAAGGAAACCTGGGGCGGGGGCGTCCGGGTGGCTCAGTTAAGCATCTGACTCCTGATTTCAGCTCAGGTCATGGGCTCAGGGTTCATGAGATTGAGCTCTGTGTCAGGCTCTGCATCGGAGTCTGCTTGGGATTTTCTCTCTTTCTCTCTGCCTCTCCCCGGTCATTCTCTCTTCTCTCTCTCTCTCTCTCTCTCTCTCTCTCTCTCTCTCTCTCTCCCTGTCTCTGTCTCTCTCTCAAAATAAATAAACTTTAAAAATTTTTTTAGTAAGGAAACCTGGGTTCAGAGAGGAGATATAGCTCGGTTGAGATGAGGCAGTCTCAGAGCAAGCTCTGTTCAACTCCAGGTCGCTTTGTCCTGGTGCCACAGCTGCCCAAACTTTCAAGTGGTTTGTTTCATGGTCAAGTGGACAAATCTCTTCCTCCTCATTAATGCTAGACCAGTTTGTTCCCCACTCCCACCAATCAATTTTCAAATGAACCAGTCTCAATCCTGCAAATCACGAAGTGAAATTTGATTTAGTTGATACCACACTAAATGGCCCTGACTCTTCTGGAAAGCTGCTCTGTTTGTAGAACGCAGAATGTTCTTGCACCAAGGACAGGCCTGAGCCTCCCCCATTTGGGGTACCTGTGAGGCTGTAGGCCATTTGGCTGAGTTACTCTTACTAACCTGTGAGATCAATTGGCTGCAGGCACCAGGCAAGTGACAACACAGGCATTAATTCAGCGGTGGCCGAGGCAGCCTGACAGCTAGGTACTGATTTATCAGTCCTTTTAATGAATGGGATTGCATTTAGCTAATTGAGTCTGAGACTGGCAGGAATGAGACCTTTCTCAGGCACCCTTCCTGTAATGTGCTGCCTCTTCATGGCTGCCCTGCCAGTGCAGCGGGAAGGGTGAGGGAAGGAGAAGAGGAGGCAGATGGCAAGTGGATGCCCCCTTCCTGGTCACTTTAAGGACTGGTTTGGGGGTCCAGGTATTTCTAACCTGTGTGCTGCTGTTGGGAGGCAGTGCAGTATAGGGGCAGCAGTTCCCAGATGTGATCCTCACACCAGCAGCGGTGGCAGCATCACTTGGGAATTTGTGAGAAATGCAGAATCTTGGACTCTATCCCACATCTACTTGATTAGAAAGAAACTCTGGGAGCAGGGCCCAGTGCTCTGTGTTGTAACAAGGCCTCTGGGGAATTCTGATGCTTCACTAAAGTTTGAGACCCACTGGAGGAGTTACAGGCACAAACTCCAGTACCAGGCCACCTGGGTTACTAGCTGTATGACTTTGGACAAACCACCTAACCTCTCAGTGTGTCAGTTTTTGGTATGTTAGATGAGGGAAATAATAGCACTGGCCTTTTAGGGTTGCTGTGAGGATTAAATTTGCAACGTGCTTAGAGCAATGTCCAGGACATGGTAAGGGCCATATATATTATAGGAAATAATGGAGCCAAGGACTTCTGTCTTCTCCCTTAGAATGACAGTGATTCTAAGTAAAATACTGGATCATAACGTTCCTATGATGTTATAAGTAAAAAAAAAAAAATGGTGCAAAATTGTATCTTTCCTGTGATAGTTCGTATACAAAAATATGTATGTAGATGGACAAGGTAAAATTATGGATGGATTTCTTTCTCTAATCACAAACTTGTGAAATGTGGCTAAATAGGATACATTTTTGGAATCAAAATGTTAAATATATTCAGTTGCACAAAAGAAATGTACTGGATCAGAGATAACCATGGGCAGAATTGAAGTAAATACTACTCTAGAGGACTCAAGATACAGGACTGCCATACCAGGTCTCCATCTCCACTCAGGGACAGGAGGGCACTTGTGAGCTCATCAGGTTACATCAGAGCAAAGCACAAAGTGCCTCCGGGTTAGAAAGGATAAGATGCGAGCCAGAGTCTGGTCCAACTGAGGAATCTCAACCAAGGATGGTTGGCCCCAGAGAGGACACTGGGAATTGGGCATGAGGGCTGGGCAATGGACTCATCCTCAGGAAAGGAGAAAGTGTCCAGCTGAGAACCAGCAGGGTCTTGGAAGCTGGGAGACCTTGCTGACTGTTGTGGACAAGTCTCCACATTTGTTGGGAGCTTCAACTAGATCTCCATCTGTAAAGGAGTGAAATACAGCTAGCCAGCAGGATCTGTATCTCCATCTTGCCACCTATATATCTCTCTGTACCAGAAGACTTCTGATTGGGCTATAAAATCCTGGCATAGGTCCAAGATAGCTGACTTCAAGATCAAGATCCAGGTCAGATTATTGGGGTGGGTGTGTGGTAAGCTTGAAGCTCCATCCATTAGTGCTGCTCTCAGGACCAATTTCCTCTTTTAAACTATGGCACCTAGAACAAAGACACGTCAGTAAGGGTTTGCTGAGATCTAGTATGGTGCCTTTCTCTACAGAGTGTTTCTATGCACCCCAGGAAATAGTTTACTTTTCAATGAATGCATTCCCTATTGATACATGTTCACTATGGAATATTCTAAGATGCACTAGAATTTATGCAGTATATCACACAGCTACCCTGATCTCATATTGTAGACTTTGTTTTGAGGTTTAAGTATAATATTGTGGTACATTTCTCACTTACCAAGCTTCTTTTCTGTAATGAGCTTTATTGAGACATAATTCGTGCACATACCATACAACCCATCCACTTAAAATGTACAATTCCATGGGTTTTGGTATATGTAAGGAATTGTGTAGCCATTACCACAATTTTAGAACACTGAGGGTTGATGGGGGGTGGGAGGGAGGGGAAAGTGGGTGATGGGCATTGAGGAGGGCACCTGTTGGGATGAGCACTGGGTGTTGCATGGAAACCAATTTGACAACAAATTTCATTTTTAAAAAAGGAAGAGCATAAAAAAAAATAAATCATTGCCTACTTTGGGGTTTCAGAGATTTACACCTATATTTCCTTTTAAGTTTTATAGTTTTAGGGGTGCCTGGGTGGCTCAGTTTGTTAAGCGTCCGACTTCGGCTCAGGTCATGATCTCGCGGTCCGTGAGTTTGAACCCCACGTCGGGCTCTGTGCTGACAGCTCGGAGCCTGGAGCCTGTTTCGGATTCTGTGTCTCCCTCTCTCTGACCCTCCCCCGTTCATGCTCTGTCTCTCTCTGTCTCAAAAATAAATAAACGTTAAAAAAAAGTTTTATAGTTTTAGCTATCACATATAAGTCTTTGATCCATTTTGAGTTTAATTTTGTATGAATGTGAGAATAAATTTCAACTTCATTCTTTTGCATGTGGAAATCCAGTTGTCCCAGCACCACTTTTTGAAAAGACTGTTCTTTCTTCATTGAATGAACTTGAAACCTTTGTCAAAAGCCAATTGGCCACAGATGTGTGAGTTTATTTCTGAACTCTCAATTGTATTTCACTGATCTATATGTCCATCCTTATGCTAGCAGCACACTATTTTGATTACTGTAGCTTTGTATAAAGTTTTGAAATCAGGAAGTGTGAGGTTTCTCCAGGTTCTTTTTCAAGATTGTTTTGGCCATTCTGGGCCCCTTGAATTTCCATATAAATTTTAGAATCAGCTTGTCCATTTCTACAAAGAATTGAGCTGGGCTTCTGATAGGGATTGCGTTGAATCTGTAGATCATTTGGAGGAGTATTGCCATCTTAACAGTATTAAGTATTTTGATCCATGAACATAGGATGTCTTTCCATTTGTTTCAATCTTCTTTAATTTTTTTCAACATGTTTTGTAAGTTTTCAGTGTACAAGTCTTGTACCACTTTTGTTTAATTTATTTGTGTTTCATTCTTTTGATTATACTATAAATTGAATTGTTTTAATTTATTTCAGATTGTTCATTGCAAGTGTATAGCAATAAAAATTTTTATATTGACTTCATATCCTGAACACTTGAACTTAGTTATTAATTCTAATAGTCTTTCAGCAGATTCTTTAGGATTTCTATATACAAGATCATGTCATCTTCACATATAGTTAGTTTACTTCTTCCTTTCTAATCTTTCCAATGCCTTTTACTTTTTCTTATCAAAGTGCTCTGGCTATAACCTCCAGTACAATGTTGAGTAGAAGTGGTGAGGGTGGATACTCTTGCTTTGTTCCTGATCTTGGGAAAAGCTTCTAGTGTTTCACCACTGAGATGTTACTGTGGGTTTTTCATAGATGCCTTTTGTCAGTTTGAGGAAGTTCCTTTCTATTACTAGTTTGTTGAGCGTTTGGGGGTTTGTTGTTGTTTGTTTGTTTGTTTTTTATCATGAAGAGGTGTTGGATTTTGTCAAATACCTTTTCTCTATCAGGGTAATTATGTCTCTGTTTTTTATTGTATTAATATGTGTATTTCATCAACTGATTTTCACATGTTACAAGTTTGCATTCCTAGGATGAATCCTACTTGACCATGGTGTATGATCCTCTTTATATATTGCTGGATTTGGTTTGCTAGTATTTTGTTGAAGAATTTTGTGTCTGTATTTATAAGAGATATGGGTCTATAGTTTTCATTTCCTGTGTTTTTGTCTAGTTTTTGGTATCAGGGTAATACTCACCTGATAGAATGAGTTGAGAAGTGTTATACTGTGAAAGAGTTTGTGAAGAATTGACATTAATTCTTAAATTAACTTAAGAATTAATTTAAAAATTAATTAATTTTTAAATATTTAAAAATTTTTTAAGTTTTTAAATAATTATTTTAAAAATGATTTTAAAAATTAAAAAAATTTAAATGTTTGGTATAATTCACCAAAGAAGCCATATATGTCTGGGCTTTTCTTTGTGGGTAGTTTTGATTACTAACTCAGTCTCTTTACTTATTATAGGTTTATTTGGAGTTTCTATTTCTTCTTCAGTCGTTTTTAATAGTTGGTGTCTTTCTAGAAATTTATGCATTTCATCTAAGTTCATAATGTGTTTGTACAATTGTTCATAGTTATTCTTTATAATCCTTTGTTTCCAGTTTGATTATAATGTCCCTTCTCTCATTTCTTATTTTAGTAACTGGGATCTTCTCTTCTTTATTCTTGGTCAATCTAGCTAACCAAAGTTCTTTTGTATTTTCATTTGGTCCTCAGTCTCCTTCTGCCTACGTTTGGGAGACTTGGCCAATCTAAGAACATACATATATTTCTTTTATAGTAAATAAAATTAAGTCTTCTTCACATTCCAGCATATGGAGCTCTCACCCTGCCTCCTGCCCCCAAATCATACTGTTCTGTTCCCTTGACCAACTGAGGTAGATTCATTCTGAAATAGCTTCTTTATTAGCCAATAGCTATAGTTCATAAAGCTATCACAATTGTACCCTCTCACTTTGGAAAATGAGATGCAGCCTTTTTAGCACATGGACATCAGCCAAGTGTTGCTCATTTCTGGGTAAATATCAGGGCCCAGGGAAGAGCAGAAGGCAGCAGACCCTGGCCAGCTGGGACCTCCAAGCAAGGCATTGTGAGTAGGCTTGGGGTCTGGATTTTGTGAACAGTGCTCTCTTTGAGTCTTGAATGGGAATAGAGGCAAGTTAGAAAAGCAGAGGCCTACTGCCGTTTTGACCATTTGTCTCCTTGGCCATGGCACCCAGGACTGTGCTGCCCTGGTTGGCAGGGAATCAGTTGACAGGTGGCAAATTCAGGAAGTCAGGAAAAAAGCATTTGGTATTTTGGGAAAGTGTCAATTCTGACTATTGTTCTGGGATTCATGGCACAGTTAGTAATATTTCCCTTTCCCTCTGTGAGCCCTAAAGCCTGGCTGGGGTGCTATGGTAGAAGAATCCATTAACTCAGAAAATGTCTTAGAGCCAATAAAATATCCACTTAAAGATTATTTCCAGACTAATGAGAAATCTGTGTGTGCAAGCAGGTCCAAATTTTAAAATGGAGTAAAACCCACCAAGATTTCACTGGTTAAGGAAGTAGCAAGAAATCAACTCTTAAGGATGGGTGTGTGGTGAGTTTAAAACTCAAACCAAGTGTGACAGCCTCAGCCCCACCCTGGACTGCTGACTCAGGACCAAGAGGAAGAGGGAGCTGCCGGACTTCATGATTTCTGTAAACAGTTCTTGAAAGAGAAACCACACACTTGTCCTTCTGCCAGCCCCCAGCTTCTCCTCACATCTGATAGTGCAGCCATTGTCTTTTCTCTGACACCCAAGGGCAGGGCTCCTTAACTTGAGCTCCATGAACCTTTGAAGGTGTATGTGGAGAGAATTTAGGGGATCTATGAACTTGGAATGCGAAAATTATTTGATCTTTTTTCCACTAATCTCTAACAGAAATTTAGCATTTCCTCAAGTTCATAATGTAGGCAACAAGCCAAAATAGTATTAGTAGTATCTGTTACTTTATCCCTAATAGAAATCACAAATATTTTCATATCACATCACAGTTATATTTCAAAAAAGTTACTTATGCTCATCATTACTTCAAAACTTCTACCTACAGATTTACCACTAAATCTTGTGATTTAATGCATTATTAAAGTAGTAATATAACTAGATCATAATTTCTTTGAAATATTTTAAAACTATTTCAATATGATTGTTTTACTCTGTAAATCTATGGATTTTATTTTATGCACCTGAAAACATTATTCTTAGAGGGGGTCCAGTGGCTTCACCAAACTGCTAGAGGGATCTATGACCTAAGAGAGATTAAGACCCTGACCTGGATCTTGGTGCTCTCCTGCTCCACTGGCCTCACTTCTGACCTACAGACCTTGCTTTATATTACTTGGAGGGCTTGAAAGCACTTGCATGCTAGTGCTGTGACACTGAGCAAGTTAAAGTTTCCATGCCATTTCTTAACCTGCAACATGGGGACTAATAACACTACCTACCTCATATGGTTGTTGTAATCATTCAGTGAGTTAATAAATGTAAAGCACTTAGTGCCCAACAAATAGTAAGTGCTAATAACTAGTAGATATTTTTATTGTTGTTGGTTCATATCAATTATTGTGCTAATATACACTATTATTATCTCCAATTTTATTTTATTTTTTTATTTTTTTTATAATTTTTTTTTAATTTTTTTTTAACGTTTATTTATTTTTGAGACAGAGACAGAGCATGAACGGGGGAGGGTCAGAGAGAGGGAGACACAGAATCTGAAACAGGCTCCAGGCTCTGAGCTGTTAGCACAGAGCCTGACGCGGGGCTCGAACTCACGGACCGTGAGATCATGACCTGAGCTGAAGTCGGCCGCTTAACCGACTGAGCCATCCAGGCGCCCCTATTATCTCCAATTTTAGAAGAAGGAAATGGGGCTTAGAGAGGTGAAATAACCAACCCAAGAGTATCCAACAAGGAAGTGGCAGAGCCAGGGTTCAAAGCCAGGTCTGTGTGATTCTCAAGCCCACTGGATGTTACCTTGTGCCCCACAACTGAGAGGGAGCGATGGCTCCCCAAAAAGATGGAGGCCATCAACAGGGTGCTCAGTTGGGAATGAACAACCAGCTCTGCAAACTCTTGCTTTCTCTTGCCCAACTTTTTCCTACTGTCCACACCCCCAACTTGACTGGGAAGTGTGGGGGCGCAGTGCTTGCATACAGTGAACCCTCTGCCAGATCTTAGGAAGCTAGTACTCCTTCCAAAGTCCACGTGCAAAGGGGACAAGTGCATGTTCTCACACTGAACAGCAAGCAGCCTTGCAGCAACAAACTTGTTTGGAGTCATGAACCAGCCTCTGCTCCCAGGTGGAACTTGAGCTTCACAGAGCAGTGGGGTCGGAAGCAGGGAAGGAAATGAGGGCTCAGAAAGGCAAGAGTTTGTCTGTGGGGTGAAGGCAGTTTCGTGGAGGAAGTGATCTTTGAGCTGATAAGATTGCCAGTTGGGCCAGAAGTGACTTATGACTTCTTAAGGCAGAGGGTAGAGGGTATGCAAAGGCCCAGAGGCATGAAAGGGCCTGGTAGATAAGGAAAGAAGGGAGTAACTTGGGATGTCTGGGGTTTGGACTGAATGGAAGAGGGAAGAATGATGGCATGGGTAGACGAGATGGCACAGGTAGTTTATGACCAGATAGTGAAGAATGCCAGAATCAGATCTGCAGGTCTTCCAATAGAGGAAGGAGAGCTCTTGGAAGGTTTTTGAATAGGGGCAATGGGACCAGATTTGTGTGTTCAAAGGACCACACCCACCCCCAAGCTCTCAGGAAGGTGGATTGATTAGAAGGGGTAGAGACAAGAAACTGGTTAGACCAGCAGCAAGGCTATTTGCTAGTCCAGGTGAGAGATGAGGAGAAGCTGGACTGTGGGGGAGAAGTCTGGAGCTTCTGGAATTCTCTCTGTTTTTTGTCTCCATGTGAGTGGTGGGGAAGAGGTAGGACCGCAATTGCTGGGGGCACTTGCCCTCCTCATGTTTGTACATGGGTCTCATGAAGGAGGGCTTCCTCAGGCCAGAGCATAATTGCCATGAATTCACATTCTAACCCTTTCCATTTATTAACAGCCCACAGCAAGAGCAAAATCAAAAGCCAGGGTCCTACTTTCTGGCACCCCTCTCCCAGGGGAGTTGCTGGGGGGAGGGGCCCCAGCTACACTCCTATGTGAGGCAGGCAGGAAGAGAAGAGGGGACATAAGGAGCAGGCCAGAGCCTGCCCTGTCAAAGGAAATATCCATCCTCCTAAGCATTTCAAGAGACTGTTTTCTTCCAAGTAGGTCCCACTGTTACCACAGCAACTGAGAATCCTGGCTTTGTGTTTCTGTGTCTGTTGAGTCCCTGGGGAGAAGGGGCCTTCAGAGCTTTCCCTAGGCTGGTCAGGATGCAGGAAGTGCTAGCCAGAGGTGGAGCCTCCCAACACCATTTAGTGGGTAATCTCTTGCCTTGTTAATGCCTGTCCTTAACCCCCAGGGAGAGGCCAAGGTTCCATTTGAATCAGTTCTGGCTTAGGCTCCAATGAACCTGGTTTCTCAGGTCCAGACTTCTGCATCCATCCTTTGGCACATCTCTTTCAGGAGGGTGCAATCCGAGCAGGTATCCAGGAGGGGTGAGCTCACACCAACCCTGGCACATGCTGGAGGACAGTTGCACAAATATTCCTTCATCACTTACTATGTGCTAATACAGGATCTCCAGGCTTGTTTTTGCTCCAGGGGAGCTCTATGGGAAGGCTCAAAACCTAACTGGCCATTAAATGTCAGCCAGGATAGTTAGTCCCCAAGGCTGTATTCTGCATTAGGCTAGGCATTAGAATTGCCCAGGGAGCTTTTCAAAAATAGAAATTCCTGGAGATTCTGATTCTACCAGTATGGGCAAGTAGAGGGTGGAGGTTAAGATGGCCAACTGCTGGATTTCATAGTTGAACTCAAGCAAGTGACCTTGAGCTGCTAGGTCCCTACAGAATGAATAATGGGAACTGCGGGGCCCACTTCACAGGCAGCAAGATGCTCTCTGCCTTCCTCCATATCTTGGGGACAGGGTTTTTATGACTCTTACAATCTTTGCTGCCCTTCTATTGCCCCCACTTTTTGCTTCCTTTTTCCTTTCTTTTATGCCAATATTTCCTTACTCTTGGTATGCAAGAGGGCTTCTGTGAGGTGCAACCTGGCTACCTTCCATTGGGCAGCCAGGACCCCAGGTGGGGGTCTGCCCATCTCCTGGATCCCATACTCTGTTGTAGCAGCCCAGGAAGGCATTCTCATTTCTGGCATCCTCATAAATCTGCTGAGTCATCCTGAGCCCCCATCAAGTTCTCTGATTTTTTCCCACAAATTTCTCCTAAGCCACATCTCTCCCACTCAGGCTTCTGTGGTTGTTTTTCTGAACCTGACTACAAGGTCTCACATGTGCATCTTATAAAGGCCATTTCAGCACACCCTTCCAGGTTAGGGAAATTTGGAGGGGGAGCTCCTGATTCCATTATGAAAGGGATCCTCTAGTCCTCCAAACTTCATGCCATCTGCAGATGCCCTTGGCAGGCTGCCTTGACATTTCCATCCAGCAGCCCATTTATTCCACTCATTTCTTCATTCATGTACCAAACTAGGTTTGAGATCCTACTGTGTACCCAGCCTTGTGCTGGGTACCAGGAACCCAACAGTGACTAGACAGATGTGGAAGCTGTGGTCTGAATAGGAATAGGACTCAGGTACAGTCCCAAATCAAGTCAGTGTCAGGGCGGGACTGGAATCCAGGGCTCTTTCCCCTATACTCACAAGGCCTTTGGCTGCAGGGTTGGGGCAAGGCTCACCTTCCTCTTATTTTCCTCCACCTGCTCTGATGGGGCATGACACAACCTGGGCTCACCTATCCCTACCTGCGATGGCATGAGAAACTCTAGGGGTGCTAGAGACCTTGTCTGACCCCCTGAAGCAGAAACGGAAGCCCCAGTGCTCACTGATGCGGCCCACAGCACCACAGCTCTGTCCCTCCCCCAGAAGGGGCAGTCAGCCACACACACCTACTCATCACCTTAAACTCAGCACCTTACTCTGCAGGTCCTTCCCTGCAGGGCAGAGCGGCCACCTGGCTGGTTCTCCCAAAGCCTCCAGAGACAGTGCACCTGATGCACATATCTGCTTGCTTTGGCAAGGACCCAGAATTCAGTCAGGTTGAGACTTGAGCTCATTGAGGGACTTTCTTGGGATCAGCATGGGGTATTAGAGTTGAGAGAGTATGAGTTTGGGAGTCACAAATACCCAAGTCCCCCATGGAACCTAGTGTCTCTGAAATTCAGGTCCTTCAGCTCTAAAAGGAAACACATTACCTGCTGCACTGAGTTGTTGTGGGAATGAAATGAGGTGTTGGTGAAAGTTGGTCAGAAACATGCTGGTTTCCTCTCTCCTCCTTTCCTCCCTCCCTCCCCACTTCCCTCTTCCTTCCTTCCTTCCTTCCTTCCTTCCTTCCCCCCAACCTCTTAAAGGGGCAAAGCAAATGTGCTTTGTTTCTCATTGTGCTCCTGTAAGCTTGGGGGAGGGTGGGCAGGACAGGGTGGGTGTGCAGGCCTAGGAGATAGTAAGGGCAGTGAGTGGAGGCAGAAAGGGGCAAAGGGTCCCGGGAGCTAACTCTTGGGCAGTAGTGGAACTGTGGAAAAGCTACTTGCCAGCTGTAAACCTTGGACCAGTGACTTCTCCTCTCTAAGCCTTTGTTCAATCATCTGTAAGATGAGGATAAGATGAAATGAGATAAAGATGTGAAGTGCCCAGCAAAGTACTTGTACCTAGTAGGGGGCTCAGTAAACATTCCCACCCACTGTCCCAGGGGGAGAAATTCCAATTCATAGCTGGGAAACATTACCAAATCCAAGAATAGGATTCAGTTTCTTCTGACCCTACAGTCTGTGAGGAGCAGTGAAATCTTGCTGGAAGCGGTTCTGTGTGAACGGCTCTGGGCATGTGTATTTAAAAATATTCAGCCACCAGCTCACTGGTGTCCCATAGCACCACCTAGTGCCACAAAATGGAAGGGCCCTCCCAACTCACCAGCGCCACCCAGCCCCTGGGCCTCCCTCCTCCCCCCACCTCTCTGGTCAGTTGTGTGTGTGTGTGTGTGTGTGTGTGTGTGTTGGGGGCCAGGAGGGGTGCCGTTTTAGGATGATAGGACTGGGCCACTCATAGCTTTATATCCCAGTAAGTGGAGAACTAATGCTATTTTTCAAGATGGCTAATCCTTTTATCTCCCTCCCAACAACTGCCATCCACAAATGTGTAGGACTCTAGGTAGGTCCCTTGAGCCTCACTGGGCCTTCGTTTCCTCATCTAAGGGTCACAGGGCTTCAGGCTAGGGTTGATTCAGGCAAGGTGCCTGGTAAATGATGCCTATTGAGTACTCATCTATGTTTGCTCAATAATGCAGAGAGACACAATCTTTACACACCCTTTATATTTTTATTGAGGAGAAAGCTTTAGCATACAGAATGATTTATCTTCACAACACAGTAATGCAACAATAACACAATAACAATAACACATTTGTCTCAAATGGGTTTCCTCCCGAGTCTCTGGGAATCCTTGGGCTGCCTTCATACCCGCCCCCCCGCATGCATTTCCCCACCCCCACCCCCACCCCGCTTTCAACCCAAGAAAGCACCCAAAGCCCATAGTTCCTCTTACAGCTCTTGTGACTGTTACATCACAACAAATATTGAAGATCTGGGAAAAGGGGGAGGGAAAGAGGGTCAAGGGGAAGCCCAAGCCCCCTGCCACCAGAGGGCCAGAAACCAGCTCACTGCTCATCCGCTGTTTTCCCGGTGGAGACTACAAGGCTCAGGGTGAGAAGCACCATGGGAACAGGCAGGGCCTGTGCTGAGGGGTCCCTGGAGGTTGGGGTGCAAGGCACCTGTCCTTTGCACTTCTCACTCAGGGACATGGGCAGCAGGGCCAGCGTGTCGACTGTCAGCAAACAGGGTCCACAGCCTAGAAGAATAGCAGTTCCCCTTCTGGAACTCTCTCCTGAGGAAATAGCTGAAAAACAGACAAAATTTTCTTTACAAGGTTGTTGACTCCCACACTGGTGGGAATGGAGAAAACCAGGCAACTGAAATGTCCAACGAATCAGGAGAATGCTTAAATAAATTATTCAGTATGCATGACTGCATCGGTGGCAGCCATTTTAAATCCTGCTGATCAAGAGCTTACAGGATGATCTCAGCTTTGAAGAGACAGAGTGAGAACACGCTAGAAAGAAAGGCAACAAAGTGTTAATAGTACTTGCATCTGTGTGGTCGGGTCCTGAATGTTTGAGGGTGTTTGTCCTTATAGTTTTCTCTATTTTCCATATTTTTCTATAATGATTATCTATTATTTTTCTCCTTGGAGAAGGAGGGAGCCTTTTTAAGAGGTAGCAACAGGTTATAGGAACCCGGCTCCACTGATTCCCAGGCTAAGAAGTGGGTTATAAACAAAAGGGCTTCTTACCTCCCAGTGATGAATAGAGACCTCACCAGAAACCAGCCAGAGGACTGGGTTTCTCTGTGACTCCTCTTCCTCCAGCTCCTTCCTCTTGCCTCCAGGCTCAAAATCCTAAGGCTGGGCTGAGGTTATCTGTCAGACTCCGGTGAGGAACAGAGGCAGAGTTCACTATGTTTTCTTCCCTCTGGCCACAGACACTGTGGCTACATGTGCCCAGCTGCCAGACACTAGGCAGGAGGCTCAGTGTTGGGGGCAGTTCAGGCCAGCAGCAGGTCTGGCTGGCATTCTGTGGCCAGAGTGACATAGTATGTACTTTTTCACTGCAGAAGCAGTGTCTTCTAGACCCAAGACAAGCAGCAAGACCCTTTATGAGGGCACCTATGTTGGTACCCAGAAGTCCCAGGGATTACTAGGAGGCAGTCACACTCTTAAGCCTCATTGTCTAATGGAGGTCCAGCACCAGGCCATGGCTGCCCCCCCCTCCCATATAAGAAACATGAGGACATCCCAGCTTAAGGCTGCAGTGTGTGCAGTCTCTGTAAACAGAACCTTCCTCTCTCCTCTCAGAACTAAGGAATCCTTTAGGTCGAAATTAAAGAGCAGGCCTTGGGCCCTCTCTCTTTTAACAGTCCAGAAAAGAAAGGCCAATTAGGCCTCCTCTGGAATCTCAAGGAAGGCAAGTCTCCTGCAAAGACCTTTGGCTGGGGACTGCAGTCCAAGGCCTGGTCAGGGAAAGAGACCACTGTCCCTAAGGAAAGAGTCATTCCTTACAATGTCAAACTGACTTGCTGCTGCTTCCTTCTTCTCCTCCTCCCCCTCCTTTTCCTCCTCCCCATCCTCCACCTTTTAGGCAACATCAAGAAAAGGGTTAGAGCCTGTAACATCGGACTCTAATGGCTGGGGATGCCCGGGAAGGCAGTGTGGTAAGAGGAGAGGGTCCCAGATTTGGCGAGCTGGTCCAAGAGCCCTGCCACAGTAGTCTATGTGGAGGAGGAACGAGCTTGCTCAGTCAGTCAAGAACCAATCTCAGCCAAGTTGTCCATCTGATGTGTGGCTTTGTGTGCGCACACTGGGCTAGATGTAGAGTTCTCTTCGGGGCCCTTCTGCTGGAGGTGTGGCTTGAAGCAAGTGTCGGTTTCTAGGTACATCTCTTGATACCATCCTGCTTTCCGTTGATTATATCTAGTAAGTGGCCTCGGTGGCTTTAGGAGTTCAGTGTAGCCTGTCCTTTTGCTCATTGGTGTGGGGGCAGATCAGTGAGGCATTGGGTGAAGTCCTGGTGATCCAGTCAGAGGATAAAACCATAGAACGCAGGGTGAATAAACGCAGGAGAGGTGAGGGTTAGGAACAACTAGAGGGGAAATACAAGAGGGTGACCAGTTAGTTCTTTTATGGGAACAGGCCCAGAAACCTGCTCTCTAACTTGTGGCAAGCCTGAGCAGAGTGCACACCAAGAGGACAGCTATCGCTGATCCCTTCTTTCCCAGGTGGCCTTGGTTGGATGCGCGGCACTTGCTGGTCAGGGCTGCAAGATGATCTGGCGTTCTAGAAGTCTTCTTCGGGCTCTGCAGGTCTGGAACTCCCTCAAGTACTGGTCAGCAAAAGGGGCAGGTGTGGCAGCGATAGCAGGGGCAGGGGACGCAGTAGAAGGGTGTGTTCTGCTTGGCCAGCTTGCCCCAGCACTCACACGCGAATTCGGCCACGTGCCGCCCGGTGGCCCCCCTGTCTCGGAGTGAGGCGGAATAGCACCGGGGGACGTCTTCGAATCTGGCGTTGCCCCAAGCGACCTGCGCGGCGAATCAGTGGCGGCGAACTGTAGAATGGTGAATTAGTACCCGGCAGGCCCTCCAGAAGTGGGACTCGGTTTTGGTTCCTCCGCCTGCTGGGCTGTATGATGGGAGGCGATGCATCCAGGAAATTTTCATGATAGTAGCCAGTAGTCTGGGATGAAGCGTGGGCAACGGTCGGCTCCATCTCCATCAGCTCGTCGAGGTCATCATCTTGGGTCTCATCCTCTGACTCTTGCTCCTGTTCTGGCTCTTGCTCTGGCTCCTGCTCTGGCTCCTGGCCCCCATCTGCACCTGCCTCCCCACCCTTATTCTCATCTTCATCCTCGCTCCTCTTGAATATGTTCACCTCCACACCCACATCCACCTCCTCATCCTCATCGTCCTCTTCCTCCACTTCCTGTTTCTGCTTCATCTCCTCCAGCTGCTTCTTCCTCATCTCTTCCTCCTTCTTCCTCTTCTCCTCCTCCTCCTTCGCCTCCTGCTGAATACCTCTCACGTGCCTTCGCTGGTCCCTGTCGTAAAGCTTGCGCCTGCGTGCCTCTTCATCTTCGTCACTGTAGTACTCTTCTTCATCACTGTCGTCGATATTAGGGTCCTTAGCAAAAGGGAAGAAGATGTTGCGAACCCCAGGGAGAGGGATTGGCTTGGGGACACGCACTTTTCTTTCTATCTCCACACATTCGAGAATCAGCTCATCCAGGTCGGCCATTTCGGTTGACCATAAGAGCTCCTTGCGGAAGAATTCTGACAGGCCTTTAAGGAATTGGTTTTGAAGGCGGCAGTCATCCCAAGACAAGAATTGGGCCAGGAACTGAAAAGCATCCGCATAGCTGCCTAGAGTACAATCCCCCTGCTTGAGCTTGCGGATGGCCTTTTTAGCCACACTTGGGGGGATGGGCCCGCAGAATTCCTTACGGATCTCATCCAGGAAGCGTGGGAAGTTGGCACGCAGGGGGCTTCCTTCCCGGGTGACTGAGATGGCCCAGTCCTTGGCTTCACCAGTGAAAAAGGAGATCAGAAAGGCCACCCGCTCGGCGCCCCCGGGGAAATGATCCTCATGGTCAGCTATGAAGGTCTCTAGCCGCATCAGGAATTCGGCCAGATAGACCGGGTCGCCCGAGAAGGGCTCTAACTCAGGCCGCTCCAGCGGCGGCAGAGGAGGCTGTGCCGGCTGCTCCTTCGATGGGGGCGGGGGCAGCGCCGGCGGGGGCGGGATGGGCAGCGGGGGAGGGTCGACGGGCGCGTCGGAGGTACCGCAATCCTGGATCACGCTAATCAGCAGTTCGTCCGAGGCATACTCGGGCTCCGCGCGAGGGGGAGGCCAGCACAAGAAAGGCAGCTCTCCCTCGGGAACTGCGTCGATCTCGCTGAGCGGGAACTCAAAGTTCTCCTCGGCCAGGACGGGCACCACCGGCACTGGCCAGCGGATGTAGCTCGAGACGTTGCCCCGCAAGGAATTAACCTCGGCTAGGGCTCTTCCGAGCTGAAGGCCTAAATTGGCATTCTCCCCGCGAAGGGCATTTAATTCTTCTCGCAGGGCCACGTTCGCCATGCGCAGGCTGTTTAGATTTCCTGCGGCCTCGGACATTAGGATTAGCTCCGGGGCCCTGAGTCTGAGGGCGGGGGCGAGGGTGGGGGTGGGGAGCTGGAGGCCGCGAGGGGAGGCTGAAATGCGGCGGTGGGGTGCGGGGGGAGGGGACCGAAGTGCCGCGGCGGGGCGCGGGAGAGGCCGAGCCACACCCACTGGGGCGAGCACGGAGGACGGGCGCTCCGGGCGGAGTGCCCAGTGGCTCGGCCCGGGGCGCTTTACCTCGTCCCAGGGATCGGAGAGGGCGGGCGGCGGCGGTAGCCGGGAAGACGCGGGCGGCAGGCGGCAGGCGGCGGCGGCACGGGCAGAGGCCGGTGGAGCGGGAGGGAGCTGCCTGCGGCAGGATCTGTCGAGGAAAAATCTTGCGGCTGGCGAGTCCCCGCATTTTAAGCGCAGCCTCGCTCCGCCCCCCCACCCCCGACAGGGCGGGTCTTGGGGAACCGCGGGCGCCCACTGGCCACCGCGCGCCGCCCCCCCCCCCCCCCCGCCCTCAGCTGCGCCTCTCACTGACTCTCTCCTTCCCTAGCTGCAGCTAACTCGGGTCGGGAAAATGCGACAGCGACTGCCCACTCGAGGTCGTCATGGCGACAGCCAGTGAACGTGTTCCTCTCCTCGGGCAGGCCCCCGAGTGTAGAGGAGCTGCTTCGAGAGGCGCAGCTCAATCTCCAGAGCCTGTTGCAAGGTACTGAGAGGGAGGGGGGCTGCGGCCGGAGCCCACAGGCGAGATGCGCAGCGGCTGGAGGGAGGCGAAGAAGAAAGAGGACAGGGACCAGCTAGAGAAAAAGAACAGTTTAAAACCCACTGAAAAACAAAACATAAATTTCCCATCTCTTTACCTTCCAGACTAATGATTTCTACGGCTGTTTACTCGCACCCACCCCCCGCCCCTTTATTTTGCAGTTCAAGAGTACATGGGGGGCGGGGGGGGGGTAGACAGAGGCAGAAGCAGGGCAATGGTCAAGCCATTTACCAAGAGAGCTGGGTGAGAGACTCCTCCTGAGTGGCCTTACAAACCTTCTAGACCCTCTCTTGCCACATCACCCATGTCTTTGGAATCCTCGCACCCAAAGACAATGGAGGCATCTGCAGGGTCTCCCTCTCAGGACTTCGCTCACTCTGCTCTTGTCTTAACCTTGTCCGTGTGGCTCCTGGGTAGCTAGCTACTGCCTCATCAAAGGAAGCCCAGTACACAGCACCCAGATCTCTCCTCGTCCCCAAATCCCAGCCTGGCATCTTTGGAGTATACAGATGAGTACCCTGTACACCAAGCTGGGTCCACATGACCCAGAAAAACAGCCCAGTTGTAGTACCAGAGCAGTCAGATTGCATGCACCAGGTAGAGTGAGAAAACACAGACTTTGAAATCAGACAGACCTAGAATCACATTTGAATCCCATGCCTAACCAGCTGTGAGACACTATGCAGATTACCCAACCTCCCTGAGTTTCAGATCAATCCGTCGTCTTTCAAATCAGATTCCAGTTACCCACATGACAAAGTTTTGTGAGAAGTAAAAATGGTATGTAACCTGCTTGGCAAGAGTATCTTGCAGCTGAAGAGACCCTGATAAGATGCATCGTCAACTCCCAGTACGTGTCCTGTGGAACGCAGGGCATGGCTGGGAACGATACTAAAGTTACCATAAAAGAAAAGACTGTACAGTCCGTGATAAGACTTTGCAATATGAAAACCATACTCGTTTATCAGAGGGATTTAGCTAATGTGAGTGGCAAAAGGATTAAACCTCAGTGCTATGCGAGAGGCTACTGGGGCATTACAGTCTCTGGATGGAGGTTACAAGGGACATGCGTATGTCAAAATTCACTGAGCTGTGCACTTAATATTTGCGTTCCTTACTGTAGGTAAGTTCTATCTCCATGAAATAATACAAATAAAACCTCAGTTGTAGTCGCAAGCTCCATGCCTATGCCAGGAACTCACTGTCCCACTTGGGCTTTTTTCCAAACCTAGAAGCCCTTCCTCGCTCTCCCAACCCCCAATCCTCACACTTTATTCAAAGCTCTCTTCTTGCCTCACCCAAAAACCCCTTTAACACTCTGCACTTTGCATCCTTCCCTGCATGAGCACTCGTGCCAGCTGCCTTATGCCATCCAGCTCAAGAGGTCTTGTATAGTTCTGAGCTGCTTTTTCTCTCATTTGTCCCTTCATTTACTCATTCATCTACTAGTCCTGGGTGTAGAGTTTGTCCACATAACCAGACTGACTGTCTCAACATAAAGAATGTTATCTCTTCATACCCTTGCCTTTCTAGAAGCACCTGGCACAGAGCTGGATCTCCAGGAGGGGCTCAGTAGACATTTGTTGAGTGAATGTTACATGTGTAAAGAAGCCTTATCGGCTCTCATTTATCCACACCAACAAAGGTTAACTTGTAAGGGGACTAGAAAACAGCAGCTGGGCCACCCAACTGGACTACAGCCCAAACCCCCACCTCCCTGCCAGGGCAGCAGTGACCTTAGAGAAGCAAGGTTCTGAGGGACACCATGAGCCTTGTGTTCAGATAAGAGAGGAGCTATCATGCAGAAAAAGAGTCCATGTGCTTTATGTTGCCACCATGGGCAGATTTAGGATGGGTGGGTAGAAATATAGAGGGAGGTATATTTCACCTCAAGATAAGGAAGAGCTTTCCTGACACACCTGACGGCCCCAACTGTTCTTGGATGGAATGAGCTGCCTTGGGAGGAAGGCTGCCCTCCCTTCTCTGCAGGAGCATGTGGAGGCTGAAGAAGCAACTGGAAGGGCTGCTTAGGAAGAACTCTGAGCCCACAGTGGGGTGTTGGACCAGAGAACTTTTGAGGCCCCTCCTGAGTCCAAGTTTCTGGGAGTCTTAAAGTCTGTTCAAATGTGCATAGAGCCCCACCTGTTGGTTCTTTGCTCTCACGTTCCTCCTTTACTAATCAAATTCATCACTTAAATGAAGCCCATCCAAATCCTGTGCATCCTTCTTACTCGCTGACAATGCCCCTCGACTTCTCCCGCCTTCTATGTCACTACCTCTGCTTTCCCTCTGCTTCAACTAAGCCCCTCTTGACCTGACACCACCCACAGTGGGACCAAGGTGCAGGGAACCAGGCCCTTGGAGGCTCAAATAAGAGTTCTTGACATCCAAGGGAGCACTCCACATTGGACTTTCCAATGCAGATGTCTTCGTGATTCATGCAGGTCCTTTCCCTGGTAGGGCTGCAGAAAACCTGAAGAGGTGCAGGGTTTCAGAGAGGGGACCCTGCAGCCTACAATGGCAAAAGGTGTCTGCTTTCCGGACCTCTCCTCTAGGTTGAGCACCTAAGGTGGGGGCCATCAAGACACAGGCTTGGTCTCAGAACTGGCACAACTCCATTTCATTGACTCTCTTTTCTCCTTGGCGCTCACAGTCCTGGGAAGTAGGACTTTTTCCATTTCTGAATGCAGAGGCTCAGAAGCCGGAAAATATCCTAGAGAAACAATGCAAGTCAGGCCTGGCAGCTAGAGCAGGAGCCCCAGCTCTCATGGTCCCTTCCCAGCCCAGTGCTTGGCCATGGCCCCCTAGAGTGTGTATCCACTGTGCTATTTTTCAGAAGAATATGAGGAACAGTACTCGGAGGCCAGACTCCTGGGGCAGACCTTCCGCTCTGCTGATGAGGCCCCTGAGCCCACCCTTAGCCCAAGGCCCCAGGCTGGCAGGCGTCTGGAGTTTGTATTGATGGTGAGTTGCCTCTTCCCCCACCTGTGAGAGCCAGCATACAGAGCTCTCTCTGCACTCATTGACAGGGGTCCTCAAGCAGTTTATGTTACCCATCAGGAGCTGCCACTCACCTCTGCCCACCAGCAGAGCTATCCGGAGGCCCTGCTGAGATGGGCTGTACACAGCAGGTGTCTGGCCTGGTAGCCTGTCCACACTTTCCTGCCTCCTAGATGAAGCCTCCGACCACCCTACCTAGACAGCCATCCCATGGCATGGCTCATCTCGTCGGGAGCACACCCTTCCCATCACCTTCTTTCCCAACAGCCTACAAAACGGCAGCTGAGCGAGGATGAGACTACCACCCAGGGTGTGAGGGCCCCTGAGGCCTCCCTGAGCCTGTCTACCACAACCGACAAGCAAGCTGCCTGGAATAGCCCCTTCCCTCTGCCCATCCTAGAGGAGAAACGGTGGCCTCAACCTTGCTCCACGCACTCTGACATTGTGCCCATCAATATCTCTGGTAGAGTTGCTTAGTATCGCTTCCATTTGCTTCCCTCCATGCCAACTACAGACCATCCTCTCCAAATGCACTGGGTGCCAGGGGAGGGAGCGAGACTTTCTTTGCTACTGGCTCACCCTGCACTGTCAAGGTCATGGCTCTCGCCGAGGAACGGAGGCATGCAGAAGAGGGGGCTCTGGCTGCTCTTTCTTCACTCTCTACTGGCACTGCCATACTAACTGACCCCATCTGGTAGCAAACAAATCTGTCTTAACAGAAAACCCTAAAACATTGTGAACTTGTGTGCTCTTTGGTTACATCTATGGAAATTTCAAGTTTGTGAGTTCAGTTTGGTTTGGGGAAAGAAAACTTCTTGTGCCAGAAGCCAGATTTGTAGTGCACAGATAGGAGCCAGAGTGGAAGTGCAAGGTCAGTAGTGCTGGTGGTAAAAGGGAGGATCATACCTGGAACACAGAGCAAGGGCCTTGTGATACTTTCAGTAGACATCCGGTCTTCTAGTGAGGTGGGCCTCTTCAACCCACATGGCAAGTGTTTGAAAATGGAAGTAATAGAAAGAGACCAAGGCAAATGAGGCTCAGCTGGCTGTGACTTTGGGGACATGTGGCACCCTATACCATGCCAATCATTAATTCATGCTCCACACTCCACCAGCTGTAAGTGGAAGAGGAGGAGGGTCACTCATTTCAGAAGAAGGTAGGGCCAGTGACTGGATGAAATGAAGACCTCCTGACTTAAAGGGACCAGAGGCACCCTGTGAGCCAGCACTAGCCAGTGGTATGCTGGGAAAATCTGATAAAGACAATGAGGACGGGTCTGGCCACATGTGGCAACGTTCCCTAGATATGGGGCCATTCAGAGCCCCTGGCATCCTCTCAGGAAATTAGAGGCAGGAAATAGAGGTTAGAGCCTAGGGAAACGTACCAAGAGGAGTGCGGGCTGAGAAGAGAAACTCACAGAGTAAAGGTGGGCACTTTGTTTTTAAACTTCCACCTTACTCTCAATGAGGCCAGCCCTGATTTTGCCTGCAGAGCAACTTGGTGGGGGCAGTGGGGAGTGGGGACACATGTAGCCATGGGGCTGAGAGGGGAGGGTTTGGTTAGCCAGCTGCTGAAGGAGAGGCAGTGGTGGGAGCAGCGGGTGTCACCCCACCCCTGCCCTAGCAATTCCCCTGGAGCAAAGACTGTCCCAGTGTTTTAAGAGAAATAGATATCAATCACTACCCAGAGATGAATGTTGATAAAATGTGATCAGATGACTGGAGGACAGGCTATCAGGCTGCTTCCTGGATGCTGGGGGGCAGCAGGGTAGCCTCTTGGAGGCACTGTCCTTACTGGCCCATACAAAGACTTTCTTTGAGAAAAGATTACAATCAAGCAACATCTAGTCTCAACCTGTCTCTCTACACCAGTGATTCTCATCCCAGGCTGTACCTCTGAATAATCAATCATCTGGGGGGTTCAAGAAAATGCTTCTACTTGGGCCCTACAGCCAGAGATTTAAGTGTCCTTATGGGGTTCAGGTATTAGAGTTTCAAAAGCTGCTCAGTTGATTTTCACACATAGTCACGGCTGAAAACCATGGCCCTCAGCCACCTAAGACTCACCAGTGACCCTGAGTACGACCCTACGAAAGCCAACATGTACGCCTTGGGGCTGTGGGTATCCAGAGCCAGATTGGGAGGGAGGAGGATGAAGGGCCACCTGCCTGGACTCTATTCATGCTCATTGCTCCTGCCATCATCCCTTCTCTCCACCTCAGACCACTGTACTGTAAACAGAAACCAGGATGCACCCAAGTGTCTTTATTTTGCCTACAGGGCAGCAGTTTGATAAACATGCAAGTTTGCGACACTCGTTGTTTAACACAGAGACAGCCGTGAACCCCAAATCCACCCTGAGGCGG
Organism: Felis catus; assembly: GCF_018350175.1. Lineage (NCBI taxonomy): Eukaryota > Metazoa > Chordata > Mammalia > Carnivora > Felidae > Felis > Felis catus. The sequence continues at coordinate 58,801,732 of NC_058386.1, forward strand.
AGGCGGACCATTATTGGATTCTCTAACTTTTCCCAGCGAGACCAAGGTGACCCCACCACAGCTGATGCCCCAGAACCTTCCCCTTGTTCATTGCCACCAGTCCTGCCACCCAGGGATAATTCAGAGTGTGGGGTGGTGGGGGTGGGGAGGGAGGACGGTTGGATGACTTAAAAGAAGCCAATGTGGTAATTAAGGACAACCAAGGGCCTTTTGTCAAGGTCATCAACTGAATATGGAGCGCAGGTCTCCCAGGCTAATAAGTTCACTATGTTATTGTTTCCCATTCTAAATGGAATATAGCCAAATGTGTCAGATTTAGGCATATAGATAAAAGAGGGAATCATCACTAAAAGCACCATCCTAACAGAGCCACTACTGCTGCTAAACGGAAGCCATCCAAAAAGCACAGACCAGAGAGATGGATGTGAGTCCTGGCCTCTCCACTTATTAACCATGAGGCCTTGCCCAACTTACATAACCTCTCTGAGCCTCAGCACCTTTATCTGGAAGTTGGGGCTAATAATACCAACCTGTGAGAATTGTCATGCATATTAGAGTTATTACATATATTCACCTACCATGTGCCTGGTACATAGTAGGTGTTGAACAAATGGTGGCTGCTGTTATAAATTATTATACTACTAGTAGTAGTAATAATTGTTCTATATGAGAAAAATATTTGGGGATTTTGGACATGTGAATAGTTTCCTCACATGCGTAGGTCATCTGAAGTCTCTCATGTTGCAAAGCTAAAAAGTGACAGGTGCCAAAAATGTAACCAGACTCTGAACTTTCCAGCTGTGGCATACTCCAGATTCATTGCTGGGGCTGAAAGTCACACAGTGCTGTCCTTTATCAGTTCAAAAGCCTGTGCTCTAATCTCAGGAGAGGTGAGCACTGAGGTCTGTGATGGTTCATGAGCCTGGGGTGAAAGCTCGGGAAAAACCCAAGGTAGTCCCACCTGCCGCTTCAGCTCTAAAAGGAATAATCAAAGCTGGCAAGTCTTTGGCAGCCTCCTGGACAATTCAAGGGCAGGCACCCTGTGACTCACCGTGTGGTGATGGGCAAGGACCCAACTTCCCCAGCATCCTCATTTATGGAAAGGAAGAACCAAGGCATCCTGACCAAGCTGTTGGCAAATGCTTCTTGGCAAAAAACTTGGTGCTCCTGTCTCAAGACAGCTGCTGGGGGATCCCTGGCTGCATCGCTAACTTTCTGTGTTTACCTTCTCCAGGTCACAGCAATAGCCCAGCAGGCAGTGTGGCCTGCTCCACCACCTCAGACATCAGGCTCAGTCATTCGGTCCCAGAAGGTGTCCATGGAAGAGTTGCAGTTGGTCAGGAAGTTCATTTCCCAAATCTCCCCTCACCAGTACTGAGGAGTCCTTTGAGTGATCCAGAAGAAACTCTCCAGGTGCGTGGTGGTGCACACCCTCCTAGCATGGAGAGCATAGGAATGGTGTATAGCATCCCCAGTTCTTGCAATGGACCAACCGAATCGACATTCTCTGCTTCCTGGAAGGGAGATACTTTTACCTACATGACTCCAAGTGCCACCAGTCAGAGTACTCAAGTCAGTGAAAATGGAAAAAATCCTTCCTCTGGGAATGTTTGGGTGTCTCTGCACACACTGCCACCTCTAGTTCCTAAGGAAGCTGCTACCCTCTTTGTTACTTGTGATAACCCAGCAGGATGCAGTGGGTCAGTTGGCTACTCTGAGCACCCTGCTCAACGAAGGCAGGCAGTGGAACGACCCTCCAAGATTGGCCTTCTCACTAGTGTTACCTCAAGGATGGAGACAGGCCCAGGTGGGGCCAGCAGGTTCCGGGAGCGGTCACTGTCTGTGCCCACAGACTCAGGCACCGCAGAGGTGGACTATGATGAGGAACAGAAGGCTGGTGAAGCCTGTGCCCTGCCTCATGCCAGTACAAGTTCTGAGGGCAGTAACAGTGCTGACAACATTGCCTCCCTTCGTGCCCAACAGGAGACCCAGCACAGAAGACAGAGATCCAAGAGTATCTCGCTCAGGAAGGCCAAAAAGAAGCCTTCCCCACCAATGCGCAGTGTCTCACTGGTCAAAGATGAGCCAGTCCTCTTGCCAGAAGGTGGGTCAGCCCTACCCAAGGACCAGAGGCCCAGGAGCCTTTGCCTCTCCTTGGAACACCAAGGACATCACTCATCCCAGCAAGATGCTCAGGGTCACCCAGCTGTGCCGTCCTTCAAAGATCCGGAAGGCACACAATTCTCCCACCACTGGTATCTTACTGACTGGAAGTCTGGTGACACCTACCAATCCTTGTCCAGCTCCAGCACTGCCACGGGCACCACAGTCATTGAGTGCACCCAAGTTCAGGGCAGCTCAGAGTCTCTTGCCTCCCCTTCCACATCCAGAGCCACGACACCTTCCCAGCTCTCCATTGAGGTGGAGGCCAGGGAAGTATCCTCCCCAGGAAGGCCTGCTGGGCTGATGTCACCCTCCAGTGGATACTCCAGCCAGTCAGAGACACCAACACCCACCGTCTCCATGTCCTTGACCCTGGGCCACTTGCCCCCTCCAAGTGGCAGTGTCCGGGTGCGTCCAGTGGTACCTGAGAGGAAGTCATCACTACCCCCGACATCACCAATGGAGAAAATGTCCAAGTCACGGCTGTCGTTTGACCTACCACTGACCTCGTCAACCAACCTGGATCTGTCTGGGATGAGTATCTCCATCCGAAGCAAAACCAAGGTGAGCCGGCATCACTCAGATACCAATTTTGGGGCCAAGCTGGCCCAGAAAACGAGCCCCAACCAGCCAGTTATGCCCATGGTTACTCAGTCTGACCTACGTTCCATTCGCCTGAGGTCAGTCAGCAAGTCTGAACCAGAAGATGACATTGAGAGCCCTGACTATACTGAGGAAGCAGGAGCAGAAGTCTTCACCTTGCCAGAGAGAAAGATAAAACCTCCCATAGCTGAGAAGCCCCCCGTGGCCCGAAGGCCTCCAAGCTTGGTCCACAAGCCACCATCTGTCCCCGAGGAGTACCCGCTAACTTCGCTTACCTTGGCTATGACCCCCAAGAGCTCCATTCAACACACGAGGCCACTCCCTCCAGACGTCTACACAGTGGTGCGGAAACCAAAGTCCTCCAGCCCTGAGGGCAGAAGCCCAGGGGAGTCAACAGCAGCCTCAACTCTTGTTTTCACACCTTTTGCTAGTTCCTCTGGTGCTTTCTTCTCAGGAACACAGCAACCTCCCCAGGGAAGTATGGAGGATGGAGGCCCCAAAGTGAGAGCCCTGCCTGAAAGAATTAGCCTCCAGAGCCAGGAAGAAGCAGAGAAAAAGAAAGGCAAGATACCACCCCCTGTCCCAAAAAAGCCCAGTGTGCTGTACCTGCCTCTCACATCACCCACAGCTCAAATGGAGGTGTATGGAACCGAACCAAGGCTGTCTCTCAGCCCCATCATCACCCTTCAGGAAGAAGCCAGCTGTCCCCCCACCAGTGACCAATTGCAGTCACCTGGTACAAGGATGACTTCAACACCGGAGGCTGAAGGTGAAAGGGAGGCAAGTCCTCTAGGTTAGTAAACTCTCTGCTGCCTTTTCTTTTGAATCCCAGGAAAGATGAGGGTAAGGATGGAGTGCCAGAGACAGAAGCAAATGCCCCCAAATAATGATCCCGAGTCCAGGATAACCAGGTCAGTAGGAGGCATCTCTTGAGGGTTTGGGTTATTCTAAACAGGCCTCACTGCCCTTGGGATTAGGAATGACCCAGGGGTGGATCTACAAGATCCAGCTTGGGCCAATCTCACCTGGAACCCCTGATACTGACATACTAAAATCAAACTAGTTCTTAGCACCCTAGGACCTTAGTAGCCCATCTACCTAGTCAGGCACACATCCCCTGCCCTAGGAACTATCTCTCTACCTCCCGGTATAGCACTTTTCGCTAGCCACATGGATTTTAGTTTCATGCATGGGACTCAGTACCCTCCCAGGCTGAGTTCAAATGCTATGGAAGGCTTGCAAGCTTCTGAAACAATGGAATATGTTTCTAGCAGCAGCCTTTCTTAGTGCTTTTTGGAAGAAAGGGAACTCACTTTCTTGGATGCTTTGAGGCTAGCTCTTCCTGGAACAATAAGACTAAACTAGATAATGTTCCTCATAATTTTTCGGGTCTTTTTTGCATGTGTCTTTTTTTGTTTTAATTGTGGCAAAAATACACATAACATAAAATTTATCATCCTAATCATTTTTAATGTACAGTTCAGCAGTGCTCAATACATTCACAAGGCAGTACAACTATGACCTCCCACCATCCACCTCCAGAGCGCTCTTCATCTTGCAAAACTGAAGTCTGTATCCATTGAACAAGAACTCACCATTGTCCCCTCACCCCCATATGCTAGCAACCACTCTTCCATTTTCTGTCTCTATGAATTTGACTCTTCCAGGGACCTCATGTAAGTGGAATCATACAGCATTGGTCTTTTGGTGACTATCTTATTTCACTTAACCTATTGTCCTCCAGATCCATCCATGTTTTTCATCCTTTTTTTTTTGTACCTTTAACACCAAACATCAAAATCTTACGACCTTCCTTAGGCCAAATTTGGACTTCCAACATAAGTTAAATCATAGTGGCTAAAACAAGCAAACAAATCACAGCCACAGGTAATTTTTAGAAGATGCATCATCAAACTCCACAGGCTCCCTCTGAGATTCAGATAGGTCCCACTCCCACCTACTGGTTGAGTCATTGCTTTAGATGAGTCTCTGCTTTTTGATTTTTAAAAATACTGCATTCAAAACAAGAGAATGCTCAGGCAACCTGTTGTGTAATGGAAAAGGTGTGAGAACACAGGGACCCATGCTGATCTTCACCACTCACTCCACCTTGGCCAAAACACTAACCTTCTGAACATTGTGTTCCTCTGCAAAACAGAGACATTAAGAGTCTCTGCCCTGCAGCCCTCCCAGAGTTGCTTTGAACATCAAATGAAATACCACAGGAGAATGTGCTTTGTCCTAACTATTGTGGTCGAAGTATTTAATTCCTTCTGGTTCTTATGCCTAGGGAGTTCTACAGAAGCAAGCACTGAAGAAAAAAGTGTAATCAGTGATAAAACAGCCGAATGGATTGCTGAAGAGGACGATGACGTATTTGTGGCTTCACGCACAACTGAAGATTTGTTTACTGTGATACACAGGTGTAGACCAATTTTCTTAATTCCTATTGTAATTGTCTACCCTTCTTATACCAAAAGAAAATCTGCTACCTCTAAGCAGCCATTAGAATTGCAACTGGAGCCTAAGTTCAGATACCCACATATGTGAACGCAGCCCTCAGCCTTGCATATGCAATTCACTGACATCTTTGGGTGAAGTGGAGGAGGGGCAGGGAAGGGAAGACCAGGTGCCGAGTGAGAGGCCCCTCGTCTCCTAGCAACCGCAGGCCTATTGTGGCTCCATCTGCTCTCTCACAGCTCTGTCTACAGACGGAGACATTTAACCCTTCACAGAATTCCTTGTACCAAAAACATCTTATCAAGAAGTGAAATGGGGCAACAAGCCAAGCATCAAAGCAGGAACTTAGGCAAAGTGGGACCGGACCGGGCACCAGTTATTGGACAGGGTTTCAAAGCAAGGACTTGGTGATGAGAAAAAAATAGAAAGAGCCCAGTCATTAGAGCTGGAGCACCAGTTCAGAACAGGATCAGCTCTCAGACTGTCTTGATTCAGAGTCACTGAGCTACTGGCCTAGACTCCTTAAATGCTTCCTTGGTCCCAGAACCTAGGCAGAACTGAGCCTGCAGGCACAGGCCAAGCGACTCCAGCTGGAGGCATTGAAAGGGGTATAGAGAGAGGAAGCCAGACAAGGGACTCTGAGGACTTAGCAGAGAGAGAGAGAAAGCTGGTAAGTACAACTGCTTGCAAGGCTGCTGCATGGTAGCCCCCACATCATGCCACTGGCATTCATGAAATTATACGAAGCATTTAAGAAATATCTGCCACGTGAATTCACTTAAAGCAAACTTTTTCTTATTTAGGTCCAAAAGAAAGCTGCTTGGCTGGAAAGAGCCTGGTGAGGCCTTTGCTGGCGGCAGCAGACCAAGCTCCCATTCACCAATAAAGACCACAGCTGATTCTCCAATCAGTGAGTCAGCTGCTTCTGCGGGGTCAAGTGGCAGTGCCAACCTAGATGCTGGCAGAAACGATGATTTCAAGGCCTTGCTACAGAAGAAGGGAAGCAAGACAACTCCAAGGTCCCGCCCCTCAGCAGCCGAACTGCTGAAGACCACTAACCCACTGGCTCGGAGAATTATTGCACAATTTTCAAAAGACTGTGAAACTACCGATGACCCCAGTACCTAAGTCCCGAGTTCAGTTAACAGGGTTTAGTTACTAAACTTGAGTAGACAAAGGGGAAGAGAAAGGGTTTTAAAAAGTAATCATGGACATAACAGAAGAGCCTACATTTCTTCTACATTAACTCACACTCTGGACAGCAGGAGACAGGTCACTTTATCTAGAACTAAATCATCAGGCACTTTAATCATCTTCAGACCTTTTACATTTTCATACTTACAGTCTTGCCATTACCCAATTACCGATTTTCTCCTTATCTTCCCCCAGTGTTGTGCCCTGAGAAGAAATTCTCAGATGCAAGGGCACATGTACCATCTTTTCAATCAATGGCCAGGCTGCTCCATCCCTGACTCCTGTTACTGAGGGGCACAGTGTGAGAGTGGATTGGGGACTGCCAAAACTGGGGATCATAGGGTGCCATTGCTGATTATTCACTTTCCTGGCAAGGCCTTGATGGCCCTGTGTGGAGAAACAAAAAGACTCTGGTGCCTCTCCATCCACACTTAAATTCCCCCCACCAGAGAGGTTTGTGGCTGTGCACTTATTTCAGCATGGGGTTGATTGGATGGCTTTTGTCATCCAAAATATGAATGTGAGTGTGTCTTGAAATTCATGCCTTTTTCAGTTTGATTGTCTATGCGGAGATCAGGGTGATGACATTCAATAATCATGTAGACGACCCCCCCCCCGCCCCCACCAACTAGGACAAGTCAGGACTGGGTTTCTTTGGATGAATCAAGTTCAGCCAACAAATGAGGCAGCCATTTGTTCACTCAGATCTATCCAAGGTAACTTGTACATTGCGCCTTGAAATTCTTCAAGTGTCTGTCAACAATGATAGCTAGAATCAGTGCCCAGCTCATGCTGCATTCTAAGAACTCTCGTTTCATTTGCATATAACCTTCATTACAGGAAGTAATTAGCTGAAGGAACAGCATCATCAAAGGCTCAAGGAGGAGAGAAAGTAAGTGTAACTTGTCCACCTCCATTCAGTTTAGATTGTGGTTTGTGGTTCCTTTTGTTTTTGTTTAAAGGAAGTCTTACTCTGTTCCCAAACCAAGAATGTATGGACTAAAAAGAATATATCCAAAACCTAAAAGGCAGCCTTGCAAGTGGCTGTGGCCCATAACACACACACAAAAAGGGCTACTTTTTGCCATTTATGTTCCACTGTGTGACTGACTTTACATTAACTATGTTGGGGAGAGTGTAGGAACTCGGGGGAAATGAGATGCTGATGGAGCCCCCAGAGCAATCATTGTGACTGCCCCCCACACAAGCTTATAGGCACTAACTATTCTTGTCAGTTCAATTTTCTAAGCAGAGCAAGAAAAGTAATTCATTTGATTTTCATGTGTCTGGTTTTGGGGAGGTTGGGGGAGAAAAACAGTCAACGCATTGAACAAAAACTGGCTGACCAATAATGGAGGGTTAATGGTCCACATTCCCGAGAAGGGAAAAGAAAAGTCAAATGAAATTGTAGCCTGATTCCTGGACCCCTTCCTCCTTCACTGCCACCCCCCCAACCCAACAGATTCATTGGCCAACATCCTGGATGATGCAGAAACTGCCCCAGAGACAAGCAGATCTTGATTTTGATAGGTCACATCGCTCACCAATGAGAAGCAAGCTCTTAGCTCCACTACCCACACTCCTGCAGACAGAGCAGCTGAAAAACTACACTGAGAGCTGAGAAGACTTGGGCCTCTCATTCAGAGGTCTTAAGCCTAGGCCCTTGGTTGGTACAGGTCTGAATTCTAGACTTCTAAGTGCAGGCCAGGCTCATCAACTTCTTTGCAATCAGCACTGCCCCCTAACTTAGAGGCCACTTAAAATAATAAACAGTGAGAACCCAGTTGCTTTTGAAAGCATTCAAACTATTTGGTTTGAAGGTCCAGATCAAATTTCAGGGGTTTTGCCTGAAATAAAATAGATTCATTCCTGGCCTGAATTTATATCTGAATGCCACACTTGTCTGCCCCAGACTCAGAATTCCAAAAGACAGAAACATTTTTCCTCTGCAGGGAAATGAAGGGGTGTTCATGCTTTGGCCTAACAAAAGTGAAAGGCTGCCAGGGCCTTCTCATTGGGAACCACTTTGAACAGCTGAGCTCTGAAGCCAAATAAGAGACTCATATAGTACAGGATGTGTTACTTCTGGTTTTTCTGGAAGCTTCTTGTTTGCTACTTCTAGTGGGTTTCACCTTTCTGTCCCTGGGTGGTTTTCCCAAAAGATTCTAAAGCTGAATGCCCAGACACTTTTATGTTTTGCCGTTACCTTGAGTCTTGCTTTCCTCTACAATAGTCTGTATACCTGGAATTTTTGTAACATCTTCTGCATCATTACTATGGCCTTCAAATACCCAGTGGTGTTTCCATTAGCACAAGAGGATTTGGGGCAGAGATTTTATGGTCAGAGGTAACATTGAGGGCAAGAAATATTCCTTTAATATTTTGCAACAGGTGGACCTAATCCCAGGCAAACAACCAAACTGTAGAATTTGTTAGTCACTGATGACTATAACACCAAACATCTTTCCTACTCCTAACCCTCAACCTCTCTCATCCCCATGATTATAACACCAACTCTCCCACTGAGGCACACAGCACGTTTGCTGCCCTCTGTACCGACTCTGTTAAGACCAGAGAAGAAAGGCTGACAGCCCCTCCATGTAGGCTTTCAGAGACCTAGTACCACCACGGTTACTAGTGCAAATAATAATGATCACAATTTTTGAGCATGGAATACAGAAGGGGTTCAAGTAAAATGAAGTTTGCCACAGGACGTCAGCTTCCAATTCAAGTTGTTTCTATCCTTTTGTTTGCTCTGATTCCAACCGATAGCCACAGGTAGCTCTGCTGGACTAACCTCAGTGTAGTCATGAGTAGAGGGAGTCATCCCCAGGAGAGGTCAATGGGTAGCAAAGAGTGATTTACTCTTGGTGGGTATTCATTACGTATTTGTGGTTCAAATGTCAAGAGTAGAGAGCAAGCCATTCTTGGTAGAGCAGGAAGCCTCGCTGGTATCTCCTCTCCTTTGTCTGCCTCATCTCTCACCTAAGCCTCCCACCTGGCCCCAACTTGTCCCTCAGCCCTGACTCCTGTGAACTGCATCCCTAACCTACAGCTTACCCTTTAAGGAGGCAAGACCACAAACAGCGAAATAGTTCGTGTTAGCCTAATGACCTCAAATAGACCAATTGGTCTGAAGGCATCACCTTGAATGTGCAAAGACTAGAGAAGATTCTATAAAGGCTTACAACAAGCATTTCACTGGACATCCATTTTAAATCTCTAGACAACACGGATCAGATTGTGATCCTGCAGTACCTATCTGTCTGAGCAGATGTGTCTGTGCACCTGCCCTCTTCCTGATAAACAAACTATTCCTTAAAAAATTGAGTTTGTGGCCAGTGCTCTTGTTCCTCACCAGTGCAGCCTTCCATCATCACCAAGTCTGCAACACAATAGTAGGCTTTCACTTTAATCTGATTTTCCAGGGCCAGGACTAGAGTGAGGTGAACGAAGCGCCCACTCTCAGGGCCGCACAAGTGCCTTACCCTTGTCTCAGCCCTGCGCTTTGCACTCTATGAATATCAGTTTATCTTCTTCCTGTGAATAAGTGTGGTTCCTCTGATAAATCCCTGTTGTTGCACCAAATGTTTTATTGCCATCTCTTTTTTCCATTGCTATAAGCAATGTATGCCTATACATCTAAGAATAGACAATATTATCAGAAAACATGGTTGATTTCTAAGCAACCTGCTCCAAGTGGCAAGTTAGCACCCGTTTGCAGTAGGGATGCAGACAAAGACAGCCCTTCAGCACAATAGTGAATGGGCTGGAGGTCTGCCATTGGGATGGATCTTCATTCTCCTCTTTCTGCTCCATTTTCCCCAGACCTTGCTTCCCAGCCCCAACTCTCCTGAGTGCCTCCTAGTTTGTTCTCTTTACTAAGAAAAACATGCTCTCAGGAAAGGGATAAAGTCCTTTAACATCATAAGGCTTAATGCTACCTTTTTTGAGGGTCGCTTGCATTATAACAGGGGAAAAGCCTTAAGCCAAAGGAATTGAAGTTCTGCCTGTAGAATTCTAGGCCTCTATTAGCTGCAAAGTGTATTTTTCACCACAGAAAGGCCAAATTCCCTGAAAGCTAACTCCAGAACATAGAAAATACCTTAATCTCCTGGAATTGTTGTATTAAATTGCTGGTGGTTGATTAAATAGTCATGATACCCCATGCTGTTCTATTGGACAAGGGACCAAGGGACCACATCTACCAAGAGACTCTCAGAAATGGCTACTGAAAGCCACTGAGAAGGCCAAGATCATATTGTACATTAACATTTTTACACAAATGGAATTAATACTAGTCATTTTAGTAAAAGAACACAAGGACTTACAGTTTGTGAAAATGTGTCCTGTTTGTGAAAGGTGAAACTGTCTGATCAATGTCTGATCCATATTGGTCTCTTGGTAGTGGTGGTAATTATTAAACTTGCTAGAGGTACAACTTTACTAAACACAAGCCTCTGCTTCCCCTGCCCTTATTTATGTTTTGTGCTATCACTTCAGCTTGGTGTGAGAGAGACCAGATCTATACCAGAGCATCCAGTCCCTCCAAAGTCTTTGCTCGTATTTTAGCTATAAGTCACCAAGGTATTAGGGATTTAAAACAAGAGTGGGAAGAGCTGCCTTAGTCAAAGAGCAGCAAAAATGAAAATTTAAACAATGACCTGGAATAAAGTTTTAGAATATTCTGACACAGATTTATATAGGAATATGGCAGTAAACAGTTATAGCCAAATATTTGAGGTGCTTTTCATAAGTTTAGCAAAAATTAATTTGCATAAGTAATGGATTGTGTGAAATAGGAATATACATTTGTTCAGTAAAAGCCCAAAATCAAAGCCAGTGGTTCTCAAAGTGTCATCCCAGAAACAGCAGCAGCAGCAGCCCTGGAGTGTGTGTGTGTGTGTGTGTGTGTGTTCCAGTGATGTTACTTCTCCAAGCCCCTGAATCACTATAGCCACAACTGTTCAAGTGATTTCAAACTTTCCCACCATTTCTGCTGTCATCACAGTGATTGGTCTCTGGCCAAGTGATGTATATTGTCGTGTTGGTCAGGTATACATTTGTTTGGTGTTAAGAAATTACCAGATTGAATCAACTACTCGCTTAACCTGCAAAACTCTTGATTTGACTTAGCCAGCATGTCTGGCCCGTTTTGGATTTAATTTTTTTGAATTCACAAATAGGAAAAAAGGAAAAAAGTGTTATGTTTGGTATTGCCAACCCTTAAATACCTATCTTCACCAAGGTGGCTGTTCTCTAGGAGGGCTCTGATTTTAAGATTTTGCCTACATAGTAGAATTTGAGATCAACAAATACACCAACAAAATCTGAACTGGAACAACCAATTAACCCCCCTCAGCTTCTTTTCAATGCCAAGCTTTATAGAAACTTATTCCTTATGTGGTGTTCCACTTTTTTTTAATGTCCAATTTTACCAAATGTTATGCATGCAAATGCAACATTGTGCTCACTGTATAAATCACCCCAAACTCATTTTCTCCTCCATATGTGTGGTGGTAAAGAAATATCAATATGTATGTTCTTACCTCTCCTGATCAAATCTGTAAATTACAAATCTTTTCATTAATTTTTAAATGAGATATATTTACTCTGGCTAGTAGTTACAATTTTATTCTTTTTATGATATTTCATTGCTACTCTTTTCTACTGACTCCAAAACTTACTTTGGGGAATATTTCTTATTTCTAGGTTGTTGTATTTATCTTATTTCTATATTTATCTGTAGCCATGGAATGTCAGGAGTGAAAGGGACCAACCTCTCATTTTACACATGAGACCCAGAAAGGTCAAATAACTTACACAAGGTCACACACACAGTAGCAGGGCCTGGCCTCAGTTCCAGATCTCCTGCCTCTGGGGCCAGTGTTTTTTTCATTTAAAGGGCTGCATTTATAGAAGACCCACAGCTGGCTTCTACATTTATGACACATGGATTTCCCAGGTATTTCAACAAACTAATATATTTGCTTTAAAGGAAACTGCTCAAGATTTCTTTAAGTTGAATCCAAGGACAAATCTGATTTTCAATTTAGAAACATTCATTTCCCCTCAAAATTCAGTATATGTTCCCTACTTTGTATATATTTCCCCTAAAAGAAGTTTGAAAAATGAATTTTTATAGATCAAATTCCACCTTTTAGTAGAGAAGCTTCTTTTCTAAGGGAATCATCTGGTGACTTCTTTTGAAAAACAAAGACTCCTCAATGTCCCCCAATGTCTACTTTATTTTTAGTCTCAACTTTTGTAATTGGTGTTTATTTAAAGTAGGACAAACCAATATAGGCTTTCCTAGAATCTACTTTATCCTTCCCTTCTTAAACTTTATGAGATATCAGACTGTTACATGCTCATGAGATATTTAGTTGTATTCTAGAAACTTCACCTAGCTTGATGTTATGTCAATCCCTGGGCTCAAACTTTATCTCCATCTTATCAAAAAATAACAAAATTCCCTAATCACCTCTGTGCTCTGCATGCATTCTCTTTTCTGGAACATTCTTTGCCTAGTGTGACTCTTCTCTTTAGCTATTCTTGGGCTTCCTTCCATGGTCCATGCATACCTTATTATTCTGTGGAATTGAAGGCAGTGTCCCTTTAGGGTTATGCTAGTTACATGGAGTGGTAGTTCCAGTTATTTCCATTGTTCCCTTGTTTCCACTGGACCTCCTCTGGTTTCTATGTTCAGGAATGCTCATAGATTGATGGGATCTAGACCAGGGGTTGACAAACTTTTTTTGTAAAGGGCCAGATAGTAACTAGTTTAGGTTGGGGGGGTGCACATGTGGTCTCTGTAGCATATTCTTATTTGCTGTTGTTTCTTTGTCTTACAATACTTTAAGAATGTAGATACCATTCCTAGCTCTTGGGCCATATAAAGCCCCAGGCTGGATTTGACCTGCTTGTCATAGTTTACTGACCCTTGGTCCAGACAATGTTCTGTAACAGGTATTTCTGTGACGGGCCCCATGTGATAACTGGGTTGTATACTGGGTGATATGGCTCACTGCCCTCCTATCTACTTCACTGTCAGACCAGTCTGCACAGAAGTGGGTGCAGAGGGGCTGCATATGCCCCATTATTCTTTGATAGGGTACTCATCATTGACTCTCTCACTCACTACCTTGGTGTAGAAATCCTCATTCTTTTCTCCAGACCTCCTGTCCTGGTTATCCAATGTGCCTCTTATTCCTTGAGTTTGAGGTAAACTGAGCGGGAAGAATGGATTTCTGAGTTTTCTTATTTCTTTTGTCCCTATATTGGTCTCCCGAACTTTGGCTGGGGACCCTGGCCCTGGGCCATCTGGCCTGACCTGCCCTATATTGCCGTCACAAGTTTAGGGCTGTCTCTGGAAAGTCTGTTGGCCCAGGCCATGAGATGCCAGTTTGGTCTGCAATTTCCTAGGGAAATCACCAGCACTCTTGATTCCCATAGTTGGTTTTGAAACCCAGAATGTCCATGTGTCCACTTTCTATAATGTAATTTGGATCTGTTCTAGACTTACCCCAGCAAGAAAGCCAATGAGGTATAGAAGGTATTCTGTGTCCACAGTGTTTTCCTGTCTAAACCCCCTGCCTCCTTGGCCCCCCAGGCCCCAGGATGGACTCCCTGAGATGCCCTGTGCAGCACCACAACCAGCAAGCATTCAGCATACCACCACCTCCTGTTTTCTGAACCTTTAAAAGGATCCCTAAGGGTACCTGGCTGGCTCAGTCAGTAGAGCATACAACTCTTGATCTCAAGGTTTGAGTTCAAGCACCATGTTGGGCTAGACCTCACCTAAAAAAAAAGAAAAAAGAAAAAGAATTCCTTAAATATTCCTCAAACCCTACATCTTGCTGCCATCTCTACCTCTCATGCTACCTGGAAGTCTAAAGCTCAGATTCACATTTCACATTTTTCTCATGTAAGCATTGAGAGATATGAGTGAAGAAGGTGTGTGCCTGTGTGTGTGAGCCTGGTTTCTCCAATGGAACTGTGAAGGCCCCATTGACTACTGTATCTGTCTCTCTTTTCTCTCTCTCCCTCTCTCCCTCTCTCCTCTCTCTCTCTCTCTCTCTCTCTCTCCCTCTCTCTCCCCTCCTCTCTCTCTCACACACACATATGCACACACACATGCGCACGCACACACACACACACACACACACACACTCCATCTAGTGTTTCATCAGTTCTCTGGTCCAGATGTAGGTCTGATGGGGCTGGTCAAGAAGGGGATGAGGCATCATCCTGAGGAATTTCCCTTTTCTTTTCTTTTCAAACTTTCTTTCTACTGGTTTGTGCTGGCTTCCCTCAGGAAGCCATTTGAAGAAACTCTCTGCGACAATTGTGAACAAGCTGACATATAAAGAGCAAGGACTTTAATTTGATATGAACTCAGTCAGACATACCTCCCAGGCTGCAGTTTTTCCTATCTAAGCAAATTGCTTCTTAGGACCTTTAAGCTTCCTTTCTGTCATTTGAGCCCAGGGATCTACCCACGTATTGAAAACTAAATCTTAAAAAGTCAGAGGCATGAGTAACTTTCAGGATTTTCCTATTTGAAAATATCTATGAAACAGTTTCTTTCTGCCTTTGCTTTAAAATTTCCAGACTTAGGAAGGGAACCAGGTTTATGCCTTGGACTCTAAGGCAACAAAAGACCTACACTTGCAAAAAGCAAAATGAGGAAGGAGGACTGGCTAGTCCTACTATGCATAGTCAGGAGACAGACTTTTTTGTTTCATTAGCACTTACCAATCGGTGATTACTGAGTGCCAACAATGCACTTAAGAAAAAATAAAGGAGACAGGAATTTACAGACCAATATCCTAAACTAGAAGGCAGAGATAAAGCAATTCCCCCAGTGATAAGAAAGTGTCCCTGGATAAAAATTTCAAGAAGCAGCAGAAATTAGGAGAGACCATAATCCCAGGCTTTTTAGAATTCCAACACAAAATGGAAGGAAGCCCTCTGTGGGGTGATATTACAAAGGGTTTTTCTTTTCTTTATTTTCTTTCTTTCTTCTTTTTTTATTCAAGCATTCCATACTGGCTTGCTACCAGCAATTGAACTGTATTCTTTATATAGCTAGAGCTGTTTGTGTCTTCTCGAAATAAACTGTTTCTGTTAAAATCATTTTCTGTTTCACCCTCTGGTTTTCATTGTAGCAGTGATGCCTTTATTCAGACACTAAGCCCAGTTCATGAGCATGTGTTACCAGCCATGCAAGTGTGGGGCACACACACATGGGGTTTGATTCTCACAAACCCCTGAGAGCCCAAAGCCTATATGCAGGACACAGTGTCTTGCAGAAACCTGGCCCACAGAATGGTGAACCTAAGGGACATGGTCAGGTAATTCGTCTTCAAGGACTTTGTCTCAGGGATTTGAGTATGACTGCTTATTGGAAGCAACAAGGGGCCGCAGAGGAGGCGGGGCTCTGGTGAAGTGGGCAGCAGTTGCCAGGCTCCTGAGAGGAGGAGGTTGCTGTAGCAACTGTGCTCAGGGCATGCACTCCCTCTTTGTTCTCTGGCTCAATGAAGCCATCCAGCAGGGCAGACCAGAGTGAGTCTGGGCTGGGCGCAAAAAAACAGACCAGATGTGGCCCATATCACTTCCATCCCTCAAAAAGGGTCTGATCCCACCATGCAGGTAGTGATAACTATATTTAAGGGTCAACTCTCATCCAAAAGGAGTTTCGTTCTCTATTCCCAACTGGCCCAAGCATGTAAGGCTGAGGCCCTTGCAGCCAGCATCCTTGTCTTCCCAGGCCCTACATTAGCTCATGTCCTCTGATAATACCAGGTTGTTCTTCCAAAAAGACACAACAGAAATGGAAACAACCTAGAAAACTCACAAGGGAAGGGAGAGGGGCCAAGGCGACCCTCATACAATAGCAGGTGTTAAGATTTAAGATAAAGGTCAGATAAAGGCTGGCTCAAGGTGGACCTCATGGCAAGCAGTACCTCAGTGGGACCTTGTGGTGCAGAGTTTAATGGTCACTCTGGCAGGGTCACAGCCTCCTTGTTCTACCATACCACAAGTTGGAGAAGCTTTTAGGGACTGACCCACGCTGATGAGACCCACAAAAGACATGTCAAAGGCAGGGTCTGGTATATTAATTAACCAAAGAGAGAATATGCCTTTAAAACACAGGTCATAGGGCACTCAGCTGGCTCAGTCACTGGAGCATGCAACTCTTGATCTCGGGATTGTTGAGTTCAAGCCCCAGGTTGAGTGTAGAGATTACTTAAAAAATAAAATACAATCTTGAAAAAATACAAAAAACCAAAGCATAGGTCATAAACAGGATGCCTGCAGGCTGAATTGAGCTCATACACACTGTGTGGAGTACAAACACTGGAGTTGTTTTTCAATTTTTAAAAATTTAGGTGGGCACAATCTCTGCAGTTAACTAGTTCCTCATCTGTCCCTGTTATATTAAACCCAAACAGCTTCGTTCATGTATATTACCTGCTATGCCCCTGAAGGCATTTGAGCTTGTGAACCCTGCATCAAGGTGAAGTTGTGGGTTGAGTTCCCCCAGGAAGCACTCTGGAGTGGAGTTTGGTGAACAAGATGTTTATTAGGGAATGCCCTAGGGAGCAACATCTGTAGGAGAGAAGAGAAGGAAATAGGTTTCTCTTGTATCACTTTATTCCTTGTTTGATTTGTTGCTGTAGGGGCCCAATAGGCTGTAGGAAGCCTATCATCCTATTTCACTATTTCACATAAAAAGGGAGCCTCATACCACACTAAGAAAGAAGTTCCAGTTGGATAAAAACCTAAATATGAACAGCAAAAATATGAAGCTTTTGGAAGATAATATAGGAGAATATCCTCATGAACTCACAGTACAGAAGGATTTCTTTTTTTTTAATGTTTATTTATTTATTTATTTATTTTTTAAATTTTTTTCAACATTTTTTATTTATTTTTGGGACAGAGAGAGACAGAGCATGAATGGGGGAGGGGCAGAGAGAGAGGGAGACACAGAATCAGAAGCAGACTCCAGGCTCCGAGCCATCAGCCCAGAGCCTGATGCGGGGCTCGAACTCACGGACCGTGAGATCATGACCTGGCTGAAGTCGGACGCTTAACCGACTGCGCCACCCAGGCGCCCCATTTTTATTTATTTATTTTTGAGAGAGAGAGAGAGAGAGAGAGCAAATGAAGGAGGGACAGAGAGAGAATCCCAAACAGGCTCCACATTGTCAGTGCAGCGCCCAATGCAGGGCTCAATCCCACAAACTGTGAGATCATGACCTGAGCAGAGACCAAGAGTCCGGATGCTTAACCAACTGAGCCACCCAGGCACCCCAAGAAGGATTTCTTAAACAAAACACAAAACCACTAACCATAAAAGACAAGTGATAAAATTCAACTGCTTTAAATCTAGGAAACCATTTAGTGAGTGAAAATGCAAGCCACAAAAAAGGAAAAGATACTTGCAACACATATAACCAACAAAAGAACTAGTATTCAGAATACACAAAGAACTCCTACAATGTAGTAATAAAAAACAGAGAATTCAATAAAAAATGGGGAAAAGATTTATGTGGACTCATGATAATAGAAGAAATCCAAATATCCAATAAGCATAGCAAAGTGCTTAGTCTAATCTATCAGCAGAGAAATGAGAAATGAGGGAGGATGAATTACAACGGGGTAGGGAGAAACTTGTGGGCATGATGGCCATGTTCATTATCTCAGTGGTTCTGGTTTCACAGATGTTAACTCATCAAATTGTCACTCTAAGTATGTGGAGTCTGCTGTACATCAATTATACCTCAATAAAGCTGTAACACACACACACATGCACACACACAATGATATACCATTTCACATCCACCAGACTTGCAAAATATTTTTAAGTGTGGCAGTAACTAGTGTTGAGGAAGACGTGAAGGAACAGAAACTCTGACACACTGTGGTGGGCATCACTTTGGTTGGTTGGTTCAACCACTTTGGAAAACAGTTTGTCTTTCCCTATTAAAGTTGAAGATACACATCCCCCAGGACCCAGCAATTCCACTCCTAGCAATACAACCCAGAGAAATGTGTAGATCTTTCCCAAAAGAAATACAGAAGATTCATAGTACATTGCACATAGCAGCCCAAACTGAAAACAACCGAACGGTCCATCAAGAGGAGAACAAGCAGACTGCAGGATTCTATACAGCAAAGGCAATTAAACTACAGCACATGTAACAACATTATGGAGCACAGAAATAAGAAGTTGAGCAAAAGAAGCAAGATGCATAGGAACACATACAGGATGGTTCCATTTATATAAAGTGCAAAACAAGCAAAACTAAACTCTTACTTAGGGATGCATAGGTAGATGATAAAACTATAAAGAAAACAAGGAAATTGTTATCATAAATGTTAGGAGAGTGGCTCCTTAGAATTGAATGGGTCAGGGGTGCCTGGGTGGCTCAGTCAGTTGAGCATCTGACTCTAGATTTCAACTCAGGTCATGATTCCAGAGTCGTGGGATGGAGCCATACAACCGGCTGGCTCTGTGCTGATCGTGGAGCCCTGCTTAAGATTCTTTCTCTCTCCCTCTGCCCCTCCCCTGCTTGTTCCCCTCAAATTGAAAAAAAAAAAGTAGAAGGGTCCATTGTAATTGATGAAGACACAGGGAAGGATTCTGGGGTATGAGAAAAGTTCTATTTCTGGAACTGGGCATGGTCAAACTGGTGTGCACTTGTAAACATTTTTACAAGTGTACAAAGTGTATATTTGTTTTAAATATTTTTCTTAATGTATGTATGTTGAATTTACAGTAAGAACATTTTTTAAGACCCAGGATACAATTGTGAGTTATGCCAAATTTACAGGAAGGGCTGAAAGAAAAGGAGTCTAGAAAAAAGACAGCAGGCAGCAAACCAGGAGGAGAGAAACAGCTCCCAGATTTCCAAAACGGAGTGAACAACAAGCACCAAGTCTTATCCACCCCTGCTCTGCAGAACACATCAGAGTGGGGCTCAGAGCCACCAGCCTGTGTCCTCACATCCCTAACAGGAATATGATCACATAAGAGAAAAATGAGCGAAGGCATAAACAGATGAGAATAAATACTATTAGAAGGCAAACATATGGGGAAATGTCTACTCTTCCTTAATGAGTGAAGACATACAAAATTTTAAAAACTGAATGGCCATTTTTTGCCTATTATAGTAGCTAAAATTGAGGGGAGGCGGAAGAAATTACAATATGTCAGGCTGAAACAGTACCAAATTGATGCATGATTACTGGCTGCTAACACTATGAATAAATACCATTCCTTTAAAATAAAATTTGGCAATATGCATCAGGAAACTTTACACGATCATGCCATTTTACTCAGTACTCTTGCTTCTGGGAATCTATGCTAGGAAAATTATGCAAAGGAAGGAAAAGGATATATGAATGAGTCTGGAAGTGACTCAAGTATCCCTCAACAAGTAAACCATTGAATAGCAACCTTAAGTGCCACTAAGTAAAAATCATAATTATGATAATGGGGAAGGAAGGAAACTAGCATTTATTGAGTGACACTTTTTTGACCTGTATTATAATAAGTGTATTACTTTATCTAGTTTGATGCAACCACCTCCAAAGTCTTTTATTGTTACTTCCATTTACATACGGAGAAACTGTAGCTCAGAGAAGCTCAGAGAAGCAAGTTAACTCATCAAAGCTAACACAGTTGTGAGTGGCAGAACAAAGATTTGAGTAAACATCCATCTGAATAATAAACCTCTGTTATTTTTACTCCATTACACTACAATATGAAAAAAAAAAACTTCTCCTGGAATTTCCTGAAGTATTTTCCCCCAAACACACAGGTTATGGCTAATAGAATAGGGTTTTTTTTAATATCATATTTAAAAGTTTATTTTTTTCAGTTTATTTATTTTGAGGTGGGGGGAGGGAGGAGAGAGACAGACAGATCCTAAGCAGGCTCCTTGCTGTCAGTGCAGAGCCGGACATGGGTCTTGAACTCACGAACTGTGAGATCATGACCTGAGCCGAAACCAAGAGTTGGACACTCAACCGAATGAGCCACCCAGACGACCCTAAAAGGTTTCTTTACCCCTAGACTTCTCAGGCATTTAATTACACTTTCATCTATTCAACAAGTATTTACTGGGTATGTCAGACACTTAGGTGTTGGGGATGCAGCAATGAACCAGAGAGACAAGAACCCTGCCCTCATGAACCTTATATTCCAGTCAGCAGAGGCAAAATGCAAATAAATACCCCAAATCACCTCAGACTGCAGCAGGATTAACAGGGCAACATGATAGATGGGAACTGGGATGTTGGGGGGGGGGGGTTAGCCTAGATGGGTTGATTACAGAAGGTTCCTCTGAGATGACTTTTGAACCGAGACTTCAATGGGCCTGAAGGGAGAGTCTTCTGGCCAGGGGGACAGCAAATTCAAAGACCCCAAGGAGGGAGAGAGTTTGCTGTTTTCAAGAAACAGAAAGAACCACAGCATGGCTGGGAGATAGTGAGTGAAGCATAGTGACCATGGTAAGGAGTTTGGATTCTATTGTAAGAGCAAAGGAAAGCCATTGGAGGGTTTCTGGAGGATCAGTGACATGCTTTGATTTTTTAAAAATCATTCTGGAGGGCACCTGAGTGGTTCAGTCAGTTACACATCCAACTCTTGATTTCAGTTCAGGACATAATCTCATGGTTCATAAGATGAAGCCCCACATCTGGCTTTGTGCTGACAGCACAGAGCCTGCTTGGAATTCTCTCTCTCCCTCTCTTTCTGTCCCTTCCTTGTTCTCTCTCTTTCTCTCTCTCCTCCCTCCCTCCCTCTCAATAAATAAATAAACTTAAAAATTAAAATAAAAAAATTCTTGCTGTTCTGTGGCAAATAGGTTAAAGTACAAATGAAGGTAGGAGACCAACGAGGAGACTACTGCAGCAAGCTAGGCAGAGAGGACAGTGGCTTGGGCTAGGGTGGTGACCACAGATATGGAGAGAAGCAGAAGGATTTGGGTTTATATCATGAATATTGAGCCAACTGGACTGGCTGGTGAATTGGAATTGGGTGACAAGTGAAAGGAGGAATCCAGAATGATCTCTAGGTTTTGGGCTTCAGCAATTGCGTGGATGGTGGTGTCATTTATTAGAATGGTGAAAATTTGAGAAAGAGAGGGGTTAGGAGGGCCAAATGAATGAGTGGTTATGCTTGAAATATTTTAAATTTGAGCTGCCTATTGGGCATCCAAGTGGTAATGCCAGGTGGATTGGCAGTCCAGGACAGTAGTCAGGGCTGGAGAGAAATTTGGGAGTCCTTGGAACATTAATGGTTTAAAGCCTTGAAACTGGATGAGTTTCCCTAAGGGGAAAAAGTATATAGAGAAGAGAAGAGGACCTAGGATGAGCCCTGGGGCTGTCCAATATTTAGGCATCCAGTAGAGAAGGAACAACCAAGATAGAAAATTGAGTTGTAAACTGCCAAGATTAGGGCTCTCAAGTGCAGTATTCCCAAGCTTTCTTTTCTTGATCATGGAACCTGTTTGTCATGGGGCAGCTTGTGCTCAGCAAAACACTGAGGGAAATGCTGGCTTATGCTATAGCAAGTGGAAGGGCATAGAAAATGGTATACCAATTATGATTGCAACTGTGCACAGCCATGTACAGAACATGCCTGGCACATGTTGAATAAATTAATGAATGACGAGTAATACACATATGGACAAAAACCACAACACAAGCACTACCAGGGAGTAAACAAAAATGACAGTAGTTGAGTAGTTGTTAGTACTGAAATATGACTGGAGACAGTTTTTCCAATTTTTCGGCAGTGTTTTGTTGACTATTTTTTTCCTAATGGTGTTTTGCCAATTCTGTGCATCCATCTGTCTCTGCTACATTCAGGGATACTATTCCCAGACACCCTGTAGAAATCCACTCTGCCTGTTTGCTCTTGCTCGTTTTGAAATCCCTGACACCTTTCCTGGACTGTTTAATTTTAATTCCATTCAGTTGTATCAACAAATATTTACAGAATCATCTTCAGCCTATAGAGGTGATATATAGAAGGCCCTGCTTTCACATTGCTCACAATCTAAAGGGAGATGGATTTGTAAACCTTACTCAAAATCCATTTCTCCTCTAGTCCCCTCTAGTCTTCTTCAGTCTATCTGTGAACTTTGTTTATGCTTTCATGCTTCCAAATCAGTTCCATCTAGCTTCCAGCTGTGGCCCTACCCTTGCCCCTACACCTAGCCCATTAACATACCTAATTAACATAAATAAGCCCCAATGGCAAAAATTTGGAATAAAAGATTACAGGGGAGTTTCCACCACATACGTGATTTCTTTGAGTTCCTGAATAAACTGTCTTTACAGACATTTGTTCATTATTGGTTTTTGTTTGTTTGTTTAAAATGTTTATTTATTTTGAGAGAGAGAGAGAGAGCACCAGCATGGGTAGAGGCAGAGAGAGGAGAGAGAGAATCCCAAGCACAGAGCTCAACAGAGGGCTCAATCCCACATACCATGAGATTATGACCTGAGCTAATATCAAGAGTCAGATGCTTAACTGACTGAACCACCCAGGTACCGCTGTTCATTGTTGTTAAACAAGTCTCTGTGTGTATGACTGTTGCTTCTCTTTGTTTTTGGAATAGCTCCTAAGGATTTTCATAGATTTTGCTAGGAGAAGGCACCTTACACTGTAAAACGCCCCACCGTCCACCAGGATGTCATCTCATAGAGCTTTGATTATGTTAATTGATACATTTTGCAAAAAAAGAAAAAATACTGGCTCATGCAAACATAATTGCTTATGTTTGTTGAGAGGGTACTATGTGTCAAGCATTGTTCTAAATGCTTTATTCAAATTAATTGGTCAATCTTCCCAACACTCTGTTCTACACAGGAGATCAAGAAATGTTAAATAACTTACCTGTGATATTACAGCTGGTAGGTGATAAAACTGGGATTCATACCCAGAAAGTTGGGCTCCAGAGCTACCCTTACTATACTTGATACAAACTTACATATACAGATACATCACACATCACTTTTTGTGTTGTTTTAAGTCAATTAACATTGATTACTACCTGGTTCACACTAACCTCTTAAAGCAAACCTAGCATACTTTCACATCATTAAGTTAGAAAGGCAAACACTTTGAGACACTAAAATGACCCACTAGACCATGTGAACTTAATATTCTTTCTAGAAAAAGCATTTTGTTGAGGTTACAGAGGAGTAACAGGTCTAACATTGCTAAAAACAGCTACTATCTTGAAACGTTTTAGGTGTAATACTAATCTCAAAGGAAATAAGCCCCCCAAAGGCCTGTAATTAATTCACTTTGCTTAAGAAATGTCGTTTCAGTGGAGCAAAGACTACCACATTGGAACCCTGCCATGGCACTGTTCCCTATAGAGCCAATTTAGTATTAGGCCAGAGGCCTTGGATGGAATCCAAAGGAGGTTTATTTCTGAAGTAATGAGATACCCTTGCTAGATGGCAACATCACTTCCTGAGGCAGTCTTATGGCCTGGATACAGAGAAAAAGTTTTATAGGAAGATCTTGCTATACTGTTAGCTAACTGAATGATCAGAGTAGCTCTTTTAAGAATAACAAGTTGGTGGAGAAATAGGCACCCTTAATCATGGTCAGTGGGAACATTGGCTGATCTCTCTTTGGAAAAAAGTTTGACAATTACTATGCAAAATTCAAAATTCTTTGTCCCAGCTGTTTCATATGTGGGAATCTATCCTACATATATCTCACATCTGTGTAAAATATACCTTTAAGATGTGTACTGAAGCACTGTTTGTCACAACAAGAAACCAGAAATAATCTCTAAGTGTAAATCAATTGGAAACCAGTTGGATAAATCATGGTACTTCCATCTAATGAAATTCGATGGAGCCATTAAATAAGAGAAAATATTCATACAGTGTAATACTACCAGCAACTTAAAAATAAACTGCTGCTACTCACAAAAGAAGTCAAATACAGAGGAATGTCTACTATATGCCTCCATCTATATGAAGTTCAGAATTTTCCTTTCTGGCTAAGATGAAGTAACAAGGACCAGATTTATTTTCCTGTCTGAAATAACAACAACAACAACAACAAAATAGAATATATGAAACTTTGGATTATGATTTTCAACACACTGGACATCAGTAAATGAAAAAAGCAAATTTCAGTGATCCCTGAGAGACCAGAAACAAACTAGGTGAGCCCTACAATTGTCCTGGCTTACTACTGTGTGAGAGTCTCCAGGCGATGGTTCAGGGAGGGGAAACCAAGTTTGAGCCCAGTGGACTTTCTGAATTGAGTAAATGGGGCTGAGAGTCCAGGAAGACCAAAGCAGCTGGAGTTAGCTTAGCAGGACAGTATTCCAGAGAGGAGGGCACTTCACAGAAAGAGAGACCCTCAGAGATCTGCAGAGAGTATTCCTCAAGTATTCAGATGAGTACTGATGAGTTTGAAGGAAACTGCCTGAAAGGAACAGGGGCAATTGCTGGGGCTACATAGGACCATAAGTAGCTCATGTTCCTACCAAATAAGAGTTGAAAAACTCCTAACTCATGGGGAATTGATTAGCATCTTCAGAAGGCTATTGCCTCAGTAGTGGGGCCAAATTAGATCTAGACTGAAGGCTATTCTGAGCCTTGCTTAACAAAGCTTTTAAAATGAGCCTCAAAGGAATTGTTTCCAAGTAACTTAATTGCATCCCAGAAAAAAACCTCAAGAAACCTTAAAGGAATATAAAAATCTAGTACACACAAACATAAATTCACAATGTCTATTATCCAATCAAATAATAAACATTGTGTAAGGCAGAATTACAAAATGGCTCCCCAAGACCTCCTGACCTAATCCCAAGAACTGTGAAATATGGTCTAATAGTATACCCATGATTATGTTAAGTTTGATGACAAAAGCTATTTGGGGGATGTAATTAAGAATACTAATCAGTTGAGGCGTCTGGGTGGCTCAGTTGGTTAAGCGTCCGACTTTGGCTTAGGTCATGATCTGTGGTTTGTGGGTTTGAGCCCTGCGTTGGTCTCTGTGCTGACAGCTCAGAGCCTGGAGCCTGCTTCAGATTCTGTGTCTCCCTCTCGCTCTTCCCCTCCCCCATTCATGCTATGTGTCTCTCTTTCTCAAAAAAAAAACATTAAAATTTTTTTTAAAAAGTAAAAATAAATAATAAAAAAAGAATACTAATCAGTTGACTTGGAATTAATCAAAAGAGATGCTGGTGGGTCTAATCTAATCACTGAAATCTTAAAAGGGGAGTGTTTTCTCTGGATGGTAGTGGAGGATAAAGTTAGAAAGATTCCAAATGTGAGAAGGATTCAACAACACCATTACTAACTTGAAAATGGAGAGAGCCAAGGGTAAAGGGATAAAAGTGGCCCTGAGAAACTGAGAGTGGCCTGAGGCTGTCAGCCAACAAGAAAACAGGGACGTCAATCCTACAGGTACAAGGAAATCTCCTGAATGAGTTTGGAAGCAGCCTCTTTTCCAAAGGCTCCAGATAAGAGTCTAGACCAGCTGACTCCTGTTTTTCATTCTTGTGAGACCCTAAGAAGAGAATCCAGCCAAGCCTACCCATACTTCTGACCTATACAACTGTGAGATTATAAATAAGTGTTGTTGTTTGAAAGTGCTAAGTTTGTAGTAATTTGTAGTTAAAAAAAAAACTAATAAAGTCATGTAAAGATGTAAAACAATACAACCCCTAAAAGAAGAAAAATCAATCAATATAAACAGAATCAGATGATATATTTAGTAGACAGGGATGTTAAAACTGATACTAAATATTTTTCATATATTCAAGAAGATAGAGGAAAGAATAGCATAATAAGAAGAGAAATGAATAATATTTTTAAATACCCAGATTAAATGTCCTATAAATAACTGAGATGAAAAATATTCTAGGTAAAACTAACAGAGGATGTGATACTGCAGAAGGCAAGATTGGTGAACTTGAAAGCAGATAAAGTAAACTTCAGAGCAAAAACAATATTAGCAAGTACAAAGAGGGAAATTACATAACGATAAAAGGGTTACAGAAATGATGTCAGCAATTGGCCACCTAGGCAATTCCAAATGCGCATCTTTCCACAGAAACCTCAAAAAGCAAGAATAAACTGTTAGAACCAACTTTGTCAGGACTCTGGAAAATGGTCAAAGTTTTACAGTAACTAAGCAAATGCTGAATCAAGAAAGAGGAAACTTGAAATAGGGAAACTTTGTGGCTTTGTATTTGCCCCACTCCTTCCCTGGCTGGGTGTTGGTGCTGAAGATGACTACCTAACCTGTGTGTCCCTGGTCCCTGGTTTCAGAGGGAGCAGAGAAGACTTCATTTGAAAATTATTTTGTTCTAAGCTCTCTGGGGACTACCTAAAGGACTGATTGAAAATGCTTGTTTCTATTTTACTTACCTCAAAACTTGCTCAGGGAAGAAGGGTGGCAAGCATTGCCTGAAAATTTGTAAGGTAAAAGAAAAGCCTGAAGCCTTCTGGGGCAAAAGATTATAGTTGAGACATACAACAGATCACCTAAAGCCTGGGTGAGTTTCTTTGGGACGTTAGGACATTCAAAAGCACTTACATGTACTGGAGAACTTAGAAAGCCACATGCATGCCCAGAACAGAATGCATGCTCAGAAAAGATCTGAAAAGACTCTAATGTTTCATCTCTGGGTGATCTCAAAACTCAGTGCAAGCAGCAAGTGAAGGCTAAAGCAGAGCTGTAAATGGTCTGGCTAAATATTGAAAGAGTGACCCCACACAGAGCCAATCCACAAATACTGGGAAAGGAGTGGTTTGTTAATTGCATGTTTTCATTCTTGATGGTCAAGGAAACCTATGTTAAAATACTAGCTGTACACAAGCTGAAAGAACAGAGAATTCAGGGCCCCACTAGAAGGAATACAGTCTTTACAAAAACAGTTTGGAAAAGTGGCTAAATGAATGTATGACTGCAGCCTTCAACAGTCAAGAACAGCAAACCATGAGGAAGGACAAGAATCTGATTTCCAGAGTTGCCACACTATAATATTTGAACGTCCAATTTCAATCCAAAAAACACAGGCATAGAAAGAAATAGGAAAGTATGGCCCACTCACATGAAAAGAATAAATTGGCAAAGATTGTGCCTGAGGATATCCAAGCATGGGACTTAATAGACAAAGACTTTGAAACAACTCTCTTAAATATGTTCAAAGAGCTTAAGGACAGCAGGGCACCTGGGTGGCTCAGTAGGTTAAGTGTCCAACTTTAGCTCAAGTCATGATCTCACTCTCTGTGAGTTCAAGCCCCACATCGGGCTCTGTGCTGACAGCTTATAGCCTAGAGCCTACTTTGGATTCTGTGTCTCCCTCTCTCTCTGCACCCCCCAACTCATGCTCTGTCTCTCAAAAATGAAAAGATGTTTAAAAAAAAATTTTAAGAGCTTAAGGAGCACTATCAACAATAGCCAAAGGACAGAAAGAGCCCAAATGTCCATTGATGGATGAATGGATAAAGAAGATGTGGTATATATATACAATGGAATATTACTCTGCAATCAAAAAGAATGAAATCTTGCCATTTGCAACTACATGGTTGGAACTAGAGGGTATTATGCTAAGCGAAATTAGTCAGAGAAAGATAAATATCATATGACTTCACTCATATGAGGATTTTAAGACACAGAACAGATGAACATAAGGGAAGGGAAGCAAAAATAATATAAAAACAGGGAAGGGGACAAAATATAAGAGACTCTTAAATATGGAGAACAAACACAGGATTACTGTAGGGGTTGTGGGAGGAGGGATGGGCTAAATGGGTAAGGGAAATTAAGGAATCTACTCCTGAAATCATTGTTGCATTATATGCTAACTAATTTAGATGTAAATTAAAAAAATAAATTAAATAAGCATTTAAAAAAAAAGAGCTTAAGGAAACCATGAACAAAGAACTAAAGGAAGCCAGGAAAATTTCATATGAGCAACATATGAATATCAATACAGAAATCAAAAAATTATAAAAAGGAACAAATAGAATTCTAGAGCTGAGAAGTACAGGAACTGAAATGAAAAATTTACTAAAGGGGATTAACAGCAGATCTGAGTAGGCAGAAAAAAGAATCAGCAAATTTAAGATAAGGCAATTAAAATTACTCAATTTGGGGAGCCAGAAAAAAAAAAGAATGAAGAAATGTGAACACAGCATAAAGGAAGCAGGCCAACATACACCTATAATGGAGTTCCTTCTGTAGCTGCAGAAGGAGAAAAGAGAGAGAAAGGTGCAGAAAGAATATATGAAGACATAATGGCCCCAGACTACCCAAATTTGATGAAAGACATGAATCTACAAGAAGTTCAACAAGAATAGGATACATTTTAGAAGATTCACACCAAAACACATTATAAACAAACTATCAAAAGACAAAGAAAGCATCTTTTTTTTAAGTTTTTTAAACATTTATTTATTTTTGAGAGACAGAGACAGAGCACAGGTGGGGGAGGGGCAGAGAGAGAGGGAGACACAGAATCTGAAGCAGGCTCCAGGCTTTGAGCTGTCAGCACAGAGCCCAAGTGGGGCTTGAACCCACAAACCATGAGACCATGATCTGAGCCAAAGTCAGACACTTAACTGACTGAGCTACCCAGGCACCCTGACAAATAAAGAATCTTGAAAGGAACAAAAAAGAAATGACTCAGCATGTACAAGGGGATCCTCAATAAGACTTACAGCTGATTCCTCACCAGAAATCATGAAGGCCAAGAGACAGTGGGATGACATATTTAAAGTTCTGAAAGAAATTAACTGTCAACCAAGAATTCTATATTTAACAAAACTGTCCTTCCAAAATGAAGGACAAATTACAACATTCCCAAATAAACAAAATCTGGGAGAATTCATTATCTGTCGAAATGAAAGGACATTAAACACAAATATAAAGCTATATGAAGAAATAAAGGTCCCCAATGAAGATAACTACCTAGGTAAATACAGAAACGAGTATTGTTGTATTTCTGGTAACTCCAATTTTTTTTATTTCCTACATAATTTAAAATACAAATGCACACAAAATAATTATAAATCTATGTTATTGGTCACACAATGTAAAAAAAAACATAATTTGTTACAACAACAACATAAAATGAGGGGCTGAGCTGTATAAGAGATTTTTTGTATGCTATTAAAGCTAAATTGGTATCAATTCATACTAGATCACTATAAACTTAGCATGTTAATTATAATCACTACAGTAACCACTAAGAAAATATTTAAATGTGTGAACAAAAGAAAATGAAATCAAAACAGTATACTACAAAATAAAAGGATCAAATTACCAAGAATACATAGCACTTCTAAGTGTGTATATGCCAAACAATAGAGCTGCAGTATATATGAAGCAAGAATTGATAGAATTGGAGGGAGTAATAGACAAAGCCACAATTATATTGAGGATTTCAACAACCTTCACTCAACAATTGATAGAAGAAATAGATGAAAAATCAGGAAGAGTATAGAAGTAATTAACAACACCAATGACCAACAGGACCTAATCTACATTTCTAGATCACTCCACCTAACAATGGCAGAATATATCATATTCTTTTCAACTATCTACAGAACATTCACCAAGAGAGACCATATAACCCTGGGCCACTAAAAAAAAATCAACAAGTTTAAAAGAGCTAAAATAATATAGCAGGCCTTCTCTTACCACAATGATATCAAGTTAGAAGTCAATAACAGAAAAATGGCAAGAAAATTGCCAAACATTTGGATACTAAGCAACATACCTCTAAATAATCCATGGTTCAAAAAGGAAGTCTCAAGGGAAGTAGAAAATGAACATTGAACTGATTGAAAAAAATATATACAAAATCAAAACATGTAGGTCACAGCTATAGCAGTTCTGAGAGGGAAATTTATGTAACTAAATGCTTTCATTAGAAAAGAGGCAAGGTCTCAAATCCATTCCATAATCTAAACTCTCCCCTCAAGAACTAAAAAACAAAATAAAAATAAAACAAAAACAAAAACACACCAGCAAAACAGACCCAAAGCAAACAGAAAAAAAAAGAAATAATAAAAGATAAGAAATTAATGAAATAAAATTGAAAACAAATTTGAAGACAAAAAATTTGAAAACAAAAAAAAACAATAATCAATGAAACAAAAATATTGTTGCTTGAAAAGATGAATAAAATTAACAAACTTCTAGCAAGACTAGAAAAAAAAGAGAAGACAAAACTAACCAGTATCAGGAAAGAAACAGAGACAGACCTTGTGGACATCTCTACACACATAAATTTGACACTTAGATGAAATGAACCAATTCCTCTGAAGAAAGCTGAATTTGTAATTTAAAATTCCTCCAAAAGAAATATTCATATCTGGTGGTTTCCTTGGAGAGTTCCACCAAATGTCCAAAGAAGAATGAATACCAATTCTATACAATCTCTTCCAGAAAATAGAAGAGGGAAAACTTCCTAACTCATTTTATGTGGGCTTGATACCAGAACCAGACAAAGACAGTGCAAAAAGAAAACTACAGATCAATATCCCCCATGAATATAAATGTAAAATCCACAGCAAAATATCAACAAATAAAATTCAGTAATATATAAAAAGAATTACACACCATGACCAAGTAGGTTTTATTCCAAGAGTTCAAATCAGGTTCAGTTTGAAAATCATCCAATGTAATCCGTCATGGTAACAGACTAAAAGAATAAAAATCACTCGATTATATCAAGGGATGCAAAAAAGGCATCTGACAAAATTCAATACTTACTCATTTTTTTTTTGTTTTTGGGGGGTTTTTTGGTACCATTTTTAAGTACTATTTTATTTAAGACATTGCATTTTCTAGTTAAAAATACAGTGCTTATACAGTGCAATGTTGTATTTCCTTTCCCTGTGCACATATTCCATATTCAAGTATCAAGAATCCCCAGTGTATTTACTATAGCAGTTCAACTTTAAAACTCCCATGGAATTTGCTACAAATTTGGGTCCTTCAAATGTTTTGTGTGGAAACTTATTCATTTTTTTAAAACCCTCAGAAAACTAGGAATAGAGGATAACTTCCTCAAAATAAAAGGAAAGAAAGAAAGAAAGAAAGAAAGAAAGAAAGAAAGGGAAAGAGAACTTCCTCCAGTTAGTAAAGAACATCTGTAAAAAACCCTAACACTAACATACTAAATGGTGAAAGACTGGATGTGTTCCTCCATAAGATCAGGAACAAGGCAAGCATGTCCAGTCACCACTCTTAGTCAACATAGTACTGGAAGTCCTAGCCAGTGTGATAAAACAAGAAAATGAAATAAAAGGCATATAGATTGGAAAGGAATAAATAAAACGATCTCTATTGAGAGATGGCATGACGGCATTTTAAAAAATTTATTTTATTTTTTTTTAGAGAGAGAGAGAGTGCGAGCAGTGGAGGGGCAGAGGGAGAAAGAGAATCGCAAGCAGCCTCCATGCTCAGTATGGAGCCTAATGCAGGGCTCAATCCCATGACCCTGGGATCATGACCTGAGCCGAAACCAAGAGTCAGACACTCAACCAACTGAGCCACCCAGGCACCCCAGTATGATGGTCTATATAGAAAATCACAAGAAATCTATAAGACAAACAATAACAACAAAACAAACAAAAAAACTCCAACCTCCTAGAACTAATAAATGAGTTCAGCAAGGCTGTAGGATACCAGATCAACATACAAAATCCAATTGCATTTCTAAATACTAGAAATGTACATGTGAAAACCAAAATTAAAATTATAATATCATCCACAATCACTCAAAGAAAATACATAGATAAAAATCTAAGAAAATATATATAAGAATGGTAGGCTGAAACTACTAAATGCTGATGAAAGAAATCAAAGATTTAACTACAGGGAGAGATGTACTGTGCTCCTGAATTGCAAGACTCAACACAGTAAGGGTGTCGGTTCTCCCCAAAACGTTTTGCAGGTTTTACACCATTCTTATCAAAATCTTAGCAACATTTTTTTCTTGATACAGACAAGATTATTCTAAAATGTATATGGAAGCTACAAAGAACTAGAGAGGCTAAAACAATTTTGAAAAAGAATAAAGTGGGAGGAATTACTCTACACAATTTTAAGACATAGTATGTAGCTACACAAATTGAGACTGCATGATAGGGGTGCCTGGGTGGCTCAGATGGTTGAACGTCTGACTCTTGATTTCAGCTCAGGTCACAATCCCAGGATGGTGGGAT
Organism: Felis catus; assembly: GCF_018350175.1. Lineage (NCBI taxonomy): Eukaryota > Metazoa > Chordata > Mammalia > Carnivora > Felidae > Felis > Felis catus. The sequence goes on from NC_058386.1 coordinate 58,834,399, forward strand.
CAAGCCCCACATCAGATTGAGCTGGGCATGGAGCCTGCTTAGGATTTTCTCTCTGTCTCTGTCTCTGCCCCTCTCCTCCCCATCCCTCTCCCCCGCTCATGCACTTTCTCTCTCAAATAAAATCTTTAAAAAAGACTGCATGATATTGTGTGATATTGGGGAGGGATAGACACATAGATTGATGGAACAGAATAGAGAATCCAAAACAAATTCATACAAGTACAGACAACTGAATCGTAACAGAAGTGCAAAAGCAATAATGAAAGATAGCTTTCTCAATGAATGATGCTGGAGCAATTGGGCATCTATAGGCCCCAAAAAAGGACTTTGATCTAAAGCTCACACTTTGCACAAAAATTAACTCAAATGGATCATAGATTTAAGTGTAAAACATAAAACCATAAAACTTTTAGAAATGAAATAGGAGAAAATCTTTGGGACCTAGGGCCTGATAAACAGTTCTTAGTCATAACATAAATCCATAAAAGAAAATATATTAAGGACTTTTGCTCTAGAAAAAAAACCTCTTAAGAAGAGGAAAAGACACAGGGCGCCTGGGTGGCGCAGTCGGTTAAGCGTCCGACATCAGCCAGGTCACGATCTCGCGGTCCGTGAGTTCGAGCCCCGCGTCAGGCTCTGGGCTGATGGCTCAGAGCCTGGAGCCTGTTTCCAATTCTGTGTCTCCCTCTCTCTCTGCCCCTCCCCCGTTCATGCTCTGTCTCTCTCTGTCCCAAAAATAAATAAAAACGTTGGAAAAAAAAATTAAAAAAAAAAAAAAAGAAGAGGAAAAGACAAGCTCAGAGACAGGGAGAAAATATTTGCAAACCACATATCTTACAAAGGACTCATATTTAGAATACATAAAGAGCTCCTGAAACTCAACATTAAAAAAACCCAATGAGAAACTGAAGAGAATATACAGACAGAAAATTAACACATGAAAAGATGCTTAACACCATTAGCCATTAGGTAATGTATATTAAACCACAGTGATGTATCAGTACACACCTATCCAAATGGCTAAAATTAAAAAAAAAGTTGTGATAACACAAAATGCTGGTGAGTAGGCAAAGAAATGGGATTGCCCAAACATTGCTGGTAGGAATGTGCAATGGTGCAGCCACTCTGAAAAAGGGTATGACAGTCTCTTGCAAAACTAAACACGCTTACCATACATCTCAGCAATAACACTCTTGCAAATTATCCTAGAGAAATGAAAACCTGTATTCACATAGAAACCTGTACACACACGTTTATATAGCCACTGTATTGGTAATAACCCCCAAATGGAAACAACCCAAATGTTTTTCAATGAGTGAATGGGTAAACAAACTGGTGCATCTATGATTATTACTGAAAATCATACAAATATTAGAGATAAGCAGAGAATGCTTTGGGAGTGCAGAGGAGTGCCTTGCTCACCCTGGAAGAAGTAGAGAAGAGGGTAAGGGAAGACTTCCAGGAGGAAGTAGCACTGGAGCTTGGTCTTGAAAGGTAAATATAAGTTAACTAGATAAAAAATGGGAGAAGAGCACTCCAGGTAGACAGAACAGCATGTTCAAAGGCATGGAGTCTTAAGAGAGCACCATACATTTGAGGGCATGCAAATGGTAACTCGATGTGATTAAAGCCCTGTGAGGACTAGCAAGAGATGAGGTTGCAGATGTCAGCAGAAAGGCCCTTGGGTCTCCAGGCTAAGGACCCTCTCAGACTGCAGGGAGCCACTGAAGGAATGAGTGTCATATCTGGGTTTCTGAGGGCTCTCTGTGAGACGCTGGGGAGGGTAGCTTGGAGAAGGGTGAGACTGACAGCTAAGAGACCACATGTGGAGGCTTTTCCAATGGTCCAGAGAATGTTCAAAATCCTGTGGCAGGGGCAAAGAGGGCACGGGACAAGGGCAAGAGATGCTTGGTGAATCTCAGCAAAGTGCTCATTGTTCACTGTACAATGATGAGGAGCAGAGGAGATGAGCTGTTTAGAAGGCAGAATTCATTAGAAATGGAGACCACTTCCTGAGGATGAGGACAAGAAGACCTCTTCCCCACTGTCCCCCCTCTGCCTTGTCCACAATACTCTGTCCACTGCCCTCCCCCTACACCATGTTCCTTCTTGCCTCTGTGCTTCTGGGCTTGGGAGGTCCAGTAGGCAGAGGTGATCACCTTCCAGATTACTCAGAATGAACACATTAATGCATAAACCAGAGGCGAATTGATTTCTGTAAGGTGGGGGCATAACTTGGCCCTGGCACCTCTTGGGCAGAGTGCCCCCTTGTAAGGGCTCAGATGCCTGGGAAGCTGACTTGAATATACACTCAAAACAAAGGGAACTGGGTGTTCTTGGATTTCACATAGGGGATGGCAAAGTGTAGGGCAGTGTCATCATGCAGAATGTACCAGCTTGGAAGTCAGATTTGAGTTCAGAGGCCAACGCTGCCACAGTCCCTAGATGTGCAAACTTGAACATGCTTCTTAATTCCTCTGAGCCTGTTTCTTCAGGTCTAAAATGGCAATGGTGATATTCTGCAAAACAAAGACTGTTGTGAAAATAGGGGTGCATGGCTGGCTCAGTCAGTAGAGCAATGTGGCCCTTGGTCTTGGGGTTGTGAGTTCGAGCCCCACATTGGGTGTAAAATCTTAGGGTGATGCCTGGGTGGTTCAGTCAGTTAAACGTCCAACTCTTGATTTCCAGCCAGGTCATGATATCACAGTTCATGAGCTTGAGCCCCCCATTGGGCTCCACAGTGTCATTGTGGAGTCTGCTTGGTATTCTCTCTCTCCTGATCTCCCTGCCCCTCCCTCCCAAAATAAATAAACTTAAAAAAATAAAAAATAAAAATAAATAAAATAAAATCTTATGGGTGTCTGGGTGGCTCAGTCTGTTAAGCATCTGACTCTTGATTTCAGTTCAGGTTGTGATCTCACAGTTTGTGGGGTAGAGCCCCACATTGGGCTCCATGTTGGGCATAGAGCCTGCTTGAGACTCTCTCTCTGTCCCTCTCCTTCTGCCCCTCCCCTCCTCACACATGCATGTGTGTGTCCATGTGTGCACTCTCTCTCAAAAAAAATTAGTATAAATAAATAAATAAATAAATAAATAAATAACTATCATTTAAAAAAACTGTTGTGAAAACTCAAAGAGATACTGAAGGGAAAGCATCTGACTCATGCTACATATGCCACTTGTGTTGGTTGTTTTCCACTGTCTCAAATGAACACCGCCTCTGAAAAAAATCTACCTCACTAGATACTGGAATATTAATGTTCTCCAGAAACTGCTTGCTTAGACAATGCTAGACAAACATAGATGTAATCTTCTTCTCTGAAGCACTTTAAAGAATTACAGTTGTTCAAAGCTTCATTCTCTCATGCCAGACATGTTACAAGGGCATGAAGAGGATTAGAAAGTTCTTTGGCCACTGTGCTCAGGAGACCCATCCATCCCATTGGCAATATACCTGCATCCATTTGCCATAATGGGTGGCTACTTTTGCAGGTGGCTGATCTCATCCACCGTGTACTGATTTTTCTTTCTTTCCATTTCCAAAGGTGACCTTTTCCTACCCTTATCTGCAGAGGCTGGGGCCCAGAGCTCCCCATGGATTGACCACCTCTGAATGGGATCAATTAGATCTCTATGCTCTGTTGCTTCAAGCTCCCCTTTCGGAATAAGCTCTGCTAGGGTCTCAAATGGGAAAGAAATTGCAGCCTTTTGTTTGTACAGCAGGTAGGGCAGGACAGTGAGTGTCGGTCAAGGTTTGTGGACTTCTGGGAAAAAGACTGCCAGCTTCCCTTCCTAAGTATTTCTTGTTTAAGAAATACATGAAAGAATCAGTCTGAGGAGGTAATTAATAGAAAATACAACTGGCATCCATTCCTGGCTCTGACTCACTGTGCACACTCCCGCAGTCGTTACCATGGTTTCAAGGCTGAAGTTTTCTCCTCTCTGCCCCCCTGCCTGCTCTTACGTTCATTTGTCACTCTGCTCCACAGACTCCTCCACAGTCGGTCTCCATAGACTGGTGCCGACTTAACCCTGTAGAGAAGCTGGCTTTTATGGTGTTTGTTTTACAAATAATGTTTATTGCTCTTTTTTCTTGAATAAAAGAAAAATACATGCCAATTGATATAAACACAGTATAATATAAATAGAAATAAATAAAAGGTAGTCACAAACTCACATTCCAGAATGAACACTTCAGATTTTTTTTTAAGACTTGATTTTTTTTTAAGTGATCTCTTCACCCAACTTAGGCCTTGAACCCACAACCCCGAGATCAAGAGTCACACGTTCCACCGACTGAGCCAGCCAGGCACCCCTTCCCTGCCTTTTTGTGATGCATACTGCATAGTTGAGATTGTATATGATTCTGAATCTGACTGCCTTACAGTGCTTTTGACCTTGAAACCCCCCAGCAGACCAATGTCTTCTCCTTTGAGCTATTGACCCCTAGATACTGCTTCAGGTAAGTTCAGCCACTTACACAAACTTGTTTATTATAGTTGTTGCTGTTATCTGCTGGAACACACAGAGCTCTCACAATATTTCAGGCACTAAGCATTTGTCAGGTGCATCTGCCATTTAATACTGGATCTTCACTGGGATCTGAACTCTGCTTCATTCCCACTCTTCATTCCACGGTCGGTGGTCACAGGAAGGGCTGTTCCCTATGAAAAACCAGAAGTAAAGTGCCTCCTGGGCTCCTGGCTGTGGATGAGCTGATGAACATGAGGCCATACTGACATTGTCAAATTCCATCCCCCCAGCCAGACTTGGAAAGTCAGTACATGGGCAGGATCCACCTCACAAGCAGAGAACCAATGATCCCCTCAGCATTGGATGTGTTTCCTACAGTTTATCACTCCCAATCCGAAACAAAGAGTGCCCAAGATGTGGTATGTGCAGAAGTCACAGCAGTACAACAAGAGGGGGCTGCTTGTTATGTATGAGTTGGGGGTGGGCACAGTATCAAAAGTGTTTGATCCTGGGGCGCCTGGGTGGCGCAGTCGGTTAAGCGTCCGACTTCAGCCAGGTCATGATCTCGCGGTCCGTGAGTTCGAGCCCCGCGTCGGGCTCTGGGCTGATGGCTCAGAGCCTGGAGCCTGTTTCCGATTCTGTGTCTCCCTCTCTCTCTGCCCCTCCCCCGTTCATGCTCTGTCTCTCTCTGTCCCAAAAATAAATAAACGTTGAAAAAAAAATTTATAAAAAAAAAAGTGTTTGATCCTTTGGTCTGGGCATGAAGCACCGAAGTCCAGCAAGGCTGTATCCAAACACTAAACTCTGAACTGGAGTTCTGGCTGGTAGTGGCAAGCTGGGACAGCTATCTTATGGAGCCTAAGAAAAAGGTTTGACCTTATATACAAATCAGGAGAAGAGGGGTTACAGATAAGGGAAGAAAGTGTGGGGACACAAATTCAAAACTCATTCATCTTACTCTAACATTCTATGAGTTACTCGTTGGTTTCTGTGCTTTACAAATATAAACTTGTTTAATTCTCTTAACACCCTGTGAGTAGGTACTATTATCATCAACTCCATTTTACAGATAGCGAAACTGAGCCAAAGAAGGATGAGGTAATTTCCTCAAGGTCACAGAGCTCGTAGCCAGATGGTGGAGCAGTCTGGCAGCCAGACAGTCTGGCTCCAGAATCCATGCTTTTAAGTATTTTATACTGCACCATTACAGAAAATTTGGAAAATACACAGAAACATATACAACAACCTGTACTAGCACCACTGGTCACATTTTGCTAGGTGGTAGCCTTCCTGTCTTTTATGCATATATAATAGAGCACACTATATACTTTTTCTAAAAAATGAATCATATTCTGTAGCTTGGTCTGTAACCTTCCTTAAGTCCATTTCCTGTGTCAGCTTTTCAGACAGCTTTACACTCATTATTTTAAATGGCGCATATCCTTTTGTGTGATTGAAAACATTATTTATTTAAGCAATACCCCACTGAGGAACATTTAGACCGCTTCCAATTTTTCTCCATGACAGAGTTCTGCAAGAGGCAGAGGGGTGATAGCTTTTTTTTTTTTTTTAACTATCTTCTAAATCCAATCAGCTACAACTGCAGAATAAAATTTAAAAATGAAAAACCTCAAGAGAGAGCAAGGCCTATGCGTAGGAGAGAGCAGGAGGAGGGGGCAACCACCGCGGCTCTTCCTCCTTTCCCTTTGTCTGGCGGCCCCGCGGGATTGGCTAGAGCCGGCGCCAAGGGACTGCAGAGGCCCGCACCTTCCACTACGCATGCGTGGAGGAGATGGGCAGGGGAGTGAAGGAGCATGGGAGCTAGCGCAAATAATGGCGTGCGATAGAAGGAACAGCAACAACAAAAAAAAAACGCAAAGGCGGGGTTTCCCGCCCCTGCTTCACCATTGGCTCCGCCCCTCTAACAGAACCGAACTTCTTATTGGTCAGACATCTTCAGCTCCATTGGTCCGCGGGCCCAAGGACCGGGTCTGCCCCAAATTATGCCTGCTTCCAGGGCCACAGCAAAAACTGTCAAGTTCGATGCCGTTTTCAGGCATTTGTTTCGGACATGCCCGTGGGGCCTGAAGGGGCTTTGTCAGGCAACCGAAGCCTTTGACAGTACGGCCCAAGATTCGAAGATGCCGCCCAAGGGAAAAAGCCGTTCCGGGAAAGGGGGGAAAGGTAGAGCGGCCAAAGCAGCCAGAGACAATGGGATCGGATGAGGAGCGAGGGGAGGAAGCCGACCGGCGACCCCCAGGGCCCGGGACGGGGCAGTGGGTGGCCAGTGACTAAAGGATTGACCCGGAAGTGAGAAGTTGGAGACAGTGCGGACTTCTCTGGAAAGCCTTTATTGAAAACGTAGGGGAATTAGATGGTAGATAGAGGAAGACAAAGGACTAAGAGGAAGTTTTGATGGTTTCTTCAAAATGGGGAAAACTTGAGAGTGAGGCTGACGTAAAGGATCCGGTAGAGTTAGAGAGGTAAGGGGCCGGAAGGAGTGAAGTTGGAGAAAATGGGGTCTAGGACAGAGGTGGAGAAGTTGACCTTTGAATAGGAGAAAGGACACTTTATGCTCGAGGCCATAGGGAAAGAGACGAGGATGGGTGTGGTTGTAAAAATTGGGGCCACAATGGGGAGTTGTTTATAGGATATCATGATTCATGGCCTCAATTTCTTGTTAAAGTGGAAGGCAAGGGTAATTTTCAAGACCGAGGGGCAAGGACTGAGCGAGGTTCTTAAGAGTGGTAAAGGTTTGGAGTCGTCATTGGGGGTGATGGGAAAGGGAAGGAAACACTAATAAAAGGATCAGCCCTCAAGGCTGAGAGCCTAAGGTTGAAGGCCATGAATTTGTAGAGGACACAATCTGCACAGTCATGATTTACCTGGTAACTTGCAACTGACACAATATAAGATTGAAAAGAGCTAGGTGTAGCCTTGAGCCAAGGTTGAGGGTTTGTTGGACAATGAGAATAGCATAGCAGAACAAGTGAATTAAGGGTGACAGTGGGAACACAGATGATGGAGCATGGGGTCCAGACTGGCAGGGGAAGGAGAAATGGGTAGCCCAGGGAAACACATCAGGATAAAGGTACCGAAGTTGGGAGTGATTTCTGTGAAGTCAAAGAGCCTGTGTTGTGGGAGTGAGGCATGAGAAGGCTGGAAGAACATGAAGTTGTAGCCAGAGACTGAACTGTTAGTTCTCGGTGGCACAGTTCCATCGTGTTGTGCCCTTGGGAGCAGGTGGCCTGGAGTAGAAGGCATGGACATTGAGGAGGAGGGAGGTCCAGAAGTGTGAAGTTAGGTTGTTGGGTGATTCCTCAGCCTAGGTGGTGAGGTCATCCAAGATGATGGCAAGAGTGAGGATGGAAAGGCAGCCTGAAACTGCTGCCAGAGTCCTCAGTCAATCAAAGGGAGTGAAGTGGTGGCAGTCAGAAGATGGCAGCATCCAGCAGGGGAGAGGCTAGGATAACAGGAATGCATCATCGTTCAAGAGTGAATGTACAGCAAACCCAATTAAGAGTTTGGTGTAATAAAACTCCTTTGGCAGTAACATTTTCCTAGGCATTTGGTGATCAGCATTTTGGGTTTTCAGTTTAGTTGGACATTTATTGAACAACTGTTGTGTGCCAGGTACTGTGCTAGGCATTGGAGATACTAAGACAAGTAAGATGGAATCTCCTGATTAAAACTTTTCAGTGGTTCCCTATTGTACCTATTGTTAGTGGGGCTCATAGGCCCTCATGCCCTAACCTTCAGCCATTTCCCCAGGGCTTACTTATCTCACAGCACTCACACCTCAGACTTGGATTCATCCATAGTTTCATACACACCACGATGTTTGACCACCCTGGGGTGTCTCCTCATCCTTGTCCTTTCTTCACTTAGCTTCCGTTCATCCAGGAAACCTTTCCTGACTGGCTAAAATGGCTCTCTGTGCTTCCACAGCCTCTGTCCATAGATCACAGGTCATTCTCCTGAAATGATCTGTTTACGTACCTGTCTTCCCCAGTAGAATATGAATTTCCTGAAGGAAGATACCATGGCTTGTTCATCTTTGTATGCCCAGTGTCTAATAGTTATTTAGGAAATGTTTATTGAACTGAACATTTAATCCAGCTGTAGTTCTTAGGAACATCAGCCTCTAACAGTAAGTATGCTGCCACAAACACCAAAGTTGGTGTAGTGGTGAGATGACATAATAGTAAAATGTAAGATGCTCCCTGTGGTGGTTAATCTGAATACAGACAACTTTTCTTAGTAAGGTATCAATAGGCAATGCAGGAGACTCCAGGAATTTGGACAATGAATACATTCTTTAGCCAAATATGGGTGGTGGGAAATTTGATCTTTATTTAAAATAGATTCTTAGAGATTTTACTTATTGGAATTGTGAGTACTCAAATACATAGTTGCAGTGCTTATTAGAAATCTTACAGGAGTGGGGCACCTGGGTCGCTCAGTCTGTTAACATCCGACTTCGGCTCAGGTGAGGATCTTACGGTTTGTGAGTTCGAGCCCTGTGTCAGGTTCTGTGCTAACAGCTCAGAGCCTGGAGCCTGATTCAGAGTCTGTGTCTCCCCCTCTCTCTGCGCCTCCCATGCTCATGCTCTGTATCTCTCTCTCAATAATAAATAAATGTTAAAAAAAAAATCTTACAGGAGCTCGGGGATTTGCCCTTAGAAGCAGGATTTCAAATTGGGTCCAGAGAATCTGGACCAGACTTTTGGCACTCTCATTCATCCATTAGCACACTCACTCGTATATCTGTTTTCTACGAAGGGCTTATGTGGGCATGAATTTCTTGTTTTAAGAGAGGTGAGTCACAGATTAATTGTAGCTTCATGTAGTAAAGTGGCAGAGTGCCCCTTTGAAGCATGGTGCTATGACAGAAGTATCCACTCCTCTTGTATTGGACCTTTCTGTAAATGTCAAGATGCATTTTAAATGAGTACCTATGATCTCTTCTCTAAAGGGGGAGCAGCCTCTGGGAGTGACAGTTCTGACAAGAAGGCTCAGGGTCCCAAAGGTGGTGGCAATGCAGTAAAGGTGAGTTACTAGTTCCTTTTCTTTCATGTTAAATATAAATAACATACATATACATGTGTTATTTTGGTACCCAGAAAAGGAAAAGACAGTATGCTTAACACATTCTAAGAGGCTAGCCTACTTACTACTGGGGCACCTGGGTGGCTCAGTCAGTTAAGCATCTCACTCTTCATTTCAGCTCCGGTCACGATCTCACGGTCATGATGACCAGTCGTGATCGAGCCCCTTATTGGACTCTGCACTGAAATGGTGTGGAGCCTGCTTGGGATTCTCTTTCTTTTTCTCTCTCTTCCCCTTCCCCCCCGCCAAAATAAACTTAAAAAAAGAGGCTAGCCTACTACTGATAGGAAATCAAGATAACATAAAATTGGAAAATAGGGACCAGTCTCACAAAGTAATTCCATTTTATTTATTTTCTCAACTGTTCCCTCAAACATCCAGAATTTCTTCATACTTTGTATTGTTTCTTAACATGTATTAAGTTAGATCTTCCCAGTAAATGAATGAACCGTTTGTCAGAAGGAAATAATATTTAATATTTTATGTTGCTCCCCCAATTGGTAAGCTACAATCCAGGGACCTGACCATGAACATTGGGATGGGAGGCAATCACAAATAACTATTTGAAGTACTTGACCTAGTACAGAAGAGTGTTATCTGCCCTGGGAAAACAGAACCTTACTACTTAGTGCTATGTAACAAGGCAGTTTCATTGTTTCAGAGTATGGGATCCGATACTTGGATTCATTCATTCAATAAGGATTTAGTGACATCTGCCCTGTGCCAAGCAGTGTACTGAGATGGTTTCTGTATTTAAAAACAAAAACAAAAACTGGCACCAGGGTGGCTCATTCAATTGAGCTTTCAATTTCAGCTCAGGTCACAATCTCATGGTTCATGAGTTTGAGCCCTGCGTTGAGCTCTGTGCTGACAGCTCAGAGCCTGAAACCTGCTTCAGATTCTCTGTCTCCGTCTCTCTCTCTCTGCCCCTCCCCTGCTCACACTCTGTCTATCTGTCTCTCAAAAATAAATAAACAGGGGCGCCTGGGTGGCGCAGTCGGTTAAGCGTCCGACTTCAGCCAGGTCACGATCTCGCGGTCCGTGAGTTCGAGCCCCGCGTCAGGCTCTGGGCTGATGGCTCAGAGCCTGGAGCCTGCTTCCGATTCTGTGTCTCCCTCTCTCTCTGCCCCTCCCCCGTTCATGCTCTGTCTCTCTCTGTCCCAAAAATAAACGTTGAAAAAAAAAATTAAAAAAAAATAAATAAATAAACATTAGGGGCGCCTGGGTGGCTCAGTTGGTTAAGCGGCTGACTTCAGCTCAGGTCATGATCTTGCGGTCCGTGAGTTCGAGCCCCACGTCGGGCTCTGTGCTGACAGCTCAGAGCCTGGAGCATGTTTCAGATTCTGTGTCTCCCTCTCTCTGACCCTCCCCTGTTCATGCTCTGTCTCTCCCTGTCTCAAAAATAAATAAAACGTTAAAAAAAATTTTTTTTAATAAAAAATAAAAAATAAATAAATAAATAAACATTAAAAAAATCTTTAAAAAATCCAGCAGGTAAGAGATGGTTTCTATTATCACAGTATACTTGGAGCAGTTAGGTAAAGATAAATTTCACTGCTGTATAATAAGTGGAGTAGTGGATTGCATCGTATAAACCCAGCCATGCACACGCAGCCAAAAAAAAGAGAGAGGGAGCATAGAAATAGTGTGGGCTTTTCTACCCACTTTTCTACTCGATGACCCTATGCCCCAGAGAAAGCAAGGCAGGAGACATTAATCAGCTTCTCCATAGTAGACCTCTGTTCTCGTATGAGCATCCAGTTATGTGAAGTGGGATTCTGGTATCCAAAGAGAAGTTCTCATAAAACGTGGTCCCTAAATATAAACCAAGTACTTCATCTGGTGTTCAGCTGAAGAAGTTGTCATTGTTGCCGCAGTCTGGGGAGATAGGCTGTGTTGGGTTTGATGAGGGCTGACATGTTGGTCTCCAGTATGGCATCTTCATAAGGGATATTGTAGGGAATTTTGGCCATATGCAATTTTCACCTTATATGCTGACTTTTACAAGCACCCAACACAAGAGACTGCTCCGCTGCACATGGCTTCAAAGAGGATTCTTGCTCTTTCTGGAAAAAAAATGAGTTCAGTGTGGCTGTGCATGAGGTATGTGGAAAGAAGTGGCACATAGGAAATTTGATTAGAACTAAATTCTCTTGCTAAGCTTTTTCTTTTGAGATTATTTTATTTTATTTTTATTTTATTTTGGGAGAGAGAGCAAGCACATGAGCAGGGGAGGGGCAGAGAGAGAGGGAGACAGAGAATCCCAAGCAGGCTCTAAGCTGTCAGCACAGAGGCTGATATGTGCCTCAATCCCACAAACCGTGAGATCATGACCTGAGCCAAAATCCAGAGTTGGACACCTAACCAACTGATCAATCCAGGCACCCCATCTTTTGAGATAATTTGAGACTCACATTCCACTTGGAAGAAATGGTACAAGTGCTGTTTCCCGTTTCCCCCACTGATAACATGTTTACATCAAACTCTAGTACAACAGCACAACCAGGAGGTTGACGTTGATCCAGTAAAAATACAGAACATTTCCATCACCCCCAGAATCCCTCTTGTTGCCGTTTTATAGCCACACCCACTTTCCTCCCCCACCTTCCCTCTGTCCTTAACCCCTGGCAGCAACTGATCTGTTCTTTATTTCTGTAATTTGATAATTTCAAGAATGTTACACGAATGGAATGACACAATATGTAACCTTTTGGCTTTTTCACTGGCATAATTCTCCAGAGATTTCACCTATCAATAGTCTGTTCCTTTGTATTGCTAAGTAGTGTGCCATGGAATGGGTGTGCCGTAGTATGTTTAACTGTTCACCTACTAGAGGACATCTGAGTTATTTCTGGTGTTTGGAAAGGTCCCAGTAGGAAGGGAACCCTGGAACCCTCCAGCCTTTTAGGGGCTAGGCTCCTTCCACATCCTGCCATCCTGCTTTCAACCCCACTCCTGAGCCCACACCCTGCCTTGTGTCTCTAGAGCTGTCCGGATTCTGAAATCCACCTGCCAACCACAGCTTCCCTCCTTCCCCTTTGCTTCCTGCCTCCCCCAGTCTTGTTCTGTTCTTCTGTGCACATGGACCTCTAGCCCTCGAGCCTGCCTGTTCTTTCCACTGTCTCCCGGCTTCATGTCTGTTTTCCAAGCCCTGTATGTTCTGTAGGCTGGAAATTAGATCAGAGAGCTTGACCACTGGATGTCGGAGCCCCGACTCTTCCTTTTGGTCAGCTGTTGCGTCCACCTGCCAGACTACCAACTCCAGATCATCCAGTAGTCTACTTCCTTTACATTAAAATTTTTTTAATGTTTGTTTATTTTTGAGAGAGAGAGACAAGGAGAGGGATGGAGGGGGTGCGGACAGAGGATCCAAAGCAGGCTCTGTGCTGACAGCAGCATGCCCAATGAGGGGCTTGAACTCACAAACTGTGAAATCATGACCTGAGCCGAAGCCAGAAGCTTAACTGACTAAGCCACCCAGGCGCCCCTACTTCCTTTACATTTAAACCTAGAACTGCTGGGCCCTGCTGGAGAGTCACACAGCCTTGGGAATTGGGACCACTAATTCCTGGTCTCTAACCTTAGCTAGGCTCTCAGTACTACTCAGCAGTCCTCTGCCACTCACTTCAAGCCATCCACCACCCTGCTCCAGTCCGTCAGTAGGTAACTTCGTCCATTGTTTCTCAATCCTGCTGTACATCAGATTCGCCTAGATAGCTTCTCAAACTACCAATGTCCTGGACCTTGGTGGATTTTTTGTTTATCTTTTAAAAATTTTTTTTAATGTTTATTTATTTTTGAGAGAGAGTGAGAGAGAGAGAGCATGAGTGAGGGAGGTGCATATAGAGAGGGAGACACAGAATCTGAAGCAGGCTTCAGGCTCTGAGCTGTCGTCGGCATAGAGCCTGATCAGGGCTGGAACTCAAAAGCCGTGAGATCATGACCTGAGCCGAAGTCGGACGCTCAACCTACTGAGCCACCCAGGTGCCCCTCAAAAGCACTGAGGATGATTCTGAAATACTGCCAGGGTTGACAAACACTGACCCAGTGTCACAGGGTTGGTGTGAGGATTTCATGAGAGAAGTGCTTAGCACATGCCTAGCAAATAATAACTTTTAAATATTGTTAAATTTTCAGAAGAAAATGGAAACCTGATCTATTGTGAGGAACTCGTTGGCTTTCTGGCCCCCTCTCCAACAAAGTTCTCTTCACCCACATCTCCTTTCTCTGTCTTCTCATCTTTCTTTCTTTAAGACTAATAAGTTTTTCAAGCAGGGCTCTGAGTACCAGGCCTTATCCTGCATTATGTCCACCCTGTTTCTTTGCTCTGTCTTCAACCTTTCCCTCTTTACTGCATCTTTCCCTTCATTCTGAGACCTCTGCCCAGGGACCTTTAAAATACGTACATGTTGGGCTGCCTGGGTGGCTCAGTCGGTTAAGCGTCCGACTTCGGCTCAGGTCATGATCTCACAGTCAGTCCTTGAGTTTGAGCCCTGCGTCGGGCTCTGTGCTGGAGCCTGCTTTGGGTTCTGTGTCTCCCTCTCTCTTTGCCCCCTCCCCCAGTTGTGCTCTGTCTCTCTCCCTCTCTCTCTCTCAAAACTAAACATTGAAAAAAATTTTTAAAAAGCAAATAAAATATAAAAAACAATAAAAAATAAAAATAACATACATACATGTCTGTGACCATTTTCTTCTGATAAGAGCCCTTTCTCTTTTTCTACCTCAGCTGGGGGAGTACCCCACATGGATTTCCTTCCTGCCTCCTATCTCTCCCTCTGTCTGCCCTCTACTATCTGGCTTCTGCAGTTTCTACTCTTCTGAAACTGCTTTTGCTAAGGTCATCAATCACTCATTACTAAATTGGTTGTACTTTTTACCTGATCACTGCCACATTTAAGCCTGTTGATCATTTCCTCCTTGAAACTTTCTTTTGGCTTGGTTTCTATTAACACACCTTTCCTACCTTTCTGGCCTTTCTTTTTGTATTATGGTTATTGAGCTTTTTCCTTGCTTATTGCTTAAACATCAGTGTTCTCCAAGGATGTCTTTAACCTACATTTCTCCTATTCTCATTCTACGTAACCTCCCTGGGCAATCTCATCACCTCCCATAGTGTCAGCTGCTACCTCTGTGCTAATCACTCCCAAATTCTCTGTGGGTTGGCTCTCTTGTTTTTTAAGTTTATTCATTTATTTAGAGAGAGAGTGAGAATGCACAGGAAAGGCAGAGAGAAAATCCCAAGCAGGCTCTGCACTGTCAGTGCAGAGCCTGACGCGGGGCTCAAACCCACAAACAGCGAGATCATGACCTGAGCCAAAATCAGGAGTCGGACACTCAACCAACTGAGCTACCCAGGCGCCCCAGGGTTGGCTGTCTTCTAAGATGCCAGTCTTACACAGTTGCCAGTTGGTCACATTGCAAACCCCACAGGTACTACAGACTCATTATGTGTAACCTGTCAGACTGTCCAGACCAAAATACTTGTTTATTCATGTATAAAGTGCTGGGTGGTCTCCCCTTTCTGTGATCATGAATGCTGTAATTCAGTTCCCAGTAATTGTACCAGAAGGTTGCTTTGTGAGTGTAGACACATAAAGAGGGGGGCATTCTAGGAGCTGTTTTGGCCAGGCCAACTTGAGGTCTTGATGAACTGTCCTTGTTTCCCAACATGTATCTCTAGTGTCCAGATTGTTCCTGTCTGCCCGGGACAGTACATTCTATACATCCTGTACATTCTATATAAGTTTGCCTCTCTGAGCCCTGCTTTTTGACACATTCTTTCCTTTGCTATCTATGTTCCTATCTCCTGTGTAGCTCTTCCATTGGGAAGTTATTCCTGTGGGCCTAGAATCCCTTTGCCCCCAGTTGCAATAGTTGAACCCTGAAGACAACCTTGATTTGCTTGTCTCCATTTATAAGGGAGACACCTTTAGCCCCCATCCCAGTGTATCACTTACAATGTGAAACAATGGATTGTGTTTGAGAAATTGGAAATCCTGCAAAATGGCTACCCTGACAAAACCAGTTTTCAAGATAGAGTGATTTTAATAAAAACACATGGCTTTATGTAAACATAGGTCAAACTTGAATACTTCTATAGGATTGAGTATTCTTAAATCAACATACAATACTTTTTCAAAGTGTTGAATTGTGAGGAGGCTTTATACCTTGGGCCTTTTCTCATAAAAAATATTTCCTAGTGGGTTTTTAAATATCATCCCCACTCTGATGAAATAACAGCTAACCTTTATTGAATACTGACTGCATCACCTCAGTCTTCACAACCCTATGAGAACACATAAGTACTGTTATTATCTCAGTGCACAAAGGGGGAAACACTTAGAGGTTTAAGAAAATGCCTACAATTGGGGCACCTGGGTGGTTCAGTCAGTTAAGTGTCTAACTTCCGCTCAGGTCATGATCTCACAGTTTGTGGGTTCAAGCCCCACATTAGGCTCTGTGCTGATGGCCTAGAACCTAGAACCTGCTTTGGATTCTGTGTCTCCCTCTCTTTCTGCCCCTCCCCCACTTGTGCTCTGTCTCTCAAAAATAAATAAATGTTAAAAATTTTTTAAAAAGAAAAAAAAATGCCTGCAATTGTACAGCAGAGGTGGGATTTGACTCAAGGGCCTAAGCTTTCAACCATTCTGTTTTCTCTTCCTGTTACCATTGAAGTACATGGTTAAGATGGTAGCTTCCCACAGCCAGGTGCCCATTTTCCATCTAAATCAGATTTCTGAGGGGTGCCTGAGCTCAGTCAGTTAAGCGTCCGATTTCTCCTCAGGTCATGATCTCACAGTTTGTGAGTTCAAGCCCCGTGTCGGGCTCTGTGCTGACAGCTCGGAGCCTGGAGCCTGCTTCAGATTCTGTGTCTCCCTCTCTCTGCCCCTCCCCTACATGCGCTCACTCGCTCTCTCTCTCAAATATAAACACTGAAAAATTTTTTTAGTAAAAAAAATTTTTAAGTTAATTTAAAAAAAATCAGAATTCTGAGATAGTGTCTTGACATGGGAAACGAGCTTGTGGCCATTGCCCAACTGAGCAGACTTCAGGGTTTTGTTGCCATAACCTGATCTATTTTTTCACTACTGGGGGTAATACAGCATGACTGCTGTACTGTGAGAAAAGAATTGTTTGTGTCTCTCAAATTATGTGACCATACTTTTTCCTTGTAGGTCAGACACATTCTGTGTGAAAAACATGGGAAAATCATGGAAGCCATGGAAAAGTTGAAGTCTGGAATGAGATTCAATGAAGTGGCCATACAGTATAGTGAAGATAAAGCCAGGCAAGGGGTATGGTGTTGTTTTCATTTATCCCCCACGGAGGACACACAGTGGTAGGGGTTATTTCTATGTTCTGCCTTTAATTTTAGCTGTATCTTGGTTTAAAGATCTTAAAAGCAGAAATGCACAGTTGCGTACAGGGCACCTGTTGTCTAAGACTAGGCACGGCCAAACTCACACAGCTGAGACACCTGGCAGCATTGTGAGTGCTTATGTGTTCAGCCCAGGGTTGGATCTCTTTCACCCATTTGTCCTTGTCAAGCCCACTTCTTTACAGCCCAGGCAAATAAAACTAGGAACCTTAGCATTTGTGTTGGGAAATTCTCAAGCTACTGTAGAACTGTTTCCTCTGGAGGGCTACCTGACGTCACATATCTTTTGGGTTTTTCAGGGTGACTTGGGTTGGATGACCAGAGGTACCATGGTGGGACCATTTCAAGAAGCAGCATTTGCCTTGCCCATAAGTGGGCTGGATAAGCCTGTGTTTACAGACCCTCCGGTTAAGACAAAATTTGGATATCATATTATTATGGTTGAAGGGAGAAAATAAAATTGTATGGAAGACTGACAGTGTTTTATACAATTCTGTTTATTTCTTTTTTTAAAAAAAAATTTTGATGTTTTTATTTCTGAGACAGAGAGAGACAGAGCATGAGCAGGGGAGGGGCAGAGAGAGAGGGAGACACAGAATCTGAAGCGGGCTCCAGACTCTGAGTTGTTGGCACAGAGCCTGACGTGGGGCTCGAACTCATGAGCTGTGAGATCTTGACCTGAGCTGAAGTCGGACACCCAACCGACTGAGCCACCTAGGTGCCCCTGTTTATTTCTTTAAAAGGTGTTGAGTAATCCTTGTATTTTATGAACTCTGTCATTGTGGGTTTGTAGGCACAAAATGAGGTGGGGAAAAGTCAGTGTGCACACTACAGTGGGTATTCAGTCAGCTATTCTCAAAGATAAGTCAAGCAAGGGCACCCAGCTGGCTCAGTCGGTAGAGCATGCAACTCTTGATCTTGGGATTGTGAGTTTGAGCCCCACATTGGGTGTAAAGTTTATGTAATTAAAAAAAAAAAAAGAGAAGTCAAGCAGACTCCTTTTAACCTTAAGTCTCTTTTCCCTCAGAACTACTGTCTGTGATTCTCAGTATACCCCGTAAGTTAATTTAAAAATCATCTCTAGGGGAGCCAAATACCTAGTTCACACTATTCACACATTGAGTTGGACATCAAATAGATGGATTAGCATATGAAAATCCTAAAATAAGCAATAGGCAACACTTGTTTTGTAAGTTAGCCAACTTTGATCTGCCAGGACAGTTATTAGCTCCAGTGTCTTAATATAATATGCTGTACATAAAGGCCATTCAACATGAACTCTTTTTTTTGTGAACTCTTCTTTTTAAATAAACATTTATTTCAGGCAAAAAGGCACTCAGTTCTTCTACCAGTTGTTTGTACTAGACTAAGCAGCCAATGTTTTGTGTATCTGCATTTTTTATTTCACATTCCCATATTTATAACATACAAAAATGTATAAAGAATTATAAATACTGCTTCAAAAATAAAACTTTGCCAACATAACCACGATTCTTTTTTTTTTTTTTAAATATTTTTTTTAACATTTATTTATTTTTGAGACAGAGAGAGACAGAGCATGAATGGGGGAGGGGTGGAGAGAGAGGGAGACACAGAATCGGAAGCAGGCTCCAGGCTCTGAGCCATCAGCCCAGAGCCCGACGCGGGGCTCGAACTCACGGTCTGTGAGATCGTGACCTGAGCTGAAGTCAGACGCTCAACCGACTGAGCCACCCAGGCGCCCCACCACATGATTCTTAACAGTGATTCTTTTAACACACTGTGTTCTTGCTCAGCTGCATTTGACATAGAAGTTTCTTATTTTAGAGGAGTTTCTGGGCATCCTCAGCAGGTTAGTCCTCCAGGAGATTTTCCCCACTGAGCAGACTAACGGATGCCCCATTCCCTCAGATACATAGATATACCAGTATGTATTGAGAGATGTTCGAAATAGTAGGCCTAAGATGAAACTTCTAAAAACCCCACTCAAAACAATGTGTCTAAATAAGGGCTATAAATTTGGAAAATCTTGAAGAAAATTCTGAAAAGCTTTATATGCATGAGACACTACCTAGTTAGCATCCTTTGCTCAGGACATTGGCTTACCCAGGATACTGACTGAATGCCTTTTGCAGGGTGTCACCCACAAAGTAAAACGTGCTGGAAAGGTGGAGTAGGAAAAGCAAACTTAGAGATGCCTGGGTAGCTCAGTCGGTTAGGCGTCTAACTTCGGATCAGGTCATGATCTCACAATCTGAGTTCGAGCCCCACGTCAGACTCTGTGCTGGCAGCTCAGAGCCTGGAGCCTGCTATGCATTCTGTGTCTCCCTCTCTCTCTGCCCCTCCCCTGCTCACGCTGTCTCAAAAATAAACAAACATTAAAAAAATAAAAAATAAAAAGCAAACTAACTTGTGGCATGGAAAGAGAAAGCAGTGATAGCTACCTTGTGAGAAAGCAGAGCAAGAATGGGTCTCTGACACCAAGCGACCCTTTGGGAAGTTAACTTTGAACTGGCAACTAAGGTTCTAAAGGAGTTGATAAATGAGAAAACTAAGGATTTATACCGACTTCTACATATTATAGCATATGCCTTCAATTCTGCTTTGAAATTACATCTTTTTCATTAAGTTCAGTGCTTAATGAACCAACTTCATTCAGAGTAAAATAACTGCAAATTAAAACCAAAATGAGATCTTGCTTTTTACCTATCAGATTGGCAAAGTTCAAAACATTTAACATATTGTTGGTAAGGGTATGAAGAAACAGGTATCCATTAATGGTAGAAATGTACATTATTATAACCTCTATCGAGAAAATTTGGCAATACCTATCAATATTATAGATACAGGGGCGCCTGGGTGGCTGTCGGTTGAGCGTCTGACTCTTGATTTCGGCTCAGGTCATGATTTCACAGTTTGAGTTTGAGTGCCGCATTGGGCCCCACACTGACCATGCAGAGGCTGCTTAAGATTCTCTCCCAAAAGAAAAAAAAAAGAAAAATTACAAATATACCCTTGCACCCAGCAGTTCCATTTCTAGGAATTTATCCCATAGATATAATAAATGTGTAAAAGGTACAAGGATATTATTCATCACAGTGTCAGTTGGAAATCAACGGACTATCCATCAATAAATGATGGTGTATCCATTCAATAAAATATCATACAGCTGTGTTAAAATTAAAAACTGGTGCAGAACAGCATATATAACATACTATCATTTGGGTAAGAACATAGATATACAAACATATACTTGTGCTTGTACATATATACTGTCCTTGGGAACGGTAATCCAGAACTGGGGCCAGGGCAGGTAAGAGACTTTATTTCATACCCTTAGATCAGGGGGTCTTAATCTGTTCTGTGCCATGGAGTCCTTTGGCAGTTTGCCCAAGTCTATGGATCCCTTCTAAGTTGCTTTTATTTTTTTTAAGTTTATTTATTTTGAGAGAGAATCCCAAGCAGGCTCCATGCTGTCAGCACAGAGCCTGACACAGGGCTCAATCTCACAAACCGTGAGATCACAATCGAGCCAAGATCAAGAGTCAGACCGGACCGTTTAACCAACTGAGCCACCTAGGCGCCCCCACCTGTAGTTTTTTAGATTGTTTTATATACAATATGTAGATTTAAATTATATATATTTCATATTTTCTTGAGTTCTGTGTGCTGTTCTAATTACTGAACCTGAAGGTGCAGTCATAGGAATCCTCAATTTGTAGCCAATTTGGACAGAAGTGTGGATAACATGGGGGCCCAATACTAGCAATTGTCAACCAAAGTGAGGGCAGTTTTATGGGAGTGAGCACTTGAACCTGTGGAGTCTGACTGGAACTCCAGGTAGTGTCAGAACTTGAATTGTAGGACACTCCATGGATATTTGCCAAAAACTGGAGGACTGGCGTGGAAAACCTCCGCACATTTGGGTTCAGAAGTGTTGTCAGTAAAAACATCTCAGTATATTCAGTGAAGCAAAGACAGTTTATTATGGTAACTTTTCACCAAGTAACACATGGTTTAAAAAACTCCATTTCACTCCCTACTGTGTGATCTTGGGCAGGTCACAGCCTCATTGAGCCTTAGTTTCCTCAACTAAAATAAAGTAAATGCCACCCTCAACCTCAAAGGATTATGGTAAGGATTAAACAAGGAACCTATGCAGAATACCCAATACAGAGCAGGTACTTCATAAAAGCTAGTTCCACTTCTCAAGTGCAGAGTTCTGTATTGTACTTTGTTTCTGAGAAGCAACTGAACTCCTTTTCAGTCTACCACCCAAAGATCCGCTATGCTGACCTGTATCACAATGCAGTGGGAGGTGAGTGAAGAATGGCTAAGTTGTTGACAAAGTGACTCCGGGGTCAGGAGCCAGTGATAAAGAAGCTTGGCACCAGGTACCTTATCCCAGTCTTCTGCTGGAGTGAGCTGAGGACACAAAATAGCATGTTAATAAGCAGGTCACAGATTCAGAATTCCAATAAGCTCCTGCTTAAACTAATGTGCTTCCATATGCATTTGCCAGTGTCATCTCAGTGAAAGAAAGCAAATGGAGAAGAAAACACTGAGAAAAGTGACTTTATTTTCTTACCTGAAGTGCGATATACAGAAATGGTCATTTCCAGAATGAAATGAAGACTGGCAAGAATAATTTCACAAAAACATTTCTAGAAATCACATAGTTCTATTAAGTTGACAGAGCATGCCACCACACTGAGCGTGGAGCCTGTTTAAGATTCTCTCTCTCCCTCTGCCCTCTCATGGACTCATGCCCTCACTCGCTGTCTAAAAAAAAAGTTTATAGAGCATGCCTAAAAGAAAAATATAAGCCTATTCAAGTAAAGAAATATTAACCTAGTGTCCAGAATATCAGAATATATGTACAGGGGAGGGGGACAGGAAGGAAGAGGGAGTAAATGCAGAATTTACAAAATAGTTAAAACCAAAACCTTGCTTTTTGAGATCTCTCACCTTAAGCCTAAATGCTTCATGCTCCCAAAGAATCCAGTTACAGGAACGAATTCATACTCAGTGTCTCATTTTAACAATAAACAGGTTATAGTCTTAAGGTTTATTAAGCTGCTTATACAAACTTAAAGTCATGAGCATGACTTCAGGATCGGCACTTTTTATGTCAAGTGCTTTAACGAAGCAGTTTAAGGCCTCCTGTATTTTCCCACACTCTTTCAGTTCTTTTCCACGAATTACAAGGGTCTCATAGTCATTCACAGCCTCCATTGCCTCATCCTGGGGAGAATCAACCAACTGTCTGCCAGACAAAGAGGTCTGTCCTGGGTTGCCAGGAGAGGTCTCTTGAGCCAAAGCATGAGGCTCAGGTGTCATTAACTTATTTTCTGAAGGCAGCGTTTTGCCAGGAGGGTCTTCTGTACACTCTGAGACTTCACCACTGCTTTCCTCGGCTCCTTCCTCCAGGTAATCTTCAGCAACCTCTGCTTCACTGCTGTTGTCAAGTCTTTCCTCCATATCCTCCACGTGGTCTAAAACCACATTAACAAGAGACCTCCTAGAAGCCAGGGATCTTCTAGAGGTTACAGACTTATTTATACTATCAGCCATTTTCAGCGAAAAGAACGTTCCTGGCGGACTGATGTCACTTTTGGGAGTGGAAGCATCAAACTGTTTTACAGATAACAACTGAAAGGGAGGTGTGTTGAATGGATCTGTGCTTGAAGTATCTTTAAAAGTATCATCTTCATCTTCACCATCTGAAACGATCCTTCTAGCTTTCCTTCTGACTTTCACATTAACTATTACTTCTTCTGGCTCATCGTTTGTCTCAGAAAGATCCATACTGAGATGGGCTTTGCCATGCTCGACCTCTGCTCCAGAATTAGCTGCAGCACCGCACAGGCTATTTTCATTCTCAACATGCTGCAAAGACTGCCTGGAAAGATCTTGTCCATTGTCTGCAGCAGAGTCTTCCAAGAAAAGATTGAAATCACATGCATACTGTGATGAGGATGCTGAAGGTTCCTCTTCCAACTTGGCCTCACTGCCTTGAGCATCCTGTAGTGCACCGTGGGATGCTGACACGTCATCATCAGCTATTTGAATTACAGATGTGCTTGACTCTGTATTTTGATTTGCGCTGATCATGAGACTCATGGGCCAGGGACTGCAGTTAAGTAAAATCTCATTGTCCTTCAATTGATCTAGATGTGGCTCAAGATCAGCTGTGACCAATTTGCTAAGTGAATAATTAAAATTTCCCAGAGGGTCCTCTTGTGGTGCCTCCTGTGTAGGCCCCTCTTGCAATGTCTCTTTCTGTATAGCCATTCCCATGGGGTCAGTACAAATTTCATCCACACTTCCACACCACTTGGGCAAAGTAGCCACAGAGTCAGCATCAAATGTGCTTTCGCATGGGTGACTACCATCTTGTAAGACGGTAACATTCATCTTTACATTGGAGAGATCTTGATTCCCATGCTCTTCAGGCAGATCATCAATGATTATACTTGCCATTTGGGAACTGATTTCTTCTTCCTGGGTTAAAAGTGGTGAAGGCCAAGGCTGCAGTTTCCTTGATTCAGGGAATTTCTTCTTTGTTTGAGAAGGAAATACAGGTTCTCGCTGCCAGATCCCCTCATTTCCAGTCCTTTGTCTTTCCACTAAAAGCTCTGTATTTTGAGATTCTAATTCAACAAGGAATTGAGCTTTCTGAACCCTTTGTTGAATATAGTGAGATTCTTCGATCACATCAAGCTCTTCTTTAACAGACAGATCACGTGTGTACATCAAATCATGGTCTGAGATTCCAGCTATCCCCAAAGAGTGCAGGTAGGCAATGTGTTCATCTAGTTTCTTATCAGATCTCCTCTGAGCAGCGTGCAAAGACTGAAGCTGCAGCTGGGTTGCAGAGTTCTGAAAATCCTCAATTGTAAAGAGCTCTCTTAATTCTTGTTTAGTAAAATAACGGAAAGGGTTCTTATCACCAGTAGTTTGTCTTATTAAGGAGTCCTTGAAAACTTGTCTTCTGTAGATTTTTTCCTCTACAGTCCCACAAGTGATCAGCCTATAAACTACAACATTTTCTTTTTGTCCAATTCGGTAAACTCTATCCACAGCTTGGGCATCAGTTGCAGGATTCCAGCTAGGGTCAAAAATGACCACTCTAGTTGCTGCAGTTAATGTTAAGCCAACACCACCTATTTGCGTGGTAAGCAGAAAAACAGAGTAATCTTTATTTTGCTGGAATAAGTTAATTCTTTTTTCTCGTTCCACAAGATGAGTAATTGTTCCATCGATTCGCAAAATCTTAAAGTGCCGATTCTTTAAGAGGCATTCGATGATGTTTAGAATTTGTCTTGACTGAGAAAACACCAGAGTCTGATGCCCTTCATCTCGCAATCTCTCAAGCAGCTCTATTAGAAATAGCATTTTTCCAGATTCTGCCATCAGTGTATCATCAGTTATTTGATCAATCTGGTCCACATCTGAGGAATCTTCCCCTTCATTTTCACCTGGAACAGAGAATTTCACAGACCCTAAATTCAACAAAAGACAAGCCCGTGCAGATAGCAGCCTAGGATGATCACACAGCTTCTTTAAGACACCTAGCTCAGCCAAAGGTGAGCGTGTCTCCATCAACAACTCCTTGATATGATCTAGAGACACAAATTTCCTGTATATTTCTTCTTGTAAAGGCGCAAGACGTATCCAAATAATAAAATCATTTTTCCTGGAAAGGGAAGGCATTTCACAAATGGCATCAACATCTAGATTCTTTTCGCGAAGTCTAACCTCTGGGTTGCTTGACTTTTTCTTTTGTACCTCCTCTTTTGTCCTCCTGAGGAAATAGGGTTTTATGATTGTCATTAAGTTTTCAGATATTTTAAATCCCAAGGCTTTTTCCCCTTGGGTAGCATCCTTCTCTCTTGCTCTAGTAATAGGATTTTCATACTCCATTTTGAAAGTTTTTAATGTTCCTAGCAGGGACCCTTGACAAGCAAAATCAAACAGGGACCATAGTTCTTGTAAATTATTCTGGATTGGGGTTCCTGTGAGGAGGATGCGATTACGGGTAGGGATAGCCCGAGCACATATTGCTGACTTAGTAGATGAGCTTTTTATTTTATGTGCTTCATCAAGGATGACATAGTCCCACACAAACTCTTGGCCGTTCAAGCTTGAAAGCTGTTGCCAATTATTGATTAACATTTGGTACGTAGTGATAATGACACCATTCCTTTGCTGAATCCTATTGAGGTTTCTGGTACGTTCATTCTTACTAGGACCGTGAAAGGTTTTCACTCTCATTCCTGGAGTCCACTTAACAAATTCTTTTATCCATGTGCTAATGAGATTGGTTGGCATGATCAGCAGCACATGATTCACGAGTGTGGCATCAAACATACCAGAAAGGAAAGCGATGATCTGCACAGTCTTCCCTAATCCCATATCGTCTGCCAAGATGCCACCTTTTCTTCCATCCCTATATAGGCTATAGAGGAAAGCTACACCTTCCTTCTGGTGCTCAAATAGTTGGTTGTGGAGCTCTTGATAGAGCAGCAGGCCAGAGTTGCACACATCTGTGAATTCATCATCTCCGTGTTCTGCCAACTCCTCCAAGGCTTCCTGTATTTTTTGGATTCTGCTCATCACCTTTTCATTGGGAAAAATGTCCTTTGCCAAATTAAAAAGTTTAAATGCTTCTTCCAGATCTCCATTCTTAGTTGCTTCTTTGGCCTCTTTCACGTATCTGTAAAAAAAATATATATGTATGTAGATAGATAGATAGATAGATAGATAGAGAGAAGATTAGAAAAGAAGGAAACAGATTGAACATTCAATCTGAGAACATGTTAGAGTCCATTTTGGAAACTAAACTGCAGTTGGGTTTTTAATATCCTCAATTCAGGATGGGAAAGATTAGCACAGAAGATGCCAATGAAAGCTGGCATTACTTAAGACACATACCCACCAGACACTGCCAGCAACACCTTCAGACATTATTTGTGAGAAATGTGCAAAGGTTATTGGTTCCACGGTATTTTTTTAAAATGTCACCCATAAGTATGGAGTGATATTTTCTTGTAAAACCAACCAACCAGGGGTGCCTGGGTGGCTCAGTCAGTTGAGCATCCAACTTCTACTCAGGTCGTGATCTCACCGCCTGTGTGTTCAAACCCCGCATTGGGCTCTGTGCAGACAGCTCAGAGCCTGGAGTCTGCTTCAGATTCTGCATCTCCATCTCTCTCTGCTGCCCCTCCCCCACTCTCACTGTCTCTGTGTCTCTCAAAAATAAACAAACATTAAAAAATTAAAAAAAACAAAAAACAAACCAACCAACCTATATCGTGGGAGCATGGAAACAGGAAAGATACCTGGGCACTTCTCAGACCTTATTTTTCTGGACCTCTGATACATTTGACACTAATGATCACTCCCTCCTTAAAATTTCTTTTTTCTACTGGATTTCTATAGATTCTTCCTGGTTTCCTTCCCCATCACTGGCCATTTCTTCTGTGTCTTTCTTGGGATCCTATTCTTCTTCCCATAGGGCTCAGTCCTGGGCCCTCTTTTCATTCCTTTTACTCTCTCCTCTGGCTTTCCCAGAGCTTCCACCCCCACCTATGTGCTCATGAAACCACTCTCTCCATTCCAGGGCTTGCCCCCAAACTCCAGTCTAGACTCACATTCCAAATGCCTTCTGCACATCTCCACTTGAAAAAAAATCTCACAGGCACCTCAAATTCAACTAATCCCAAATTAAACTCGTTATTTCCCCCTCTAAAAACATGTTTCTCCATTCATATGATAGTACATGACACTACTATCAACTTAGCCATACAAGCTAGAAATCTGAAGATCATCCTTGACTCCAATTCACATGAGTCATCCTTGACCTCTACCCTCTTTTAATCACCCTCTCCCCTAGCTGGACAATCCCCAAGCCCTACTAACTTTATTTCCCAAGTATAACCTGTGTCTCCATCTGCACTACCACTACTGTGGTTTAAGTCACCATCACCTCTGGCCCAGGTAATGGCAACTTCCTACTCACTGGTCTCCTTACATCCACTCTTGGCCCCTCCAATACATTCTCTACATAGCAGCCAGTGATACTGCCTAAAACATAAAAGAAAAAAAATGTAAAAGAAATCAGGTCATTCCTCTGCTTAAAATTCTCCAGTGGTTTACAGTCAATTGATTTAGAAAGGAGGCCAAAACAATTCACTGAGGAAAGAATAGTCTTTTCAACTGAATATCATATGCAAAAGAATAAAATTGATCCCTTACCTCACACCATACACAAAAATTAATTAAAAATGGGTCACAGACATAAATATAAGAACTAAAAACTCTTAGAAGAAAATATAGGCGTAAATCTTCGTAACCTTGGATTTGGCAGTGGTTTCTTAGATATGATGCCAAACACACAAGCAATCAAAGGAAAAAGAAATTGGGCTTCACCAAATGAAAAACTTTTGTGTTTCCAAGGATACTACCAAGAAAGTGAAAAGACAACCCAAGCAATGGGAGAAAATATTTGTAAATCATGTATCTGATAAAGGATTTGTACTTAGAATATATAAAGAAATCTTGTAACTCAATAATTAAAAGACAACACAATTTAAAAATGGAAAAAGGATCTGAATAGAGATTTCTCCAAAGAAGATCTATAGATAGCTAGTAAGCACAGGAAATAATGCTCAACATCATTAGTCTCATCAGGGAAATGCAAACCAAAACCACAATGAGATACCACTTTATGCCCATTAGGATGACTAGAATCAAAAAGCAAGAAAATACCAAGTGTTGGCAACAATGTGGAAAAATTGGGACTCTCATAACACTGTTGGTGGGAATGTAAAATGGTGCAGCCGCTTTGGAAATAATTTGTCAGTTCCTCAAAAAAGTTACACATGGGGGTGGCTGGGTGGCTCAGCCGGTTGAGCATCCCACCTCAGCTCAGGTCATGATCTCACAATTTGTGAGTTCAAGCCCCACACTGGGCTGCTTCTGTCATTGCAGAGCCCGCATCTTTGGATCCTCTGTCCCCTCTCTTTCTGCCCCTCCGCACCCCCTCAAAAAAAAAAAACATTAAAAAAAAGTTACACATGGGATTACTATGTGATCTAAGAATTCTACAATCAGGTACAGACTCAAGAGAAATGAAAACATCTGTCCAGAGAAAATCTTGTACATGAATGTGCATAGCAGTATTATTCATACGCCAAAAGGGGAAATAACACAGATATCCACCAACTGATGAATGGATAAAAATGCGGTATATTGGGGCACCTGGGTGGCTCTGTCAGTTAAGGGTCCAACTTTGGCTCAGGTCATGATCTCTCAGTTTGTGAGTTCAAGCCCCGCATCAGGCTCCGTGCTGACAGCTCAGAGCCTGGAGCCTGCTTCAGGTTCTGTGTCTCACTCTCTCTCTGCCCCTCCCCTGCTCACACTCTGCCTCTCTCTCTCATTCTCTAAAAAATAAACATTAAAAAAAATTTTTAATGTGGTATAGCCATATGATGGAATATTATGCAGCCATAAAAAGGAATAAAATACTGATTCGTCTACAACATGAATGAACCTTGAAAATGTTTTGCTACATGAGTAAGCCAGTCACAAAAGAGCACGTTTTATTATTCCATTCATATGAAATGTCCAGAATAGGCAAATTCACAGAGGAAAAAATAGATTGGTGGTTGCCAGGGACTGGGGGGGGGGGGGGGGCTGGGGAATTCTGGGACTTGGTGGTGGTAACAGCTAAAGGGCAAGGGCAAGGAATTTCTTTTGGGGGTGATGAATGTACAACTCTATGAATATACTAAAAATTATTAAACTGTATAGTTTACATGGCTGAAACGTATGTATGGTATGTGAACTATACCTCAATAAAGCTATTAACAATGACAGAAAATTCTTCAGTGGCTTCCTGTGGCCTATATAATAGAGTTTAAGTTCCTTAGCCTGACATTCCAAGCCCTCCTGATATAGCCGGGAACTGCTGAACCTCTCCGCCTTAACTCCTACCACTTCCTGCCTCAAACATCTTATTTTAACCCCTTATTATCATGCTACTTGGTGTCATTTAAACTTACACCACCCTCCTCTTCCTGGAATGCACTCTCCTTTCATCAAACGAAACTCACAGAACTCATTCTTTAAGACAGTAACTCTCAATGTTATGCATAATCTTCTGGAGGGCTTGTTAAAACACAGAATGCTAGACCCCAACACCAAACTATCTGATTCTATAGTCAGGCCCAAGAATTTGTATTTCTATAAAGTTCCCAGGTGATACTAATGCTTGTGGTCCAGAGACCATACTTTAGGAGCTGCTTTGAGGTATATACCAGGCCTCACCTGCGGTTCCCCTAGGCTGCCTTCTATCCCTACCCTATCCCAGAGCTGGATCAACTGTTCCACCTCAGGACTCCCCTATGTGTTCATCTCTTATCAGTGCACTTAACACATTGTATTAAAATCATTACAAAACAATCTAGCTGTATTACAAATGTATGAAACAAACTCACTGAAAGGGTAGAGAGAAAAGGTGCTGACCTAATAACCTAGGAAATGAGGGAAGTCTGTATGACTAAAAACAAAAGAAACAATATAAGTATTGTACTCTAGTGGATAAAGTTGTTTTTGGCATATGGGCTAACAATTCTGTCGCTACAATGCATGTATAACAAAATTGAAGAGTTAGGTAAATGCGGTGCCTGGGTGGCTCAGTCGGTTAAGCATCTGACTTTGGCTCAGGTCATGATCTCATGGTTCATGAGTTCAAGCCCCGTGTCAGGATCTATGCTGACAGCTTGGAGCCTGGAGCCTGCTTCAGATTCTTTCTCTCTCTCTCTCTCTCTCTCAAAAATAAATAAACATTAAAAAAAATTTTTTGAAGAATTAAGTAAATGAATGGTGGATAGTGGGAGCCACGTTTCTTACCTGTTCGAATGGCGAAGCAAGAGGAGACAGTGCTAATGCATGTGGTAATGGATTAGAGTTGGAGACATCAATATAAACCCATTTTTAACATAGATACAGGTGGTTATACATAGAATATTTACAGTTGTGTGTATACACATGGAGTATTACACACCCATATTTCCTTGCTCGGTCAGGTGAGAGGGCCTAGAAGCAAGAAAATCCCAGTAGCAAAAAGCTCACCTAGCACCCAGATCTTGGTTTCTAATACGATTCTCCAATATAAGGAACCTGGGCTCCTTGGAAAAATGGCTGATTCTAGGACTGTGGCAGGAACTGTGTAAGATGAGCCTGGAGGAACCTGTAGTGTCAGAAAATAAGGAAATGCTCAAACAACCCCCCACAATGATGGGAGTATGCCAAAAAGACACAGGAGCCAAATGAAAGAGCTCCCAATGGTCACAGCTGGAACAATTTGAGCAACAAAGTAAAATTGGATTAGAACCCAATGTATAAAATAAATACCTATGAGTCCATACTGATATAAATGAGTGAACAAATATAGGAGAGGAGACAAATCTCCCATGCAGGAGAAAAATCAAATAATTTATGTAGATACTCTGCCCTCAAGGAAATGGAGCATAACTCCCTCTACCTAAATATGGAGTGCATATACTAACATCCTCCCAAAAAGTACAGTGTGGAAAGGTATGGGGGAGGGGAGAAGCGCAAGTAACTTTAAAGAGGAGAATCCTGGCAAACAGTACCTCAGCCAGGTGATTACAGTCAACATTAACAATGATAGGGGCGCCTGGGTGGCGCAGTCGGTTAAGCGGCCGACTTCAGCCAGGTCACGATCTTGTGGTCCGTGAGTTCGAGCCCCGCATCAGGCTCTGGGCTGATGGCTCGGAGCCTGGAGCCTGTTTCCGATTCTGTGTCTCCCTCTCTCTCTGCCCCTCCCCCGTTCATGCTCTGTCTCTCTCTGTCCCAAAAATAAATAAAAACATTGAAAAAAAATTAAAAAAAAAAAAACAATGATATATCACATTAACATATGTACCCTTGATACAATTTGATGATAAGGGCACTTTACCTCTCTAGTCTTCCCCCCAAAACCAAAACCTCCAATCTAAACACCAGAAACAATGAAAGATCCCAATTGAGAGAACATTCTACGAAACACCTAAGCAATACGCCTCAAAACTGTCAAAGTTATCAAAAACAAAGTCTAAGAAAATGTCACAGGCAAGAGTAACCTAAAGAGACAGATGACAAAATGTAATGTGATGTCCTAGACAGGATGCAAGAACAGAAAAAGGACCTTATGTAAAAACGAAGGAAAACTAGGGGTGCCTGAGTGGCTCAGTCAGTTAGGTATCCAACTCTTGATTTTGGCTCAAGTCATGAGCTCATGGTTTGTGAGATGGATCCCCATGTCGGGCTCTGCATGGACAGTGTGGAGCCTACTTGGGATTCTTTCTCTCTCTCTGCCCCTCCTCTGCTTGTGCTCTCTCTCAGTCTCTTTCAGAATAAAGAAATGAACTTTAAAAAAAAAGATGAAGAGCAGGAAAGGAGGAAGAAAAGAGCTTGCTTGCTGTAAAACTCTGCTAGTTCTACTGTGGCTGCCCACTTCCCCAAACTCTGCTGAGCTGTAGAATTAAGTTATATTCCCTCTTACTCTTGTCTTGAACATGAGGGCATAGTGATGACCACTGGATCCCTCCACCTTAGTGCCAGCCCCTGAACTCATTCTCCACTTTCTCTTTCCTCACAACCCTCCCCACCCTCAGGGTGCCTTCACCTGGGTAACTGGTCTTCTGGCTTGGTCTATGTCCCAGAGCTTGAAGGAGAAAATATGTCATTTTCTATTACTATTAGATCGTTTCCAAATCCCTAAACTGGTAATCTGTCCAGTATCCTAAACCCCTGTGAAGCCTGGTCTTCTAACTACAGCCAGGCCTCCTCTCCAGGAAGTAAAGTGCTGCCTGTGAACCCTAGCTCTGGGTTACACTCCCCAGAATCATACACCTTTTTTTCCTAACAAAATGTTTATTTTTGAGAGAGAGAGAGCACAAGCAGGGAAGGGGCAGAGAGAGAAGGGGACAGAGGATCCTAAGCAGGCTCTGCACTGACAGCAGTGAGCTCGATGTGGGGCTCAAACTCACAAACCATGAGATCATAACTTGAACTGAAGGTGGATGCTCAACCAAGCCACCCAGGCATTGTAATACACCAACCTTTTAAATGGCAACTGTCTGCTTAGACTTTTTTTTTTATCTTTTTAAAATTTTTTTAATGTTTACTTATTTTTGAAGGTGAGAGAGAGACAGAGTGTGAGTGGGGGAGGGGCAGAGAGAGAGACACAGAATCTGAAGCAGGCCCCAGGCTCTGAACTGTCAGCACAGAGCCCGACGCGGGGGCTCAAACTCACAAACTGCGAGATCATGACCTGAGCCGAAGTCGGACGCTCAACCGACTGAGCCACCCAGATGCCCCTGTCTGCTTAGACTTCTTACCACCAGTCTAAGACTCATATTGCTGGGTCCTACCCATCCTCTGGAACTCCCACATTTGTCAACCTTCTGCCTGAACCACAACTGGAATTTATAGTATTCCTTGCTCACCACCACTTTCTGATTGGGTTGAACCCCTATCAGGCAAGCTGCTTTGCAGTCCGCTCCACCTGAGTCAGCAGGTCTCATACTGCATCTCAGCTCCTTCCCTCTACCCAGTCTGCTCCACCAATGAAGTTGGGCCTTCTTTCCTTATAACAGAGTTAAGAGAAAAAAAAGAAATCTGCCTATTATAGCACTATCCTGGATATCTAGTTACTTACAAGACCACAATGTTTTCTGTAATACAGTTTGATTTAGCCACTCAACCTCTAATCACTTCCATTTTCCAGGGCTGGAAAAGAAAAAAAAATGTCATTTTTACTACTAATGCAATCATGTGTCCATCTGAAACACATAGGATCCCTAATGATCTAGAGAATGTAACACTTCATGGGTCCAAATGTTTTTTCCAAAATTGCTACCCTATTCTTGGGCATGGCTGGGGGAAAAGCCAGGCCTGCTTGGCAGCCAAGAAGATAAGGGAAGAGTAACCAGTTCAGGAGAAAGAACCTCCTCCCAAGCAGAACAAGGAGGAAAACAGTGCTAAGTATGGGAGAAGGTCAGATTTATTTTCATTTACCCATTTATTTTTTTTTCAGTGTATTTATTTATTTTGAGAGAGAGGGAGGGTGGGAGGGAGGGGCAGAGAGAGGAGACACAGAATCCCAGGCAGGCTCAGCACTGCCATAGTGGAGCCTGATGCAGGGCTTGAGCTCAAGAACCTTGGGCTCAAGAACTGTGAGATCATGACCTGAGCCAATGTCAAGAGTTGGAGGCTTAACGTACTGAGCCACCCAGGCACCCCTCATTTACCAATTTAATAACTATTTAAAAGGCACTTACGTGTGAGGCTCTGATGTTAAAGAACTATTCAGATGCAAAACTGTCAACCCAGAAGAGAGATTTTAATTCCATAGCAAGGGACTTTAAAACAAAAGTTTTTGTATTTTAATGATTGTACCTGAAATTTCATGTGTAGAACATGATTCCCTATAAGGATCATTTTATTTATTTTTTAAATGTTTTATTTTTGAGAGTGCAGGTGGGGAAGGGGCAGAAAGAGAGGGACAGAGGATCCTAAGCAGGCTCTGTGCTAACAGCAGGGACCCTGCCTGATGCGGGCTTAGCCCTGGAACTCAAGGAACATGAGATCATGACCTGAACCGAAGTGAGACACTCAACCAACTGAGCCACCCAGGTGCCCCCCACTTTAAGAATCATTTTAAAGGACTTATAGAAAAATTATAGAGATAAACACTAGGTTCTGGAGGGGTCCTTTGGAACATTCCCTATAATATTCTTCTGGAATGTGATGGGATATGGAACCAAATGCAAAGACCCAGGCCCAATAAAACTTTGTTTCACATGCAAAGAAACCAGAGTTGCTCTTTGTTTTCTAACCTAGTCACCAGGCTCTGGGCTTCTGGGAGGGGTGCACGAGCCTGGTCCTGCTAACCTCACTGCGTGTGAGTAGTTACTACTATCCTTCCCAAAAGATCTCAGTTCCCCTATCCTGATCCAGCTCCCTGATAAGGAGCTCTCTGACATACCTCTACATATCCAGTCCCCTTGTCAATGTGCATGCGGATACATCAGGCACAACTGGTAAATCTTTTCGATTGTCAACCAGCATCAATAAAACATGTGAAGGGCGCCTGGGTGGCGCAGTCGGTTAAGCGTCCGACTTCAGCCAGGTCACGATCTCGCGGTCCGTGAGTTCGAGCCCCGCGTCCGGCTCTGGGCTGATGGCTCAGAGCCTGGAGCCTGTTTCCGATTCTGTGTCTCCCTCTCTCTCTGCCCCTCCCCCATTCATGCTCTGTCTTTCTCTGTCCCAAAAATAAATAAACGTTGAAAAAAAAATTAAAAAAAAAATAAAACATGTGATTCTGATTTAAAAAAAAAAAACTACAGGTGGCCTTAATGCCAGTACTGGAAACCGATCCATTAAAGCCTGAGTCACGGAAAAACTAGACTGAAAAGATGGCCACCTATTGGCCTGACTTCCAGGGATGATCATGTTAACCAAAGTAGAAAACAATGTATCACAATCACTTATAAATATTAACTTAATGTTATTAAACAGCAACCTCTGGGATAAATTAGAGGAGAATGTGGTTCACATTTCAGTCACACAGCAAGTATTACTGATTATTTGATAATTAGCTTTTCCCTGATTAGCCCCATTAATGAGATGGACAGCTAAGGGGAAAAAAAAAAACCCAACCAACCCTACATCGCTTTACTCTTAACAGCCAGAAACTGGAAACAACTCAAGTGTCCAACTTGGGTTAACAATCTGTGGCATATTCATACAATGGAATACTACTCAATAACAGAAAAGAATGAACTGCTATATGTATGAATTCATACATGTAAGAAACTCAACATTATGCTGAGCTACAGAAGCCAGGCCTAAAAGCAGCAGTGAGATTCAGCTTACACGAAGTTTTAGAACAGGCAAAACGAATCTGTAGTGGAAAACATCAGAGCAGTGGTTGCCTCTTTAGGTGGAAGGTGAGAGTGGGGACAGCCTCAGAAGGGGCCTAAGGGAACTTTCTGGGGTGACAATAATATTCTACACCTTGACAGGGGTTTGGGTCACAAATGGATGCATTTGTGAAAACTCACCAAATGGACATGTAAGATTTGTGATTTCTTTGTATGTAAATTTTACTTCAAAAGAAAAAAAAAGTGAAAATATTAAAGCCCAGTTAATGGTGTGTATGCTGCGGTAGGAGGAAGTATCCTGATCTCTGCAATCTACTTTGAAATGCATCCAAAATGTAAGATGGATTGGTAGAATAGGTATGTGATGGAGTAAGTGTAGTAAAATGTTAATAATTGAATCTGGGTGGTGGATCAAAAAAAAAAAAAAAAAAAAGGAAGTAACTGCTTTGCCCATAGATTACTACCCATAGATTACCTCAGTTCAAAGGCACACATAACCCGGAGTCATAACACACTGCGGTCAGGTTTCTTAACCAAGCACTCAAATGCAACTGGTTTCACCAACAGCACCAATAACCTCCATATTACCAAATCGAGTGGCCACTTCTTGGTCTTTATCTTTCTTGACCTTTCTGTTGCATTTAAAACCACTGACCACTGGGGTGCCTGGGTGGTTCAGTCTGTTAAGCATCCGATTCTTGGTTTCAGCTCAGGTCATCATCTTGTGGTTCGTGAGTTCAAACCCCGAGTCAGGCTATGCACTGCCCGTGTGGAGCTTGCTTGGGATTCATAATCTCTCTCTCTCTGCCCCTCCCCTGATCACACTCTGTCTCACTCTCAAAATAAATAAACTTAAAAAAAAAACCCTACTGACCACTATTCTCCCACATGAAGTTTTCCCTCCTTGGGTACAGTGGCATACAACATTCTTTTGGATTTCTTCTCTAACCATTCCTTCTCAGTCTGTATCTTGAATTCCTCTCCCTCTGCCTGTTCCCATATAAACGCTGGCATTTCCAAAGATCTGTTGTCCTTGCACTTCTGACTCTACATACTTTCCCCTAGAGGGTTTTCTCCATGGCAGTGGCTTTGTACTGGGTTGAACAGCACCCTCCAAAATTTCACGTTGACCTGGAACCTGGAAATGTGACCTTATTTGGAAAGAGGGTCGTTGCAGACATAATCAAGCTAAAGTGAGGGTGTACTGGATTTGGGTGGGACCTAATCCAACATGGCTGATGTCCTCTAAGGGGTACATTAGGACACAGAGAGACAGACACAGAAACAAAGTGGAGAAGGCCATGTGAAGACAGAGTCAGAGACTGTAGTTAATGTAGGTCAAAGCCAAGGAAATCCAAGGATTGCCCATGCCACCAGAAGCTAGGAGAGGCATGGAATACATCCTCTGTCACAGCCCCCAAGAAGAAATTAAGGAAGCTAACATCTTGATTTCAGACTTCTGGCCTCCAAAAACGGAGAGATTTTTGACTGTGGTGAAATCCATAGAAGAGAAAATTTGCCACTTTAGTCATTTTTAGACTTCACTGGCATTGACTTCATTCATAATGTCATACAACCATCACCACTCTCAATTTCTAAAACATTTTCATCACCTCAAACCCATCAAACAATAGCTCCCCATTCCCATCTGCTAAGCCCCAGGTAACCTCTATTCTACTTTCTGTCTATATGAGAATTTGCCTAATCTAGGTATCTTATACAAGTGGAACCATACAATATTTTTCCTTCTATCTGGGTTATCTCACTTAGCATACTGTTTTCAAGGTGCATCCATATTGTAGCATGTGTCACAATTTCTTTCCTAAGCCTGAATTATATTCCACCGCATGAAAACACACTGTGTTTACTGGTGGACACTAGGGTTGTTTCCACTTTTTGGCTCTTATAAATAATGCTGCTGTGAGCAACGGTGTACAAGTATCTGTCTGGGTCCCTGTTTTCAATTCTTTGGGAGTATACACCTAGGAGTGGAATGGCTGGGTCCTATGGTAATTCTATGTTTAACCCTGAGAAACTGCCATTTGTTTAAGGGGACTGAGGGGATGGATGTGGGTAGGTGGGAAGCAGAGCAATCTCGAAGAGTACAATAATTTGGTTAAGAGAAGAAATGGGTGCCTGAGTGGCTCAGTCAGTTAAGCGTCTGACTTCGGCCCAGGTCATGATCTTGCGGTTCATTAGTTCGAGCCCCACATGGGGCTCTGTGCTGACAGCTCAGAACCTAGAGCCCATTTTGGATTCTGTGTCTCCCTCTCTCTCTGTCCCTCCCCCGCTCATGCTGTGTCTCTCTCTCTCAAAAATGAATAAACATTAATTTTTTTAATCCAAAGCCACCGTTCTATCCACCATTTCACCTTGCCTCCATGTATTTCCCAGGCCAACTATCAAGATCCAGAGATCTGCTTTCAATCCTCCTACTTCTACCATGCTCCAGCAATACTAAACTCCTACACTTCTCTGAAGGAGCCATGCTTCCTCTTGCTTCTGAACCTTTACTCACAAAACTGTCTAATATGCCATGTGCATCAGCTTCTTTCCCACTGCTGAGCTAATTCCCACTCATCCTTTAAAAGTCAGTAAGCCCTCTCCAACTCTGACAACCTCCCTCCCTCTCTCTCTCTCTCTCACACACACACACACACACACTATCCCAGAATTGTGGATTAAGGACATATCCTCTGTATTTCTATTATGGAAATCTTCATTTTTCTTTCTTCCCCACTAGATTATAAATACGTGTGTCTTTTTCACCACTGCATCCTCAGCAACCAGCAGAGTGGGTTGATCCACTGGAGACACTTGGTTAATGTTTGCTGAAGGCATGGAAGGGGGAGATCAGAATACTCAGAAAGCTTAGAGAAAGCATCTTTCAGATATGATCATTTGTCTTTCCAGAGTCTGCAATCTCCCATCAAAGCTACCTTAAAAGTTCTTCCACTAACCATACTAGCAGACTATAACCTGCCCAGTCACTTAAGACCTGGCCTGTGTGGTTTGAAAAACAATGCCTTCAACTAAAATAAACTTTCTTGAGGGGGGAAAAAAGAAAAACAATCCCTTTAAGACAGCACATTAAGCAGAATTCTGAGAAAGTCACTTCAACATTAATACAATTTAGGGGTGCCTGGGTGGCTCAGTTGGTTAAGCTTCTGACTTCAGCTCAGGTCATGATCTCACTGTTTGTGGGTTCAAGCCCCGCATCAGGTTCTGTGCTGACAGCTCAGAGCCTGGAGCCTGCTTCAGAGTCTGTGTCTCCCTCTCTCTCTGCCCTTCCCCCTCTCGCACTCTGTCTCTCTCTCTCTCAAAAATAAATAGAACATTTAAAAAAATTGAAATAAATGCTTTTATAAGCAGCCCTGTTTAAAAACAAATCCAGGGGTGCCTGGGTGGCTCAGTCGGTTGAACATCTGACTTCAGCTCAGATTATGATCTCACAGTTCATGAGTTTGAGCCTGGCACTGGGCTCTGCACTGACAGTGCAGAGCCTGTTTCAGATCCTCTGTCTCCCTCTCTCTCTTCCCCTTGCCCATGTTGTCTCTCTCGCTCTCCCAAAAATAAAGATTAAAAAATTAAAAACAAATCCAAAACATTGGGCTACTAGAGACCTCAATGGAAGAACTTGAGCTTGGCTATAAAACCCAGCCAAATCTTAGATCCTAAGAATAACTGCTCCTGAATTAGCTCCAATCAGAAGTAGCATGGAGGCACCAATCCTCATGATGCCCATGGAAGCTCTCACTCTGGACATTCTCCTGTAATAATCATCCAATGTTTCCAGGTCCTCCATTGGTGAAATTATAACCACTATGTTTGGAGACATCTGACTAACGAAATAAGCTAAGAGATCTTCAGTTGTGCATCACATAGGAATTAAGCACTCACTATGTTTCAAGCACTGTGCTAAACACTGGAGATACAGTGGAGAGCAAGCCAGGTCTCTGCCTTTGTGCAGCCTGTAACAGGGACTGACATTTATCAACGAATCACATAAATAACTAGTTACAAACTGTAACAATGGCATGAAGGCTGTTAAAGCATACATCAGGGAAATCCGGGGATGAGCAGCAGTGGGTCTCAAACCTCACAGAATTCTATCTTAATTTTTGAGGTTTGGTCCTTGCTGAATACACCCAATGTGTAGTGGTCACAAAGCAAAGACCTGTGGGGACAAGGCAAGTAACTGCAATGAGTGAAAATGCTGTGTAAAAAGTAACACTGGGGCACATGTGCCCTATTTAAAGGGGGCAGGCTGCTATTGGTCTCCAGATGGTAGTTACAGTTGCAGGAATAAAAGCCCAGGATTGCCAAGATCTTCTGACTATTGAAGATCAGTTGGAAACTCTGATTTTTATGGGAATTTCTCCTGATTTTTAAATGGTAACTAATGGGGCATCTGGGTGGCTCAGTCAGTTCAGCATCCAACTCTTGGTTTCAGCTCAGGTCATGATCTCACAGTTCGTGGGATCAAGCCCCCGCTTTGGGCTCTGAGCTGGCAGTGCGGAGCTTGCTGGGGATTCTCTCTCTTTGTCCTTCCCCTACTCATTCTCTCTCTCTCTCGAAATAAACAAACATTTAAATGGTAACTAATGCAGAAGTTTTTTGGTTTTTTTTTTTTAACGTTTATTTATTTTTGAGACAGAGACAGAGCATGAACGGGGGAGGGGCAGAGAGAGAGGGAGACACAGAATCGGAAGCAGGCTCCAGGCTCTGAGCCATCAGCCCAGAGGCCGACACAGGGCTCGAACTCACGGACCGCAAGATCATGACCTGAGCTGAAGTCGAACGCTTAACCGACTGAGCCACCCAGGCACCCCAATGCAGAAGTTTTTAAAATACTAGTAAGAACAAACAAAACTTACCTGTGAACATGGCTCATGGCTGCCAATCTGTGACCTCTGGTTTATCTGAGATAGAAAAAGCACCACTGGGTTGGCTGAATCCCCTCTCCAAATGTTTGCTCCTAAAAAAATGGTAGGCCTGTAGTTCTCTGGACAGGAACCTAGTCAAGGTTTGGTTTGGGGCTTAACACTGTCCCTCTATGTCCTCTGTTTCACCTGTAAG
Organism: Felis catus; assembly: GCF_018350175.1. Taxonomy (NCBI): domain Eukaryota; kingdom Metazoa; phylum Chordata; class Mammalia; order Carnivora; family Felidae; genus Felis; species Felis catus. The sequence goes on from NC_058386.1 coordinate 58,874,377, forward strand.
TCCAATCACTTACAACAGTGTAAGGCTTTCTATAGTACTCATTATCTGTGTCACTGGCTTTGGACTCCACAGCTAAGAACTATCTGGACCAAACCATATGGCCCAAAAGAGATCCAAGGTTCTTAGTGCTCTTCCAGGTCCTTCATACCCTGTCGCAAAGAGATTACAAGCAGGCAGGAAGATGAAGCCCTAGCTTAAAGTGGGTAAAGGCAGGTAGGGATCTAGACCCCCTCCTTTGTAACTTTGACTTGAAAATTTTGGTTAAACCAGGCAAACGTTCCTCTGCCAGAATAAACAGGAAGACAGCATCCTCTTACATGTTAACAACATGCCCTCAGAAAGCAGTTGAACTTGCTGGCTAATTACTCTGGAAAAGACAGCCAATTAATAATTATGTCAAAACCAAAATTACCTTTTTCTGGCATAGCAGATGTGCGTTGGCACCCAGATGGGTCACACCAGCCAAAGCGCCTCAGCAGGAAATAGTTTCATCATTTGGGAGAGTATTCGGTGGCCAATATCCTGACTAGCCCTTTGGAATGAAGTCTAACTAAAAATGAAAAATTCTCCAGGAATAATATTAAGTTCTCTTAGAATAGGTATAGACCTTTAGTACTTCCAGCCCCTAATCTGCCAGCCCAAGGTTATCTGGTTAGCCACTACATTGTAGTGCAAAACTCTGGGGCTTCAAGCAAGTACTTATTCCAGGATTGGGACAAACCTGGGGTTGTTTGGAAAGAAGTTCTGAACCCTCAAGATTGCCTTCAATTCACCTTCCGACCACCTTAGTGGGGAAGTGGACAAGACCTTCCATTAAGATGAAAATAAAAATCTAAAAACCATTGGGGCGCCTGGGTGGCTCAGTTGGTTAAGCATCCAACTTTCGCTCAGGTCATGATCTCACAGCTCATGGGTTCAAGCCCCGGGGTCGGGCTCTGTGCTGACAGCTCAGAGCCTGGAGCCTGCTTCGGATTCTGTGTCTCCATCTCTCTCTTCCCCCTCCCACTCATGTTCTGTCTCTAAATAAATAAATAAATAAATAAATAAATAAACCATTTAAAAAATTTTCTAAGAAAATCTAAAAACCATTATCTAGGTGATGGTTGCAATAATAATTCATTAAACTGAATACCTGTTTTATACATTTTCATATATATATATATATATCAGAACAAAAGTTGTAAAAGAATGTTACTTGCCTAAATACAATGCAATTTTGAATTTAAAAAATTCTTTTAACGTTTATTAAGTGGGGGAGGGACAGAGAGAGAGAGGGAGACACAGAATCCGAAGCAGGTTCCAGCCTCCAAGCTGTCAGCACAGAGCCCAACATGGGGTTTGAACTCCTGAGCCTCAAGATTGTGACCTGAGCCAAAGTCGGATGCTTAACCGACTGAACCTCACAGCTGCCCCTACGATGCAATTTTGAATACTGATCTTGTATCTTGCAACTTTGGTGAGCTCTTTTATTAGCTCTTATGGTTTTTTGTGGATTCATTAGGACTTTCTACATAAAACACCATTTTATCTGCAAATACAGATAGTTTTATTTCCTTCTTTCCAATTTGCATGCTTTTAGTTCTTTTTCTTGCCTATTTGCCATGGCTAGAACCTGTATTATAATGTTGAATTATAATAGTGAACAGAGTGGCGAGAGCAGACACCATTATCATGTTCCTAATAAAATGATGGAAAGCTTTCAGTCTTTCACCATTAAGTATAATGTTAGCTTTGAGTTTCTGTAGACACCTTTGATTAGACTGAGGAAGTAACTTGGATTCCTAGTTTGTTGAGCTTGTATAATTAAAGGGTGCTAGATTTCTCAAAGGCTTTTTCTGCACATATTGAGAAGAACATATGGCTTTGTCCTTTGGCTCTGGATAAGATTGATAGGTCTACTCTGAAGTAGAGATGTCAGGGAAGCAGTTGGATACATGAGCCTAGAGTTCAGAAGAGGTCAGGACTACAGACAAAAATGTGAAAATTTTCAGCATAAAATTGTGACTTAAAGCCAAGAACCTAAGGGCACCTGGGTGGCTCAGTCAGTTAAGTGTCTGACTCTCGATCTCATCAGCTCAGGTCTTGATCTCATGGTCATGAGTTCAAGCCCCATGTTGGGCTCCACGCTGGGCACGGAGCCTACTTAAAAAAAAAAAAAGCCAATGGGGTGCCTGGGTGGCTCAGTCGGTTAAGTGTTCGACTTCAGCTCGGGTCATGATCTCGTGGTTCATGAGTTCAAGCCCTGCATAGGGCTCTGTGCTGACAGCTCACAGCCTGGAGCCTGCTTCAGATTCTCTGTCTCCCTATCTCTTTATCCCTCCCCCACTCACACTCTCTCTCTCAAAAATAAATAAAGGTTAAAAAATTAAAAAAAAAATAAAGCCAAGAGCCTGGAAAAGATTGTCAAAGGATGAAGTATAATTTAAAAAAAAGATAAAATGGGGCACCTGGGTAGCTCAGCCAATTAAGCATCTGACTCTTGATTTTCGCTCAGGTCATGATATCATGGTTCGTGAGACCGAGCCCCACATCTCAGGCTCTGTGCTGACAGCATGGAGCTTGCTTGGGATTCTTTCTCTCCCTCTCTCTGCTCCTCCCCTGCCCATGCACACGTGCGCTCTCTCAAAATAAACACTAAAACAAAACAAAAACCATGTTACAAAAACCAACAGTGCAACATTAAGAACATTTACAGAATTCCAGCTAATGAATACAAAAACAGTAGTAAAGTTAGAAAATCAACACTTTGTAATCCCTAATGAAATAACTAAGTTGGGCAATAATTATAAATGGATGCAAGGTCATTGGGGAATGGAGTACTCGCAGGATGCTAAAGTATCCCCAATGTATTATTTATTCATCATAAGGGGGGAAATGCAACTCTGCAAAGGAGTGACCAGCCTGTGACAACCTGAGCACACTGACCAATCCTAACATTACTAAAAGTAGGAATATCAGACATTATATGCTTCCTGATGTGATGCAATAAGAAGTACACAACCTCAACTTTAAAATATTCATGCCACAAATATTGACCCTTAATCTTTGTGGGGTTTTTTTTGCTCTAGAATAGTGTTTAATTTTTTTATTAAGGTGTAATTGACATATAACATTGTATTAGTTTCAGGTGTACAACATAACGATTCAGTATTTGTATATATCATGAAGTTATCACCACAATAGGTCTAGTTAACATCTGTCACCATGGATAGTTTTATTTGTGATGAGAACTTTTTTCAAATTTACTCTTAGCAACTTTCAAATATGCAATACAGTATTATTAACTATAGTCATATAGTTAACTATATGACCATGCTGTACATTACATCCCCATTACTTATTTATTTTATAACTGGAAGTTTTGTACCTTTTGACTTTCCTCACCCATTTTGTCCACCCTCCCACCTCTGGCAACCACCAATCAGTTCTGTATCTATAAGCTTGTTTTTTAGGGTTTATTTGTTTTTTTAAGATTCCACATATTTGTCTTTTTGTCTGACTTATTTCACTTAGCATAATGCCCTCAAGGTCCATCCATGTGGTCACAAATGGTAAAATTTTAGGGCGCCTGGGTGGCGCAGTCGGTTAAGCGTCCGACTTCAGCCAGATCACGATCTCGCGGTCCGTGAGTTCGAGCCCCGCGTCGGGCTCTGGGCTGATGGCTCAGAGCCTGGAGCTTGTTTCCGATTCTGTGTCTCCCTCTCTCTCTGCCCCTCCCCCGTTCATGCTCTGTCTCTCTCTGTCCCAAAAATAAATAAAATGTTGAAAAAAATCATTTAAAAAAAAAAACCAAATGGTAAAATTTTATTCTTTTTTATGGCTGAATAATACTCTATTGTGTGTACATGTAGCACATTTCTTTACCCATTCCATCAAGCCTTTAAATTTATTTTTTTATTATGAAATTTATTGTCAAATTGGTTTCCATACAACACCCAGTGCTCATCCCAACAGGTACCCTCCTCAATACCCATCACCCACCCACCCCTCCCTCCCACCCCCCATGAATCCTCAGTTTGTTCTCAGTTTTTAGGAGTCTCTTATGTTTTGGCTCCCTCCCTCTCTTAACCATTTTTTTTTCCCTCCTCTCCCCCACGGTCTTCTGTTAAGTTTCTCAGGATCCACATAAGAGTGAAACCATATGGAATCTGTCCTTCTCTGTATGACTTATTTCACTTAGCATAACACTCTCCAGTGCCATCCATGTTGCTACAAAAGGCCATATTTCATTCTTTCTCATTGCCACGTAGTATTCCATTGTGTATATAAACCACAATGTCTTTACCCATTCATCAGTTGATGGACATTTAGGCTCTTTCCATAATTTGGCTATTGTTGAAAATGCTGCTATAAACATTGGGGTACAAGTGCCCCTATGTATCAGTACTCCTGTATCCTTTGGGTAAATTCCTAGCAGTGCTATTGCTGGGTCATAGGGTAGGTCTATTTTTAATTTTTTGAGGAACTTCCACACTGTTTTCCAGAGCGGCTGCACCAGTTCGCATGCCCACCAACAGTGCAAGAGGATTCCTGTTTCTCCACATCCTCTCCAGCATCTACAGTCTCTGTTTTGTTCATTTGAGCCACTCTGACTGGAGTGAGGAGATATCTGAGTGTGGTTTTGATTTGTATTTCCCTGATGAGGAGCAACGTTGAGCATCTTTTCATGTGCCTGTTGGCCATCTGGATGTCTTCTTTAGAGAAGTGTCTATTCATGTTTGCTGCCCATTTCTTCACTGGATTATTTGTTTTTCGGGTGTGGAGTTTGGTGAGTTCTTTATAGATTTTGGATACTAGCCCTTTGTCCAATATGTCATTTGCAAATATCTATTCCCATTCCATTGGTAGCCTTTTAGTTTTGTTGATTGTTTCTTTTGCTGTGCGGAAGCTTTTTATCTTGATGAGATCCCAATAGTTCATTTTTGCTTTTAATTCCCTTGCCTTTGGGGATGTGTCAAGTAAGAAACTGCTGCAGCTGAGGTCAGAGAGGTTTTTCCCTGCTTTCTCCTCTAGGATTTTGATGGTTTCCTGTCTCACATTCAGGTCATTTACCCATTTTGAGTTTGCTTTTGTGAATGGTATAAGAAAGAGATCTAGTTTCATCCTTCTGCATGTTGCTGTCCAGTTCTCGCAGCACCATTTGTTAAAGAGACGTTCTTTTTTCCATTGGATATTCTTTTCTGCTTTGCCAAAGATTAGTTGGCCATACTTTTGTGGGTCTAGTTCTGGGGTTTCTATTCTATTCCATTGGTCTATGTGTCTGTTTTTGTGCCAATACCATGCTGTCTTGATGATTACAGCTTTGTAGTAGAGGCTAAAGTCTGGGATTGTGATGCCTCCTACTTTGGTCTTCTTCTTCAAAATTACTTTGGCTATTCGGGGCCTTTTGTGGTTCCATACAAATTTTAGGATTGCTTGTTCTAGCTTTGAGAAGAATGCTGGTGCAATTTTGATTGGGATTGCATTGAATGTGCAGATAGCTTTGGGTAATATTGACATTTTAACAATATTTATTCTTCCAATCCATGAGCACGGAATGTTTTTCCATTTCTTTATATCTTCTTCAATTTCCTTCATAAGCTTTCTATAGTTTTCAGCATACAGATCTTTTCCATCTTTGGTTAGGTTTATTCCTAGGTATTTTAATGCTTTTTGGTGCAACTGTGAATGGGATCAGTTTCTTTATTTGTCTTTCTGTTGCTTCATTATTACTGTATAAGAATGCAACTGATTTCTGTACATTGATTTTGTATCCCGCGACTTGCTGAATTCATGTTATCAGATCTAGCAGACTTTTGGTGCAGTATATCGGGTTTTCTACATATAATATCATGTCATCTGCAAAAAGCAAAAGGTTGACTTCATCTTTGCCAATTTTGATGTCTTTGATTTCCTTTTGTTGTCTGATTGTTGATGCTAGAACTTCCAACACTAATGTTAAACAACAGCGGTGAGAGTACACATCTGTTTTGTTCCTGATCTCAGGAAGAAAGCTCTCAGTATTTCCCCATTGAGGATGATATTAGATGTGGACTTTTCATAAATGGCTTTGATGATGTTTAAGTATGTTCTTTCTATCCCGACTTTCTCAAGGCTTTTTATTAAGAAGGGATGCTGAATTTTGTCAAATGCTTTTTCTGCATCCATTGACAAGATCATATGGTTCTTGGGGCGCCTGGGTGGCACAGTCGGTTAAACGTCCGACTTCAGCCAGGTCACGATCTTGCGGTCCGTGAGTTCGAGCCCCGCATCGGGCTCTGGGCTGATGGCTCAGAGCCTGGAGCCTGTTTCTGATTCTGTGTCTCCCTCTCTCTCTGCCCCTCCCCCGTTCATGCTCTGTCTCTCTCTGTCCCGAAAATAAATAAACGTTGAAAAAAAAATTAAAAAAAAAAAAGATCATATGGTTCTTATCTTTTCTTTTATTAATGTGACGTATCACGTTGATTGATTTGCGAATGTGGAACCAGCCCTGTAGCCCAGGAATGAATCCCACTTGATCATGGTGAATATTTTTTTTATATGCTGTTGAATTCAATTTGTTAGTATCTTGTTGAGAAATTTTGCATCCATGTTCATCAGGGATATTGGCCTGTAGTTCTTTTTATCGGGCCTCTTTCTGCTTTAGGAATCAAAGTAACACTGCCTTCATAGAATGAGTCTGGAAGTTTTCCTTCCCTTTCTATCTTTTGGAATAGCTTGAGAAGGATATGTATTATCTCTGCTTTAAATGTCTGGTAGAATTCCCCTGGGAAGCCATCTGGTCCTGGACTCTTATTTGTTGGGAGGTTTTTGATAACTGATTCAATTTCTTCACTGGTTATGGGTCTGTTCAAGCTTTATATTTCTTCTTGTTTGAGTTTTGAAGTGTGTGGGTGTTTAGAAATTTGTCCATTTCTTCCAGGTTGTCCAATTTGTTGGCATATAATTTTTTCTAGTATTCCCTGATAATTGCTTGTATTTCTGAGAGATTGGTTGTAATCATTCCATTTTCATTCATGATTTTATCTATTTGGGTCATTTCCCTTTTCTTTTTCAGAAGCCTGGCTAGAGGTTTATCAATTTTGTTTATTTTTTCAAAAAAACCAACTCTTGGTTTCATTGATCTGCTCTACAGTTTTTTTAGATTCTATATTGTTTATTTCTGCTCTGATCTTTATTATTTCTCTTCTTCTGCTGGGTTTGGGGTGTCATTGCTGTTCTGCTTCTATTTCCTTTAGGTGTGCTGTTAGATTTTGTATTTGGGATTTTTCCTGTTTCTTGAGATAGGCCTGGATTGCAATGTATTTTCCTCTCAGGACTGCCTTCACTGCATCCCAAAGCATTTGGATTGTTGTCTTTTCCTTTTCATTTCTTTCCATATATTTTTTAATTTCTTCTCTAGGGGCGCCTGGGTGGCGCAGTCGGTTGAGCGTCCGACTTCAGCCAGGTCACGATCTCGCGGTCCGTGAGTTCGAGCCCCGCGTCGGGCTCTGGGCTGATGGCTCAGAGCCTGGAGCCTGTCTCTGATTCTGTGTCTCCCTCTCTCTCTGCCCCTCCCCCGTTCATGCTCTGTCTCTCTCTGTCCCAAAAATAAATAAATGTTGAAAAAAAATTTTTTTAATTTCTTCTCTAATTGCCTGGTTGACCCATTCATTCTTTAGTAGGGTGTTCTTTAACCTCCATGCTTTTGGAGGTTTTCCAGACTTTTTCTTGTGGTTGATTTCAAGCTTCATCACATTGTGGTCTCAAAGTATGCATGGTATGATCTCAATTCTTGTATACTTATGAAGGGCTGTTTTGTGACCCAGTATGTGATCTATCTTGGAGAAGGTTCCATGTGCGCTCGAGAAGAAAGTATATTCTGTTGCTTTGGGATGCAGAGTTCTAAATAGATCTGTCAAGTCCATCTGATCCAGTGTATCATTCAGGGCCCTTGTTTCTTTATTGATCCTGGTCTAGATGATCTATCCAATGTTGTAAGTGCAGTATTAAAGTCCCCTGCAATTACCACATTCTTATCAGTAAGGTTGTGTATGTTTGTGATTGTTTTATATATTTGGGGGCTCCCGTATTCGGCGCATAGACATTTATAATTGTTAGCTCTTCCTGATGGATAGACCCTGTAATTATTATATAATGCCCTTCTTCATCTCTTGTTACAGCCTTTAATTTAAAGTCTAGTTTGTCTGATATAAGTATGGCTACTCCAGCTTTCTTTTGACTTCCAGTAGCATGATAGATAGTTCTCCATCCCCTCACTTTCAATCTGAAGGTGTCCTCAGGTCTAAAATGAGTCTCTTGTAGACAGCAAATAGATGGGTCTTGTTTTTTAATCCATTCTGATACCCTATGTCTTTTGGTTGGAGCATTTAGTCCATTTACATTCAGTGTTATTATAGAAAGATATGGGTTTAGAGTCATTGTGATGTCTGTAGGTTTCCTGCTTGCAGTGATGTCTCTGGTACTTTGCCTCACAGGATCCCCCTTAGGATCTCTTGTAGGGCTGGTTTAGTGGTGATGAATTCCTTCAGTTTTTGTTTGTTTGAGAAGACCTTTATCTCTCCTTCTAAATGACAGACTTGCTGGATAAAGGATTCTCGGCTGCATTTTTTTCTGTTCATCACATTGAAGATTTCCTGCCATTCCTTTTTGGCCTGCCAAGTTTCAGTAGAGAGATCTGTCACGAGTCTTATCGGTCTCCCTTTATATGTTACAGCACATTTAAATCTAGCTGCTTTCAGAATTTTCTCTTTATCCTTGTATTTTGCCAGTTTCACTATGCTATGTCGTGCAGAAGATCGATTCAAGTTCCGTCTGAAGGGAGTTCTCTGTGCCTCTTGGATTTCAGTGCCTTTTTCCTTCCCCAGTTCAGGGAAGTTCTCAGCTTCCCCTCTCTCTCTTCCTCCTCTGGAATCCCAATTATACATATATTATTTCATTTAATTATGTCACTTCTAAGTCTCACCTCATACTCCTGGATATTTTTATCTCTCTTTTTCTCAGCTTCTTTTTCCATAATTTTATCTTCTAATTCACCTATTCTCTCCTCTGCCTCTTCAATCCGAGCTGTGGTCGCCTCCATTTTATTTTGCAGCCCATTTATAGAATTTTTTAGCTCCTTCTGTTTCTTAGTCCCTTGATCTCTATAGTAATAGATTCTATACTGTCCTCTATACTTTTTTCAAGCCTGGCGATTAATTTTATGACTATTATTTTAAATTCATTTTGTTACATTGCTTAAATGGTTTTTGATCAGTTCGTTAGCTGTCGCTACTTCCTGGAGTTTCTTTTGAGGAAAATTCTTCCATTTCGTCATTTTGGATAGTCCCTGGAGTGGCAGGGAACTTCAGGACTCTTACCCTGTGCTGTCTGGGGTAACTTGCGTTGGTGGGCGGGGCCGCAGTCACACCTGATGTCTGCCCCCAGCCCACTGCTGGGGCCACAGTCAGACTGGTGTGTACCTTATCTTCCCCTCTCCCAGGGTCAGGAATCACTGTGGAGTGGTGTGGCCTCTGTCTGGGCTACTTGCACACTGCCAGGCTTGTGGTACTGCTTCAATGGGATCTGGCATATTAGCTGAGGTGAATCCACAAGGTGCACAGGGGCGGGAGGGGCAGGCTGAGCTCACTTTGCCTTCGGTGGTCCACTTTGGGAGGGGCCCTGTAGCACCAGGAGGGAGGCAGACCCTTCGAAGGGATGGATCCACAGAAACACAGCATTGGGTGTTTGCATGGTGCAAGCAAGTTCATGACGGGAACTGGTTCCTTTGGGATTTTGGCTGGGAGATGGGTGAGGGAGATGGCACTTCCCAGTGCCTTTGTTCCCTGCCAAGCTGAGCTCTGTCCTCCAGAGCTCAACAACTGTCCTTCCCATTGTCCTTTAGCCCTCCTGCTCTCCAAGCAGAGCTGCTGACTTATAACATTCTAGATGTTAAGTCCCACTGGCTGTCAGAACACACTCCCTCTGGCCCCCCCGCTTTTGCAAGCCAGACTCTGGGCTCTGCCTTGCTGGGTGGGCTGGCTGCCCCTCCACTGCCCCGGCTCCCTCCCGCCAGTCCGTGTAGCGCACACCACCTCTCCACCCTTCCTACCCTCTTCCATGGGCCTCTCTTCTACTCTTGGCTCCGGAGAGTCCGTTCTGCTAGTCTTCTGGTGGTTTTCTGGGTTATTTAGGCAGATGTGGGTGGAATCTAAGTGGTCAGCAGTATGCAGTGAGCCCAACGTCCTCCTACACTGCCATCTTCCCTTGAATCTAAGCCTTTAAATTTAAATTATAGGAGATAGGAGAACAAGCTAATAATACTACAAGGAAGCCATCAGACTAATCCAAATCATTGGCATAGAAATAAAAGTCAGGGGTGGGGAGGGATTGCTTTAGATTAAGAGACTTTTTTGAGAGAGAGAGAGAGAGAGAGAGAGAGGGAGGGAGAGAGAGACAGGGAGAGAGGGAGGGGCAGAGAGAGAAGGAGAGAGGGAATCCCACGGAGCCCTATGTGGGGCTTGAACCCACAAACCCCGAGATCATAACCTGAGCCAAAATCAAGAGTTAGATGTTTAACTGAGCCACCCAGGTGCCCCTAGATTAAGAGACTTAAGAAATATAACCAAATGCAGTGTGTGGACCTTCTTTGGATCCTAATTCAAACAAAACAATTATAAAAAGACTAAAGACTACTTGAAAAATGTGAATGTGGACTGGGTATTAGCTGATATCAAGGAATTAGCTTGTTTTGTTAGGTGATACATTATAATAGTTTTGTAAGTATGTGTTCTTTTTAAAAAGAGATGCAGCACTGAAGTATTTAAGGATGAAATTAGATGATGTCTGAGAATTTAAAGTACATTAGATGAAAAAAAGAAAAAAAGTAAGGATATGAGGAGGTATCAACAGAATCTGAGAAGCAGCATCAGCAAGGTAAAAAGAAACCTCTTTGACCTCAGCCACAGCAATTTCTTACTCGACACATCTCCAAAGACAAGGGAATTAAAAGCAAAAATGAACTATTGGGACCTCTTCAAGATAAAAAGCTTCTGCACTGCAAAGGAAACAATCAACAAAACTAAAAGGCAACCAATGGAACGGGAAAAGATATTTGCAAATGACACATCGGATAAAGGGCAGGTATCCAAAATCTATAAAGAATTCACCAAACCCCACACCCCAGAAACAAATAATCCAGTGAAGAAAGGGGCAGAAGTCATGAATAGACACTTTTCCAAAGAAGACATCCAGATGGCCAACAGACACAAAAAACGATGCTCAACGTCACTCATCATCAGGGAAATACAAATCAAAGCCACAGCGAGATACCACCTCACGTCAGTCAGAGTGGCTAAAATGAACAAATTAGGAGACTATAGATGCTGGAGAGGATGTGGAGAAACGGGAACCCTCTTGCACTGTTGGTAGGAATGCAAACTGGTGCAGCCGCTCTGGAAAACAGTGTAGAGGTTCCTGAAAAAATTAAAAATAGAACTACCCTATGATCCAGCAATAGCCTGCTAGGAATTTACCCAAGGGATACAGGAGTACTGATGCATAGAGGCCCTTGTACCCCAATGTTTATAGCAGCACTTTCTTTTTTTTTTTAAATGAGATTAACAGATCCAGTTAAGAACTTTTTTTTAATTTTTTAATTTTTAAAATTTTTTTTAATGTTTATTTATTTTTTTTTGAGAGAGAGACAGAGACAGAATGCAACTGGGTTAGGGGCAGAGAGAGAGGGAGACACAGATGCAGAAGCAGGCTCCAGGATCTGAGCTGTCACCACAGAGCCCGACGCGGGGCTCGAACTCACGAGCTATGAGATCATGACCTGAGCCGAAGTCGGACACTCAACCAATTGAGCCACCCAGGCGCCCCTATAGCAGCACTTTCAACAAAAGCCATATTATGGAAAGAGCCTAAATGTCCATCAACTGATGAATGGATAAAGAAGATGTGGTTTATATACACAATGGAATACCACTTGGCAATAAGAAGGAATGAAATCTGGCCATTTGCAGCAACATGGATGGAACTGGAGGGTATTATGCTAAGTGAAATAAGCGAGGCAGAGAAAGACAGATACCATGTGTTTTCACTCATATGTGGATCTTGAGAAACTTAACAGAAGACCATGGGGGAAGGGAAGGGGAAAAAAAAGTTACAAACAGAGAGGGAAGGAGGCAAACCATAAAAGACTCTTAAATATAGAGAACTGAAGGTTGATGGGGAGTGGGGGAGAGGGGAAATTGTGTGATGGGCATTGAGGAGGGCACTTGTTGGGATGAGCACTGGGTGTTGCATGGAAGACAATTTGACAATAAATTATATTAGAAAAAAAAAATCAGGAGAGAGGAGCCTGGGTGGCTCAATTGGTTGGGCGTCTGACTATTGATTTCGGCTCAGGTCATGGTATCATGGTTTCATGAATTCGAGCCCCACATGGGCTCTGTGCTGACAGCACAGAGCCTGCTTGAGATTGTCCCTCTTTCTCTGCCATCCCCCATTCACATTGTCTTGGTCTCTCTCAAAATAAATAAATAAACTTAAAAAAAAAAAAAAGAAAAAGAAAATCAGGACAGTGAGGAGTCCTGGAAGCCAAATGAATGCAGAGTTTCATGGAGAAGTGATCAACACTGTCAAATACTGCTGGTAAGTCAAGGAAGATGAGGATTACAAAGTGACCTTTAGATTTATGAAATCATTAGTGACCTTGACAAAAGCAGTTTGAGTGACAGGAGAAAGTGGGTGACACAGAGAATAGAGAAAGAGAGCAGCAGACAGGTGATAGCAAGACAGTATGGACAACATAGACACATACAAACTGGTGACACAGGGAGAGCAAGTGACATAGACAGTGAGTGAGAGACAAAAGGTAGGCAACATGAGAGAAAGGGTGAGTGACAGAGGTAAGCAGAGGGTGGCTGACTCTACCAGTCATCATTTGTTGCCTCTCAGTTCCAAATTCACCCCTCAATACCTGTTCTGTGATAATGGACAGAATTCCTTTAAGCATCTCTCCTTTACAGCGAACACGATGTTACTCTTTCTCAGTAGAGGGCGCCTGAGGGACACTTCAGGAGGAAGGGGCTCTTCTGAAGTTACGGCTGCTGCAGTACACGGGGACAACAGAATAGCCCACAACCACAAACCCAGAACATGCCGTCCCTCAATGACCTTGAAGCCTCCACCTGGCATGGCAATAACCTTCTTGCATCTCCTCACATAGAAACCAGCTCGCCCAACAGCTCGCCTGTGCCCTGGGCCCCTACCTCTTCTGTGTGCACATGACAAGAGTTGCTGATAGACTGCTTGCCACCTGCACTCCAGAAGTTTGCCTCCTGTTGGCCCAGGGGATGCAGACCAGCCAGAGCATTTCTCCGCTACACAGTGGGCTGAACTACACCTTCTCCCATGAAGCCTGAACCTCAGCCTTGGGGAGAGGATCCCCTTCCAAGTCTGTCCTTCCTTGGATACTCCCCCTTAGCCCAAGGACACCATATGGAGTTTCCGTGTCTTTTTTTTTTTTTAATGTTTATTTATTTTTGAGAGAGAGACAGAGCATGAGCAGGGGAGAAGAAAGAGAGGGAGACACAGAATCCAAAGCATGCTCCAGGCTCTGGGCTGTCAGCACAGAGCCTGACGCAGGGTGTGAACCCACGAACCACGAGATCATGACCTGAGCTTAAGTCAGATGCTTAACCGACTGAGCCACCCAGGCACCCCTTTCGTATTTCTTATAGTCACTCGTTTATCATTTTAATAATTCTTTATATTGAAATTCTTGTTTTAATATGCTATATGGTTTCTACCTCCTGACTGGACCCAAGATACAGTGACAGAGAGGAAAAAGAGGGTAGGTGACAGAATGAAAGAATGGTGACAGAGAAGGAAAGTGAATGACAAAGTGGGTAACAGAGAATGAGTAACAGAGGTAGAGAGTGCAGGACAGAGGTTATGGGTGACAGAGAAAGGGGGGAAGGGGCGACAGTGGGGAGGATGACAGACACAGAAAGAGGGTGGAACGGAAGAGTAAGTGGATGAGACAGAATGGATGACAGTGTGAGCAGGAAGAGGACAGTGTCAACAGGATGGATGACAGAAGGAGAGAGAATGGGGGCAACAGAGAGGATGTGGTGGGTGACAGAGAATGGGAGAAGGAGAAAGAAAATATGAGTGCCAGAGAGGGAGAGTGAGTGACAAAGGTGGGTGACAGAGGAAGAGATAATGGGGAACAGGAAGAGACAGGACAGAAAGGGGGAGAGGAGGACGGTGGGCAAGAGAAGAGCTGGGGGGTAAGCATGACAGGTACCGAAAGCGTGCGACAGAGTTACTTCATCTGACAGAAGATGTGTGTGAAAAAAGAAGACATGGGTGCAGAGAGTGTATGACAGCAAGTTTCAAAGTTTTCTTTCAGCTGTTAGGCAGGAGGGGCAGAGAGATGAAGAAGGTGGGACAGCAAGAGGAGAGAGAGGAGAGAGGGAGGAAGAAAGGCAGATATGTATGAGCAGAGTGTGCCAAGGAGGACTAGCAGCACTGAAGAAGGCAGAGAAGGTGATGCTTTGTGCAAGGGGGCTTCGGTGTAGGTTGGATTTGGAAGAGGACGGGAGAGACAGAGAAAGATTAGGAGAAATAAAAAAGATTGTGAGTTGAGGGGTCATGAGAGGCAGGGGACTGTGAGGGCAGAAGATGCTGACTGTGAAAGAAGGGCTGAGCGTTGAAGGGAGCAGGGGAGTTTGGGAATGTTCAGGAAAGAGCACCTGAGAGCAAGGAAGAGACAGGTGCCTGTGTAAGAGGCAGTGTTGGGGAAATCCAGGCATTTTTGCTTGCTCAGGAAAAGGAGGGGAAGGGGTTAAATAGCTTAAGCCTTCCTATCCCCATTTTTCAGATGAAAACATTGAGGCTCAGAACAGTCAAATGACTTACTTAAGGTTTCCCAGCTAGCAGACGGCAGAGCCATATTTTGAACCCCAAACGGCCCAACTCCAAAGCTAGTACTCTACCACACCACACTGCTCCCTGTTTTCCCAAATCTTCCTTAAAGACGTCATGTAACTTAGCCTAAAGATGTGATTTTACTCCTCAGTAAGACCTTTTAGCTTTTAACAGCCTTAAAACACTTTTTTTGAAAGGAAGACAGAACTATTACACTGGCCCAATTTATTTGTTTGTAAAACATCAAAATTTAAAACTTCTGTGCATCAAAGGACACTACCAACAGAGTGAAAAGGCAACCTACAGAATGCGAGAAAAGATCTGCAAATCATATTTGATAAGGAGTTAATACCCAAAATACGTGAAGATAAAACAACCCACCTGACTAAAAAATGGGCAAAGGAGTTGAATGGACATTCCTCCAAAGATATACAAATGGCCAATAAGCCTATGAAAAGATGCTCAACATCACTAATCATTAGAGAAATGCAAATCAAAATCCCAACAACTTCATTATCATTAGGATGGCTAGTAACAACCATCACAACAAAACCAGAAAATAACAAGTGGTGGTGAGAATATGGAGACAATGTAACCCTTGTACACCGCTGGAGGGAAGGTAAAATGATGCAGCTGCAGTAAAAGACCGTATGGCAGTTCCTCAAAAAATTAATAATAGAATTACCCTGTGATCCAGCAATCCCACCTCTGGCTAGATATCCAAAAGAATTGAAAGCAGGATCTCAAAGAGAGATTTGCACACCCATGTTCAAAGCCAGCTCTGTTCACAATAGTCAAGAGATGAAAGCAACCCAAGTGTCCATCAACAGATACATGGATAAACAAAATGTGGTATGTGCACATGATGGAATATTATCCCCTCCTAAAAAGGAAGGAAATCCTGTAACGACACAATACTGATGAACTTTGATGAAAGTATGCTCCGTGAAATAAACCCATCACATAAAGACAAATACTGTATGATGCCACTTGTATGAGGCTCCTGGAGTTAAATGCACCAGGGCAGAAAGTAGAATGATGGCTGCCAGGGGCTGGGGGAGATGGGAGGAAGGAGTTCTTTAATAGGAAATTTTGGCTTTGCAAGCTGAAGAGTTCTGGAGGTGGAAGGTGGTGCTGCTTTAACAACAGTATTAATGTTATTAATGTTATTAACACCACTGAACTGTATACTTAAGAATGGTTAAGTTACATTGTTTCTATTTTATCACAACTTTTTTAAAAAGTTTAAATCTCATCCTCACATCACCATGTCCCCCACCCTTAGCCATAAGATGAACGCTTACTCATTGAACACAAGCATCTCCTTCTGTGAGGCCGGCCCTTGTAGTTGACCAATCTCATCCTCTATGCCCATACTATGCCTTGCACATTATACCTCTTTCAGCACTCATCAAACATTATAGCGATTATTGGTTTACCTACCCCTTTCCACTACCAAAATATAAGCAGTATTGAGGGGGCAAGGTTAGTGTTTCACTCCTCTCTGTATCCCCTAGGCCTGGTGTTTGGTAGACTGGCAAGACTCAAGAAAGGCTTGATCAGTGGAAGTTCTGACTTTTAAGGAGTTCGCACTGGAGAGCTATCTGACCAAAGAAGGGGGCATCGGGAGGTTCCCCAGGTTTTAGAAATCTGAGCAGATTCCCACGCCCTACTCCGAGAACGCAAGGGCGCGTCTCACAAGGGCCTCAGCAGTCTGGCCCCCCGGGAGGGTCCGAGGGCTTCCCACCCCCACTGCCGGCCAGAGCCTGCGAGCTAGACCCCCCAGCGGCCCAGACATACCTCAGGTAACGGGCAGCCTGCTCCGGGCTTAAGGCCGCGGCTTCCGCAGACCCTCTGGACGCCTCCATGACCCCCAACTCGGGCTCCAGGTATCTCAGCGGGCGATCAAATTTCGCTCGCTCCCGCCCGGCGCATGCGTGGTGCGCCGGAAGGCGGGGCAAGGCCAACAGTCGGTCTCGCGGCTGGCCAATCGGCAGCGCCCCCTTCCGCGCCACCGCCGGAGCCCGCCCGCGCGCCTGCGCCTATACGCGCTGGAGCTAAGAGGCGGTCCCAGGCCCAAAGGAGAGGGAGGGCGTTGTGTCCTCTCCTCTCTCCCATTTTCAGTTCGGTGCAAGCAGTGCTTCAGCACTTTCGTGCGTGTGCGTGTGCTAGCTATCCTCGTGAGTGAAGGAAAATGCCTGATATGATCTCGGTCACTTTAGTGGCCGCTAGAGACCTTCTCCATAGCCTGTTCCCCCCAAATATCCTTCATTCCATGCTCGCCATTGCCTGGCATTGAGCATGCTTTGAATTCAAACACTCTGGGAGACATGGTCCCCGTGACTTAGACTTACATTGAGGAAGAGTCTTCAAGAGCCAAGCCAAAGTTCTCATTTAAGAAATAAGTAGTGCTAAAAAAAAAAAAAAAAAAAAAGTAGTGCTGTAACGTATGGTTACCATTTCTTTAGAAGCTCCAACTAGGATGCCATCATTTTCAAAGGCAGAGCTCAGAGCTTGGGGCAGGAAACCAGTGAGTTTAAGTCAGTTGCTTGGATGATCCTCAGAGGTTGTGGACCAACAAAAATTGTCCTTGTTCATACGGCGATGAAAACATGGACATTGTGATTCTTCAAGGCACTGATTAACATTCAGTGTTTGAAAACTCACCTATTGACCCAGTCACGCCCACCATAAGTCCAGAGGATTTTAGGCTTTTTGTAAATACCATAGATCATTAGTTCAAAAGGGGATCTTCTAAAAAGAAACTATGGGACATTTTCCTAGTTCACATGACTTTAGGTCATATTTTCATATGGCTTTAAGCCTTCTGTTAAGAGGGCTTTTAGTATACTACTACTATCCCCGTTTTCAGATACGAAAACTGAGGCTGGGGACATAAAGTGACTTTGCCTAAGGTTCCAGAGCTGGGAAATAGCAGAGCCAGAATTTAATACCAGGTCTATATGGAAAATCCATGCTCCTTCACTGTGTCCACTGCCTATTGCCAGAAAGGAGAGTAGTGGGAAATGAGGTAGATGAGGTAGTTGGAAGCCAGTTTTTGAAAGAGCTTGCTTACTCTGTTGAAGTGTTTGAATCACTTCTCTCCCTAGAGGCAAGTTTGCATTGGGGTGGGTCGAGTGCGCAGGCATTCTGGGTACCCAAAGTAGGCGTGTGATGAGAAAGGCTGGTTGGGGAGAATTTCATAGAAAGGAGAAAAGAGATGGGAGCACAAAAATCTTCATCGCCAGTCTAGGGCAGGCCATCTCCAGTTGTGCTTTGGCTCAGCATCTACCATCATCTCTTACATATCTTTGGAACAGTTGAGAACTCAAAATGAAGCAAAGCAAACCCCTGATTACTATCTCAGGCAGCTGCCTTTCTGTGGGCTGTGGAGAAAAGCTAGAAGGAACTCCCTCAGGACCCAGACTCTGGCCTCCCTGCTTCCTAGCTTTCAATGATCCCCAAAGGCTCTGAATATTGGGAAGAAAGGACCAGGATTCCTGCTTGCTTGCCCTTAGGTTATTGGATTTTTTTCAGTACCATTCTCACACAGCCACAGGACTGTGGCTTCTTTTTTGTTAAAGTTTATTTATTTATTTATTTTGAAAGAGAGATAGAGAGGGCAAAGACAGAGGGAGAGAGAGAGAGAATCCCAAGCAGGTTCCGCACCATCAGCACAGAGCCCAAAGTGGGGCTGGGACTCACAAACTGTGACATCATGACCTGAGCTGAAATTAAGAGTCTCACACTTAAGCGACTGAGCCACTCAGGTGCCCCAGGACTCCCCCTTATTTAAAACCCACTAAATCCTCTAGCTCTCTTTCCCTCCCCCTCAGTCCCACAGTCACTACCTTCGGGCCCTTCTCAGTGCCTTCCAGAGTCCCAGCTCTCACCGAGGGGTGCAAGTGACCCAGGAAACTCATCACCCTGGACTCCTAGTCCTCCTTTCTAAAGGGTAACACAGGCTCATAGACCAGAAATAAGAGAGGGGTTGGGGAGGATTTAGGGTGGATAAGTAGAGAAAATGGAAACGAATCAAAATAACAGTTATTACTATATCCCATTTATGTATCAGAGCCTGTTCATGGTACTTTATATTAATTCTCTTGACTGTTCCTCATTTCATGTCTACCCCCAGAGTGAGGGCTCCCATTCCCCCAGCTTCCCCCAGGGGAATGGAGTTTCAAAAGCCTTCCCTAATTATTGTTAATTTTTAAAGTGTGCTAATGGTATTGTTGTATTTTTTAAAGTCCTTATCTGCTAGAGATGCATAATGGAGTGTTTTCAGATAAAATTATATGACATCTGGGGTTTGTATTAAAATACTCCAGAAGGCAGAAAGATGAGGAGGGGGAAAGATGAACATAGACTGGCAAAATATTGATTATTGTTGAAACTTGTTACAGAGGTTCATTATCGTTCTTCTCTCTGCTCTGCCTGTTCGAAATTTTCCATAATAAAAATTTAAAAAAAAACCTTTGCTATCTAATCTGCAAATAACACTGAGTCACCAGTACTCAAAGACCGGAAATAAGATAATGAGTCCTTGTGGGGGAGCTCAGAATGGGTAAATGGAGAGATGGATGAGGCAGGCTAAGAACAATAGCTATTGCTAATATAGTACTTGAGTGCCAAGCCTTGTTCCACACAGTTTACATATATTAAGTCTTTTCATCCTCACAACAACCTTGTTAGGTAGAGTATGCTATTATTATCCACCCTTTATAGATAAGGAATCGGAGGCACAGAAAGAATAACTTCTACCAGCTTACACAGCTTGTGAGTGGTAAAGCTGGGCTCCAAACCCAGGCATTCTGGCTTTTGAGTTTTTGCTCTTAGACATTATGCCAGTTAGATATAGAAAGCAGATGATAGGTGAAGATAAGTGTTCATTCATCCATTTACTTCTTCATGTATTTAATAGATATGTGTTGAGCCTTTACAAGATGGCCAGGCAAACATCTGGGTGCTGGGATACAGTGGTGAGCAAAACAGACCGTTTCTTGCTATCAAAGAGTTTGAAGTTTGGGGATTTGGGGGAAGACTTGAAATAATAAACATGCAAGCATGTGGAAAATCACAAACCATGATGAGGGCACAGAAAGAGAGTTCCAGGGAATCTGAGAGCATATGATGGGGTACCTGACCCAGTCTGAAGGGGCTGGGGAGGTTTTTCTGAGGAAGTAACATCTGAGCTGAGAGCTGAAGGGTAAGGAGAAATTAAAATGGAAGGGAAAAGCATTTCAGGCAGAGGGAAGAGCACGATCAAAGGTCCTGAAGCAGGAGAGAGATTGATGCACATGAAGAACTGAAAAGGGTAGGGTGGTTGGAGCAAAGCCTAGGACGCTAGAGTTGGAAGGGTTTTTTGGAGTCCAGTCCAAAGTCGCAGGTGAGAGAACTGCCACTGGGAAAGAAGGAAGTGACTGGTCTAAGGCTACACCCTGAATCAGTGGCAGAAACAGGACTCAACCTAGGTTCCTTGACTCCCAGTCCAGTACTCTTTCCAACACAGACCATGGCTTTCCTGCATATGAGGAGGAGGGAGGTCAAATGAGTGTCAGCAAAATGCTGCTCATGCGGACTCAGAATGGAAGAGAGTGTTTTTGGAGATAGGTAGAAATAACCAAATGGAATCCTCGTGGACAAGGAGGCCAAGAGTGAGTTTGGGGCAGAAGAGAAGTAATTTGGAAACAGGGAGAATTTAATCTGTGATTCCCAGACAGCTAATTAGGCTTTTATCCAGCTATTTCCAGCAAGAGTTCTAAAGTGGGTGGGATTTGGTGGGGTGGAGGGGGGAGCTGGAGAAGAATACTGGGGCAGATGTCTTCAGCCTCTCTTTTGAGGTGAGGAGGGTGCTTTCCCGCTCAGCGGCCCAGCTGTGAGTCATCTCCAGTTCTGCCAGCAGGGGGAGCCAGAAACTGTTTCCTAAGAATGGCAGCTGGCCTGGCCCACCCGCAGGATAAATTCTTACTGGAAGCTAGTCAAGTCAGTCCAAGATGCTGTGGAAATGACAGGAGCTGAGGGGAAAGAGGGAGCCAAGATTTAGGATTATTCACAGGGTCTTTGCACTAAATTTCAGTCATTGGTAAGTGCCTCTTAAACCTGCCTCCTAGGGTTTGAGCTGAAGCAGGCAGGCACCAAAGGGTAGGGATCATTTGACAGGACAGTGCCGCTGCAAAAAACATGGCCTCCTTCACTCCCTTTGGGCTGCTTCGTCCACTCCCCAAACCTCATAATTTTGTCTCTAGCCTCATCCTTTCTCCTGAGTTTCAGTCCTAGATGGCCAACTGGCTACAGGACATATCTTCCTGGAAGCTCAACCTCAACATGGCACTGAACTCATGTCCCACCCTCCCCTAGACCTGTTCCCTCAATATTCCTCACTTCCATGAACAGCATTTCCAACCCCCCCAATTGTTCAAGTCAGAAACTGGGAGGCATCTTTCCAATTCACCAATACATCTTGTTGGATCTACCTCCAAAATATATCTCCAACCCAAACACTTCTCTTCATCTCCTCTGCCACCATTCTGGTCTGTCACACTGTCATCTCTCACCTGCCTTACTTCAATAGCTTCCTGGCTTTCTTCCTGCTTTTATTTGTGCCTGCTCCCCAGTGTTTCTGCACCCAGAAACCAAAGTGATCTTTCAAAAACACCAATCTGATCATGTCATGGCCCTGTCTAAACCCTTTGAAGCCCCCCCCCCTTGCCCTCAAAATCAAGTCTGCTTCCTCAGCATGGCTTTCAAGGCCTTCCTGATCTGGCCCCTGACTGCTTCTCCTGCCTTATGACTCACTTCTCCATGACATGAGCATGCACATACTCTCACGCACATACATACACATACACACATCACTCTTCTCAAGCTAAAACACTTCTACTCACTCAAATCTTGTCTCACATGCTATTTCCTCTGCGTGGACTTTCTTCCTTTCTTTTTTGTCTCACTATGTCCTACTCACTCCTTGGCTCTCAGCTCAAGTTTCCCTTCTTCCAGGGACCTTCCATAATCCTTCCCAACATTCATCCTCTGTGACACAGTGTGACATGCCCTGCCTTTATCATTGGATTTAGTCCATGGAATGTGGTTGTCCAGTTACCTCTGGCTCACCCAGCCCATGATCATGTGGGCTCTGTGAAGGACAGATCTGGCTTTTTCACAGTTACAGCTTCACAGAGCTTAGCACAGTACCTGCATATAGTAGCTTGTAAGCAAATATTTGTTGGATGGATGGATGGATTTGTCAATTTACTAGTCTCAAAGGTGAGCAATAGACACCGTGTTGGAGAGCTAAGTAAAGCTGTGGGTAAGAATGATACATCCAAAACAATAGTGAGGAGCAGGAACCAAGGAAAAGGGGAGGTCCAAGCATACCCATCCCAGCCACACTTCTTGCCAGCACTGTGCCTGTCTCCCTCTTAAATCTGCCTCAGAATGGACTTGGAAATAGCACAAAAGAATCTGAGTTACACCGAGGAATAGGATACTCCCTTTCTATTCTCTTCCAAATCTTGTTTTGCTGTGAAATGAGTGGGTTCCTGCCAGTGTTGGTGGACTTTCCAGATGCCCTATACATATGTGTTCCCCAAGTCAAGAGCATTTCTGGTAGCTCCCATGACCTCCTCCTCAGCTTCCAAATCTACTTCCTGCAGCAGCAGAGAAAACCTTCCTACATGGCATGAGCACCTATCCTAAAAGCTAAAGTCAAAGCTCCTCCCTGGTTCCAGCCCAAGAAGGGACTCCTGTGGGCACCTAATCTTAACCTTTGTGGTCCTTTGCCCTTCCTTTTAGGCACTAAAAGAGATAGACAGTAGAAACTACAAGCTCTTGAGGGGAGGCTAAGGGTTACATTTTTCTACAGCCCTTCGAAGGCCTTGGCCCCCTGCCCAGATCTGAGTCAGGAACTGTATGTCCCAGAGAATTGGCTTCCCAGCCATCTGCTGTGAGCTTAAAGAGCCTAGGGGCCCTCGTTGGATGCTCTGTTCAAATTAGCCAAGAAGGGCAGGGTGAGGACAACACAGTAGGAGGGAACTTGGCCAGTCTAGGCCTCCTAGACTATATGTGGAGGGAAGGGGCAGATACATGACACGAGGGCACACTGAGGGCATGGCAAGTCCCCAAGCAGAGGGCTCCTCTCACAGCCCAGTTGCACTGCTCCCAGAGCCAAGCTCCCCAGCTCCCCTTTTGAGGGAACCGATGGCTTTGTGAACACCTACTTTTTAAAAATTTTTTTTAACATTTATTTATTTTTGAGAGAGAGAGAGACAGACAGACAGAGCATGAGCAGGGGAGGGGCAGAAAGAGAGGGAGACACAGAATCGGAAGCAGGCTCCAGGCTCTGAGCCGTCTGCACAGAGCTTGACGTGGGGCTTGAATTCACAAACTGTGAAATCATGACCTGAGCCAAAGTCGGACACCTAACCGACTGGGCCACCCAGGCATCCTGTGAATACCTACTTTATGCCAGGCACTTTCCCCATAACAAGCAAGAAATTGCTCTACCAGTCACAGGAACAAAGGCTCAGATTGGTTAACTGCTTTACACAAAATCATGCAGCAAGTACACAGCAGATTCAAAGAGACCAGGACCAGGCCATCAACTTCCAGACCCTTGGTGAATTGTTCCCAAGGCTACTAGAAAATGATTCAACCTTTCAGTGAGCAGGTAGGCAGCCTGAGGACAATGGCTGTGAGGGGATTCAGAAAGTCACACTCCTTCTATGCCTAGGAAGGACATAGCTTGCTCCATCCAGAAGAAAACATGTCTTTGGCCTTTGACATACACAATATCCAGGTAGCCAGAATGGGTCAGGCAATAAGGCCAAGTTTCATACGTGGAAAATTTTAGGATGGTGACAATAAAAGACTTACAGTCTCACATCAGAGGGTAAGAGAACCGTTCAGATGAATGAACAATCCAAGAAGCCATACAGATCCATAGGAGGAAGACTGACAAGCCACCCCTAACTCCCCAAATCCCCACAGCCATGTACGTTCACATGGATTGAAGAACCAATCATCAGACGTAGTTGCAAGGGGGCATATTTGGGAACTCATAGAGGCAGGGACCCTCTGGAGCTGATCATTATGGTATCAGGGGTTCTCGGGGCACCTGGGTGGCTCAGTCGGTTGAGCATCTGACTTCAGCTCAGGTCATGATCTCGTGGCCTGTGAGTTCGAGCCCCACGTCGGGCTCTGTGCTGACAGCTCAGAACCTGGAGCCTGCTTCGGATTCTCTCTCTCTGCCCCTCCCCTGCTCATGCTCTGTCTCTCTCTGTCAAAAATAAATAAACATTAAAAAAAAGTTTAGAGTATCAAGGGCTCTCAACCCTAGATTCATGTTAGAATCACTGGAGATGTTTTAAACAATAATTGTATTTGCAATATATGTATCTGGCAAAAATATAGTATACAAAATATATAGACAGCCCCTACAAATCAATAATAAAATGACCTACAATATGGGCAAAACACTCAAACAGACACAGAATTGGACAGGATATATGAATGCTTAATGAGCAAATAAAAAGATGGCCAACATAGTCATTAGGGAAATGCAATTTAAAATCACAATGAGATACTATGTACCCGTGAGAATCACTATAATTAAAAAGACAGACAATCCAAAGTGTTGTCAAAGATATGGAACAGCTATAACTCTCATATTTTGTTGGTAGGAGTGTAAATTGGTATAAGAACTTCAGAAAAGAGATGGTTTCAAAAAAAGTTCTACATAAATCCAGTAATTCCAGCCCAAGAGAAATGAATGCATGTCCCTATAGAAAGATTGCGACAACCCAAACGTCCCTGGATGTGTGAATGACTAAACAAACTTTGGTGTATCCACACAAAAGAATACCATTCAGCAATGGAAGAGACTACTACTGATGAACTACTGATCAGTGCAACAATTTGGATGAATCTCAAAGGCATTGTGCTAAGTGAAAGAAGCCAATCCCAAAATGTTACATTCTACTCAATTCCACTTATACGCAATTCAAGAACAATCAAAAATGGATCTATGATAGAAATAAGAAAGGTGGTTTCCTCTGTCAAGGGTGTGGGCATTGACTGGGACAGTGGAAATGATCTATGTTTTTATTGGGGCAGTGGTTACACACTGCCCACAAGTACCAGAATTCATTGAACTACATGCTTAAGACCTATGCCATTGTACCTTGTGTAAATTATGCCTCCATTTAAAAAATCATGTCCAGGCCTCACCTCTAATTAAATCATAATCTCTAGAGGTGGGGCCTGGGCAAGGACATTTTTTAAATCTCCCCTGGTGGCGCTAATGTGCAGCTGTTCTGAGAACCATTGATTAATATTACCACCACCTTTCCCTAGCAACAAACTCAGCCTTCTATGTCATGGAGACATTTCAAAGGTGCCCATCGAAAAAAGTCCCTCCTAGGATCACCAGCAGAGGTAGACAGGTGGGACAGGTGAGTGGGGGTAGGCACTTACCAATAGGTCTCAGAGGATGTTTCATATCAATACATATAAACACTGAGTTTTACACTTTAAAATGGTTAAACTAGTGAATGTAATGTTATGTGAATTTCACCTCAATTTAAAAAATAAAAAAAAATTAAGATCTTCCTTAGTTTTAATGGCTGCATATATTCTATTGTAAGAGTGTACCTTAATTTATTTGACTTGTCTCCTGCTGGTGGATATTTTTCAAATCTTTTATTTTATTTTATATTTTTATTTTAGAGAGAGCATAAGTGGGGGAGAGGAAGAGAGAGACAGAGACAGAGACAGAAACAGAGAGAGAGAGAATCTCAAGCAGACTCCATGCTCTGCACAGAGCCTGACTTGGGGCCTGATCCCATAACCCTGGGATCATGACCTGACCCAAAAATCAAGTGTCAGATGCTCAATTGACTGGGCCACCCAGGCACCCCTCCAGTCTTTTGCTATTACAAACATTGTGGCAGTAAATACCCTGGCACATGCATTTTTGTGAATGTGTGAGTATATCTGTAGGATAATTTCCTAAAGGTGGAATTGTTGGGGTCTCAGTATATGTGTCTCTCATTTTGATAGAAGCTGCTAAATTGCCTTTCATCAGGGATGAGCAAATTTACATTCCTATCAACAACATATGAGGATACCTGTTTCCCCACACCTTTGGTAACAGTGTTTTCCAACCTTTTGATCCTCACCCTTCTGGTTATTAAAAAGTTTTATTTTGCATTTCCTTGAAGAATAGGTCTTCACTGAGACAAGTCAAGTTGAGAACAGAGGTGTCCTTTTGGAGGTAGAGAGGGAGGCAGGTATCCCCCTGCCCCCCTGGGCAGTTATCTGTTCTAGTGTAGGGTTGGCTTTGAACAAGTCACCAAGAATCCTGAGAACTCTTTACCGAATATTAAGGACTCCCAAATGTCTTTCTTAGGTCCAAACCTCTCACTTCAGCCCCAGACTCCTATATCAAGGGCTCCCTGACATCTCATACTGAAAGCATCCAAAAGTATGGGTTCCCAACCCACTCTCAAACCTGATCTGCTCCAGTCTTTTCCATCTCTATAAATGGCACCACCATCCATCTAGTTGCTCAAGCCCCAAACCTATAAACTAGAAACATTGTCTCTTCTCTGTCCCAAATCCAATCCATCACCAAGTCCTATCTAGGCTCTATCTCCAAAATACATCCTGAATCTCTCCACTTTACCCCACCAGATTGCAAGCACCCAAGTGTAAACCACCTGTCATTTACCAATGGCTTCCTAATTGGCCTCCCTACTCCCATTCTTGTCTCCCAATCCATTTTTCGTATTAAGGTAATCTAATTTATTCTTCAAACAGCAGCCAATAATCTTTTTTAAAAATAGAAACCAGATCACATCACTCCTTTGCTTAGAAACTTTCATTAGTTCACAATGCACTGAAAATACCATCCAAACTCCTCATCATGGCCCTCAAGTCCCTAGTGACCTGACCCATCCAAATCTCACTTTGTGTGTTCATTTCACCCCAACCACATTGGCTTTCTTTGTCTTCTTCAAACAACCAAGCCCATTTCCACCACAGGGTCTTTCCATTTTCTGTTCCTTCTACCAGGAGCACTTTCCCCTAAAATCTTAGCATGGCTGGCTCCTTCTTATCATTGATATCTCCACTATCTCTTTTGTGAGACATTTCCTGACCCATCTTCTCTAAAGTAACTACCTCACCTCCCTCATCCTGTTTATGTCCTTTAGTGCCCTTGCTATTTTTTAATGTTTATTATATATTTTGAGAGAGACAGAGAAAGAGAGAGAAGGTACGGGCATGAGCGGGGGAGGGGAAGATAGGGAGAGAGAGAATCCGAAGCAGGTTCTATGCCATTAGCGTGGAGCCTGACTTGGGGCTCTATCTCACAAACTGTGAGATCATGACCTGAGCTGAAATCAAGAGTCAGAAGCGTAACTGACTGAGCCACCCAGGTGCCCCTAGAGCCCTTACTACTATTGAAAAGTATCTCCTTTCTCTGTATACTTCCATATTATTTGTTTCTCCTCTAGGAACATTAGTTCCATGTCTGTATCTTTAATAACCACAATAGTTCTGATGCATAGTAGGTGCTTAAAAAATATTTGGAAGGGGGGGGTGACTGGGTGGCTCAGTCAGTTAAGCCTCTGACTCTTGATTTCAGCTCAGGTCATGATCTCAGGGTTTGTGAGTTCCACCCCCAAGTTGGGCTCCCCACCTGCTTGGGATTCTCTCTCTCCCCCTCTCTCTCTGCCCCTCCACTGCTCGTGCTCTCTCTCTTAAAATAAATAAATAAATAAATAAACCATATATATATATATATATATATATATATATATATATATTTGTATGGAATGAATTGTTCAGTAGTGCTTTCTTGTTTTCAAAGCCTTCTCCTGGTCAGGATCTCAGATTTAAAGAGAGAGGAGGCCATTGAAGAAAGAAGGGTTGTTTTTCAACCCCTAGAAGGGAACAAAACGGATTTTAAGGACTTGTGGTCTGCATCTATCCAAATAATTAGCAAAAAAGTCTAAATAAAGCTCTCCTTGGAAACACTGGGGATCCTTCTTTGAATTATCGCGTGTCATTGCAAGCAATAAAACAGCCTTCTTTTGTCAATATTCTCTGCTTCAAATGTGTCACTAATTCCAGCTGGCCTTGTCCCAGCCAATTTGAATGACCGAAAAGCAGAGTGAATACAATTTAATCAGTGGCTCGGCCCCCGCAGGATGAGCTGGCGGTGTCTCTGTGGGCCTCATCGCTAAAAGGTGTTCCAGGGGCAGTGATTTTTGCAGCGAATAAAGGAGGGCCAGCAGGAACCCCGCTCCTGCGGTGGGGGAATCTGGCAGGCACTGGCTCAGGGAGGGGCGAAGCAGGCAGGGGGGAGCTGCAGAAAGGCGGGGGACAAGTAGGAAAGAAGACAATGCCATGAAAAAGAATAGTCATTGTACGGATAGCCACTCCTCGGTTTACAGTTTTACAAACTGGTCAAGCCATTATCTCTTTTCTGCCCGACGACAGCCTCCGTGCTGGTTGTTATTGCCCTGATACCAACGGGGAAACCGAGGCTCAGAGAGGTGACAGCTCCCTGTGGCGCTGTGTCCCTGGCCGTGCCCGCCATCTCGGTGCCCGTGGCGCGCACCACTCCCCCGCCTCATCTCTTGCCATTAGTGAGCCCGGAGGCGCCGAGGCCGTTGCTATGGCATCTCTGGAGTGTCACAAGTGCCCAGGAAGCATACAAATCGACCTGCGTGAGACACAGCCCTGTGCAAAACAAGTTCCAATTTACTCGCAATAATTACCACTCCCAGATAATCGTCTGTACCCAGGCGGGCAAGGAGGGTTTGGTGGGGGGAAGGGAGGAAAGAACAAGGGCGGGTGCACCAGGCAGAAGGAAGCTGCCTTGCCAAGGCTGGGGTTTGAGGGAAGGGTGGGGGAAAAGAGAGGTGGTCTTCGCGAATTTGGCACTGGCAAGGGCTCTGTCTTGTTTGGTCCTGGTAACTTCAATGGTCTTCTGGATGCATCATATCAAGGCATTTCATTCAGTATGTACTGGGTACTTTGGTGGTGGGCATTTTGCCTGGCATTGGGGATGCAAATGCCAGTTCCTGTGGTGGAGTGACTCACAGACTCCTGGGAGACCAAAAAAAAAAAAAAAAAAAAAAAAGGAAAAAGAAAAAGAAAAAGAAAAAAAGCAAGACAAACAAGGTACAATTATACAATTATAAGGGCCATTATTCATTCAATATGTATTTATTAAGTACCTACTATATGCCAGGCATTTTGCAGAGGATACAGCAGTGAACAAAACAGACAAAAACTGGGGGGGTGGGAGGGAGGGGAGGGTGGGTGATGGGTATTGAGGAGGGCACCTTTTGGGATGAGCACTGGGTGTTGTATGGAAACCAATTTGACAATAAATTTCATATATTGAAAAAAAAATAAAACTACTAGAAAAGAAGAAACAAATAAATCTTTCTTTGCAAAGAAAAAAAAAAAAGACAAAAACTCCTGCCCTCCTGAAGTTTAAGTTGGAGTGGAGAGAGACAACAACTTTTAAAAATGTAATAAATGTATACTGTTACTTGGTGTATTTGTCTGGGTTCTCCAGAGAAACAGAACCAATAGGATGTGTATACATACATAATGACATTTACTATAAGGAATTAATTAATAGAATTTTGGAGGCTGGGGTCACCTGACTGGTTCAGTTAGTGTGCGACTTCAGCTCACTTCAGCTCATGATCTCATGGTTCATGAGTTTGAGTCCCACATCCAGCTTTCTGCTGTCAGGACAGAGCCTGCTTCAGATCCTCAGTCTCCCTCTCTCTCTGCCCCTCCCCTGCTCGCTTGCGCATGTGCTCTCTCTCTCCCTCAAAAATAAATAAACATTAAAAAAATTAGTCATCACAAGAAAAAAATTGTAAAAAAAAAATTTTGGAGGCTGAGAAGTCTACAATATGCAGTGGGTGAGGCAGAGGGAGACAATGGTATGTATAGTTCCAGTTTGAGTCTGAAGGAAGGCAGGAGGAGACTAATGTCCAGCTCCAAGACAGTCAGGTAGAAAGAATTCTTTCTTACTCAATCTTTTATTGTATTCAGGCTTTCAGTGCATTGGGTGAAGCCCACCCACACTGCGGAGGGCAATCTGCTTTTCTCCGTCTACAGATTCAAATGTTAATCTCATCCAGAAACATCCTCGAAGACACACCAGGAGATAATGTTTAACCAAATACCTGGGCACCCAGTGGCCCGGTCAGGTTGACACATGAAATGGACCATCACAGCTAAGTGAGAGGCCTGGCTATAGTTGCTGACAAGTGCAAGCAAGGGAGAAAAATAAAACAGGAGCATAGGAATATGAAGTGTTTGTTGGTGGGGTAGGGGTTGCAAATTTAAACAGGGTGATGGCGAAAGTCTCTCTGAGAAGATATCATTTGCATGAAGACTTGAAAGAAGTGAGGCAGCAAGCCATATGGATTTCCAAGAATGTTCCAGGCAAAAGAAACAGGAGGTACAAAGGCACTGAGGCAAGAGCATGTTTGGTGTGTTGAAGGAACAGCAGTGAGTCCAGTATAGCTGGAGCAGAGTGAGGAAGGGAGAGAGGGCTAGAAGAGGCACAGACAGAGCACACAGGCCATGTAGGCCAAAGTAAGGATGGATACGACAAATTAAATGAGAGCCATTGCAGGATTTTGAGGTGGAGACATGGCATGATTTGACACACGTTTTTATTTTTTTAAGCTTATTTATTTTGAGAGAGAGAGAGAGAGACAGAGAGAGAGAGAGACAGAGAGAGAGAGAGCAGAAGGGGGGCAGAGAAAGAAGGAGAGAATCTCAAGCAGGCTGTTCAGGGTCTGGGTGGAGCCGGACATGGGGCTTGAACTCACAAACTGTGAAATCATAACCTGAGCCGAAATCCAGAGTCAAATGCTTAACCAACTGAGCCACCCAGGCACCCCTGACATGTGTTTCAATAGGATCCCTCTGGCTTCTGTGTAATGAATAGACCATGTGTGGGAAGTGTGGTGAGGGGCAAGGGTGAAGCAAGTGCCCTGCTAGGGGCAAAGGAGCAGATAGGGTACTATTGCAATAAGTACCTGGGGACTTAGAGCAGGGTGGCACCTGTGGAGATGGTGAGAAGTGATGGCTTCCGGATATACTTTGAAGGTAGAGCCAGTGGGATTTGCTGATGGATTGGACATGTGATGGGATGAAAAAAGAGGTGCTGAAGGTGATCAAGAAGGAGCATGTCTTGGGACAAGCATTGTGGTGTGAACTGGACAGAGTTCAAGTTCATAAGGACTTGAGTTAAACTGAGCCACACTCCTGCCCTGATCAGCTGTGTGACCCTAGACAAGTTGTTTGCCATCTCTGGACCCAGGTTCCCTCACCTGTAGAAATTTACAGGGCTGTTGTGAAGATTTAATGAGGTGAGGTATGTAAAACCCCTGGTTCCACAGCTGGCACAGAGTAGGTGCTCCCTGAGCACTTGCCTCCTTGTCCTTCCATTTCTGAGGAAGTTGGAGAAGCTTCAGAGCAGAGCCAAGATGAGGGATTGTAAAGATGACTGGGGTTTTGTTAGGTGGAAAAGGGTTGGGGCATCTGGCTGGCTCAGTCAGTCGAGCATGCTCTTGATCAAGAGTAGACTCTTGATCTCAGGCCCGTGAGTTTGAGTCCCACGTAAGGGTAGAGTTACTTTAAAAAAAATGGGTAGGGGGACAAAAGGGCTCATCCTTCACAACAGCAGGGGGAAATGAAGCCAATGGCCAGGCAGGCCTTAGTGGATGTCCTAGGGTGGGGAAGGCTGCAGGAGGACAGGGAGCACTTGGACATGGAGAGAGGGTAGAGGAAATAAAATCATGTGCAAAGAAAGGGGCCCCAACGGGAAGGGGTGAGGGGGTGGGAGGCTAACCTCCCACCTCCCTGGTTCTGCCTTTGACCCAGAGGACCTTTGAAACCTTCTCAGTTATGGGATGAGGTTGGTCATAACTATGGCATACAAATTCCCAGCACGGTGAGGGGTTACTGAGCTCTGTGCTATGTGGAGTCACACAATAAACATCTGGCTTGGCCACCGGCCAAGACAGCCCGTCCCCCAATTCTGGCCATACACACAGTGATTACAAACATATGGCCCCCAAGGAGGGGCCTTTCCAAAAGTCCTCAAGAGCCATCTTTGCCTTCTGGCCCGAATCGCCCCAGCCTGGGGCCTGCCAGTGGGGCCCCCTCACTGCTTTACTTCTTGCACAAAAGCACAAATTCCTCTTACATGGGGTAAATAGACACATGCCAACAACCCCCCCACTCCAGAACCATGAACCAATCAATCCCCCACTTCATGGAGGCTCTGACATCATCTGCCTGGGTTCCGATCCAGTCCCACGTCTGTTCTTGATATCTCTGAGCCTTATTTTATACCTCTACCAAGGAGGATATAAATGACATCTCCTTTGCAGGCGTGATGAAAGGCTCAAATGGAATTGTTTGAGACTATGACTCAGAGTCTTCAAGTACTGAAAAGACATGGACTGACCCCCACCTCCGGCTCCATATTCAATTCTACCACTATCATTAAATGATTCAGAGTAAAAATTATACCAAACTGTAAAAAGGGGAAGAAAGTCCAACCAAGTTCTGATTTTTCCTGTGATGACTACTTTGATGGAATCCTTTGAAATATCAACTATCATATTCTTCTCCCAAACACTTTTGTTGTTGTTCCTGCTTTTTGAATGCTCTAAGCATTTTTATTGAGCAAATGGGCCTTGGAGAATATGGATTTGGAAACTGTAATAGGTCAGAAACATTCTTGTTGGCCAGGATCAGCTAGCATTCAATAGAGTTTACTACCTGCCAGGGAATGTTCTAGTTCATTTTATCCTCAAAACAAGCTCTGTGAGGTTGCTATAATTATTACCCCCCTTTTACAGATGGAAAAGGTAAGTATCAGGGGAATGAATGACTTTCCCAATGTCAAACAGCTGCCAAATGTCGGTGGAGGCTTTGGAAGTGGGCAGTCTTGTTGCCAAGGCCATATGCTTAGTCATTATGTTATACTGTCTCTTCAAACTGTTGGATCAAACCCTGTGAGATCCTTGTATCCCAAGGGGAATGTGCATAGGTTGAGGCAGTGGGATTGGCTCTCAGCAGCCCTCTCCATGGGTAGAGAGGCAGCCCCAAGCCCACATCCTTACTGAAAATTACATGAGTGTTCAAACTGACAATCGTGCTGCCCAGTGCACCTCTTTGGGGAGGCATCTTTAAGTCCAAAGGTCCTTTCTACTCATAGAATTGAAGTCTCAACTCAGTCTCAGGCCTGCCAGATTTCTTCTCCCATAAGAGCAAGCAGACCTGGGCACCTGAGTGGCTCAGTCAGTTGAGCCTCTGACTTTGGCTCAGGTCATGACCTCGTGGTTCATGAGTTCAAGCTCCATATTGGGCTCACTGCTGTCAACACAGAGCCCGCTTCGGATCCTCTGTCTCCCTCTCTCTCTCTGCCCCACTCACACTCTCTCTGTCTCTCTCAAAAATAAATGAAATATGGGCTCCTGGGTGGCTCAGTTGGTTAAATGTCTGATTTTGGCTCAGGTCATGATGTCGTAGTTCACGGGTTCAAACCCTGTGTGGGCTCTGTGCTGACACCTCAGAGCCTGCTTCAGACATCATCTGCTGAAGCCTGCTTCAGATTCTGTGTCTCCCTCTCTCTCTGCCCCTCCCCTGTGTGCACTCTCTCTGTCAAAAATAAATAAAACATTAAAAATAAATAAATACAGGGGTGCCTGGGAGGTTCAGTCGGTTAGGCAGAGGACTTCGGCTCAGGTCATGATCTCATGGTTCACGGGCTCGAGCCCCAAGTCAGGCTCTGTGCTGATAGCTTGGAGCCTGGAGCCTGCTTCAGAGTCTATGACTCCCCCTCTCTCTCTGTCCTCTTCCCAGCTCATGCTCTGTCTCTCCAAAAAGAAATAAACATTAAAAAATTTTTTAAAAATAAAAAATAAAATAAAATAAATACATAAAATAAACATTAAAAAAAAAACAAGCAGACCCTTTGCAGTGCCTCACAGAGCCTTTTCACTCATCCTCCCTCAACCAGTAGTGTGCATCTGCCCCTTGCGTTTCTCATTCTGCACACCCAGGAGACCTCATCCCTCCATGACTGGAATCACCTTCTTTATTCTGATGACTGGTCCAGATCTCTTCTCTGAACTCTAGAACCATCTCTCCAGCTTTGTGTCTCTCATGGACCTTGCACTCCACCTGCAGTGTGAATTCAGTGGGTGTCTTCTTCTTCAGAACCTTCTCCTCCTCCTTCCATGTTCCTCTTCTTGAGGAATGGCTCTGCCATTTATCCATTTGTTTAAGCCAGAACCCTGGGAGTCATCCTGAAGTTTTCTTTGCCTTCACTTACCATATCCCATCAGGCACAAAGGCCTGTCAATGTTACCTCCTATATATCTCGTGAATCTACTCCCTTTTCTTCATCCCCACTGCTACCTCCCTAGTCCAAGCCACAACCATCTGAGAGATGAAGTAAAAGGCAAAAGGCTTCCCTTGCCCTTTATGCCTCTATTCTCCCCCTTCCAGTCCATCCTTCAACCCACAGCCAGCATGAGGATTTTTTTTAACGTTTATTTTTGAGAGAGAGAGCACACGCGAGCGTGAGTAGGGGAGGGGCAGAGAGAGAGGGAGACAGAGGATCCAAAGCAGGCTCTGCACTGGCAGCAGAAAGCTCAATGTGGGACTCAAACCCATGAACCATGAGATCATGACCTAAGCTGAAGTCAGACCCTTAACCGACTGAGCCACCCAAGTGCCCCACTAGGGTGAATTTTTTAAAACAAAATCTGGGTGTCTTCTTGGTGCCCTTTGATAATTTTATTTTTCTTAGGGTTAAGGTGAGATTCCTATACACATCTGATTGCTAATTTTTTAAGTTTATTTTTTTCATTTTGAGAGAGAGAGAGAGCATGGGAGGGGCAAAGAGAGAGGGAAAGAGAGAGAGAGAGAGAGAGAGAGAGAGAGAGAGAGAGAGAAATCCCAAGTAGGCTCCACACTGTCAGCACAGAGCCCAACATGGGGGCTTGATCTCATGAACGGTGAGATCAGGACCTGAGCTGAAATCAAGAGTCTGATGCTTAACTGACTGAGCCACCCAGGCGCCCCACGTCTGATTGCTATTGAGCAAGCCATTTTCCAGGATGGGCTCTGGACTCTATATTAAACCTCAGTACTGATGCCAAACCAGCCACCTGACAGCCAATGTGACTTTGGGTGCACTCTTAACCTCTCTGACCTACAATTCTCTCACTAGCACGGTAGGATAATAACAGATCCCACACAGCAGGATTGCTGTGAGGGTGCATGTAGCGTCCTGAGTACTGTGCCTCACACTGAGGTGCTCTAATCACTCCAAGTCAGATCTTAGAATTACAAAGTCATTGGTACCAGCCATATAAATTTTCATTGATTTCATCAATGAATGATTAATAATCATGATTAATAACATCATAGATCTGGGGAAATTGTACTATACATTATTATTATGAGGTCATTCTTGTATTAATTTGACTTTTTGATTATCTCTCCAGCCGCACTTCTCACAACCTCCCCCTATAGCTCTTCCCTAGCCTTTTGTTGTCACACACTCCCACCCCCCCAGTGTTCTCACCCTGTCTCCCTGTTAAATTTTTCTCTCCCCATCTTGAGTCCTCCAACCTCTTTTTATTTTGCTAAATCCCTTCCAGTATCAGCTCAGGCACTGATTCTTCTAGGAAGCCTTTCCAGACCCTCCCTGAGACCACTGTAAATGGCTCTTTGATGGGCCCCCAGAGCACCCCATGCTCCTTTTTCTATCATACTGTATTTTTAAGTATATGTGCAGTTTTGCTTTTTGTGGTTTCAGTTACCCAAGGTCAACCATGGTCCAAAGCAGATGGCCCTCCTTCTGACATAGCAACAGGTCAGAAGTAACCTGTAACAATGCTTGCATCATTCACCTCTCTTCATCCCATCACGTAAGCATTTTATCATCTCACATAATCACAAGAGTGAGTGCAGTACAATAAGATATTATGGGAGACAGAGAACACACTGGCATAACATTTATTACAGAATATTGTTATGATTGCTCTATTTACTAATTATTGTCATTAATCTCTTGCTGTGTCTATTTATGAATTTAACTTTATCGTAGGTACATATAGGAAGAAACAGTATGTTTAAGGTTCAGTACTATCTGCGGTTTCAGACATCCACTGGTGGGGGGGGTCTTGGAACATATCTCCCACAAATAAGGTGGGACTATTGTATTCACTTGTCAGACTCCTGTAATTAGGCCATCAGTTTGGTGAGGAGCTCTGTGTCTTATTCACCACTATATCCCATGTTATTAACACTTCTGGACACATAGTCGTTGTCCAATAAATGTTTGTTGAATGAACAAGAAACCAGCCTGACAGAAATTCTCTCCCAGCACCTCCTCACACTCCCTTCAGGGTGTCCAAGGCCCTGAGCCAAACCTCTTCATAGTTAAAAGCTGCAACCTGAGCACAAAATCAGAATGAACCAAAGGTAGTGGGTTGAATACCTGGTCACTACAAGAACTTTCTATCTCTGCCTGAGAGGTATTTCTCTCCTTAGGTTTATAACCATCTCATGCTCTGTGGGTCTAGTGAAGATGTGTTAGTGTGTGTGGTGGTGGTGGGGGGGTGGATTTAGGGCAAGTAGATTCACCTCCCTGCATTTCATTTTTATCATCTATAAAATGACGAATAAGGTCCACTTGATGGGGTCTTCATGGAGATTCACTGAGGTAACACATGGAGGTGCTTTCTAAACTCTAAAGGGCTACAGGTAGCACTTAATGATGATTGAGCACAGAAAATGTGTTGCTCTTTAGCTCAAGTCTTTTCAAGACCACATGTAGACAAGGGCCCTCCTGCTTATACAGCATTATCTTTAACAATCAGGTTACGACTGATTGACATTATTGCTTTCTTTATATTTGGCAGATCTCCAGCCTGTGGCAACATGCTGGTCACCATAGAGACCTGAGAACCCCTCTTGTCTCATTGGTACCACATTTACAAACCAACCCTTAAAGTGGATTATTTTGCAGATGGCTGCTCTCATCTATTCAATGTTGATTCTATTAGTTCCAATTTCAGAAGGTGACATTTTCTGACCTTGTCCCCTTAAGCATAAGCAAAAACTTTCGCTTCCTTTTTTTTAGGAAATGAAAAAGGACAAGGTGTACTTGGGGAAACAGTGAGGAAACAAGACAGGGAAAGGTTTGTAGGGGTCCTGCAGGATATACCTCTTATTCATTCATTCATCCATTCATTCATCCAGCACCCACAGCATGCCGGTGAATGGGCTAGATGGTGGGGATTATGGTGGTGAACAAGATTAACCTTATGGACCTCACAGACTCCCAAGGGAGAGAGACAATTAAATAGACAATTTTTTAAAAGTAAACTATACACCCTGGGAATGCAAGCTGGTGCAGCCACTCTGGAAAACAGTATGGAGGTTCCTCAAAAAACTAAACATAGAACTACCCTATGGCCAACCAGTTGCACTACTAGGCATTTATCCAAGGGATACAGGTATGCTGTTTCGAAGGGACACATGCCACCTCAATGTTTATAGCAGCACTATCAACAATAGCCAATGTATGGAAAGAGCCCAAATGCCCATCAACGGATGAATGGATAAAGAATATGTGGTGTGTGTGTGTGTGTGTGTGTGTGTGTATGTATATGTATATATATATATATATATATATATATATATATATATATACACACACTGGAGTATTACTCAGCAATCAAAAAGAATGAAATCTTGCCATTTGCAACTACATAGATGGAACTGGAGGGTATTATGCTAAGTGAAATTAGTCAGAGAAAGACATATGTGACTTCACTCATATGAAGACTTTAAGAGACAAAACAGATGAATATAAGGGAAAGGAAGCAAAAATAATATAGAAACAAGTAGGGGGATAAAACATAAGAGACTCATAAATATGGAGAACAGAGGGTTACTAGGGGGTGTTGGGGGGGGATGGGCTAAATAGGTAAAGGGCATTAAGCAATCTACTCCTGAAATTATTGTTGCACTATATACTAACTAATTTGGATGTAAATTAAAAAAAATAATAAATTAAAAAAAAAGTAAACTATGCACCCAATGTGGGGCTTGAACTCACAACCCCAAGATCAAGAGTTGCATGCTCCAGTGGCTGAGCCAGCCAGGCACCCCTAAATAGACCATTTTAATACACCATGGTAGATTCTAGAATGGGAAGAGCAGGGAAACGGTGTGCTGTGGGCTCCTAACCTTCCCAGAAGTTTCCCAGAGGAAGCAATATCTCAGCTGAGACCTGAAGAATGGCTGAGTATGGGGAAAAATGTTCCTGGAAGAAAAAAGCATCAAAATAATAGGAAGAGAGATGGGAACAATGTAAATTTGAAGGTCTAAGAGAGAAAAGCAGGGACTACAGAAATAGAAACACTGTGAGGGTGGGAGTCTATTTGGGACATGCTGATTTTGAGATGTTTGGGGACCACCTAAGAGATGTCCGGGTGGCAGGTGACTATGAGGGTCTGATGTCCAAGAAAAAAGTTGTGGTGACTAGAGACCCGGGAATTGGGAACTACTGTGTTGTCCTTCTATTGAGAAAATAGCTTAAGGGGCGCCTGGGTGGCGCAGTCGGTTAAGCGTCCGACTTCAGCCAGGTCACGATCTCGCGGTCCCTGAGTTCGAGCCCCGCGTCGGGCTCTGGGCTGATGGCTCAGAGCCTGGAGCCTGTTTCCGATTCTGTGTCTCCCTCTCTCTCTGCCCCTCCCCCATTCATGCTCTGTCTCTCTCTGTCCCAAAAATAAATAAACGTTGAAAAAAAAAAATTTTAAAAAAAGAAAATAGCTTAAGACCACAGTGAGGAGGGCTTGCAAAAAGCCCAAGGAATTTGGACCTGATTCTACAAGCAGTGTGTTTGACCAAGAGTTATTTTTTTTTTTCAACGTTTTTTTTTTTTTTTTTATTTTTGGGACAGAGAGAGACAGAGCATGAACGGGGGAGGGGCAGAGAGAGAGGGAGACACAGAATCGGAAACAGGCTCCAGGCTCTGAGCCATCAGCCCAGAGCCTGACATGGGGCTCGAACTCACGGACGCGAGATCGTGACCTGGCTGAAGTCGGACGCTTAACCGACTGCGCCACCCAGGCGCCCCCAAGAGTTATTTTTTTAATGTTTATTTATTTTTGAAAGACAGAGAGAGATAGAGCACGAGTGGGGGAGGGGCAGGGAGAGAGGGAGACACAGAATTCGAAGCAGGCTCCAGGCTCTGAGCTGTCAGCACAGAGCCGGACCCCAGGGCTTGAACCAAAGAACTGTGAGATCATGACCTGAGCCAAAGTCTGATGCTTAACTGACTGAGCCACCCAGGTGCCCTAAGAGGTTTTTTTTTTTTTTTTTTTTTAATGTTTATTTTTGAGAAAGAGAGAGAGTGAGGAAAAGGCAGAGAGAGAGTGGGACAGAGGATCCAGAGCAGGCTCTGTGTTGACAGCATGGAGCCCAATGCACGGCTTAAACCCATGAACTGTGAGACCATGACCTGAGCCACAGTCAGACACTTAACCCACTGATTCACCTAGGTGTCCCTGAACAAGAAGTTTTGAAGACAAAGGGACACAATTCAAACTGGGTGTATGGTAGAGAAATTTGGGTGGGAACAGAGGAAGTCACCCATGGCACAAGTGGCCAAGAGGATGGAGAAGGAGGGCACATGTAAAGACGGTGAGGAGGTACACTCCACAGGACCAGGGCAGCCAGCTGAGTCTCACAGCATAGCCCACATAGTGTGCTGGAGCTGGCTCATACCAGCTCACAAGAGCCAATTGTTAAATTTTTAGGAATTTTCTGAGCCACTTGTTAAAAACAGCCATTATTATTAGAAATGCAAAAATATATAAATATTAAAATTATATTTAAATGTTAATATACAAATTTACAATGAAGTAAATTATATTAAATGCAAAAGTAATGGGAGTACCTAGGTGTCTTAGCCAGTTAAGCGTCTGACTCTTGATCTTGGCTCAGGTCATGATTTCATGGTTTGTGGGTTCGAGCTCCACATCGGGCTCTGTGCTGAGAGTGCAGAGCCTGCTTGGGATTCTGTTTCTCCCTTTCTCTGCCCCTTGCATGCTTGCATTCTCTCTCTTTGTCTCTCTCTCTTAAAATAAAGAAATAGGGGCGCCTGGGTGGCTCAGTCGGTTGAGCGTCAGACTTCAGCTCAGGTCACGATCTCGCGGTCTGTGGGTTCGAGCCCCGCATCGGGCTCTGGGCTGATGGCTCAGAGCCTGGAGCCTGCTTCCCATTCTGTGTCTCCCTCTCTGTCTACCCCTCCCCCGTTCATGCTCTGTCTCTCCCTGTCTCAAAAATAAATAAACGTCAAAAAAAAATAATAAATTAAAAAAAATAAAATAAATAAACTAAAAAAATGCAAACATAATGAATAACTACTAAACACTCATTACTTCCTAATTATTTTACACCTTACTATTTTTTCAATGTTTATTTATTTATTTATTTATTTAGAGAGCTCAGGGGAGGGGCAGAGAGAGAAAATCCCAAGCAGGCTCCCCACTGGCAGCGCAGAGCCCGACAAGGGGCTCCATCTCACGAATTGTGAGATCATGACCTGAGCCAAAATCAGGAGTAGGGTGCTTAACCGGCTGAGCCACTCAGGCACCCCACATTTTACTCTTATCTATATGTCCTTAAGGTCATTTATGCCTATTGTAGAGATGTGGTGGAAATGTTATATAATGGTGTGTTACTATGCATCTCTTCCCAGGTCCCTGTGTGGTGACATAATGGTAGTTGCCTGAAATCAGCTACAGAAATTGGTAAACACTACAATCAAGACTTGATTAACTGTCTTGTTCATTGTCTAGAGTTAAGAACAGAACAGAGAAATTGTTAACATGCAGATTAAACTTAGAAGTATGTTGTGTCTTATACCCAATACATTGTGACTAGTACAAAAAATTAAGGAGATATTCTTTCTGTATTTGAAAACTATTATCTGATACAGCAAAGAAGCTGCTCCTGTCATTGACACATGAGTGAGGTTCTTATGTATGACTTTGTTGTTTCACTTTTGTCTTATTTGTTATTGCACTTTTGTCTTATTTGTTAATGCAAACACAAATATCAACAACACTTTGGTCAGAACTACATTTCTTTGTTGACTGCAACCAGAACCATAGATTTTTTAAAAGTTTTATTTATTTAAGTAATCTCTACACCCAAAATGGGGCTTGAACTCACAACCCTGAGAGCAATAGTCACACACTCTTTGTCATGACTGAGCCAGCCAGGCACCCCCATAACCACAGATTGCTATGGATATGAGAATTTGGCAAAAGTCAATGACAGCATCCTGTGAGATCCAACTGGCTATAGCAATATATGGAAATCACAATAAAGATTATTTCCTATTTCATTATTTGTAAATTGTGTTGTACATCCTTTATATCAGTAAAACATAATAAACCTATGTACATGTATAGGTACACTTTTTTTTAAAGTAGGCTCCACACCCAGCGTGGAACCCAACACAGGGCTTGAACCCACAACCCTGAGATCAAGACCCTAGTCGAGATCAAGAGTCAGACACTTAACTGAGACATCCAGGTGCCTGTAGGTACACATTTTTTTAGAGAGTTGGTTATTAAACAGTTACCAACACACCACTGATTACACGTGTTCACCATTGCTAGAAAAGCTAAGAAAAATACATGAGTATATCCCTAGGAAAGCCCCAGGGATAAACTGAAAAGCTGTTAGCTCTTGGAAAATTTCTTCTTTCTGTTGTTATTATTACTGTTATTACTAAATGATGTCTGTTGCCTCTTGGGAACATTCTTTGTTATTATTTATTGTTTAAAGAGTATGACATTTTCAAAAGCCAAAATGGTAGAGAAAAAATCGACCCAAAAACTCCAGCCTGAGCACATCAAACCTTTTAATTTTCATTCTCTTTGAAC
The DNA here is from genome assembly GCF_018350175.1 of Felis catus. Lineage (NCBI taxonomy): Eukaryota > Metazoa > Chordata > Mammalia > Carnivora > Felidae > Felis > Felis catus. Next base: position 58,916,316 of record NC_058386.1, read on the forward strand.
TTTAGATGTTTGGGTTTGGGGACTTTTCTGAGCCCAACAATCTAGGCAGATAAGTGGATTCTCTTGATTTGGCGTGGGAAAGTTCTATCTGAAAAGACAGCATCTCTCTTTAGTATCTAGTTTATACCCAAGGCAACATGGAAATTAACTGCTTTGGTGGAGCCCCCTGAGAGCCAGCCCCTGCCATCTCTTGGCACTAGGAACCTGAGGTCATGATGTCTGCAACTTACCTTCAAAGGGTTCAGAGTAATGTGTGTGTCTGTGTGTATGCCTACATATAGAAATAAAGCAAATATGACAAAATGTTAATTATTCAATCTAGCTGGTATCTATATGGACGATCATTGTATTACTCTTTTGGCTTTTCCGTATATTCGAAAATGTTCATAATATAAACCACATACATAAAAATAGAGTCAGTGAGGGACACCTAGGTGGCTCAGTCAGTTAAGCGTCCGACTTCATCTCAGGTCATGATGTCACCATTCATGAGTTTGAGCCCTGCATCAGGCTCTGTGCTGACAGCTCAGAGTCTGGAGCCTGCTTCAGATTCTGTGTCTCCCTCTCTCTGCCCCTACCCGGCTTGTGCTCACTGTCTCTCTCAAAAATAAGTAACCAAAAAAAAAAAAAAAAATGAAGTCAATGAGAGACGCTAAGAGAGGAGAATTAACTTTCATGTTCTAGAAACAGCAAGGGGCCAGTGTGGGTAGAACAGATTGAGCCAGCAGGAGAGTAGTAGGAGGTGAGGTGAGAGGCCAGATTGTGGGTGCTTCATAGGGCCTCGTAACTGTGGCTTTTAGTCTGAGTGAGATGGGAGCCATTCAGAGGAGTGACCTGACTTGACTCACACACTTTATTATTTTTTTTAATTATTATTACTATTTAAATTTATTTATTTATTTATTTATTTATTTATTTATTTTATTTATTTTTAATCTTTATTTATTTTTGAGAGAGAGAGAGAAAGAAACAGAGAAAAAGGGAGACACAGAATCCAAAGCAGGCCCCAGGCTTGGAGCTGTCAGCACAGAGCCCAACATGGGGCTCGAACTCATGAACCATGAGATCACAACCTGAGCTGAAGTTGGACGCTTAACCAACTGAGCCACCCAGGCACCCCAATTATTATTACTATTTGAAGATTTTATTTTTTAATGTTTATTTATTTTGAGAGAGAGAGTGAGCAGGAGCTGGGGAGGGACAGAGAGAAAGAGAGACAGAGAATCCCAAGCAGGCTCCAGGCTCCATGCTGCCAGTGCAGAGCCTGATGCGGGGCTCAAACTCACGAACCATGAGATCATGACCAGAGCCAAAACCAAGAGTCAGACGCTTAACTGACTGAGCTATCCAGGTGCCCCTAAAGATTTTATTTTTAAGTAATTTCCACACCCAATGTGGGACTCAAACTCACAACCCCGAGACCCAGAGTCTAGTGCTCCAGTAAGACAGCCAGGTGCCTCCTGACTTACACACTTTAAACAGAATCCCTCTGGCTGCTGGGTTGAGACTGTAGGGGGGATAGATGGAAGTGAGAGACCAGTCAGGGGCTAATGCTATAATCTGTAATGTACAGAAGAGTTGTTGGTGCCTCAGACCAGGGTGGTAGCAATGCAGGTGATAAGAAATGGTCCAGCATTGGGGTGCCTGGGTGGCTCAGTTGGTTAAGCATATGACTTCAGCTCAGGTCATGATCTTAAGGTTCATGAGCATGAGCCCTGCTTCAGATGAGTCCCACTTCTCTCTATTGCTGTCTCTCTCTCTCTGCCCCTCGTTGGATTCTGTCCCTCTCTCTACCACTCACTCACTTGCACCCTCTTTCTCTCTCAAAAAAAAAAATAAAAAAAAACAGAAAGAAAGAAATGGTCTAATATTATTTGAGGTGGGGGGGAGAGGGCAGATACCATACTATTTATTTGTTCCTTTATACATTATGAAAAATGTCAAACATACACATAAGTAGAGCAACTAGTGTAATGAACTCCATGTAACCATCACCCAGCTTCAACATTATTAGCATATAGTCAATCTTGTTTTGTTGATCTTCCTCGTTCACTAGATTATTTTAAAGCAAATTCCAGGTTGCTTGTCATTTCTTCTGCAAACACTTCAGTGTGTACCTCTGAAAAACTTCACAATTATCTCACAAGAAATTAACAATACTTTCTAAATATCACCATATATGCAATCTGGATATATTTTGAAGGTAGAAGCAACTGGGTTTTCTCATAAAATTACATGTGGAGTGTGAGAAAAGGAGATGAATTAAGGACATGTCCAAAGTGTCTGGCTTGTGTAATTGGTAAGACAGTTTGCCATGATCTGAGATAGGGAAGACTGTGTATAGAACTGATTGGTGTGGGTCAGGGGGCAGTATGGAGGATATCATTCTTTCTGTAACATCTGGTTTAGCAGCAAGAACACAGGATTTGGATATTAACAAATCAAGATGGCTAGGGATGCCTGGATAGCTCAGTCGGTTAAACATCTGACTCTTGATTTTGGCTCAAGTCACGATCTCATGGTTTGTGAGATTGAGCCCCGTGTCGGGCTCTGCAGTGATATCAAGGAGCCTGCTTGGGATTCTCTCTCTCTCTGTCCCTTGCCCGCTCTCTCTCTCTCTCAAAATAAGTAAATAAATTTAAAAAATCAAGAAGGCTCTTGTAAACTATAAATTCCTACATAAATCCTAGCTGTTTGTACTCTTCTTGTTCTCAAAACTGTGCTGTGCTGCTCTCTGACTGGAGCATGAGGCCCATCCCACTGAAGGCACAGGGAAGTAAACCAAACCTAATAAAGTTCAGCCTGCTTCAGTCAGTTTCATCTCTATACCATTTGTCTGCCTCCCTGGCTGAGATGATCTCTAAGGTTCCCTCCAGCTATAAGACTTTATGAATCAAACTGGAAAGCTTCAAAAACCCTAAGAAGACACAAGCCATTTTATTTGGAAAACTATAGCTCATTCTGAGGCTACAGGCTGCTTTGGCTAAGTACACTCATATGACTTGGTTGTTAGGATGGAAATATTCCCCACACTAGGGCTAGTTGCTAATAAAAAAAATTCCTGTGATAGTTTAACAAATAAAAAAAGAAAACACATTTAAAATATTCACTTCTGCACAGTGAAGGAAACAACCAGCAAAACTAAAAGGCAACCTATGGAATGGAAGATATTTACAAGTGACATATCTTTCCAGATGGCCAACAGACACCTGAAAAGATTCTCATCCTTGCTTACTGTCAGGGAAATGTAAATCAAAAACTGCAATGAGCTATCACCTCACACCTGTCAGAAAGTCTAAAATCAACAACACGAGAAACAGCAGGTGTTGGCGAGGATATGGAGAAAAAGGAACACTCGTGCACTGTTGGTGGGAATGCAAACTGGTGCAGCCACTGTGGAAAACAGTGTGGAGGTTCCTCAAGAAGTTAAAAATAGAACTGCCAATGGGGTGGCTCAGTTGGTTAAGCGTCCGACTTCGGCTCAGGTCATGATCTCAGTTTGTGGGTTTGAGCCCCATGTCGGGCTCTGTGCTGACAGCTCGGAACCTGGAGCCCACTTTGGATTCTGTGTCTCCCTTTCTGCTCCTCCCCTGCTCACGTTCTGTTTCTGTCTCTCCTTCAAAAATAAATAAACATACAAGAAAAATTAAAATAAAATAAAATAGGACTGCCCTATGATCCAGCAATTGCACTACTAAGTATTTACCCAAAGGATACAAAAACACTAATTCAAAGGGATACGTGCATTCCAATGTTTACAGCAGGATTATTTACAATGGCCAAGATATGGAAGCAGCCCAAGTGTCTACCAACTGATGAATGGGTAAAGATGTGGCATATATATAAAAGGGAATATCAACTGGTCATAAAAAGACCGAAATCTTGCCATTTGCAATGACACGGATGGAGCCAGAGAGTATAATACTAAGCAAAATAAGAGAAAGATAAGTACCATGATTTCACTTATATGTGGAATTTAAGAAACAAAACAAATGAGCAAAGGGAAAAACTAAGAGAGACAAACCAAGAAACAGACTCTTAACTATAGAGAACAAACTGAGGGTTACCAGAGGGGAGGTGGGTGGGGGGCTGGGTTCAATAGGTGATGGGAGTTAAGGACTGCACTTATGTGCTGTATGACATGAGCACCATGTGCTGTATGACATTGCTGAATCATTATATTGTACACCTGAAATTAATAAACTCTGTATGTTAACTAACTGGAATTAAAAACTTAAATAAACTTATGTGGAGGAGCATTAAAAAACAGTGTTAAAAAAAATTCTGGTGGTGTGAGGAGACTGCAGCCAAATACACTAATTCCCCAGTGTGCAAGATGGCTGCCCAATTAGCATCTGGGAAACCACTGCACGTGTGGAAAGAACCAACTGGGAGGCCTCTCATTCCCTACATTTGCCTTGGTTCCTTAGCTAAAATCCAAATAATTTCCATCATCTGCTGAGCTGAGGCTTACAGCAAACCTACAAAGAACAACCACGGGTGCAGCAAGCAGGGTGGCAGCAAGAAAATCCTGGCCTTAAAACACTTTTTTCGAAAGGAAGACAGAACTATTACACTGGCCCAATTTATTTGTTTGCTCTCTGGCCTTTCACTGTCTCACCGGCCTGTTTCTCAAGGGGCACCTTAAGATTACTTCTGGCCTGGGGCACCTGAGTGGCTGTCGGTTAAGCATCGGCTTGGGCTCAGGTCATGATCTCATGGTTCGTGGGGTTCGAGCTCCACATAGGGCTCTGTGCTGTCAGCATGGAGCCTGCTTTGGATCCTCTGCCCCCCTCTCTCCACACCTCCCCTACTTGTGCATGCTCGCTTGGTCTCTCTCTCTCCCTCTCTCAAATAGACATTAAAAAAAAAAGATTACTTCTGGCCTGGCTCGGCCTGGCTCATCAGAACTGCCAATCTGGACGACTTGATTTGCTTGGACTCCATTCTTGCAGAAATTCCTTCTCCTGCTTAAGCAGGTATCTTGAGGCCCCATGTTGGACTGCTCTCAAGCCCCAGTCAGTGGCTTTGGTGTCTGCAACGTGAATGGTAGACAAGCTCTGTGGGGCCAAATTGGCGTGGTAGATTCCTGGGGCATCCCTCCTTTAGCTGATTCAGACCTTGCTTAGTTCAACAAGATCAGTTTTCTGCAGCTCCTGACTCCAAGCCCAGGACCCAGCCAGGGGTGGAGGCACTGCAAGCCACAGATCTTCAGTGAGCCTCCTCCTTCTCTGTCAGACCACAGACCTGGGCACCAGGGAGGGCCATTACACATGCCCAGTAAAACATGCAGTGATCTTACACAGGCTCATGAGGTTTCAGATAATGTCCAAATTGTTTTTTCCCCCAAACCTGTCACAGTGGGATTTGGTAAGCTTGAATGATGTGACATGAGGTTAAAAGTGATAGATTCAGCAGTTGTCTGTAGGGTAGTTGGTGGTTCTTAACACAAGGCAATTTTGCTCCGTAAGAGGGACTGTCTATATCTGGAGTCATTTTGTAATCGCAACTGGGTAGAAGGAGGAGGCAGGCTCCAACATGCTGTGGTCAGACACCAGGGATGCTGTTCAACATCCCACAATACACAGGACAGCCACCTACAAGTTACCTGGTTTAGTAGTATTACAATTGAGAAGCCCAGCAATAGGAGGTAGAGATTTTAATTTTTTTAAAAAATCTTTATTTTTGAGAGAGACAGAGTGTGAGCAGGGGAGGAGCAGAGAGGGAGACCCAGAATCCAAAGCAGGCTCCAGGCTGTCAGCACAGAGCCCACAGATGTGGGGCTCGAACTCAAAGAGCATGAGATCATGACCCGAGCTGAAGTCAGCCGCTTAACCGCTACTCATCTGCCTCATGTTTTCTTCTGTAACTTATTTTTTATAATTTACATCCAAGTTAGCATATGGTGCAACAATGATTTCAGGAGCAGATTCTTTAAGCCCCTTACCCATTTAGCCCACCCCCCCTTTTTAAGGGGAGAGTCAATAGGACAGATGAGATCCTGGCCAACACGGTGTGTGGGGGTCGTCCCCCCTGGCTCTCTCCACTCCTGGGCTAGCTACTGTTCCTTCTTTGTCAAGTCTGGTATGTTCTCCCTCCCACCACCCTAGCCCAGCCTAAGGAAAGACACATGAAGATCTACATCACAGAGTGCCTAAGGCTGACTGAGTCAATCTGCTTTTTATAAGTAAAATAGGGAAGCTGTAAATTAAAACGAAACTCCACAACCAAACCACAACATACACCAAAGAGACAATTTATCATGTTGTATCAATCTTTAATTATGTGTAAAGACTTCCAATCACATCACCTAGGGACCATTTTACCCACTGCTCTGTTTAGCTGCCAGTCTCTTGTCTCTCTCTTCAGCAATGGTGAGGCGGATGCCCTTTCCACGGGGAAGAGAAATCCATGGTTTATTGCCCTGGAGGGGAAAACAAGGAGAATCAGAAACCACCGCACACTAACTCCATCAGCAGCTTGGCATCCACTACCTTTGTCATCTCATTTAAAGAAAACAGAAACCTGAGAGCATTTAACAACAGTCAGACACTTTTTAGATGCTGGTTTATCAGAAACACCCAGTGCTTGGGCTGCAGAGGTCACTTTATTAAACTCACTGCTCATACATGTAGATGTAAACTATAATATCCTTCGTAATTAAGGACTTAGAAGTACTGAAGTAGTGACCAAGGCCGACTGCTTGTTTCCCCCCAAAAAACTCCACAGGCACAAACTGAAGAACGTAAGTATAAGGCATATTCATTCCCTTACTGGCCAGTTTTCAACCAAGGTGATCAGGTCCCCTGATGATTTTGTGACACTGAAAAAGCATAGGCTTGCCCCAGCCCTGCTTGGTGCAATCCCCATCCCAGAAGAGGATTTACACCAGGATCAGTAGAGCCAGCCAGGAGCCAGATGCTACAGTCCCAGCAGTACCAGCATTTACTAGTTTTCCTGGACTAGGGAAGGGAGACCCAAACTTACCTTGCCAATAACAAAAATGTTGGAAAGCCGGGTGGCAAAGCTGTTGCCATTGGCATCTTTCACATGAACCACATCAAAAGAACCAGGGTGTCTCTCTCTGTTGGTGATCACACCAATTCTTCCCAGATTAGCACCTCCGGTCACCATACACAGATTACCTAGGTGGAAGAAACAATTTGCTTAGAGCCAGGCACCATGCAAACTCATAACCTAATGTGATGGATGACAAGAGATAGGCCTAAACAAAATCAGTCCTTTTTCCCATTTGAATTTACTTCTATTCTATGGATAGGTTACCCAAGCAGGGACTATCAGGGCTCTCCCAAGATTTGCCCCACCAAAACCACCTTGCCAGGTCCTCACCATGTCTTGCTACTGTTCCTCCAAAGCCCAATGCTCTGCGAGTTACAGACAGACTTTGAGGATGATGACAGCATTACTAAGGGCTGTATCATAATTAGGCTGGCTGCTATTCAGTCATCTTCCTGCCTAGACCTCAAGCCATTTCCATAGATAGGGGAGCTTTTTTGAGACCTTTACAGATCTGAGAATGTGCCTTACAACAGACTCCTTCTCAGCCATCCAGAATATTCTGAGCATTTGGGCCTCTGGAAGTAAACATACTATATACCTGGGTGTTGGAGAAGTTCTCCAGTTAAGGTTTTTTACACATCCCCCGCACATTTCTTAAAACTTTTGAGCTGCCCCCTTCCCAATCCCTTACTACATCAAAAGACCTTTCTCCTTGGTTGCTTATCAGAATCACCTAAGAGGGTTCAAAACAAAACCCTGTACCCAGGCCCGGTGCAAGTCATAATGCTTTATTAAGCTTCCATTATAGGGAGAGAAAAGCAAAGAACAGTGCTTATACCTGGGCTTAAAGAGAATGCCCAGATAACAGAAGCTGCTTACCAGTATCAAACTTGATGAAATCAGTAATCTTTCCAGTCTCCAAATCAATCTGAATGGTGTCATTCACCTTGATGAGGGGATCAGGATAGCGAATGGTGCGAGCATCATGGGTCACCAGATGAGGGATTCCTTTTGTTCCCACAAAGATCTTTCTCACTTTGCACAACTTATACTGGAAACACACAGGAGTTAGCCACATTTAGTTTAGTTCACATGCGCCAAACTCTAGAACCTATGAAACAGTAAACTCATAGTTGCTAACCAAACCCAGAACGTGAAACAGTAACCTCTATTTTGCCCAGAAGGTATGAAACAGTATGAAACAGTAACCTTGTCTGCGAATGTATTAAACAGTAACATATGAAACAGTAACTTCTAACTTCCTAGTTCACATGCGCCACATGAAACAGTAACTTCAAATGGCAATTGACAGCTGAAGGCAACAGACTTACATAGGAATGGCCATTTGCCAAACTGCAGAATGGTGATCTTGACTTCGTACCCACCATAAATTTTCCTTACTGTCCCTCTCTAGGGCAGTTTTCCTGTTATGTTTTCCTTGTACCACTCCAGGTTACAGTCCAAGGCACTGAAGGCCCCACAACAAGGGTGACTCCCTACTGAGTGGACTGATCACCCTCCTTTCCCCAGGCTGCTTAAGCCTCACAGGCCCCCTGAATTCTTGCAACTTACCCTCATCAGCTCCCTAACAAGTGCCTCTTAATGCCTCCTTCCAAAACACAATTGTTTTGTCTCACAAACTGCAATTGTATTACCAGTTCACCTAATCAACAAATATTTCACATGAAGGGTTTCAACGTTGAATTTTCACTCCAGGGCCTCCTCAAAGTAAATCAAATCACCTTGATGCCACTGGACATGCCCTCCAGCCTGCTGATAACAAGGCAGCTAAGCAAATTAGGGGCTGAATCACCCAATTGAATTAACCTTCATTTATAGCCAATAATTTAAGGAGCCTTAAAACTTTGCATAAAACCACTACAACAAACTGGATTAAATAATCAATGTCTGTAATCTTTTTTTGGATCTCAAACAAATGCCCCAAGGATTATCAGTCTCCTCCATTAACACCTTTCCTCTCTGCAGGGTAAAGCTAGACCCACCAAATGGAGACATGACACAGGGCCAATCAGGTTGGACTAGTATTGGTTTTCTGGTCCCTTATACTTAAAGGACCCATACTTCAAGCACAATAAATGTTCCTAGAAATCCCTTTCCTTGCCTCTAAAGCCAAAGTTAAACTGGAATTTATTTCTGCCACAAAAAAGACAATCTGTTAAAAATGTTAACTTCAAACGGGGATCAGTAGGTACCCAGCAATGAACTGTGATACAGCTATTAGTAAGACTTTTACTAACACGACATAAAATTGCACATACAATAGAATCCCTCCAACCTGTTAACTGGCTGTTTTCAGGTATATGACCGCAAGCAATCTTAATCCACCTACCTCACTGCAATGGACCAGACCATATACTTAATTCAGACTCTAACTTCGTGCTGAAGACCCAGCCTGCTTAGAACACTCACCTTGGCCTCCTCAGGTGTGATCCGATGAACAGCAAAGCGACCCTTGGTGTCATAGATCAGGCGGAAATTCTCCCCAGTCTTGTCAATGCTGATGACATCTGATATTGGAACAGTTTAAGGTTACTATACAGCCCTACTACCCCATGCTGAGTAACAACCACAACACTCTAAGAAAAAACTCACCATATGCTTCCCATTTCAAATACTAACAAGAACTCCTAAGGTTAATGATGATGACTAGCTAATCTTTTAAAACCTTGTCTTTAGGACATATAAAATTTAAGGTTAACTAAAATTTGGTTTTGAGAAAGGATTCCTGATTCTTTGCAGCCCCACACTATGTTAGTAAAAACTGAAGGGGAAGGGCATGCTTTATTTCTGTGACTGATAAAAGCCCACCAATATTAAATACAACTGCCACTTTGGAGAGGAAGATCAAGCAAAAGGAGCCACCACCAAGTGCCCACCACTTAATCACTTACCCATAAAACCAGCAGGGTAGGTTATATCAGTTCGGACCTTGCCATCAATCTTAATAAAACGCTGCATACAGATCTTCTTTACTTCATCTCCTGTTAGGGCATACTTAAGTCTGTTCCTTAGGAAAATGATGAGAGGGAGACACTCTCTCAACTTATGGGGACCAGTAGATGGACGAGGGGCCTGTAAAATGATAAAAAAAAAATGATCTTCAACTATTGTTGGGATTCACTCAAACTCACTGCCTATGTCCCGAGACCATCAACTAGACACCAGACTATCCATCACCGCCCCCCCCCCCCCCCCCGCCCAGTGTGGGCAAACGAGAGGTGTCCCAAACTTGTAAAACTATTCCAGAACTTAAACCTTTATTGCATGTTTCCTCTTTACAGGACCAGGCCCATTAAGAACATTTGAATTAGGAGTCGATGTGAGTGTACTATGTCATTACGTGGAACAGAGGCGGCAGAGTTATTAAGGAGTCAGGCAGGGTGCAATTAAGGTAGCACAAGGTCTTCAAAAACGGGGAGACAAGAATACTCTTCCCGTAGTCCTGTCCCCAAATAATTCCTGGATATAGTAATCAGGAATGCCTGGTACATAAAAGAGTATAAAATAGGTCCTCTGGACATGTCAACTATATCTCCCTAACACTGGACAAAAGAAAGTCTCCCTTAAGATACTTACAAACACACCGGTCAGCTTATCCAGCATCCAATGCTTTGGAGCTGCTACCCGCTTCAGATGTTTCTTGGGACCACGAGCCTGAAGGAGAATTTCAGGGTTTTAGATTTCAATGCTGTTAAAATGGTTACAGGTTTTTTCAAGAACAGCTATAACTTCTTGGAAGAATGGAGTCTAAGTTTCCCCCTTCAGAAAAATGTGGACAGTGTTAAGCATAGGGCTGTGCCAGAAGGCAGAGAAGTAAACGCATAGTTATCTAGCAAATACTATAGGCTCCATAAACTGCACCCACCCCTCTCACTGTATAGAGAACACTAATTACTATCTTTGAGAACTGTTCTATGTATTTTCATGTTACTGCTTAGAAGTGTCTGCTGCTTGAGGCTGTTTCTTCTAAGAAACCTTTCTGGCGAAATGGTCAGGGGTTGGACCTTGTGGCACAGAGCCAGCCAGCAACAGAAATGGACAAGAACCCAATCTGTGCTTCTACTTGCTAATCAAATAGAAAAGTTTTTCCATCATAACCGCCTGGTGTGTCTGATGCGAGATTAACCTGCCCTCTGCAGAACCACGTGCCAACAGCTGCTCCCTCGTACTCTAAGGCCAAAAGCAGAGAGCCGCTTTCACTTTAGAATGAGGAAGCTTCTCAACGCTGTGTACAGATGCTTACCCGGCCACACTACGCCAAGTCAAGCCATGCCAAAAAAAACAAGGACGAAGAAAACGCTTCTCCTCCTGGCGCCCACCCGCCCTGTCCCGGGCCCATCATCTCTGCCCGTCTTGTCCACCCGCGGCTCCGGCCTGAGAAAGCCGTTCCTCCCGAGGCCGTAGGATCCGTGATCGGGCGTTGGCCGTGCCAGAGACCGAGGCCTTCCCGCCAGTGGCACCGACTTCCCCCCCGCCCCACTTCCTCTGGGGCCGACGTTCGCCCTCGCCCTCGAGCTCGCCTGGGCCAACCCGCTGGCTGCAGCCCCTTCCCCTCCATCCAGCCACCCTCTGCGGGAACCCTGGAGCCCCACGTAGCCCAGGCCCCGGGAGGATGGAAGCTGATGGGCCCAAGAGCTCGCGAGGAAGCCACCTTACCATGGCTGCGCTAGGCACGAAAAGAGGACCGCCTCTTTCCGGTACGCGAGAAAAGAGGGTCGGAGGCTGCGCGCGCCGGAGCCTCAAAACGCTCCGCCCAGTTCCGTCCTTTCCGGGCGCCCGGGGAGTCTATCTTGCCACCTGCTGGTGGGAGGTCATAGGGCCGAAGCTCGAAGCTGGGGCAGTTTTCTCTTTTCCTGCCGCGGTCCCAACCAGTGTTTGCTGAGCGCCTCTTCTGTCGCCTGATTCCATGTTAGCTGCTGGAAACACAAGATGCGCTCGACGTGTTCCCTTGACTTCGAGGACGGCTACTTGAAGTCCCACATACACACAATTGTATAATCAGTAGAATATATTTTGATAGAGATTTAATATTCTTTTTAACAATGTTTATTTTTGAGAGAGAGAGAGGGAGAGGGACGAGGGAGGGGGGGGGGAACAGAGGATCCAAAGCCGGCTCTGAGCTGACAGCAGGGAGCCCCATGCAAGGCTGTTACTAAGTTAACTTTGTAACAACCAGGGCTGTTGTTACCAAGTTAACTTTGTAGCAGCCCCATCCCATACTAAGTTAACTTAGTAACCGTGAGATCATGACCTGAGCAGAAGTTCAACTCTCAACCGACTGAGCCACCCAGGCGTCCCTAATATTAATTCTTAAGCATATTTTATCTGTCCCCTTTCCCGAGTACCTTTGAGCCAGCCAAACTGCCCATACTGTAAGTTGGGAAGAACCAACATTTTTGTTTCCTCTTGCTTCTCACAGATGGTCAAAGGGGTGGAGTGAAGGGGACAGGAGGGTAGGATCCTTGCTTGAACCTTGGCGCCTTGCTCCTAACTTCCTATACCACACGTTTGGCACTTACAAAGTCTCAAGGGAAGAGAGGAGACATCGGAGACCATCTGGTTATCTAACTAAAACTTAGATTTTATCGTACTACTTTCCTACTTTGAAACTGCCCTTGGCCCTCCTGCCTGGTCTCTCAAGTCCCTCTGCCTGTTACCTGCCACCTACTGCGCCTGAACACCCATTGCTCCCTTCCCCCATCCTAAACCTCAAAGCTTAAGCCACTCCAAACAACATACTCCTCTCAGAAAGCTCCCTCTTTCAAGCCTCTTGCCTGTGGACCTGATGATTCCTCAGCTTGGAGCTGCCATGGAACAGCCCAATTCCCTTTCTAGGCATCTAATCCCACTCCTCAACCTTGGGGATATACACAGCTCAAGTCTCTCTGGCTGCATGAGCCTGCGAGCCCCCTCAGGCAGGATCAATCCCACATTCTTCCACCCCAGAGCCCTTTGTTCAAACTCAAAGGCAGCACTTAACACATTGGGTTGTAATGACTGGTGTCCTTGTCTGTCCTCCATTAGACTGAGCATCTCCATAATCTCCATAACAAAGATGGCCCTAATCCATCTGGGCAAGCCCTTTGCCACTTGAGGGAGAGTTTGGCGCTGTGTCTAGCACTTGGTGAATACTTGTTGAATGAATAAATTGAGTCAACATACCACCCATTGTACTGAGTCTTTTTTTTTTTTTTTTTAGTTTATTTATTTTGAGAGAGAGAGAGAGAAAGAGAGAGAGAGAATGCTTGAGCAGTGGAGGGGCAGAGAGGGAGAGAGAGAATCCCAAACTGGCTCTGCACAGTCAGTGCAGAGTCCAATTTGGGGCTCGAACTCATGAACTGTGAGATCATGTCCTAAGCTGTAATCAAGAGTCAGACGCTTAACTGACTGAGCCACCCAGGCACCCCTTGCCAAGTCTTACTATACTATCCCTGAGAGTCTCCAGCCTGTGCCTGGACTCCTCCTGCCATGGTGTCAAGATCATTGCTCAGGAGGTCCCATTTTACATGTCTCTGCTCTACCCTCCACTCTACCCCTCAGCAGTCTGCAGAGGTGCGAGAGGGGAAAAAAAAAATGTTGCCTCTTTTCAACCAGACAGTGTGAACTAGGAAGGCAGGGACTCTTCTTTGTCTAAAACTAGGCCCATAGTAAAGTATGCTATGAAGGATTATTGGAAAGAAGGGGCAGTTGATTAGAGGTAGGGATTAGAGAGAGGGAAAGTGATGAGACAGTAAATGGAAGGTTTTCTGTCCGAGGATACTGGGGGGATAGGGTGCAGCCAACAGAAATGATGGGAGTTGATTTGGGAGTGAGGAATAACCATAGGAATTGCAGCCAGAGAGGATAGGAGAGACCGGGGGGGGGGGGGGGGGGGAAGGGGAGGCCTAGATCTGCAGATTTTACTTAATCAAGATCACACAGCCAGTTAGGGGTGGGGGGTGGGGGTGGGGAGCTGGTCTCTTGCATCCCAGGTCAGCAGGTTTGTTTGCTTTTGTACCACAGCTTGTCAAAGGACTTAAGGGAATCAAAGTGCCTTTTTCAGTATACAGGTTATTTTTTCCCTCTGTCAATTTGTATTTATGCACAAAGACACTCTAACAACAATGAAGGGAATTTGGAAAGAGCTTAAGAAAATCACAAATAGCACCTCCCCAAACCCCCTAAACACATCATCTGTATTCATTTGCTCCTTTTCCTGTTCTCATTCTGATCTGTTTGTGTGCATGCATACTTTTACATAATTTTAGTCCTAGCATACAGACCACTTTGCATTCTGCTTTTATTATATAATAAATACCTTCTGAGTTGCTACATAATCTTCATAATTATTATTTTAACAGCAGCATCATATTCCAATAAATGGATGTCCCATAATTAATAAAAGTTCTCTATGGCTGAACATTAAGTTTCTTGCACTTTTTCTTTATTGTGAATACCACTGTATAGTGAACTGTTTCCTTCATAAGCTTTTTCCTTCAGTCAGATGATATCCTCAGAATAAATCCATTTCTTCACCCAACATTTACTGAGTGCCTACTCTGTGTCAAGCTCAGTATTACCAACCTGGGATGCAGGGATGATTAAGATCTAGTTCCAGCTCTCAAGGAATTCACACTACAATGAAAGAGGCAAACTGGGAGGAGGGGACAGAAAACCTGGAGAAGCTCATCAGAGAAAAGATCATAGTGAGACAGTCTGGAACACAGAGGGCTGCTAAATCTTGGACTTTAGCCTGTAAGTGTACAATGGGGGACCGTTGAAAGATTTGAAGGACAGCGTCAACTTTGTATTTCAGAAAGATAACTCTGACTGCTCCCTACAGAATGGCTTGAAGGAAGTGTGAGTGGCTTGGAGGAGATGGGTTAGGGCTATTTTCAATGATATAAGCAAGAAACAGAAGAGTGAGACCCATGTCTGTGACTGGGGGGAGGGGCGGAGGAAAAGGGGATAGATTCAAAAGACATTGCATGCAAATGGGAGTATTGGCAGAATCTGATGAAAAAGATTAATGTGCAGGAGTGAGGGACAAATAGGTAATTAGGATGACTCCCAGGTTTCTGGCTTGGTGACTCAGTGGTACATTTGCTGGGAAAAAGGAGGAGGCATTTTTGGTGTGAGATGCACGGTGAGGAGGGGGGACATCAGACTGGAGATGTCTTATAGACACAGGTCTGAGCTCAGGTGTATGACCTGGCCTGGAGACTCACATTTGGGAGAATCTGTGCATCTGTCCATGGGAATAGTTTGGCAGTAAGTGTTGGGGGGGGGGGGGGGGCAACTGTGCTAAGCGTCTGAACACTGCAGTAGTGTATGTGTATTGCCAAAAACATTTGTCAGAAGATCCTTGCAATTATACTCGTGCCAGCCTGGTAATTACTTATTTTTAACATTTACTGATATGATTGTTTTAATTTGCACTTTAAAAAATCACTTGTGAGGTTGAACGTTTTGCCATATGCTTACTTATTCCATTTCCTCTTATGTGAAGTATCTGCCCATTTATCTTTGGGGGACATGTTTTTCTGATGGGTTTGCATGAGTGTTTTATAAAACACAGAAGTTTATCTTTTGTCATATTTGAGGCAGATATTTTTACCAGATGGTTATTTTCTTTTTGGTTATATTTTTCTATGTACAAATTTTCATAATTTTATGTAACTAAATCTATTGAACTTTTCTCTTGCAATTTCTTGTCAGTTCAAAGCTTAGAAGGTTAACAGTTCAAAGATCTGCTAAATACTCAATTCTATTTAATAGCATATATTTAATTATTGACTTGGGGTTTACAAAGATAAATAGAATAAATAAAAAATTCTATTTTTCCCCAACTGGCTAGCCAATTTTCTCGCTACAATATATTGAATGATCTTTCTCTTTTCTATTGTGTTGTAAGAACAGTGTTAGCATTAAATGAAGTCATATATAGTATGTGGTTCTATTTCTATAAGTATGAGCATGGGAGATGGAGTCTATGGTGAGCACAGAGACAGGCATTCCCAGTATCCTGTCCCAGCCTGCCAGAGTGAAGGGACGCATATGAGTGGTTCATGGTCATAAGTCATTCTGAGTAGAGCAGTCCAAACCCCTCACTCCCTGTCTTAAAGAGTAGCTCTCATGCTTCATATTCCCTGATCAACTAATTGCAGCAATCAACCAACAGCACAGCCTACGCCATTTCTCACATTGATGGGACATAGTGAGGCAGAGTGAAAAGGGCACAATTTGAATCTGTCTCTGTGTGCCCTAGAGTAAGTGGCTTCACTTCTCTGAATCACAGGTTCCTTATCAGAAAACAGGGATAACAATCTTTACTCTTCAGTTTGTTGTAAGGGTCAGAGATGGTGTATCAAGTGCATAGAACACAGTAGTGACTCAATCAGTGAATTAGTACTTCAATTCTCTCCTGACCACTTCTGGCTACTCCCTTCTTAAATTTATTTTTTAAGCATCTTTGTTGAGGAATAATTGACGTATGATGAAGGACACATCTCTAAAGTATACAGTTTGACAAATTTTGACCAATGTATATACCCCATGAAACCATCACCACAACTAAGATAAAGGAACATGTTCATCACCCCCTCATGTCCCTTTGTAATACCTCACTCCAACCCCTCCCCCTGCATTTCCAGGCAGTTACTGATCTGCTTTCAGTCACTATTGATTAATTTGCATTTTATAGAATTTTCAAGAAGCAGAAATCTTAAAGTATGTACTCTTTTTGTCTAGCATCTTTCATTCAGCATAATTATTTTGAGATTCATCCATGTTGTTACATGTATTAATAGTTTATTCTTTTTATTGTTTAGTAGTACTTTGTTGTGTGATATACCACAATAAGCTCATCCATTCACCTATGGATAGACCTTTGGGTTGTTTCCAGTTTGGGGTGATTACAAATAAAGCTGCTGTAAACATTTCTGTACAAGTCTTTATGGACAAATATTTTCATTTCTCTTGGCAAATACCTGTGAGTGGAATGGCTAAGTCATATGATAGATGTATATTGAACTTAATATTTTAATGTTTATTTTGAGAGAGATAGCACAAGTGGGGGAGGGGCAGAGAGCAGGGGATAGAGAATCCAAAGCAGGTTCCACACTGACAGCAGCAAGCCCCATGTGGGGCTTGAACTCATGAACCGTGAGATCATGACCTGAACTGAAGTCAGATGCTCAACTGAGTCACCCAGGAGCCCCGATGTATATTTAACTGAAAAAAAATTGCCAGGTGTGCATGGGTGGCTCAGTGGATTGAGTATCTGGCTCTTGGTTTAGGCTTGGTTCATGATCTCACAGTTTGTGGGTTTGAGACCCATATTGGGCTCTGTGCCGACAGTGGGGGGCCTGCTTGGAATTCTCTCTCTCCCTCTCTCTGTCCCTCCCCGCATCTCCCTCAAAATAAATAAACTTAAAAAAATTGCCAGATGGTTGTATTATTTTACATTCCCATTAGCAGTGTTTGAGAGTTCTAGTTGCTCCACATATTAAGGTCATTCTTTTTTTTTTTTTAATTTAATTTCCCTATTGTGGAAAATATATACAACATAAAATTTACCATTTTGGTCACTTTTTAAAAGTTTACTTATTTTGAGAGAGAGAGAGTGCACGTGCATGAGTGGGGGAGGTCAAAGGCAGAGGGAGAGAGAAAGAGAGAGAGAGAGAGAGAGGGAATCACAAATCCCGATTGGGGTTAAATCTCACAAAATGTGAGATCATGACCTGAGCAGAAATCTAGAGGCAGACTCTTAACTGACTGAACCACACAGGTGTCCCCATTTTGGCCATTTTTAAGTGTACAATGAAGTGGCATTAAGTACATTCACAGTGTTGTGCAACCATCACCACTAATCATTTTCAGAATTTTTTCATCTTTCTGAGAGAAACTCCATACATTAAACAATTGTTCCTCTTTCCCTTCTGCCCCCAGTGCCTGGTAACCTCTATCCAACTTTCTGTCTCTGTGAGTTTGCCTACTCTAGGTATCTTATGTAAGTGGCATCATAGGACATTTGTCCTTTTCTATCTGGCTTATTGTACTTAGCATAGTATTTTCAAGTTTCATCCATGTTGTAGTATGTCTCATATTTTCATTCTTTTTGAACTCTGAATAATATTCCATTGCATGCATATACCACAGTTAGTTTATCTATTCATCTGTTGATGGACACTAGTGTTTTTTCCATCTTTTGGCTATTGTGAATACTGCTGCACTGAACATTGGTGTGCAAGTATCTGCTGAAATCCTTTCTTTCATTTCTTTTGGGTCTATACCTAGAAGTGGAATTGCTGGGCCATATGGTAATTCTCCACTTAACTTTTGGGGAATTGCCAAATTGTTTTCCACAGTGGCTGCACCATTTTACACTCCCAGCATCAATGTGCAAGGGTTTCCAAATCTCCCTATGTCCTCACCAACACCTATTATTTTCCATTAAAAAAAATCCAGCCATCCTAATGGATGAGAAGTGGTATCTCATGGGGGTTTTGATTTGCATTTCCTTAATGATTAGTGGTGTTGGGCATCTTTTCATGTGCTTATTGCCCATTTGTATACATTCTTTGGAGAAATATCCATGCAAGTGCTTTGCCTATTTTTGAATTGGGTTGTTTGCTTTGTTGTTGTTGAGTTGTAAAAGTTCTTTATGTATTCTGAATACTTATAGGCCTATGATTTGCAAATATATTCCCCCATTCTGTGGGTTGTATTTTTATTGTCCTGAGTCCTTTGATACACAAATATTTTTAATTTTGATGAAGTACAATTTATCTGTTTTTTCTTTTGTTGCCTGTCAAGGTCAGTCTTATTAATTTTTCCATCCTAACATATGTATACTGGTATATCATTGTGGCTTTATTTTGCATTTCTCTGATAGCGAATGATGCTCAATATCTTGCCATCCATTTATCTTTTTTGCTGAAATATCTGGTCAAATGTCTTGCCTATTTTTCACACGAGTTGTTTATTTTCTTATTGTATTTAAGTGTTCTTTATATATTCTGGATGAAAAATTCTTTATCAGATATGTGATTTGCAAATATTTTCTTCAAGTCTGTGGTTGATCTGTCTTTTCATTTTTTAAACAGTGTCTTTAAAAAAAACACAAGAACTGGGGCGCCTGGGTGGCGCAGTCGGTTAAGCGTCCGACTTCAGCCAGGTCACGATCTCGTGGTCCGTGAGTTCGAGCCCCGCGTCAGGCTCTGGGCTGATGGCTCAGAGCCTGGAGCCTGTTTCCCATTCTGTGTCTCCCTCTCTCTCTGCCCCTCCCCCGTTCATGCTCTGTCTCTCTCTGTCCTAAAAATAAATAAACGTTGAAAAAAAAATTAAAAAAAAACACAAGAAATTACAATGAAGTACAGTTTAACAATGGTTTTTTTCTTTTCTTTTTTCTCAGTTTATTTATTGAGAGAGAGAGAGAGAGAGAGAGAGAGAATCCCAAAGAGGGGCTTGATCCCACCAACTGAAATCCTGACCTGAGCTGAAACTAAGAGTCAGATGCTGGCCAACTGAGCCACCCAGGCACCCTATCAATTGTTTTTTCTTGCACAGATTGTGCTTTTGGTATTGTATCTAAGAAATCTTTGTCTAACCAAAAATCAGATTTTCTCCTATGATTTCTTCTAGAAATTTAATATTTTTAGGTTTTACATTTCAGTTTATGATCCATTTTGTTAATTGCTTATGGATATCCAACTGTTTCAGAACTTGTTGAAAAGATAATTCCCTTTGGTCACTTCTGGCTACTTCCTCACCAAACTTAAAAAAAAAAAAAAATTCTTGGGACACCAGGGTGGCTTGTTGGCTCAGGTCAAAAATCACTATTGTGAGATAGAGCCCTGTGTAGGGCTCAGTGCAGAGCGTGGAGCCTGCTTGGAATTCTTTCTCTACCTCTCTGTCCCTCCCCCACTCACATGTGCGTGCTCTGTCTCAATAAATAAATAAATAAATAAATAAATACACTTAAAAAAACACATTCTTTCTAATCACTTAAGTCACAGATAAATACATTCGCCTTGTAAAATATAAAATCATTTTGACCACTTTTAATCCAATCATGCTTTCCCCAACACTCCCCACCGATAACTCTAACAACATCTATTTGAAGTGTATCTTTCTAGATCTTTTTCTACATACACTCACACATACACACACACACACACACACACACACACAATATTGTATGTTTTGTTTTGTTTAGATAGGCTCATCCTATATGTATCATTCTGAATCTAGCTTTTTCTTGCATAACCAGCCCTCTCACAGATCTTTTCATGCTAGCACAAAGAGATCTACTTCATTTTCTTTAGCTGCTTCATAGTATCCCTTAGTGCCACTATAACTTACTTTGTTTCACCTTTGTTTTATTGATGGCTATTTAGGTGGTTTCTATCATTTTTCTACTTCTCTAAACAATGCTGTAGATGAATATCCCTAAATATGCTTTTGCTGCACATGTGTTTCCCTAGGTAGATACTGAGAAGTGGAATTTATTCAACAAATATCTATATAACACTTATTATGTGCTAAGCACTCTTATTATGTGCTAAATGCTTTGCATATGTAGACTCAATCCTCACAACAGCCCCATGTTTTCATCCTTGTTCTACAAGTGAGGAAACCAAGGCACAGAGAGGTCGAACAACTTCTCAAAGGTCACACATCTAGTCAGTAGCAGGGAGGGTCAGGATTTGAATTCAGATCATTTGGATCCAGAGTTCAGTTTGCAGGGTCACAGGACATGGGTATCTTTAATTTCACTTTTATTTTAATGTTTATTTATTTTGGGGGGGAGAGAGAGGAGGGACTGAATCTCCAAGCAGGCTCCTAATTGTCAGCGCAGAGCCCATCTCGGTGCTCAAACTCAATGAACTATGGGATCATGACCTGAGGAAATCAAGAGTCAGGCACTTAACCGACTGAGCCACCCAGGCACTGCTCAGTGGTTTCCAGTTTGGAACTTTTAGGAATAAAGCTGTTAGGAACATTTGTGTACAGGTTTTTATGTGAACATAAGTTTTCATTTCTCTGAGGCAAATGCCCAAGACTGCACTTGCTGGGTTGTATGGTAAGTGCATGTTTACTTTGATTTAAACTGCCCTGGGGCGCCTGGGTGGCTCAGTCGGCTAAGCGTCCGACTTCAGCTCAGGTCACGATCTCGCGGTCTTTGTGTTCGAGCCCTGCGTCGGGCTCTGGGCTGATGGCTCAGAGCCTGGAGCCTGCTTCCGACTCTGTGTCTCCCTCTCTCTGCCCCTCCCCCGTTCACGCTCTGTATCTCTCTGTCTCAAAAATAAATAAACACTAAAAAAGTTAAAAAAAAATAAACTGCCCTATTCCATGCCACAGTGCTTGTATCATTTTACATTCTCACCATTAGTATGTGAGTGATCTAGTTTCTCTGCATCCTTGTCAGCATCTGGTGTTGTCACTGTTTTTTATTTTAGCCATTCTGATATGAGTGTGTATCTCATTGTATTTTGAATTTACCTTTCCCTAATAGCTAAGTGATGTTGAACATTGTTTCATAATGCTTATTAGCCACCTGAATATCCTTTTCAGTGAAATGTGTGTGCATGTCTTTTGTCTATTTTCTAATTGGATTATTTGTAATTTTACTGTTGAGTTTGGAGTATTCTTTACACATGCTAGTTTTGAGAGCACTTAATGTATTCTAGATACTATTCCTTTACCAAATTTGTGGTTTGGAAGTATTTTCTTCCAGTCTGTAGCTTGTGTTTTCATACTCTTTTACATAGGCTTTCATAGAGCAAAAGTTTTGTAATTTCACAAAGTTGAATGTATCAATTTTTCCTTTTATAGATAATGCCTTTTGGTGTCAAGTCTAAGAATTCTTCACCCAGCCCCAGGTTTTGAGGATTTTCTTCCATATGTTTTCCTAAAATTTTTGTAGTTTGTTTTGTTATTAAATCAGTTTTGATTTTGAGTTACTTTTTGTATATGATGTGAGGTTTAGGGTTTTTTTTTTTTTTCTTATGGATGTCCATTTGCTCCAGCAGCATTCTTTGAGAAGGCTGTCTCTCCTCCTTTAAACTACTTTTGAAATTTTGTCAAAAACAATTTGGTCGGGGGCGCCTGGGTGACTCACCTGGTTGAGCATCTGACTTCGGCTCAGGTCATGATTTTGAAGTTCCTGAGTTTGAGCCCCACATCGGGCCTGTTGCTGTCAGCGCAGAGCCCACTTTGGATCCTCTGTCCCCCTTCTATGTGCCCCTTCTCTGCTTGTGCTCTCTCAAAAATAAACATTTAAATAATAATAATAATAATTTGGTCAGATTTGTATGAGTCCATTTCTGGCTTCTCTATTCTGTTCCACTGACCTCTTTCCACCAGTATTATCTTCACTGCTGTAGCTACAGAGTAAGCTTTAACATTGATTGGAGTGATTCTTCCCACTTTATTCTTCTTTAACAAAATTGTTTTAGCCAGTCTAGTTCCTTTGCCCTTCCATATAGACTTTGGTATGTCTATAACAAACTTGCTGAGATTTTGATAGAAATTGCAGTAAATTTGTAGATTCAATTAGGTGTTCTATGATTTCTTTCGTCAGTATTTTGTAATTTTTAGATGAAGATCCTGACCAGGGTTTATACTAATTATATATATAAATATATATATGTAAATATATACTTAGTGAGGCATCTGGCTGGCTCAGTCAGTAGAGCATGCAACTCTTGACCTCGGGGTTGTGAGTTTGAGCCCCAAGTTGGGTATAGAAATTATTTAATAATAAAGTCTTTGGGGCATTCACTTTCGAATGCCCCCTCTCTGTGAAGAGATCTTTCATACCATTCTTCCTTTCTGATCTTATACTCTAATAAACTTTTTCCTGCTACTCAAAAAAGTAAAATCTTAAAAAAATAAAATATATATTTAGTGATGATAAATGGCATCACGTCTTAAATTTTGGTTTCCATATGTTCGTTACTAGTATACCAAAATGTGACGGCTTTTTGTGTGTTGGTCTTATTTCCTTTGGACTTCTTGAACTCATTTATTGGTCCCAGGAGTGGTTTATAGATTTCTTGGGATTTGCTATGTGGATGATCATACCATCTGCAAAGAGGAAAAGTATTCTTTCTTTCTTCCTGATCTGTATTTTTTTTTTCTGCCTTACTGTAGGGAGCAGGACTTCCAGTGCCACATTAAATAAGAATGATGAATGTATTTCCTTGTCTTACTGCCAGTCCTAGAGAGAAAGCATTTCGTTTTTCTCCAGTAAGCATGATGGTAGCTGTAGGGTTTTTTGGAGATATTCTTTATGAGATTGAGGAAATTCCCCTTTACTCCTATGTACCAAGAGTTTGTTGTTGTTGTTGTTCTAATGATTTGGTATTGTCTCTTGTCAAGTGCTTTTTCTGCATTAACTGATATGATCATATATTTTTTTCTTCTTTAGTCTGTGGATATGGTAAATTGTGTTGATTGAGGTTAAATTTCTGTTTAGAATTTTTGCATGTAAGCCCAGGAGAGATATTGGTCTGTAATTTTCCTCTTTTGTGTGTTGTCTTTGTCTGGTTTTGATATCAGAGCAATACTTGAGAGGTGGTTCTTCCTGTTATTTTTGGGAAGACGTTGTGTAAAATTGGTGTTAATTCTTCTTTGAACATTTCATATAATTCTCCAGTGAAAAAAATCTGGGCCTAAAGATTCCTGGGAGCTCTTTAATTACACAAATTCAATCTCTTTAATGGTTGTAGGACTATTCAGATTACCTATTTCATCTTGGTAGAGTTTTGTAGGCTTGTGGATTTTGAGGAGTTGGTCCATTTCTTGTACACTGAATTTATGAGCATGTGGTTATTTGCAGTATTCTCTTATCCCTTTAATAGCTGCAGAATCAGTAGTGCCATTCCTTGTTTCATTCCTGATTTCGGTAATTTGTGTTTTCTCTTTTTATTTGTGTCAGTCTTGCTAGAGTTTTGCCAATTTTATTGACTTTTTTTCTGAAGAACCAGCTTTTATTTCATTGATTTTTTCCCCCATTGTTTTTGTTTTCAATTCCACTGATTGCTCCTTCCATCTTTATTTCCTTCTGTCTTCTTGGTTTGGGTTTATTTTGCTCTTCTTTTTCTTGCTTCTTGAGGTAGGTATGTAGACTACTGGTTTGAGATTTTTCCTCTCTTTCTAATGTAAGTATTTGGTGC
Source organism: Felis catus (assembly GCF_018350175.1). Taxonomy (NCBI): domain Eukaryota; kingdom Metazoa; phylum Chordata; class Mammalia; order Carnivora; family Felidae; genus Felis; species Felis catus. The sequence continues at coordinate 58,940,519 of NC_058386.1, forward strand.
TATACATTTCCTTGTCTGCTTTTGCTGCATCCTGCACATTTCAATATACCATATTCTCATTTTCACTCAGTTCAATATATATATATATATATACACACACACACACACACACACACACACATATATATATATTTAAATTTCCTTTTTGATTTGTTTTTAATTTTTTTAATGTTTTCTGAACCAGGGATTATTTAGAAGTATGCTTTGTAGTTCCCAAGTGTTTGGAGATTCTACTCTTATCTTTATTTTGTCGACTTCTGGTTTGATTCCATTATTGCCAAGAACATAATCTGTAATGACTTCAGTTCTTTTACATTTGTTTTTAATTAATTCATTCATTTTTTGTTTTTTTTTTTTAAGTAGGTTTCACACCCAGCATGGAGCCCAATGTGGGGTTCAAACTCGTGACCCTGAGATCAAGACCTGACTTGAGATCAAGACTTGGATGCTTCACCGACTGAGCCAACCCGGCACCCCAGTTCTTTTACATTTCTTAATGTTTGTTTTATAACCTAGAATACGGCCTGCCTTGGCCAATGTTCCAGAAGTTATTTTAAAAGAATATGTATTCTTCTGTCATTGGATGAAGTGTTTTATAAATGTCAATTAGATCCTCTCAGTTAATGTTGCTGTTGAGAGCCTCTATAACTTTGCTGAATTTGTCTCATTGTTCTGTCAATTGCTGAGAGAAGATGTTGAACTCTGCAACTTTAATTGCAGATCTATTTTTCCTGCATCACTCTGTGTTTGCTTCCTGTATTTTGAAGCTTTGTTGTTGGTGCATTCACATTTAGGATTGCTATGTTTCTTGGTGAATTGATCCTTTTACCATTATGTGATGTCCCTCCTTGTCCTTAGTAATTTTCTTTGCTCTGAAGTCTCCTTTGTCTGATACGAATATAATCACTTGTTTTTTGAAAAATTAATGTTTACATGATGCATCTTTTTTTCATTCTTTTACTTTCTTTTTTAATTTTTTAATTTTTTTTAGAAAAAGAGAGAGTGCACAAGTAGGGGAGAGGGGCAGAGGGGGAGAGAGAGAGAGACAGAGACAGAGAGACAGAGAGAATCTTAAGCAGGTTCCACACTCAGCACAGAGTATAATGTGGTGCTCGATCCCATGACCTTGGGATCATGACCTGAGCCGAAATCAAGAGATGGATGCTCAACTGACCGAGTCCCCCAGGCACCCATGTTAGGAGATTCTTTTTTTTTTTTAATGTTTATTTATTTATTTTTGAGAGAGAGAGAGACAGAGAGAGACAGAGAGCATGAGCTCAAGTGAATGAGCAGGGTAGGGGCAGAGAGAGAGGGAGACAGAGAATCCCAAGCAGGCTCTGCGCTGTCAGCACAGAGCCCGATGCAGGGCTTGAACTCACAAACCATGAGATCATGACCTGATCTTACAAACCATAAGATCATGACCTGAGCTGAAATCAAGAGTTGGTCACTTAACCGACTGAGCTACCCAGGCGCCCCAGAAGACTCTTAATCCCGTTTCCATCTTCTACTTTAGCAGGCAGTACCTTGTTTAGGTTTAGTACTTTTGTTTGGGTATACCTCTGTGGGTTGTGTTTCCAGTGACAGTTTAGTTTTCCAACCCCTATTTTGGTCTGCTTCATTTTTCTGTTGTCCCTGGGGCTTCTGCTTAATCCCCGCGGGGGCTGTCTGCAGGGACAGAAGGTGCTTCCCTGAGTTGCTAGCTTTTTGCTGGGTGACCTTCTGGGGGAGGGGAAGGTTGTTGAAGCCCCTGGGCCTGGGTTTCCTTATGCCCCCTGGGTGGAGGGTAGGGAGATACAGGGCTTTGTTCCTGCTACTGCTGCAGGCAAACAAGCTGCCTGTGGGTGTGCCAGTTCTGGAATGGGGATTGAGATCGCCCAGGGCTTTGTGGCTGTAAGCAGACTGGACCACCTTCTGGGACTTTGGCTGTGGAGCCAGGCTTAGGTCCTCCCAGTAGGTCTCCAGTCCATGTGTGTGAATGTGTGTGTGTGTGTGTGTGTGTGTGTGTGTGACCATTGGTTTGGTGGTTTTGGCTGCAGGCTTCTTTGGCATCCAGTCTAGGGATGTACAGAAGATAAAAGGAAAACGAAGAGGCATGATAACTAGACTTATTATGGTGACCATTTTGTAATGTATATAAGATGTCAAATCACTATGTTATACACCTGAAACTAATATTATTTTGTATGTCAACCATACTTCAATAAAAAATACATTCTCGGGGCACATGTCTGGCTTAGTCAGAGGAGCATGAGACTCTTGATGTTGAGGTCATGAGTTTGAGCCCCATATTGGGTGTACAAATTACTTACATAAATAAACAAAATAATATATATATGTGTGTATATATATATATATATATATATATATATATATATATATTCTTTCATACCAGCAAAAGAAAGAGGAGGAGGAGGAGCAGGAGGTAGAGAAGGAGAAGGAGAAAGAAAACTGAAGAAAGTCACCACATTATTGTTCCTCAAGTCCTGAAGTTCCTAGCTAGTCCACCTTCTTACCTGTTTTCAGAAGACTTTCATCATTGTCTGTTGAATCATTTCTAGGGTAGTTGTAATGGAAGGAGAGGAACAGGGGAAAGTGAGTCAATATCATCCCATTCTGGAACCAGAAGTCCCCTAGTGTAGTTTTGAAATACATTTCTTTTAGTATGAGTGATTCTGAGTATCTTCTGATAAGTTTTTCTTTAAAAAATATTTTTAAAAATCTTTATTAATTTTTGAGAGAAAGGGAGAAAGCGTGAACAAGGGAGGGGCAGACAGAGGGAGACACAGAACCCGAAGTAGGCTGTAGGCTCTGAGCTGTCAACATAGACCCTGACGTGGGGCTAGAACTCATGAAAGATCATGACCTGAGCTGAAGTCGGATGTTTAACCAACTGAGCCATCCAGGCACCCCATATCTTCTAAGTTTTAAAGCCATTTTAATTTTTTTTATGTATTTCATTTTGATATTATTTGTTGATACTATTTCCTCCATTCCTATAGTTGCTGTGTTTGAGGTATTGATTTGTAAGAGTTGTTTTCAATATTCACTAGGAGTTGCAGATATGTTCCCCAGCTTATTGTTTATCCTCTGATTTTTCCTTGTTTTTAAGTTTATTTTTATTTATTTTGAAGAGATGAGCATGAGTGGGGGAGGGGCAGAGAGAGAGAGGGAGAGAGAGAATCCCAAGCAGGCTCTGCGCTCATAGCTGGATCTCCAGAACCGTGAGATCATCACCTGAGCCAAAATCAAGAGTTGGACTCTTAACCGGCTGAGCCACCCAGATGCCCTATGATTTTGCTTTTTTAATGATATTTTTTTGCCATACAGTTTTAAAAAAATGTAGATGAGGTGCGCCTGGGTGGAGCCTGCTTCAAATTCTGTGTCTCCTTCTCTCTCTGCCCCTCCCCCACTTGCACTCTGTCTCTCTCTTTCTCAAAAATAATAAACATTTTTAAAAAACGTTTAAAAATGTAGTTGAATGAATGTATCAGTCTCTTCCATAGTTTCTGGGTTTTGTGTCATTCTTGGGAAGGTCTCCTGATGTCAATATTTTCTTTTGAAGTCCTCTCATTTTCTTCTAGTACTTGTATAGTTTCATTTTTAAAATTTTTAAATCTTTGCTCTATTTGGAATTCACTTTGGTGTAAAGTGTGAGGTAGTGTATCTAGTTGTCCCAAGGCATTTATTGAATAGTCCACCACTTCCTGTCTACTTTGAAATGCTGTCTTCAAAAAAATTGTGGTAAAAAGCATATGGCATAAAATTCATCATATTAACCTTTTTAAAGTTTATTTTTTAATGTTTATTTATTTATTTTTGAGAGAGAGAGAGAGAGAGAGAGAACACATGTGGAGGAGGGGCAGAGAAAGAGAGGGGGACACAAAATCCGAAGCAGGCTCCAGGCTCTGACCTGAAAGCAAGCAGCGAGCATGATGTGGGACTTGAACTCACGAACTATGAGACCATGACCTGAGCTAAGTTGGATGCTCAACTGACTGAGTCACCCAGGTGACCCCATATTAACCCTTTTTAAATGTATAGTTCAGTAGTGTTAAGTTATTCACATTGTTGTGCAATAGATTTCTAGAACTTTCTTACCGTGCAAAAATGAAACTCATTGAACAACAACTCCCCTTTGAAATGCTACCTTTTTATCATAGACTAATTTCCTGTCTTTGTCACTTCTTGCCTCAACCACTGTAACAGCCTTCTAGCATCACCATAATCCCAATCTGTCATGCACACTATAGCCTGATTCATTTTCCTCATGCCAGCTCTGACCACAACACTCCTTTATTCAAAACCTCCACAAGCCCTTCCTGATACTGCAATTGAAATTAAGCCCCCATTACACTCTTTTATAGTGCCGGTACCTTTTCTTCCTGTAATGTCTCATGGTTTGTAATTTTCATTATCTGTGTGATTATTTGACTGTTGTCTATCTCCTTGCTAAACTTCAAGCTTCATGAGAGCAAGGGCAATGTGCTGGCCATGTATTCCCAGGGCTCAGGGTGCTCCTGGTCCCCAGTAGGGAGTCAGTCCCAGTTTGTGGAATGATAGCTTTCCCCTTGCCTCTGGAATAAGGTAGAAACAATTGCAAGATCTGATACTAACTTACCTTCTCTCATCCCTCTGACCTTCAAGGAAGTCAAATTGGACTTCTTGCTCTTCCTGAAAGAGCCTTAGGCTTTTTAATGCTTGGTTCTGGTTTACACCAAGTTTTGATTTTATCTTTTTATTTGTGCTCCAATTGCTCCCTGTGCCTGAAGGCCATGCCCCTGCCCCCTCCCCCCACCCCCCCACCATGTCCCCTGCCAGCATTACTACCTTATGGAAATCCAATTCATCCTTCAAGACTATGGCTGTCTCCACCACTAGACTGCGAGTTCCTTGACAGCAGAGACAAAGTTCCCCTAATTTGTCCTTAGGGAGCAACACAGCTGCTGGTCCCAGGAGGTGTTCATGGCCACACATCTCTTTCCGCTCCTTGTGACTGGACAGTGCTCCTTATTTGTGGGCATCTGGGAACCTTGCTTCCTGGCCTCCCAGGGCAAGGCTTAGAGCTGGCTTTAGGAATCTTCTGGTAACCTAATAAATGTGTCTTGTTGTGTTGTGAAAGGCCTGAATATGAAATGGTGGAGCAGGGGGAGAGGCTTCCCTGTCTTTCAGTACTGTGCCCTTGACATTCCCTCACTCGTCCCCCTTCTCCAGCAATAAACAATTACTGCCCCTCCCCCTACCGCATCCTTCCCCTCCTCACCTGAGGAGGGCCCTGGCCCTCCCTAAAGGATGCTCCCTGCCTCTTCCTCCCTGCAAGCCCTTTGGAGAGGAGGCTGTTTAGTTGGCCACACTTCTGGCCTCCTGCCACTGGGAAACAGGATTGTCATGTTCAAGTTCCTATTGTGCCTCCTCCACCATGCCTGCTCTAGGGACTCCCTGGCCATTCCCTGCCACTGTGTGCTTCCCAACTGCACCCCTGTTACCTCCAGGATCCAAGGCAGCCCCTTCCTCTCACAGAAGCACTGGCCCTCTGGCTTGGGTTTCTCCCCACCCCAAGGGCTGCTGGCATCCTGGAAGCGCAAGAGCTCACAGAGGTCAGGGGTAGCAAGCTGGGGACCATGTGCTGGATCCAGATGGCTAACCTATTTTGTTTGGTCAGAATCATGTTTTTAAAGGCCCCGGCTGGGGAAGGACCTCAAATCCTCCAGACTTTTAGGGGCTAGATTCCCTCCACATCCTGCTGTTCTGCTTTAGAGCTCATTCCTGAGCCCACCCTTGCCCTAGAGCTGTCCAGATTCTGAAATACACCTGCTGACCACAACTTCCCTCCTTCCCCTTCGCTTCCTGCTTCCTCCAATCTTGTTCTGTTCTTCTCTGCACACGGACCTCCAGCCCTCAATCCCACCCTGCTCTCCCAGGCTTCTGTTCTCTCTTTGTTTTCCTTCCCCTGCCTCACCAGTTCCCCCAGAACCCCATGTCTTTCTGTTGGAAGCCTTGGATGAATCTAGCCATCCATCTTCAGTGGGATCATCCTAAAAAGCAAAGTTGGGTGGCTCAGTCGGTTAAGTGTCCGACTTCAGCTCAGGTCATGATCTTGTGGTTCACGAGTTCAAGCCCCGCGTCGGGCTCTGTGCTGACAGCTCGGAGCCTGGAGCCTGCAGCCTGCTTCCGATTCTGTGTCTCCCTCTCTCTCTGACTCTCTCTCTCCCCATTCATGCTCTGTCTCTCTCTGTCTCAAAAATAAATAAACGTTAAAAAAAATTTTAAAAAAGCAAAGTTGGCTAATTCTTTGCTTTCCTACAAACTTTGAGATTCTTCAGCCACAGGGCTAGTGGTACTAAGAATAAAGACACACTCCTCACCTGACCTTTCAGAAGGCCCCGTGTGCTCTGCCTGTTGCAAACCTCCTCTACATTGTCTCCTCCCAAACTCATACCAGCCCTGTGACTCTATATGCTGCACTTTTTTTTTTTAATTAAAAAAAAATTTTTTTAATGTTTATTTTTGGGAGAGAGAGAGAGAGAGAGAGACAGAGCATGAGCGGGGGAGGGGCAGAGGGACACACAGAATCTAAAGCAGGCTACAGGCTCCAAGCTGTCAGCAGAGAGCCAATGCAGGGTTCCAACCCATGAACTGTGAAATCATGACCTGAACCAAAGTTGGACGCCTAACTGCCTAACTGACTGAACCACCCAGGCACCCCTACATGCTGAACTTCTTAGCCATCGCAGCCCCTTTCAGGAACCTATACCTGCACAACAGCTTTCCCCCACTCATTCTTCCCTTGGCTCACCTTAGTCTTTAATTTATTTTTGAAAGAGCGTGAGCAGGGGAGGGGCAGAGAGAGGGAGACAGTATCCGAAGTGGGCTCTGTGCTGACAGCAGAGAGCCCGGTGTGGGGCTCCGACTCATAAACTGAGATCATGACCTGAGCTGATGCCTGATGCTCAACGAACTGAACCACTCAGGTGCCCCAACCTTAGTCTAATTTTAAAACCCAACGGTTTCTAAGGGTAGATATGTCTTTGTGTAAAGGCACCGAACAAGGCCAGTGAGATTATACCATGAATAAACAGCTGCTACCTCTAAAGAGAGCAGGAGGCGATCGGGATTGAGGGAGAGAGTTGGTCAAAGGGTACTTTAGCCTTATGGGTAAAGTTTCTACTTTTCACAGGGAGATTATACTATGTATTTATTGCTTGTGAGATATACAAAGAAACAAATGAGGCAGTTCAATACCAGGAAGCCTTCCCTAGACTTCCCAGGCAGATGGAGCTGTTTCCTTTTCCTTGTGTTCTAGGAAATAACTGTGTTGTACTTTGTTGGTGCCTTTCTCCTTCTGGGTGGTGAACATCCTTGAAGGTAGTAACTTTAATTCATGCTCCCAGTGCCCAGCAGAGTGTGTGGCCCACAGCAGGTGCTCAGGGAGTGCTGAACCCAATGCATTGCCTCAGTCAGTGGGAAGCGCTTTGAAAGCACTTGCATGGGATAGGTCTGACCTTAGTCCTGAGAAAGATTGTTAAAATATCCAAGGAAGAACGTCTCCGGGAGTCTGAAATATGGGTAGGAGTCTCTGGGCTCTTGGACTGGATCAACATGAGGATCGGGCTGGCATCCCCAAGGCCAGGATCCAATTCAGTTCTAGTCTTGTCACATGGCATGCTTCTGAAGCCACTTCCTCTTCGGCAGTTAATCTAAGAGCAAGGGCTATATCCCCAAACGTTCAGGCCCAGCCCTAATCTGTATCTCTAAGGTGAATGGGTCAGCTTAAAGAAACAAGCCAGGAGGCCTGGAGTTAGGAGGACATGCACACCAGTGAGTGCCCCACACTTGGAGGGAGACTTGAAGGCACCTAGAATCCCAGATTGTAATCATGGGAGTCTGCTTTCACAATTTTCCAGAGAAATCTTAGCTCCCAGGCCATAAAATGCTTCTTAGGCCCTATCTATTGCCCATAGGCAAGAGGGCAAAGGGGTGGCCTTAATGGGTCAAGATTGGGGCCTAGAGAGTGGGTAGGGTGGCTTTTAGAGTTGTAAGGTGGGTACCATGTGGCCAGAACAACACTTCTGACTTGGATGTGCAAGTGGTAAGGAGGCTGTGGATGGGTCTAAATTATTCTAACAACTAAGAACGTCCCCAGCCAGCCCCTGTATTCAACCTTTTTTTTTTTTTTTTAAGTTTCTTTGTTTTGAGAGAGGGAGAGAGCATAAAATCTGGGGAGAGGCAGAGAGGAGAGACAGAATCTCAAGCAGGCTCCATGCCATCAGCGTACAGCCCGATGCAGGGCTCGAACTCATAAACCCTGAGATCATGACCTGGGTCAAGATCAAGAGTCAGATGCTTAACCAACTGTGTCACCCAGGCACACCCCCTGTATTCAACCTTGAATAGGACAGCCTTCCTGGGGTCTTAGGACAATGAGGCTAGGTCCTTGGGCTCCTGGAGGGATAAGGGCAGTGGCAGTGGCTGGAGGCATTTGGTGAGCAGCCCCCTCTGAGCCTCCCCCTTCCTCCCAGCTATTCACCCACCACCCCACCATGAATTGCTGAAAGGAACATCTGATCACACTACAGGCCTTTAGACCTCAATGAGAAAAACTGTCAGCCAGCCCGTCTCTTTGTAAGTAACTTTTATTTTTATTTACAACAGAATCGGTGGCTTCGTTCCTCCATCTTTAGGGACAGTTGGCATCAGCAGCCAGATGGAAAGTCCGCCGTGAAGTCAAACTCATTCTGCCCCAGCCACAGCTCTGGCAGCTCATTGGCCCGGTCCAGTCCCAGTTCCACCACCAGCGACATCAGCACCTCCTCATCCACTGGGTCCGAGTCGATGATAGCAGGGCTCTGGGCACCAGTAGAAGGAGAGAGTGACCCCGCCCCTCCCGCCTGAGCTGCAAAGCCCCAGTTTTGGAGGGGCCCTGCCTCCCCAGGTTGGCCCGTAGTAGCGGCAGCCATCCCATGATACTGGCTATTGAGTTTCTGCAGCTGCATACTGGCCAGCAGATGAGGGGCAGGGTGCAGGTTGAAGGGTGGGGGTTTAGTGGGAGGGGTGGCGGTAGGAGAGCCTATTGGAGATGGAGATCCTGAGGAACTAGTGGGAGCCCCACTGGCCTTGGTTCCATTCGAGGCTACGCCAGGGTAGTGCAGAATGGCCACTGCTTTGCGGTCTTTCACTCCCAGGTTAGAGTAGGTCAGAGAGCTCATCTCTTGGTTGGCATCCTAGAAGTGAAAGAAAGGCACAGCATGGTAGCCCTGTTAATGGTTCTGCCAGCGCCATTCATCAGGCTCAGAAAGCCCCTATGTGCACTTCCTTTGGGGCTAGTGGTGGGGAGGGAAGAAGGAGGCCCCATGGAAGGTTAGGCTTCCAGCTCGAATATCCTTTTACTACCATGGTTCTGAGCGCTGAGCTCAGACCCAAGTCCTCCGTGCTGGGTACCCACCATCCTAAGTGGGTTCATGGCTTTCATCTCTCTCTCCCTGACCCTTCCTTCACTTCACCATTTTTCTTTTCACTTCACCATTCTGAAAAGGGCATCTCATTGGCTCTCTTCTCAGCCTCACAGCAATCTTTGCAATGGAGTGGTCTTATGACCCTCTATTTCTCTGTTCCCTTTATCTGCCATCTTCCAACACCTCGGTGGGTTCAATTTGACCACATTTAGGCAGCAGCTATTCTCAGCCTCCCCAAAGAAATCGCTGCCATTTCTTTCCTCTCTGCTACAGGACACTAAACACCATGCATAGGAGGGCCTATCACCAGGCCCAGATCAGTTTGTCTTTCCATGCTTCAGGGTCTCCATCTGCAAAATGGCACCAGTTACCTCCTTTGCAGGTGAGGTGCCACCCTTGACATCAAGTGCAGGCCTCGACATGGTTGGCATTTCAGAGCCTTGGCAGAAGTTGGATAAACTGGTGGGAGATGATGCTGCCAGCTGGAACTTTTGTGCTGTATGTGAGGGAAAAGAGAGGATAAGGACAAAGTCTTCGTTGACCAAGAAAGCACTAGCAAAATCCTAAGCAGGGTAACTCCACACAGCTACAAGGCAAGGATGGCACCGGGGTTAGACCCAAGACCAGAAACCACCTGAGCACAGGGAGGAGATCAAGCTAGAACATTGGCCCGAGACAGGAAAGGTGCTTGATTTAGCCATATGCTGCCCAGGCAGCAAGCTACCCACATCACCAAGGGGGGGGGGGAGGGGCACACGTTATTGTTTCCTCACACAAGTGACTTCAGGGCCCCAAGTATGTGTGTGAGGTGCACAGCTTCTGATTCTGAGGACAGGAATGTCCCTGAGCAAGTAGCACACTTTCTCAGTGGGCCACTGGTGTCCAAGGCTGGAGACCTGAGACCTCCACTGGGATTGGGAAAGAGGGGAAAGAGTCAGGGCAAGGAAGACCTGGAAAGCTGGCTGCTTTGGCCCAGGGAAGGAATATGTCCCCAAAGCTAACATCATGGGGTTCCAAAGCCCTGCCTTGGGCACGGGTCTGAGAGAACCTGGGGTGATCAGGGTGGTCCGGGGATGCTAAGGCAGCCAGAGAACAGCTAGAAATGTCTCGATTTTCTCCATGTCTCCAAGACAACCCTGGCAGCACTGGACTTCCCCAGGATATCTGCTCTGAGCCCAGCCACACCCATCTGCAGGGACTGGTGGGAATGACTCTTCCTGGAGAGAAACTGAGGCACTGAGATGCAAGGGCTTTCCCATTAAGTAGCTGTGGTTCTGGGAGCAGGATCTAATACACCTCTACCCACATGCCTCACCTGACCACTGGCCAAGTCATCATACCTGAAATGACTTAAATGGCTCCTGAAGAAATGATTTCCTAGCTCAAGTGCCAAAGGATTAAGGGGATGAGGGGGAAAAGAATGCCCCCAAACCAGAAAATAAAAAAAATCTCTGGAAAATCTCAAGTTTTCTTCCTAGAAGCTTGTTTTTTTAATCCCTATATATTCTAGCCTTCATGATGACTTAGAGATGTAGAATTTCCTATTTACAAATACCTCATAGCTCAAAGATTCTTCAGGACCTTAAAAAGTATCTCTAACCTTTCCAACAAGGTTTGAATTCTCCATACCTCCCTCTCTCCAGTGGTCATTAGAAATCTGTTCAGATACTTCTAGAAAGTGACCGCTTACTGCCTGTCTTTATCATCACCACTTACTTATCAGGGAAGGAGGCAAGAAAAATAGAGAAAGGAAGAAGGGGGTGGGGAGAAAACATGAGAAAATCAGCTTCTGGGTTTGCCACTGCTGCTTGATTGGAGCCCTGTTTCTTCTCTGAGGCAACACGAGAATATTTCAAGCCAGCGATCACAAGACAAGGAATCTAATCCATGTCATCTTCAAAAGCCCAGTACCTTTGGTATCAAGCAATTTCATATCCAAAGAAAAAATGTCTGGGGGGGGGGGCTTGACCATCTTTCCCCGTTCCTATCCAGCCTCCCTCCCTTATGCTGCTAGGCACCGGAACGCACCAAAAGAAAACACAACATTAACAACAACAAGAAGAAACAGGAGAGAGAAAAAAGAAGTAGGGGGTGGGGGAAGAACGAGAAAAAAAAAGTATCTCTGTTTTGATATCAGTTCTTGGGAAGACCATTTATTTTACCATGTCTCCCCCTTCAGGCTGGGAGCTCCCCTAGGCGGGACCCTGTTTCCATTCGGATCTGTGGCCTCCCATCACCGCCACCTCTCCACCCGCCCTGGGTCTGGGCTCAGTAGGCGCTCAGTAAGTGTTATTGAATCCGTCTGAAGAGGCAATACCATTTCGATCGGAATGCGGGCCCCTGCTTCCCCCAGTTTGTCCCCACTCTGCCACCCAGTCCATTCGAAGGCAAAACTTGGCAGCGCGGAAACGTCCCAGGCTGCTCTCCAAGCTGCGGGCTGACCACTGCGAAACCTCTGCAAGAGGCGGCTGGATAACCCGAAGCAACAAGTGCCTCTTCGCCCGCCGTTGTCGCGGGCCCCAGCCACCAGTTCCCAGTCCCGCCTCCCTCCCTTCTCTACGGATCTTCCCTTGGGCCGCCAGCCCCCTCCCGCATCGATGGGGGTGGGGAAGGTAAAGGAAGTAGAGAGAAGGGAGAGGCAGGTAGGGGGCCGAGTCTTTGACCTGTTGGGGGACCAAAAGTTAAAATGGCACCAACCGGATGGCTCCATCTCGATTGCTATTTTCTCACTCAGGAGAAATTTAAAAATCCAAACAGTACTGCGGCTTGGCTTGGACGTGCTCTAACCAGACCAGTCAGTTTCGCCACCTGAAAACTAAAGGCCCGTTGTTTGCGGACAGCTCGGCTGCCCTCCCCGCCGCATCCCAGGTAGAGCTGCGGGAGTTGGGGGCGGCTAGGAGCATCCCTGCGCGGTGGGCGCGAGCACCCAGGCCACCAGGGCCTCGAGCGTCGGCTCCTGCAAGTGCGCTATCACGAACCGATTGTAGAGACTGGATGGGCGGGCGGGGAGAAGCGCGGGGTCTTGGGCCCCGCAGCGAGTTTGGGTCCCCGCGGTGTTTCCGCGCGCGGGGGCGCACTCGGCGCCGGCAGCCACTCCCGCGCCTCATCAACACTTACTGAGCGCCCGCTGAGTACCCGACGCGGCCGCAGGCTGAGCCTACCCCCTAGCCAAGCCGCCTGTAATCAGTGCTATAAGCCGGCTGCCAGAAGAGTGAGAGAGGCTCGGAGAGGTTCGGTAACTTGCCCAAGGTCACAGCGCTAGAAAGTGGCGGAACCGGGATTCGCAGCCAGGGCGGTCTGACTCCAAGTCCGACGCTCGGTGAGGCAGGGACTCAGTGCGCGGCCCGGCCCAGCCGCCCTCGTTTATAGGGAGAGGGGTGTGTGCGTGGGTGTGCGTGGGTGTGTGGGCGTGCGTGTGGGGGAGAGTAAAGGTCTGCTGAGCAGAAGAGGCAAGTTGCCCAAATTCGCTAACTTCCATCCCGCAATTCCGCTGAACTCGTCCCCCCAAAAGCCCCTCTCGTCTCCAGTCCCCGAAGGAAACCTGAGCTTTGCGCAGCCCCACAGCCGGAGCGTCCAGATGCGGTCTGGGCGATTAGCAAAGTCGGTGGAAGCCAAGCTGGAGAAAGCGCGGACGCGGGGAGAAAAGGTGCTGCGGTCTCCCCGAGAGAAGCGGGCGCCCGGCCCGGCTGGCGGAAGGCGGGCGCGCTGGCGAGCGAACAGGCTCGCTGGTGGGCAGGCGGCGGCCCCTCCGCCCCCAGTAGAACAGCTTTCAAACAGAAAACAAGTCCCCCAGAGGACCCCGGCCCGCCCGGCCGCCGCCCGCTCCCCACACCCGCTCCGCTGGAGTCCCTGGCCCCACCGACCAGCCCAGCGCCCTGCCCGGCGGCCCGGCTTACCTCTGCGACGCCGCCTGCCCTGGAGAGAGGGAAGCGCGGAGCCCGGTGAGCCGCGGGCGAAGCGGCGGAGCCCCCAGCCCCTGGCACGCACGCCGCCACCGCCGCCGCGAGCCGGTCGCGCTCAGTGCCACCCGACCCCGGGGCGCCTGGGTAAAGCCCGCGCCGCCGCGCCGCCGCCGCACCGCACAGTGCCGCGCCAAGGAGCCCCGGCCCGCACCCGTGCCCGCCCGCCCGCCCGCCCGCAGCTTCGGCGCCTGACTCCGGGGCGGTGGCAGTGGCGGCCTCCGCCGTCCCTTCCCGGCGCCGGGGACCCGGGTCTCAAGCCCCCATTGCCGCCCGGATAGCCCTGACGCACACGCAAACGGCAGCAGGCTGGACTCGGCTAGGAATCCCAGGAAGGACAGACCCTTTTCCCCCCCTTTTTTTCCCCCCCCCCCCCAATTTCCACGTCTTTATAACCGGCTTAGGGCATTATTAGCACATGTCCTGGCTCGTGGGCGAGTTGGTGGCAAAATCTGAACTGGATACTCACTGAGGGCCAGAGCGGGTGCTGTGCCTTCCTCGGCCCTCTTCCTCCTCGCCGGGAACGACCCCTCGCAGGCAGGCTGCGGGCGGGCAGCCGGGCGGAGCGAGCCTCCTCTTGGCAGCTCAGCGGTGCCCCTTCTGCAGCTGTGCCGCTGGGAACATTTTATAGCGGCTGCTGGCGTGTGTGGCCCTTTAAAGGCGCTCAAGCTGGTGCAGTCACCGCGGATCGTGTGAAAGCGAAGGGCCGGCTGGGGAACGGAGTCCTAGCGGCCCCGCTGGTCGGACAGCGCCGGGGACCACCCGCGGTTCCCGGGGTGCAGCCGGCGGGCCCAGGCCATGGGCACCCTCAGCTTTGAGCCCCAGGCCGACGCCTGCGCCTGTAAAGCTGGGGGTGGCCCGTGCCCGGGACATGGTCTCTCCCCATCGCCCTGCATGGACTTGCCCAATAAATTCCACTTAGCAATTTCGCTGAGGCTAGGGAGAGCTGTTAGTGTCTGTTTTTTGACCTAAATCTAGCGGGTGGCCAGAGCGGGCTTCAGGACGTTGGGGGGGGGGGGGGGTGGGAAGAGAGGTAGAGAGGTATGGCCTAGGGAATGGCCGGGGAGAGGGGGACAGGGCTCGTGCTGGCCGGGCAGTATTTTGAGTTTTCTGCAGGGCTTTCTCCGAGCCTCTTTGCCCCCTCTGGGCCGCACCATCTTGTTGAAGGGCTGAGGCTGGGAGTCGCTTTCCCCTTAAAGTCCCCGGATTCCGGACAGAGCCTCATGGAGGGCCTATCCGGCAGCAGCGGCTTCCCTCGAAGGCCTGAGCGGGAGTTGGGTTCTAGGGATTCTCTCTTGTGGTTAGCCCCCGGCGGAAGGAGGCTGGCGGGATGCGATGCGGGTATATGCTTGCTTATCCGGACCGTGGGGCCAGGTGCACCTCAGGAAGCCCGCCGCAGAAAAGCCAAGAACTGGCAGCCGTGTCCGAAGAGCTTGCCCCGGAGCTTGAGGGGATCCCTTCTGCCTTCCCATGATGCCAGGTTATTTTATTACGATTATATAATCATTTCCATCTAGCAGGAATTACATTTTGCATTTAGAGCACATATTTCTCAGGTTGGGATACTATCTTACAAATGTTTAAGGGAAACATTCATGTTTCCTTCATGTTCATGTTCCTTGTGGCCAGCAAGCTCCCATCTCACCTCTTACGGGAAGGCCACGGATTTTCCCTCTACTAAACTCTCTTTTTTTGGCCCCTTTCAGCAGCTGTTCATTTTACACTGTTTATAAAACATGCTCTTTTCTTAAAAAGTCCTGATGTTAAGAGAAAAGAGGTGAGGGAATGTCATGAAGTCATTTTCACTACGTATGTGTTCCATCTTCTTAATTGGATTTGAAGACCTAAAGGTCTTTTTCTTTTTTCTTTTCATTTTTTTCTTTCTTCCTTCCTTCCCTTACCTTCCACACACTTTTCCCTAAGTGCCCTGCATTTGCTCTTTGAACAAAGTTCTGTTTGTTGACGGACTAGCCGGCTTACTGACTTAAGGATGGGGAGCAAACAGAGGGACGGATCAAGGCCCTTCCTTAACACCTGGAGGAAGCGAAGGGCGTGCTCTGGACTCCAGCTAACCCCCTTCCCCAGCCCCAAAAGCTGCCTTGCGCAGCTCTGTTCCTTCCCCCTCCCTGCCTCAACATAAACCCCAAGAACGTTACACCCACACACCATTTCTCACTTTGCCCAAAGATCGTTGGGTCATGTCCACTTTGCTTCCTCTAAAAGGCGGGATCTGTCGGAACCCAGAAACCCTACAGAGTTTGCCTGTGAAATACATCCGCAAGCCATCTTGGTGTTTGCCTGAGGTGAGCGACCCCAGGGTTTGGAATTGTGTTTTGCTGATTGGACCTCCGACCTACCCTCCCCCTCCGCTCCCTCTGGGCAGCGGGTCTGGAAACAGCGGCAGCAGCGCCGCTGCAGGCTCCGGATCCGGGAGGTGTCGGATCCGCCCTCCATCTATTGGATGGCTCCCAGGCCAATTGTTAGAAAGAGGCATATGTTCATCTCGGCTTCAGGAGTGTCTCCGGAGCAGTTGCTCAACAGCCAGCCCCCTCCCCCATCCGGACCATTGAAGGGCAGAAAAAGGAGCGCCCTCCGCCACAATTCTCTGTGCCCACTTGCTGGACAGTGTCTCCCAGCTGGTGGCTTCCTGTCATCTTCGCTGTCCTTCCACCTCCTGGGGAGCAGAAAAGAGAGGGGCTTCAAGCACTCAGTGGTGGAGCACAAAAGCCACCCCTTTCCTTTTGGGGGAGATAGGAAAGGAGGTTAGTTGCAGAGGCAGGGACAGAGCAAAGGAGACATTTGCATCTATCTGCAAATTTGCCCCCGATCACAGACTTCCCAGTCGGCTCCAGCCCAGCTCAAAGCTCTCCACCGAACTCTTATCTCCAACTTGGCAACTAGATCCCAAGCTCTGGGAAGCAAGGAGAGGACAAGGATGGTTACCCAGCAAAAACTTTCTGTGTGCCAGCATTGGCCTAGCATGTTCCCATCCATCATCTCATTTAATTCCCACGACAGCCCTGTGTGAGGTAGGGTTTACCAAAGGTGAAACCGGGACCCAGAGATATGACCAAGTTAACACAGCCAGGGGGCCGGGTGTTTGAATCTGGGTCAGGCTGACTGCAGAGTCCTTACCCTCACCCTTAACACCTCACTGCCTGCGAGGATAAGGTGGCCTTCTAGACTGGTGGTGGAGAGTACATGTTCAGGGGTCAGTCCACTTGGGTTTAAATTCCCACACTGCCATTTACTAGCTGTATGATCTTAGGCCAAGTGGTTTCATTCTTTGGGCCTTGGTTTTCCTGGCTGTTAAATGGGGGATCTTAATGGTAGCAACTCTGTGGGTTTGTTGCAAGGAAAAGCTTAGCCTGGTTGGTGCCTGGTGTGTAGTTAAGTGGTCAACAAATGTTGTCATTGTGCCTTCTGAATCTTTTCCTTTTGCCTCTTAGCCCTGTCTCAGCTCATACACTTCAGGTTCAATAAAACTGACTGATTAATTTAAAAACAAGGCTGAGAGGGGATGAAGGAGGTCTATAAACTCAGGAAGGGGAGGGAGAAGAAAACACAGATTTGTTCTCAAAATCCCATCCCCCAGAACCAAAGGCTGTCTGAGCTATATGACAGGAGTAAATTAGGGACCAATAAAAGGTGACCACTTTTTAGAGGACTGCTGGAGGCCATACAATGGTCTCCAGAAACATGATGCATATGTGTGTAGAAAATTTTAAAAGCACATCTTTGTTCATGAATGTTTGGAGGAGAATTGTTTACAATAGTGAAAAAATAAAAAGTAATCTAAATGTCCATGGTAAGGACATACCTCAATACCCTGACACCAAAAAATTAAAAATTAAAAATCCTGATTTCTGAAACTCTTTTATTCATGGGAAAATGTTCATAACAAAATATTAAATAAAAAAATGCTGGGTACAAAGTTGCATAAATATGATGCCAAGCTGCAAAGAACACAAAGAGTAGAAAATTAAATACTGTGTTTCCAACCATGTATGAATATGGGTAATGAAGCAATGGTCAGGAAAACACCAAACCAACAACAGGGTCAGTAGGGTGGTAGGATTATGGCTGGTCTTTTCTCTTTTTTCCATGTTATGCAATATGATGATTTTTATATTAAATATGAATTTATAGTTAATGAACTGCATAAATGGTATGCTCCCACTTTTGTTAAAATTATATGTGCATAGGGGCGCCTAGGTGACTCAGTCAGTTAAGTGGTCAAGCATCCAACTTCGGCTCAGGTCATGAGCTCGCAGTCTGTTGAGTTCGAGCCCCGAGCTCTGTGCTGTTAGTGCAGAGTCCACTTTGGATCCTCTGACTCCCTCTCTCTCTGCTTCTCCGCTGCTTGTTCTCTCTCTTTCAAAAATAAATAAGCATTAAAAAATTTTATGTGCATAAAAAAATTGGAAGTAGATACACCAAAATGTTAATGGACATTATGACTGAGTAATGGAATATGGGTGATATGTTTCTTTTCCTTTTTAAAATTTTTCTGCAATGATGATTATGTTATTTTCTTACAATTAAAACAGATTCATAATTTGAAAATTGCATAATCAGTACAATCCCACTATGTTAACAGTATGTATGTTAGTTGAAAGAAATGGGAAGGAAATATATTAAAATATTGACAGTTTTTATATTAGTGGTAAAGGATTATGGGTAATTTCCATCTTTTCTTGATTTTTCTGTAGTACAATTTTATTACTTTTATATTTTCAATAAAGTGATACCTAACAAATGGTATAGACAGTAGGATCCCACATTTGTTAAAAATATATGTGCTTTGGGGCGCCTGGGTGGCGCAGTCGGTTAAGCGTTCGACTTCAGCCAGGTCACGATCTCGCAGTCTGTGAGTTCGAGCCCCGGTCAGGCTCTGGGCTGATGGCTCGGAGCCTGGAGCCTGTTTCTGATTCTGTGTCTCCCTCTCTCTCTGCCCCTCCCCTGTTCATGCTCTGTCTCTCTCTGTCCCAAAAATAAATAAAAAACGTTGAAAAAAAATTTTATAAAAAAATATATGTGCTTAGAAGATATATGTGCTTAGAATAAATAATAGACTACTCTAAAATGTTATCTCTGGGTGGTGTGGTTATGGGTGATTTTTGTTTTCTCCTTTGTATATTATGTCTTCATTTTCCAATTTTGTTACAGTCATCACGTATTATCTTTTAATTATGAAAAACATAAAAGGCAGTTCAGTACTGAATCTCTTATGGAAATGAAGGGCGTGTCTGGGATTTATTTAAAAATATTCCAGTGGGGCTGGGAGTAAGGTGGGTGGGGATCTAAATAAAATAAGATGATAATCGTTGAAGATGGTGCATGGGCCTTCCCTGCAATGTTTACTTGTGTATGTTTGAAAAGTTCCATCAATATATTTTTAAACATGTATTTATTTATTTTGAGAGAGAGACTGTGAGTGGGAGACAGAGAGAGAGAGAGAGAGAGAGAGAGAGAATTCCAGGCAGACTCTGCACTGTTTGCAAAGAGCGCAGTGCAGGGCTTGAACTCATGAACCGTGAGATTACGACCTGAGCTGGAAATCAAGAGGTGCCCCTCCATCGGTACTTTTTACAAAAGCATTTTCACATACATTAGCTCTTTGAACCTTATGCCAGCTCTGTGGAATCACTTGCAGTGGGTCACACAACTGGGAAGTGAGAGTGGGCTTGACCTGGGGCCCCTCATTCCGAGCCTAGGTCTTGTCGCTGCATCCCAGTTGCTTCTTCTTTTTCATAATGAAAAATAATTAGCATTTTGTCTGGTTCTCTAAATGTCATAATTGTTCCCTGCACAGAATTTGGAAATAACAGAAAAACACTAGGAGGAAAACATAATAACCTAACCACATCATAGTTAACCCTTTGGTGTCTGGTCATGCAGACTCTATCTCTGTTGCCTCCTTACTCCAGAGGTGATGAGTGGGGCCAACATCTTCACAGTAAGAGTGGTGAGTTATTCACTCCAATGGGCTAGTGAGTGAATCTGGGCCCTTCAGGTGTGGGGTCTCAGGAAATGCTGAGTCCTTGCCACTCCCCTCCTATTCTCTCCTGCCCCCTTCAGATTCTGCAGTCTGGGTGCAGTTCTTTCCTATGTCCTTCTTCCCCCATACAATCTCAAGAAGTAGAAGTCCAGTTGGAGAAGTCTGGGTGGCTCTTCTCCCCTTACTCCATCTGGAACCCCTATCCAGGAGCTCCCACAGGACCCTGATAGTCTGCAACCACACTGCATGCCATTGTGCCTCCATTTCCCCATCTGGAAGATGCTAGTGAGAATAGCAGACTGGTCGGCCTCTGCCAGGGAGTGATGAGCTAACGTCTGTAGCGCTTTCCAGCCCCTCAGAGCAAGGTGCTGGGAGCCTCCCCAGCTCTGCTCGCCTTCCTGCCTGCATGCCTGCCTGCCTGCCGCTGCCAGCCTGAGTGAGTGCCTGGGCCTGGCCGCCCCTTGGAGGGAGTGGCCACATTCCTCTGCCCCAGGCCAGCGGGCTTGGACAGGCACTAACTTCTGCTCCTGTGTTACAAGAAAGGAAGAAGAGGAGGACTGAAGAGAAGAGAAGATGAAGAAGAAGAGGAACAAAATTAGTAATGGGGAAACGGCTTTGAGAAACCTAAAACTGAGAACAGCAGAGAGATAACAGGACGTCCTTGGGCACTCCAATCAGCTTTGTAGGTTGTAGCCTTCGTTAGCTGTTTATATGGGGGGGGGGTGTGGAATTTTGAAAAGGGCCAAGAATTGGGTCCAGATGAATTGATTCCCTACTTGATTTCCTGTTATTTATACATAATGGGAAAACCGCAAATATACAAAAAAGTGTGGCCACCCAGCCTGTCATATCCTTGGGGACTGTCTTCACAGTTCTGCACCCACTCTGGCCTTTGAGGATGTCATTTTTTTTTTAATGCATATTTGTTTTTGAGAGAGAGAGACAGAGCACAAACAGGACAGGGGTAGAGAGAGAGGGAGACACAGAATCCAAAGCAGGCTCCAGGCTCCGAGCTGTCAGCACAGAGCCTGATATGGGACTTGAACCCAGATCATGACCTGAGCTGAAGTCGGACGCTAAATTGACTAAGCCACCCAGGCGCTCCTGGGGATGTCATTCTAGTCTATACCTCTCCTAGTATTGAACTTCACAAGAACCCTAGGAAATCGACACTGACATCCCCACTTTATAGAGAATGGCATCGAGGCACAGAGAAATGAAATAAAAGCCCAGGATCACAGAGCTGGGATTCACAGCCGGGTCCAACTCACTCTTAAGACCAAAGTCTTCCCATTAGGCTACCTGCTCCACTGTTATCTGTGTCTATGCTTTTCTTTCCTCTAGAATGGATCCTCTGCCACCCCCATTGCAATAAATGATCAATGTGGGTAGCCAGGATGTATGCATGGATCAGGTTGACGGAGAGACCCAGAGCAGGGAGCCCAGTTTAGGTGCTGTGGCAGGAAATCTCCAGGGATGAGTTTCAGGGTGCTAGAGGGCTGCAGCCTGGGAACAGCAAAGACAACTGTGAAAAACAGTACCTGTGGAAGAGCACAGGGTTCAAAGGCAGGGAGGGAGAGAGACGCTGGTGAAGGGGAGAGAGAGAAGCAGTCAGGCCTGCCAGGCCCTGGGCTATTTGGGTGTCACCAGTGAAGCTAGAGGCCTTGGGAAGGTGTGAAGCTTTGTGGGGAAAAAGAAACCCTGCTTTAAGCATGTTTAGTTTAAGCTTGTTGGCAGAACATCCAAGTGGAAATAGTTTGCACACAGCCAGGAATATAGGACTGGAAAGGGTGTGAGGTTGTGTCAAAAAGAGCAATCGGCAGAATGACTTTCAGCCAAACCGTGGGGAACTTGCCCCTGCCTCCCTCCACTGGCACAGAGAGGGGCTCTCTCCTCAGGGGCCTGGGACACTGGTTTTTCACCACAGCTCTCCCTTCCTGTCCCCTCCATGGCCCCTCCAGCCCAGCACAATCATGGATACATGCTTCAAATCCCTAAAGGGCAGTGTGAGGGGATCTCAGTCCATAAATTTCCCCACACCAGGGAGTGACAGGGGCCTCATGTCACTTTGCTAAATACATTTTGCCTAGGCCTTAAGCATGCCAGGCCTTCCCTAGTCTCACTTCAGCTTGTAGAACACAAGCCTTTGGGGTCTTGTTTGCTCTCCCTTTTCTGCTGCCCACCACTCAGGCTAGTGGGGTCTCTTGGCTTACTTCATCCTTAAAAAGGTGAGGCCATTTTAGTCTGGCCCTGCTGCCTGCATCATCAGACTGAAAGTGCTTCCCTTACCTGAGCCCTGAGGTGATGTAGTGGACCCTCGGCCCCCCAATCTCATCTTTACGCCTGGAGGATTTCCTGTAGTCCCCTCTCTTGGGCTCTGGGCCCTCCCCTCCCAACCTCCCAATCCTATTGCATCAGAGACTTCAAACTTCCACTCATCATCCATCCATGGACCTCAGTTTTGCTCCAACCAGAGCCCCCACTGCCATGGAGAAATCTCCCAGCTTGAACAACTAGCCCTATTGTCTCTCTTGGCCCTTAACTCTGGGTCTGGGGTTAGCTCAAACAAATATGACCGTGTGAATGTGGTTAGGATTCATTTTGCATGTATAACCTGGGGGCCTGAAAATATTTCCTCAGGTCCCCACAGCCACAGTCACTTGTCCTTCGGGGGGCATCGATCAGAGCTGGAGATGGATGGCGGATCAGAGTACCTCAGGGGCTTGGGGTGCAGATTCTGCTGCCAGCCATGAAGAGAGGCCCACAGGCCCAGTTACCCAAGATCTGTCTCCTGACTTGACACAGAGACAGGGCCCGTCAACTAACACACACAGTCTCCTCGTGCTGATCACATAAAGACACCGCCTCTGGTTGGACTAATTAGAAACAGGTGCTACTCCCTCTGGGCTTCACACAACCCTCACCCCAGGGCACATGGCTTTGCAAGAGGAACGCAAGCAAGCTGAATTTCAGGTGTCCCTGTTCAGGGTACAACCCAGCACGAGAATACTTGAAGGCCCTACAAAGAGATGAGTGTACATCACCAGGGGGTTTGGGTTCCTGCAGCCCAGTGCTCCTAAGAACACCGCCTCAGGGGACGGTTAGCTTTAGTCCTATTAGCTCTGACGAAAAACATCAAGGGTAAGCGCCTGGGTGGCTCAGTCGGTTAAGCGTCTGACTCCTGATTTCGGCTCAGGTTATGACCCTCACAGTTTGTGGGTCTGAACCCCGCATCTGGCTCTTTGCTGACAGCCCAGAGCCTGCTTGGGATTCTCTGTCTCCCTCTTTCTCTGCCCCTCCCCCTAAAATAAATAAATAAACAGTGTTAAAAATTGTTTATTTATTTTTGACAGAGAGAGAGTGTGTGTGTGAGCGGGGAAGGGGCAGAGAGAGCGGGAGACACAATCTGAAGCAGGCTCTGGGCTGTCAGCACAAAGCCCCACATGGGGATTGAACTCACGGACCGGGAGATCATGACCTGAGCCAGACGCCCAACTGGGTCACCCAGGTGCCCCAAAACATTAAGGAAAAAAAAATTGATGGTAATATTTTCTGAATGCTTATTAGGTGACAGACCCTCACAGTTCTTAGTGGTCCACACTTCTCTCAACGAATCCACACAACAAGCTGAGGTGTTAGGTGAGTACTATTATTACCTCATTCCTATTTTACTGGTAGGGAAATTGAGGTACTGATATATCCCATAGCTTGCTAACATTCCACACCCTGTATGTTTTGGGCTGAGGATTCAAACAAGGCAGACTGGCCCCAGACAGTCTGCTGTTGACCACTGGGCCTCACTGCCTCCTAAGTAACACCCATTGGGACCTCCCCCTTCTAAGTTCATCCAAGCCTTCCCCATGCATGAACAAGGTTGATTCTCAAACCTCTCTACCCCTCATGTGAGGTTGTTGCTATTATCAATTCCATTTAACAGATGTAGGAAGGAGGCTCAGAGAGGCAACCTAGCAAGTGAGGATGCTGGGACTGGAATCCATTACTACCTGTTTCTATCTCCCTTTCTTGCTTGCTAGCCAACCACTCCCCCTCCCCCATCCTGCCCAGTTTCTTGCCTTTCCTCAAACTGAATGTCAGAGCTGGTGGAAATCACATCCGAACCTCTCACTGTTACAGAGGTGCGAGCTAGCACTGTATAGTTACCTGGTTAGAATCTGGGGAAAAGAGAGGCTGAGGAGAAAGAAATGTATTCAATGGATGGAGAAGGAAAGAATGAATGAGAGCGAGGGAAAGAGCAAGAGAGCGTGAGAGTGAGGGCCTGGGAAGAAAACAAGGCAAGGAAAAGAAATCAAATGAGAAAGAAAAAAAGCCCAAAGTGGGGTGAAGGTATAAGTGACCGGCCATCTGGAAGCAGCACAGAGCTTGGCGGGGACATGTGTTTGTGAAGCAGGGGAGCTAGATCGACAGGTGCGAGGGCCCAGCTGCTGCCAGACAAGAACCCTCTGGGCCCAGCGCCCTACCAGAAAGAAGGCAAGGCCCCTGTAAGAGACTCCTCCAGGGGGCTTTTGGCTGAGGGAATGGAAGGGAGCTGCCCTTCCCTGGGGGCAGGGCAGGGCCTCAGCGGGCCCAGGGGCTTGCCTCTGAAGAGCTCCTGAGGGGGGAGGTGGCTGTGGGGAGGAAGATTCCCACAGCCTTTCTGCACTTTTCATGCATTTTCTTCAAACGTCTCCCGTCTCCCGAGTGTTACCTTTGGAGTCTCAAATACGGTGATTCCCTACCATATTTGAATCCCAGGCTGCCTGACGCCATCTTTGCCTGGCCTGAGGGGATGAGTAAATGCTAATGCGTGCTGCCTTCAGCCGGAACCCTGTAGAGATAGGTTGGGAGGAGGAAATGGCCGCCCAGACCCGACTGCTCCTCTTCCCCTCCAACTGAAGGTATGGCCTACTGTGATGTCGAGAACATGGGTCTCTGCCATCAGATTGACCTTGATTCAAATCCCAAGGCTGTCACTTCCTAGCTGTGTGACCTTGGGCAAGTGACTTTAGCTCATCGGGCCTCAGTTTCCTCGGATGTGAAGTGGGGAAAATGAGGATACCTACCTCATGAGGCTGTGCCAGGGTTGAATGAGATAATGTCTGTGGCTGTAAACTCTCAAGTGCTGTACACATGTGAATAATTACTCTTCCCTGATCTCTGTTCCCTGCTGCTTGGGGGATAGAGTCAGCCTTCCAATCTGAGTCCAGTTCCAAGCCTGACTTCACCTCCTTGGCCCTGTTTTCCTCGTCACATACGACTGTGTGGGAAGTCAGGCCTCCTGACCCACCAGGGTGGGCTCAGGGCTGGCTGTGATTCCTCTGCTGTTGTTCTTCCAGGCCACAAATATGCGCTGAACCCCAGCTTGGCTCTCTTCTGGTCATCGAGGCCTCAGATGGAATGAAGGTGCCCCTTTAGCCCTCAAGGAGATCCCAGTGTAGTGGGGAAGATAGAAAAGCAGACTTTAACAAGATCAAGTGGGAGATAGGAGGAGGTGATGTCTGAGCTGAGAGCCAGTATTCACCAGGTGTTGGGGACAGTACATGCAAACGATTGGTGAGTCCCAGGAGAACAGCACAGATGGGCTTGGTGAGGTCATAGGAGCCATACTGGGTGCCACGTGAAGAAATTCAGCCTTGATATTGTGCTCACTGGAAGTGACATGGGAAAATATACATGGTAGAGTGTGTTACTCATTTGAGGCTCATTGCCTCCACCTTCTCCATCCACTTTCTACCCTACCAGCAAGAAATCAAACTGAGCGCTAAGCTTTGGGGAGAGATACCAGTCCTCTCTCCAGAGCTCAGCCAAATAAGGCACCCTGTCCTCTGTCACCCCCACCCCACTTCCCAAGCTCAGTAATGACACCTCTGTCCACCCAGTTACTCAGGTCAAACACCTTGCCTTCATCTTTTCTTTCTCTCACTTCATGTCCTACTACTCAGCAAATTCTGTTAGTTCTCTTTATTTTTTAATTTTTTTAATGTTTATTTATTTACTTTTGAGAGAGAGACCGAGAGAGACAGAGAGGGAGAGAGACACAGAATCTGAAGCAGGCTCCAGGCTCTGAGCTGTCAGCACAGAGCCTGATGCGGGGCTCAAACCCACGAACCACAACATCATGACCTGAGCTGAAGTCAGATGCTTAACCTACTGAGCCACCCGGGCGCCCTCTAAGTATTTTATTCTTTTGGGTGTTATTGTAAATAGAATTGTTTTCTTAATTTCCTTTTCAGATTGTTCACTGATAAAGAAACACAGCTGAGTTTTGTTTGTTAACCTTGTACCCTGTAATTTTGCTGAATTTGTCTATTAGCTCTAGCAGTTTTCTTTGTTTTGCAGCATTTTTTAAAATATTTTTTTAATGTTTATTTATTTTTGAGAGAAAGCGAGCGAGCACAAGCAGAGAAAGGGCAGAGAGAGGTGGTAACAGAAGATTCGAAGCAGGCTCTGCGCTGACAGCAGAGAGCCCAACGCAGGCCTCAAACTCATGAGCCATGAGATCATGATCTGAGCCGAAGTCGGATGCTCAACTGACTGAGCCACCCGGTCAGCCCTGTTATGGCAGTGTTTTTATTTGTAAGGAAAAATGAGAAAATTCTGAATATTCAGCATTAGGGGACAGGTTAAACAAATTTTGTAGCCATCTATATAATGTGAATACTTCAAGGGATTAGATGTGCCATACTTTTTGGTATGTCTTAGATATGCCATAATAAAAGATGAACAAGGTAGTTCATTATAGATTGATATGGAAAGTTGCCCAGGGAATATAATGAAGTGAGAAAAATCAGGTTACCAAACAGTATGGTTTCATTCATATAACAGTCAAATGATCATATACATTCCCAGCTTCACAGGGACCGGGATTATTGCCTGTTTTGTCCACAGATATGGTACATAATGTGTGCTCAATAAATATTTATGGAATAAATGACAAAAACTCTGGAAAGATACACACCAAACGCTAATCGTGGTTATTGCTGAGACAGGGTTATGAAGGAACCATTATCTATATTGTTTGAATCTTTTTACCTCAAAAGATATATTGCAGAAAATTTTCCATTAAACACACACATACATACACGCACACACACACACACACACACACACACACACAACACTCCATTCTCTCTCTCACTAAGCAAATGATAAGAAGAAAGGCTCTGTGGGCCAAGGGAGTCTTCAGGACTCCATCTGAGGTAAACAGGCTTCTCATAGATAGCCACTTTGGAACAGGGCTTCAGGCAGCTTATTTCTCTTGTCCTAGCAGCTAGGGTGTTCTTTTTAAAATGCAAATCTGATCAGGCCACTCTAGGTTAAAACTCTCTGGTGGCTCCCTTACCTGCAGGATCAAGTCCAGTGTCCTCCACCTGGCACAGGAGGCCCTTTATGACCTGGCTCCTGCTATTTTACTATCTCTCACTCACTAATATGGATCTCAACTTTTGATTATAGACATTTAAAAACACACACAAGCAGAGAGAATAGTATATTCAACCTCCATGTGTCCATTAAATCAACTTCAACAATTATCAACATTTTTCAAATTTTGTTTTATTTATCTCCACCCACCACTAACTGCTATACCACATACATTTCCCCCTTTGTAGTATTTTAAAATACACCCCAGATGTATTATTTCACCTGTAAATGCTAGACTATGTTTCTTTAACAGATGAGGACTTAAATAAATATCTAACTACGGTGCTCTTACCGTACTTAACAATATCATCAATAATTTCTTCTTTTAAAGTTTATTTATTTATTTTGAGATAGAGAGAGACCGAGTGGGAGGGGGGCAGAGAGAAAGGGTGAGAGATAGAATCCCCAGCAGGCTCCCCACTGTCAGCGCGCAGCCTGATGTGGGGCTTGAACTCATGAACTGCGAGATCATGACCTGAACTGATGTCAAACACTTAACTGGCTGAGCCACCCAGATGCCCCATCAATAATTTCTTTTTAACGTGGCCATTATCTTTCAAAAATAAGCTTTAAAAGCTGGGGTGCCTGGGGGGCTCAGTCAGTTAAGTGTCTGACTCTTGGTTTCGGCTCAGGTCATGATCTCATGGTTTGTGAGTTCGAGCCGTGCATTGGGCTCCATGCTGACAGTGCAGAGCCTGCTCGGGATTCTTTCCCTCTCTCTCTGCCCCTCCTCTGCTTGTTCTTTCTGTCTCTCTCTCTCAAGAATAAATAAACTTAAAAGATTAAAAATATCTTTATTACTGGGGCACCTGGGTGGCTCAGTCAGTTAAGAGTCCAACTCTTGTTCTCAGCTCAGGTCTTGATCTCAGGGTCGTGAGTTCAAGCTCCACATAGGGCTCTGCACTGGGTGTGAAGCCTACTTTAAAAAAATCGTTATTATTGAAATATAGTTGACATACAATGTTATATTCGTTCAGGTGTATAACACGGTAATATGACAATTCTATATATTACTCAGTGCTCACAATAAGTGTAGTCACCATCTGTCAGCATACAATATTATTACAATGTCACTGACAATATTCCCTATGCTGTACTCTTCATCTCTGAGACTTATTTATTTTATAACTGGAAGTATGTGTCTCTTAATCCCCTTTACCTATTTTGCCCATCCTCACCCTTCCCTTCTGGCAACCACCAGTTTGTTCTCTGTATCTATGAGACCATTTCTGTTTTTTTGTTTGTCTGTTTAGATCCCACATAGAAGGGAAATCATATGGTATTTGTCCTTCTCTGATTTATTTCACTCAACATAATACCTTCTGTGTCCATACAGGTTGTGGCAAATGGCAAGATCTCATTCTTTTTTTTTTTTTGCCTGAGTAATGTTCCATTGCATGTATATATACCACATCTTTATCCATGCATTTATCAATAACGTTTTGGGTTGCTTCCATAGCTTTGCTATTATGAATAATGCTGCAATAAACATAGGAGTGCATATATCTTTTCAAATTAGTGTTTTCATTGTCTTTGGGTAAATACCCAGAAGTGGAATTACTGGATCCTATAGTATTTCTATTTTTAATTTTTTAAATGTTTATTTATTTATTTTTGAGAGAGAGAGAGAGCCCAGCATGGGTGGGGGGGCATCTCACAAACCTTGAGATCCTGACCTGAGCCGAAATCAAGAATTGGACGCTCAACCGACCGAGTCATCCAGGAGCCTCTATTTTTAATTTTTTGAGGAGCCTGCATACTGTTTTCCACAGTGGTTGCACCAATTTACATTCCCACCAACAGTGCATGAGGATTCCCTTTTCTTTATATCTTCCCCAACACTTGTTATTTTTTTGTCTTTTTGATACTGGCCATTTTGACTGTTCTGAGGTGATAGCTCATTGTGGTTTTGATTTACGAATAATTTCTTGAAAAATTTTGTATTATGTTTATTTTTGAGAGGAAGAGATAGAGCATGAACGGGGGAAGGGCAGAGAAAGAGGGAGACACAGAATCTGAAGCAGGCTCCAGGCTCTGAGCTGTCAGTGCAGAGCCTGATGCAGGGCTTGAACTCACAGACTGTGATATCATGACCTGAGATGAAGTTGGACACTCAACTGACTGAGCCACCCAGGTGCCCCAATTTATGGGCAATTTCTTTACAACACCTAGTCCATGTCCAAATTTCTCCTATTGCCTTAAACATACCTTTTTATAGTTGGTTTTCTTGAATACTGTCTAATATTCTGTGTTCTGACAACACTCAAGTGCTTGTGGCCTCCCTAAATTTTATGTGTCTTTGCCTGGAATGCTTGTCCCTCTCCTTCCCCCCACCCTGCCCCTACACCTGGCCGTAGATCAGCTTGAGTGTCATCCCCTGTTTGTGGCCTTCATGATTGTCACAGTGTAGATTGCTTTTCTCTCCTCTGTCCCATAATACTGAGGATATGACACTGCTTTATCTTAGTACATTGTTCCACCATTCCATAGGTATATATTGGGAATTACCATGGTACCATGCCAGGCACTGGGGATACAGCAGTGAAACTGCCAAAGTTCCCACCCTCTTAGTGCATGTGAGTAGGAATAAATAAAAAATGAATAAGATAATGCTAAATGGTATAAAAATAGGTTTTTTTTTTGGCTTTTTTTTGTTTGTTTGGAATAGAGAGGGCGGCGAGGCCACAATAGATGAGGTGGCTGGTGTATTTTACTGAGGCAGTGATATGTGGCTAAGAACTGAATGAGAGGGAACCAATCTGAGGAAGATCTGGGCATTCCAGGCAGAAGGACCAGCATTTGCAGAGACCCTGAGGGAGGTGGCCCTGTCTTGAAAGGCTCTATTTACATCCATCTTTGCCTCTGCATCTGTAGATTTCATCCTTTTGGGGAATCATAGAACGCCGTCCCCCACCCAGTGTTGAGAATCTGAAAATTATCTATGGATTCTTGCCCCAGAAGAATGTGCAAATGCGCAGCCACACAAATTTGCATCCTATTTCTCTAATTCTTGAAGCCAGGGAACTTCAGAAAGATTTCCTGCCCTGACTGGGTTCACATTAAGGACAGAAACAGTGTCTACTACTGATATCTAAAACGCTCTGTACAATGTTCATTATCTCTTTGATCCCTGGGAACCTCCCCTTGAGGTAGGTAACAGGTATGATCCCTTTTTGATAGGTGAGGAGAGAAGGCTCAGGGACAGTGAGTTACTTGGCCAATGTCACAAAGCTAGTGAGTGACAGGAGGGGATTTAAACCCAAGTACTGTGCGCATAATTGCATGCATACTAAGGCACTGCTGGTCATCTTGGGGCCCAGCTCTGAGCAGGAGGTTTGGAGACTTGTCCCAAGAGCAAAGGCTGGGGGAGGAGAAGCTGCTGGAGCTTTCTGTGTAGGGGCTTAGAGATGTCAAAACCCACTCTGTCTAATGGCTGTTTGCTTTCCTTCTTTCCCTTCCTTCTCCTTGTCCTCTTCTTCTTCCTCCTTCTTCCATTTTTGTTGAATGACAATATTTGATTTTCTTATAAAGAAGCCTTTCTGCCTTAGAAAGAGTCTTTTAAATATAGAATTGGAAATATACTGCTCTCTCTCTGTGACAGCTCACAATGAATACAGCAGAGGCAGATCCACCTCCCCCCTATCCCAAAGGGAAACTGGCTTGGGATTTTTCCGTTGGCTTTTGAAAAAAATTATTTATTTACTTTTTTTGGACCAGGTAATGCATTCACAGGGTTCAGAAATCAAAAGTTACAAAAAGGAACACAGTACAAGTCTCTCTCATTCCCCTGCCACCTGCCACCTGGTTTCCCTGCCTAGAGGCAACTGAGGTGCCCCAGTTTCTTGTGTATCTTTCCAAAGATGTTTTATGCAAATATAAGCATACCCATTATATATACATATCTTTTTTTATGGTTATTTTCTTAACCCTTGAGTTGCAGACAGACTATAGTCTTCCGTCTCTGGCTCTCTCGCCCCTGAGTGCCTCAGGAATAGTGGAGGCCTGCTGAGATCCTGGTAGCACCGGGTTTTCCTCAGTTTCCAGGCCCATTTTCATGGCAGCCCTCCCCCTCCCCCGTCCCAACTGCACACAACTCTTTAGGCTCTTTTCAAAGTCGTATTTGTGATAATTCATCAAGCACTCACAATAGTCTATGAAGTGTAAGAATCATTTGTCTCACTTTATGGGTAGGGAAACAGACCCAGAAGGGTCGAGTAACTTGCTGAAAAGCACACAACTAATGTCCTTATGTGCTGAGGGCCTGGGAGCAGTGTGGCTTGGTCCAGCTTGGACTTTGGAAGCAATAAGAAAGTTGTTTACTCCGAAGTCACAGTTTAAAAATATTTCAGTGGCACTAGGTGTGGAGCAGTGGAAAAAGTAAGGAAAGTTGCAGTTTCAGCTGGGTTTGCTTCCTGCCTCTGCCCCTTGCAACTGGGCAAGTTCCTTCACAGTTTGTAGCCTCAGTTTGCTAATCTATAAAGTGGGGATTATAATACCCACCCAGCAGGGTGGAGAGTGACATATTATAAAAGAAAGTGATTTGTAAAGTGGGGCATATTCCAATGCTTGCTTTGCATTATTATTATGGTTATTATGGCCGGTCCTTGCAAGCACAAAGGTAGCTGTTTCCTGAAGCCGGGGCAGGCTCACACTGGGTATGAAGTTGCCCCGCCCTCAAGCCAACAAATCTAAAAAAGACCCGCTCTGGCCTAGTGATTTGTAAATCAGGAGTCCTCCACCTGGACCAATCTTTCTTTCTAGCTCAGAACCTCCTGGGTGGTTAGAACTGCCCCAGGGTCTGAGCACAAACTATTCCTCAGTGGGTGTCTTGAATTTACTTTGATCTGGAACTTCCCCTACAGATCGGTTCTTTTTTTTTTTCTTTTTTAAGTTGATTTTCCCAATTACAAAACTAGAATGTGCTTACTGGAGAAAATCTGGAAAATATTGAAAAGTAGAAGGAACAAAAATTAAACCATCCCTACACATTCCTCCTTCAAAGAAGCCTACTTCGGTTGATATTTTGGTGTATTTCCTTTCAGTCTTTTTTACCCGCAGGCACTTATGATAATTCTTAGCAAAACAATTTTTTTTTTTACAGATTTATTGAGGTATAACTGTTATACCAAAAGCTGCACATATTTAATGTGTACAATTTGATGACTTTAGACTGTGTGGAGCAACTCTTAATCTGTCTTGCTGATTTTGTGAATGCTGTGTCCACGTTTGGGTATTTCAATTTTAATTTTTAAAAACTTGAAATTATTCCGGGGTGCCTGGGTGGCTCAGTCACTTAAGCGTCTGACTTTGGCTCAGATCATGATCTTGTGGTTCAAGAGTTTGAGCCATGCATCCGGCTCTGCGCTGACAGTGCAGAGCCTGCTTGGGATTGTCTCTCTCCCACTCTTGTCTCTGCTCTTCCCCCCACCCCCGCCTTTCTCTCAAAATAAATAATAAACTTAAAAAAAAGAGTCAACTTATTTTTAAAAAGTTAAAATTATTCCTAGTTTTATCTATGGGATTATTTTTAGCCTAGTTTTAAAAAAGATTTTTTAAATGTTTGTTTATTTTTGAGAGAGAGAGAGAGAGAGAGAGAAGCGCGTACACGCAAGTGGGGGAGAGGCAGAGAGAGAGAGGGAGACACAGAATCCGAAGTGGACTCCAGGCTCCGAGCTGTCAGCACAGTTCCCATGGGACTCGAACTCATGAACCATGAGTTCATGACCTGAGCCCAAGTCGGATGCTTAATCTACTGAGCCACCCAGATGCCCTTAGTTTAATTTTTTTTATTTAAAAAAATTTTTAATGTTTATTTATTCTTGAGAGAGACAGAGACAGAGTGTGAGCAGGGGTGGGGCAAAGAGAGAGGGAGACACAGAATCCAAAGCAGGCTTCAGGCTCTGAGCTGCCAGCACAGAGCTAGACATGGGGCTTGAACCCGCGAACAGCGAGATCATGACCTGAGCCAAAGTCAGACACTTAACCGAGCCACCCAGGTGCCCCCTTAGCTTAATTTTTTAAATAGATTTTATTTTTAAGTAATCTCTACACCCAACATGGGGCTGGAACTCACAACCTTGAGATCAAGAGTTGCATGCTCCACCGACTGAGCCAGCCAGGCACTCTAGCCTAACATTTTCAACAAGAACCAAATAAAAAGGAATCCTGAAGGCCATTGAGGTGGTGCACTGTCAGGAACAAGCCTGGCCTCTGGGATGTCCAGCAGCGGGTCAGTGCTACAGCTTGCTTTGGTGCTGTTGGTCAGAGGTCAGGCTAAGACAGCAGTAGTTAGTTAAGCTGAAAAGAAGGTGGCATTGGCCGTCCAGTGGAAAAAAGTTCCTTTTCATTCAGGTCTGTTCTCCTTGAAAGGAAAATGGATCACTAGCATTTACCACTTTACCAGGTGGTTACCTCTTAGGGATGAGGCCTTCACAGGAATTTGGGTGATGGCTTTGGACGTGGATCGCTGGTATAGAGGACCCCCCCACACCCCCACACCCCGCAACCGGATTAAGCAAGCCTTTGAGACAACAAACCTTGCTGGGTGGTCTCTTGTAGGCTTGGAATTCAGACTTCCCATTTTACCTTCCTTGGCCTCCCCCACCCCCAACTGCCTCATTCAGTGCCTCCACCCTCTTATTTTTTTTTAAATCCCCCTTCTTTTGGGTATAAGTAAAACTGCCCTTAAGCTGAGCATGTATAATTAGAATAGTGGGCATTTGGAGTGACTGGTATTCCTAGCCAACCAGGCGCCCCAATGTTGTTTAATAAAAACTTGGCTATTCCCATCCTGGATACGGTCAAGGCTTTTTCCACTCCCTTCTGCGGAATGCCCATCCCCCTCTCTGAGGCCTGGAGAAGTACAACTCACCCTAAGAGGCCTGGCTCAAATATCACCCCCTTTAAAATGCTCCGTGATGCTGTCCTGGCTGGGCGAGTGGCTCTTTCCTCAACACTCCTACACCTCTGGATTCATGCTGGTAGCAGAGCGGAAATATGTCGGGATCTGGTTCTTTCCCTCCTCCTTTGCCCTGTCTGGGAGTTCCTAGATGGCCAGGATGGGGCTGCATTCTTGTCTCCTATCCTAATCCCAGGAGTGGAAAGAGCTTCATAAATACTTGGTGAATCAAATCATGAAATCATGATATTTTGCTGTCCCTTCTGCTTTAGCACTCTCTCTCTCTCTCTCTGTTATTCCCCATCCACATTTTGCCACCTTCACTCCCTCCCACCCCCAGATTACAGTAAAAATTGTATCCCATTGCAATCAAGTGTACTGATTATCTACATTTGACAGGCAAGTATCCTCACTATCCATCAAAATGCGCCTCCTTAGATCTGTGAGCCTCCTACCCTTCCCATCCCTAAAGGGCTCCCAGGGAGGGGAATAGCTTCTCCCCATAGGGCCAGCAGCGGTACCTCTCCCTGGTTGCTGTGCCCATCTTCTCTGGAGTCCTGGATGAGCCTCTGGCACAGGACAGCTTGGACCTTCTGTCCCCAGGACTTAGAGGGGACACACCAGTTCCTCAGGGAGGGGTCGGGGATCCCGCACTCAGAGTCAGCTTCCCAGACTGGGCCAGAACAAAACCTGGAAGCATCAGGGTTAGTCTTGATACTTCGGTGAGAGGAAATGTCCAGAACTGTGTGCACTGCCAGGAGCACTTTACAAGAGGATGATGGGACAAAGAGGTAGGTTTTCAAAGATTTTATTAAAAAACAAAATAGATCCATAATCCTAAAAACAACACAGGTAGATTTCTCCCCACCTCCCATTCTGCCAACCCGTCCCCCTCCCCTAAAGACTCCATCCGGAAGGTACTGAAGCCCAAACCCTGCCTCTTGGTTCTCCCCACCCCGCAAACCTATGACCCAAGCTCCACACTTTCCTCCAGCCTCTGATGTCTCCTTTAAGAAAATAAAAATACTCCCTCCCCACTCGCTTAAAAATAATTTTCAAAGATTAAAAATGGCATTTGTGTGTTTTTAAAAAATAAACACTTTAAATGCTGGAAATCTCTCTCTTCCCCTAGGCCTAGTTGAGGCCTCTGGGGTGCTTGCCTGCCTCACCCCAGGAGGCCAGCTGCCACATGGTGCCCCTTGGAAATTTTCAGGAAGTAATTTCTTCCAAATTTCCCCTGCAGTCACAAATTCCACACACTGCTCGCATAAACACGCTGTCTTCATTACAGGCACTGTTCCTCAGCTCTGGAAACCTGATCTCTTTTTGTCAACTAGACCACATGCTTCAGATTCCCTGCAAACAGGAGAGAAAACAAAATTCAGGTAACATACATGAATTATACCTCGATAAAGCTTTTTTTTTTTTTTTTTTTTTTTTTTTTTTTTTTTTTTTTTTAAAGCATTTGCACTGGGGACTTGTTCTCTTGCTGCTGTTGGGAACACAGGGACCCTGACATATGAACAAGCCCAGGCTAGCCTCCTGGATGGTGAGAGACACATGGTTCAGTTACCCTCACAACCACCAGTTACCCACCAGACAAGTGAGGGAGGCCTTTGGCAGCCAGCTGACTGCAGTGTTGGGTGAACCCTGCCAAAACCAGCAGAAGAACCGCCCAGCTGAGCCCAGCCCAATTGCCAATCCACAGAGTCATGG
Organism: Felis catus; assembly: GCF_018350175.1. NCBI lineage: Eukaryota > Metazoa > Chordata > Mammalia > Carnivora > Felidae > Felis > Felis catus. Next base: position 58,975,964 of record NC_058386.1, read on the forward strand.
GCTAAACAGATGATTATTTAAGACACACACACACACACACACACATACACACACACACACACAAATTCAGGCAACTTTTCAGAATTCACTCTTCACTAACTGCATCAAATCTTCCCCCACTCTCAACATTTCTTCCTGACTTAGCAGGCCATAACACTTCTAGCAGTTTCTCTTGTGATGACCCATGAAATATGAATTGGGAGCTTTCCCCCTCCCCCACACTCAGGCCTAAGAGTCTTTTAGGGATAAGTGAGCACTTGAAATCCTATAGGACTGAGCTCCAGGAATGAAAAATTTGCTCACTTGGTCTCTCCACAGCTTTCTTCTTGCCCCACTTCCCCAAACACCGGGTTCCAGACACTACTGACAGCTTCTCCTCTGAAACAGGAAGAATGCCCCATGAAGGCAGGTACCTGGCCTGTCTTATATTTAAAAATTTTTTTTAAATGTTTATTTATTTTTGAGAGAGAGAGACAGAGTCAGAGTGTGAGCAGGAGAGGGGCAGAGAGGGAGAGGGAGACACAGAATCCAAAGCAGGTTCCAGGCTCCAAGCTGTCAGCTGGGGCTCGAACTCATGAGCTGTGAGATTATGACATGAGCTGAAGTCAACACTTAACTGACCAAGCCATCCAGGCACCCCTGTCTTACTGTCTTTTTAAGTTTATTTATTCATTTTGAGAGAGAGGGAGGGAGAGAGCTCTCATGTTGTCAGCACAGAGCCCAACACGGAGCTTTATACCATGAACCATGAGATCACGACCTGAGCTGCAATCAAGACTCAGAAGCTTAACCAACTGAGCCACCCAGGCACCCTTGGGCTGTCTTACTTTTGATTGATCTCTAAAGTCTAGCACAGTGCCTCACACACAGCAGGTGCTCAACAAATGGCTGAGTGAATTGAGGTAGGAATGAAAGAAAAAACAAATCAGCACCCACTTGCCTATCTAGATTTATGTATGTATGTATGTATGTATGTATGTATTTTGAAATCTCTACATCTAACGCAGGGCTCAAACTCACAACCCTGAGATCAAGAGTTGCATGCTCTTCTGGCTGAGCTAGCCAGGCACCCTCTAGTTTTATTTTTTTTATTTATTATTATTATTATTATTTTTATTTATTTTTGGGACAGAGAGAGACAAAGCATGAACCGGGGAGGGGCAGAGAGAGAGGGAGACACAGAATCGGAAACAGGCTCCAGGCTCTGAGCCATCAGCCCAGAGCCCGACGTGGGGCTCGAACTCACCGACCGTGAGATCGTGACCTGGCTGAAGTCGGACGCTTAACCGACTGCGCCACCCAGGCGCCCCGTATTTTTAACTTAACATACAAGAAAATTGATTTGTATGGATAGTTCTATGATTTTTAACACATGTATAGATTTATGACACAGAATAGTCCCATTACCCTCTAAAATTCCCTAAGCTATCCCTTGGCAGTCACATCCTCTCCTTCCTCTCTTACCACCTGGCAATCACTGATCTATTCTCCATCACTATGTGTTGTCTTTTTCAGAATGTCATTTAAATGGAATAAAAACACAGTGTAGGGACACCTGGGTGACTCAGGCAGTTAAACGTCCAACACAGGTCTGGTCATAATCTCGCGGTCCTTGAGTTTGAGCCCCGCACTGGGTTCTGCACTGACAGCTCAGAGCCTGGAGCCTGCTTCGGATTCTGTGTGTCTCTCTCTCTCTGCCCACCCCGCCCACTTGTGCTCTCTCTCTCTCTCTCTCTCTGAAAAATAAACATTAAGAAATTTAAAAAACCACAGTGTATAACCTTTTATGATTGCCTTCTTTCATGCAGCACACTTCCTTTGTGTGTCATGCAAACTTTTAGGTGTATCAACAACTTATTCCTTTTTGGGGGAGTACTTAACTTTTTAATTTTTCAATTATTATAGATTTATAGGAAGTTGAAAAAAAATACCAAGAGGTACCCTTCAATAAGTTTCTTCAAGTGGCAACATCTTTCATAATGATTATTTAAATATCAAACCCAGGAAATTGATATTGGTACAATTCACAGACCACATTCAGATTTTACCAGTTTTACATGCACACATTTGTGTGTGTGTGTGTGTGTCTGTTTCTGTGTTTGTAAATGTACAGTTCTCTGCAGTTTTATCACATGTAGATTTGTGTAATCCCCACCACAAGAAGATACAGAATGTTATCCCATCACCACAAGGATTCCCCTCATGGTACCTTGTTACAGTAACTCCCCCCTAATCTCTAACCTCTAACAATCAATCTGGTCTCCAGTTCTATAATTTTGTATATGACCTTTTGAGACTGGCTTTCTTTCATAATTTTTTTAAAAAATATGTATTCATTTTTGAGAGAGAGAGAGACAGAGCCTGAGTGGTAGAGGGGCAGACAGAGAGGGAAACACAGATCCAAAGCAGACTCCAGGCTCCGAGCTGTCAGCACAGAGCCCGATGTGGGGCTCAAACTCATGAACCGTGAGATCATGACCTGAGCCAAAGTTGGACGTTTAACTGAGCCACCCAGGCGCCCCCGAAATTAGCTTTCTTTGCTCAGCATATGGCCCTTATAATCCATTCAAGTTGTATGTTAAGTTTGTTCCTTTTTACCGCAGAGTAGGATTCCATGGTCTGGATGCACCAGAGTGTGCATCAGCCATTGAAGGGCATCTGCATTGTTTCCAATGTGGGGCTATTACACATAAAGCTGCTATGGACATCCATGTAGAAATTTTTGTGACCATAGTTTTCATTTCTCTGCGATAAATGCCCAAGAGAGCAATTGCTGTATCATATGGTAGTTGCATGCTTGGTTTGATAAGAAACTGTCAAACTGTTTTCTAGAGTGGTCATACCATTGTGCATTTCCACCAGCAATGTATAAGGGATCTAGTTTCTCAGCATTTTTGTCAGCATTTGGTGGTTTCACCAGTTTTTATTTTGGCCATTCCTATATGTGTGTAGAGATCTTTTACTGTGGTCTCAATTTGCATTTTCCTAATGGTGAATGATGTTGAACTGTGCTTATTTGTGGTCTGTATATCCCCTTTATGTCTTTTGCTGATTGGATTTTTTTTTTACTGTTGAGTTTGGAGAGTTCTTTATATATTCTAGATACACATCTGTTGTTAGGTGCACGATTTGAAAATATTTTATCTCAATATGTAACTTGTCTTTTTGTTCTCTTAACTGTTGCAAAACAAAATTTAATTTTTTGGATCATGGTTTTGGTGTTTTAAACCCCTAGGGCTCATCATCTCTGGATAATCTTTGATTCTTCATCTCTTGGTTCAGGCCTCCTCCACATCTAATGATTTGCCAAGCCTAATCTCAAGATGCCTCTCAACTTTGTCCTCCCCTTCCTTTTTTAAATGTTTATTTATTTATTTTGATCCAGAGAGAACTAGAGGGAGCAAGTGGGGGAGGGGCAGAGAGAGGGAGAGAGAGGGAATCCCAACCAGGTTCTGTGCTGTCAGCCCAGAGTCTGACACTGGGCTCAAACTCATGGACCGCTTGATCATGTCCTGAGCCCAAGTCGGATGCTTAACCAACTGAACCACCCAGGCGCTCCTCCCCACCTCCGTCTTCTCCTTTCTATTCCACCCTCCCCAACTTAGTCACATATCTCATCACTCAGGTCACTGCAATAGTCTCTTAACTGCTGCTCCTGCCTCTGGAGCTGTCCCGCACACCATTGGTAGCTGTGTTCACATGCCTTCTCTGCTCCAAAAATCCTTCAACAGCTCCTAACTACCTATAAATGAAGTCCAACCCCTTAGCTTAAATTTGCCCCATCCATACTTTCCCATCTCCATGTGGGCCTTTGCTTGTATTGTTGCTTCTTCTGAGGAAAACCTATAGGGGATCCTGATGCTGAAGCTAGGGGTCCTTGCATCTGTAAGTGTAGCCAGAGCTTGATGACTGAGTGAATGCACAGATAAACAAAATTTCATGTCTGAGTACTCCAACAACACATGTTCACAGAAAGGAAAGGTGGGTGCTGTATTCTCTGCTGTTCTGTCTCACTCTCCAGTTACATTTGGAGGCAATTAAGAAAAACAACAGAAATAATTTCCACCAAAAGTTGATGATGAGCAATATTGAGTTTGGGTAACAATAAAAATGTAAGCTTAAATAATGCCCATTGTTTCCCCCCTACATCTAGCTTTTCCAGCAGTGGGTGGCAGCCTGAGAAAATTCTAAAGGCCAGCATGGTCTAGGGCCTGGGAAGACAGAGTACAGACCAGAGGAGGCAAATGTAAATGCTTATAGAAGTCAAGGATGTACTGTATGTGAGTAAAGCATATTTAGGGCAAGACATATGGAGCCTTCTTGATCCTTTGTTCTTTTTCTTACTTTCAATCATGACCTGAATAGAAGCAATAGTTCCCTCTTTTCTTACTTCTATTACAAAAGAAAACAAAAGCAAAACAGCATATGTGAGATGATAAATGGAAATTCACACTTGGCGTATGGTAGGAGATGCAACAGGGAGTGGTGGGGTTTGTGGCAAAGAGGAAGGTACATTTTCACAAAAGAGGCAGCTGCTACCCAGTCTCACATTTACTACTGAGCAGGAAGTTGGTCCTAGTGTGACCAGATCTATTTTCCAAGAGAGATTAAAACTTCACACTTTTAAAAAGTATACTTATTTTGAGAGAGAAAGAGAAGGAGAGGGACAGAGATAGAGAGGGAGAGAGAATCCCAAGCAGGCTCCATGCAGTCAGCACAGAGCCCGATGTGGGGCTCAAATTCATGAACTACGAGATCATAACCTGAGCTGAAATCAAGAGTTGGATGATTAAAAAAAAAAAAAAAAAAAAAAAAAAAAAAAAAAAAAGGATGCCTGGGTGGCTCAGTCAGTTAAGCCTCCAACCTTGGCTCAGGTCGTAATCTCACGGTTTGCAGGTTCAAGCCCTGCATCGGGCTCTGTGTTGACAGTTGAAGCCGGGAGCTTGCTTTGGATTCTGTGTCTCCCTCTCTCCCTGCCCCTCCCTTGCTCATGCTCTGTCTCTCTCTCCTTCTCAAAAATAAAATAAAAACATTGAAAAAGAAGAATTGGATGCTTAACTGACTGAGCCAACTAGGTGCTCCAGAAATTCACATTTTTATGTAAAGTTTCTGCAGTGTTAAATATGGAAAATTGATTTACACTTAAAAATTTTTTAAAAATGTTTATTATGGAGAGACAGAGAGAGACAGAGCATGAGCATGGGAGGGGCAGAGAGAGGGGGAGACACAGAATCTGAAGCAGGCTCCAGATTCTGAGCTGTCAGCATAGAGCCCGACGCGGGGCTGGAACTCATAAACCACCAGATCATGACCTGAACCAAAGTCAGAGGCTTAACCAAGTGAGCCACCCAGGTGCCCCAATTTTCATTTTTTAAGATATCAATATGTGAGGCCAAATAAAACAACTTTGGAGGCAAGATGTGGCTCATAGGCTCCCAGTTTGTGATGTTTGGATTATCTCTGTGACAATTCTGGACTCCAACTACAACACCCCATTTTACCCTCAAATATCTCAGTTTGGACAACAAAGTATATGATCATTCCACCTCTGATGTAGAAGAAGGAGGACTGAAGCAGGACTCAGGAGGTCTGGGTTCTATCAATTCATTGATCAACTGACTCATTTGTTCATGCATTTATTCAATAAACATTTATGGAGTATGTATTCTTTGCCAGGCACTAGGTGCTAGTGAGCACTTTCTTTAGTCTTTTTTTTTTTTTTTAATTAGTAGACTTTATTTTTAGGGCAGTTTTAGGTTTACAGAAAAACTGAGCAAGTACCAAGAATACTCATATCCTCCTGCCTCTTGCCTCCCCTAGCAGTTTCCCCTATTATCAACATTTTGCATTAGCGTGGTACATTTGTTATAATTGAGGAATGAATATTAACACATTATTATCAAGTAAAATCCATACTTTACGTTAAGGTTCACTCTCGTTGTATAATTCTATGAGTTTTGACAAGTGCATAATGTTATTTATTTATTTATTTATTTATTTATTTATTTATTTGAGAGAGAGACAGAGAATGCAAGTGGAGGAGGGACACAGAGAGAGAGACACACAGAATCTGAAGCAGGCTCCAGGCTCTGAGCTGTCAGCACAGAGCCCGACACAGGGCTTAAACCCATGAACCACAAGATCATGACCTGAGCCAAAGTCAGACACTTAACTCAAGTGTATAACGTTATGTATCCACCATTACAGTATCACACAGAATAGCTTCACTGCCCTGAAAATCCTGTGCTGCATCTATTCATCTGTCCCTTCCTTTCCCCAAAGCCCTGGCACCCACTGACCTTTCTACTGTCTGTAGTTTTGCCTGTTTGAGAATGTCATATGGTTGAAATCATAGAGTGTGTAACCTTTACAGACTGTCTTCCTTCACTCAGCAATTGCATTTAAGTTTCCTTCACATCTTTTTTGTAGCTTGAGAATTCATTTGTTTTTAACACTGGCAAACATTCCATTGTCTGGCTATACCATAATTGTTTATCCATTTATCTACAGAGGGACATCTTCGTTGCTCCCAAGTTTTGGCAATTATGAATAAAGCAATTATAAATATTTATATGCAGGTTTTTGGTTGGACATGAGTTTCCAACTTATTTGAGTAACTAGCAAGGAGTGTGACTGCTAGATCGCATGTTAGAACTTTGGGAGAGGGGCGCCTGGGTGGCTTAGTCGGTTAAGCGTCTGATTCTTGGGTTCAGCTCAGATCATGATCTCACAGTTTGTGGGTTCGAGCTTCATGTTGGGCTCTGTGCTGACAGTGCAGAGCCTGCTTGGGACTCTCTCCCTCTCTCTCTGCCCCTCCCCCCTCAAAATAAGTAAATAACTTAAAAAAACCTTTGGAATAAACTGCCAGTTGTCTTCCAAAGTGGCTGTACCATTTTGCATTCCCACCAGCAATGAATGAGAGTTGCTGTTTTTCCACATCCTCATCAGTGTTTGGTGCTGTCAGTGTTTTGGGTTTTAGGTCTTCTAATAGGCATGTAGTGGTATCTCATTGTTTTAATTTGCAATTCCTTAGTGACATGATACTGAGCATATTTTCATACTCTTACTTGCCATTTATCTATTTTCTTTGGTGAGGTGTCTGTTAAAGTCTTTGGCCCATTTGTTAATTGAGTTATTGTTTTCTTTTTTAAACAAATGTTTATTTATTTTGAGAGAGAGAGAGACAGAGAGAGAGAGAGGGAGGGGCAGAGAGAGAGAGAGAGAGAGAGGGAGAGAGAGAATCTCAAGCAGGCTCTGTGCCCTCAGTGCAGAGCCCGATGTTGGGCTTGAACTCATGAACTGTGAGATCATGACCTGAGCCAGAACCAAGAGAGTTGGATGCTTAAATGACTGAGACACCTAGACACCCTGGGTTATTGTTTTCTTATTGTTGAGTTTTAAGAGTTCTTTGTATATTTTGTATACCCATCCTTTATTAGATATGCATTTTGCAAATTTTTCTCCCAGTCTGTGGCTTGTCTTTTTATTCTTGTATTCTTTACTTTTAAAAATATAGAGTAGCATGGTCCAATAGAACTTCCTGTTATGATTAAACTGTTCTATAGCTATGCCGCCCAAGATGGTAGCACTAGTTACATGAGGCTATTGAGAGGTTGGAATATGGCTAATGCAAGTGAGGAGGTGAATTTTAAATTTTATTTAATTTTAATTAACTTCAATTTAAACGGCCATGTGTGGCAAATGGTGACTATATTGGACAGTGCAGACATGGAACAGTTCCTTGGGCTTTTTTTTTTCTCTGTGACATTGACTAGGGGTCATCTGTATTTCCTCCTTCATTTACAACCTCCCTTTCAATCCAATAGTGAGTCCTGTCAATTCTACCTCCACAATAAGTTCCAAATCCACCCACTTCTGTCCATCCTTCACTGCTCTAACTTTACTCCAAACCACTATCACCTCTTGCATGGACAACCCTAATAGTCTCAAAATTGGTCTCTCTGCTTCCATCTTTGTTCCCTACAGCCTATTTTCTATATAGCAGCTAGAATGTTTTGTTAAAGCTTAGGTCAGACCATATCACTTCTATGTTCAAAATCTTCTATGGCTTCTAATCACACTTGGAATAAAATCCAAACTACTTAGCTGCCAAGCCCTGAAGGTTCTGGTGGCTATCTCCTGTCTCCTACCACCACCCTCTTACTTACTCTGTTCTAGCCACATAGGGCTTCTTTGTGTTGCTAGAACACACGAGTCATTTTTCCCCCTTAGGGTTTTCCCCTTCTTTGCATTTGCTGTTCCTTCTGCCTGGAATGTTCTGTCCCTGGATAGTCCCATTTCTGACTCTTCTCATGATTTAGCTCTCAATTCAAAAGTCATCTCTGGAGTGCCTGGGTGGTTCAGTTGGTTGAGCGGGTGACTCTTGATCTCACGGTTCATGAGTTCAAGCCCCACATCAGGCTCTGCACTGACAGTGTGGAGCCTGCTTGGAATTCTCTGTCTCCCTCTCTCTCAGTCCCTCCACCACTTGTGCACTCTCTCTCTCTCTCTTGAAATAAAAGTTATCTCTGAGAGGTCTTGTGAATGCCAGTCTATGTGGCCACCCCCACCCTGTCACTATTTTCTGTCACATTATTGTGTTTAGTTTTCTTCAATCCACTTAGCACACTGAAAACATCTTGTGTGTTTATTTGACTATGTCTGTATCCACTCACAAGCTCTATGAGGGCAGAACCCTTGTCTGTCTTGTTCATCACTCTACTTTTAGCACCCTCAACACTTCCTGGCACATAATAGGTGCCCAAAAATATTCATTGAAGAAATGGACATCTGTAGATCTATAGGGTAGCTAATAAAGCACTTTCCTATTCAGCTCACAGAGGCTTAAAGTTTGGTCATTGCTCTTAAGCCTCTTATAAATGTGGTTGGGGAGAGCCAACATATGCTTACAAAAGGAGCATCCATGCCACCAGGCCAAGTGGCAAATGACTTCTGAAGAAAATCAGTGTCATAGCAGTTTGGAGGAACGCTGGGGTGATCCCAGAATACTTGGAGGCTGAGTGGCACCACAGAGGAACACAGAAGTAAATTTAGGACTGTTGAAAAGTGTTTCCCAAACTTCCATGATATGGGTACCTCTTTCAGGTATGTTGTCATATCACTACCTGTATTGATAGTGACAATATTTTTCTTTATATCAGCTCACTTTAGAATTTTTAATACCTATTTGGGCCTCATCTATACTAAGTAGTAGTAGTAATCATCATCATCATCAACGGACTTGATGTGTTTAGTACATTTTAAAACATACATTAGGGGCACCTGGCTGGTTCAGTTGGTTAAGTGTCCGACTTCGGCTCAGGTCATGATCTCTTGGTTGACCAGTTTGAGCCCCGAGTTGGGCTCTGTGCTGACAGCTCAGAGCCTGGAGCCTGTTTTGGATTCTATGTCTCCCTCTCTCTGCCCCTGATCATGCTCTGTCTCTTTCTCTCTCAAAAATAAATAAACATTAAAAATACATTAAAATTAATATAGTTATTAAAATGGAAAATATCTTTGTGTCACCTCAAATTTTCTCTCATACAGAGGTATATGAGGCACATTTTGGGAAAAGTCACTGTAGGGATTGCTCTTGGACAGCTGGTGCCCAGGCCGTTCTGCCTCTAGTATCTGAGAATAGTGGATAGTACCCCACCCACCCCCTGCCATCCAGCTCCCTCAACCCAATTTGGTCCCTGTCTCTGTCCATTCATTTCACAAATCTTTACTGTTGTCTACAATGGGCTAGACCCTGTGCTGGGTGCTGAGGTCACAGAGGAGAACGAAAAATAGTTCTTGCCCTCAAGAAGTTCTCTGTCCAGGGGCGCCTGGGTGGCGCAGTCGGTTAAGCGTCCGACTTCAGCCAGGTCACGATCTCGCGGCCCGTGAGTTCGAGCCCCGCGTCAGGCTCTGGGCTGATGGCTCAGAGCCTGGAGCCTGTTTCCGTTTCTGTGTCTCCCTGTCTCTCTACCCCTCCCCCGTTCATGCTTTGTCTCTCTCTGTCCCAAAAATAAAATAAAAAACGTTGAAAAAAAAACTAAAAAAATTAAAAAAAAAAAAAAAAAGAAGTTCTCTGTCCAGTGAGGAAGGCACTTTTGGAGGCAAATACATCCTAGTCCATAACAAGGCAATAAAATACCAGTCTGTACAGAGTACTTAGGGCATATAAAGAAAGGGTGTGGAAGGCTTCACAGAGGAGGCAGCACCTTTAAGGGCAAGGAGGAGAGAATGTTCCAGACATACATAAAGGCAACTTCAAAGTTTTTGTGGCCAGAACACAGGATGAGGGTCAGGGAAGGCGGGCAATGAGGTTGAAGGGATGGTCTGAGGCCAGATCACCAAGGACCTAGAAGGCTTTGGCCTTACCCTAGAAGCTATGGGGAGCCTCTGAATGATTTTAAGGTGGGGAGGAGGCCCATCTAGCCCGGTCTAGGGCTAGAGGAAGTTTTCCAGCTGCTACCCTCCTAATCATGCTTGAGGGTCTCACACTCTACCTAGGAACAATGGCAGAACAGGAGACTTCTACGAAGCCTTGGGCATGTGCTGATATGGATGGCTGATTTAATTTAAGCTCTTAATTATCAACTGTATTGCTTGCCTTGGAATGTAGATCCCTCCTGTCATCAGGAAGCCTTTCAATGACAATTAAGTATAACCACCAATTACCACTTGTCAGCCTCTGACCTGAATTAGAACCTGAGGCTGTGGATTAATCCCACCAAGCTTCTGGTCTTAGCTTGCAAGGGACTACTGCAGTCTCAAACAGAATTGAAGTAATTTCTAAAATAGCTTATGATTCATTTTTTCTCCCCTCCTGTGCCTAAATCTGCTGGCTCCATGTGGAGGGATAGGCACAAGTAACTGTAGAGGTGACATCACAGGAGTGGGCTGCTTGTCTGCTAGCCAGCCTGTGGAGCTTGGCCTGGAGTGCTTTATCTGCTGGGCTGGGCAATGCCTTCCAGCCGTTTTGGAGTCGCAGCTCCAGGTTCCTTGGTCCATGTGCTTTCTCCATATTTCTTTTTCAGACAAAAATTCTGGGCTGGGAAATCCAGGATAATGGGAATAGCAGTGGCAGGAAGAATAACACAGCCTTACATCTGTATAATGCTTTAGAGTTGTGAAATTCATTTGCTCCGTTTTGTTCCACCCAAACACCAGTGGGAAATGGAAGCTGGGGTTTTAAGCCTGAACTGGGGATAAACTTTTCTCTTGCACAAAGGAGCTAAATGCTAACATTCCCTGTTCACCTCAATGCACATCATGATTAGGCCTCAGATGCCACCAGAAGGTCAGAGAGACTCCTTTCAGCATCTAGGTGCTTCCTGTAAGATAAATTTTCCAGCACAAATTGCCTGGCAGGCACAATGTATTAACTATGCCATCCTGATTGAGCCAGCAAGTAGTGCCAGTCTTAGCACTGCCAACTCCTCCTGTAGACCACGGTTTACAGTCCCAATGGTCCCAAAGACCTTTACTGGAGCCAAAGGCATGGCTGCTAACTGTGGAGCCCTGAAGGTAGGGTGTGTCATGAACATCTGGAAGTGCCAACAGCTGCCAGAGCAGCTCAAGGATCTGTGAAAGGAAAAACTGCAATCTGAGTCACATTAGCCACCACTGTGGATCCTGAGGTGAAGGGCCACCGAGCCCAGCCATGAACAGCTGAAGAGTAGGGTGGATGGATTCTTTCCTTGGAGGAGCCATAAAAATAGTTCTGCATTGATCTCATGCTTGCTGTGTGACGTTCCAACACCCGGTCCCAGCATAGCTTGCTGTCCCCAGTGCTCTGTTGCTACAGTCAGCATGAGAAGTCTCCCAGCCCAGCTTCCCTCCCCTGATTTCCCCAGCATCATGGTTGCCAGGCTGGAAACCAAAGGGGTGTCATACTCTTGCTGGCCTTTATGTGTTTTAGAATAGATCTTCATGTACTGCACATGAGCACGTGTGTGTGGAGGGGATGACCATGGTAGCAGTGAGCCACAGATGCTCATCAGTATTGAAGAGTGGCAGGTAATCCTGCTGTTGTTGCTGGACCTGCCGCTGCCTCCACTGCGCAAATTCAGAAAGACCCAGTGCAAGACCATAGGAGCTGGTCAGTGCCATGAAAACGTCATCTTTGTAAACCAAGATGCCGTACTCAGGCAATTCTGTTGGAAATCTTGGCAGGGTATAAAAGTCACCCTTTTGAAAGTTGAATCTGTAAACTTATAATGTGGAAAGCGACTGCCAGAACAGAACATCATCACCTCCAAAGCAGAGAGGCCTCCCAGAACTTGTTTTCCAGCTCACGGGGGATATGTGTGCCTATGAAAATAGACTAAGGATCACTGCCTCAGCCTGTTTTAGAGATGTGAATAAAAATCTTGGCTTGGGACTGCCTTCTTTCTGGTTGACTGATTTTTCAATTGATTTGTATTTATTAGTTAATGAAATTAAAGTTGTAAAAATGATAACAGAAACACAATAAATCTCCCCCACAACTGGCTGTTTCTATGTCACTATGGTACATTCCTCATTTTGATTACTTCAAAGTCTATTATTTTGTTCTCAATTATTCTGTTTTTCTGGCACTGGAGAAAATCAATTTGTTTTATTTTCTCTTATTCATGCACTCAATTATGCTCTTCGGGCACATTTAATCACTTTGATGTTTTCATTTTATGGCCCGTCTCTAGGCACTTCAGCTGCATTGCTGCCAACGGGCAAGCAGGACTAATTTGCATGTCACAATAGACTTGAAATTCTAACTCAATTTCGAAATCTTTATGAAATCTCCCTCCAAAATATGCTTGGAGCTGCATAGAGGCAGAAGGATGTGGGTAAACCAGAAGCCTATAAAGATGCTTCTCTTTCTTAAAACACTGAGAGCTCCTTTGGTGGCCTGACTGTAGCTTGCAGATGTCCCTGTCCAGGTATAGCAGAGGAGTCCAGAGGATGGGATGTCTGTAGAGCTTGCCCTGGAACTTTGTGGTGAGAGTCCTGCAAAGACTGTCCCTCAGCATCAAGGCCATGGAGGCTGGGCCTGTTTACTCTGGCATAAAATGCCTATTGGCACTGCTGGATTTGGCAGCTATGCTAAAGACAGTACCTGAATTTCAGTTGGTTAAAGGGCCTCCAGGTAGATTGAGGGAATTGTCAACAGTAAAGCATTCCAGAACTCTGAGTGTTTTACCTTATTTTCTCTAATAAGTTCTTTTTTTTAAATAGAAAAATGCAGTTTACTTTATTCTTTTACTGTTTCAAGTTTTTATTTAAATTCTAGTTAGTTAACATATAGTGTAATATTAGTTTCATGAGTAAAACTTAGTGGTTCATCACTTACATACAATACCCAGTGCTCATCACAAGTGCCCTCCTCAAACCCTATCACCGGTTTAACCCATCCCCCTTCCTCCCCTTCAGCAACCCTCAGCTAGTTCTTAATAGTTAAGAGCCTCCTCTCTAATAAGTTCTGACCTCTCTTTTGTCCCCTGATTATTTTATTTCTTAAAAATTTATTTTAGAGAGGGGTGGCTCTCTAAACTGGGTGGCTCAGTTCGTTGAGCCTCTGACTTTGGCACAGGTCATGATCTCACAGCTCATGAGTTCAAGCCCTGCATTTGGCTCTGTGCTGACAGCTCAGAGCCTGGAGCCTGCTTCAGATTCTGTGTCTCCCCCTTTCTCTCAGCCCCTCCCCTCCTGGTGCTCTGTCTCTCTCTCTCAAAATAAATAAACATTAAAAAAATAAAAAAAATATTTTAGTAGACAGCATGAGTGGGGGAGAGGGGACAGAGGGAAAGAGAGAATCTCAAGTAGGCTACACCTCAGCATGAAGCCTAATGTGGGGCTCGATCCCATGACCTTGGGATCATGACCTGAGCCTAAATCAAGATTTGGATGCTCATCTGACTGAGCCACCCAAGCGTCCTGTCTCTTGATTATTTTAGAGCTAAAAGCTGGAGGGGAATAAGTGATATAATTGCTTTAGGCATGTACTTTGGGAAAACAGAAAAAAAATTAAACACATTAAAGGCCTCCACTTATTCTTCAAAATTCCTTGGTTTGTTATATATAACAACAGCAACTCCCACCAGGAAGAAGGAAAATTCCATATTTTCTCTTTTAAAAGTTGGGCATGACCTTCAGTTTCTTAAGTGGAATTCCAGCTCCCTCACTTGCTCTAAACTTGCATAAACTAATCAATCTTCCTAAGCCTTGGTTCTCTCATCTGTTAAATGGAGCTAATAACATTATCTACCTCAGAGACAGATTTGTTTCCCAAACTTCAATACTGTCAAGAAATTTGTCATATTTACATATCACTTATGTGGAAACCTATTTTATACCAACTTTTTTAAAAAACTTAACTTTATCCTAAGTGATATCTGTGAAATCACCAGAGTTTAATGTGATAGTTATATTTCTTTCCAATACACATTAAAACATATACAATTGACCCTTGAATAACATTGGTTTGAACAGCTTTGGTCCAATTATACATGGATTTTTTACAGTACAATACTGTAAATGTATTTCCTCTTTCTTTTTTTAAATGTTTATTTTTGAGGGGGGCAGGGGCAGAGAGACCAAGGGAGACAGAGACTCCCAAGCAGGCTCTGTGCTGTCAGTGCAGAGCCCAATGTAGGGCTCGATCTCATGAACCTTGAGACCATGACCTGAGCCAAAGTTGGATGCCTAACTGACTGAGCCACCTAGGCACTCCTGTATTTATTCTTTCTCATGAATTTTGTAATAACATTTTCTCTTCTCTACCTTACTTTATTGTAAGAATATAAAAACACTAATTCAAAGGGATAAATGCACCTCTATGTTTATAGCAGCATTATTTACAATAGCCAAGATATGGAAGAAGCCCAAGCGTCCAACAATTGATGAATGGATAAAAATGATGTGGTATACACACACACACACACACACAGACACACACACACTGGAATACTATTCAGCCAAAAAAAGAATGAAATCTTGCCATTTGCAACAACATGGATAAATCTGGAGAGTATAATGCTAAGAAAAATAAGTCAGAGAAAGACAAATATAATTTCAAGTATGATTTCATCATATGTGGAATTTAAGAAACAAAACAAATGAGCAAAGGGAAAAGAAGACACACAGAGAGAAATCTAGAAATAGACTCTTAATTATAGAGAACAAACTGATGGTTATCAGAGGGGAGGTGGGTGGGGGCTGGGTTAAATAGGTGATGGGGATTAAGGAGTGCATTTGTGATGAGCACCAGGTGATGTATGAAAGTGTTGAATCACTATATTGTATACCTGAAACTAATATAATACTGTATGTTAACTAATGGGAATTAAAATAAAAACTTAAAAACAGGAAAAAATACAGTATACAATCTATATACAAAATATATGTTAATCGACTATGTTTCAGTAAGTTTTCTGGTCAATAGTAGGCTATTAGTAGTTACATTCTTGGGGATTCAAAAGCTATATGCATTCATGCTCACTCAGGGACACCAAAAACCAAACAAAGACAAAAATTAAAAAAACCAAAACAAACAAAAGTTATATGTAGATGTTTTTCAAGTATGTAGGGGGTAGGTGCCCCTAACTGTCACATTGTTTAAGAGTCAACTGTACACCAGATCCATTCCTGCCATAGGGTCTTTGGTCTTGCTCTTTTCTTCATCTAGAATGTTTTTCACCCCAATTTTTGCAAAGCTCCTTCCCTTACTACATTAAGCTCTATTCCCAAATGTCACTTCCTCAGCGAGGCCTTTACTGACCACCTATCTAAAATAGCACCCCATTGAAATTTATCAGTAACCAACATTAAATATTTATTCATTTGCTTATTGTCTATCTTCCCCACTAGAATGTAAGCTCCATGATGGGCAAGACCTTTATGTGTCCTATTATTTTTTTAAATTAAAAAAAATAATTTAAACGTTTATTATTGAGAGACAGAGAGACACAAAGCACAAGCAGGGGAGGGGTAGAGAGAGGGGGAGACACAGAATCTGAAGTAGGCTCCAGGCTCTGAGCTGTCAGCATAGAGCCCGACGCGGGGCTTGAACTCACAGACCGCGAGATCATGACCTGAGCCGAAGTCGGTCACCCAACCAACTGAGCCACCCAGGTGCCCCTACCTGTCCTACTATTTACATCTCTATCACCGGTGCCCAGAATAGTGCCTGGCACATATTAACACCAAATACATATTTGTTACATGTATGAAACATTGAAATAAAAAATTAGCTTAACAGTTACCAGGCTCCTCTTCTATCCCAGAATAGTGTCAGAGAAGGTAGAGTGGAAAGCCAGAACTTTTATCTCAATGGCAAGGAGGCCCACTCATTGCCATCATTAGAGACTACATGGGGAGTAGTAATGAAGTGCTATTCCCATTCCTAGCCAGGATGGTATCAGTGGAGTTCTAATGGGGAGCCTGAATTTCCACTCCTGTCTAGCAGATGAGATGCCCCACCTCTCCCTAGGCTGTCAATGGCAGCTGAGTGGGGAACCTAGATTTTTATCCCCACCTGGAAGTAATGGAGTGGTGCCCCCCCTTCTCTGCAAGCATGATGTTATTGGAAGCCTGCTAAAACAGAATATTTAAATAAGATGCAGATTTCATAAAAAGATCTACAAATTTCAGGATACAATAGAAAATCACTCGTACCAAGAAACAGGAAACTATCAACTTGAATGGGAAAAAGACAATTAATGGATGCCAACATAGAGATGACATAGATGTTGGAAATACCTGACAATGAGTTTAAAGGGGTCATCATAAAAATACTTCACTGAGCAATTATGAACTTGCTTGAAAAAAAATGAAAGAATAAGTCTCAGCAAAGAAATAGAAGAAATAAAGAAAAACGAAATGGAAATTTTACAACTAAAAAATACAATAAGTGAAAGAAAAAACCCAACAGATGGGCTCCACAGCACAGTGGAGAGAAGTGGGAGAAGAAAATCAGTAAATTGGAATAGAGAACAATAGAAATTAACCAATTTGAATAAAAGACAAAAAATAGTCTGAGAAAATGAGAACCTCAGGGATCATGTGGAACTATGATAAAAGATCTAATATTCATGTCACCAAAGTTCCAGAGGGCAAGGAGAAAGAGAATGGGACTGAAAAAGAATTTGGAGAAATAATAGCTAATGATTCCCCAAATTTGGCAAAAGATATAAACCTACAGATTCAAGAATCTGACTGAACCCCAAACTGGATAAATACAAAAAGATCCACACCAAGACCCATCATAATCAAATTCCTGAAAAGTTAAAAAAAAAAAAGTATGTAAAGCAGCAAAACAGAAACAAAGCTTTACTATAAGGGAAAGATATTCACATGACAGTGGTTTTCTCATCAAAATCCATGGAGGCCCGAAGGAGGTGGTAAAATATGTTTTAGGTGGTGCAAGAAAGTAACTGTCAATCCAGAATTCTAGATCCATGAAAACATTTTTTTCAGGAATGAAGGGGAAATAAAAATATTCTCAGAGGAAGGAAAACTAAGAGCACTTGTTGCCACCACACCTACCCTAACAGAATAGCTAAAGGAAGGTTTTGAAATGAAAAGGTCATGATAAAAGAAGGTATCTTGGAACATCAGGAAGGAAGAAAGAACAATGGAAAAAGTAAAAATATGAATAAACACAATAGATTTTTCTCATCTTCAGTTTTCTAAATTATGTTTGATGATTGAAACAAAAATTATAACACTGATGCAGTTCTAAATGTATGTAGAAGAAATATTTAAGACAACTATGTTATAAAGAGGAGAGGGGAAAGGACTTAAAGTAGGTAAGGTTTCTACACTTCACTCAAACTGGTAAAATGTTGATACCAGTGGATTGTGGTAAATTATGTATATATAATATATACCCAGAGTGACTACTAAAAAGCCTACACAGAGAGATACAATCAAAACCACTAAAGGTGAATCAAAATGAAATTTGAACAAAGGTATAAAGTTACCAACAGTAAAGGAGGAAGAATAAAATAGAGAGTGAACAGAAGGAACAAAGAGAAACAAAAAATAAAATGGTAGATTTAATCCCTAACATATCAAAATTACATTGAATATAAATGATCTAAATACATTAGTTATGGGGCTCCTGGGTGGCTCAGTTGGTTGAGCATCTGACTCTTGATTTCAGCTCAGGTCATGATCCTAGGGTTGTGGTATTAAGCCCCATGTCGGGCTCCACACTGAGCATGGAGCTTGCTTAAGATTAATTCTCTATGGGGTGCCTGGGTGGCTCAGTCAGTTAAGCATCCAACTCTTGGTTTTGGCTCAGGTCATGATGTTGTAATTCATGAGTTCGAGCCCCACATTGGGTTCTGTGCTGACAACGCAGAGCCTGCTTGGGATTCTCTCTCTCTCCTTCTCTCTCTGCCCCTCCTCCACTCTCTCTTGTTCTCAAAATAAACTTAAAAAAAAGATTCTCTCTCTTTCTCTCTCTGTCCTCCTCTCCCCCACCCGTGTTCTCTCTAAGAAAATAAAATAAATACATTAGTTAAAAGACAAAGATTGGCAGAGTGGCTAAAAAAGTGATCCAACTACATGCTATCTATAAGAAACTCACTTTGAATATGATATTAGCAGGTTGAAAGTAAAAGGATAGAAAAAGATATGCCATGAAAACATTAATCAAAAGAAATCAGGAGTGGCTATATTTGCATCAGATAAAGTAAAATTGAGAGCAAAGAAAATTACCATGGACAGAAAGGGATATTACATAATGGTGAAAAGGTCAATCTACCAAGAAGATATAGCAATCAAAATGTGTATGTATCAAACAACAGAGCTTCAGAATAAATGAAGCAAAAGCTGATAGAGCTTAAGGAGAATAGATTCACAATTAGAATTGGAGACTTAACATCCCTCTCTCAGCAATTGATAATAGAACAAGACAGATAATGACCAAGGATATAGAAAAACTCAATAATGCTATCAGCCAATAGGATCTAACCAACATTGATAGAACATTCCATCAAACAGCAACAGAATACATATTTTTTCTAGCACTTATAGAACATATACCAAAATGGATCATATACTGGGCCATAAAACAAACCTCAACAAGTTGAAAAAAAATTGAAATTATATAGCACATATTTTCTGACCACAATGGTATCAAGGTAGAAATGAAAAACTTCCTGAAAAGGAAATCTCCAGGCCCAGATGATCTCACTGGAGAAGTCTACTAAAAAGGAGAATTGATACCAATTCTACCCTATCTCTTGCAGAAAATGGAAGAGGAAGGAATATTCCCAAATTCACCTCATAAGGCATTATTGGCCTGATACTGAAAGCAGATGATGACAGCACACAAAAAAAGAAACCAATAGGCTAATATCTCTCATGAATATAGAAACAAAATCTTCAAGAAAATATTAACAAATAGAATTCAGCAATGCATATAAAAATTGTACACCACAATCAAGTAGAGTTTATTTTGGATATACAATCTGGTTCAAAATTTGAAGATCAGGGGTGACTGGCTGGCTCAGTCAATAGAGCACATGACTCTCGATTTTGGGATTGCAATTTCAAGCCTCATGTTGGGCATGAAGACTACTTTATTTATTTATTTTTAAATTTTTAATGTTTATTTATTTTTGAGAGAGACAGAGACAAAGGGTGAGTGGGGGAGGGGCAGAGAGTGAGAGGGAGACAGAGAAACCGAAGCAGGCTCCAGGCTCTGAGCTGTCAGCACAGAGCCCGACATGGGGCTTGAACTCACAAACTGTGAGATCATGCCCTGAGCCAAAGTTGGATGCTTAACCGATTGAGCCACTCAGGTGCCCCATACTTTAAAAACAAAACAGAACAAAAACCCCCACAAAATTTGAAGATCAATCAGGGTAATCTACCATATTAAAAAGCTAAAGAAGAAAAATTACATATATATCAGTATTGTATCAACTGATGCAGAAGCTGCATTTAACACCCATTCATAGCAAAGACTCTCATGAAACCAGGAATATGAAGGGTTACTGCCTCAACTTAATAAGAAAGATCTATGAAAACCTACAGCTAACATACTCTTAGTGGTGAAAGAATGAGTATTTTTCCTTTAAGTTCAGGAAAAAGGCAAGGGTGTCTGCTCTCACCATTTTTATTTAACATAATATTGGAAGTCTAAGCCAGTGCAATAAGTCAAGAAAAGGCAACAAAAAGCATACAGATCAGAAATGAAGAAATAAAACTGTTTCTATTTGTAGATGAGTGGTGATCTATGTAGAAAATCCTAAGAATCCTTAAGAAACAGAACTAATAAATGAGTTCAGCAAGGTCACAGGATATAAATGCAATATACAAAAATTGTATTTCTATATAGTAACTATTAACAGATGGAAAACAAAATAAATACAATAATTCAAGGGGCACCTGGGTGGCTCAGTCAGTTGGGCATCCGACTTCAGCTCAGGTCATGATCTTGTGGTTCATGGGTTCGAGCCCCGCATCAGGCTCTGCTGACAGCTCAGAGCCTGAGCCTGCTTCAGATTCTGTGTCTCCCTCTCTCTCTGCCCCTCCCTGCTCATGCTCTCTCTCTCTCAAGAAATAAATAAATGTTAAGAAAATTTTACAAAATACAATAACTCAAAAAGAGAAAAACTAACGTATAAAACCTGTTTAGAATCTGTATGCTGAAAATTATAAAATGCTGAAGAAGGAATTAAAAAAAGACCTAAATAAATGGGGAGACAAACCATGTTTATGGATTGGAAAACTCAATACAATAAAGATGTCAATTCTCCCCAAATTGATATACTTGTTCAACATGATTCCTAACAAAATCACATCAAGATATTTTGTAGACATAGACAAGATTATTCTAAAGCATATATAGAAAGCAAAGAAACTAGTATAAGCTAAAACAATTTTGAAAAGGAAGAAAGAGGAATCACTCTACCTGATTTAAGGTGTATTTATTTACTTTTTAAAAGTTTATTTATTTTGAGAAAGAAGCAAGAGAGAGGAGGAGAGAGGAGTAGAGAGAGAGAGAAAGAGAGGGAATCCCAAGCATGCTCCACACTGTCAGTGCAGAATCTGATGCGGGGCTCAAACTCATGAACTGTGAAATCATGACCTGAGCTGAAATCAAAGTCAGATGCTTAACCGACTGAGCCACACAGGCACCCCTGATTTAAGGTTTATTATATAGTATACTAATCAAGACTATGAGGAGGAATAAACACATAGATCAATGGAGCAGAAGAGAGAAGTCAGAAAGACTGAGACTGAGACAGCTGCTTTGGAGTGAATGAGAATTTTGGAAAGGAACATGGTCCTAGGAAGCTATCTGGATTTTATACCCTTCTACTAGACAGAAGAGGGTTTACAGCATGAGTCAAGGGAAAATCTGCTTCCTTGAGCAGACAGATGGAAGCACCCTAGAATTACTAGAGGTGCCTAAGAAAGGAAATAGTACCTGAGCCATGTAAAATGCTCACTCTCTAGTCCCTATCTTTCCAGCAATGTGCAGGTGCAGTGACCAGATTTTGTAAACCAAAAATTGGGATATAAGGTCTGATAAAACATTATTATTATTATTATTATTATTATTATTATTATTTAAACATTCAAACATGTATTAATTCTTTTCTGAATAAAAAAGCAACACATGCTCATGGTAGAAATTTTGAAAAATACAGAAAAAGAATTAAGAACAAGTAAAAAATACCCACAATTCCAATCCTACCAACCAAAGTAACTACTGTTAGCATTTTTGTTATATTTCCTTCTGACGTTTCTCTGTGCATATCCACATACTCACTCACATATACATTATGTATATTTACAAAACTGAGACTATTTGGTATTAACTCATTTTGTATCCTGTTTTTTTTTACACTTAATATTGTTTTGAGAATAATCTTGTGCCATCAAATTATCTTTAAAAATTTCTTTTTAGTTGGCTGCAACAAATCTTCCATGTAGATATATTTGGGACATTGTATTATACCTCAACTTCAAAATATCAAAACAGAACACATCAAGTATATGTTTCTGTAAAACTATCCCCCCTCCTCCAACAGCTCCCCATCCAAGCTGATATCCAAATGGAAACCTCAGAATCATTTTTACTTCCTCCTCTCTTTTTGATCCCCTATACATGACCTATTTCTAAGTGTTGTTGGTACTCTCTTCCAAACAACCCTTGGGTATTATGGGAGGAATAGGATAGGGAATATCCTACTACCACTGTTCTGGTCCACTCTCTTGCAGGCTCACTCTTAGAATGATTCATCCAAATATCACGATTCATCCAAATATCACTGCATCATGTTATGTCCTAATCCTGGAAC
Organism: Felis catus; assembly: GCF_018350175.1. Lineage (NCBI taxonomy): Eukaryota > Metazoa > Chordata > Mammalia > Carnivora > Felidae > Felis > Felis catus. The sequence goes on from NC_058386.1 coordinate 58,998,253, forward strand.
CTAGAATGGCTCCCACTTTATTGTATCCAGTATGGACTCCTCAGCCAGAAATTCAAGGGAAGTTGCAATCTGCTCCTGGATCCCACCTATTCAAGTTTCCCTCACTTATGAACACTTCCCCATTATCAATTAAAATCCTCTAAGCCTTTTGAAAGCAGTCTCCCTTAGGTCTTACTCCCCCACTTCTACATAGTATCAGCCTTATTATATCCTGATCTGTCTAAAGGTGTTAGTTTTGTCTCCTTCTCTAGAGTTCTTGGCTGTTTAATAGAGGTAGAGACCATGTTTTAAACTTCTCTTATACCTCTCATGGCACTAAGAACATGGGAGGTTACAAAAAATATCCATTGATTGATTTAGTTTGGCTCTGAAGTGGAGACACAATAATACTTCTTAAAATTAAGCTGGTTCAGAACCTGACTTTGGGAGACATTGCAGGGTGGAAAGGGTTCACTAGGGTCAACTGAAAAAAGCAGACAGGGTATGATGAGTAGACTTGAACAATACTGCTAAGAGGCAGATGGCACTAGGTCTGGATTCAACTCCAGAGGTCACTACTTACTTGTTATGTGACTATGGGCATGTTACATGGTGTCTTTGGACACAAGTTTCCTACCTCATGAGGTAATTGTGAAGATTAAATGAGATCATATATGTAAAGAATCCAGCACATGGTGTCACACAGTTGAATTTCAATAATGGTAGTTCTTGCTTCCTGTATATATAGGTATTTTGAGTCTTAATAAGTAATCTGCCAAGGGTTTTCATGGTTTGTTAAAAGCTGTTTAAGTTACTGTAACCAAAGTTACAAAGATACAAAGTTAACTTTGGTTACAATAACTTAAACAGGAGGCTTACCGCCTCCATTTTTATTTTAGAATTTATAACATTTTAAGCATGATATATTTTTAAAAACTTTTATAATTATCTATTTTTAAAGTAATCTCTAAACCCAATATGGGGCTTGAACTCACAAACCTGAGATTAAGAGTTGCATGCTCTATTGACTGAGCCAGCTTGGTACCCTGATATTTTTATAACTTATCTTTCTGTTTAACAACAACAGTAACAACAAACCTTTCCAGTTCTATCACTCTTTAGTACCTATCACTCTTTAGTACAACAAGACAAGAACCTGGGCAATGGGGAAGAACCACAGTGGGCTAGAGAGGAATAAAGAGGGGACAGGGGATGACAAGAAGAGATAAGGGATGGACATCACAGAAACCCTCACCTGAAGTCATGCAAATTGGCTCAAGGTATCCTCCACAATCCTGCTCCAAATCCTTCTAAGAAGCCTGAAAGCAAATGGTCAGTCTGTCTTGGGACCAACCCTGACTTTCAGCTTATTCTTATGGCTTCTCAGGAAGCAAGAGAAGGTGTGGAAATAAGCTGAGTTTCCATGGTGTAGAGTCCCACCAGGCAGGAGAACCATTTCAGCAATTCCTTGGAGCTTCAGCAGGCCTTGGACATATCCAGATCTGATGCCCCAATTGCTAGTCCCTAGAAGAATGTCAATCCCAGACTTCAAACTGCCAGAGGAGGTGCTGCTTACACTCAGTACAATGGTGTTCCTGAGAACATTACCAGTAGATGTGCAAAGGGCCTCATCTTAGGGCCATGGAACTGTAAATAGCAGAGTGAGGCTAGTGAACACAACACACTTCAGGTAGTAGGAGCTAGATGGGTTGGCTTCTTCCACCTTTTGTCCTTCACTTTTACTTCTCTATTCAGTTCAGAATGGAGTAAAAAGATTCAATAATAGTATGGTAGGGTGATGGGAGCATGGCAGGGACAGGGGGTTAGAGAAGGCTGAAAGGCCTGTGTCAGAGGCCAGAATTTCAAGTGTTGCCCTTGGCTGATTTCCAAGGGGACATCAGATTTCAGGTGTTTTGGATCAGCCACATGGAAGGTGCCAGATATGCAGTGAAGGGTAGGAAGGGTTTACTAGGGGTAATTGGAAAAAGCAGGGGTAGGTGTGGTTAAAAAAGTAGGAATGGAAAAATGAGGTATGTCAAATAGACTTAGCAGGGCAACACTGCAAAGAGATGAGGGGCAGTGGAAAGGACAAAAAGCCTGACTCTAAAGCCCCAATTCAAAGAGACTGGTCTACCACCTATTAGCACACTGTGTGTGGCACATAGAACTTGCTTAGTAATTGCTTGCTGAATGAACAAACAAATGTGACCTTGGCCAAGTTACATATCCTCTCTGAGCCTTAGTTTCCTCATCTGTAAAATAAGTAGTAGTTATTGTTCTTTGATTTCACCTATGTTGTCTCTCCCCTACATCCACATCAGTTGGCTGATCCATCTTCCCAACCCTGCACTGTAGAGGATGCTAACTAAGCCTCCTTCATTAAGGGTCAGAAAAGGCAGATGTGCACAAGGCCTTCTCTTTCTTCTTGTGTCTTCCCCCTCCTTCTCCTCCTCCTTACCTCCTGGCCCTATTTGTCTTCTTTTCTATTCCAGGAAAACTTGGGGCACAGTCTGGGAACTCAGAGCAAGTGAGTTATAACCTCCAGTTACAATGCCAGCACATACTCACACATGTGCAACTCACTCTTCCTCTGTACTCCTCCACAGAAGGTTGGGTCTGGGCTGCAATAAGAACCTTGTGTTTCCCTAGGGACCTTTACTTGATTCAAATGTTATCCATACCAGGGACTAGAAAACTCTACCCTTGTTTCCTCATGTAGAGCCAGGTGGGCTTGGGGAGCTAGCTACCCATGGGGATTGATCACATCAGCACTAGTCCAACTCTATAAGGTTCATTGTGAGCCAATTCCTCTGGAGTACATCAACCAGAGGAAAGTCAAAGAAGTTTGAGAACATGAAGATGGTGCGAGGATAATTTTACAGTAGTGGGCATGAGCTAGGCTGAGCGATCCACACTTCCTTGTGAACACTGACACATATCTTTGAGATTCACTGGCATGAGAAGAGCAATTTGTTAGAGCAAAACATAGCTTTTTCCTGTATGAAGCTAACAGCTTGAATTGACTCTCCAAGGTTTTATTTTTGTCTGTTTTTTCCCTCTTGGAAAGACTAATGGACAGTAAAGATGGGATAAGGTGAATTCTAAATTTGCCTGTCCCTCCAGTCAACTTGTGGCATATAGAATACATCTCTATAAGATGAGCCTTCCCAAGTTTGATCTTCAGTAGGCTAAATATCCCATCTTTTGTGCTTCCAAGGGATGTGGTAAGAAAGAGAAAAAACCCCAAGCTCAAAGGCTGGACAAATTCAATGAGACATGCTGGCTAAACTCCCTCCCATAGAGTGGAGCTTAATCCATCCACTCCATCATTGCCATCCCATCTTCCCAAATCAATCCATGCTTCCCCGCTCCTTTGTTTTTAATATGGGGGAAGGAGGGCAAGAGACACAGTGAGGAATGGCCAGCCTTGATGAGGTTTTTATATGCAAGAACAAATGACAGTCATGTAGGCAGGTTCAGGAAAATCTTTCAGAATGTAGAAAATTCAGCAGCTTTTCCACACTGACCATTGTCATGGCAACACACTCACTATCTGATGGCAGCATGCGTCTGGAGGGGCACGGTCTCAGTATAGCAGGTTAGCCTGGCCATTTTTAGCAACATTTAGACTTCTTTCTAGCCTCATTTCTTCTAGGTTTAGCTGAATTTCTTTTTGGTCCTGGACTTGTGTGCTCTGCTCATTTGCATGGCTAGAACACAAGATTTTGTCAATATGAAAGAGATAGCTAAATGGAAAATCTGAGCATTCCTAGTATTCTATAGCCACTCTACTTGCTGTCCTCCCTCCCTGGCTCTTCCCCACCCACTCTCAGCCATTTAATTTATTTTCTTCTCATCAATTCTTTCCTGTACACAGTATTACTTCCCCCCTCAACAACTATGACTCATCTACCAACCCCTGCACTCTCATCATATTCTTTTTGTTGTGTTTCTATTTTCTCATTTTTAACATACAGCATCCTAGGATCTTAAGAATGGAAGAAACCTTAACAATAATCCAGTATAATCAATGCAGGAGCCCTTGTATTATATGACAACCAAGTGACTGTCTAGTCTCTACTTGCATGTCTCTGCCAACAGAGACCTCATTCCTTTTTGGATGGCCTGCTCCACTTTGGACACCGCTAAATGTTAGAAAATTCTTCCTTCTATTGAATAAGAATTTACCTTTTTATAATATCTACCCATGGGCCCTAGCTCTGTGCTGTGTGACTACATCACCTCTGCCTATGCCCTCTGCACTGTGACAGCCTTTCAGAGATATGAGGTAAAGACCACATCCCTCTGGGTCTTCTTTTTTCCAAAAGCCTCAGCTCCTCTAACCAGACCTCTTGGACCCTGGTCTATAGTCCTTTCCCCATACCAACTGACCAGCAGCATGCTCCTATTTGTCTGGAGCTCTTTTAAAGTGAGGTTGATATTGCATCAACATCTCTGGAGGCCACCTTGTCCTGATGACTCACACTAACTGCGTTGACTAAAATCCCTAGCTCTTTCAGACAAAATGCTGCTGAGCAACATCTTCCCATCTTGTATGTGTCCAATGCTTCTGAGGACCTAATTCCTGGTCCATACATTTTTGCCCAGTTTAATTTTATTGTGCTATAATCAGAATATTGCTTTAACCTGTTAGGATCTTTTAAAAATCTTGACTTACATGTAACTTACATGTCCTCTAAGATTTTCTATTATTTTTCCCCAACCCTCAAACTAATCTTTTATCTCAAGTCTTTTGAAAATTTATTGCTCTTTTGGGTTTCTTACCTTTCCTAGTTCTCTTCCCTTTGAATTACCTTCCTTATGTCTTCTCTCGCTTGTTATTTCCATTTCAATAGCAAGATGTCACCACTCTGGAGATATGTGCCTGGGTACGTGTGTAGGAAAGCATGAGGGCATACAGATATCTGCACATACGTAGGTGTGAACAAGAAGCTGCAGAGGCTTTAGTTTCTCTGTTTCTATTGCTTTGTCTGTGCTCTACCAGGATTTAAAGCCCGGATGGGGGGAATATGGCAAGGTTGAAGGAAGAGGGGTAAGAGAAGTTGGTCCAGGATCAGACCCAAAGGAAACAGGAAAGTTGTCCTGGGTCTGTGAGGGGCAGCAGGAAACTAGGGTGGGAGCACTAGTGTTAATGAAAACTGCAGCATAGTGAGAAGGACTGGACAAGGGCCAGGAATAGAAAGAGTTTAAAAGCCTTAAAGATTGTACAAAGGGAGGAGGATTTGGTTAGGAAGTGAGGGCTTGTGGGGTCGGTACCTACTGAGAGGTTGGAGGGAGGTGGCTTGAAACTATAGGATCAAGAGAAGGCTGAGGGCTATTCGACACCCCAGAGAGGCAATAAGCATTGCTGTGAGTGTTATCTTAGAAGTTTATGACTTGTGAGCTTAGAAAATTTTATCTGGCCAAAGGAGCCTGGGACGTGGAGTCCCTGCCTAAGGACTTGGCTGTTGTCACAGCCTGGGCTCTACTAGAGGATGGGGCCTTAATATAACCCTCAGCAAAGACTCCTAGGACATAATGTGTTCCCTCAGACTAACTGTGGCACAGAACAGCCTCCCTTTCATGCTGGATTCTATTCCAACGAGGGAGTCAAAGGTAGGAGGACTGCTGCTGTCTTGGTCGTTATATGAATAAACATGGGGACTTCACTCTCTGAGATGGTCAATATGATACTCTTAGCCTTTTAACTCTGCAAATAATTAGGATCCAAAAGATATGCACACATATATACAAATTCAATTAAACAGGAAAATGGGTGCCAAAACAACTTTACAATATTGTAGATAAAGTGAATTGAGTTGTGGAGTAGCACCTGGGGTTTGGGGGGGGGGGCTCTACTGGAAAGCTAAGGGCAGCATCCCCAAACAGCTAGTGGATAGTGTGATCAAGAGTATAACAACCTGATGACTGCCATTTCCCTCTGTCCAGAAGTCAGAATAATTGTAGGCCAGCCTAAGGGAAGGGCAAGATAGGGAAGCAGCCCCATCTTCAGTGCTTTGGGTAAGACTGGGGAGCGCACCCTCAGGGCACCAGAATCCCGACTATCCACTGTGGCCCCATAGTCTCTCAAGGCCATCTTGGATCAAGGAACTACACTGGAATATGATGTCTTTGAGCCCCTCCTCCCCCTACCCCAAGTCTGAGTTGACTTGAACTTCCCTCATCTTAAGAGAATTTTACTGTTGCTCTTTTAAAAGGAAAAGGGTTTCAGGGCATACTTTAGAACTAGTTTTCCACTGGAGGTACCTAAAGATAAACCTTTTGTCCCCCTGAAGGTGACATTAGCTGGCCAAATGACAATCCCAATCAGAGTGGCCAGTGTGGAATTCCAGGTACAAGCTATCAGGCCAAGAAGTTGTTTCCCTTCTAAGTCAGTGAAATGATTAGCCACCAAAAGACAAATGGTATTTGGGGAAGCTCCCACTGATGGGCCACCACAGGCTGGGTGGAATGAGGAGGGCAGGACTCGAGGGGTGGTGCTCACCTTTGATGTAGTTGAGGATTTGCTGGACTCGGTGGGGCTCATTGCGGTCTGGCCGGCAGCTTGGCGTGATTTCCAACACATAATCAGGACCATATGCTGTGAAAAACTGTAAGGAAAAGGGAAAGGCCAAAAAACAAACTAAACCACAGAAAACCTCAAAACCAAACCACATACACACAGAACAATCAAAAGAAAGCCACCACTGTCCATTAGGCAAAGGAGGCCCAGGTGGGCCAGGCAAGATGATACAGCAGGAAGCCTTGTCCTGGTGGTACCATTCCTCTTGTTCAAAACCTCCAGTGACAGTTCACTGCTAAATTATTTAGCTTGCTGTTGAAGGTTCTCTCTGCTCAGGTCCCAGCTTCTCTCTCTAGCTTTAGCTCTCACTGCCCCCTGTTCTCTAGCCACACTGGCCTGCTCTGGGCTCTCCCAAATCACATCATGCTTTGTTCTGCAGCCCCCCCCCCCCTGCTTAGGATCTTTGCCATTGATCTTTGTTAGGGCTGCAAAGGCCCTCCCTCAATTCCTGCTGCCTGTGAAAAACCTCCCTATGCTTTCAGGCACAGCTCAAATGTCACCTCCTTCACAAAGCTGTCCCTTAATTTCCACCAACCTGCAGCGTGTTCTTTTGGTACCTTTCTTATGGCCCACGTTCAACAAATACTACATGCCTACATATTATATGTGGGTCACTACGCTGGCTGCTGTTGAGACTATGAAGATGGGCAAGACCTCCTCTGGGATCCTCTAGGCATTCATAAACCCATTCTACATTAGATAGAGATTTTTCAGCAGTGACCTGACCTCCCTGCACTGGATTGTCAGTTCCTTGAAGGCAGGCAAAACCTATGTCTTATTCACCTCTTTGATCTTCAGACTATGGCAGCTGTCTGTTAACTTTGGTTGACTTGAATTCCCTGACCCAGGAATGTCAAGTAAGCCTAGTTTCTCCAGTTTTTCTTTCTCTATAGTAGAGTTTATTTGTTTTTAAATTCAGGGAATCAAAAGAAAGGTTTTTGGATTCTATTTCTAGCTCACTAGATGATTCCTTGTGACCTTTGGTAAGTCACAATATCTGATTCAGCTTCTCTATTAGGGCCCGCTTGGGGAAAAACACTCCACGACAAAGGGAATCATTCAATTGGGATAAGTTTTTGAATGGGAAGTATGCAAAACTACTGTTTTTGTTTAGTTTTTAACAGAAATAGTATTTGTGCATACTTTCTGGAGAGAGAGCATATGGTTCTTAACATTACGTGCTTTCAATAGTGATATTGTTAGGTGGTAAGTAAAACAGGGACATTCAAATTCCATGGAAAAAATGGTAGAGAGGGCATGAAAAAAAGGATCTGGATATATGTTATGAATTTGATGTCATTCAGAGAACCCAAGGTTATTGTCATTGCCATCAAATTATCCTTATTAAGAGTCTGGATGTATATCTGGCACCATGGGAGAAGTTGTGGAATGATCTCTAAGGGTTCTAACAGCCTCTTTGTGGAATCCATGGGAGTAATTTAATTGGCAGATGGCTTTTGCACATCCATGATGGAAAACTTTATACATTGAATTAAAAGAAAAATGCCCAAGACTGCCCCAATGCTTATTATAATGCTTTTTTTTTTTTTAATGGACTGACATAGAAAGGAAAGAGGGGCCTTGTTCTTTCCTGATGGAGTCATTGCTGTCTGATGTCTGAAGCCCTGTGTTCTGGAGATAGGAGAAGCCTTGAGTGGAGATCATCTTTATCAAACCCATATATGGAAGAGACAAGAGGGGTTACCTGGGAAATATATCTAGAAACTAACCACCATTATGATAAAAAAAAAACTGGAGAGGTTTGTATTTTTAGCTGATGATAGCCCCTCAGTCCAAGCTCAAGGATCTTGTGGGCTTGACTCTGGAAGAGAAGGCTTCAAACAGGTGTTGCCCTCTCCTTAGGCGACCTCTTTTCCTCCAGAGGGTGTCAAGTAGTACACTCGTTTCACAGGTATGGGAAAATGGGTTTAGAGAGAGCAATAGAAGAAAGGCAGCTGCAATGAAGTAGATACTCTGGGAGAGGACCGAAACCCCTAGCATCAAAGTGCTAAACAAATCAGAGGCAGGGTGCCTCACGGAGGTATAGGAGGAGAGAATGTTCTGCCTCCATCTAAGAAGATAACACTGCTGATCCTCTGCCAGCAAGATAGAGATGCCGGTTTAGGGTTATTTGGAACATGTTCTCATTGTGAATATCTACTATATTGTTACCCATATTCTCCTGCTTCAGTTCCCTCTTTGCCCAAGAGCACACAGTTGTAACATGGTCAGCTGGTGCCAGAACTTACTTGTAATGTAACAGAACTCAGTTTGACTGGGATTGTGTCTCTTGATGTGGCTGCATTAGCACCTGGCTTTAACTAACCCATGAATAACCTATTCTTTGCTGAAGCAAGCTTGCTATAGGTAACGACCAAGTCTGGGTTCCCAGACATCTCTCCACCTTTGCCAATGAAATATTATTCCCAAGTTCTGCTTATCTGTTAGGCTAGGGGACAGAGATGATTTAGGAATGTCCCTGTTTTATGATCCAGTTTGACATGGCAGCTGGCTGGTCCCAGCCTTGGGGAGGCACTATTTGGGGCCAAAGGAAGTAACAGGCATTGGGAAGGCAGCAGCTGTATCTAAGGCAAAGGTGTTGCTCTATTCCCCTCTCTGGCTCTCTCATGGCATTTCTCTGTTTCTGTGTTATGTTATGCATTTATTTTGGCACTTGTTAACTTTTTCTACTAGACTCTGCAAAGGCAGAAACTCCTGTCACATACTCTGCAGAACTGTCGAACTGAGATCAAATCATCAAAGGTTCTTCTTAAACCTTTATTTTAAAGTTATGTTGAATGAAATTCATTCACAAAAGATTTAGCTTGTTTTTCAGTTAATTCTGTGGAATAATGCAAAGAGCCAACTCATAGCATTAACAGCTTTTCTGGACTCTTGAGGAAGCATAGTGAGGTGGAAAGAGCACTGGTTTTAGAGTCGAACAGAGATGCATGTTATATCAGGATTCAGTCATGTACCTCAGGCAAGCTGCTTAATCTCTCTTTTGTTATTGCTACCAGAAGATGATAATAAATGCAGACCTGGGTGGATTATTAGAAACCACTGAGATAGTATAAACAAAAGGGCCTAGCATAGGGCCCAGAACATAGTAGGACTTCAGTAAATGTGAATTCCCTTCTCCTGGGGCAAGAGGCCCTTGCCTAAACGGTGCCTCACCCATACCCTGGGGGATGTTGGGCCACACACTTGGGGCTGCTGTGTAGAAAGAATTGTTCCTCCTGCTAGACAAAACCCAGCAGCCCCAATGTCCTCTCCACTTGCTTAAACCATTAGCTCCGCGCAGGGCCTGTGGAAAAACTAACTTCTCTCACAGTTTCCTGCCCTATGCTCCTGCCACTTGTTACTTACTGGAGAGGTGGAAAGGAAATCTGATCACATAAGGCAAAGGAGATATTGGGGTGGAGGGATTTGGCCAGCACTAGAAATAGCTCGGGGCCTCACCCAGAAACTGCCCTCTAACCCTGAAGAGGAAAGGAAATGGGCAAGCAGCAATCCTATTCCCAGACAGGTGGAGTGGGGATGAAAGAGGCCAGCTGGCCTTCCAGTCAAAACGTTGGCTTTGATCTCAGCAAAGGAAGGAGGGAGGTGCTAACCCTTCTCCACCCCTTTCCCTTTTCCCTCAGCACTCCTTTTGATTTCTGGGTTTTGGTTTATACATTTTTGAGGGGAACATAGTAGTGGGAAGGAAACAAATGGGAAGTATGAAGTGGTGCTGAGGGATGGGAACTGAAGGTAATGGTGACTTTAGGGGACTTGGTCCCTTCTGGACCCAACAGTCAATGAATAAAGAAATGAAAATTGCTCGGTTCTCATTCAGGTCAGCCCAGATCAAGGCACCTTTCTTGATCATTTCTCTCCAGCTCTTGCTCATACAATGTGAACAGTATACACTTAGATATTCAGTCAAGAAGATAATCAGAAGTCTTAAATTTGGTTTTATTCCTTCATAATCCAATTTGCTCACAGGAAACCAAGCCACAAAACTGGAGCAGCCAATTCTTTTATCTGTCCCTCAATATTTATCAAGTGCTTACTATGTGCCCAACTAGGTTAGTTCATGGGTTACAAAGACAGTAAGACATGTTTAGTAGGAAGAATTATTATAGTATAGTGTGATGAGAGGTGCAATAATAATACTAAAGATAAAAGTAATAAAACCATTTATTAAAGGCTTATTATATGTCAGGCATCTAAAGTATCTCAGCACTTTTTATGGATTGACTTAGTTCTCACAACCAACCCACATGGAGATACTATTAATTATTTCCATTTTAAGATGAAGATTTGGGGGCACTTGGGTGGCTCAGTCAGTTGAACATCCGACTTTACCTCAGGTTGTGATCTCATGGTTGTTGAGTTTGAGCCCCACATCAGGCTCTCTGCTATCAGCGCAGAGCCTGCTTTGGATCCTCTGTCACCCTCTCTCTCTGCCCCTCCCACACTTGCATGTTCTCTCTCTCAAAAATAAATAAACATTAAAAAAAGTGAAGATTTGAAGTGTAGAATAGATAACTTGACAGAGGTCACACAGCACATGTAGAGCTGAAATTTGAGCCCAGGTCATTCTGGAGATCAGCACTACTTACTGGAGCCTCTAAATTACCTCAGAAACATTGAAATTCCTTTGATATGGCTCAAGGGTAGGGCATAAGGAGAAATAGGACATGAGGCTGAAGAGGCAGGCATGAATTTTATAGTAGGCGCTGCCCACTCCCCACATTCAGGCATTTGGTCTTATTCCAGACTAGAAGGTTCATGAGGGCAGAACATTGTTTTGCTCTCTGCTGTATTATCAGTTCCCAAGACAGTGCTTGCACCTAGTAGGTTGGTAAGTAACTGTGGGATAAGGAAATGAAAACTTGGGGGAGCTTATAAATGAGGGAATGGACAGGTCAGCTGTGTCCTTTATTTTTCTTTTTTTTAACATTTATTTATTTTTGAGAAAGAGAGAGAGAGAGAGAGAGAACATGCAAGTGGGGCAGGGGCAAAGAGAGAGGGAGACAGAGGATCCAAGCAAGCTCTGTGTTGTCAGTGCAGAGCCAATGTGGGGCTCAAACTCACGAACTGTGAGATAATGGCTGGAGCCAAAGTCAGACACTTAACAGACTCCCAAGCTATGTCCTTTAGAAGACTCATTGGCTACAGCATGGAGAATGGAACAGCATTTGATGGGAGGAATGCAAGTAGGGAGACCAGTGAGAAATCTGGCGGTAGAACCATGATGAGTGGTATCTGGGCCTGAATCATAACAGCTGTGGGAGGAATGGAGAGATTGAAAGGCTGAAAAGACATCATCAATAGTTCTAAACAATTTATTGGATGTGGGAAGTAAGGAAGAAAAGAGAGTCAAAGATTTCTGACCATGTGGGAGGTGCATTAAGGAGATGAAGAATACAGGCAGAGGACAAGGGCTCATGGTAAGGTCTGTGTGTGTGTGTGTGTGTGTGTGGTGGGAGTTGAGTGGGAAGAATTTTGAGGGTTAGGATCCTGATGCTGTAGTGCTCTGGTATTTAGGAGAGGGGTTGGGCCTAAAGTACAGGATGTAAGATTTGGGAGTTGTCGGTGACATAAAAGAATTGGATGAGGATTGCCAAGGAACTGCTTTGCTGGCAGGGGAGGCTTACTACAGAGTAAGAAGGGAAGAGAGGGAAGGAAAGCGTCATGGAGAACAGTCAATACTTTAGAGGTGGACAGAGGGAGTGCATACAGTTCTGGTGACAACTTGAGATATTACAGAGAGATTAGGTAAAAGGAGGGCAGTCTTCTGATTTGTCCACGGGAAGGAGACATTTGCTATAGCCAAGTCAGTGAAGGGTGTGGACAAGGCCTAACTGGAGTAGACTGAAGAATCGGATGGGAGGAAGTGCAGATGAGAATGATGGTACAAATATACTTTTTAAGAGTTTGACCCAGGGGTGGGGTTCGGGTAGGTGGGTGATTTAAGATGGGAGGGTCTTAGGTATATTTAAAGGCTGAGGGGAAGGGTCTATAGGATGGGAGTCAGACACAGCCTGATGGGGATTTAGAGTTAGTTATGTTTGTCTTTCTGACTCCGGAGTTCCACAAAGGGAAGAATACTGTTTTATTCATATTTATATTACCTACAGCTCCTAGCTTAGGGCCTAGAAAATAATAGGTGCTCAATTCATGTTTGTTAAATGAAGGAACTAAAATGTGTTTCAAATTCTAAGATTTGCATCCAATAGAGAGAATTAGCATCTTGAAAGACAGGGTGATTGTAAACAAGCAGGAATGGGGCGGGGTGGGAGGTAGTAGAGGTAAGAGAATGCTGGACAAATCTGAGACCAGCAAGTACAATAAGTTAGATAAGTTGGTAAGGGAGAGAATGGGAGGCCTTGAATCCCAGGTTGAGGAGACAGGACTTGATGTGACAGGCACTGGGGCAGCTTCAGGATTAGATCTGTGTCTTATGGAACCTGGGAGCAAGCATAAAAAGGCTAGGTGACCAGTGTGGGGGCTTTTGCAATAGTTCAAGGGGGGAGATAACAAAGGCAATTGCTATGGAGATGGAGAAGATGGGAAAGATACATTGTAAAGCTAGACTCACCAGGACTTTGGTAATTGATTGGCTGCAGAGGAAAGGAGAGAAGGGAGAAGTCAAAGTTGACCCCTAGGTTTTGATTCTGGCTAAGTGGGGAGAATTGCTATGTCACTGACAGAGCTGGGGTAAATTAGCAGGAAGAGCGAGTCTGGCTAAGGGAAGCTGATGGACTTGGGTTTAGTTGGGTTTGAGATTACAGTAGAGAATCTGGGTCACTATGTCTAACAGGCTTCTGAACATGTGATGATAGTCTATGGAAGTAATGTCATGGCTGAAGACTAAGGTGGTAGTGGGTAAAAAGATCCATTGAATAGGCATAATGAGCAGCCAGAGAGGAAGAAAGAGAACAGTAAAGTGAAATCTCACAGATGTAGGGATGAGATTCAGCATGAGGAAGATGCTTAAAAGAATATATTTGCCATGCTGGCAATATGCTCTTGTGGCTAAACTAGTATTCTTCTCTCGTAGTCAGTAGGGGATATAATGATACTGCTTCTAGCCAGCCCTCTTTTCATAATACTCCAAGTAGCTCTCAAATTTTTTATTGTTAACTCAAGTGTTTCTTAAAAATTAGACTCAATTCCACCAGGGTAAGTCCAAGGTTAGTGCCAATCTCTTACAGATCCTTGAGACTTTACTCTGCCTTCACCTGGGGAGGTTGAGCTCATGATTGTGATGTGGGCCCTAACCAGGAAGAGCATTTCTTGTCCTGAATTACTCTGTGAACGAAACTCGTCACAACCAGAATGACATAGCACCAGTGTCTTGTATGATGCTTCTCAGCCTTTCCTATATCACCAATTACTCCATCAAAGAACCTTGGCCACGCCATGATGGAAACAAAAAAGCTCTCCTTTCCTGAGAAAAAACAACAAAACATTTCTGTTTACAGGAAATTCAGTTATTATATATATCATTTATGGTACATTTTAAGAACATAAAATTGCGGTGGTATTATTAGGAGTAAATTTTATTGCCATAGCTTTACAACACAAACACACAAAAATAAAAATCCCATCAGTTGTTGGACCAAACTGGCAGGAAGCAGCATATCAAAGGCAATTGCTTACAGGCAGGGGAATGGAGAATTAGAAGTGTCCAGAGCATCACTGAGAGGTCAGGAGGATATGGCTATTGGAGAGAAGATGTTACATGTGGAGGTGGACATGAGGATGGAAACCAAGCATCCCATCTAGATTATATCTGTATCCCACCTGCGGTACTCATGTTATCCCTTGAACACAGTCAGTATTTAAGAACTCTCATGGTGGGACGCCTGGGTGGCTCAGTTGGTTGGGCGTCCGACTTCAGCTCAGGTCATGATCTCACCGTCCTTGAGTTTGAGCCCCGTGTCGGGCTCTTTGCTGACAGCTCAGAGCCTGAATCCTGCTTCGCATTCTGTGTCTCCCTCTCTCTCCGCCCCTCCCCAACTCACGCTCTGTCTCACTCTATCAAAAAATGAATAAACTTAAAAAAAAAAAAAAGAACTCTCATGGTAAGACTCACATAACACTGCAAAGAAATGTTTGAATGAATGAAGAGTCCATGGAAATAGTTTTATTATTCAGATGTTTAAATGGCATTTTAACTATTGGTATAGAAAAAAGTTTATTGGGGCTCCTGGGTGGCTCAGTCGGTTAAGCATCCGACTTCAGCTCAGGTCGTGATCTCGCGGTCTGTGGGTTCGAGCCCCGCGTCGGGCTCTGTGCTGACAGTCCAGAGCCTGGAGCCTGTTTCAGATTCTGTGTCTCCCTCTCTCTGACCCTCCCCCGTTCATGCTCTGTCTTTCTCTGTCTCAAAAATAAATAAAGGCTAAAAAAATTTTTTTTTCAGGGGCGCCTGGGTGGCGCAGTCGGTTAAGCGTCAGACTTCAGCCAGGTCACGATCTCGCGGTCTGTGAGTTCGAGCCCCGCGTCAGGCTCTGGGCTGATGGCTCAGAGCCTGGAGCCTGTTTCTGATTCTGTGTCTCCCTCTCTCTCTGCCCCTTCCCTCTTCATGCTCTGTCTCTCTCTGTCCCAAAAATAAAATAAACGTTGAAAAAAAAATTTAAAAACAAATTTTTTTTTCAAAAAAAAAAAAAGAAAAAAGTTTATTAAGCAAAATAATCAGGTAACCTGGGGAATGTTAGCTTATTTGAACACCAATTATATTTAAGCAAAGAATATGTCCAGTATTAACTAGTCTTATTTCATTAACTAAACTTAGAGGCTTCAGGAATACATAAATATGGCCCTTTAGTATATTGTGTATTCAGTGAGGTCAATCCACAGTAATTTGTGTGTGTGTACTACCTGTGTATGTGTGTGTGTGCATGTGTGTTCTATTAGGTGCTGAGTAACAGATTTGAACTTTAACCCATAGCTTTGGACTTTCAGCCCGGTGGGATTTCCATTATACCATGAAGTAATCAGCATATTTAGAGAGATTTCTGGAGTATTATGGGATGAGCCCTAAATCTTTGTTCCACAATTTACTAGCTGTATGACCTTAGGCAAGTTATGTGACTATTGTGTCTTGGTTTTCTTATTTGTAAAATGGGGATAATAACAGAATGTGCCTTATAGAGTTGTTGTGACAATAAATGCATTAATTCATGTAAGGCACTTAGAACAGTGCTTAGAGCATAGTAAATGCTCAGTAAATATTATTAAATGCTAGATGATATTATCATCATCATTATTATTGTGATTTATCAGCTGTACAAAGAAACAGGAGTTCTGCATGTAATGGGCAGTAGCAAAACTGGATTTCTTTTTTTTAAGATGTATTTTCTTTTTTTAAAAAAATTTTCAATATATGAAATTTATTGTCAAATTGGTTTCCATACAACACCCAGTGCTCATCCCAAAAGATGCCTTCTTCAATACCCATCAAGATGTATGTTCTTTAAATTTTTTTTTTCTTAAAAAAATTTTTTTTTCAATGTTTATTTGTTTTGGAAAGACAGAACACAAGCAGGGGAGGGGCAGAGAGAGGGAGACACAGAATCTGAAGCAGGCTCCAGGCTCTGAGCTCTCAGCACAGAGCCTGACACGTGGCTCAAACCGATGAACTGTGAGATCATGACCTGAGCTGAAGTCAGGCACCCAACTGACTGAGCCATCCAGGCGCCCCTAAAATTTTTTTTAATGTTTATTTATTTTGGAGAGAGAGAGAGAGAGAGAGAGAGAGAGAGAGAGACAGACAGAGTGTGGGCAGGGGAGGGGCAGAGAGAGGGACATGGGGCTCGAACTCACGAACTGTGAGATCACGCCCTGAGCCTAAGTCAGACACTTAACCAACTGAGCCACCCAGGTACCCTATGGATTTCTTCACAAATGCTCATTGAGAATGAATGAGCGTAAGTTCCAAAGAGCTTTATCCACAAACCCTATAGCCAGAAAGATGGCAGAGAGATCAAGAAAAGAAGGATCCAAATGAAAAGGATTAAAAAATGGAAGAGGGGCACCTGGGTGGCTCAGTTGGTTAGGCAACTGACTTCGGCTCAGGTCATGGTCTCACAGTTCGTGAGTTTGAGCCCTGCATCGGGCTCCGTGAGGACAGCTCAGAGCCTGGAGCCTGCTTCAGATTCTGTTTCCCTCTCCCTCTGTCCCTCCCCCACTCACACTCTGTCTGTCTCTCTCTCAAAAATAAATAAATATTTAAAAAATATTAAAAAAAATGGCAGAAAGTAGGAGGGAATGAGAAATTGGAAGTGGTGGGAGAGAGAGGCAGGGGGACAGAGGTGACAGAAGGAAGAAGAGATAAATATGGAGTACATTGGTGAGGGAAGGAAGGAAGTTCAGAGGAGGTGGCAGAAGGGACAAGGACAGGGTGGCTGCCACTTCACTAGGGGTCTCCCTGCAGGCTTCGGTTTTCCTTCAGGTGTGGTTTCAGGGGTTTAAAGGAAAGATCCTGGCCAAGATTAATACCTTCCTCACATCACTGCTGATCCTCAAATTTCCATTATTAGAGAGAACTCCTCCTTCATATTCATAAATATGTGCAGGGCCAACTTTGGTTATACCACATGTCTCTGTTAATCAAATGAATATTTTGGAAACAAGCCCACACATGAAGCTTTTTTTTTTTTACATCAACTTTTCCTTAAGCCAAAGGTGGGAATGGAAGATGGTAGAGTACAGTGATATTGCTTTACCTGGCTTGTACTAAGTACTAATCTTGGAAATGGATTCTACTAGAGGATTAGTAAGTGCTGCCTTGGCTTGACCTTTTTTTTTTTTTAATTTGAGAGAGAGAGAGAGAGAGAGAGAGAGAGAGAGAGAGAGAGAGAAGACCAGAGGGAGAGGGAGAGAGAATCTTAAGCAGGCTTCTTGATCATGACCTGAGTGGAAATCAAGAGTTAGATGCTCAACCAACGAAGCCACCCAGGCGCCTCTTGGCTTGATCTTTATACTACTCCAAGCAACTGCTCTCTCTCTATTCCTTCACTACCGAACTTCTTAATATTTCTCTTTTCTGCACCATCTTGACTGTTTCCTTTCTCAGACACTTTAACCTACTGCTGTCTGTCTTCTTATTCATATGCCATGTCCACTGAACTCTTTCCTAGAAGGATGACAAAGAGATTTCAGCTTATTGGCAACTCTGATTAGTAGTAGCTGCTTGGGGTACTGTATTGGGAAGGATTCTGAGGCTGTGTCTAGGTTCATCAGGAAAATGTGCCATGATCAGTTTGTCATGTAACTCATGGGGGTACATGGTATCAGGGTGGGAGCTGGGGAGATGTAGTCATATGTGCCTATTATTTGCCATGCCTGCTCTAGGACACCAAGAGTGACCTCCTCATTGCCAGCCTATTGTCTTTTCAGTTATTACTCATTCTATTTGATCTCTCTCTAGCACATGTCATCAACTATCCCCTATTTTGGGGCATTATCTTCTCTCTCATCACCACCTCTCTCCCTGTTCCTTCTCAGTCTCCTTCCCTGGGTCATCTTCCTTCATGTGCCTCTCAAAGGTAGGTGCTGTGGGTTGTGCTCTCAGCTTTTTTTCCCCTCTCTCTGCAAGAGTTCACACTCTCTGTTGTTGTTTTAATCACTTATAAACAGAGATCCTACATCTCTGGGTCCAGTGTTTATCCCCAGCCTCTGGCTTGCATTGATAACTCTCTGCTGAACATTTCTACCCGGAAAGCTTGAATTCTTGGTACGTTATGCTTAATGTGTTCCAAGTGGAGCAAATTCAGTATAAGTCTTTCCAAAGAGAACATTCATCTTCTCTTTTTGTTCACTCAGCACCATAGGTGAGTCCCCTTATACAATAAGCTCCTCAGCAAAGGTTTGAACTTATGACCCTGAATGGGTCAGTGTGCTTGTGCTTTGTTTAGAAGCACTGGATTTTGTGCTTTCAAAATACCTGAAATGATACGGGATTCAGATATAGAGATTAGGGGATGTCTTTGAGATATTCTCATTGTTTGATGAGTAATGGCTTTTTTCCTTCTCCATTTGTTAGATGAAAAAAAACCAGATATCTAACCAGGTATAAGAAGACAGAGTCTGGCATTCTTTCTCAGGGGACAGCTGGATAGCAAGCAATATGTTTTGGGTATTATTTGAAAACACTCACTGGTTATCTGCTGGGGTAGGATGCAGAGGGGGAGGTGCTGGGAGACAATGATGAAGCAGACAATCCCTGGCCTTGAGGAGCTTACAGCCTAGTACAGAAGGCAGACAGCTACAGGAATAACTACAATAAGATGAATGTTAGAGGTGAATCATTTCTCTAGAGCTATGGTAACTCAAGCGGGAATTCTTAATTCTGAGTGTGGGGGATGGGTAATGGATAAGACTTCATGGAGGATAGGGGAAGTGACTGAATTGGCCTTGAAGGATAAGTAAGATTTAAATAGGAAGGGAGAGAAGGTAAGAAAGGCAGAAGAAGCAGAATGAAGATAATGAAGATATATTTTAGACAAGTCATCACAAATTAATTTATGAGAAAGAACAGAGTACTGGGTCATAACTAGCACCAGCACAGCTCTGTAAGCAACTTTGCTGTTTTCTGTGTACAGCACATCCTTTATTTGTCATGAACAATGATAGACTGATGGGCTTGGCAGAGTCAGAGGAAAGGTCATGATGGTCTTGACAGTACATCAGAGTAGGATTTATCTCTGATATATCCATCAGAGTGGTTGCTTGGGGGCAAATCAGGGTTGTATTTGCTTAGAATCTGTTGATTCATTTGTTCCCTCATTCACTTGACACCAACATCTCCTGACCACTCCTGCGTGCCAGGTTCTGGGCACAAAGTGATGAATGAAACTCAGACCCTGCCCTCAAGGAGTAGATGGGGAGACAGCTGTGTAAACACTAATTCTAATGCTCTGTGGTAAGTGCCATAATAGACATGCAGGCAAGGAGCTCTTAGAGTCCAGACAGTAGACAAAGCAAAGCAGTGCTCTCTGAATCAGCCTCTAACTGATTTCTCTGTCTCCCTGCCCTCCTTGGGTTTTCTGTAAGAAATTCAGATTTGATCATGTCATTCCCCTTGCCTAAAAACCATGGTTGGCTCCCCAGTGACTGTAGGACCAAGTCCAAACTCTAAAGCAGGACACATAAAGGCCTTTACAGTCTGGCCCAACCAACTTCTCCAGTCTTATCTCATACCATGGTCCGGGCTATGGCCCCTACACTGTAGCCACACTGAACTGTAGTGTCTCTTCCCACCTCCCCACTCCTCATTATCTGGTTGACTCTTCTGCAATCCTTGAGCCCCTGCTAAATGTTGCTTCTCTGTTGTACTGTCCCCAACTCCCCCAGATGGAATAAGTTTCTCCTCTGCATTCCCACAGCTCACTGTTAACCTCTCTGTTCTAGCGCTTATCACATTATAGAGTAATTGTTTGTTTCTATGCTTTTCTGCCTCTCTAGGCAGTGTTCTCCTCAAGGTTGGGAACTGGGCCTTACTCTTTTCTTCATCCTTGAGATGTGCTATGGGTCTGGTACATAGTAGGTACTCCATACATCTCTGCTGTGTGAATGAATGACTCTGACATGTGGCCACTTGGGCCCAGTCGTTGTCAGCAGCTGGCATTACTTAACTTGAGAGATGCATAAAAAATGAAGGGCAGCCAGAGTAGTTGAAAAACAGGCAGCTCTAGTGACATCATGAAAAACACAAAACTGGAGAAGTTTGAGACAATGCTCCCACTCAGCTTTTAACAAATGACTTTCCCTTCTGAGTAGCCCCTTTTTGTCTCCCTCTCATTCACTTTCAAAAACTCAGTCATTGAAATGATTCTAATTATTCATGGTCAGTGGCATATCCAGGAAACACTTAGTTTACAAGCAATTAAAATACACTAAAATAGATTTATGCAGGTTGAACCTGATCCTGCTGGTAAGAAGGGAGTAAATGACTTACATCTTGGAGGTATATTTGCTTCCTGAGGTTACTCTTTATCACTCTTTATCTACTATGGTAGTTTGGTGCTAACATGGCAAACATCCAGAGGCGAGTGTGCTGTGAACAGTGCAAGGAGCCTATAGACTGTGTGGTTAACTACATCTAGCTGTCCTGTGAATGAGTAAGCTGCCTCTACTCACATCTATCCCACTGTGGGGGAAAGGCTGTCTCAGCAGTAGTTAACTCTGGGCAGTAGGAAAGGTCCCAGCACTGTTACTGGAGGCTTGGTTTCCAATAAGATTGGAAACACTTGGAATCACTTAACCCCTCACGGCTCAGTCTCCACATTGGTAAAATGGGGACATAAATCTCCAGTCTACCAACTTTAAAGGGTTGTTTATGAGGAGCAATGGAAGAAATTTTGTGAAAAGTTCTAGAGGCTAGACAAATGGAGGGGGTTTCACTTTTATTACAAAAACTCTAACTTGTGGTTGTTGGGTCCCTTCAATGCTCTAGATGTGGCTAATGCTCTTCAGCAGATTAGTAAAGATATATTCTGGTTCGTCCCCTAAGAGTTTATTTAAGAGTTCACACAAGGACAATTCATTACTTTGCCATACTCAGACTAATGGTGTTTTTTAAAGTTTATTTATTTTTAGTAATCTCTACACCCAACGTGGGGCTTGAACCCACAACCCCAAGACCAAGAGTCACACACTCTTCCACCTGAGCCAGCCAGGTGCCCCAAACCAACAGTGTTTTAATCTCCCTCTAATGAAGATGGCAGTCAGCAGTGAAACAAACAGACCATTTGGTTGAAGAACAGAAATGGGGCAGCAAAGGCCTAGCACATGGAGTCCAGGTGTCCTCAGAGATTTTGTGCCATCCCTCCCCACAGCAGGCCCTGCTTCCTTGGGTTTGACTGTAGGGAAAAACGGCCCCCTTTTGCTCTCCGAGAAACCTAGAACATATAGTTAAACTATTCAGCAGGCCAATGTGATTGGTGCAAACTTTAAAATGAACAAACTGAAATGGCATATTTCAGCACCAGCTTTTAAGCTAAATGCAAAGGAGCTGCAAAAAAGCCAAAAGTCTGCCACAAAAGTGGGGCAGGGAAGCAAAGGTCATGGCAAATCAGTAAACTAGAGTGATGGTCCACCTGGAAGTCTGACTTTAAATTGTTAAGCCCTCGAGATACATTAATGGAAAGTCATTTACCTTACATCTGCAAGGGTCCTGGGTTCCTTCATGCTCTGTCGCACCTCCCTGTCTTTCTGTTTACTGTTCTTTTTGTAGACACTGCCTGGCCCTCCCTTCTCAGCCTAGACCATTTCTACTCATGTTTCGAGACCCAGCTCAAATGTAACATCTTTGAAGTCTTTGCTGGCTTCCCAAAGGTGAAGTTCCTTGTTCCCTCCTTTGTGCCTCCACAAGGCCTTTTACAGCCCCCCTGGCCCACTCCGGCATATTTGTTTATGTGTCCTTCTTCTACATTAAGGCTGTGAGTGTGGCTCTCAGGAACAAGAAGCACATAGTAGCTTTACTTAGCACAGAGCAGGGCACAAAGATAGCTCTCATTCAAGGCTGGCTGAACAAATGAGCATTTGAGCATACATGCACTGAATTCATTTACTGGATCTGCACAGGACCCCACAGGAATGCTCATTAGGCAATGATTTGATATGGTATACATGCTTCTTCCATACTGGTTTACCTGATTAGCGATTGCCTTGGTGTTGGCAAGCAGCAAGAAACCTGCTGGCAGGGACAGCCTGACAATGTACCAGTGCCTGGGAGGCCTCCTGGTACAGGCTATCAGCTTGGTTCCCACAGCCTGCAAATGTGAGCTAGAAAAGTGCTTCTCTCCACCCGCAGCCCTCCACTCTTATGTGCTTCCTTTTCAGGAAGTTGCCTAGCAGCATCATTTCGTACATTTGAAGAATTGAAAACTCACCCATCAGCACAGAGAGGAATGCCTATCAGACAGAGGTTGACCTGGCCTTGGCTTCCACAGAAGCTCCGGCTCAGTAGCCATAGCCTCTGGTTCTTCTGGTTTTGCTAATGGTGAGCTCGATGACTTTGGACATATCGGCTTATCTCACATTCCTTATCCCCCAAATGGGGAGAATAATGAAGATGTTGCATGCATTGAGTCAATAAGAAGCTTGACTGAGAGCCTTGTGGACAGGGAAAGCAGCAGCTGATGCTGGCAGAACCTGCAGAGTTTTGTTGTTTTGGTTGTTTCTGTTTGTAAATGTGAATCATTCTGCTTCAAGCCCAGATGTGCAGACCATGGAGAGGAAAGAGGAAGGACAGGTGAGCACCTCTGGCCCAGGCTGTAGCGGAACCAGTGCACACAGAAGAGGAAAGGATGGGATGGGAGGAGAGGGGATGGGATAGGAGGGGACAGGATGGAACTGGATGAGATGTTCAGCTGCTGGCTTGCCGACAGCTGGTCTCCTGCTCCCTGGTAGGGACCAGGAGCAACAAGCTCTGATGGCTATGTGTACTGGAGCAGCTTTGTA
This sequence comes from Felis catus, assembly GCF_018350175.1. Lineage (NCBI taxonomy): Eukaryota > Metazoa > Chordata > Mammalia > Carnivora > Felidae > Felis > Felis catus. The sequence goes on from NC_058386.1 coordinate 59,021,276, forward strand.
TGGAAATCAAATAAAACTAATGATAAAGTCAATGTGACACATCTTTAATGATACACATAATGATTATTGTGTTGTTATTGTAATTAGGCATAATGGTAAGCAGCTTCCAGGAATGACTATAATTATGATTCCTTTTACACAGCTGAACCAAATATTTCTGAGGTCAGTCAGGATGGGGGTGGGGAGTGGGGGTGTCTGGACAAGAGAGAAGAAAGCTAGTTGCAAGGCATTTCTCTGATTCACCTTTTTCTCCCCTCCCCATCCCACTCTGAGGTTACAGTCCCTATACACCTTATTGGGGAACAAAGATCTGATGAGGGCTTTAGATGGCTAGTCCCTTCCTCTAGCCAGGGATAGGCCATCCTGAAGCTCCTAGTGTTAGGAAATCTGGGATGCTCAGAGGGGCTTTGGGCTGATTAGTCCTCCCTTTTCTATGAGGCCTGAAATTCTACCAAGTGGCCTTAAACCTAAAAAGTATATGCCTAATGTGTGGACCATGTATGGATCCTTATTTGAACAAATCCATGCAGAAAGTATTTTTGAGACAACTGGGTGAAATTCAACAGTGACTGGTATCAGATGATATTAAGAAATTACTAATTTTGTTGAGTTTGATATTGGCATCATAGTTATGTTAAGAAAAGGTTCTCATCTGTTGGAGAAACATATTGAAATATTTACAGGCCAGCAATTGTGGAATAGTATGGTACCAGGGATTTGCTTTAAAATACTTCAAGAAAAAGTGGGGGAATAGAAGAAATAAGAATGGCAGAACGTTGATAATTGTTGAAGCTGGGTGATAGGTATGGGGTGGGGTTCATTATACTCTTCTCTCTGCTATGTATATGTTTGAATGTTCCCATAACAAAATGTTAAAAAAAAGTAGTATACTCTAGACTGCTCTGGCAAGGATTCATGCATTAGTGAAAATTAGTTTGATCATGCTAACAACACACAGCAGATACAGCAGGTGCAGGCAACTATCAGGAATGAGATTTTGGACAGGCAGAGCCAGGAGAGCAGGCAGATCTATGTTGGAACATGGGCCACTGTCAGGGAGTATGAAGTTCTGGAAGGGGTGGAGAAATATGTGCATGGGAATAGGGAATTTGATTGGTTAGAGGACAGTCTGAAAGTTCTGGGAGAGAAGGCAGGAAGTGAAAGAAGAGGGGATACAGTGTAATAGGTGTTCATGTCCATGTGTTAGGTCCTGTAACTTGTCTGTAAGCTCCTGGGAGTTGGGCCTGTATCTTAGTGCTCTTTGTCTTCCCTTCAGCTCCTAGGACATTAGTTTATTTATTTTATTTCACTCATTCATTTATTTAAGAATGTTTATTGGGTGCCTACTATCGCCAGACAATACAAATGTGTGCATATGATAGGCAAAGGAGATAGAGCAGTGAACAAAACAAAGCCCTTGACCTCAGGGAGCTCACATTCCAGTGGGAAGAGACAGTAAATCAGCAACAAGGATATATGTCAGATGGTGATAAATGTTTCAAAGAAAAATAATGTAGAGTAAGTTGGATTGGGAATGCTAGGTAGGTAGTTGCTCAGGACCAAACTCACATGTTACTTAGGCCCTTGTAAGCTTTTCAAGGTTTCCCTGCAGCCTGACTTTTAGTCATGTTGGACCCCATCCCTGGGTTTCACCAAGAGCTCCTGGGCCCTTCAGACTGTATATATACTTTATCCTCATTCTGGACTTAACTGTCCCCTCCTACACCTGGTTAATCCACATTTTTCTCTAGGTACCAGTTCCTTCAGGAATCTTTCAGAGGTCCTTCCTTCCCATATCCACATTATCCTCTGTGTCTTCTCTACTTCCACATTACCCTTGCATGAATTACTACTGCAGTACTTTCCATCTGGATTATAATTCTCTTCCTGACTAGACTTTGAGATCTTTGAGGATAGAGAGTATGTCTTTTTATATCCATATAGCACAGGGCTTAGAACACAGTAGGGATCATTACATGCTTAATGAATAATTGAATGGATGGGTGGATAAAAGAATGAATATGCTCCATAGCAGAACATAGGAGACTTGGGAAGCATCTTTACCTTAAATCAAATGCTGGGGAAGGAGAGGTGCTAGTGTGTGCTCAGACACCATAGGGAGAAGTGGAATCAGTATATTTGGATATGTATTGAACTCAATGATGATGATGATGATGATGATGATGATGATGATGATGAAGCAGGGATTGTGCAGGGATTCCTTGCAGGGATTGTGGAGCCCGACCACCTGGGTTTTAATTTTGGCTTTACCATTTGATAGCTGTGTGGTTTGGGGCAGGTTACTTACACTACCTGTGCCTCAGTTTTCTTATCTGAAAAATGGAGATGATGACAACACTATGTTTTAAAATGAGATAAAGTTCTGCAAAGCACTTAGAATAGTACCTGGCATACAGTAAGAGGTATATAAGGGTTTGCTATTATTATTTATGGCTGTGAGCCAGTGACTGTGCTAAATGATTATTTCACCACAAGCCAGTGCTAGGCCCTAGGGAAAGAATGCTATCATGGAGTTTATATTTGATCTAACCTTATTCTCACACAATGTAAGGGAGGTCCTGTACATATCTGCATTATAGAAAGAAGAAAAGTGAGGCTTAAAGCTGTTAAGTAACTTGTCCAAGATCACAGAGCTCATGGTTGAATATTAGGATTCTATCTCTGATCTGTATGACTAAAAACCATTGCCTTAGACCAGGGATTGGCAAATGATGGCCTACAGCCAAAATCTGTAGGCTATAATTCACCTTGAGGCTATAATTCACCTTTTCAGAATACACATTTCAGATATTCACAAGTAGTCTATTTACAACATTGTGCAACGATCACCACTAATTCTAGAATGTTTTCATCACTCCTGAAAAAATTTCCATACCCATTAAGCATTCATTTCTCCTTCCCCTAGTCCCTAGCAACCACTAATCTGTCTGTATGGATTTATCTGTTCTGGCCATTTAATATAAATGGAATCATATAGGGGCACCCTAGGTGGCTCAGTAGGTTAGGTGTCTGACTCTTGATCTCAGCTCAAGTCTTGATCTCAGGGTCATGAGTTTGAGCCCTGCTTTGGACTCTGCACTGGGTGTGGAGCCTACTTAAAAACAAAATGAATGGAATCATATAATATGTAGTCTTTTGTATCTGGCTTCTTTCACTTAACATGATGTTTTCAGGATTCATCCATGTTGTAGCATGTGTCAGTACTTTGTTCCTTTTTATAGCTGAATAATATTCCATGGTTTAGATATACCACATTTTATTCATCCATTCATCAGTTGATAAACATTGGGGCTCTTTCTACTTTTTGGCTATTACAAATAATGCTGCTATGATATTTTATGTATAAGTTTTTGTATAAACATACATGGTTACACCTCTAAAAGTAAAATTTCTAGGTCATTTGGTAACTTTAACTTTTTGAAGAACTTCCAGGCTGTTTTCCAAAGAGGCTACATTCCCACCGGTAACAAATGAGGGTTCCAATTTCTCCATATCCTTGCTAACACTTGCTATTGTCTTTTTGCTTATAGTTATCCTAGTAAAAGTGGCATCTCATAGTAGTTCTGATTTGCATTTCTTTAGTGACTAGTGATGTTGAACATTTCCTCATTTGTTTATTGGCCATTTGTATGTCTTCTTTGCAAAAATGTTGATTCACATACTTTCACCCATTTTTAATTTGGGTTACTTTGTTTTTTGAGTATTGAGTTGTAAGAGTTTTTAAAATGTATTCTGGATACAAGTCTTATCAGATATATGATTTTCAAGTATTTTCTCTCCTCCGGTGGGTTATTTTTTCACTTTCTTGATAATGTTCTTAGAAGCACAGAATTATTTAATTTTGATGAAGTCCAATATATCTATTTTTTTCTTGTGGTAAGAGTACAATTTATCTGTTTTTTTTTCTTTGGTAGCTTGGGCATTTGGTGTCATATTGAAGAAATGAATTCAAGGTTATAAAGATTTACACCTACATTTCTTCTAAGAGTATTATAGTTCCGGCTTTCACATTTAGGTCTTTACCCCATCTTGACTTAATTTTTTGAATATGATGTGAGGCAAGGGTCCAACTTCATTCTTTTGCATGTGGATATTCAGTTGCCCCAGCAGCATTTGTTGTAAAGACTAATCTTTTCTCATTGAATTGTCTTGGTACTCGTGTCAAAAATCAATTGGCCATAGATGTATGGGTTTATTTTGGGACACACATTTCTACTCCATTAATCTATATGTCTCTCTGTAGGCCAGCACCACTGTCTTGACTCCAACTTTGTTCTTATTTTTGGTTAGGATTGTTTTAGATATTCTGGGTTTCTTGCATTTCCATATGAATTTTAGGATCAGTTTGTTAGTTTCTCAAAAAAGAAACTACCTGGGATTTTGATAGGGATTATGTTGAATTGGTAGATCAATTCAGGTGCATTGCTATCTTAAGAACATTAAGTCTTCCAGTCCATAAACACAAGATATCTTTCTATACAACGGTGTCCTGTAGTTTTCAGTGTACAAGTCTTGCACTTCTTCTGTTTGATTTATTTATAAGTATTTCATTCTTTTTGATGCTATTGGAATATGAATTGTTATATTTTTTCAGTTTGCTTGCTTATTTATTTATTTATTTATTTATTTATTTATTTATATATTTATTTGAGAGAGCTAGAGAGCAAGCAGGAAAGGGGCAGAGAGAGAGAGAGAGAGAAGGAGACAGAGAATCTCAAGCAGGCTCTGCTGACAGCTGTCAGCTGTCAGCACAGAGCCTGATGTGGGGCTTGAACTCACAAATTACGAGATTGTGACATGAGCTAAATGAAGAGTCAGATGCTTAACCAACTGAGCCACCCAGGTGCCCCAGGAATTGTTTTCTTAATTCCATTTTTGAATTGTTCATTGCTAATCTATGAAGATACAATTGATTTTTGTACATTGATCTTGTATCCAGTAAATTTGCTGGACTCATTTTTATAACGTGTTTTTAAAATGTTTATTTTGAGAGAGAGATAGAGAGAACAAGTACGGGAGGGGCAGAGAGAAAGGAAGACAGAATCCCTCCGACAGTGCAGAGCCTGATGCAGGGCTTGAAACTACCAACCATGAAATCATGACCTGAGCTGAAATCAAGAGCCAGAAGCTTAACCAACTGAGCCCAGGTGCCCCATCTGAACTCATTTTTTAAAAAACACATAATTAAAAAAATTTTTAATGTTTATTCATTTTTGAAAGACAGAGAGAGACAGAGCACAAGCAGGGGTGGGGTGGGGAGAGAGGGGGACACAGACTCTGAAGCAGGCTCCAGGCTCTGAGCTGTCAGCGCAGAGCCTGACGTGGGGCTTGAACTCACAAACCACGAGATCATGACCTGAGCTGAAGTTGGACGCTCAACTGACTGAGCCACCCAGGCGCCCCAAAAAAACACATAATTTTTAAGAGCAGTTTTAGTTTCACAGCAAAAGTGAGAGGAAGGTACAGAGATTTCCCATGTACCCTTTGCCTCCACACATACACAGCTTCCCTCATTGTCATCATCCCCTAACAGAGTTGTACATATGTTATAACTGATAAGACCTACATTGTTATCACCTAGTGTCCATAGTTTACTGTAGGGTTCACATTCTATAGGTTTGGACAAGTGTAACATGACATATATTCATCATTATAGTATCATACAGAGTATTTTCACTGCCCTAAAAATCCTCTGTGCTCTGCCTATTCATTTCTCCCCCATCCTCAACTCCTGATGTTTTTATGGTCTCCATAGTTTTTCCTTTTCCAGAATGTCATATAGTTGTAATCATACAGTATGTAGCCATTTTAGACTCCTTCTTTCACTTGGTAATATACATTTAAGGTTCCTCCAAGTCTTTTCATGATTTGATAGCTCATTTCTTTTTGTACTGAATAATATTCCATTGTCTGGATGTACCACAGTTTTTTTTATCCATTCATCTACTGAAAGACATCTTGGTTGCTTCCAAGTTTTGGCAATTATAAATAAAACTGCTCTAGACATCTGTGCACAGGTTTCTGTGTGGACATAAGTTTTCAATTCCTTTTGGTAAATGCCAAGGAGTTTTGTAAGAAACTGTCAAACTGTCTTCCAAAGTGGCTGTACTGTTTTACATTCCCACCAGCAATGAATGAAATTTCCCGTTGCTCCACACCCTCTCTAGCATTTGGTGTTGTCAGTGTTCTGGATTTTGGGATGCATTTTTGGCTCCAATAAATTTTTTTTTGTGTGGATACCTTAGGATTTTCTATATAAAAAATAATATAATTTGCAAATAGCAGCAGCTTTACTTTTTTCTTTCACATATGGATGCCTTTTATTTCTTTTTCTCCAATTGTCCTGGCTATAACCTCTAGAACATTGAATAGAAGTAGCAAGAGTGGACATCCTTGTCTTGTTCCTTATCTTAGGAGGAAAGTTTTCCATCTTTCACCATTAAGTATGATATTAGATGTAGATTTTTAAGATACCTTTTATCAGGTTGAAGAAGTTCCTTTTTATTTCTAATTTGAGTATTTTTTTATGATGAAAGGGTCTAAGATTTGGTCAAATGATTTTTGTGTGTGTCCACTGAGGTTATCACAGATTTTTAAAAGATTTATTCTTTAGATATGTTATATTTCATTATTTAATTTTCAGATGTGACAACTTTGCATTTCTGGAATAAATTATACTTGGTCATGATATATGATCCTTTTTATATGTTGCTGGATTTGGTTTGTTAGTATTTTGTTGAGGGTTTTTATGTCTATATTCATAAGAGATATTGTTCTGTAGCTTTCTTTCCTTGTGGTATTTTTGTTAATTTGGTATCAGGGTGATACTGGCCTCATAGAATGCATTGGGAAGTGTTACCTCCTCTTCCATTTTTTTTAAATGAAGGATTGGTGCTAAGTCCTTAAATCCTTTGTAAAATTAACCAGTAAAACCATATGTACCTGGAGTTTTTCTTTGTGTGATTAAAAAATCTCTTTTATTTGTTATAGGTCTATTCAGGTTTCCTATTTTTTTCTTGAGTTAGTTTCTGTGGTATGTGACTTTCTAGGAATATGTCCATTACATCTAGGTTATATAATTTGTTGTCATACAGTTGTTCACAGTATTCTCTCATCCTCCTTTTTATTTCTGTATATTTTGTAGTCCCCATGCTCATTTCTGATTTTAATAATTTGAGTCTTCTCTATTTTTTCTTGGTCAGTCTACCAAATATTTGTCAATTTTGTTGAACTTTTCAAAGAATCTACTTTCAGTTTATTTGTTATTTTTATGTTTTATTTATTTTTGAGAGACAGACAGAATGAGAGCAGGGGAGGGGGAGAGAGAGAGGGAGGCACAGAATCTGAAGCAGGCTCCAGGCTCGGAGCTGTGAGCACAGAGTCGGACGTGGGGCTTGAACCCATGAATTGTGAGATCGTGACCTGAGCTAAAGGTGGACGCTCAACCGACTGAGCCACCCAGGTGCCCCTATTGATTTCTTTTTTAAAAAAATGATTATTTATTTTTGAGAAAGAGAGAGGTAGAGAAAGAGAGCAGGGCATGGACAGAGAGAGAAAAAGAGAGAGAGAATCTCACACAGGCTCTGCACTGTTAGATATGAAGCTTGAACTCATGAACCGCGAGATTGTGACCTGAGCTGAAATCAAGAGTCCAATGCTTAACCGATTGAGCCACCGAGGCGCCTCTTTTTATTGATTTCTAATTTCATTCCTTTCCATCTAATTTCATTCCAAAGTACTTTGTATGATTTCAACCCTTTTAAATTTATTGAGACTTATTTTGTGGTCTAACATATGTTCTGTCCTGGAAAATGTTCCATGTGCACTTCTGTATTCTGCTGTTGTTGGGTGATGTGTTCTATATGTGCCTGTTAGGTCCAGTTGGTTTAGTGTTGTTCAAGTATTTGATTTCCTTGTTGATCCTTTGTTTTGTTGTTTCTGGTTGTTTTGTCTAGTTGAAAATGGAGTATTGATGTCTCCAACTATTATTGCTGAATCATTTGTTGCTTCCTTTAATCCTTCAGTTTTTACTTCATTATTTTGGGGCTCTGCTATTAGGGGCATATATATATTTATAATTGTTACATTTTCCTGATGCCCGAGACTTTTGCCATCATAAAATGTCCTTTATTGTCTTTAGTAACAATTTTTGTTTTATAACCCATTTAGTCTAATATTAGTATGGCCATTCAGCTGTCTTTAGTTATTGTGTGCATGATGTATCTTTGACCATCTTACTTTCAACCTGTGTGTAACTTTGATGTGTTTCTCTTATCAACAATATATAGTTAGATAATGTTTTATAAATCCATCTTGCCAATCTCTGACTTCATTGAACTGGTTAATTCACTTACATTTAATGCAGTTACTGCTAAGGCATGGTTTATGCATGCCATTGCTATTTGTTTTCTACATTTTATGCTTTTTTGTTTCTCTATTCTTCCATTACTGTCTTCTTTTTAAAATTAAATACATATCTTCTAGTGTGCCATTTTAATTTTCCTGTTGTTATTTTAAATAGATTAAATGTATTATATATAAGTGTGTGTGTGTGTGTGTGTGTGTGTGTGTGTGTGTGAGTGTGCTGTTTTTTCTTAGTGTTTGACCTGGGGATTACAATTAACATCCTAACTTTTAATAATCTAGTTTGATTTAATACCAACTTAATTTCAGTATTATATAAATACTTTGCTATTATACCATTCCATTCTCACACTGCTCCTTTATGCTATTATTATCATATAAATGACATCTTTATATATTGTGTACTCATTAAAAGCAGATTTATAATTATTGCTATACACAGTTGCTTTTAAAATCATATAAGAGAAAAAGTTACAAATAAAAATACATTGTACTTTTATATTTACCTATGTGGTGATTTTTACTGGTGGTCTTTATTTTCCATATAGATTCAAATTACTGTCTGGTGTCTTTTCATTTCAGCCTTCAGGATTCCTGTTAATATTTCTTATAGGGCAGATTTGGTATTTTGTGTAGCATTAAATTCTCTCAGTGTTTATCTGTGGAATGTCTTAATTTCCCCTTCATTTAAAATTTTTAAATGTTTATTTATTTATTTTTAGAGAGACAGAGCACAAGCAGGGGAGGGGCAGAGAGAGAGAGGTAGGGAGAATCCCAAGCAGGCTCCACACTGTCGTCAGTGCAGAGCCTGATGTGGGGCTTGATCCTGTGAACCACCAGATCATGACCTGAACTGAAATCAAGAGCTGGATGCTTAACCAACTGAACCATCCAGGTGCCCCTCCCCTTCATTTGTGATGAATAGTTTTGCCAGATATAGAATTCTTGTTGATGGCTTTTTTTTTCTTTTAGTACTTTGAATATCTGGCCTCCATGATTTTTCATCAGAAGTTAGCTGTTAATCATATTGAGGACTCCTTGTACATGATGAGTTTTCTTTTGCTGCTTTCAAGTTGTCTCTTTGTCTTTTGGCAGTTTATGATGTATTTCAGAGTGGATATCTCTGAGCTTAGTCTACTTCATATTTGTTGAGCTTCTTGGGTGCATCGATTAACATCTTTGGAAGTTTTGGGCCATTATTTCTTCAAATATTTCTCCTTTCCTTCTGGGATTCCTATTATTTATATGTTAGTACACTTGATAGTGCCAAACCAGTCTCTGAAGTTCTGTTCATTTTTATTTATTATTTTTATTTTCAACTCCTCAGACTGGATAATATCAATTGACCTGATTTCAAGTTTACTGATTCTGTCTTCTGCCTGCTCAAATCTGCTGAGCAACTCTAGTGAATCTTTCATTTCATTTATTGCACTTTTCAACTTCAGAATTTGTATTTGTATTTGTGTTTTATTTTATAATTTTTGTCTATTGATATTCTTTGGTGAGAAACTGTTCTCATATTGTTCTCATATTTTTGTACATATTTAAAATAGCTGAGCCTGGGTGGCTCAGTCGGTTGGGCGTCCGACTTCGGCTCAGGTCATGATCTCACAGTTCGTGAGTTCAGGCCCCGTGTCGGGCTCTGTGCTGACGGCTCAGAACCTGGAGCCTGTTTCAGATTCTGTGTCTGCCTCTCTCTCCCTGACCCTCCCCCGTTCATGCTCTGTCTCTCCCTGTCTCAAAAATAAATAAACGTTAAAAAAAATAGCTGATTTAAAGTCCTTGTCTAGTAAGTCCAACATGTAGACATTCTTGGGTTCAGTTTATGTTGAGTAATGTTATCCAGTGTATTGACCATACTTTCTTATTTCTTTATATATCTTTTAAATTTTGTTGAAAAGTAGACATTTAACTCTGGAAATCAGATTCTCTCCCTGCCCAGGGCTTGTGGTTGTTGCTGGTGGTATTTATTTGTTTAATGACTTTTCCAAATTAATTCTATAAAGTTTGTATTCTTTGTAATGTGTGGCCACTGAAATCTCCACTTGCTTAACTTAATATTCAGCCAATGGTTGGACAGAGATGTTCTGAAATGCCTGCAAGTCTCCCAGTCTTTGCCAAGAGGTTCTGTGTGCATGTTGGAGGCACACCCTCAACATTTAGCCAGACAGTGCATCACTCTGTCTTAGCACTTCACTTGTGCAGAGCTTGAAGGTCAGCCAGAGGCCTTTCTCAGGTCTTTTCTGAGCACGCACACATCCCTAGCATACACACAGTTCTCTGCATGCGTGTGCCCCCCTAGATTCCCAGGAATATGGTGAAGCCTTTCAAAGCCCCTATGGACATCTCGTTCCCTAGCTTTTTCTAAGCCTTTTGGTTAGCCTAATGTTTTCCCAAACTGTTATCTACTGTCTCATACAGCTATGCAGTTAATCAATCATTTGCATCTAATTGTTTTTGACAAATGCCTCAGGGAAAAAGTTTTTCACACCAAATAAGCTCTTGAGTCAGGTCTAATGAAAAAAGTCTTGCAAGGGGTGTCTTCTAGGGAACAACCAGACAGGTCAAATAATTCTCTGGGAATGAGGCTTTGAAGGAGCTCCAACACTGTTCAGCTCCCTCTGGTGGCTGCTAGGCCTCTCTGGTTTTCACCATTATTGTGGGCTGTTGGTTTTCATGGCTACCACCTCTACCTGTTTTTGTAAATAAAGTTTTATTGTAATCCAGCCACACTTATTTATTTATGTATTGTCTGTGGCTGCTTTTGTGCTCACAACGGTAGAAGTAAAAAGTAGGACAGGGGCCTTATGGCTTGAAAAGTCCAAAATATTTAGTATTTGGTCCTTCACTTAAGTTTTCAACACCTACTCTAGACTAGTGCCGATTAGTAGAAATATAATGTGAGCCATATATGTGAATATTGAAAATATTTTGAGTAGCCACATTAAAAAGTAAAGAGAAGCAGGTGAATTTAATTTTAAGAATATATTTTTAACGCACTATATTCAAAATATTATCATGTTAACATATAACCAATATAAAACCATTAATGGGATATTTTACATGTTTTAATTAAGTCTTTGAAATCTGATGTCTATTTTATACTTATAGCACATCTCAACTTGGACCGGCACAGTCCATGTGCTAGTGGTTACCATATTGAGCAACATAGTTCTAGATCCTTGTTATTCAAAGTGTAGTTCCTGGACCAGCAACGTTGTATCACCTGGAAGCTTACAAGAAAGGCACAATCTCTGGTTCCACCCTGGATTTACTGAATCAGAATTTGAATTTAACAGGCCCTAGGTAATTCACATGCATATTGAAGTTTGAGAAGTAAAGCTCTATACCACTTTGCTATTTTACCTTTCTTTGGGATAAAGGCCCAGTGTACCTAAGGTATTCTTCTAATATAAAATTTAACCCTCTGGTTAACTTGTCATTCTGTTCACTAGATCATAGTTGAATTGTCTGAAAATCAGTCAAGTAAAGTGACTGTGTGCCAGACACTACAGTGTCTAGGCACTGTGGGATTTGCTATATGGAAAAGGACATGCTTCCTGCTTTCAGGGAACCTACAACTGCCAAAGGATGCCTGAAGAATAATACTCTACACAAGAAGTCCAGTCTTCCTCCCCACTAAATCCTCTCAATAACTTCTCCATCTCAAATGTAAATGTGGCAACTAGGCACTGGATTGCTCAAGCAGGCATTCAACTCAAGAGGTTCATGGGACAGAAACAAAACAGTTTCACTCCATTTGAAATTGGCTCACAGTAATGGTCTGAAGCAAACACTCAGGCGTTAGGACATGAACTCAATGGGTTCTTCTGGAAGGGTAGAAACCCTGTGTTTGTATAACAGGAAAGTTATAACATTCATTATGCTCAGATTCAGGAACTGTGCACCCAAGTCAAGAGAACCTGACAGTCTGATTTCCAGGTTCCAGTGACTTACAATAGGAATTCCTATTTAAAGCAAAGAAAATAAGAAATGAGGAAGTGCCAGTCCTTGTTTCTCTGTGTAGGTGTTGACAAGCTATTAAATCATTAGGTTGTCCTTTGCCAGAAGCAGCAGAATAAATCTTGGAAGTTGACAAATGGTCAGCAGCTCTGTGTGTGCCTGCACACTCAGAAGCACACACAAAGGGCACACTGTTTCCCTTGGTTTATCTCCTGGCTGTGTAAATATTTCATCTGAAATTTGGATTGGACTCTGAGCTAGTTTCCCACCAAGCTGATGGTTTTTTAATCTGCTTTCGTCAGCCTACAATAAACTGTCCAACCTGTCTGCACAGTGCAGTGTAGTACCCTGCCCACTGGCAAACAGAACAAATGGAACCAGGAGATCCCCGACATACTTTTCTCAGATGTCTGAAGATGAGGAATTGCACCCAAGCTCTGCCCAAGCCAGAAATATAAGCTATGAGGCACTTGCCTCATCCCGTTATACCAGCACCCATGAGCCCTTCTCAGACTAGACCACTGCCAGCAGGAGGTCACAACACATAACTTGGGCCTGCCATCCTATTAAGACAGATCTTTGGCTCAGCATAATTTTGCCACTGCCAAAAATGAGGATGGCTGTAATCTCATTCATCCTGGGTTGTATTCATGCTGGCTTCCTTTCAGTTTCAGATGAATTCCTTTAGTTGTCCAAAATGTAGGAAATACTGCGATGACTTAAACCACAAATTACTGGCTCAGAAAGCTCCTATACGGTAATAAAAAGCAAAAAAAAAAAAAAAAATACTGATATATGCTGCAATGTGATGACCGTTGAAAACATTATGCTAAGTGAAAGAAGCCAGTGATAAAAGACCACATACTGTAGAATTCCATTCATATGAAATATCCAGAACAGGCAAATCTATAGAAATAGAAAATAGATTAGTTGTCACCAGGGTTGAGGGGGGAGAGGAATGGAGACTGACTGCTACTGGGTATGGGATTTCTTCTAGAGGGGGATGAAAATGTTCTGGAATTAGTGGCAATGATTGCACAACTTTGTGAATATACTAAATACCTGAGTTGCACACTTCAAATGGGAGATTTTTATGGTATGAGAATTATATATTGATAAAACTGTTTCCAAAAAATTAAGGGTCATTCAATGTTCCCTTCCCTGCTCCCTGCCAAAAGCTCCTAAATATCAATTTAGGAGAGAATCAGCTTTGCTATTTTGTATTCTACTTATAGGAGAAAAAAGCAAAAGAAAGGCATGCAAAACTGGTACTAGGAAAGTTATAGGCTCAGAATAATCTACTGCTATAGTCTTCTACCATTCACTCATCCATCCAGCCATTCAATCATTCATTGAAAGTCTGCTACATACTGGGCATTGAGGATAAAACACGAATAAACCCTGCCCTTTCTATTAGGAGCTTATGATAATAATTTTCTTTTTTTTTTAAATTTTTGGTGTTTATTTATTTTTGAGACAGAGAGAGACAGAACATGAGAGGGGGAGGGGCAGAGAGGGAGGGAGACAGAATTTGAAGCAGGCTCCAGGCTCTGAGCTGTCAGCACAGAGCCCGATGAGGGGCTCGAACCCACGGACTGTGAGATCATGACCTGAGCCAAAGTCAGATGCTTAACCGACTGAGCCACCAGGCGCCCCGATAATAATTTTCTTAACATGGATGCTGAGGCACTCTATTCATGAATTGCCTTTTGAATAATCAAAAGTTATAATATGCTAATTATAATGTTACTGTTATTCATATTCTACTTTTTTTGAAATTGGGGATTTATGGATGATACCTTCTTTAATTTTCAATACTTGAAGTGTAAACTATACTAGATAATTTATAGTAATAGTAAAGCAAAATATTTAAAAAGCAAGGAAGGATGCAAACTTCCTATTTCCCCAAGATGTTGTAAGCAAGACTTACTTAATGAATAACCAAACCACAAAGGTGACAGCATGTATTTTAAGGTTTCTTCCTTTAAAAGGAATTGCTTTGGGGTGCCTGGGTGGCTCAGTCAGTTAAGCAGCCAACTTCAGCTCAGGTCATGATCTCAGAGTTTGTGGGTTTGAGCTCCATGTCCAGCTCTGTGCTGACAGTTCAGAGCCTGGAGCGTGCTTTGGATTCTGTCTCCCATTCTCTCTGACCTGCCTCCGTTTCTGCTCTCTCTCTCTTTCTCTCTCTCAAAAATAAACAAACATAAAAAAAACTATAAAAGGAATTGCTTTTGTGAACCCATAGGATTTATTAAGAGGTCATCTTTTCCTTTTTATCTCAATGTAAATGAAGATGTATATCTACTGGTAGTACTTCCAGTGTTAGTGTGGTGAAAGCTGATTCAAAGGAACCCAATGGTTCATTTCTTCAGGCAGTGTGTTGTACGGAGAAATAACATTTGATCTTTGGAGTCAGGCAGGCCTGGGTTCAAATTCTACCTCACACTTTAAATTCAGGGCTTTATCATCTCTTACCAGCTTCTGAACTGTTCTTCTGATCTCTCAAAATCATCCTTTGTGCAGCAGCCCTTGTAAAATCTCAAAAACACAAATTGGATTGGGGCGCCTCGGTGGTTCAGTCAGTTAAGTGTCCAACTCTTGATTTCAGCTCAGGTCATGATTTCATGGTTTGTGGGACTGAGCTCCAAGTCAGGCCCCATGATGAGTGTGGAGCCTGCTTAGGATTCTCTCTCTTCCTCTCCCTCTGCCTCCCCCCCCCCTCTCTCAAAATAAGTAAATAAACATTAAAACATTAAAAAATAAACACTAAAAAATTCAAGTTGGGTGTTCTCACTCCCTTACTGTAAATGCTTTAGTAACACTACATCTTTGATTGGAGGGTCTGAGCTCCTTAGCATGACTCATAAAACATTGGCTCCATAGCTTGGCCCTATCACACCTTTTTAGCCACATCTCTTACCATTCTCCCCCTTACATTTTACACATAATTGTAGTTGCAGGCACACACACACACACACACACACACACACACCCCTCTACTGAGGCTGTTATGCTCTTTTAGAACCACTTTCCATCCTCCTATGTCTGCATACCTTTGAATCAGGTTTGCACTGGGGGTGGGACAGCAGCATAGTTGATGTTGTACAGGCTCTCCAGCCAGATGCCCTCATCTCGCTTCTTTCCCTTAACTTTGGAAGTTAGAATAAAGGCAGTTGAGGAGATACTGACAATAACTGTAAAAAGCCCACTAAATTCTAGCATAAGCTACTTTAAAAGTATCTTATTTAAAAAATCTGAGTAAGTGCTCGCTTCGGCAGCACATATACTAAAAAATCTGACTAAATAATAGATGCATACAATATGAAATTCCAAAGGTAGAAAAGGATATTTAGTAAAAGAATAAATCTGACATGCCCTAGACACCCTGTTCCCTTAGCAGAGTTTTCCTGACTCTTTCAAGAGGTAGACTGCTTACATAAGCATAAAACTACAATTTAACACAGTACGGTAACATACTGTGCAGTGTTTTGTACTTGCTCTTTTCATTTAACCATATTATCTTGCAGATCCTTCCACAGGGTACTATATTTAACAAATCCTCTGCTGGTAAGCATTTGGATTGTTTCTAAACTTTTATAAAGCTACTTCTTAAGACCTCTTTCACTATTCTTGGAGTGAACCTGCTCACCAGAAGGGAAATTCTTTCTTTAATCTCAATTCCTTTATATTTTGTTTCATTAAAAAAATCAATTGACTGTGATTTTGTTTTCTCATTACAAAGGTAATATATTTCATTTTTAGAAAATTTGAAAGATATAAAAAAACACACAAAAAGATCACTCAGATTTCTAACACTAGCTAACATTTTGATGAACGTTCTTCTAGTATTTTTTTTCTATTCACATATCTATACTTTACAAAAGGTCTACTATCATATTTGAGGGGGAAATATGTGATAAAATATAGTAAAAAAAGAATTATAGCTTACTATGTTTTAGTCACTAAAACACCTTAAAAGCCTTATTGCATTTAATGTACAAAACAACATTAATAGGTATATGCTGTTCTCATTTTCCAGATAGGGAAACCAAGGCACAAAGAATTGCTCAGAGTCACACAGCTTAGGAAGTAATAGAGCTGGGATTTGAGCCTATATCTATTGGGCCCCAGGTCATGCTTTTACTCACTGTGCTCACTGCCTCTGCCAGACTGCAATGTCTAGAAAAATTGAAAATGGATAAACCCTATGACCCGGAAATTACATTTGCAGCTCTGCTCTACAGAAACGTGCACATGTGCCAAAGGAGACAAGTATAAAAATGTTCACTCCAACAGACTGAATTCAGTCGCAAAAAATCCAGACTGATCCAAATGTCCATACAGATATGAATGGATAAATAAAACAGGATATCTACAAGAGATATTACAGAGCAGTTAAATGGACTGAAGTAGATCTATATGGATAGATCTCAAAAACATTGAATGAAAAAAGCAGGTTGCAAAATATGAACATTATGATACCATTTGTGTAGATAAATAAAAAAAAACAAACCTAAGCCACTCACTTCCCTTCCCTATACCAAGTCTTATTTCTGATTACTGTGAACATGGGCTGGAAAGATACACATCAAATTCATGACAATGGATGCCTTTAGGGAGTCAGGAGCAGAATAGTACTGAGGATGAGGGTCACAGAATAGCCAACTTATCTATAATAATTTATTTATTTTTTTATAATAATTTATTTTTAAGAAAAGACATAAAGCTAAGATAAAATCTTAACCAATTTTAATTTTGAATAGTGGGAACATGTACATTTGTGATATTCTTCTCTGCTACCATACTGTATTTAGCAAATAATATTGGCTAATGTTTACTGAGCACTTACTGTGTACCAGGTACAGTTCTAAATGTTTCACACTGGTTGATTCATTGAATCCTTACAAACACCCTGTGAAGAGTATTAGCTCCATTTTACAGATGAGGAAATTGAAGCAGAGAGGTTAAATAACTTCCTGGGGTCATACAATTAGTAAGTGGTGGGTGTATCTGGCTTCAGGAAATGTGCTTTTACCCTATATCACCTTTACCCTTATAAAAATTTTCAAAAACCAAACAAAACAGCACAAAACCAAGCTCCTAAATGCTGAAGAAATGCAAAGTCGGGGAATGAACACAACTGTGCCATTGTTACCCTGCTGCCACTTTTTCTTTGTATTGCTGTATTAATCTGGGGGTCATGGTGAAGGCTACTCTGGAGCTGAGCTAGTGCTAGCTAAAAGTAAAACAGCAGGGACCTCGCTCTCTCTTGAGGGAATCAAAACCAAAACTCCACTCCCCCTCAAAAACAAAGCTAAACAAAACAAAATATCAGGCAGAGCAAAATGAGATAGGCCCAGTTGGGGGCATTGCAGGGCACACACTCAATTTGAGCTTGTGTGTGAACTGGAATTTGCAGGAGTTAGCTAAGCCTAGTTTCTAGACTACAAAAGGTTGGGCAGGGAGGAGCTGACAGCCAAGTAGGTAGAAAAATGAGACTGGGAGAAAAGAGGGTAACCCTTTGCTTCTTTCTAAGGTAGAAGTAAACAGGTATCTGGTGCTTGAGGAGTGGGGTAGTAGGATAAAAGGGAAGGATAAGGGGGGGGGGATATTTCTGTAGTTCTTTTCCTGCTGTAGCCTTTGGTTTTAGTAGAGTAATTCGCCACCCCACAGCCCCCAACTCCCTGAGGTCATCATCAAAGCAGCTCCCAGGCTCCAAGTAAGTAATAGACAATAAAACAGTGGGGTGGAAAGAGATGAAGACTGCTCTGCTGGAAAGAGGTCTGAAGAGCAATAGCCAATTGTTTGAGCAGCAGAAAAACATTGGGAGGCTATGCAGTGCAATGATGAAGAACTTAGATTCCAGAGCCAGCCTGCCTGGATTTCAATCCTGGTTCTGCCACTTATTTATTCTGCTAACTTTGGCAAGCCGTCTGTGAAATGGGGATAATAATTGAACTTTTGAAGAGATCATTGTTGGGCATCTAAAGCACTCAGAGCAGTGTCAGACACATAGTAATCACTCTATGAGTGTTTGCCATTATTATTTATCATTATATCTGAGTACCTACTTGTTTCCAGGCACTGTGGTAGGAATTGGGAATGGAGAGAAGTATCAAGCATGGCTTTTGCCCTTGCATTTAATTTAGTTGGGGAAACAGATGAGGAAGAGAATTACAATGCAGTATGATAAGGTCTCAGATAATTCTATGTGTCAGGTACTATAGGATCTTAGAAAAAGAAGCAATTAACTATGGAGGGGAGGGATGGTGAGGGAGAACTTCACAGACAGATGACATGGGAATTGGAGCTTGAAGGAAGAGTAGGATTTCATCAGGCAGCCATGTGGGAGGAAGGACATCTTGGTAGAAGGAATAACTTGGTCAAGGCATGGCTAGAACCATGGTTCAAGAGGTAGGGAAGGTATAGTGAGAAAAATAGATTAGGGTCCAATCTAGGAGGATCCTGTGTACTCTGTTAAGAATTTTAGACTTGTAAGCTTTGGAAGGTTGTGTGTGTGTGTGTATTTGAAGCAGGAGCAGCATGATTAAAGTTGCATTGCTCAAAAATAACTGATATGAAGGATGGATTATGGATGGAACAACTGGAGGGAGGGAAACCAGTTGAGCTGCACTCATGGCCCCATCCCGAACCCCCACCTCCTCCTCCAGTGTTCCCTTTATCAATCAACAATTCACCCAGTTGCTCAAGAAAGAACTTTGAGGTCCTCCATGACACTTCCCTCTTTTTCACCCCTACATGTAATCTATCAATAAGCCTTGTTGGTTCTACCTCCAAGACGCGTTTGAAATCTAGATTACCACAACAGCCTCTTAACTGGTCACTCTATTACCACTGGACTACTTTTCTCCAATCTATTGTCTACACAAATGCCAGAGTGATTAAACACACACACACACACACACACACACACACACACACACACACGTTAAGGACTGAACTGTGTCCCCCTTAAATTCATGTGTTAAATCCCTAACCCCCAATGTGACTATATTTAGAATAAAGAAGTAATTAAGGTTAAATGAGGTCATAACGGTAGAGCTCTCATCCCATAGGATTAGTGTCCCTATAAGAAGAGACATCTGAGCTTGCTTGCATACTGTCTCTCTCTTCCTCTTTTTTTCCCCCCGTGCACATGTACTGAGGAAAGGCTATCTGAGGACACAGCAAGAAAGTGGCTGTCTATAAGCTAGGAAGAGAGGACTTTTCTAGAAACTGACTCTGCTGGACCTTGATCCGGGACAACTGGCCTCCAGAACTGGGAGGAAATAAATTCTCTCGTTTAAGCCACCCAGTCTTTGAAATTTTGTTATGACAGCCAGAGCAGACTAATATACACACACGTGCACATGCACACATGCACACACACACACACACATGCATACACACACAAACACACACACATCACACACATACCTGATTGTGGTTTTCCCTTGCTTAAAACCCTTTAATAGTTGCCTGTTACTTGGTGCTTGCAAGTCTACATCCTTGCCATGGCCTACAAGGTCCTGTAATAACTGGCTTCATGACTACCTCTCTAACCTCACCTCCTATCTCTAGATTTTCCAGCTCTGGCCTTACAGTCTCCTCTGCAGTTCTTCAAAGGAGTACTGCTTTATTCTCACAAGGGGCCTTCACACAGGGTGCTTCCTCAACCAGGAAAGCTCTTCTTCCAGGCTCTCTGCCTAGTGGCCTCCACTTGGCCTTCAGAGCTCAACATTAATTTCACTGCAGTCTTCCTGATACTTCCCCAGATTAGGGCACCTTTCCATATCATATACTTTCAACTTCCTCTACTACTACTTGGTAGCACTCATCTTGGTTGTATTCAAATAATTAATTTGGTCATTGAATTGCTTAATGCTGTCCCCTGACTAAAATGTAAGAACTTAAGTGCAGGATTCATGTCAGCCTTTTAACTATTGAATTCTTGAGTGTGTGCAACAGAGTAAGCACACACTACTTGTATGAATGAATGAGTGAATGAGTCTATTGCAGTGGTCCAGGCAAGAGCTGATGTAGGTATAAATCAAAGCAGTGACACTATGGTGACTAGAATACAAGTTATAACTTGTTTCCCCCCCAAAAGCTTTAATGACTATATTATGCACTACATATTTTATTTTTTTAATTTATTTTTAAAAAATGTTTATTTTTGAGAGGCAGGGAGGGAAGGGCACAGAGAGAGGGGGGCAAAAGATCCGAAGTGCATTCCGTGCTGACTACAGAGAGCCAAATGCAGGGCTTGAACTCACAAACCATGAGATCATGGCCTGAGCTGAAGTTGGATGCCCAAACCACTTGAGCCATCCAGGTGCCCCTGTATTATGTATTGTATTTTATTTTATTTTATTTTATTTTATTTTATTTTATTTTATTTTTTTTAAAAATTTTTAATGTTTTTATTTATTTTTGAGACAGAGAGAGACAGAGCATAAGCAGGGGAGGGGCAGAGAGAGAGGGAGACACAGAATCCGAAGCAGGCTCCAAGCCCTGAGCTGTCAGCACAGAGCCCGACGCGGGGCTCGAACTCACGAACGGTGAGATCATGACCTGAGCTGAAGTCGGACGCTTAACCAACTGAGCCACCCAGGCGCCCCTGCATTATGTATTTTAAAATGTTAATAGTGTCAGCAAAAAAAATTTAATTAAGGAAAGAAAAGTCATCTTCTCATGGCCATTACATGAGAAGTTAGACAGTGCTATGGACTGAATTGTGTCCTCCCTCAAATTCATATGTCTAACCTGTTGTGTGACTGTACTTGGAGATGGGGTCTTTGGAAGATAATAAGGTTTATATGATGAGGTCATGAAGGTGAGGTCCTCATGATGGGATTAGTAATGTTATAAGAAGAAACATCAGAGAGCTTGCTCACTCTCTCTCTGTCTCCCTTTCATGTGAAGACAGAGAGAGAAGGCAGCTCTATACTAGCCAGGAAGAAAGCTTTCACCAGAAACTGATCATGCTGACATCTTGATCTTAGACTTGTAGCCTCCAGAACTGTGAGAAAATAAATTTCTGTTGTTTAAGCTAACCAGTTTATGGTATTTTGTTATGGAAGCCCAAGATGACTAATACATTTAGTTTTGGCTACAGATTATTCCTTGTTTATGTACTGTCTTGTGTAATTTTTTCTAATTGTTTTTTTTTTGGGTATAGCTTCTGCCTACCCACTAGGCTAAAAGTTCCTAGAAGTCATAGATCATGCCCTTTAAATCATCAGAAGCACCTAGGATCAAATAGGGCACATAGTGGTAGTCAGTAAATTCTTATAGAAGGAACGGATACAACTGATCATGGAGCCATGCTGGGTGCTCATAGCTACAAAGGATATTGAGACTCTAGAATTGGTGTCAGCATTGTCACAGATGTTCTAAGTGTCTCTAGACAAACTAGGATATTTCCTTCTTTCTATCCATTTGTTTCTCCAGATGTGGTGTTTCTTCCCTCCCTGATGGAGTTTTGGTGAGTGTTAAATATAATCCAGTATTTTCAGAACATTTGTTAGGAAGAAGAAAGACTAGGTTTTTGAGTCAGAAAGACCTAGGTTCAAAATATAGCCTTGTCACTTACTAATGCTGACTGGAGCACTGACCTTGTGCGAGGTGCTTCATACACATTGACTGATTCAATCTTCACAGCCACCCTGCAAAGTGCATATGAGGATCACTGTTTTAGGAATGAGAAAATAGAGCTTCTGAGACACTGGGTAAATTACCCAAGGTCCCACTGATAGAAGAATTCCAAACTGTTTTGCTCAAAGTCCATGTTCTCTCTATCATGCTACAGGCTCCAAAAGAGGATAAAGGTTAACATCTAGAAAGAATAAGTTCTAATGGATTTCACAAGACTCCATTCATCAGGGACAAAAGTTCCTGCCTTCCTTTGGGGAAACAGAAAGCTGCCATCCTAATATTTAAGCAATGTAAGGGCAGTTTGAATCAGATTTTCCAAAGGGACCATGACCTCAAAGAGATTATAAACCATTTTACTAGGTTGAGGGTACCATGGGGGCTGTCTTCTTTACTTCTGTATTCTTAGAACCTGCCACTGTGCCTGGCTCTAAGAGGCAGTCAATAATTATTTGTAAAAAGAATTTACCCAGTGAAATGCAGGGGCTGAAAGATAGTACATTCTGTGGCTGGGTGTGGCGGCCTTTATTTATTTATTTATTTATTTATTAATCTATTTATGTATTAAAAAATTAAAAAAATGTTTATTTATTTTTGAGAGAGAGAGAGACAAAGAGACAGAGAGACAGAGTGTGAGTGGGGGAGGGGCAGAGAGAGGGAGACACAGAATCTGAAGCAGGCTCCAGGCTCTGAGCTGTCAACACAGAGCCCTACGTGGGGCTCACGCTCACAATAGGGAGATGGTGACCTGAGCTGAAGTTGGACGTTTAACTGACTGAGCCACCCAGGCGCCCCTCTTGTGGCCTTTAGCAAGGTATAGCTATAGAGTTTAGGCCTGAAAGAGCCAGTCATGTAGCTGCCACAGTTTGGAACTTAAGAAGTTTATTTCTGATACATTTTAGATTCACAATGAAACAAGATTCCCTGGTGGGAATTTTCCCAAAGACTGGATCCAAAAATGCAATGAAAGGGTTACAAGTGTCCTTGCATATGATTTGCAAATGGTTTATGTCTACCTACATTCTCTGTCATCTATTCCCTAGTGGTATTCAAGGCAAAAATTTTTTTACTGCCCCAAAGGTTATTGTATAATTTATAAAAATAGTAAAAATTTATCTTTTCTTTCTTAACAACAACAAAAAGAATAGGCAATACCATGTCATGCTGTCAAGGCCGTTCAATGCAGACTCTATTATTATTGCCATATAAAGTGTTTGATCAATCATATTTAGGTTCTACTATAAAAATAAAAATGTGAGGTGTACCCATCTATATTAGCCAGTATCACTAAAGTTCCCAGGACACCAACCCCTATTTCATCAACATGGGGACTATCCTGTTCAAATGGCACTTTTTAAAAATTTCAATTATATAGAGGCTTTCAGAGTAGAAACCAGTGTTACTGAGGATTTAAAGCAAGGGCAGTTGTCCTTCCTTGTAAACACAGTTAAGGCCCAGTGGCAGAGACATACTTCTTGAGAGTAGAGGAAGCTGGGGTGACAGAGAGCAGAACTGTGAACATTCATTTCTAAGTCATAGGCAGAAGTTTTGCTTTGTAAGCTGATCCTTGATAGAGTAGTAATTTATAAATGGAAAGAGATATGGGATTCATCATTCAGCAAGCATTTATTGAGAGCCTGCTATGTGCAAGACACCAGATAAGCATCACAGCTTAATAAGGAGAACTTTCAAATCTATCAGGTCTCTTATCATCATTGCCTTAAAATATCATGTCCTATATTTATTTATTTATTTATTTATTTTTAATTTTTTTTTCAACGTTTATTTATTTTTGGGACACAGAGAGACAGAGCATGAACGGGGGAGGGGCAGAGAGAGAGGGAGATACAGAATCGGAAACAGGCTCCAGGCTCTGAGCCATCAGCCCAGAGCCCGACGCGGGGCTCGAACTCACGGACCGCGAGATCGTGACCTGGCTGAAGTCGGACGCTTAACCGACTGCGCCACCCAGGCGCCCCTCATGTCCTATATTTAAAAATGGCAATGTAATCATGACAGAAAAATCCAAACTCAACATTAGGACAACTTATATTTGTTCTCTCAAGTGATAGTAAGAATAGCTTTCCAACATGCTTTAATGAGCTTTTGCAAATGCTGTTCCCTCTGCTTGGAATTCTCTTTCCTTCTATCCTGTCTGCCTGGTGAAATCTTACCCATCCTTTAGGATACAGCTCAAATATCATCTCCTTTGTGAGCCTTTGTGATGCCCTTCTGAGAGAATTAATCATTCATTTCCCTACACTCACAAAGCTCTTCACAAGAAACCTTTAGTCTCACACCCAATTGAAATTTTTTCTTTCTCACACTTTACTCTGAGCTCTATAAGTCAGGAAACACCTCTGATTCATCTTGGTATCCCCAGCTATATCTATATCTATATCTATATCTATATCTATATCTATATCAGTAGTCAGTAAATTATTAGTGAAATTCCTTGACCACTTCAAAAAATAGATCTAGTAACATGTTTCAGAGAATGTTATAGAAACCTAACAAGGCTTTGTACACAGAATGTGCTTAATGAAGGTTTGCTGAGTTTGTAGTAAAAATGGCACTTCTCTTAGGTAAAGACTATAGATAGCAATTCTTGCTAGCCCCTTCATGGCATCAGCCCTACACAGACAGACATCCTTGTGATGTTTCAGGCACTGAATGGTACACGTGCCCAAAACCATCACCCCAACTGGCTTGCCAGAGGGCATAAAATGTCTCATTATTATCCACTTCTTGGGGTTAAGGCATTTGTTACAGAAGTACTCTAAAGACAGGAAAAATACATCAGAAGCCACCAAAAATACTGCACCATTCATGCCTCTCTCCTTCCAACCACAATCTGTAGTCTAGAGAGAATTCAGAACACATGAATAGGTCCTTAAAAAAGTCAATATCGAGCACAATTTAGATTGTATCTTATAATTACAGTAGACAATCCCTGTCAGCTCAGAGTTACAAATTTTGGTGTTTGCAAAGTCTTGTGAAGCACAAATCTAAAGAAGGTAAAAAGATGGGTGAACGTTAGCATTTTCTTTGTATCAAAGCACTAAAAAAGTATAAACTTTGGCTTTTAATCATAGGCATTTGCAGAATCCTACTATCTTTTTCTGGTTGCCAGACAGAAAAATTCTTTTTCTGTTCTGAAAAGGGATGTGTAGAAGAAAACCTATTTTGTACCTTGAAGGTTCTACATTCATGGGAAATACACCTATCTCATACACTTTCAGTATGGAATCACCAAATACTTTTTTTTTTTTGGCCAACGCAGGTACAGAATGGTCATTTACTCCCTTGTTAGCTGGAAACCAGTTAGATATAAACACAAGATTCCCTAAGCATTCTAGTTAAGAGTAATTGAGATGATCCTTCCTTAATTTTTAAAATCAGGATTTTTTTTGACTCATCAATTACTTAGGGAGTTTTTATTCAGTGTCAGTTTAACAAATTAGATAGAATGTCAAAGCTAAAATCTGTTGAACATAGCTGGAACAAATAAGACTAGTCTTACTTTCAAATCATTGTCAGTGCTATTTGAACAGTAAAACAATCAAGAGTCTAGAGATAAGCAAAGTTCCTCAGCACAACCCTCTTCTATCTCTGTTAGCTTGGAGAGGGATGGGTGAAAGAAGAACAATGCCAACACAAATGGAATTGTACAGTGAAGAAAGAAAAGGAGGGCCAGAACAGTGGGTAAAAAGTTAACTTACTTCACTTAGACCACCATATTAAAACCAGATGTGTCGAAAATGTTGGATGAGAAAAACTGTTGTTACTGATAGCATGAACAAACCCTTTGTACTCTCCTTCCAAGATAGTATCATTACAGGGTGCAAGAAGTGTCATTTTGTTTCATTTCACATGTAGCACATTCTCAACAAGTTGAACCGTCTCTAATCATATGTAATTAGATAGGTCTCGCTACGTCCCTCAGTTGAAGGATTTTATGAGCTGCCTTGTTCTGTCTCCTTTTGGGGACAGTTTCTTTGGGGTTGGAAACTATCACTTGCTAACATTTCTTCCCTTCTGGCACCTGTCAGTTGGATGGGCTCTGGGAAAAGGAGAATGGGGAGGGAAGGAGTGCAAAGTTCCTTCTCCCCTATGCCCTGGTATTAGAGCCATCTTTGTCTCTACGTAGGGATTACTCTGTTCTGGAAAGTGCTATTAAGTACACCCTCAAAATAAGCAATGGGCATATGGATGAATGGGAAGATGAAGTTCTTGTTTTTTTCATTTAATTTATCACAAATTTCAAATTGTTTTGTTTATTAAAAGTAGAGCCTGGGTGAGGTGCTAGCCAGAGATGGATGTCCTTTAACACAGTCCAAGGATGCAAAGTGGATGTGGTTTGGCTCTTTGATCTTGCTGTCCAGTCACTCTGGGCAGAGCCCACCACTGTATGCAGTGGCTATGGCACAACTGCCTTCTCCTCATTTCAGGGCAGAGTCATGAGGAGTCATGAGATATTTGACACCTCAATCAAAGTCTACATAAACACGAGGGCTTTTACTTCAATGCAGAGTATGCAATAATAGTATGTTGAAATTTAGAGTTTTTCCTTCAAAAAGTCTTTAAAGCTATCCCCTGTACACAAAAACTTTCTTAGGGTCATTCCTTGACCATTCTGTGATGTCTTTGTGAGGTTGCTGACTGGTAAATGCACTTCATGTGTAGACTGGGGAATCCAAAATTAAGGCCGATTTATGCTTCCATTCTTTGGGACTTGTGCATGATTGATTATATGTAGTGCCTAACCTCTCATCACAAAATTCTGTGGTTTTTATCCAATAATGACAAAAGACAACTGAAGGAGTGCGGTATACAACAAAAATGGATGAGTGACAGGGCCACCTGACATCCCCTAGTACTTTACAGTTTATAAATTGCTTTCAGAGTGGTTCTTTCATGGATAGGCAGTGTACACTCCTATTTCACCAAAGCAACTGGACTGCAGAAATAAGAGCCAGGGTGCTGGCACAGTCATGGAGGCCCTGGATTTCTCACGCTGGGGGTGGGGCAGTGTGTGGGTAAGCACTTTGCCTTCCAGGAATAGTACTTCTCTGCGACTCTTCTGTAGACTGATTGGAACAGAGATTAAGTTTAGGGTTCTCTTTGCATTCCATTTAGCAGTTTGCTCATGCTTTCACTGCAGATCGGGCTCAAGAATTCCTCTGCCAGCTGAGAATCTGAATGTTGCTTTGGCTGTAAGACAGTATCTTATTTATTCACATAAATCCCCTTCTCTTCTTGTCCCTGATTATTTTCATCCTAAAATGGAAAGGGGGGCAAATTATGTGGGCATTTGGGGACTGGACTGCAGCCACCTTTGGCAATCTTTATTAATCTTTGAGATTCTCACCAGCATTGACTAAACAACAGTGACTCACCCAGAGTAACACATAGTCTTTCTTTCCTTTAGGAAAGCAGATCCTGAAAAGTGCTGCTAAGAAAAACAAAATAAAAAAAACCCCTATAGTTCAAGGGAAAGAAAATGTGCTAAGAGCAAAATATTGCTTTAAACAAGCCTAGAAGACTTCGAAGAAGGAGAGGGTGACCGTCTGCAAGTGATGAGAAGGTGGCTTGTATATTTTGCATTTCCTTTCCAGTTCCAAATTTGAGACTTAAACATCTTTTGGCCAAAGGAAGTTATGACAGGAGGAAGTTAGGTTGCCTTAGCCCCAACTCACAGCTTGAAACTTCCCAGGAGCTCACAGAGCTTTGCAGCTCAGCACCCCTGGCCAGAGGGGTGGAAGGGAGACCAACAGTGGGAAGGAATAAAAGTGAGAAGCAGCTGGCACATGCACTGCCAGGCCCTCCACTCATTGTAGCCAGCTGTATAGACAGCTGTCTCTTTAATTTAACCCTTGGTCTATTTATCCCAAATGACAAAGCTCATTTTGCTTACGTAAGCCTCTTTTGGTAGAGATAGTGGTTGTTTAAGGCAGAAAAAGATGTAGAGGTAGTAAGGGAGGTTATGTGGGGACAACTTGACAAAAACATTTTTTCCCCATGAAAACATGCACACGAGGCAGGAAGACTAAGGAGGGCTGTGTACAAAGAGATATAAACCTCTGTAATCAAAGGCAGTCTGGAGGAGGGAGGACAGGCTCTACAGGCTTGGGGACAATTTTGCTTCTACTTCTATTTATAGTCTCAAGGCTAATTGTGTAAATAGGAGTTTCTTAGTCAAGAATGGGCATTTGTACATGCACGTGGGTTCGTTTTTCCACACTACTAAGAGCCAAATCAGCAATAGTTTCAGCAACTCTAATCGATAGAGAGGAGCTTAATTATTCACCAACCTGAAGACTAGGAGGGTAGCTATCTATGTACACTGTTTTCCCCTTAGGTGGACTTACAGTTGCAGTCTTTGAGTGTTTAGACTGGCAGCAACTGTAAAGTACATTCTAGTTAAACCCTGAAGAGGACTGGGGAGGAATTTGAGTCTGGAGAAGGGAAGTGAATTGCCTAGGGTCACATGAGTTCATGAAGATGCCATTAGAAAGCAACCTGGTCTCTCTTTCACTGGCCCCGTTTTCTGTCCACCCTCCAACTTCCCCACTTCAGAGACCCCCAAATGTACCTGATGTGGCTAAGTCTATGTTTTTCTCCTGGCTATTTCAGTTGCTATTCCATGACAATGTTGGCAGACTCAGTGACTAAGCACACTCTTGATCATAAGAGAGGGAGTGCTTATTCCCATACTCCTGACCGAATGGAGGAAAAGCCATACTGACATTTGCATCCCGCCTTTGGCTCCATGGCTCGCAGGATGAGAAGATCAGGGAGAACAAAGTTAACACTGTGGCTGTGAACAGATGCAGCTGTTTAGATGAGAGTCTTTCTCTCTATTACAGGTTCTAGACCAAAAGTTTCAGAGGGAGAGAATTCTTCTCTATTCTTCATTTAAAGCATGATGCAGTTGATGCATACAGAATACTTAATATATAGAAATTGTATTTGTATGCAATTTCCACATGAAGAATATTTAATATATAAGTCATGAAACATAATAATGGAATAAACACCCTGTGAACCCACCATCCATCTCAACAGAATATTACCTAGTCCCATTGCAGATCCCTGCATACTTCTTTCTGGCCCACCACCCCATCTTTCCCCAGAGGTACCCACTATCATGAACTTCCAAAAGTCACTCCCTTGCATTTCTTCGTAGTCTTCCTTTTTTTTTTTTTAAAGTTTATTTATTTTGAAAGAGAGAGAGACAGCATAAGTAGGTTAGGGGCAGAGAGAAGGAGCAACAGAATCCCAAGCAGACTCCACGAGATCAGCATAGAGCCTGATGCAGGGCTTGAACCCACAAACTGAGATCATGACCTAAGCCAAGATTAAGACTCAGTTGCTTAACCGACTGAACCACCCAGGTGTCCTTTCTAGTCTTCCTACATATACAAGTAACTCTAAACAGTATACTCTTTAATTTTGTTTGGTTTTGAACTCTAAATATTAGTATCACACTCAACTTTTCTGCAATTTTGCTTTTATTCAAAATTGTCTCTAAGAACCTTTCATGTTATCTGTGGCAGTAGTTCACTCATTTTCACTGGTGTCTAGTATTTCATTCTACCACAACAAAGACATACTGCTATTAATGAACATCTGTTGTTTTCTAAGGTTTTTTGTTTTGTTTTTGCTATTCTTATCAACATGGCTATAAACTTTCTTTATAATACACTTGCCCAAGTTTCTCCAAGGCCTATTTCTAGGAGTGGAACCAATGAATTGTAAAATATACACATGTACAAATTTGTTAGATAATGCCACAACTCACTTCTAAAATAAACTGCTTGGAGCCTAGCTCTTCACAATCCCCAGTAAAGAGTTTTGTGATCAAATAAGTTCAAGAAATTCAGATATTGTATTCTCTCCTTGAATAAATTTAGGAATATGTGAAGAAATTTGCATTTGAAAAACTTGGAGAATTCCAGCAGTCAGAAACCATGTAACATTGTTTGACTCAGTCTTTCTGAATTTTATTTGACCTTGAAATGTTATACTATTAAAATGCTGAGAGGCATACTTTGGGCATCAATTCTTTAAATACTTTCTAAAATTCTGTTGTTCTGAGTTTTATGAATATTTACATTTCACCACTGAGTTGTGGCAATATTAAAAAATTGATATTTTTAGTTAATATAGCACTAATTTGATGTTTTACCACTTTAATTTCACTCTCTCATGTACTGAATATCTTCTATCTCAGAAATGAATGTGAATAGCATTGAAGCAATAAACAAACTCTGGTCTTCAACAACAAAAATAACAAAAGATAATGCCACAACTGTTTCCCAAATTGGTTGCCAAACATACACTCCTGCCAGAAGTATAAGTGTTCCACATCCTCACTAACACTTAGTATTGTTTATGTTATTTTTTCAATCTCGTGGATTAAAATGGACTTTTGTTTTGGTTTTCTTTGGGTCATCCATTGTGGTTTTAATTTGCATTTCCTTGATTACTAATGAGGTGAACATCTTTTCTGAATGATTTCCTCTTCTGTGAAAGCCTTGTTCTTATCTTTTGTCCATCTTTCTCCTGGATTTTTTTTCTATGTATTGGTATTTAAAGTTTATATATTTCAAATATTAGTGCATTGCCAGTTATATGAGTGCTATTTGTGTAGCTCTACTTTGTGTCTTGTCTTTTCACCTTATGATTTATTGGTAAACAGAGGCACTTCATTTTAATGTAATTAAATGTATTACTCTTTTCCTTTAAGGTTGGTGTTTTTTACATTTCTTTACAGAAATTCTTCCCTATCCCAAGATCACAGAGAAATTTTCCTATAGCAGTGTTTCTTTGTGAGCGGGGAGGTTACTGGCGTATGGGGCAGGACAATTATTCTTTATAGGAAGCTGGCTCTCACATTGCAGGGCACTTAGCATCTCTGAACCCTGGGTGCTAAATGCCTTTAGTATTTGGCATCATTTCCATCATCATAACAACCCCAAACACTCCTATACATTTTCAAATGTTCCCTGAATGGAGGTACTGCCAGCTGAGAACCCTCAAGCTATATTTTCTTCTAAAAGTTTAAAGTATGTAATACACTCAGAATTGATTTTTGTGTTTGATGTAAGGTGGGAATCTAATTTTATTATTTCTTTGTGGATAACCATTTTCCTCAACGTCAGTTATTAAATAGTTAACCCTTTCCCCATTGATCTGTGATGCTACCTGTCCTACATTAAATATCCAAATAGGTATAGGTCAATTTTTGAGGTTTCTATTCTGTTCTCTTCCTATTTTCAAACCTCTGTCCTAATACTACACTCTTTTAAGTACTACAGCTGTATTAGAAATCTTAATATCCAACAGAATCAGTTTTTCTACTTCGCGGCTCTTCAAGAATGCCTTGGCTTTTCTTTGCACTGCCATATAAATTTTAGAACCATATTGTCAAATTCCATGAAAAATCCTGTTGGGATTTTGACTGGAGTCACACTGACTATGGTTGATTCAGGGACAAAGGATATCTTTATAACAATGAGTAGCTGTATCTGTGAAGAGGACACAGCTCTGCATATCAATACTTTTATAATTTCCTCCATAAAGGATCTCTGGCACATCTTTTATTAGGTTTTCTTCATAGACTACTTATATTTTTAGTGCTACAGTATCTTTTTAAAAATTGCATTTTTGGTTCTTGTTGTTGGCATATAGAAATGAGACTTATCTTTCTACATTTTCTCTGAAATGTACTCCAATCAGACTTTTCCACTTAGCTCCATCAAAACTGCTCTTGGCAAGGTCACCAATAACTGCACGTTTGCTAAATTCAATGGTCAAATCTCAGTCCTCATCTCCCTCGGTTTCTCACCAGCATATAACACAGTTGATCACTACTTCCTCCCTAAAACACTTTCTTCACTTTGCTTCCAGGACAACACACACTTTTGAATTTCTTCTTACCTCACTGGTTATTCTGTCTTCTATGCTTGTTCTTTCTCATTTCCCCAACACTTCATACACACGCACACACACACGAATGACTGATGTACACGTACACACACACACACACACACACACACACACACAAATAAGATATACATATTCCTTTGACGTACTTCAACATGTCCAAACTGAACTCTAACTCATTACCTGAAACTGTGCCTCCCACAGTCTTCTCTATCTCAGTTGCTCACTCCCATTATTAAGTTGCTCAGAGCAAAATCTTCGAGTCCTTGCTTTCTCTCACACCACTCACAATATGTCAGGAAATCCTTCTCATTCTACCTTCAAAATATATATTCATTTCACATCTCATAATCTACATTGATACCACACTAGTGCAAGCCATCATTATTTTTTCAATAAAAACAGCTTTATTGAGATATAATCTACATACCATATAATTCACCCATTCAATGCCTTTTGGTATATTCACAAGGTTTTGTGACCATTGCTACTAATTTTATATTTTTGTTCCCCCTAAAGAAACTAGCATTCATTAGCAGTCACTCTTCATCCCTCACGTCATGTTGCCTTAGGCAAACACTAACTTACTTTTTGTCTTTTTTTATTAAAAAAATTTTTTTAACGTTTATTCATTTTTGAGAGACAGAGAGAGACAGAGTATGAGCGGGGAAGGGACAGAGAGAGAGGGAGATACAGAATCTGAAGCAGGCTCCAGGTTCTGAGCTGTCAGCACAGAGCCTGACATGGGTCTCGAACTCACGAATTGCGAGATCATGACCTGAGCCAGAGTCGGACTCTCAACTGACTGAGCCACCCAGATGCCCCTCTCTTTGTCTTTACAGATTTGTCTATTCTGAACATTTCACATGGAGTCATATAATCTGTGGTCTTTACTTCAGGTACTTTATTCATCTTTATTGTGAAATAATATTACACTGTATGGATAGACATTTTATTTATACATGGATCAGTTGATGGACATTTGGGCTGTTTCCACTTTTTGACTAATATGAATTAGGCCGCTACAAACATTTGTGTACAATTTTTGTGTGTGTGTGGACATAGGATTTCATTGGGTATATACCTAGAAATAGAATTGTTGAGTCATAGGTAACTTTATGTTTAATCTTTTCAGGAACTACCAGCATGTTTTCCAAAGCAGCTGCACCATTTTACATTCCCACTGGTAGTGTATGGGCTCCATTTCTTCACATCTTTGTTACCACTTGTTATTATCTGTCATTTTTACTGTTGCCATCCTAGTGGGAATGAAGTGGTCTCTTATTGTGGTTTGGATTTGCAGTTCTATAAGGACTAATGTTGTTGAACATCTTTTCATGTCCTTGCTGGTCATTTGTATATCTTTTTGTATCTTCTTATCTGAATCCTTTGCCTATTTTTAAATTGAATTTTTTGTCTTTTACTATTGAGTTGTAAGAGTTTTTGTTTTTTATATATTCTAGATGCATGTCCTATGTCAGATATATGATTCACAAATATTTTCTCCCATTCTAGGAGTTGTCTTCCCATTTACTTGAAGATATCACTTGTAGCAGAGAAAAATTTTAATTTTTGATGAGGCCCAATTTATCTATTTTTTCTTTTGTTGCTTATGTTTTGGTGTTGTATCTAAGAAACTATTGCCTAATACAAGGTCATGAAGATTTACACCAATGTTTTCTTCTAAGAGTTTTATAGTTTTAGCTCTTGCATTTAGATCTTTGACACATTTGGAATTGTTTTTTTACATGTGATGTGAGGTAGAAGTCCAACTTCATTCTTTTGCATGTGGATAACCAGTGGTCTCAACACCATTTCTGTAATTTCTGAAAAGACTATTTTTTCCTGCACTGAGTTGTGTTGGCAATCTTGTCAAAAATCAATTAACCATAAATATGAAGGTTTATTTATGGACTCTCCATTTTATTCCATTGATCCATATCTATCCTTATGCCACTATTGCACTGTTTTGATTACTTCAGCTTTCAGTTTTGAAATCTGAAATCATTACCTCATAAAATTGTTAGGAAATGTTTCTTCTTTTTTATTTTTTGCAAGAGTTTGAAAGGATTGCTCTTGATTTTTCTTTAAACATTTGGTAGAATTCACCAGTGAAACCATTTGGTCCTGAACCTTTCTTTCGTAGGAGGTTTTTGATTACTAATCCAATCTGTTTAATTGTTATAAATCTATGCAGATTTTCTATTTCTTCAGTTTGGTTGTTTGTGCCTTCTAGGAATTTTCCCATTTCATGTAGGTTATGTGATTTATTGGCATATAATTATTCATACCATTCCTCTTATAGTTACCAACATTTTTTCTTGTGATGAGGACTTTTAAGATCTACTGTCTTAGAAACTTTCAAATATGTAATACAGTATTAACTATAGTCTCCATGCTGTAAATTACATCTCCATGACTTAGGCATTTATGTTATAATTGGAAATTTGTAACTTTGGATCCCCTGCACCAATTTTGCTCACCCTCCTCCTCCTTTGGCAACCACCAATCTGTTCTCTGAGGTTTTTTTTTTTTTTTAAGATTTCATGTATAAGTGAGATCAAATGGTATTTGTCTTCCTCTGACTTATTTCACTTAGTATAATGCCCTCAAGGTCCATCCATATTGTTGCAAATGGCAAGATTTCATTCTTTTTAATGGGTGAATAGTATTTCAGCATATGCACATGCATGAGTGTATGTGTATGTGTGGAAACAACCTAATTGTCTATTGATGGATGAATGTATAAAGAATATGTGATACATATGTTCAATTTAGTGTATTCATTTTCTTTGGATAAATACTGAGAAGACTACCCATGAATTGCTGGGTCAAATCATAGTTCTATTTTTAAAAAAATTTTTGTTAACATTTATTCATTTTTGAGAGAGGCAGAGCATGAATGGGGGAAGGGCAGAAAGAGAGAGAGAGGAGACACAGAAACTGAAGCAGGCTCTAGGCTCTGAGCTGTCAGCACAGAGCCCGATGTGGTACTCGAACCCACAAACTGTGAGATCATGACCTGAGCCAAAGGCGGACACTTAACCAACTGAGCCACCCAGGCACCCCATCAAATTGTAGTTCTATTTTTAATTTGAGAAACATCCATGTTGTTTTCCAAAGTGTTTGCACCAATTTCCATTTCCACCAAGAGTGCACAAGGGTTTCCTTTTCTCCACATTGTCTCCAACACTTGTTATTTCTTGTCTTTTTGATAATAGACATTCTGACAGATATGAGGTGGTATTTCATTGTGGTTTTGATTTGCATTTACCTGATAATTAGTAATGTTGAGTACCTTTTTTGTACCTATTGGCCATGTGTATGTCTTCTTTGGAAAAATGTCTATTCAGATTCTCTGCCTATTTTTGAATCAAAAAAAAATTTTTTTGCTATTGAATTATGATCCCTTTTATTTCTGTAAAATCTGCTTTCATTTATGAATTTAATATAGTAATTTGATCTTGTCTCTTTTCCCCTAGTCCATGTACCTAAAGGTTTGTCAACTTTGTCAATATTTTCATAAAACAACTTCTGGTTTCATTGATTTTCTCTATTTTTTCTCAATTCCCTATTTCATTTACTACCTCTTTAGTCTTTTTGTTATTTATTTTTAATTTTTAATTTTATTATTAATTATTATTATTTTTTAGGTAGGCTTTATGCCCAGTGTGAATACCCATGCAGAGCTTGAACTCACAACCCTGAGATCAAGACCTGAGCTGAGAACAAGAGTTGGATGCTTAACCATCTGAGCCACCCAGGTGCCCATCTAGTCTTTTTAATATCCTTTCTTCTGCTTGATTTGGGTTTAGTTTGCTCTTTTTTGGGTTTCATAAGGTGAAAGGTTAGGTTGTTGGCTTGAGATCTTTCTTTTTAACATAAGGGTTTATAGCTACAAATTTCCCTCTGAGCACTGCTTTAGCTGCATCCCAGAAGTTTTGGTCTGTTGATTCCTCATTTTCACTCATCTCAGAGTATTTTCTAATTTCTCTTGTAATTTCTTCTTTGACCCATTGGTTTTTTAGGTTTGTTAATGTTAGTATTCTTTAATTTCCACATATTTGTGAATTTCCAAATTTCCTTCTGTTATTGATTTCTACTTTCATTCCATTGTGGTCAGAAAACAAACCTTGTAGAATTTTGTTCCTTCTAGGCTTTATGACCTAGCTTATGGTCTATTCCAGAGACTAATCCATGTACACATGAGAAGAATGTGTATTCTTCTATTTTTCAGTGGAGTGGTCTTAGATGCATGTCAGGTCTAGTTTAGTGTTGTTGAAGTCTTTTATTTCCTTTATCTTTGCCTCATTATTCTATCCATAATTGAAACTGAATATGGGATTCTCAAATTATTATTGTTTTTCTATTTCTCCCTTCCACTCTATACAAGTACTACTTCATGCATTCTGGGGTTTTGTTAGGTGCATATGTGTTTATAATTGTATCTTCCTGACAGATTGAACTTTTCATCATTATGAAATGTTCTTCATCTCTAGTAATTTTTTATTATAAAGTCTATTTTTTGATGTTAGTTTCACCACTCCAGCTTTTATATGGTGGTTGTTTGCATGGTGTATCATTTTCCATCCTTTTATTTTCAAACATTTTGTATCTTTGAGTGAAAGGTGTGCTTCCTGCAGACAGCATATTGTTGGATCTTGTCTATTTTTAATTCAGTCTGATAATATCTGTCTTTTGACTGAATGTTTAATTCACTCACATTTAGTATTATTGATATGTTTGAATTTACATTGCCATTTTGCTTTTGTTTTCTATGTCACATGTCTTTTTGGTTTTTGCTATCTTCCTTTGTATGGGTAAGTATTTTCTTATGTAAACTTTTGATTCCTTTCATGATTTTTAAATTCTTTATTTTTGCGTTATTTTCTTAGTGGTTTCTCTAAGGGCTTATAATATATATCTTATTAGAATATACCTCAGATTTATACTTAGTTCCAGTGAAATAAAGACATTTTATTTTATCTTTTTTGAAAAAAAAAGGTAGCTTTTTGAAAAAAAAGGTAGCTTCATTGCCTCCCCCTCTTTTTATTATTTTCATTATGCATACATATATATCTGTATATGTTACAAATCCAACAATATACTGTTGTAATTATTGCTGTATATAATTTTGTCTTTTAAAAAGGCTGATAGAAGAAAGGAAAACAAATATATATTTTAAGTGTTTATTAATATTCTTATTTACTCTCGGTTCTTTTCATTTCTTCCTGTGGATCTAAGTTACTATCTAGTGTCATTTTCTTATTCCAACACAGCTTTGTTCCCATCCTCTTCCTTTATGCTGTTATTGTCAAATATATTCTATTTCTGTATATCATAATCCCCACACTTTTATGCAATTGCTTTTTAAATCAGTCAAGAGAGGAAAGGAGAAGAAACATGCAATTATACTGTCTTTTCTAATTACCCACATAATTACTTTTGCCACCTTTCGTTGTTTTTCATATGGATTCACATTACTGTTTGACATCACTTGCTTCTATCCTAAAGAATTTCACTAGTATTTCTTTTAAGAAAGGTATGCTAGCAATGAATTCTCTCATTTGTTGTTTTTCTTCCATTTGGGAATGTCTTTATTTCACCTTTATTATTGCTAGATATATAATTCTTGGTGGTTTTTGAAAAAATTTCAACAGTTTGACTTCCTGCTTCCTTGCCTCCATTGTTCCTCAAAGGAAGTCAGTTATTAATCTTATTGGGGTTCCCTTGTATGTGATGAGTCTTTTTTTTCTCTTCCTGCTTTCATATTTTCTCTTTGTCTTTCAACACTTTACTGTGATGGCTCTGGATATGATCTCTTTGTCTTAGAATTATTTGAGTTTCTTGGGTATGTAGATTGATGTTTTCATCAAATTTGAGAGGTTTTCATCAATTATTTCTTTGAATATCTTTTTCTGTCTTTTTTGTGCTCTCTTCTCTTTCTAGTACTACTATTGTATGTTGATGCACTCACTTATATCCCCCATTTCTCTGAGGGTCTGTTCATCTTCATTTTTTTCTCTGTTTTTCAGATTATATAATTTCTATTGATATATCTTCAAGTTCACTGATTCATTCTTCTGCCAACTCAAATCTACTGTAGACTTCCTTCTAGCAAATTTTTCATTTGTTATACTCTTCAACTCCAGAGTATTCATTTGGTTCTCTTCTTTTTTTATAACTTCCATCTCTTTATTGATAACCCATATTTGTTGAAACATTGTCATCCTTTATTTCCTTCCTTTATTTCTTTAAGCATGGTTACCTTTAGTGCTTCAAACATACTTATAAGAACTGCTTTGAAATCTTTGTCTGCTAAGTGCACTGCCTGAACCTCTTCAAAGAGCATTTTTATTGCTTGTCTTTTTTTTTTTTTTAATCTGTGTATGGGTCACATTTTCCTGTTTTTTTTTCATGTCTTGTAATTTTTTTGTTGAAACCTGGACATTTGAGATAACATACAGTAGGAACTCTGGGATACAGATTCCCCACTTTGCCCTAGGAGTGGTGGTTGTTAATTGATTAGTTATTTGTTTAATAACTTGTGTGAACTTTGTGAAGTTTATCCTCCCTGCAGTGTGACGATTCTGATGTGTGTGCTCAGATTTTCTTTCTTGTTTTTATCTTTTAGCCTGACTACCCTGGGTTGGCACAAGCTACTATTGCCAAGGTTGTGCTTAAGCCTCATAAACTAGTTAGATTTTTAACCATTGGATCTTTGTGATTTGGAGGCTGCCATCACAGTTCAGGGAGTTTATATTTTTTGCCCCCTGTTTAACCAGGGGCTACCAGAATAAAAATTGAAGTTCTTAAAGTAGTCTACATGGCCTAACACTATCTGACTCCCTGTTAAATCTCTGACCTCATCAATATGCCCTTGTGTGGTTTTGGTATTAAGGTTATACCAGTCCCACAGAATGAGCTTGGAAATGCTCCTTTTTTTCTACTCTTTGGAATAATTTTCATAATATGGGAATTATTTCTTTTTTGAATATTTGATAAAACCATCTAGACTTAGTAGTTCTCCTTGTGGGAATATTTTAATCACTGGCTGAATTTATTTAATGGTTATATAACCACTCATGTATTCTATTTCTTTTTTAATCAGTTTCGGTAGTTAATTTTTTCTAGTTATTTGTTCATTTGGTCTACATTTTAAAAATTGTTGACATGAAGTGGCTCAAATTATTTGCTTGCTAAAGTTTTAAACTACTACATATGTAAGAATGTCACCCTTTTCTAATAATGTTTATGTGGACCTTATTTTTCTTTTTTCCTTGATCAATATTTCCTCAGGTTTGTCAATTTATTTATCTTTTAAAATAACTAATTCCTGGTTTTGATAATATTTTCTACATTGTTTTCTATCTGTTTTGAAAAGTTTATTTATTTATTTTGAGAGAGAGAGAGAGCACATCCATGAGCAGGGGAGAGTCAGAGAGAGAGGGAGAGAGCCTGTCAGTAAGGAGCCTGACACGGGGCTCAATCCCATGAACCATGAGATCATGACCTGAGCCAAAATCAAGAGTCAGATGCTTAACTGACTGAGCCACCCAGGTGCCCCTACATTGTTTTCTATCTTAATACATTTTTCTTTTGTGTCTACGCTTTCCTTTCTTCTGCTTTCTTTGGATTTATTCTGTTGTTCTTTATTGAATTTCTTAAGTTGAATGCTAAGCTCATTAGCTTTCAGCCTTTCTTCTTTTTTAATATATGCACTTAAGGCTATAAACATTATTCTAACCACTACTTTAGGTGCAATGTATAAGCTCATTTTGAAATATTTTCTACTTCCCACTAAGATTTCTTCTTTGACCCAAAGGATTATATAAAAATGTGTTTTTAAATTTCCAAAACTGTATTTTAAGGAAGAACTTTATATTTAAATTTATTTATATTGCCTTATTTTGTGCCATGGGTTCCACTTTTGCTGTGTTTTTTTTTCCTTGTTTGAATTAACTGATTTTTTTCCTCAGTCCATTTTTCCACTTCTATTAGAAAGATATTCATTCTTTTTCTATTCTTTTAGTGGCTACCCTTGAAATTAAAACATGTTTAATTCAATAAAATCTAGAGTTAAGATATTCACTCTCTTTGCAAGGAGACCCTTAGAATGCTTTGATTCTAATCTTCAACAACATGACTTCCTATTGTGAAGGCTTTAACTTCTGTGTTTTTTGTCTTCTTTTAATCCCACAAATTATAAATTACTAATATTACCCTACATGTTTCACTTTTTTCTTTCTACTTAAAATTTTTTCTTGTATCTCAGAACTTCTTTTTGAATAATTTTCCTTGTTTAGTAACAAATGGTAATAAACTCTTTCAAAATTATATATTAAAATGTTTTCATGTTGCCTTTCTCCTCCAAAGATAGTTTCACAGAATATATGATTCTAAGATAAAAATTATTTTCTCTAAGCACTTTCAACATTTTAACTTGGTTTTCATTGTTGCTATTAGTATAATTGTTGTTCTTTTGTACATGATTGATCTTTTCTTTCTAGTAAGTTTTAATTTTTATCTTTGTCTCTGCTGTTCTTCAGTCAACTCTGATGCATGTAAATATAATTTTCTTTTTGCTTATCCTGCTTGGAATTTCTTAGTCTTCTTGAACCTACAGATTGTTGTTTTTTGAAAATTCTGGAAAGTTTTCAGATATGATTTATTTGAAAATTTCTCCTTCCGTTTATATTATTTCCTTTTAGAATTCTAAAGAGGTTAATGTTGGACCTTCTAGCTCTACCTTCTGTATTTCTTAACCACGAATATTTTCCATCTCTTTGTATCTCTGTGCTATATTCTGTGATTTCTTCAGATCCATTTTCCAATTTCCTAATTTCTCTTCAACTGATGCATAGCCTTCATTGAGGTTTCTAAAGTCAATTATATTTTTCATTTCTATGTATTATATTTTGTTATTTTTCAAACCTTGCTGGTTATTTTTTATAGTCTCTTGCTCTTTGCTCTTTTATTTCTTTAAATGTGTTTAACATATGTATTTTATATTCTGTATATAGTTTCAATATCTAAAATCTGTGTGGGTCTGGTTATGTTTTATCTTTTTTTCCCTTTTGATTTCTCCTCACTGGTAGTTGAGTTTTTGTGTAAATTGTGACTCAATTGTGAAGTGGTGGTTGTCAGAACTCTCTGTCGGATTTCCATGAGGCCTGGGAGTAAGGGTATTTTCTCCCATGAAAGATTTTCATTTGATTTTTCTTGGTGCTTGAGGTATCACAGACTTAGGTCCACTTTAAATTAAAAATTTTGGCTTGTGGCTTTTTAGACTATTCATATGGTATATATTTAGGCTCCAAACTCAGGTGCCACAGAACCTCAGGAAGGTATGTTTTTATTTTTAATTCCACCCAAGGCTAATACTTAGATAAAAAACCTTCCTTATAGTCTATTCCTTCCCTCCAGCACTAGACCTGTACTGGCAAATCACTAGCCATATGTAACTATTAAATCCAAATTAACTGAAATAAAATAAAAATTCAGTTCCTCAGTTTCACTAGCCACATTTCAATTGCTCAATAATCACATATGGCTAGTGGCTGCTGCATTGGACAGTGCATATATAGGACATTTCTATCATCAGAGGAAGTTTTAATGAATAGTGGTGCTCTAGAACATTTTGATTTACATATGCTCCCAGGGTATGTGGTGGCTTCAGAGCTAGGTTATATCCTTGAATAAACTCTTGTCAATCTGTATTTTTATTCTGTATGCTCTCAAAGATGTCCATGTCCTAATCTCTCTAACCTGTGAATATGCTACCTTACATGGCAAATGGATTTTGTAGACATGATTCAGTTAAGTATCTTGAGATGGGGAGATTATTCTAGATTTTTTGGTGAGATCAATATAATCACAAGTGCCTTCATAAGGAAAATAAGAAAGCAGAAAAGACAAAGTTAGAGAGGTGATGGGGTGACAGAGGCAGAGGTTGGAGTGATCCACTTTGAAGATGGAGGGAGACACAAGCCAAGAAATGAAGAAGGCCTCTAGAACCTAGAAAAGGCAAGGAAGCATATTCATCTCTAGAACCTCCAGAAGGAATGTAGTCCTGTGACACATTTTAGATTTCTGACCTCCAGAACTGTAAAAGAATAGATTTGTGTTGCTTGAAACCATTAACTTCATGGTAATTTGTTCCAATAGCCATAAGAGACTGAAACAAAGTATGAAAGGGGCCAGTTAAGAAAGGCTTTGTTTTAATATATCAGAAACATGTGGTTGCCTTATGGCACTAAGTTATCAGTCTTACATCTCCTCATTTCCCCTTCCTATATACCTATTTGGCTCTAAGGGCACCAGGCTCATGGCAAACAAATTTTAAGGAGAGAATGATATAGGAACTTATACTCTCATTCATTTATTCAATAAATATAAATATATATTGAGCAGTTATCATGCTGTAAGCACTGTTTTAGGTATACGAAATATATTAATGCATAAGGAAGAAAAATCCCTGTCCTCAAGAAGCTTACTTTCTAGAGGAGGGACAGAATTGACGAACAATAAACATAATAAAGAAGTAAATTACACAGTATGCTAGCAGATGATTAATGCCACAGGTTTAAAAACAATTAGAAAAGGGGTGATTGTGAGTGGCCAGGGAGAGGGGATGAGCAGTTGTAGTATTAAATACGGTTGTCAGGGTAAGTCTCATTGAAAAAGTGGCAATTGAGCAAAGACTTGAAGGTGAGGGAGTTTTGTCATGTAAACATCTGGGGGAAAAGCATTCTAAGCAGAGGGAACATTCAGTGCAAAATATTGAAGTGGGAGTGTTCCTGGTACCTTCCAAGAACAGCAAGTAGACCAGTGTGGTAGAAAACAGAGTAGTAGGAAATGAGGTCAGAGAAGTTATAGAGTCCAGATAATGTAGGGCCTTATAGGCCACTGCAAGGACTTAAGCTTGACATTGAGAATGACCTCTGAATTTTTTGGGTAGACAACTATACAATGAGCATAACTCTCAGAATACATAGGAAGAGATATAGCTGTTAGAGAATGAACACATTTCTAGATGCTCTGAGTGGCAAGCTGACTTGGTTCTGAGGACCACACTTTTTATACCCACTAGTTTCCTAGACTTTTCTATTTGTATATTGGTGACTCACACTCAAGTTGCTCTAAAATAAACTCATGATCTTCAGTCCTAAATCCTTTCCTCCTCTTCTGTTCCCTGTCCTAGTTAATGCTATCCCACTATGGGGCTCGAACCCATGAACTATGAGATCATGACCTGAGCCGAAGTCAGACACAGCCACACCACATCATCTTTTAAAAATGTCAGTTAGAGGGGTGCCTGGGTGGCTCAGTTGGCTGGGCATCCGACATTGGCTCAGGTCATGATCTCATGGTTCGTGGGTTTGAGCCCCACGTCGAGCTCTGCTGACAGTCCAGAGCCTGAGCCTGCTTTGGATTCTGTGTCTTCCTCTCTCCCTGCCCCTCCCCTGCTCATGCTCTGTCTGTCTGTCTGTCTCTCTCTCTCTCTCTCAAAAATAAATAAACATTAAAAAAAATTAAAAATGTCAGTTAGATTATGTTACTACTTTGCTTAAAAATTCTTTGGCTCCCACTGCATTTAGAGTCATATCACACTACTTAACCCACCTATAAGATTCCCAAATGGAGTGGCTCCCACCTGCCTCTCTGACATCATCCTACCTTGCTCTCCCCTGACTCAATACACTTCAGTCACATGACTTTGCCCTGGAATGCAGCTCTTTGTCTGGTAGGGTTCTTCACATCTTTGGTACTTTAGACCTAGATTTGATCCCCTCA
Organism: Felis catus; assembly: GCF_018350175.1. Lineage (NCBI taxonomy): Eukaryota > Metazoa > Chordata > Mammalia > Carnivora > Felidae > Felis > Felis catus. The sequence goes on from NC_058386.1 coordinate 59,065,025, forward strand.
GAGAGGTCAGCCCTGATCTCTGTATCATTTGTTTATTTTCTTCTTAGTACTTATCACAATCTGTAATTATTTTATTATTTGTTTACTATTGATCTCCTAGGAGATTACAGGTTCTAAATGGTAGGGCTGTTCTGTCTACTTTACTATTGAATTTCCAGTGTCTTGCACAAAGAAGTCAATGAACATTTGTGAGTGAATGAATGAAAAGGATGATGGAAGCAGAGTTCAGCAAAAAAGAAGTAGTGAAGAAAAAAAGAGGAAAAGAGACTTTGGAAAGAGTTCCATTGAATTTTGAGAATAGCATATTGAGATTTACCCTGCTTGTAGTATAAACTATTAAAAGGAATTGGAGACAGGAGACAGGGTGCAGGCACCAAATCATGGAGAATCACAGAAATGGGGCTAATGGAATTTTCAATTTGCCAGAAATTTGTTGAGCACTTACTATGTGCCAGGCTCTATGCTGGGTACCCACTGTTAAGGATATGAAGGTGAGTAAATGTATAGGTCAAGAATTTATATCTAAGAAACCAGAAATAAGACAGAAGGAATGCAAATGATGATGACAGAAAATTTAATCAAAGGGCTCTGGGGGCTCATAAGAAGGGGCTCAGAGGCTTCAAGGAGTTACTGTGACACTGAAGTCTGCAAGTTCCAGTCCACAGTGTAATAAGAGTACATATACTACCTTCTGCTCTTCCCCACAAAATACTTATTTTTTTTTAATGACATGGACTTTTACTTATCTTTTTTAAAGTTTAACCGTTTATTTTGAGAGTGTGCATGCATGTAGGGGAAGGGCAGAGAGAGAGGGAGAGAGAGAGAAACCCAAGGAGGCTCCACACCACCAGCACAGACCCCAATAAGGGGCTCAAACTGATGAACTGTGAGATCATGACATGAGCTGAAACCAAGAGCAGATGCTTCACCCACTGAGCCACCCAGGCACCACCCCCACCCCAAATACTTCTTAAAAGTAGGATAAAAAGCAAAATATTTAAAAAATTTTAAATGTTTATTCATTTTTGCGAGAGACAGAGTGTGAGCTGGGGAGGGGCAGAGAGACAGAGAGACACAGAATCTGAAGCAGGCTCCAGGCTCTAAGCTGTCAGCACAGAGCCCGACACTGGGCTTGAACCCATAAACCATGAGATCATAACCTGAGCTGAAGTCGGATGTTTAACTGACTGAGCCACCCAGGCACCCCAAAAGCAAAACATTTTTAAGGATAACTTTTGAGGCACCGTGTTAGAGAATAAACAACTAGGTGCTATAGTTTTGGCCCTGATACTCACTATTTGTGACATTGTGGACAATTTGCTCATTTCTTTTTATAAATTATTACTGAGAACCTACTATGTATCAGGCTCTTTGCTAGGCACTTTCATATGTCCTATTTTAGTGAATTATTTACCTTTTCTAAGCTTCAGGTTTTTCACCTCCCTTTAAACTTTGGCAGGCCAGATTTCTGGCTCTCAAACAATTGGTGTTGGGTACAGACCTGTAGATATTTCTTCTTGCCTGCAGGTAGCACCCACAATTTACACTACACTAATGGGCTGGATTTTGGTAATATTACCAAAGACAATAGAGTGTGCTTTGGCTATTTATGAGATAGGGAAAATGGATGAATAAGCTTAAGAAGTGAAGCATAAGTGTCTTTGTGGCACTGTTAGATTGAGCAAATTTTGAAGTGGTGACCATTGGGGACTGTCTGCCACAGTAATCCAATTGTATATTGGGAAATGGAGATGTTAAATTGCCAAAAAATGACCACCCTAAAATGTTACTAATGTTAAGATAAATTGTAATGTGGGAAACTGTAATATGACTATCTTGAGCTAATGTAATAAAGACAGATGCTTTAGATGACTGGCAAAGTGAGATGGGTGGAGAAGAGAAAATCTACCTGTGCATTTCCAGGCAGATGCATGACCATGGAGAGGGCTGTCTATTTCTGAACAATGGATTATTTGCTTTTGTAGACAGAACTGTTCCTTGTATGAAGGAGGGAAATTTCTCAGGTATATAGTTTTGATTAAAAAAAAATCTGGAGAACACCCAATCATTTTTTGTTCTAATTTGTGTTTACCAAGCAGCTTTCTGGTCTACAACTGGTTTCTTGACTGGAATGACCTATCAGCCAGGAGGACCTTACGCAGATGATGAAAGCCTTGCCTTGCCTAATATACTGCTCATTATAAATGACCACCTTGAAGTCTGCTTTATAAATCAGTCTCTGTGGCTTTGGCTGCATGGATTTTTTCCCCAGAGACTCATCATCCCAGGGTGGGACTGAAAATAGGACTGAAATGTGAAGTGGTAAAACTACAGAGCAGACTGGCCAGAGTATATTCAGGTGCTATTCTCCTATGTGGTCTGGCCTAAAGCAGTCAGTGACTTCACCTATTACATTATAGGAATAATAATCTCTTATATTTGTTCAGTGCTTTTCACTTTCAAAGCACTTTCTTATATATTATCTAATTTTATCATTTTATCTATTATACCTTCTTTAGCTCATACTGCTTGTAAAAACACATTTGTAGAACTGTGGCAAAGACACCAAAAGAAACGATAATACTGTTAATACCTTGTGGGAAAAAAGCCTGTCTATGATGGAATCTTGGCAAAATAAATCTTTAGTCCCTTGATCTCTGTAGCAAGAGATTCTCTGCTGTCCTGTATACTGTTTTCAAGCCCAGCGATTAATTTTATGACTATTATTCTAAATTCACTTTCTGTTATATTATTTAAATCCTTTTTGATCAGCTCATTAGCTGTTGTTATTTCCTGGAGATTCTTCTGAGGGGAATTCTTCCGCTTGGTCATTTTGGATAGTCCCTGGAGTGGTGAGGACCTGCAGGGCACTTCCCCTGTGCTGTGGTGTATAACTGGAGTTGGTGGGCGGAGCCGCAGTCAGACCTGATGTCTGCCCCCAGCCCACCGCTGGGGCCACAGTCAGACTGGTGTGTGCCTTCTCTTCCCCTCTCCTAGGGGCGGGATTCACTGAAAATAAATCAAATTAAAGAAATAAATGTAGCCAAAGTCTAGCCTACAGTAAGGTGACACAGAAATTTGGAGATTGGCTTAGGATGACTCTGAGAGTGAAAGAACACAAAGACATTGGTTGTAGATGTGTTACTGATGGAGACTTGTGAAATATCCAACTGTACTCAAGGTAATCAGGGCATATCTGCAGGATCAGAATGCATTCAAAGGAAGTTGCAACTTAATCAGCTTTACTATAAACTATATGAAGAGTAATGTGTTACAAAAAGGTGGTATATGAGTTATTTGAAAGAGGAATCTGATAGTAAAGATAGGTTACCATTTGTCCAGCAGTCCCCATGCTTCACTATACAGAGTGGGGAGAGGAATGGAAGAAAGAAGTGTGTGCATTGTGCAGTGGTTGGAAAGCAGAGGGTAAGACCACCAATATGACAGACAGACATATTATGGTCCCTAAGGATATACACTCAATTATATAGTCCTCTCTATTTGCAGCCTTTAACATTCCACTTCTTTCATTCTGATTCCATGTTTATCAAGTAAACTTTTGACTTACTAATTCAGTTTCCTAGGTCCCTTGATCCTGGGAAATAAATGCCCTTAGAATAGATGACTATTGTGGTTACCGGGCAGGTATATTTTCCACTGTAAATTAATATAATTGCAATATATTTTACATGTCTCTTCCCAATTTTTTTTTATTTTGAAAACTTTCAGATCTATGGAAAAGTTACAAAAGCTGTACAACAAATTTCCACTTCTTAGACTAAACCTACCAATTTTCTGATGGATGTCTACTGCTCTAGCACTATTTATTGAAAAGGCTGTGTTTCCTCCATTGAATTGCTTTTGGACCTTAATCAAAAATCAGTTTGTGTGGGTCTATTTTTGGGATCTCTATTCTGTTCTTTTGATGTGTCTATTGCTTTGCCAATACCACACAGTCTTGATTACTGTAGCTATATATTAAGTCTTTAAATTGGTAGAGTGATTCCTCCCATTTTATCCTTCTTCTGCAAAATTGTTTTAGTTATTCTAGTTCCTTTGTTTTTCTATATAAATTTTATAATAATCTTGTCTGTATCTTCAAAAAACATGATAGAATTTTGATAGGACTTATATTAACCCTGTACATAAAGTTGGCCTCATAGAATGGGTTGGAAAATGTTCCATCTTATTCAATTATCTGAAAAAGATTGATAAGGATTAGTGTTAATTCTTCCAATGTTTTGTAGAATTCATCAGTAAAGCCATCTTGTCCTGCAGTTTTCTTTGTTGGGAGCTTTTTCATTACTAATTTAATTTCTTTACTTGTAACAGTTTTCCTGAGATGTTTTATTTCTTCTTGAGTCAGCGTAGGTAATTTGTTTCTTACTAAGAATTCGTCCATGTCATCTAGGCTATCCAGTTTGTTAGCATATAATTGTTAATTGTATTTTCTTATAATCGTCTTTATCTCTGTAAGGTTGATAGTCCCCACTTCCATTCCTGATTTTAGTTATTTCCATCTTATCTTTTTTTTTTCTTTATCAGTCTAGCAAAAGACTTGTCAATTTTGTTGCTGTTTTCAAAGAACTTACTTTTGTTTTTGTTGATTCTCTGTATTGTTTTTCTATCTTACATTTCCTTTAATCTTTGTTCTAAGCTTTATTATTTCCTTCCTTCTGCCAGGTTTAGATTTAGTTATCTCTTTCTAGTTCCTCAAGGTGTAAACGTAGGTTATTAATTTGAGATCTTTCTTCTTTTCAATGTAGGCATTTACAGGTACAAAATTTCCTTTGATTATGGCTCTTGCTGCATCTCATAAGTTTTGGTATGTTGCATTTTCAATTTCATTCTTCACAAAGTATTTTCTAATGTGCATTGTGTTTTCTTCTTTGGTCCATTGGTTGTTTTAAGTATGTGTTGCTTAATTTCTACATATTTTTGAACTTGTTTACTTTTTCTTCTGTTTTTGTGTTCTAGCTTTACTTCATTGTGGCTGGAGAAGACAGTATGTATAATTTCAATCTTCTTAAATTTATTAAAACTTGTTTTGTGTCATAACATGTGGCCTATGTTGGGGAATATTTAATGTGTCCTTGAAAATAATGTGCATTCTGCTGTTGCTGAGGGGAATTGTTCTATATATATATATATATATATATATATATATATATATATATGTTTGGTATAATTGGTTTAAAATGCTGTTCAAGTTCCTTATTTCCTTATTGCTCTTATGTCTAGATGTTCTATTCATTTTCAAAAGTGGTGTATTGGAAGTCTCCAACTATTATGGTACAACTATCTATTTCTCTTCTCAATTGTGTAAATGTTTGCATTCTATATTTTGGGGCTCTGTCATATGGTTCACAAAGGTTTATAATTGTTATATCTTCCTGATGAATGGATCCTATTATCAATATATAATATATTTCTTTGTCTCATGTAATAGCTTTGACTTAACATCTATTTTGTCTGGTATTAGAATAGCTACCTCAGCTCTTTTTGGTTAACATTTGTATGAAAAATTTCCCCCCATTCTTTCACTTTCAACCTACTTGTGTCTTTAGATCTAACGTGAGTTTCTCATAGATAGCATATAGTTGGACCATGTTTCTTTTTCAAATTCACTCTGTGAAATCTCTGCTTTTTGGTTGGAGACTTTAATCCCTTTACATTTAATGTGTTTACTAATAAGGAAGGATTTCTTCCATTTTGTTATTTGTTTTCTGTTTGTCTTATACCTATTTTGTCTCTCATTTCCTCCATTACTGGTTTCTTCTATAATTGATAGTTATAGTGAAACTTTTGATTATCTTCTAATTTTCATTTAAAAAGGACATTTATTTTATAATTACCATGGGGATTACATTTAACATTTAAATTCAATACACTTTAGTTTAAACAGATACCAACTTAACTTCAATAGCATATAAAAACTCTGCTATTATTCAGTTCTGTCCCCTTCCTTATGTTGTTATTGTCATAATTTACATCTTTATATATTGTGTATTCAGTAACATGGATTTGTAGGTATTTTCTATGGATTTTCTTTTAAGTCATGTAGGAAATAAAGAATGGAGTTATAAACCAAAAATATATTAATACTTTAATAGCCTTTATAATTGCCCATGTAGTTCCCTTTATTAGAGATCTTTATTTCTTTACATAACTGCAAGTTACTGTCTAGTGTCCTTTCATTTCAATCTGAAGGATTTCTTTTATCATTTCTTCTAGGGCAGCTCTAGTGGTAATGAACTTGCTCAACTGTTGTTTAGCAACACTGAGAATGTCTTAATTCCTTCCTCGATTTTGATGGAGAGTTTTGCCAAATATAGAGTTCTTGGTTGGTAGTTTTTTTTTTCTTTCAGTGCTTTAAATATGTCATCCAAGTGTCTTCCAGCTTCCATGGTCTCTGGTGAGAAATCAGCTTTAATCTTATTGAGGATCCTTTGTATGTGACTAGTTGCTTCCCTCTTGCTGCTTTCAAGATTCTCTCTTTGTCTTTGTCTTTCAACTTTGATTATAATGACTCTTGTTCAAGCTCTATTTGCATTATCCTACTTGGAGTTCACTGAGATTCTTGGATGTGTACATAATGTCTTTCATCAAATTTGGGAAATTTTCAGGCATTATTTTTTCAAATATTTTTTCTGACTCTTTCTCTCTTCTCCAGGACTCCCTTAATATATATGTTGGTCCACTTGTCCCTTAGGTTCTGTTTGCTTTTATTTATTCCTTTTTCTTTCTGTCCCTTGAACTGGATGATTTCAATTGTCCTATCTTCAACTTGACTGATTCTGTCTTGTGCCTGAAGCTTCTACTGAATTGCTAGTGCAGAGATTTCCTTGAATTCCATGAGTTTAAAAGATAGAACAACTGGGGCGCCTGGATGGCTCAGTCGGTTAAGTGTCCGACTTCAGCTCGGGTCGTGATCTCACAGTCTGTGAGTTCGAGCCCCGCGTCGGGCTCTGTGCTGACAGCTCAGAGCCTGGAGCCTGCTTCCCATTCTGTGTCTCCCTCTCTCTCTGCCCCTCCCCTGTTCATGCTCTGTCTCTCTCTGTCTCAAAAATAAATAAAAACATCAAAAACTAAAAAAAAAGATAGAACAATAAACAAAACACCCCTTCCAGTCTTTAATGTTCTCTCAGGTCTTTCCTGAGCATGCTACCTGCCCTAAGAATATTTCCATACACTCAAGTGCTATTGATGGACTTAATTTTCAAAGAAACACTCCTTGGTTTTTCCTCCCAGGCCTCAGATTGTCTATTGTATATTCCAACTGCAATCTTTTCTCTCAGGCATCTATGGGCTGTTCATCTACCTTAAGATGTTTTCAAGCAGTGCCAGCCACTTTTTTGGCCTGGTTGGGTTCCATGTTAGGGCAACAGAGATAAGTGCCTGGTGTTTGTCACTCAGGTAGCCCCTAACAGATTAGAATAGATCTACACAGTAATTTTCAAATAAGGTCTGCTGTATTCCCTCTGGAATACATGGAGCCATATTCCAGGGTGCCACATGAGGAACATGGGCTACTTTTTTCAAGACTTCTGCCCAGCCAGGGTGGGAGTGGAACAAGGGCAGATAAAAACGTCAGGAAGCTTTCCTACCACTAAAAGAAAATTAGGTATCTTTTTACTTGTAACACAAGCTGTTCTTTTCCCTTTAATAGTTTATCGTAGTGGGCATTGCATATGAACTAGGATTACATGGTACACATTTAGATTTGACCCTGAACTTTTATTTGATTTGTATTTTGATTGAAGTAGTTTAATAACATGCACATAATTTACAAAGTCAAACATTACCTAAGTCTTATGATGACAAACAGCAATTGTGTACCTTATCCCTCCCCATTTCCAATTTCCACTCCCCAGAAACAACCACTTTTCATTCTTTTAGCTTCTCCTAGTATTTTCCTCAATATGTTCAAATAGCACAAGAAAGTTGCTAGTTATTTTTCAACTTTTGATACGTTCTACTGGCTTCCTTTTATGGAGGATCAGGATTCAGTCCTACTATTATATTCTGCATTCATCTATACACATTTCACCTTGCCTCATACTCCCAATTTAATTATCCTAGAATTTTTGGCTGAATTAATTTTCAATATTTAAATTATGGTGACAACAAATACTGTTACAGCTGAGCCATGTACTATAGTATGACTACTTTTTCTTCCTTGGGAATTTTTTCCTGTAATTAACAATTACCTCACCTTAGATATTTTGCTTAGCTTTTTATGTACTCATCACTAATGTGTATCTATTTCTATGTACTTATCCCTAAATCATGTCACACTCTGACAAAATTGTAATATTCCTCTCAGTACTGTCAACCACACCAGGGATTTCGTAAATCCCATTTTCTCCTCAAAGCCTTTCCCTTGGAGACTACCAATCTGGACTTTTTGATTTCTAGGCCTTCTGCACAGTTGTTATCTGGGAGTTTCCCTTCACTATCTCTGCTGTTCTTTCCTGCATTGGATCCTGTCTCCTGGATCATACGTCTTCCTTTTTCCAGATTTATTGCCCTCACTTTCTTGGGCACTTAATCTAAGATTCCTGACCTTGCATGTCTAAAAATGTTTATATTCTGTCCTTGCAATTGGTAGTTTGGCTGGGTGTAGAATTCAAGGTTGAGAATAATTTTCTCTTTAGAGTGTTAAAGGCATTGGTCCAGTATCTTCAAGCTTTCAGTATTGTTGACATGTCCAAAGCCATTCTGATTTCTGGGAGTTTTTTAAAGTTTATTTATTTATTTGGGGGGGGGGAGAGAAAAAGAGAGAGAGAGAGAGAGAGGCAGAGAGAGAGGTAAAGAGAGAATCTCAAGCAGGCTCTGTGCTGTCAATGTGGAGCCTGATGCAGGGCTCAAACTCACAAACTATGAGATCATTGACCTGAGCTGAAATCAAGAGTCGGATGCTTAATTGACTGAATCACCCAGGTACTCCTGATTTCTGAAATTTTTAATGTAACATGAAATTTTTCTCCTTGGAAGCTCTTGCCTTCAGGATAGTTTCTTTTCCCTCTTTGTTCTAAAGTTTTATGCCATGTCTTGAGATCTTTCTTCCTTCATGGTGGTAGGCAACCAGTGAAACTTTTCTGTCTAGAAAGTTGTGTCCTTAGGTTTAGGGAGTTTTTAAAATTACTTCTTTGATAATTTCCTTCTTTCTCTTAGGAATTATTCTTATTGGATGTTCGACCTCATGGATTGATTCTCTAATTTTCTTACTCTTCTCTTTTCTATTTCCCATATTCCTACCTTCTGATTTTTTAAGAGATTTATTCAACCATTTCTTCCAAATCCTTGCTGAAACCATATTTTGTTGTTGTTGTTGTTGTTTTACCATTTTAACCATCTATAATTGTTGAGTTCAATGGCATTAAGTACATTCACAATACTGTACAATCATCACCACCAGGCATTTCCACAGCTTTTTTCATCATCTTAAACAGAAGCTACATATCCATGAAACACTAACTCCCCATTTCTCCCAACCCTAGCCCCAAGTAACTTCTAGCCTACTAGAAGGCTAGTATTTGTCTCTTTGTATTTTTACATACCTATTATAAGTGGAATCATATAGTGTTTTCCATTTTGAGTCTGCCTTATTTCACTTAGTATAATGTTTTTAAGGTTCATCTATGTTATAGTGTGTATTAGAATTTCATTCCTTTTTAAGGCTGAGTAAAATTCTATTGTGTGCATATACCATAGTTTGTTTACTCATTCATCTTTGATGGATATTTATTTTCACCTTTTGGATTTTTTGAATAATGCTGTAATAACATTGATATTTGCTTTCACTTCTTTTGCATATATACTTAGAAGTGGAATTGCTGGATCATATGGTAATTCTGTTTATTTTTGAGAGGAACTGTAAAGCTGTTTTCCATAGCAGTTGTACAACTTTACATTCACACCAGCAATGGACAAGAGTTCCAATTACTCTATATCCTCACCAACACTTGTTATTTCCCATTTAAAAAAATATCAGCCATCTTAATGGGTATAAAGAGGAACTCACTGTGGTTTCTTATCATTTTTAAGTTGACTTTTCTTTGATCTGGCATTTGCTTTGTTGCTGTGAATTTTGACCATTTTCTAGGGTTTTGATAAAGTTTGTTTCTGACAGTTTATGTTTGTTTCTTTATGTTTCTGTGGGGGTGATGGTACCTTGAGGTTGCCTACTTCATCATTTTTAATATGATCTATGTTGGTATATTTTCCATGAGTGCTTGAAAAGAAGTGTACTCTGTTGTTATTAGGTAGAATGTTCTATAAATGTCAATTAGAGCCTCTTGGCTGATGGTAGCCTTGAGTTCTTCTTTATCTTTCCTGATTTTCTGTCTAGTTAGGAACAGATAAAATTAATATCTTCCTCCCAATGAGGATCAGAGAACTTAAGGTAACTTAAGAAAGGATGTAAGCAGGGGTTTTCATGAATTTCCAAGTCTGATGTCTGATGTCTGATGAATTTCCAATTTTCAGTCTGCCTTTACTGCTTCATCTCCCACCATTCCCACAGATGCCCTACAGACGTAGTGAACTATTTATATTTCCCCAAGACCATGTGTTCTTTAACTCCTCTGTAGCTTTGTACATGCAATCACTTGTCCTGAAATGTCCTTTCCCTTGAGTACCTTTAAAGATCCAGCTCAAATATCCCTCCCATGTGAAGCTTTCACTGATCACCTAAAGAAATTTGAATATATCTTTCTTTGGAGGCTAATTTACCATGAAGCTAATCATAAATCTTGAAAGCCCCTCACTTGGACAGCCACTTTCCAAGGTCCTGGGAAGGGCCCTAACATTATTTTTACAAGGTTATGTTTTTTCTAATTTGAAAAGTAAGATATTTAACCACATCTGATTAATATTTTTTTCCTCCATCAGACTTCCCTTTTGTGTTGGGTGGCACTGGGGTAGCTAAGAGGAAGTTGAGTTGTAGATAGATTTAGGGTGGGATTAGTGGGATGTATTTATGTGGTTTGCAGTAACTTATGTGTATAGTTAATGTATTGCTAATGGTATAGAAATGGCTTCAGGAAAGCTCCTGTAGCCCAATGTCCTGACTCACCCAGCATCTTTACACAAAAGTGACAGAGAGAGAGGTAGTATTATGATGTGAGTGTATCCTATAGTGCCCAGTCTCCAACATATTGGGTAGTAGAGGAGAAATGACATTTGAAATGTACAAAGTCCAAAGTTAGTCTTTGGAAAATTCTTGTAATCATCACATTTAAATTTTAAGTGGAGAATTCTTTAATGATGCCTAGTCAAAATGAAAGTTTTCTCCTTTCAAAAATATAGTCACTACATCGTATACAACTATAAATGAACTGTAATATTTTTCCTTTTTCATGAAAATTGTACAAGATAGAATTTATCATATTTCCTGCTTTTGAAGGATCCAAATCTCCTAGCAGTAGGAGATTACAGTAGGAGTATTACAGAGGGTACAGCTGTGTGTACAGTCATATGATTTATGCATTGCATCTGCTATGGACTGAATTGTGTTCCCCTCTCACTCTCACAAATTCATCTGCTGAAGCCCTAACTCCAAGTGTGACTGTATTTGGATGAGGCCTTTAGGAGGTAATTAAAGTTAAACGAGGTCATGAATGTGGGGCCCCAATCCAGTTGGATTGGTGGCTTTATAAGAAGCAGAAGAGAGATCTTTTTCTTTCTCTCTCATTTCCCATGTACACTCAGAGGAAAGGCCATGAAAGACTCTCACCAGAAACCAAAACCTGCTGGACCTTGATCTGGGACTTCCAGCCTCCATAACTGTGGGAAATAAATTTCTGTTGTTTAAACCACCCATTCTATGCTATTTTGTTATGGCAGCCTGAGCACATTAATACACCATCTATTAATAATAAAAAACAAATTTTGATCAAGCATGCTAAAGTAATGATTGAATTATCTTTCTATTGAAAATAACATTACAAAGTACATGTAGCTACAAAAAACGTGGAAAAGAAGTACTACAGTTGCATCACACATTCAATTAATACAACATAAGTTAGAATGTTTTTGGATTTTGTGATGTTTGTAGTGTCTTTAAAAATTTTTTAAGTTGTTGTAGTTTCTTTTCTCATTCTAAATATTCACTTGTACCTAATGTTATGTTCTGTTTCTTAAATAGTGCCCCCCCAAACTGTGTACTTCAGACCTACAAAACCTGGATCCACCATTGCCCTCTATAATAGGATTTAAACCAATGTTTCTATGTCTGTGGCCCCCTTTAGATTGTGAATCTTTCTAGAGCAGCAACTGGGTTTCATTTTTGCTTTTCTAACACTTGGAAGAATGCTGACACATAGTAGTAATTTAATAAATGGTTGTTGGTTGAATAAAGAATCGACAAATGGATAGACAGAATAGAGAATGTATGCTAATTAGTTGAGGAAGTGTGTAGTCTGGAAGATTAGCTTGGAGAATTTGAGAGAATGAACATGGAGACAAGAGGGAAATAGTCAAAGTGGCCAAAAAATGCTAGCTCCTGTTTATAGATTATGATTAATCTTCTAATCTAAGGTTACTCCAGGAATTGAGAAGGGCTGCCAACTAACACAATGAATGTTAAAAAAAAAAAAGTAATCCTCTAGTTTCAAAATGGGGGTAACAGGGATCTATTCTATTGCCCAAGTATCTTTGTAGATTTTCCTTTATTCCCCTCTACCACTCACTCACTAGTTGTGTGACCTTGCACCAACCAGTTAACCTCTTTGAGACACAGTTTTCTCTTCTATAAATGTAGATAAATACCTCACAAGGTTGTTGTGAGGGTTGAAAGAAAGAAGGCCTGTGAAACATCTAACACAGTATCTGGCATATAGTAGGTCCCTCATAACTGTTAGTTTCCTTCTTTTCTGCTTTTTCTCAGTGAGGTCTGTTAATTGCCTTTAAAGAAGCAGCATCTCTTGGGGTACCTCGTGGCTTAGTCGGTTAAGCACCTGACTCTTTTTTTTAATTAATTAATTTTTTAAATTTAAATACAAGTTAGTTAACATATAGTGTAATAATGGTTTTAGGAGTAGAATTTAGTGACTCATCACTTACATATAACACCCAGTGCTCATCCCAACAAGTGCCCTCCTTAATGCCCCTTTGCCCATTTAGCCTATCCCTCCACCCAACACCCCTCCAGCAACCCTCAGTTTGTTCTATGTATTTAAGAGTCTCTTATGATTTGTCTCTCTCTGTTTTTATCTTACTTTTCCTTTCCTTCCCCTATGTTCATCTGTTTTCTTTCTTAAATTCCACATATGAGTGAAATCATATATTTATCTTTCTCTGACTGACTTATTTTGCTTAGTTAGCATGATACTCTCTAGTTACATCCACATTGTTGCAAATGGCAAGATTTCATTCTTTTTGATTGCTGAGTAATATTTCATTGTCTATATATACCACATCTTCTTTATCCATTTGTCATTCGATGGACATTTAGGCTCTTTCCATACTTTGGCTATTGTTGATAGCACTGCTATAAACCTTGGGGTGCATGTGCCCCTTGGAATCAGCATTTTTGTATCCTTTGGATAAATACTTAGTAGTGCAATTGCTGGGTCAAAGGGTAGCTTTATTTTTAATTTTTTGAAGAATCTCCATACTGTTTTCCAGAGTGGCTGCATTCCCACTAGCAGTACAAAAGTGTTCCCTTTTCGCCACATCCTTGTCAACATCTGTTGTTTCCTGAGTTCTTAATTTCAGCCATTCTGGCAGGTGTGAGGTGGTATCTCATTGTGGTTTTGATTTGCTAAGCGTCTGACTCTTGATTTTGGCTCAAGTCATGATCTCATGGGAGACTGAGCCCGGGGTTGGGCTCATGCTGACTGTGTGAAGCCTGCTTGGGGTTCTCTCTCCCTCTGCCCCTCCCCCCACTCACACACTCTCTCAAAATAAATAAATAAATAAACTAAAAAAAAAAAAGCAGAGTCTTCATCTTATTGGGCCCTCACTATCTATTATACTCCTCTAAAGAGAAACTGTTTTCTTTGCCACCTTGGAAGAAACTCCTTACAGGGATACTCTTCTCCCTTAGAAATTTTTCCTGGTTATATATGTATAAAAAAGTCCTAAAGTTTACAAGGCCAATGTGTGATCTAGCAGGAAATGTAGACATCTTTCACGTTAACAGTAAAAGGACAAGGAGTCTGGTTCCAATTTGTGCAGACATTTTGTTACCTTGGCATGTGCTTAGAGTAGAAGCAGGAAAGCAGCAATTAACTAAAGGTGTCTACAATGCAGAGTAGACACCTTTAATTAATTCCTCTGATTTTATTAAATGGTGCAATTTGAAGAGTTACTGGGCATAAAGCAGCTGGAAGAATTCCCAGTGCTTGGGTCTACCCCCTACTATGTTCCTAGGTGGGCCAGGCAGAGATGCTAGCTCCATATCGCTGCTAGCAAGCCTCCTTTCAGAAGGTCTGCTTCATGGAGGTGCATGCCAGTAAGAAGTAACTGTGGGATAGTATCCCAGAAAGGGGGAGTCACTGGCTGCAAAGGTTAGGAGACAGCGCAATGCAGCCAAATGTTTTGGATCCATTAAGGCAGCACAGCTGTTGTGTGTGCTGCCAATTCTATTCAGAAGTGGGCAAAATTCAGGCTGGAAATTTACTTCATATAGTGTGCATGTAAGTAGACTGGAGCAAAAGAAGATTAGAACGGGCAATAGGGCTTCATGTAGTAACTAGTTAAGAACTGAAGGGGAAAGCAAGTGAGAAGAGGTTTGCTGCTCCTTGTCATAGTCCTCTCCTGTTGCTGCAGCAGTTAGCACCCCCTTTGTCCATGTGCAGAGGGGAGGGTTTGGAAGGTCTTTATTCCTGTTGTTTCCATTTTACTAACAGTTGACAGGTCCATCAGTTATAGTAATTAGCTTCTTAAATTGGTTGTGAACATGTTAAGGAAATATTCTTGGTTTATAAGAACTAAGAAAAATTGCATATAGGGACGCCTTGGTGGCTCAGTCAGTTGAGTGTTTGACTCTTGATTTTAGCTCAGGTCATGATCCCAAGGTTGTGGGATCGAGCTCTGCATCAGGCTCTGCACTGAACATGGAGCCTGCTTTAGGATTCTCTCTTTCTCTCTCCCTCTGCCCCTCTCCCCTGCTCATGCTCTCTCTCAAATAAAAAAATGCATATAGAGTGTGATTTCCAGAAATTGACTTCTTTTCTCTTTTTAGATGTAAATTATCTATTTTTATCATTTTTTTTATTCCTCTCATTTTAGAGAAAGGGCTATTTTGTATCCTATCCATGAGTAAATCCCTAATGTGGGCTCCAGATTTTAGCTTCTCTGGAACCTTGAACTCTTGATCACTTCCTTTCCTCTCAGTCACCTTAAATATCTCTCGCTTCTTTACATACTACTTTTAAGTTAACAGACCTGCACAGGTCATTTCCTTGAATAAACAGCTTCTTTTGAACCTCTTGCCCCTTGGAATATGGTCTAGGAAAATAAAAGCAAATGCCTCTGTGCTGCTCCCCCTTTAAAGTGTCATCTCCCAATTTCCTGATACTTTCTTTCAAACAACATTATAACTAAAAATAGAGTTTGTGAACTTCTTTGTAGGGAAGCCTTCCCTCACTCCATCAGGCACTATTAGTCACACCTTCACTGTGTTCCCATAGCACTGTCTTCATACTGTTCGTATTGTACATGGTAACTGGAACTGTAATTTATTGGTTTACATCGTATTGTTATTTACCTCTTTGTATTTATGTCACTTCTGCTAAACCATGAGTCCCTAAAAGGAAGTGAAGTGACCTTTATCTTGATATCCCCAGAAAAGAATGTTTCATAATTGGTGCTCAATAAATGCTGAGTGGGAGAAAAAGGGGCTGACAATTATTAAACTATGTCCATGTGCCAGTTTTTCTGAGATATGTGTCATTATACTTACTTTACATATAAGGAAACTGAAGTTTCCAGATTTCAAGGAGTTTGTCTAAAGGCATGTAGCTATTCAATATTGGACTATAATTCAAATTCCAATCTGACTGATTATAAAATCTATGCCCTTTCAACCATGCTGCCTGCAAGATCTTATATTTGGAGTCCAAATTCTGGCCCCACCAGTTCTCTTGTGCTTTCACCCCACTCTGTTTTCTTACTTCATGGAGACACCCCAGTGACCTGATCCCTACTTCCTCCTTGTTTGTCTGATTCCTTTTGGCCTCACATCCAGCCTAGAACATATTATTATACACTTGAATCCTCTTTCAACATCACCTTCAACCTTTGTCTTTTTGCCTCATCTGTCTGGAATAATCACCATTCCAAATCAACCTCTGCTATTTGCCTTCTCTGTTCTGTCACCATCAAAGGAAACTATCACTGGATAGACTGGTATCACCAATCCATGGTTTTGAATTTCAGATCCACTTTCCAAGCTTCTTCATTATCCTTTTACTCGTCTCTGGTCAGCTCCTTCTCCTATTCTCAATTACTGTTCCAATATTTACCATTTTCCCCAATCCCACTATTGACCTTTCATCCCCTCACTCTTAGACATTTAGGACAATTTCAAGTTTTTCTCTATCATAAAAAAAAGCTGAGGTGAGCATCCTTATACATATTTCTACTTTGCTTCAGAGTTTTTCTTAAACACCAAGCTTCTTGAAAGATTTAGCTGTGCCTATTGCTGTCATTTTCTTTACCTTAGATTTACCACTCAGCCTACTATTGTTTCACCTCTGCCCCTTTACACTGTATTAAAATTCCTCTTATTAAGGTCACCAAAGCTTCTATTTTGCCAAATCTAGTTCATATGTATAAGTCCTTAGCTTATTGGATCTCTCAGTTGCATCTGACACATCTCAGAATTCTCTCCATCTTTTAAACTTTCAACTTTGGTTTGCATGATCCTACTCTGATTTTCTTCCTATAAGTATTAGCTAATGCTTACTATGTGTTTATCAGGCACTATTCTAAGGGTTTTACATGCATTGCATGTATATTTAATCGTTAAACAACTGAGGCTTAGAGAAGTAGCTTGCCCAAAGTCATATAGCTGTTAAGTGGCAGAGCCTGGACGATATAAAATCACACAGACTGGGTCTAGAGTCCATGATTTTAATTTGTGTTATACTGCTTATCCTTAACATACTATTAGTCTTCTTTGTGAGCTCATTTTTGCTGGTCCCTTATACCAAGATTCTTGGTTTAAGGGACCTTAAATTCTCCAAGATTCCCCCAATGGCCCTATGGTCTCCTTACACATTCTCCATGGGTAATCTCATTTACTTTCATAGAGTTTTAACCACATGCTCATAATACTCATATCTATATCCAGTTATGACTTATCCCCTGGACTTCAAACTTGTATCCAATGGCATCATGGTCAAATATACTTGGGTGTTCCATAGGCACCTAGTACTCAATGTAAAAAATGGTTCAGTTATAATCCTCTTCCTCCTCTATTCATTGTACACTAATATCATCTAGTCATCCAAACCAGAAAACATGATGACCTTCTAGATTTCTCCTTCTCCATTACCTTCAGAATACAATTAATCACCAAGTTGTGCTAATTCTGTCTCCTAAAAATTTCTTAAATCTTTCCTTTGCCTCCATCCCTACTTCAAACTCTCTTCACTTGTTTGATGTATTGTAACAGTCTCCAGCCTGGTCTCTCTCAAATTTATCATGATCCATCTCATGAAAACATAGATCTGACCATTCACTGCCATTCCATGACTCAGTACTGTCAACAGGTACATTCTCAGTTCTTTAGCATGACACTTACAACTTTCTGTGGTTAAAAGCACTGGCTCTGGAGTTAAATTGCTTAGTTTGAATCTCAGCTCTGACAGTGTGCAACTTTGAACAAGCTCCTTCTGTTTTAGTTTCCATATTTGCATTATAACTATGAGGATTACATGAAATATCCATGTGAGGTACTTAGAACACTGCCTGGCATATAATAGGTGCTCAATAATTATTAACCCTTGCCAATATTTTGTATCTAGTCTCATCTCCTTCCATTTCCTGCCTTACGGTTTATGTTCTAGTAATATTGCCTTGTTTAAAGTTTATGTTCTATTAATTTTCATTGTTTATAATTCTCTAAAGGATCATGCTATTTCATGGCTGTGTGCCTTCCCTTTGCTGTTTCCTCAATCCCCTATACTTTCACACATTTATATGTCTGGCTAATATTCAGTTCAGTCTTTGGCTTTGACATCATCTTCAGGATACCTTCCATGACTCCCACATTCCTGCCCCAATCAGACTAACTGGCTCTCTTCTGTGACTTTATATACTCTGTGCATGCCTCTAACTTAGCACTCAACGGAGCCAATTGAAGTGGTCTGTTTTGTTTCTGTATATTTTGCTGGGTTGTAAGCTCTTTGTACAAAGGGACATGTCTTCTACTTCCTTGTATCCTCAGAACATAGCATCATACCCAGTATACAATAGTTGCTTAATAAATCTTTGTTGAACTGAATTGCTTCTTTTTTCATTGAATAACTAGGTAGGTATCCACATTTGTGGCTCACCTGACTGGGAAAAGAATGTCTCTCTTTCTCTTTTACCAAGCTGGTCTTTCCCATTTCAATAAATCCCACTACTATCCACCTAAATGTTTGATTCAGAAACCTTGAGATTCTTCCATTCCCCTCACTTTCTACATCTAATTCATTAGTGTATTTTGTCAATTCTATCTATAAAATATGTCATTCTTTCTTTTTAAATTTTATTTTAATTCCAGTGTAGTTAACATACAATGTTATTATATTAGTTTCGGGTATACGATATAGCAATTCAACAATTCCATATATTACTCAGTGTTCATCAAGGTACATTTAGTCTTAATCCCTTTCACATGTTTCAAGTATCCCCCCCCATCCACCACACCTCTGGTAACCCTCTGATCTCTGTAGTTAAGAGTCTGTTTTTTGGTTCCTGTCTCTCTTTTTTCCCTTTGTTAATATATTTGGTTTATTTTTTCTTAATGTTTATTTACATGAGAGAGATAGTGGGGGTGGAAAGGGTAGAGAAAGAGGAGAGAGAGAGAGAATTCCAAGCAGGCTCTGCATTGTCAGTGTAGATTCCGATGTAGGACTCAATCTCACGAACTATGAGATCATGACCTGAGCTGAAATCAAGAGTTGGATGCTTAACTGACTAAGCCACCCAGGCGCCAGTTTGTTTTGTTTCTTAAATTCCACATATGGGGGCACCTGTGTGGCTCAGTCAGTTGAGCATCCAACTTCAGCTCAGTTCACGATCTCACTGTTCATGAGTCCGAGCCCTGCATTGGGCTCTCTGCTGACAGCTCAGAGCCTGGAGCCCTCTTCAGATTCTGTGTCTTCCTCTCTCTCTGTCCCTCCCTTGCTCATATTCTGTCTCTCTCTCTCTCTCAAAAATAAATATAAAAACATTAAAAAAATTTTAAGTTCCACATGAGTGAAATCATATGGTATTTGTCTTTCTCTGACTAGCATATTTCATTTAGTATTATATAATCCAGATCATCAATGTCATTGAAAATGGCAAGATTTCATCCTTTTTAATGGCTGAATAATATTCCATTTTTTGCTCATTTTTAATTGGATTAGTGTGTGTGTGTGTGTTTGTGTGTGTGTTGAGTTATAAAAGCTCATTATATATTTTGGATACTAACCCTTTATTGGATA
This sequence comes from Felis catus, assembly GCF_018350175.1. Classification (NCBI taxonomy): domain Eukaryota; kingdom Metazoa; phylum Chordata; class Mammalia; order Carnivora; family Felidae; genus Felis; species Felis catus. The sequence goes on from NC_058386.1 coordinate 59,084,677, forward strand.
GGTCATTTGCAAATATCTTCTCCCATTCTGTAGGCTGTCTTTTAGTTTTGTTGGTTGTTTCCTGTGCTGTGCAAAAGCTTTTTATTTTGATGTAGTCCCAATGGTTTATTTTTGCTTTTATTTACCTTGCCTCAGGAGACATATCTAGAAGGATATTGTTATTGCCAATATCAGAGAAATTACGCCTGTGCTCTCTTCTAGGATTGTTATGGTTTCAGGTCTCACATTCAGATCCTTAATCCATTTTGAGTTTGTTTTTGAGTATGGTGTAAGAAAGTGGTCCAGTTTCATTCTTTTGCATGTAGCTTTCCAGTTTTCCCAGCACCATTTATTGAAGAGACTGTCTTTTTCCCATTGCATGTTCTTGCTTGTTCTAAAGATTAATTGGCCATATAATCGTGGGTTTATTTCTGAGCTTTCTATTTTGTTCCATTGACCTGTGTGTCTATTTTTGTGCCAGTACCACATTGTTTTGATTACTACAATTTTGTAATCTAATTTGACGTCTAGAATTGTGATAGCTCCAGTTTTATTTTTTCTTTTTCAAGACTCTTTTGGCTATTCAGGGTCTTTTGTGCTTCCATACAAATTTATGATTGTTTGTTTTAGCTCTGTGAAAAATGCTGTTGGTATTTTGATAGGGATCGCATTAAATTTGTAGATTGCTTTGGGTAGTATAGATATTTTAACATTATATGTTCTTCCAACCTATGTGTATGAAATGTCTTTCCATTTCTTTGTGTCATCTGCAATTTCTTTCATCAATGTTTAATTTTCAGAGTATAGGTCTTCACCTCTTTGGTTAAGTTTATTCCTAGATATTTTATTATTTTTGGTGCAATTGTAAATGTGATTGTTTTCTTAATTTATCTTTCTGCTCCTTCATTATTAGTGTAAGGAAATGAAACCAATTTCTGTACATTGATTTTGTATCTTGTGACCTAACTGAATTCATTTATCAGTTCTAGTAGTTTTTTGGTGGAATCTTTACTGTTTTCTAAAATATGTCATTCTATCATTTCCACTGCACCACTATCATCTCTCAACTGTCATCAACCTTAGGGGCGCCTGGGTGGCTCATTCGGTTGGGTGTCCGACTTTGGTTCAGGTCATGACCTCACAGTTGGTGAGTTTGAGCTCTGCATTGGGCTCTGTGCTGACAGCTCAGAGCCTGGAGCCTGCTTCGGATTCTGTGTCTCTCTCTCTCACTGCCCCTCCCGTGCTCCCGCTCTGTCTCTCCCTCAAGAAAATAAAATAAACATTAAAAAAATTTTTTTTTAATTCAACTGTCATCAACCTCCATTCTGCCATACTTCCATTATTGCCACCTCCCCACTCCACACAACAGTTAGAGCAGTTTTAAAACATATATCAAATCACAGTACCCCTCCTGGTTAAAAGCCTTCAGTAGCTTCCCACTCTATTAAGAATGAGTACCAACTTCTTGCCATGGCCTACAGGGCCCTGTAGAGTCTGGGCCCTGCCTATTCCATCTTATAACCCTAATCCTTTAGTGACTAGCATTAGTTATAGTGACTTCTTTCAGTACCCAGAACACACCAAACTCTTTCTTACCTCATGGTCTTTGCATATGGCTGCCTATTCTGCCTCAGACACTAGCCCTCTAGTTGTTTTATTTTTAACCTGGCTGGCTTTTTCTCATCCTTTAAGTTTAGCCTTAAATGTCACATCTTCAGAGAGGCCTCTGCTAGTGTGTACATCCATTTTTCTCTATCTCTGCACTCTTTGTGCTTCCATCATGGTACTTATCACAATTTATAATGATTTTCACTTATGTTTTACTTGTTCTGTGGTTTGTTTTCCTCACTGGATTGCACATTCCATGATGCAGGGACCACAGCTACACTGCTCACCACTATAGCCTCAGCACCTGGCACAATGTCTGGCACATTGTTAGCATTCAGTAAATATTCCCTGAATGACTTAATGACTTGATAAGTCAATCATTCAATTACTAAAGCGGGGGGGGGGCATATAAACTTTCTTATATGGTTGGTCTCTTAGGTAAGAGAAACTGTAACTTTAGCTAGAAACGTAATTGTTGAGATGAATCACCTTGCCCAATACAGTTGAGAAGTATTGTAGGAGAGCTTAATCAAGCAAGAAAAAGATAAACTTTTAAAAGTTTGGTTCTTAGTCCCTTTATGCTTGTGAGTGACTCAGGAACAACAAATATAATTACTACAAACCAGTGGCTTTCAATAAGGGAAGATTTTGCCTCACCCTCAGGGGACATTCAGCAATGTCTGGGTACATTCTTGGTTGTCAAACTGTGCAGGGAGTGTGCTACTGGCATCTAGTGAGTAGAGGGAAGGAATGCTGCTCAGCATCCTGTGAATGCACAGGATTCCCAGTCTCCCCATAACAATTAATTATATACCACAAGAAAAGCCAATAATGCCAATACTAAAACAAAAACAAAAGAGAAATAGGACTATCATCTAACTTTGTGAAACATAATACAATGGCCAAATGTAGGTGTTAGTGTTCTATAGGATTTGTAAAACTTAATAATTGAAGCCATTAATAAGCTCTTTTTTTCTAAGATTTATTTCTGTTCTTTAGAACATATTTTTGTTTTTTTTGTTTATTTCAAAGAATCTATCCATTGATGGACTTTAGGAAATTGCTGAATGTTCTAAACTTGTATCTAAAATTGTGTAATTGTAAGCATTTATCTAGAAGGAGGGAGCATCAGGGGTCCATTACCACCCAAAAGATTAAAAAGCCACTGGTATGGAGAGACCTCTGTGTTGTGTGGATTATATTTTAAAAAGTCATGTTTTGCAGAATGTATGTTCTGCAAAATGCTTAAAAGGGCTTAGAAATATGGGTGCCCTTTAGGGCTACCTTAGGAGGCAGGCAAGTGTGGTGGAAGTTCAGTTTGGTTTCTTTCTAGTAGTAGGGATAATACAGGTTTCACTGGGCTGTTTGGAGACCATGTGAGGTAATTTATATAAGCCCTAGTAAAGTGTTAGGCACAGAGCAGATGCTCAAAAAATGTTATTTTTCTTCCCTCTCAGAAGGGAATTGTGAGGATTAAAGTAATTCTTTGAAAACTAAGTGAAATAATGCATGTAGCTTGTTGTCTGGTAAGTAGTACATGTTTAATAAATTGTTACTTTCCTCCCATGTTTTCTTTATGCCCAAATCCTGGGTGTTATCATTGAAAGTAGAGAAAAAGTATAAGCCCAGAAATATGAAAATTTTGAGAGTCAGTCTTGGCTCTGCTATTTTACTAGCTGATCCTGGTCAAGTTATTTTCCGAGTCTTACTTTTCTCATTGGTAAGTGAGAGAAAAATGTATACCTCTCAGAATTGCTAAGAGACATAAATAAGATAATATATATAAAGGATATAACATGGATATGCTTACATGGGATATAATTGGTGTTTAATAAGTGTTAAGTTCTTTTCTCATTCAAACAGTTCTTAAATCCTACCTCTGTCAAGCCTTTCTGCAATAGGAGGATCATTTGCTGAATGTCTGGTACAATGACCTTATCTAAATATGAAACTCAGGGGCGCCTGGGTGGCGCAGTCGGTTAGGCGTCCGACTTCAGCCAGGTCACGATCTCGCGGTCCGTGAGTTCGAGCCCCGCGTCAGGCTCTGGGCTGATGGCTCGGAGCCTGGAGCCTGGAGCCTGTTTCCGATTCTGTGTCTCCCTCTCTCTCTGCCCCTCCCCCGTTCATGCTCTGTCTCTCTCTGTCCCCAAAATAAAAAAAAAAAAAATGTTTTAAATATAAAACTCAAATGTAAAATTTCTAGCACTCATCTAATTATACTCATACTTGTTCATATAAAATGATAATATTTCATTTTGATATGTTTTCAGCATTTTTCTTCCCTGAGCTCTCTGTGTCAGCAAGGGCTATTAGGTTAAATCTGCATAGCATCCAGTACAGCAGCACCATGTACATTTTTTAAAAATGTGTTAGGCACTTATTAGGGATCATATTCTCAGTATTGAAGGACTAAGAAGAAACAGGTCCTTGGCTGTGGGTTTTACCAATGTTTCTGACATTAACAATAATAATGCCTAAAATTTAATTTAAATTAGTATTATTTGTTTACTACATATTAGTAATATATTTAAATATATTACTTATATATTCCAGTCACTGTACTAAGCATTTTGTGTAGACAAATACATTTAATCTTCACAATAATCCCTATTTTATAGGTGATGGACCTGAGGGACAGACTGGTAAAATAATTTTCTCAACTTGTCTAATATATATTGGTACTATGATCATTCCCTGGAGCTGGTCTATGAAAACAGGTCTCTCTGATAAATATATTCATTTAATTTTTACATTTTAATTTCAACAATTTATTTACATTTTAAAGTAAGTTATACATACATGGCAAAAACTTGAAGAGTTATACAATGAAACGTAAATCCTGACTTCTGGATTCTGGTAATGATAGAATAGCTTATATCAGAATAACCATCATGATAAACTGAAGGTATTAGAGAGCACCCCCCAAACAGGCAGAAACTAGAGGGAATTCAACCCTTGAAAGAAAGGAACTACACTGGGTTGGAGTCACAGTTTTTATATTTTATGTGATGTGTGGTAGAGCTCAGGCAGTTAGCTACAGGGTTATTAGCCTGAGAATTCAGAGCACAGAGTTCAGGGTTGCCAGAGTTTCATAAAACAAGACCCAAAATCTCCAGGTTCAAATAAAAACCCACTCATCATACAAAGAATCAGGAAAATCTCAACTTGAATGAGAAAAGACAATCAACAGATGTTAACACCAAAATGACATATATGTTAGAATTATCAACAAGGATTTTAAGGCAGCCATTATAAAATGTTTCAAGAAGCAATTACAGGCATGCTAGAAACACAATAAAAAATAGAAAGTATCAACCATGAAATAGAAAACATGAAGAATGGAAATTTTAGAACTGAAATATACAATAATCAAAATAAAAAAACTTACTGGATGGGCTTAACAAAAATATGGAGATAACAAAGAAAAGCATCAGTGAATATGAAAACAGAGCAATAGATCACCCAGTCTAAACAACATAGAGAAAACAGAGTAAAAAAACAATAAACAAAGACTTAGGGTCCTGTAGGACAAGAACAAAATGTCAAACATTTGTGTCATCAGAATATCAAAAGAAGATAAAGATGACATTTAAAAAATATTCAAAGAAATAATGGCTAAAACTTCCCCAAATTTGGTGAAAGAATAATCCTACATAATCAAGAGGCTGAATGAAACCTAAACAGAATAACACCCCCCCCAAATCCATTCCTCCAAGACATATCATAATTAAGTATCTGAAACATAAGGAGAAAAAACAAAAATAAAAACTGTGAAAGCAGGTAGAGAGAAATAAGGCATCACTTTACATTCTCACCTCTATGGAAATAATGATTCAAATGAAAATGAATTTCTCATCAGAAACCACAGAGGCCAGAAGGAAAAGGTACATTTTTAAGTGCTGAAAAAAACCCCTTATATCCCAAAATTCTATAGCCAGTGAACATATCATTAAGTAGTGAAAGAGAAATCAAGCCATTCTCAGATGAAGGAAAACAAAGAGAATTTGTCTTCATCAACTCTACCCTAAAAGAATGGCCAAAGGAAATTCTGCAAACAGAAAGGAAATGAAAAAACAATAAATCTTAAAGCATTAAGAAGGAAGAAAGTACAACAGAAATTATAAAAATATGGCTAAATACAGCACATTTTCCTTCTCCACCTAAATTTTGAAAATTATGTTTGATGGTTGAAACAAAAACTATAACAATTTCTGTTGTGGTTTTCAATGTATATAGGGTAAAATTTTAAAATATTATATTAGAGAGGAAGGTAAAGGGACATAAAGTCAGGTAAGTTTGCTATAGTTTACTCAAAGTGGCAAAATGTTGATATGTGTGTGTGTGTGTGTGTGTGTGTGTGTGTGTGTGTGTATACACACACACACACATATGTACCTATATATAAAAAATATATATTTTGATACCTAAAGCAACTACTAGAAAATCTATACAAAGTGATATACTCAAACACACTATAGATAAATTAAAATGGAATTTAAAAAAGAATGTCCTAGTAATCCAGAGGAAGGCAGGAGGGAAAAACAGAATAAACAAAAAATAAATGATAAAATGGCATACTTAAGTCTTAATATATCAATAACTACATGAAAGGCAAATGATCTAAACACACCAATTAAAAAAGATTGATAGAATGGGTAAAGAAAAAACATGACTCAATTATATTTTGTCTATAAGAAAGTCACTTCAACTACAATGATATAGAGAAATTGAAATAAAAATGATAGAAAAAGATGTAATATGTAAATGGTAATAAAAAAGCATGAGTGGCAGTTTCATAAAAAAGAAAACCTATACCTATAATATGATCCAGCAACTGCATTCCTGGTATTGATCCCAGACACATGAAAACTTACATCCACAAAAATTGTACACAAATGTTTAATTTTAATAGTCCCAAATTGGAAACAACCCAAATGTTCTTAAGTGGATAAATGGTTAAACAAACTATGGTACTTCTATACTGTAGAATACTATTCAGCAATAAAAAGGTTTAACTGACTGAGCCACCCAGGCACCCCTTACAGCAATAAAAAGGAATAAAGTATTGAGGCATTGGACAACTTGGACAGCTATCAAGGGAATTATCCTGAGTATAAAAAAGCCAATCTCAAAAGGTTACATATTGCATGATTCCATTTATACCACATACTCTAAATGAAAAAAAAAATATAGACATGAAGAACAGAGTAGTGGCTTCCATAGATTAGGGAGTTAAGGGAAGGGAAGGCAGCTATGGTTATAAAAGAGTAGCACAAGGGAGGTCTTTGTGGTAATGGAACAGTTCTGTATCCTGACTGTGGTAGTGGTTACAACAATTTATACATGTGATAAAATTTCATAGAACTAAATATACACACACATACACACAAAAATTAGTGTGTGTAAAATAGATGAAATCTGAATAAGGCCTGTGGATTATACCAATGTCAATTTCCTGGTTTTGATATTTTACTATACTTATATAAGAGAAGATATTACTATTGGGGGAAACTGAATGAAGGGTACATGAGACTTCTTTGTACTATCTTTACAATTGTGGATCTAAAACTATTTCAGAATGAAGAAGTTTAAAAAATAATTGGATGGAATGGGATAAAAGATTAATTTGAATGGCTAATAGCAGACTAAATACTAAAGAAGAAAGGATTAGTAAACTTGAAGATAGATCAGTGGAAATTAAACAAATTGAAGCATAGAGGAAAAAATATTGGAAAAAAAAGGCAAGCACTTCAGTGACTTACAGGACAGTATCAGTCAATCTTTTTTTTGTTTATTTATTTTGAGAGATAGAAAGCAAGGAAGGGGCAGAGAGAGAGAGAGAGAGAATCCTAAGTAGGCTCCGCACTGACAGTGCAGAGCCTGATGTTGGGCTCAGACCCATGACCTGAGCCAAAACCAAGAGTTGGTTGCCCAACTGACTGAGCCACCCAGGTGCACCTGGTATCAATCAATCTAATACATGTTAACAGGAGTTCCAGAAAGATAGGAGAGATGGAAATAGGGCAAAAAATGAGTCAAGAAATACCAGCCAAGAATTTTCCAAATTACATCCCAAACTGGAACCCACAGACCAAGGAACTCAGGAAATCCCAAGTAGGATAAACACAAAAAAGTACACTGGGGCACATCATGGTCAATGGTCTGAAAAGCAAAGATAAATATATAAATGCAGCCAGAGAAAAAGACATAGTATACCCAGGGAAACAATGATAAAAACAAGACTGACTTTCCATTAAAAAAAATGGAGCCAGAAAAATAAATGTCCATCTAGAATTTTATATCCAGCAAAAATATTTTTCAAAAATGAAGGCAGAAAAAAATTGGAAGCAGATAAGTAAAAGGGTTCTGCATCTGGGTATGAGGGGAAAGAGGATATGAAATTATTTTCTCTTTAGAAACAACTAGAATATTTACCAAATATAGGAAATTTTTTTAAAGACATTGGACAATATGCAGCACAATATAGTAATCTGAGAGAAAAGAAATACAAATAAGGTGATCCCTATGATTACCTCAGTTTTCTGCCAGGAGGTAATCCCTGGACTGTGATGCAGTGGTGGGGGATCCAAACAGAGTCTAACAATCTCTGAGGAGATCAGACAGAGATTGGAATTCTTAAAGGTGGTTAGAAATTGTGGTGGTGGAGGTAAGCCATAAAAAGCGTACTAGAGGGGCACCTGGGTGGCTCAGTCAGTTAAGCATCTGCCTTCAGCTCAGGTCATAATCTCACAGCTCATGAGTTTCAGCCCCGTATCAGTCTTTGTGCTGATAGCTTAGAGCCTGGAGCCTGCTTCAGATTCTATGTCTCCCTCTCTCTGCCCCTCTCCTGCTCACGTGCTATCTCTCTCTCTCTCTCTCTCTCTCTCTCTCTCAGAAGTAAGAACATTAAAAAAATTTAAAAAAAGTGTACTAGAAATATGCATAGAGGTCCCTTTGAGTCTTTTGATGAATACAAATCTGAATATGGATAGAGTAAAACCTCACAAAGAATCTAGAAAAAATTTCCAGGGAAGTAATTACTAAGAAGTTGTAAGAGAAACACTCCCTAAAGTTCACATAAGGTCAAAGTGGAGAGACCTCAATGAATAAAGGGGGGCATCAGTAGGGACTTGAGAGAAGCAGTTCCTTCAAAATGGGCTAAATTAGCTCTAGTGTAAAGGTTACTCAAGGTCTACTCTAAGTGAGCTTTTAAAAACAAACCTCAAAAGGATCAAATTGATCCACAATAACTTGTCTATCAAAAAAAGTACAATCCTCTAAATAAATACAAAAGAAAAATCCAGCACTCAACAATGTAAAATTCACAATGTTGGATATACAATTTAAAATTTTAAACATACAAGAAAGCAGGAAAATACAATCTATATCCTGGAGAAAAATTAGTCAACAGGAAGAGACTCAGAAATTACAGAGATAAGGGAATTAGTAGACAAGGACCTTAAAACAGCTATTTATAAATATGCTCCATATGTTCAAGGATGTAAAGAAAATATGAACACAGTGAAGAGAGAAATGGACAATTTTTTTCCTGGTCATATATTTTTTAAAGATTTTATTATTTGGAAGGTTTTTTATTTGTAATAGAAGTTTTAGAAATGAAAAATACAATATTTGAAAAGAAAATTCACTGGATGGGATTAATAGCAATTATATACTGCAGAAGAAAAGATCAATAAACTTGAAGGCAAAGCAAGAGAAACTCTTCAATATGAATCACAGAAATAAAAGACAAAAAAGGGGTCTCTTGGGGTGCCTCGGTGGGTCAGTTGGTTAAGTGTCCGACTTTGGTCCAGGACATGATCTCATGATTCATGAATTTGAGACCTGTATCAGGCTGGTGCTGACAGTGCAGAGTCGGCTTAGGATTCTCTATCTCCCCCTCTCTGTGCCCCTCCTCCACTCATGTTCTCTCGCTCTCTCTCACAGAAATAAATAAAAAAAAGGGGGGGTCTTAGTGACCTGTGGGACAATACAACAGGTCTAACATAGGTCTAACTGGAGTCTCAGTAGTAGAGGAGAAAAAGAAAGGACAGAAAAGAAATAATGGCTGAAATATTTCTAAATTTGATAAAAGCTACAAACCCTCAGATCCCAGAAGCTTTGGGTTCCAAAGAGGATAAACACACACACACACGCACAGAAACCACACCAGGGCAAACTATAACCAAGATGCTGAAAACTAGTCACAAAGAGAAATGGTAAAAGCAGCCAGAGGGAAAAAATGCAGGTATTATACAAAGGAACAAAGAGAAGAATGATTACAGAGTTCTCATGAGGAAATATGCCAAGTTCTGAAAGAAACAATTATCAACCTAGAACTTTATATCTTAAAATAGAGAAATATCTTTAAAAATGTCTTTAAAAATTAAGACAAACTAGACTTTTCAAACAAATCTGAGAAAATCTGTTGCAACCAGACCTACATTTTAATACAAAATTAGCTGAAGTTCTTAGAGAAAATGTAACTTTTACCAGATGGAAACCTGGATCTACACAAAGGATTGAAAAATGCTGAAAAGGATAAATATATGGGTAAATGTAAAAAAATTTTCGAGGTGCCTCGGTGGTTAAGAGTCCAACTCTTGATTTTGGCTCATGTCATGATCTCATGGTTTGTGGGATTGAGCCCTGCATCGATCTGTGCTGTCAGCACAGAGCCTACTTTGGATTCTATTTCTCTCTCTCTCTGTGCCTCTCTTCTCCTGTCCTCTCTCTCTCTCTCTGAATGAATGAATGAATGAATGAATAAATAAATAAATTTCTCTTACTTATCTTTTAATTTCTTTAAATGATAATTTAGGGCCGCATTGGGAGCAGCATGTCCAGTGGTGGCTGCATATGTGCTGACTGCAAAGGAGTGCCACTAAAGCCCATGGAGGAATGAGGGAGGCTGTCAGCCTGGTGGCAGAGTAATAAGTGGAGCAACACAGTCCAGTCAAAAGGTGGCACAGCTCAGGTCGGGGCACTGGGTATATGGTCCAAAGCTGCTCATATCTGGGGCATTCTAGTCTGAGCACTGTGTCCTGTGGCTGGTATGAGTAGCTATCTAGCCTCCCTGCACCCCCTGATGGGGCCCATACAACAGGTTCCCCTACTTTGAGACTTCTTGCCTGGTCAGGCTCTTGATCTTCTCTTCCATCCCTTCATTTGTTTTTCAGCTCTTTGCTCTGAAGTGCTGGCACCATGACCAGTTCCTGTACTCCCTAAACACAAGAGGGACATGGAAAAAGTATCTTAGCTACACCTTCTATAATCTCTATAACTTTTTGTATTGTTTAGTAAATCATTATTTTGAAATCCCAGAATTTTGCTTCCACTTAGATAGAAACATAAGAATATGGATTGTTGGCTTAATAAAATGAGATTAGAAGGCTTGCTGTCTCAAACCAGAGCTGTAACATCTATGTTTAAAGAAGCTGAAAAAGATGAAACTGAAGTATCAGGGAGGGCTTTGACTCATGGTAGGAAGACATTGACTTCAAAGACATGGTTAAATTGCAAGCAAAGAATGAAATTATGATTAAAATTACCTTTATATATGTAATTAATTTACCTTATAGTGTCTTACACATGGAACATTTTCATATAATTTCAGAATAATTTGCTACTTAAGTTGTGGCATCATTTTTAGATCATTTATTCATAAAGGGAAAGAAATGGGATATTTTAAGTGTAGACATGATGAGCTTATTAAAAATCAAAAGTTGTTAAGAGTTTTTCAAACTAGAATAAGTCACTGAAGCATCTTATGCACAAGCCATCAGACTACATAGACTGGGGCAATGCACATAATAGTTTAGAGATCAATAAAGCTTTGAATAGTTGACATTGCTCAATGCCTACTGAATGAAAAGTTAGTAAAATAACCATAGTAATGCCTCTTTTCAATGGCACAGTAACTTGTTTATTTAAACATTTAGCTCTAAACATGAAGACTTAATCATTATCTTATTCGCATAATTATACTTCACTTTACAGACAAGTTTACAAATGTGGCTGGACTTGTTTGGCTTGCAGTCATGTGGTATCAGCAGTGACTAGTCTTTGAAGAAGTCTTTTTCTTTGTGCATGGTTGACAACAAACACAAGTGGTACTGAAATATTAAAGTGCCGAACAACTTGTTTGAATCTCATGGTTTCTCCTGGAGCAACTTTGTTTATATTTGCATGGAGGTACAAAAGCAATAGTAGGTAAAACTGCAGCTACCATGATATAAATTAAGGCAGTAGAACCAAAGTATACCAATAGTTACTGTATTCTTTATACTGCCATGTAATCACATTAAAAAATTCAATTTCAGTTAAGAATGTCCTTGGTGAAGCACTAAAAATTATTAAATCTTGATCCTGGATTTAATATTCTGTGTCACAAAATAGGAGGTACAAAAAAGGTGCTTCTGTTATAAACTACACTATTGTGGTTGCATTGAGAATAACATATCTGTAATTAAGTCGTGGCTTAACTAGCCACTTTTCATGGAATACCATTTTTACTTGGGAGAAAAACTGATAGAAAAACCATCATTAAATACTTGGGTATTTGGCAGATACTTCTCAAAAATGAAGTGAGCCTTTAGGATAAACAATGGACATAATTTTTTGCCAATAATGGTATTTACATTTTTGAGTGAAAATTAAAATTTTGGAAAACTTCATTTTGCCATTGTAAGCTTAACAGCTTCGCCAAACTTAAGCTTTGTTTCAATGAGATTAGTGCTGATATTAATGTAATTTTTGACAGTGCAAAAAATGTTTCAGCATTTGAAATATTCACATAATTTAGTGAACCAATATTTTCCAAATAGTCGATATGTACAAGATGGGCCAAATACCTATTCAAAGTACAAGATGACAAATGAATTTTAATGTAATAGTATATAAAAATTCACTGATACAGTTTCAGATTCCACACAGCATTAACCTTTAAGAAGCTACCATTTGTAGACTTTTTGTGTAGTAGCAAAGAATATCCACAATTATCTGTAAAGGTTATTGAAATACTCTTCCCTTTTCCAACTACATATCTATGTGAAGGTGGATTTTCTTCATATACTTTAAGAAAAACAACATAACACATTGTAGAAGCTGGTATGAGAGATAACCTGTCATTTATTAAGCCAGACATTATAGAGATATGCAAAAATATATAGCAATGACATTCTTTTCATGAAATATTTTTGACTTGGAAAGTAGAGTTATTTTTAATTTTTTTAACGTTTATTTATTTTTGAGATAGAGAGAGACAGAGCATGAATGGGGGAGGGTCAGAGAGAGGGAGACACAGAATCCGAAACAGGCTCCAGGCTCTGAGCTGTCAGCACAGAGCCCGACGCGTGGCCCGAACTCACTGACCGCGAGATCATGACCTGAGCCGAAGTCGGCCGCCTGACTGACTGAGCCACCCAGGCGCCCCACAAAGTAGAGTTATTTTTAAAAAATCATAACATGTTATCTGTGCTAATGTATACTGGGTTTATTTTTCTTATTTTAAATAATAAATGTTTAAAATTCTTTTTAAATATATTGACTGTTTAAAGCAAGACAATAACAATGTATCGTGGGTTTATAACACCTGCAAATGTAAAATATATGACTACAATAGCACAAGGGAAGGAAAAGAGAAAAATGGAAGAACATTGTAATAAGGGTGCTATATTACACATTAAATAGTGTAATACTATTTGAAGGTAGAATATGATAAGTTAGAAATGTATAGTGTAAACCCCTGAGCAACCATGAAAAATCAAAACAAACAGTTATAGATAATAGACAAATAATGGACACGAATGGAACCTTAAAAATACTCATTTAATTGAAAAAGGCAAGAAAATAGAAACAGGGAATAGATGGGAAAATAGAAAACAAATAGGAAGATGGACTTAAATATAAACATATAAATAATTTATGCAAACATAAGTGGTGTAGGCACTCTAGCCAAAAGGCAGAGACTGTCAGACTAGACTGGATAAAAAATCATGACCCAACTATACGTGGTCTATGAGAAATTCAATTTATTTTTTTTTAATTTTTTTTAACATTTATTTATTTTTGAGACAGAGAGAGACAGAGCATGAACAGGGGAGGGTCAGAGAGAGAGGGAGACACAGAATTTGAAACAGGCTCCAGGCTCTGAGCGGTCAGCACAGAGCCTGACGCGGGGCTCGAACTCACAGACCGCGAGATCATGACCTGAGCTGAAGTCGGATGCTCAACTGACTGAGCCACCCAGGCGCCCCAAGAAATTCAATTTAGATATGGAAACACAAATAGGTTAAAAGTAAAAGAACAGATGAAGATATACCACACAAATAATAATAATAATCACACCACTCAAATAATAATAAAATCGGCACAGATGTGACAATATTAAAATCAGACAAAGTAGACTTCAGAGCAAGGAATATTACCAGAGATAAAGAGCAGTATTTCATAATAATAAGAGGGTCAATTCATCAAGAAGATATAACAACCCTAAATGTGTATATATCTAGTAACAAAGCTTCAAAAATACATGAAGCCCAAATCAACATAAGTGAAAGGAAAAATTACCAAATCCAAAATCATGGTTGGAGATTTCAACTTTCTTGACAAGTGACAGAACAAGCAGACAAAATCCATAGGGATATAGAAGACATAAATAACACTCTCAACTAACCTGACCTAATTGATAATGACAAAAAATGTTGTCCAATAACAGTAAAATACACATTCTTTGCAAACTGCACATGAAACATTCACCAAGATAGATCCTATGCTGGGTTGTAAAACAAACTCCAATAAATATAAAATGACTGAAATCACACAAAGTATGTTCTTTGAGCACAACAGAATTAAACTAAAATGAAGGTAAATAGATATCTGGAATGTCCTGAAATATTTGGAAATTAATTTTTAAAAACCCATGCTTCTAAATAACTCATCAAAGAAGAAAATTAGAAAATATTCTGAACCAACTGAAAATGAAAACATCAAAATCTCTGGGATGCAGCTATAGCAGTGCTTAGATGAAAATTTATAGCATAAAATTCTTGTATTAGAAAAGAAGAAAGGTTTAAAATCAATAAACTAGGTTTCTATCACAAGAGACTAGAAAAAGAACTAAAAGTCAATACAAAGTTAGTAGAAGGAAGGAAATAACAAAGATATGAACAGAATAATAAAATAGAAAAGAGAAAAATGAAGTCAATGAAAAAGCTGATTCTTTGAAAAAAAATACAGTTCAATAAAACTGATAAATCACAAGTTAAAATGATCAAGAAAAACAGGAACGGAATACTAGGAATGGAAGAAGGGATATCACTACAGCTTCTACAGACATTAAAACAATAATAAAAGAATATTATAAGTGAGTGGGCAAATTCCTCAAAGACAAATTATCAACATGGAAGCAAGAAGAAATAGAAAATCTGAATAGCTATGTAACTATTAAAGAAATAGAATTCATAATTAAACACCTTCCCACAAAGAAAACTCCATACTCAAATGTTTCACTGGTGAATTCTATCAAATACTTAAGTAAGAAATAGTATAAATTTTACAAACTCTTTCAGAAAAAAAGAGGAGGTGGGGACACTTCCCAAGTCATTTTATAAGATCAACATTGCCCTGATATCAAAACCAGACAAAGACATTACAAGAAAAGAAAACAAGTCAACATCCCTCATCAACATTGACACAAAAATCCAAACTGAATCCAGCAATACATAAAAAGGATACTATACCATGACAAACTAGGGTTTATTCCAACAACGCAAGGTTTAACATTTAAAAAGCAATAATTAATGCAATTTACTGTATTAACAGAATAAGAGGACTCCATATGATCATTTCAATAGATGAGGAAAAAGCATTTGACAAAGTTTAACACTTATTTGTGAGAAAATTCTCAGTATATTAGGATTAGAAGGGAACTTCCTCAACCTAATATAGAACATGTATGAAAAAACCAACAGCTAACATCATGCTTCATGGTAAAAGATTAAGTGCTTCCCCCTATGATCGGGAACAAGACAAGGATGTTTGCTCTAACCACTTCTATTCAACATCATATTGGAGGTCCCAACCAGTGTAATAAGGCAAGAAAAAGAAATAAAAGTCATAAAGATTGTAAAGGAATAAGTAAAACTTTCTTTATTCACAGATGACATGTTTGTATACATGAAATATGCTAATGAATCTACAAAAAGCTACTAGAGCTAAAGAGTTTAGCAATGATACATTATTCAAGATCAATATAAAATCAATTGTATTTCTATATTCTAGCAACAAACAATTGGAAATTGAAATTTAAAAATACCATTTATAATAACATCAAAATCATGAAATACTTAAGGGTAAATATAACAAAATTTGTGCAAGACTTGTTCACTGAAAAGTATAAATGAAAATTTGAAATTAAAAACTTAAGAAAATGGAGAGATATAGCAAATTTTTGGATTGAGAGATTAAATATCGTTAAGATGTTATTCCTCCCCAAAATTGATCTATAGATTCAGTACAATCTACAGATGCACTGCAAGACTGTTTTACACCAGTAACATACACTTGTATATAAATCTACACTTGTATATAAATCATTATTTTCAATGGCTACATATATTTCCTCATATGAATCATGCATAGTTTATCCAACCAGTCCATCTTAAATGGTCTGGTTAAGTAAATATTTTTCTCTCACTAAATTTTGTTACTAAATCTATCTGATTCAGGTATATACATATCCCTGATATATATGCACATACATATACATATATGTATATATGAATATATTATATAACATAACTGCCAAACTCTATCCTAGATCATCGGATCCAAATAGTATTACTGGATTACAGAACATTCTTATACATGATAGTCCATAAGCTTTATTACATGGAGTGGGTAATTTGCTAAAGTAGCCTTGTACTGGTCTTTTTATGGGACCTCATGCCACCTTTGGGCTGTCTCTATGGTAGAGATACCTGAGCCAGCCTATGGGTAGATTCCCTTCCTCTCTTTCCAACCTGGGCTCAGATCTTCTTCCAGCTGGGATTGCTTCCTTACTCCATGCCTGGCTGGCAAACTTGGCTCCCTAATTCCTGAGCTGGGACCAACTCCCTGATCACTGGCTTTATGACATCACTGGTTTTATATCTCATGAGAACTATGACTGAAATCTCACCATTAATTACTTCTAATATTTGTGCTAGACTTGTCTTCTCAACTCCCTTCCCTCAGTTGGCAATCTCGTGTTTTCCCATGGGCACATCTGTTTCCTACAGCTGGGATACCTGGTACTTCTTGCAAAGGATGGGTATTTGCTACTGGAAGTCTTTTCAGCAAAAGGCTTCTAATTCTTCCATCTTAAAAAGAGTTTTACCATGTGAATGTTGAGATCTTTATTATTAAAACACTCATTTATTCAGTTGTTCATTCAAACAATGAACACCAACAAGATGGGTGGCTGATATTGTGCTAAGCACTGAGGGGGAATACAGACAACCAAAATACAGATGACCAAATGAATAGTACAGACTATGTTATAGGAGTGTACTGGAACCTCTTAACAGGTTTGCCTTTCTCAAGTCTCTCTCTTTTGCAATCTGTCTTCTGTGTGCTACTGAGTAAGCTTTCTAAAAACCAAAGTTCATCTGTTTTCACAGAAATAAAGTATACACTCTTTAGTGCAGTGTTCAAGGCTCTTCATAATGTGGCTCCAATTTTCATTCAAGCCTTAATCCTTCCCACTCTCCCTTAGGAACTCTATGTTCTACTACTTTATCAAACTTCTCACTGGTCCCATGAGGAACCAGGTCCTTTCCAATCCCACTTCCCTTTGCCTAGAATGTCTTTCCCTCTTCTTTACCTGTCAAACTCTCAATCAACCTCCATGATTTAGTTCAAAGTCTTGGTGAAACATTTCTTCTATTCTCCTCAACTGTCCTGGATTTAAGCACATTGTTCTGTCACCTTTATCAGATGGTGAAATTTTTGAGGGCACTGGTTTTACTTGCTAGTCTTTGTATCTCTGAATTCAAGTCTGAATAAGGCCTGGCAAGTAGTAGGGATGCAATGAATATTTGTTAAATGAATGAAGGAATAACTGAATATGAAGGAAGAGCTCAAAGGGCCTTGGTATATTTAGGTAAGGGATTTTTTAAAGGCATGGGGCTTGAAGCTAGACCTAGGAAGACAATAGAGAGATGGAGAAAGAGCATTTGGAAGAGGAAGATTATTATCCCAGGACATAGAAGAAGAAAAGCCCAAGACTGAAAGTGAAGACAGTGGGGGGGGGGGGAGGTTCAGCCAGACTGCAGCTGACTGCTGCACTATCTTGACCTTTTCACTGACTAGATTTCTCCATTATATTTTCAGCTCCTGGAGGGCAGGGTATTTTGTACACTCCTTTGAATCCCTTTCATATTTGATGCACATCTCCACAGTCATTGTTCCTACTGTCTTGTGTTTCTTACTATGCTCTGTAACATAATTATTTGTATATCTACATACCTCTCCAGAACTTATACCAGCCTCCCTCCCAGGCTGCTTGAGGTAGGGGATGAGATGAGGTTTCAGTGTCTTTGAATTTTCCAAGACACCTATCATAGTGCCTGGCACACAATGGGTGCTCAGTAAATATTTTTTGACCTATCATTTGTTGATCTGATTACACAGAACCACAAGGATATTTGTGTGCAACTATGTATTGTGGCACAAAACTTATATATGCCTTCACACTGTGCAGTCTATTTTTGGCAATTTTCATTAAAATGTTATCTTATTGTACAGGGAAGACTGTCATTTCAATTTTCTTCTTTGTTCCTTCTTGGATGACTCACATTTCTTGTACCAGAAGGATACGACAGAAGGGATTCAAAAAGGGTTTGGACACATTTATGAATGACAAAGTCATAAATGTCTGGGTATAAGGAGTTGTTAGGAGCATGCAAAGGGGAAGGAGAAAACTTGCATTTTACAAGTGCCTATCATGTGCCAAGAACTGTGTTAGGCAATTGGCGTACATTGTATATTATTTAATCTGGCAGAATATGCCAGCATAAAGATAGGACATGTGTATCTATAAGGCCAAGCCCACATCCATTCAGGTACATAGTTTCTCCAGGTACCAGAGGCAGTATTCATCTTTATTAAAATTTTATCAACCTTTTAAGACAGATGAATCTATGGATTTGCACTGTTTCCTAGGAACAGAACACTCATTCTCAATTCAAGCTCCTATAGTTTAAAACTTTTTTGACATAACTTGATCAGTTTTAAAGTCTCGATACTTTAAATTACAATGCAATCTGAGATAGTCCCACAGTAATAATAGCGATTACATTTGTTCACAAATGTAATTTGTTCGCTTATCTTTATATTTCATAAAGCTTCCAAATACTGAACAAAGGTAAGTCAAGTCAAGAAAAGAAATTTCTATTAACCCTGACACCAGCAAATTGTCTCAAATTATAGCATGCCTTCAATTTGTATTCTAAACACGTTGAGTGATTTTTCAGAGATAACATATTATACCTCATTTGTGGTTAGAAGAAAATTGGAAGGAAATTCGTTTAGGTTGTTTCTAATTTTTAAAAAATAATAGTAACTTTAAAAAGAATAATGTTCCCAAGTATACAGATTCTGCATCTGGTAGGAATAAAAACGTAACCAAAGTACCATCTCTACTCCTGGGAATGGCTTGAGAAAGTGGGGCTGCAGGTACTGGTTCACACATTGGCTTCATTATAAGTCACATAATCTAAGGTCTACAACTACACATCTTGATCTGTGATAACATGCTTCCTGCCAAGTGTGGGGGTGGGCGGGAAGAGAAGGAATACACCTTCAGATAAGGGATAATCAGTATGCTCACAGGTCTCAGACAGCTTTCTGTTAACCTGTTTTGGGAAAACTAAAATAGACATCTTTGCCCTGGGAAGTGTAAAGCCCGTCTCATATGACTAAAGAAAATGGTAAAGGTTCAAATGACCTTTCACATGGCACCTCTGTGGGCCACTAATCACTGGAAAAACACCAGACATGTCTTTGTGGTGATTATGTGTTTCTTAACTTTTATGTTAGTCAAAGGAAACTGAAAGACCAGGACTGACCCCAAAGAACACAGGTGTGACATCCACCTATGGGACTTTTTAAAGATAGACAAGAACCCAGCTTATGTGTTTAAAATATTTCCCCTTCTTTTTTGAGACTAGGGGATGAAAATATGCATGTATTCCAAAGAGTTCTTTGTGTGAACAGGTGACCCCTTCCCACAGTCTCTGTGATTAATTGAGAAATTAAAGTTAGTTGGCCTTTGAGATCTCTTGTAAAAAAGGCAGAAGGTCTTGGATATTTTGGAACAAGAGTCCACTATTCTGCCAAGACAGTGTGTTATTGTTATTGGAGTGTCTCTCAACAAAATGGTATTGAGCGGTGAGGACGTGATTTTGATTAGGTGGAATGACTCAGCTCTTCCCCTTAAAGAAGAGAGGACTTGTCAGAGCCTTACTTACCTCATGATCTGGGATCTCAGAGGATAGTGTTTTCCCTAGGATGACCCCGGTCAAGTATGTCCAGCATCGAGCCGTGTTGGCAAGGTTATAGCCTCCTGTCTCCATCAAGAATTGTGAAGTTAGGAAAGAACAGTCACAAAACAGCAGGAGAGGGAAGGAGGGTAAGGAAGGAGAGAAAAATGTTTTAATAAAAGGGCTAAAAAGACAACTCCAACTTGCAGAACTTCACCTAAACATCCCTTTATGCTGTTTTTGAACCATCTAGTAGGTGGACTTTAGTGGATTAGTCAGACCATGCACAGTGTGGAACTGGGAAGTCTAAGGCCTACAAAGATTAAAGAGGCCCTCATCTCTGAACAAATATGCACCTGAGGACTCCAAGCTCCTGAATTTCATCAAGTCATCAGCAAGACTGAGATCCCTGGAATCCAGATCTCTTGAGGTGACCTACCCAACATGAAGGTCTCTCTGTCATGAAATTTGCAACAATTCTATAAAATGGCTGCTGGATATGATTTGTACGTTAAAGCTATTGGCAGATATAGCCCCATAAGTATCCAGGAAAGAGAAATGGAAAATGTTGGCAGAAATAGACTTCCTTCTTTCAATATCAGCATTCCTTTTCTCCACAAAACACAGGCCTAGTGGCAGAGATCAACGAGAATGAGATGAGGGAAGGGACTGTTGATTGATGCTCTGACCCATCTCATCAGGTTCTGTCACAGTCAGCCAGCAGCCATATTATACTGGCTAATAATCAGCATATTTCTGCACTGAATAGATGTGTTCTGCCATGCAAGCATTAGAACATCGGCCTTTAGCTAAATTCCAAGAGTGCAAGGATGAAATGGAATGATTTCTTAAGCTCAGTGCAGCCTGAGGGAAATAGAAGCTGGTCTATTTTAGGTAGGGTAACCATATAATTTATTGTCCAAGTGGTACACTTTTAACAGTAAAAGGGACACTATTAATAATTACACTGGGATAACATGTATAAATTGGGACATATGGTCACCTTTCTCTTAAGCCTTGAAAGCCTTACTCTTTTAAAGGCCAGGGATAGTGGGTGTTTTAGAATATGTCATTTAGGCCTCAATGGGGTCAAATGAAGCTTGGGGACATGGTTATCTCTACTAATTGTCTATGTGCTATTGGGGGTTGAGAATTTAAGTGAAATAGTACAGATATTACCTTAAACATTCCTGATGTGAAAAATATGAATTTATAAGATTGACTTATTGGGCATAATTATTTGATTTCAAAAAGATCCAACATAGATTTTAAGTAGTAAACTCTTTCTGGTACACATACAGTATTATTAGATTTGCAAAAATTCCTTTTACATGAAGGCATTTTCAGGAATACACATATTGTATAAGAAGAGTTATGTATTCAAAAGCCAAAACTTTGGGCTGAGAAAGCAAAGTGACTTTGAAAATGCTAAGTAAAGGCTTGCACAACTTTTCACATCTGTGTAAAAGTTGAATTTGCACAGATGTATGTATATTGTAGAAAGGGCTTTTTTCTTTGCCCGAGCTGTACCTGTGTCATAATCAACATCCTTAGTGCTGTCAAGGAAAGTAATATGTTACATAGCATTTATCAATTTTATCTTTTCCCTGAGTTGAAGTTAATAGATGTCTTGCCTGCTTTTCATAAAAGGGTGTCTCTTGTAAGCACCTTTAATTTTGATCCCTCTAGGGTTTGAGTCTGCCAAAGGACCTGGCTTGTGTATTTGTGTTGAATGCTCACTCATTTTCATAAGGCCTTCCCACAACCTCCTCTAATTTGGTTTTTACAATAGGTCGACAAAACAACACACTATTAGCTGTTCCATAATACTTGTGTTTTAAGCTCAATCTGCTTGACCATGTTATTTTAACGCACAATTCATTCACCCAATGAAATACAGATTGTGCCAGATGGATAGATAGAAGATTCTCAACAAGGCATCTTCAAAAGTAGTTGAGGTTGTAAAAGGTACTTTCACAAATGTGTAAATGCTTCTATTGAATAGACTCAGCTTTCTCTTGGTCAAGTAATACAAAACATCAGTACATACTGAAGGCAAGAATGCCCAAGAGATTCTAGATCTCTCAATTTTGCTTTATTGTAACAAATCCATGCTTTTTTTGGTGGGGGTGGGAGGGAGAAGTCATTCTTGAATTCAGCTTAGATTATTTAATTAATTCATGTGTTTACTACTTATATATGAGTAGACTTAGAATTTTGGTGGTATGTTTCCAAAGGATGATTATTAGAACTGAGAATCAAAAACTACACTGAGAGAAGATGGATTAAAGTCCACTGAGGTTAACACCCACTATTCTTAATAAGATCTGATGGCACCTTTAACCAAAGGCTCTTTGCTTTAGGAATTGAAACTTAGACTTCACAGTACCAAGGAGTCAATGCACATGCCAAGCCGAGGAGAAGTGTGCCACAGTACTTCCTTATGCTGAATTGTGAAAGGGGCAGAGTTCTTTGACTCAGGCTTCTGGATCACAGGCATGTGGGTATTATCCAATCTAAGAAAGCCAAGTTTTACTCAGTGCCAGTGGAAAAAATGTGGAAGAAGGTCAACAAATTCTGCTGGTGAACTTCCTTTGTACTTACCTCCTCCCAAAATGAGTGTTGCCAATTGCCACTGAAGGATGTACTTAAGACATTTGCCAATTCCCACTGGAGTCATGTTAAAGGAGCACATGGGATCCCCAGCAATTGTATCAGCTCCCAGCTGTAAGACCACTGCTTTAGGATTAAAGGCTATGTATACCTCCTTTAGTACACTGTGGAAAAGAGAAAAGATATAAAATGTCAGAAAATGACAGGTCATTTTGGTCTGGGGGGGGCAATTGGAGACATAACTGAGTCAGCAAATAGTGAAGGGGGGAAACCCAACTTGTCAAACCCATCAAACTTTCCATCTAAAATGGGTGATTCAGACTGTATGTAAATTATACCTTACTAAACCTGATTTACAAAAAAAAAAAAAAATTCCCTCCACCTTCACCTTACCAACAAATTTACCTTTATGTTATAGAACTCAAACTTCCTTTAAATATTTATATTAACTTTAATAGCCATAGGACATAGTGTATATATTTACTCCATTTTATAATCTGGGAAAGTAAGACTTATACACTGCATAGTTAAGGATTATTTATGATAATTTAAGATTGCCAACATCCTTGGAGTTTATTATCTAGTTATCAATGGAGACTGCTGAAGAGAATTAACATGCTTTGAAAGCATAGATGTTATCAGTTTACTTTCTATTATTCTAAAAGACTTCTGGGTTATGAAATACAGCCCTCCCCAATTCATATGTAACCAGAGTATTATAGGGTAGAGAATAATAACAACTTATCCAAAATTATAAATCTGAAAGTACCCTAAAGAATAAGTTGTAGTGAGTAGTAATGAGGATAATTTTGGGTAGAATCATACAGTGGTATCAAATCAACCTAACAGCTTTTTTCCTGACAGTTATAAGCATCATAGATGAAAAGGAAGTTGTCAATGTGACAGATGACCTTAGTTAGGCTTCTAGTATTATCATTAATTGAACACTGACACTGTCCAGAATGCATTCTTAGGAGTTAGAAAGTCCCTGCTCTCACGGGGCTTACAATCTAGTTTTCAGACAAAACATATACCAGCTCTCATGGGACTGAGTAACTCTTACAGAGACATATAAACAAGTGCAAATTAACATACTTCAGAGTTGAGAAAAGGCAGAGTCAGAAAGTGATACAAAATGTTGGGGTTAATGACCCCTTCATAATCAACATGTCAAATTATACCAATGCAGCAAAAACAGAAAAATTCCAGATCCTTTTGCAACTGCAAAAAGAATTCAGGGTTATAAAATGCCATTCTCCCAAATTCATATGTAACCAGGGTATCGAGACTGTTGAAAAGTGCTCAGCTGCAGAGGCATTCTTTGACTCAAAAGAGTGTTTTGTTTTGATTTCTCATCTATGCAGACAAATATTGTGTGATTGTGGAGATTATAATAATATTATAAAACTTATGACATATGATCCTTAATACAGGAATACTCAAGCCTATTCTCTCTTTCATGTGCTTATCTACTGGTGCAGAGGGAAAATAAGCCACCAGAATAGTTAGCTAACATGTATTAAGCATCTACATGTACAGAGAACCCCATTTGCTACTATCAGGAGACACAGAGGAAGGCATGATCTCTGTTCTAAAAAGGTTTATAACTTTCAGGAAGAAGAGGGAGGCAAGAAAGACCAATGTTTCTTCATTCATTCTATCCCTCATTTTGCACAAATTTACTGACTACCCCCTGTGTATCTAGCATGAAACTGTACCAGATGCTGCAGGAACAAAGATGAATATGACACAGCTTTTATCTTTATGTGGCTCAAAACTGAGGGGAAGACTCATACTATGTTAATCAGTAATTAAAGTACAATGATAAATGAAGTATCCGAGATGGCACAGTGAAGCGAGTAATTGACTTTTCCAGAAGATGTTAGAAAAAGCTCTATAGAGCTAACTTTTGACTTGGGTCTTAAAAGATGAGAAGAACTACAATGAGCCACCTATTAAAATGGCAAAAATGAAAAATAGTGATAACATCAGTTGCTAGTGAGGATGTGGAGAAAGTAGATTACACATAGATTGTGAGTGGGAATGTAATATGGTGTAGCCACTTTGGAAAATAGTTTGGCAGTTCCTGTCAAAACTAAAAATAGACTTACCATGCAACCTAGCAATTGAACTCTTAGGCATTTATACCAGAGAAATTAAGGCTTATTTTAATATAGGAACTTGTACACAAATGTTCATAGCAACTTTATTTGTAGTAATCCAAACAGGAAACAACTCAGATGTACTTCAACAAGTGAATGATTAAACAAACTGTGGTATATCCAAACTGTGGAATATTGCTTATCAATAAAAAGAAACAAACTATTGATAAACGCAAAAAAACTTGGATGGATCTCAATGGAATTATGTTGGTTGAATAAGGCCAGTCCAAAATCTATACTGCACAATTCCATTACATACCATTTGTTAAATAACAATTTGAGGGATGGAGAACAGATGGAGGTTGCCAGTAGTTAGGGATGGGTATGGCTATAAGATGGTAGTATGAGACAACTTTGTGATGATGGTATAGTTCTGTACCTTGATTGTGGTGGTGGTTTTGGTTATACAAAGCTACACATGTGATAAAAATCTCATAGAGCCACACACACACATACATACACACACACACAGAGTGCATGTATAACTGATGAAAACTGAAATAAGCTCTATGAATTATACCAATATCATATTCTTGATTTTGATGTTGAATTATAATTGTGCAAGATGTGAACATTGGAGGAGGCTGGAAGATGGGTGCATGGAACTTTCTTGTACATTTCTTTGCAAACTCCCTTGAAACCATAATTATCCAAATAAAAAGTAAAAAGAAAGATGAGGAAAAGTTTACAGGCATGTGGGGTGAAGGTAGTGGAGTTGGAAGCAGGATGGTTGTAAGAGTCATTAGTAGGGGACTACCTTCAGAGAAGGAACTGCATACGTAAGAGCATGATGGTTTGAAACAAGCAGTAGTGGGAGTGAAGCTAATGAAGTAAATGTGGTTTAGGGCATAAAGGGCCACAGATATGCCAAGGCAGGCTAATGAGTGGGCTTTTACTTTAGGAGTATGAAATATCTCAAACATTGCATGTGTCTGTGTATTTACACGTGTGTATGTGTGTTGGGGGAATGATCAGATTTACATTTTGAAAAGATACTCTGGGGGCACCCAGGTGGCTCAGTCGGCTAGTGTCCGACTTTGGCTTGGGTTGTGATCTCACAGTTTATGGGTTCCAGCCCTGTGTTGGTCTCTCTGCTGTCAGAACAGAGCCCACTTCGGATCCTCTGTCTCCCTCTCTGCCCCTCCCCTGCTCGCTCTCTCCCTCAAAAATAAACAAACATTAAAAAAAGAAAAGAAAAGAAAAGATATTCTGACTATAGCATAAGATACATCGAAGGTTATCAGGGGGCTTTTGCAACAATCCAGGCCAGTGGCAGCAAGGTCAGGGAAGAAGAGATGGATTTGGGAGATACTTCTATGATAGAATTGATAGGGCATCACATATTGACACACAAGGAAAGTGTATACATATAACATTCATGAGTATTTGGTACTAGGGCAGAGGAAAGGATAAAGAAAGGCAATGTGTTTCTGGAACAGTTTTTTTAGTGATAGCCAGGAAGAGAAAACGAGTCCTCAGGGAGTTCTGATGAAGAGGGCTATGGATGGATGGAGAAAAGGGTAATTAGAAGCTTTGGAAAAGGTAAGGTAATTTGTACACAGTGTAAACTTCGAAGCAACTGCAAGTGAGGACAGTTTACATGTGAGGGCTACATGGTGGACCCTCTTAAATTCAAGAGTGGAAGTTTTCATTTGGTTTGACAGTCAAATGGGAGTCACTGGAGAAATATAAATACTGATGTTGCTGAATGATGCTTAGGAACTTTGATTTTTGCTGTTGCATGGAAGGCCAACGAGAGAATGTCTGGAGGCAGAGGGATTGGCAAAAAGGGTATTGAAGCATGAGAGCAACAGGAAGCAAGATAAGGTAAATTTGGGGAATAATAAGAGGGCTAGGTGACAGATTGGGTGGGGATGGGGGGTGGTCAGAGTAGAAAACACACTGTGCCAATTCCTCTAGAATTCACAGGGGCAGGGGGAAGAGAAATTGAAATATTCTTTGTCCTACTGCTACTTCCAAATCCAGTCTTCTTTCCTCTTATCAATCTCTCCTCTTTTGAGTCAATGCCATTTGCTTATACTACTCAAAGGCTATCTAAGGTCCTTTCTATAGACCTACAAGGTATTCTTTCACCTCCCTTGAAGACATTAGCACCTGATTCACAAGTTTTCTGTCTCTCCCTTTCTCTGTCATTATTCTTTGCAGTTCACTACTCATTTGCTTCCTTAGATCTTGATTCAAGCACCTATTCTTACCTATCCTAGGCACTAGAGATACAGAAATAAGTAAAATTCAAGGACCTTATTGCCCAGTAGGGGAAGAAGATAGGAAAACAAATAACTATGATAAGTGCTATAATATCCATCCATTCATTCAAAAAATGTTAACTAAATGCCTACTGTATACCAGGCACTATGTTGGGAAATGGGTTTGCTATTGAACAAAAGAGACCTGCTCCTTCCCCCTGTGACCCTTCTAATTCTCCAAAATAACAGTTTCTTCACCTTTTGAACAACAGTGATGTCCACCTGCACTCCACTTTAGGTATTGCTAGGCATAGCCATGCTTTGGGACCTGACAAGGAAGTGCTTAGAAATGTTCTACTTCTAACACCCTGAACTTGGAACTGCTTTTTAGGTGTACAGTTTTCCATTTTCTGGTTGAACTTGTTCTTTATTCTCATTTTAACTCCTGCTTTCTTGTCTTTCTCCTATTTTCAAAGTCCACTAGTCAATCTTTTGACCTCATTTGCTTCACTACTCATTTTTTTAAATGTTTTTTTTTTTATGTTTATTTATATTTGAGAGAGAGACAGAGTGTGAGAGGCAGAAGGGCAGAGAGAGAAGGAGTCACAGAATCCGAAACAGGCTCCTGGCTCTGAGCTATCAGCACAGAGCCCAACGCGGGGCTCAAACTCACGGAGTGTAAGATCATGACCTGAGCTGAAATCGGACGCTTAACCGACTGAGCCACCCAGGCGCCTTGCTTCACTACTCATTTTGAATAATATAGTTAGTCATTTTAAAAACTCTTGGTAGCATACTTAATTCCTTCACACCTTTGTCATTTTTGTCCTGATAATCCTTAAGTCCTTGGATAAACCACTCTGTCAGAATTTTCTGCTCTGTTCTGCTGGAGAAAGCTGAGAAGTCAAACCAATTGCTTCCTCTACAGTTTATGCTTACAACTCCAGTTCAACAAATTCCATAAGCATTTACTGACTGTTCAATATGTGCCACTCCCTCTGTGCAGCTTGGCAATCATTTGCTTCACCTCTTATTGATAAAAAATTACATTTCTTGCAGCATCTAGTCTAATTTTTTAAAAATACAAATACAATGAGAGCACATTCTTGACGCTAAAAAATAAAATAAATATAAAAGTCTATCAAATAAAAGTGCAAAATCTCTCTCCATCCCCACTCCTTTTCCAGAGGTAACTGCTGATTCATTACACATAGCTTCAACTAGCTCAGTCAAGTATGAGGCAGAAAAAGTTTGACGTGTTTCTTTACAGATTAAACTTTCTCCTGCCTCATACTTGACTGAGCTGGTTGAAGCTATGTGTAATGAATGCCTTCCTCTACCTCTTCTCTATCTGAAAATGTTTTTCCTCATATTCCTCCTTTTCCTTGAGGCTAATTTTACCACCCAGGCACTAGATCCTCATTTCTGTTCCTCTAAGGGCCACGTAACACCAATAAGCTCTTTCTTACATCTTTAGTCTCTGCCTTTCTACTGATTCTGTTCCTTTAGGTTATAAGTTTCCTATCTCCTCCTCCCCTTCTCAGCACTGCCAAATTTACCCACTTACTGGTCACCTAAGCATTCTTTTTGCAATCCAGTTTCTGATCTTACTGTTCTCAGTTTCTCTCTTGAAAGGAGAGAGACCTGTTGGTTATGATATCCAAAGCTTTTTCTCTGTTATCTTTTCTAACTTCTCAGAAGCAACTAATAGTTGATACTATTCAAAAATCTGTAGTTGATCATCAATGGCTACAGCTACATTAAAAATATTTTTAAATCTTTAAAAACCCCCAAATTTATTGATAGTCACATAACATACAATTCCCCCATTTAAAGTGTACAATTCAACAGCTTTTAGTATATTCACAGAGTTGTACAACCATTACCACAATGAATTTCAGAACATTTTCATCATCCCCCAAAGAAACTCTGTACCCATTAGTGGTTATTGCCTATTCCTACCATTCTTCAATCCCCAGGCCTTGGCAACCACTAATCTACTTTCTGTCTTTATGGATTTGTCTGATTTTGACTTTTCATATGAATGGAATTATATAATATGTGGTTTGTAACTGGCTTCTTTCACTTAGTATAACATGTTCACAGTTCATTCATGTTGTAGCATGTATCAGTACATTGTTCCTTTTTTTGACCAAATAATACTCCATTATTTGTATATACCAAATTTTCTTTATCCATTCATCAGCTGATGGACATTTGAGTTATTTTTACTTTCTGGATAACTGAAAAATGCTGTTATGGGCATTTGTGTATAAGTTTTTGTGTAGATAAGTTTTCATTTTTTTTGGTTACCTACCTAGGAGTCGAATTTCTGGGTCATATGTTAACTGTATGTTTGTTTAACATTTATAGGAACTTCCAGATTGTTTTCCACAGTGGTGGCACCAGTTTACATTCACATCATCAATGTATAATATATGAGGGTTCCATTTCTTCCACATCTTCACCAATACTCGTTATTTTCTGTTTTGTTTTATTATAACCATTCTAGTGGGTATAAAGTGGTATCTCATGGTGGTTTTAATTTGTATTTCACTGATGACTAATGACATGGAGTATTTTTCCATGTCCTTTTTGGCCATTTGTATATCCTCTTTAGAGCAATGCCTCTGCAAGTCCTTTGCTCATTTTTAAATCGGGCCATTTGTTTTTTTAATATTGAGTTGTAAGTATTTGTATATTCTAAATACAAGTCTCTTATCAGATACATGGTTTGCAAAATTTTTCTCCCATTCTACAGGTTGTCTTTCATTTTCTTGATAGTATCCTTTGAAGCACAAAAGTTTTTAATTTTGTTGAAATCCAATTTATCTATATTTTTTTGTTACTTGTGTTTTTGGTGTCATATCTAAGAGAACATTTTCTAATTCAAGGTCATGAATATTTACATCTGTGTTTTCTTCTAAGAATTTTGTAGTTTTATTTCTGTCATTTAGATTATTTGGACTTAATTTTTGTATATGGTGTGAGGTAAAAGTCTAGATTCATTCTGTTGCATGTTGATATCCAGTTGTCCCAGATCCATCTGTTGAAAAGACTATTCTTCCCAATTCTTGGCACCCTTTGGGTAAAATTGACTGTAAGTATTTCTCGACCCTGATGAGTGTGACCCTCATGCCAGCACCACACTGTCTTGATTACAGTACCTTTTTAGTCAGTTTTGAAGTTGGGAAGTATATCTTCCAACCTTGTTCTTCCTTTTCAAGATTGTTGTGACTATTCTGGATTGAATTTTTATATAAATTTTAGGATCAGCTTGTCAATTTCCACAATGTCAGCTGTGATTTACAACTCCATTTTGACTGTGCTGAAACTGTCATCTTACCTCCTTCTCTATTCCTTGTCTCTTCTAATGATACCCTATCCTTTCAGTTAGTCATGTTCAAAACTCTGAGGCTCTTTGTGATTTCTCCCTTTCTCTGCTCCTCTTCAGTTAACCAGTCTTGCACCAATCTCTCTCCCATTCCTTCCTTTCCATTCCCACAGTAGTATTGGCCCTTATGACCTCTTTTGTGGAGTACATCAATAGCTTCTTAATTAATTTTTCTGTCTCAAGTCTCTTACTTCTCCAATCCATCATGCACATACACTAACTACAATCAGATTAATTTTCCTTAGGGATTATTTTGATCATGTCACCTCCTTATTCAAAACCCTTCAATGTCCCTCTATTGTCTTTAGACAATGCTTAAAATTCTTAGCCTTTAATTCAAAGTTCTTCATGATCAGATTCCACCCTACCTTTTTATCTTATTTTCCTGTAACTCCTTAACCCATATTCTTTTTTTTTAATTTTTATTTTTTAATTTTTTTCAATATATGAAATTTATTGTCAAATTGGTTTCCATACAACACCCAGTGCTCATCCCAAAAGGTGCCCTCCTCAATACCCATCACCCACCCTCCCTCCCTCCTACCCCCACCAACCCTCAGTTTGTTCTCAGTTTTTAACAGTCTCTTATGCTTTGGCTCTCTCCCACTCTAACCTCTTTTTTTTTTCCCTACCCCTCCCCCATGGGTTTCTGTTAAGTTTCTCAGGATCCACATAAGAGTGAAACCATATGGTATCTGTCTTTCTCTGTATGGCTTATTTCACTTAGCATCACACTCTCCAGTTCCATCCACGTTGCTACAAAAGGACATATTTCATTCTTTCTCATTGCCACGTAGTACTCCATTGTGTATATAAACCACAATTTCTTTATCCATTCATCAGTTGATGGACATTTGGGCTCTTTCCATAATTTGGCTATTGTTGAGAGTGCTGCTATAAACATTGAGGAACAAGTGCCCCTATGCATCAGTACTCCTGTATCCCTTGGGTAAATTCCTAGCAGTGCTATTGGTGGGTCATAGGATAGGTCTATTTTTAATTTTTTGAGGAACCTCCACACTGTTTTCCAGAGCGGCTGCACCAATTTGCATTCCCACCAACAGTGCAAGAGTAACCCATATTATTCTGTAGGCAAACTAAACTGTCCATGGTTCTCCTCAGTCACCTTGCACTTCCTAAGTATGTTTTTTGTCATAAACTTCTTTGTGCCTGCAAGTCAACTTTCTACACGTGTACATATCTACTCTTTATTTTATTTAAAATTTTTTAAGTTTATTTATTTTGAGAGAGAGACAGAGTGACCATGAGTGGGGGAGGGACAGAGAGACAGAGAATCCTAAGCAGGCTCTACGCTGATATCACACGGCTTGAATTCAAGAACTGTGAGATCATGACCTGAACTGAAACAAAGAGTTGGTTGCTTAACTGACTGAGCTACCCAGGAGCCCCTCATATCTACTCTTTAAAGGATAGCTCAAGTTCCATCTCCTTCGTAGGTAAAAAAAAAAAAATGATAATAATAGCAGCTAACATTTATTGAGCTATGTTTATTTAAAACATAGCACTCTTCTATGCACTTTATATATATTAGCTCATTTGACTCTCTTAACAATTTATAAGATAGGTATTATTATTAATTCTATTTTACAGATGGGGAAACAGCAGCACAGAGGGGTTAAGAAATATGTGTAAGATACACAGCTATTAAGTGGCAGAGCTGGGTTTTAAACCCAGGCATCCTGGCACCAGAGTCCATGCTCTAAACTACTACAATATACCTACTTCTATGACTTCCTGAACTCATCAGGTGCTTGTGCCAGCCACTTCATACATATTATTTTGTGTCACAGCAGTAGTGGCCACAGCATTATTTTTTTTAAGTGTTAATCTTGCTGAGCAAGCTCTGATTATATTATTCCCTCATTCTAAAATCTTCAGCAGCTCCCCAAATGCTTATGGTATATGGTACACATTTTCATAGCTAAGAATTCCAGCTCTTGCATGATGTGATGCCCACCCACTTTTCCAATTTTCTTTGCAACTTGTCCCTCTCATGCACTTTACAGTCAGTATAGCCAAACTAAACAGCTGTCCTTTGTACATAGCTCAGGCTCTCCTGACTTTGGTATTTCTGTATCCTCTGTGTAGAATATCCTTCCCTATATTCTCTGTCTATGTAAATTTGACTCAGATTTCATAAACACATACATATTCACACTTTGTAAAGATATACTAATTACCTACCCTTTAGAACCCAAATCAAATGTTACCTCCTGAATTAAGTCTTTTTCTCAAGTATTTTCTCCTTTTGAGTACCAATAGCATCTTATTTTTTATGGTTCTTATAACTTTCCACATTTTTATTTTATTTAAATATGCGTGACTATGAATACATATGTATATTCCTTTATGTATCTATAATGTTAAAATTTCCACTAACTTCCTTGCAGGTAGAATCAATACCTTATACATAGTAGGCATTCAATAAATAATCATTAAATGAATAAATGAATAAAATATCAGTCTAGATTGTTTTTGGGAAAGTTTCCCTAACCACTGTAACAGTAGTGTTTGCTACACTGCAAATAATTAATTTTAGGTTTTGGAAAAGTATAAAATCTCTTCCCCAGAAAGGAGGTGGGGGTGGGGGAATGGAGGAGGTAGTGGTTTGGGGGGATGGACAGGCATCTCATTACACTACATTAGTAACTTCCCTATAAACACACACGATATTCATTTGAAATTCAGTTTTCTTGATGAGAAACCTAATCTTTCAGTATTCAGCAGTCTGGTTTTCAGACAAGGCTATGCAAATGAGGAAGAGATGCTGTGGCAGTTGTTTCTACAGGCATTGATTTGGGGAAAGGCCGTGGGTGCCTAAGGAGGATAAAAGCCAGAGGTGATGACATTAAAGATGCTTTTAGATAAAAGGAAAAGCCCAAGAACTAAATTGTAGAATTATCCCCCACCTTTTTTTATTCCATCAGGGTAGACCACAGCTTCTATGGTGTGCCCTTGAGGTCATTCAGTTGTGCCACTTTATCTCTAAATACTAGGGGCAAAACCCGGTTTTGTTTGCTTTATTTGTTTTTAAATGCTTAAAGTTCTAAAGGATTCAACTCAGGGAAATGGGATGCCAGAGATGGTGTCACAGTTACCTGTAATCAATGCTGATAGTAGGATCTGGTACCCCAAATTTGTCATTCTAGCCAGAATTCTGATGTTGCAGGCTCATCTCCTGACTTTCTAACTTGTAAACCAGCTTAGACTAGCCTTATTGTCTTTATGTTTTCCAACAAGCACCCTCAGCACCCTCTAGAGATTTCCTCAACAGAGATTAAAAACCGAAGAATTCAAAGTTGAAAAACCAAAAAGGGTAGAATGCAGAGGGAGAGGAGGGAGAAATATTTGTTATTAATGATGTTAGCTCCCAAAATCAGCCTGAGAAAAGTTATTGCCAGCAGCAAAATCTTTTCTAGAATATAAATTTTAAACCTATTGCATTGGACGGGATTCAGAGGGGTATTGTGTTAAGGACCCAAAGTGTCACTAATCAAGTCCCAAATGGGAGCTCTTCAACTTTTCACAGGTATGTTTTCTTTAAATTCCCTCAATCCTGTCTCAACTCAGGTACTGGTGACTCATTCTGCAAACACTCAACCTTCCAGGGGATGTAGCATATGGCAAATGCCTCAGTGATTCCTGAATATTTTTTACAAATGGTTCAGTGATGCAGAGAATTGGGTGAGGGGCTCCCTGTAGTGAGAGTTTGTTTGGGGCCATGGGTGCCTCTTGGCCATATTCAGAAGACATCAGAAGACATCTAATTTCCTATGTTTCTCTGTCTGGTTTTAGCATCAGACAAACTATACTGGTTTCATTAACATCTTTAGTACAAAAAACAAAACAAAAAACCCAAAGCCACAAAATAAAACAAACTTCAACCCCCTAACCAATCACCACTCCCAACAATCAATCATCATACCCCCTTTGGCTGTTTTAATTTTCAAGATGTAATTTCTTTTTTTTTTTTTTTTAATGTATCATACAGAGTATTTAAAAAAAAGTTTAAAATTTACATCCAAGTTAATAAGCATATAGTGCAACAGTGATTTCAGGAGTAGATTACTTAATGCCCCTTACCCATTTAGCCCATCCCCCCCCACAACCCCTCTAGTAACCCTCTGTTTGTTCTCCATATTTAAGAGTCTCTTATGTTTTGTTACCCTCCCTGTTTTTGTATTATTTTTGCTTCCCTTCCCTTGTGTTCATCTGCTCTGTGTCTTAAAGTCCTCATATGAGTGAAGTCATATGATATTTGTCAAAATGCAGTTTCTTAACATTTTACATGGGCATCTTTTCTCTCACGGCTGAGTCCATTATATAGAAACATGAATTCTAATTGGCATTTCTTTCTAACATGCCTTGTTGTAATTCTACTCATTAGTTATATATGTCATCTTGGCAACCAAAGGGGCCGTGCACTATTTTTAGTTTATTATTACTTATCTCTTTACCTCTTTGGAATAAATCATTCTTATTCACACAGGGGAAAGTGAGTCATTCAGAAGTAAAGGACCTTACTAGTAGTCTGGAGTGAATCATCAGAGTTAGAATTAGAATTGTAATTCTATCTAATTCTAATTCAAATTCAGTGCTCTTTTCACTCAATCCCAGTGCTCTTCAGCTCTTATTCTGAAAGGCCAGAGGCCCCAGAAAGCAGAGTGTGTATTATCTGGGCAGGGGGTAGTGTGTGGAAGAGGCAGGCTGGTTTGGAGAGCTAAGCTAGAACAAACAGACCAACCAAAGAACCAAACAAAACCAAAATGGAAGAAGACTTAGAGAATATAAATCCTAAGGCTAGATGTACTAATCTTAATTTGTTCTGGGGTAGGACATTTCACTGCTCTGCAACCACCAGGACCACTCACATAGTGCACATATTGCATTCTGCTCTGTGTCACATTATTTGGGCATATGTCTCATCCATCCTCTATGCAGCCTCCACAGCACAGGGTTCAGGGAGAACACTGCACCTGTGGTCAAAGTGCTTGTATAGCAACTTGGACAAATCACTTCACTTCTCTGAACCTCCGTTTCCTTCTCTGTAAAACAAGAATATTCTCTCCCTCCCAGGATTATTGTGAGGATTACATGATAGAACATTTGCAAAAGTCTTCTCCCAGCACCAGACACATAATAAGCACTCCCTAATGTTGAATGAATAAATGAATGGCCTTAAGTCAGGCCCTCTGAGTGCTATGCTAATTCTTTCAGCCTACTATGATACTGTTGAGTTCAGCACAGCACACCATAGCAGTGACTTCCCAAATAGTACTCTAATGTTCCCCAAAGGCAGAGAGCAATTTCATATTGTCACTGCCCGGTTATACCTGTTCTGGGAATACAGTAATTCCTTTTCCAGTGCTGCCAATCTATTACCTTTCACCAAAAATAAATTCACTTTAAGAAGGGGCAGAAACACAAGTGCCTTTCTGTTAGATAGAAGTTGGGAGAATATATTATTAAAATTGAAACCGACTTCTCTGATTTCTTGGGCAAAAAATCAGATTGGAAGCCAAACAGCTATTTGGCCTTTGCAGACCCTGGATAGTGATGCCGTTGGGGGAAAGGAAAGAGCTGGAATCATTCCAAACTGTAGTTGCAACATTTGTGTGTATATTTACTGCTTGTGCTCATGCTCTCTGTGCTTAGTTTTTACTCTCTAAGTCTTGCAGACTTTACAATTTACCTAGAGCATAGTTTAATATGTATGGGTAGAAATAGAGGCCTGTATCTCTGTTTCTCATTTCCTAATCATATTTTCTACACTCCCTATATACCTGATACTTCTTTTTCAATTCAACTGCTCTGATTTTCAAACTTTGGTAGAAAATCATGATTTGTTAACAATAAACATGCCCCTAGCCCTTCCCTTACTCTTCTCAACCGAGGAGGGCCTCTGTAAGATTCAAAGACGAAATCCTGCCATATAGTTAGCACCTGGTGCAGCTCATCAAAATAAAATATCCTTTCCCAGATGATTGGAAATTTCTGCAATGCCGTCACACAATGAGGTGTGTGAGAAACAGTTTGGGGATTGATTTTCATCATTAACTTGATATTGCATGGTTTTTGTGGGACTTAAAAAGAAATGCATTTTTATTACTTTAAAGTACTGCACATAGAATAACTCCAACTCATCATATTTTAACAGTTATTTTTCTGGGGCAGGATGTATTTTAAACATGCCTATGTTAGAGTGTCTGGTAGATCATTTAGGATCAGTGTCCTGTTGCTTGATGAAATCCAGATCACTTCAATGAAATCCAGATGGGGAAACTGGGTCTCTAGCAATGGCTGCCAGATCTTCTCCATATGAAATCTCTCTAGTCTGTATGCAAATTCAAAACTCCATATCCTGGAAATCCCAAACCAATCAAGTGGTGCTCTGCTTCTTAGTTACTGGACTAAACACAGAGAAGCGATTCATTCTTCCCTGAGGAAATAAGCATGTCTTACATACATCTATCTTGGCATAAAAAGGGATAGCTAAGCAAATTAATGGTGTAAACAGGATTGCACTGGGGAATGTTTGTCCTACTTAAGAGAATAAACTTTTTGTGCACTTTGTGCACATCCACTTACATACAAATAATTGATATGCTAATTGCCAATGATTCTTAAAGCTCCTTCCCTGAGGTGCTGTGTGATGCTGTTAGTCTAGTTTGAATTACTAGCATGTCCAGTGCTTGAAAGTAATAAAAATGCGTTTAAAAATATTCCATGATTCAGACAGATTTTCCTCTAATTAGGCTGAGTTAGTGAGGCTTTCCTATATTTAAATAGGATAGATATTTTTCTTTCATTCCTAATATATTTTATATGACACCCCCCCCCCCCCCCACTGCTACATCCATCACCTTTCTCTTCAGGATTCTTCTGCTTCGAGTCGGTACACATAAACCCCTTTCCCTCCAGCTCACTCCTCAGCTGCACTTGCATAGTCTCTAGGCAAACACATTGCCTTTAGTGCCTGGCACATAAACATACCCTTTCACTTGTTAACTTGATAGCAGGTTATTCAATATGGCATTTTCTGAGGAGTCTTTTCTTTGGTTTTTCTTTAAGCACCAATGGGTATGTCTCTTTCCTGATGTTGCAGTGGGTAACAGTGCACAGAGAGCAAAGCTCAGCCAAACATAGCATCGGGCTTTTTTGTCAGGTGGGGGACACCAGATTTAACCTAATCTCTGTGCAGTTCATGTCAACAGAACACAACGAGGCAGGTCATCAGTGCTGACACCTGCTGTGTGAATGGCAGTGTCAGGCACAGTCATGCAAAGCTAGAACATGTGAAAGCAAAGCCTAAAGGGTAGTTTTTGTAGGCCAGACTGAAGGGACAGAGCAGTGATAAAAGAATATTTTGGGGGGGATTAGGATGGGGGTAGGGACTACATGGTGGACAGCAGATGAAAGGAGTAATATGATTCTGATGTCAGAACATTCTATCAAGCACAGATACTGTCAATTTTAGAACTCTTTTCAGAGCAGCCCTGGATTTCCATTTACAAGCAGGGTCTTCCTGTTTCTGAATAGTTTCAGAGCATGTTCTAGCATCAGAACCTATTAAACTGCTCTGGAAGAATCAGGTCACTTTCTCCAGGGGGTAGGGATCATTCAGCACTAAGAAGAGAGAAGAAAAGGTACACACCAGAGTGACAGAACAAACCCATAGAATTCCAGGAGATTGTCCTTGACTTAAATGAAAAAAAATATCACCTGTGAAGACTGTTTACTGGAGTAGGGGGCTGTCACAGTGTCAGGGCTACTTGGTGCAGGAGTTTAGGAACTAATTGGTCATGAAAGACACTGGCCAAGAGGGAAAGTAGAAGAATAGAAGAACTGTCCCTCTAACCACCTGGATTTAAAGCTCAAATGATCAGTCAGGGAAAAAATAGTTCTCCACTGCAACCCTAACTAAGTACTGGGGATAGGCAGGGTGAGCTCACTGACAGAGGGTATAGGACAATGTAGATAATTGAACTCAGTATCCTCCCTCCAAATTATCCTATATTCTTAGGCACATAAAATCTTTTGAATTTAACATTTTAAAAGACACATCAAACTAGGAATAATAAAAGAATGGCCCACTTTGGCCTCATTTTCACCTGTGGTTAACATTAACAGTGAATTTAATTTAGTGTCTGAGTCATCCATCTTCCAGAAACAATAGGCAATTTTACATCTGCCATACACTTAGAGGCAGGATAGAAGTTTATCAAAAAGAACAAAAGCATTTAATACAAATATCTTACTTATAGAGGGCTGACTTCAAAGCGTAAAGCTTAGAAAACGAATTAGCAGCATCTGTTGCCTTTTTCACTGGGCCAAAGTAAGCCAGTGATGATCAGGGTGGTAGCTGTGATCCAACTGAAGAGAAGTAGAATAATTTTGTAAAGAATTTTTACCAGCTCTCAGATTATGATAAAAATGTAAGGCTATCTAAATATTCATTCTTAAATGTAAATTTCTAGAGAATTCTTCCATTCTCATCAAATGAAAGAGAATTTAAAAATATTTGTATTGCTTATGAGGTGCCTGGGTGGCTCAGTAAGTTAAGTGTCCAACTTTTGATTTCAGCTTAGATCATGAGCTCACAGTTTGTGAGATCAAGTCCTGTGTTGGGCTCTGCGCTGACAGTGTGGAGCCTGCTTTGAATTCTCTCTCTCCTTCTCTCTCTGCCCCTCCTCCCTCTCTCTCAGAAATAAATAAATAAACTTAACAAAAAGTTTAAAATATTTGTATTGCTTAAAATATTTATGTGTGAACATGTACTTGTATTGCTTTTGCCATATCACCAAGCCCAAAGCAGTAGGCTATAATTGTTGGGTTTTCTTTCACTCTTTCATTGAGGATCAATCTACCTCATTGTAAAATTGAATGATAAGGAGTTTGGAGTCCCAAGTGGAAGATAAATTCTAGATGATGTATCATTACGATGAAAGGAAGACTTATCATCATTAAAGTATCTCTTCTTTAAATATTAACATTAAAAGTCAATAGTGAATGGAGACATTTCACTTAAATGTCCTTTAGTAATGTCCCTTGGTTCTCATTTTATTCCATTGGTATTGGATGAATGGCTTATAGCATGGATGAAGAATCTCTACCTTATACGTAGATATGGCCTTCTGCCAAGACCAAGAGATGATATAAATTATGCCTACAGTTGCAAAAATGCATAATGTTAAAAATCTTTAGCAATACCAATCTAAAAAACCACATAGGAAATGGATGTAATTTCATGACAAGACCTCTTTAAAATGACAGGTGACACTACTCACTTTCTAAAGCAGAAACTCAGGATTTTCTCCATTGAAAACAAAGGAAAAAGCAGATTTACAGGATCTACATGTTTTCAAACTTTAATTAGGAATTTAAAACCTAAGAAGTAGAGGCACATGGGTGGCTCAGTTGCCTGAGTGTCGGACATGATCTCACAGTTTGTGGGTTTGAGCCCCTCATTGGGCTCACTGCTATGAGCTTAGAGCGCACTTTGGTTCCTCTGTCCTCCCCCCCGCCCCCCCCCCGCCTGCTTCTTCCTCTTTCCCTCTCTCTCTCTCTCTCTCAAAAATGAATAAACATTAAAAAATAAAACCTATGAAGTGAAATCTGGCATTATTTATTCTTGTTTTCTATCCATAAAATTACAAATTAAATCCTCAGGATTAGGAGATTCTATTTTTCACCCAAAACCTAAGTTGCACTTTCACAAACATAAACACAATGAATTATGTATACTACAAATCATGCAGCTCATTTGCATAAACTTAAGTGGTTTCTTTTTTTAAGGGGTTTTCTGTAATCCTCTAAGATAAAAGTTTCCAAGAAGTCTTTGGGATGGTAATTTTTCCTTGTGGAAAAAATTCATACTTCTAGATGACACTTTGGGGACATGGTAGCGAATGGTTAACAGGCAGATACACATGGATTCAAACTCTGCCTTAACCACTTACTAGCTGTGTGACCTTAAGCAAATCAATTTTTCTAAGCTCTAGTTTTCTAATTTTTAAGATGGGACTAAGTACCTACCTTTGTAGGCATTGTAGATTATACATTGCTATAAGGATCAAATTAAAAGGATCAAATAAATGTTTAGTGCAATTCCTGGCACAGGCAAGTGCTCCCGGTATGTGAGCCTAATCTGTCTTGTTTACCACCATCAGTACCTAGGTACAGTGCCAGCATAAAGCAGACACTCAATAAATATTTGCAGAATGAATGAATAAAACAGTGTTATTACACTTAAAGATACACAAATCTCCTACGTTGCATGATAGCTCCCCCACTTTACTTTTGTTAATGTTTAAAAAATCTTTTAAGATGACTTGAGGTGCTCAGTTCTTTTGTAGGGAGGTCAGAGTGACTTCAGAGAGATGAATTTTGGCTCACACAATAAATATATACTACTGAGACATAATATATTTTTTCTCTTGTTGGATAGCAGTGGAACTCAGTATAGATGGACAAAGGAATTCCCTAAAGGAATAAAAACTTAGGCTTAAATGAGCCATTCCTTTAATGAGCTTGCTGTTGCCCTAGAGAACAAGTTCTTTCTGTGTAGTCTATGCTGGTTAGCCCATGCACAGTAGAATTAACATTTAAAATTAGGAGTTGAAGAGCTATAAAAAAACTATTTACAAGACAGTAGTATAATATTTCTCTCATAAAATAAAGAAGGCAAAAACATTAAGATTTTTTTCACTCCTGGGACGTTAGAATTTTTCTAAAGAAAAGGTCAGGGGCGCCTGGGTGGCTGAGTCAGCTAAGCATCTGACTTCGGCTCAGGTTATGATCTCACTGTTTGTGAGTTCGAGCCCCGCATCAGGCTCTGTGCTGACAGTTCAGAGCCTGGAGCCTGCTTTGGATTCTGTGTCTCCCTCTCTCTGCCCCTCCCCTGCTCATGCTCTCTCTTTCTGTCTCTCAAAAATACATAAATGTTTAAAAAAATTTAAATTTTTCTTTAGGTCTGTGGTCTTTGAGGAGAAAAAAGGATTTCTTCCAATGTTGAGCTATAGAATATAAGCCATAAGACTCAAGGTAAACAGACCAAGGACCAAATACAGGTAGATTCTTACTTTAATAAACTACTATTAGGAATCCTAGTTCAGCAGAATAAGATTGTTTCTTTGGTTGGGTTGATAGCTCTTATTAGCAAAGTTTTGCATATGTGGATGTAAAGACTGCTATAGAATGAAAAGTCCTGTTTAATAGAGCCTTCCATTAGTCCTATTCATTGTCACGTCTGTTTAACAATGTGTTTTTCTTTTGGTGAAATATTTATGCAGTGTCGGTATTTAATTATCTTACCAAGTTAATAGTTGAATATTCTTAGTAAAATATGAGTTTTTTTTCAAAATGTTGAACTGTCAAGTTCAATATATTTTGTATCCATACACATTATAAGCACCATGTATATAGCTCTCCTATGAGGTATATACTAATTGGACATTTAGTAAAGGATGTTTTCTGGTTGTTAGGGCTATAAAATGATAGGTAGGATAACTAAGAAGTTTGAGCACAACACTGAATTTCTTCTTCAAACTACATACATGTTATAACGGTTCACAGTGGGCAAGTAGTTTGGTCATTTTGTAAGATTTAAAGTTTCAGAGCAGTACCCTACTATTTTTCAAAACCTCTCTTGAACCAACAGCAAGGAAGTACATGCCATTGTTGTTCTATTCCATAGTCTTCAACTATAAATGCTCCCAAAGTCATCAACAAGTGTTTTAGGTAATAGCTTAAAATTAAGACGATCTCACATTGCATTCAGATACAATTAGAGAGCAAGAACAGGTTAACATAGATGGAGCACTGTTTCCTCTTTCAGATGACATAGCTTGGAAACCAGCAATCTCTCCTTTTGGCAGAACAGCCTTCCTCTCCCATCAAACTTTGTGTGTATGTGTGCATGTGGCTAACTTGGGTGGGGTGGGCTTTCATATAAATCAAGAATATAATATAAGTCTGTCATTTCTCTACTTGCTCAATAGCTTCTATTTGAAGGAAGAGGTGTAGTTACAGGAACAATGTTGATATTCCTTTATGCTAGTTAAAACAGGGTTCTATTTATAATACCAACTCCAGTGGCTCCCATGAAAATTATGGGAAGGTTCTGGGAATCAGTGACCCTTGTCCTTCCAAATTAGTATTGAATGACCTACATATCTCTGACTGAAATTATCTTTTACATAAGATAGAACTCAAAGTCTTTTGGTGTTGAAAATGTCCATGTAAAGGTTTCAAGAAAGAAACCCTAAGCTCCTCCTTTTTTTAAAGTTTATTTTTGAGAGAGAGAGACACAGAGACAGAGCATGAGCAGGGGAGAGGCAGAGAGAGAGGGAGACACAGAATTTGAAGCATGCTGCAGGCTCTGAGCTGTCAGCACAGAGCCTGATGCAGGATACAAACCCACGAGATGTGAAATCATGACTTCAGCTGAAGTCAGACACTTAACGGACTGACCCACCCAGGCGCCCCCCTCCTTTTTTTTTTTTTTAAATTAACAGGGTGTG
The DNA here is from genome assembly GCF_018350175.1 of Felis catus. Lineage (NCBI taxonomy): Eukaryota > Metazoa > Chordata > Mammalia > Carnivora > Felidae > Felis > Felis catus. Next base: position 59,127,706 of record NC_058386.1, read on the forward strand.
CTCAACCTTAAGATGAAACCATTAAGTTCCTGTCTGAATAGCTGGCAAAGTCAGAAAGGCTATAGCAGAGGAAAAAGCCATATAGGAAGAAAGGAGAGGAGAGGGAGGAGAGGACAGGAGAGGACAGGAGAGGACAGGGAAGGGAAGGGAAGGAAAGGAAAAAGGCTCATGAATTCCATAGGGAGAGGCAGTTCAGGAGCAAACTAGAAATTGAGTGGCAAATGAAAATTAGAGTATCTTTCAAGTGAACCAGCAATAAGAGATCCTTTATTTATCACAGGTAAGGAGTGAGTCAGAAAATCAGTGGGCTCATGGAACATAAAGGACTAAAAGGAGATAGCAGATATACTGAGTGACTTTTTTACATGAGTAAACCACTCTATAGCTTGTGAGGTAAGCAGATGGGTCAGAGATCATAATGGAAAATGGGCAAGACTGTTTCCAAGCAACAAACTACAAGTAGTCAAAAACATAATGACTAGAACTAAGTGATACAGTTACCAGGGCTGACCCTCTGCAAAACTATTTAGTTGGCAAAGACTGTTTTATTTCTTGTGCCTCTTTCCCTCTACTGCTCCACTTACCAAATTTCTGCTCCTCTGAATGCTCAGGGTGCTCGTGCTCATGCTCTAACCCTTTCACAATCTGCTATCAGGAAAAGCTCTGTGAAAGCATACATCTATGGCAGAAAGTTAGGAGGAGAGGTCATGGCAAAATTCCATTTTAAGGCCTATTTCTAATTGTAGAATAAAAGTGTGTTTCCTGTTAAAGGAATTTTAGTCAATAGATGGGAAATGGGAGAGATGTTTGGGTCAGGAAGCCTTCCTGGCACCTTGGAATCAGAGGTGCCCTCACATAATGCCCTGGCCAGACTTGACTTCTGAAAGAAATCAAAGGGGAAAATTACTGTACCTCTAATGAAAACTGAACCTGTTATTCTGGATGAACACTGTGTAGATTGGTGGTGTGGCTCCATGAGGCTTAAGGGGACCTGGGAACTAAAAATTGATGAGTGTCTGGTACTTTAGTAAGCAAGTTGGGGGAATCTTTAATCAATGCTGGCATCCTGTACACTAGAGTGGGTTTCTGTAAAGGGAAATCATATGTGATCTTCCATGTTCCATGGATCTTTTCTTTGGGGCTAAATTCACATTTTTTGTTTTTTTTAATTAAAAAATTTTAATGTTTATTTTTCAGAGAGAGAGAGAGAAAAAGAATGAGTGGGGGAGGGGCAGAGAGAGAGGGAGACACAGAATCTGAAGCAGGCTCTGGGCTCTGAGCTGTCAGCACAGAGCCTGACGTGGGGCTCAAACTCATGAACCACGAAATCATGACCCTAGGTGAAGTTGGACACTTAACCAACTGAGCCTCTCAGGCTCCCCTAAGTTCACTTTTTAAATGCTTCTAATTAAGTTTGATATCACGGCTATTTTTAAACATGGATTACTATGGAGTTAAACATTTTTTTGTCATGTAGTAGGAACTGGTTTAGAGGGACAGAGAAAAAATATAAAGGAGAGACAGACATTTTTTTCACTGAAGAAGGGTGAGCAGTAGACTTACTTGGGATAATACTCAGCTTTTCTAGGCAGTTAAATGCCAAGTTGATGGGGGAGAAAGGTGTATCTCAGGAGGTTTTATGGGCTTCAGTGGGGGCATGTGTAAGGTAATCTGTTTAGGGAAGGCCAGATATTACAAAGTATCCTTGCAGGATGATGGGTGCTGACTTTTCAATTAAGGCCCAGGAAAGAGCTAGAGGAAACCCTCTGGACAGAAAACTGAAGAGAAAAACCTAGTTTCCTGCTGTGGCAAAAAAGGGACAACAAAATGTTGAGCACCCTCAAGAAGGGGATTAAAAGAAAAACAAAATAATTTTCCTTTTACACAGAACCACAGGATATCTTCACTGGTAAAGTTACATAAGCAGCTCTGATCTGCGCATCTCAAGAAGGACAGAACAGGGCCTGAGGGGAACAAAGAAAGGCAATTAAAACCATCAACATAAGGCTCCAAAAATAAAGGCCTTTTCAGTCTGACAATACAGAGGTAGCCAGGGGACATGATCAAAATCATGAAGAGGCTAGAGCTGCTGCATGATGACTTGGCTTGCCAAATCTCTTGAGCTAAGAGGCACCTTTGAAGCATTAATTAATTAATTATCTTTTTCTTTTAATTTTATTTTTTAAATTTACATCCAAATTAGTTAGCATATAGTGCAACAATGATTTCAGGAGTAGATTCCTTAATGCCCCTTGCCCATTTAGCTCATCCCCCCTCCCACAACCCCTCCAGTAACCCTCTGTTTGTTCTCCACATTTAAGAGTCTCTTCTGTTTTATCCCCCCCTCCCTGTTTTTATATTATTTTTGGTTCCCTTCCCTTATATTCATCTATTCTGTGTCTTAAAGTCCTCATATGAGTGAAGTCATACGATGTTTGTCTTTTTCTGACTAATTTCGCTTAGCATAATACCCTCTAGTTCCATCCATGTAGTTGCAAATGGCAAGATTTCATTCTCTTTGATTGCAGAGTAACGCTCCATTGTATATATATACCACATCTTCTTTATCCATTCATCCATCGATGGACATTGGATTCTTTCCATACTTTGGCTATTGTTGATAGTGCTGCTATACAGGAAAGAACATCCAATGGAAAAAAGACAGCCTCTTTAACAAATGGTGCTGGGAGAACTGGACAGCAACATGCAGAAGGTTGAAACTAGACCACTTTCTCACACCATTCACAAAAATAAACTCAAAATGGATAAAGGACCTAAATGTGAGACAGGAAACCATCAAAACCTTAGAGGAGAAAGCAGGAAAAGACCTCTCTGACCTCAGCCGTAGCAATCTCTTACTCGACACATCCCCAAAGGCAAGGGAATTAAAAGCAAAAGTGAATTACTGGGACCTTATGAAGATAAAAAGCTTCTGCACAGCAAAGGAAACAACCAACAAAACTAAAAGGCAACCAACGGAATGGGAAAAGATATTCGCAAATGACATATCGGACAAAGGGCTAGTATCCAAAATCTATAAAGAGCTCACCAAACTCCACACCCGAAAAACAAATAACCCAGTGAAGAAATGGGCAGAAAACATGAATAGACACTTCTCTAAAGAAGATGTCTTTAGACAGATGGCCAACAGGCACATGAAAAGATGTTCAGCGTCGCTCCTTATCAGGGAAATACAAATCAAAACCACACTCAGGTATCACCTCACGCCAGTCAGAGTGGCCAAAATGAACAAATCAGGAGACTATAGATGCTGGAGAGGATGCGGAGAAACGGGAACCCTCTTGCACTGTTGGTGGGAATGCAAATTGGTGCAGCTGCTCTGGAAAGCAGTGTGGAGGTTCCTCAAAAAATTAAAAATAGACCTACCCTATGACCCAGCAATAGCACTGCTAGGGATTTATCCAAGGGATACAGGAGTACTGATGCATAGGGCCACTTGTACCCCAATGTTCATAGCAGCACTCTCAACAATAGCCAAATTATGGAAAGAGCCTAAATGTCCATCAACTGATGAATGGATAAAGAAAGTGTGGTTTATATACACAATGGAATACTACGTGGCAATGAGAAAAAATGAAATATGGCCTTTTGTAGCAACGTGGATGGAACTGGAGAGTGTGATGCTAAGTGAAATAAGCCATACAGAGAAAGACAGATACCATATGGTTTCACTCTTATGTGGACCCTGAGAAACTTAACAGGAACCCATGGGGGAGGGGAAGGAAAAAAAAAAAACAGGTTAGAGTGGGAGAGAGCCAAAGCATAAGAGACTCTTAAAAACTGAGAACAAACTGAGGGTTGATGGGGGGTGGGAGGGAGGAGAGGGTGGGTGATGGGTATTGAGGAGGGCACCTTTTGGGATGAGCACTGGGTGTTGTATGGAAACCAATTTGTCAATAAATTTCATAAAAAAAAAAAAAGATAGTGCTGCTATAAACATTGGGATGCATGTGTCCCTTTGAAACAGCATACCTATATCCCTTGGATAAATACCTAGTAGTGTAATTGCTGGGTCATAGGGTAGTTCTATTTTTATAAAGTTTTTATTTTTTAATACTTCTACTTTGTTTATACAACTCCCAGTGATGATGGCCAGTGCAGACTCATTTGGGAAGTCCCTGTGTCCACCAGAAGTTGGGAGAAATCTGAACTGAGTGGGGCTAGGAATCAAAAGCACCTTGATCCCCATTACTTACCTTAAGTAATGCTGACTTGCTGACTTTTAGTCAGACTCACTTTCTCTACTGCCAATGTCAGCAGTGAATTTGTACCTGACCAATCTCAACTTAAATGAATATGGGTTTACCTCCTGCCCCATTCTGTAGGGCTTTTCAGCCCTAATGGTCTACATATCCGCACCAAACTGTCCTCCTACAAGTGGCTATAATTTAATCCTTAAACATAGTTTCAAAAGAACAGATTTCTGACCCCAATTTTAACACAAAGGATAGAACTCAAGAACTCATAATAAAGAATTTTCTAATATTCACACCAGTGGATTGAAGCAGATCTCCATAATGGGAAACTGAAATGAACCTTCTCAGGCTAATGAAATCACATACGTACAGGTTTTAGCTAAGAAAGTAGCAGGCAAGGGATAACCCAGGACAGCTTAAAAGCTCTGCTCTTGGGAAGACCTTAATCATATGGGGCAGCAGGTAAGATCAAACCAAGAGTGTGGCTCTGTTCCAAAAACTCAGGTCTCCTACACAAGGGATCAAATAAGTATGCAGTATAGAAAAGTGACATAGGTGTACAGTGGCTCTTTTTTTCTCTCTCAAATTGTTCCTTGAAAATAAGAATTCTGTAAGATTGGGAGCCATTTCATCCTACAGAAATGCAATCCACTTGTTACTGGGCCAGTGTTACTGCCATACCTTTCACAGATGTGGTAATACTTCTCATCCTGTATGCCATCCTGAATGGGCACATTTACACTGTAGTACCGTCCCTTTCCTAAGCCAACATCAGACACGTCACCTGTTCCTGTGAAAGAGAGGAGCGCCATGAACAGTTTTAAGAATACCAGCATTAGACAACTTGAAGGATTCTGATAGGAATGCAAAAGAATAAAAGGCCAAGTAGAAGAACAGTCTTAGATTAATTATGGTTTCTAAGAGTGTGAAATTAAGAAAAACAACATAGAGAAGTAACTGCTGTAAACAATGTTGGGGAAAGAGCAAAACCTTAAGACAATGGGAAAAAACTTAGTTTCCGTTTTGCTAGATTAAGTTAGACAAAAAAGATTAACTCCTTTGCTTGACTTTTCATATGCCTTTGATTGATATAATATTAACATATCATTGCACTTATTAGGATGTTAGGAGTTACACAGTTACACTGTCCTATGTGATAAGACAGTAAGTGTAAGCGAGCTGTCTGTTGACAGTCCATAAAAGTCATCTGGAAAAAGAAGCAGTATTATATTCCTCCTATCATTGTTGCCTGAAATGACCTGTGTTAAAATTTTGGATAAAGTAGCACCAATGAAGTATTAATAGCATGTAACTATCCAGATATTAAATATAAGAGATGTATAGAAGAACTGCAGTATTTATTCCTCAGATGTAATACTGAGCACACAGATTACTTGCCTGGGAAAAATCCTGGGGAGAATTTGTGTAGGGACACTGTCATGACTTTAGAGGTGAAACTGAAGGCATCTTCTACACCTAGCAGAGGAAAAAAAAAACAGCAGAAGAATCACTTCATATATGCAACTCCCGTTTTCAACAACTGAAATGCTAGGAAGTAGCTGTGGGAAGTAAGAGAGAGGATAGCAATAATAAAACTAACAAGCTGAGGAATAAAAGGAACAAACCCCTCCAGTCTTTGATCTCTTGTTGGTACAGGATGAGGTAGAACTTTGGCCCCCAGTGAAGTTTTGGGGTTCTTTTTTACATTCATGGAAAGTTATAACTGGACTTCTCCTTTCCAAGCAACAGGATGTCCAGGCTCCCTTAGACAACCTCTTCTAAAGGGTGGGGAAGGCTCAAGCTCAGAATCGAAGCATTATGAACAGAGCTGAATAGAGGACTGGCACCATCTTGGAAGTTTTATGTTTTGTTTTAGTGGTTCCAGTTAAATTCTTGGGATTTTTTTTTTCAAAGAAGTAAAATGTGGCAACCCTTTGAAAAATATGACCAATACAAACATTAGGCATTATGTAGTGAAAACCTAATTATAAAGTGCTTCTCTATGATACAGATTTGGTTATAAATGCAGTTCACCCAAAGTCTAAGCAGCTTATAGTACACCTTTCTTGCTAAAACATGGAAGGCTAAGAGAGTCCCGCCCTTTTCCCTTAATAGTGTCTTTATAACAAAGTTTTAAAGCTTGAAGAAAGATGGTGGTGGGAAGAACTTTTCTAGAAAGTAGTCTCCTTTCCATTTTAACAGAGGCAGAAAATTAGTATAGAGGCCTCGGAGATAGAAGATACAACTCTTATAAGCCACTGCTTATTCAGATAAATGTACTGCCCACCTCCACACCTTTCCTCCCAGAATCACATAGTGTCATACTATATTCAGATAGTCCGTCTGTAAAATGGAGGGACTATTAGCAAATTCATGTACTATCCTTTTTTATATGTCAAATAAAGAAACTGTCGCTGCATTTGCTTAATGTTTTCAGTCTTCATTAGAGGCCAAAAGAGACCTTAGAAAAATATTAACTATATTTGTATATCACAGGCATGTTTGAATTTCCCAAGCCTTATGTTTTGCCCTAGGGAGGCAGTTAAAATCAGTTAAAGGCAGAAACCCATGGGGGAGGGGAAGGAAAAAAAAAGAGGTTAGAGTGGAAGAGAACCAAAGCATAAGAGACTCTTAAAAACTGAGAACAAACTGAGGGTTGATGGGGGGTGGGAGGGAGGGGAGGGTGGGTGATGGGTATCGAGGAGGGCACTTTTTGGGATGAGCACTGGGTGTTGTATGGAAACCAATTTGACAATAAACTTCATATATTGAAAAAACAATTAAAAAAATCAGTTAAAGGCTCCAGGCACAAGGCATTAAGTAAACAAAAGAAAACAAAACAAAATATATTAAAATAGCATTTTAACTTAGCGACTGAGGTATTAAACAAGGACAATTCATAACAATCCTGATTATTTATTGATCCAGAAAGGTGGTAACCAATTTACACTTCTATCAGTGATATATGAGGGTTCCCATTTTCTCACACCCTGACTAGCACTGGGTGTTATTATTCTTTTTAACCTTAGGCAGAAAAAATGATCTTGTTTAATTTGCCTTTCTCTGAGTGTTGAGCACTTTTTATGTTTAGTAGCTATTTGTATCTCCTCTGATGGGAAATGCCATTAGGTATTGTTAGCAAATCATACTTTAAAAAAAGGACAGAGACAGATAGGTGGAGGGTATGGGGCTTGGTGTGAAAGAGAACAGTGGTTAGGAAAACAAAAGAAGGTGAAGGAAGGTGAGGACAGGCTAAGAGTGCTTGTGAAGCCACCACAGGATGCTAGTTATGGAATCATGGGAGATTTAAAATGAACCAAATGTGTAAGAGTTTGGAGGCGGGGCAGAGGTCACTGGAAGGGAGGTGCTGAAGAGGGGAAATAAACTGAAATGAAACACACCATAAAAGTTGGCTAAAGCAGGAAACTCTAAATGGTGTAGAAATAACATTGCAAATGGAAAGAACGGTTTCAGGTGACAGTCATTTCATTCTTACATGGTTCAATAGAGTTGATTCTATTCTTGAGCTCTGATACTAATAGTTTGAATTTCATATTCATTCATTCAACAAATATTTTACTGAACCACTGCTATATGCAGAGTTCTGTTTGTTCAAGCCATTGTGCAGGACAGAAAGAAGTAAACAACTTGATCTCTGCTCTGGAGGAACTGAAAGTTCCTATGGGAGGAGAAGACACAGACACATTAAAGATTTAACTAACAATACAAGACAATATATAATTAAATATCAAATCAGCGATATAAACAATATAGGACTTGAGGAGGGAAGAGAACACTGGGGTTGGAGTAATCAGGGCAAATCTGCTAGTGTTAGAATTTGAGCTCCTGGGTAGAACTTGGAAGAAAAAGCAAAACTAAATTAGGAAAAAGTAATGCAAAGTCAGAGAGGTGGGAATACTGAGACATGTCTGGGGATCACTGAGTACAGTAGCCTAGACAGGAAGTAGTGAGAGAGGAGACTGGAGAGAGGAGGTAAGGTCTCTTTCAGGCAGACCTCAAAAGACAGGGTAAAGAATATAGACTTTAACTTGAAGAGCACTGTTTTTTTTTTTAAAAGTGTGGCCTGTGGAACAGCCAGAGTGTTGCTAAAATGTAGATCTGGCATTGCATACCAGACTTACTGGATTTGAATATCTGGTGGATGGGGCCTAGAATTCTGCATTTTAAAACAGGCTTCCCAGAGGTCATCTTGCTACATATGCAGGTTTGAGAACCAATGCTATGGGCCAAGAGTTAGCAAACCAAGAGGCAAATATTTTAGGCTTTGCAGAGCCTACATGGTCTCTACTGCACTTTGTTTTCTTTACAACCTTGTAAGAATGTAAAAAAAAAAAGTCTTCACTTGCTGGCCATACAAAAACAAGCCATGGGCCAAATGTTACTCTTGTTATAGGCAATAAGGAGTCTCTGAAGGTTTTTGAACAAGGCTGTGTTTTGCATTGGCTAAGTATTCAGATATTTGGTGGACATGGTTCTCAAAGTAGTATGTTGGCTGCTTTAACTCTTTGCCTTTCTCTGTTACCTTTAATTTGCTGTCACCATTCCTTGGTAGCATCCATCTAGGTGAACTCTTTGGGGAGGTTTTCCTCACAAGTTCTTCCTTCTTTTTCTGTTTTGGCAGGAGAGCTGATTCTAGCCTCTGTCATATGCTATTATTTTCCTCACTTATACCTTGATTATGTTAGTTTGTCTCCAAAAATCCCTGGAAACAGGGAAGCAGCAGTCACTGATGTGGGGGAGACTAGGGAATATCCTTAATTAATTTTACCAGCTAAGTGATCCTAGATCAATGGAAGCATCTGGCACACACAGGATGTATTAAAGAAGCAGAGTGTGGGTAACTGTCACTGAAGCTCTACATTGTAGATGGAAAGTACATAGGAGGTTTTGGGTAACATCCTTTTGGTGAAGTCTTCTGAAAGGGCATTAATGGGGTAAGGTGAATCAAGATTCTGCTGCTGTTAAAAGTTAGAGGAGATGCCCTGAGTTTGTGTAGCACTAAATATTTTAGTAATACAAAGAAAGTGGTGCAGATTCTGATTACTACATGAGTTGGTATCCCTATCAGTGAAAAATTCTGAATGTTATTCCATCATACACTGATTCACTCTTAAGGGAAGCATCAAGATTGTCTAACTGAAGATTTCACTTAGAACCTATGGAAGTGGCCTGAGGGAGGTGACTGAGCACTGAGTATACACTAGACAGGATTTCCACTTCTTAATGTTCTATACTGGAGAAATTTGCTAGTGGAGGAGAGGTGAGGGGAAATTATAAAAACCTGGTTATTTTAAAGCATCTTGCTTAGCAAAGAAGAATTACATCAGTTAGAAGAATCTATTCTACCTACTTCAGGATTCTCAATTAGAAAAATTTCAAAAGTAACAGGCATTTATCCTTTTACCAGTCACCTAGAAGCAGCTTCACTGATAAAAACCTTCTGTCCTAGCAGCAAAGCACCTTTGAATGTGAAGGGCTTACCATCTCCATGGTGCAGATCCAAATCCACATAGAGAATACGGTCAAATTTCCGTCGCAATCGTAATATTCCCAGGACAGCATCATTGAGATAACAAAAACCAGATGCTTCATCTCTGTAAGAAAACAAGTTGCTACAGCCAACAGCCAAAAGCAATCCAAGGGAGTCTTTACAGCCAAGGATCTAACCCTTGAGATCTATTCCCTTACAATTCCCCTTTCTTTTAAGAAAAACAAAAATCTACCTACAAAGAATATATAGTAAATTGGCCCAGAGTGATCAGGGGATGAAGTGTTTTGATAAGCTAAATATTCAGGTGGATTGGTAACATTTTTCATTTAGGATCCCAGATTTTCAAAGAATTATAATATTATAACTATATTGGTCAAAACAGAACTTTTCTCTAATGATTCAGGAATGATTTAAAAATCTTGTAGTACCCTGGGCTCATCATGATCAACACTGAATGTCCCTTATAGGACTTGAAGAAAGCTAGAATCTAGAAGGGGCCTTAAAGACCATCTTGCTCAGCCAGATGTAGAAGATGACGGAGACTGGAGTCTGTACTGATCCTATGACATAAACTAGAATTGCTTTCTTCCTTCCTTCCTTCCTTCCTTCCTTCCTTCCTTCCTTCCTTCCTTCCTTCCTTCCTCCCTCCCTCCCTCCCTCCCTTCCTTCCTCTCCCTTCCTTCCTTCCTCCCTTTCTCTTTCTCCCTTCCTTCATTCCTTCCTTCCTTTCTGTAAGTTTTTGCACTTGTTGCTTTAAAAGCTGAATATAGAATGTACAAACATTCTACATGTGGTTGCCTTTCTGAGACAGCCTCCTCTAAAGTTATTTTGTTTCCTTCACTAAAATTGTCTTCATTGACTTCACTGGTGTCTTTTCACATTTTTATTGGTGATACTGTGTCACTTTAACCTCTTGTCAACATTAACCTACTCTTTTATTAAGAGTAACCTACTCTTATTAGCCTACTTCTTTTTATTATGTTGCCATTAAGTCTTGCTGAGTAGATGTAAAAAAAAAGCATTCTTTTATCATCAAAAGTGTATTATAACTTATTTTTAAGGCCTCATCCTAAATGCTTCAATGTCCTTAGCTTCCACAGACACTTTAAATATCCAGCCTGTTTTTTCCCAAGTTCTCCCTGATATTTTAATTGAAATGGAATTCTAAGCATGAACATCATTTAAAAGAGCATTTTTGGTACTATGAGATTATAAGATCTTTCTAGTACCTACACATTGCATAAAATTCTTCATGAAATCTCGTCCATAATAACATTTCATATTCTGAACAATACCCTGGTTTATAGGCTGAGTCAATGAGACAGGTACATTGGCGAGCAGGAAGTTGGTAAAAAATATCACTAAGCATTGAATTTTCTCATGCAGGTGAATTCAGTGATCACCCAGCAAAAAAAAAAAAAAAAAAAAAAAAAAGAAAGAAAGAAAGAAAGAAAGAAAAGAAAAGCAAAGCAAAGCTTGGCCTTAGATACGCAACCAGGAAGAAACCAATAAGAGAAAAAGATTTGCCCACCCATGAATTCTTTGTAAATAAGAGGTAAATATGTGACTTTGAAAGTTTTTGGATGCTATTTTCCAATTATGAAAAGCTTACATTTTATAAGTCTACTGTTTAGCATATCAAAAAAGAGAAACATCAATAACTTTTGGATAGGTGAGATGGAACATTAAGTGTTAGGCAGAAAGAGTAGCATACAGCATAGGGAATATAGATAATATCGTAATAACTTCATAAGGTGACAGACTGTAACTAGACTTATTCTGGGGATCATTTCATAATGTATAAAAATGTCAAATCACTATCATGTACACTTGAAACCAACAGGACATCGTATGTCAATTATACTTCAATAAAAAGTGAATAAGAGGAGGGAGATGGGGAGGAGGAGAAATACAAATCAATATAGGACATATTTTTTCCCCTCAGAGCCTATAATTAAGTTAGGGAGACAAGTCATAAGTACAGAAAAACAAAACCAAAAAACAAAGAAAGCAATCAGAAATAACATGGCATATAAAGAAGAATACTTGCCTCTAAAAGACTCCTGGCCCCCTTTCTTTCCTTTGAGACGTTCTTTGTTAATGAACATCCTCCCTATCATGATAGTTTGAATAATAATAATGATGACGATGTTGTCTGTAATTCAGAAAGGTCTTTGCATGTAATATTTTCCTAATATTTTCTTAAAGGAGCTCTATTCTCATTAGATTATAGAAATAACTGCTTACATAAGTAGAATCTTCCTAAAATTTTCAGAAAATAAGGACATTAAACTTTTAATGTGCTAAAGGACATTAATGTGCTAAAGGACATTAAGACTTTTAATGTGCTAAAAGTATTCCTATAGAAACAAACTCAGTTTGTTGAATTTAAGAATTCAAGTTGGCATAATTTAGGTAAGTCTTTGGCAGATAAGACTGATTTAATAAATTTGGTTTACTAAAATCAGCTATGACTTTTCTAATTTATACATGTTAAGTATAATATACATGTAGATTTTTATTCTACTTAAATATATTCTTCCTAAATTTATATAGGTTCATTAATTAATTGAGCTAACATTACCTCTACTAAATGTTTGAGACTATGACAAACAAATTTGTTTAGATTAATTGAGTCATTATTGTGATGAACTTTATTTTAACAGTAGTTATGTTTTGTAGTATGTCAGCTTGAAGATAATTTATAAGATCTTTAGGTAACTGAAAACTTTGGGTGGTATTAAACTGAGTTAATTAATGGATATTCATTAGATCCCTAGACCATTTCTAACTAAGAGAATGCATTAATTGCTAGGCATAATTTCGGGTTTATATGCTTTTGCTTCTTATTTTTACATCCTACAGAGAAACTGCATGTATTTGGTTCCGTTAATGAACATGTTCTTTTTGGCCACTTAAAGAAGTTGTACTATAAAGGATGTGTATGCATATAGAAATTGGTAGAAGATTCATAGAAAGGGAATTTTATTTGTTGAGATCAAAGTTGGCTAAGGTTTGATGGGCTTATTAGATTTCCAAAAATAACTTCAATATTAAATATTATACTGATGCAAAACTAGAATTTGCTTTTCATTTTAACATGCTAATTTTTTTGATTATTTGTCTTCTCTCAAATAACAGGTTGTAAAGGTTTTGCTTCACTAAGTAATGTTCCTCAATAAAAAAAAGATTTTGTGTCTTACTAGAATAACCTTATATGGTTTATGTTGACTTTATGATGTCCTTGGTTATTTAAGGAAACAAAGACTTTTTTTCTTAGGAAAAAGATGAGGTTCCTTATAGTCATATTGCATCCTATGTTTATGTTAAAAATCTTTTATAATCATTGTGGTTAAATAGGGAACCAAGTAGTATTTTTCAGTAATCCATCAACTTATCTTAATCAAATCTTGGAAGGCCCTGGAAAAATCACCAAAGGGTTTGTTCTTTCACTTTATAAAAAGAGATGTTCTAGAAATAATTAGGTTTATTTGATACATTACTATTGATGAGATGCATGGGAAGAGTTGCCACATCAGAAGAGATGTTCAGCCTTCCCTAGGTGAAACTGGTATAGGCAAAATATTATTAATATAAGTATTTCAGAAATTGTATGTTGTATAGGAAATTCCTAAAGATCCTTCTGTGTCGTCACTGGCCATGATATGTTTCTATTTATCAGAGTCCTTGCGCTGCTTTGCCAGATATTAGTTGACTACAGTATACAGTTTTCAATAATTTAAACATTTTTTAAACATTAACTTCATCTCAACTTTGCTTCTTTATTTTGAATCTAGCATCTACTAGGCCATTAGTTTCAATTGGGGAATTCTTAGCACTTACCTACAGAATTTTATTAATATATAGATACTCCAGTTTACTGAATCTCTTTACTTGATATTCTTGATATGCTTTGGGTATATTCTAACTATATGCTCAGTATATTCATGGTATATTATTATTTAAAGTTAATCTGACGTGTTCCTGAGAGCACTTGCAATCAGGTACAAGCCAGAGTGCTTCATCTTCAACAAAGAAAGACTATCTCAGAGCCCCATGGAAAAGGATTTTTGCCAAGTATTGTTGAGTACAGGCTTTTTATGGTATAGTGTAAACAACGTTGAGACCATACCAGTGAACTGAATCAGGACTTCAAGAACTCTAGTTGAGAAGTCAATGGGTTAGTGAGACTGTTATTGCAAGGTCGAGAGGAACAAGAACTAATTATATAGGCCTGAATGAGACTGATGAGGGCTGATTGTGGATTTTGTTTAGAATATTGCGGATGTTTTAAAGCAGACAGACCCATGAATACAGAGAACAAACTGATGGTTGCTGGAAGGGAGGGGGCGGGGGGTGGGCAAAATGGGTGAAGAAGAGTAGGAGGTACAGGTTTCCAGTTGTGGAATGAATAAGTCATGGGAATAAAGGGCACAGCATAGGGAATGCAGTCAATGACATTGCAATAGTGTTGCATGGTGACAGATGGTAGCTACACCTGTGAACATAGCATAACCTATAGAGTTGTGGAATCACTAAGTTGGACACCTAAAACTAATGTAAAATTATATGTCAACTATGTTTCAATTAAAAAAAAGAATATTGTTGATGTTTCAGTGTTCTATTTTCTTTTTAAAAAAATTTTTAATGTTTACTTATTTTTGACAGAGAGACAGAGCACGAGCAGGGGAGGGGCACAGAAAGAGGAAGACACAGAATCCAAAGCAGGCTCCACACTCTGAGCTGTCAGCACAGAGCCCAACGCAGGGTTCAAACTCTCGAAATGTGAGATTATGACCTGAGCAGAAGTTGGACACTTAACTGACTGAGCCACCTAGGCGCCCCTTAATGTTCTATTTTCTGGATGTATAGGCAACTCATTTCTCTTTTCTCTTATGCTATCTATAACTCATAATCATTTAGTAAGCCATGCTTTTGCAAACAGAAATGACACACTTACAAATGATATCTTAATTCCTCCTGCCTGAGCCCTCCAGGATTCAGAAACTCTTATTGAGCACTCTTACTTCCATAGCAATGTAATTATCTGCCTAAGTTCAATAATAACTATCTGTCCCACCTGTTATCAGGACATGATTGGAAAACATTGGTTATATATCCAAGGCCTTGCCTGGAATGTCATATTTGTGAATGATGCTCACTGAATCAGATATGATCAGACACTTTTAAAGAACTAAGGTTGACTTCATTGAGCAATGCATCAAAGCCCTCTTGGAAAAACTAGCTTGGTACCTGGTACCTGGCTTACAGAGTTCCCAGCCTTCCAAGTGAATAAGGAAGGTTACTTCCTGGCAGGCCCTGGAAACTTAGGATATTCTGGGGACCCCAAGAAGAGAGAAGAGAGACCCCAAGAATTGTCCCAAATTTATAATTACTGCAGGTAAAATCTTCTTAGCTTGGCTTCCTAGCTGTAATAGGCTTTTAAAACACCAAAGTGAGATTTATTTTTTTTAAATGTTTATTCATTTTGAGAGAGAGAGACAGAGAGTGTGTGTGTTGGGGGGGAGGAGCAGAGAGAGAGGGAGACACAGAATCTGAAGCAAGCCCCAGTCTCTGAGCTGTCAGCACAGAGCCCAACACAGGTCTTGAACTCACAGACCATGAGATTATGACCTGAGCCGAAGTCGGATGCTTAACCAACTGAGCCACCCAGGCCCCCTCAAAGTGAGATTTCCTATGAAAACTTCCAGCAAAACAAGCTTAAGAAGGTCTATATGGTAAGTTACCATTCTTGCTACAACTATATAATCAGGCTAAATCTAATGAGGCCAATTTTTATTTTTAAATAATTTTGATTAAGGTTAAATCTACACAATATTAAATAACCATTTTATTTATTACTTTTAAATTATTTATTAAGTAATCTCTTAAGTAATCTCAATGTGGGGCTTGAACTCATGACCCCGAGATCAAGAGTCACATGCTCTCCAGACTAAGCCAGCCAGGCACCTCTCAAATAACCATTTTAAATTATATAATTCAGTGGCATTTAGTACATTCATAGTATTGTGCAACTTCCACCCCAATTTAGTTCCAAAACAGTTTCACACCTCAAAAGAAAACTCTGAACTAATTAAGCAGTCATTCCCTACTCTTCCCTCCCCCTAGATCCTGATAATTACCAATCTACATTCTGTCCCTAAGGATTTACCTATTCTTGATATTTCATGTAAGTGACATCATACCATATGTGATTTTTTGTGTCTGGCTTCTTTCTCTTAGCATAATGTTTTGGGGTTCCTCTATGTTGTAGCATATATCAGTGCTTCATTCCTTTTTATGGCTGAGTAATATTTCATTGTACGTATATACCACATTTTGTTTATACATTCATCCATTGATGGACATTTGGGTTGTTTCTACCTTTTAGCTATTGTGAATAGTGCTGCTATGAATACTTGTGTACAAGTATTTGTTTTGAGTATCTGTTTTTTTTTAACATATACTTAGAACTGAAATGCTAGAACATATGATAATTCTACATTTAACTTTCAAGGACAGCCAAGCTGTTTTCTACATTCCCACCAGCAACGTGCAAGGGTTCCAATTTCTCCACATCCTCATCAACACTTGTTATTTTCTCTTTCTTTCTTTCTTTTTTTTTCTAATTCTAGCCCTCCTAGTGGGTGTGGGTGTGAGTTTGATTTGCATTTCCTTAATGACTAATGATGTCAAACATCATTTTGCATGCCTGTTAGCCATTTGTATATCTTTTCTGGAGAAATGTCTATTCAAGTCCTTTGCTCATTTTAAAAAATTTTTTTAATGTTTATTTTTTAAAGACATAGAGCATGATTGGGGGAGGGGCAGAGAGAGAGGGAGACACAAAATCTGAAGCAGGTCCCAGGCTATGAGCTATCAGCAGAGAGGTGAACTGCGAGGTCATGACCTGAGCCAAAGTCAGATGCTCAACCAACTGAGCCACCCAGGTGCCCTGTCCTTTGCTCATTTTTAAATTGAGCTTTTTGTTCTTGAGCTTTGTGAGATCTTTATATATTCTGGATACCAGACCCTTATCAGATATATAATTTACAAATATTTTCTCCCATTCTGTAGGTTGTGTTTTCACTTTCTTGATAATCTTCTTTGATACACAAAAGTTTTTAATTTTGTTGAACTTCAATTTATCTGTGTTTTCTTTTGCTGCCTCTGGGACCAGCCTTATCTTGAGTTCAAGAATAATCTTCCTTTGAGATTATCTTTGATTAGAAGGGAGGTGGCTGTTGAGAGAAATTTTGTGTTTCAAAGGAAAACTCTATGTCATCTATAGCACAGGATTTCAGGTTATCAGAATATAGTTATTGTTTTTGAGCTCTCATCTCTTTATAAACTGCAGGTTACTGATAAGTATGCAAACTTTGTCTTCTGTGGTAGAGATGTAATTGACTTCCTTCCTCATGTGGAAGAACCAGTTTTGGTATCTCTTTGCAAATTGGACTGGACTCTGTTATCGTGCCCAAATTGTTGATCCTTCCTAAATTATCTATTCTTCCAGTTTTCTTCAATATCTGGCTAATATCCTCCAAGCTAACTTTTCCAACTTTTCTTCCTCCCTTCTGACTTGGAGTCATCAAGAGCTAAAACTTGAATGCTCAAGTCCCTACCAGGACCCTATGTTGCCTTACAGCTTGGTGTCTTCTCAGGATCTGAAGCAGTCCTGTAAGCTAAAGCCCGTTGACTTGATATAAATCTGAAAGAACTGGTCATGGGGTGCCTGTGGGGCTCAGTAAGTTGAATGCCTGACTTGATTTTGGCTCAGGTCATGATCCTAGGATTGTGGGACTGAGCCCCCCATTGGGTCTACATTGAGCATGGAGCCTGCTTTGGATTCTCTCTTTCTCTCTCTCCCTCTACCCCTCTCCCCTGCTCACATTCTCATTCTCTCTAAGATAAAAAATAAAAATAAAAAAGAACTGGTTACCACAGCAGACCATGTATGACTGGAATTCTCCTTGAACAAGCTGCCACCTACAATATGAAGGATGTCTGAAGAGATGCTAAGGTTGTGCATGTCCTTATATGAGAAGTAACCTAGACTATGAACAGTGTCACCAAGAGTGCTGACATCTTAGCTGTATGAGTGGTGCTGCAAAACAAAGATTTTCCTCCATTGATGTCTTAGAATCCACTTGACTGGTTACCTTTCAGGGTTCAGTTCTTGCTTGGCTCTTTAATATAAATTTTTATATCAATTTTTTTCTATTTTAGTCTTCCTTCTTTTAAGATGTGTGAGCTCCAAACCCTAAAACAACTGACTTTAGCCACTATCTCTCAACAGATGGTTCAACTGGTTTTAAAGGATCAGCACCAAGAGTGCTAAAGACCCTGCCCTCACTATACTTGGGAAGTTTACAATCGCCTCTGAGTTGCTTGAGGATAATACTTGTCTTGACCAAAAGGGGAAAATGACAGTGTTGAAGTTTATCTGAGCCATGTGCTCCCCAGAAAGCAGTAATGTTTAAGAACGCTGCTCTCATCTGTTTTCCAGGAAAAGATGAATTTCAAGGTACCATCTTACCCTGGCATATTATTCTAAGTAAGACCCATCTCCATCTTTCCTAATGACTCCCATAAGACTTGCAGATGACTCCCTTGTTTACCTGTCTCTGTAAACCCCCATACTCCCTTATTTTTCTGTGATGTATTCCTCATTAATAAATATTCTACCTATAACTGAATAAAATCATTCCCTCATCGTCTGGGGCTTTTCTCTTTCACATCATCAACACAAATGTATCTACAGGATAGACCAGGTTTAGCAAACAAACTTCTGAAAACTCTGAGAAATGTGTCTGCAGCTTTGTGGTTAGGCAATTTTTTAAAAAAAAGTAAGCTCTACATCCAACATGGGGCTTGAACTGATGAGATCGAGTCTTATGCTCTAGTGACTTGAGCCAGCCAGGTGCCCCCAGGCAATTTTTTTCTTTACCAGAAATATCTAGCTTCTTAAATGCCCTGGTGAACCATAAATCACAAAGCCATTTTTTTTTTTTAAAGAAAAAGCACAGGGCTCAGTCAACTGCATTTGCTCATATGTATTTGCTGTTTCCATGTCCATGAGGCCAGAGATCAGGGATGCTTGGATCATGAATGACATTAAGACTTTTTAAAAACATTGGTTGGTTATCTCACCCAGACAGAGCCAGATACCTGCATTGTTCAACAGCTGAACTGTTACTGGCAAAGATTTTGCAACATTTTTTTTTCAGTCCTGGTATCAAAATTCAGCATCATAGATTTCCAGTGTTTCCTTATTTGGCCCTACCTATTTTCTCTTTTAGTGTTAGCATAACTCTTACAATGCTTTTACTTTCATTGTAGCTATCTTGAAACCAGTTGGTAGTATGGTTTGGCTTTTCTCTGTTGTTGGCATATAATAAAAAAAATAGGCAACATTTATTGATTATCCTGTGCCAGGAACTGTACTAGGAGCTCTCAATATGTTAATCAATTTTCACAGCAGCCCTGTGAGGTAGATACTGTTATTATTTCCATTTTACAAATGAAGAAACTAAAACAGAGAGATTAAGTAATTTGTCCAAGGTCACACAGAAGTGGTTGACCGTGAATTTGAATTTGGGCAGTCTGGCTCTTTTGCACAGAAGCTTAATCACTGTTAAATAGTTTTGATATCATTCTATCAACATTTATTGCTTTTACTCTTTCTCATATAATTTCCTCCACTTCTCCTTCATGCCTATTCCCCTTTCATCATTTCATTTATAATATTGGTGAAATTAATCTATCTTGTCAGTTTTCTCCTACCTCTTCAGTTGTCTTTCATGTACTGCTTTACTACTTTTTCTGTTTGCCTCTATCCCCTTTTGCCATTTTCTGATATGAATTTAAAGGTTGTTTGGCCAAAAAAGAACTACCACAGATCCTTCTAGTAGAAATTTTTCTCTCCAGATTCCTCCTTCAATAACACACCAAACTTCAATCATTTCAACTTTCTGATTATTTGGATTTGGGATAAATGAGTTTTTAAAAATCCCCCTGGGGCACCGGGGTGGCTCAGTCAGTTAAGTATCCAACTTCAGTTCAGGTCATGATCTCACAGTTCAGGAGTTTGAGCCCCCCCATCAGGCTGTGCTGACAGCTCAGAGCCTGGAGCATGCTTCAGATTCTGTGTCTCCCTCTCTCTCTCTCTGCCCCTCCCCTGCTTGCACTCTGTCTCTGTCTCTCAAAAGTCAATAAATATAAAAAAAAAAATCCCCCAAAAGGCAAGGCCAATTCAGCTACTGGCCTAGCACCTTTGGACTTAGAATTTATACAGAATAATGTGTGAAAAAGGATTAGGTCGAGAAGGCTCTACTTGTTAATAGAAACAAATCCATTAACTATGTGACCAAACTGAAAATGTTATCCAGGAAATAAAATAAATGTGACAGCAGCATTATTCTATGCAGTTCTCACTCTTTACACACCATTTGGCATGATAAGCAGTCACTATTAAAGACAAATGAGGGGTGCCTGGGTGGCTGAGTCGGTTAAGCATCCGACTTCAGCTCAGGTCATGATCTCACAGTTTGTGAGTTTGAGCCCCGCATCGGGCTCTGTGCTGACAGCTCAGAGCCTGGAGCCTGCTTCAGGTCCTGTGTCTTCCTCTCTCTCTACCCCTCCCCCACTTGTGCTCTCTCTCTCTCAAAAATAAATAAACATTAAAAAAAATAAAAGACAAATGAAGGCTTGGGAGAGTAGATATAAGGTAATATTTCCCTGAAAATGAATCAAGCAAAGTGACTATGAATTCTGGGCACCTGGGGGGCTCAGTTAAGCATCTGTTCTTGATTTTGGCTCAGGTCATGACCTCATAGTTGGTGAGATCAAGTCCTTCATGGGGCTCTGCACTGACAGCACAGAGCCTGCTTGGGATTCTCTCTCTTTCTGCCCCATGTGCTCTCTCTCTCTTAAAAAAATAAATAAACATTAAAAAAAGTTACTATGAATTCATTATGGTGAAAAGTGCTTAGAAGGCAACTTTCAGAATTCATGGACCATATTTCACTTTGGATAATTATATAGACCAAGGTAAACTAGTGGGAAAAGTGTAAAACAGTTCTATTTACCACCAGGAATCTTAAGATGGTTTATAAACAAAACCTAACATTTGCACTACAGAACAAAGTGGTGAGTAGGTCCCTGGTAATTGCTGTAAGATTAATTCAGTAAGGGAATTAATTGAATAGACAGGTCATGATGAACTAAATTCACTTGTTTCCTTTAGACATGCAAGGTCTCATTTTTCTGCATCTAAACTTTTTAGCATGTTTTTCTCTGATGACAGGTAGAATTTTCCTGTTCTAAAATATGATTTTATTCAGTAAAGTATAGATTAGCAAATCAAAGTCTTCACTTGGCTAGTGAATTTTTCTTTTATATTACTTTGCTTTTAGGGAAAGAAATAAATAACAGGAAACCAAACAATTTCCAAAAGTAATCTCCCAGTGTATACCCCAGCTTCAGCCAAGATTTAGTCAATATCCACTACTTTGGAAGATCTTTTTCAACTAGAATCAAGAGTGCAGAGACACTGTGTAATTCTAAGTGATAGTAGCAAGATTCAATCAGGTCCTGTCTACTGTGCTTACTAAGGCAGAAATCTATGGATGCACTTTTATAAAAGGTTAAAGAATATGTATTAAACAAATAAAAAATCTGATGTAACTGTTCCCTAAACCAGAAAATTCAATTAATCAGAATATTTCATTCCTGAGCATTCTGGTTAATCAAAAATATTACTTTTTACTTTAAACTTTTGATTAATGAACTTAAAAACCTCAGTGCCTTAGACATTAATACAGAGTTGAGGAATTAAATGTACTCTCTTCCTCCACAAGAAAAATAACATTTTATGTATAATTGATGGAAGTTGTGCCTGCTCAATGTTTCCAGTTAAATAGAAAAAACACAAAACACTGGCAAAGCAGCTGTCTCAGGCTTAATATATATGTATTTGTATTTCTGCACCTGGTCTTGGCACACAAGATGACTATCTCAGGAGCCAAAGACTTTATGTGCTTGCATCCCCAACTACGAAATATACCCCATTAAATTGGCTGGAGTTTATATTAGGTGTGGATAGGAGGAAATGCCATTCTGCTCAGTGAACTGATCACAACCTCTGCCAAATCAGAGAGAGAGAAGAGTGCTTGCTTTCAAAATGCAGGGAATGCTTTCAGACTTTCTGGCTTCTGCTGATGCAGATCTTGGATAATTTTTTGACATACAAGAAAAACATGTGGGAGCTCCTTAAATGTCCTCTTCATCATAGGATTAAGCCCCTTTACAAAGTTTTACCATGTATTACTGAAATTGTTCAAACCTTGGATGAAAAACATTTAGGTTGTTGTCAAGTTATGCCTACATTAATTATAATACCCAAAAGACAAAACATAAAAAGTTGAGCATTATTTTTACGTTTTTTCTGCAACAAATGACTATATTTTGAAATTTTATTCACAATTAAAAATTTATTCACTATATATGTGTATATATATATTGTATATATATATATATATACATATATATATACTATATATATATATACACTATATATATTCTACTCAACATTTTTCAGCTATAGATTGTGACTTCCTAGCAAAATGATAATTATTTCTATTTTATATAGAGGGAGGTTTTGTAATTTACCTCATATTTATAAGAAGGTGTCAAACCCAAGGCAGGAAGTAAAGGGGTACTCATAGACCTAGTTGAACAAGACTTGGAATCTTTTTGGCCACTCCTAGAAAATGAGCCCTGACATATAACGTTGCTACCAGTCCCAAGTAGAACCGTGGCCTTCTTCTGATACCTCAGTCTCAAGCAGTTTGCCTAAGAGGGGACACTGTATGTAACCAGTCTGCAGGAAGGTGCTGAGGACTCATTCTGTGCTCTGTCTCTATACTAGGGGTTGTGGACAATGCAAGGTGTCCTGGACCCCGCCCTTCTAAAGATTATGACTGAGTTGAATCAAGCTGTAAGATAAAACAAATACACATTTAAAAAACCATAAGGTGTGCATGAAAAAGTGTTAAATTATACAGTATAGACTATACTTCTCTCAATTTCCAACTACCTAGACCTAACCTGGAGGCTTTCTTCTAAGAGGCTCAAAGGACATATGATCTCATTTACTCTCATTGGCTCCATGTAAAGTAAGGGAAGAAATGGCTATTCCTCCTTTACAGTTGAAAAACAAAAATGATTTATATCCCAGGATCCTTAGGGAATTGGCCACATACTGTGGAGTTCTCAGTAGTGCTATGTTCCTCCCAGTGTTCCCTCCCTATCACACACTTTACACTGCTCGTTATAACTTTCTAGAGCACAATTCTGACAATGTCACTACCCTGCTTAAAAACCCTCAATGAGTGTGCATGCCTATAAGAAAAAAGATCCTTTCTTTAGCATAGTACACAAGACCCTTCGTAGTCTTGTCTCTGCCTACTTCTCAAGCCTCTTACCTCACCATTCCCCTTAACAACTTAACCACATTAAACTTTTCCCTCTATCCCAAACATAATATATTCTTTAAGTCTCTGGGGCTTTGCACATATGTAGTCTTGGATGTTGAATGACTTGCATCTCCTCTGACAGCCTTTTACCCATCTTTTAAGATCTGGCTGGGAAGATGGCCCTGAAGTTCCACCTTCCTTTCCCAGGCAAAGAAAGTTGATTCCTTTTTTGTACTCTGGCAGTTTATTCAAACCTCTACCATAGTACTTATCAAACTGTCTTGCAATGATTACTTCCTGTACCTCTCTCCTCTACAAGGCTATAAACTCTTTGAGAGCAAGGACTGTATCTCTTATTCATCTTTACCTTCAATAGCTAGCACAGTGCTTGGCTCATGGTGGGCTCTAAAAATATATTTTTGTTTCAGAGTATTTATGGAATGATGAAATGCCTTAAGAATGGAGAAAAGGATTCATATTATTTACCTTGAATAAAAGAGAAAAATAATGTTCAGATTATACATTTACAAATTCAAATGTGATAAACTAGAAAAACATTGGACTAATAATTGGGCTGATCAGTACCCAAATCAGAGTCCATGACTCATTGCTCCCCTCCATCCCCCCCCCTCCCCAGAACAAACAAACAGAGAAACAAAGCATGGATTTAGGCAGAAGCTGGTCCTGGATCTAGAGACATGTCATTAGCCTTATTTTTAATTTTAATTTGTGATAAAACAGGGAGCTTTGCATTAAATATATCCAAAAAATAAAGTTAGATGCAGTACTTTTGTTTGGTAGAACAAAAAACTGAAGTCACTTAAAATTGAAATGACTTGAATCAATTGGAAAAGTGGGTGGATATCACTCTGATGAAATTTAATATGGAAACCAAGAAGGTAATTCACTGATGTGAAATAAATAAAGAGAGTGGAAGATATACTGTAAGGTCATATTTTAAGTGGTTCTGAGTACTGCAGCACAGGATTCAGTGAGACTGATAGGAGATCACACAGACCATCTTGATGTGTAGCATCAAGATAAGTCTATGAAATAAACACCTTATTTAACTCATGGTGAGTGCCTCAAACCAATGGACAGGCTTTAAATGTAGAAAGAATCATTTGGTGGTAGATTTGCCTTTGTAGTGACAAAACATATGCACAAGTGGTGATTGCTGTCAGTAGTGTCATCCTTGAATACTGAAGACAGAGATGTAAAAATGGCATGATGGAATATCAAGATACGCATGTTCAGGCATAGATCAGATTTGTAGTTCTTTTTAAGTAAGCTCTATGCCTGATGTGGGGCTTGAATTCACAATCCCGAGACTAAGAGTCACATGCTTTACTGACTGAGTCAGCCAGGTGTCCTAGATCTGTAGTTTTCAAACTTCTCTTAAGCAGCAGACTGTTTATTTTTTCAAGTGAAATTTTATGTGGAATCCCAATATAGAAAACAAACAAAATCAAGACTTTTCTGGTTGAAGCGTGAGTAGGGGGTGGACACTTGGGTGGTCCAGAACCCTGTATATTCAGCTACCATTTTACTTCCTGTAGTTCCCACTGAGGCATCTTACGGAATCCTGGGATAGATGCTGTGGAAAGGTTTCTATATGGAGAGAGAGGTTAGAATAGATGACTTCTAGTTCTGACTCTGAAAGACTATAATATGATAATCCTCTCTCTAATATTCAAGATCAGTCAGGAAATCAGGATTTTATTCCACTTATGGAAGAGTCCAGTAGAGGTCAATACGAATAACTAAGGGTTTGAGGAATAATCTTAATGATTACTTATTGGGTGCAGGTAACAAAAGAGGTTTTTCCCTTCCTTCCTCCCTCAACATACAAATTTGTATTCAGCACTCACTCTGTCTTATACTCTGGGAATAAAGAGGAACAGATAATACAGATAATAACCTATTCTCAAGGACTTCACAGTGTGTGTGTGTGTGGGGGGGGGTATGTGGAAGCAGATGAAAAATACAAAAACAAACAAGAAAACAGCATACTGTGACAAGCAACATTACAAAAATAACACACAGTAATGTGATAGAGAATAACAGAGTGTGTGTGAGGGGGCTACTTCAGATAGGTTGGTCAGGAAAGATTTTCTGAATAGGTGATATTTAGACAAAGACCTGAAAAGTGAAACGAAACTCACCCATACTGAGATGGAGAAGTCTTCCAGGCAGAGAGAGCAGCATTGCAAAAGCTCTGAGGCAGGAAAGAACTTCCTTGGCCTATTTGAGAAGCTGAAAGGCCAGTGTGGCTGGAACACAGTTAATGAAGGAGAGTGGTACAAGATGAGTTCTGATGGGACCAAATCACAGGGGCCATCACAAGGAATTTGGACTTCATTCTCAGTGAGATAGGAAGCCTTTGGAGGGTTTTGAGCAAAGGAGGGGTAGGATCTGATTTAAACTATATTCTACAAAGGGATGTTGTATAGGTGATCGCTAGCACAAGGAAAATGGGCTAAACTGCATCAGGAGAAATTTGGTAACATGGAGGAAATTTGGAAGAATTGTTGCCAAGAAAGGTTGAAGAGTTTTATTTAATGGTACAAAGCTAGTTTCTTGGCATAATTTAACAAGCAGCCAGAAAGATAATTTCTTTAGTCTTCTTACAGTTGTTGGCTTTGACAATTTACCCTTGGTGTCACAGTCACTGGGAGAGCTGAGGCTTGTATTTAAGTCTCCTCTCAATGCTCCTTTCACTAAATTAATTGCTTCTAAATTGCTTATAGCAAAGCAGTGAAAGATGGCAAAAGGCAGAAAATACAGTACTTCCTTTTTAAAAGACTCCTGAAAATGTGATTTTTCTCTGTAAAAACCTACCTTAGTATTTACTTATGAGTTAGTTTACTATGGTAAACTACCTTAGCCAGTTTCCTCCTAGAATCTGAACCTCAAATCCCAAACTTAAACCAGTCTGACCGCCTGTTTTTTCTGTGACCACCTGTTTTTTCTGGGTAGGATGGCCAAGTGCTAGTGGAACAAACCATGTAACTGCAGATGTACACCATTACACATTTATGGTTCCCAATCACAGATGGGCCTTCAAGCCTGCTCAGTAGTCATTTACTTCTACTTGTCTCTTTCTAAGGCCTTACAATGGATACTACAAACTCACTAAGACCCAAGACCTCCTGATCAAAATTCCATCACATTCAAAATAAAATCCAACATCCTACCATGGTCCACAAGGCGTTGCACGATGTGGCCTTTACCAATTTCTCTGTCCTCTCCTGCCACTGTCCCCATTACTGACTTTGCTCCAGTGGCACTGGCCTTCTTGCTGTTCCTAAGAACATCAAATGGATAATGGTGTGCATCTGCAGAAATATGGTTTGCTTTTGAGAAACTGCCAAATTGTTTTCCAAAGTGGCTGTAACATGCTGCATTCCCACCAGCAATGTATGAGGGTTCTAATTTCGCCTGTCCTCACGTGCATTTGTCATTATCTATTTGATTGTAGCCATCCTAGTGGGTGTGAAGTGGTATCTTATTGTAGTTTTGGTTTGTACTTCCTTAATGACCAATGATGTTGAACATCTTTCCATGTGCTCATTGGCCATTTGTGCATCTTCTTTGGATAAACATCTATTCAAATCCTTTGCCCATATTTTAACTGGGCTATTTGTCTCTTTATTGTTGAGTTGGAAGAGTTCTTTATGTATTCTGGACACAGGCCTCTGGTCAGATACAGGCACACTCGTTTTATTATGCTTTACTTTATTGTGCTCCACAGATAATGCTTTTTTTTTTTTTTTTTTTTTTTTTTTTTTTTTTTTTTTTTTTTTTTTACAAATTGAAGGCTTGTGGAAATAGTGGAGAACTAGAGTTAGAAGTGGAGCCTGAAGATGTGACTGAATGGCTGTGATCTCATGATAAAACTTTAATGGATGAGCAAAGAAAGTGGTTTCTTGAGATGGAATCTACTCCTGGTGAAGATGCTGTGAAGATTGTTGAAATGACAACAAAGGATTTAGAATATTACAGAAACTTAGTTGATAAAGCAGTGGCAGATTTTGAGAGGATTGACTCTAATTTTGAAACAATTTCCACTGTGGTTAAAATGCTATCAAAAAGCCTCACATGCTAGAGAAATTGTTGAAAGGAAGAGTCCATATATGTGGCAAATTTCATCACTGTCTTATTTTGAGAAATTGCCACAGCCGCCCCAACCTTCAGCAATGACCACCCTGATCAATCAGTGGCCATCAACATTGAAGCAAAACCCTCCACCAGCAAAAAAGATTATGACTCACTGAAAACTCAGATGATAGTTAGAATTTTTTTAGCAATAAAGTATTTTAAAATTAAATATATACATTGGTTTTTTTAGACATGTTATTGCAAACCTGGTAGACTACAGTATAAACATACATTTTATATGCACTGGGAAACCAAAAAATTCATTTGACTCACTTTATTGTGATGTTTGCATTCTTGCAGTGGTCTGGAACTGAAGCTGCAATACCTCTAAGATATGCCTGTACATGATTTGCAAATGTTTTCTCTCATTCTATTGCTCTTTTTACTTTCTTGATGGTGTTCTTTGAAGCCCCCAGGAATTTAACTTTGGAGAAGTCCAATTTATTTATTTTTTTCTTTTCTTGCTTGTGCTTTTGGTGATATATCTAAGAAGGTTTTGCCTAAGCCAAGGTTATGATGATTTACTCCTATGCTTTCTTCTAAGAGTTGTATAGTTTTAGCTCTTACATTTAGGTCTGTGGTCTATTGTAAACTGTTATGTATGGTACAAAGTAGAGGTCCAAATTCATTCTTTTGCATGTGGATCCAGCTGTCCCAGCACCATTTGTTGAAAACACTATTCTTTCCCTATAAATGGTCTTAGTACCTTCATCAAAAATCAATTGACCATAAATGTGAGGATTTGTTTCTGGACTGTCAATTCCATTATTCCATTGATCTATATGTCTATCCTTATGCCAGCACCACACTGTCTTGGTTATAGTGTGAGTCCTCCAACTTTGTTCTTTCTCAAGATTGTTTTGGCTTTCTGTAGGTCTCCTGCATTTCCATATGAAATTTAGGATCACCTTGTCAATTTGTACAAAAAGCCACCTAGGATTTTGGTAGGAATTGTGTCGAATCTGTAGATCAACTTGGGAGTATTGTCATCTTAACAATATTACGTTTTCTCATCAATGAACATGGGATCCTACTACACATTATTTACATGATTCACAGTTACAAGGAACTAATATATAACAGACAATTTTTAAATGTGAGATCAAGTGAATTTTTTTGCAGCTTTATTAAAGTATAATTTAGATACCATAAGATTTACCCATACTAAGTATACAATTCAATGATTTTTAATAAATTTATTAAGTTAGGCATCCATCACCATAATCTAGTTTTAGGACATTTTTATCCCTCCTATAAGATTCCTCATATCCGTTACAGTTAATCCCTGTTCTTACCCCCAGATCCAGGCAACTACTAATCTACTCTCTGTATAGATTTATCTTTCTGAACATTTCATATAAATGGAATTATACAATATGTGGTCTTTTCTATCTGGCTTCTTTTACTTAGCATAGTTTCTTAATTAATAGAGTTTTTTTTAGGACAGTTTTAGATTTATAGAAACATTGAACAGATAGAACAGAGAGTTCCCATATACCCTCTCCCCCACATACAGTTTTCCCTATTAACATCTTGCATTAGCATTACACTTGTTACAATGCTGACATATTATTATTAAAATCAATAGCTTACACTAGGGTTCACTCTTAGTGTTGTACAGTTACATGAGTTTTGACAAATGTAAAGTGTCATGTATTCACACTTACGGAATCATATAGAATAGTTTCACCACCCCAAAAATCCCTCGTACTCTGCGTAATTATTCCTCCCCTCCTCTCCAAGCCCTTGGCAATCACTAATCTTTTTAACTGTCTCCATAGTTTTGCCTTTGCCAGAATGTCATATAGTTGAAATCATATAGTATGTAGTCTTTTCAGGTTGGCTTCCTTCACCTAGCAATATGCATTTAAAATTTCTACATTTCTTTTCATGGGCTGATAGCTCAATTCAAAAAATTTCAGCCAGGGGCGCCTGGGTGGCTCAGTCAGTTGAGTGTCCGACCAGCTCAGGTCATGATCTCATGGTTCGTGAGTTTGAGCCCTGCGTTGGGCTCTGTGCTGACAGCTCAGAGCCTGGAGCCTGCTTCGGATCTGTGTCTCCCTCTGTCTCTGCCTCTCCCCCCCCCCCCATCTCTCTCTCTCTCTCTCTCTCTCTCAAAAAAAAAAACATTAAAAGTTCTATCCTTTTAGCTTATTTTAGTTATACAATACAAGATAGCTCATTTGTTTATTGCTGAATAACATTCCATTGCATAGATATAACACAGTTTCCTTATCCATTTACCATTGATGGATATCTTGGTTGCTTCTAAATTTTGGCAATTATGAAAAAAGTTGCTATAAACATTTGTGTGCATGTTTTTGTTTGGACATACGTTTTCAACACAATTGGGTAAATACCTATGAGCGTGATTGCTGAGCATAATACTTTTGAGGCTCAGTCATTTTGCAGCCCGCATCAGTATTTCATTCCTTTTTAAATCCTTGAATAGTATTCCAGTATATGGATATACCACATTTTGTTTACCCATGCACCAGCTGATGGAAATTTGGGTTGTTGTCACTTTCTGGTTATTATGAACAACCAAATAGAATAAAACAAAATAGATGTGCCAGGAACATTTTTGTGCAAGTCTCTGTGTAGACGTATGTTTTTATTTCTATTGGGAGTGGAATTGGTGGAATGTATGATAAGTTTAACATCTTAAGAAACTGTTAAACTGTTCTCCAAAGTGTCTGTACCAGTATACATTGCCACCAGAAATGTATAAGGGTTCCTGTTTCTTGACATCCTTGCCCACATTTACCATCTATCTTTTATTACAGCCATTCTAGTAGGTGTGTAGTGATATCTCACTGTGGTTCTAATTTGGGTTTCTGTATGATTAACGATATTGAGCATCTTCGCATGTGCTTTTTAACTATTCATATATTGTCTTTGGTGAAGTGTCTATTCAAATCCCTTCCCATTTTTAAATTGGGATGTCTGTTATTATTACTGAATTGTAAGACTTGTATATTTTAGATACAAGTTCTTTATCAGATATGTAATTTGCAAATATTTTCTCCCAGTTTACGAGTTGTCTTTCATTTTCATAATGATGTTTTTTGAAGTACAAAGGTTTTTAATTTTGATAAAGTCCAGTTTGTCGAAATTTTGTTTTGTTTTGTTTTACGGATCATGCTTTTGTTGTTGTACCCAAGAATTAATTGCTTTACCAAGGTCTTAAAGATTTTATCCTACATTTTCTTTTATAAGTTTTATAGGTTTGGCCCTTACATTTAGGCCTCTTACCCGTTTTTAGATAATGTTTGTGTATGGTATGAGGTAAGGGTCTAATTTTACCTTTCTGCATGTGTGTATCCATTTGTCTCAGCACTGCTTGTTGAACCTCACCATATATTTCCAAGGCTTTAAAAAGAAGTGTTTTTCTAACTTTGATTTTGAAAACTTTCAACCCTACAGAAGAGCTAGAAGAATGGTACAACAAGTAGTCACACATCTCATACTTAGATCCACAAACTGTTACTAATTTCTCATATTTGTTCTCTCCAGACACACATGCACACACATTTTTCCTGAGCCATTTGAAAGTAAGTTACAAATATGAGGACACTTCACTCCTAAATACTTCAGCATGCATCTCCTAAGAAAAAGAAGGTTTCCACATTATTACCCCTGAGAAGTCAATATTAATTTAATAATATCATAGTCTAAATTCAAATTTACTAAATTATTCCAAAAATGTATTTCATAGCTGTTTATGATTTCCCTCTCCAATTCAGAATCCATTCAAGGTTGGCACATTGCATTTTATTGTTAAAGCTCATGCTACTTTTTCAATCTAGAACAATTCCTCTACCTTATTTTCATGAAAATGGCTTTTTGAACAATCCAGGCCAGTTGACTTGTTGGAAGTCGCACACTCTAGGTCTAATTGTTACTTTCATATTTAGATTCAGGTCAAACATGCTTGGCAAGAATATTTGAAAAATGATGCTCTGTACTTCTTATTACATCACATCAGGAGGTCCAAGGTCAGGCTGTCATGGTTTCGACAATGATGGGTTTAATCACTTGTTTAACCTAGTGACTGCCAGATTTTCCCATTGTAAATGGGCCTTTCCCCATTAGTAATTAGCAAGGAACTTGTGGGGTGATAATTTGAGACTGTGTGAATATCCTGTTCCCCAAGAACTTTTTACTCAATGGTTTTAGCATCCAGTTGATAATCTTTGTCAAAATCAATTATTATACTGGGAGCTGCATAAAGTGATTTTCTATTCTATCTTCCTCCTATATTTATTAGCTAGTATTTTCCTAGAAAAAAAGATCTTTCTCCCCTTATTCCCTTCTTTCTCTACTGAATATCACTATGGACTAATGGATTATTATTATTATTGTTGTTGTTTTACTGTTATAATCCATTTCCATTAATATTTTCACAATTTCTAAAAAATACATATTTCCTAGCTCAGTCTACAGAAAAAGCCTAAAAGCAATGTGCATCAGTAGCAATGAGCATACCTAGTGCCTAGACTGTGGTAATGACATACTGTTTCCTACTAATAGGAACCAGGGCTTTTGAGAGAAATGACTGATTCCAGGGCTGGAGTGGGGAAAGTTCAATGTGAACTGGGGAAATTTTGTTCACCCGAGAGCAAAGATGCACTAAAGAACTATGGGGTCATGTAAAAAAAAATACATGGGTTCTGGATTGAAGGAGATCTCATTGGCCAAATTTGGGATAATTTGAGCATTAAAAAGAAGTGCTTTTAAAATTATCCATATTTTACTAGGTTTCATCTATAACTTCCTTTCTCTCTCCCCCTGCCTCCTGCTTTTATTTTCTCATCATTCCTTTGCTCCTCAGTTTGCTCTTCTTACACCACTGAAAATATACCAGTAATCATTACATTGCCAAATGAAACAGACACTTCTCAGTCCTCAACATACTTCATTGTTACTAATAACTACTTACCCTCTCATGCTAGGCTTCCTTCTCTTATCACAAGCAAGGACAAACAAGATTCATGGCTTACTTACCAGGGCCAGCCTAGGACAAGCTGAAAAAGACCCTAAACACATGGGAGAGGAAGACCTAGGTTGGAGAAGGGTCCGGGTATATGGGTTAGCAGCCACATTTTATCTATCTTGGTATTTTCAGGGATTAACCAGAGGGTGAAGCCCAGTTGGTACACACAAATGTGACTCACTCTCTGTGACATCTGGGGCAAACCACTTCATCTTTCTGAGCCTTAGGTTTCCCATATATACAATGAGAATGATAATGATACCAAACCTAAGGGTTGTTTCAAGAACATCCATGTGCCAGTATATTGTGAGCTTTAGAGATTATTCATAAGAAATAAACATAAGAAATAAACACAAAACAAACAAACAAACAAACATAAATTAAAAAGTTTATAATGTTATCTCTGGTATTTCTTCGCAACCTCCCTAAATTAAACTTCCCTTGACCATATCTTCCTCAACCTATTATTTCTTTCCTTCCATTTTCCACAAAATTGCTTGCTCTCTCCATTTCTTTCTTTCCCATTTACTCTGCAACTGTCTGTTCCACTGAAACTCCTTTTACCAGGTTCAGAGACAAGTGATTTTTAATTTTCATCTTACTTGACCAGCATTTGATAATGGTAAACATACCTCAATTTTTTCTTTTGTTTTAAACAGTTATTGCCATTGGTGTGCCAAAGCCAGCTAGTAAGTGCTGATTATTAAATTATTCAGGAATTTTACAAGCCCTTGAGAGTATTTATATCATCAAAACTAGCAAATGCTATGAATTTAAGGCTTTATTTTTTCAGAGACCTGGGTTACCAGCATACTACTTGTTACTGTTACTGTTTCTATAAAATGACACATGTTCAGTAAAATATATTCAACTATTCAAACTTGAACAAAAAGTGCAATGACCTGAAATCTCACTACTGAGAAAAAAACCAAAAATACTGTTTGCTAGGAAGCAAAGTTTTTTTTAATGGAGAACATATTACATTGCTGCTTTATAACCTTCCACAATATGCCATGGACATCATTCTATGTCAATAAGCATAGAACTATGTCATATTTAAATAGCTGTATAGTATTCCATTGTGTGCATCTGCCATAACCATTTTATTGTTGAGTATTTTAGGTTGTTTTTGCTCTCATAATGCTGAGACCAACATTGTTGCATGTATTTTTAAAGTGCATTTGTACAATTTTCTATCTCCTTTGAGGTAAATTCCCAGAAGACTGCTGCCTCATAGAATATGCTTATTTTTCATTTTGATACATATTGCTTAACTATCTTCTGTAAAGTCCAAAAAAACTTAATGTTCCCACCAGTAAGTACAGGAGAGTGCCTGTTTCCCCACAGCCTTGGTAACACTGTGTTAATCTTTGCCAATCTCACAGACAAGAAACAAAGATACATGGTTTTATGTTCATGTCTTTGATAATCAGTGAAAATGAACATCTTTTTAAAATAAATGTTTATTGCCCATTTGTATGTCTTTTGATAACTGCCTTTTCGTGTCCTTTCCCCATTTTTCTAACATGGAAGACTTTCTGCTTCTTGCCCTTTACTTAAGACATTTTCCTTCCTTAGATTTCTGTACACTAGTTGGCCCTTGAACAGCATGGGTTTAAACTGTGTAGGTCCACTTATACACATATTTTTTTGAATAAATACAGTACAGTATTGTAAATATATTTCCCTTATGATTTTCTTAGTTACATTTTCTTTTCTCTAGCTTACTTTATTGTAAGAATACAGAATATAATGCAAATACGTGTTAGTAGTTAAGTTTTGGGGGAGCCAAAAGTTACATGCGACACCTGAAACTAATGTAACATTGTGTGTCCAATATACAAAAAAAAAAAAAAAAAAAAAAAAAAAAAAAAAAAAAAAAGCTATCTGCAGATATTTGACCATGCAGGGGGTGAATGCCCCTAATCTCCATGTTGTTTAAGGGTCAACTATACTTCTTTCTGAGTCCTCTCCTACAATGTTGCTAGTTCTTTCTCAGGTTTCTCCCCCTCTGTTTGCCCCTTAAATGTTGATGCCCTATTCTCTTCTACTCTACCTACTTTTCCCCTGTGATGTCGTCCACTCTTACAACTGTAATTAAAATCTCTAACAACGTGAACAATCCCGATAGTACTAATGCTATTAATAATTGCAAACATTTACTGAGTGCTAGGTACTGTAATTAGTGCTTCCATGGAATAGCTTAGTTACTTCCTCACAGGAAGTATGTAAGGCAGGCACTAGCATGAAGCTCCATTTTACAGAGGAGGAAACAGAGTCAGGAAAAGTTTAACTGGCTTGTCCAAAGTCACAAAGTTGGTAAATACAGAGCTGAGACTGAACTCAAGTCTTGCCTGATGCCAACCATACTTTATTACATACCATGACTATATGCTATGTACTGTCTACATTAGAGGTTTTCAACCTATGGCCCATAGGCCAAAACCAGCCTGATGTGTTTTTGTTAATAAAGGTTTTATTAGAACACAGCCATACCCAGATCCACTTAAATACTGTCTATGGCAGCTCTGAAGCAACAAGAGCAAAGTTAAATAGGTACGATAGAGACATTATGGCCCACAAAGTCTAACATATTTACTATCTGGACCATTACAGAAAAAGTTTATCTACTTCTGATCTATACACAGATAATTCCAAAAATCTACATCTTCATCACTGACCTATCTTCTGAGCTCTCTATCTAACTATCAGCTAGATAACTCCAGCCCATTAAGTACATCAATGTCAACATTCTCAAAACTGGACTCTAATGCATCAGTTCCTGCCATTCCTGACCTCATACTCTACGCCCAGGGATATGACTGCATACTGCCATTCCTTACTTTTATACCCATGGCAGATATTGCTAATTGATCACATTACTCTTTCCCATTAAGCCCAGAAAGGGCTTCAGAATCTTTCTTAACACAGCCCTTTATGAAGGCCTGACATGGGATTGGCAGTAGCAGGTACAAAGAAGGGGTTGGAGTAAAAAACTAGGAGGTAGAGTCAGTAGGATATGGAGATGATGGAGGCCAGTGTTTCTAGCATTTGTCTGGGTAGATGGTGGTATCTCTGACTGGTGGCCACTATCAATCAAATGGAATTGGCACATGACATAAAACCTATCTGCCATCCCTGTAAGGAGAGCCACACCTAGCTTCTCAGTGGTCCTGGAATCTGACCAAGCCCTTTCACAATTCCATGTACCTACACATGATTCTTTACTCCAGGATGGCATTCTCCTGCTCTGCCTGGCAACTCCTTTTTCCATGTTGGACAACCAGCTCAAAAGTCGCTACCATGAAGCTTTTCCCCATGTGGATTAGTCATTTCTATGTGGTGCCCCCACCAGCTCAGAACTCTATTGTAGAACTGATACATAATATATACATTATACCATATCTATCTTTCATAGATTGGTCTGTCTATCCCACTAAACTGAGAGCTTCCTAAAAGCATGGCATAGATATTCATTTTCTTTGTGTCCCTGACATCTAGTAGTATCCAGGACATAGCAGAATGACAGTATGCTAAACTGAAAGGAGGATAAAATCATGCAGGTATCACCATCTAGCCAGACCAACGCTTGGTACGTAGTTCTTGACTCCAGCGCCTTCTCTGCACCTCCCACTGCCAATCGTAGGTCAGGCCTTCATTATTTACTCTCCAGATTATTGCCACAATCTCACTGCATTTAGTTTTGGTCCCTCACATTGATCCCCTATGTTAATTCCCTCATTCAACAAATATCTATGAGTGTCTACTAGGTTCTTTTTGTTCTAGGCACTGAGACAAAATCCTCATCCTCATGGAGTTTGTATTCTAGGACAGAAAAACACAACCATCAGCATGACCCACTTGTATGCTGCTCTGACCATGTCATTTTCCTTAAAACCTTCAGTGGCTCTTCACTGTTTATAGTCCAAATTATCTGAATACGGCACATAAAACCTTCCATGACCCAACCCTTAGACACTCTAATTTCATCTTTGTGTTCTGTACTCTACCAATACTGACATGCATATACCATGTTTTTTTCCCCTGCCTCCCTGCCTTTGCTTTTGTTGTCCCCTTTGCCTGGAATGTTCTTCCCTCTTTTTTGTTTTTAACATTAACGCCTATTTCTTCATGTGCTTAAGTGCTTAAGTGCTGAGATAGCACTTAATTTAGAAAGCCTCCCCTCTTCTACCTGAGGTTAAGTGCTTCTTGTCGATGTCCCTATAACAATATCCTGTGCAAACCTCTATTGCTGTGCTTCCACATTGCCTTATCTGTTTTCCTGATGAGGTGGGACTCTTGGAGGGTAGAGACTGTCTTATTCATCTTTGTAACTCCAGGAATCTCCTCTAGTATAACACATATAGGCACTCAATAAATATCTGTTGAATTAAGGACTGTTACTTTCACGTGCTATTCTAGTTTATACCCAGACACTCTGCTGCATTCCAGGCTTTTATAATTAACTGCTTACCAGACATCTTTCTACCTCTCAGGTACCCCCCAAACCCCATGAGTGACAATGAACTCATCATCACCCCTGAAACCTACTCTTCCTCCTGTGTTCCTATCATCATTTTTTTCAAACAGCAACCTTAGTGTCAGTTTTGATTATTCTGTCTTCTTCTCCTTGATAATTTTACTTCATAAATCCTCCCTTTTGGCCCCTCCTTCCTGTTGCCGCTGCCACTGCCCTCATTATCACCACCCTGGCTGGCTGTACTAGCCTTCTAGCCAGTCTTTGTGCCTCTAGTCTCACCCCTTGGATGTAATCCTCTACGCTGTGGCCAGAGTTATTTTTGTCAACGAAAAATCTGATTGTGTCACTTCCCTGCTTAATGATCTTTTCTGGCTCCCTACTGCCTTCAGGATAAAGTCCAAACACTTTAGTACAGTACACAAGGTCCTTAAGGATCTGGCCTCATCTAAGTTTCCAGCCTCATCCCCTGCTACTGGCTCATACAAACTTTCTGCCTCAACCATACTGAACTCTTGTTCACAAATCTTATTCTCTCATGCTTTCCTACCTTCACATGTTCAGCTCTCTTTTCCTTATCCTTTTCCTCTGTATCTGCCTAGGCTTATAATTTTTTGCCCCTGAAGACTCAGTTCAAGCATCCCAACAGCCTCAGTACTTAAATCCTGTTATGAACATAGTACCTTCCCACATCCCTACTGAGCTTAGTGTCTTTGTGTGCTTCCCTAGTACTCTGTGCCTATAACAGCCATTAATCACATTATTCCAGAATGCTAGTTTACTTGTCAATATATCCCAGTTGACCACAAGTTTCTTGAAGTCAGGGAAGTGTCAGTGTGGTTTATCTCTGTATCTACAGCGCCTACCATGTTTGCTTAAAACACAATAAAAACCCAACAACCAAACAAATGTTTAAATAAATGAATGCCTTCTTGACTTTACAAATGCTGATTCCTTTGCCTGGCATATTCTGCCTGGTAAATTCCTGGGTCACTATTATATCCCTAGCACCGAGCAAAATGTCCGACATGCAGTAGGTACTCAATTAACACTAACTGACTGAATGAGACCATGCTGAAATGCCACCTTCCTGACCCCTTAACAGCCCTACGTATAGCTGATTTGTCTCCACTCTCAGCTCCTTCTCCTGGAATACTTGTCACATTGCATGATTCATATGACTGCTTCCTTGCTAGAGTGGGAGTTCCTCGAGAAAAGAATTTTGCCCCACTCATCTCTGGATCTCCAGTTCCTAGCACAGTGGCAGGCATATAAGGGATGCTCAGAGACCATTTGTTGAATAAATAAATGAATGAATAAGAAGACAGGACTTAGGGGAGCCTCTAGAAACATCTGAATGGATCTTTTAGACTGAGGAAGTAG
The DNA here is from genome assembly GCF_018350175.1 of Felis catus. Classification (NCBI taxonomy): domain Eukaryota; kingdom Metazoa; phylum Chordata; class Mammalia; order Carnivora; family Felidae; genus Felis; species Felis catus. The sequence goes on from NC_058386.1 coordinate 59,165,930, forward strand.
ACTGTTGTGTGTAGCTGCAGGAAGCAGAATGGCTAGAAGAAAAATGGCATTATCTCAGCTCAACAGAAGAAATAATTTTGTTAACTTTTAGAACGGATTGAAGATCACATGAGATGCTGCTAGGGAAAGTGAGCTCCCTGTGACAAGAGGTGTACCGTTAGACATTGGAGAATGCTAGGCTGTGATACTGGAGAGGGAATATCAACAGCAGATAAGAGGTGTGGGTGGGGTGATGGTTGGAGGTGATGGTGGTTGTCATGCTAGATGACCCTTGGGGTTCCTTCTATATGGATCATCCATTAACCTGCACCCCTAAGAGGTGCCCACAGACTGGGACATGGCTTCTCCACCAACCAGACCTTTCTTAGCCAACCCAGGCACACAGCAGCTCATTATTATCTCCTTAGGGGCCAGACTACCTTACTTCTGTCCTTATCTTTAATAACTACCAATGTATCTGGCACATAGTAGGAGTTCAACAACTGTTTCCTGGATTGCATCTGACTATTCATATATCAAAGACCCTTCCCCTCTGACTGAATACATATTTTTTGAATGAAGTTAATTTAAATTCTACTATGTGACAGGGTGTGGCTTATATTATTCATTAATTATTTACTGGGTACTATTATATACAAGCAAGGCCACATGCTAAGCACTGTGAAAGAGAAAGCAACATGGACTTTCTCTTCCAGGAGATTATAGTGCAGTAGGAGAGAGAAGCTATGAATACAGTAAGTGCAGTAGAGATATAAAGTGCCTAGCACACGGCGTGCTATATAGTAGATACTCATGGAAGGCTTAATAGTGGCCCCCAAAGATGTCTATGTCTTAATCCTCTGAACCTGTGAACGCTACATTTTATAGCAAAAGAGACTTTGCAGATGTGATTAAAGATCTTGAATTACCTGGGTATACCCACCCTTATTGTGATTATAAATGTCCTTAGAAGAGGGAAGCATAGGGGGATTTGACACAGAAGAGAAGGTCACATAATGGAAGCAGAGTCACAGAGAAAAGCTATGCTGCTGGCTTTGAGGTTGGAGGAAGGGGCCATGAGCAAAGAATATAGCTCCAGTTTACACTGGAAAAGGCAAGGAAACAGATTTTCCCTTAGAGTCTCTAGAAAAAGTATAGCCCTTGTTGACACCTTGATTTTAGCCCCCAGAAGATTCATTTCAGACTTCTGGCCTCCAGAACTATAAGAGAATAAATTCTTAAATTTTAACCTACTAAATTTGTGGTCATGTTATAGCAGCAATAGGAAACTAATATAGCACTTAATAAATATTTGTGAATAAGTGGACTTAAAAAAAGTTATATAAAAGAGGTAAACATATAAGGATTCCCTTGGGGTGGAAGAGAGCCTAAAAAGCTTTAAAAATGCTCCAAGGAGCCACGAATCACTTTTCCCTTGACTAGGCTGGCTTGGGGATTATTTGTGCAGTTTACTACTTGCCCACCAAGGTGCTAGCAGCTGGTAGCCTCCTGAGCCACTATGGAAATCTACTTGGGGGTCACTTCTAGGGCCCTCACACTGCCTGAAATGCTATGTATGCCATGTAGCCCAAACACCTGAAAGTAGGAACAAGTTTTTCACTGAACTCTGATAGCAATCATAATCTTCTTTAAATTATGAGCTATCAACTATATGTTATTTTATGTTATGTTCTAGTTGCATCAAACATCTGAGTGTTACCTATTCAATTACAGAAGAGCTTAAGGGCAGGGACCATAGGTTACATATATTTTTGGATTTTCCATGATACTAGACATTCCACAGGGACTCAGAAAATACTGCTGACAATCAAGAAGCTGGGTAGGGGGAAAAGTGTTACTTTATGCTTCCTTTTCCAGACCACAACCAGTAAACTGACTCAATTAGATATCAGATATCTATCTCTCTATTTATCCATCCATCCATCCATCCATCCATCCATCCATCCATCCATCCAACATTGATTGTTATCTTACAATGGGCCAGGCATATACTTACTACATTCAGTGGATACAGAAGTAAACACCTAGTTTTTGTTATTGAAGCCTTGGATGACAAAGACTGTTAAACTAACATTATAACACAATATGCTAGAGGCAAAAACAAATACTATTAAAACAAAGGCAAGAGCAATTAATTCTATGAGAGTCAGGAAGAACTCTAGGAAGGTGAAAATTAAGCTGTGCCTTGAAAGGAAAGTAGTTTTCCAGGAAGAGAAGAGGTGTATAGGGCATCCTAGACAGAGGGAGCACATGGGAAGTCACAGAAAAGTTGTGAAATGAAGAATTGGCTAGAGCAGGGAATGACAGGTGATGACACTAGAAAGATATGCTAAAGCCAGCCTTTAAAGTCATTCTAGGGAGTGTCTGGGTTTGTATTTTATATGTGAAGGATAACCAATGGATCTGATTTCTACTTCATGTGAAAAGCATCCCCCAATAGAAAATTTGCATTGCAAAGAGGATGTTTTAACTGTGAAATTACTATATAAAAATCTATATTATTTAAATAAGTAAAACAATAATCAGAATCTTTCTGAAAAGTGTAAGTTTGGAGGAGTCCCTGAGCTAATTCCTACTTCCCTATCCTTCCCTTCTACCAAGTAGAAAAACAAAGTGCTGATTATTCAAGGAAAAATTCTTTTCTGGTGACTAAAATACACTACTAGTCTACTATAAGACCCAGAATTTCTTTTAATTGTTTTAGCTTTTTAATTTTTATTATTTTTTTTATTTTAGTATAGCTATCTACACAATGTTACATAAATTTCAGGTGATTCACAACATAGTGATTCAATACCTCTATACATTATGCTATGTTCACCACAAGTGTAACTGCCATACAACACTGTTACAATTATCACTGACTGTATTCCCTATGCTCTGCCTTTTATTCCTGTGACTTATTCATTCCATAACTGGAAAAATGTGCCTCCCACCGCACTTCACCCATTTTGTCCATCCCCCTACCCCTCTCCTCTGGCAACCATCAGTTTGTTCTCTGTATTTATAGATCTGATTCTACTTTTTGTTTGTTTTGTTTTTTAGATTTCACATGAGTGAAATCATATGGTATTTATCTTCCTCAGTCTGATTTATTTCACCCAAAATTGTTGTTGTTGTTGTTATTATTATTATTTCTCTTCCTCCTTTTAAAAACAGTTTTAATGAATAAATCACATGCCATACAATTCACCTATTTAAGGAGTACAATTCAATGGCTTTTAGTAATGTTCACAGAGTTGTGTGTATCCATCACCACAATCAATTGTAGAGCATTTTTATTCACCTCTAAAAGAAGTCCTGTGCTCATTAGCAGTCACTACATACCTCACTTTTCCTGAGAGCTCCTGGGCCCTGGCAACCACTAATCTATGTTCTGTCTCTACAGATGTACCTACTCTGGACATTTCATACAAATGGAATGTATACTATGTGGTCTTTGTGATGAGCTTCTTTTTTTTTTTTTTTAATTTTTTTTTCAATGTTTATTTATTTTTGCGACAGAGAGAGACAGAGCATGAACGGGGGAGGGGCAGAGAGAGAGGGAGACACAGAATCGGAAACAGGCTCCAGGCTCTGAGCCATCAGCCCAGAGCCTGACGCGGGGCTCGAACTCACGGACCGCGAGATCGTGACCTGGCTGAAGTCGGACGCTTAACCGACTGCGCCACCCAGGCGCCCCTGTGATGAGCTTCTTTAACTTAGCATGTTTTCAAGGTTCATCCATGTTATAGCCAACCTTAGTATTTTTCTTCCTTTTTATTGTCAAACAATATCCCATTGTATGGATATACCACACTTTGTATTCATCAGTTAATGGACATTTGTTTTTTCCCCCTATCCTTTGGCTATGGTGAATAATGCTGCAATGAGCATTAGCATACAAATTTTTGTGTGGACAAATATTTTCAATTGTCTCAGGTATATACCTAGAAGTTCTAGGTCATATTTTTTAACTCTATATTTAACTATGTAGAACTGTCAGGGCGTCTGGGTGGCTCAGTTGGTTAAGTGTCCGACTTTGGCTCAGGTCATGATCTCGCGGTTCACCAGTTTGAGCCCCACGTCCGGCTCTGTGCTGACAGCTCAGAACCTGAAGCCTGCTTCGGATTCTGTGTCTCCTTCTCTCTATGCCCCTCCCCCATTCATTCATTTTCTCTCTCTCTCTCAAAAATAAGTAAACATTAAACAAATTGAACTATGTAGAACTGTCAAACTGTTTTTCCAAAGTGACTGCCATTTTATATTCCCACCAGCAATGTACAAGTGTTCCAATTTCTCCATATCTTCTTGAGTATTTGCTATTGTCCATCTTTTTTTTTTTTATGACAGCCATCCTAGTGGGTATGAAGTGGTATCTAACTGTAGATTTGATTTACATTTCCCTAATGACTAATGATGCTGAATATCTTTTAATGTCTTTATTGGCCATTTGTATATCTTCTTTCAAGAAATGTATACTCAAATCCTTTGTATATATTTCAATTGGGTTATTGTTCTTTTTATTGCTAAGTTGTAAAAGTGTTTTTTTTACATATATTCTGGATATAAGATCCTTATCAGATATATGATTTGAAAATATTTTCTCACATTCAATGGGCTGTCCTATTTATTTGAAGATATTACTTGCAGCATAATTGTTTTTAATTTCGATGAAGTCCAATTCAGTTTTTCTTTTGTCACTTGTGCTTTTGGCGTTGCATCTTAAGAAACTACTGCCTAGAGGCACCTGGGTTGCTCAGTTGGCTAAGTGTCTGAGTCTTGGTTTGGGCTAAGGTCATGATCTCATGGTGGTGAGACTGAGCCCTGCATCAGGCTCCATGCTGGGCTTGGAGCCTGCTTAAGATTCTCTCTCCCTCTCTTTCTGCCCCTGCCCCCCTCAAAAACAAAACAAAACAAAACAAAACAAAACAAAACAAAACAAAATTACTGCCTAATCAAAGGTCACAAAAATTTACTCCTAAGTTTTCTTCTAAGAGGTTTATCTCTTACATTTAGGTCTTTGATCTATTTTGACTTAATTTTTATATATGGTATGAGGTAAAGGTCCAACTCCAATCTTTTGCATGTGGATATCCAGTTCTCCCAGAACCACTCATTGAAAAGACTATTCTTTCTCCATTAAATGGTCTTAGTATCCTTGTCAAATATCAGTTGACTATGGATGTATGGGTTTATTTCTGAACTCTCAATCCTATTCAATTGATCTGTATGCCTTTCCTTATGCCAGTAACAGACTGTTTTGATTACTGCAGCTTTGTAGTAAGTTTCAAAATTGGGATGTGCAAGTCCTCTTTGTTCTCCTTTTCCAGGACTGTTTAAGTTATATTGGGTCCCTTGTAATTCCATATGTATTTTAGGATAATAAAGTTAATTTCTGCAGAAAAAGCCCAGGCCCGGATAATGTCACTGGTGAATTCTACCAAACATATAAGGAATAAGTGATACCAATTATCTATAATGTCTTCTGGAAAACAGAAACAGAAGGAACACTTCTCAACTCATCTTATGAGGGCAGTATGACATTATCTTGTATATAGAAAATCCCAAGGATTTTACTAAAACACTGTTAGAAGCAATAAGAATTTAACAAGATTGTAGGATATAAGATCAAAATATAAAAATCAATTATATTTCTATACCATAGCAATGAATAATCCAAAAATGAAATTTAAAAAATTCTGCATACACATGATAGTATCAACAAAACTAAGTACCTAGGAATGAAATGAACAAAAGCAGCACGAGATTTGCATACTGAAAACTACAAAACACTGTTGAGAGAAGTCCAAGATCTAAAGAAATGGAAAGAAGTTACGAGTCTTGAAATGCATATTTTCAAGGGACCTGCCTAGTAGAGCAGATGGTAGCCTCAGAACTTGATATATGGTTATTGTTACATGAAAGGATAAAGAAAATAACTGATACTTTTCCTGATGTGGGAAGATGCCCTTTAGACATTTATTTAGTTCATATATTTTGGGTTTTTAACTATAATTAGCTAGAAGGTCTGAAATGTTATATAGGTATATATATATATAGCTAGACGGTCTGAAATTTTTATAATTCTGTGTATCATTTTTTTTTATAGAGCTGCAATTGTTGAAACTTCTGTAAATTTTCATAGTTGTTAGTAGTTTAGGACAAGGGCAGTTTTTCTAGCTGTAACTTTGGCATTGAAGAGCACCCCCATCCAAGCCTATAGCCTTTATGATCCAGGGTTGTGCCTACAAAATTACACTCTTACTTTCAAAGAAGGCACTTTTCCCCTTATTTTCAGTACTAACTGATAAAACCTCTTAACCTTCTGGAGAATGTGTTATTGGTGCTTCTATTGTTGTAGCTTCATTAAATGATTCTATTTATACCCTTATAGATAATTTCTTTTTTAAAAAAATTTCTTTGAGAGAGAGAGAGAGAGAGGAAGCGAGCGTGTGAGCACATGGGAGTGGGGTAGGGACAGAGAAAGAAGGAGAGAGAATCTCAAGCAGGCTCTGCACTTGCTGTCAGCATGGAGCCTGACATGAGGTTCGAACTCACAAACTGTGAGATGATGATATGAGACAAAAAGCAAGAGTCAGATGTTCAAATGACTGAGCCACCCCGGCACCCCCCACTTGTGGATAATTTCTATGTTTAAGAGCCAGAATGGTTACAGGAGATCAGCAGGAGAGAAAATTGCAACTAAGTGGTTAGAAATGAGAGGTATACCAGACATGGAAAGCAAGATGGCTTTCCCAGAAATTGGTAATGGTCAAAATTTTCAGTGTTCTTTCCTTTTTATATCTCTTATCCATCTAACTCTAATGTCTCTTATTCTTTCTAGACAACACTCAAACTGTTTTTATGCTTTGACCTACATGCAAATCTACACAGGTTGTATGGTGCTACAAAAAATAAGGAAAGTAAAATTCTTTGAAATTTATCTTTATGTTGGTATGTAGACTATGTATTATAAATATACATGTTTTATATATATATATACATTTCAAATAGTAATACTAAGACAAACCTTATAGCAGACACATCCCTAAAAAGTTATATGATAACACACTTTTTGCAAACCAAATCTTGAATTCACTAAATAAATTTATTTAAGGAACTCAGTAGATGAATCCTGTCGTAATGAAGGCTCCTTCTATAAAATGAATTCTCTGTTCAACCCCTGTATCTATTCATTTGGTAATGTGCATTTTTTAAAATTTCCTGGTTTTCTTAAATTGGAGCATACCTATATTTAATCTTTAAGACAGTGCTGAAATCACTATTAGAACACATTAGCTTTCTTTCCCTCTCTGCTGGACATGATGATCTAGGGAAGGAAAAATGAGCTAACAGGTCCTAGCTTGTGCCATTATAGCTTGTGACTGGTTAACATATTATATAATCAGATGTTTCCATGCCTAATGTCCAAACCTTGTCATGATGTCTTCTGTGGGCTCCCTTTCCTGACACCCTGTTTACTACTCCTGCAGCCAGTTCATGTTGCTGTCTTTTGTGAGAATGGACTCAATAACTTTTACATATCAAGAGTTTCTGTGTTTATTTATAATGCCATTGTTTTCTTTATCAAAGAGGGAGAATGAAAAACCAAAAATCCTTCTGTAATTTGATTTCATAGGTATGTCCAGTAAGTCCTCTTAGAGGCTTACATGTTCCAATGATAGAAACTGGGATAAGAATCAGGAGACTAGGTTCTCTCTGCCTTAGTTTTTGACTTATTAAAAAGTTCCTACCTTACACATCTCCTTCAAAGGAATATTATCATAAAGAGTTCAAATAAAAGCATTTATAAAAAATTCAAAGTACTCACTATCCCCATTATCCAATTCATAACTTTTCTCACATTAAGACTCCAATTCTAATTTAACATAGCTAAATAAATCAGCTTTTGCACACCTGCCTCTCTCCACATAAAACATGCACACAAAATACATGTACCTGACTGTGGGAAACCAGAAATTAGTTCCACATAATGGACTTTCTTTTAACTACCTATTCTACATTTATAGTCCACTTTAAGGGCTCTATGCCTAGTGCCGGCAGTTCTAAGAACAGTGAGATCAGTTTGTCTACAGTTGTTCCAACCTTTTTTGGCTCTGGTACACCTACACTTGCTTCCAAAAATATACCCCACAGTCTGGTGCTCAATGGAATGAAGAACGTCCCTGTGCTAATAGAATATAAAACAAAGAAGGCAATGGATATAGTTTTACATTTTAGGGTACTCATAACAACACAGGCAAACCAGTGGAAATGATACAATTGGCCCTTCGCTGAGAGAAAGCCATCTGGGATTGTTTTTTTTTCAAGGTGCGAAAGATTTACACTTATCAGTCTGAACCCCCCCAGCTTGGCCTCCCTTGTGACTGAGGATATGCTTTTGAAGAGATGGCTGGCCAAGGTAAATGGTGCAGCCAATAGCACTGGAATCAGCAAAAAGCAACTGACAAAAATCAAGGTCTTGTCCTTATTAACATTGTATTCTAACTGCCTGAGCTAACTAGCTACTGATACTGCCTGCAAAGAAACCAACTTTCATCAGAAACAAAAATGCACTCGAGTACTAATACAGATAAATTGTTTGTCTCCATGACCTGCATCCAACATTGAGCCTACCCCAAAGTTGCCATCTGATAAGATGGAAAAACCCTTTATTTACCTGAACAGTTTTAAAAATTCCATAATTTATAATACCATTACCTTCAATAATCAATTCTATTTCATGTGAGTGGCTTGCATTCCAACTATTTACACTACATTTCTTTTTTCTTTTTCTTTTTTAATGTTTATTTATTTTGAGAGAGAAAGAGTGCAAGTGAGCGGGGAAGGGACAGAGAGAGGGGAAAGACAGAATCCCAAGCAGGCTCCACACTGTCAGCGCAGAGCCTGATGTGGGGCTTGAACCCAGGAATGAGATCATGACCTGAGCCAAAATCAAGCGTTGGATGTTCAACCGACTGAGCCACTCAGGCGACCCTACACTATATTTCTTATAATTAGCATACATTTCTGAGAAATTTTTAGCAAATATTGATGTTGTTTATATGAAATAGGTTTTAAAGGGCAAGCAGAAGTCTCTAAAGTTAATTAAGGTACCTTTTTTTTATGGATGTGTATCTTTCTTAAAGGAAGTTCACAGATAGTGATTCCTGGTCAAGACATTAATAAGAGCTTAACAACCTTCAAGATACTTCCTAAGGGAAACTGTAATAATCTCTTGAGAGGTTTTGTTAGTTGTCTGGCATAAAGCCCATAATTACCTCTTGACTCAATCTACCTTGTATGATTTATTATTACAGTTATATTAAAGTACATCAGGCAAGATCAGTGATTTTCACCCCTCTCAATTTAAATCTTACCTTGATTTGCCCCCAGTCTCCAGAAGAGTTTAAAGAGCCAGTTTTACTGAATTCCAAAGACAGTTCATAAAATGCATGGAAAATAAAGATTCTCAGAAGAAAAATCCGCCAAATTCTAGCAAAGACCAGCTAGGAAGTGTATGTAGCTTACTAGCATTCCAACTAAATTAAGTGGTATCATTGTGTAAGAATCTGTGTGGGTAGTTGGATTAAATATTTGAAAATATGCTTAAAAAAAGGAAAGCTGAGTTTTATTTTGGTGATAATACAGTTTATATTAAAGACAGGTTGGGGTAGAAGATTAAAGTAAAGCTATAGAACAATATGTGACCCTATCCAACATTCCTTCCTCTTTCCTCCACAGAACTCTTGTTTCGTATATTTAAGCAGTAAAACTAAAAATGAAATCTCTCACTATAGTACAAACATTAAAAAAAAGTAAGAGCAATTAGTCCTAGATACATACTGTGAATTTGCGCCTTCAATTTCCATTTAAGTTTCCTGAGAAAAGATGATGCCGGAATGGATTTAGGACTATGGACAATAAATAAAAAGGTTTGCTCTAAGTGCACACTGTATTAGAAAAATTCACCAGTGCTACAGACAACTTGTCCTCCTAGCAAGGACCAGCTTCAGGAACCGTTCAGATTACAAAAATAGGTGCTGGGAATAAAGATGGATTGTATTTCTTAGGCTCACTTGATGAGTCCATTAAATAGACTGGAAAACACATTAAAATACATAAAATACCTTCTTCTCAAAATGTCAAGGTTATCAAAATAAGGAAAATCTGAGAAAATGTCACAGCCTGGAGGAACATAAGGAGACAGCTTAAATGTAATGGTATACTAGATGGGATTCTAGGACAGAAGGACATTAGACAAAAAAAATAGGAAATCTGAGTAAACTATGAACTGCAGTTAATAATGCACCAATATGAATTAATTAATTATAACAAATATATAATATTCATGTAAGATGTTAATAATAGGGGAAATTGGGTGTGGGATACATGGCAACACTATATACCATTGCTCAATTTTTCTGTAAATCTAAAATTATTCTAAAAATTAAATTTATTAAACATGCATTATATTTCTTAGGCTATTTGAAATGACTCCACCAATGAAAAATACTTAATACTGGGGGCGCAGCTCATCAACGGCCTGAATCAAGGGCACTCAGGGCCATCAGCTATGAGCTGACAGCAGGACAAGATCTCCACACCTCCATAGTAATCCAGCTCAGAAAGCTGCAAATCCAGGCACCCAAAACCCTTTCAGAGAATTTCAATAGGAACAATGGAAAATCAAGACAATTAGCAAAACCTGGTTAACTTTCCTCATCCCAGACAACCCTATAGCTCTCAAACACACTGTGGACAGCACGTTTCAAAAGCAGTGAAATCTCCATTTGCAGAATTCCAGCTAACAATTCTGGAGGGTCAGGGCCAGCCCAGGCAACCAGCATCCTTCATCAGCTGCCAGCCTCTCTTGAAAGAGGGAGGAGCTGGTATCAGAGCAGAGGCAGCCAGGGTCATTAGTGACTCTTAGCTCAGGCACTACAATGTGCACTGTTACCTAACACTATTGTTTACACAAATAAAGCACATAAATGCCAAGTCGGACTCTTGCCCTTCTCTTGTCTAAGGATTCTTTAAGCACCAAGAATCATGGATGCTATATTTATCAGCCAGGTTATGAACTCTGAAGGATAGTTTTCTAATGGAAATACTGACCACAGTTAATTAGTCAAACACAAATTTCAAGGTGAAAATCTCTTGACTCTAAATATTCATTCTTTCATTCAAATTATAAATATTTATTGAAGAACGATTATGAGACAGATGCTGAGATGATGAAAAAATTAGCTCAGCAGAACACTTGGAACTGATGAAACAGTTTAGATGAACATCAGATCAATAAATAGAAACAATGGATGACATTAAAGAGAATCTCATCAAGCAGAAAACATCCTTGATTTAGCCTTGCATGCCCTCTAGTGGTCCCTTGGCTAAAATGCAAAGCTTATATAAGCCCACAGTTTTTGGTCATGTTGAATATGCTGGAACTCTGACGTACTGACTGCTTATTCGACTTTATGAACACTTAAACTTCTGACTGCGGTGTAGAATCTCCTCCCTCCCTCCCTCCCTCCCTTTCTTTATAACTCTATCATTGTCCTGGTTCTGATAATTTCATAAAATCTGTTAAGATATTATCATTGATTCATTCAACAAGTATTTATTGAGAGCCTACGTTGAGAAGGAATTAACTCATCTTTCCAACTTAATAATTTTTAATTTTCCAAACATTTTGACACTCAATAAGTCAACTGGTAGTATGAAGGACACACCTCCAAACAGCTGGGAATTAATGTTTCTCAGTCATCTCCTGCCCATCCATTCCAATTTTCACACTTGATTATTCACCCAACAAAATTTTATTGAGGGTTTACTATGTGCCAAGTAGAGTTCTAGGCAGTGAGCTATAGTAATGAACAAAAGAGATAAAAATCCCTACCTCCTACAAAGTTTATTTCATATAAATATAAAATAAATAATAAAAATAAAGTTATATTCTAGTGGGAAAAGACAGACATAAATAATAAGTAAATTAAATAATTTTTTGATGATTAATAGTATGGACAACAATCACACAGTGTAAGGGCAATGGGAAGCTTTTTTGCAATGCAAATCTTAAAACATGGCCAGGGAGTCTTATTGAGACAGTGATTATTCAGCAAAGACTTGAAGGAGATGAAGGGGTACTAGCTGGGAGAAGAGTATTTCAGGCAGTAGGAACAGCAAGGGGAAAGACCAAGAGGTGGGAATATGCCTGGTAGGTTCAAGAGATATGAGAAGTCCAGTGGCCAGAGAACAGCAAGGAAAGGAAGAAAACAGTTTTACAGGAGGAAGAGGGGAGAAGGAAGGAAGGTGCAGGGCTTTGTAGGGTAGAGTAAGGACCCTAGCTTTTACTTTGATTGAAACAAGGAACCAATGCAATGTTTTGTCCCTTCTCCTTATCCCCAATAGCCAATGGATCACCAAGTTCTGTCTGTTATGCCTCTAAAATCACTCTCAAGTGCTTTCCTTCCTTTTTACAACCACTGTCACTACCTTCAGTCACACTTTTAAGATCTCTTCCCTGGTCTCTGAGCATAACAGTCTGTTCTTTTTCTTTATTAATGAGATTGCGTAGAAGGGTGAACTGATCTGGGGTCAGGAGGTAGAGGTGGAGGCAAAGGGCAGGGCATAAGAGTGCAATTTACTTGCATGCCTGGTACCTGGACCTGAAAACAAACACCAGAGTTACATTTAAGAGAGAATGCTAAGGTTCAGCTAGGAAAGCATGCCTATAATAGGCTTATAAGATCAACATGCTGATGGGTGGTCCTCCCAACTACCTCCTGATCAACAACCTTGTAGTGAATCAGGCAGTTGGACAATCATGATGTTGCTGGAAAGCTAGCGCCTCTTGCAAGATGAAACTGGTCTCCAAGCCCTAGATTGCTGAGGCTAACTGCAGGGTACAGCATAGACAAGTGCATCAGGCAGTAGCAAAATACTTGGATGAGTGATCATGAAGTAGCAAGGGCACAATATTCTAAAAACTGCTTGCTGATATAGAAGGTCTATGGGAAGACGACTAAATTTCACCTCAGAGGTTGCTAGGTAAGAGTCCTTCAATTTTGGCATGGGCAGACAGGGCTGTGCCAAAAGAAAATCTAACTGGTGTCTCACACCTGAATGATCCAGTTAGTGTAATTCATACACTACTCAACAGCAAACACTTTTTCTAAAATTTTTTTTATTATTACATTTCTTTGTTTTTGAGAGGCAGAGAGAGACAGAACATGAGTGGGGGAGGGGCAGAAAGAGAGGGAGACAGAATCCGAAGCAGGCTCCAGGCTCTGAGCTGTCAGCCCAGAGCCCGCAGCAAATAGTTTTTCTATGTGCCAGGCATTATTCTGTGTGCTTTACACATATCACTTCATGTAATACAACTGATATCACTTCATGTAATACAACTGCTTTGTGAGGTAGGTACTATTATTATCTCCATTTCATAGGTAAGGAAATCAAGGGACATAAAGTTTAAGCAAGCTGTTCAAGGTCACATAGAAAAAGTGGTAGTGCTGAGATTCAAATCCAGGCAGTGTGACTTCAGAATCCCTGCTCTTAACCTCTATGCCATGTTTTACGTTGAAGGCTAATTGAATGTGTACCTGGGTAGTCCATACTTGGTCAGCAAGGTACTGACCAGGCTCAGCGATGTCAATGGTTCCAAGGCAACAGTAGGCTAAATGCCAGGAAGAGAAGAGGTCTGGATACAGGAGTTGTAGTGCATTAGAAGAGAATTCTGAGGAGTTTGGCCCAGAGGGCCAATTGTATTATGTATTGGAAGTACAGAAGTAGTGCTGCCCTCCTCCACCCCCACCAGAACATGGTTAATCCATATGGCCTGGCAGGTTGTCTGCTAGTAGTGGTATGGTGGAGGGGCAAATGTGGCCAAGGATGATTTTGCATGGCATTCTCCAAAACTAGTGTATGAACTGGAGGCTGTGGTTGGGGAGCAGATGGCCATGGAACCCGTGAAAGTAGAAGACCTTTTAGATGTATGGGCAGCAATGGCTGCCGTGAATTGAGGTAACAGGCAAAGAGGGACCCACCACTAGTAAGAAGGTGTTACAGATGTGGGAGGTTGGAAAATCTGTACTGAAGTTCACTGGGACAATGTCCCAAGAGCCTGAAGGTTACCTTGGTCTGTTTTTACCTCAACTACAGTGATTATTAGTGGTTAGGTCAGAATGGGGCAACTAGAAAAACCTTTAGACTAGGAGTTCTCAAACTGTGCTGGGCATCAGAATTACCCAGGGAGGCAGTGGCAAAAAGTGAATATTCTTGGGCTGCACCCTTAGAGGGTGTGATTCACGAGTCTTCATTTTAGGATTAAGATGCAAGTGGTCTACAGAACACAGTATGAAACAAAATCCGTGAGATTATGTGCAAAGTTTGAATGGGCTGTGTTGGCCTGTTGGAGTGGTACCCATGAGCACAGGCAAACCCTGATCATAATAGCATGGGGCATCTCGGAACAACATAAACCTCTAGGCTGCCCTGGAATGGGCCCGAATCTTTATGTTCTACACATGCATCTGCCTGCTCCCTATGCTGTGGCTGGGGTAAATGGCTATGACTTTCTTGGGCTGAAACCCATTTCTACTGCCTGTTGGTATTCTGAATTCTGAAATAGGATGGGTGCTTTGGGAAGGGTCTACTTTACCTGGTATGGGTTGAGTTTACGAGTCTGCCTTGGCTGCTCTAGGCTATAATTGTTTGAGCTCATGATCACAAACTGTCTGTCCTTCTAAAAGGAAGTGTCTCCTTATCTTGAAAGTGGCCTTGATCACTAAGAGCTCTTATTCCCACTTGGGGTAATTAACCTTGGTTCGGGCCAACTTCCTGGAGATGTGGGCGCAGGGGCAGAGATGAAAGTACTCAGGTCCTCCTGTAACAGGACAACAACCCCAACCTATCACCCTCCCACTCCATCCACATCCTTGTACATGGATGCTGAAGGCATTAGTCAATGGTACAGGCCAAGGCTGGGGTAGAAGGCCTTCAGCTACAGGAAGGTCATTTTTGTGTCTGGGACCAAATTCCCTTCATTTCAGAAAGGCTTACATCTTATCCAGAAACACAACATTCACACTTCAGGGCTTGGCCTGGAGACAGTACTACTAACATCCCATTACCATGTAGCTTAGAGATTCTGTGACATCACATTAAATAAATTTATCAAACTATTGATCAGGTAAATAACTATTCTAAGAGGTGGTGTGTGATCTCATTTGCTTGAAGAAGGCAGGAGCACCACACAGGAAGTTCCATACATTACTTTTCTTAATCTAGATGAGGTTCTTGGTGCCCCTAAGGTATAGACAGCTCTGTGGATAATAGAGACTTATGGAATTAAATTGGGAGGTTCCAGGTTAACAGAAAGGATTTTGAATAGTGAATACACTGAGGCTGAAATAATCTTGACAGAAAATATTCTCTGCTTTTTATTTTCAGAAAGTGTCTCAAGGCCAATGCAGAAGAACTGGAGGATCTGATGAAACCTGCAGTCAGTTGCTGTCCAAAGTTTTTATATTATAGAAGGCCTTGATTTTAGACTGGGAGAACATCTGCTCCTTTGGTATTAAAGGAAAAGTCCTGGGTATTGGCACTAGTGTACAGTCAATTTCCCAATCAGGCGCAGTCTCTCTGTCTCTCAGTAGAGAATATCTTCATTTGTCTTATGGGTATGGGTTGGACCTAGCCGTGTAAAGGTTTAGTTGAACAGAGAATTCTATGTGATGTTTGGGAGAGGTAGGGGTATAGGGAATCCTGGCAGTAAAAGTCTGACAAAGCAAAAGACATGAGTCTTGAAGGCAAGAGTGAATAGTCTACTCTGTCAAGAGCAGCTTATAGGCAAAGGGGAAGTGTAAGTGCAGTGGGGGACAAACAGTACCAGGGCTGACTTCAGCTGGATAGGTAGTGGGACCTGCTGGACCAGGGACTTTTCTGAGAGGCTACCTAGGACCCCCTGAGTATAACCCAGTCCAGATATAATAAGTGACTTTTATCAAATGCTATGTGCCAGGTTCTTTGCTAAGCTTTTTAATGTAATTATTAGATTTAATCCTTATAGCCCTATAAGGTAGATAACTTAAATTATTATATCCAATTTACAAATGAGGACACTGAGGCACAGAAGTTTTACAGCTAGTAATTGAGGGACCTGGGATTCCCTGGACAACACTGAACTACTGTGATGTATGGTCCTCCCCAGTTCTAAAGGAAGTATAAGAACACATCTCATCCCCTAGAGGCTAGAGGTGGTGATGCCATAGGAACAAAGCATGTCTTAGCTGGTTCCTACTTTGCTGCCTGGCTGGGCAGTCTTCTGATGGAAGGGCTGGTGCCTTACAGGCTGGGCACATATTGAAAGAATGATCTGGGCTACTACAGTAAAGGCATGTCTCTTTTGTCTGGTGATGTGTCTGTTCTCCAGGTGCCAGCATTGAATGGGTATAAAGAGAATCCAGGCCTCCATTTTCATGGAGTTATCTGTTTGTAAAGGTTGGAGGGCAGGAAGTAGATACAGGGGCGGGGCTGGCCACTCAGTTAACAAGTTATACTCTGCATACAGCCCTTTGGGGAAACTGTAATGCAATCCACTGTCATTCACTCCATGCATAAGGAACTGGAGGCCTTGATAATACAGCTCTAGTGCCTTTGATCATAATTTCCAGGTGGGTAGTACTTAAGAGCTAGAGGTCTAGTTCTACATTCTTGTAGAGCTTGCCAAGACACAAGGCAGTTTCATGGCTCTACCATTTGCTGCCCCCCAGGTGGAAGTACCAGAAACCAACAGCATTCTAGGATATATCTCTGTCTCTTCTCACAGGGAAGCAGGACAGAGGGGGCCCAGCTGGCAAAGATCCGGTGTTGCCATGTGGTAGGCAGAAATGTTATCGGACAAGAGGACATAAACAGGAGTGTGGGAGGACGAAATGCATCATTGAGCTAGAGATGTAGGTCTTAAATGGATTATCAGAACAGGATAAAGGAAAATATTGGGAGCTGAGATGCAGAGTCAAATAGGTTAAGAGACACCAGAAGGCAAGAATGAGGAACAGCCAGTCAAAGTGGACAAATAAGATATCTCCAGACAATTCTGGAGGTTAGGAATCACTGTTCTGTGTTGGGTTTTAATATCTCCTAGCACATGTTTACATGGACAGGGTGAGTCCCATTTAAGGGAATCTAGATGCGACAAGTTGACTTCCTAAGAGTCTGACTACAAAAAGCAGAATCAAAGGATTCAAAGCAGCCTGTGAGGAAGTGACAGAAGAGAGCAAGAGTTGTTTTACAGAAAGTATTGGTCATTGGGCAGGCACTCTTCAGTTCACTAGCAGGCAATCCACTCAATCGTCTGTAACACCCTCCTTCCCTTCTTTTGCTCTGGCTTCACAAGTGGTGGTTCTCCTCCTCCCAAAGCCACTCACCCCATCCTCTCCTGCCTTCTCTGAGACTTTGCTCCATTTCTTATCCTTCTCATATTTCCAGTATTTCCCTTTCAGCCCATACATATTATTAAATCTTTTAGAGCAAACCCAACAAGCACCCCTCAAGCCTTACTTTCCCTTGACCATTGCCCTCCTCTTTCCTTTCTTTCCATTCAAACCTTTGGACAGTTTATGTTCCTTTCCTGTCCATTGCTTTAGTTCCTGCTCACCCTTCAACATTTTGTATTCCCATCCCTCTCCAGGATGTTATCTTACCAAAATCATTAGTGACTATGTTAGTTGCCAAATATGACTGACATTTTAGTACTTCTCTGGATTGACCCCTCCATAGCACGTGGCACTGCTGAGAGCTTTTTGCGTCTTTAAACTCCTCTGCTCCCATGGGATTCCATGGTCCCTTTCTATTTTGATTATCTGGCTGGCCCTGATTGTCGCTTTTTGGCTGAATTCACTGGGGCCTCTTCTTATACTTGCCCGTTACAAGTTGGTGTTTCCTGGGGCTCTAGGCTCTACTTTCTTTTTCTCCTGACTCTCTGCCTTTTCCCTAGGTAATCCTGTCCATTTTCATGGTTTGCACCACCACTTTATATACTGGCAACACTTCTGTTTCTATTTTTAGCTTCCACCTCCATCTCCAAATTGGAGTATCCACTTTCCCTGGCTATTACCTTTGCTGCACACCAACACCTATTCTTGTTTATTGAGGTTTACAAGGGTTAAGTACACAGGTTGGAAAAATCAGGCTGCCTGGGTTTGAATAACAGTGTGATCACTTACCAAGCTTGAGCAAGTTGTTTAACCTCTTTGTACTCCAAATGGGTAAAAGAGAGAAAATAACAACATCTGCTTCTTAATATGAGAATATATGAGAACTATGAGAATATATGAGACAAAATTCAGGTAAGGTAGCATCTAGCATGTAGCTCAACACATTGGCTATTGTTATCAATATCTTGCTTTCTCTGGGACTCCGCTCAAGGAAGCCAGAAACTTGAGTTATCTTCCTCCTCTTTCCTCTCCACTCATATCCACTAATCATTAATACTTGATTTTATCTCTTAAAGCTGTCTCAAGTCAGCCTTCACCATTCTCCATCCCACAATCTCACTACTCTGCCTTAGATCAGGTCTTCATCATTTGTCATTGGGAGGACTTGCTTGTGCCCTATTCAGTCTCCCTACCTCCAGTCAACACCTCCTTCAATCCTTCCATCCTCTATGACTACAGAGTTAGTTTCCTAAAATACAGATCTCACGTTACTTCCTCACATAATTTTGCAGTGCCCCCCCCCCCATTTCCTACTACAGAGTTTCTCAAAGTATGCACATCAGAATCACTCCTAAAGTTTGGAAGTTGTAGGTTCTGACACACTACTCCAAACCTACCCAATCAAGATCTCTGAGAGAGAACTAGATATCTACATTTTTCATTTGGGGGATTCAGATATTCATGAAGCCTTTCATAACCCATTTCCTACTTTTCTACCTCACCTTCTGCCATTATCCACTTGGTACTTTAACACCTCCAACACTACAGGGCAGTGTGTAGTTTCCCAAATCCACCAAGCTATTTTACATCACTCTGCTTTTACAAAGGCGGTTGTGGCTTTCTGAATCCTGTTCACCTTCTTGTCTTCCTGGCACACTCCTTTGCATCCTTTGAAGTCTTCTTCGCCATAACCTCCCTACTGACCAATCTTATTTTACTTCTTTACAGCACTATTTCTCAATCATTTGCTCATTATCATTTCCTAATCCAAGGAGCCTTTTTAGATAAGTTGTCTTAATTGACCACTCTATAAAATTTTAATATCACAGATATACTGCACATCATAAACCATGTAACATCTAAGTTTTTTGTTTTCCCCCACTCACAAGAATCAATTTTTGCTCTGGTGGCAGACACTACTCTCCAACCTGGTCTTCTCAATTTTCACTTTTGATTTCTCTGGTAAGTCTTTTCTGATTTTCTTCCTATCTTTTTGAACATTTCTCCTCCAGATTCCTTTGTAAGCCTATCTTCTTCTACTTGTCCTGTAAACACTGGCATTCCACAAGGCTCAGTATTTGTTTCATTTTGTTTTTCTGTATTAAAGATGCCTCTCAGGTGATTTTTATCTATTTTCTTAGTTTTAATTACCACCTATCACGCTGTTGATGCCCAAATCTGTATTTTCAGTGAAGATAGCTATCCTGAGCTCTAGCATCTTGCTATTCCAAGTATGGTCCACAGATTGGCAGCATTTAGTATCATCTGAGAGCTTGTTAGAAATGCAGATTCCCAAGTTTCATCCCAGACCTCCTGAACCAGATCTGCATTTTATCAAGACCCCCAGGTATTTCATATGTACAATAGAGGCTCAAAATTACTGGGCTGGACCCTGTTACCAGCTCTCTAGGAGACATCTCTGATTACATGCTCCATAACCACATCAGCTCTCATCTCTTACTCTTCTTGGTTAATGGTAACAAAATTTACTCAGTCATCTACACAAGAAATCTAGATCACTCCTTCCTTATCATTTATATTAAATTGCTTACCATTCCTATCTCTTCTAGCTACTAAATGGCTCCTGAATTTATTTGCTCTTCTATGCTCATCACCACTGCTTTCACTTCCTTTTGAGTAGATTATTACAGTAAAGTCCTAATCAATTTCTCTATCAACATCCTCCCCCAACTCTCCACCAGTTTACCTGCTGACTTGCTAGAATCAGATCCCTAAAATGCAAATCTGATCATGTTACCTACTCCTGGATAAAGCTTTCTTCAGTGATTTTTCATTGTCCAAAGCCAGGGTTCTTAACCAGGGATCCATCCATCCAGACAAGGGCTTTAAGAGAGTCTTATACTTTCTGAAATTACAAGGAAAAATTTGTGTATGTGCACTTTTCTACACAGTAGACAGTATACATAGTTTTCATCAGATTTTCAGAGGGTCCATGATCAAAACAGGTCAAGAACCACTGATCTGAAGGATTAAGTTCAAACTATGTAGCTTGGCATATAAGGACCCTTTATACCTCTCCTACCTTTCTTACAGTCACTTACCTACAGGAGTTCCAGCTTTAATTACAGACTTGGAAGTTCCCTCAGCCTTCATGCATCTCTGTCCCTGCACATGCTGTTTCTGGAATAACCCCAAAGTTACATACATAGCCAGTACATGGTGTGGCCTGGATTTGCACCTAAGTCTTATTTCAAAGTTCACATCATTTCACTCCACAGTGACTTGACATTTTACATTGTGGCCTAGTACACACAAATACATACACATACACTAGAACAAGTTTCATGAAATCCACCTTGGGATCAAAACATGCTGGCTGCAGCCCACTAAACTGATACAATGTTCTGTTAGTGAACTGCAACTCTCAGTTTAAAAAACACTGCACTAGACTTTTGCTGATACAGAAAGTTCTTATTACTGAGAATTTATTGCCTTAGCCCCAGAAGTATCAAGGTTTTGAGGTTTCCTAGGGATACACAAGCTGTCATAGCATGAAGGCATTTGCTAATGAACTGACCACTTTTGTCAGTCTCCATTCAAACAACCTACTCGTTTAAACACTAGTACCTATCTCTATCCATCTGTTCAATCACTATGTTTTTTATGGATTGTCATATATATCAGTGAGCAATTCACTACAAATCTATCACAAAGTAAAATTACAAATCTTATAAAAATATGCAAGATATCATGAAGTTAACACACAAAACTGACAACCAGGATCTGTAGACCAGTTTACAGATGAAGAGGAGAAAAATAACTAAGGATAATGATTTTAAAAGTTGTTCAAAAGAAAGTGATTTGAATACCAAATGATTAAGGAGAAGCCCTCAGAAAAACTGGAAAAGCCCTTGAACATTTTTGGCAAAATCAACCCTCTTAACGATTGTGCTGCAAAAATCTCACAGAAAGTCAAATGTACCATCTTGAAATGTTGCATACTTTTGTTTGAAAAATTAGGCCCAAACAAAAGCAATCAATCCTCAATGCATTCTTTGTTTGTTGTAAGAATTACATAGCATTCAATTCTATTAAGACACAGACGAATTTTAACAGTTTTTAATTATTCAAGTTAGTGTACTAATCAAGCCCCGCCCGCTCCATTATTTACTCTAAAATTTTAGTCCTCCTTTTATTTTTAAAATATAATTTATTGCAAATTGGTTTCCATACAACACCCAGTGCTCATCCCAACAAGTGCCCTCATCCCTGCCCATCACCCACTTTCCCCTCTCCCCCAACCCCCATCTACCCTTAGTTTGTTCTCAGTCCTTAAGAGTCTTTTATGGTTTGCCTCCCTCCTTCTCTGTAACTTTTTGTTTCTCCCCTTCCCCTGCCCCATGGTCTTCTGTTAAGTTTCTCAAGATCCACATATGAGTGAAAACATATGGTATCTGTCTTTCTCTGCCTGGTTTATTTCACTTAGCATAATACCCTCCAGTTCTATCCATGTTGCTGCAAATGGCCAGATTTCATTCTTTCTCATTGCCAAGTAGTATTCCATTATATATATAAACCACATCTTCTTTATCCATTTGTCAGTTGATGGTTTAGTCCCCCTTTTAAATGGGTTCACTAAGTGGCCTTCTGTCTGGTACCAAGTACCCTCGAGTAATAAGAACCTCCTGTATAACTCTTTGTTTCCTCATCATCTGGAATACAGCAGGAGCTCAATAAAAGTTTGTTAAATGAATAATTGCAATGGCCTTCTCCTCTCTAGCCTCAGTTCCCTCAGATCCAATCAGCACATTGCCACCCTCTCTAAAATTCTTCAGTAAATCCCCACTGGCCCGAGAAAAAAGTCCAACTCCTCAGCATAGCTTACAAAACCTTTACAGTCTGGTCTTGCTCTATTTGCCCTCACATTCTGGCCACATTTAACTACTTGCAATTCTCCAAATGCCCCATACTTTCCACTACCCTGTTTTTATTGTTCCCTCTGCTTGGAAATCTCCATCCTTGCTGACGATAGGAAGGCAAACTCCTTCTCCTTCTTCTGTACACTCCACCACCCTGCACATAACTGGAGCATACACTGGTCATATTGTGTCTGTACTGTAACTGCTTCCCACCTTGTTCCAAGCAGTTTTTACTATAAAAAGTTCTGCTGATAAAATACACATTAGAGAAGATATAGGAAACAGAAAAAAGATACATGTATACATGTGTATGTATGTATGTGTGTATCTATATATATCTATATCTTTCACAGCATCATCATCCTCACAAAGTCACCAGTATCATTTTGTTATATTTCCTTCTAAGAAGAAAAAAATGTTTTTTTCATAAGCATCTATTTTTTTACATGACTAATCAGAGTAAATGTACAATGTTATAGCTATCTGCCCTTTAAAAACAAAGCCAACATTATACAATATGCACTGTTTTTTAAAGTTGTATTTTATTTGAGAGAGAGGGAGGGAGGGAGGGAAGGAGGGAAAGAGAGAGAGGAGTGTGAGAGCGGGGCAGGAGCAGACAGAGAGGGAGAGAGAGAGAATCCCAAGCAGGCTCCACACGTCAGTGTAGAGCCCGACTTGAGGCTTGAACTCACCAACCGTGAGATCATGACCTAAGCCGAAGTCAGATGCTCAACTGACTGAGCCACCCAGGCACCCCAATATGCACTTTTTTTTGTTATATAGTCATCCTAACCACCATTTGTTAATGGTTACATAATAGCCCATCAAGTGGATATGTTACAGTATAAAACTTAACCATTCTGCTGTTGTTGGATATTCAGGTCTCCCTCCTCTTTTTTGGCTATAAGAGAGAAATGACCATCTTCATACACACAGCTTTTCCATATTTTGGATTGGCTTATTTCCTTAGGTTAGATTACCAAGAGTTATAGATATATGAGGTAAAAAATCTTTCTTCCTTCAGCTCAAATCTGGGAGGAGAAAAATGTATACATGTATATACTATATTTCAATCTCTCTTCCCATAATTATCAATGATGGTAAATATTTATTCATGTTTATTTACTATTTGTTCCCTCTTTTGTGAATTGTTCATGTCTTTTGTCCATTTATCTAAATTTTAGCGTTTTAAAACATCAATTAGAAGGGCGCCTGTGTGGCTCAGTCGGTTAAGCATCTGACACTTGGTTTCGGCTAAGCCATGACCTCATGGTTGGTGAGATTGAGCCCTATGTTGGGCTCTGCACTGACAGCGTGGAGCCTGCTTGGGATTCTCTTTCCTTTCTTTCTGCCCCTCCCCGACTCGTTCTTTCTCTCACTCTCCCTTTCTATCTCAAAAGCAAATAAATAAACTAAAAAAAAAAAAATCAATTAGAATAAAGAATTTAAACATCTGTAATATTTGCTGTAACTTTTTTTGCATCTTTTTATTTTGGTAATATTTTAGCTGCAAAAGTAATAAAATCTCTTTCCAGAAATTTTGCAAACTAAAGAAACACATTTTTAAAAATCATCAATAATTCTGCCACCCTAATATAGCCACTATTATTATTCCCACTGTTTTTTTTTAATATGTGTATGTTCTATAAAGTTGTAATTGCAGTGTGCATACAATTTTAAAACCTGATTTTTTATTAACACATAAGTATTTTCCTGAAATGCTCTATAGTCTTCATAATCATCATTTAAAAAATAGCATAATATTCTATGGAGTAGATTCACCATTTCCTTATTACTACATATTCACATTATTTCTATTTTTTTTTTGTTTCATAAGTAACACTGATAAAGGCTTCCATGCAAATAGTTCTTTTGCATATTTTGCATTATTTTTTCTGGAAATATTCTCAGTAGTAGGATTAAAGGACATCAGTCCTTATCCCTAAGGTAGATAAAGGGTATTAATACACATTAGCTACCAAATTACTTTAAGGGGCTGAAACACTATTACCACCCAAATAAGTACCATCTTTTTCAATTCTGGCTTAAAGAGAGGCTACTTAGTTGTTTAAATTTGCATTTCTTTGATCAGTAGTGATGAACATTGCCCCATGTTTTCCAGTTGTTCTTAAACACCTTTGTAAATTTTCTATTTGTGCTCTTTGCCCATACTTCTTATACATCATACTGTATAAGTGCCTTACTTAGAAAATATAAACCTGTCACATTCTGTCATATATTTGTCAAATATGCCTTTTTAGTCTGTGTTTAAATATTATTTTTTAAATGACCACAAAACTTTTAAAAATTATTTTGGTTTTAAAAATTTATATATCTAAATTTGTTGATCTTTTCCTTTGGGAATTTTTTCTATTACTTCCTAAGCTTAGAAAATCTATTCCCCTTCAGAAGCCTGATAAATATCCATTCATTCTAGTTTTTTTAATTTGATTTTTTATATTTAACTCTTCAATCTAGCTGCCACTTCTTTTAGTTTATTACAGGAGATGAGGGTATAAATGCTACCAGCTGTCACAACATCATTTACTGAACAATCCTTTCCACTCCTATTCACTTGCAAAGCATCTTTTATAATAGACTGAATTCTTATATGTAAAAGTCTCTTTGGAGAGCATACCGTAATATCATCTGTCTAATCTTATACCAGTGGTACCATGTTTTCATTATTCTAGTTTTGTATGTTTAATATCTAATAGCATTAGTCCCTCATCATTCTTCTTTTGAAGAATTGTCTTTGAAAATCACTGTTTTTTAGTTTCTGAATGCAATTATTTGCTGTCTTACCTCTTAAGGTATCAATTTCTTGAGGGCAGGATTGGTTTTATTTCCTTACAATAGACTGCTAAGAATGATATTACTGGGTCAACAGGTATGAACATTTTCCCCACTCTTTTAAACACTTATTTCCAAAGCTTTCAAAAAGAGTGTACCAGTTTCACTGTAACCATGCCAGAACAAGGATATTTTGAAGATTTGTTTTCAAAATTGGTCAGGGAAAAATATACCATGCTTCAATTTTTATATCTCTGCTTATTAGTGATGATAAACATATGCTTGGCATATAGTAGGTGCTTAATCAGTGCATGCTGAATGAATAAATGGCATGTCTGAATCCATACAAGTATTTGGGGATGGAAAAGTTTAAACAAATATTGTGGTTAAAATAGATAATGCTTGCTAGATGTAAGTTGGTGGGCTACATGCCTGTAGTCCATTTGCAGAGATGTTCCAGAGGTGCCAAGAACCCCCTAGAATTTGGACCAGAATTGGGGCAATCCCTAGAGACTCTCTGTAATTTCTATTCACCACAGTGTCTGTTTCCAGGTAGGATCATCTGAAAGCTGTCTGAA
Source organism: Felis catus (assembly GCF_018350175.1). NCBI lineage: Eukaryota > Metazoa > Chordata > Mammalia > Carnivora > Felidae > Felis > Felis catus. The sequence goes on from NC_058386.1 coordinate 59,191,607, forward strand.
ACAGTTAAGATAATACCCACCTACATGTAGCCCAGAAGCAGCCATGATTGGCTCTAGATTGAGTATGCTTCATTTCAAAGCAAAACAGTGACAAGTGGCAGGTATCTGGGTATTCCACTAGAAACGGATCCAGGCCCTGAATTTAAATACATAAGATCTGGGGTGCCTGGGTGGCTCAGTCAGTTAAGCGTCCAACTTTGGCTCAGGTCATGATCTCACAGTTTGTGGGTTCAAGCCCTATGCCAGGCTGTGTGCTGACAGCTCAGAGCTTGGAGCCTATTTCAGATTCTGGGTCTCCTTCTGTCTCTGCCCATACTCCGCTCATGTTCTGTCTCTGACTCTCAAAAATAAATATTAAAAAAATTCAAAAAATTATAAAAAACTCAATGTATAAGATCCTCCAGTGCCACATGCAGAAACTAGATCTAATTCACAGGATCAGGCATTTTCCATGAAACCACATTACTTTTCTTCCCAACTTGCTAAGCACAAGAGGATTCAAATAGAGGTCATTGGTTCAGAGAGCCTGGGTTCCCCCCCCCCCCCCCCACTCTGCCTTTCATGTGTGGTTTAAAGGAGGGTCATTTTTTTTTTTTGTCCTAGGAATCACTGTCTTTATTTTGAAAATTTTTAATAGAGCAAAAGCTAACAAAAGGTAAGCTGTTTCTTTTTGTTTTTAAGGCTATGTAAAACTCCTTATTAAACACTGGTTCTCTTAGCGCCATCACCTCAGTAGTAGATTCTAGTAGTAAATTTTCTCAAGGACTTCCTTGGTCACACAGAAAATCCGCCGATTTGATGAAATGAATTCCATACTAGTATCTTAATCTTCATCTGCTGAGGTTGTACTCAGTTTTATTCTGAAAACCAAAGTGCCATTTTCTCTGGACTTCAGAGCACCAAGGAGTATCAAAGTCATGGCCAACAGTATGCACCTGAGAACAGCTGTTTCAGAAGCCCTTTCTCCTTAGAGTAACACTGAACTCTCTCAGTTGGTTGCCACTATCCCTAGAGATGGTAGCATGAGCTTCCTTCTTGATTCTTCAGCATTTTGTTTTAAATCTATTCTCATTAATTTTCCACCTGTTTGAAAATCCGTTTGCCACTTCTTTCAGAACTAGTTCTAAAATTCACCTCTTCCAAGACTTCCATGATTAATTTCTCCATACTGCTAAATCTCTTCAGCTCATACATATATTCAGTGGGTAAAAAATTGATATTGCTCCCTAATTATTCTAATTTTGTTAGTGTTTCTAGAGCATAAGTCCCTTGAAGTGAGGGGAATTTCCAAAAAGCTGGAAAGAAATGTAGAGATTGTCTAGTTATATCCTTTGCCCTGCCCATTTTCCTGATGGAAAAACTGAGGCTTAGAGAGGTTAATCTTTCCAGGTCAGTTAGCCAAGTTTGTAGAAAAACTAGGCATAGAGGCCAGGTATCCTGCCTTTCAATGGTGTGGTTTCCATTATATTGTCCTATCTTCTTCTATTTCACTTGTATCTCTTCAGGATGCCTGGTAAAGTGCTATATGCATACACAAGTCTCCCAATAAATGCTGATACAATAAGCATAAGAGTTTACATAACTGAGAAACTGACTCAAGGAAAGAGGCAGAAAGCAGAAAGGTCATTTTCTTACTTCTTTGCATGATGCCACCCTCCGGACCAGTTAATTGCTACTTTGCACATTCCATCAATCAGGCATTGGGCAGCTGTGATTGTAGCCCCTCCTACAGCTGCTGCGTAGTCAAATATCCCTTCAGTGGCTGGACAGTCATAACCTTTGGGCAAACATCAGAAGAGTTTGTTAAAAGATGGATTGGAGAAAGAGGAGGTGTGATACTGTGGTTTATATAATAAGAAATATTTATACATGATCTTCATTTCCATTTCTGACACAGAGCTCCTAAAACTGTTGGAATTTCCTGAACAATGAGAGCAATAAAGGTGTCTTTGTGATACTAATGAGGTGACCTGTGGATCACACCTAAGGATGGAGGTTGGTAGCCACTGGAGCAAATCAGGTGATTGAAGGTTGGAACTACCAGTCCTATCCCCTGACCTCCTGAGAGAGGAAGGGGCTGGAGATTGAGTTCAATCACCAATTGGTCAATGATCTAATCAGTCATGCCTATGTAACGGAGCCTCCTAAAACCCAAAAGGAGGGCTGGGAGAGCTTCTGGTTTGGTGAACACATGGAGATGTGGGGAGACTGGTATGCCTGGAAAGTGCATGGAAGCTCCACATCCTCTCATCATACCTTGCCCTATGCATCTCTTCCATCTGGCCATTCTGAGTTATACATATCCTTTTGTAAGCAACTAGTAATCTAGTGATTAAATGGGTTCCCTGAGTTCTGTGCACTGCTCTAGAAAATTAAACCCAAAGAGGGGATTGTGGGGACGTCTGATTTATGGCCAGTCAGAAGTACAGGTAACAACCTGGGCTTGCGATTGGTATCTAAAGAGTAGAGCAGTGTTGTGGTACTGAGTCCTTAACCTGTGGGATCTGATGCTATCTCCAGGCAGATAGTGTCAGAGTTGAATTGTAGGACACCCAGCTAGTGTCCTGAGCACTGATTGGGGGTGTAGGAGGAAGGTCCCACCTCCACACATTCGAAGTGGGTCTGGAACTCTATTAGGAGGAATAGCTTGAGATGTGACAACAACATATCTTACCAAAAAGCTCCTGTGGTAACATCAGCTTCCAAATGAGAAGCAAACATCTCCAATGTTGGGGAAATAATTTTTTTAAAGCATTGGACCTAGAAAGGCTAAATCTTCAAGATTAGCTAGTCACACCCTACAGATAGAGAAACAGAGTCCTGAGAGGTGATATAGCTTATCTTGGTCATACAGAGCCAGGTCTGGGACCCAGGTCCCTTGACTCACTATCTCCCAGAGTTCTACTAAACCATGCTATTTCTCTAGACTATCCCATTGGCCACCTACAGTTTAAAAAAATACAGCTGTTTAATGTGAAATAGGGTTGAAAACTTATCCAGAACATAAACATGTACTCAAGTTTTAACAGCCAGACCCAATGTGGGCACTGCTATTGGGCCTAAGCAACTAAAAGATTTTCCTCTGTCTAATCCGTCATTTGGTTTTGCTCAACTCATATGGTTTGCTTGTTAAGTGAGATACGTGTTTAAGCTAAGAGATTAATATTGCGGTTAACACATTAGTTTTTAATTAAAAAATAAAGACTTTCATGCAAGTTGTAAAATAAGTAGTTACAATTTATAGGTGGAGGTTGTCTACCTCCCATCACTGCCCAGTAATGACTTTACCTAGCCCGTATTCTACGGAGTCTGGATGATCGTCATCTCCTTCTTGGCTGACCTTCTGGAGATGCTGCAGATAGGCATCAGTGTGGAAGGTGGCCATCTCCTCCATGGAGGCTACTTTGGGCTTAACTATCCTAATAATAACAGAGAACAAAGAGAGGTGAGTGAGTCAGAACCAGAGTATGCCAGAAACTGGAAGCAGGAGCCAGCAGTCTGAGCAGAAAATACAACTCCCAGCTCCTAGTTCCAGTGGGCTGAAATAATAAACATGTTCTCTTCCTTTACTGATGTAGTCTTCACTTCCTCACATCTCTGTAATGATTCCACTAATAAGGGGTGAGAGGACAGATCTCCTTGAGTTCACAGGTAGTAAAAAAAAAAAGCCAGTGATTATATTTAAGTGAAATAATCAGATATTGGACAAACTTCACTCTGTGAGTTACAACTTCCATAACAAACTAGTAGGCAGAGATCTTTGCACTTGAATTAGTTCCTAATTGGGACATATAATCCTTTCAGCTACAGTTTTACTTTAAAAAATTTTTAAGTTTATTTATTTATTTTGAGAGAGCGAGCGAGAGAACAGGAGAGGGGCAGAGAGAGACGGAGAGAGAGAATCCCAAGCAAACTCTGTACTGTCAGCACAGAGCCTGACTTGGGGCTCAATTCCATGAACTGTGAGATCATGACCTTAGCCGAAACCAAGAGTCAGACACTTAACTGACTGAGCCACCCAGTTGCCCCTAATTTTACTTTAATAGGCAACTTTATTATCATGAATTTTGAATTTGGAGTTGAGAACTGAGCACCTCTTCTTAACTCTGTACTTATCAGCTCCATAACCTCAGGCAAATTGACTTCTGTAGTTCAGTTTCCTCACCTGTAAAGTGGGGAGATCTTATGGGACTTAATGTGAAAATGAAATGATAACATATGAAAATGCTTTGTGGATGACTATCATTATTGTTAATACTAACAGATAACAAATAGGCAACTCAAAACATAAAAGTTCCTATATTTGGTCCCTCATATCCACCTCTGAGAGGAAGAAGAGAAGGGACTTTGCTCAGAAGCTGTCACAGGAAGTGACAAATAGAAGTGACTCAGAATACAGGGTGGTGTTAAGCTAACAACCGGACTTACCACCTTTAACTTGTCTGCCTATTCCCCATTTCTTTTCCTGACTCTGCCACTGCCCCTTAAAGTGTAGTCTATGGACCAGTGGTGGTGGCGGCGGCGGCGGCAGCAGCAGCAGCAGCGGCGGCAGCAGCAGCAGCAGCAGCACCTAGGAGCCTGTCAGACAGGCAGAACTTCAGCCTTCAGCGCCACCTTAGATCTATAGAATCGGAATTTAACAAGGTGATTCATATGTACATTCAAGTTGGAAAAGCGATGACCTACGCCACAGGGAGGCAGTAGTGGTTTTTTTTTTTGTTTGTTTGCTGAATGGGAACTCAGCCATGGGTTTTTCATGAATTAATATGACTGTATAGGCTAGTACTGTCACCAAGCAGGCCAGAAGAATCCTGTAGCTCAGTCTCAACAATTAAATATATATAGTAGCGCCTGGGTGGCTCAGTTGATTAAGGGTGCAACTTCGGCTCGGGTCATGATCTCATGGTTCAAGCTCTGCATCAGGCTCACAGATGTCAGCACGGAGCCCACTTTGGATCCTCTCTCTCTGTCTCTGCCCCTCCCCCACATGCTGTCTCTCAAAAATAAATAAATATCAAAAAGTTCCATATACATGGCCAAGATACAAGGACTCTTGCTTCTCCTTCAAGAAAATGACAAATCTGTGCATTAAAATAAAAATGTTACAGTTTTTTGGACCATGTTTTCTTGCCCTAAGGTTTCTAGTGCCCTTCCTCTTATCTAACAAACACTTACAGAAAGCCTCTCTGCTTAATAGCAAGGGAATGGGACAGTTCTGCTTTACATCGATTTCTTGTTTGTCTTAAAATATTCTTTATGTTTATTTTATTTAATTTGAGAGAGAGAGAGAGAGAGAGAGAGAGAGAGAGAGAGAGAGCGTGCACACATGGAAGGGGCAGAAAGAGAGAGAAAGAGAGAGAATCCCAAGCATGCTCCACACTGTCAGCATGGAGCCTGATGTGGCACTCGAACTCACGAACAGTGAGATCATGACCTGAGTGGAAATCAAGAGTTGGATGCTTAAACCACCCGTGTGCCCGTAAAGTAATTTTTGGAAAAGTTAAGTAACTGTGATGGAAGGCATATAGTTCTCATGTCTACCAAACATATGGGGAAAAAAAAAAAAGGTACTCAGTAAATGATTTTGTTAATAATAAGTATAAAATTTGAAAGCCTATTACACTACCTTCTGGGGGGAATAAATGAAGTATACTACACAAGTCAGAGTAGACACTCACCTATTTGGCCAGACAATGTCATAAATAATCCTACAAGTGACAGGGCTAAAATATCCATTCTTATAATGATAAACAGCAAGTTCATTCTTTTTTTTAAAGCAACACTTAAGTGTGTGCTGAGTTCTGGTTTGGTTGTAGTTTTGCTTTGGTCTTGACTTGTCTCCAGGCTTAATTGTAAAAGTTAGGTGATAGTGATGGGGTGTCTAAAAGTCTTAAGTTGAACACACACCCTCAGATTTGGCTTAGAAATAAACACATAGAAATCTCAGAACATGTCACAGGTGAATAAAATTTCTTTTCCATCAGATGGGTTTTAGTACCCTAAGGTACTCACCTTGAAATCTCCACAGGGCACCTATCCCTAGATTACTTTCCCTTCCAGTAATAGAATCTTATTTCTAATGGGTCTTAACTGCTTTCCGTACTTTTTTCAAGTTTTCTTAATGCTTCAAGAGCTTTCACTAGGTTACAGGCAGATTACAAACACTGAATTGCAAAAAACTTTGAAAGAAAAAAGGACTATTCTCTTCCTAATTAGGTCCACTGTGAAGTAGGATACTAAGGAGCACTTAGCTTCAGGGCTTGGTTCAAGAAAGACAACTTACCTCATTTGCTTATGCAGTGCATATGCTTCAATCAAAGAATGTACCATACTGGCCTAGAAGCATCAACAAAAAAGAAAAAAAAAAAGGCAGAAAAACGTCTCTTCAATGTTTATTTCAGAGAAATACCATCGACTTCATCACCCTGAACAAAGAAAGTAACTTTTTAACTCCCCTCGCTTTTTACTTACCAGTTGCAATGCACTTTAGACAAAATAGATACAAAGTATATAAATAGCTAAGGAGAAAGCCACCGGGCCTCACGGAGGTGCTGGAACGTTTCTCTTGCAGCGTCTTCTCCACTTCAGGGATCCCTTGTAGTGGAGCCACCATCCCCTAGTACCATCCCCTCCCCCGCACCCCTACCCCCTCCGGTGCGTTGGACGCCCCGACGATAAATGCGGCGCTCTCAGAAACTGTAAGGGAACACTTCCTCCATAGCCTAGCACACCTGCCCAAATTTCTGCTGAAGATTTCCCCCAGCCCGGAATCCTCTCAGCTTCCTAATGCTGTCCGGTCCAAAAGCCCCCACCCCCACCCTAAAAGCCCACGGTCTTTTATCCCCACCTCTCTTACCCGTTTGGGGACTTTGGCCAGGGAGTCGCACATGCTGACATACTCGGGACTGTAGATGTACACTGGAGGCAGCGACTGTCCACTGTCCGCCGGTTCCTCCGGCTCCTCCATCTTCCAATTCCAGCCGTTCCGGAGCCACCTTCTGGATCCGGCTTTTTTCAGACTCAGCCCGGGCTCCTGTTCCTGCTCCTCTGAACGGCCGCAGCGGTGCTCCCTGGTCAACATTCCCTCCTATTCTCGTTATTGCCAGAGACACTGTCCCAGCTCCCCAACCAATTGAAAGAATACATGGGCCCTCCCAGGCCAGAAGCCCTTCATTTAGTGACCACGATACAAAAACGAGAGGTCGGCAAATATAAAAGCCCAAATAACTGCCAATTAGGATCGATAATTTATGGGACAAATAAGCACGGTCAAAACTAACCATCCTTGTTGCCCTACGGGGCCATTTGAAATGAGGTCAGACCAGCTTTAGAGCATGCTGGGAGATGTAGTTTTGAGGGGTTCGAGTAGCGGAAGAGCCCGGGCTAATTGCTAAAATAGCCGCGAATGTGAGTTTTAGCGCTAAAAAAAAACCAAAACAAAACAAAACAAAAAAACAAAAAAACAAGCAAACAAACAACAACAACAAAAAAGCCGCCCAGCTCTTCGTGAATTGTTTCAATCTGCAGATACACCCATATAAATATTTAAAGATAGACACGATGTGGCCACCAAGAGCCCAGCACCACCCACCTACGTTAGACAGGCTTTTTTGGTGGGGGATTAATAAATGGTTGCAAAAGATTTGAAAAGTTTACACAGTAAATTTTGCACACAACTTTATTCCTTTTCATCATTAGCAATCCATGTCCATGTAAGAGTTAAAAACCTCAATAATTCACTCTGGCAAAGCCAAAAGCATTTTTCAAGAGGCTGGCTGGTAATCTTGAAATTGTTTTGTAGATTCCAATCAAGCACTGATGTCAAATTACTCTTTAAAAATTCGTGTGGGAGGGGGTGAGCACATACTTTCAGTGATGTTTGCAAACTGCAGTTCCCCTTCCCTCCCTCCTTTTGCTTCTGGAACTATACAAGGGTTACTGAAATAATTTATGTAGTGTGAGACTTCACATTACATAATATCCTGAAGCACTTCTAGAATTATCATCAGTTATTTCCAGGCTCCTGGCAGCCCCTATGATATGATGTAAGCTGGCCAGTTTCCAAGTCCCCCTACCTCTCATCTCAACCTGAAGTGACCTGCTAACACCCCTCAGACAATCCAACATTCTTACTTCCTTTAAAAACTAGCTCACCATTTTTTACTTTTTAAACATTTTTTGAGCACTCTGATATGCACTTGGATATATTATCTCATTTAATCTTTGCAAAAGTCCTATGAAGGATATTGTAATATGCCCATTTTACAGATGCAGTTTAGAAAGAGAGCAAATGGCTGTTCAGTGTCACACACCTATTAAGCAGAAAAGCAGGAATTCAAAACCAGGCCTGCCTGACACTGAAGCCGTTGAACATTCCCTTTACTATGTAAACTTCATTCCTGTAGCATTACTTTGTTAAATCTAACTTTGTTCAATCCTCCATTTAGTATTCCCTGAATGCTTAGTATTCTGGAAAATCCAACCCCCCCCCCCAGACCTGTGATGTCTTCTTTAACTAGAATATAAGCCCTTATGCTTCTTTTCGATCTTCCTATAGCAACTGGTTCAAAGTTCTGCAATCATTCAGTCATTTACCAAACATTTATCTGACGGCAACTAAATGTATAGAACAGCGAAGGATTCAATTCTCAAGATGAACTACAATCTCATTTCTGCTCTCAGGGAATTTGCATTCTTGTAGAGATGACATAAATACACAAGAAACAGTATGCAATGCATCAGAGTCAGGTAATGAATGTAGAAGGCTTAGATTGCTTAATAACTAAGAATTAAGTACTTAATAAATGGCAACTAGAATTCCTATTCAGTGGCATTTGAGATGGTTTTACTGGATGGACAGGATTTTACTTGGTGAGGATGGGAGCCAGGGGAGGGCACACTGACTAGAATCAATAGCATAAGCAAAAACATAAAGGAGAACATTTCTAGTCTAGTTTAGCTGAAGAGGCTGGATCATGAAGGGTTGTGAATGCCAGGCTAAAGGGAACAGACTTCAAGCTGTGGCAAATGAGTAGACATTTAAACAGAAATCTTAAAAAAAAAAAAAAGATTTCTACAAGAGTGGTGTAAAGATTAGTTATTGAAAGACTAGAGGTAGTGAGAGTGCCGCAGTGGTCCACATAAAAAGTAATGATGATTTAAACTAGGGTACAGGCAATGGGAACAGAGATGCCACTACCCCAGTCCTGACATTGTCATCTGTCACCTGAAGTTTCTGCAATATCACACGGGTTTTTACCTCTACTTTTGCAGAACTACAATTTAGTCTTTTTGCAGCCACCAGAATGAACTCGGGGCCAAAAATAAAAAAAATAAAGTAAATCAGACCATGTCACTTTTTAAAGCCTACCGCACACTATGGTGAGAATCTTTTGGGCTAGGAAGAAGAGTGTAACTTTTGGGAATGCCTTTTTGTGGAGGCTAGGAGGAGAAAAAGATGCCATAAAGGAGACAAAAGAAGAAATAGTTGGGTGGGAACAAATGTAGTACAGTTTCACAGAAATCTAGGGATGAGAGGGTCACAAGAAGGGAGAGGTAGTGACAATGTCATTGCCAATAGGAGCTCACTGGTGCTCTATGAGGAAAAAAAAACACAAGGCAGGGAGGAAGCCCAATTGCAAGGGGTTAACGAGTGAAACCAACACTGTCAGGTGGAGCTTCTTCTTTGAAGAAATTTGATTGTGAAAGGAAGGAATTAGTATATCAAGGGATGTTAGAGCTCATGAATGATTGTTTTTAGGATCAGAGAGAAAGGCACACATTTACAGACACAGGTGAAGGAATCTGTGGGCCTGTAGGAGTTTACGGAAAGGTGAGATCATGACAGATTGGCAATATAAAGAGGAAATGGGATTTGTCCTGGGCCTTCAAGGATAGGCAGTGAAAGGAAGAGGACAGGATACAGGCTGGCCAGCTGGCACCCTAAAATCTGGACTGTAATAAGATGATGTGAAAGTGGATTGTTCTCTGTGTTCTTTCAGATCTAGCAGCAGGTAGCCGAACACTTCAACACACTTCTAAAGTGGAAATAGTATCCTTATTTGACACACAATGTGGCAAGATGACTCAAGTATGGAGAAAGATAAATTGTTGCAATGAGGCTCTGAAATTGGCAGCCTATTCCTGCAGCAAATCTCACAGGGTGGCTGGACACTTTGTTCATGATTCAGACAGAGCACAAATCATGCCACAGGTCCCTAACTCAATTTTCCACATGCTTAATATCCATACAGTCCTTAACTTGGGAAGAAAACCCTTCCCAAAGCACTGGAATTGCAGATGTAAGGCCTAAGTTCAGAGGAAGTAGGTTGAACTTTGGCTCCAAAGTGTTCTGGTGTGGTGACCCTGGATAAGGGTCCTTGACTCACTTTCTTCAACCATTATCGCTAAAGGTAGTTTTTGAACCAGCAAGATCAGGTTAGGCTATGCCACTTCTTTTGGCGATCTCGCCTGTCTTTGCTTGCTGGCAGAAGCAGGCAGGAGGGAAAGCAAACACACTGAAAAGGCACTACTCCTGTGGCTGCCTTCTTTGTGCATTTCTGCATGTTGCCCACTGTGCCATACAATCTGCCCACAGATGCCTCAACTGTACTCAACAGACTGACCCTTGTTTTAATGTCTTTTCCTTGAAGAGTGTCATTGTTGAGAATGGGAACTCTATAGAGCCAGACTGCTTGGGCTCAAATCCCAGCTCTACCACTTACCAGCTGTTTGATCTTGAACAATTTGCTTAAATGCTCAGCACCTCAGTTCCCTCATCTGTAAGATGGGAATGACAACAGTATCTAGCTCACATGGTAACTATGAAGATAGAATAAGATGGTTCATGCTAACTGCCTGTGTAACAGTCTGGCATCTGGTAAGCACTCAAATATTGCTTAGGATTTAAGAGATATTATTTAAGTCTACCCCCACTGTTTCCTTACCCCCACACCACTACTTCAAGAGTACTTTTGAGAACAGGTCCTTGGCTTTTAGGCCTAGCCTTAAAAGAAATCAGACTTCTGCTAAATATAGGGCAACCATATCGTCCAAACTGGGACACTTTTAAGAGTGACAAAGAGTGCTATTAATAATTATGCCACGACAACAGGCATACATGGAGACTGTCCTGGGCAAACCAAGACCTAAGGTCACTCAAGTTTAATAGGAAACAAAGACTAAATGTGGAAAACACTGTATTTATCTCCACTGCATTAGTGTAGGTATTAGGTATTGAGTAAGTGCAAAGGGGGGCAGTAGAGGTTTTGTGAGCCATGGGTAAGAACGACAACGTTTGCCCCACCAGTTGTATAAAATTCCTACAGTGTAGTGAAACCTAATTAGTGAGGATGGGATTGGAGACTGGTTCATCCTTACTGAATAAACCCTCTCTTGTTACACGATGGTTAATGAGTAGTATAAACAGGATTCTGCCAAATATTTATAATACTTAGGAGAACAAATTGTTGTTAAGTACCTTCCGGTAGTACAGAAGCCCCATTTGCACACAATTGTAACACTGAGTAAAAATCTTATTCATTCATCAGTACAGGTCCCCTAAAGATGTCAATAAGCCCATTTTAATTTAATGAGCCTAGTTTGAGTGGGTATGTATTTGAAAGATAAAACTGTGTTTCTTTACTTATATTATCTAACATATTATAGAATATATATGATTTCTATATTAAGATAATTCTACTTTGAGCCAATTAATGAGCTTTGACTGTACTGTATAATTAAATAGAGTATGTAAAATAGAGCCACAAAATAAACCCCAGTCACAAAAACACACATAAAGTTTTGAACACTGGCATCAGACATGATTTAATTGGACATTCCAATTTTTAATTCTAATTTCAAAACAGAAGTGCTTAAAAAAAAGTCCAAAGTTTCTTTTAGTATCACATGCTTACAAAGAATAAAATGCAGATCAAGTTTTCTAAAAAGTTGCTTTAAATGTGAAATACCACTGGATGGAGAGCACAGTGATAGGCAATTTAGCAAACCCAGAGAAACGCAGCAGTCAGTGTCAGTTCAGGCAAACTAACATGGCAGAGAGCAGAGGTTTTCACCTGTGCCACTCCAGATGTACTTCCGGTGGCTGGGGTATGCACAGCCAGTGAAAAGACAGTGTCAGAACAGGTCATAAATTATCTTTATAAGGTGACCAGAAAATCATGTAATCAGAAAGCTACTTACTGTGTGTTTCCATTTGCTCTGAGAGACATTCTATTCTAAAAAGGTTGGCTATCCTCTCTCATTTCCACTCTCTGTTTTCTATCAGCCTACTTACTGTGTTCACTTACTCATGCACTCAAAAGACTGTCATGGGTTTTGTAAGAACCGTTTAGAGAGATCCCTAGCCCCAGCCCCATTCTTGGAGAAAAATCTGAAAAATCTGAGAGAAAGGAAAGGACAGAAGTAGGAAGTTACCTGAGTGCAAACAGGTAAATTAGCAGACTCTTGACACATAAACAAGGAGAAGGAAAGTGCTATGGACTGAATATTTGTACCCCTCTGAAATTCACATTGGGTATTCAGCCTTAATCCCCAAGGTGATGGGATTTGGAGATGGGGGCCTTTGGAAAGTAATCAGGATTAGATGCAGTCATAAGGGAAGAGTTCCCATAACAAAATTAGTACCCTTATGAAAAAGAAGAGTCTAGAGTCCCCTCCGTCCCCCTTTTCTCTGCCATCTGAAGACACAGCAAGAAGGTGGCCATCTGCAAACCAGGAAGAGGGTCCTCCCTGGACACTGAGTCTGCAGGAACCCCAATCTTGGGCCTCTAAGCTTCCAGAAATGTGAGAAACAAATGTTTGTTATTTAAGCCACCCAGTCTACAGTATTTTGTTACAGCAGCCTCAATTAAGAAAGTTAGGAGAAACATTCTTCAAATGAGGTTACCTAAACATGGGACTAGGGAAAAGGACTTAAGGATTCCTCCATTACTCTTGGTGTGTCAGCCTGGGGGCCACGGTCACCACCATCCATATAACACATATTTACATAGGCCGCCAAATGTAGATACAGCTAGATATACAGACACATTGAAACTACTTACATTCAGAAAAATTCTCATGTATGCTTAGACACACACACAAATGCAGCTATTTATAAGAAACAGATATATGCCAACAGATATCAAAATACACATAGATATGAACACTAGAATCAGGGAGTGAAGATGTAAGTGAAAGAGTTTAAGAACCGATGGGAGGACAGGGAGTTGGTGGTGGGTGGGGGGTGGGATGCTGTAAAAAGTCAGTAGGCGAGTGAGACAGACAGGTAAGGATCACCAAGGAAGGACTGCTTGTGAAGGCAGCTATAGACTTGACTGCTGGATTCCTGTTTGCCAAAGACAGAGACATCAATTATTCTGCATGTTGTGTCTTGGCCCACTCTTCTGAGGCAAAAGTTGGTGCACAAGGCTCTCTTCAGGGTACTAACTTACCTCTGATTGATTCCCTCTCTGTTCCCTAGGTGTAAGACACTATTGCAGGCATCTCTTTTCCCTTCCTTTTTGGAACTGGGCTCCTGGCTCCTGGGTTTTTCTGCATTTTCTGCTACAGATACATCTCTGAGCACCAGCAATCTTCGGAAAAGGTGATTTCAATTGCTAATATCAAAATTCTTAAATACAGACACTGCACTTGCATTTTTTTGATATTTCACCAAAGGGAGAGTAGAAATTATGTTATGTAGATACAGAGAAGGCAAGAACAGGGACAGTAATTCTATACAGAAAGGCGTTTGTCACTCAGTGTGAGGCAACACGTGAGTAATGAAGAAAACCATGATCTGGTACTCTCCTTTCCCAAGAAAAGGCACTTAGAATAGATATTTCCAATTTGTGGTAGTATAAAATCCAACACTTTAGGGTTTCCCCACTTGAAACAATGTCCCAAAGCACCCACCACTCATTCACACAATGAAACTACACATAAGAAAAATTTCCAAACTTCAGTCATAAGTTATTATTAATACCTACTCTGCAAACAGTAGTTAGGAAACTAAATTTGTAACAGATCTGGAGGATAAAAACACATGCAAACTTCCATGAACCATGAAAGAATTAAGGCCTACAACAGAGTGCCTGGGCGGGCATATTCCTCCAGGCAGAGGTTCACTTCGAAAGCAGTTAGTGGATCAGAAAAGTTCATTCTTCTTGGGTGGGATGGGATGGAAAGGGGCAGGGTAGGAGTGATCAGGCCAACACATTTCAGTCCCATGCATGATCAACCGAGGCAGGAACCAGCTGTCAAAAGGCTCCCTGCAGCCAGGGCCCAGAGGCCTCACTGCATGGCACAGATGCTGTGAGGCAGGAACTCCTGTACGTAGGTGGCAGCTGCCTTGGAGAGGTAGGTCATGGTGCCAAACCTGCCACTGGGTGCACTGTCATACAGAAGAGTACAGATGCCGGACGCAGGATCCTTGGCCAACATGGTATCATCTGCCCCGAGGGTTTTCTGTTTGGTTTTTAAGGGTAGGAGAACACAGGGGAAAGGAAAAATTACTAATCCTATTAGTTAAAGTCCTCATTGGGATTACTCAGAGCCTCCTCCCCATCACTAGCTAGTTGGATCTTAGGCTGTTTTGGTAGGAAGGGATCGGTTATGCACAAAATGTTGAATGTGAGTTTCTATATGTACATTTTCCCCTAGATACCCACATCCTACGACATTATTTTTTTAATTAAAAAATTTTTAATGTTTATTTTTGAGAGAGAGAGAGAGACAGAGAAAGAGAGGGAGAGAGAGAGAGAGGCAGAGAGAGAGTGGGGGCGGAGGATCCAAAGCAGGCCCCAGGCTCTGAGCTGACAGCACAGCCCGGTGCGAAACTCAAACCCACGAACCATGAGATCATGACCTGAGCTGAACCGACTGAGCCACCCAGGTGCCCTCATGATGACATTACTTTTAAAATATTAATTGTTCAGAATTTTGAAAGTTAAATATAACAGTTAATTAAACGAGTTGTACCTGTTAAGAGTCAAATGTTAATACTTACAAATCACCCCAGATGGACTTGGGTCCTAATCTTTCCAGTACTACTGATTTTAGCACATATTATTTTATCTTGCTTTTGATGATTATTTCTTTCTAAGTAGACTTAGTTCAAATAGACTGTACACTTTCCAAGCTAGAGTCTATGCCTAAAAGGGATCATATTGTCTGATACACAGACTAACAGCAATCCAGAATATTTAAAATTAGCACTGTCCTGGGTACTTCTGATTTTTTTTTTTCACATTTTCCCACAGTGCCTAATAATAGAATGAAATACCTATTACATATTTTGGAGATTTTCCTATTGATGACAGGGCATGTACTTCACCTTAGTGTTTCTACTCTTAATCTAGGAAACATTTGGAAAGCTTTCAATAGTCTGCATTTTGTAAACATGGTTAATGTCCTGGAAGAAGATACATTAAGAAAAAGTTTTTAAATGTAGAATTAAAAGTTTCACTTTAATATTTTCCTATAGGTAAGTAGCTAACGCAAAAACAAAACCAAACCAAACCAAAATTGAATCTTCTTTTTTCCTTAATAGTCCAAAAAGGATATGCTATCCAGTTGTCTCTTCTTAAGTCCTTATTGCTATAAAAAGCCATGTGATAAGAAGACTGAAATATGATGAAAAGCATAAAAACCTCCTGAATTCCAGGCAACTTTACCATCTCACACAATCACAAAAACACTTGGTGAAAGACAGAGGCCGTCCCACAGCCTACTTCTTCTGCAAACAGAGCTCAGAGCCATTACAGAGGGACTCAGAAAAGAGCTATGAGGAAGAGGGCACAAGAAAGTGACCTTGGCTTCACTAAGAGCTCTGAATGCAGTTAGGTTAGTGTCAGACATTCCCCTTTGAGAAAACAACAGGCTTGCCACTTGCCTACCTGTTCTTGAAGGAACAAGTCATTAGCAATATGCACTATCTTTTCCACAGCAATGATGCTTCCAATACTATGAATTTCAATATCTGCCATCATGGTGAGGACAAGGATGGCTTCAACCAGAAGCTGGCGGTACTCTGGCTGAGGTACACGGTTCAGGACAGATTCCACATGAACAGAGAATTTAATCTCGCCTGGAGTCATCTGTGATAGAGAAAAAGAAAATCAATTCCTAAGAGCCCATCATCCAGGAGTTATCAATCACCTATTCTGAAAGGCAGGAAAAGCACTGTAGCCAAAGTGTAGCTCAGTCTCCTTCAAAGTACCTGAGTGAGTAAATTGGTCCGATCTTTTTGGAATGCAGTCTAGCAATGCATAACAAGAGTCATAAAAGTGTCAATGCCCCCTAACTCACAATCCTATTTTTGAGAGTTTATCCAAAGTTAATAATTCAAGTGAGGGAAAAAGCCCTATGTGCAAGAGTGTTTACAGCATTAGTCACAAATGTAAAACTAAAAGTAATCTAAACATGGGAATGGTCATGTAAATAAATGGCATATTATGGTACAGCAACTTCATGGGTTTTTATAGAGTCATTTAAAAGAATAAATATGATGACCGTAGATACAGGAAAAATCTAAGTAGAACTTAAAACTGTATGTACAGGATGACTAGAATTATGTAAAACATTTATATACTGTTAGATTAAAATGGGCATGAAGAAATACAAAGTTATTTTAGGGTGAAGAGCAGTGAGGAATAATTTTTGGCAAAATTGTATTGAGTATATAATGGACCTTATATATAATGGACCCAAATATATATATTTGGACCCTAAAGACCAGGGTTCAAGTCCTGTCTTTGTTAGTTACTAGTTCTAGGACCCTGAACAATTCATTTCCCTAAATTTGTTTCCTTATTTGTAAATCGGAAACTACAATCCCTTCCTTAGCTGTCTCACATACCTGTTTTTTAAAAATTTTTAAAAAATGTTTATCTTTATTTTTGAGACAGAGAGAGACAGAGCATGAGCGGGGGAGAGGCAGAGAGAGAGGGAGACACAGAATCAGAAGCAGGCTCCAGGCTCTGAGCTGTCAGCACAGAGCCCGACATGGGCTTGAACTCGTCCACTGCGAGATCATGACCCGAGCTAAAGTCAGACGCTCAACCGACTGAGCCGCCCAGGTGCCCCTCACATACCTGTTTTAAAGATCAAATTAAAGAATGTGTATAGGTACTCTGAAGACTCTTAAAGGTACCATGTATTATTATTAATTATATTAACATTTCAATCTTGCTTAAAAGCAGAGAAAGGACAGAGAGGGCACAGTGTTCTTTATTAGAGAAGAGGCCTAGAGGCAAGAGTGAAGCTCTGAGGCATAGCATTAGCTTCCTGCACTCGCCCCTCCAGCCATTGCCTACAACAACTCCAGTGTTTTTGAGAATGCTCTACCATCCAATCTTACTATTCCTAATTTGCTAATTCTAGTTCCTTTGTTGGCTTTGTATAAAAGTTATTTCTTTAGAATATCTATGTGATTGGGCAAAAAGGGAAATATAAAAGCGCCCAATAATACATGTCTGTGGTTCATGGCATTATTTTCCAACCATGGTTATATATCAGACTCATTCTAAGGATTGTTTGTTTGTTTATTTGAGAGAGAGAGAGAGAGAGAGAGAGAGAGAGAGAGAGAGAGAGAGAAAGGACAGAGAAGGAGAGAGAATCTCTCCATGTTGGAGTCGGATGCAGGGCTCAATCCCACAACCTGATCATGACCTGAGCCAAAATCAAGAGTTGGACGCTCAACTGACTGAGCCACTCAGGTGCCCCAAGGATTTTTTTTTAAAGTACAGATGCTCAGGTTCCATCCCTGGAGATTTTAATCCACTAAATTGGAGATGGGAGCTCAGGTTGCTATGACATATGGTTAGAGCTGAGGACCACTAGTTCATAATATAATAGTCTACAAGCATCCTACAAGAGAAAGGTGGGGATGAAAAGGATGGGGACATGAGAGGTCATCCATTTCTAGATTTCTATCTTGTCTGCCCTCTCTAACTGGCAATACTCACATAAACCAGCCTAACTTAACCATCAAAAGGGGGCTGTCCTTATATAATTAATGTAATACATAATTACTCTCTAATGTTCCCATTCTATTTCTTTTCCTATTCTGTTTTTAAAAAATATTCTCTCCTTTCCTCAACTGCACTTCATGTTTAGCTGATCTAGAGTCATAGAACTGTTATGTTGAAAAATGATCACTGAAATACTTTAGTGACATAAACCATCAATCACATAAATGTGAAAGACACAGAATCTCACCTCTCTAGTGGTTGAAGAAGGAAGAACAAAACCTTCTACAGAGAGTCCATGACACTGCAAAAGAGCAAAAACATGTTGTCACCAAGGATATGCTGATAAATGGGAGCCTGTAAGGAGACACTTAGTATTTCTAAGTGCACTTCATGGGGTAGATGCTGAACAATCACAGGCCAGTGAAAGGCCCTGCAGCTCAAGTGTCCTTGCCAAGGGCTTATGATTATTATGTGGCAAGAAGCAGGGCTGGGCTACGGTAGATGCAAGATTTACCCTCAATTTAAAGGAGTGGAAGTGATAGAGAAGGTCTACCTTCTGGGATAGACTAGTCCCAAAGATTCAGAGACTATCAGAAAAGATATCATGCTAGGTCCCAGACCCATCACAAATAGGCTTTCAGAAAGATTTTTAGGCTGAAGAATAAAAACCCTCAAAATACATATTTTTCAGACTTGTATAGTTACTACATTTAAAAATTTTTTTAATGTTTATTTATTTTTGAGAGACAGAGAGAGACAGGGCATGAGCAGGGGAGGAGCAGAGAGAGGGAGACACAGAATCAGAAGCAAGCTCCAGGCTCTGGGCTGTCAGCACAGAGCCCGACGTGGGGCTCAAACTCACGAACGAACCGTGAGATCATGACCTCAGCTGCAGTTGGACGCTTAACTGACTGAGACACCCAGGCACCCAGCAGTTACTACATTTTCTAGTTAAGCATCCCCTGCCCCCGAACATCAGTGCCCTTGATGCCCTCACTCTGCTGTACTTTTACTACAATACTTGTCTTCTTTTAATTCTATATAATTTACTTATTATGTTTATTATTTATTGAATAGCAGAATCTAAGCTCCCATAAGGATAGACTGTTGTCTATTTTGTTCTTTGCTGTATCACCATGAGCACTTAGGACACTGCCTAGCGTACAGCAGATGCTCAGGAAATATAAATGAATGATATTTTATCTTCTCTCTTACAATCAACTCAATTATTAAAAAGCAATGGGCATTAAGGACTTGCCGTTTTAGATGTTAAACAAATTAAAACAACATATATTAAGCCACAGACAAAGATTCCAATCCAGCAGGTTTACTGGCTCTGGTACCTGACACTTCCATCCCATGTTTCATATGCCAAATAACAGTCTTAGTACAGAGGGCATTTGTTTGTCCTCTTATATTAGGATTCCAAGTCCATGTTTTGATTCTGCCATAAAATACTCAATATTCCTGGTCATATTTAAATGTTCCTTTTTTTGTATTTGCAAGACCTTGTGGTTCTGTACCTTTATCATAATACATTTCAGCTTTACATTATAGCTGATATTTAAGAAGATAACTATGTATTAAACTTCTTGATGATAAAAACAGATACATTCCATGGTATCTGGGGTAGAACAGCACCCACTACATGTCTGTGAAATCAAATTTCCATAACCCAGGCATAGCTGTAGAGATAAAATATCTGTCTGTGACCAGGGTGCTAGAGAAGTTAGATGGAGAGTTTTAATAACACTCTCTGAAAAGAAGATTTCCAGAGCTACTAGTCTGGGGAAACAACTTTTACCTTTCCAAAAGATCACCTGTTTTGGTCCCTGGAAGAATATCATTGTGCTAAGGGGAGAAGCATAACTAAGGTTTTGAAGCCCTGGATGAAATCTTCTTCAGGTCCTTGCTAACGGCAATGAAGCAGAAAGTGCCACCTAAGAGACTATAAATGAGACCTATGAATGAGTACCATGGTCTTCCTGGCCCTCTAAATCTGTCACAATCATACTGGTGTGATGTCCTCTTAAATGTCTTTGGCAAGCTAGGCCTTTGAAAGAAAAACAAAAATTGGTCACACCAACAAAGGCTTTGGGTCATTAAAATCATTATAATCTTGCATCTATTTAGTAGTTTTCATCCAAGAAAAAATAGAACAGCTTCTTACACTAACTCCTCAGACATTGCAGCAGTTTTACTCTACTGTCAGCACATTACTACAAATAACATTTCCACTCTACAATAGCTACAAAGAAAGCAGGCTCTTTATCACCAGATTTTATAAGTAGCAAATGTATCACAAAGTCCAACAATGTTCAAGTATGGGCAAAAGCAGAGAAGTGATGATTTTCGAAATCTAATTTATAAAAAATACCTTAGTGTCAATAATAGAGACTAAATAATAAATAATATCAAAATAATAAATCAACTTCTTTGATTATGTCTTCTAGGTTTTGTCCATATGAGCATATGACATTTATATAATTGTAGTGATGTCACAGTCAAGTCATATCTCAGCCAAGGAGACTGAGGATATCAAGTGGGAAAATAAAGATACATCTACAATGTGTTATGCTTACCTTCTGTAAAACTTTCCATACTTTTTGATAAAATCCAATTGGCACTCTGTTCAGTGCTCCATCTAGCCTTCTTCGGCGTTGCCACTGACCTTGACGATTATCTTTAGATGTCTGTTCACCTCTAGGAAAGGACCCACTACTTGGAGTCACAGATGTTCCAGATGACTTGGGAGAAGAGGAGAGGAAAGAACATAAATCAAAAGCTATCTCTGTTCTTCTGATAAAGTATTATAGCATAGTGAATAATAAACACTCTCAGTAGAATTAGAAACCACATATTAAGTGTAACACCCAAGATAAAGAGGTTACAGTGAAGCTAGTAGACTTATGAGTAGCTAGCAACAATGTAAACCTTTGTAAATCTAGATCCTTTTAGAAAGCAATCTAGTGATACTTAAATAGTGCCATACAAATATTGATGACCTGGGAGTTTCTTAGCTGTCTCTTTCCTTGGTTATCTCTGTTAAAATTCCAGCTGGTCTATGGCTTAGTTTGTTGCTTTCATGGGCTATAATACAAGCCTCAACCAAATTAAAAGAATTGAAATCAGATAAAGCATGTTCTCTGACTACAATGAAATTAAATTAGAAATAAAAAACACAAGGAAATTTAGGAAATTTACAAATATGTGGATATTAAACAATACGCCTCTAAATAACTGGTGGTTTAAGAAAGAGATCACAAGGAAAATTAGAAAACACTCTGAAATAAATGAAAATGAAAATACAACATGCCAAAATTTATGGGACGCAGCTGAAACAATGCTTTAAAGAGAAATTTATGTCATAGATGCTTGTATTAAAAAAGAAGAAATATCTCAAATTGATAGCCAAACAATGAAAAAAACCTTCAGACAATGAAAAAAACAAGAGCAAGCTAAGCTAAAAGGAAGAAAGAAGGAAGAAAATAATAAACAGTGCAGGAGAAAGAAATAAAATAGAGAATAGAAAAGCAACAGAGAAAAGCAATGAAACTAAAATTTGTTTCTTTGACAGTAAATATAAACTAAATTGACAAATATTTAGCTCCCCCTCAAAAAGTTAAGACTGAATGTATTAAAATCAGGACAGAAAGAGGGAACATCACCTCTGACTTTAAAGAAACAAAAAGGACTCTAAGGACGTACCATCAGCAGCCATACGTCAACAAATTACATAACTTAGATGAAATGGACAAATTCCTAGAAAGACATAAACTATCCAACCTGACTCAAGAAGAAACAGAAAGTCTGAATAGATCTATAATAGAGATCAAATTAGTAATTATAAAACTTCCCACAAAGAAAAACTCAGGCACAGATGGCTTCACTGGTTAATTCTATCAAACATTTAAAGATTAATTATCAGTTCCTAACAAACTCTCCCCAAAAAAGAGAAGGAACTTTCCAACTCATTTTGAGGCCAATATTACCCTTATTCCAAAATTAAAGACATCACAGGAAAACTACAGATCAATATCCCTTCTGAATATAGATACAAAAATCAACAAAATACTAGCAAACCAAATTCAGCAACATAGAAAAGAATTATGCACCATGATGAAATAGAATTTACTACAGAAATTCAAGGTTTCACATCCAGACATCAATTAATGTAATACACCACATCAGGAGAATAAAGGATAAAAACCACATCATCCTAATAGATGCAGAAAAAGCATTCAATAAAATCTAACACTCCTTCATGATAAAGACACTCAACAAACTAGAGACAGAGGGGAACTTCATCAATCTAATAAAGTACATCTACAAAACCCCACAGCTGGCATCATAACAAATGGTCAAAGACTGAATGTTTTTCCTCTTAAGTTTAGAGGATAGTTTAGAATAACACAAAGATGTTTTTACTCTTGCTACTTCTAATCAGCATTGCACTAGAGGTTCTAGTCAGTGCTATTAAGCAAGAAAAGAAATAAAAGACATCCAGAGTGAAAGGAACAAGTAAAACTATATCTGCAAATGACATAATCTTATATATAAGAAATTCACTGAAAGACAGTTAGAACTGACAAATGAGTTCAGTAAAATTGCACAATATAAGATCAATATAAAAATCACTTGTAATTTCTAAACACTAGCAATCAACAATCTGCAAATGAAATTAAGAAAAAAATTTCATTTAAAATAGCATCTGAAAGAATAAAATACTTAGGAATAAATTTAACAAAAGAAGTATAAAACATATACTCTGAAAACTACCAGACATTTTGAAAGAAATTAAAAACCTAAATAAATGGAAAGAAATCCCATGTTCATGGATCAGAAGACTTAACATTGTTAAGGTGGCAATACCCTTTAAATTTATCTACAGATTGAAATTTATCTATAGTCTTCATCATAATCCCAACTAGGTTCTTTGCAGAAATTGACAAGTTTATCCCAACACTCACATGGAAATTCAAGGGATCCATGATAGCTAATACAACCTTAAAAAACAAAAAAACAAAAAACAAAAAACAAAAAACAAACAACAAACAAACAGCAAAAAAGTTGGAGTTGCCTTAATCTCTTCAGTTTAAGAAATCTGAAGTCAGAGGCCATTACATTGGTTTAAACCAAGGAAATCTAATCGGAAATCAGTCTTCCTAAAACGTAAACTTCATGATGGCAAGGACCATATCTGTTCTGTTGTTTATTGTATTTCCAGTGCCTGGTACAAAATTGGCACTCAATAAATATTTACTAAGTACATTGCTAATCAGAATAACAGCCAATCCAGTGGCTTTCAAACTTAAAAGTACATCAGAATCACCTGGAAAGCTTATTAAAACACAGACTGGTGGGCCTTACCCAAGCCTTTCTGATTCAGTAGGCCTAGGGTGGGGACCAAGATTTTACATTTCTAAGAAGCTCCCAGGGGATGCTGATACCATCTAGTACAGTGCCTGGCACCTAGTATACATGCAATTAATTATATTAGTTGAAAGAATAAATGCATAAACAGACACTTAAGTACTTATTAAATTGAATTTTGTTTTCTCTGAAATGGAAAAGAGGCTAGAACTGAACCCCCTTTGCTACCCCTTGTAGGAAAACGAATGGAAAGATTTTACCCCCATACATGAAGTTGATTTATAGTTATTTTAGTTCTTGATTCATTTTGGTTTTCTTTTCAGTCAGTATATGTCATGACTTATATAACAGCATATTCAAAGTACTTGTGAATGGTATATAATATAACAGCAGTTACCAGAAAAGATGGTGATGTCAAATCTATACCCAACGGATGACCACCATTGGACTATAAAACAAAATTAGAAAATAAGATTTTAGAAGAGATGAGGCAAGGCAAACATTATTTGTGTTTAAAAACATATTAGTAGGGTAAAATTACAGACTATTCAAGTAACTAGCCAGCATGTTATTATTTAAAAAGCTGATGAAATAGCCTTACTCCAGAAGCCATGGTAAAAGGTAAAGAAAAACTGCCTTTAAAAATATTTTTTCCCATGATCAGAAAAAAGGGCATTGGTGAGTGGTAGAGAAAAGGGTTTAGAACAATACAAAATACCAGACAGGCAAGTAAGGATGGAAATCAATAATTAGAAATTAGAAAGTAATGAAAATTTAGGTCTCTCAATCCTTGACATTATATTCCTAATGATTTTGCCTTTCTTGAATTCCTATAGGTAGTGGATGTGTAAAAAAAGGAATTAAATGATATAGCTGGATAGGTCAAGTCCTTAATATCATAGTAATCTAGCTGGGAACAGGGACTTCAAGTTCTAAATATATAATGAACTTGTAAGTAATACTGTGTAACTATAAACAACTATAAAAAAATATTTAGCCAATCACTCTCAGCCAAAACAAGGACTGTTTACCAACAACATCAGTTTAACTCCTCAGTATGAAACATAGTTCTTTCACCTTTCAGATAGGAAAATGTTCAGGTTATCCAAATTATCTGTGAAAAAACCTGTACTAGTTAACAGTTTCCTATTAGTCCATTCAGTTCTTACCCTTGCATAATATGAATCTGAAAAGTTTCCTTCAAATTAAACTTCAAGCATTGGCTCATTCTTGTCCTAAATGGTTCTGACTCCCATAAAACCTCCAACAAAAAATTTCCATTTTGTCTCTCCTCTTCTGGATGTGCTTTAGTACTGCAAACTACCATAAGTCAGGAGGAGTAGTTTTAAGATTTTCATAAAAAGTGCTACTAGGGGAGACCAAATCAGTACCTTCTCAATTTGGAGACTCTGAAAATCACATGATTTCCCAGAGTTTTGAATAAAGCTATGGAAGTTTGTGTTAAGTATTTCTTTGTAGAGCATAATAATTCATCTATTCTCAACTGCAAGGAAAATGAGTAAGAGGCTACAGTATGATGTCTGATAATTCCCATCAGCTCCCTGAATGATTTCAATGTTTTACCTCTATGTATCCACAACACCTTTTGTATACCTCTCTCATGACAATGATAAAAATATAATTTGGGGGAAATACCTGAAACTAGATTTTTTTTTGAAATTTTAGGGAGAGAGGAAGAGAAAGAGAGTGAGCAGGAGAGAGGGGCAGAGGGGGAGAGAGAGAATCTTAAGCAGGCTCCATGCTCAGCATGGAGCCTGACATGGGGCTTGATCCCTTGACCTGAGCAGAAACCAAGAGTTGGATGCTCAAGTGACTGAGCCACCCAGGAGCCCCAAGAAACTAGATTTTTAAAAAGGCCCTCATCCAATCTGGTGTTCTCTCTAGTACCTGTTCTTAAACGTAAGGAAATGGAGTCTAGTTGCATAGAGAAAATTAATTCCAAAATTACATGTTAATTCTAATAAGAGGAACTCAGGGTTTCAATTTCTTGCTAACAGAAACAAATTACTTTCCTCCTAAAATTAGCAAAACAGTTTGGTCCAGAAAAGGAAAGCTATCTATAAAATGAATGTTACAAAGGAGAATCAAGCGACTCTGTGGTTTTTTATCTTACTTGTAAAAAGGCCATGAGCTCATGCATGTTATATAGAACTAAAGGCAGGTTAAATTATGTTAAAGGATCCCTAGTTGTTTCACCTGACTCTCAGTTGAGATAGATAGTCTACGAAATTCCGCCTGAAAAATAAATGGCTCCAATTAAACACGGGATATGAAACAAAATACACGATCCCAACAAAGATCAATTCCAAAAGGATGTTCTTTAACATGACAATATCCCAGCTAATCTCCCGAGATATCCCAAGATGTCTTACCTGCTTTATCTCACTTTTTAACTGCATTATCCCGGTTCGTTCTGTTTTGGTTGCCCCGACAGCACCAATCTCATGGATGGAAATAGCAGGGCTGACATTTGAATCAGTGGGACGAACTACATAGCATGACAGATTAAACAGAAAGAGAGAGGACAATCAGGTTCAAATAATTTTGTCCACCATGCTTAGAAGACTTAGATATATGTCCTCCTTTTATGTTAATAATAATAATGAAAATAACCCACTATATAACCTTGCTATTCAAAGTGTGGTCCATACACCAGCAGCATCAGCATCACCTAGGAGCTTGTTAGTAGAATCTTGGGTACCACTTCAGGCCTACTGAATCAGTCTGTACTTTTGCAAGTTCCCCACATGATCCTTATGCATAGTAAGGCTTGAGAAGCAGTGTTTTATGACTTTCTTTTACCATTCAAAGGTCTAGCATCCATCCAACTGAAATTACATGTTTAGCCTAAGCCTAAAAGTGGAGCAGGAAAGATAACCTTTTTCATTTGCTCTGTTTTAGGTACTTGGCACCAAACACCACTGCCAAAACACCAAGTGCCAAGTGGAGGACTAATTTGCAACAGACCTTAAGATGTATGTGAATTCACAGGTGAAAGGATATATCTGATATATCTGATACACCCAGACACACCACTGCAAATGCTATTAAATTACTGCCAAATGGAATACAAGAAAGTTTCAAATGATACGGGTTGTCAGTTGTCCTAAAGTAGAGATTCAGGATAATGTAAAGGAATCGATAGAACAGTGCAAAAACAAAAGATGATGGCAATCCACTTAGTTGATTTATCATTTAAGGAGAAAAAAAGAGACATATACAATAGTTTCCAAATCTTGTTCCAGAAGACAGCTTTGCTTTTAACTGTTTCATATACTGGGGTTCTATTTAGTTGGGGGAAAGTTTCCTCAGATAAAAGAAAAACATTTTAAAATCAAACGAGACCAAACTAACACTCTAAAATGGAAATGTGGTTATTCAATCTTACCACTTCGTTCCACTCCGAACTCCTTGCCACTGAGAATGTGATGCAGGAGATTCTTCATGGCTGAGGGACTGAGATTCATCAGGCCGTCTGTGGCTTCCTCAGCTAGTTATCAGAAATGTTAGTACAGAGGACCACAATTTGCCTGACATACCCACCCTATTTTGTTCTCTATTTCCTTTCTTAGAATTTCTAAGTTATTTGATTGATTGGAAAAATAGAATTACAAATAAATTCTTCACACCACACTGTCCGGGTATTCATAGTGCAATAGATTTCTTTTTTAGAGTAGGGGGAGAGAGAAAGAGAATCTTAATCTTAAGTAGGCTCCAAGCTCAGTGTGGAGCTCAATGAGGGGTTTGATCTCAGGACCATGAGATCCTGACCTGGGCTGAAATCAGGAGTCAGATGCTTAACTGATTGAGCCACCCATGCGCCCTGCATACTGCAATAGATTCTTTTTTTAAAAATTTATTTATTTATTTTGAGAGAGAGAGAGAGAGAGAGCGAGCGCAAGCATGAAGGTGGGGTGGGGCAGAGAGAGAGATAGAGATAGAGAGAGAGAGAGAGAGAGAGAGAGAGAGAGAAAGAGAATATCTGAAGTAGGCTCCAGGCTCCAAGCTGTTAGCATACAGCCCGACATGGGGTTTGAACTCACAGATGCGAGATCATGACTTGAACTGAAGTCAGAAGCTTAACTGACTGAGCCACACAGGCGCCCCTGCAATAGATTCTTAATAATTTTTTTTTATTTTATTTTTGGGACAGAGAGAGACAGAGCATGAACGGGGGAGGGGCAGAGAGAGAGGGAGACACAGAATCGAAACAGGCTCCAGGCTCCGAGCCATCAGCCCAGAGCCCGACGCGGGGCTCGAACTCACGGACCGCGAGATCGTGACCTGGCTGAAGTCGGACGCTTAACCAACTGCGCCACCCAGGCGCCCCAAGATTCTTAATAATTTAAAGACTGATTATCCAGTTTATGGGCTAATCAGATTCTTGATTTCTTCTTCATCCTCTTTCCACACCACTAGGGAACTTAGTAGAATCTTTATTTGAAGGTGGGAAGAATGTAAAGAGAAATATGGAACTGAAAGCCAGTCAGAGAAAAGCAATGGATGTATACATACAGAGGGACTAAAACAATAAACACTTCTCAGTCTGGAAATCTAGAGACTAAAAAGAGAGAATAGATATGAATCCATGAAATCATGAAGAATAATGAGAAGACTGGACTTTATCAATATCAGTTAGTGCTCACTTTGACAGCACATATACTAAAATTGGAACAATACAGAGAAGATTAGTATGGCTCCCGTGCAAGGATGACATGCAAATTTGTGAAGCATTCCACATTTTGGTAAAAGAATTGCACTTTGAAAACTATAAGACACTTATGAAATAAATTGAAAAGCACACAAAGAAATGGAAAGACATTCCATACTCATGGATTGGAAGAACAAATATTGTCAAAATGTCTATACTACCCAAGGCAATCTACACATTCAATGCAATACTTATCAAAATACCACCAGCATTTTTCACAGATCTAGAACAAAATCCTAAAATTTGTATGGAGCCAGAAGGACTCCAAACAGTCAAAGCAATCTTGAAAAAGAAAAGGAAAGCATTACAATTCTAGAGGTCAAGGTATATCACAAAGCTGAAGTAATCAAGACAGTATGATACTGGCATAAAAACAGGCACATAGATCAATGGAATGGAATAGAAAACCCAGAAATGAACCTACAACTATATGGTCAACTAATCTTCGACAAAGCAGGAAAGAATATTCAATGGGAATAAGATAAGTCTCTTCAACAGATGGTGTTAGGAATATTGGACAGCGACATGCAGAAGAATGAAGCTGAACCACTTTCTTATACCAGACACAAAAATAAATTCAAAATGGATGAGAGACCTAAGTGTGAGACCTGAAACCATAAAAACCCTACAAGATAGTATAGGCAGTAGTCTCTTTGAAACTGGCTGTAGCAACTTCCTTCTAGCTGTGTCTCCTGAGGCAAGGGAAACAAAAGCAAAAATAAACTATTGGGATTATATCCAAATGAAAATGTTCTGCACAACAAAGAAACAATCAACAAACCTAAAAGGCAACCGATGGAATGGGAGAAGATATTTGCAAATAACATATCTGATACAGGGTTAGTATCCAAAATATAAGAAATTGTAAACTCATCACCCAAAAAACAAATAATCCAGTTAAGAAATGGGCAGAAGACATGAATGGAGATTTTTCCAAAGAAGACATACAGATAGATGGCTAACAGACACATGAAAAGAGGCTCAATATCACTCCTCATCAGACAAATACAAATCAAAACTACAATGAGATATTGCCTCACATCAGTCAAAATGGTTAAAATTAACAACACAGGAAAACAGCAGGTGTTGGTGAGGATGCAGATAAAGGGGAACCCTCTAACATTTTTGGTGGGAATGCAAACTGGTGCAGCCACTGTGGAAAACAGTATGGAGGTCCCTCAAAAAGTTAAAAGTAGAATTCCCTGCAGCGCCTGGGTGGCTCAGTCGGTTGAATGTCCAACTTCAGCCCAGGTCATGATCCCACGCTTTGTGGGTTCGAGCCCCACATCGGGCTCTGTGCTGACAACTCAGAGCCTGGATCCTGCTTCAGATTCTGTATCTCCCTCTTACTCTGCTCCTACCCCAACTCGTGCTCTGTTTCTGTCTCAAAAATAAATAAATATAAAAAAAATTAAAGGATACAAAAATGCTGATTGGAAGGGGCACATGTACCCCATTGTTTTTAGCAGCATTATCAACAATAGTCAAATTATGGAAAGAGCCCAAATGTCCACCGACTGATGAATGGATAAAGATGTGATGTATATATACAATGGAATATTACTCAGACCAAGAAAAGAATGAAATCTTTGAATCTTGCCATTTGCAATGACATGGATGGAGCTAGAGCATATTATGCTAAGTGAAATAAGTCAGTCAGAGAAAGACAAATACAATATGATTTCACTCATATGTGGAACTTAAGAAAAAAAAACAGAGGAACACAGGGGAAGCAAGAGAGGAAAACCAGAAAACAGACTCTTTAAACTATAGAGAACAAACTGAGGGTTGCTGGAGGGGAGATGGGGGGGGGAATGGGTTAAATGGATGATGGCCATTAAGGAGGGCACTTGTAGTGAAGAGCACCTGGTGTTGTATAGAAGTGTTGAATCACTAGCTTGTACACCTGAAACTAATATTACATTATATGTTAACTAACTGGAATTTAAATAAAAACTTGAAAAAGATAAAAAAATCAGACAGTTAGTGAGACCTTACTACATGTTGGTCATGACTTTACACAATGTTAGTAACAAACAGGTAGGACATGGCACTTGACCTTGAGAAGCTAAGCAACTATTTGGGAGAGATCACATATGTAAACAAAATAAACAACAATAAACATGACTATATTAAGTGCCAAATGAGAGGTACAGACAATAAATGCTTTGGAAATCAGAGAAGACATCAATCTTCAAGGATGCTGATAAAATTATTGGGAAATACTGTTGAAGTAGGAGGTAGGGGTCAGACTGTTGGGGGTCTTGAATATCACACCCAGGGATCTTGACTTTATCCTTGTAAGAAATAAAGAGTCATGGTTTTGATGAATTCATAGGAAAAAAAATACATAAGAGGTAAAGAAAAGTGAAGAATGTTTGAGGATTTTTCCCTTCTTGAGGTTTATTATTAAATAATTAGACCTTAATAAAATATCCCTTGATACATGGCTAGAGAATATATGTATGTGTATAATGTAATACATATAATCCATAACAATGTGCTAAATTGGAAATCATATGGAATCAGAAAGACTTGGACTCAAATTGTACTATTTACTAGATGTGTAACTTTAGGCAAGTTATTTAACCTCTCTGAAATTCAGATGACTTATTGGTAAAAGTGGAACAGAAATACCTTTTGCAGAGGGTTGTTGTAAGGATCAAATGAGATAATGTATATAAATATAAAGCAAAAAGCACACAGTCTGGCATATGGTAGGTATAAAATAATCATTATTTTCCTTTAAAGGGTTATTTTAATATAATTATCTTATGTAATTTAGGTTAGGCTCATGCAAAAAAAAATTAGCTATTTGTTAATAGCTCAATTAAAAGCCTTTTGGGGAAATGTAACAGAAACAATGGCTAACATTGAGTTTTACAACTCTATTTTCATTTTTGTATGCAGTCCCTATCTCTATTATTTTATCATTCTTAGAAATCAAACAAATATCAATGGAAAAATAGTCATGCCATGTGGGTCCCTTTCCCTCTCTCACACTGTATACAATTCTGTGCTACAGCTTCTACAGGCCCCAGGTTTTCTTCTAACTAAAACTGTTATCTTGCCAAATACAGCTATAGTTAATTTCAAAGAGACTCCTGTCAGAAAATTTTCATAGAAATACAGCTTTCCTTTATTCAATCCTGTTGTTGACTAGACAGAATACTAACATTATGATCAAACTGATGTGGTGACTCAGTCTGGTTCGAGAAGTTGCACTGCCTGAGTCAGAATCAAAACCAGTCTGTCACGCTCAAATTCGAAGCACACTTAGGCTCACTCTAGGAGTTAGAAGGAATGTAATTTGGAGTGCAGAGCCCCCAAGAGGTGGAATTTTGAAATTGCAGAACTAATACATAAATTTGTCATAATTATCAGTCTCTTGATTTATATAAATACAGATTGACTAACATGGGAACAAGATTGCTATATGCAGTTTCTGAGCTACCAATAAAATGTTTTAGCTTTCTTTCCCTCTTGATCCAAAACTCAATAGACTGACATTAAAAAAGTTTTTTAAATGTTTATTATTGAGAGAGAGACACACACACAGAGCATGAGCAGGGGAGGGGCAGAGAGAGGGGGAGACACAGAATCCGAAGCAGGCTCCAGGCTCTGAGCTGTCAGCACAGAGCCCTATGTGGGGCTTTAACTCACAAACTGCAAGATCATGACCTGAGCCGAAGTCAGTCGCCCAACCAACTGAGCCACCCAGGCGCCCCAGTAGACCTACATCAAAAGTGAATTCTGCCTCTGCCTCTCTCTCTCTCTCAAAATAAACCGAAAAAAGTGAATTCTGTCAAAAATAGTTACTAAAATGAATACCTGAGCATCGAAGGGAATGGGCCAGTTCTGTTGCCATAACTTGTATGATTAGACCAATTCGAAGTCGAAACATTTCGGCAAAGAGGCCAGGCTGAGTTCGCATATACATGGCTAGATACACCATTATTTCCTGTGCATGGAATGAATATAGACAAAAATTATGGCCCAGGTCTCACAAGGCCTATTTTGTAGTCTTCAGAAACTGCCAAATCAATTGAAAACAAAAATATCAATCACCATACTAAACTTCATAATTCTGCTCACCTGTGTAAGAATGGAAATGCTCATGTCCCCTTCACTGGCTTCATCTATCAGCTGAGTGAGCACTTCATAGGGCAGAGGTCTGAGGGAGAAGACAGTGAAGAAAGAGAAAACTCTGTGACTATTTAAGCCTAAATACATGGAGAAAATAAAAAAGCTCCTCCCAAGTCCAAGTCACCTCTTTAATGTCTCATTACTGGTAGCATCTGGTTCATTTAGTGTTCAAAGTTCATTGCCACCCCAAACCACTCTGGCCTATATCAACTCAGGAAAACTCTCCTCTCTCCTCTTTAAACCTGGATTGCCCTACTCCTTCAAAATTTTATGTAAAACTTACCTGATGAGGTCCTTCCAGATCAGTATTTCAAGGTTAATTCTTAACATATGACAAGTAACTGTTATGGCTAGAAAGTAATGAACTAAATTTAAGTTGTACCTTTTGGAAACCATTTTATTACTTTATGATCACACCTTAGTTATACTTATTTTCTAGTTTCATCAGTTTACACACACACACGCACACACACACACACACACACACACACAGGTATGCATACCTCTTCCCACACTTGTGACTCTTCTGTTGATATTAAGTACTCTGGGGGAATGGGATATGGACCATGCCATCTTCTTTTGGATTGTCACAGTAGTCAAAAATTGATCAGATTTGTGATTAAAAAAACCCCTCTGTTTGCTGAGAGTAAGGTATTATGGGTTGAATTGTGTCCTGTCAAAGTTCATACGTTGAAATCCTAACCCCTAGTACCTCAGAGTGTGACCTTATTTGGAGATGAGGTCTTTCCAGAGGTAATTAAGTTAGAGTGAGGTCATTGGGTGGGCCTTCATCCAGTATCACTAGTGTCCTTATATAAAAATTTGGGAAATTTGGACACAAAAATATACATAGAGGGAAGAAATGTGAAGAGATATAGGGAGAAAATAGCTATCTACATGCCAAAGAGAGAGGCCTGGAAGAAAGTCTAGAGTACAGCTGATTTTTTGTGGGTGCTCATTGTAGTTGCCCGTCTTATTTCAGACTGTTTTCCAATGTGAGGTTTGGGAAAGACAATAAGTAAAAAACAAGCACAAAAACAAAAACCATCACCACCACCACCACTACCAACAAAAAACCCTAAAAAGCAAATTACATTTGAGTACTACTTCCTGTGAATTTTCTCTTTCATTTACTCATGTTCTGTCATTATCAACATTCTCATGCCAAGTGTCTCTGAAAGAAGCCCACACATGTAGGACATTATTATCTACTGATAGATTAGGGCAAGAGAATTGTGGTCAGTCCACACAGCTCCTTAAAGGCTCAGAGAAGCTTGAGCAAACCCAACCAAAATTCATACTCACGCAGAGATGGTCTTCTCTCGAGGTTCTGGAGGGAGTCCCACTGTCAAATGTTTCTGGTGGGAGAGAAGGTCTGTGCAGGCCTAAGAAGAGATGGCATAACAGCATTATCCCTCCCATAACATGCCAGATTTCCAAGACAATTACTTTTCTCAGCCTACAAACCTTTGTTCCCTCTTAATTTATTGATACGCCAAACCCTCTTTCTCAGGAAATCCCATGAAGATAGCAAAAGAGAGATTTTTTTAGGAAGAAACAATGAAGGATTTTTATCTCCTAAGAGGTAGGAATTTTTAGTCTACTGTAAATTCATTCTTAAGATGTAGAATTCTTATAGTTTATAACATCTTATATTTGACATTCACAAGCAAAAAGCTAATTGAGTATCAGGAACTTTATGTGAGGAAGACAACATCTCAAATTATTAAGATGCTGTGGTTGCCTTAAAAATCCATTATGAAAACCAATTAAAAAAAAGGACCTCCATTTAACAAAGTCACAAGATATAAAATCAATGTACAGAAATTGGTTGCATTTCTATATACCAATAATGAAGCAGCAGAAAGAGAAATCAAGGAATCGATCCCACTTACAACTGCACCTGCCATAACATACCTAGCAATAAACCTAACCAACGAGGTAAAAGATCTGTGCACTGAAAACTATAGAAAGCTTCTGAGAAGAATATTAGAAGACACAAAGAAATGGAAAAACATTCCATGCTTATGGATTGGAAGAACAAATATTGTTAAAATGTTGATACTACCCAAAGCAATCTACACATTCAATGCAATCCCTATCAAAATAACACCAGCATTCTTCACAGAGCTAGAACAATCAATCCTAAAATTTGTATGGGACCATTAAAGACCCTGAATAGCCAAAGAAATGCTGGAAAAGAAAACCAAATCTGGATGCATCACAATTCCGGACTTCAAGCTGTATTACAAAGCTGTAATCATCAAGACAGTGTGGTACTGGCACAAAAACAGACACATAGATCAATGGAACAGAATAGAGAACCTGGTAATGGACCTACAAATGTATGGCCAATTAATATTCAACGAAGCAAGAAAGAGTATCCAATGGAAAAAAGTCTCTTCAGCAAACATTTCCAGGAGAACTGGATGGTGACATGCAGAAGAATTAACCTGGACAACTTTCTTACACCATACACAAAAATAAACTCAAAATGGATGAAAGACCTCAATGTAAGACAGGAAGTCATCAAAATCCTCGAGGAGAAAGCAGGCAAAAACCTCTTTGATCTTGCCCTCAGCAACTTCTTACTCAACAGGTCTCCGGAGGCAAGGGAAACAAAAGCAAAAATGAACTACTGGGACCTCGTCAAAATAAAAAGCTTCTGCACAGTGAAGGAAACAATCAGCAAAACTAAAAGGCAACCGACAGAATGGGAGAACATATTTGCAAATGACATATCAGATAAAGGGTTAGTATCCAAAATCTGTAAAGAACTTATCAAACTCAACACCCAAAACACAAATAATCCAGTGAAGAAATGGGCAAAAGACATGAATAGACACTTCTCCAAGGAAGACATCAAGATGGCCAATTGACACATGAAAAAATGCTCAACATCACTCATCATCAGGGAAATACAAATCAAAACCAAAATAAGATACCACCTTACACCTGCCAGAATGGCTAACATTAACAACTCAGGCAACAACAGGTGTTGGCAAGGATGCAGAGAAAGAGGATTTCTTTTGCATTGTTGGTGGGAATGCAAGCTGGTGCAGCCACTCTGGAAAACAGTTTGGAGGTTCCTCAAAAAAACTAAAAATAGAACTACCCTATGACCCAGCAATTGCACTACTAGGCATTTATCCATGGGATACAGGTGTGCTGTTTTGAAGGGACACATGCACCCCCATGTTTATAGCAGCACTATCAACAATAGCCAAAGTATGGAAAGAGCCCAAATGTCCATCGATAGATGAATGGATAAAGAAAATGTGGTGTATATATACAATGGAGTATTATTCTGCAATCAAAAAGAATGAAATTTTGCCATTTGCAACTACGTGGATGGAACTGGAGGGTACTGTGCTAAGTGAAATTAGTCAGTCAGAGAAAGACAAAAATCATATGACTTTACTCATATGAGGACTTTAAGAGACAAAACAGATGAACATAAGGAAAGGGAAACAAAAATAATATAAAAACAGGGAGGGGGACAAAACAGAAGAGACTGTAAATATGGAGAACAAACTGAGGGTTGCTGGAGGGATTGTGGGAGGGGGAATGGGCTAAAAGGGTAAGGGTCAGTAAGGAATCTACTCCTGAAATCATTATTTCACTATATGCTAAATAATTTGGATGTAAATTTTAAAAAATAAAAAATAAAATTAAAAAAATAAAAAAAAATTCAAAATAGATTAAAGACCTAAATATGAGACAGGAAACCATGAAAATCCTACAGAAGAAAACAGGTAGCAACCTTTTTCACCTTGGCTGCAGCAACTTTTTATTAGACATGTCTCTGGAGGTAAGGGAAACAAAAGCAAACGTGAACTATTGGGACCTCACCATGATAAAAAGCGTCTGCACAGTGAAGGAAACAATCAACAAAACCAAAAGGCACCATCAGAATGGGAGAAGATATTTGAAAATTACATATCTGAGAAAGGGTTAGTATCTAAAATCTATAAAAAACTTATCAAACTCAATACCGAAAAAACAAATAATCCCATAAAGAAATGGGCAGAAGACATGAATGGACACTTCTCAAAAGAAGACATCCAGATGACTAACAGACACATGGAAAGATGCTCAATATCATTCACCTTCAGGGAAATACAAATCAAAACCACAACGAGATACCACCTCACATCTGTCAGGGTGGGTGAAATTAATAACCCAGGAAACAAGAGATGTTGGTGAAGATGCAAGGCAATGAACGGGAATGCTTTGCATTCCTGGTGGGAATGCAAACTGGTACAGCCACCCTGAAGAACAGTATGGAGGTTCCTCAAAAAATTATACATAGAACTACCCTATGACAGAGCAATTGCACTACTAGCATTTATCCAAAGGATGCAAAAATGCTGATTTGAAGGGGCACATACACCCAATGTTTATAGCTGTGCTGTCAACAATAGCCAAATTATGGAAAGAGCCCAAATGTTCATCTACTGATGAATGGATTAAGAGCATGTGGTATATATACATAATGGAATACTACTTGGCGATCAAAAAGAATGAAATCTTGACGTTGGCAACAATAGGGATGGAAGTAGGATGTATTATGCTAAGTGAAATAAGTCAGTCAGAAAGACAAATATCATATGATTTCACTTATATGTGGAATTTAAGAAACAAAAAGATGAACACAGGGGAAGGGAAGACAAAATAGGATAATAAGGGGGAGCCAAACCATAAGAGACTCTTAAATACAGAGAACAAACTGAGGGTTGCTTGAGGGGAGGTGGATGAGGGGATGGGCTAAATGTGTGACGGGAACTGAGGAGGGCACTTTTTGGGGTGAGCACTGGGTGTCATATGTAAGTGATGAATCACTGGGTTCTACTTCAGAAACCAATACTACACTATATGTTAACTAACTTGAATTTAAATAAATAAATTAAAAAATAAATTTACTTTTTTTGAAATGCTTAAAACAAAGCACCTCCATTTAGATTTGTTATAAATTCAAGAATTTATAGTACCTCATCGAGTGCTTCCACCTTCTTTCTTAGGATTCCAGAGATGTATCGGATCAGGCCCCAGTGACGAATTTCTCCAACTTTGCCATACAGTTCAGTAAGCAGCTCTCGGACTGTCGCACTCCCTTCATCATATAATCCAGTGTCCCAGTCAGGTCCTCTGGAATGTTACAGACCTACATTAATTATAAGTAAAGCTGCTGGCAACAATCATTTGTTTCAGTGTTACAACAGATGTGTCTGTTTTGGTAAGGTCTGTCTCATTAGGAACTACTAAATATTATTTACCAAGAATCCTTGTAAACCTATGATTAGTGATCAGCCCTGAAACACAAATACCTAGACAATAATAAGTCTTAGTTTCTAGCTGTGCTTTGACAAAATGCATTCTTTTACCCTCTTCACAGGCTTCAACATAGCTCAAAATGAAGTCAAAAGTTTAATTTAACTACTGAAAGTTCAGAAAGTATGCTACACTTAGGGAGCTAATGAAGAGATAAAAAAGATGTGTGCTTATTTTGAAAGGATACATATACATTATTGTTGTAAAGATTACTATAACATGAGTCAACTGTGAAGTACCATAAAATCTATATAATGTTCTATGAAACTGGGAATTTGATATACAATAAAGGTAGATTTATTAAACAATATTAAGACAATGAAGTAACCATATGAAAAGAAGTTGTATTCATGTCTTACACTGTAAATCAGATTTCTAAATATACCAGATTTCAATGTAAAGGTACTAGAAAAAATATGGGAGAACTGGTTTATAACTTTGGGGGCAAGAGGACTTTTTAACTATAACCCATACACAAGAAGCCATAAAAGAAATACTGTTATATACATAGAAACAACGAAATTCTTATTGCAAAAACCACCATAAGTAAAGTGATGGGACAAATTACAAACAGAAAAATATATGCAGTTCATAGGCCAATTTCCCTAATATATAAAGAACTCTAACAAATAATAAAAAAAGACACAAAAGAAAATACAGTCAAATACTGATGAATTTTAGGTATGGGATAAAGTGTCTGATCTCACTCATAATAAGAAAAATTAACACTACACCAAAACAACATTTTTTAATCTATCATGTTGTCCAAAATCCCCAAATTTGATAACACTGCATTGGTGAGGCTTTGGGAAAATAGGTGATCCTGATACATTGCTAGTGGGAGTAAAATTGGGACAATTTCTCTGGAGAGCTATTTGGAAATACATATTAATTTTCAAAATCTCTATATTCCTTGGCTTAGCATTTCTGGTATATCTGTAGGATAAACTCCACACATGAGAAATGATATATACTATGAGGTAGGTTATTTGCTATAGTGTTGTTTGTGACAGTGAATGATGGGAGACAACCCAAATGTCCATCAACAGGAGACTGGTAAACAAATTATGGTATATTCAAACAAGGGAATGCTACACAACTACTGAGAAAGTATGATGTAGACCTAGATCATGGCAGGCTGTATGTTTCAAAGTGATTCCAATAATGTTCCATCTAACATGCTTTTCTTACAGTGTGACTTGTACAGTCCTCCCATGAAGAGGTTGGGTCTGTGTTCTCTCCCCTTCAACCCAGGCATGCTTGTGACTAATTTGAAATGATGCTGTATGATTTCTGAGGCTAGGTCATAAACATTCACGCAGCTTCCACTTGGTCCTTTTCTGGGGCACATAATCTTGGGACCTAGACATCAGGCTGCGAAGAAGTGGAGAGACATGGGGGAGGTCATCTGTAGGCGTTCCAGGTGACAGCTCCCGGCAAGGTTCCAGCCAACAACCAGTATCAACTCCTAGATATTCAAATGGACAAGCCTCCTGGTGACTTCAGCCCCAGACACTGTCAGACCACAACTGAATGAGATCCCAAGTGAGAACTGTCTAGCTGAGTTAGACAAGCTCCAGAACTGTGATGGATAATCTAAACATGTTTTATTTTTACTATTTTAAGCCACCGAATTTTGGGGTTATTTGTTAAGCACTCATAGATAAATGGAAAATATATGTAATGATTTTCAAGATAAATAGTTTTAGTGAAAAAGAGCAAGGTATAGAACAGTGTATATACTATGCTTCCATTTGGGTAAACAGGTGTAAAATTACATACATATATGTCTTTATTTACCAACATTTACCTACATATGCACAAACTGTCCCCAGATGGATACACAAATAAACCAGGTATCTAGAGACCAGAGGTGGGCAAAAGACTTTTCATCTTTTCACTGTATCCTTTTGTACTTTAAAAAGTTCAAATATGATAATGGATTATTCAGTATATTAAATTTTAGTAAGTATATACTAACATGATGTATTTAATATACTAAATATATTAAAAATAAATACATTAAATACACATATTTTGCTTATTTATTTTGAGAGAGAGCGAGCGAGCAAGGGAGGGGCAAAGAGAGCAGGAGAGAGAGAATTTCAAGTAGGCTTCATGCTGTCAGTGTGGAGCCTGATGTGGGGCTTGATCTCACAGACTGTAAGATTATGACCTGAGCTGAAACCAAGAGTTGGATGCTTAACTGACTGAACCACCCAGGTGCCCCCATTATTATTTTATTTTATTATATGAAATTTATTGTCAAATTAGTTTCCATACAACACCCAGTGCTCATCCCAAAAGCCCCCTTTAAATATATTTTTAAAACTATGAAATAAAAAGTACCATAGGAAGAGTCAACAATGGATTAAAAAAACAAGTGAATGAAAGTCTAAAGAGTAACAGGATATTTACAGTTTCAAAATATATCTCTACAAGATACTTTTTATTTATAAAGTGCAACATAAAAACTTTACAGTGGCAGAATGTGGAAGATACTACTTTAAATATACTGCATATATACATGGAGAGAGAGAGAGAGAGAGAGAGCGAGAGAGAGAGAGAGAGCGAGAGAGAGAGAGAGAGAGAGGATCTTAAGCAGGCTTTCACGCTCAGCACAGAGCCCAATGCAGAGCTCTATCCCTCAACCCTGGGATCATGAACTGAATCAAAATTGAGTCAGGCACTCAACTGACTGAGCCACCAAGGTGCCCCGAAATGTGTAATTTAGATTTTCTTTTGCTATAAAGACATTATTAGGACAACTGACAAGTCTGGTATGTAGATTCAATAATACTATTGTTTTAACATTAATTTTCTGATTTTGGCAATTGTACTGTGCTTATGTAAGAGAATTCCTAGTCTTTAGGAAATACACAATGCATACTCAAACACTTAGGATAGAAAGGGATCATGTGGATCATGTCTGCCACTTACTCTCACATGATTCATAAAGATATATGTATGTATGTATGATGATGGTGATGATGACA
This sequence comes from Felis catus, assembly GCF_018350175.1. Classification (NCBI taxonomy): domain Eukaryota; kingdom Metazoa; phylum Chordata; class Mammalia; order Carnivora; family Felidae; genus Felis; species Felis catus. The sequence continues at coordinate 59,232,160 of NC_058386.1, forward strand.
GAGAATGAGTAAGAGAGAGACAGAAAGAAAGAGAGAGAGAAATTGAGACTGAGATCAAAGCTCAAGGTAAACCTGAGGAATTTAGGTGAAGGATATCCAGAAAATTTTTTGTGCTATTCTTACGACTTTTCTCTAAGTTTGAAATCGTCAAAATCAAAATAGATAAATGAATAGTATTAAAATACATGTTTTGAGAGCTCAGAATCAGGGATGATCCTTTTTATTCCCACAGGTCAGAGAAAGCTTTATGAAGGTGACAGGTGAACTAGACCGTGATGGATAGCTAGAATTCCAATGAGGAGAGATGGGGTGTGGTAAACAAGTGTAGTCCAGGCAGAAGGCAAAACATGAGCCAAGGTATGAAAGTAGTCATGTATAGGCTGTGTTTTGGATATGGTAAGTAGCAGGCTGTTTTGGTGAAAGAATTCACAATGTGAGTGGGGAGCAATGGTAGACAAAGGTTGAAAGATCATAGAGGATGTATATTTGGCCCATGATTCCCAATGATAGTGATGATGTTGCAGGGAGAGGCAGGGTATGAGGAGGAGCTGAAGATGATGACACAATTTCAAGCCTGGGTGACTAAAAGAAGGATGATACCATGAACATGGCCAGGAGCAGTGGCTTTCCAATAAAGACAGTGAACTGGGTATTAGATATGCTGAGTAAGAAGACATATATATATTCTAAGTAGATTAAAGACATATAATCTAAAAAAATTATTAAAGGTATTTAAAATATTTTTAAAATTCTGGGAGGGGATGCATAACAAGAAACCCAAAAGCCAAAAAGGAAAGACTAACAGATTTTATGATATAAAAATTAAACTTGTGCATAGAGAAAAGCATATAATTAGCAAATTATTTGGATAAAATATCTGTAACAACTGTAACTAACAAAATAGTGACATCTAATATCAATGAGAAATATATAAAAAACCCAACAGAGAACAAACAAAGGTTATAAACAATTCATAGAAGGAATGCTAGTCAACAGAGATAGGAAACCCTATCTCCCAACTTGTACTTTTTTTAAAGTTTATTTATTTATTTTGAGAGAGACAGACAGAGGGAGAGAGGGAGAGGGAGCGGGGTAGGGGCAGAGAGTGAGGAAGAGAGAGAATCTCAAGCAGGCTCTGTGCTGTCAGCAAAGAGCCCTCAGCCCAGGCCTGATGCAGGTCTCAAACTCACGAACCGTGAGATCATGATGTAAGCCAAAATCAAGAGTCAGACACTTAGCTGACGGAGTCACCCAGGTGCCCCTCAACTTTTACTCTTAAATCCACAAGGGATATTGGGCAGAATTCCAAGTGTATTAAAACCCATGCAGCACATCATACACACTCTAGTCAAGTGGTTTGACATCACCTGGAATACTAGTTTTAGGGAGACTGTAGGTTTGATTAGATGTTATGGTGAAGTTAATATACAGGATTAGATGAAGAAAACTCGTGTTAGGAGCCAAAGAGTTGGCAGCCAATCATTGATCATCTGAATTGGTGGGAAAGTATGAACTTTTCAGGTATAACTCTCTTTGTTTTCCCATATCAACTACCTAGCTGGCTCGTCAGGTTTCATTCAAGCTTACCCCTTATTTCATTTTACCTTCTCTATCTTTTCATTATGCTGCATTTAGCATTGTGCCTGGCACATAATAAGTACTCAACAGGTATTTGTTGAATAAAGTGCCTTACCCTAAAGGAAAAATGAAAGAAACAAAGGTATCAAAATAATAAGACCCCATGTCTTTTTTTTTGTCAGTAGCACATAACAAGACTTATGGGGTGGCTCTTAGGGTTGTAGGATAAGGGAAGTCCCTCACAGCATGAGACTGCCTAGAGGTTTATTTAAGGCACCAGCTCTACCATCCAGGAGGTGTGGAGGGCAAGGAAACTCCCAGAGGACAGGAGGAAGAGGAAGTTACATGTCTAAGTGATGTGCTTCAGTAGCACTGTGGGGATTCTCTAGGTTAGAGAGCATTAAATGTCAGCAGTGGTTTGGGGTACTATTCATGGCCCTGGGCTTACCTCTTGTTAGCAGATATGGAGTAGGTTTCAAGGAGTATACAAAGCAGGCAGGCCCTACGTAGCTAAAAGTATGTTGGGGTTACTTTGGTAACAGTTGGATGTGTAAAAATATGCATTTGGTGTTGGTGGGATTTTCAGCTGTCATTTTCATTTACTCACTAAACACCACAATCAGATGGAAGCAGCATGAGCTTGGGAGTCACACAGACCAAGGGGACTTCATTAGCACCTAGAGGGGATGAAAGTCCTAGATACCTACTTGGTCTTCTTTGACACTACCCTGGCGGTGCAGAAGGTGAGGTAGTGCCTGCTTTGTTACACTGGGGTGGGAGTGGAAGTCTGGGCTTCAAGCTAAGCCCTTCTGGACAGGGGTGGGGCCACAGATTCTTCTATGGTGCTTGGCTCCAGTAGAGTGGTCATTGTCTCAATGTTGTTGGTCTTGCTAGTCTGCCCTTTCCTAGTCCTTTGTCTAGAAAGACAAGTTTTTCATCGGGCTTTTGGTGTCTGTGCCCATTGGCATTTTCGGGGTGCTGGCTTCTCTGTCATCTCATGCGGGACCCAAAGGCAACATGGAACAAAGGAACCCAAGGGACATCACCACCTTGTCATTCCTCAGATCTTGAGGTCCTTAGCCAGTCTACCTTCTTCTGTCCAGCCTTTAACACCTTGTTATGTTTGTTTTACAAATGATGTCATCCTGTACTTAGCAGGAGGAACAGAGAAGAATGTATGTAGTGTATCTTGTCTGGAACCAGAAGTCCCACTGTGGTCTCGTTTTACGAGATGCATTGACTTTTAGAAATAATACTGTAATATTTAGGGATAAATGATAAGATGTCTGGTTTCTCTGTCAAACCAATCTGGGAGAAAAGAGGGAGATAATATAGATGTGACAAGGTTAACCATGTCTTTATAATTGTTCAGGCTGGATGATGGGTCTCAAAGTGTTCATTATTCCATTCTCTCTACTTTTAAATAAATTTGGACATTTCTATCATTGAAAGTAAAACAGGGGGTGCCTGGGTGGCTCAGTAGGTTAGGTGTCTGACTTCAGCCCAGGTCATGATCTCATGATTCATGAGTTCGAGCCCCACATCAGGTTCTGCTGTCAGCACAGAGCCAACTTTGGATCCTCTGTCTTTATCTCTTGGCGCCTCTCCCCACTGTGTGTGCATGTGCTCTCTCTCTCTCTCTCAAAAATAAATAAAAACATAAAAAAATAACTAGAATCTTCTCTTAAAAATTGAATAAAAAACAAAGTAAAACAGAAAAGTTTCTCTCCTCTGTGGAGGCTGGGCTTCAGGAGAACAAGATGAAAATAGGAAGACTTGTTACAAAGCTATAGCAATAGTCCTGGTGAGAGACAAAGACCTGAGTGAAGGCCCCAGTACAAGAGATGCAGAAGGTAAATATTTAGAGGTAAAACTGAGTAGACTTGGTGATTAACTGGATATGGGGAGAAGCGTGCTGAGTAGGTAGGTGTTGGGTCCAACAACAAGGATGTAGAATTTCAGAATATAACTCCATTTTTAATGTTTGACTGGCTGACCACTTTCAAGTCCTCTTTCCCTTCCAGCCTACATCTGGGCAAGGTGCCAGAAAAATCCAAGTGTTTCCTCTCTTGGTTCTGGTGACAAACTTTATCCCAGCTTCACCTCCTGATTGTAATAAAACCCCAATCCAGCCTCCTTTCCCTACTCACTTAAGCTTTTATTTTTGTTTGACCAACTTTGGAATCTGTTCCACTCTCCCCAGAAGTCTCATTATGTGAGTAATAAACATTTTACAGACTTTTGGTACATGTGTGGCATCATCAGTCTCAGCATCCAAACCAAATTTAGGGGAGGGGATCTGCCTCTTCAGGTTGATGACTACATGAATAAATGAGGAAGTTCAGGTTATGTTTTGCAGGGAGGAAGTAAGGGACAGGAGAGAGTTCCACTTGGGCATGCTGAGTGTGAGGTTCCTACATATAATGTATCTAGCAGGGTTCTGGACACATAGCAAACACTCAGAAATGTTAGTTTATTTTTTCTGTAAGCCTCCATCTTCTTACTTCTTTTGAGTTTAGAATTTATTTAACTGTGGATTTTTAACAAATTACAGAGGCTTAAAATATCCATAATAATGATAATAATAGTCACCAGTTATTGGTCACCTACTCTGCAGCAGGCATTGTACTAGAGACTTTGCAGATATTGTATCTTGTTTAGTCTTTACAACAGTTTTATGTGGTAGGCGTAATCCAAATTTTATAAATGAGGACACTTGAGGCTTTGAAGTTACACAGTGGGTAGGGGCAAAATTCAAATCCAGGTCAATGAGACTCCAAAACTGTGTTTTATTTACTATGTTATACTTCCCCTCTACATGAACATTAAAGTGATAATATCTATCACTTACTTCATAGTATACAGCATGTAAAGGATGTCAGCTTGCTCCTGTAAGCTGGAGGTCTCCTTCAACTGTAAAATGAGTGCTTTGAAGTCCACCTCCCCAGATTGGTCTCTAGGAAGATGTATTTCTACACGAACAGAGGGAACCTTTAGTTTGAGAAAGGACAGAAAAACTTAAGTCCACAAATGCTCAACTTAAATAGTGCCCTAGAGTGTTGATCTTTTCACCTCTAAACCTTTTCTGTAAGAATTCCCTACATTTTGATGGAAAGTAAAACAAAAACAATGAAATCTTCAACATGAATGACATAACAATTTCGTTTTCTTAGAGCCTGGCTAGGAAAATCTTATTCATTTTATTTTATTTTTCAATGTTTATTTTTGAGAGAGAGACACACACACAGAGAGAGAGAGAGAGAGTGAGTGAGTGGAGGAGGGGCAGGGAGAGAGGGAGACATAGAATCTGAAGCAGGCTCCAGGCTCTGAGCTGTCAGCACAGAGCCAGATGTGAGGCTTGAAGTCATGAACCCCGAGATCATGACCTGAGCCAAAGTCAGACACTTAACCTACTGAGCCACCCAGGCACCCCAAAACTTGCTCATTTTAAAAGTGACCTAAAAAGGAGTATATCTTCACCAGGGTAGCATTTTGCCTACCACCAGTTATTAGCAGAAACCATAAGGGCTAGTTCTGTTATTTGCCATACAGATGGTGGTTTTGCAAAGAGCTGGCAAATACGTCATGTGCAAGTTTACCTGGTCCTCTCGTGGGCAATGAGGAGAGTCAAGTAAGTTCAATGAAGGCCGGGAAGCCTGAAATATCTTTGTAGGAAGATACATGTGAACATCTGCAAGAGGTTGACATTTATGGGAAAGGTTAGATAACTTATGAGACTAAAAAACAAGTAATTCACAGTTGCCCTCAAAATCAAGTTGTATAGGAGTTGCTCTTTATATTATATAGAACAAGAGTGAGAAATTTATCCTTTCTTGCTAATATCAAAGAAAAATATGAATATAAGATAATTTAAAGATTGTTCAATCAACCATATTTCCCATGGAATGCCTAGAATTGTAGCATTAAATGGACATTTAAGATACTAAACTCTATGAATGTAATCAATACCAAAATGGTGCCATCACTGATACTTTGATCGAATACCATATGTAACAGAAAGAACCCAGTTCTGTTTTCTATTTTCTGGACTACCCTGGGAAAATATCTGGCTGTCAGCAGTTGGATTTCCTTGAGAATAGATAAACAGATGTTTATCCCTATGTAGGGAATCAAAAAAAAAAATGTAGTGGCTGACCTACTTCGAGATATTCCTAATATTTTTACTTATAGTCCATTGACAGTCCAAATACTTACCATAACCTCAACAGAGAGACTGTCTTGTCACTTTCACCATTTTACAGATATAGAAAGAGAGATACAGAGCTCAAATAACTGTTCAAGCAAGTAAGTAGCAGAGCTGGGAATTAAGCTTAAGTTTCCTGGTTTGCAATCTAGAAGTAGAACTTAAGAAAGGCGATCTCTTCACATGAGCCCTTGGTCAAGGGAGCATACTCAAAGGGTATGCTAAGCTTTTCCATCTTTGAAATGTTAAATGATTCATGTTTAATTGTTTTTGGTTAGTAATGGTCAATAAAGTTTTAGACAGCAAGAACATGCATCTCAATCATTCTCATCTATAAGATGTTACCATTTAGGCCCCCTAGGTGTGGCCAAGGAGCCCTTCTGTCCCTTCAGATGCAGCTACCACAGTGGCACTGAGTACTCTTAGGAACGATGACTCCTCCTAGCAATGGGTGGTAGGTGACACCCTCCACTGCACATACTGCCGAAGGGGGGTAGTGGTCATGGGGAGGACAATGACAATGTTGTTGTATAGGGAGTACTGCAGTTGAGGAATAAACACAGCTCTTGCACTGCTAGAACAACTGACTGTAAATGTCACAGCTGACATAAGGTAACCAGATGCAGCTTACTTAAGGGCGAGTATCTCCCTCTCCATTGCCAGATTATCTTGTAATTGCTTGCAGGGCTTTCTCTTTAAATAAAAGTGCTTCCAAAGGAGTAACTTTTCCAAAAGAAAAAACTCTTTCTGTCACTTTAATACTGATGTTAAAATTCTCCATGTCTCCTGTTCTGCTTCTTTTCACTATGAGACCATATAGCACCATCGACGGCAAAACTATATGCAATTTATTAAATTTACAAATATTTGAGTGTCTAATGTGTTCCATCTGTCTGAGATGCTGGGGATAAAGCAGTGAACAAAACAGAGTTCCTGCTTGCACTGCTAATAAACGCCCTGCCCCCATCCTGGGCTTCACATCAATCCTGTGCCTGACTCCAGTGAGTCATGGCATTACTCACTCTGTACATGCAGCTCCTTGGCCTTGGTCACCAAGGACATTAAATCGCAGGTTGTTTGCACAGCAGCTCGGAACCGATCTAGCCCTCCCTTCTGTGAGGTGAGGGCTAGTTTAGGATGGGGAGCAGTGTGCGCCAAAAGGTGATCTAAATAGCGAGCAACTTCATCACCACAGCGAGCTGCAAGGTTAGTGGGGGTAGGGGGAGAGAAAAAATGAACATTTTAGTTAGTTTACAATCTACCCCACCAACCAGAATGATTGGGTCCTGTGCCCATAACACAGCACCAGAAGTAGGTTATTTTTGATCATGGAGGTGGAGGGGGGGGGGGAGCTTGTAATCATTTTACAACATCTTGGCTTTACCATTTACAAACTATGGCCATTTACCAGGACCTATCTGTTCTTCAACTTTGCTAAGACAATATTAGGGCTCCTGAAAGTAGTATGAGGTTTTTTTAAGGACAGGTGGAGCAAGGATTTTATAATCTGTGAATGTGATGGTAGTGGTGTGGCAGCGGTGGTAGAGGAGGAGCAGAATGGGGCCCTTGGAGTCTTACTGGTATAAGGAGACTTTTGTGAGAAAAGACAAAAATCTTCCACTAAACCCAAGCTTAGCTGAAAACAGACAAATTCCATAAATGGCAGCTACAATTGCTATGGGAAAAACAATCTCCGTGTGGCACTGGTGTCAAAAGGACTACTGGCCACACATTGGTCTTTTCAAGTCACCACCTTCATTTATTCACCAAATATTTCTTGCCTACTAAGTACTAGGTGGTGTACTAGCTGCTGAGGTTTCAGTGATGAAGGAGACAGATACGGTCCATATCCTCTTGGGCTCTCCTTCTCCCACTCACCTCCTATAACATTGTCCCTGACTATGGATAATGAAAACAAAATACATACACAGACCTCATGGATCCTAATGTTTCAGACTTTACATGAACACTTACAACATTTATAGTAGGAAAATCACAGTGTTTGGATGCATACTAAAGTCTGCTAGGTCAGTTATACATCATCTGGTTTTTGATCATTTTCAGTGATCTCTCCAGATGTTTTTCTGTGTTCTGATGTGATCAGTGGAAGCTAGCAAAGCTGTAAAAATGGAAATCATTCTCAGTGACATCCTAATGACAAATATTATAACCTTGAATATGATATAGATACTTGAGTGGAGGATTATGAAGAATATGGAGGGAAGTGTTCTTGGCATGGAAGAGCTGGCAAGCGATAAACACAGCCATTGTGAGACCACCTATGAGTAAACCAAGAGAGGAGAAAGTGACTTAGGCACAATATCAAATTTAGTAATATATGTGTATATATGTGTATACACATATATATCATTAAAAAGTTGTGTTTTAGAAAGTAATCCAAAAGAATGAGTGCTACAGATGAAAATCCCAACTACCCATAGAATAGCAAACAACCTCAATATATGATTATTCTTGTCTTGTTTTCAAAGTAGTTGTTTATGCCAAGATAGATATCATGACTTTGGTAATTATTACTAACAGGAAATAACCTTGTATTTAATGTATTTTTCCAACAAAGAAATTCACACTATTTTCGATCTAACAAAAACAAATGCAGAATAAATTCAATGGTACTTAGGTGAGTAAATGCTGAGCCCAAAGAAGAAAATCATCCTGAATGCTGATGTGTTGGTCTATTGCATATGAGATAATGCTTGCTACTTCACTAAGGAAAGCCAATTATTTTCTTTTCTCTAACACACCACTCTTAGGATAAAGAAACTGGCTGCTTTAAGAAACAGGCTAACAGTCAAAGACACAATGAAAGCAGGCAAACCACATTTTAGATAGCTAGAAGAATAATTCACTCTTATTGGCCCTTCTCTTTTTGGGATTCACACAATGTAATTCTTGCCCTGCCTAGGTTAGTATTTTAACACATTAGGGTGTTTCTCAGCCATTTTTAATATATGCCCCCATGATGCTTTCTCACTATATCATCTTTGTATTCCTAGCAGCCAGTCAGATTTCTTGTGCTTTATTTGTCTAGTTCGTAGTATGAAAGCAATAGGGACACTGAATAGGCTTTTTCAAACTATGCAGACCTCCCCAGAGATTCTGTGCCCCAATAACATTATACATAAAAAGTACTCTGAGATTCTTAGTTTTATGCTTTTAAGTGTCAAAAAGCAGTACTGTATATGTATAGTTCTCCTACTACATGCTTGATTAAATACCTCTTACCATTGTTTCCTCTCATTTTGAAGTCACTAGCCATTTTCTATACCCAGGAAAGAAGTCTTCCCTAACCTTAGTAGGAGATAGTCAAACTCCACACTTCACAATCACCACAGGGATATTAGACCAGGAACCAAAGGTAAGTAGAAGGATAAAAAGTGAAGCCAAACATAAGTAGAAATCTACGTGTATTAAATAGGAGTGAAGCTGCTGGTGGTGAGAAATATTAAGGAGGATGCTCAACAATACTTTGTATTCTTACCCATCAAGGCCACTGCCTTTATGAAGCTTCCTTACCATTACTGGTTGAACTGTGGCCATTCATCCAGTCACCTGGTTCCAGCTCATTATAGTTATCATCGTAATCTTCACTGTACAGCTTACCCTCAGGTCCAGGATCCATGAAGCTCAAATGTGTGCAGCAAGATGTTGTCAAAAACTCTGACAATTTACCTGTTTGAATCCTGACAATTACAGGGCAAATAGAAAACAGAAAACCAGAGGAAATCCTTTAAAAACAACACATTTCAGTGAAAAAAAGGATACCTAGACTGTTTGGCTGTGGGACTCATAATGTTTATATAACAGTGTACATTTTGTAAATATGAAATTACATAGCACTCCTAGGCATGGTGTAGTGCAGGTTAGGGTACTGTGTTAATAAAGACTACAATTACGGGCTCACAATCTATCAGCAGATCAGTTTGTTCTCTTTCACTGTCATATACTATGTGGCTAATGATGTCAAATATCTGGCCAAAATTTCCACTGGCTGCAGAGAAGCTGGGTCAGAATGAAAATAAATCATCATAAATCTATTGCATTGTTTAAAAAAATTCTCAAAGATCATTTTTAAAATTTAATTTTAATTTTTTCTTTTCCTTAGCATGTTTTTTTTTTTAAACTTAAATTCAAGTTAGCTAATATACTGTGTAGTCTTGGCTTCAGGAGTAGAACCCAGTGATTCATCTCTTACATATGACACCCAGTGCTGATCCCGAAAAGTGCCCTCCTTAACGCCCATCACCCATTTAGCCCACCTCCCCACCTCCCCTCCAGCAACTCTCAGTTTGTTCTCTATATTTAAGTCTCTCTTATGGTTTGCCTCCCTCTCTGTTTTTATCTTATTTTTCTTTCCCTTCCCCTATGATCATCTGCCATGTTTTCCAAATTCCACATATGAGTGAAATCATAGGATAGCTGTCTTTCTCTGACTGACTTATTTTGCTTAGCATAATACACTCTAGAGAGATCAAAGATCATTTTAAAAAAATTTTAATGTTTATTTATTTATTTATTTATTTATTTATTTATTTGAGAGAGAGAGAGAGAGAGAGAGAGAGAGCGAGCAAGCTGGGAAGGGGCAGAGAGCGAGGGAGATATAAATCCCAAGCAGGCTCCGCACTGTCAGTACAGAGCCCAATGCAGGGCTAGAACTCATGAACCATGAGAATGTGACCTGAACTGAAACCAAGAGTTGGACGCTCAACTGACTGAGCCACCCAGGTGCTCCTAAAGATCAAAAACCAGAGATGGTATTTGAAAATTTTATGAATTATAGAGAATTGTAGGTCATATCCTCCCCTGTCTACAAAACCAATTGTAAAACCCAAAGGGAAAGTCAGTAGTACTGATCTTCTAAAAAACACAACTTGGCACCTGCTGGGGCCGCCACCAACAACCTGTACATATTCTAGGACAAAATCAACTGAGGAAGCTAGTGTGAGTACCGGGCCTGGTTGTTTTCTCAGAGAAAGGATGTTGTCCTCCTCTCCCTGAGGAGCAGTGATGCACTTCCCACTTCCCTTCACAGACTGGAGGGGCTGGCCTTCTGCCTTCTGTGAAGTGAGTCACATATTGTTGCTCAAGCCAAAAACCCACTCAAAGCAGAATTGGTGGACAGTGCTCAATAAAGGCCATTACTCAAAAATAGATTAAAAAAAAAGAAGCCAGCTTGAAGGGGCTCCCAATGGCCAGACCTTGGATAATTTGAACACTGAAATGAGCAATGACAGGAATAGAGCATGGCATATTGAATCAAATAAGAATCAATGAATCTATGCTGACACTAATGCTACAAAATAAAAGGGGATAAAGGGAAGCTCTTTTTAAAATTTCATTAAATTTTTTTTTGAGAGAGTGAGAGAGTGTGTGCATACATGCATGAGCAAAAGAGGGGCAGAGGGATAGCGAGAGAACTAAGCATGTAGCCTGACACGGGGCTCGATCCCATGACTCTGGGATTATGACCTGAGCCAAAATCAAGAGTTGGCTGCTTAACCTACTGAGTCATCCAGGCACCCCAGAAAGCTATTTTTTTAAACAGAAGGATTCTAATTAATATGCACAGAATGATAGAAACACAGACTTATCACTTTAAAACCCCAGTAATGACTAATTCAGCAGTGGAAGATAAGACGGGTTAAAGACTGTCGTAGAAAGGATAGGGAGAAACTTAGCAAGATACTGCTTTAACCAAATTGAAAGACATTCTGCAATATAACTGACCTTCCTTCTTCAAAACTGTGTTGAAACTGTCACAAAAGATCCACAAAAGGCTGGGGAATTATTCTAGACTAAAAGACATCAAGGAGATATAATAACTAAATGCTAATATGTGATCTTTGATTGGGTCCTAGAGTGGGAAAAAAGCTATGGGAAAAAACATTATTAGGATAATTGGGTAATTTTGAATATGGACTCTATATTAGATAATAGTACTGTATCAATATTAAATTTTGTGAGTGTGATGATTATATCTCAGCTATGTGTGAGAATACTCTTGTTCTTATAAGACAAAATGAAGTATTTAGGGTTGAAGAGTTGTGATATCTTTGGCTAACTCTAATACTTCAGCAAGTATGTGTGTGTGTGTGTGTGTGTGTGTGTGTGTGTGTGTGTATGCACACACATATGCATGTGTGAGAGAGGGAGGAGGATATGGAAGAAGAGAAGAAGGGAGGGAGGAGCTAGAGGGGGGGAAGGAAGAGGAGGGAGAGAGTGTATATGAATGAGACATATGTTAACAGGGAATCCTGAGGAAGGGTATATGGTGTTCAATAGTATTCTTATACATTTCTATAAGCATGAAAGTTTTCAAACTAAAAACTTAGGGAAAAGAAAAAAAGAAAAGCATCTATAATTAAACAGTTCAGTAACTTTTTTGCTTTTCAAAGAATAAGTTTTCTGGTCCACTGAATTAATGAGGTTTGGGCAAATTTCCAACCCTTCTCTATAACATTAGACTCTTTGATTCGATCTATCAAAAATAAGTTCCTCTAAATAGGATGGGACTATATTGTTAAACACACAGAAAAATGCATCACAAGTCTACCATAACTATAGCCAGCTTCCAAATTTCATTTCATTTCACTAAAGAGTGCGCAGAGGTCACTTACCTTGCTCCACCAAAATAGCCATCCTGCATTTTTTGGAGTGCTGCTAGGATACTTGAATTCAAGCTGGTTCCATCTTCATCTTGAAATGAAGAGAATTTTAAAACAATCTTAGTTTTAAAAAAATCTTAGAATTTTAAAACAATCAAAGTGTTAACTTTGAAATAAGGGGTCTCTTTCAATTATTTCAAACCAACATTCTGGTGGTAATGGTACAAATGAGACAATCCTGTCTACCCTGTATTTCAACAATTGATCTGACAGTGAACAACACTGTAGAATAGGCAAGTGGTAAGGGATGATTACCAATAGACAGAGTTTCTCAAAGACAGTACCTTATTTATCATAAGCACTTAGCACAGTGCCTGATGGCAGACTACTTAATGGATACTGAAAACTGACAATAAAAACAGCAACCATTTGTTTAATGTTATGTGCCATGCACTGTGCTAAAATATTTTATATATTATCTCATGTAAGGAGCCTTAGCTTGTGTGTGTGTGTGTGTGTGTGTGTGTGTGTGTGTGTGTGTGTGTAGGCACAGAAAATAAAGAAGGCTAATAATTATCCGACTTTATGTGAAGGGGATCGATCATACTACACATACTCTTTTGTGATCTACTTTTTCTAACTTATCCCTTGTAAAAGCTATATAAGATTCCATAGCAGACATTTAAACTGTTTTTTAATTATAAGCAACACTGTGATGATGTTTGTACCTACATCTTTATGCTCTTATTCTGTGATTTCCTTAGGATTAATTCTAATAAGTAAAACTGTTAGGACAAAGGGAATACTTGCTAACAGACTGTCAAATTGTCCACTAAAAAGGTTGTAACAGTTATATTTACACCATCAGTATAAAAAGTGACTGTTTCCCCACATCTTTAATAATCATCTTTTTAATCTTTGCTTATCTGCTACTTTAAAGAAACAGTTTTATTACTAGTAATATTGGGCATGTTTTCATGTATATACTGGTTATTTGTATTTCTTTTATGATTTGCCTGTTCATGCCCTTTTTCCATGTTTCTATTAAGTAGTTTATCTTTTTGTTAATTGACTTTCAAGGGGTCTTTATGTTTCATGAGTATTACCCTTTATCATATGTATGAAAAATACGTTACCTACTTTGTTATTTGTCTTTCAACCTCAAACACAGTTCATTTTTATATAAAAGATTTGTTTAAATTTTCATGTTTTTGAATTTGCCAATTTTTCCTTTTCTGTGTCTTGCAAAGGACAGTTTTCTTCAGCTCAAGATCACAAAAACATTCTCCCATATTTCCTTTTAATATTTTATAGGTTTATTTATTTTTGCTTAGATTTTTAATCTATTTAGAATTCAGTTTTGCATAAAATGGAAAGTAGCAGGCCTAAATGAATGATTTTCCTAGATGTATTTATTTATATTCTTTTTTCTCACGTTTTTATTTTAATTCCAGTTAGTTAGCATACAGTGTAATATTAGTTTCAGGTGTAGAATTTAGTGATTCATCACTTACATATAACACCTAGTGCTCATCACAACAAGTGCCTTCCTTAGTCCCCATCACCTGTTTAACCCATCCTCCTGTCCACCTCCCTTCTGGTAACCATAGGTTCATTCTGTATAGTTAAGAGTGTGTTTCTTGGTTTTCCTTTCTCCCTGCAACCCTGCCATGTTCATTTGTTTCTAAAATTCCACATATGTGTGAGATCATATGGTATTTGTCTTTCTCTAATTTTTCTTAGCGTAATACTCTCTAGCCCCAACCATGTCATTGCAAATGGCAAGATTTCATTCTTTTTTTTATGGATGAGTAATAGTCCATTGCATGCATGTATATACACACACACCACTTCCTTATCCATTCAGCAGCTGATGGACATTTAGGCTCTTTTCATAATTTGGCTATTGTTGATAACGTCCTTTTGCCTCTATTTGGATTGTAATCTTTATCATTATTTTAATTATGATGGATCTGTCTTCTCTTATTGTTTTTAGTTTTTAAAAAAACCTGGTTATTATTGTACATTTTCTATTCCATATGAAATTTATTTTTTTTAGTTTATTTATCTTGAGAGAGAGTGAGCAACTGGGAGAAGGGCAGAGAGAGAGGGAGAGAAAGAAAATCCCTAGCAGACTCTGTGCTGTCAGTGTAGAGCCTGGGCTCGATCTTAGGAATCATGAGATCATGACCTGAGCTGAAATCAAGAGTCAGAGGCTCAACTAACTCTCAATATTAACTATTTTTATCTAGCAACAGAGTATCTCTCTAGTAATTAAAGTATCTTTTTATGCTCTTCATTAGTTTTATAATTTTCTCATATGATTCTATGCATGTTTCTTATTCAGCTTATTCTTATATGATTTACTTTTCTAGAAAATTTGTTAATTTTATCTAGATTTACAAAATTAAACTTGGTATTCTTTTATAATTTTATTATTTTTATAACTATTTTTCTATTTATGTGAAGCATGGTTAAAAATCATTGGTACACTTTGGAAATTCAGTGGCACAAGATATACTACCATAGCTTGAGAGACATTACATGGCTAAAACAAAGGAAATAAGGGGGAAAAATCCCATTTCAAACACTGCATTATGTAATTGTACCTGCCCAAATGGACCATTTATAAATATTAGGTCAATAAACTACTAACATCCATTAAAAGACAGCTTTAGGGGCGCCTGGGTGGCTCAGTCGGTTAAGCGTCCGACTTCAGCTCAGGTCACGATCTCGCGGTCCGTGAATTCGAGCCCCGCGTCGGGCTCTGGGCTGATGGCCCAGAGCCTGGAGCCTGCTTCCGATTCTGTGTCTCCCTCTCTCTCTGCTCCTCCCCCGTTCATGCTCTGTCTCTCTCTGTCTCAAAAATAAATAAACTTTAAAAAAATTAAAAAAAAAAGGCAGCTTTATTACTGAAATGCAAGAATTTGAAAGATTGGTATCTAAACAAGAAAAGACAAAAATGAACTGAAATGAAAACCTAGATATCACATCTAAAATCAGGGCTTTTTGTTTGGGCCTTGGTACACTTCTCTCCCTCTACCACATTCTTCTGGAGTTCCAGGCCTCATTCCTTGAGGACCCTGTGCACCCACAGGTCTCATATCTCTCTGCCCAAAATGCTTAGTACATATGTTATACTTCCCACCATGGAATGACTGACGGTTGCTGGTGGAACTCCAGAATTAGCTTCATAACCTATGCCACCACCACCACCTAGAAGTAGAAATTTCTGGCCTCCTAAACCATAGGGCTCTGCCATGTTCTTTGCCCCTCTACCATCCATTCTTATGTCTCTTTCTCTTGGATCCCTCTACCCATCTGCTATAACTTTACTCTCTTTGATGTCTCATTTATTCTTCCATCTCACGTTGACCACTCTTCATCTCTTTTCCCTTCTACATTATTCTCTGTTGCCTTACTTGCATTTCTTTATATTTCTTCATTTCTTGATTGTGAAGTTCTTCCATGTGTCTTAATTCCTCCTAGTGTCCCATCAGATCTTCATGCAAAATATTTGCTTGATGCTCACGATAGGCATCTCCCATTTCACTTTTCAATTTGTCTTGCATATCTTTCATGTTTTTATTGATTTGTTTCCTTTGATGTTTTTCCATTTTATTCAAGGGCTTCCATTGCTGAAAATATTCATACTCAAATGTGCCATACTAGGCAAAATGAGTAGGGGTTTCTGTCTCATTTTAATACACTGAATTCTTCTGTGCGAGTTCTTCAGGAAGACCATCTTCATCATCTAATTGTTTGGGTGGTTCCACAATGACTGGACAAGGAGTTGTCAGTAAGAAAAACACTCTCACTGCATCTTTCACATGCTATTCTTGCTGCTGGTTTAGAAGCAAATTCAACAATGCCTTTCCCTGCAGGTTTTCTGTGATCATCCACAATTACAACAGCCCTTTCAATAGGACCAAACTGGCAAAAGACTTCTTCCAACAGTTCATTGGAAACATAAGATTAAAATTCTGAATGGAAAGGGCAGCACGTATGGCAAAGTGAACTCAAAGCTGGGTTGAAAACTCTCATGGGTTTATCATAAAATTCAGCTTTGGCAATTTTAGCCAATGCTCTAGATTCAAGTTTAATAAGTCCAAATCCTTTCTTTCTCCTGGTTCTCCCTATTTAGCCTTTTGAATTCATCCTCCATGATATCTGCAGATAGATTCCCAGCAAACAACCAACAATGCTGAGAGTAAGTTTTCTCTCCATGCCTCCTCAAGAGAGATAAGTTGGCTTTAAACTCCTCCAAGTGGGATATCTCCTTGCTGCAGTCACCAGGCCTACTGGATGGGGGATCCTGGTGGTGCTGCTGTTGTAGATGAGTAGTGCTGCTAGCCTCTCCAGGGCTCTCTGCCACCTCAGTGGGCAGCACATAGGCCCATGTTACCACAGGGCTTAGGCCTGTCTGCACTTCGCCACCTTTGAGGCAGCTTGTGGGTGGAGGCGGTGGGTGCCCAGCCTGAGGGAATAGTGATGACCCTGCTGCTTGACAACATGGTTGGGGGCACCCAAGGGAGCACTGAGGTGACAGGTGGCAGGAGGGTGTGGGTGGGGCCCAGCCTTGTGGGGGCCCAAGAGATTGGGAAAGTGGTGAGTAGTGCTAAGCTGGAGGTTGGTGGAGCATTGCCTACTCTGAGAGCTGGGCCAGGTCCCTGAGGCACAGTGGGCTTGGACAAATCCTGTGGTGGCAGCAGAAGTTGCTGCGGTGGTAGTGGCCTCAGGGGTGGCTGCTGCTATTGCTATGGCGGGATTGGGGGCTTGGTGCCACCCTGGTCCAGGCTGGGCTCCAAAGATCTACAGTTCTGACTGAGGACCAGGCAATGCAGCAGAGAGTAGAAGTTGTGGAGGCCACCGTGGCCACCACTTCCTCTACAACAGTGGCAGCTGAAACTGGTACTGCTATAGTTCTGGAATTGATCACAAGAAATGTCTGTGATCAAGGGGCAATTGAGGGGGAAGCAGAGAAGATACTCAGGAAATGTGGAAGCCACCTTGCTTTGCACAAGATGGCAGATGACACAGGTCTCTTTTATAATTTTAACGGTCTCCTCCATTTTTCTTGCTATATCCCCTTTCTCATTCCTAATGTTGTTCTTATTATCTGTTTTCTCTCTTTACTCTGAAGTCTATTTTACCAGATATTAATGTAGCCACTTCTGATTTTTTAAGATTTTACATAGTGTATCTTTTCCCGTTTTAAATTTTCATTTCAATCTACCTATATTTTTATATGAGTGAATTTCATGAAGACAGCATACATGTGGGTTATTTAAAAAAATCTCTGTCAACCTCAGTCTCTTAATTAGTGCACTTAGGCTATTTACAGTTAATGTAATTAATGATAGGGTTAAACCTACTATTTTCATTATTGTTTTCTGTTTGTTCCTCTGTTCTTCATTTCCTTATTTTCTTCTTCCTGGCTTCTTTAAATTTTTTTTTAATTTTATATTTGAGAGAGAGAGAGAGAGAAAGAGAAAGAGAGAGAGAGAGAGAGAGAGATCAGGGGAGGGGCAGAGAGACAGAGACAGAATCTGAAGCAGGCTCCAGACTCTGAGCTGTCATCACAGAACCCGATGTGGGGCTCAAACCTATGAACCGTGACATCATGACCTGAGCTGAAGTTAGACGCTTAACCAAGAAGAGACGCCCCTCTTCTTGTTGACTTCTAAAATATATAACAAGAATTTCATTTTGATTTATATATACTGTTTTTGACTGTATCTCCTTGTATAGATTTCTTAGTGGTTACTCTAGTTATTACATTACACATACAAACATGGATTATACATATATCACTGATATTAATGTCAACATTTTACTAGTTAGAGTGATGGGTAGAAACCTTACCTCCCTTTCAGCCATTTACCTTTCCCCCATTTATCATGTAAGACAAGATTTTAAGATTTCCTCTACACACTTTGAGAACCACATCAAACTTTAGAAAACTAAAGTTTTCTAACATCTATTGTATTTACCTATATTCTTAATCTTTCTACTGTTTTTTCTTTTTTGATGTTCCAACATTCCATCTTGTATTCCCTTTTCATTTCAAGAACTTCCTTGAAGCCATTCTTTCAGGGCCGATCTCCAGCAGACAAATTTCATTTAGCTTTCCTTCATCTGAGAATATCTTTTACCTGCTTTATTATTGAAGTACAATTTTGCTGGATACAGAATTCTGTTTATAATTTTGAGCACTTGAAAAATGTTGCACCAGTTCCCTCTGTCTCCAGAGTTTTTAATGAGAAATTTGATGTCATTCTAATTGTTTTTCCCATATAGGCAAGGTATCATTTCTCTCATTGCTTTCTAGATTTTTTTCTTTTTCTTTAATTTTCAGGAGTTGATTACTACTCTGTGTTTTGGCATGGGTTTCTTTGGGTTTATCCTGTTTGGGACTTTCTCATCTGTTTGAATCTATAGGTTTATACCTTTTGCAAATTTTTCAGCCATTATTAGTTGGAATATTCTTTTTTTAAGTCCCATACTTTTTCCTCTACTTCTAGGACTCTTATTATGTGAATGGTAGATCTTTTGGTATTAGTCCCACGGGTCCCATAGGCTCTGCTCATAGCTCTTCAGTCTATTTTTTATTCTTGTTCACAATGGGTCATTTCTATACTTCTATCTCCAAGTTCACTCTATCATCTATATTCTGCTATTGAGCCTATATAGTGAGTTTTTGACTTCAGTTATTGTAGTTTTCAGTTATAAACCTTTCATTTGGTTCTTTATATCTTCAATTTCTTTTCTTTTTTAAAGTTTATTTTGAAAGAGAGAGACAGAAGTTTATTTAAAGGATTTTTTTAATGTTTATTTTTGAGAGAGGGAGAGAGACAGAGCATGAGCAGGGGAGAGGCAGAGAGAGGGAGTCACAGAATCCAAAGCAGGCTCCAGGCTCCGAGCTGTCAGCATGGAGCCTGATGCGGGGCTTGAACCCACAGATGGTGGGCTGTGAGATCATGACCTGAGCTGACGTTGGATGCTCAACTGACTGAGCCACCAGGTGCCCTGAAAAAATTTATTTATTTTGAGAGAAAGAGAGAGAGAGAGAGAGAGAGAGAGAGAGAGAGAGAGAGAGGAGTGGAAGAGAGAGAGAGAGAGAGAGGGAGAGAGAGAGAATCTCAAACAGCCTCCGTGCTGTCAGTATGGAGCCTGACATGGGGCTCGGTCTCACAAACTGTGAGATCATGACCTGAGCCAAAATCAAGAGTTGGACACTTACCTGACTGAGCCACCCAGGTGCCCCTATATCTTCAATTTCCTTGCTGAATATTTCAATTTCTTTGCTGAGTCTTCACACCTTCACATTTCAAGTGTGGTCATAATTTCTTGTTAAAATACTTTTATGATGACTGAATTAAAATCTTTGTCACAATTCCAACATCTTTGTTATCTTGGGATTGGTGCCTGCTGATCAATTTTTCTTATTGAAGTTCAGATTTTCCTGGATATTGGTATAAGTGATTTCTATTGTATTCTGGAAATATGGGGTATCATCTTAGGAGACTTTGGATCTTACTGAATCTTCTGATTCAGCAGGCCTTTTCTGACACAGTGTGGCAGGGAAGGGAGCACTGCCTTGTTACTGCTAGTGGGTATGGAAGGAAGTTCCTCTATTGTTGGGCAGGGATGAAAGTCTGAGCTCCCCACTAGTGCTTCTCAGATACTACCCCTAAGGAAGAAAAAAGGTGCTTCTTTACAGCTATGTGAAGGTAGAAGTCTAGGGTCCCCACTCAGCTTTTGCTTATAGGAGTGGGAATGGGGCTGCAGTTTTTTCTGCGGTGTTCGGCTAGAGTAGAACCATTACTGTCTGGAAGTTTTCTGTCTGGCTAGGCTGCCCCTCTCCTGTTACTCTGGATAGAAGGAAAAGGTTTTTCTTGGGCTTTTTAAGTCTGCACCCATTTGTGTTCCTGGGATAAAAACTTCTCCAGCACCCAGTTGAGAATATACAAGACAGAAGGAAAACCCAGTATATTCACTGCTGTGTCATTTCTCAGGTGCAAAGTCCATAGCCTGTCTCCCTTCTTTTTTCTGACTTTCAGAATTTTCTTAAGTTTGTTTTATAGATAGTGTCCAGCCATTTTTACTGTACTTAGCAGGAGGAATAGGGAGATGTGTATCTACTCCATTTTGTCTGGAAACTAGAACTTTTTTTTCTTTCCAAAATAAAAGTATTTAAGGATATGAAAATTTCCAAATAGGACTCTGGCCAAATCTCTTATGTTTTGATAAGTAGTAGTATCACCTTTTACTTTAGAGCACTAATTTCAGATTTGGTGTCCTGTTTAATCTAAGAATTATTTGTAAAATTTAACTCCTTCATGGTCAATTTTTTTTATTACACTTGTATTATTAGTTTTATGTCATATTCTGACAATATCATCTGTATGACTTCTACTTTTTAAAAAATAAACATTCTTTGTGTATTCTCTTTGGGTATAGTTTTATATGTACCCATAAATACAAAAATCAGGTTTATTAATCTTCCTATATCTTTAATTATTGTTTTATAATCGATCTGTGACATTCTGATAGAGGTATGTTATAGTGCCCCACCAGGATTATACAATGGTTTTATTATACTGTCCTTAAGTTTTCCTAAATATCTGCTTTATACATTTCACTGATACTATTCAGTAGATAAAAGTTTATAACTGCTATATCATCTTGTTATACTGTAACTCCCTTTTTGAGTATAGTTGACACACAATGTTACATTAGTGTCATGTGTACAACTTAGTGATTTGGCAAGTTTATACATTATGCTATGTTCACCACAAGTGTAGCTACCATCTGTCCCATTATGTCCCTATTACAATGTCACTGACTGTATTCCTTATGCTATGCCTTTTAGTCACCCCATAACTGGAAGCCTGCATCTCCCTCTCCCCTTTACCTATTTTGTCCAATCTCCCAAGCCCCTCCCCTCTGGCAACCATTAGTTTGTTCTCTGTATTTATAGAGAGGGTGTTTGTGATTTCCTGATTTTGCTTTTTGTATGTGTAACTCTTATCAATATAAATATCCTTCCTGTCCCTTTTACTAACTTGTACCTTGAATTATATTTACTATTTTTGATATTAATGTTGCCACCATTGATTTCTTTTTGTTAGCTTTACATGATTTATCTTTATATACTCCTTCATTTTCCACTTTTCTATATAATCTGATCTTAGGGATATCTTTTGTGAGTAGCATCTAGCTGGATTTTGCTCTTTTATGTAATCTGGAAATCTTTATCTTTAACATTATAATTTAATTAATTCACATTTTAATGTGATCACTAGTACATTCATTATCATTTCACCAGCACAAAATTTCCACGGACAAAAACACACAGCTGTTGGTAATGTAGGCTTTGTGGACTAACAGACCTGCTGGACTCTCTCATAAGCACTGTGACTATGGAAAATGAGTTACCTTCCTTATCTATAAAATGGGGCTATTAATATTACCTACCTGAATAGGATTCTTGTAGAGATTTCAAAATAATGCATTGAAAGCACTTAGCTCTGTGCCTAGCATAGAGAAAATGTTCAATAAACATTGCAGTTATTACTGCTATTGTTACTGCTGTTTTTGTTCTGTGACCAAGTACCAAGTACCAAAACTTTGTGATTCAAATCCAGATCTTTAATGTTATTCTTCTTCCCAAGCTATGGCTGTGTATCTCACTCCAACTATCGGATATTTCAATTTTGAAATCTTTTATCACCACAAATTCAACATGTCCCTTTACAACTGGCATCTTCCTATGGAATTCTCTGCTTCTGTCGATGGTAGCATTATTTACCTAGCCTCTAAATCTTGGCATCATCTTGATTCATATCTCATATCTAGTTAGCCAACATCTGACTTATAGGTGTTGTTTAAAATGACTCTTGTATTCTCTCCCACTCTATTGTTATTACCATCCAATCCAATGTATCTTCTCATCATCTCATACCTTGATTAGTTTCTTTGATATCAAATTCTCCTCGCTATAATATATACTGTCATCAAATCCATATTCTGTAAACATCACTTTCATCGTGTCACTTCTTGCTCAAAAACTGTTGGTAATTTCAGACTTCTGAGAAACTCTGGTTAAATATCTCTGCTTATTTTCATTGTCTTCATAATCTGGCCCCACATTACTTATCCAGTTTTGTTGATAATTATACTCTAACACACAAAACCACTCTATGCAGGTTGGCCTCTCTGTCACCCACTCACAAGTCAAGCTCAGAGAAAATGGCGGTGTAGGAGGATGCTGGGTTCACCTTGTCCTGCTGACTGCTTAGATTCCATCCACATTGGCCTAAATAACCCAGAAAACTGCCGGAAGACTAGTAGAACAGACTCTCTTGGCCAAGCATAGACAAGAGGCCAACGGAAGAGGGTAGGAAGGGTGGAGGCGCAGTGCATGCTACACGGACTAGCGGGAGGGAGCCAGGGCAGTGGAGGGGCAGTCCACCAGGCGAGGAGGAGCCCCTGAAGTCTGGCTTGCAAAAGTGGAGGGGCCGGACTGCGTGAGTTCTGACAGCCAGCGGGACTTAACATCTGGAATGTTAAAAGTCAACAGCTCTGCTCTCGGAGAGCAGGGAGGACTAGAGGACACCGGGAGGGAGAGTTGTTGAGCCCCAGATGGACAGAGCTTGGCAGGGGAACAAAGGCACTGGCAAGAGACATTTCCCTCTCCCAACCCCAGCCAAAATTCCAAAGAGAACCAGTTCCTGTCACCGATCTTGCTTGCACCACGCAAATGCCTAACACTGTACTTCTGTGGACCCATCCCTCCATTGGGCCTGCCTCCCTCCCAGTGCTGCAGGGCCCCTCCTGTGGGGGAACACCAAGGGCAAAGCGAGCTAAGCCTTCCCCTCCCATCCCTGTGCACCTTGCGGATCCACCCTGGCTAATAAGCCATTGGCAAGATCCCATTGAAGCAGCACTGCAAGCCTGGCAGTGTGCAAGCAGCCCAGACAGGGGCCACACCACTCCACAGTGAGTCCTGCCCCTGGGAGAGGGGAAGATAAGGTACATACCAGTCTGACTGTGGCCCCAGCGGTGGGCTGGGGTCAGACATCAGGTCTGACTGTGGCCCTGCCCACCAACACAAGTTACTCTGGACAGCACAGGGGAAGTGCCCTACAGTTTGTAGCTACTGCAGGTACTAACCAAAATGATGAAACGGAAGAATTCTCCTCAAAAGAAACTCCAGGAAGTAGTACAGCTAATGAATTGATCAAAAACAATTTAAGCAATATAATGGAAGAAGAATTTAGAATAATAGTCGTAAAATTAATCGCAGGGCTTGAAAAAAGTATAGAGGACAGCAGAGAATCTATTGTTATAGAGAACAAAGGACTAAAAAATAGTCATAAGGAATTTAAAAACACTATAAGTGAGGTGCAAAATAAAATGGGGGTGGCCATAGCACGGATTGAAGAGGCAGAGGAGAGAATAGGTGAATTAGAAGATAAAATTATGGAAAAAGAGGAAGCTGAAAAAAAGAGAGATAAAACAATCTAGGAGTATGAGGGGAGAGAGAACTAAGTGATGCAATCAAACGGAACAATATCCGTATCATAGGAATTCCAGAAGAAGAAGAGAGAGAGTAGAGAGGAGCCAAGATGGCAGAACAGTATGGAAGATTTTTGTGTGTCTTGTGCCCATGAAATACAGCCAGACCAACACTAAACCATCCTACACACATAGAAAACTGATTGGAGGATTAACACAACAATCTGTACAACCTGAACCACAGAATTCAACAGGTATGTGGCGCAGAGAGGTAAATTTGGGGAGCGAGAAGCTGTGAAAGGTAGGGAACTGCTTTTATGGGCAGAGAGAGGATGGAGACTGGGGGGGGGGAGAATACAGGAAAAGCACCCCTCCCCAAAAGCAGCTGGAGAGAAAGTGGAAAATTGGAAACAGCCACAGGGACTAAATTAAAAAGGGAGGAAGGAGAAAGGAGACGCTTTAAATTCCAATAAGACTGTAAATGGAGGGAAGAAGATGGCGGCGTAGGAGGACGCTGGGCTCACCGCGCCTCCTGCTGATCACTTAGATTCCACCTACACCTGCCTAAATAACCCAGAAAACTACCAGAAGACTAGCAGAACGGAGTCTCCGGAGCCAAGCGCAGATGAGAGGCCCACGGAAGAGGGTAGGAAGGGCGGCGAGGCTGTGCGCGCTCCACAGACTGGCAGGAGGGAGCCAGGGCGGACGGGCGGCCCGCCGGCCAAGCAGAGCCCCCGAGTCTGGCTTGCAAAAGCGGAGGGGCCGGACGGATGGAGTGTGTTCCGACACCAAGCGCAACTTAGCGTCTGGGAGGTCATAAGTTAACAACTCTGCTCAGAAAGCGGGAAGGCTGGAGGACAATGGGAGGGAGAGCTGCTGAGCCCCCGGACGGATGACAGAGCTCAGTTTGGTGGGGAACAAAGGCGCTCACCAGCGCCATCTCCCTCGCCCATCCCCCAGCCAAAATCCCAAAGGGAACCAGTTCCTGCTAGGGAACTTGCTCGCTCCGCGCAAACACCCAACTCTGTGCTTCTGCGGAGCCAAACCTCCAGCAGCGGATCTGACTCCCTCCTGCTGCCACAGGGCGCCTCCTGAAGTGGATCACCTAAGGAGAAGCGAGCTAAGCCTGCCCCTCCTGCCCCCGTGCACCTTGCCTACTCACCCCAGCTACTACGCCAGATCCCCAGCACCACAAGCCTGGCAGTGTGCAAGTAGCCCAGACGGGCCACGCCACACCACAGTGAATCCCGCCCCTAGGAGAGGGGAAGAGAAGGCACACACCAGTCGGACTGTGGCCCCAGCAGTGGGCTGGGGGCAGACATCAGAACTGACTGCGGCCCCACCCACCAACTCCAGTTATACACCACAGCACAGGGGAAGTGCCCTGCAGGTCCTCACCACTCCAGGGACTATCCAAAACGACCAAACGGAAGAATTCCCCTCAGAAGAATCTCCAGGAAATAACAACAGCTAATGAACTGATCAAAAAGGATTTAAATAATATAACAGAAAGTGAATTTAGAATAATAGTCATAAAATTAATCGCTGGGCTTGAAAACAGTATAGAGGACAGCAGAGAATCTCTTGCTACAGAGATCAAGGGACTAAGGAACAGTCACGAGGAGCTGAAAAGCGCTTTAAATGAAATGCAAAACAAAATGGAAACGATGACAGCTCGGATTGAAGAGGCAGAGGAGAGAATAGGTGAACTAGAAGATAAAGTTATGGAAAAAGAGGAAGCTGAGAGAAAGACAGATAAAAAAATCCAGGAGTATGAGGGGAAAATTAGAGAACTAAGTGATACACTAAAAAGAAATAATATACGCATAATTGGTATCCCAGAGGAGGAAGAGAGAGGGAAAGGTGCTGAAGGGGTAATTGAAGAAATAATAGCTGAGAACTTCCCTGAACTGGGGAAGGAAAAAGGCATTGAAATCCAAGAGGTACAGAGAACTCCCTTCAGACGTAACTTGAATCGATCTTCTGCATGACATATCATAGTGAAACGGGCAAAATACAAGGATAAAGAGAAAATTCTGAAAGTAGCAAGGGGTAAACGTGCCCTCACATATAAAGGGAGACCTATAAGACTCGTGACTGATCTCTCTTTTGAAACTTGGCAGGCCAGAAAGAATTGGCACGAGATTTTCAGGGTGCTAGACAGAAAAAATATGCAGCCAAGAATTCTTTATCCAGCAAGTCTGTCATTTAGAATAGAAGGAGAGATAAAGGTCTTCCCAAACAAACAAAAACTGAAGGAATTTGTCACCACTAAACCAGCCCTACAAGAGAGCCTAAGGGGGATCCTGTGAGACAAAGTCCCAGAGACATCACTACAAGCATAAAACATACAGACATCACAATGACTCTAAACCCGTATCTTTCTATAATAACACTGAATGTAAATGGATTAAATGTGCCAACCAAAAGACATAGGGTATCAGAATGGATAAAAAAACAAGACCCATCTATTTGCTGTCTACAAGAGACTCATTTTAGACCTGAGGACACCTTTAGATTGAGAGTGAGGGGATGGAGAATTATTTATCATGCCACTGGAAGCCAAAAGAGAGCTGGAGTAGCCATACTTATATCAGACAAACTAGACTTTAAATTAAAGGCTGTAACAAGAGATGAAGAAGGGCATTATATAATAATTACAGGGTCTATCCATCAGGAAAAGCTAACAATTATAAATGTCTATGTGCCGAATACCGGAGCCCCCAAATATATAAAACAATTACTCACAAACATAAGCAACCTTGTTGATAAGAATGTGGTAATTGCAGGGGACTTTAACACCCCACTTACAGAAATGGATAGATCATCTAGACACACGGTCAATAAAGAAACAAGGGCCCTGAATGAGACATTGGATCAGATGGACTTGACAGATCTATTTAGAACTCTGCATCCCAAAGCAACAGAATATACTTTCTTCTCGAGTGCACATGGAACATTCTCCAAGATAGATCATATACTGGGTCACAAAACAGCCCTTCATAAGTTTACAAGAATTGAAATTATACCATGCATACTTTCAGACCACAACGCTATGAAGCTTGAAATCAACCACAGGAAAAAGTCTGGAAAACCTCCAAAAGCATGGAGGTTAAAGAACACCCTACTAAAGAATGAATGGGTCAACCAGGGAATTAGAGAAAAATTAAAAAATACATGGAAACAAACGAAAATGAAAATACAACAATCCAAACGCTTTGGGACGCAGTGAAGGCAGTCCTGAGAGGAAAATACATTGCAATCCAGTCTTATCTCAAGAAACAAGAAAAATCCCAAATACAAAATCTAACAGCACACCTAAAGGAAATAGAAGCAGAACAGCAAAGGCAGCCTAAACCCAGCAGAAGAAGAGAAATAATAAAGATCAGAGCAGAAATAAACAATATAGAATCTAAAAAAACTGTAGAGCAGATCAACGAAACCAAGAGTTGGCTTTTTGAAAAAATAAACAAAATTGACAAACCTCTAGCCAGGCTTCTCAAAAAGAAAAGGGAGATGACCCAAATAGATAAAATCATCAATGAAAATGGAATTATTACAACCAATCCCTCAGAGATACAAACAATTATCAGGGAATACTATGAAAAATTATATGCCAACAAATTGCACAACCTGGAAGAAATGGACAAATTCCTGAACACCCACACTCTTCCAAAACTCAATCAGGAGGAAATAGAAAGCTTGAACAGACCCATAACCAGCGAAGAAATTGAATCGGTTATCAAAAATCTCCCAACAAATAAGAGTCCAGGACCAGATGGCTTCCCAGGGGAGTTCTACCAGACGTTTAAAGCAGAGATAATACCTATCCTTCTCAAGCTATTCCAAGAAATAGAAAGGGAAGGAAAACTTCCAGATTCATTCTATGAAGCCAGTATTACTTTGATTCCTAAACCAGACAGAGACCCAGGAAAAAAAGAGAACTACAGGCCAATATCCCTGATGAATATGGATGCAAAAATTCTCAATAAGATACTAGCAAATCGAATTCAACGGCATATAAAAAGAATTATTCACCATGATCAAGTGGGATTCATTCCTGGGATGCAGGGCTGGTTCCACATTCGCAAATCAATCAACGTGATACATCACATTAACAAAAAAACGTGATACGTCACATCAATAAAAGAAAAGATAAGAACCATATGATCCTGTCAATCGATGCAGAAAAGGCCTTTGACAAAATCCAGCACCCTTTCTTAATAAAAACCCTTGAGAAAGTCGGGATAGAAGGAACATACTTACACATCATAAAAGCCATTTATGAAAAGCCCACAGCTAACATCATCCTCAACGGGGAAAAACTGAGAGCTTTTTCCCTGAGATCAGGAACACGACAGGGATGCCCACTCTCACCGCTGTTGTTTAACATAGTGCTGGAAGTTCTAGCATCAGCAATCAGACAACAAAAGGAAATCAAAGGCATCAAAATTGGCAAAGATGAAGTCAAGCTGTCACTTTTTGCAGATGACATGATATTATACATGGAAAATCCGATAGACTCCACCAAAGTCTGCTAGAACTGATACATGAATTCAGCAAAGTTGCAGGATACAAAATCAATGTACAGAAATCAGTTGCATTCTTATACACTAACAATGAAGCAACAGAAAGAGAAATAAAGAAACTGATCCCATTCATAATTGCACCAAGAAGCATAAAATACCTAGGAATAAATCTAACGAAAGATGTAAAAGATCTGTATGCTGAAAATGATAGAAAGCTGATGAAGGTAATTGAAGAAGATATAAAGAAATGGAAAGACATTCCCTGCTCATGGACTGGAAGAATAAATATTGTCAAAATGTCAATACTACCCAAAGCTATCTACACATTCAATGCAATCCCAATCAAAATTGCACGAGCATTCTTCTCGAAACTACAACAAGCAATCCTAAAATTCATATGGAACCACAAAAGGCCCGAATAGCCAAAGTAATTTTGAAGAAGAAGATCAAAGCAGGAGGCATCACAATCCCAGACTTTAGCCTCTACTACAAAGTTGTCATCATCAAGACAGCATGGTATTGGCACAAAAACAGACACATAGACCAATGGAATAGAATAGAAACCCCAGAACTAGACCCACAAATGCATGGCCAACTCATCTTTGACAAAGCAGGAAAGAATATCCAATAGAAAAAAGACAGTCTCTTTAACAAATGGTGCTGGGAGAACAGGACAGCAACATGCAGAAGGTTGAAACTAGACCACTTTCTCACACCATTCACAAAAATAAACTCAAAATGGATAAAGGACCTGAATGTGAGACAGGAAACCATCAAAACCCTAGAGGAGAAAGCAGGAAAAGACCTCTCTGACCTCAGCCATAGCAATCTCTTACTCGACACATCCCCAAAGGCAAGGGAATTAAAAGCAAAAATCAACTACTGGGACCTTATGAAGATAAAAAGCTTCTGCACAGCAAAGGAAACAACCAACAAAACTACAAGGCAGCCAACGGAATGGGAAAAGATATTTGCAAATGACATATCAGACAAAGGGCTAGTATCCAAAATCTATAAAGAGCTCACCCACCAAACTCCACACCCGAAAAACAAATAACCCAATGAAGAAATGGGCAGAAAACATTCAAAGACACTTCTCTAAAGAAGACATCCGGATGGCCAACAGGCACATGAAAAGATGCTCAACATCGCTCCTTATCAGGGAAATACAAATCAAAACCACAGTCAGATATCACCTCACGCCAGTCAGAGTGGCCAAAATGAACAAATCAGGAGACTATAGATGCTGGAGAGGATGTGGAGAAACGGGAACCCTCTTGCACTGTTGGTGGGAATGCAAATTGGTGCAGCCGCTCTGGAAAGCAGTGTGGAGGTTCCTCAGAAAATTAAAAATAGACCTACCCTATGACCCAGCAATATCACTGCTAGGAATTTATCCAAGGGATACAGGAGTGCTGATGCATAGGGGCACTTGTACCCCAATGTTTATAGCAGCACTCTCAACAATAGCCAAAATATGGAAAGAGCCTAAATGCCCATCAACTGATGAATGGATAAAGAAATTGTGGTTTATATATACAATGGAATACTACGTGGCAATGAGAAAGAATGAAATATGGCCTTTTGTAGCAACGTGGATGGAACTGGAGAGTGTGATGCTAAGTGAAATAAGCCATACAGAGAAAGACAGATACCATATTGTTTCACTCTTATGTGGATCCTAAGAAACTTAACAGAAACCCATGGGGGAAGGGAAGGGGGAAAAAAAAGAAGTTAGAGTGGGAGAGAGCCAAAACATAAGAGACTGTTAAAAACTGAGAACAAACTGAGGGTTGATGGGGGGTGGGAGGGAGGGGAGGGTGGGTGATGGGTATTGAGGAAGGCACCTTTTGGGATGAGCACTGGGTGTTGTATGGAAACCAATTTGACAATAAATTTCGTATATTAAAAAAAAAGACTGTAAACAAGGGGAGCACAAAGGTTGCACGTCCACAGCTCGATACCTGGCGGTGCTCTGGTGGGAAGGGCGAATCCCCAGGAACAGAGTGGGGTCTGGGAGGTTCTTGGGCCACACGGGGATAAGCAGTTCCACTTCTGGAAGGACATTTGGTAGAGACTGTTGAAGTCACCTGGTCCCAGCAGACCCCAAAAGGCGGCCACATTCACTGGTGCTGGGGTAAGGTCGTTAAGGGTGAAGCCTGGTGTCAGACGTGTGTTGTGATTTTCCATAAACCCTGAAACGCTGCTGCTATACTGTCTCGCGAACTTTTTCTAGGGTGGGCTGGCACCTGGCTGCAGTCTCGGGGCACTGGCAACAACAGGGTTCAGCAGGCATTCCTGGGTACAGCCGATATTCAGCCATTGCTCGGTGAGACCCTCACCCAGAGGGGCGTAATGGGTCAAAGCTGCAGTCCTTCAGAAGTAAGTGGCCAGGGAAAACAGCCATATCTGAGACAAAACTGGGGAGAGAGGTACTGCCTGGGGCCTGGTCATAGAGAGTGAAAAAGCGGGGAGTGGACAAGAGCTGAAGACAGAGGACGGGTGCAGAATTGCTGATCCAGGAGAACAGACTGGGTAGCTGGTGGCGCCATTTTCACTGCTCCTGTGCATGCACGTAGGCACCTACAATGCCACAACAATCCACCCCAGTAGGCTAGCAGTGCCATCTAGTAGAGAGCGGAGCTGTTACACTGAGCCCCGCCCAACTGGGCCAACTTCGCTCTTCAAGAACACAAGTCTCACCGCCGGCTTAGTTTATGGACAATAAAGAGCTACATAGACTGACTTGTAGGGGAAAATGAAGCAATTTTAGTCCTACTTCAATCTGTTAGCAGGTTCACCTATTCAATTTTCTTTCTTTTTTTCCTTTTTCTCTTTTACAATTTTTTTCTTTTTCTTGAATACAGAAAGAGAAAAAATGCATTTTTACTCTCAATTTTTATTAAAAATACCTTTCTTAATTTTTATTACTATATTTTTTACTTTTGTGTAATTTTTTTTCAAATTCTACTTTACTTCCATCATTTTATTTTAGACTACTTCAGTGTATTCACCTTTTCAAATTTTCAATTTCCTTTTTTGTTTCTTTTCTTTTTCTTAAATGCAGAAAGAGAAAAACTTCATTTGTACTTTCAATTTCTATCAAAAATATTTTTATTTAATTTTTATTACTACATTTTTGCTTCTATGTAATTTTTTCAAATTTTATTTTACTTCCATCATTTTATTTTAGTCTACTACAATGTATTCACTTTTTCAAATTTTCAAATAATTTCTTTTTTCCTTTTTTTCTCTTTTTTAATCTTTTTCCTTTTTTTCGTTTCTTTTTTCTTAAATACAGAAAATGAAAAAATTCATATTTATTTTTAATTTTTATTAAAAATATATTTCTTTAATTTTTTTCTATTATATTCTTTATACTATACTATAAAGTATAGTATAGTATACTATACTATGTTCTTTCTACTATATTCTTTTTGTGTATATTTTTTCAAATTCTATTTTACCTCCAACATCTCATTTCAGTCTACTTCAGTGTATTCATTTTTTCAAATTCTCAAAAGATTTCCTTTTTTTTCTCCCCCCCTTTTTTTCTCTAATCAATCAAACTACTTTCAACACCCAGACCAAAGCACACCTAGGAAATAGCATTATCTATTTGGTGTGTGTGTGTTCTTAATTTTTAATTTTAATATTTTTTTAATTTTAATTTTTTTAATTTTAAATTTTATATCTCATTAATTCCTTTCCTCCCTTCAAAACGACAAAATGAAGGACTTCACCCCAAAAGAAAGAGCACAAAGAAACGACAGCCAGGGATTTAACCAACACAGATACAAGCAAGATGTCTGAACCAGAATTTAGAATCATGATAATAAGAATACTAGCTGGAGCCAAAAATAGATTAGAATCCCTTATGCAGAGATAAAAGAGGTAAAAAACAACAAGAATGAAATTAAAAATGCTATCACTGAGCTTTAATCACGGATGGGTGCAGCAGTGGCAAGGATGGACGAGGCAGAACAGAGAATCAGTGGTACAGAGGACAAACTTATAGAGGATAACAAAGCAGAAAAAAAGGGAGATTATGGCAAAACAGCACGATTTAAGAATTAGAGAAATCAGTGACTCATTAAAAAGGAACATGGGGCGCCTGGGTGGCGCAGTCGGTTAAGCGTCCGACTTCAGCCAGGTCACGATCTCACAGTCCGGGAGTTCGAGCCCCGCGTCGGGCTCTGGGCTGATGGCTCAGAGCCTGGAGCCTGTTTCCGATTCTGTGTGTCCCTCTCTCTCTGCCCCTCCCCTGTTCATGCTCTGTCTCTCTCTGTCCCAAAAATAAATAAACGTTGAAAAAAAAAATTTTTTTTAAAAAAAATTAAAAAAAAGGAACAAAATCAGAATCATAGGGGTCCCAGAACAGGAAGACAGAGAAATAGGGTTAGAAGGGTTATGTGAGCAAATCATAGCAGAAAACTTTCCTAATATGGGGAAACACACAGACATCAAAATCCAGGGAGCACAGAGGACCCCCGTTAGATTCAACAAAAATCCACCATCAACAAGACATATCATAGTCAAATTCACAAAATACTCAGGCAAGGAGAGAATCATGAAAGCAAAAAGGGGGAAAAAAGTCCCTAACATACAAGGGAAGACAGATCAGGTTTGGAGCAGACCTATCTACAGAAACTTGACAGGCCAGAAAGGAGTGGCAGGATATATTCAGTGTGCTGAATCATAAAAATATGCAGCCAAGAATTCTTTATCCAGCAAGGCTGTCATTCAAAATATAAGGAGAGATAAAAAGTTTCCCAGAGAAAGAAAAATTAAAGGAGTTTGTGACCACTAAACCAGCCCTGCAAGAAATTTTAAGGGGGACTTTCTGAGGGTAGAAAAGATGAAAAATAAATAAATAAATAAATAAATAAATACCAAAAGCAACAAATATTACAAAGGACCAGAGAACACCACCAGAAACTCCAACTCTACAAACATCATAATGGCAATAAATTGATATCTTTCACTACACACTCTAAATGTCAATGGACTCAGTGCTCCAATCAGAAGACATAGGGTAACAGAATGGATAAGAAAACAAGATCCATCTATATGCTGTTTAGAAGAGACCCACTTTAGACCTAAAGACACCTTCGGATTGAAAATAAGGGGATGGAGAACCATCTATCATGCTAATGGTCAACCAAAGAAAGTCGGAGTAGCCATACATATATCAGAAAATCTAGACTTTAAAATAAAGACTCTATCAAGACATGCAGAAGGGCATTATACCATGATCAAGGGGTCTATCCACCAAGAAGACGTAAAAATTGTAAACATTAATGCGGCAAATGTGGAACACCCAAATATGTACATCAATTAATCACAAACATCAAGAAACTCATCGACAGTAATACCATAATAGTAGGAGACTTCAACACCCCACTCACAGCAAAGGACAGATCATCTAATAAAAAATCAACAAGGAAACAATGGCTTTGAAGGATACACAGGACCAGATGGACTTAACAGATACATTCGGAGCATTTCATCCTACAGCAGCAGAATATACATTCTTCTCCAGTGCACATGGAACATTCTCCAGAATAACCATATACTGGGACACAAATCAGCCCTAAGTACAAAAAGATTGAGATCATACTGTGCATATTTTCAGACCACAACACTATGAAACTCGAAATCAACCACAAGAAAAAATTTGGAAAGGTAACAAATACTTGGAGACTGAAGAACATCCTAGTAAAGAATGAAAGGGCTAACCAAGCAGTTAAAGAGGAAATTAAAAAGTATATGGAAACTAATCAAAATGATAACACCAGAACCCAAAACCTCTGGGACACAGCAAAGGCAGTCATAAGAAGAAACTGTATAGCAATCCAGGCCTTTCTAAAGAAGGAAGAAAGATCTCAGATACACAACCTAAACTTACACCTTAAGGAGCTGTAAAAAGAACAGCAAATAAAACCCAAAACCAGCAGAAGACAGGAAATAATAAAGATTAGAGCAGAAATTAATGCTATCGAAACCAAAAAAACAGTAGAAAAGATCAATGAAACCAGATGCTGGTTCTTTGAAAGAATTAACAAAATTAATAAACTACTAGCCAGTTTGATCAAAAAGAAAAAGGAAAGGACCCAAATAAATAAAATCAAGAATGAAAGAGGAGAGATCACAACCAACACAACAGAAATAACAATAATAAGAGAATATTATGAGCAATTATATGCCAATAAAATGGGTAATCTGGAAGAAATGGACAAATTCCTAGAAACATATATGCTACCAAAACTGAAACAGGAAGAAATAGAAAATATGATCAGACCCATAATCAGTAAGGAAATCAAATTAGTAATCAAAAATCTGCCAAAAAACAAGAGTCCAAGGCCAGATGGATTTCCAGGGGAATTCTACCAAACATTCAAGGAAGAGTTAACACCTATTCTCTTCAAACTGTTCCAAAAAATAGAAATGGAAGGAAAACTTCCAAACGCTTTCTATGAAGCCAGCATTACCTTGATTCCAAAACCAGACAGAGACCCATTAAAAAGGAGAACTATAGACCAATTTCCCTGATGAACATGGATGCAAAAATCCTCAACAAAATATTAGCCAACTGTATCCAAAAATACATTAAAAAAATTATTCACCACGACTAAGCGGGATTTATACCTGGGATGCAGGGCTGGTTCAATAACTGCAAAAACAATTAACGTGATTCATCACATCAATAAAAGAAAGGACAAGAACCATATGATCCTCTCAATAAATGCAGAGAAAGCATTTGACAAAATACAGCATCCCTTCTTGATAAAAACCATCAAGAAAGTAGGGATAGAAGGAGCATACCTCGAGATAATAAAAGCCATATATGAATGACCCAATGCTAATATCATCCTCCATGGGGAAAATCTGAGAGCTTTCCCCCTAAGGTCAGGAATAAGACAGGGATGTCCAGTCTCACCACTGTTATTCAACATAGTATTGGAAGTCTTAGCCTCTGCAATCAGACAACACAAAGAAATAAAAGACATCCAAATCAGCCAGAAAGAGGTCAAACATTCACTCTTCGCAGACGACATGATACTCTATATAGAAAACCCAAACGATTCCACCAAAAACTGCTAGAATTGATCCATGAATTCAGCAAAGTTGCAGGATATAAAATCAATGCACAGAAATGTGTCGTATTCCTATATACCAACAATGAAGTGACAGAAAGAAAAATCAAGGAATTGATCCCATTTACAGTTGCACAAAAAAAACATAAAATACCTAGGAATAAATCTAACCAAAGAGGTGAAAAATCTATACACTGAAAATGATAGAAAGCTTATGAAAATAATTGAAGAAGACACACACAAAAAAAATGGAAAAAGATTCCATGCTCCTAGATAGGAAGAACAAATATTGTTAAAATGTTGATACTACCCAAAGCAATCTACATATTCAATGCAATCCCTATCAAAGTAATACCACCATTCTTCACAGAGCTAGAAAAAATAACCCTAAAATTTGTATGGAATGAGAAAAGACCCTGAATAGCCAAAGCAATCTTGAAAAAGAAAACCAAAGCAGGACACATCATATCCAAGACTTCAAGCTATACTAAAAAGCTGTAATCATCAAAACAGTATGGTACTGGCACAAGAACAGACACTCAGATCAATGCAACACAATAGAGAACTCACAAACATATGGCCAACTAATCTTTGACAAAGCAGAAAAGAATATCATTGGAATAAAGACAGTCCCTTCAGCAAGTGGTGCTGGGAAAGCTGGACAAAGACATGCAGAAGAAAGAATTTGACCACTTTCTTACACCATACACAAAAACAAACTCAAAATGGATGAAAGACCTCAATGTAAGACACGAAGTCATCAAAATCCTCAAGGAGAAAGCAGGCAAAAACCTCTTTGATCTTGCCCGCAGCAACTTCTTACTCAACACGTCTTTGGAGGCAAGGGAAACAAAAGCAAAAATGAACTACTGGGACCTCATCAAGATAAAAATCTTCTGCACAGTGAAGGAAACAAATCAGCAAAACTAAAAGGCAACCGACAGAATGGGAGAACATATTTGCAAATGACATATCAGATAAAGGGTTAGTATCCAAAATCTATAAAGAACTTATCAAACTTAACACCCAAAACACAAATAATCCAGTGAAGAAATGGGCAAAAGACATGAATAGACACTTCTCCAAGGAAGACATCAAGATGGCCAATTGACACATGAAAAAATGCTCAACATCACTCATCATCAGGGAAATACAAATCAAAACCAAAATGAGGTACCACCTTACACCTGCCAGAATGGCTAACATTAACTACTCAGGCAACAACAGATGGTGGCGGGGATGTGGAGAAAGAGGATCTCTTTTGCACTGTTGGTGGGAATGCAAGCTAGTGCAGCCACTCTGGAAAACAGTATGGAGGTTTCTCAAAAAACTAAAAATAGAACTACCCTATGACCCAGCAATTGCACTACTAGGCATTTATCCATGGGATACAGGTGTGCTGTTTTGAAGGGACACATGCACCCCCATGTTTATAGCAGCACTATCAACAATAGCCAAAGTATGGAAAGAGCCCAGATGTCCATTGATAGATGAATGGATAAAGAAGATGTGGTATACACACACACACACACACACACACACACACACACACACACACATACATACAATGGAGTATTACTCGGCAATCAAAAAGAATGAAATCTTGCCATTTGCAACTATGTGGATGGGACTGGAGGGTATTGTGCTAAGTGAAATTAGTCAGATAGAGAAAGACAAAAATCAAATGACTTTACTCATATGAGGACTTTAAGACACAGAACAGATGAACATAAGGGAAGGGAAACAAAAATAATATAAAAACAGGGAGGGGGACAAAACAGAAGAGACTCATATATGGAGAACAAACTGAGGATTGCTGGAGGGGTTGTGGGTGGGGGAATGGGCTAAAAGGGTAAGGGTCATTAAGGAATCTACTCCTGAAATCATTGTTTCACTATATGCTAACTAATTTGGATGGAAATTTTAACAAATAAAAAAGAAAATTAAAAAAATTAAGAGAGAAAGGGGCTGAAGGTGTACTTGAACAAATCATAGCTGAGAACTTCCCTGATCTGGGGAAGGAAAAAGGCATTGAAATCCAAAAGGCATCCCTTCAGAAGTAACTTGAATCGTTCTTCTGCATGATATATCATAGTGAAACTGGCAAAATAAAAGTATAAAGAGAAAATTCTGAGAGCAGCTAGGGATAAACAGGCTCTAACTTACAAAGGGAGACCTATTAGGGTAGTGGCAGACCTATCTACTGAAACTTGGCAGTCCAGAAAGGAATGGCAGGAAATCTTCAATGTGATGAACAGAAAAAAATATGCAGCCAAGAATCCTTTATGAGGCAAGTCTGTCATTCAGAATAGAAAGAGAAATAAAGGTTTTCCCAAGGAAACAAATACTGAAGGAATTCATCACCACTCAACCATCCCTACAAGAGATCCTAAGGGGGATTCTGTGAGTGAAATGTTGCAAGGACCACAAAGAACCAGAGACACTACTACAAGCATGAAACCTACAGACATCACAATGACTCTAAACCCATATTTTCCAATAATAACACTGAATGTAAATGGACTAAATGCTCCAACCAAAAGACATAGGGCATCAGAATGGATAAAAAAACAAGACCCATCTATTTGCTGTCTACAAGAGACTCATTTAGACTTGAGGACATCTTCAGATTGAAAGTGAGGGGATGGAGAACTATCTATCATGCTACTGGAAGTCAAAAGAAAGCTGGAGTAGCCATACTTATCCAGACAAACTAGACTTTAAATTAAAGACCGTAAAAGAGATGAAGAAGGGCATTATGTAATAATTATAGGTCTATCCATCAGGAAGAGCTAAGAATTATAAATGTCTCTGCGCCGAATACGGGAGCCCCCAAATATATAAAACAATTACAAACATAAGCAACCTTATTGATAAGAATGTGGTAATTGCAGGGGACTTTAATACTCCTCTTACAACAATGGATAGATCATCTAGACAGAGAATCAATAAAGAAACAAGGGCCCTGAATGATACATTAGATCAGATGGACATGACATATATATTTAGAACTCTGCATCCCAAAGCAACAGAATATACTTTCTTCTTGAGTGCACATGGAACATTCTCCAAGATAGATCACATACTGGTTCACAAAATAGCCCCTTCATAAGTATAAAAGAATTGAGATCATACCATGCAAACTTTCAGACCACAATGCTATGAAACTTGAAATCAACCACAGGAAAAGTCGGGAAAACCTCCAAAAGCATGGAGGTTAAAGAACACCCTACTAAAGAATGAATGAATCAACCAGGCAATTACAGAAGTAATTAAAAAATATATGGAAACAAATGAAAATGAAAAGAACATTGCAAACACTCTGGGATGCAGCAAAGGCAGTCCTGAGAGGAAAATACATTGCAATCCAGGCCTATCTCAAGAAACAAGAAAAATCCCAAATACAAAATCTAACAGCACACCTAAAGGAACTAGAAGCAGAACAGCAAAGATACCCTAAACCCAGCAGAAGAAGAGAAATAATAAAGATCAGAGCAGAAATAATATAGAATCTAAAAAAATGGTAGAGCAGATCAATGAAACCAAGAGTTGGTTTTTTGAAAAAATAAACAAAACTGATAAACCTCTAGCCAGGCTTCTGAAAAGAAAAGGGAGATGACCCAAATAGATAAAATCATGAATGAAAATGGAATTATTACAACCAATCCCTCAGAAATATAAGCAATTCAAGCAATTATCAGGGAATACTATGAAAAATTATATGCCAACAAACTGGACAACCTGGAATAAATGGACAAATTCCTAAACACCCACACACTTCCAAAACTCAAACAGGAGAAATAGAAAACTTGAACAGACCCATAAGCAGCGAAGAAATTGAATCAGTTATCAAAAATATCCCAACAAATAAGAGTCCAGGACCAGATTGCTTCCCTGGGGAATTCTACCAGACATTGAAAGCAGAGATAATACCTATCCTTCTCAAGCTGTTCCAAAATTAGAAAGGGAAGGAAAACTTCCAGACTTATTCTATGAAGCCAGCATTCCTTTGGTTCCCAAACCAGACACCCAGCAAAAAAAAAACAAAAAAACAAAAAAAAACAAAAAAACAAAAAAACTACAGGCCAATATCTCTGATAATATGGATGCAAAAATTCTCAACAAGATACTGGCAAATCAAATTCAACAGCATATAAAAAGAATTATTCACCATGATCAAGTGGGATTCATTCCTGGGATGCAGGCCTGGTTCAACATTTGCAAATCAATCAATGTGATACATCACATTAATAAAAGAAAAGATAAGAACCATATGATCCTGCTAATTGATGCAGAACAAGCATTTGACAAAATTTAGCATCCTCTCTTAATAAATACCCTCAAGAAATTCGGGATTGAAGGAACATACTTAAACATCATAAAAGCCATTTATGAAAAGCACACAGCTAATATCATCCTCAATGGGGAAAAACTGAGAGCTTTCCCCCTGATATCAGGAACATGACAGGGATGTCCACTTTCACCGCTGTTGTTTCACATAGTGTTGGAAGTTCTAGCATCAGCAATCGGACAACAAAAGGAAACGAAAGGCATCAAAATTGGCAAAGATGAAGTCAAACTTTCATTTTTTTGCAGATGACATGATATTATACATGGAAAACCGGATGGACTGCACCAAAAGCCTGCTAGAAGTGATACATGAATTCAGCAAAGCTGCAGGATATAAAATCAATGTAAAGAAATCAGTTGCCTTCTTATACACTAATAATGAAGCAACAGAAAGACAAATAAGGAAACTGATCCTATTCACAACTGCACCAAGAAGCATAAAATACCTAGGAATCAATCTAACCAAAGATGTAAAAGATCTGTATGCTGAAAACTATAGAAAGCTTATGAAGGTAATTGAAGAAGATACAAAGAAATGGGAAAACATTCCATGCTCATGGATTGGAAGAATAAATATTGTGAAAGTGTCAATACTACCCAAAGCAATCTACACATTCAATGCAATCCGAATCAAAATTGCACCAGCATTCTTCTCGAAGGTAGAACAAGCAATCCTAAAATTTGTATGGAACCACAAAAGACCCTGAATAGCCAAAGTAATATTGAAGTAGAAAACCAAAGCAGGAGGTATCACAATCCCAGACTTTAGCCTCTACTACAAAGCTATAATCATCAAGACAGTATGGTATTGGCACAGAAACAGACACATAGACCAATGGAATAGAATAGAGACTCCAGAATTTGACCCAATGGAATAGAATAGAGACTCCAGAATTTGACCCACAAAAGTATGGCCAACTAATCTTTGACAAAGCAGGAAAGAATATCCAATGGAAAAAAGACAGTCTCTTTAACAAATGGTGCTGCGAGAACTACACAGCGACATGCAGAAGAATGAAACTAGACCACTTTCTTACACCATTCACAAAAATAAACTCAAAATGGATGAAGGACCTGAATGTGAGATGGGAAACCATCAAAACCCTAGAGAAAGCAGGCAAAAACCTCTCTGACCTCAGCCACAGCAATTTCTTACTTGACACATCTCCAAAGGCAAGGGAATTAAAAGCAAAAATGAACTATTGGGACCTCATCAATATAAAAAGCTTCTGCACAGCAAAGGAAACCATCAACAAAACTACAAGGCAACCGATGGGATGGGAAAAGATATTTGCAAATGACATATCAGACAAAGGGCTAGTATCCAAAATCTATGAAGAACTCACCAAACTCCACACCTGAAAAACAAATAATCCAGTGAAGAAATGGGCGGAAGACATGAATAGACACTTCTCTAAAGAAGACATGCAGATGTCCAATAGGCACATGAAAAGATGCTCAATGTCGCTCCTCATCAGGGAAATACAAATCAATACCACAATGAGATACCACCTCACACCTGTCAGAATAGCTAACATAAATAACTCAAGCAACAACAGATGGTGGCAAGAATGCGGAGAAGGAGGATCTCTTTTGCATTGTTTGTTGGGAATGCAAGCTGGTGCAGCCACTCTGGAAAACAGTATGGAGGTTCCTCAAAAAATTAAAAATAGACCTATCCTATGACCCACCAATAGCACTGCTAGGAATTTACCCAAGGGATACAGGAGTGCTGATGCATAGGGGCACTTGTACCCCAATGTTTATAGCAGCATTTTC
This sequence comes from Felis catus, assembly GCF_018350175.1. Lineage (NCBI taxonomy): Eukaryota > Metazoa > Chordata > Mammalia > Carnivora > Felidae > Felis > Felis catus. Next base: position 59,273,843 of record NC_058386.1, read on the forward strand.
TTTTTTTTTTTTTTAAATTTTTTTCAACATTTATTTATTTTTGGGACAGAGAGAGACAGATCATGAACGGGGGAGGGGCAGAGAGAGAGGGAGACACAGAATCGGAAACAAGCTCCAGGCTCTGAGCCATCAGCCCAGAGCCTGACGCGGGGCTCGAACTCACGGACTGCGAGATCGTGACCTGGCTGAAGTCGGACGCTTAACCAACCGCGCCACCCAGGTGCCCCTATAGCAGCATTTTCAACAATAGCCAAATTATGGAAAGAGCCTAAATGTCCATCAACTGATGAATGGATGAAGAAATTGTGGTTTATGTGTACAATGGAATACTACTTGGCAATGAGAAAGAATGAAATATGGCCTTTTGTCACAACATGGATGGAATTGAAGAGTGTTATGCTAAGTGAAATAAGTCATACAGAGAAAGACAGATACTATATGTTTTCACTTTTATGTGGATCCTGAGAAACTTAACAGAAGACCAGTGGGGAGGAGAAGGGGGAAAAAAAGTTACAGAGAGGGAGGGAGGCAAACCATAAGAGACTCTTAAAAACTGAGAATAAACTGAGGGTTGATGGGGGGTGGGAGGGAGGGGAAAGTGGGTGATGGGCACTGAGGAGGTCACCTGTTGGGATGAACACTGGGTGTTGTATGAAACCAATCTGACAATAAATTTCATATTAAAAAAAAAAAAACAACAAGTCCAGCTCATCCCTGTCTCCAGGTCTCATTCATGGTATTTTCCCCTTACCTAAACTGCCTTCCTTCTTCTATCCTCCTATATGAATTCTACCCATCCCAAAAAGTCTTGATAATTCCCATCTCAGTCAAGACATTTTCTTTAACAACTTGATTACCTTCACTTTAAAATACTAATCCAATGCTTTGGTTCTTCTTTATATACTGTCTTTGTTTCTATTATTTTTGTGTATCAGCTTTGCCTCTCCAATTAGACTTTGTAGTTTCTGAAGACAAGTCTGGGAACATAATGTTTATTAATCAGGAACTTGTTGTCTTAAATAAAGAAGAAAGGCAAAAAGAAGAAAGACTACCCTACTTCCTCAATTCCTCTGCTTTTGAAGCACTTTAGAGATGTGATCAAAATTCCTAACAGCCTGTCTGGACACTGAATGATTTATGACAAAGGATTCTTCTCTAATGAAAAGGAATTCTACTTCCTTTGGCAGTATAAACAGGCTTTTGGAAGCAATAGCAGAGACACAGAAAGGAAACAGTGCTTCAGTATTGGCTCTAGTCCTCCAGGAACTGAGAGAATAATAAAGCCTTTCACCCAGTTTCAAATAAGAAATGTTAAGAAGCCCAGCCAGTAAAGGAAAGCTAAACTGAAAGCCTTTTCACTTCTCCTTGTTAGATTTTACTGCTTCAGTTAGGCAAGACTTGGAAGGGTAAGTGTGGGAACTTATCTTAAAATCTTGGTGCTCCACTGGGGTAAGACAGATGCAGAATGTATTATTACTGTCTTTAAAATGAATTACATTATAAAGTTTCTGCAATTGACCTAAAAACCAATTAGCCCCCAAGTAGCCTGCAAGTTATTCTATTACATTTTCAGAATTATAACCCTCAAACCATTTGAAATATTCTTGAACATTGGTTCATTTGTTACATATTTATTCTAAAACATAAGCTCCATGAGAGTAGAATTCTATCTACTCATCTGCCTTATTTGCTCCATGTAGCCCAAGTGCTTAGATAAATGCCTGGCAGAAAAATAGGAGCTAAGAAATAACTGCTGAAAGAATAAATGATAATGAGAAGCTTTCCAGTGACTCTAAGACTTTGAAGGACTAACCACATGACTTAGTCCCCAAATACATTTGTTCCTTGCCTCATACAACCTTACCAAGCATGGTGTGTGAAATGGGGAAGGTGATGGTGGGCTGGCCTGTCATCCTCCAGCGGCTACAGAGGTAGGAGAGGTCTGTTCTAAGCATTTCTACTATCATCTTGTTGTCCAGAGCCAGGTAGAACTGTTGCTGGTCTATAAACTGAGAAAAAGAAGCAGAAAAATAACAGCTTAGAATAACTTACTCTTATAACTGTCAAATAATATTTTAAAGTACTCACATATTCACAAAGGTATATAACACATCACAGAGGCAACTATAGTGCCTAATTCTTTCCAAAGAATCTGATAGTCAATTGGCACATATAATTTTTGACATTTTTACAGTGTACTCTAGTTTACAAAGTGTTTTCAAGTACATAATTTTATTTAATTATATAACAAATGAGTGACGGCTTTTCTTCTTTTAATAGATAAAAATAAGGCAGAGCCACTAAGTGGATTAACAAAGTCATATGGCTAGCAAATGGCAAGGTCAGAAATAGGATCTATGGTACATTACTCTTTTGTCTCTACCTCAGATGCACAATTTCAGATGTAAGACGACAAATGGGGAGCTTAAGCTTTCTTTCCAGAAAATAGTTTCTCCTCCTATACACACATATAATTGGGCTTACTATTATAATGTGGCCAATAACAGGCTAACAATGTGTATAATCATGGCTGAAACAGTACTGACATTTTTGTTTAGAAGAGAATATCAATGTAAAAAGGGCCTCTGCCCAAAACAAAGAGAACACAGTTTAGTAACTAAGTAAAAGAGGTTATATTTTGTTCATAAAGAACAAATAGAATCTTACTTTTAACATTTAAAAGGAGTACTTTTTAAAAGTACTTCAACATTTATAAAATCCCTAGTCACAGTTTCTGCAACACATAGGACTACTCTTGGTAGCCACAATCACTTGGCATAGCTCTGTGCTACAAGCTCAGTTCAATCCAACTCAACAAATATTTATTGAGCAACTTAATATGTGCAAGGCCCCATGAACTCTGACACCTGTCCTAACTTTGGTAAATGCTTTATTTCTGTACTGTTTGTCTTACTTCCATTCATCTCAGTGCATCTAAATCTTATTCCACTTACCTGTGGAGTGAAGGTAAAGATAGTTTTCCGAATGTCATAGAGTTTTGAAGTTCCAAGGACTCCCATGTGCCTGTAGGGTCGTCCACTAAGTTTCATTCTACTGTTGCATCCTAAGATAGAGTTAAAAAATGCTCAAGATCTTTCTAGGGCACAAATCCAATGAGTAAACATTTTTTTTGTATTAGATTTACACTTCCTGATACAACAAACTAAGTTCTGTACCTCAAAGTTACTATCTGTATCATGTACAAGTTCATACTAAGTACTTTAGGGCTCTCCAAGAGAGAGTATGCATTTATCTCTGTTTTTTAAAACTGTTCTTTTTTTTTAAAATTTTTTTTTCAACGTTTATTTATTTTTGGGACAGAGAGAGACAGATCATGAACGGGGGAGGGGCAGAGAGAGAGGGAGACACAGAACCGGAAACAGGCTCCAGGCTCCGAGCCATCAGCCCAGAGCCTGACGCGGGGCTCGAACTCACGGACCGCGAGATTGTGACCTGGCCGAAGTCGGACGCTTAACTGACTGCGCCACCCAGGCGCCCCTTAAAAATGTTCTTAAATGTTTATTTATTTTTGAGAGACAGAGAGACAGAGCATGAGCAGGGGAGGGGAAGAGAGAGAGGGAGACACAGAATCCGAGGCAGGCTCCAGGCTCTGAGCTGTCAGCACAGAGCCTGACACAGGGCTCAAACCCACAAGTTGTGAGATCATGACCCGAACCAAATTCGGGCGCTTAATCAACTGAGCCACCCAGGCGCCCCCATTTATCTCTGTTCTTAAAGAACTTTATGCTCTTATAAAAAAGTCACATAATCTACATGAGAGAAAAGAATGCACATGAAAATTAATAGTTCTACGAATGATAGAATTCTATTACCGATATTCATATGCTGAATTTCCTTAAATCCCATGAAAACTGCAAAAACTATATTGACTACCAAACTTATCAATGTAGACTATGCCTCAGTAAAGCTGAACAAACCCCCATCAGCTTAAAGATGGCATACTAAACTGAAAAACTGAAATGAATTTACTTGGACTCCTTCAATTTAATTGACACATTTTAAATTCAATGGAACAACACAACTTATCCAAATAAGTCAAAATATTATTGTGTCTGATAGGAAATTTTGTGGAAACTTAGAGTAAAGTTCATTTGGCAGAGGAGTATTTTTGAAAACTTAAGGGGAAGACTTGAACTATCAGAAAGCTACAAAAGGTGTAATTTTATTTATTTTTTTTAACTTTTAAAATGTTTGTTTATTTATTTTTGAGAGAGAGAAAGAGAGAGAGACACACAGAGAGAATGAATCTCAGTCAGGCTCCATTGCTGACAGCACGGAGCCCGATGTAGGGCTCAAACTCATGAACTGTGAGATCATGACCTGAGCCGAAGTTAGATGCTCAACTGACTGAGCCACCCAGGCACCCCAAGGTGTAGTTTTAGTGAAAATTTATATAGAATCTGCACATCTGTCTATAAATATTATGTATATGTGTGTATGTATGTATACACACATCCACTTTATTTCCCTGAGTATGTCTTCTTTTTTATAGTTTAGCATTTTGAAATTAGAATCTGATCATTTATATCTATGTTACATGTAGTTGAATTTTTTTGTCTCTGAAAAGACAATTATTACATTAATACCTCCTACAATGAGGAAATAGTTCATTTATTCACACACTTTTTCCCTTTTATAACGATAGCACTATACACAAAAAGCTTGTTCTCAACCTCTCTTTCTCCAAAATTTATATTAAATATCATTTCATGTCAGTACTGACAGAACTAGTACTACCTTTTTTTTATTGGAACTCATTTTTCTTGGGGATTTTATTTTTGCTCCTGCTTTATCCTAAGTATGAAACTTACCAAATATGCTACCTTTTTAGTGTTGCTTCACTTTTAGGGACAGAACTAGAGAGCTGTCAATGTGTTGGTCATATTCCAGGATTCATTCTGGAAAGTACACATTTAACTGACATTGATATCACAACCAGGTTTATCCACTGTTTCTTCCATTTTTTTCTTTTTTATTGTAGTAAAAAATATACATAACCTAAAATTTACCATTTTAACCATTTTTTTTAAATTTTTTTTTCAACGTTTATTTATTTTTGGAACAGAGAGAGACAGAGCATGAACGGGGGAGGGGCAGAGAGAGAGGGAGACACAGAATCGGAAACAGGCTCCAGGCTCTGAGCCATCAGCCCAGAGCCTGACGCGGGGCTCGAACTCACGGACCGCGAGATCGTGACCTGGCTGAAGTCGGACGCTTAACCGACTGCGCCACCCAGGCGCCCCACCATTTTAACCATTTTTAATTGTTCAGCCGTATTAAGCACATTCACAATGTTGTGCAACTATCACCACCGCCCATCTCCACAACTTTTCCATCTTCCCAAACTGAAACTGTGCCCATTAAACAATAACTCCCCATGTTCTCCTCTTGCCAGTCCCTGGAAATCATCACCATTTCTGTCTCTATAAATTTGCTTACTCTTGGTACCTCATATATGTGGAATCATACAATATTTGTTGTTTTGTGACTGGTTTATTCCACTTGGAATAATGTCTTCAAGGTTCATCCATTTTGTACTGTGTCAGAATTTTATTCTTTTTCAAGGCTGAAAAATTTTCCATTGTATATACACATCACATTAGTTTATCTTTTCATCCATCAATGGCCATTAGAGTATTTTCATTGGTAATTTCTTATAGTATAATATACATAATATACATGAAGTAAGTATGCTAATCTTAAATGTAAAAATTGATACAATTTTACATAGTCAACACACAACTCAAATCAATATATGGAACATTATCAGCACTGCAGAAGCCTCCCTTGTGCCTCTTCCTGGTTATTAACATCCCCCAGCTCCCAAAATTAACCACCATTCAAACTTCAATCACCATAAATAAGTAGTCCATCTTTTAGCTTTATATTAATAAAATCATACAATATGTATTTTTTTTGCATTTTGTTTTTTCACTCAACAATATGTCTATGAGATTCATCCATACGATGTATGTAGAATTAGTTCATTTGTTTTCATTGCTGTATAATAGCCCAGTGTATGGATGTATCATTTAACCAGTCACTTGTTGATGGACATTTGAGATTTCCCGCACCCCATCCAGTTTTTTGTTATTATAAATAAAGCTCCTATGAATATTCTTGTTGTGTTGGAGGTCCCATAGATTATCTCCAGGTTTGGTGATTCACTAGGATTCCTAGAACTCACTGTATAGCTGTATTAATGGCTAAGGTTTATTAAATCAAAATGACACAAAGCAAAACAGCAAAGAAAAAAGGCACATGGTGCAAAGTCCAGAGGAAACAAGCTTCTAAGATTCCTCTCCCAGAGCAGTCACATAGCAAATGCATAATTCCTCCAGCATTAAAATATGACAACACATGTGAAATGTTGTCTACCAAGGATGTTCATTTGAGACTCGATGTTTTTATTAGTGGTTGGTCACACAGGCACTCTCTGCACAGTACATACCCAAACTCCAGACTCTCAAAAGGAAAACAGATATTCAGCATAAGCCATACTGTTTGTATAGTTTAGACATGCAGTAAACCACTGTTACCCTTAAGAGGATGGTGGACCCTCTTAAAATCCAGGTATTCAAATGCCATCCAAGGGCCAAACTTACAAGCAGTTCTTTCTTGTTTTTTAAGACTTTTTTTGGGTAATCTTTATTTATTTTTGAGAGAGAGACAGACTGCGAGTGGGGGAAGAACATAGAGAGAGGGAGACATAGAATCTGAAGCAGGCTCCAGGCTCTGAGCTGTTAGCACAAAGCCCGATGCAGGCTCAAACTCATGAGCAATGAGATCATGACCTGAGCTGAAGTCGGACACTTAACTGACTGAGCCACCCAGGCACCCCACAAGCAGTTTTTTCTAAGAATTGCATTCTCAGGCCTGTCACGTGAACTCTTTTACTGCACAGTCCACCCCATTGGCTTTTGGCCAAGGTGTCTTTATCAGTAGGTTCCCATGCAGCAAAGTAAGCCCAACCTGTAGTGTAATCCTCAGTTATGCCCTCAGGGGTCTTGGATTTAGCCAGAAAGAACCTAACATTATTATAATTATGTCTCTTCAACAGCCAGGTAACTTCCTCAAGTTTCTGTATTAACCTTTTTTTATCTGGCTTGAGGGATCAGTCCAAGCACAGCACCAGCCTGGCCTGTATATTGATGCTGACCTAAATGCCTTCCAAGGCTGAGGCAGTACCAGGATAGTCAGGGTTCACACACAAGTATAATTCCAGAAGGCATATGCAGTACTCTTGGACAAAAAGAGTTTACAAATGTTAGGGCATCACATACATTAATCAGGCAGTGTAGGTTAACATGATCTCCAGTGGGGTCTCCCAGTGCAGGCCTCCTATCCTAGAGTTTCCAGTCCAGTACAAAAAGTTCAGTTCATTCTTTGATTTCAATGGGAGTGTCTCCTGAAGGAAACTGGATCCAAACAGTTTTGTTTCTTCATGACATCAGCTAATCTGCTTTGTGAGTATGGATGACATTGGGAGGTGTTCTGTATAGAAGGTGTGGGAGCTGTGGCCACATCCTGCTATCTCCTAGTCAGTTCAGTCAGATGTGACCTTAGACTCAGCAGTCAGTTTGAAATCAAAGCACTCTTGGCAGCAGGTAAGACAACATGTGGTTTTATTAGGAAGGAGAGGAATATTTCCAGGTATAGTCCTAAAAATCAAAGATGATTAATGCCCTTCTCCTTTACCCATGCCTCCCCAGGTGTCAGGATTTTGTTTTTTCTCCACTGTCACAAAACCTGTGTGTCTGAATTAGCAACCAGAATTTTATAATATTCTCTTCCTTCCATCTCAATCTTTTATCTGGAAGAGTTGTATACAAGAAGTTTAAGAGTATTTTCATAGGCAAACATTATTATACAGTTTAACCAGAAAGACGTATCATGTCCAGGAATTGGTCAAGACGAAATTCTGAATTTTCAAATAATTAAAAAATGGGTTTTTGTACTTCTTACCACTTTTGTCCCAATAATTTATCCAATGAGCAGCTTAGAAAAGATCACTCTCTTTCTGGGGACAGCTGCATTTAATAAGCAAATTGCCTTACTAAGGCTTGCGCATCAGGAGAAAGGTGAGGGCAGTGGAGTTATCAATACATTTTTGTAAACTGGCACTAATCTGGAAAGCCAAACAGAACCACCAAGTCCCAAGGAGGGTTCAAGATTCCAATTTGTCAGGAGTGGGGGAGGGGTCACATTTCCTCTGATGTGCTCTCCCCCAATTTGTAGCTTTTGCAGAAATCAGAAGAATACAATCACTTTCTGTATCAGACATATAGAACCAATCAGCAGATTAATTTCAGATGGTCTGATCAGAGAACAAGCCTTTCCCTGTGGACATCAGCAACGGTCCCAAATGGTCCAGCCAGAACCCAGGATAGTTTCATAAATTTAAAGCTCCACAGGAGGGTGACCCAAATCTGCAATTATCTGAGTCTGAGTTCATTTAAAGTTCATTTTGTTAATTTGGAATTTGTTTAGCCTGTGTCTGCTTTCAGCTTGGCACATCTGGTGCTGAGGTGGGAACAGTCTATATGGTAGACCATATGAAGATTCAGTTGAGAGTCAGGTCTAGGCATTTAGGATCTGTGAATGCCAAATTAGGATGCCAAAAAGTTAGTAGCTTTTCTTAGGCAGCAGCAAAGCTCGGATGCTGCAGGGTCAGTCAGCCATGGTATAAGTTCAAGTGATAAGCAAGACCTTCCTAAATTCTTTATTGTGTCTTACAGATTTATTTGCATTTTTAAAAAGTTTTTAATTCCAGTTAGCTAAGTTATATAAGTTTCAGGTGTACAATATAGTGGCTTAACAATTCCATACATCAACTTGTGCTCATCATGACAAACGCACTCCTTAATCCCCTCACCTATTGAACCCATTTTCTCATTCACCTCTCCTCTGATAACCATCAGTTTGTTCTCTATACTTAAAAATCTGTTCTTTGTGTCTCTCTTTTTTTGCCTTTACTCATTTGTTTTGTTTCTTAAATTCCACATATGAGTGCAAATATATGGTATTTGTCTTTCTTTTCTGACTGAATTATTTTGCTTACCATTATACTCTTTAGCTCCATCCATGTTGTCACAAATGGCAAGATTCCATTCTTTTTCATAGCTAATATTCCCATATATATATATAATTATATATATAATATAAATATATAATAATATATATTATATATATTATAGATATATATTATATATATTACACACACATCTCTCACATCTATTTAAAGTTTTCATTTAAATTCCAGTTAGTTAAAATAATAGTTTCAGGTGTACAATACAGTGATTGAACACTTCCATACATCACCCAGTGATCATCACAAGTGCATTCCTTAATCCCCATCACCTATTTAACACATTTCTCCACCCACCTCCCTTATGGTAATCATCAGTTTGTTCTCTGTAATTAAGAGACTGTTTCTTGGTTTTCCTCTCTTCCCCTCGCCCATGTTTATTTGTTTCTAAAATTCCACATTTGGGTGAAATCGTATGGTGTTTGTCTTTCTCTCACTTATTTAGTTTAGCATCATAGTCTCTAGCTCCACCCATGTCCTTGCAACTGGCAAGATTTCATTTTTATTTATAGCTGAATAACAGTCCATTGGATATATATACCACACATTCTTTATCCATTCATTGGTCGATGGACATTGGGCATATTTCCATAATTTGGCTCTTGTAGATAATGCTGCTATAAACATCAGGTGCATGTATCCCTTTCAATTAGTATTTTTGTATTTTTTGGGTAAATACCTAGTAGTGAGATTGCTGGATTGTAGGGTAGTTCTCTGTTTAACGTTTTGAGGAAACTCCATACTGTTTTCCAGAGTGGCTGTACCAGTTTGCAAGAGAGTTCACCTTTGTACACATCCTGACCAACACCTATTGTTTCTTATGTTGTTGATTTTAGCATCTGGTGTGAGGTGGTAGCTCAATGTAGTGTTGGTTTGTATTTCCTTGATGATGAGTTATTTCAGCATCTTTTTATGTTTCTGTTGGCCATCTGGATGTCTTCTTTGGAAAAATGTCTATCCATGCCCTCTGCACATTTTTAATTGTATTATTCATTTTTTGGGTGTTAAGCTATATAGGTTTTTTTTAAAAACATATTTTGGGTACTAACTCTTTATCAGATATGTCATTGGCAAATAACTTATCCCATTCTGTAGGTTGCCTTTTAGTTTTGTTGATTGTTTCCTTCACTGTGAAGAAGCTTTTTATTTTTAGTCCTAATACTTTATTTTTGCATTTGTTTCCCTTGCTTCAGGAGACAAATCTAGAAAGAAGTTGCTACATCTGATGAAAAGAAGTTACTGCCTATGTTCTCTTCTAGGGTTTTTATGGTTTCAGGTCTCCCATTTAGGTCTTCAATCCATTTTTAGTTTATTTTTGTGTATGGTTTAAGAAAGTGGTCCATTTTCATTCTTCTGCATGTTGCTGTCCAGTTTTCCCAACACCATTTGTTGAAGAGACTGTACTTTTCCCATTGCATATTCTTTCCTGCTTTGTTGAAGAATAACTGACCATATATTTGTGACTATATTTCTTGATTTTCTGTTCTGTTCTATTGATCTGTGTACCTATTTTTATGTCAGCACAATACTGTTTTGATCACTACAGCTTTGTAATATAACTTCAACTCTGGAATTATAATGTTTCCCACTTTGTTTTCTTTTTCAAGATTGCTTTGGTTATTTGGAGTCTTTGTGGTTCCATACCAATTTTAGGGTTGCTTGTTCTAGCTCTGTGAAAAATTTTGTCAATGTTTGATAGGGATTGTATGAAATGCGTAGATTGCTTTGGGCAGTATAGACAGTTTAACAATATTTGTTCTTCCAATCCATGAGCATGGAGTGTCTTTCCATTTCTTTGTGACATTTTCAATTTCTTTCATTGGTATTTCACAGGTCTTTCACCTCTTCGGTTAGGTTTATTCCTAGGTATCTTATTGTTTTTGGTGCAATTGTAAATGGGATTCCTTAATTTCTATTTCTGCTTCTTCATAACTGGTGTATAAAAATGCAACAGAATTCTGAACATTGATTTTGTATCCTGGGACTTGATTGAATTAGTTTATTAGTTCTAGCGGTATTTTTGGTGGAATCTTGGTGGATTCTTGGTGGAAATCTTTGGTGGAATCTATATAAGTTTTCTATATATAGTATCATACAATCTGCAAATAGTGAAAATTTGACTACTTACTTGCTGATTTGGAGGCCTTTTATTTCTTTTTGATATCTGATTGGTGTGGCTAGGACTTCCAGTACTGTGTTAAAGAAAAGTGGTAAGAGTGGACATCCCTGTTTTGTTCCTGACCATAGAAGAAAAGCTCTCATTTTCCCCCCATTTAGGATATTATAGTTTTTCATATATGGCTTTTATTATGTTGAGGTATGTTCCCTCTACACCTACTTTGTTGAGTGTTTTTTTTTTAATCATGAAATGATGTTGTACTTGGTCAAATGATATTTCTGCATCTACTGAAATGATCATATGGTTCTTATCCCTTCTTTTTTAATGTGATGATCATGTTGATCTATTTGCAAATGTTGAACCAGCCTTTCAACCCAGGAATAAATCCCACTTGACTATGGTGAATGATTTTCTTAACGTAGTGTTGGATTTGTATTTTGCTGAGGATTTTGCATCTATGTTCATCAACGATACTGGCCTGTAGTTTCTCTCTCTCTCTCTCTCTCTCTCTCTCTCTCTCTCTCTCTCTTTTGTGGTGTCTTTACACACTGGTTATGCTATCAGGGTAATGCTGGCCTCACAGAATGAATTTGGAAGTTTTCCCTCCTATTGTATTTTTTTCGAATACTTTGAGAAGTATATGAATTAACTCTTCCTTAAGTGCTTGGTAGAATTAGCCTGTAAAGCCATCCAATCCTGGACTGTTGTTTGTTGGGAGCTTTTTGATTACAGATTCAATTTCTTTTCTGGTTATCAGTCTATTCAACTTTTCTATTTCTTATGGTTTCATCAGTTTTGGTAATTTATATGTTTCTAGGAATTTATTCATTTCTTTTAGGTTTTCCAATTTGTTGGCATATTAATTTTTCATAATATTCTCTTATGATTATATTTCTGTGATGTTGGCTGTTATTTCTACTTTCTCACTTGTGATTTTATTTGGGTCCTTTCTCTTTTCTTTTAGATAAGTCTGGATGCAGGTTTATCAATTTTATTATATTTTTTTCAAATAACCAGCTCCTGGTTTCATTAATCTATTTTTTAAGTTTCTATATCATTTATTTCTGTTCTAATCTTCATTATTTCCTCCCTCCTTCTAGCTTTAGGTTTCATTTGTTGTTCTTTTTCTAGTTCCTTTAGGTGTAAAGTTAGGTTGTTATTTGAGATTTTTCTTCTTAAAATAGGTCTGTGTTGTTATAAACTTCCCTCTTAGGAACAATTTTGTTGCATTTCAAAGGTTTTGGACCACTGTGTCTTCATTTGTATTTATTTCCATGTATTTTTAAATTTCTCCTTTCATTTCATGGTTAACCATGAAAATTTTTATTTCATTGTTTAGTAATGTTATTTAACCTGCATGTATTTGTGGTCTTTCCAGATTTTTTCCCGTGCTTGGCTTCTAGGTTCATAGCATGTGGTCACAAAAGGTGCATAGTATGACTTCAATCTTTTTGTATTTGTTAAGGCCTGTTTGTGGCCTAATATGTGATCTATTCTGGAGAATGTTTCATGTGCACTTGGAAACAGTGTTTACTTAGATGTTCTAGGATGTAATGCTCTGAATATATACATTAAGTCCATCTGGTCCAGTGTGTCATTCAGAGCCATTTTTCCATGCAGATTTTCTGTTTAGATGATCTGTCCATTGATGTAAGTGGAGTGTAAAAGTCCCCAACTATTATTGTATTTTTACCAATGAGTTCTTTTATGTTTATTATTAAATGTTTTATATGTTTTGGTGATCCCACAGTGGATACATAAATATTTACAATTTGTATCTTATTGTTGGATTGCCTTGTTATGATTATATAGTGCTCTTCTTTGTCTCTTGTTAATGCTTTTATTAAAGTCTAGTTTTTCTGATAGAAGTATTGCTACTCTGGCTTTCTTTTGACACCCATTTACATGATAGATGTTTCCCCATCCCTTCACGTTCAATCTTCAGGTGTCTGTAGGTCTAAAATGTGTCTCTTATAGGCAGCATATAGATGGGTTTATCCATTCTGACACCTTATATCATTTAATTATTTAGTCCATCCACATTCACAGTAATTAGTGATATGTATTTATTGCCATTTTATTACTTGTTTTGTGGTTGTATCTGGAGATTTTCTGTGATACTTTGTGTTTCTTATGTTGCTGATTTTCTTTAGTAATATATTAGATTTATTTCTCTGTATTCTTTGCATTTATGGGTGATTTTTGATACATAGTTACAAGTAGGTTTGTATATAACCTCTACTACAATAGCATTCTATAGTAAGTTGATGTTCATTAAGTGTGAACCCATTCTTTCTCCTCTCCATGTTTTAGGTGTAAGTTATTATATATCCTTTTTAAAATGAATTCCTTATGTTTTACAGAAATACTCATTTTTAAAAAATTATTTATTTACTTTTTTATTTTACATCCAAGTTAGTTAGCATATAGTGCAATAATGATTTCAGGAGTAGATTCCTTAATGCCCTCTACCCATTTAGCCCAGTCCCCCTCCCACAACCACTCCAGCAACCCTCTGTTTGTTCTCCATATTTAAGAGTCTCTTATGTTTTGTCCCCTTCCATGTTCTTATATTATTTTTGCTTCTCTTCCCTCATGTTTATCTGTTCTGTGTTGTAAGTCCTCATATGAGTGAAGTCATATGATTTTTGTCTTTCTCTGACTGACTAATTTCACTTAATACCCTCCAGTCCCATCCATGTAGTTGCAAATGGCAAGATTTCACTCTTTTTGATTGCCAAGTAATAGTAATACTCCATTGTATATATATACCACATCTTCTTTATCCATTCATCCATTGAGGGACATTTGGGCTCTTTCCATAATTTGGATATTGTTGATAGTGCTGCTACAAACATGGGGGTGCATGTATCCCTTCGAAACAGCACACTTGTATCCCGTGGATAAATGCCTAGTAGTGCAGTTGCTGGCTTGTAGGGTAGTTGTATTTTTAGTTTTTTGAGGACCCTCCATACTGTTTTCCAGAGTGGCTGCACCAGCTTGCATTCCCAACAACAATGCAAAAGAGATCCTCCTTCTCCGCATTCTTGCCACCATCTGTTGTTGCTTGAGTTGTTTATGTTAGCTATTCTGACAGGTGTGAGGTGGTATCTCATTGTGGTATTGATTTGTATTTCCCTGATGAGGAGCGACGTTGAGCATCTTTTCATGTGCCTGTTGGACATCTGCATGTCTTCTTTAGAGAAGTGTCTATTCATGTCTTCTGCCCATTTCTTCACTGGATTATGTGTTTTTCGGGTGTGGAGTTTGGTGAGTTCTTTATAGATTTTGGATACTAGCCCTTTGTCTGATATGTCATTTGCAAATATCTTTTCCCATTCCATTGGTTGCTTTTTAGTTTTGTTGGTTGTTTCCTTTGCTGTGCAGAAGCTTTTTATATTCATGAGGTCCCAATAGTTCATTTTTGCTTTTAATTCCCTTGCCTTTGAGGATGTGTCAAGTAAGAAATTGCTGCGGCTGAGGTCAGAGAGGTTTTTGTCTGCTTTCTCCTCTAGGGTTTTGATGGTTTCCTGTGTCACATTCAGGTCCTTCATCCATTTTGAGTTTATTTTTGTGAATGGTGTAAGAAAGTGGTCTAGTTTCATTCTTCTGCATGTCGCTGTGTAGTTCTCCCAGCACCATTTGTTAAAGAGATTGTCTTTTTTCCATTGGATATTCTTTCCTGCTTTGTCAAAGATTAGGTGGCCATACTTTTGTGGGTCCAATTCTGGAGTCTCTATTCTATTCCACTGGTTTATGTGTCTGTTTTGTGCCAATACCATGCTGTCTTGATTACAGCTTTGTAGTAGAAGCTAAAGTCTGGGATTGTGATGCTTCCCACTTTGGTGTTCTTCTTCAATATTACTTTGGCTATTCAGGGTCTTTGTGGTTCTATACAAATTTTAGGATTGCTTGTTCTACCTTCGAGAAGAATGTTGGTGCAATTTTGATTCGGATTGCATTGAATGTGTAGATTGCTTTGGGTAGTATTGACATTTTAACAATATGTATTCTTCCAATCCATGAGCATGGAATGTTTTCCCATTTCTTTGTATCTTCTTCAATTTCCTTCATAAGCTTTCTATAGTTTCAGCATACAGATCTTTTACATCTTTGATTAGGTTTATTCCTAGGTATTTTATGCTTCTTGGTGCAATTGTGAACGGGATCAGTTTCTTTATTTGTCTTTCTGTTGCTTCATTACTAGTGTATAAGAATGCAACTGATTTCTGTACCTTGATTTTGTATCCTGCAACTTTGCTGAATTCATGTATCAGTTCTAGCAGAGTTCTGGTGGAGTCTGTCGGGTTTTCCATGTATAGTATCATGTCATCTGCAAAAAGTGAAAGCTTGACTTCATCTTTGCCAATTTTGATGCATTTGATTTCCTTTTGTTGTGTGACTGCTGATGCTAGAACTTCCAACACTATGTGAAACAACAGCGGTGAGAGTGGACATCCCTGTTGTGTTCCTGATCTTAGGGGGAAAGCTCTCAGTGTTTCCCCACTGAGGATGATATTAGCTGTGGGCTTTTCATAAATAGCTTTGATGAAGTTTAAGTATGTTCCTTCAATCCAGACTTTCTTGAGGGTTTTTATTAAGAAAGGATGCTGAATTTTGTCAAATGCTCGTTCTGCATCGATTGACAGGATCATATGGTTCTTATCTTTTCTTTTATTAATGTGATGTATCACATTGATTGATTTGCGAATGTTGAACCAGCCCTGCAGTCCAGGAATGAATCCCACTTGATCATGGTGAATAATTCTTTGTATATTCCCATGCAGCACTTTGAATCCACCATGCCACTTGGCTTGCCAAGTTTCTGTTAAGAAATCTGCAGCTGGCTTTATGGGTCTTCCCTTGTAAGTTAATGATTTCTTTTACCTTGCTACTTTTAAGATTTTTTTATCACTATATTTTGCAAATTTAATTAAAATATGTATTGAGGCTGGGCTGCTTTTGTGGATTCTGTTGGGAGTTCTCTGTCCCTCCTAGAATTTCAATGTCTATTTCCTTCTCCAGATTAGGGAAGTTTTCAGTCATTATCTCAAGTAAATTCTCTGCCCTTGTTTCTCTCTCTTCTCTTCTGGGACTCCTTTAATATGAATGTTATTACATTGGTGGAGTCACTGAGTTTCCTAAGCCTATTCTTATGTTCCCTAATTCTCTCTTGTGTTCAGCTTCATTATTTCCCATTATTTTGTGTTCTGTGTCACTAATTTGTTCCTCTGTTTCTTCTCGCCTGCTGTTCACTGCATCAGGCCTATTTCCAATTTTTATTACATTATTCACCTCTGGCTCTTTTTTAACCCTTTTATCTCTGTGTTAAGGGTCTCACTGGTGTCTTCCATTCTTTTCTCAAGCCCCCTGAGTATCCTTAATATTGTTGCATTAAATTCTCTAACAGGTATGATACTTTTGTCTGGTTTTGCTTAGATCTCTGACTGCGGCCTAATCTATTTCTTTCATAAATTCCTCCATTTTTGCATTTTGGCTAAGTCTCTATGTTAGAAGAGTGAGTTATATCTCCTGCTCATGGAAGTAATGGTCTTATGAAGAAGAGGTCCTGTAGTGCCCAGGGACTGGCACTTCAGGGAGTTCCTCTAATGTGTTGGGTGTGCTCTGTTGCTGTTTTGGCTACTCTATCATTCAGGCCTGTCATCTGCAGAGGCTCTCCTTGCCTGCTGTGGACAGTGTTTGCTCCCTGGACTGAATGTGGTGAGTTTTAACTAGATATACTCTTGTCTGCTTGTGAAATGAGACCTGATACCACTTCCATGAAAACTGAGGCCCTGCAAAACTCTCTGGTCAGGACATGCGGTATGGGCAGGGTTTTGTGCTGGTATTCTGGGGTTGGGGCCAAGATTGCTAGGACAGAGGCAAGCATGGCTGAGAAGGCAATTCCACTGTAGTGCAAGGGGGCAGGGCTTAGTGTAAGCAAGTAAGGCATCTGGTGTCTGCACTGGACTGCTTCCAGCAGGTGGCTCTGTGTTTATGCTGAGCAGCAGAGGAGGGAAATGGAGCCAGCCAGATCCTTTGTTCCTGGAGAGATGTCTCCACAAATGCTGCCTTTCAGGGACACCTGAGAAAAGAAAAGAATCTCCTCACTGTGTGCCCCAGGTGATCTCCAGATCTCTGTTTCTATGCTTATGCCCCTGGGTTGTTTGCCTGTCTTTTCTCCAGGAGCAGTGCAGTGCTCTGTGGTGTCTATCCCAGCCAAGACTGCAGACCTTTAAAACTTTGGGCTTTAAGCCCTGCTGGTTCTAAGGACTCACATAATTCAGCCCTTTTGCTTTCCAAGACAATGGCTACAGGGAAGCATTCTCCTTTTGCGTTCTCCTGTGTGCTCTCTTCCTTGCCCTTATCCATGACTGTGACTCCCTCCCCTCCAAAGCAGGAAGTATCTGTTTTTCCCCTAAACCATGTCTCCTCACTTCCTACCTTCTTCAGTATGGCCTCTTCTTTTCTTTTAGTTGTGGAGTTTGTTCTGTCAGTCTTCAGATTGATTTTTGGGGGTATGTAGGATGATTTGATAGTGATCTAGTTGTATTAGTGGGACAAGACGAGCCTGGGGTCTTCCTACTCAATTGCCATCTTCTTTTCTATCTATTCATTTATCAAAGGACATGTGGCTGCTTCCATAATTTGGCTATTGTAAATACTGCTGCTATAAACATAAGGGTGCATGCACTGCTTTGAATTAGTGTTTTCCTAGTTTTTGGGTATATACTTAGTAGTGTGATTACTGGATCATAGTGTAGTTCTATTTTTAACTTTTTGAGGAACTTCCATACTACCTTCCACTGGTGGTTGCACTGTTTACATTCCCACCAACAGTGCATGAGGAATCCCTTTTCTCCATATCCTCACCAACACTTGTTTCTTCTGTTGTTGATTTTAGCCATTCTGACAGGTGTGAGGTGATGTCTCACTGTAGTTTTGATTTGCATTTCCCTGATGGGAAGTGATGATGAACATCTTTCCATGTGCCTATTTGCTATGCATAAGTCTTCTTTGGAAAAATGTCTACTCATGTTTTCTGCCATTTTTAATTCAAATATTTGTTGTTTGGATGTTGAATTTTATCTTTATATATTTTGGATACTAACCCTTTATCAGTTATGTCATTTGCAAATATCTTCTCCCATTCTGTTGGTTGCTTTTTTAGTTTTGTCGATTGTTTACTTTGCTGTGTAGAAGCTTGTTGTTTTGATGTAGTCCCAAGAGTTTATGTTTGCTTTTATTTTCCTTTTCTCAGGAGACTGTTTTGTCTTTTTTTTTTCATAAGTGTACACTATAATCCTCGTCCCCTATTTCACCCATCATCCCACCGACCTCCACTATAGTAACCATCAGTGTGTTCTCTATAGTAGAGTCTGTTTCTTGGTTTCTCTCTCTCTTGTTTTCTTCTTGCTAATTTGTTTTGTTTATTAAATTCCAAATGAGTGAAGTCATATTTGTCTTTCTCTGACTGGTTTTGTTTAGCATTATACTCTAGCTCCATCCATGTCACAAATGGGAAGATTTCATCTTTTTTATTTTTTTTTTTTAATTTTTTTTCCAACGTTTATTTATTTCTGGGACAGAGAGAGACAGAGCATGAACGGGGGAGGGGCAGAGAGAGAGGGAGACACAGAATCGGAAACAGGCTCCAGGCTCCGAGCCATCAGCCCAGAGCCTGACGCGGGGCTCGAACTCACGGACCGCGAGATTGTGACCTGGCTGAAGTCGGACGCTTAACCGACTGTGCCACCCAGGCGCCCCTCATCTTTTTTATAGCTGAAGACATATCTAGAAAAATATTGCTATGGTTGATGTCAAAGAAATTACTGCCTGTACTCTCTTCTAGGAGTTTTGTGTTTTGAGGTCTCAGATTTATGTCTCTAATCCATTTTAAGTTTATTTTCATGTATGGTGTAAGTACATGGTCCAGTTTCATTCTTTTGCATGTAGTTGTCCAGTTTTCCCAACACCATTTGTTGAACAGACTTTTCCCCATTGTACATTCTTCTCTTCGTTATCAAATATTATTTGACCATATAATTGTGGGTTTATTTCTGAGTTTTCTATTCTTTTCTATTGATCCGTGAGTCTATTTTTTTTTTTATGCCAGTACCTACTGTTTTAATTACTACCACTTTGTAATATAAGTTTAAATCTGGAATTGTGATACCTCCAGTTTTGTTTTTCTTTTTCAGGATTGTTTTGGTATTTGACGTCTTTTGTGGTTCCACACAAATTTTACCATTGCTTGTTCCAGTTCTGTGAAAAACTCTGTTGGTATTTTGATAAAGACTGCATTAAATTTATAGATTTCTTTGGGTAGTATGAACATTTTAACAACCCATGAACATGGAATATCTTTCCATTTATTTGTGTTGTCTTGAATTTATTTCATCATATTATAGTTTTCAGAGTATAGGTCTTTCACCTCTTTGGTTAAGTTTAGACAGATATTTTATTGGTTTTGGTGCAATTTCAAACAGGATTGCTCCTTTTACTTTCTTCTGCTTCATTAGTAGTGTATAGAAATGAACAGATTTCTGTACATTGATTTTTGTATCCTCCATCTTTAAAGAATTCATTTATGAGTTCTAGTAGGGTTTTGGTGGAGTCTTTAGGGTTTTCTATACACAGTATCATGACATCTGCAAATATTGAGAGTTTTACTTCTTCCTTACCTACTGGGATGCCTTTTATTTCTTTTTGTTGTCTGAATGGTATGGCTAGGACTTCTAGTACTATGTTGAATAAACTGGTAAGAGTGTATTTTCTTGTCTTGTTCCTGACCCTAGGGGAAATGCTCTCAATTTTCCCCCATTGAATATGACATTGCCTGTGAGTTTTTCATTTAAGGCCTTTGTTAAGGTATATTCCCTCCAAGTCTAATTTGCAGGGGTTTTTTTGTGTGTGTCATGAATGGATGTTGTACTTTGTCAAATGTATTTTCCCTATCTATTGAAATAGTCATGATTTTTATCCTTTCTCTTATTGATGTGACCTATCATGTGATTGTTTTGTGAATATTAAATCACTCTTGCATTTTGGGAATAAATCCCACTTGATCATTCTGTATGATTTTTTAATGTATTGTTGGATTCAGCTGCTAATATTTTGTTGAGGTTTTTGCATGTACATTTATGAGAGTTATTGGCTTGTAGTTCTCTTTTTTTGTGGTGTCTTAATCTGGTGTTGGTATCAGGATGACACTGCCCTCATGGAATGAATTTGGAAGTTTTCCTTCCCTTTCCATATTTTGGGAACAATTTGAGAAGAACATGTATTAACTCTTCTTTAAATGTTTGGTAGAATTTGCTTGTGAAGCCCTCTGATCCTGGACTTTTATTTTTTGATTGAGGATTCAATTTTATTGTTGGTAATTGGTCTGTTCAAATTTTCTATTCCTTCCTGTTTCATTTTTGGTATGTTATGTGCTTCTAGTAATGTTTGTGTTGGTCTTCCGAGCAAGAAGGCCTGAATTATGGGGACCAAGGCCAGCATGACTAGAAGGTGGATTCACCAAAGCACTGGGGGGGGGGGGGGGCTTGATGCAAACAAGTGAGGCAATAAGTGTTGGTGCTGTGCTAGTTCCCACAAGTGGCCATTGTTTATGTTGGGGGGTAGGGGAGGGAAATGGCACCTGGAAGCTCCTGTGTTCCTGGAGGGGTCTCCCCATGACCTCTGTCTCTGCAGGCCACAGTCTGAGATGAGCAAATCATTCTCCATCCTGTCTCTGGTGTTTTTCAAACTGCTGGTTCTATGCTATATCAGCATAGGCTGCTTGTAGTGCTATATCTTTAAGGGTGGGGACTCAGCTTCCTAATGTCTTCGGGGCTGTCACTAAGCCAAATTTGCCAGTTTTTAAAATTCCAGGCTTTAAGTTCCACTGGTTTTAAAAACTCACGAAATTCTGGCCCCTCTCATTTCAAAGGCAAATGTTATGGGGATTTGTCCTTTCTGTGTGCTCCCCAGTATGAAGGTCTGTTTTTTGCCCTTCTCCATGCCACTAGCTCTCTCCCCACTCTAGATGGCCATGGTCTATCTTTGCCCAAACTGTGTCTTCACCCTTCATACCTTCTGCAATGTGGCCTCTTCTCTACCTTTAGATGTGGAGTCTGTTCTGCCAGTCTTCAGATAATTTTCTGGGTTATTTATGCTGATATGAGTGTTATCTAATTGTATCTGTGGCGAGATGAGCTTAGGGTTCTCCAATGCTGTCATCTTTCTACCCAACCTAAATCTTACAAATTGCTACAGGATTTGCATTTGCTGTGTTTATTCCTTTCTTTTCCTCACTTATCGTCTTTTGGATTAATCAAGAATTTTATTATATCACTTCACCTCCATCATCTTATTAAACATTCTTTCATTACTCCTTTAATGCTTACTCCAGAGCAGCTCTTCTCAACTAGATCCCACCAGAGTATTATGTCCTAATTTCTTAGACATCCATTATAAATATTAACTTTCTTTATATTTAAAATAGAACTAGTATGTGCAACCCTTGGGGGAACTTAAAAAAAAACATTTTCTGTAGTTTAATTCTGTCATGGAACCCTGCTTGAGAGATTAAAACATGCATCCTTGACTGGTTAGAGTGTACCTTAAATTTGTACTTTCTCTGAATAATGCAAGATTTTACAACATTTTAACTCCATTCACATTCTGCCTGCCTTTTTTTGCAGGCATTTTGGTCATTTATTTCATTTCTACTTTTGTTATTTTATCCACAAAGCATTGTTATTAGTGTTTCCTTAAACAGTCAATAGTGTTTTTATTTACACTTTATTTTTCTCTTTATTCCTTCCTGCATTCCTATGCTTCTGCCTGGGGTCATTTTTTTTTTCCTGCCTAAAGAACTCCCTTTGGTATTTCTTTTAGTATGAGTCCGCTAGTGATACATTCTGTTTTTACTTATCTGAACATGACTTTATATCACTTTTATTTCTGAAGGATATTTTCACTGGATATAAATTTCTAGTCTGACAGTTATTTTCTTCCAGTAATTTACAGGTGTCATTCATTGTCTTGTGGATTTCATTAGTTTGTTGAGAAGTAAGCTGGAAGTTTGATCATTGTTCATTTGAAAGCAATGTATCTTTTCTTAACTCTGGATATTTTTAAGATTTTCTCTTTGTCTTGGTTTCCAGAAGTTTGATTATTAAATGTGTAAGTTGTTTTTCTTTGTATTTATCTTGCTTACAGATTTTTAGCCTTTTTGAATATGTGAATTGATACTTTTGGTCAGTTTTGAAAAACTTTTTGTCATTATTTTTTCAAATACACTTTCTGTTCCATTCTTTCCTCTTGTTCTTGGACTCCAGAAATTCCACTATATCTGTCCCTTAATGCTCTTTCAATTTTCCATTGTTTTCTCTCTCTTTTGTGCTTTAATCTGAATATTTTCTAATTTATTTTTCAGTTCATCAATTCTCTATTCTGCTATTTCTCATACAGTGTTAATACCATTTATTGCATTCCCAATTTCAATTATTGTATTCTTTAGTTTTTGAATTCTATTTGATCCTTTTTTAAGCTTCATTTTTTTCATAGTGAAATTCATCTTCTAAGTCTATTTCTGAACATACATCATAATTTATACAAGTTTTGGCTGACCACTCCAGAAATGTGAATTATGTATTTTTTAAAAAATATTTAAAATTTTTGTTTTTTTATTGTACTATAACATATACAACATAAAATGTACCATTTAAAATACACAGTTCGGGGCGTCTGGGTGGCGCAGTCGGTTAAGCGTCCGACTTCAGCCAGGTCACGATCTCGCGGTCCGTGGGTTCGAGCCCCGCGTCGGGCTCTGGGCTGATGGCTCAGAGCCTGGAGCCTGTTTCGGATTCTGTGTCTCCCTCTCTCTCTGCCCCTCCCCCGTTCATGCTCTGTCTCGCTCTGTCCCAAAAATAAATAAACGTTGAAAAAAAATTAAAAAAAAAATACACAGTTCACTGGCATTAATTACATTCACACTATTCTGCAACCATCACTATCACCCAGCTCCAGAACTTTTCATTATCCCAAACAGAAACTTCATACCTATGAAACAATAACTCCCCATTACCCTCTCCTTCTGGCAACTAACCTTTAATCCTTTAATGGCAACCACCATTGTATATTCTGTTTCCATAAATTTGACTGCTCTAAGTACTTCATACACGTGTAATCATACAATATTTATCCTTTTGCATCTGGCTTGTTTCACTTAGCATAATGTCTTCAAGGTTCATCCCTGTTTTTGCATTTCAGAATTTCCATCCTTTTTAAAGATGAATAATATTCCATTTATACATACAAATATACATAAATTAAATTTATAAATTAAATATTAATATATTATATGTAAAATTATAATAATATATATGTGGCATGTATATCATATATATGTAATTTTGTCTATTCATTCAGTAAATTGACATTTGGGTTATTTCCACTTCTGGGATATTGTGACTAATGCTATTTTGAATACTGGTGAATAATCTATTTCAGTTCCTGTTTTCCCTTCTTTTTGGTATATATACACAAGTGGAATTGCTGGATCAATTCTATATTTAATTTTATAAGGAACTGTCATACTGTTTTCCATAACAGCTACACTATTTTATATTCCCACCAACAGAGCATAAGGGTTCAAATTTCTCCACACCCTCACCAACACTTGTTATTTTCTTGATGGATGGATGGGTTCATTCATTTTATAACAGCCATACTAATGAGTGTGAAGTGATATTTCATTGGGGTTTTGACTTGCATTGCCCTAACGATTAGTGTTGTTGAGGCTCTATGTATGTATGTATGTGTATGTGTATGTGTATGTGTATGTGTATGTGTATGTGTGTGTGTGTGTGTCTATGTGTGTTTATTTTTGAGAGAAACAAAGCACTAGTGGGGGAGGGGCAGAGAGAAAGGGAGACAGAGAATCTGAAGCAGGCTCCAGGCTGAGCTGTCAGCACAGAGTCCAATGCGGTACTCAAACTCACAAGCTGCGAGATCATGACCTGAGCCAAAGTTGGAAGCTTAACTGACTGAGCCACCCAGGTGCTCCGTTGAAGCTGTTTTAATGTGCTGACTGACCATTTGTATATCTTCTTTGGAGCAATAAGTATTCAAGTCCCTTGCCCTTTTTAATTGGGTTTGGGTTTTTAAATAAAATTCCCCCAGCTGTATCGATATAATTGACATAAAACATTGTGTAAGTTTAAGGTGTACAATGTAATGGTTTGATACACATAGGTGTTGTTAAACATCTACAATAAGGTTACTAAACTGTCCTTCACCTCACATAACTGCCATTCTGTTATTGTTTTTATGAGAATCTTAAGCTCTACTCTCAGAGTAACTTTCAAGTATACAGTATGGTATTGTTAACTATGGTCACCATAAGGTACATTAGATCCCAAAGCTTACTTATTTTATAATTCAAAGTTAGTACTTTCTGACCAACATTTCCCCATTTCCTCCACTCTTCATCCCCTGGTACTCATCATTTTACCCTGTTTCTAGGAGTTTGGTATATATATATATATGACATTTTCTTTATCTATTCATCTGCTAAGGGACATTTAGATTGCTTCCATGTCTTGACCATTG
Source organism: Felis catus (assembly GCF_018350175.1). NCBI lineage: Eukaryota > Metazoa > Chordata > Mammalia > Carnivora > Felidae > Felis > Felis catus. Next base: position 59,298,673 of record NC_058386.1, read on the forward strand.
TGACTAATGCTACAATCAACATGTGAGTGCAGATATCTCTTTGAGACAGTGATTTCATTTCCTTTGTATATATACCCAGATGTAGGGCTGCTGGATCATATGGTAACTCTATCATTATTTTTTTGAGGAACATCCACACTGTTTTCCAAAGTGGCTATATCAATTTACATTCCCACCAACAGTGTACAAGGGTTCTGTTTCTTCTACATCCTTGCCAGCATTTGTTCTCTCTTTCTTTTTCATAACAGCCATTCTAATAGGTGTGAGGTAACATCTCATTCTGGTTTTGATTTGCATTTCACTGTTGAATAATGATGCTGAACATCTTTTCATGTACCCCCTGCCCATTTGGATGTGTTCCTTGGAAAAATGTCTATTCAATTCCTCTCCCCACTTTTAAATTGATTGTTTGCTTTTTTGCTATTGAGCTGTAAGAGCTCCTTATACATTTTGGGTTTTTTTTTCCTTATGTATTTTGGATATTAATCCCATATCAGATATATGCTTTCGAAATATTTTCTCCCATTCCATACATTGCCTTTTTTTATTGTTTTTTTCTTTTTCTGTGCAGAGGCTTTTTAGTTTGATGTAGTCTCACTTGTTGATTTTTTGCTGTTGTTGCTTGTGCTTTTTGTGTGACATCCAAGAAATCTTGTCCAACACTGATGTCAAGTAGATTTTTCCTTGTTTTCTTCTACAAGAGTTACAGTTTCATGTCTTGCATTTAAGTTCTTAATCCATTAAGAGTTAATTTTTGTGAGGGTGTAAGATGGGGGTCTAATTTCAATATTTTGCATGTGGATATCCAGTTTTCCCAGTGCCATTTCTTAGAGGCTATCCTTTCCTTATTGAGTATTCTTGACTCCCTTGCCACATATTAGTTGACCATATACACATGGATTTATTCCTGGGCTCTTGATTCTGTTCTATTTACCTATGTGTTTATTTTTGTGCAGTGCTATACTGTTTAGATTACTATAGCTTTGTAATATTGTTTGAAATCAGGAAGTGTGATGCTTCTAGCTTTGTTCTTTCTCAGGATTGCTTTGGCTATTTGGGCTTTCGGTTCCATATGAATTTTAGGATTATATTTTCTATTTCTGTGAAAAACGCTATTGGAATTTAAAAAAATCATTAACATTTATTTATTTTTGAGAGAGAGACAGAGCATGAGCAGGAGAGAGGTAGAGAAAGAGGGAGATAAATCCCAAGCAGGCTCCAGGCTCTGAGGTGCCAGCACAGAGCCTGACATGGGGCCCGAACCCACTAACTGTGAGATCATGACCTGAGCTGAAGTCAGATGCTTAACCGACTGAGCCACTCAGGTGCCCTGCTATTGGAATTTTTATAGGGATTGCAATGAATCAATAGATGGCTTGGTGGGGGATTGTTTGATTGTTATTGAGTTGTAGGAGTTCTCAATGTAGTTTGGATATTAATCCTTTATCAGATGTAAGATTTGAAAATATTTCCTCTCATTCTACATGTTGCCTTTCACTGCTGATGGCAGCCTTTGATGCAAATAAATTTTTAATTTTAATGAAGTCAAATTTACCTAATTTTTCTTTAGTTGTCTGTGCTTTTCGTGTCATATCCGAGAAATGATTGCCAAATCCAATGTTATGAGGCTTTTCTCCTCTATTCTCTTCTAAGAGTTGTATAATTTTAGGTTTAGGTCTTTGATCCATTTTTGAGTTAATCTTTGTATGTGGTGTAAAGTAAGGGTCCAACTTCATTCTTTTGCACATGGGTATCCAGTTTCTCCAGCATGGTTTCTTGAGGACTACCCTTTCACCATTGAATGGACTTGGCATCTTTGTCAAAAATCATTTCACTGCATCTGCAAGGCTTTCTTTTTCGGATTTTTATTCTATTTCATTTTTCTACAGATCTGTCTTTATTCCAGTAGTGCACTCATTTTATTAGTCACTTTGTAGTAAGTTATAAAATCAGTTAATATTAAGTTTTCCAGCTTTGTTTTTCTTTTTCAGGAATGTATTAGGGTTCCTTGAGATTCCATATAAATTTCAGGATGAATTTTTCTAGTTTTGCTAAAAATATAATTAGGTTTTGGATAGGAATTGCATTGAATCTGTCAATCATTTTGGATAGTATTGACATGTTCTAATCCATGAACATGGCCATCTTTCCATTTATTTGTGTCTTCTTTAATTTCTTTCATCAACATTTGATCATTCTCAGTGTACAAATCTTTCACCTCCCTGGTTACATTTATTCCAAACTATTTTATTTTTTTGATGCAATTGTAAATGGAATTTTTCTCTTAATTTTCCTTTTGCATTGTTTATTGTCGATGTATAAAAATGCAACTGGTTTTTGCATGTTGATTTTGTATCATGCAATTTTGCTGTATTAATTCTAACTTTTTAAAAACTAGAATCTTTAGGATTTTCTACATGTAAACCATATAATCTGCAAACATTTTTACTTACTCCTTTCTGACTTGGATGCCTTTTATTTCTTTTTCTTGCCTACTTGCTCTGGCTAGAACTTTCGAAGTATACTTTTTTTAAGTTTATTTTATTTTGAGAGAGATAGAGAGCAAATGGGGGAGGGGCAGAGAGAGAGGGAGACAGAATCCCAAGCAGGCTCTGCACTGTCTACGCAGAGCACAATGTGTGGCTCGAACTCACAAACCACAATATCATGACCTGAGCTGAAGTCAAGAGTCGAATGCTTAACCAACTGAGCCACTCAGGAACCCCTGACTAGAACTTTTAATACTACGTTAAAAAGAAGTCTGTGTATCTATTTTAATTGTATTTTTTATTTTTGCTTTTGTTTATTTGGTTTCCTAGCATATATTATATATTTTCAGTGCTGAACACATTGTACAAAGAATCGTAGTGGCTCTGGATATTATCTTCTTCCAGAAGTGGTTTAGTTTATTTTGGAAGGCAGTTACACTACAAGCAGGCAACCTGAGTCCAATCAGGTATTGAGAAGATTGTATTTTAGGCTTTGCGTTTTAGGCTTTTCAAGAATAGGTCTGTTAGTGATTTGCCTTTACTTTTAGGGTGTAGCTCATCCTTCGGATGTAACTGAAAGCCTAAAGTGTTTATCACAGTCTCTTCCACAAAGAAAGGTCCTGAAATAAAATTTTTGTTTTCCTAGCAGCGAGACTTTATACTTGGTTTCTTGGCCTCTCATTCCATGCGAGCACAACTTAAAACTCAGCAAATGTCTCAAAGGGAAACTGCACAGAGAATGGTGCTTAGTTTTCTGAGGTTCTCTTCTTTTTAGGTTTTTGGCTGCTCAAGTTACGGCTGTCTTAATTATTTTCTAATGTCCTCATTCACCTTTATTTTTATTTACTTTTAAAATGTTTATTTATTTTGAAAGAGAAAGTGTGTGCATGATCAGGTGAGGGACAGAGAGAGAGGGAGGAGAGAATCTTAAGCAGGCTCTGCACTGTCAGCACAGAGCCCAATATGGGGCTTGATCTCATGAACCATGAAATCATGACCTGAGCTGAAACCAAGAGTCGGACACTTAACCAACTGAGCCACCCAGGCACCCCTCACCTTTATTTTTAAAATATAGCCATTGTAGTTGTTCTTAGTATGAAGATTAGTCCAATATAAGCAATTTCACAGCTGGAATCACAAAGTCTACTTTATTCTTTTTAATTGTGGCACAACATATCATAATTCAACCATTCTTATTCATACATATTAGGTTGCTCCTAAGTTTTGCCATTACCAATTATGTTGTAATGAACAGCTTTGTATATATATCTTTGTGCACTTGTATGAGTATTATATAGGATCGATTCCTATAAGTAAGGTTGTTAGTCAAAAATATGTGCATTAACATTTTTTTATGGGTAATGCCAAATTGCCTCTGATTTACACTACTACCAGGAGTGCTGAGAGTATCCATTTCTCCACATATTCACCAGCACTGGATATTATCAATCTTAACTTTTATAAAATGGATGGGCAAAAGTTTCTATTTCATTTCTGTTTTATCTTACATTTTCCCAATTATTAAAGAGTCCGAAGCTTGATAACTTAAAAAGTGTAGTGCTAAGAAAGAAGAAACTGTGACCAACAGCACCAAAAAGTAAGGCCAGAAACATACACACATGCACATGTATGTGCATGCACACACACACACACACATTAATGAATCTATATATGTACAGTAAATGATCAAGGTGACATTTCAAAACAGTGTTTATATGAACTATTCAGTCAATAGTGCTGGAATGACTGGCTATTTAGCAAACAAGTTATGATTCTTATATCATAAGATAAATTAACATTAAAATTCTAGACTAAGTGTTAAATGTAAAATTGTGACTAAAAAGAAATAAAATACAGTGAAAATGTATCTGACCTAGCAATGAGTTTATCTTTCTAAGGATAACAGCAAAGAAACCAAAAAGGAAACAATTTTACTATGAAGAAATATAAAACTTTTATATGTCAAAATCAAATACAAAATTAAAAGGCAAATAATAAAATAGCAAAACATTGCAATAACATGTGGAAGACAAAGTGTTAGCATCTCTCATATAAAAAAATATTGTCTAAACTAATAAGAAACTGGCAATTTTCCAGTAGTAAAATGGTAAAAGAATATCAATAAATAATTTACAAAATAAGTAGAAAAAAAGGCAACTTAATTTATCAAAACAATTTATTACCTATATGTCTAAAAACCTGAAATTATGCTAACACAGATATTAAAATAGTGTTATAGGAGGTTATTTAAGAAAATATAATAGGGTTCATTATACATTATTATATTGCAAAGTACAAATTGTGGGGCACCTAGGTGGCTCAGTCAGTTAAGCAACCAACTCTTGATTTTGGCTCAGGTTGGTTCGTGAGATCAAGTCCCGCATTGAGCTCTGTGCTGACAGTGTGGAGCCTCCTTGGGATTCTCTCTCTCCCTCTCTCTCTCTGCCCCTTCCCTGCTCACTCTCTCTCCCTCTCTCAAAATACATAAATAAACATTAAAAAATTGTACAAATTGCAAAGACTATTCTTTTGGACACCATTTTTCTAAAAACAAGTATGTATATATGTATATATTTTATAAAAAAATGATTGGAAGCAAATACTCCAAAACAAAAACAATAGCTTCCTATGAGTGATAGAATTATAGGTGACTTTTATCTTTTTCCTTTGTGCTTTGCTCTACTTTTCAGTTCCCTGCATCCAGTATGTACATATCAATTTGTAATCATAGCTTACTACTTATGAAAATTGAAGAATGAGAATAGTGCATCTACTCAAATCAAACTAGGAGATAAATTTACAATTCCTGAAGAAATGAAACATATATATATATATATATATATATATATATATATGCTAAAATGGATGCATTTGTCATTCAAAAATTTGCACAAAGGCAAGAAAATAATTATCTAAAAGAAAGTTACAAAACAAAATATATATGTACATTACAAACTTCATTGATAAAAGCCTACCATAAAGCATACTTAAAAGAACTGATAAATATATATGAAAATGTACAGATCCTGCTAGATATACAAGCAATAGGAGACACAATTTCAAAAAAAAAAGTAAAGCAAAATTGAAAAAAGTGCATATCCTCACTGGGAATTAAAGAAAGGCAATTAAAATAGCATGTGTGATAAAACTATTAATCTAATGAAAAATGATAAAAATTCAATGTTAGTGGGGTAGTAAAAATAAAAAGGTATATTTTGTATTTATTGATGTCACTAAAAATTGGTTTGTCTTTGTAAAGAATACTCTGGCAACACAAAACAAGAGCCACAAGGTTGTCCATACTCTTTTATCCAGAATCCCTTTTTCTGAGAATATACTCCAAAGAAGCAGGGGTATATGTATGAAAGCCTATACAAAGGCATTCACAGAAGTATAAAAACTTGGGAAACAATTCAAGTACCTAATAAAAAGGCAATAATTACTTTAATTTTATGGAGTAATACATAGTTCTTTCAATATGTAAACAAACTTACAAGAAAGAATAAGTGAAAAAAACAAGTTAATATGCACACATAAAATATAACTATAAATGTATCTATGCACACTAACAGATTAGGAAAGAGAACTATATAAAGAATTAAGTTTAATATTCATGAAGTTCTTATGTTCCTAAAGTTGATTAATCTCATACTTTAAAAAAATTAAAAAAATATATTATAGAACTGAAATACATGAAGTACAGTGTTTGAGGTGAGGCAGACATTCCCATTTAGTTAACATATATACATGATTACACCTGGTAAAGAAATCTCTCTGTTTTTTTTTTGGTGGTAGTACAGTTCTCACTTGATGTATGCTTCAAGCAATTTTGGAATTGTGAAATTGTTACAATGTTAACAATTTGAAGAGTCACTCATTTGATAAGTTATCGTATCATGCCTTTCCTGACTTTCCCAGACAAATCTATCCTCTTTCTCCTGTGCTTTGTACATAACACCACTACTATAACATTTATAAGGCCACACTATAATTCACTGGGTAAGTGTCTATGTTGCCTATAGCATCTAGCCCAGTGCCTGGTACATAAGTAAGCAACAGATTCTTATGAAAGAATGAATGAAGCAAACGCAGAAAAATATTTGGAAAATAAATGCAACTTGTTAACTTGAGTCCCTGTAATGGTTAATCACTCATTAAACTCAAGATCCATCAGTCTTCATTTCCTGTGACTAGGAAATAATAGCTTAGTAAGAGGCCCCAAACAAAGTGTAGGCTTTGAAAAAGTGACCAGCAGGGAGTTTGCTTCAGTTTGTTGGAGAGATGTGATGTGATGCAGGTAGATTCCAAGAATGATGGCCCAGAGCTTGGAAGTTAACTATATCCTAGTAAGATTATGCTGAATTTAGAGCAATACATGTGAAGAAGTAACCTATCATCTTCTGAGTGACAGCCAGAAAGAATCAGGTCAAAGGCAACAACAGGACTTGCATGAACTCCAAACCATAAAGACTTTCTAAGAGGGTCAAAGAAAGTGACTACAAGATCAACTAATACTTGATCTTGGAATAAGATTTGGGCTACATGGAGAAATACCTTCCTTATGTCAAACATTTAGTAGACTGGGATCTGGAAACTAGGAGCACATTATAGTCTGGTTCTGGGAAGGAGTGAGATATTCATCTCAGCTTGTAAAGTATCAACCCAAATTAATCTCAGAAGTTTCAGAAACTTGACTTGGAATTTATCTCAGATAGGGTTGAGTAAAGGGCTCAGTATTTTGTAATAGTCAAGCTACGCTGTGGCTATATCTCAGAAATTAACTAGGATCTGAGATCTATAGTCAATAAACTTGTTAATTTCTATGTTTACATTTTAGTTTCCCCCTTTTTAAAGTAAAGTTTCTTTACAAAATTTCAACTTTGCACTTGAATTAAAAAGAAAAGGGACTTTGTACTTTATAGCTAGGATGGAAGAAGGGAGAAATCTGTATATTCCAAGAGTCATATTTAGTATTAAAAGCTCTAAGAGTTAAGGCCCTGTTGGCATAAATTATGAGTGCCTATGAGAGATAGAGAAAAGTCACCTCTGACTGTTGGTCCTTTCCTCCTTGGTTGATTCCATCTCAGTTGAGATCTACATAACTGTCATAGAAATTGAGTTTCTGAAATAGGTGTTAGTAAAAAGGTAAGGAAACTGGTTTTGACCTGTATGAGATTTGGCTTGGCTATAATTACTAACAGACCATTCTTGGTGAAGAAGAAAAGTATACACACACACATATATACACAAAGCGCGCGCGCGCGCACGCGCGCGCACACACACACACACACACACACACACACACACACACAAAAGCCAGGCTCTGGTTCTCTAAGTGGCAATCCGTTATCTAGGATAGAATCTTTATTTATAAATTTGCCCTTTTGTGGCTTGATTTAAGGTTGTATTAATTTCTAACTGGTGCTATAACAAATTACCACAAATGTAGTGGCTTAAAATAACACATATTTAAATTCTTACAGCTCTTAAAGTCAGAAGTCCAAAATAAGCCTTATGGGTATTATAAGGTAAAATCAAAATTAAAAGGTCAGCAGACTGGTTCCTTCTAGAGAATTTGTTCCTTGCCTCTTCCAATTTCTAGAGGATAAGGCTAGCAGCTGTATCACTCCAATCTCTTGCTTCTGTCCCCACATGTCCTGCTTCTACAGGCAGATATCCCTTTGGCTCCCTCTTATAAATAGGACACCTATGATTACATTTAGGGCCCACATGGATAATACAGAATAATCCTATTTCAATCTCTTTAATTTTATCACATTGTCAACTCCCTTTTATTATATACGGTAACATTCACAGGTGCCAGGGATTAGGGCCTGGATGTCATTGGGGACCATTTTTCAGCCTTCCACAGTCCATACTCTGGCCCCTAAAGATTCATATCCCTCCAATTTACAAAGTGCATTCACTCCATCCCAACATTCCCCAAACTCTCAACACATCACAGCATCAACTGAAGTACAAAATACCTTCTAAATATCATTATTCATAAAGCCCCACGTCTCATCATCTAAATCAGGTATGAGTGAGGATCTGGGTATGATACATCGTGAAGCAAAATTCCTACCTGTGGACCTTTGAAACTAGAAAATAAGTTATATTCTCTCAAAATACAGGCATAGAATACAAATTATGGACATTCTCATTCCAAAAGGGAGAAAATGGAAGGAAGGAGTCAACAGCCCTGTTTGGGGCTTTTAAAATCTAACTGGGCAAACTCCATTAGGTTTCAAAGCATGGTAGTAATCCTCTGTGGTTTTAGGCTCTGCCATCTGAGCCCAAGGCACCTCCCTTGAAGTCATACTTCCTTTTTCTTGAAGAGTAGCATTTGTTTAAAGCTTAGTAGTTTTATCAGCCTGCTTTCTGGCTATAGAGTTTGGGAAGTCCAATATCCTTCTTTAATCTTGTCCTCTCTCTGTCCCTTTCAATCCAATTTGGCATTGTTTCTGTATGTAGAACATTCTCAAAAACTTTGTATTACATATATATCATGGGGGTTCATGCCATTAGCCAAGAGGGTCCTCTCCCAAGATCTTTCCTGTATAATAATATCTCTAGTCTTAGATTCTGCTGATATGGTTGAGGGAATCCACGAGTCACAAGCCTATTCTCTTTAAAGAGCCCACTGTGTAAATGAATACACTGATCTTTTGATCTTTCTGAAGCACTAGCAAAAGGTTGTCCAGCCATACCCTTGACCTTTTTTCCAGAGCATGCTTTCCTAACAGTAAATCTCCTAATTTTATCATCTTTTCCAATCCGAGAATTTCATCAAGTCCTAGTTTCTTTTTGCTTAACTGCTCTTCCTTCAATTTATCTCTTTCCTCTTGCATTTTACTATAAGCAGCCAGAAAAAGCCAGGTCATGATTTCAACACTCTGCTAGAAAATCTCCTCAGCTAAATATCCAAGTTCATAATTTGTAGTTGTGTTTTCCACATACTAGGACACAATTCAGCTAACAATCTCCTGCTGTGACCATATGACAAGGATCCTTTTCCTCCAGTTTGCAAGAACATGTTCCTCATTTCTTTCTGAGCACTTACCATCAATGCCTTTAGCATCCCAACAGTTTAAGGCAATATAGACTTTTCTACCATGTGACTCAAAATTCTTCCAGCCTCTATCCATTACCTGATTCCAAAGCCACTTCCGCATTTTTATATATTTGTTACAGCATCACCCCATTTCTCAGTACCAAAATCTGTATTACTTTCCCATTCCTGCTGTTAACAAATTACCACAAACTTAGTGGCTTAAAACAACACATATTCTCTTACAGTTCTGGAGGTCAGAAGCCCAACATGAGTCTTACAAGAATAAAAACAAAACCAAGGTATTAACAGGGCTGATTTCTTCTGAAAGTTCCAGGAGAGAATCTGTTCCTTTTCAATTCTAACTACTAGAGGCTGTGGGCATTCCTTAAAAATCTTTGGCTCATAGCTGCATCACTCCAATCTCTTGTTCTGTTGTCACATGTCCTACCTTCTATACTATGAACTCCTTCTGCTTTCCTTGTATAAGGACACTTGTGATTATATTTAGGGTCCACCTGGAAAACCCAGGATAATCCTCCTCATCTCACGCTCCTTAAACTAATCATACCTGCAAAATCTCTTCTGCTATATAAGGTAATATTCACAGGTTCCAGGAATTAGGACTTAGATACCTTTGGGGGCCATTATTCAGTCTTCCAAAAGGGTAGTTTAGAAAATTTTGCAGATCCTTTCTTTGTTTTTTCAGTTAACAGCATAGTAATTTCTTTAATGTAAAATCTGTAACAAATTGTATAAATCTGTAATTTGTAGTAATTTGCTTAAATTACAAAGTTTCATAAATTAAATAAAAATTGCATACTAATTAAAATAAGTTTTAAATGGAATTTTAAAATTTTGTCAACCAATTCATTACATGACAAAGTATAAAAAGACCTAAAAACAAGTTCCCTGGCTATTACTTTACCTAAAATTAGCATGTATTCAAAACAGAAATATAGGTCTCAAGAAAGGGGAGAACATGTTAGTTAAGCATGCACTTGGAATGAAGATACAATATTGTTTGCTAACAGTTATGCCCTAGGTACCAGACTTCATAAACACATTTAAAATTATCAAGCCTGCTCAGGATATATTGGGTTAGAAACTTAGGTTCCAAAGACTCCAAATTCCTTTTCAGATCCAGTTGAATAAAGCAGTTACAAAACCAAGAAAAAATAAAAAGGAAAGAAATCAGCCTGTATTGAATAATGCTTTGATTATTATAATGATTATTAAGGCCAATTTCCTTACCTAGGCTGGAATAAATGTGGCTGAGAATACGGGCTGGTTGTACTCTGATAGGGTATACCTCAGCAATGGTCTCTACATCAATTCCCTTGTCCTTCAAAATGGCCTTGATTTCTTCTGTCTCAGCTAGAATGGAAACTAAGAAAGAAAGAAAGATGAGGTCAATAGAAACTTTTATTTTAATAGGAACCTAAAAATCTCTCAAGCCACATAATTTCTTCTGAAGGGAAGAGAAGAAAATGGGAGATCAATAGTTATTGAGGAACTTTTATGAAACACATACCATGATAGGTACATAACACTGTTATCTAAATGAAAAAGCTAAAAGGATCTCTTGACTAGAGAATTAGGTTCTGCTTTTTTGGCTAAGTACCTATGTGCTCCTAGAGATTGCCACACTCTCTTTATGTCTGAGATTCCATGTGTAAGAAGGAAAAAAAAATCCAATGTGAGGTGTGTTATAGCTTTGGTAATAGTTGCTTCTCCAAGGCTCTTTCTTATCCTTACCCTTAAGACCAGACAGATTTTGAGGGTAATAATAAGAACTACTATATAGCTAGAGAATGGTAGAAGACAAGGTAAACTCGGAATATAGAACTGGGGTACCAGAGATAAAATTGTGTGTGGTTCTTTTGGGAGTTGGGGGACAGGGATACCACTTCTCTAGATTCTGAGCCTGCCAAACCTGGACAGCTCCCTTTCAAAAAAATTTTTAACACTTTATTTATTTTTGAGAGACATAGAGAGACACAGCATGAACAGGGGAAAGGCAGAGAGAGAGGGAGACACAGAATCCGAAACAGGCTCCAGGCTCTGAGCTGTCAGCACAGAGCCTGATGCAGGACTCGAACTCACAAACTGCGGGGTTCATGACCTGAGCTGAAGTCGGACACTCAACCAACTGAGCCACCCAGGCGCCCCTCCCTTTTCTTCCTTTTATATTTATGTCTGTGAAGTGGTTATCATACTCACTAAGCAAGAGGCCAGGCCAGTTCCCTGACTCTTTTGTTTACTCTCCCTCTAGAGGACAGATACCTGGTTGAGGGCTAATAATCCAAGTGGGGCTTCAGCTAGTTTGACACTAAGCACCAGGGGCAAACAGGCACCTTCTTGTTCTTCCAGTGCTGGTAGATGTGTTGAATTGGATAATGGGAAAATGAAGGTACCATTTGGTTCATTCAAGTTGACTAGCATTTTCTATGTTGAGCATCGGGGGCAAAAACCTAGTTAACAGAGTGCCACTTTCTTTATCTTTGCCATTATATTTTGTGTGTATCTTTCTATCTTGGGGGCCTCATGGCATTGTGTTACTGTGGTCTGGGTCAGGAAATGCAGGATATGGTGATCATAGGGTTCCCTGGACATAACACAATCTTGATTACTTAGAACTAAAAACACAAAAATGACAAAGATTCTCCAGGGAAAATGTACAAAGGAAGAATGATAATGCAGCTAAGGAAAGTCCAGAAAAACACATGTGGTCATCCAATCATTTATTAACAAACATTTATTAAGCACCTAAGTGGATGAGATACTATGCTAGGCATTAGGGATAAAGAGATGGATAAATTAGTCTCTCTCTTGTTAGAGTGCGAGAGAGCCAAAGCATAAGAGACTGTTAAAAACTGAGAACAAACTGAGGGTTGATGGGGGGTGGGAGGGAGGAGAGGGTGGGTGATGGGTATTGAGGAGGGCACCTTTTGGGATGAGCACTGGGTGTTGTATGGAAACCAATTTGTCAATAAATTTCATATAAAAAAATTAGTCTCTCTCTTAAAGGAGCTTACAGTGTAATGGAATTACACATAAACTGATTATAAACTAAGCTGCTTGGTAAATAAAGATATGCACAAAACATTATAAGCCACCCAAATGCAACACCTATCATATCTGGGACTGGTAAGGAGTGGTTTCAGAAAACGCTTTCTGGAAGAGTTGATATCTAAGCTGAATTTGAAAGAATGAATGTTAGCCAGGAGAAAGAAAGGAATAGGAATGGGGAAATCCATTTTAGGTAGAAGGTACACAATGGTCATAAAACATGGAAATGAAAAAAGAATGTGTATGTGTTGGGGAGGGGGAAACTACATACACTTCAATGTTGCTGTAGCATAAAATACCTTGCATGGTGGTAAAAAAAAAAAAAAAGAATCTGGAAAGGCAGACAGAGGCTAGATTTTTATGGAGGGTATATGTGCCACTTTAAAGATTTTGTATTTTATCCTTGGGTAATGATTTCCAAACTTCATTCTACTAAGCTTCAGGGACCTGCAGAGGGCAATGCAATTGGTAGCAGGAGTAGAGAGGACTGAAAGAGAGGCAACTGAGCAACACTCTGGGGTACTAGGAATAGTTTCAACCCCAACAGTTGAGCTCTTTTTTTACTTTACGTTTTAGAAAAACATTTAGAAAATGCCACCAATGTGCTAGGCACTGCCAAATGCTAGGGGTACAGAGATAGGCATGATCCCTGGAGAAAATGACATTGACATTGAGTTCTGCTAGAAGGCTGAATGGAAATTAATCTGGCAAAGGTGAAGGTAAAAGTATGAGAAGTTGTTCCAGACAGAAGAAAAAGCAGAAACAAAGGCTCAAAGGCAGCACAGAACAAGGCAGATATAGGAATTATATAATGCTCTTACCGCAGGAGCATGAAGTGTGAAGGAGCCATGTAAAAAATGACAATGGAGACAGGGTCAGGCACCAGATCCTAAAGGACTTTATAAGCCATATGAAGGAGGTTGGCAACAGAAACCCTTGTAGAGTTGTAATCAGGAAAATAATATGTCCATATCTGTACCTTAAAAAGCATATTAATGTTGATGATTAAAGAATAAGCTGATAGACTGTAGTGGGCCTAGACTGAAGACTTAAAAATCCATTGCAGTAATGCAAGTGAGAGATGTTGATTACCTAGATTAGGATCATGACATCAGCACTGAAGAGGACTAGATGGGTTTCAGAGTCATTTAGAAGGTAAAGAAATCAGGATTTGTTAAGTGATTGAATATAGGAGGTGTGAGAGGGGGAGATATTGAGAATGATTCCCCAGGAATTTATATGTGGAACTGAGAATGGTGTGTGCCTTTAATGACACAGGCATATAGGGAGAAAAGCAGGCATGGGTGATATAGTAGTAGGAGGGTGCAGCTGAATAATTTTAGACATGTCAGGTTTTTCTTTTTTTTTAATTTTTTAATGTTCATTTATTTTTGAGAGAGAGACACACACAGAGTGTGAGTGGGAGAGGGACAGAGAGAGACAGGGAGACATAGAATCTGAAGAAGGCTCCAGGTTCTGAGCTGGCATGATGTGGGGCTTGAACTCACGAGCTGTGAGATCATGACCTGAGCTGAAGTTGGATGCTTAACTGACTGAGCCACCCAGACACCCCAAGACATGTCGAGTTTTTCTAAGTTTATTTATTTATTTTGAGAGAGAGAGAGAGAGAGAGAGAGAGAGAGAGAGCAAGCATGAGCAGGGGAGGGGCAGGGAGAGAATTCCAAGCAGGCTCCATGCTCAGCCCCAATGCGGGGCTCGACCTCATGACTGTGAGATCATGACCTGAGCTAATTTAAAGAATTGGATTCTTGGGGCGCCTGGGTGGCGCAGTCGGTTAAGCGTCCGACTTCAGCCAGGTCACGATCTCGCGGTCCGTGAGTTCGAGCCCCGCGTCAGGCTCTGGGCTGATGGCTTGGAGCCTGGAGCCTGTTTCCGATTCTGTGTCTCCCTCTCTCTCTGCCCCTCCACCGTTCATGGTCTGTCTCTCTCTGTCCCCCCAAAAATAAATAAACGTTGAAAAAAAAATTAAAAAAAAAAAAGAATTGGATTCTTAACTGACTGAGCCACTAGACATGTACCTGTAGACATGCTGAGTTTGAAGTGAATGTGAGACATCCAAGTGGGGCTGTCTTAAAGGACAGCAATAAAGATTCAGGAGTCATTAGCATACAAAGAGATGAGATGGGTCAAGGAGAATACTTAGAGAAAAAGATAAGAGAACCCAGAATACAACCTTGAGAAAGTTCAACATATAAGAAATGGGCAGATAAAAAAGCCTGGGGTGGGAATGAGGAGTTCTTGTCTCAAGGCTTGAATTTTCTCTATGATATAGGAAGTGAAGTCATCTTCTGAGAGGGAAGAAGTGAGGAGGTAGGGAAAGGGAGAAGGTCTGGAATAGGAGCCTGACAGACCAGAACAAATATTCTGAGTAAGAAGGTCTATGGATATAAGTCCTAGGAATACCAACAATTAAGGGTCAAAGAGAAGAGGAAGCCCAGAATGAGGCAGAAAAATGCAAAATTCAGGTTGAAGAAGATCCAAGAGATGGTATCACAGAAGGCATGTGAGTTAAGAGTTTCTGGAAAGATAAACAACAAATGAAACAGAAAGATCTACTATGGTGTGCAATGAAAAATATCTACTGAGTTTTTCAATAAATTAAGCAAAAGCATTTTCAGAGGAGTAATAAGCCACACTGGAAAGGACTGCAGAATGCATGGAATATAAAGAAGCAGAAATTCGGATGAGAAAGGAAAGATAGGATTACTAGAGGGTGACAGGTATGTAAATGAACTAAAAAATAGAGCCAAAAGAGAGGAAGAGTTTGAAGATTAGAGGAAAGAGTAGGTTTCTAGGAAGGCTGGGGATGAGGATAGGATCAAGCATTAGAAGGAGGAGTTGGTCTTAAAGAGGAGAAGAAACACCTTTTTTGAGACTGGAGAAAAGGGGACAAGGATAAGTGAAGATACAAGTAAGATTGTGGTGGAGGGTTGGGAAACAGACAGTGATCATAATATTAGCATTAGCTAGATTAAGATATCTAACCTTGGTAGCAGGCCAAGAAAAAGGACAAAAACAAGGGATGGGCTTGAAAACAGAAGGTTTCGAACAGTGGTTGAAAAGAATGAAAATGCTGAGTAACAGTAAGAACAAGGACTAACAGGAGGCACTGTGGGCCTAGCTGGGTTGGATTCTTCAGAATTACAGTGCTACCATCTGCTGATTTGTGTGATTTCTTTCCAGCAGAATTTAGTAGACCAGGTATAGGATCAGAAAATGCAGAATGGAAGAGGCTGAGAAGATGACAGACTAGGGGGACCTAAAGATTGTCTCATCCCACAGATACAACTAGATAACACTCACATCAGTGTAAATAACCCAGAAAACAATTTGAAAACTGGCAGAACAAACTCTACAACTTAAGGTAGAGAAGAGACCAAATGAAGAAGGTAGAAAGGGCAAAGATGCCATTTGGGAGCAAAATGGACTGTGGCCATCTGTAGCAGGGAGGGAGCCGGTGGCACAGAGAAGAGCAAAAAACAGACTATTACACCGAGGAGCCCAAATGGGGAGGAAAAATCCCCATAACACTTGGCTTTGAAAGCAAGAGGGGATGAGTTTTGTGAATTCCTACAACCAGCAGGACTTAAAGCTTGGAATTTTAAAAATTAGCAGTTTCAGCTCTGGGAGAACCCAGAGGGCATTAGGAAGTGGAATCCCTGCCCTTTAAGAGACCACGACAAACAACCAGCAGGATACAGTGTGGAAGCAGCAGTGGGGACACTGCTGGGGACACACTGGGGACAAATGAAAGGGAGAGTTATTTACTCATCTCAGAGCATGTCCCTGAGTGATCACAGTGAGACCCTTCCAGGAATAAAGGAGCTGGAAGGTACCATTTCTGTCCCTCATCACTCAGCATAAATACATGGCCACTGGCAGGAACCAGCAGTGTTGAAACTTGCTACTTAACTTGCTTACACCAAATCCTGCCATTCCCACATTTGGGTGGATCTGCCCTTCCCAGTCATGCTTGCCTCAGTCATGGCGTTGCAGGTCCCCTCCCCCAGAACACAGGTGGAAACCCCACCAACACCTTATCTCCCAATCCACATGTTCTGTGGGACTAAAGTTCCAGTGCCAGTGTCAGGTCTCATTTTGCACGCTGACAGGTACATACCTTGTTAAAATATGCTCCACCCAGCCAGGGACCAAACACTGACAACAACAGGCAAAGAGAGTACCTGCAGACAACTTGACTAAAGGAAAAAGAGGCCAGGACTCAAGAGTAGGGCATACACAGCCCACATAAGAAATCCTTCCTGAAGTTCCAGGTCCTGGGGAATGGGACACCACACAGCAAGACACTATGGGACCTCTTCTTCATAAGGCTATTATCATTAGGAACAACAGAAGTAAGTGACTTTCCTCTCACAGAAAAGACACAGAGACTTAGACAAAATGAGGAGACAGAGGAATATGTTACAAAAGAAATAAAAGGACCAAATCACAGCAAGAGACTTAAGTAAAACAAATGTAAGTAGAATTCCTGATAGAGAATTTGAAGTAATGGTCTTTTAAAGATACTTGTTGAATTTGAGAAAAGAGTGGAAGCCATCAGGGAGACCTTTAACAAAGATATAAAAAAAGAACCAATCAAAGATGAAGAAGACAATAACTGAAATTAAAAATACACTTGATGGGGGGCGCCTGGGTGGCTCAGTCGGTTAAGCGTCCAACTTCAGCTCAGGTCACAATCTCGCGGTCCATGAGTTCGAGCCCTGCGTCGGGCTCTGGGCTGATGGCTCAGAGCCTGGAGCCTGCTTCCGATTCTGTGTCTCCCTCTTTCTCTGCCCCTCCCCCGTTCATGCTCTGTCTCTCTCTGTCTCAAAAATAAATAAACGTTAAAAAAAATTAAAAAAAATACACTTGATGGAATAAATAGGAGGCTAGAGGAAGTAGAAAAACAAATTACTGACCTGAAAGAGTAATGGAAAATAATTAAGCTGAAAAAATGAGAGGAAAAAAATATTATGCAAACTGAGAATAGCCTTAGGGAACCCAGGGACTCCATCAAGGTAATAACATTCACATTATAGAGATCCCAGAAGAAGAAGAGAGAGAATAGAAGATAGAAAATTTATTTGAAGAAATAATAGCTGAAAATTTCCCTAATATGGAGAAGGAAACATATCCACATCCAGGAGGCAAAGAAATCCCCATAAAAAATCAACCCTAGGAGGTCCACACTCAGTAAGTAGTGTGGCATAGTAATTAAAGTGGCAAAATTAGTGATGAATAATTTTAAAAGCAGCACGAGAGAAGACAATTATATGCGAGGGAAACTCCATAAGGCTATCAGTAGATTTTTCAGCAGATCTTTGCAGACCAGAAGGGAGTGGCATGATATATTCAAAATGCTAAAAGGGAAAAATCTTCAGCCAAGAATACTCTATCAAGCAAGTCTGTCAATCAGAATAGAAGGAGAGATAAAGAGTTCCTCAGATAAAAACTAAAGGAGTTCATGACCACTAAACCAGCTCTACAAGAAAGTAGTGGAAAGACCATAAGTAAGAGTATGAAAAGTAGTAAGATAATTATTTTACTTACAAAAGCAGTAAAAATAAGTATTTCTGTAAAACTCAGTCAACAGATTCATAAAATAAAAGGATGTAGACTATGACACCATGTACCTAAAGTGATGGGGGGTGGTTAATAAAGAATGGGTTTCAAGGAAATAGTGGCTATAAGTGACACACTGTACCAAATGGATTTAACAGATATTTTCAGAAAATTTCATCCCCAAACAGGAGAATACACATTCTTCTCAAGTGCACATGGAACATTCTCCATTATAGATCACAATTAGGCCACAAGTCTCAACAAATTTAAAAAGGTCAAAGTCATACCTTGCATCTTTTCTGACCACAATGCTATGAAACTAGAAATAAACCACAAGAAAAAAATCTGGAAAGACCATAAATACTTGGAGGTTAAACAATATAAACAATGAATGGGTTCACCAGAAAATAAAAGAATAAATAAAAAAGTACATAAAACAAATGAAATGAAAACACAATGGTCCAAAATTTTTGGGATGCTGCAAAAGTGGTTCTAAGAGGGAAATTTACAGCAATACAAGCCTATCTCAGGAAGTAAGAAAAATCTCAAATAAAAACCTAACTTTATACTTAAAGAAGGTAGAAAAAGAAGGAAAAACAAAACCCAAAACCAGCAGAAGGAATGAAATAATAAATAAATAATAAAGATTAGAGCAGAAATAAATGATATAGAAACTAAAAAAAACCAATGGTACAGATCAATGAAACCAAGAGGTGGTTCTTTGCAAAGATCAACAAAATTGATAAACCTCTAACCAGAATTAATACCTATTCTTCTCAAATTATTCCAAAACTTAGAAGAGGAAGAAAACTTCCAAATTCATTCTATAAGGCCAGTTATCACCATGATACCAAAACCAGATGAAAATACCACAAAAAAAGAGAACTACAGGCCAATCTCTCAAAAATATACATGCAAAAATCTTCAACAAAATACTATCAAACTAAATACAACAGTACATTAAAAAAAAAAACATTCACCATGATCAACTGGGATTTATTCCTGGGATGCAATGGTAGTTCAGTATTTGCAAATCAATCAGTGTGATACATCACATCAATAAGAGAAAGGATAAGAACCATATGACCATTTCAACAGATGCAGAAAAAGCATCTGACAAAGTACAACATCCGTTCATAAAACCCTCGACACAGTAGGTTTAGAGGGAACATTACCTGAACATAATAAAGGCCTTATATGAAAGACTCACAGCTAACATCATCCTTCATGTGGAAAAACTCAGAGATTTCCTTCTAAGGTCAGGAAAAAGACAAGGATATCTACTCTCCTCACTTTTATTCAACATAGTGCTGGAAGTCCTAGCCACAGCAAACAGACAACAAAGAGAAAAAGCATTAAAATTGGTAAGGAAGAAGTAAAATTTGCAAGAAGTAAAAGAAGCAAATTTGCTATTTGCAGATGACATAATAATTTATATATATATATAAAAAGACTCCCCCAAAATATCAGGAACAAGACAAAGATGTCCACTCCCACTACTTTTATTTAACACAGTACTGAAGTCCTAGCCATAGCAATCATTTTTTTTCACTATCAAACAATATAGACTTTATTTTTTTCCTCCAAGATTTTATTTAAATTCAAGTTAGTTAACATATAATGTGGTATTGGTTTCAGGAGTAGAATTTAGTGATTCATCACTTACATATAATACCCAGTGCTCATCACAACAAGCACCCTCCTTAATACCCACTACCCATTTTAGCCCATTCCACCACCCTCAGTTTGTTCTCTATAGTTAAGAGTCTCTTATGGTTTGCCTCCCTCTCTGTTTTTATCTTATTTTATTTTTCCTTCCCTTCGCCTATGTTCACCTGTTTTGTTTCTTGAATTCCACACATGAGTGAAATCGCTTAATATAATACACTTTAGTTCCATCTACATTGTTGCAAATGGCAAGGTTTCATTAAGTTTAATGCCTGAGTAATGTTCCACTGTATATATGCCACGTCTTCTTTATCCATTCAGCAGTTGATGGACAGGTGCTTAGTCATAGCAATCAGACAACAAAAAGAAATAAAAGGCATCCAAATTGATAAGAAAGAAATATAATTTTTACTATTTGCAGATGACATGATACTCTATATAGAAAACCCTAAAAATTCCACCAAAAAACTACTAGAAATGATAAATGAATTCAGTCAATTTGCAGGACACAAAAATCAATGTACAGAAATCTGTTGCATTCCTATACACTAATAATGAAGCTACAGAAAGAGAAATTAAGAAAACAGTCCCTTTTACAATTGCACCGAAACCAATAAAATATCCAGAAACAAACTTAACCAAAGAGGTGAAAGACCTGTACTCTGAAAACTATAAAACACTAATGAAAGAAATACAAGACAATGCAAAGAAATGGAAAGACCTTCCATGCTCGTGGGTTAGAAGAACAAATATTGTTAAAATGTCTATCCAAAACAATCTACAGATTTAATGCAATTCCTATCAAAATACCAATGACATTTTTTCACAGAACGAGAATAAGCAATCCTAAAAAGTGTATGGAACCACAAAAGACCCAAAATAGGCAAATCAAAAAGGGAAAAGGAAAACAAAATGGGAGGTATCACAATTCCAGACTCCAAGTGATATTACAAAGTTGTAGCAATCAAAACAGTATGGTACTGACATAAAAATAGACATACAGGTCAAGAAAACAGAACAGAAAACTCAGAAATAAACTCAATTATATGGTCAATCAATCTTTAAGGAAGGAGGAAAGAAAATCCAATGGGTAAAAAACAGTCTCTTCAATAAATGGTGCTGGGAAAGGTGGATAACTACATGCAAAAAATTAAACTGGATCACTTTCTTACACTATACACAAAAAATAAACTCAAAATGCATTAAAGACCTAAATGTGAGACTTGAAAACATAAAAATCCTAGTAGAGAGTATAGGCAATAATTTCTCTGACACTGGCCATAGGAACTTTACTCTAGATATGTCTCCCAAGGCAAGGGAAATAAAAGCAAAAATTTCCCTGTTGGGACTACATCAAAATAAAAAGCATTTGCATGGCAAAGGAAATATCAATAAAACTAAAAGGAAACCCACTCAATGGGAGAAGATATTTGCAAATGACATATCTGATAAAGGATTAGTATCAAAAATATATAAAGAACTGATACAATTCAACACCCCAAAAACAAATAAGCCAATTAAAAAAATGGGCAGAACACATGAACAGACATTTCTCCAAAGAAGATATACAGATGGCCAACAGACACATGACAAGATGCTCAACATCATTCATCATCAGGGAAATCCAAATCAAAATTACAATTATCTATCACCTCACACCTACTGAATGGCTAAAATCAAAAACTTAAGAAACAAGTGTTGTTGAGGATGTGAAGAAAAAGCAACCATCTTTCACTGTTGGTGGGAATGCAAACTGGTGCACCACTGTGTGAAACAGTATGGAGGTTCCTCAAAAAGTTAAAAATAAGACTACCCTTTGACCCAGCAATTGCACTACTAGGTATTTGCTGAAAGGATACAAAAATATTGGTTTGAAGGAACACATGCACCCCAATGTTTACAGTAGAGCTATCAACAATAGGCAAATTATAGAAGCAGCCCAAAGGTCCACTGGCAGATGAATGGATAAAGAAGAGGTGGGGTACATATACAATGGAATATTGTCCAGCCATAAAAATGGATGAAGTCTTGCCATTTGCAACAATATGGATGGAGTTAGGGAGTATAATGCTAAGTGAAATAAATAAGTCAGAGAGAGACAAATACCATATGATTTCACTCATATGTGAAATTTAAAAAATAAAACAAGAAGCAAAGGAAAAAAGAGAGTGAGGGACAAAACAAGAAACAGCTTCTTAACTATAGAGAATAATTTGATGGTTACCAGAGGAGTGGTGTGTGAGGGGATGGTTACCAGAGGGATGGGTAAAATAGGTGATAGGGATTAAAGAATACTTATCATAAAGAGCAATGAGTAATGTATATAATCGTTAAATCACTATATTGTACATCTGATCCTAATATAACATTGAAGGTCAATTACACTGGAATTAAAATAAAGAGCCTAATAGAAAAAGAAAATGCAGACGGTAAGACTGATGTGGTGTTATGATTTTTCTGGTGGGTATAGTAGAGTTGTAGTGTACTGGTGATTAAGATATTTAAATGATCAACAAATAGGTAGGGAAGAACAGACTAGGTGAAATTAGAGACAAATGTCATAGGAAGAAAAAACCACTGAAATAATATGTAGCTATGACCATAAACTGGATGTTTTTGAAACGGAAGATATATGATGTGGGATAGTTCTAAAGTTTGGTCCTCAAAATGAGTGGGTAACATAGAGGTGGAGGGAAAGGTCCCTAGAGTTATGGATATCCAAAAATTTTGAGGCTAAAATGTTAGATGGCATTCACTGTGATGCTGAAATCTAGCACTATGGCAGGATCTGGGGAAGAAGAGGAAGGCTATAAGCTAAGGGAATGAATTAGAGAAGCAGGGGATCAACAGAGCCAGATGGCATAAGCCTCAAAGGAGAACAGAGTTTCTCATGGGAAGGGAAGAGTAAACTATACAGGATTATTTCCCATATAGCACCAACCCGAAAGTCAAGTGACTGGAGACATTTCATAGGAGCTTAGTACCACACTGGATTGTGTTGTTAGAGAGTCAAAAACGACCTGGAGCTTTCTAACCTTGGAAACTAGAATGATAGTGAGGTCATTAAAAGAGATAAGGATGTGGAAATATCTGATGTTCATGGGACAGGTGAAAGAATGGTGAAAGAATGCAGACAAAAGAGGTCAGTTTTACATTAGAAGTATAAGTGGTAAAGATGTTTTATAGATATTGGGGCTAGAATTCTGAAAATGTTTACAGAGCTTAGCCCAGTGTTTTGCATAGAGTAGATACTTCAAAATTTAAGTTGATTGTTAGGAATAAAAATAAAAAGGTTTCCAGTATTCTCCAAAGAGGGAATAGTTGGAGCCATAGAAGCAAACTTATTATGAAGGGGGCAGCACTAACAAACTAATACAGAGTGTAAATACAGAAAGACAATAGTATAAGACTAAGTACACAACCATTAAAAGGGTATGAGAATGGGAATGCAAGCTGGTGCAGCCACTCTGGAAAACAGTATGGAGGTTCCTCAAAAAACTAAAAATAGAAATACCCTATGACCCAGCAATTGCACTACTAGGTATTTATCCACGGGATACAGGTGTGCTGTTTTGAACGGACACATGCACCCCCATGTTTACAGCAGAACTATCAACAATAGCCAAAGTATGGAAAGAGCCCAAATGTCCATTGAAGGATGAATGGATAAAGAAGATGTGGTATATACACAAATGGAGTATTACTCAGCAGTCAAAAAGAATGAAATCTCGCCATTTGCAACTACATGGATGGAACTGGAGGGTATTATGCTAAGTGAAATTAGTCAGTCAGAGAAAGACAAAAATCATATGCCTTCACTCATATGAGGACTTTAAGAGACAAAACAGATGAATATAAGGGAAGGGAAACAAAAATAATATAAAAACAGGGAGGGGGACAAAACAGAAGAGACTCATAAACATGGAGAACAAACTGAGGGTAACTGGAGGGGTTGTAGGTGGGGGGATGGGCTAAATGGGTAAGGGTCATTAAGGAATCTACTCCTGAAATCATCGTTTCACTATATGCTAACTAATTTGGATATAAATTTTAACAAATAAAAAATAAAATTAAAAAAAAGGGTATGAGAGAGAAATAGGGAGGAAGATGCCGGCGTAGGAGGACGCTGGGCTCATCCCGTCTTGGTGATCACTTAGATTCCACACACACCTGCCTAAATAACCCAGAAAACTGCCAGAAGACTAGCAGAACGGATTCTCTGGAGCCAAGGGTAGACCAGAGGCCCACGGAAGAGGGTAGGAAGGGCGGAGAGGTGGTGCGCGCTACACAGATTGTCAGGAGGGAGCTGGGGCAGAGGGGCAACCGGCCGGCAAAGCAGAGCCCTCGAGTCTGGCTTGCAAAAGCGGAGGGGCCGGACACATTGTGTTCTGACAGCAAGCGGGACTTAACATCTGGAAGGTTATAAATTAACAGCTCTGCTCGGAGAGCGGAAGGGCTGGAGGACAACGGGAGAGACAGTTGTTGAGCCCCGGACGACAGAGCTCATCTTGGCGGGGAACAAAGGCGCTCGCCAGCGCCATCTCCCTCGCCCATCCCCCAGTCAAAATCCCAAAGGGAACCAGTACCTGCCAGGGAACTTGCTTGCACCGGGCCAACACCCAACGCTGTGCTTCTGTGGATCCATCCCTCCTGTGGCAGGTCTGACTCCCTGCCGGTGCTGCAGGGCCCCTCCCGAAGCGGATCACCAAAGGAAAAGTGAGCTGACCCTGACCCTCCCGCCCCTGTGCACCTTGCCGATCCACCCCAGCTAATACGCCAGATCCCCAACACCACAAGCCTGGCAGTGTGCAAGTAGCCCAGACGAGCCACACCACCCCACAGTGAATCCCGCTCCTAGGAGAGGGGAAGAGAAGGTACACAACAGTCTGACTGTGGCCCAGGGACAGACAACAGGTCTGACGCGGCCCTGCCCACCAACGCAAGTTATTCAAGACAGCACAGAGGAAATGCCCTGCAGGTCCACACCACTCCAGGGACTATCCAAAATGATGAAATGGAAGAATTCTCCTCAGAAGAATCTCCAGGAAATAGAGACAGCTAATGAACTGATCAAAAACGATTTAAACAATATAACAGAAAGTGAATTTAGAATAATAGTCATATAATTAATCACTGGGCTTGAAAACAGTATAAGGGCAGCAGAGAATCTCTTGCTACAGAGATCAAGGGACTAAGGAACAGTCACGAGGAGCTGAAAAACGCTTTAAACGAAATGCATAACAAAATGGAAACCACCACAGCTCGGCTTGAAGAGGCAGAGGAGAGAATAGGTGAACTAGAAGATAAAATTATAGAAAAAGAGGAAGCTGAGAAAAAGAGGGATACAAATATCCAGGAGCATGAGGGGAAAATTAGAGAACTAAGTGATACACTAAAGAGAAATAATATACGCATAATTGGTATCTCAGAGGAGGAAGAGACAGGGAAAGGTGCTGAAGGGGTACTTGAAGAAATAATAGCTGAGAACTTCCCTGATCTGGGGAAGGAAAAAAGCATTGAAATCCAAGAGGTACAGAGAACTCCCTTCAGACGTAACTTGAATCGATCTTCTGCATGACATATCATAGTGAAACTGGCAAAATACAAGGATAAAGAGAAAATTCTGAAAGCAGCTAGGGATAAACGTGCTCTAACATATAAAGGGAGACCCATAAGACTCGTGATGGATCTCTCTACTGAAACTTGGCAGGCCAGAAAGGCATGGCAGGAGATCTTCAATGTGATGAACAGAAAAAATATGCAGCCGAGAATCCTTTATCCAGCAAGTCTACCATTTAGAATAGAAGGAGAGATAAAGGTCTTCCCAAACAAACAAAAACTGAAGGAATCTGTCACCACTAAACCAGCCCTACAAGAGATCCTAAGGAGGATCCTGTGAGACAACGTCCCAGAGACATCGCTACAAGCATGAAACCTACAGATACCACAATGACTCTAAACCCATATCTTTCTATAATAACACTGAGTGTAAATGGACTAAATGCGCCAACCAAAAGACATAGGGTATCAGAATGGATAAAAAAAAAGACCCATCTATTTGCTGTCTACAAGAGACTCATTTTAGACTTGAGGACACCTTCAGATTGAAAGTGAGGGGATAGAGAACTATTTATCATGCTACTGGAAGTCAAAAGAAAGCTGCAGTAGCCATACTTATATCAGACAAACTAGACTTGAAATTAAAGGCTGTAACAAGAGATGAAGAAGGGCATTATATAATAATCACAGTGTCTATTCATCAGGAAGAGCTAACAATTAGAAATGTCTATGCGCCAAATACGGGAGCCCCCAAGTACACAAAACAATTACTCACAAACATAAGCAACCTTATTGATAAGAATGTGGTAATTGCAGGGGACTTTAACACCCCACTTACAGAAATGGAGAGGTCATGTAGACACATGGACAAATAAAGAAACAAGGGCCCTGAATGATACATTGGATCAGATGGACTTGACAGGTCTATTTAGAACTCTGCATCCCAAAGCAACAGAATATACTTTCTTCTCGAGTGCACATGGAACATTCTCCAAGATAGATCACATCCTTGGTCACCAAACAGCCCTTCAGAAGTATACAAGAATTGAGATCATATCATGCATACTTTCAGACCACAATGCAATGAAGCTTGAAATCAACCACAGGAACAAGTCTGGAAAACCTCCAAAAGCATGGAGGTTAAAGAACACCCTACTAAAGAATGAATGGGTCAACCAGGCAATTAGAGAAGAAATTAAAAAATATATGGAAACAAGCAAAAATGAAAATACAACAATCCAAACACTTTGGGATTCAGCGAAGGCAGTCCTGAGAAGAAAATACATTGCAATCCAGGCCTATCTCAAGAAACAAGAAAAATCCCAAATAGAAAATCTAACAGCACACCTAAAGAAAATAGAAGCAGAACAGCAAAGACACCCTAAACCCAGCAGAAGAGAAATAATAAAGATCAGAGCAGAAATAAACAATATAGAATCTAAAAAAAAGTGTAGAGCAGATCAACGAAACCAAGAGTTGGTTTTTTGAAAAAATAAACAAAATTGATAAACCTCTAGCCGGGCTTCTCAAAAAGAAAAGGGAGATGACCCAAATAGATAAAATCATGAATGAAAATGGATTTATTACAACCAATCCCTCAGAGATACAAACAATTATCAGGGAATACTATGAAAAATTATATGCCAACAAATTGCACAACCTGGAAGAAATGGACAAATTCCTAAACACCCACACACTTCCAAAACTCAATCAGGAGGAAATAGAAAGCTTCAACAGACCCATAACCAGTGAAGAAATTGAATCAGTTATCAAAAATCTCCCACGAAATAAGAGTCCTGGGCCAGATGGCTTCCCAGGGGAGTTCTACCAGACGTTTAAAGCAGAGATAATACCTATCCTTCTCAAGCTGTTCCAAAAAATAGACGGGGAAGGAAAACTTCCAGACTCATTCTATGAAGGAACTGTTACTTTGATTCCTAAACCAGACAGAGACCCAGTAAAAAAAGAGAACTACAGGCCAATATCCCTGATGAATATGGATGCAAAAATTCTCAATAAGATAGTAACAAATAGAATTCAACAGCATATAAAAAGAATTATTCACCATGATCAAGTGGGATTCATTCCTGGGATGCGGGGCTGCTTCAACATTCGCAAATCAATCAACATGATACGTCACATTAATAAAAGAAAAGATAAGAACCATATGATCCTGTCAATCGATGCAGAAAAGGCCTTTGACAAAATTCAGCAACTTTCTTAATAAAAACCCTTGAGAAAGTTGGGATAGAAGGAACATACTTAAACA
Organism: Felis catus; assembly: GCF_018350175.1. NCBI lineage: Eukaryota > Metazoa > Chordata > Mammalia > Carnivora > Felidae > Felis > Felis catus. The sequence goes on from NC_058386.1 coordinate 59,326,364, forward strand.
TCATCAAAGCCATTTATGAAAAGCCCACAGCTAACATCATCCTCAGTGGAGAAAAACTGAGAGCTTTTTCCCTGAGATCAGGAACACGACAGGGGTGTCCACTCTCACCGCTGTTGTTTCACACAGTGTTGGAAGTTCTAGCATCGGCAATCAGACAACAAAAGGAAATCAAAGGCATCAAAATTGGCAGAGATGAAATCAAGCTTTCACTTTTTGCAGATGACATGATATTATACATGGAAAATCCGATAGACTCCACCAAAAGTCTGCTAGAACTGATACATGAATTCAGCAAAGTTGCAGGATACAAAATCAATGTACAGAAATCAGTTGCATTCTTATACACTAATAATGAAGCAACAGAAGACAAAGAAACTGATCCCATTCACAATGGCACCAAGAAGCATAAAACACCTAGGGATAAATCTAACCAAAGATGTAAAAGATGTGTATGCTGAAAACTATAGAAAGCTTATGAAGGAAATTGAAAAAGATATAAAGAAATGGGAAAACATTCCATGCTGATGGACTGGAAGAATAAATATTGTCAAAATGTCAATACTACTCAAAGCTATCTACACATTCAATGCAATCCCAATCAAAATTGCACCAGCATTCTTCTCGAAGCTAGAACAAGCAATCCTAAAATTCATATGGAACCACAAAAGGCCCCGAATAGCCAAAGTAATTTTGAAGAAGAAGACCAAAGCACGAGGGATCACAATCCCAGACTTTAGCCTCTACTACAAAGCTGTCATCATCAAGACAGCATGGTATTGGCACAGAAACAGACACATAGACCAATGGAATAGAATAGAAACCCCAGAACTAGACCCACAAATGCATGGCCAAGTAATCTTTGACAAAGCAGTAAAGAACATCCAATGGAAAAAAGACAGTCTCTTTAACAAGTGTTGCTGGGAGAACTGGACAGCAACATGCAGAAGGTTGGAACTAGACCACTTTCTCACACCATCACAAAAATAAACTCAAAATGGATAAAGGACCTAAATGTGAGACAGGAAACCATCAAAACCTTAGAGGAGAAAGCAGGAAAAGACCTCTCTGACCTGAGCCACAGCAGTTTCTTACTTGACACATCCCCAAAGGCAAGGGAATTAAAAGCAAAAATGAACTATTGGGACCTCATCAAGATAAAAGCTTCTGCACAGCAAAGAAAACAACCAACAAAACTAAAAGGCAACCAACGGAATGGGAAAAGATATTCGCAAATGACATATCGGACAAAGGGCTAGTATCCAAAGTCTATAAAGAGCTCACCAAACTCCACACCCAAAAAACAAATAATCCAGTGAAGAAATGGGAAGAAAACATGAATAGACACTTCTCTGAAGAAGACATCTGGATGGCCAACAGGCACATGAAAAGGTGTTCAACGTCGCTCCTCATCAGGGAAATACAAATCAAAACCACAGTCAGATATCACCTCACGCCAGTCAGAGTGGCTAAAATGAACAAATCAGGAGACTATAGATGCTGGAGAGGATGTGGAGAGACGGGAACCCTCTTGCACTGTTGGTGGGAATGCAAACTGGTGCAGCCACTCTGGAAAACAGTGTGGAGGTTCCTCAGAAAATTAAAAATAGACCTACCCTATGACCCAGCAATAGCACTGCTAGGAATTTACCCAAGGGATACAGAAGTGCTGATGCATAGGGGCACTTGTACCCCAATGTTTATAGCAGCACTCTCAACAATAGCCAAATTATGGAAAGAGCCTAAATGTCCATCAACTGATGAATGGATAAAGAAATTGTGGTTTATATACACAATGGAGTACTACGTGGCAATGAGAAAGAATGAAATATGGCCCTTTGTAGCAACATGGATGGTACTGGAGAGTGTTATGCTAAGTGAAATAAGCCATACAGAGACAGATACCATATGGTTTCACTCTTATGTGGATCCTGAGAAACTTAATAGAAACCCATGGGGGAGAGGAAGGGAAAAAAAAAGACGTTAGAGTGGGAGACAGCCAAAGCATAAGAGACTCTTAAAAACTGAGAACAAACGGAGGGTTGATGCAGGGTGGGAGGGAGGGGAGGGTGGGTGATGGTTATTGAAGAGGGCATCTTTTGGGATGAGCACTGGGTGTTGTATGGAAACCAATCTGACAATAAATTTCATATATTAAAAAAAATTTAAAAAAGGGTATGAGAAGAAAGGAGTACTAACAGAAGAAGCACAGAAGTAATGTTCGGAAAGAAAGCAGAAACAATCAGGAGGCTACAATATCATGACAATGAAAAGACTTTCCAGAAGTAAGAAGTGGTTAAGAGTATCAAATAACATCATTTATTAAGCATTTGTTCATGATTAAGATTAGTAGCAATCTTGAAACCAAACAGAACCAAGTTAATTGTATACTTTTTGAGGCTGAACAAAACACATGATAAACAATAAAGCCATCATGTACTGGTACAAAACAGATCTTTAATATAAAGTTTTAATGCTGGGAATAAGAATCCATACCTTGAACCACAACATCTGGCTTTGGTACAGTAGAAAACCTTCGATTTAGGGGATCAATTTCTCCAGGAGCTAAAAATCCCTAAAGAAAAACCATAAAAAGATTGTTACATCTCAACCAAAAAGCTAAATTTTTTTAGGTAAGTAATTTATTTGTACAAGGTACCTAAATTCATGCTTTTTCCACTATAGCGTTTCAGGGGCGTAAAAAGCTAATGTTTGAGGAGAAAAAACACAGCAGTGCCAAAACCTCACATCATAACCTGTGAGAGGCAGGTATGGAAAGAAAACAAATACCTTCTAGTGGTGGCCACAAGTTCTTTGCTGGAAATAGATGGGGTGTAAGTGATAAGCAGAAAGTTTTTTAGCTACAACTCCACCTTCTCTGGATGCATATAATTAGATAATCAAATCACAGTGCTTATTATCAATAATTTAGATCTTGTTTTCTCATTTATTCATGTGACTGTTATGCTTTATGCTCAGCATATATCTTTTGACTTGAATTTCTGTCCTTGCTGAAATGGGACGAATTCACCCATTTGCTCTTAAAAACACCATTCATTTCCTCCTTTTTCACAGCATTTAATTTATTTATAGCACTGAATGAGAAAGTCATCAGGTAAGGATTATTTTAAACAAATCTTTCTGCTCATTATTGCTACATTCTTCATAATATCAACTAAAGATAATCAAACTTTTATGCTGTACACCTGAAACTCACATGGATGTATGTGAATTATAGCTCAGTGAAACTGAGAAAAAAAAACCAAAATAGAACAAAAACAGCTGCAGAAAATAGTCACGTATAAACAGGTCAAAGAGCCTGGCTTAGAAAGGATAGCTAAGTCCCACCTTAGATCTTCTAGGAGCCTCAGTTATAACTTACCATAATAACCTACAATGGGGAAATAGATTTGCCGGTAAATCTGGGAAACTTCGAGAAAGAGAATTCTTACAATAGCTCAAAATATCAAAAATAAGCTGAACATAAAGTACGAAATTCTCAAGTGCTACATTTAAGAGCTGTTTCAACAGAATTTAACATAAAAAAACATTTAAAGGGCCCCTTAACAAAAATAAACAAACAATAAGTTTTTAAAAACTATGATGTTCCTCGGCCACCTGGGTAGCTCAGTCGGTTAAGCGTTAGACTCTTGATTTTGGCTCAGGTCATGATCTCAGGGTTCATGACTTTGAGCCCCACACTGGGCTCTGTGCTGACAGTGAGGAGCCTGCCTGGGATTCTCATTCATTCTCTCTCTCTCTCTCTCCCTCTCTCTCTCTCTCTCTCTCTGCTTTTCTTCTCTCTCTCTCAAAATAAAGAAATAAAAATTAAAAAAAACTATGATGTTCCCAAACACTTGTCATGGTGCCTAAGATTATCTTATCAGCTTACTCAATTAAATAATGAAACATCATATTGCTTGTAAAAGTTAGTACTTAAATCCATTATCAGTCAACATTACTATCTAAGCACAAGTGCATTCATCAGTCACCAGGCAAGGCACTAGGGGAGTATTTTGAAAGAGCAAGATCTAGGCCCTGATCTCAGAGCAGCTCCAAGTATAGTACCAAGGTAGGAAGACCTAGGCAGTATGAGAGACATGGTTGCCAGGGGGAAAGATTTTTGTGAATGATTGGCCATATTCCCACTCTAAGCACCTGACCTAGAGGAAAATATATAATTAAGGCAGAATATAAAAGGCAAAAGGTATATCCAGATTTAATGAGCTACTCACAAATCTGATTCTTGCAGTGATTAAACAGAAAAAAAGTGGAAGAGGCTTGATACTTCCCCTTACCTCTGCCATCAAGCTTCCTAAGATGTACAGAGACTGACCCCACATATGGGGCAACTTGCCCATGGGGACTCGGTCCACAGTGTGAGGATTTTGATATTCTTCGTCAACCTAAAAGAAAAGATAAAGAAGCCACACAAAAGATAATAGAAAGTTAAAGATACTGGACAACAAAAGGGCTGAATCTGGATCGTGACTCATACCCTGTAAAACAGTTATATATGCAATGCACTGAAAAGTTAAGCACTGTGACTACAACCTAGGGTAGTGCTCCTTTGTAAAAAATGTTTATTTATTTTTAAGAGAGAGAGAGAGACAGAGAGAGACAGAGTGTGAGTGAGGGAGGGGCAGAGAGAGGGAGACACAGAATCCAAGCAGCTCCAGGCTCCGAGCTGTCAGCACAGAGCCAATGCGGGGCTTGAACTTGTGAGCCGTGAAATCATGACCTGAGCTGAGGTCGGACACTTAACCGATTGAGCCACACAGGCACCCTGGGAAGTGCTCCTTTAAATGTAGGTACATGCAAATCACGTGAGGATCTTATCCAAAGGCAGATTCTGACCGAGATTCTGAGTGTGGAGGAAAGCCTGAGATCTGCATTCCTAACAAACTTTCAGATGGTGCTGCTGATGTTTCTAGAAGTTTATTACATCCATCCCCACCAGGATGGAAGATTACAACCCTCCCATGGCTAATGCTCCTTCGTAATGGAGAAGAGGAACAATGGTACTCCCAACTGGCATGGTGGGAAAACGGAGACCTACAACATTTTTCAAACCTGATCTACTCAAACAATCCCATATTACTGGCCTCAAAACAGAGAATACCAAATCCTGACAGTTTATACAGAACATTGCTGTACGTCTGCCTACTGATCTCCATATCATTCTTAACCTTAAGGTTTGGTCTTTAAAAATAAATCAATATCTGGGGGTGCCTGGTTGGCTTAGTCGGGTAAGCTTCTGGCTCTTCATTCTGGCTCAGGTCATGATCTCTCGGTTTGTGGGTTCAAGCCCCACATCGGGCTCTGTGCTGACAGCATGGAGTCTGCTTGGGATTCTCTCTTTCTCCGTCCCTCTCTACCCCTCCCCTGTTCTCTCTCTCAAAATAAATAAGCTTTAAAAACATTTAAAAAATCAGTCTCTGAACAATTAATTTTTTTAAATTGAGGTATGGTTGACATATAAAAAGGCCATGCATATTTAATGTATGCATCTTAATGAGTTTGAGGATAAATATACACCCATGAAACTACCATTGTAATGTTTGGTCTTGCCCTTGTCTCATTATGCAACAGTGCCATAACCGAGACTGCTTTAAAAATTTATTTTCAGGGCGCTTGTTTGGCTCACTTGGTTAAGTGTCCAGCTTCAGCTCAGGTCATGATCTCGCAGTTTGTGAGCTCAAGCCTCATATCAGGCTCTCTGCTCTCAGTGCAGAGCCTGCTTTGGATCCTCTGTATCCCTCTCTCTCTGTCCCTCCCCCATCATGCTCTCTCTCTCAAAAATGAAAATAAACATAAAAAAATTATTTTCATCGTTTCATGTGTCTGTTGGCCATCTGGATGTCTTCTTTGGAAAAGTTTCTATTAATGTCTTCTGCCCATGTCTTCACTGGATTATTTGTTTTTCGGGTATGGAGTTGGGTGATGGGCATTGAGGAGGGCACCTGTTGGGATGAGCACTGGATGTTGTATGGAAACCAATTTGTCAATAAATTATATTTAAAAAATAAAATAAATTATTTTCAAAGGCATTAAATCATATTTTTATCATCTTATACCTAAAGACAAATTTTTAGAACATGAAGATCAGAAAGTTAAAACTGGTTTGACTCAAATGAGGCAGTCCTGTGGAGGTACTGCTCTTCTCCCAGCTCTGTGTAATGGTACTTGTCCAGCTCACCTTGTCCGGAGGAACACTATATAGCTCTGGCAAAAGTGGGACTCCATTTTTGCCCTTGATGAGGACAGTTTCAAGAGCCTCTCTATATTCTTGAACCTGTAGATAAAGGGAAAAAAAGTTTATAGAGTGTTTCCTCAGGAACTCAAGGAGTGTTGTAGCCAAAGAGAGTCCTATTGCAAAGGAACATATTCACCTAGTAAAATGGAGAAGAAAGGAAAGTAGCATTTGAGAAATGCTTATTGCAGGCCAGATACTATGCTAGGAGTTTTGCGTACTTGAGCACATTTATAATTTTTACAACCATCCTAGGAGGTATATGCAGTTAAAACCTTTTTACTGAAAAATGAAAGCTCAAAGACGTTATGAACTCGTGGAAGATCATGCAGAAAGTGTAAGGTTGAGCCTGGATTTGGCCTCAAGTCCGCCTGTCTCCACAGGCCTGTTTTGATCCACTATGTACTATTCTAAACATAGCTTCTTGCCTTTACATGTACTGGCTTTTAAAACTGTATTTAAGGGGCGGCTGGGTGGTGCTCAGTCAGTTAAGTGTCCAACTTCAGCTCAGGTCATGATTTCAGGGTTCTTGAGTTCGAGCCCTGCATTGGGCTCTGTGCAGACAGCTCAGAGCCTGAAGCCTCCTTCAGATTCTCTATCTCCTCTCTCTGTCCCTCCCCCGCTCATGCTCTCTCTTTCTCTCAAAAATAAACATTAAAAAAATATTTAAAAACTGTATTTTACCTGCTAAATTTTCTATTATAGTGAAGTTCACATTTTTTTGCTTAATAATTTGTGGTAGATTAGTAATGCCTAAAAAGCAAACAAGACAAAACAGACAAAAAAAAACCCTATGATAATTTATGGTGGGGAAAAAACAGTTCTAACGGTTGTTTTGCAAACACAAATTTATTCTGATGCATTTGATGTATGAAGGAACAATTTGAGCGTAACATAAATTTGACATTTGCTTACACACAATTGCAAGAGTATACACTCAGCTGAACTGAGCTGTGTAAGAATACCCAAAACATACACACGCACACACTTCAGGAGGAAAATAGAACCACGCTCATCCACGTTTTGTGTTACAACTTTCTGTCCAATTTCAGACAACATTCCTTTTACCACTGCATAGTAACTTCTGAGCTGCTCCCTTTTCATGGCCACCCTAGGTACATGACTCTGTGCCTTCCTGTTTCTTTAATTTCCTTTCCTTTCTTCACAGTTTATTTTTTAATTATTCTGTCTGTTCTGTGTTCTTTTTCTCTTTCTCCTCACTCTCGTGCTATCTTTCTTGTTCTCCTCCTCTGGCACACAGAGTGGTGGGTATGAGAGCCCAGCAGGTCACCTGGCAGGAACATGGATGCATATGTCCATGAGCAAACCTTAGGTCTTTTACAAGGTACAAGTGTCATATTGTGATATTTATGTATTTCTTAACTATTCACCATGCATAAAGTTAGAATACTGTGTTTGTTAGGTTCCTATTGTTTTAAAATTTTTTAATGTTTATTTTATTATTTTTAATGTTTTATTTATTTTTGAAAGCAAGAAAGACAGACCGTGAGTGGGGGAGGGGCAGAGAGAAAGGGAGATACAGAAGCTGAAGCAGGCTCCAGGCTCTGAGCTGTCAGCAGAGAGTTTGATGTGGGGTTCGAACCCGTGAACTGTGAGATCATGACCTGAGCTGAAGTCAGACACTTAACTGACTGAGCCAGCCAGGCACCCCAGGTTCCTATTGCTTTGTATATATTTCTGACAAACTTTTTAAGTGTTGTGTCCCAACCTCATTTTCCCATGAGCCCTATAGTTTTTATTTCTCAAATATGCAGAGCATGGTGATCTTCAAGAAACATATATGTCTTATTATAGCCGAACTGACCTCCCTTGTTCTTATGGCATATCTTCATCTGTAAAATTAAAAAAAAAACTTTAGGGATATTTTCTTCTTTTAAGAAGAACAAAAAACTATTTTCATTGTATACAGAGAACCTGAAGAAGTCAGTGACTATACTTGGACTACTTAATAGTTACTACGGAAGCCAGACAAAAGAAAAGAATAAAAAAGAATCCAGGTCTCTCAACTCTTTTTTCCCCCACAGAGTCCAAAAAACCTGTGTGCTTTGTAGTTGGTAGGCACGTATAATAAATAAATCTTTCTTTGAGTAAGAAAGGTTTTTGAAATTCTGTGGATTTTCCACAGTTCTGTGGAATTTGAGAAGGAGGGAGAAAAATGGTAGAATCAAAATAGGGTGGGTTATTTCTATTACTGCTTATCTTATTTGCCTTCTCAAAAAGGGATATCCTTTAATTTACTAAAATTTAGAGTAAAACACTTTATGGCCTCTGAAACTTTGGTGTAAACCTATTACTTAAACTCATATTGGCAGTTACAGATTTAAAAAAAGTTAATGTTTATTTTTGAGAGAGACAGAGAGTGAGCAGGGGAGGGGCAGAGAGAGAGGGAGACACAGAATCTGACACAGACTCCAGTCTCTGAGCTCTCAGCATGAGCCTGATGTGGGACTCGAACCCACGAATTGGGAGACCATGATCTGGCTTATGTTTAACTGACTGAGCCACCCAGGCACCCCTGGCAGTTACAGATTAATATTGGCGAAAGCATTCAAATTACACAGAATTATGTTTTATGTAGCTAAGTATAAGGGACTTACAAATGTGCTGGATTCATGTCCAAGCTTAGACCATGGTCAATTTGTAGAATGCCGAACACTAAACTTACTTGATTAAATTTCCCAGTCTCACTGTTTTCCAATGATGGTTTCTAAATTACTTTATTCATGTAGCCCCAAAAATGATGATGACCATGTTTTTTTGGGGCAAGAACAGGGTATGAATGGGTTGTTGTTGTTTTGGTTTTTTTTTGGGGGGGGGGCTAAAGTCAGAACATCATTTCCAAGATTTAAAAAAAAGACATACAAATCCAAGTACCTCTTATAACTGAGGCAAGTGGACAGGGCTTGTTATTGTGCTCTCTGTATTTATTAAAGGTCAAGTCTGAGCAATGGCAACATCTAGGTCTTTCAACTCTTAACCTAGTGTCCCCAACTGCTAGTCTCTAGAAGACAACTCTGTCTCTTCCCTATTAGGGAAGAATTCCATTTGGTCACAGGGTCAGCACAAACATCAACTGAAAGAAGAAGACATAACAAAAACATTCTGCTGAAAAGCTCTTTCCCCAGCATATTACCTGTTCTGCATTGCCACTAAAGACCCCATCAAGAATAAAGTATGTCCAGAACAATGGCCATTCACACTCAATGTTTTCAAATAACTTCAGCTCAGATGGTTCATAGTACAGACGGTTGGGATCCTGGTAAAAACACAATAAACAAAGTCTATTTTATCACTGCAAATTCAGACACATATCTTTAGTTCAGAGGTATCACAATACAGCCTTGCAGAGCGTGTACACACCCCTCCTCCCTTAGCAAGTACTTTGTGATATGACTTGTAACCCGTAGAACTGGGATAAAAATGACACCATAGGCAAGTATGTGAAGAAGTGATATTAATTCCTAATAAACATGGGTTTGGTTTTGTATTTGTTAAGTTTGAGGTAGCAGCAGAACGTATAAATAGAAATGCTTCAAAGGACAGCAAGAGAGATGAGGATTTGGGAGTCATCCTCGTACAGGTGACACTTGAAGCACAAGTTACAAATGTAGTAGCTACATATAGTGAATAGATGACCTGAGAACGGAATCTTGGTTATGCTCTCATAGTTTGGTGAGGAAAAAACAAAAAGAATGAGCATAGTGTAGAACTGTATAAATTAAATAGGAAAAGAATTTCATGAAAATGGAAGGGTAGGTAACAGTAATGTACTACAGAGAAGGCAAGTATAATGAGGAGTGGGAAAAGGCTACTGGATTGATCACTTGGGACATTCTGATGGTATTTCAGAGCATAATTTTAATAGATCAGTAGAGATAGAAATCAACAGGACTAAAGAATAAAGTAGAAGAAGGAAAGTAGACCAGAAGAGTTTGAGCTCGATGATTAAAAAATGTTTACATTCCTAGTGAAGTGCTTCTTATTGACCATTCATTCCCTTTAATAATACTTAACATTCTCCATTGATAATTCCAAGGAGAATTTTTGACAGGTGGAGCAAAAGCAAGTTAAACTTTTCAAGATCAGGTACTGTTTAGAACCAACCAACCACAAAAAGGCGGAAGGGGGAAGAAAGTGCTATTGAAGAAAAGATTTTTCCCTTTGTAACTATTAAATATTTGGGAGGAAGATACTTTGAGACTATTCAAATATTCTGTTTCTGCTTAAACTTTCACCCACTGATTTAAGCATCTGTCAGTAGCTCTTTCCTGAAACTAACCAGCTGCAAGAGGTGGAAGAACTACACCTTCCTCTATTTTATTTAATCCATAAAGGCTCACAAATAGAACTTGGCAACTAAGCCCAACAAAGGTAGGAAACATTAGTTACTGTAACCTATTTAGTGATTATTTTATTTTATATATGTTTTTAAAGTGTATTTATTTTGAGAGGCAGAGACAGGACAAGTGGGGGAGGGGAAGAGAGTAAGGGAGAGAGAGAATCCCAAGCAGGCTCTGCGCTGCCAGTGCAGAGCCTGATGCGGGGCTCGAACTCATGAACCTGTGAGATCATGACCTCAGTTGAAACCAAGAGTCAGATGCTTAAGCAACTGAGCTACCCAGGTGTCCCTTTAGTGATTATTTTAAGTACCACCAGTGAGTTAAATATTATCTGAATGAGACTGCAAACAGTACTGACCATGCTACCTTGGACTCATTTTGGGGGAAAAGAAACCCACCTCTTTGGGAGTTTTATATCCATCTCGTAGAAAGCGACAGCAACCATAACGACCCTGGAAACCCAAAGAAAAGAAACAGTGGAAGCATGCACATTGGTATAGCCATATAGTCCATCAAATACAGTCTTTGCAAGAGCTACATGTGCCAATCTATCACCAATACAGATACAGTATTTAAAAAATAATAAAATATAATCTAAAAAAACCTTTGATAACAGCCCAGTAGCAGAAACTGATTTCAGAAATCAATGTGTGTTCAAGTGAGGGCTAAGTTACAGGCTCTTCCCTAAAGCAGAGTTTCTAATAACTCTTTCATCACTTTCCACCATAGGATAAGTCTGTAACAGCCCAATTACTATGTGGGCTGTTCACACAGCTCATAAGAGATGAGAGGCTCAAAAAAAAGACAATATATTTTTAAAATTTTGATAATTTGAGACTTAGACAAGAGTTGCAAAAACAGTACAGAGAGTCACCACTACCCTTCAATCACTGTCCCTTTATATTAACTTCTTACATAACCACAGAACATGAATAAAAACTAAAAAATTAAGCTTGGCACAAGACTATTAACCAAAGTACAGAACTTATTTGGACTTTGCCAGTTTTTCCTTCTTTCTTTTTAAATATTTGTTTTTGAGAGAGAGCGAGCGAGTGCACAAGTGAGCAATGGGCAGAGAGAGAGAGAGAGAGAGGGAGACACAGAATCTGAAGCAGGCTCCAGGCTCTGTGCTGACAGCTCAGAACCCATGATCTGCAAGATCATGACCTGAGCCGAACTCGGACGCTTAACTGACTGAGCCACCCAGGCGCCCTGCCAGTTTTTCCACTAACGGCTTTGTTTTTTCTTGTCCCATATCCATTTTAGGATCCCATTCCATTTAGTTGTCATGTCTCATTAGTCTCTTCCAGTCTGTGATAGTTCCTCAGTCTTTCCTTGTCTTTCATCACCTTGACAGTTTTGAAGAGCTCATCAGTTATTTTGTAGAATGGCCCTCAATTTGGTTTTGTCTGATGTTTTCCCATGACTGAGATTACGCGTTATTTGCATGGATACCACACTGGCGCTGTGCACTTCTCAGTGCACTGTATCTGGGGCCACATGATGTCAATATGCTTTATTACTGGTGGTGTTAACCCTGATCATTTGGTTAAGTCGCTGACTCAAGGCTCCCAAGAGAATTAATTTCTCTTTAAAGTCAAAGCCTTAAAGAAAAGAAGAGCACATATGGACATACCTGAAGCTTGGTGATGATTTCTTGCTTTGTAAGCTCCACCAACTGGCTATCTTCTACTGCAAAGGCTGGGAATGATATAACTGAAAGTAGACTAGCATCTACCTCTTTGGATGTTGAAGCCCGGGGGAGTAGTGAATTAAGGATAGACTAAAAAGAAAGAAAGAAGTAAAATGTGGCACATTAGTAGTTAAGTTGGGATTATAAAACTAACAGCTTTAATTTCAAAAGATTTATGTGGAAAAGGATCATTCAGGAGAAAACCCAAAGATTATTCAATAATAATGATTCAATTATATTCAATATTGAATTCAATGATAATTCAATAATAATTTCTAAGTGAGAGCTTAGAAAACTAGTTATTTGTATAAATTATCCATTGTCTTAACACTGTTCTCAATGCTTCCCAATCCTGGATCTTAAGCAGCTATTAATGGATGAAGAATACACTAACATCATCTTGCCCATAGTCCCCTTGCTCCATTGGCCATTTAAGGGTAAAGATAAGAGAAAATGTAGCTGCTGAGAAGCAAGATGTGGAAGGCTCAGCTCCTCAACTGCTGACATTTATCTTTTCCAAGGAAAATTTCACATTTTAAAATTAGAAGATGAGTTTATATTCATTATGGGTATCTAATCAGAGTTTGAAGGCAAGGAGAAGGTCATCTTGCCAATGAGAAGAACGTTAATCTTTCAATACAGAGAGTAACCCTAAACAAAACTGAAGATACGTATTTTTGCCACTTAAACAGTCTAATCTCCAAACATCTCAGCCCAGAGCCAACTGGGGACAAACGAATATTTCAAAGCCACTATCAAGAAGAACACTCAAAATCACTCACCTCTTGTTCTCTTGGCATATTTAGAAAAGGAGATATTCACGAGTAGAGTCCATAGACCCTTGATATGACAACAGTGGAGAATTCTGCACAGTATGGTGGGATCCCTTTATAACCATGGATGAGAGAACAGGACTGTGATCTATGTTATAGTTCATGCTATATCAGGCTTATCTCAGTATAGGAAGTTTGGATAAGACATTTTTGGCCCATGATAATAAATCAGATTATGTACTCTCAGGTCTTTTTATTCTAAAAGCCATGCTAATTCTGACTGGGTAAGAATAAAATTTTCTATAATGTGGTCCATTATTCTCTTACCTGGCAGTGTTGTACTTCATCAGCCAGGACATGGATAACTGATTGGGGCCCACCTTTCACACCAAATAGGTCCAGTTCATCTAATGCTTCCAGGGCTGCCTGTGAAGGACAAAGAAAGAAAGACCATTTTTAGCAAGAGATATATTCTTCTCCCTGTACCCCAGTATCATATCAGTGCATATGAAGTCATTTTGAATATGCTCAGCAGAACAGAAAAAACAATGTAGCATTTTTTATTCCCAGGGGCCTCTGAGTTTTTCTTTACCTCCCATATTGTTCCAGAGACAGTTAAGATGGAGGTTGTAAACTTCTTTTCATGATAAAAACCCTCAACAAATTCAATATGGAAGAAACATACCTGAACATAATAAAGGCCATAAACAACAAACCCCACAGCTAACACTTGCTGTGATGAGCACTGGGTAATGTATGGAAGTGTTGAATCACTATTTTGTACACCAGAAACTAATATTACACTGTATGTTAACTAACTGGAATTCAAATAAAAACAAAAAAAAAAACATTGAAAAATTGAAAGCTTTTCCTCTAAGATCAGGAGAAAGACAAGGATGCCCACTCTCACCACTCTTATTCAACATAATATTGGAAAATCCTAGCTAGAGCAATTAGGCAAGACAAAGAAAATGCATCCAAATTGGAAAGAAGTGGCAAAACTGTCATTATATGAAGATGATATAATCTTGTATATAGAAAATTGTAAACCTAACCCCAAACTGTTGGAACCAATCAGTGAATTCAGTAAAATTACATGATATAAAATTAACATACATTAATTGTCTGTACATTAATGACAAAAAATCATCTGGAAAAAGAAATAAAGAAAACTATCCTATTCACAATAGCATCAAAAGCAATAAAATACTTAAGGATAAATTTAACCAAGTACAATGAAAACTACAATACTTTGATGTAAGAAATTAAAGACACAAACAAATGGAAAGATATTTCATGTTCAATGGATTAGAAGGAATAATATCGTTAAACTGTCCTTACTGCCAAAAGCCATCTATAGATATGATGCAAGCCCTATCAAAATTCCAATGGCATTTGTCACGGAAATACAAAAACAATCCTAAAATTTGTATGGAACCACAAGACACCAAATAGCCAAAGCAATCATGAGAAAGAAGAACAAAGCTGGAAGCATTCATGCATCCTGATTTCAAACCATACTACAAAGCTATAATAATTAAAATGTTATGGTATGGGCATTAAAATAGACAAATAGACCAATGGAACAGAATCAAGGCCAGAAATAACCCTGCATTTACAGTCACTTAATATTTGACAAGGGAGCCAGGAACAGTCAATGCAGAAAGAATGGTCTTGAAGAGACAAATGGTGTTGGGAAAACTAGATAACTACATGCAGAAGAATGAAATTGGATCCCTACCTTATACCCTCACAATAATTAACTTAAAATGGACTAAACATAAGACCTGATACCATAAAAATTCTAGAAGAAAACATAGGAGAAAAACGTCTTTACACTGTCTTTGGCAATGATTTTTTTGGATATGACACCAAAAGCACAAGCAACAAAAGCAAAGATCAACAAGTGGTATTACATCAAACTAAAAAGTTTCTGCACAGAAAAAGATACAATTAAAAAAATGAACAGGCAACCTATGGAATAGGAGAAATATTTACACACTGCATATCTGATAAGAGGTTAATATCCAAACTATGTAAAGAACTCATACAATTCAATAATAAACAATTAAAAAATGAGCAGAGGAATTGAATATACATTTTTTTTCCAAAGAAGACATATGAACGGCCAATGGATACAAGAAAAAATGTCCAAAGTCATTAATTAACAGGGAAATACAAATCAAAACCACAACACAATATCACTTCACACCTGTAAGAATGGCTATTATTGGGGCACCTGCATGACTCGGTTAAGCAACCAACTCTTGATTTTGGCTCTGGTCACGATCTCGTGGTTCGTGGGTTTGAGCCCTGCATCAGGCTCATGAGGACAGTGCAGAGCCTGCTTGG
This sequence comes from Felis catus, assembly GCF_018350175.1. Taxonomy (NCBI): domain Eukaryota; kingdom Metazoa; phylum Chordata; class Mammalia; order Carnivora; family Felidae; genus Felis; species Felis catus. Next base: position 59,341,793 of record NC_058386.1, read on the forward strand.
GATTAATTCTCTCTCTCTCTCTACCTCCCTCTCTCTCTCTCTCTCTCTCTCTCTCTGCCCCCCCCCCCCCCCCCCGGCACACACACTCACTCTCTCTCTCTCTCTCAAAATAAATAAACTTAAAAGAATGGCTATTATCTAAAAGACAAGTGGTAACAACTTTTGGCGTCAGAATGTGGAGAGACGGGAAACCTTGTACACTGTTGGATGGAATGCAAATTGGTTCTGTCACTATAGAAAACACTATGGGGGTCCCACAAAAACTTAAAATAGGACTATCATATGATCAACCCAGCAATTCCACTCTTGGGTATATATTCAAAAGAAATGAAAAGAGGATATCAAAGGGATATATGTACCCCCATGTTTATTGCAACATTATTCACAGAAGTCAATATATGGAAACACTAAGCGTCTGCCAACAGGTGAATGGGTAAAGAAGACGTGATACACATACACATACACACACACACACACACACACACACACACACACACGTACGTAATGGAATATTATTCAGCTATGAGAATGAAGGAAATCGTGCCTTTTTGTGACAATAGAGATGGACCTTGAGGGCATTATGTTAAGTGATATAAGGTAGACAGAGAAAGACAAATACTCTATTATATCACTTATATGTGGAACTTAAAAAGCCAAACTCCAAAAAACAGAGTAAAATGGTGGTTACCAGGGGCTGGGGGATGGAGGAATTGAGATGTTGTTTAAAGGTACAAACTTGCAACCAGTAGATAAATAAGTTCTGGAGATCTAATGCACAGCATAGTGATTATAGACAACAATACTGTATTATCTAAGATTAAATATTAATTGTTCCTACCACAAAAAAGAAATGATAATTATATGATGTGATAGAGGTGTTACCTAACTCTTTGGTGGTAATCATATTATAATAAAAACATATCAAATCAATATGTTGTGTACTTAAAACTTGCACAATGTTATATGTCAATTACATCTCAATAAAAATGCATTTAAAAAAGATATGACATAAGATAAAGTTACAGGATTATCAAGTCAAGCATCACACTTTAAAAATAATTTGAACATGGCACAGATGTATTTGTAGTAAACCACTAATGTGATACCAGTACATAAGAAATACCACAAGTTGTCTGGATATAAGATACTAAAATACAATAGCCATTAGGTATTGGCGCATCACTGAGTTTCCACAGAGAAGTGAATAGCCTAAAAAGACACTATGATTGACTTAAAGATGAAAGTTACTAGTCACCAAGGCCAAAGATGAGTTTCCATGTTTTTTTAAAAAATAGAATTTACTTATTAATTTCTTGCTTTTCTTGATTATAAAAGTATACCATACTTGTTATAGAATATTTTGAAAACATAAAAAGTATGGAGAAGGCAAAAAAGTCACCCAAAATAATGCTAATATTTTCGGTATGTTCCCTATTAGTTTTCTCTATGCAAATCTTTCTATAGTTGAGATCATGTTTCATATAAAATTTGGTTAGGATACTACAGCGTAAATGTTTCTTCATATTATGAAAATTCTTTATTTCAACATAATATTCTCTCATATTTATTTAACCATTTAACAACTGTTGGAAATTTAGGTTGACTTTATTGTGTGCTTTTAATTGTGTTTTATTTTTTAGGTTCCACATATAAGTGAAGTCATATGCTATTTGTCTTTCTCTGGTTTATTTCACTTAGTATAATACCCTCTACATCCATCCATATTGTCATGAATGGCAAGATTTCACTTTTTCCTATGGCTAAGTAATATTGCATTTTGTATGTGCGCATGTGTATACGTATCTCATCTTTATCCATTCCTCTATAGACGGACACTTAGGTTGTTTCCATATCCTGGCTATTGTAAATAACACTGAAAAAAGATATATATATATATATCTTTTAAAAGTCAATCTGTGTCTTTTGGCAGGAGAAACTTAAATTAGGTCATGTGTATTTATCATTATAATATGTGTGATCCTATTCCTGCTATCCTATTTTATGCCTTCTTGCTGTCTCCAGTAATAAGAGCTGAAATTAAGGCAGGAGCAGAGGGAAGGAAAAGATGGAGTCGAGTGGAAAGGCAGTGATGATGATGATAATGATGATGATGATGATGATGATGATATGTGGGATGCAGGAGAGTGAGGAGGGTTCAGGATTGACAGATGGTTCCCTGATATCGAGTTGTGTCAACTGGTGTATGGAAGGGCAAGTCCTCTTTTTGTTTTTGTAATGATAGAGAAGATGAATTTAGTTTAAGATATGTTCTCTGAGGTCTCTGTGGTATATATAATTAGAGACATGCTACAAAAGCAGTTGGATATATAAATCCGGAGATTATGAAAGAAATCTTACCTACATGTCCATAGTTCTATGGGAGAATCTGAATTTACCTGTGTTTTAAAAGAAAAATTTGGAGGCACCTAGATGGCCTCGTTAAGCATCCAACTCTTTATTTCAGCTCAGGTCATGATCTCATGGTTTGTAAGTTCAAGACCTGCATAGGGCTCTGTGCTGACACTGCAGAGTCTGTTTGGGATTCTCTCTCTCCCTCTCTCTCTCTGCCCTTCCTCCACTCGTGCTCTTTCTCTCTTTCAAACTAAATAAATAAACTTAAAAAAAAAGAACAATTTGATGATGGTCCAAATTCACGTTAAGCCTTCATCTACGGCAAAGGTGTATGTCCTTTCCCCACACTTGGTATAAACAAAGCAAGAAAAATTACCTTTGCCATTCCAACTGAACTGGCATTCAATTCTGAGATCCCTTGGTTTGTCTTGTCTCCACGTTCCCATATCCCGAAGTCCTAGCATAAAATAATCAACATACCATTAGCAAGTCATTACTACTAAATGCTTACTAGACACATAACTCTTGAATAAAAAGCACACATAGTAGCTAATTTGCCATACATGTGTGTACCCACAATGCTTATTAAGGAGATACCAATAAGTTGGGCTGCCCCCTAGCTATTTTCCTAGTAGCTTTATTTTTTTTTAATTTTTTTATACTACAAATCTTTAATTTTACAAAACTGAAAAGCAGTCCAACTATTGCCCATTTACGATGATAAAAACTGAAACAAAAACTCTGAAACATTTTGTAAAAATTCTATTATAACATTCTTAAATCCAGTTCATACTGTTCCAATGAATCAAGTAAGATTTAAGCTCAAGGGGGGGGTGGGGGGGACAAAATATTAGAGAATTTTACCTTTTCTGAGGAGATCACAATTTCATTTCAAAAGGATATGGTGAGTAGGCCCCTAGTGACTTGTGTACTTTATTACCGTTGATAGAAAGCCCAAATATTTCCATTTTTTTAAACTTCTGGAATTTTATCCAGACATTTAAAATATTGGTATTTAAACTTTACATTAAAGGGCATCATACTCTGAAAACAGGCCTGCTTTAAATACAGTTTGATAATTCTGGTGGTACTTACTGAAAGAAGATTTCTTTAGCAAATACTGGTTTCATGTATTTAAAAAAATCAGCAAGACAGAATTTTAAAAATCTTAATTTACAATACATTGTAAACTGCAGACAACTGCCACATGTATCACAGACCAGCAGAGGTAAAATGTTTTTTCGAAATATTTTATAAGACTTTGTATCTTCCTTTATTTGTTGGTTGGTATGAATTTTGCAGCTGGATCAGTTCTTCTTTTATAAGTCTGGTGATTTCTGCCTTTGCTTTCTGCACAGCCAGTTCATTGGCACTTTCAATTGCCAAGTAAATTTTCCACTCTCCTTCCTTAGGTTCTTTGCCAGGTGGGAAATATGTTCCTCTGATTGTAATTGCAGCTTCAGAATATTCACTGATTCTCTGCAGAGCTTCCTTAGAGGTAACTTTCCACCTAGCAGTCTGTGGGAAGTCACTGATCTCTAATTCTTCTTCATATCTTTTAAAAGATTCATTCTGTCCACCATCTTGCCTCTCCTCTTCTTGTTTCTCCAAAGGCACATAATTGAGCTTAGCATTGATCTTTTCAGCAAGTTGCTCTGCAATGGTTTTTGCAGACACAGTGGGAGCCAGGATGGTGCCGCCTCTGAGAATTGCATTGGTGGCCTGTTGCATCACATCTACCTAAGACTCAATGCCCAAATTCTTCTGAGCATTGATTCTAAGAGCCAGTCTCTTAGCTATTTCTAATTTCTCAGCATTTCCCACAGTTGGAGCAGGAACACTAGATGTTCCAGGAGCAGCCATATCTTTTACTCTCTTCTTTGAATTAAACATACTTTCAATTTGTTCATCAATGTCGACTGCAGCATCCTCATCATCTGAATCTTGCAAACTGAGAGCTGCTTTTTGCAATTTCTTCCTCTCATTAGCCAAAGCTTGTTCTGTTTCATCAAACTTGAATCCCTTACCAGAGAACCCACTACTCTTTTTAATTATTTTCCCTTCAGATTTCTGCTGATCTTTGAAATCACTCCAAAGTTTCTCCAGATCAGAAGACACCGCAGTTCCTGACAATTCAAGAGCTTTAATTATGTCACCAGCATAGCGAGCTTGATCTTCTGTGATAAAAGTATACGCATAACCTTTATTGCCTGCTCTTCCAGTCCGTCCCGCTCTGTGCACATAATCCTCATAATGGTTGGGGCAGCTGTAATTTACAAGAATCAGATGTTTCACATCTAAACCTCGGGCAGCAACAGAAGTGGCTATGAGAAGTTTGCAGGTCCCATTCTTGAAGTCATTTATGATGCTATCTCTGTCATATTGATCAATGCCTCCATGAAGAGACATGCAAGGATAAGATGCTCTCATTAAATCTTTCAGAAGACCATCTGCATGTTCCTGCTTATCCACAAATATAATGACAGATCCCAATTCTTGATAATGGCCGAGAAGCTCAAGTAACTTCAAGAACTTCTTTTCTTCTTCAATCACAATCACTTGTTGTTCCACATCTGAGCAAACCACGCTTCTGCCTCCAACCTGCACTTCAATGGGTTTACTGAGGATTCTGTGAGCCAAAGCCTCCATAGCTCTGGGGAAAGTAGCTGAAAACATAACTGTCTGTTGATCAGGATGGACATTATCCACAATGCGCATGACCTGTGGTTCAAAACCCATGTCAAACATTCTGTCTGCTAGGTCTAAAACAACATATGTTACTCTTCCAAGATTTGTGACCCGACCACTATTAGCTGCTAACATGTCAATCATTCGACCAGGTGTGCAAACAATAATTTCAGCACCTCTTTTCAGCTCAGCAATCTGCTCACTGATTCCTGTTCCTCCATAAACACAGACCACTCTAAGTCCCAGGGTCTTTGAAAACTTCTTACGTTCTTTAGTAATTTGTAAAGCCAGTTCTCGAGTTGGAGTCATGATGACAGCTATTGGCCCCTCTCCTTCTTCTAATGACCTCTGATCCATGATGTGTCTAAACATGGGCAACAGAAAAGCAATGGTCTTTCCGCTTCCTGTCTTGGCAATACCAATCAAATCTCGTCTAGACATTATAGCAGGAATCGCCTGGGACTGGATTGGCGTGGGTTTTTCATAGCCATGCTTTTTGAGAGAATTTAGGATCTTCATGGAAATTCCACACTGGACCCAAGATTTAATTGGTTTGGGGCAACCTTTTCCCTTGACAGTAATGCCTTCCATTTCCAACCGAAAAACATTTACCTCCTCTTGAGACATTTTTGCTAATTCTGGAACTTCAACATAAAAGTTTTTTCTGAATGGTTCATATTCAATTTTTCCATGATCCACTGGTTCTAGAAGCTTTCTCTGTTTTGTCTGGTAGCCTGTAAGGGCCGTCTGAAGATCAACTTCTTCCTCCTCTGAAGAATACTCCATGGCATCCTGGTCATTCTCCATTAGCTCACCTTTCTTCTTATCAGAATCTACCACTGCTTTTTTGTTTGTCACTACAGTGACAACTTTTGTGACTGTTGGCCCAGACTTCTTTTCATTCCCTCCAGCACCCTTCACACTTCGCATATTAAACTTTTTTACTTCCTCTTTCACTTCTTCCATGTAAGCATCTAATGAATCTAACTCCTCACCCTCCATTTCATTTCCTTCCTTTTCAGCTTCTGCAGGATCATCTTCATCATCATCATCATCTTCTAAACTCCATTTTTTCCCTTGTTTCATCTCTTCTATTTCCTTTTTCAGTTCCCCAATGTTTTCCATGGCCTTTTTACGTTGCTCCTCTCGCCATTTTTCTACTCATTCTTTTCGCTTCCTCATTTCTTCTTCCAGCTTATTCTGATCAAAGTTACCAGCATCTTTTTCTTTTTCATCCTCCTTGTCATCTGTCTTTTTTCTTCTCTTTAGAACTTTCCCCACTATCTGTTTTCTCTTTGGACCTAGACCTATTCTCAGCTTTCTTGCTTTTATTGCCAGGACTTGAGGATCTGGATCGCCGGCCTCGGCTTCTACTCCTGGAGCATCTCCTGTCTTGACTTCGAGATCTTCTTTGCTCTCGACTTCGATCTCTCTCTCTACTTCTGGAAAGTCTCAGGCGCTTCCAGTCTCTTGACCGAGATCTTCTTTTATCCCTGCTACGAGACCTCTCTCTCCTTCTATCTCTATCTCTGCTTCTGGACCGCCTGTCATCTCCACGTTTACTTCTTTTGTCAGGTGAGCGACTTATAGATCGACTTCCAGAGCGCCCCCTTGATGCTGACCACTTCCGATAATGGCGTGACTCCCGGCCCATGCTGCCGGCCGCGGGAAAAGCGGCACCCTTCAGGACAATGCGCAGGGTAACCGGACAAAAGAAGAGGCCGCGGCGCCCTCAGCTAGCCGAGCGAGGAGCAGCACTAAGAGAGAGCAGCAGCTCCAGCGGTGGCAGCCATCCGGGAGCAGCCAATGAAAACCTTTCCTAGTAGCTTTAAATTCTATTGGGATCTCCGAGATGTTGGAAGACTCCTCAACAGTTGATCAGCTCAAGAACTATAACTCAGTTCATGTAGAGAAGTGCTTCTAAAAACTTTTCATCAAAGTAGATACAGGGGTTCTAAAAGATGGAGCTTAAACAGTACCCCAGTGTTCTATCTTTATTATCTATTCTAATTTTACTCTCTATTGTCACTGACAATGTACCATGCACTAACCTATGCACTTTACACTGCTACCTTACTCAATCTTTATATTTTATAGATGATGAAACTGAGGTGCAAAGAGAAGTTAAGTGACTCACCCAAGGTCACACAGTGACAGAGCTAGGATTAGAGTCCAAGTACTCTCAGTCCAAAGTGTAAATTCTTAACCATAGCTTTATATGACCCCTTGATAATGCAAAGATAACATGTAAAATTACTTTTTAAAAACTTTTTTATTTGAAAAAACTTCAGAGTTACAGAGAAGTTACAAAAACAGTACAGTGAGTTTTCATAGACCTTTCACTCAACTTCCCCTAATGTTAACACCTGACATAACCATAATACAATGGTCAAAGCTAAAAAATAAGCATTTGTACAATTCTAGTAACCAAATTATGGACTTTGTTAGGATTTCACCAGTTTTTCCACTAATAGAATTTTATGTTCCCAGATCCAATCCAGAATACCATGCTGCATTTGTCATGCCTCCTTGGTCTCTTCTCATCAGTTACGACTTCTCAAGTCTTGTCTTTCATGACCGTTACACATTCTGAAGACCAGTGGTCAGACATTTTTATAGATTTCCCTCAATTTAGGTTCATCTGATGCCTTCTCTTGATTATATTAAGACTATGCAGGGGACCGGCAGAAGATGGCAGCGTAGGAGGACGCTGGGCTCACCGCGCCTCCTGCTGATCACTTCGATTCCAACTACACCTGCCTAAATAACCCAGAAAACCACCAGAAGACTAGCAGAATGAAGTCTCCGGAGCCAAGCACAGACGAGAGGCCCACGGAAGAGGGTAGGAAGCGTGGCAAGGCGGTGCGCGCTCCACGGACTGGCGGGAGGGAGCCAGGGCGGAGGGGCGGCCCGCCGGCCAAGCAGAGCCCCTGAGTCTGGCTCGCAAAAGCAGAGGGGCCAGACGGAGTGTGTTCCGACAGCAAGCGCGACTTAGCATCTGGGAGGTCATAAGTGAACAGCTCTGCTCAGGAAGCGGGAAGGCTGGAGGACAAAGGGAGGGAGAGTTGCTGAGCCCCAGGATGACAGAGCTCAGTTTGGCAAGGAACAAAGGTGCTAGCCAGCGCCATCTCCCCTGCCCATCCCCCAGCCAAAATCCCAAAGGGAACCAGTTCCTGCCAGGGAACTTGAATGCTCTGCCCAAACACCCAACTCTGTGCTTCTGCGGAGCCAAACCTCCGGCAGGGGATCTGACTCCCTCCTGCTGCCACAGGGCCCCTCCTGAAGTGGATCACCTAAGGAGAAGTGAGCTAAGCCTGCCCCTCCTGCCCCTGTGCACCTTGCCTACCCACCCCAGCTAATACGCCAGATCCCCAACATCACAAGCCTGGCAGTGTGCAAGTAGCCCAGACGGGCCACGCCACCCCACAGTGAATCCCGTCCCTAGTAGAGGGGAAGAGAAGGCACACACCAGTCTGACTGTGGCCCCAGTGGTGGGCTGGGGGCAAACATCAGGTCTGACTGCGGCCCCACCCACCAACTCCATTTATACAACACAGCACAGGGGAAGTGCCCTGCAGGTCCGCACCACTCCAGGGACTATCCAAAATGACCAAACGGAAGAATTCCCCTCAAAAGAATCTCCAGGAAATAACAACAGCTAATGAGCTGATCAAAAAGGATTTAAACAATATAAAAGAAAGTGAATTTAGAATAATAGTCATAAATTAATTGCGGTGCTTGAAAACAGTATAGAGGACAGCAGAGAATATATTGCCACAGAGATCAAGGGACTAAGGAATAGTCAGGAGGAGCTGAAAAACGCTTTAAACGAGATGCAAAATAAAATGGAAATGACCACGGCTTGGATTGAAGAGGCAGAGGAGAGAATAGGTGAACTAGAAGATGAAATTATGGAAAAAGAGGAAGCAGAGAAAAAGAGAGATAAAAAAATCCAGGAGTATGAGGGGAAAATTAGAGAACTAAGTGATACACTAAAAAGAAATAATATACGCACAATTGGTATCCCAGAAGAGGAAGAGAGAGGGAAAGGTGCTGAAGGGGTACTTGAAGAAATAATAGCTGAGAACTTCCCTGATCTGGGGAAGGAAAAAGGCATTGAAATCCAAGAGGCACAGAGAACTCCCTTCAGACGTAACTTGAATCGATCTTCTGCACGACATATCATAGTGAAACTGGCAAAATACAAGGATAAAGAGAAAATTCTGAAAGCAGCAAGGGATAAACGTGCCCTCACATATAAAGGGAGACCTATAAGACTCGTGACTGATCTCTCTTTTGAAACTTGGCAGGCCAGAAAGGATTGCCACGAGATCTTCAATGTGTTGACCAGAAAAAATATGCAGCTGAAAATTCTTTATCCAGCAAGTCTGTCATTTAGAATAGAAGGAGAGATAAAGGTTTTCCCAAACAAACAAAAACTGAAGGAATTCGTCACCACTAAACCAGCCCCACAAGACAGCCTAAGGGGGATCCTGTGAGACAAAGTACCAGAGACATCGCTACAAGCATAAAACATACAGATAATAACAATGACTCTAAACCCATATCTTTCTATAATAACACTGAATGTAAATGGATTAAATGCGCCAACCAAAAGACATAGGGTATCAGAATGGATAAAAAAGCAAGACCCATCTATTTGCTGTCTACAAGAGACTCATTTTAGACCTGAGGACACCTTTAGATTGAGAGTGAGGGGATGGAGAACTATTTATCATGCCACTGGAAGCCAAAAGAGAGCTGGAGTAGCCATACTTATATCAGACAAACTAGACTTTAAATTAAAGGCTGTAACAAGAGATGAAGAAGGGCATTATATAATAATTACAAGGTCTATCCATCAGGAAGAGCTAACAATTATAAATGTCTATGCGCCGAACACCGGAGCCCCCAAATATATAAAACAATTACTCATAAACATAAGCAACCTTATTGATAAGAATGTGGTAATTGCGGGGGATTTTAACACTCCACTTACAGAAATGGATAGATCATCTAGACACATGGTCAATAAAGAAACAAGGGCCCTGATTGATACACTGGATCAGATGGACTTGACAGATCTATTTAGAACTCTGCATCCCAAAGCAACAGAATATACTTTCTCCTCGAGTGCACATGGAACATTCTCCAAGATAGATCACATCCTCGGTCACAAAACAGCCCTTCACAAGTATACAAGAACTGAAATTATACCATGCATACTTACAGACCACAATGCTATGAAGCTTGAAATCAACCACAGGAAAAAGTCTGGAAAACCTCCAAAAGCTTGGAGGTTAAAGAACACCCTACTAAAGAATGAGTGGGTCAACCAGGCAATTAGAGAAGAAATTAAAAAATATATGGAAAGAAACGAAAATGAAAATACAACAATCCAAATGCTTTGGGACGCAGCGAAGGCAGTCCTGAGAGGAAAATACATTGCAATCCAGGCCTATCTCAAGAAACAAGAAAAATCCCAAATACAAAATCGAACAGCACACCTAAAGGAAATAGAAGCAGAACAGCAAAGGCAGCCTAAACCCAGCAGAAGAAGAGAAATAATAAAATCAGAGCAGATAAACAATATAGAATCTAAAAAAACTGTAGAGCAGATCAATGAAACCAAGAATTGGTTTTTGGAAAAATAAACAAAATTGATAAACCTCTAGCCAGGCTTCTCAAAAAGAAAAGGGAGATGACCCAAATAGATGAAGTCATGAATGAAAATGGAATGATTACAACCAATCCCTCAGGGATACAAACAATTATCAGGGAATACTATGAAAAATTATATGCCAACAAATTGGACAACCTGGAAGAACTGGACAAATACCTAAACACCCACACTCTTCCGAAACTCAATCAGGAGGAAATAGAAAGCTTGAACAGACCCATAACCAGCGAAGAAATTGAATCGATTATCAAAAATCTCCCAACAAATAAGAGTCCAGGACCAGACGGCTTCCCAGGGGAGTTCTACCAGACGTTTAAATCAGAGATAACACCTATCCTTCTCAAGCTATTCCAAGAAATAGAAAGGGAAGGAAACTTCCAAACTCATTCTATGAAGGCAGTATTCCTTTGATTCCTAAACCAGACAGAGACCCAGTAAAAAAAGAGAACTACAGGCCAATATCCCTGATGAATATGGATGCAAAAATTCTCAATAAGATACTAGCAAATCGAATTCAATATCCCTGATGAATATGGATGCAAAAATTCTCAATAAGATACTAGCAAATCGAATTCAACAGCATATAAAAAGAATTATTCACCATGATCAAGTGGGATTCATTCCTGGGATGCGGGGCTGCTTCAACATTCGCAAATCAATCAACATGATACGTCACATTAATAAAAGAAAAGATAAGAACCATATGATCCTGTCAATCGATGCAGAAAAGGCCTTTGACAAAATTCAGCACCCTTTCTTAATAAAAACCCTTGAGAAAGTCGGGATAGAAGGAACATACTTAAACTTCATCAAAGCCATTTATGAAAAGCCCACAGCTAACATCATCCTCAATGGGGAAAAACTGAGAACTTTCTCCCTGATATCAGGAACACAACAGGTATGCCCACTCTCACCACTGTTGTTTAACATAGTGCTAGAAGTTCTAGCATCAGCAATCAGACAACAAAAGGAAATCAAAGGCATCAAAATTGGCAAAGATGAAGTCAAGCTTTCACTTTTTGCAGATGACATGACACTATACATGGAAAATCCGATAGACTCCACCAAAAATCTGCTAGAACTGATACAGGAATTCAGCAAAGTTGCAGGATACAAAATCAATGTACAGAAATCAGTTGCATTCTTATACACTAACAATGAAGCAACAGAAAGACAAATAAAGAAACTGATCCCATTCGCAATTGCACCAAGAAGCATAAAATACCTAGGAATAAATCTAACCAAAGATGTAAAGGATATGTATGCTGAAAACTATAGAAAGCTTATGAAGGTAATTGAAGAAGATATAAAGAAATGGAAAGACATTCCGTGCTCATGGATTGGGAGAATAAATATTGTCAAAATGTTAATACTACCCAAAGCTATCTACACATTCAATGCAATCCCAATCAAAATTGCAACAGCATTCCTCTCGAAACTAGAACAAGCAATCCTAAAATTCATACGGAACCACAAAAGGCCCCGAATGGCCAAAGTAATTTTGAAGAAGAAGACCAAAGCAGGAGGCATCACAATCCCAGACTTTAGTTTCTACTACAAAGCTGTAATCATCAAGACAGCATGGTATTGGCACAAAAACAGACACATAGACCAATGGAATAGAATAGAAACCCCAGAACTAGACCCACAAATGCATGGCCAAGTAATCTTTGAAAAAGCAGGAAAGAACATCCAATGGAAAAAAGACAGTCTCTTTAACAAATGATGCTGGGAGAACTGGGCAGCAACATGCAGAAGGTTGAAGCTAGACCACTTTCTCACACCATTCACAAAAATAAACTCAAAATGGATAAAGGACCTAAATGTGAGACAGGAAACCATCAAAACACTAGAGGAGAAAGCAGGAAAAGACCTCTCTGACCTCAGCCGTAGCAATCTCTTACTCGACACATCCCCAAAGGCAAGGGAGTTAAAAGCAAAAATGAATTACTGGGACCTTATGAAGATAAAAAGCTTCTGCACAGCAAAGGAAACAACCAACAAAACTAAAAGGCAACCAACGGAATGGGAAAAGATATTCGCAAATGACATATCGGACAAAGGGCTAGTATCCAAAATCTATAAAGAGCTCACCCACCAAACTCCACACCTGAAAAACAAATAACCCAGTGAAGAAATGGGCAGAAAACATGAATAGACACTTCTCTAAAGAGGACATCCGGATGGCTAACAGGCACATGAAAAGATGCTCAACGTCGCTCCTCATCAGGGAAATACAAATCAAAACCACACTCAGATATCACCTCACGCCAGTCAGAGTGGCCAAAATGAACAAATCAGGAGACTATAGATGCTGGAGAGGATGCGGAGAAACGGGAACCCTCTTGCACTGTTGGTGGGAATGCAAACTGGTGCAGCCACTCTGGAAAACAGTGTGGAGGTTCCTCAAAAAGTTAAAAATAGACCTACCCTATGACTCAGCAGTAGCACTGCTAGGAATTTACCCAAGGGATACAGGAGTACTGATGCATAGGGGCACCTGTACCCCAATGTTTATAGCAGCACTCTCAACAATAGCCAAATTATGGAAAGAGCCTAAATGTCCATCCACTGCTGAATGGATAAAGAAATTGTGGTTTATATACACAATGGAATACTACGTGGCAATGAGAAAAAATGAAATATGGCCTTTTGTAGCAACGTGCATGGAACTGGAGAGTGTTATGCTAAGTGAAATAAGCCATACAGAGAAAGACAGATACCATATGTTTTCACTCTTATGTGGATCCTGAGAAACTTAACAGGAACCCATGGGGGAGGGGAAGGAAAAAAAAAAGAGGTTAGAGTGGGAGAGAGCCAAAGCATAAGAGACTCTTAAAAACTGAGAGCAAACTGAGGGTTGATGGGGGGTGGGAGGGAGGGAAGGGTGGGTGATGGGTATTGAGGAGGGCACCTTTTGGGGTGAGCACTGGGTGTTGTATGGAAACCAATTTGACAATAAATTTCATATATTGAGAAAAAAAAAGACTATGCATTTTTGTCAGGAATACTACAGATGTTATGCTGTGTTCTTCTCACTGCATCACATCAAGGAGTATACGATGTTGCTATGGCTTATTGTGGTCATGTTTACCTTCATCACATGTTTAAGGTGGTGTCTGCAGGGTTTCTCCATGCTGGTGTTACTATTCTCTCCCTTGTGATTAATAAATATCTTGAGAAAGATACTTTACAACTGTGCAAATATCCTGTTTCTTCTCAAATGTCTACCCGCTAATTTAGCATCCATTGGTGAAACTTGCCTGCAACAATTATTACAGTGGTATTTCAATGGTGGTATCTTAGTTCTTTTATTACCTCTGCAGTCATTAATTGCAATTCTTCTCTAAGGAAGAGCTGTCCTTTCTCCCTCATTTATTTATATTAGTATGAATTTATAAATATTTAGGTTATTCTCTGGGTTATAATAAAATATTATCATTGTTTGTTTTGTTGTTCAAATTGTTCCAGCTTTACCCATTGGGAATTCTTCTGGGTTGGCGCCTGTGCCCTTTTGACATGTCCTGTTCTTTTTGAACACTTCCTCACTTTCTGTCACTATAAGATACTGCAGTTTCATCCTGTGTTTTCCTCACCCCAGCCTGGAATCAACTGCTTCTATAAGGAGTCTTGCTTTGCTTTATTACAGAATGAGCAGTTAGAATACAGAAGGCACTGGTGCTCATTTTCACTGTGGTGCCACTGCTTCTAGGCCCTCTCATTGAATAGAACTTGGAAATACTCATGTGTAACCATGCATGTGCACACACACACACACCTATACTTGTTTCTATATTTACCTTAAATGATTTTTATATCAAATCTCTGAGTTAAAGTGAAGCTTCCATAGGTGAGCCATATTTATCCCATGGCTAGCCTCACCTGTCCAGAAACCCCGCTCTACCCTAATTTGTGCAGCAAAGATTAGAGTATGAGAAGGCACACATATCATTAATTGTGCTGTACCCCATGGCTGCAATTGAGAGGCCCGACAACCTTAACTTTTACCCTGGACCATAGCACACCTATGGTATCAGAAGGCAAAGGAATCAGTCAACAAATAATGTCCACTTGCATCAAATATGTCTATGTTAAACTTCTCTTTCTGGCAAATATGGAGTTACAGTTCACAGATTTACCCTCCCACCTAAAACAGCTAAAAACCAACTAAACAAATTAAACATTTTAGATGACTAAAATACCTGGACTACTTATGACAGCCATTTTCAATACAATGAACATTATGCAGTGAAGAACAGTGATCCCTGAGAGAGGAGATGTTAAATATGTCATGATTTCATATAAACTTATCTCTCATGGTAGTCATAAGAAAAAGGAACTATTTTTTGTATAGTAAACACAGAAGCAATGTCTACAGATAATATTAAACATATGACCAAATTTTATTTCTAAGTAGCTAACTGACCCATTATATTCGCTAGCCATCTTGCTTCTGGTTTTTAGACTACAGATCATTAAAATAAGACTACAATTTAGTCCCAGGTCCCCAAATATATAATGTGAGATATTACAGAAAGGATATGGATTATTGAAAGGAACGGATGCATAGTATCTTGGTCCTCTTGCTTCTGTAACTCCCTTGGAAAGGAGGCAAACAGAGGACAACAGAGCTTAGTAAAGAAAAAGCTGAAGGCAATTTCTGCTGGAAGCCTTACAGATTGGTTCACTATGAGGTGCAACATTAAGAGAAAGAATGGGTTATCTAGTATTTTAAAAACATCATATGTTTAGGGGTGGCTGGGTGGCTCAGTTGGCTAAGCATCAACTCTTGGTTTTGGCTTAGGTCATGATCTCATGGTTTGTGAGTTCGAGCCTGGTATCGGGCTCTGCGCTGACAGCTTGGAGCCTGCTTAGGATCCTCTCTCTCTTCCTCTCTCTCTGCCCCTCGCCTGCATGTGTGCTCTCTCTCCAAAAACAAATAAATTTAATAAAAAAATTAAACAAAAACGTATGTTTAAAATTAATTCTAAAATGAGTACTTACAGCAGTTTTATATGCAGCTTCAATGTAAAATACAAGGTTCTGTATGAAATTGACTTCATCTAGGCTGTGGATAATATGAAGTCCTGAGGAAAAAGAAAGGATATAGAGCTGGTTAATTATCACTATAGGCTTATAGGCTGCCACAGTAACTGACTGATCCCATTACTCTCAAGTAATCTTATTCCTGCTTTTGGAACAGTGAGGCACTTTAATTCCTAAACCATAAAAACAACACCACAAATCAGACATAGGCTAGTCTTTGACTAAGTGAGATATCAGCGTATTATAACATGGAAGAATTTGAACTGTTATTTGTAGGTTTGGATATAAAGTCTCAGATTCCTAATTCTATAGGTAATTAATTTATAATATGCTTTAAGGTATCAGGAAAAAAAATATTTCAAAAAGAGTTAGAGGGAGTCTAAATACTAAGCAAGAAGCAGACAAAGATTATGATTTCAAGGAAACCTTAAAACTATAGAGTACAAAATGATTATTCTAAGTGTAAACAATACAAAGATAGTTATAGCTAACAAATTGCAGTGTTTTGCATGAATTATCCTTTTAATTTTCACATCAACCCTAAGAGGTGGGTACCTCAATTTTCTCCATGAGGCTTAGAGAGATTAACTATTTTCCTCAGACCATTTTTAAATTTTTTTAACTTTTATTTATTTATGAGAGACAGAGAGAGACATAGCATGAATGGGGGAGGAGCAGAGAGAGAGGGAGACACAGAATCTGAAGCAGGTTCCAGGCTCTGAGCTGTCAGCACAGAACCTGACACAGGGCTCAAACTCATGAACTGCAAGATCATGACCTGAGCCAAAGTCAGACACCTGACTGAGCCACCCAGGCACCCCTGCCTCAGATGATTTAACTAATAAATAGTGGGGCCAGGACCCAACTATCAGCTTCACAGTCTGAGTTCCTAACGAAGATGCTATGCTGCTTCTTGATATATACAGTATGATCCGTTTTTCTTGAAAAACTAATTCCTTTCCCCTCTCCTGCTCCCCCAACCCCCATAAAGAAATACCAATAGGCATACAGCAAAAGTCTTTCTCCTACCCAGAATCACATCACTCCCACCCTGCCAAATCTCCTCTCTGGAAGAAACTAGTCTTAGCAGTTTCCTCTGTAGACTTTCAGAGAAATGTTATACATATATAAAAATTATCAAAGAGTAGTATGCTATAATGTACCTTGCTTTTTTCACATATATGTTGGAAATAATTTTAAGTATATCTGAGTTATTTTTTAATGGTTATGCAGCATTCCACTAAATGGCTATTCATATAACCAGTTCCCTACTGAAAACATTTAGGTTGCACCTAATCCTTCATCACTATAATCAATGCTATAATGAATATATGTGTGTGTGTGTATGTATGTATGTATATACATGTACCAGTATGTCACATGTACCAGGTTGTGCACATGCACCAGTATGTCAAGGTAAATTCTTTTCTTTCCTAAGGTAAATTCTTGGAAGGATTGCTAAGTCACAGATTTATGCATATTATTTTTCCCAATATTGTATTATGAACAGTTTCAAACAAACAGAAAAAAGGATAGAATTTTACAGTGGACATCTATATGCACATCATCTGGATTCATGCATTAACATTTTACTGTACTTTTCTATCATATATGTATCCATCCATCAATCCATCCTTTTTGATACATATTCAAAGTATGTTTCTGGTACTTCTACAATTTCATTTTTCGCATTTAAATGTTTGCTCTATGGACAGATGTTTCAAATGAGAACTCTGTAGCTTCCGAACCCAAAAGGACTATATAATTCATATCCTCAGACTGCAAACTCTTCCTGATGCATGGCTCTGTCAAAACTAGCAACCACAGCACTGGGCAGCAGCGGCAGCCAGGTCTTTCTTGTAGCAGCAATGACTTCAACCTCTTGGGTAGAAAGGAAAAAAAAAGAGATAGTAATATTGGACATCAGCTTCACAGCCTTATCTTGTCTCCTATGTGTGCCAGAGTGCTTGCACAGAGATTGGGAGAAAGTAGAGGGTGTGAAACTGGTTTTGTCTATTTCTCAGACTGGTGACACAGCTAACAAATAACTATTTGATAGAACTGCCCCATTTCTATCACCTGTCCCTTTGCTCATGATATTGTTTAAATGGCCTTCTCCACATCCTGAAATCTGAACTGTTCTGAGTCTTGAAGGCCCAGCTCAAGTTTTATCTCCTCTGTGATGCTGCCATTGATTCCTCTCTTCTATGTTTCAAAGAATTTTATTTTCCTTGCGCTTATGAATTTTTTACTTTGCACTATAAATAAATCTGTACCTAAATTTGAAGGAAGGAGCCATTTCTTATTTATATTTATAGTCCTTAAAATGTCTCACATAGTATTGTGCATGGTATTAAATAATATTTAACAGTAGATAATAATTCAATAATTATTTATTGAATGATCTTAAACAATCCTGTTAACCACAGGAGAGGGACCTGTCTTTTGAGGCAAGACCATACATTTCAGGACCTCTGCATCCTGTCCCCTCTGTGGAGCCAAAACATTGCTTGCAGAACAGAGGAGAGGGTACACAGAGATGAAATGAGGTATGGTTGGGTAAGGCCAAAGACGGCAGTGCTATTTAAAACACACTAAAGAGGGGGCACCTGGGTGGCTCAGTTGGTTAAGCATCTGACTTCTGCTCAGGTCATGATCTCACTGCGTAGGGTTCTGCACTGACAGCTCAGAGCCTGGAGCCTGCTTTGGATTCTGTGTCTCCTTCTCTCTCTGCCCTTCCCCCATTCACACTCTGTCTCTTTCTCAAAAATAAATAATAAACATTTAAAACTAAATAAACAAATAAATATATAAAATGTCACTGATAGAAACATTTCAGCGAAAATAGCTACATGATCAAAAATCAACATGTAATTAGCAAACACACTTATAAAAAAATAAATGGAACACACTAAAGGGGAGTCTGGGTAGCTCAATCGATTAAGCGTCCAACTTCAACTCAGGTCATGATCTCACTGGTCGTGGGTTCGGGCCCCACATCAGGCTCTGTGCAGATGGCTCAGACCCTAGAGCCTGCTTCAGATTCTGTCTCTCCCTCTCCCTCTCTCTCTCTGCCACTCTCCCACTTGTGCTCTTTCAAAAATAAACAAACATTAAAAACCCACTAAAACATGCAGGGCTCCGTAAATGAGGCCACCTTAGTGGTCTACTCCACTTAGATTGACTTGCACTTACTTAACGATAAGCCTCTCTCCCTCATTTTTAAAAATGTTATTGAGATATAATTCACATACCATGCAATTCACCCATTTCAAGTATATAATTCAATGGTTTTTAGGGTATGCAGTGTTCTGCAACGGTGGCCACAATCAATTTTGGAATATTTCATCACCCCCAAAAGAAACCCTATACCCATTAGAGTCATTCCGCATTTCAAGACTTGTTCCCCCTCTACCTCCACCTAAGCAATTGCTAATCTACTTTATGTCTCCACAGAACTGCCTTACCCAATGTTCATATGCATGCAATCATACAATATGTGGCCTTTCATGTCTGAGTTCTTTCACTTAGCAGAATGTTTTCAACGTTCATCTGTATTGTAACATGTATCACTGTTTCCTTTCTTTTTGTTGCTAAAACAATATTCCATTCTGTGGATGTATCACATTTACCCAATTATCAGTTGATGGACATTTAGGTTGTTTCCAGTTTTTAAAAAAAATGTTTTTAAATGTTTATTTGAGAGAGAGAGAGGGAGCAGGGGAGGAACAGGGAGAGGGAGACACAGAATCCGAAGCAGGCTTGAGGCTTCGAGTTGTCAGCACA
The DNA here is from genome assembly GCF_018350175.1 of Felis catus. Taxonomy (NCBI): domain Eukaryota; kingdom Metazoa; phylum Chordata; class Mammalia; order Carnivora; family Felidae; genus Felis; species Felis catus. The sequence continues at coordinate 59,361,345 of NC_058386.1, forward strand.
AAGCCCAACACGGGGCTCGAACCCACAAACCATGAGATCCTGACCTGAGCTGAAGTTGGACGCTTAACTGACTGAGCCACCCAGGCGCCCCACATGTCTTCATTTCTTTTGGGCATACACCTAGGAGTGAAATTGCTAGATCATATGGTAATTCTGCTTAACTTTTGAGAACTGTCAGACTGTTTTCCAAAGTGGCTGCATCATTTTACATTCCCACTGACAATGTATGAGGGTTCCAATTTCTCTAGTTCCTCAGGAACACTTGTTATTTTCTGTACTTTTGATTATAGCCATCATAGTGGGTGTGACATGCTATCTCATTACTTGGATCTGCAAGTGCCTAGGAATAATGTTCAGCATTGTTTTGTGTACTTATTAGCCATTTAAATATTTTCTTTGGAGTAATGTCGATTCATATTTTTTGCCTAGTTTAAATTAGGTTATCTTTTTATTACTGAGTTGTAGATTTCTTTATATATAATACAAGTCCCTTATCAGATATGTGATTTGTAAATATTCTCTATCATATTGTGGTTTTAAATTTTTTGTTTTATTTATTTTTGAGAGCAAGAGAGACAGAGCATGAACGGGGGAGGGGCAAAGAGAGAGGGAGACACAGAATCCAAAACAGGCTCCAAGCTCTGAGCTGTCAGTACAGAGCCCGACATGGGGCTTGAACTCACAGACTGTGAGATCTTGACCTGAGCTGAAGTGGGATGCTTAACCAACTGAGCCACCCAGGTGTCCCATGGGTTGTTTTTTCACTTTCTTGAAGAGATCCTTTGAAGCACAAATGTTACTAATTTGATAACTTCCAATTTATGTTTTCTTTAGTTGCTTATGCTTTTGGTGTCACATCTAAGAGGGCTTTGTCTAATCCAAGATCAGGAAGACTTACTCCCATACTTTCCTTAAGTGCTTGTTATGAACCCAGTTTTGTCACCCTGAAACTCCTATGTTGAAGCCCTAAACCCCAATGTGACTGTTTTTGGGGTTAAGGCTTTTAAGGAAACAATTAGGTTTAAATGAGGTCACAGGGTGGGGTCCTAACAGAATGGGGACTGGCGTCCTTATAAGAGACATCAGGAGTGCACACACACAGAGAAAAGGTCATGTGAAGAAAGAGCAGAGAAGGTGGCTGCATTCAAGCCAAGAGAGTGTTCACTGCCCTGCTGACACCCTGATTTTGTGCTTCTAGCATCCAGAACTGTGAGAAAATAAATTTGTTGCTTAAGTCAACTATTCTGTGACATTCTGCTATAGCAGCCCTAGCAGACTAATAGTGTTTTATAGTTTTCACTCTTACAGTTAGGTCTATGATTCATTTTGAGTTAAGTTTTATCTAATTTCATTCTTTTGCATCTGGATATCTAGTTTTCCCAGCACTATTTGTTGGGAAGACCATTCTTTACCCATTGAATTATCTTGGTACCTTTGTCAAAAATCACCTGACCATAATATGATGGTATATTTTGGACTCAATTGTATTTTGTTACCCTAGAGATCTATCCTTAAGCCAGTACCACACAGTTTTGATTACTGGAGCTTTGTAGTAAGTTTTGAAATTAGAAAGTGCAAAACCTCCAACTTTGTTCTTCTTTCTCAAAATGGTTTTGGCCATTCTGGGTCCCTTGAATTTCCATATGCATTGTAAGATAAGCTTGTCAATTTCTGCAAAGACAGTGGGATTTTTGGTAGGAATTATGTTCAATCTATAGATCAATTTGGGGAATGTTGCCACCTTAATAATAAGTGCCCCAAGTGCCCCTTAGATCACTGTTTCTACACCACCTGCCCTCCCCCCACCTGTTGTTTTCCTGCCTCTCTCCAGGAGTAGGGCAGCACCCTCAGGGTTCCATCCCAGCCAAACCCACTGATCTTTAAAACTCCAGTCCTTAAGCCCCGCTGGTTGCAAGAACTCAGGAAATTCAGCCTTTCTTATTTTTCCAGCCGATGGTTTTGGGGAAATGTTCTCCTTGTGCATTCTCATCTGCCCTTCTCTCTCTCTCTCTCTCTCTCTCTCTCTCTCTCTCTCTCCTTTCTCTGCACCACAGGTCTTTCCCCTCCACAGTACCCATGATACATTTTTCCCCTAAAGTACGTCTCTGTACTTCCTACCTTCTTCAATGTGGCTTCTTCCTTCCCTTTAGTTGTAGATTTTTTTTTCTGTCAGTCTTCAGGTCGATTTTTGGGCTATTTAGAATGATATGATAGTTATCTAGTTGTGTTTGTGGGAAAAGACAAGCCTAGTTTCCTCCTACTCAGCTCCCATTTTCTTTACTCTCTCCGTATAATTATATATCTTTTAAGGAAACTGAGAGGAAATTATATATTTATATTTTGTAATATTAATCTTGTAATTTACTATTTCTGGTGGTCTTCATTTGTTCCTGTGGATTTGAGTTACCATTTGGTATTATTTCCTTAATATTGCTTTGCTCCCACCCACCTCCTTAATCTGTTATTATCAAATATACTACACTTTTATATGCTATTGGCTCAACAATACAATTATAGTGTTTTATGCAATTGATTTTTAGATCATTTAAGAAAGAAGAAACATGTAATTTTATTGTATTTTATAATTATTTTACCAGTGGTTGGTTTTTCTCAATTTATTTTTATTTTTTCCATGAAAAAATTCAAGTATATTAACATACAGTATTATATTAGTTTCAGGTATACAATATCATGATTCAACAAGCCTATACATTTCTCAGTGCTCATCAAGTTATGTATGTATGTATGTATGAATTTAGTAGGCTGCATGCCCAGCACAGAGCCCAATGCAGAGCTTTAACTCATGATCCTGAGATTAAGACCTGAGCTAAGATCAAGAGGTAGACGCTCAACCAACTGACCCACCCAGGTGCCCCTGATTTTGTACTTATTTTTTTTAAGTAAGTTCTAGTCCCAACATGGGGCTTCAACTCATGACCCTGACATTAAGAGTCACATGCTGTACTTACTGAGCCAGCGAGGTGCTCCAAGTGTACTCTTAATCCCCTTTACCTAGTTCATTCATCCTGCCCCCCCACCCCCGCCACCATACACACAACCAACCTCCACTCTGGAAACCACCAGTTTGTTCTCTGTATTTAAGAGTCAGTTTAGGGGTGCTTGGGTGACTCAGTTGGTTCAATGTTTGACTCTTGAGTTTGGTTCAGGTCATGATCTCATGGTTCATTAGATTATGCCCCACATTGGGCTCTACACTGACAGTATAGAGCCTGCTTGAAATTCTCTCTCTCCTCTCTGCTCTTCCCTCTCTTTCTCTAATAAATAAAATAAAATAAAATTTTTAAAGAAAATTTAAAAAATCTTTTTAAAGAAAGTCTGCTTTTTTTGTCTCTTGTTTCCTCATTAAATTGTTTCTTAAGTTCCACATGAGTGAAATTATATGGTATTTGTCTTTCACAACTGGTTTGGTTTTTTGTGTGGATTCCAATTACTGTCTGGGGTCACCTGATTCCAACATGAAAAACTCCTTTTTGTATTTCTTGTAAGGTAGGTCTACCAGCAACAAAATCTCAGTTTTTGTTTATCCAAGAATATCTTTATTTAACTTCATTTCTGAAAGATAGTTTTGCTGGATATAGTGTTGTTGGTTGACAGTCAGTCCTTTGATTACATCATTCCACTTCCTCCGGGCCTCCATTTTTTTTTTTTTTTTTTTTTTTTTTTTTTTTTTACTGAAGAAAAGTCAGCTCATAACCTTATTTGGGTTCCTTTGTATATGACAAGTCATTTTTCTCAGATTGCTCTCAAGATGTTCTGTTAAAAATTTGGTGTTTTAAAATTTTTACTATGATGTTTCTTGGTGTGGATTTCTGTTTATCCTATCATTGAGCTTCTTTGATGTATACATATCAATGTTTTTCATTGAATTTGCGATGTAGTCAGCCATTATTTTATGTCTTTGAATATATTTTCTGTCCCTTACTCTCCTTCTAATATACTCATTACACGAGTTGGTGTTCTAAATTATGTCCTACATTGCTCTTGGGTACTATTCATTTTCTTTATTACTTCTTCTATTCTTCAGATTGCATAATCTCTGTTAATCTATCTTCAAGTATGGTGATTCTTTCTCTTGCCAGCTCAAATATGTTGAGCCTCTCAAGTGAAATTTTCATTTAAGTTACTATACTTTTCAACTCTAAAATTTCCATTTGGTTCATTTTTATCTCCATATTGATATTCTCTATTTGTTGAAATACTTTCATATTTTTCTTTACCTCTTTAAGCCTGGTGTCCTTTAGATTTTTTGACATTTTTATAGTAACTGCTTTGAAGTCTTTGTCTACTAAATTCAGCATATGCTTCCTCTCAAAGGCAGTTTCTGTTACCTTTTCTTTCCTGTGTTGACTAGGCTTTCCTGTTTCTTTCCATATGTCATAATTTTTTTGTGGAAAACTGGATATTGTAGATAACGTGTTATAGAAACTCTATAGATTAATTGATGCCCTCTTGCATGGGGCTTCTTTATGTTTCCTTTTTATTTGTTTAGTAACTTGGCTGGACAATGTTAATGAAATCTATATTTCCCACAAGATGCAGCCTCTGATGCTGTTCCTCAGAGGATGTAGCCTAGGGCATACACATTGTCATCTGAGGAAGACCACAGTTTTTGTTTTAGCCTTCTGTGATCTATTAAGTGTCTGCCTCTGTTGGTTCCATACCCAGCTGTTAACCTCCACCAACTGCTCTATTATACCGTATAATTCCTTGAGGTATAAATTGCTTCACAGTTTCAGCCAATTATATTCAAGCCCCATTTCATGATTTTGAGGCCAGCCTTTGACATTTGTTTTAACCCTAGGATAACTCTTTCCAGCTGTTTCTCTCTGGTTCTCTGCTAAAACTTCTAGTCTATAGGCTAGTTTGTTGGTCTTATTGAGCTATCAGCATCCTCTTTATTTCTTAGAACAAAAATCTCCACTGTTTTTGAGTGTGCCATTAGACTTGAACTTTCCCACAGTCAGTTCCAAATAAAGTCAGTTTTCTTGGGAAGGACTACGGAGGTTTCTGTCCTTGTGGCCTGCCTTTGCCTCCATGCTACTAGCAAGGTGGGCCAGGCCTATTATTCTTGGACTGCTCTGCCTGGGTTTAAGTTTTCGCTCCATAAGTGGGACTGGAATAGGAACAGAGTTTCAGACCTCTTAGTTATTCTTGGGTAGACCAGAACTTCTGTAACACAGAGGTGAGGAGGATGAGAAATGCTGGCAACCTCTCTTGGGGAGATATCGCCTTAAACTGGGAGCTAGGGGAAGAGGAAGGCTTATATTCTTGGCCACATCCAAGCTGAATAGTGTTTCTGTCATGGTAAGCTCGGGGCGAGGGAGGGAGTAGGTTGTGGTCTAAATGCCACAGTCTCACTGCTCTTACCAAGATTTAGATTTCCTTGAATAAATGTTTCTCCACTTTGCTGTATGCCCTTAGGACAATTTCCAGTGATAAATGATTGGGCTTTTTTTTCAAATTTATTTTCACAGTTTACAGTTATTTTGCTGGGGAGAAAGGTGTCGGCTTCTGCCTAAGCCTCTCTTTTAACCAAGGTGGAGATTTTCATATACTCAAAAATGTGCAGAGAATTGCTTTCATGAAAGGTAGAAATTTTCCATGAAGAGCTTTCATACGTTATCTATTGATTATCTCTCACATCTATACTTTTCACCCTCAAGGCTATTGCCTTGCATATATTCTGCATCACTTCTTGCCTCAAGTACTTCACTAACCTCCTAACTAGTCGTCCATCTTAATTTTCTCCCCCATTCAATCTATCCTTCTGCTACTGGAGTGAATCATCTGAAACTTTCTTGATTATTTACCTTGAGTGGTTCTGTAATGACTATAGACTAAACTCCCAACTACTTGGCATGGTACACACGCCCTTAAACAGCTAGCTCCAACTTTCTAACCTCATCTTTTGGCAATTTTCCAGATCTATCTTACATTCTAACCATAGAAGATAACTAGTCTTACCATGGTGGTCGGCTATCTTTCAAACTTTTGTGTTGTAGCCATGCTATTCCCTTTCCTTCTCTGTCTTGTAAATTTCTACTTACTCCTGTTTGTTCTGCAAAGGCCTGATCAAATAATATCCATCTTTTCCAAGCACCTATCAAAGTCAGTTTATTGAGTTGAAAATCACATGTTAAATCAGAAATTAACAAATATTTGTTAAATGAGTATGTCTTATAAGCCTCTTTAGTATATTTCTCTTTCCTTTCTAGACTCAAATTGAAAAACATAAGAAATGGGGCGCCTGGGTGGCTCAGTAGGTTGAGTGGCTGACTTCAGCTCAGGTAATGATCTCGCAGTTTGTGAGTTCGAGTCCCATGTCAGGTTTTGTGCTGACAGCTCAGAGCCTGGAGCCTGCTTCTGATTCTGTGTCTTCCTCTCTCTCTGCCCCTCACCTGCTTTCTCTTTGTCTCTCTCTTTCTCAAAAATAATAAACATTAAAAATATTAAAAAAAGAAAACCATAAGAAATATTGAGACAGTTTGCTTTGTAGAAAAATACTCTAGAGTTGGTATTAAAAGGCTATTAGAAATGAAGTTACAGCTGCCATTCTATTTAAATGAATAATACCTAAAAGTATATTTATTCAGGGAGGAACCTCCTTTCCAAAAGATGGGAGTATGTGGGTAGCCATGTTATAATTCTAATAAAAGGTAATTCAGCTTCTGGGCTGTGCATTCTAGAGGGGGAAAAGGAAGGCTTCATCACCACATATTTATTTATGCAAGAAAAGTAGAATAAGTATATTCTGGGATAATTCTCACCCTGAATGCCCTTCGTACTTAGGAGTTCTATACCTAGATAGGAAGATAAAGAAATTGGAATATCAAAATGTGGTATTCTGAGTATATTTACTTACTCAGGAAGATCTGGGAAAGGTCCTGTTTAATTTACAAACAGAGTATAATCAGATTCATTGTCCTCACCAAGTTAGGAGAAATAAAAGGGAATTATGTTGGTTCTTACATTTTCCTTTTTCAGGTGAAGCATCTAAAGCTAATAACAAAACCATCTGAAAAGGGTATATTACTCAATAATAAAAATAAATACTGGAATTCTGATTCCTAAGTTAATTCCCTTAATATAATTTAGATGCCTTTAGATAGATGCCTTGTTTATCATATATACATACACAGTAGTATAAAGTAGGTGATTCAATTTATTTAATGTTAACTATAGGCTAGTCAGTGAATAGCATGAGAAAAAGCAATAAACTCTAGCTCTTTTTTCCCATCTCACGGTATCTGAGGATAAAAATAAAAATCTACCCCAAATTTCCTGGTTCTCAATTAAGAAAATTCCCCAGAATTGTTTTTCAATGGAAAAGAATACTAACTAGATCTCAAAGAGTTGTTTCTCTGTATAAAATCTGCAAAATTTTATTTTTCCACTGTGTACCTTTGAGCAATGTGAACAGCTATGTTGTTTTCTGGTAAACACCTTTGGAGAAGCCACGTGCGCCAGAGCCAGTGCTCCACCTCAAGCGGCTCCCGGTAATTCTGTCCTGGTACTGACCTGAGGCAGTCATTTGTGCTAAGAAGAGCAGGTACACAGAGGTAGCATCCAATTGCAGGTGTCCCCACTGGTCATCACCCACTACGGTGGCACAGGTTTTGGTATTGTATTTGGCATGGAGGCTATCCCTGGTACTCTGACTATATTTGAAGGATTCTACTTTATCCACCTGAAGAAAACAAGAACAGTGAAAGAAGGCTATGCAGAAAAGTCGTCCCATATGCCATACTGCTGTCATACTCTCACATTTATCAGTGCATTTGGTTTTCAGGCAACTGTGAATATTTAAAATATGCTGTTACCTCTTTTTCCTGACAGTGACATAACTAGGAAAGTCTGCTGTTGCCATTTTTTTAAATTTACGCAATTAAATTATAAAATAATACCAGTTAAAACCAGCTATTTCCTGCTCATTACCTCTCTTTTACTTTTCAGATGGCTGTTTTGCCACATTGTAGACATAAACTCAGATGCCAGTGGTTGAGTGAAAACAGCCTAATGAGAGATAATTAAATTATAAAAAGATGCATTAGTTCCTAAAACAGAGGTAGGAATTTTGAAGGAAATTCAGACAAAGGGATATATGTTGAAGGAGTAATGAAGAGAGTGGCAGAGAGATACATGGAGTGACAGAGAAAACATATGAAAGAAAGCTGAAACCAGAAGTGAGAAAGGAAACACTGTGTAAGGGACAACTGAAAGACTTAGTTCCTGAAACTTAGATTTGATTATATGGGCATCTGATATATGACAGTAACTATTATACTTTTAAATATGGTTCATGAAGTTAGTGAATTTAAACCTATTTGGTAAGGTAGAACATACAAATACCTAAAATACAAAAAAAAGTAGCAAAGAAGGGGAAAAGAGAAATGATGACTATGAGACCCCAGGAGAGAAAGCACGAATAAAGAAGTTCAGAAGGGTGGAATTGATTTCTTTTTATTTCTACTTTAGACTTGTGTGCCTGTTGATAGTCACTTTATTAATCTGGGTTTGCTTGCTTCTTCTAATAAAATGTAATCTTAGACTCAAGAAAATCAGTTTAAATTCAATGTGTGCAAGGTGTGTAAAGATCTCCTAGGATAAATGTAAAATACTTTTTTTTTTGGTAAAATACTTTCGAATGAAAAAAAATCATAAATGCAAAAGATAAACCACAGACTGCTAAAAAATATTTGCAGTATATGTGACAAAACATTAATATCCATGATATACAGGAACTCAAGTAGTCAAGAAAGAGACAGCCCAAAAGAAAAATAGGCAAAGGATCTAACAGGTAATTAAAAGAGGAAATGAAAATTTTCAATTTATACCAGAAAAGATGCTCAACTTCATTCAAGGTCAAGAAAATGCAAATTAATGCAAGGAGATATAAATCCTAGACACTTATCTCCAATCCTAAAATCTACAACACTGACAAAAGGTTTTTCCTCTAAATTTTGTACCAAAATTCATTTAGTGGCAAAACCTGACTCAGATTGACATGGGGCTATTTGTAGTTTTAATTTGTTCCACTCAGTATGGAAATGCATTCTCCCCTACAGAGAGATTACTGTTTTTGATAATCCAGTGCTATTCTGGCCCTGCTGAGAGCATAACATAATATATAGCACATGCACTGGACTTAAAAATCTGAAAAAGTTTGAATTCTAAAATTTATCTGGTCCCAAGCGTTTCAAATGAGGGCTTAGAGCCTGTGTCCTCTTTACTCAATGTCCAGAATTGCATGTACAGTAGTGATGAAGTATATTAAAGAGCCATTTGTAGAGGGGGTGAAAAAAGACTGAAAGGAAACATGCTAGTGGTAACTGGGTGGTGAGATCATGGGTGATAGTTCCTTCCTTGATTCTACAAATTTTCTAAACTTAAGTGTCCGCTGTTGGTGAAGCTGAAAAAACATAAGCTGTAAACATTCCCTAAAGGGTAGAGACACTATTACAATGCGCTTTTATTCAAGAGGGAGCTGGTACCAATGCCATACCTGTCGGATCATGCAGTGGAGCAGTCCCCTCATCAGCTTCACTACACTCTGCAGAAATAAATGGAAACAAGACTGTTATAAACATCCCTAGATGCAGGAACACTTACTCAGCAACTGCAGTTGGTACATGACCTTTTGAGAACGAGTAACCCTATCCTGGGCTCCTATTTACATGGCCTTTACTTTATAGGTACACAGAAGAGCTAAACTGCAGCTAAAAGTGGAATCAAAAGCTGCAGTTGCTGCCTCCCTCAAGTCAAAAAAAGAATCCAAGCTCCAACAGGCTTATGTAAAACCAAGCCAACCATCCTATTAGAGGACATTCCACCCCGAGAAAAGAGGCAAGTCAGCTCTGAACTCCTAAAGCTATAAGGGTATTCTAGAATAGTTCCTAGGGCCTGGAAAAGCCAATGGCATCACTTTTTATTTTTTCTAAAGTAGCCCAGACTTACCTTCAGGAGTTCACAGAAATATTTATCTGTACATTTTCTCTAAAGAATAAATGAACTTTATTCAGAGTAAGTATAAAGGGGAACTGTTAGTACAACTCAACCTCTTTTCCATGGGGAAAAAAAGCCACAGTATTCTTAGATCTCAACTCATCACTCTTTCTCTTACTGGGGCTTGGCAAGTTTCTTTTTTTAATGTTTATTTATTTATTTTGGGAGAGAGATAGTGAGCAGGGGAGGGGCAGAGAGAGAGAGAGAGGGAGACAGAATTGCAAGCAGGCTCCATGCTGTTAGCATGGAGCCCAATGTGGGGCTTGAACCCACAAACTGTGAGATCACAGTCTGAGCTGACATCAAGGGTCAGATGCTTAACTGACTGAGCCACCCAGGTGCCCCTGGGCTTGGCAGTTTCTAAATTAGTTAGCTTTCCAATCATAACATTCCAAAATTCTGGTCACCAACTATATACTGTACTGGTTGGTATAACATAATATAGTAATAATAATTGTATTACATTATAATATAGTAGAGTAATACTATACCATACTAGTTATACTACATGACACTAGAAGAGCCCATCAACAGTGGCATGGGTAGGCAATGTTTTGGAAAACATAGCATCAAATGGCTTCTCCATTTCTTTTCCCATTTTTATTTTTTTAATTTAAATTCAAGTTAGTTAACATACCTAACCAAAGATGTAAAAGATCTGTACAATGAAAACTATAGAAAGCTTATGAAAGACATTGAAGATGACACACAAAAAATGGAAAAACATTCCATGCTCATGGATTGGAAGAACAAATGTTGTTAAAATGTCTATATCCACTCAAAGTCAAAGCCATCTATAGATTTAATACAATCCCTGTCAAAATACCACCAGCATTCTTCAGAGCTAGAACAAACAATCCTAAAATGTGTATGGAACCAGAGATATCCTGAATAGCCAAAGTCATGTTGAAAATGAAAACCAAAGCTACAGGCATCACAATTCCGGAATTCAAGCTGTATTACAAAGCTGTAATCATCAAGGCAGTATGGTACTGGCACAAAAACAGACACACAGATCAATGGAATAGAGAACCCAGAAATGGACCCACAAATATATAGCTTCTCCATTTATTTAAGCTTTCTGTTTCACAGTCCAAAAGAAATACAACCAGGTTACTCCAGGATATGCTAGCTCAGAGGTGGCTTCAGGACACCTCTGAAAATAAATCTACTTAGGAGCCACATCACTCTGTTATTCCTTCAAAACACTGAAGTGGGACTATGAGCAATAGGCATGATAAGGATTAAGTACCTGTTAAGTCGGTTATGCTCCAACTCTTTATGCAGGCTTTTATTGAGAAAGAATAAAAAGTGTATCCTTGGGAGAGCTCCCTTTGTTAACTAATTGCTGTCTATAAATGGTGCCCGCCTCTTACACATCAAGGGAAGAAATCATATACATACATACATATACATGCATATATACATATATATGTGTATAATGGTGCCCGCCTCTTACACATCAAGGGAAGAAATCATATACATACATACATATACATGCATATATACATATATATGTGTATACACACACACACACATATATATACACACACACGCACAGATATATATATATATATATATATATATATATATATATGTGTAGTCAGGCAGTATATGATCTCATCACCTTTTATTTTAATTTACTTCTATCTATCTATCTATCTATCTATCTATTTATTTATTTATTTTGAGGGCAGGGGAGGGGAGAGAGATAGAAAGAGAGGGAGAGAGAGAATCCCAAGCAGGCTCCACACTCAGCACAGAACCCGATGAGAAGCTCAATCTCATGATCGTGAAATCATGACCTGAACTGAAATTGAGTCAGACGTTTAACTGACTGAACCACCCAGGCGCACCAAATCTCCTCACCTTTTAAAGTATGAAGCATTTATCATAAAATAATGAAACTGACTGCAACCCCTATAAGAAAATCTCTATCATTACTTTGACCCTAATGAAAGAGACCATCCTTTTAATATACCCTGTTACAGAAAGCATCTGAACTATCTTCTACATGTCACCGCATCCTCACAGGTTTCTATCACATTCTTTCAACTTTCTTGGCCATCAAAAAGCCTTGCTACTGCTGTCTACATTTTCTTTAACTTAAACAGCAAACCTTAGGGCGCCTGGGTGGCGCAGTCAGTTAAGCGTCCGACTTTAGCCAGGTCACGATCTCGCGGTCTGTGAGCTCGAGCCCCGCGTCGGGCTCTGGGCTGATGGCTCAGAACCTGGAGCCTGTTTCCGATTCTGTGTCTCCCTCTCTCTCTGCCCCTCGCCCGTTCATGCTCTGTCTCTCTCTGTCCCCAAAATAAATAAACGTTGAAAAAAAAATTAAAAAAAAAATAAACAGCAAACCTGGGAATCATGGGCCCAGTGGAGAATTCCTGATTCCACTTTTGGCCTCCTGCAATGGCCATTGTCTGCCATTTCTGTCCTCAAATTCCAACTTCCAAGCCAGAATACAATTAATAGAAAGTATGGGCAGGTAGGAATGAGGGGAGGTATTTGTACTTTGTATTCCTCCAAACTGGCCATTTTCTGTTTCATTGCTGTAGTTAGCATTATTTAGACATGTTTATTCATACACTGGAGCTTTAACCACATCAAATGACACCCTCTTCTTACCTACTCTTTTTGAAGACATGGATCTACATACAGTAAAGCCTTGGATTCTGAGTAACTTGTTCTGCGAGTGTTCCGCAAAGATGAACAAACATCCCTAACAAATTTTATCTTGATAAACGAGTGATGTCTTGCAATATGAGGAGTACATGATGCCAAATGTCACATGATCACAACTGAGCCAATGGTTCTTTTCTTTCTCCCTCTCTCTCTCGCTCACTCTGGGATTGTAGATGATCATCAATGCAATGTCACATTTCTGTGAAATCCTCAAAAGGAGACAAAAGCAAGTGTCATTGGATAGGTTACTTGTTGGAAGTTGCACAAAAAGAAAAAGATTCCATTGAGCCAAGAGATAGCAGTGATTCTGTTAGTGATAGTGGAAGTCGTCCTACATAATAACCCTCCTCTCTCATCTCCCTCACACCAGCCACAAAGGTTTTCAAAGATAAGTGCAGGTTAATTTGTTTCTTTTTCTTTTAGTTTATTTATTTATTTATTTATTTATTTATTTATTTATTTATGAGAGAGCGAGAGTGAGCACACACGTGCAAGTTGGGGAGGGGCAGAGAGAGAGAGAGAGAGAGAGAGCGGGAGAGAGAGAGAGAGAAAGAATCCCAAGCAGGCTTTGCAATGTCAGTGTGGAACCTGATGCGGGGCTAAATTCACAAACAACGAGATTGTGACCTGAGTCGAAACCGGACGCTTAACTGACTGAGCCACCCAGGTGCCCCTAATTTATTTATTTTTCTTTATATTTTGCATTTTCTTTATTATTTTGTATTATATTACAGTATTGTAATCATTTTTATGTAAATATTTTTGGGTTGTGGAATGAATTATCTGAGTTTTCATTATTTCTTATAGGGAAATTTGCTTTGATATACAAGTGCTTTGGATTACAAGCATGTTTCTGGAACAAATTATACTTGCAAACCAAGGTTTTACTGTATTTGTAAACTGACTATATAAGGACATATAACCATGTACAACCACTTCTACATTAAGTATTAATCTCTTTCTCTTCAGGTATATGTACAATCAGATGTTTGTTGGGCATGTAAAATATGCAAAACACTCTATCAGGCTTTGTGGAACATAAAGATAAGGGATACAGAGCACATACGTTAAAAAAAAAATACCCTAAACTACATAGTCTACCTAACAACTCCTAGTTATCCCTTAAAATCTAAATTTTCTGTGACTCCTTCCTTGCTTTGTCGAGGTAAAGACAAGACATTCCCACCTCTGTCCCACAGAACGTTGTACTGTATCTCCTATATATTACCTACAGTATCTGTCCTAATGTATTATTTATTTGTTTATATATCTGTATCCCTCATTAGACTATAAACTCTTTAAGAAAATGGGACAGAGACCAGGTTTAGAAATAAACCTTTAAGTGGATTGAGTAGGCTTTATTTTTAAAAATATATATTCCATGTTTGCAAGTAATTCCCAAATGGCTCATCAAAAAAATTGTGGGTGTGTGTATGTGTGTGCATGCACGCATGCATTTTGAGAAAGGGAGGATGTAAATAAGACAAAATGTTAACAATATAGTGAATCTAGATAAAGAGTACATGCAAATCTGCTCATTTTACTATTTCTTATAACTTTTCTATAAATTAAAAAATTTTTAAATAAGAAGTTGAGAGCTAAATATAAACATTTTGTCCCATTTTGTTTATTTATATCTAGTACAGGGCCTGGCACGTGACAATTACACAAAGTCTGCTAAATGAAAAAGTGAACATGCTGAGTAGTACAGACCATAAGTGATCTAGAAGTTCCAAGAAAGTAGCCCTGAGAAAGAAGTGATCACTGTACAACTGAGTGGTCTTATGAGGACAGAAACCACAGAAAAAGTGAGACTGGTGCTGGGCTTGAATGGACAGTATTAGTTCAGATTGGAAGAGAACGGGTATCGTGAGTGGAAGAAACAATTTGTTTTTGTTTTGTTTTGTTTTGTTTTTGGAAGAAACAATTTGTAAAAAGATTTGGAGGTGAGACTGTTCATGGCTTCCATGGAGGAAAAATTCAAAGACTTAATCTGAAGTTATAAGATCCAGGTTGTATTCACAGCACCACCAAATTCCAGCTTCATCTCCAAGCTTCAATCCCTTCACATAAATTGAGGAAGATAATACCTAATTCACAGGGTGTTGTGAGAATAAAATACTAATAATTATGGGGAAGTACACAGTACAATAAAAAGTATTTACACAAATGTCAGGTATTTTTATTAAGGGATTATTTTTAGAAGAATAAGGAAGATACCAATCTGGTTAGAACTGGGAGTAGATAATACAGGGCCCCCAAATCTTACAATTTTGAAAAAGCAGGCTAGGACCAAGCCCTAGAGTCTTGGCTATTAATCAAAAACATCTGGATTTTACTTGTCAGGAAATAAGCCACAGAAGCATTGCTGAGAATGCAAATGATATAATTAAAATGTGTTTTTCACAACAGTGTTGTGATCAAGGTTTAGACTATGGTCGAGGCAGAGGGGAATAGAAAGGAAGAGATGGATTAAAAAAATTACATGAATCAACAGACTTTGGTCTGCATGTATCAAAAGGTAAAAGGGCAAGTCAGAAATCACCCTAATGGCAGCACTTTTCAAATGCTGTTTTATAGAACACTAGTCCAAGAAATTCTGGAAAAGCTGTAAACCTCACCCTCATTTTACATTTGAAACGCACATAAGTACATCAAAGGCTCAGAGAAATAATGGAGTAAAGAAACCCACTGTTTAACATACCCCCAAAGTTAGTTGACCTAATGTTCCATGCAATACACTCCGGGAAATTCTGTAAATAATGTTGCTTAGGTGACTGGTAGAATGAAGACACCAATAAGAGAACAAGGGATGTCTGCTGAGTTGCTATTGTTAGCTAATCTCTTTTTTTTAAAGTATTTGTTTATTTGAGAGAGAGAGAGTGCGCAAGCAGGGGGAGAGGCAGAGAGAGAGGAGAGAGAATCCCAAGTAGGTTCTGCACTGTCATGCCCCGATGTGGGGCTCGATCATACGGAACCGTGAGATCAAGACCTGAGCTGAAACCAAGAGTCGGGATGCCTAACTGACTGAGCCACCCAGGTGACCCAGTGATCTCTTTTGTTTGTTTTTAGTAGGGAACATGGGGTTTCAGACATCCTGATTTTGAGAAGACATAGGATATGCAGGTACAACTGAACAGAAGACAATGAAAATCAGGGTTTGAAACTGAAGTGAGACCAGAACTAAAGATGAAGTTTTGGAAGTGATTCATATAAAGGTAATAGTTAAACTCATGAGAAAAGGTAAGAGACGACACAAAGAGAACAAAACTGAGGAAGAAGCAGAACTGGAGGCATCCAAAGAGCTATCTCTATTTGTGTGCCTATTTATTTTTATGGGTGTGCATCTTTATCTGTGTGACTAAGAGGAAAGGGCATTTGTAAAAACATATATGTGCATAATTATATTCTTATTCTAAGACAGAATAGTCACCTAAACCCTTGTCTCCTAATTCTCTTTAGTTCTTTGACATTATTTCACAGAGAGAAACCAATGTGAGAGTTGGAAGGAAGAGTAAAAATGATTAACAATTGGTTTAGGAAAATCCACACAGTAATGGAAAGTTGACCGTAGGTGGGAATTTCATCTGTCGATTTACTGGATTTAATCTATCCTCATTTACTGGCCGTAAGTCAATGGTTATTATCCCTAGTTTCACTTTAGAATCAGTAGTTTTTTTTAAAACTGAGGGCTACTGGAGGGGAGGTTGGTGGGGGGATGGGCTAAATGGGTGACAGGCACTAAGGAGGGCACTTTTTGGGATGAGCACTGGGTGTCATATGTCATCACTGGGTTCTACTCCTGAAACCAAGACTACTCTGTGACTACTCTGTATGTTAACTAACTTGAATTTAAATAAATAAATAAAAAGAATCTAAAAGAAATAATGTCCCAGGGCTCCACTTCCAGAGATTTATGTAAATTGTTCTAGGCTGGGGTTCAGTAAAAGTATTTCTTAAAAGCTTCCCAAAAGATTCCAATGTACAGCCAGAATAGGTTAGGGACAAATGTAGCTCACCACCTGTTACGTAAATAAAGCTTATCTCTGGCTGCTTTTGTGCAGCAACTGAAGTGCTGAGTAGTTGGGCAGAGATCACACGTGATCCACAATGCCAAAGATATTTCCTATCTGGACCTTTACAGAGATGATTTTCTGATCCCTGGTCTGAATTAACTGAGTCAGGTTTGAGAAAAGTTAATGAGACCTAATAATAAAATATGTTTTAATTCATAATGGAAGTTCATAGAAATTTTAGGATTCCCAGAGAAATGTTTATTTTTTGAAGATGCTTTCTATTGTTATAATGTTTTTGAGATATTTCAAAGTTATTACTGAGGTAGTATGGAAAATATCTTTGGGTTCTGCTAAAAATTATTTAATGAAACATTAAAACTTAAAAGTAAACAACTCAATGTTTCCTTAAATTTCCCCCCCCCCCCCGTTAAATTCTTTCTTCCTGGACCACAGAAGGAAAAATGTTAACTTTGCATAATGATTAGTCAACAAAGAGACAACAGATTTCTTCTAATAGTATTGAAAAACATTGGTCAAATTGTACTAGGTATGGAATCTTGGATATTGTTCCACTAATATTAATCTCTAGCAAAACAAACAAAATACTGAGCTCAAAATAGCCAAACATTACAGTAGGATGCAGAATTTCAGAGGTGGAGGGAGGAATAGGCTTACAGGACTTTTAAAACAACTCCTCCATATTTTCCAAATTCTTACAATGGTTATGTATGACTTTTATAAGCCATAAAAATATTGATCTTTACTTCTTAAGTTAGAGCAAAAACTCCAAAAATTTTTTTTTGATGGACCTAGGTACATCCCAATAAATGGCCTGAAGGAATGGCAAATGCCTGCCGTTGCAGATGACAACATGGTGAAACTTCCCTATTGCCAAGGACTGCAACCCCGCAACATGTTGATCCCTTTAAAAAATAACCAAGTCTTGGGTGCCTGGGTGGCTCAGTTGGTTGAGCGTCTGACTTCACTCGGGTCATGATCTCACGGTTCCTGAGTTCAAGTCCCACATGGGGCTTGCTGCTGTTGTCAGTGCAAAGCCCTCTTCGGATCCTCTGTCCCTCTCTCTCTGCCCCTCCCCCGCTTGTGCTCTCTCTCAAAAAAATAAAATAAAATAAACAAGGCTCAATATTCTGATTTACAGATAAAGACTAGAGTTCAGATTACCTAAGTCTGAGAGATACCGCTTGAGCAGATGGCTGGTGTAGAATCTTCTCCACTAATGGAAAATAATTCGCACATACCTTACAACTGACGGTGGAATTTCATAATATTAAGAGACCCATGTAGCTCAGAATATCATTTTCTTGGTCATTCAAGAGAACAGAGCACTCTCTGTCTATAAAGGATGTTACTTTACTGATGGGAAGGCCTTAAAATTTGGCTTAAACGCATCTGCTGATTCTGACCTTATTTTGCTTGGGGAGGGGGCAGACTCTGAAACAGTGGCCATAGGTATAAATTCAACAAATAAAGTCTTTACTTGTGTCTAGTTGTGAAAGACTCCTAATTTGTGTCAGTTACCCTCATACAAATACCACCTATCGATGAACACTGGGTGCTATATGTAAGTGATGAATCGCTGAATTCTACTCCTGAAACCAACATTGCACTGTATGTTAACTAACCATAATTTAAATAAACATTTGCAAAAGAAATAACAAATACCACCTATAATTTTCAAAAATGAAGTAAAATGATAGATACCTGCTTCCAACATTCTTCTCAATGAGAATAAATATGCTGGAGACTGCAAAATACCTTTACTTAGACGATTATAAATTTCAGCAAAGATCCCACGATAGGCTTTTCCACTATAACAGAACAGACTGCCCTCTCCCCCTGAATCAGCAAGTTTCAAGTTTCCACTACACCAAAAAAAAATCAGTACAATACAGGAAAGCATTCTGGAATGTAATTTCAAGAAGGTGAAGAGAGAGGGAGAAAGGCAAAATATAGTTCTTTTATCTCCTTTGAGCGACATTTCTTTAAAACCCTGCTTCCCATTCAACCTCCCAGCCCACACACAGCTCCAGATCTCTTTGTATATTTATTCTGAGTACCTGCTCCAGTTCATAGGCCTTTGCCTTATCCTCATCCCGGTCTGCATTCTTCCGATAGGCCAGGCCCAAACCCCACACAGCCAAGATACTGTACACATTATCTCGGACCCAGGCATCTTTCTGATCATAGCTGGCTGGAAGCAAGCCAGTCACTGGATTCTGTAAGACCAAGAAAAACAGGACAGGCAGGTAACCATAAGGTGTTAATATGAGGAGACCAAGTCTATCAAATGGGTTACTGAGGGACTTTGGTTTTCCTTCTACTTCACCACTCTTTAGTTTTATAACCTCCTCTTCTTCTGACCAAGTGCAAGCAAATGCTATCTTGAACAAGGGGGAAACGCCGGCTGAAAACTTCCAAGTCTGAAATGTGAGTATTGTTAAAAGAGAGGTAGTGTTTTAACTTTCCAGTTAGAAGGAATAACTATCAACAAAAACCTAGCATTATAGGACTAGAAAAAATATATAATTAATAGTGTATACAAGGTACCACAAATCTTCACAACAGTTTAGTCTTAAGATGACTAAATGTTCTCCTACTTCTTTTCTTTGGCTGGAGGGCAAGAAGATGACCCCCAAACCTGGGGGAGGGGACGGGGAGTGTCAATAAACAAGCTTCAACACATTTTTCAGCTGTGCCCCTGGAACCCCGCTGTGGCTTCAGGGACGGGGTGGTGTGGGGGGGGACGCTTAGAAGCCAAGGCTCAGGGCTCAAGGCTAACGGTACTTGACCCTCTTTCTGTTCTTGGCCCAACACCTATCTTTTCTTCAGGTTCCTCTACGCCTTCCCCAGCTAAGGGGCGGGAAGACCTGCTAAACACACACACACACACACACACCAGGGGTGGGTGTCACCCAGCAGTCTCTGTCTAGGCCATCACACTGCACATCCTCGATGATTACAGGCACCCCTTCACTTACCTGATGGCACAGGATGGTCTGATGCACCAGCCGAGCGTAGCCATCCAGTCGGACCCCGGAGTTACTTCGGCTCCTCATCGCGCCACGTTTCCAATCCCCTCAAGAGAAACAGCCTACGTGCTACAGGGGCCCTGGGTCCTCCAAGTTAGGAGGCTCCCCGATGCAGCTCCACCCTCGCGGGGAGGAAGAGCCCGAGTGCCAGGCCCCGGCAGAGCCCTCCCACAGCTCAGGCCTGGAGCCGGCCGTCCATGAGCCTGCGGCGGCCTCTGGAACTCCAGCCCACGCCAGCAAGTGCTCAAGACGCTCACGGTCTAGGGCCCCGCCGCAGCTCCCTGCCACCCTTACTCCCGTCCAGCCTCCCCGCGAGGTTCCTGCATTCCCCACTCAATCCCCGGAGACGGCCACGGCCCAGAGCCTCCCGCGCGGCCTGCGGCAGCAGGTCACTAGCTGCTGCGCCGCTTCCACCTTGCGGGAGACGCGAGCTGGAGGCGTGGCGGGCGCCGCGGGTCCTGGCAGCTGCGCGCTGAGTCCAAGGGGTTTGCCTCGTCCGCCCCGCCCGCGCGGGGGCCCCAGCACCCCCGCCCACTCCGCGGTCGAGAATGTGTCACCGTAGGCAATATGCTTTCAGAGGTTTATTTTCGAAACATTTCCAATGACGATTTAAGTTTTCCACACTTGCTGTGCATGCAGGATATTGAGGAGGCCTGGTTTCTTCTGCCGGCCTGGTTTTGGGAACCAATGGTAACTTCAGACCTAAGAGGCAAGACTCACACTGGCGTTAAGGGTCTAAAGAATTGGAATCTCTGGAGTTTTATTGCATTTTATACTTTTCACTAAAAGAACAGCTTGAATTCCTCACTTTGACCCAAACCAAACAAGAAAGAACTCCCTAAGGTACTTTACTCCTTAGCAACTGGTGAAGAGCCAGGCCCGGGAAGGAGGGGGGCAGTGGTGCCCTTTGAGGAAGCTAGTTTTCGGGTAGGGAACCGGGCTGGGAGGGAGCAGTACCTCAAGACCGCCTTGGCCAGAGAGGAGCTAGAGGAGATTGTGTAACTGCCTTGGAAGGCTTCCACGTGCGCATGTAGATCACGAGGCTGAGGCACCAAACACCCAGCTGAAAATAAAGGGGCTAAAGGGAGGCCAGAAAAGAAGCCTACAGGCAACCCTGATCATTTGCCACAGGGTAATCGGCCCGCACCCCGCTGGGTGGCCCCGTAGGGCCATTGCTCCCTCCGTTTGCAGCCCTCGACCCCAGTGCTTGATCACCGCTTATGCAAAGCCTGCACATGCTTTTCAAATTTTTTTTAACATTTATTTATTTTCAAGAGACACAGAGAGACAGAGTGCAGGTGGGGGAGGGGCAGAGAGAGAGAGGAGATAGGGAACCTGAAGCAGGCTCCAGGCTCTGCTTGAATCCAGCACCAATGAGATCCTGAGCTGAGCTGAAGTCCGGTGCTTAACAGACAGCCACTCAGGAGCCCCTGAACATGCTTTTCAAAGTTGGGTTTAAGTACCAACTCTCAGGGTAAGAGAGTTAGACTGACCTTTCAAATCCAATCTGGAGAATCTGTGATTTGAAGCCTTCCCTAGCCACCTCACCCAAACTAACCACCCAAGTGGTTTTGCATTTTCATTTATCTTTTTATTTCTTTAAATTTAGTCTCTTCTCTCATAAGCTCCCTCCATTTCAACACCCCCCTCACCCCTGCCCAAATTAACCTCAAGCCCAGCATCAAGGAGGTAATTAGCAAATATTTGTTAATGATAATGAAGAATGAGAAAATGCTCAAGAACTCAGACCTGGAATTTTCAGTTTTAACGGCCAGTTAGATGCAGTGGTACACTTAGAATTATTCTCAAGAATAGTTTCCATTGCAGTCGTCACTAGCTACGCAAATGCCAGGACTGGCAAATAACAAGCCACTTCAAGGCCCAAGTACTCAGGGGGAGAAAAAGTCCAGGGAAAGCTACTTCATTTTGGTGGAAAGAGTGCTTGACCCTTCCTGCATTGCCCCTAATCTCTGACATCTCCCTCTCAGCCTGTGTCCTCAGAAATCTTGTCTCTATGCTTCTCCCCTTCGAGCTTCTGCCCTCTCTTTTTCTTCATTTAAAAATGTTTACGGGGTGCCTGGGTGGCTCAGTCGGTTAAGCGTCCGACTTCAGCTCAGGTCACGATCTCACGTTCGGTGAGTTCCAGCCCCGCGTTGGGCTCTGGGCTGAAGGCTCAGAGCCTGGAGCCTGCTTCCGGTTCTGTGTCTCCCTCTCTCTCTGCCCCTCCCCCGTTCATGCTCTGTCTCTCTCTGTCCCAAAAATAAATAAACGTTAAAAAAATAAATAAAAATGTTTTCAAAATACCGAAATAATAGGTACTCACCAAAGAACTTGAAAAGTATAGAAAAGTAAAGCAAATCACCCATAATTCCTTCACACACACAACCACCTGTTAATAGTTTAGTGTAATTTTCTAGTATTTTCATTCCTTCTGCATGGGGCCTACCCCACCCCAAATTATTTAGAAGTATGAGTAGATTAGGAATGCCAAAGGTGGGGTGTCACCAAGAAAGGTAACTGGCTGGCTGGCTAACAAGAGGTCTTGTTCAATGGCATTACCTCGGTGCTTTCAACCTCAGTCCAGGCTGGGTATTCAGTCCTTCAGTCTTCGAAACTTGATCCCCTCAGTGTCCCAGAACTGGTCAGACTCAGGAGGCTGACTCATGCTGATTACCTTAGGAGACTGATGTATGAAAACTGGAATGCTGGTTGGTAATGAGAAATGGAACTGTAACAGTTTATGTTGGCCTTATTACCAAATTCCTTCCCTTAAATAATGTATAAGGCTTACTCTTTACCAAGTGCTACTTTGTATTATATAATAGCTGTATGAAGTAAATACTATTATTAACCCCATCGTAGAGATGGAGAAACTAGGGCACGGGAGGATTAAGAAATTATCAGGTCTGCTCTGTGTTGGCTTCACCGACTCTCCCTTTTCTATGCTTCTGTGGCTCACTGACACATTGTTTAGATATGTCAGAGTTATCAATCAAGTTATAACCAAGACTTACCAATCCGGAAGCCATTATGTTTCTTGAAGGTGATTCTTCCATTTGATTCAATGTATATTAATTTTATAGTTTAACTTTCAAATAAAAGTTTATTTCCTGGGGCACCTGAAGGATCAGCGGGTTAAGCATCCGACTCTTGATTTTGGCTCAGATCATGATTTCATGGTTAATGAGATTGAGACTCGCACTGGGCTCTGTGCTGACAGTGCAGAGCTTGCTTGGGATTCTGTCTCCCTCTCTCTCTGCCCCTCCCCTGCTTTTGCTCTCCCCACTCTCCCTCTCTCTCTTTCAAAATAAATAAATAAACATTTAAAAAATTTTATTTCCAACTTCCTAGAAATTTTTTTACTGTTGGTCCCTTATATTACCTGGAAGCTTTCATTGTACTAATCTTCAAAAATCCAAAATTTTTAAACCTTCACATTTTATAAATATTTCCATGGTTTACATTTTATGTTAATGTATGCACTAATCTTCCCTCTAGTACATGCCCTCCAGTTTGCTTAGCTATTCTCTTATTCTTAATTAGTAATAAATCTTTTTATTAAATTTCTTGAAAGAAAAAGCCCATACACTATCTTCTTTCCATCATTTCCCATTCACTCTCTTCAAATTTTTAAAAATATTGCATAAGCAATATATATAAACACATTCTCTATTTAAAAAGTTAAAACATTACAGATAAGGTTAAAGTTCCTTGTGTTTATCACCCATAATCACAGGTTCCTCTATCTCCTTTCTGAAAGGTAACCACTGTTACAAGATAAGTTGTATACTTTCAGATTTTTTCCTATGGATTAACATGTATAACATGTAGAAATGCATATAAGATCTTGTTTTCTGTGTATTCTTTGAATATAAGCAATGTTATACTCTACCTACTGTTGTGCAGATTTCCCTATTCATCCAAAGTTATGTCATGGAGATCTAGTCACGTTATCATGCATCATGGTTTATATAGGCATATTGATGAGCATTTACATAGTTTGTTTCCAGGTATGAATTCTTGAAAACAGTACTTCAGGGAATATACATATATGTCTTCTTGTGAATGCATACAGGTGTTTTGGATATAGGCATTTAGATTTTTGAGATAACCAAAAAGCCATTTTATTTATTTATTTTTAAATGTTTATTTTTGAGAGAGAGAGAGAGTGAATTGGGGGGGGGGGACAGAGAGAGAGAGAGAGAGAGAGAGAGAGAGAGAGAGAGAGAGAGAGACTCTGAAGCAGGCTCCAGGCTCCAAGCTGTCAGCACAGAGTCTGATGCAGGGCTTGAACCCACAAACCGCAAGATCATGACCTGAACTGAAACCAAGAGTCAGATGCTTGACCAACTGAGGTAGCCAGGTGCCCCCTGAAAAGCAATTTAAATGATCTGTACCAATTTGTAGTATAGGAGTCTCCACTTCCTCCATTCTTACCAACACTTGATATTATTAGACTTTGATTCTAAGCAATCTAATGGGCACAAAATGGTATCTTACTTTAAGTTTCATTTACCTGAAGACTAACGTCATTGAACATATTTTTATGTTTAATTTCATTTATATTTTATTATGTTTAGTTAGTTTATTTCTTCTGGTTAATAACTGTTGATGTACTTAGTCATTTTTCTACTGGGCTGTTTTCCTTATTGACTTACAAGAATTTAAAAAATATATGTATTCTGCATTTTAGCTTTTAAAAAAATCTAAAAGAGATATTGTACTGAGTTTCCTATATGTAGTTTGTCTGTTTGCATTTTTATGGTGTTTTCTTTTAATATAGTTTTTATTTTTAATGAAGTCAAATTTATGAGTTTTCTCATTTTTGTCTTATTTTAGAAGGCCTTTATAGTAGGTTGAATGGTGACTTCCCTAAAGATATGTCCACCTAGAACTTGTTAATGTGACCTTATTTGGAAAAAGGGCTTTTACAGATGTAATTAATGTTCTGGAGATGAGATCATGCTGGATTTCCTACTAGCCCCTAAATCCAATGACAAGTGTCCTTATAAGAAAAGGAAAAGATGCATTAGGGAGAAGGCACTGTGAAGATAGAGCCAGAGATGGAGGTGATGCATTAAAAGCTAAGGATTGCCAAGGATTGCCAGCAACCACAAGAAGCTAGGGGAGAACCAACCCCACTAATACCTTGATATTGGACTTTGGGCTTTCAGAATGTGAGAGAATAAATTTGTTGTTTTGAACCACACAGTTTGTGGTAATTTCTAATGGCATCCCTAAAAAACTAATAAAGCCTTCCTGTCCCCAAGATCATTAACATCTTATCAATTTTTCTATTACTTTAATTGTTTTGCTTTTTACCTATACCTCTTTTAATTCCTCTATAATTTATTTTTATAAGTGGGTTTAGATAGAAAATTAAAAAAAAATTTTTAATGTTTATTTTTGAGAGAGACAGAGTCTGAGTGGGGGAGGGGCATAGAGAGAGGGAGACACAGAATCTGAAATAGGCTCCAGGCTCTGAGCCATCAGCACAGAGCCCTATGTGGGGCTCGAACTCAGGAATGGCAAGACGTGACCTAGGCTGAAGTCAGACGCTTAAGAGACTGAGCCACCTCAGGTGCCCTTAGACATTTAAAACAATTTTTTATTTATTTTTTAACTTACATCCAAGTTAGTTAGCATGTAGTGCAACAATGATTTCAGGAATAAATTCCAGTGATTCATCTCCTGTGTATAACATCCAGTGCTCATCCCAACAAGTGTCTTCCTTAATGCCCTTTACCCATTTAGCACATCTCCCCACCCACAACCCTCCAGCAACTCTCAGTTTGTTCTCTGTATTTAAGAGTCTCTTATGTTTTGTCCCCCTCCTTGTTTTTATATTATTTTTGCTTCCCTTTCCAAATGTTAATCTGTTTTGTATCTTAAATTCCTCATATGAGTGAAGTCATATGATACTTGTCTTTCTCTGACTAATTCTGGTTAGCATAACACCCTCTAGTTCTATCCACGTAGTTGCAAGTGGCAAGATTTCATTCATTTTGATTGCCGAGTAACACTCCATTGTATGTATATACTACATCGTTGTTGTCCATTCATCCATTGATGGACATTTGGGCTCTTTCCATACTTTGGCTATTGTTGATAGCGCTGCTGTAAATATTGGGTGTATGTGCCCCTTTGAAACAGCACACTTGTATCCCTTGAACAAATACCTAGTAGTGCAATTACTGGGTCGTAGGGTAGTTCTATTTTTAACTTTTTGAGGAACCTCCATGCTATTTTCCAGAGTGGCTGCACCAGTTTGCATTCCCACCAGTAGGGCAAAAGAAATCCTCTTTTTCTGTATCCTTGCCAACATCTGTTGTTCCCTGAGTTGTTCACTTTAGCCATTCTGACTGTGTGAGGTGATATCTCATTGTGGTTTTGATTTGTATTTCCCTGGTGATGAGCTATGTTGAGCATTTTTTCTGTTAGCCATCTGGATGTCTTCTTTGGAGAAGTGTCTATTCATGTCTTTTGCCCATTTCTTCACTGGATTATTTGTTTTATGGGTGTTGAGTTTGATAAGTTCTTTATAGATTTTGGATACTAATCCTTTATCTGATATGTCATTTGAAAAATATCTTCTCCCATTCTGTTGGTTTCTTTTTAGTTTTGTTGATTGTTTCCTTTGCTATGCAGAAGCTTTTTATTTTGATGAGGTCCCAGTAGTTCATTTTTGCTTTTGTTTCCCTTGCCTCCAGAGACATGTTGAGTAAGAGACATGTGGCTGAAGTCAAAGACCTTTTGGCCTACTTTCTCCTCTAGGATTTTGAAGGCGTCTTGTATTACATTTAGATGTTTCATCCAGTTTGAGTTTATTTTTGTGTATGGTGTAAGAAAGTGGTCTAGGTTCATTTTTCTGCATGTCATTGTCCAGGTTTCCGAGCACTGTTTGCTGAAGAGACTGTCTATTCCATTGGATATTCTATCCTGCTTTGTCAAAGATTAGCTGGCCATATGTTTGTGGGTCCATTTCTGGGTTTTCTGTTCTGTTCCATTGATCTCAGTGTCTGTTTTTGTGCCAGTACCATATTTTCTTGATGATTACAGCTTTGTAATATATCTTGCCGTCCGAGATTGGGATGCCTCCAGCTTTGGTTTTCTTTTTCAAGGTTTCTTTGGCTATTTGGGGTCTTTTCTTGTTCCACACAAATTTTAGGATTGTTTGTTCTAGCCCTGTGAAGAATGCTGGTGTTCTTTTGATAGGGATTGCATTGAATGTGTAGGTTGCTTTGGGTAGTATCACCATTTTAACAATATTTGTTCTTCAAATCCATGAGATTGGAATATTTTTCCTTTTTTGTGTCTTATTCAATTTCTTTCATAAGCTTTCTATAGTTTTCAGATTATAGATTTTTCACCTCTTTGGTTAGGTTTATTCCTAGGTATTTTATGGTTTTTGGTGCAATTGTAAATGGGATCAATTCCTTGATTTCCCTTTCTGTTGCTTCGTTATTGGTGTATAGGAATGCACCTGACTTCTGTGCATTGATTTTATATCCCGAGACTTTGCTGAATTCATATATTAGTTCTAGCAGCTTTTTGTTGGAATCTTTTGGGTTTTCCATATAGACTATCATGTCATCTGCAAAGAGTGAAAGTTTGACTTCCTCCTGCCTCATTTGGATGCTTTTATTCCTTTGTGTTGTCCGATTGCTGAGGCTAAGACTTCCAATGCTATGTTGAATAACAGTGGCGAGAGTGGACATGCCTGTTGTGTTCCTGACCTTAAGGGGAAAGCTCTCAGTTTTTTCCCATTGAGGGTGATATTAGCAGTGGGTCTTTCATATATACTTTCATGATCTTGAGTTATGTTCCTTCTATCCCTACTTTCTTGAAGGTTTTTATCAAGAAAGTTGCTATATTTTGTCAAATGCTTTTTCTGCATCTATTGAGAGGATCATGTGGTTCTTGTCCTTTCATTTATTGATGTGATTTATCACATTGATTGTTTGGTGGATATTGAAGCAACCCTGCATCCCAGGTATAAATCCCACTTGGTTGTGGTGAATAATTCTTTTAATGTATTGTTGGATCTGGTTGGCTAGTATCTTGTTGAAAATTTTTGCATCCATGTCCATCAGGGAATTGGTCTGTAGTTCTCCTTTTTAGTGGGGTCTTTGTCTGGTTTTAGAATCAAGTTAATGCTGGCATCTAGAATGAGTTTGGAAGTTTTCCTTCCATTTCTATTTTTTGGAACAGCTTCAAAAGAGTAGGCCTTAGCTCTTCTTTAAATGTTTGGAAGAATTCCCCTGGGAAGCCATTGGCCCTGGAATTGTTTTTTGGGAGGTTTTTGATTACTGATTCAATTTCTTTACTGGTTATGGGTCTGACCAAATTTTCTATTTCTTGTTTTAGTTTTGGTAGTTTATATGTTTCTAGGAATTTGTCCATTTCTTCTAGATTGCCGAATTTTTGTCATATAATTGCTCTCAATATTTTCTTATTTTTGTTTGTATTTCTGTGGTGTTAGTTATGGTATCTCCTGATTCATTTATGATTTTATTTATTTGGGTCTGTTCCTTTCTCTTTTTGATCAATCTGGCTAGGGGTTTATTAATTTTGTTAATTCTTTCCGAGAACCAACTCCTAGTTTCATTGATCTGTTCTACTGGGTTTTTTAAAATTTTGATATCATTGATTTCTGCTCTAATCTTTATTAGTTCCCTTCTTCTGCTGTTTTGTGATTTATTTGGTATTTTTTCCAGATTCTTCAGGTGTAAGTTGGGTTGTGTATTTGACACATTTCTTCCTTCTTTACAAAATCCTGGATTGCTATATGCTTCCCTCTTATAACTACTTTTGTTGTATCCCAGAGATTTTGGACTGTCACATTTTCATTTTCACTGGCTTCCATGTACTTTTTAATTTTCCCTTTAATTTCTTGGTTAACCCATTCATTCTTTAGTCATATGTTCTTTAATCTTCAAGTATTTATGGTCTTTCCAATTTTTTTCTTTTGGTTGATTTCAAGTTTCATACTGTTGTGGTCTGAAAATATGCATGGTAAGATACAGATCTTTTTGTACTTGTTGAGGACTGATTTGTGACCTATTCTGATATGTGATCTATTCTGCAGAATGTTCCATATGAACTCGAGAAGAATGTGTGTTCTGCTGCTTTAGGATTAACGTTCTGCATATATCTGTTAAGTCCATCTGGTCCAGGGTTTCATTCAAAGCCACTGTTTCCTCGTTGATGTTCTGCTTAGATGATCTGTCTATTGAGGTAAGTGGGATGTTAAAGTCCCCTACTATTATGGTATTGTTATCAACGTGTTTCTTTACGTTTATGATTAATTGATTTATATATTTGGATGTTTCAATTTGGGAGCATAAATATTTACAATTGTTAGATATTCTTGGTGGATAGACCTTTTAATTATGATATAATGCCCTTCTTTATCTCTTGTTAATTTTTTTGTTTTAAAATCTAGTTTGTCTGATATAAGTATGTCTAGTCCAGATTTCTTTTGATGTTCCTTAACATGAAAGATGATTCTCCATCTTAATTTCAATCAGCAGGTGTCATTAGGTCTAAAATGAGTCTCTTCTAGGCAGCATATACACGGGTCTTGTTTTTTTTTTTTTTAAATCCATCCTGATACCCTATGTCTTTTGATTGGAGCATTTAGTCCACTTACGTTTAGATTGATTATTGAAAGATATTAATTTAGTCCCATTGTATTGCCTGTAGAGTTGGTGTTTCTGGTGATGTTCTCCAGCCCTTTCTAAGTCTTTGTTGTTTTTGTTTTGTTTTGTTCTCAAAGAGTCCCCCTTAGAACTTATTGCAGAGCTGGTTTAGTGGTCACAAACTCTAGTTTTTTGTTTGTCTGGGAAACTCTTTTTCTCTCCTATTCTGAATGACAGCCTTGCTGGATAAAGAATTCTTGGCTTTGTATTTTTCTGACTCAGCAAGTTTAATATATCCTGCCACTCCTTTCTGGCCTGCCCAGTTTCTATGGACAGATATGCTGTGAACCTGATCTGTTTTCCCTTTTAGGTTAAAAACTTTTTTTCCCCCTTGCTGCTTTCATAAGTCTTTTCTTGTCTGTGTATTTTGTGAATTCGACTATCACATGCCTTGGTGATTGATGGTTTTTGTAAAGGTGAAAGATTTATACGATCTGAAGAGAAACCAGAGTGGTCATTGATGGTTTTTGTTGACTCTAATGGGAGTTCTCTGCTTCTTGGATTTTTATGTCTTTGTCTTTCCCCATATTAGGAAAGTTTTCTGCTATAATTTGCTCAGACTTCTGCCCCCTTTTCTCTCTCTTCATCTTCTGGGACTCCTATGATTTGGATGTTATTCCTTTTTAATATGTCACTGAATTCTCCAAGTTTTGTATTGTGATCTTTTGCCTTTGTTTCCCTCTTTTTTCTGCTTCATTATTTTCCATAATTTTATCTTCCTTATTACAGATTCACTTTGTCAGTGAATACAGATTCACAGGTATGCTTTGTCTACCCTTACCATCACAACATCCTTTCGAGATTGCATCTTGGTTATAGCATTTTTAATTTCAGCTTGACTAGATTTTAGTTCTTTTATATTTGCATAAAGGGATTCTCTGGTGTCTTCTATGCATTTTTCAACCGTAGCTAGTAGTCTTATAATCATGATTTTAAATTTCAGTTCAGACATCTGAGGCGCTTGGGTGGCTCAGTTGGTTGAACATCTGACTTTGGCTCAGGTCATGGTCTCACAGTCCATGAGTTTGAGCCCCACGTTGGGCTCTGTGCTGACAGCTCAGAGCCTGAAGCCTGTTTTGTATTCTTTGTCTCCTTCTCTCTCTGACCTTCCCCCATTCATGCTCTGTCTCTCTCTGTCTCAAAAATAAATAAACGTTAAAAAAATTAAAAAAAAATAAATTCTAGTTCAGACATCTTACTTATATCTGTGTTGATTAAATCCCTGGCAAGTATTTCTTCCTGTTATTTCTTTTGGGGGTGAATTTCTCCATCTTGTCATTTTGGAGAAAGAAAAAAATTAATAAAATTAAAATTAAAATTAAAAAATAAAAACAAAAGAAAATAGCAAGTGAAGGAAGTTAGATCTTAGGTTTGTTTCGGTCTGCTTGTTGAGAGAAGATAGAGAAGAAAGAGAAAGGAAAAAACAAGTTTAAAAAATTTAAAAATTAAATAATAAAATAGAATAAAATAAAATAAAGTGTATAAAATAGAATTAAACATAAAAGATAAATAAATAGGGGCACCTGAGTGGCTCAGTCGGTTAAGTGTCTGACTTCAGTTCAGGTCATGGTTTCACTGTTCATGAGTTTGAGCCCTGCCGCGGGCTCTGTGCTGACAGCTCAGTGCCTGGAGCCTGCTTTGGATCTGTTTCTCTCTCTCTCTCTGTCCTTCCCCTGCTCATGCTCTGTCTGTCTCTCTTTCAAAAATAAACATTTAAAAAATAATAAAAGAAAGAAAGAAACAAATAAACAAAAAAAGAAAGAACAATATGCTCTTTATGTATCCAAGAAAGAGAAAACAGGAAAGAAACAAAGAAAACAACAAATCAAAAACAAAAGCAAAGGAAACAAACAAATAAACAAACCAGGAAACAGAATTAAACCCAAATGAAGTTACATCCAGTTTCCCCTAGAACTGAAACTTTGCAGCACACTATAGTCTGTAGACTAATACACTGGTGGAAGGGATTTGTATTGGTCTTCTGGGGGGGGATGTGCCTGGAGGGCTTGGTGGGCAGGGCTTGGTGTAATTGCTCCATTCTCCACTTGGTAGCAATGCTTAGCTTACAGGGGTTGATCTGAGTGCGTGTGTGCACCCCTAAAGGTGAAAATGACTTCACCCAGATCCCTAGTCTCTATCACAGGAACTTCACACCCTCACCAACCCACAATCAAACACCCTTCCTTTGTCTTATGCCTCCGCCTGCTCCCCACCTCTACCCTTTCCATGTCTAAGCTGTCTGCCTGCCAGGTGGCACTCCCCCCCCCACCGAGAGTTTTATTTAAGATGGGGCTGTATTTCAAAACTCCACACTTCAGAGACCCCTGCAGCTTGGATCTGCACCAATTCTTGGGGTGAGGGTCTCTCTGAACAATGGTCTAGTGCTGGTTTGTTCCAGAAAAGGTTCACGTGATTTGCACAGCAGCAGAGGTTCAGAGGTTATGGTAAATCAAAACACACAGCTGGTGCCAGTCTTTGCTGCCCTCTGTTGTCTTTTTCCCAATATCACTAAACATGGCTGCTCTCTGGGGCCCACCAGGACTTTGCCTATGGAGACACCATATGGCTTCTACCAAATGTATTCCAGTCAGGGGAAATGCTTCTCCCGTGTGGCACACGGACCCCTCAGACTATGCTGCCTACTCCCGGGGATTCGCCCTACTTCCTCACCACAGCACTGCCAGACACTGAGTTCCAAACATTCAGACTGAGCTCCACTGTTTATAGAATCCTGGTGGTATGGAAACCCTCTTTTTTCTCCCCATCAGTGGTTTTGGGAACAGATTTTTTTTGTCCAGTCCCCTTTGAATATTTTCATTCCTTCCCTCTCTCTTTCTCTCCAGCTACTTTCAGAGGGAGTGCTTTTCTTGCATGATCCTGAAGCTCTGCACTCTCCCCCTTTCTCTTTCTCTCTCTGTCCTCTTTCCAGGCAAATGGCTCCCTGCCCTCCATGGCTTCACATCTTTTCTATTCCCCAATTCACCTCTCCACACCGTGTACCTGCCAAGTTCTCTAGATGAAATTATACAGATTGTTGTATTAATCTTCAGACCAATTTCCTAGGTGTTCAAAATGGTTTGATGCTGATCTAGCTGCATTTCAGGGAGGAGACAAGCTCAAGGTCTCATGCTGCTTTGCCTTCTTAACTCCTCTGTTCTCTAAAGTTCTTTATATGAAATAAAAATGTTGTGTTCCTTGAAATGTTGGTAGAACCTCACCTGGTAGAACTCTCTCACCTGGTGTCTTTTGGGAATAGGTAGATTTGCAAAAACTATTTCAATTTCTCTTATGGTTATTGCATTACCCAGATTTTCAATTCTTTCTGGGTCAGTGTTGATAATTATTGTTTCCCTACAAGCTTGCCAGTTTAATCCAGGTCAGGGTTTCTCAATATTGGCACTATTGACATTTTGGTTTTGATGATTCTTGGTTGTGGAGGGTGTGCTGTGCATTCTAGGATGTTTAGCAGCATTCTTGGCCTCTACCAGCTAGATGTTAGTTGTACTCTCCTCCCTACACCTAAGGTTGTAACAACCAGGCTCCAGATATTGCCAAATGTCCCTTGGGGGTCAAAATTTATTTGTACAAAGTTATGCAAAACTGCTTATAACTTTTAAGTCTCCTCTTAATCTGAATTATGCCATTTTTAAAATGCCAGATATATTTTGTTTGTTCATTCTCTCTTTTTTTTATAGGATGAACCTGCCCAGAACTTTGTCTATTTTATTAGTCTTTCCCAGAGCCAGCTCTTAGCTTTATTTATTGGTTATATTTTATTTTTGTATTCTTTTGTAACATAATAAATGGACACATTTTTAAAGTATTTTGTTAAAGTAACAATGTATATTATGCACGTTTTGTGCATAAGTAGTATGTACCTATAAAAAATAAGGAAGTTTTATTAAATACAATTACATTACCATTATCACACCTAAAAATACAATTCCTTTATATCATCAAATTTTCTTCTTTGTTCAGATTTCCCAACTGTTTCATAAGTGTTCGTGTGTGTGCGTGTGTGTGTGTGTGTGTGTGTGTGTATGTGTGACAGAGAGAGAGAGAGAGAGAGAGAGAGAGAGAGAGAGAATGAATCAAGATCCAAATAAGGTCCATACATTGCATTTGATTGACATAACTCACAAAACTTGTCTCTTTTAAGTCATAGGTTTCCTCTCTTATCTCTTTTATTTCCTTGCAATTTATTGAGGAAATCTGGTTGTTTTCCTGGTAGGGTTACCCAAGTTTGACTTTGCTGATTTCACTGCCATGGCATTGTATAACATATTCTCTGACTTTGTATTTCCTACAAACTGTTGCTTCCCTTTAGAGGCTTAACCAGTTTCAGGTTCAATTTTGTTGGCTAGATAGCTCATATGGAGTTCTCCCACCAGGAGGTACATGATGTCTAGGTGTCTGTCAATGGCTAGATCCATTAATTTATTAAAAGTTGCAAAATAGTGATATTCTATCATTCTATATCCATTTATTGGCTGAAATCCTTTTTCACAGTTATCTGTAGAAGTGTTTAGGAATAGCCCTATGATTAATTTTATATTAGTTTTTATTTAAATTCCAATTAGTTATCAGAGTGTAATATTAGTTTCAGGTGTACAAGATAGTGATTCAACACATCCATACAACACCTAGTGCTCATCGCAACAAGTGCAATACTTAATCCCCATCCTGTTTAACCCCTCCCCCAAACCACTCCCCTCTTTTGTTCTCTATAGCTAAGACTCTGTTTCTTGGTTTGCCTCTCTCTTTTTCCCTCTATAATCATTTGTTTTGTTTCTTAAATTCCACATATGAGTGACATCATATGCTGTTAGTCCTTCTCTGACTGAGTCATTTCATTTAGCATAATACATTCTAGCTCCATCCACGTTGTTGCAAATGGCAAGATTCCATTTTTTATAGCTGAGTAATATTCCATTATATATGTATTCCACATCTTTATCCACTTATCAGTCTATGGTTATTTGGGCTCTTTTCATAATTTGGCTATTGTAGATAATGCTATGAACATCAGGGTGCATGTTCCCCTGTGAATTAGTTATTTTGTATTCTTTGAATAAATACCTAGCAGTAGAATTGCTGGATCATAGGGTAGTTATATTTTTAACTATTTTTAACTTTTGAGGAAGCTCTGTACTATTTCCCAGAGTGGCATTCCCACCAAAAGTGTAAGAGAGTTCTCCTTTCTCCGCATCCTCACCAGCACCTATTGTTTCCTGTTTTGTTAATGTTAGCCATTTTGACAAGTGTGAGGTGATTGATATCTCCTTGTAGTTTTGATTTGTATTTCCCTGATGATGAGTGATATTGAGCATGTTCCCATGCATCTGTTAGCCATCTGTATGTCTTCTTTGGAAAAGTGTCTATTCACGTCTTCTGCTCATTTCTTAAGTAGGTTATTTGTTTCTTAGGTGTTGAATTTTATAAGTTCTTTAAATACTTTGGATACTAACCCTTTATTAGATATGTCATTTGCAAATATTTTCTCCCATTCTGTAGGTTGCCTTTTAGGTTTGTTGATTGTTTCCTTTGCTGTGCAGAAGCTTTTTATCTTGATGAGGTCCCAGTAGTTATGTTTGCTTTTGTTTCCCTTGCCTCCAGTGACATGTCTAGTAAGAAGTTGCTGTGGCCAAGGTCAAAGATGTTGCTGTCTGTGTTCTCCTGTAGGACTTTGATGGTTTCCTGTCTTAAATTTAGGTCTTTCATCCATATTGAATTTCTTTTTCTGTATGGTATAAGAAAGTAGTCCATTTTCATTCTTCTACATGTTACTGTCCAGTTGCCCCAGCACCATTTGTTGAAGACACTGTCTTTTTTCCACTGGATATTCTTCCCTGCTTTGTTGAAGATTAGTTGACAAAATAATTGTGGGTCAATTTCTGAGGTTTCTATTCTGTTTCATTGATCTATGTTTCTGTTTTTGTGCCAATACCATGCTGTCTTGATTACAGCTTTGTAATGAAGCTTGATGTCCAGAATCATGATGCCTTCACCTTTGCTTTTGTTTTTCAGGATTTCTTTGGCTATTCAGGGTCTTTTGTGGTTCCATACAAATTTTAAAATGGTTTGGGGCGCCTGGGTGGCTCAGTCAGTTGGGCGGCCGACTTTGGCTCGGGTCATGATCTCACCATCCGTGAGTTCGAGCCCCGCATCGGGCTCTGTGCTGACAGCTCGGAGCCTGTTTCGGATTCTGTGTCTCCCTCTCTCTCTGACCCGCCCCCGTTCATGCTCTGTCTCTCCCTGTCTCAAAAATAAATAAAATGTTAAAAAAATTAAAAAAAAACACAAATTTTAGAATGGTTTGTTATAGTTCTGTGAAAAATGCTCATAGTATTTTGATAGGGATTGTATTAAATGTGTAGATTGCTTTTGGTAATATAGGCATTTTCACAATATTTGTTCTTCCAATCCATGAGCATGGAATGATTTTCCATCTCTGTGTCTTCTTCAAATTCTTTCATAAGTTTTCTATAATTTTCAGAGTATAGATCTTTTGCCTCTTTGGTTAGGTTTATTCCTAGGTATATTATTGTTTTCCATGCAATTGTAAAAGGGATTGAATCTTTGATTTCTTTTTCTACTACTTCATTATTGGTGTATAGAAATGCAATAGATTTCTGCATGTTGATTTTATATCCTGAAACTTTGCTGAATTCATGTATTAGTTCTAGCATTTTTTTTGGTAGTCTTTTGGGTTTTCTACATAGAGTATCATGTTATCTGCAAATACTGAAAGTTTGAATTCTTACTTGTTGATTTGGATGCCATTTATTTTCTTTTTGTTGTGTGATTGCTGAGCTAAAACTTGTAGTACTATGTTAAATAGTAATGTTGAGAATGGACATCCCTTTTGTTCATGTCCATAGAGGAAAAGCTCTCAGTTTCCATGTGTGCTTGAAAAGAAAGTGTATTCTGCTGCTTTAGGAAAAAATGTTGTGAATATATCGGTCAAGTCCATCCAGTCCAGGGTGTCATTCAAAGCCATTGTTTCCTTGTTGATTTTCTGGTTAGATGATCTGTCCATTGATGTAAGTGGGGTGTTAAAGTCCCCTACTATTATTATATTATTATCAGTGAGTTTCTTTATGTTTGTTCTTAATTGATTTATGTATTTGGGTGCTTTCACTTTGGGAGCATAAATATTTATAATTGTTAAATCATCTTGAAGGATAGGCCCCTTAAATATGATATAATGCTCTTCTTCATCTCTTTTTACAGTCTTTGGTTTACAATCTAGTTTGTATGATGAAGTCCCTACAGCTCACTTTGCTTTTGTTTCCCTTGCCTTCAGTGACATGTCTAGGAAGAAGTTGCACTGGCTGAGGTCAAAGAGTTTTCTGCCTGTGTTCTTGAGGATTTTGATGGTTTCTGGTCTCACATTTAGATCTTTCATCGATTTTGAATTTATTTTTGTGTATGGTGTAAGAATGTGGTCCAGTTTCATTCTTCCATGTGCTGCTGTCCAGTTTTCCCAACACTACAACTCTTCTGCACAGCAAAGGAAACAATCAACAAAAATAAAAGGCAACCTACAGAATGGGAGAAGATATTTACAAATGACATATCTGATAAAGGGTTAATATTCAAAATCTATAAAGAACTTATCAAACTTAACACCCAAGAAACAAACAATCCAGTTAAGAAATGGACAGAAGACATGAATAGACACTTTTCCAAAGAACGTACAGATGGCTAACAGACACAGGAAAAGATGCTCAACATCACTCAGCATCAGGGAAATACAAATCAAAACCACGAAGAGATACCACCTTATTCCGCCTGTCAGAATGGCTAGAGTTAACAACACAAAAAACATCAGGTGTTGGTGAGGGTGGAGAAAGGGGAACCTTCTTGCTCTGTCGGTGGGGATGCAAACTGGTGCAGCCACTCTGGAGAACAGTATGGAGGTTCTTCAAAATACTAAAATAGAACTACCCTATGATTCAGCAATTGAACTCTTAGGTTTTTACCCAAAGGATACACAAATACAAATATTAAAGGGTACATGCACCCCAATGTTTATAACAACATTATCAACAATTGCTGAAGTATGGAGAGAGCCCAAATGTCCGTTGACTCAGCCATAAAAAAGAATGAAATCTTGACATTTTCAATGATGTGGATAGAGCTAGAATGTATTATGCTAAGCGAAATGAGTCAGTCAGAAAGACGAATACCGTACGGTTTCACTCATATGTGGAATTTAAAAAATTAAACAGATGAACGTAGGAAGGAGGGAAAGAAGGGAAACAAACCACAAGAGACTCTTAATGATAGAGAACAAAATGAGGGTTGATGGAAGGGGATGGGTGATGGGTATTAAGGAGGGCACTAGTTGTGATAAGCACTGGCTGTTGAATGTTAAGTAGTGAATCACTGAATTCTATTCCTGAAACTAATATTGCACTGTATGTTAACTAACTAAAATTTAAATAAAAAAATAAAATCCAGTTTGTCTGATATAAATCTGGGTACTCTGGCTTTCTTTTGATGTCCATTAGCATGATAGATGGTTCTCCATGCCCTTAGTTTAAAATTTTTTTTTCAACGTTTATTTATTTTTGGGACAGAGAGAGACAGAGCATGAATGGGGGAGGGGCAGAGAGAGAGGGAGACACAGAATCGGAAACAGGCTCCAGGCTCTGAGCCATCAGCCCAGAGCCCGACACGGGGCTCGAACTCACAGACCGCGAGATCGTGACCTGGCTGAAGTCAGACTCTAAACCGACTGCGCCACCCAGGCGCCCCTCCATGCCCTTAGTTTAAATCTGTAGGTGTTTTTAGGTCTAAAATGAGTCTTTTATAGGCAGCATATAGATGGGTTTTGTTGTTTTTTTATCCATTCTGACACCTTTTGTCTTTTGATTGGAACATTTAGTCTATTTACATTCAGAGTAATTATTGATAGATATGTATTTAGTGCCATTTTATTACTTGTTTTGTCATTGTTTCTGGAGATTTTCTCTCTTCCTTTCATGTCTTTGTCACTTTTGGTCTTTTCTTTCCACTCACAGAGTCTCCCTTAATATTTCTTGTATGACTGGTTTAATGATCATGAGCTCCTTTTGTTTTTGTTTGCCTGGGAAATTCTTTCTCTTCCTCTGTTCTAAATGATATCCTTGCTGGATAGAGTTTTGGCTGCAGATTTTTCCAACTCACCACATTGAATACATTATGTCACTCGATTCTGGTTTTGAGAGATCTGCTTTTGAGAGATCTGCTGCTAGCTAGCCTATGGGTCCTCCCTTGTAAGTTAAGGACTTCTTTTGTCTTGCAGCTTTAAAATTTTTTTCTTTATCAGTATATTTTACAAATTTAACTGCAATATGTAGTGGTATTGGCCTTCTTTTGTTGATTTTTGATGGGAGTTCTCTGTGCCTCCTGGATCTGGATGTCTATTTATTTACCCAGTTTAGGAAAATTTTCAGCTATGATTTCCTCAAATAAAAATTCTGCTCCCTTTTCTCTTTTCTTCTTCTGGGACTCTTATGATATGAATGTTATTATGTTTGATGGAGTCACGGAGTTCCCTAAGTCTATTCTTGAGTTCATAATTCTTTCTCTCTTTTGTTCAGTTCATTATTTTCAATTATTTTGTCCTCTATATCACTTATTCTTTCCTCTATGTCTTCAAGCCTTGTGTTTATTGCATCAAGCCTGTTTCCAATGTCAGTTATTTTATTTTTTATTCCTGGCTGATTCTTTTTTAATTCTTTTGTCTCTGCAGCAAGGGATTCTCTGAAGTCTTCCATTCTTTTCTCAAGCCCAGCTAGTGTCCTTATGATTGTTGCTTTAAATTCTCCATCAGGCATGTTATTTATATTTGTTTCACTTAGACCTCTGGCCATAACCTTATTTTGTTCTTTCATTTGGGATGAATTCCTCTGTCTTGATATTTTGCCTAAGTTCTGTCTTTTTCTCTGTATTAGAAAATCCCATTATGTTTCTGCTCCTGAGAGTAATGGCTTTATGAAGAAGAGGACAGATACTGTTTAGTTCCTGGTGGTTCAGAGAGTGTCCCTGCTGTGTGCTGCATGTGCTTTACTATTGTGTTTTAGCTGCTCTATCCCTCAGGCCAGTTGTCTACTGAGGCTCTCCTTGCCTGCAGTGGGCAGTATTTGGTCCTTGGCCTGAATGTGGTGAGTTTTAACTACGTGTGCTCTGGTTTGCTTGTTAAATGAGACCTGATACTACTTCCAGTAGAATTGAAGCCTTGCAGAACTCTATGGTTGGGAGATGTGGTGTGGGCATGGTGGTCTTCTGGGGAAGGGTCCCACTGGGCTGGGACTTATGCAAGCTTGACCAAGAAGGGCAGTCCCACCAAAGGCAGGGGTGGGGACCTAGTGTAAGCAGGCCAGGTAGCCAGTGTTGGTGTGCTGCTTACTACAGGTGGCTCTGTGTTTATGCTGAGGGTCAGGGGAGGGAAATGGGGCCAGCCAGCCAGCTCCCTTGTCCCCAGAGAGGTACCTCCATGCACCCTGCCTCTCAGAGAAGCATTCTGGGAAGAGCAAATATTCTTCCCCCTATACCCCAGGTGTTTTTCAGATTGCTGTTTCCACACTGTCTGCCTCCAGGTTGTTTACCTGCCTTCTCTCCAGGAGCAGCAATGTGCTCTTTGGGCTCTATCCCAGCCAAGCCTTCTGATTTTTAAACCTCCAGGTTTCAGGGATGTGGCCTGTGCTTGTCAACCAGCACTGGGATTGAAGCGAGATTGACTGAGAAGCACAGTTGTACCAGAGAGCAGGGGTGTAGGACTTGGAGCAAGCAGGTTAGGCAGCAAGTGTCGATGAGGGGATTGGGCAGGGCTAGCTTCCTTCTGCAGGTGGTTCTGTGTTTATGCTGAGGAGCAAGGGAGGGAAATGGTGCCTGCTTCTTCCTACCTAACCCCCCCCCCCGCCCCCCCAGGAGAGAGGGGTCTACCTGAATGCTGGCTTTCAGTGATGAATTCCGGGAAGGGAAGGTTGAATAATCTCCCTTCTGTGTGCCCCCAAACACCTCTAAGATCTCTGTTTCCACTCTGGCTGCCCCTGGGTTGTGTGTCTGCCTTCTCTCTGGGAGCAGGGCAGTGCCCTCAGGGCTCCATCTCAGCCAAGCCCACTGAACTTTATTTTTTTATTTTTATTTTTTAATTTTTTAATTTATTTTTGAGAAAGAAAGAGATACAGAGTACTAGTGAGGAAGGGACGGAGAGAAAGGGAGACACAGATTCTGAGGCATACTCCAGGCTTTGAGCTGTCAGCACAGAGCCTGATGCAGGGGGCTTGAACTCGTGGACCATGAGATCATGACATGAGCCGAAGTCAGATGTTTAACTGGGTGAGCCACCCAGGTGCCCCAAAAATTCCAGTCCTTAAATCCTGTGGGTTGCAAGAACTCAAGAAAATCAGCCCCTCTTGTTTTCCCAGCCAATGGCCTTCAGGAAGGGTTCTCTTCGTGCATTCCCCTGTGTTCTCCTCTCTCTCTTTCCCCCCACCTCCTCTCTCTTTCACCTTTCTCCATGACAGGGATCCCTCCCTACTGCAGCATCCATGATCCTTTTCTCCCCCAAACCATGTCTCCACACTTCGTACCTTACTCAATGTGACCTCTTCTCTTCCTCTAGTTGTGGGGTTTGTTCTGTCAATCCTCATGTTGATTTCTTGGGCATTCAGAATGATTTGATAGTTATCTAGCTGTGTTCGAGGGATGAGATAAACCCAAAGTCCTCCTACTCCACTGCCATCTTAGCTCCCATCTCTGTAATTCTTTTTATAAAAAGAAATTTCTCTTCATCTACTATTTGGTACCTAGTGGTACAGTTAGCATAGGAAAATCAGAATACTTGACTTTAACTACTGATTTTCAAAATAATGATTTGATTCCCTATCATCTTTCAAATGTGGCCGTTTAAAAATTAAAAACAAAGACACTTGGGTTGTTACCATATCTTGGCTATTGTAAATTATGCTGCAATAAACACAGGGTTACATACAAACAATAAATTTTTTAAAAAACTTAAATCATTTTATTTTAGTTTTTCATCATGATAAGTTTATTCTTTAATCCCCACCCCCTATTTCATCCATTCCCCCACCTCCCTTCTGGTAATCATCAGTTTGTTCTCTATACTTAAGTCTGTTTCTTGGTTTCTCTCTCTCTTTTTTTACATTGTTCATTTGTTTTGTTTCTTAAATTTCACATTTGAGGGAGTCATATGGCATTTGTCTTTCTCTGACTTATTTCACTTAGCATTATACCCCTAGCTCTATATATGTTTTTGCAAATGGCAAGATTTAATTCTTTTTATGGCTGAATAATATTCGTGTGTGTGTGTGTGTGTGTGTGTGTATCACTTGTTCTTTATCCATTCATCTATTGATGGACACTTGGGCTGCTTCCATAGTTTGGCTATTGTAAATAATGCTGCAATAAACATAGGGTTGCATATATCCCTTTCAGTTGGTGTTTTTGTACTTTTTGGGTAAATACTCAGTAGTGTGATTACTAGATCATAGGGTAGTTCTATTTTTAATTTTTTGGGAAACCTCCATACTGTTTTCTACAGTGACTGTACCAGTTTGCATTCCTACCAGCAATACAAGAGGGTTTCTTTTTCTCCACCTCCTTCCAGCGCTAGTTGTTTCTTCATATGTGGCCATTTTTAAGGTATTGTTATAAACATATGGATGTAAACATTGGATGCATTTCAATCCGTCACACATTCTTGTTACTAATGCTCAAATTGTTCCATCTTTGGCCTTTACACACTTGCCCATGTGTCATTTTGATATAACCCTAGTAACCTGTGATATCCTTCTTGCTTCCTGTGAATGCAAGGTATTGGAAGTTCTGCTTGTACGTTTCCTGACCCACATAGAAACCAGCCATTTGTCCCAGGAATCTTGGTTCCTTTTTGTATGAAATTGTATTTCAAAACAAAATCTGGGCTCTGGGCATCGTGATCAATCCAGTTCAAATTCAGTACTGTAGGATTTTTACTTAACAATCTATATCTCCATTCTCCCGTAAGAAAAATCCTGATTCTCAAACTAACAACATAATCACTTATTTGCTTAGTAGTATACCACCAAAAATATGATTTTAAGATTGTTTTGCAGATATTTTTGCCTTTACCTTAATATGTATCCTGTTAGGAATATACATTAAATGTTGCTATGTTTTAAAAGTCTCTTTCTGTGTTATGTCACCTTTTGGATATACAGATTCAT
Organism: Felis catus; assembly: GCF_018350175.1. NCBI lineage: Eukaryota > Metazoa > Chordata > Mammalia > Carnivora > Felidae > Felis > Felis catus. Next base: position 59,404,043 of record NC_058386.1, read on the forward strand.
TTATTTGATTTTGCTTTTGATCTTTAGGGACTGCCTTTTAAAAAAATGATTTCAGAGCTGTTGAATACAGTTACATGGCTCCAAAGTCAAAGCTACAGAAAAAGGTATACTAAAAAATAAAACTAGTTTGTATTCTTGCCTTTTTATACTATTCTTTCTCACTCCCTGTAGCTAACCAGTTTTTAGATTTTATGGTTTATCTTTCTCTCTTATATAAACAAATATGTACATGTTTTTCTATCACTTCCCATCTTATGTAGGTTATGTATCATATTATGAACACTTTTCTCCATCTTGCTTTTCTTTAAATGAACAATATGTCCTGGAGATCACTCCATTAGAGTATATAGAGGTATTTTTCATTCCTTTTCAAAGTTGCATGGTACTTTATTTGGCAGATGTACCAGACCTCTATTAATGGAACATATGGGTTATTTTCAGTCTTTTCCTATATAAATAATGCAACAACAAATAGCTGTGTGTGTCTTATTCATTCTGAAAATTTACCTTTTGTTTGATGAATTCCATCTACTTAAATGTATTATGATTGCCATATTTTGTTTTCTATTTGTGTTTTGTATTTTCATCTTACCATGTTTTTTATAAAACCTTTTTTTCTTTCTCTTCAACTGATAAAGATTTCTATATTCCCTTTAGCTCCCTGTGGTGTCTCAGAAACTATATTATTTATTTATATTCTTTTGCTGGTTGCCCTTAATTTTTAATTTGTACACTTAACTCTAAAATATTTTAACATATCTAAGTTAATTCATTATTTCTATTCTTCCAAACTTGACAAGATTTGTAGCATGATTTGCTGACTCATTGAACAACCTCTCTTATTGTTGCTTGGAATCTTGGATTTATATTTAATTTTAGTTTAACTTTTTTTTGAATAGGTAATACATTTTTGTGGTTGAAAACCCAAAGAACAATAAAAGGTATAGTGGAAAGTTTTGCTCCTATTCCTCTCCCATATTTCCCATTCACCCTATCCCCCCAATCAGTTAATCCCAAATGCATTTTTTTCCCAGAGTTTCTGTATGTAAGTATGAATATATGGTATTATTTTACTTACTTCTTACAAGGTATAACATACTATATACATTCTGTTTGGCACCTTGATTTGTTTTCACTTAGCAATACATCTTGGAGATCTTTCCACATCAGCACAAATACCGCTTCCTCATTTTATATATCATAGTATTCCATTGTATCTTTAATTTATCTAATCAGTACCCTGTTGACAGATAGATTGTTTTTAATCTTTTGCTATTGTCAAAAAGTTGAAATTAATAACCTTGTACCCTTTTATTTTATTTATTTAATTAATTTTATTTTATTATTTTATGTGTTCAGGTAAATACATAAAGTAAATATCCAGGATATGGATTGATGGTTCAATGGAAAATTTATTTTTTATTTAAATTGATGTTGCAAAAATGCCCTTTATTGGGTTGGTATCAGTTTGCATTACCATCAGGAATGTGTGAGAGTGTCTAATTTCGCACAGCCTTGCTAATGAATGTGTTATCAATTTTGGGGTGGTTACAAATTGTAATAGTTACATTTTGCATTTTTCTTATTATGTGGGAGGACAAAAATCTTTAGTCATTTATATTTTCTTTTCTATTATCAATCTGTTTATGAGTTTTGCCCATTTTTCTGTTGGGTTTCTGGTCTTTTATCAAATATTAGGGCATCTTCTAAGACATTTGGATGTTGAATCATAGAATGGTTTTCCCCAAAAGTCCAAGGTTATAAAAGCATGGTTTTTTTTAGTCTTTTTTTATTATTTTACTTTTGACATTCAAATAATTGATTCACTTGCAGTTTTTCCTCATGAACAGTGTGAAGTATGGATCTGTTTTTTTCAGGTGGCTATACAGTTGTCCCAATTATTTGTTGAATAGTCCATCTTTTTTCACCAATTTAAGATGTCATCTTTGTCATATCCTAAATTTCAATGTTTGTTTCCACTTATAAAGTTTTCATTCTTTTTATGTATGTCTATTTATGTGCCAGTACCCTTTAAAAAATTATTGAAACTTTAAAATGTTTTAATATCTGGTAAGGCTACCTGCCACTATTCTTTTCAGGATTTTCTGATTATTTTTGCTTATTTATTTGTCCATATTAACTTAACTCAGCTTGTCTAATTTATTTTTTTATATGAAATTTATTGACAAATTAGTTTCCATACAACACCCAGTGCTCATCCCAAAAGGTGCCCTCCTCAATACCCATCACCCACCCTCTCCTCCCTCCCACCCCCCATCAACCCTCAGTTTGTTCTCAGTTTTTAAGAGTCTCTTATGCTTTGGCTCTCTCCCACTCTAACCTGTTTTTTTTTTTTCCTTCCCCTCCCCCATGGGTTCCTGTTAATTTCTCAGGGTCCACATAAGAGTGAAACCATATGGTATCTGTCTTTCTCTGTATGGCTTATTTCACTTAGCATCACACTCTCCAGTTCCATCCACGTTGCTACAAAAGGCCATATTTCATTTTTTCTCATTGCCACGTAATATTCCATTGTGTATATAAACCACAATTTCTTTATCCATTCATCAGTTGATGGACATTTAGGCTCTTTCCATAATTTGGCTATTGTTGAGAGTGCTGCTATGAACATTGGGGTACAAGTGGCCCTATGCATCAGTACTCCTGTATCCCTTGGATAAATTCCTAGCAGTGCTATTGCTGGGTCATAGGGTAGGTCTATTTTTAATTTTCTGAGGAACCTCCACACTGCTTTCCAGAGCGGCTGCACCAATTTGCATTCCCACCAACAGTGCAAGAGGGTTCCCGTTTCTCCACATCCTCTCCAGCATCTAGAGTCTCCTGATTTGTTCATTTTGGCCACTCTGACTGGCGTGAGGTGATACCTGAGTGTGGTTTTGATTTGTATTTCCCTGATAAGGAGCGACGTTGAACATCTTTTCATGTGCCTGTTGGCCATCCGGATGTCTTCTTTAGAGAAGTGTCTTTGAATGTTTTCTGCCCATTTCTTCACTGGGTTATTTGTTTTTCGGGTGTGGAGTTTGGTGAGCTCTTTATAGATTTTGGATACTAGCCCTTTGTCCGATATGTCATTTGCGAATATCTTTTCCCATTCCGTTGGTTGCCTTTTAGTTTTGTTGGTTGTTTCCTTTGCTGTGCAGAAGCTTTTTATCTTCATAAGGTCCCAGTAATTCACTTTTGCTTTTAATTCCCTTGCCTTTGGGGATGTGTCGAGTAAGAGATTGCTACGGCTGAGGTCAGAGAGGTCTTTTCCTGCTTTCTCCTCTAAGGTTTTGATGGTTTCCTGTCTCACATTTAGGTCCTTTATCCATTTGGAGTTTATTTTTGTGAATGGTGTGAGAAAGTGGTCTAGTTTCAACCTTCTGCATGTTGCTGTCCAGTTCTCCCAGCACCATTTGTTGAAGAGGCTGTCTTTTTTCCATTGGATGTTCTTTCCTGCTTTGTCAAAGATGAGTTGGCCATACGTTTGTGGGTCTAGTTCTGGGGTTTCTATTCTATTCCATTGGTCTATGTGTCTGTTTCTGTGCCAATACCATGCTGTCTTGATGATGACAGCTTTGTAGTAGAGGCTAAAGTCTGGGATTGTGATGCCTCCTGCTTTGGTCTTCTTCTTCAAAATTCCTTTGGCTATACAGGGCCTTTTGTGGTTCCATATGAATTTTAGGATTGCTTGTTCTAGTTTCGAGAAGAATGCTCGTGCAATTTTGATTGGGATTGCATTGAATGTGTAGATAGCTTTGGGTAGTATTGACATTTTGACAATATTTATTTTTCCAATCCATGAGCAGGGAATGTCTTTCCATTTCTTTAAATCTTCTTCAATTTCCTTCACAAGCTTTCTATAGTTTTCAGCATACAGATCCTTTACATCTTTGGTTAGATTTATTCCTAGGTATTTTATGCTTCTTGGTGCAATTGTGAATGGGATCAGTTTCTTTATTTGTCTTTCTGTTGCTTCATTGTTAGTGTATAAGAATGCAACTGATTTCTGTACATTGATTTTGTATCCTGCAACATTGCTGAATTCATGTATCAGTTCTAGTAGACTTTTGGTGGAGTCTGTCGGATTTTCCATGTATAATATCATGTCATCTGCAAAAAGCGAAAGCTTGACTTCGTCTTTGCCAATTTTGATGCCTTTGATTTCCTTTTGTTGTCTGATTGCTGATGCTAGAACTTCCAGCACTATGTTAAACAGCAGCGGTGAGAGTGGGCATCCTTGTCGTGTTCCTGATCTCAGGGAAAAAGCTCTCAGTTTTTCCCCGTTGAGGATGATGTTAGCTGTGGGCTTTTCATAAATGGCTTTTATGATCTTTAAGTATGTTCCTTCTATCCCGACTTTCTCAAGGGTTTTTATTAAGAAAGGGTGCTGGATTTTGTCAAAGGCCTTTTCTGCTTCGATTGACAGGATCATATGGTTCTTCTCTTTTTTTTTTGTTAATGTGATGTATCACATTGATTGATTTGCGAATGTGGAACCAGCCCTGCATCCCAGGAATGAATCCCACTTGATCATGGTGAATAATTCTTTTTATATGCCGTTGAATTCGATTTGCTAGTATCTTATTGAGAATTTTTGCATCCATATTCATCAGGGATATTGGCCTGTAGTTCTCTTTTTTTACTGGGTCTCTGTCTGGTTTAGGAATCAAAGTAATACTGGCTTCATAGAATGAGTCTGGAAGTTTTCCTTCCCTTTCTATTTCTTGGAATAGCTTGAGAAGGATAGGTATTATCTCTGCTTTAAACGTCTGGTAGAACTCCCCTGGGAAGCCATCTGGTCCTGGACTCTTATTTGTTGGGAGATTTTTGATAACCGATTCAATTTCTTCGCTGGTTATGGGTCTGTTCAAGCTTTCTATTTCCTCCTGATTGAGTTTTGGAAGAGTGTGGGTGTTCAGGAATTTGTCCATTTCTTCCAGGTTGTCCAATTTGTTGGCATATAATTTTTCATAGTATTCCCTGATAATTGTTTGTATCTCTGAGGGGTTGGTTGTAATAATTCCATTTTCATTCATGATTTTATCTATTTGGGTCATTTCCCTTTTCTTTTTGAGAAGCCTGGCTAGAGGTTTGTCAATTCTGTTTATTTTTTCAAAAAACCAACTCTTGGTTTCGTTGATCTGCTCTACAGTGTTTTTAGATTCTATATTGTTTATTTCTGCTCTGATCTTTATTATTTCTCTTCTTCTGCTGGGTTTAGGCTGCCTTTGCTGTTCTGCTTCTAGTTCCTTTAGGTGTGCTGTTAGATTTTGTATTTGGGATTTTTCTTGTTTCTTGAGATAGGCCTGGATTGCAATGTATTTTCCTCTCAGGACTGCCTTCGCTGCGTCCCAAAGCGTTTGGATTGTTGTATTTTCATTTTCGTTTGTTTCCATATATTTTTTAATTTCTTCTCTAATTGCCTGGTTGACCCACTCATTCGTTAGTAGGGTGTTCTTTAACCTCCATGCCTTTGGAGGTTTTCCAGACTTGTTCCTGTGGTTGATTTCAAGCTTCATAGCATTGTGGTCTGAAAGTATGCATGGTATAATTTCAATTCTTGTAAACTTATGAAGGGCTGTTTTGTGACCCAGTATATGATCTATCTTGGAGAATGTTCCATGTGCACTCGAGAAGAAAGTATATTCTGTTGCTTTGGGATGCAGTGTTCTAAATATATCTGTCAAGTCCATCTGATCCAATGTCTCATTCAGGGCCTTTGTTTCTTTATTGACCGTGTGTCTAGATGATCTGTCCATTTCTGTAAGTGGGGTGTTAAAGTCCCCTGCAATTACCACATTCTTATCAATAAGGTTGCTTATGTTTATGAGTAATTGTTTTATATATTTGGGGGCTCCGGTATTCGGCGCATAGACATTTATAATTGTTAGCTCTTCCTGATGGATAGACCCTGTAACTATTATATAATGTCCTTCTTCATCTCTTGTTCGAGCGTTTAATTTAAAGTCTAGTTTGTCTGATATAAGTATGGCTACTCCAGCTTTCTTTTGGCTTCCAGTCGCATGATAAATAGTTCTCCATCCCCTCACTCTCAATCTAAAGGTGTCCTCAGGTCTAAAATGAGTCTCTTGTAGACAGCAAATAGATGGGTCTTGTTTTTTTATCCATTCTGATACCCTATGTCTTTTGGTTGGTGCATTTAATCCATTTACATTCAGTGTTATTATAGAAAGATACGGGTTGAGAGTCATTGTGATGTCTGTATGTTTTATGCTTGTAGTGATGTCTCTGGGACTTTGTCTCACAGGGTCCCCCTTAGGATCTCTTGTAGGGCTGGTTTAGTGGTGACAAATTCCTTCAGCTTTTGTTTGTTTGGGAAAACCTTTATCTCTTTTTCTATTCTAAATGACAGACTTGCTGGGTAAAGGATTCTCGGCTGCATATTTTTTCTGTCTAGCACCCTGAAAATCTCGTGCCAATTCTTTCTGGCCTGCCAAGTTTCAAAAGAGAGATCAGTCACGAGTCTTATAGGTCTCCCTTTATATGTGAGGGCACGTTTACCCCTTGCTGCTTTCAGAATTTTCTCTTTATCCTTGTATTTTGCCAGTTTCACTATGATATGTCGTGCAGAAGATCGATTCAAGTTACGTCTGAAGGGAGTTCTCTGTGCCTCTTGGATTTCAATGCCTTTTTCCTTCCCCAGTTCAGGGAAGTTCTCAGCTATTATTTCTTCAAGTACCCCTTCAGCACCTTTCCCTCTCTCTTCCTCCTCTGGGATACCAATTATGCGTATATTATTTCTTTTTAGTGTATCACTTAGTTCTCTAATTTTCCCCTCATACTCCTGGATTTTTTTATCTCTCTTTTTCTCAGCTTCCTCTTTTTCCATAACTTTATCCTCTAGTTCACCTATTCTCTCCTCTGCCTCTTCAAGCCGAGCTGTGGTGGTTTCCATTTTGTTATGCATTTCGTTTAAAGCGTTTTTCAGCTCCTCGTGACTGTTCCTTAGTCCCTTGATCTCTGTAGCAAGAGATTCTCTGCTGTCCTCTATACTGTTTTCAAGCCCAGCGATTAATTTTATGACTATTATTCTAAATTCACTTTCTGTTATATTATTTAAATCCTTTTTGATCAGCTCATTAGCTGTTGTTATTTCCTGGAGATTCTTCTGAGGGGAATTCTTCCGCTTGGTCATTTTGGATAGTCCCTGGAGTGGTGAGGACCTGCAGGGCACTTCCCCTGTGTTGTGGTGTATAAATGGAGTTGGTGGGCGGTGCCGCAGTCAGACCTGATGTCTGCCCCCAGCCCACCGCTGGGGCCACAGTCAGACTGGTGTGTGCCTTCTCTTCCCCTCTCCTAGGGGCGGGATTCACTGTGGGGTGGTGTGGCCCGTCTGGGCTACTTGCACACTGCCAGGCTTGTGATGCTGGGGATCTGGCGTATTAGCTGGGGTGGGTAGGCAAGGTGCACGGGGGCAGGAGGGGCAGGCTTAGCTCGCTTCTCCTTAGGTGATCCTCTTCAGGAGGGGCCCTGTGGCAGCGGGAGGGAGTCAGATCCGCTGCTGGAGGTTTGGCTCCTCTTCCGTGGGCCTCTCGTCTGCGTTTGGCTCCGGCGACTCCGTTCTGCTAATCCTCTGGTGGTTTTCTGGGTTATTTAGGCAGGTGTAGGTGGAATCTAAGTGATCAGCAGGACGCGCGGTGAGCCCAGCGTCCTCCTAAGCCGCCATCTTGCCGCTTCTCCCCCCTCAGCTTGTCTAATTTAAAACTAGACTTTGTATTTTTATTATGACGTTAAACTTACAAATTATTACTTTGTACAGGGTAGCAATAAAATTGAGAAACATAGGCAACTACCTTTATTCTCTGTTGTCCAATTTTTGGCTGTATGATCTATTAATCTATGACAAAGCAGGAAAGAATATCCAATGGGAAAAACACAGTCTCTTCAACAAATGGTGTTAGAAAAACTGGACAGCAACCTGCAAAAGAATGAAACTGGACCACTTTCTTACACCCTACACAAAAACAAACCCAAAATGGATTACAGACATAGATGTGAGACAGGAAACCATAAAAATCCTAGAAAAGAACACAGGCACTAACCCTATTGAGATGGGCCATAGCAACTTCTTCCTAGACATGTCTCCTGAGGCAAGGGAAACAAAAGCAAAGATAAACTATTGGTACTTCATCAAAATAAAAAGCTTCTGCACAGCAAAGGAAACAATTAGCAAAACTAAAAGGCAGCCTACGAAATGGGAGAAGGTATTTGCAATGGACATATCTCATAAAGGACTAGTATCCAAAATATATAAAAGATCTTATCAAACTCAACACCCAAAAAACTAACAGTCCAGTTAAGCAATGGGCAGAATACATGAATGGACATTTTCCCAAAGAAGACAGACAGATGGCCAACAGACACACGAAAAGATGCACAACGTCACTCATCATCAAATCAAATCAAAACTACAATGAGATATCACCTCACACCTGTCAGAATGGCTAAAGTTAATAACACAAGAAGCAACAGGTGTTGGCAAGGATGTGGGGAAAGGGCAACCCTCTTACACTGTTGGTGGGAATGCCAATTGACGGGTGTAGCCACCCTGGAAAATAGTATGGAGCTTCCTCAAAAAGTTAAAACTAGAACTGCTCTATGACCCAGCAATTCCACTACTAGGTATTTACCCAAAGAATACAAGAATATAAATCAAAGGGACATGCATCCCCATGTTTGTAGCAGCATTATCTACAATAGCCAAATTATGGAAAGAGCCCAAATATCCGTTGACTTATAAATGTATAAAGAAGGTGTGGAAGAATATACACACAACGGAATATTACTCAGCCATGAAAAAGAATGGAATCTTACCATTTGTAACAATGTTGAGTTAAGGGCTAGAGAGTATTATGCTAAGTGAAATAAATCAGAGAAAGACAAATATCATATGATTTCACTCATGTGTGGAATTTAAGAAAAAAAACAAATGAGCAAAGTGAAGAAATGAGAGAGAGAGAGAGAGAGAGAGAGAGAGAGAGAGAGAGAGAAACCCAAAATAGACTCTTAACTATAGAGAACAAACTGATGGTTACTAGAGGGGAGGTGGGCCCAGGGTTGGATTAAATAGGTGATGGGGATTAAGGAGTACACTTGGTGTGATGAGCACCAGGTGTTGCATGGAAGTGCTGGCTCACTAATTTGTACACCTGAAACTAATATCACACTGTATGCTAACTAAAATTTAAATAAAATCATTTAAAAAGATAAATTAGTATTTTAGAAATTTTTTTGCAAAAATGCATGTGTATGTTGAATGTTCAGCATATGAAGTTTCCTCCTAGCTCTAATACTCTAATTCCAATTGTAAAGATAAACCAGGATATTTCTGCCTTGTAAAAACCAGAGCTTCAGAATACAGAAGGTAGCAAGGATTGAAAGTGGGAAATTCAGAACAGATACACCAAGGTGAGGTCAACATCAGTAGGAATTTCATGATTGTGGTATGTGACCTTGGGTAAATCACTTTTCCTTTCAGGGCTGATTTTCTTATCTTGATTTTTATTTATTTATTTATTTTTAAATGTCTATTTTATTTTCAAGAAAGAGAGAGACTGAATAAGGAAGGGAGGGACAGAGAGAGAGGGAGACAGATGAGTTGAAGCAGGCTGTGTACTGAGAGCACAGAGCCTGATGCAGGACTTGAACCCACAAACCATAAGATAATGTCCTGAGGCAATGTCGGCCAATTAACCGACTCAGATGCCCCAATTTTTGTATTTTGTTAAGTTTTTATTTCAATTGCAGTTATTTAAAATACAGCAATATTAGATTCAGCTGTACAATATAGTGATTCTATGCTTCCATATAACACTGGGTGCTCATCACAAGTGCACTCCCCAATCCCCAACACCTATTTAAACCATCCTCCCACCTATCTATTCTCTAGTGACAATTAGCTTCTTTTCTGTAGTTAAGAGGCTGTTTCATGCTTTGTCTCTCTCTGCTTTTTTATCTTTATTCATTTGTTTTGTTTCTTAAATTCCATATATGAGTGAAATCATGTGGTATTTGTCTTTCTGTGACTGACTTATTTCACTTAGCACGATACTCTGTAGCCCCATTCATGTCACTGCAAATGGCAATATTTTGCACTTTTTTATTGCTGAATAATATTCCAGTGTGTGTGTGTGTGTGTGTGTGTGTGTGTGTGTGTGTGTGTGATCTTTTTTTTTCTCAGATCTAGGGTTAGAGTTTGGCTTAGGGCCAGTGTTAGGGTTAGGGACAGGGTGAAGGTTAGGTTTAGGGTGAGAATGAGGGTATGTGCCTGGTATCCTGCAGTTCAGAGACCTCTCCAGAGTTTTAGGTTTATGATTAGCATTAGGGTAAGGGTTAGATGTTAGGAGTAATGGGTTACAGTTACATTTCATGTTAGGGTTAGGGTCATGGTTATGGTATGTGCCTGGTATTGTAGTTCAGAGACCTCTCCTGAGAATAAAATGCTAGACTTCTGCTGGGGTGAGAATAGACATGGCAGCTATCTACTGAACTGAGGCAAGGAGGATATTTGGCCCTCTAAGTGCTCTTTAATTAGGTATCAATTGTTCCTTCTCACACCCATTTTTAGAAATGTCACCAATTCTTAAAGTTTTGGTATCTTCTCAAGAATGGAAAGAGACTCTGAACTATAGCGAACAAAGTGATGGTTGCCAAGGGGGTGGTGGCTGGGGGATGGGTTGAATAAGTGATGGGAATTAAGGAGTGTACTTGCTATGATGAGCACCAGGTGTTGTATAGGAGAGTTGAATCTCTACATTTTACACCTAAAACTACTATCACACTGTATTTTAACTAACTGGAATTCAAATAAAAACTTAAAAAAAGTAAATCAAATGGGGATAAGCAATATGCCTGATCAGGACTTTAAAGAAATTATGCTAAAGATGGGTTGGAGAAAACAATGGAACAACTCAGTGAAACCTTCAATAAAGAGACAGAAAATATAATAAAGAACCTATCAGTATTGAAGAATACAATAACTGAAATAAAAAAATACACTAGTGGGAATCAACAATAGATTTTCAGATGCAGAAAAACATATCAGAAATCTGGAAGACAGTGTAATGGAAAGCACCTGAGCTGAACAACAACAAATTTTTTTTTAATGAGGATGGGTTAAGGGATCTCTTGCAAATGAAATGATACTATACATAGAAAACCCTAAAGACTTCACAAAACCATAAGAAGTAATAAATTAATTCAGTAGAATTGCAAGATGCAAAAGTAATACCCCCAAATCAGTAGCATTTATATACACTAATAAGAAAGTAGCAGAAATGGGACACCTGGGTGGCTCAGTCGTTAAGCATCCATCCAAATTCAGCTCAGGTCATGAATTCATGAGTTTGAGCCTCACTCTGAGCCTGGAGTCTGCTTCAGATTCTGTGTCTCCCTCTCTATCCTCCCCTCCCCTACTCATGCTGTGTCTCTCTCTCAAAAATAAATAAACATTAAAAAAATAAAAGAGAGGCGCCTGGGTGGTGCAGTCGGTTAAGCGTCCGACTTCAGCCAGGTCACGATCTCGCGGTCCGTGAGTTCGAGCCCCGCGTCGGACTCTGGGCTGATGGCTCAGAGCCTGGAGCCTGTTTCCGATTCTGTGTCTCCCTCTCTCTCTGCCCCTCCCCCGTTCATGCTCTGTCTCTCTCTGTCCCAAAAATAAATAAACGTTGAAAATAAAATAAAATAAATAAAGTAGCAAAAAGAGAAATATAAACAATTAAAATTGCACCAAAAATAACAAAATACCTATGAATAAGCTTGAAAAACTATAAAAGACCAATACTATAAAAACAATGAAACATCGGTAAAAGAAATTTAACATGACACAAATGGAAAGATGTTCCATGCTCATGAATTGGAAGAATAAAAAAATTCAAATGTCCACACTACCAAAACAATTTACAGATTCAAAGCAAGCCCTATCAAAATACCAACAACATTTTAACTGGAAAAAATAATACTAAAATGTGTACGACACCACAAAAGACCTCAAATAGCCAAATCAATCTTGAGAAAGAAAAAGCTGGAGGTATCACAATCCCAGATTTTAAGATATGCTACAAAGCTATAGTAATCAAAACAGTATGGTACTGGCACAAAAATAGACACATAGATCAGTACAATGGAATTGAGAGCCCGTAAATAAACCTATGCTCATATGGTCAATTAGTTTCTGACAAAAAGCAAGAATATACAATTTGGGAAGAATAGTATCCTGTAGTATTACCCTAGGGTTGTCCCCAGTAACTATCGTTGGGCACTGGAATGCTGCTGAATGGCTCATTCTCAAGTCAAGAGAGGGAGACAAGCACAATTATAATACAGGGTAATTATAAAATCTAGAAACAGATTTTTTTAAATAAAGTCTTGGGGTGCCTGGGTGGCTCAGTCGGTTAGGCATCCAACTCTTGATTCCAGCTCAGGTCTTGATCTCGCAGTTCATGAGTGCAAGACTTGCATCAGGCTCTACACTGACAGTGTGGAGCCTGCTGGGGATTCTCTCTCTCCCTCTCTCTCTCTGTTCCTCCCCTACTTGTGCACTCTCTCTCTTTCTCTCTCTCTCTCTCAAATAAATGAATAAACTAAATAAAATAAAATAAAAAGTATTTATTTGGGAATAATTTCAGGCTCACAGAAGAGTTGCAAAGTTAGTACAGAGAACTGTACTTCTCCATTTTCAGTTTCTCCTAATGTTGTCATTTTGCATCATAGTAGTGTATTTATCATAACTAAGAATAACAGCATTGGTACATTATTATTAACTAAATCCTATACTTTATTTGGATTTCACCAGTTTTTCTGTTAGTGGACTTTGTCCTAGGATCCAGTCTGGTATTCACCCTTGTAGTTACTTGTCATGACTCCTTAGCCTCCTCTGATCTGTTGCAGTTTCTCTTTCCTTCTTATTTTTTCTGGAAACAGAATTTTTAAGGTATTGCAAATAATACATACAGTATGTTACATATTTGTATATTTTACAGATTGAACCACCTGATTTCCTTTGCTGAGACAAGATAAAGGCACAGGTTTATTCAGTGAAAATCAGAAACACAATACATCTGAGGCAATGCATCAAACATGTATTGTGTATGGATTGCTGCAGATGCTGCATTAATGCACTGCGTTCATAGCAATTTTGCACAGTGAATTGAACTATCCATTACCAATGGTGAATAAATATTAAACATATCATGTATTGTAATGTATTATGTGTAGTTGCCTATGTTTCTTTTTTTTAAGTTTTTATTTGGATTCCAGTTAGTTAACATACAGTGTAATACCACTTTCAGGTGTACAACATAGTGATTCAACACTTCCATACAACACCCAGAGCTCATTACAAGTGCAATCCTTTGTATCCATCACCTACTTAATGTATCCCCCCACCCACATCCCCTCTGGTAACCATCAGTTTTTTCTCTACCAAGAAGAGCCTGTTTCTTGGTTTGCCTCCTCTCTTTTCTCCCTTTGCTCATTGGTTTTGTTTCTTAAATTCCACATATGTGTGAAATCATATGTATATGTCTTTCTCTGATTGACTGACTTTGCTTAGCATAATACTCTCTAACTCCATCCACATCGAGGCAAATAGCAAGATTTCATTCTTTTTTATGGCTGAATAATATTCCATTGTATGCATATACCATTGCTTCTTTATCCATTCATCAGTCAATGGATATTTGAGCTTTTCCATAATTTGACTATTGTTGATAATGCTGCTATAAACATTGGGGTGCATGGTTCCTTCAAATGAGTATTTTTGTATCCTTGGGTATATACCTAGTAGCACAATTCCTGGAACATAGGGTAGATGTACTTTTAATTTTTTGAGGAAACCCCATACTCTTTTCCAGAGTGGTTGCACAAGTTTTGCAAGTTTTTCCTGTGCTGTTAATTTTAGTCATTTTGACAGGTATGAGGTGATATTTTATTGTAGTTTTGATTTGCATTTCCCTGATGATGAGTGATGTTGTCTATTGGCCATCTGTCCTTTTTTCCCATATGAACATTTGTTTTTTTTCTTAAATTCCACACATGAGTGAAATCATATGATATTTGTCTTTCTCTGATTTATTTCACTTAGCATAATACTCTCTAGCCCTTAACTCAACATTGTTACAAATGGTAAGATTCCATTCTTTTTCATGGCTGAGTAATATTCCGTTGTGTGTATATTCTTCCACACCTTCTTTATACATTTATAAGTCAACGGATATTTGGGCTCTTTCCATAATTTGGCTATTGTAGATAATGCTGCTACAAACATGGGGATGCATGTCCCTTTGATTTATATTCTTGTATTCTTTGGGTAAATACCTAGTAGTGGAATTGCTGGGTCATAGAGCAGTTCTAGTTTTAACTTTTTGAGGAAGCTCCATACTATTTTCCAGGGTGGCTACACCCGTCAATTGGCATTCCCACCAACAGTGTAAGAGGGTTGCCCTTTCCCCACATCCTTGCCAACACCTGTTGCTTCTTGTGTTATTAACTTTAGCCATTCTGACAGGTGTGAGGTGATATCTCATTGTAGTTTTGATTTGATTTGATGATGAGTGACGTTGTGCATCTTTTCGTGTGTCTGTTGGCCATCTGTCTGTCTTCTTTGGGAAAATGTCCATTCATGTATTCTGCCCATTGCTTAACTGGACTGTTAGTTTTTTGGGTGTTGAGTTTGATAAGATCTTTTATATATTTTGGATACTAGTCCTTTATGAGATATGTCCATTGCAAATACCTTCTCCCATTTCGTAGGCTGCCTTTTAGTTTTGCTAATTGTTTCCTTTGCTGTGCAGAAGCTTTTTATTTTGATGAAGTACCAATAGTTTATCTTTGCTTTTGTTTCCCTTGCCTCAGGAGACATGTCTAGGAAGAAGTTGCTATGGCCCATCTCAATAGGGTTAGTGCCTGTGTTCTTTTCTAGGATTTTTATGGTTTCCTGTCTCACATCTATGTCTGTAATCCATTTTGGGTTTGTTTTTGTGTAGGGTGTAAGAAAGTGGTCCAGTTTCATTCTTTTGCAGGTTGCTGTCCAGTTTTTCTAACACCATTTGTTGAAGAGACTGTGTTTTTCCCATTGGATATTCTTTTGTCCTTTGTGGAAAATTAATTGACCATATAGTTGTGGAATTATTTCTGGGTTTTCTATTCTGTTCTATTGATCTATGTGTCTATTTTTGTGTCAGTACCATACTATTTTGATCACTACAACTTCATACTATAACTTGATGTCTGGAATGATGATGCCTGCAGCTTTTCTTTTCTTTTTCAGGGTTGATTTGGCTATTCAGGCAGGGTCTTTTGTGTTTCCATACAAATTTTAGGATTGTTTGTTCTAGTTCTGTGAAAAACACTATTGGTATTTTGATGGGGATTGCATGAAATGTGTAGGTTGTTTCGGGAAATATAGAGTTTTTAAAATTTTTTTTAAAAAATATTTTAAATCTTATTTTTGAGAGAGAGAGACAGAGTGTGAACAGAGAAGGGGCAGAGACAGAGGGAGACAAAGAATCTGAAGCAGGCTCCAGGCTCTGAGCTGCCAGCACAGAGCCCAATGAGGGGCTCAAACTTACAAACTGTGAGATCATGACCTGAGCCAAAGGTGGACAGCTGAGCCACCCAGGCACCCTGAGTAATATAGAAATTTTAACAATATTTGATCTTCCAATCTATGATCGTGGAATGTATTTTCATTTCTTTCTGTCATCTTCAATTTCTTTCATCAGAGTTTTATAGTTGTCAGAGTACAGGTCTCTTATCTCTTTGGGTAGGCTTATTCCTAGATGTCTTATTGTTTTTGGTGCAACTTTAAATGGGATTGATTTCTTGATTTTTCTTTCCACTTCTTCATCATTGGTCTACAGAAATGCAACAGATTTCTGTACATTGATATTTCATAATGCAACTTTACTGAATTCATGTATCAGTTCAGCAATTTTTTGGTGGAATCTTTTGGGTTTTCTATATAGGGTATCAGGTCATCTGCAAATAGTGAAAGTTTATTTAGATGCCTTTTAATTCTTTTTGTTGTGTGATTACTATGGCTAGGACTTCCAACACTACAGTAAAAAAACAGTGGCGAGAGTGGACATTCCTGTCTTTTTCCTGATCAAAGAGGAAAAGCTCTTAGTTTTGGCCCTTTCAGGATGATATTAGCTGTGGGTTTTTCATATTTGGTCTTTATTATGTTGAGCTTTGTTGAGCTTTGTTCCTTCCAACCCTACTTTGTTGAGGGTTTTTATCATGAATGGATGTTATACTTTATCCAGTGCTTTCTCTGCATCTGTTGCAAAGATCATACATGGTTCTTATCCTTTCTTTTGTTAATGTAGTATATCACGTTGATTGATTTGTGAATTTTGAACCACCCTTACTACTGAGGAATTAATCCCTCTTGATTGTAGTGACTGATTTTTTTAATGTATTGTTAGATTAAGTTTGCTAATATTTTATTGAGAAGTTTTGCATCCATGTTCATCAGAGATATTGGCTATAGTTTTCCTTTTTAGTGACATCTTTATCTGGTCTTGGTATCAGGATAATGCTGGCCTCATAGAATGAGTTTAGAAGTTTTCTTTTTCTATTTTTTGGAATAGTTTAAAAAGAATATGTATTAACTCTTCTTTTTTAAAATGTTTATTTATTTTTTTGAGAGAGAGTACAAGCGGGGGAGGTGTATAGAGGGGGACAGACGATCTGAAGTGGGCTCTGCACTGACAGCAGAGAGCTCGATGTGGGGCTAGAACTTATGAACCAGAAGATCATGAGCTTAGCTGAAATCAGACACTCAACCAACTGAGCCACCCAGGTGCCCCAGTACTAAGTCTTCTTTAAATGTTTGGTGTAATTTGCCTGTGATGCCATCTGGCCCTGGACTTTTGGTTGTTGGGAGTTTTCTGGTTACTGATCCAATTTCTTTGTTGGTTATCTGTCCAAGTTTTCTATTTCTTCCTGTTTCAGTTCTGGTAGTTTATTTGTTTCTAGGAATTTACCCATTTCTTTCAGATTGTCTAATTTTTTGGAATATACTTTTTCATAATATTCTCTTATAATTGTTTGCATTTCTGTAGTGTTGATTGTTATTTCTCCTCTCTCATTTGTGATTTTATTTTGTTCCTTTCCCTTTTCTTTTTGATAAGTCTGGCTAGGGAGGTATCAATTTTATTAATTTTTTTGAAGAAACCAGTCTCTGGTTTCATTGATGTTCTATTATTTGTTTAGTTTCTATATTATTTATTTTTGTTCTCATTATTATTATTTCCCTCCTTTGGCTGGCATTAGGCTTTGCTTGTTGTTCTTTCTTAGCTCATTTAGGTGTAAGATTTGGTTGTTTATTTGAGACTTTTCTTGCTTCTTAATGTAGGACTGTATTGCTATATACTTCCCTTTTAAGACTGCTTTTTCTGCATCCCAAAGGCTTTGGACCATTGTGTTCTCATTTTTAATTTGCTTCCATGGTTTATTTTTTATTTCTTCTTTAATTTCCTGTTTAGTAGCATTCATTGTTTAGTAGCATGATGTTGAACCTCCATGTACTGGTGGTCTTTCCAAATGTTTTTTCTTGTGGTTGATTTCAAGTTTCACAGCATTGTGGTCAGACAATATTTGTATTTGTTGAGACCTGATTTGTGACCTAATATGTGATCTATTCTGGAGAATGTTCTATGTACACTTGAAATATGATGTATTTTGTTGTTTTAGGATGAAATGTTCTGAATATATGTTAAATCCATCTGATCCAGTGTTTTATTCAAAGCCATTGTTTCCTTGTTGATTTTCTGTTTAGATGATCTATTAATGTAAGTGGAGTGTTAAAGTCCCCTACTTTTATTGTATTATTATCAATGAGTTCCTTTATGTTTGTTATTAATTGTTTTATATATTTGGGCGTTTCATGTTGGGTGCATAAATATTTACAATTGTTAGACCTTCTGTTTGGATTGTCCCCTTTATTATGATATGGGGGTACCTGAATGGTTCAGTCGGTTGAGGTTCTGACTTTGTGTCAGGATCATGATCTCATGGTTCATAAGTTTGAGCCCCACATTGGGCTTGCTGTTGTCAGTGCAGAGCCCTCTTCGGATCCTCTGTCCTCCTCTCTCTGTCCAACCCCTGTTCACACACTCTCAAAAATAAACAAACATTTACAAAAATAAAAAAATAAAATCTAGTTTGTCTGATATAACTATGGCTACTCTGGCTTTCATTCGATGTCCATTTGCATGATAAATATTTCTCCATCCTCTCATTTTCAATCTGTAGTTTCTTTAGGTCTAAAATGAGTGTCTTCTAGGCAAAATATAGATGGATCTTGTTTTTTATTCCCTCCATTCTGACACCTTATGTGTTTTGATTGGAACATTCAGTCCATTTATATTCAGAGTAATTATTGATAGATACATATTCAGTGCTACTTATTTTGTTGTTTCTGGTGATTTTCTCTGTTCTTTTTTTTCTTTGTCACTTCTGGTGTTTCCTTTCAGCTCAGAGTCCACTTTAATATTTCTTGCAGGGCTGGTTTAGTGGTTATGAACTCTTTTAGTTTTTGTTTGTCTGGGAAACTGTGTTTTCTTCTATTCTGAGTGACAGCCTTGCTGGGTAGAGAATTCTTGACTGCAGGTTTTTCCCATGCAGCATTTTGAATATATCATACCAATCCCTTCTGGCTTGCTAAGTTTCTTTTGACAGATATGCAGTTACCATCATGAGTCTTCCCTTGTAAGTTAAGGGCTTCTTTTGTCTTGCTGATTTTAAGATTTTTTTCTTTATCACTGTATTGTACAAATTTAACTATAATATGTCTTGGTGTTGGCCTGCTTTTGGTGATTTTGATGGGATTTTGATGGGATTTCTCTGTGTTTCCTGGTTTTGGATTTTTGTTTCCTTCCTCAGATTAGGGAAGTTTTTAGCTATTATTTCCTCAAATAAAATTTCTGCCTCCCCCCCCCCCTTCTTCTTCTGGGACTCCTATAATATGAATGTTATTACGTTTGATGGAGTCACTGAGTTCCCTAGATCTATTCTTGTTTTCTGTAATTCTTTCTCTCCTTTGTTCAGCTTCACTAATTTCCATTATTTTGTCTTCTAGGTCACTAATTCATTCTTCTGCTTCTTCCAGCCCAGTGCTCATTGCATCAAGCCTGTTTCTATTCTCATTTATTGCAATCTTCACTTCTGATTGATTCTTTTTTATGTTTTTATCTTTGTATTAAGGATCACCCTGATGTCTTTTATTCTTTTATCAGGCCCAGTGAGTGTATGATTGTTACTTTACATCCTCGATGAGGCATGTTACTTATATGTATTTCAGTTAGATCTTTGGCTGTGGCCTCATCTGTTCTTTCATTTGGGACAAATTCCTTCATCTTGGCATTTTGTCTAAGTCTCTGCCTTCTTTTTTGTGTTAGAAAAAGCAGTTATGTTTCCTCTCCTGAGAATAATGGCTTTGAGAAGAAGACATGTGTCCAGGGCCTTGTGCTTCAGGAAGTGTCTCTGGTGTGTTCTGCATGTGCTCTGCTGTTGGTTTTTGGTTGTGCTATCCTTCATGCCAGTTATCTGCAGAGGCTCTCCTTGCCTGCTATTGGCAATCTTTGGTGCTTGGCCAGAATGTGATGAGTTTTAACTAATTGTGCTCTGGTCTGCTTATTAAATGTGACCTGATATACTTCCATGAGAACTGAGGCCCTGCAGAATTCTGGTGGAGAGACATGGTGTGGGCAGGCATTTGTGCCAATCTTCTGCATGAAGGGCCTGTCACACTCAGACTGATGCAAGCTTGATTGAGAAGGGCAGTCCCACCAGGGCACAGAGCTGTGGGGCTTGGTGTAAGCAAGTTAGGTAGCCAGTGTGAGTGCTGTCCTGTTTCCAGCTGGTGCCTCTGTGTTTATGCAAATGGGTTGGGGGGGGTGGATGGCATCAGCCAGCTCCTTTGTCCTAGGTGAGGTATCTCCATGACTGCTGCCTCTCAGAGAAACACTCTGAGAAAAGGAAATAATCTCCCACCTGTGTGCCCCAGGCATTCTTCAAATCATCATTTCCACCCTGTCTGCCCCTGGGTTGTTTACCTAACCTCTCTGCAGGAGCAGGGAAGTACCCTCAGTGCTCCATCCCAGCCAACCCTCATGGCCTTTAAACTCTAGGCTTTAAGCCCTGCTGGTTGCAAGAACTTACAAAGTTCAGCCCTCTCATTTTCCAAGCTAATGACTTTGGGGGAAATGTTCTCTTTGTGCATTCCCCTGTGTGGTCTACTCTCTCTTGCCATATTCTATGACCATGGCTCCCTCCCCTCTGCAGCATCCACAATCCATTATTCCCTTCAATCATGTCTCTATACTTCCTACCTTCTTTGATGTGGCCTCTTCTGTCCCTTTAGTTGTGGAATTTGTCTTCAGGTTGTCAGTCTTCAGGTTGATTTCTAAGGTGTTTAGGAAGATTTGATAGTCATTTAGTTGTGTTCATGGGACTCAGTGAGCCTAGGATCCTCGTACTGTGCTGCCATCTTCCTCTCCTCACCTCTTCATTTCATTTAGTTCATTATCTGAGGTTTTGTGTTGTTCTTTCTTTTGGACCATATTCCTCTGTCTCCCAATTTTGCTTGACTTTCTGTGTTTATTTTTATGAATTAGTGGGACAACTGCTTTTCCTAAACTTGAAAGAATGGTCTTCTGTAAGGTTGTTCCCCATGTAGATTATGTGTGCTTGGTAGCTTTTGCAGGGTTACTGGAGCTGTGGCTGGTGTGAGGTGGGGTTCCCAGGGATCTCCACTCAGTGAGAGCCCTGGCAGGATAAGTATAGCTGAAGTAGGTGCATATCAGTGTATTCCATGGGCTCTCCGTGCTGTGGGTACCCTGGCAAGACAGGTAAGTCTAAAGTGTGTGCAAGCCATGGTGTTCCAAGATTCTACATGCAGAGGACACTTTGGCATGATAGCTGAAGCTGAGGTGGGTGTTATCTGGGATTTCCTGGGGTTCTCTGCTCAGAGGGTATCCTGGCAGCATGGGTTGAGCTGAGACAGTGTGCAGGCTGGGACATCTCAGGGCTCTTCATGCAGAGGGCACTCTGGCAAGACAGCTGAAGCTGAAATGTGTGCAAGCCAGAATGTCCTGGTGTGTTCTTTGCAGGGGGTGTGTGCCCTGGCAGAGTGGCTGGAGCTGTGGCAGTGTGCAGGCTATGATGTCCCTGGGCTCTCTGCACAGAGGGTACCCTGGCAGAATAGCTGAAACTAAACTGGGTATAATCTTGAGGACCCAGAGCTTTACTCAGAGAAGGTACATTGTCAAGACCACTAAAGCTGAAGTAATGTAAACTAGGGTGTTCTAGGACTCTTCACACAGAGGGTACCCTAATAGGGTAGGGTATAAGCTAGGAGGTCCTAGGGCACTCCATTCAAGGGGCATTTTGGCAGAATAGCTAAAGCTAAGGTGGACATAGGCTAGTGTGGTCTCTAGGCTCTCTGCACAAAATGTGCCCTGGAAGACACCAGAAGCTGAAGTGGTTGCAGGCTGGGTTGTCTTGGGGCTCTCTACATTGAAGGCAACCTGGTGGGGCAGCTGAAGCTGAATTGGGTATAAGCTGGGGTGTTCCAAGGTGCTCAGCAAAAGGGGGGTCCTGTCCAGTTGGCTGGAGCTGAGGCAAGTACAGGTGAATCTGTTCCAGGTTGTACCATGCAGGGGGTGCCCTGGCAGGGTAGCTAAAACCAATGCAGATCTGAGCCTTGGGTTCCTGGGTTGCTCCATTCAGGTGGTACCATGTCAGGGTGCCTGGATCTGAAGAAGACATCAGCTGAGAAGTTCTAAGGAACTCTGCACTGGGGGTTCCCTAGCAATCTATCTGAAGCCAAAATAGAGTAGGCCTATAGTGTTCCAGAGTGCTTTGCACCTATGTCACTTTGGCACAAAGGTTAGAGATGTAGTGAGCACTGACCAGGGGTGTCCCCATGTGTGCTGCCCTGTGGCCACCCTGCTGGGATGGCTGGGGATAGTGTAGCCTAGGGGCCTGAGCCTCAGTAAGTCAGCATATTGGTAGGGTGCTTGGACTGTGCATTGGTCTATGTCTTCAAGATGGAGGGGTAGTGTAGACCGGTCTGCTCCCAATGAGGATTACAACAACTCTGCTATTTGGCTGAAATCTTGGGCTGGGACTTTTATATGATAATTGCTATTTTAAACCATGGCTTTTTTTTTTTTCTGTGCTGCTGTGCAACAGGGGTTGGTGTGGGTCTACAGACCTGGGCTTACTTACATGACAGACCAGCTTGTGCACCTGGGCTCTGCTCTCCACAGTGTTAAGATGGGCGGGGGGAGATGGAGCGGGAGCTTAAACCCTGGTGCCAGTCCCTCCCTGCCTCCTGCAGAGGGTGTTCCAGCAGCTCCCCCACTGTTTGCAGAATTCTAGTGCTAGCTCTTTTATATGCTAATTGCTCTTTTAAACCATAGCTTGTGTGTGTGCCCCAACATCATATCTGGTTTTACTTTCTTTAATGAGATTATATTCTTTAATTAGATTATGTTTTCTTAATATAGGTTATGTGTGTTTCTTGTTAAATTTATTCCTAAGCATTTTATAGGCTCTGTCATTATTTGAATGAAATATTTTTTCTGATTTCTATTCTTAAATGCTTATTGCTAGAAGAGGAAAGCTATTGATTTTTGTATCTTTATCCTTTCAGTTTAAAATAAATGCTTTATCAAATTTTGTCATTTAATATAGTAAAGTCTTAACAGCTTTATTGAGAAAAAAATTCACATACCATGCAATACACCTATTTAAAATACAAAATTGAGTGGCTTTTCGACCATTGAACAAAGTTGTACAGCCATCACTACAATCCATGTTAGGACATTTTTATCACCCCCAAAAGAAACTCCATATCTATTAGTAGTCAATCCCCACAA
The DNA here is from genome assembly GCF_018350175.1 of Felis catus. Classification (NCBI taxonomy): domain Eukaryota; kingdom Metazoa; phylum Chordata; class Mammalia; order Carnivora; family Felidae; genus Felis; species Felis catus. The sequence goes on from NC_058386.1 coordinate 59,426,956, forward strand.
TCTAGTACATTTTTAATATGGCCATGAACTTTCCAGGTATATAAGCATATATTCCAAAAAGTGAGTTTTATTTTTTCCAAAATTTATACCATTTATTTAAATTTCTTGTCTTACTGCATTTGTTGGGGTTTCCAATATCATATTAAATAATAGTGGTGATAATATGCATCCTATCCACTTCCTGACTTTGATTTAAATAGTTTTAGTGTTTTGAATGATATTTGTGTGCAAATAGTCATTATATATATACTTTTCTTTTAATCCTATTAGTAATGGCTGCTAAATTTTATGAAGTATATTTTTAGTCCCTGTTAATAAAACTGTGGTTTTCTCCTTGAATTTTTTTATGTTGATAGGACATTGTTGATTATGTTGGTAGAATAAGCAGATATGGACCTACACTTGCACTTCTGGAATAAACAACTTGGTTACAGAGTATTTTTCTTTGGATTCGTTGCTTGAATCTATTTGCAAATATTGTCTTCAGAATTTTAAATCTTTATTCATAAGTGAGATTGGTTTCTAGTTTTCTGTTTTATACTCTCCTGACCAGGATTAGGTAATAAAATGATGCTGGCTTTATGAAAGGTATTGAAGGACTTTCTATGGTTTTTAATGGCTAGAAGAATTTAGATAACATTGATGTTTATCTGTTATTCTTTTTTATCAAGATAAAATTCACATAACATAAAATTCAACATTTTAGCTATTCTTTAAAGTGTAAAATTAAGTGATTGCTAGTGTGTTCACAATTTTATGCAACCATCAACACTATCTAATTCCAGAATATCATTCCCACATTCCATTTCTATCATTCCCAAAAGTAACTCCATACCCATTTGCAGTCATTCGCAATAAGGATTACTTATTCTTGAAAGTTAAATTCCACTGTGAATTCTTATGGTCCTCCTGCCTTTTCTCATGATAGATCTCCAATTAATATTCCAATCATCTGTATAGTAATTTATTCAAGTTTTCCACTTCAACTTTGGTCATTTTATTTATTTATTTTTTTAGGAAATCATCCATTTCCTTAGATTTTTAAATTGATCATGAAAGAGTTACAAATGCTATACTCGTAATTATTTTAATGTCTAGTATCTGTGGTTGTCTCTTTTCTTCTTGCTAATCTGTATATTTTCTTGCCTTATTTTATTCAGTCAAGTTCTTGAGACATCTATTTATTTGAACTGGTATTTAAAAATGGCTTATTTTATTCATTCATTTTATTCATTATAATGTATTTTATTTTCTACAAAATAATTTCAAATTTTTTATGTAACTGGTTTGCCACGTTGTAATTCACTTACCACAAAATTCACACATTTAAAGTATATGACTCAATGATTTTTAAAATATTTACATATTTGTGCAGTATTTACAACAATAAATTTTAGAAATGGTTAAGATGTTAAAATTTATGTTATGTATATTTTATCACAATTAAGAATAATTAAAGTATTGAACACAATGAAAATAAAGTCCCCTGGAATTTGATGGGGATTATGATAAATCTGTAAACCAATACAGAAATTATTGACATTTTAACATATTGAATTTTCCAAACAAGGTGCATTCTCTATTTAGATTTTCTTAAACTTCTCAGTGCATTTTTGAGTACTTTTTGGTCTACAAATGTTGCATATCTTTTGAGATTTAGCTCTATTTAGCATTTCTAAAAAAATTCAATTTCTAATTGCTAACAGACATAAAGTTCATATTTTATGTCTTTTTTAAAAAAATAAATGTTTTATTTATTTTTGAGACAGGGAGAGATAGAACATGAGTGGGGGGAAAGGCAGAGAGAGAGGGAGACACAGAATCCAAAGCAGGCTCTAGGCTCTGAGGTGTTAGCACAGAGCCCGATGCGGGGCTCAAATCCAACCGTGAGATCATGACCTGAGCCAAAGTCGGATGCTTAACCGACCTAGCCACCCAGGCCCCCCATATTTTGTATCTTGATCATGTATTCTGCAATCTTGCTAATTTCCCCTTTTAGCCTTTTTTTTAGACTTCTTTGGATTTTCTACATAGATGAGCATTGTGTTTGTGAATAAAGACATTTTAATTTCTTTTCAATCTGGATACATTTTATTTCTCCCCCCCCCCAAGCTTTGTTGAGATATAATTAACACAGAAAATTGAATAAGTTGAAGTTGTATAACATGTTGATTTGATATATTTATATATTGCAATATTATTACAACCATGTTAGTAACACCTTTATCACCTTAGACAATTATAAATTCCTTTTCGTAATGAGAATATTTAAGATTTACTTGGCAACTTTTAAGTGTATAATATAGTATGGTTAACTATAATCCAAATGCTGTGCATTAGATCCCCAGAAGGAAACCATTTTCAAAATGGAAGTTTGTATCCTTTGACAAATATCCCCCATTTTCCTCAACACCCAGCACGGGTAACCACCATTCTACTTGATGTTTCTACAAGTTCAGCTTTCAGATTCCACATATAAGCAATATCATACATAAGAAATATTTGTTTTATTATGTCTCATAAATAAATAAGTCCAGTAATCAATAAAATTTAAAACATAAAACAATAGAGAAAATCAATGAAACAAAAATCTTGTTCTTTCAAAAGATCCATAAATCTTACAAATCTCTAGCAAGAATGACAAAATTAACCTACAGTGATTCACTGCACTTGCACATATTTACTGAAAACATTAATATCTATATCCATGATACTTTACATATAGTCTATTTTAGAAACCTAATTACCCATTTTTTTTCAATATATATCATACAGTGGAAAGAAGAATAAGAGAAGTTGATTTAAAACAATGGTGAGATTCGCTTTCCAGCATAACAGCTAGATTGTGGTCCTTCATGACAGAAACTATTTTTGCACTATTTCTTGTAATTAGGTCAAATTTTTTTCTAAGTGATACAAAGGATTCAAGGATATCTGTGCCATTAGTTCAATTTTTTCATCTACAAATCAGGTTTTTTGCAAATTGAAAAATCCATGGAGACAAAATGTACCTAAAGTATTAATTGGCCAGGGTCTCATATCTCATGACTCATGTAATGGTAAAAATAAGGTATTTGAAATTGTTCAGAGTTTGAATCAATTCCTTTTTCACATTGTTGGAAAGGTCTTGTATAGTATGGAGAGTTGAAGATATGCTTTTTGTAAAATGGAATATATGGTGTCACAATTTTCTATGTTCTGTAACAAATAAAGTGTTTTTTATTTATATATTTTAAGCATGTGTCTATCTGAGATGTGTGTGTGTGTTTGTGTGTGTGTGTGTGAGAGAGAGAGAGAGAGAGAGAGAGAGAGAGAGAGAACACAAGAGATCCACGCCATTTTATAGCTGGCCAAATTTATAACTCAGATTCTCTTAATAATTGTTAAAAACTTTGTTCCTGTTAATTTCAGGCAATAGATTTTATCGTTCTGTTTGGACTGTTAGAGAAATTCTTACCAAATTCCTCTTAAATTTGCTTATATATCTCTTAATGTTGTCCATGTTATTCTCTTTATATTTATTTGAACACAATGAATGGCTTTTCATCTTTCTCTGCTGCTGTAAACACAACAGCAGCACCAGTAACCAGATGGGTGGTGAGGAATTGGGATATTCGTCTTTACAGCAAAATGTCTGCCAATAAAAGTAGAAAGAAATGACAGCAATAGAAAGTCATCATTTTTCAACCACCAAATAGTAATCAAATCAGACAATAACCAGGAACAATAACCCAGAGGTGAAATTTTGTGAGGAAGGAACAGAATACCCACATTGTATCAAAATATCATGCTACAGACTGCTGATAAGTCACAGAGGAACAAAGGTACATTTTAAATTTAGTGATCTGTGCAAGGATACCATAAATAAGTGATCAAACTGAGTAATGCCAAAAGTAGCACCGACAGCTGGACAAACTGACCTTTGGAGCTTTCAGATGTGATGTGATGTGAACTACTCATCACCTATTTAATATTCTTGCCAAAAATGTTAAACAGAAATCTAAATAAGAGGAAAATATCAGGCAAAACCATACTGTGGACACACTGGAAGCAAACGTACCTAGGCTCTTGGAAAATGTCATTGTCATGGAAGATTTAAGTTGAGGAACTGTTTGGGACTAGAAGATACAGAAGAGACATGACAACCGAATGTAATTTGTATGATACTTGATTGAACTGGTGACCCTCAAAAGGATATCCTGGGATAATTGGTGGAAATACGAACACAGACTGTATATGGACTTAGATAATATTATGTCATTGTTAAGTTTCTTCAACATGATGACAGTAATCTGGTTAGACAGGAGAATATCCTATTTTTATGTGATCCATTCTGAAGTAATTGGATGAAGCGTTAGGAATTTGAGTGCTTATGCAAAAAGAAAAAAAAGAGAGATAAAGCAATAGGATAATATGCAATCTAGGTAAAAGAATGTTCACTTTTTAATGTTGAGCATTTTGAAAATAGAAAGTTGATGAAAAAGGATTGCTCATATTTTAGAGCTATGTTGTGTATTCTGCAATAAAGTAAGATGATTTGTAGTATTGAAAATAATCCAGAAGAGAGGGAGGGGAGAAGATCTATATGAAACGCAATTGGCAATGATTTGTTAATGGTTGCAGTACAGTGATGGATATTTGGAAGTTCCTTCACTATTCTGTCTTGAGCAGTGTTTCTCAAAGTGTGGGTCCCCCACCATCAGCTTCTGCATCACTAGGGAATTTGTCAAAAAGCAAACTCTGGGTTCCATCCTTGATTTTAAATCTGGGACTATAAATGTAGTATTCAGCAATCTGTATTCACAAGCCCTATGACTTAGTTGCAAGCTAGTGTTCAGGACCACAGTTCTAATGAACCTAGAGATTGCAAGTTTGTATACAAACCGTATTTGTATATGTTTGAAATTATTCACAGTACAATTTAAGAAACAATGGAGAAAACAGGCATCACAGCTATCTAGTAGTCAAGTTTTAATAAAGTCCCAAGGTAAATACTCCTGATGTTATACAAAAACTTCCAGAGGGTAGAAAAGAGAAACTATTCCCCAACTGAGTCGGAGACTAGAAAAACTTGACACTAGAACCATCAAAGACAGTATAAGAAAGAGAAGCAGCAAGTCAATTTCGTTCATGAACAGAAGATGTAAAAAATCCTAAGCAAAGCTTTAGCAAACTGAACCCACCAGTATCTACAAAAGATGATCCACCATAAAGAAGTTACATTTATCCTTGGAGAATGAAGCTGGATTCACATTTAAAAAATACAGGTCGAAGGGGGCATGAGAGAGGTTTTTGTATCGGTAATATATTCTGTTGCTTGCTCTAGGTGCTAACTGAATGTGTATGTTTAATTTTTGAAAACTTATTAAGATACACACTTATGGTTTTGTCCTCTTGTGATTATAAACTTCACTACAGATTTTGAAAAAAGCATCTGCAAATAACAGTCACTGTATTAACAGACTGTTAAACAGACTCTTGAACATTTCAATAGAGACAGAAAAGTAAAATTCGATATTGATTCATGTTTTAAGACAAACTTATGAAATTAGAAATATAAGGGAAGCTCCTTAAACCTATAAAGAGAAAGAAAGAAAGAAAGAAAGAAAGAAAGAAAGAGAAGGAAAGAGAAAAAAGAAAGAAGGAAGAGAGAAAGGAAGAAGAAAAGAAAGGGAGAAAAGAAGAAAGCAGGGAAAGAAGGAAGGAAAGAAGGGAGGACAGAAGAAAGGAGGTAGGGAGGAAGGAAGGAAAGAAAACAGTGGAACACAACGAATACATTTTAATATGGAAATGTTAACCCAAAGGGGTCCAATTTTGCCATGTCTGTTCCACTTGTAGTGGACGTCCTAGCCAGTCAGTAAAGGTTTAAGAAACCTGTAAGTTGATTATTGTACTTCTCTTACTCAAAGATTCACAGAAACCTGCAGACGTCTAAAGACAAATTATTAGATATCACAGAGTTTAACACGGTGGCTGACCTTAAGGTCAATACAGTTTTTAAAAATCAAATGGATTTCTATAAATTAGATACAATTAGGAAATGTCATTTTAAACAGATATCAAGTACAAGAGCAACAGTACTCTAGAGTATCTTGGGATATATGCCATAAAAGATGTACAAGATCTGAATGTAGAAAAGATAAACCTAAATAGTAAACTAAAATATTAAAACATTAAAGAAGACCCTCATAAACGGAGAGACATGCCATGTTGGTGACTAGGAAGGCTGGGTGTCATAAATACAGGCAATTCTCCCCTAGCTGATCCATAGATTTAATGAAAATGCAACCCAAATGTGTTGCAAATGAATTTTCAAGGAACATGACATGTTGATTCTAATATTTATACTGGAAGGGCAAAAGGTGAAGAATACGAAAGATACGCCTGAAGATTATGAATAAGATGTGGGGACTTTCCCTACCACACATAGATCAAGATGTCCTGTCAAGAGGTAAAAATTAAGATGGTGGAGTATTGGCACAGGAATAGACAAATTTATCTATGGAACAGACAGGGAGCTCAGAAGCCGAGACATGCAAAGGTGGACCAAAATGACTCCAGGCACATCCAAATGTTCCTCAGGGGTGCAGGATGCCCCCCTGATTGAGAATCCCTGACATAGGAATATGGATGAATGTTAAAAACACACGCTGGATTTTGTAAAAGTAAATTACAGAATACCAAGGACATGAGTTAAAACTGCACGCGCATGTAGTATGTCACATCCAAGGAGAGAAAAGTCTGGGAAACAAGGTTTGGGGGAACGCAAAGCTCCACCTCACTTCAGGAATTACTCACTGGCGGGCTTGGTAAAGCCAGCACGCGGAGAAGTGGGAGGACGGTAAGGGGGCGGGGCTTTGGTGGGTGAGTTCCGGTGGAACTCGAAGCTCATTGGTCGCTGGCCACAGATGTGGGAGGAGCAAGGCAGCGCTGGAAGCTCATTGGCCTTTGTGCGAAGGGCGAGAAAGGGAGAGAGAAGTGGTCTTCCCTCCCACCTCCTGTCACTGCGGCTGGAGGCTGAGGTAACCACAGGCTGGCATCAGGAATACGACCCTCGTTCTCCACACATCTTCTTTCCTCCCTCCCTCCTGCTCTGGATCACCAACCCCTGGTCCTCTCCTCCACCTCAGTGGGGTCCCTCTGCCCGCTCCTGATGTCCAACTCAGTCACCCGCACCCCCACCCCCACCCCCAACCAACAACATTGGAACGCCTGGGGGAGGATCCCCTGCCTCAGACCCTTGACTCCTGGCCTCTGGAACCTGAGGCAGGGCATATGCCCCTGCCTTTGATTTTGATGTGGTAGTGGCAGCGAATGACTGGGCTGCCTTGAGACGGGGTAGTACACCCTGGGTTTGGGGAACAGGGAAGGTGTACCCAAGCATAACTGTTGAAGCGTGAAGAGGATCATGGGAGATTGTCAGGAGGCTGTGGAGGGAATACATGGGTTTGAATGAAAGCAGAGAGGGTGTGTTGGTGGAAGAAAACAATTAGTGCAGCGAGGAGTTGTCTGTTGACCAGATCAGGGTCTGGCATTCCATAGGGGGCCCAACAAGGATCTAGTCAATGACTAATCAAAGGGATGAATAAAACATAATTATGGAAAGAGGGGCTTGGGATTCAGCAACATAATATAATCTCATGGGGTGCAAAGGGGTGTCCGCTTAAAGGGGGAAAAAGAGAATAATTAAGATTACAGTGGGGTGCAGAAGAAGATCAGAATGGGGTGTGAGAGGAAATTCGAACGTAGGATGTACATGAGACTAATAACAGAATTGAGTTCAGGAGCCATAGAGTCACGAGTAGGGAGTGAGTGAATGTGGGAGGTTAGGAAGACAACGGTGGAAGCGAATGCCAGGAAAAATAGGTATAGCAGAGTAGAGGATGACACATGAGAAGGGGAGGGCAGGAATTGTTGAAGGGGGCACAAGAGTGAATGTATATGCCTGAAAATGGGATCTATGTAGAGTGAAGGTAGGCAAGGAGAATGATGATTGGATTGAAAGTTGACAGGAACCATGCCATGAGTTGCTTGGAACGAGGCTTTGCGTGAGTAGGGCCTCCTGGGCAGGAGGCTGTGTGAGCAAGAAGGGTGGGTGCGATCCAATTTCAGCGGTGAGCTGGATGAAGAAGAATCCAGGCACCTCAGGTGGGGATTTTGAAGGGCAGAGGAAGCATGCTGAGGGTAGGGGATCATGTGGCCATCCTGACATCCACTCCTGGCCCTAGAACCATGGATCCCAATGAAATGCCTGCTGTGCCCTGCTGCCACTCCGACTCCCCCACTGGCCTTGAGACCAGAGCCCCATGGGGGATCGAACTTGGCCCCAAAAGAACTGTAAGTTGCTGTGCCCGCTGCTACAACCATGGCCTCAGTGACCAAACCAAGGACCAGGAGCACTCCTGCCCCTTCCAGGCTTGTGAATGTCACAAGTGTGCCTTCTTCTCGTGAGTATGGTGTCTGACAGTGGGGGTGGGGAGGGGGCCTCCTCTAAATGTGACTGACTGTAGACTGGCAATCCCCCACTTTAGGGATCCCTGCAGAGTCTTGCCTGCTGAGAGTGCCTTGAAGAGGGAGCAGGGGGCATGCCTAAAGAGGCACCTGACTCAAGGACTGATAACGAGTGGGGCCTCCCCTCCCAAAGCTCACAGCCATGTCGAGAAGTTGACCATTCAAGGAGGAGTCGTCAGTGAGTGTTTCTGGTCAGGGAGGGCGTCTTGGGTTTGGGTGTAGAGAGCACGAGCAGTGCTGCCACCAGTCCTACTACCCAATTTCGATGTGGCCTTGGCAAGTTACTCCTCAGGGTTTAAGCTGCCCCACCTATAAAACTTTATCAATATGATCTACCAAGTGTTGGTGGGAAGGGGCAATCGGGGTGAGGGGTGGGGGTGGGGGGTGGGGGTGGAAATGGTTCTCGGTGAGATGAGACCTCAGATTGGAGGTGAAGTAGAGTGGGGGTGGAGTGAGGTGGGGTGGGTTCAGGGGGGAAAGGCTCATCTAAAGTGTCCCCAGCTTTCCACAGCTGGGAAGGAGAACATCATGTCCCAGCTTGAGGCCCACCCCTGTGCACGCCCCCCCCCCCCGGGGAAGTAAGGAGAGTCTGAGGGCTGTGAGGAGGTTCCCATCTCAGCCACTGTCCAGACTCTTTTGTCTGTGTCCTGAAGACATGGGTTCCCTCTCTAACCCTACTGCAGCCTGCCATATGACTTTGGGGAAATAATACTCCTCCTTGGACCTCAATTTCCCCGGTTGGAAAATAAAGAGCAGGAACTGGCTGGTCCTCAAGGTCTTCTCAGCTCTGACTGACATTCAGGGCTACTGAATAGCTCTGACATTCTGGGCTACTATCCTCATCACACAACATACCCATGTCTCCTCTCCATGGCTGGCCTGGTGCTGACACTCCACCCTGTCCTCTCGGCTCCTGCAGGCGAGCACCCAAGGAGGTCTGCTGATTGGTCAGGCCCCAAAATCTTTGTCTCTATCTTGGACTCCAGCAGCCTTGAAGATGCAACTCACAACTTCTCTTTCCAGGAAGACCCACAGGACCCCTGCCCTGTCCAGCATGTGCGTAGAGTGAGAAGGACCACGGAGCTAGTTGTATATTGTGTTATTGCATGCCTGGCCTTTGTGCTTGATGCCGTGGGAGATACAAGGAGGAAGTGGAGGTGGCGACCGATGAGCAGCCAGAAGGAGGGGGAGGAGAGAAGGACGAGAAGTGGGAGGAGGAGGAGGTGGTGGTGGAGGAGCAGGAGGAGGGGAGGAGGAGGCAGCATCTCAGACTAGTGGGGAAGGGCAGGGTTCTCCCAGCCTTGACATTTCCTATTTGTGAGAATATGGCCATTTCCAAGCCTCCATTTCCCTAGCAGTGTACTGATGGGGACAATATCATAAACCTATAGCATTGACGAGAGGACTAGGCCACGTTGTGCCACAATGTGGCACATTCCTTCAACGAATGGAGGCTGTTAGTCCTCCATTCAGATGGAGGAAACGGATTGATGGGAAAGAAGGTCCTGCTGAAAGGAGGTCCATGGTGGTGAGGGCCACAGAGCCCAGGGGGGAGTCCAGAGGCCCTTAGAGAAAGCTTCCTGGAGATGAGCCAGGCTGGTCCTTCAAGTTCCATGGGGACTGAGGAATATGGAAGTGAGAACCAGTCCCTGGACAGGACAGTAATCACATCTCTTCAGGTGCCTTGCAGATTAAAATGCAGACACCTGTGATTTCCTACACCCGTCACTGTTGCCCCGAGAGTTTTGAAACTGCTGGCAGGAATGAGTGTCTCAAGAAAGATATACAAGAAAGACATAGAAAGGAAAACAGGCCAAACAGGGGAAAGGACTTGCACAAGCCACAACGACTAATGGCCAGCAGGCACTCAGATTCCCACATCCAGATATTGCAAAATCCTGGCCCTGTTTGTCTACTGGCAGTATGTGTCTGCCAGAGGGTTTGATCCCCTGGCCTCTCCTTCCTTGTTTCTAGATGCTCAACTCTGGTCCTCCAGCCGTGTGCCACCCTTGACCCTGTCCTCACTGCGGCCACAGATCCTGGAAAATAGTGGGGTCCAGGACCCTGGCAGGGGCCAAGCTTAGTGCACGGGAAGGGCAGATGGCCTCAGGATGGGTGGGGCCTTCAGCGGAACCGGGGGCTGAAGGGACAATTGCAGGACGTAGGGAGGCATGGGTTTTCAGTTCCCATCCTCTCACACCCTTTCCATTGCAGGGTCCTGAGGCTTCTGACCAGGACTCAGTTTCTGCCTCCTCAGAGTGGCAGCGGAAGCTGGAAGCCGCTGAGGCTCTGCTGATGCTGAGAAACTCTTCTCAGGCATCTTCTGGCTCCATCTCCCTGCTCCAGCCCTGCGTGGCAGCAGGTAGCCTGGTCCTTGAAAGGAGAGCACAGCACGGGGTGGGGATGGTTGGGAAATGGGACGGCGCTGTGGTAAGTAGGGCCTATCTGGGAGGTCTGGGTTGGTGGGTTGAACCTCCTTGGGCCTGGGGAACCCAAGCTCCTCAGCCTGATGTCAGAGATGGCAGGTGATGGTTGCTCAGTGAATCGTCAGAGCTCTGTGCTCATCAGGAAATGCCCAGTGCATTTGGTGTCAAGAAACAAGGAAACTGAGGCCCAGAGAGTGGCAGGGACTTGCCCTGAGGCATGCAGCATATCAAGTGGCGCGCCCAGGTCTCCTCACTCCCATCCCAGAGCTTTCTAGTCTGACCCCTGCAATCTGTTGTGGTGGGCAGGATATACATAGGTGATAAGAGCCTAGGCTGGAGGGAGATCTGGTCTCTGCCTCCAGTCTACATGTGGAGCCTGGATGCCTTCACTAGTTGTGTTTTGTGGCTAAATTTCAATGTTGAGCCTGGAGAGGAAGGATCAGAGGAGCGATAGAATCCTGGGAAGGTTGAGAGGGAAGGCTGGGCACTCCCAGACCAAAATGCTGGATGGGGTGTGGTGTGTGAGTGAAGCAGCAACATTAGAGGAACTGCTGGAACAGAAAGGGATGAGGCTGGGGAGGCTACTGGTCACCCAGGTCTAGAATGCCAGGCCTAGGGCCTAGACCAGAAACTGTGGGTGGTGAAGAGCCCGGGAATGTCTGAGCTAGAGAGGAGTATATTCAATTATCCCGGGCTTGACAAAAAAAAAAAAAAAAAAAAAAAAAAAAAAGATATGTGGTGACTTTGATGGAGAGATTGGAGGAGGCAAGACCCAAGATGAACACATCAGCGAGGAAGAGTTCTGTGCTGTAGTCCAGGTGACAAAGCCTCGATTGGGTGGAACAAAAAAGAGGGGAGAGCCAGGAGGGGAAACGGATGTGACGTGGCTCTGATGCCTTCCTTTCTATCTGCAGCTCCTGCTGGAGATGAAGGACCCCAGCCTTCTAGCTCCTCTCTCGGACCCAGGCCAGCCAGCTCCATTTCTCTGCCTGTTGGACATCTGGGGTGCATCTTCCTCTTGAGCTAGAAACCCAGAAGAGGAGGCCTCACCAGAGTACTTCCTATTCATGCATTTGCAAAATGCTTAAAGTCCAAAATGCTTAACATGTTTGTTTTTTTAACCTCTAGGTTCTTTCATAAGCTTTTCAGACTCTTTTTATGATATGGGACAATTCCTTGGCTGAGAGTGGATATTCTTGTACCACCATCCCTTAATGCCTAGATTCTGGGGCCTTTTTATGTCTCTTATGAAAACAGCATCATGGGGTCTAAGCTGATCAGTCTCTAAATAGGGTTCTGTGGGAGGTCATATGTTCATATGCCAGAGTTTTCATTTGACTCGTGATTGCAAACATACCCATGCACTCATGCATGTATGCATGCTTGTCAAAATATAAGGGTGTTTTCATTTTGTGTCTAGGTTTGTGTGTGTGAACAAATAATACATTCTCGTTGTTGTAAGGCACTGCGATATAGGAGTTGTTTGCTACCACAGTATAACGTAGACTCTCCTGACTCTAACAGACTTGTTCAGTTTACTTTTCTAAGTGAGAATCACCTTACTCAATAACTGGGCTTTCTTAGCATGACAAGACAAGAAAATGGTAGCGAAAAAAGGGGGAGATGGTGAGGGGGGTAAGGGTTTTACTCATTTAGCAAGGAAGTGCCTACCTTCTGCCTGGCATAGACTGCTTCCAGCTGTCCAGAGGGCCCCAAATTGGGTTGTCTTCAGGGTCAAGCAGGTCTTGCGAATGAGCAGAGCAGGACTGATAGGCTCTGGCCAACTGACAGTGCATGCTCTACCTTAGGGGCCAGCTGCCACCTGGCTCCAGCCAATTGTTGTCATGTAGGGATGTGGACTCTTCATTGCCACATCTCCTGATTTTTCAAGAGAAGATGGAATTCTAGATTTCTATGTAAAATATCTCAATTTTAAAACACTGGCTCTGGTTTCCTGTACGTGGGCCAAAGAAAACATCCATTCAGGCCAACTATGGCCAAGTGAATGCCAGTTCGATTCTAGTCGAATGTGTATTTTACAGTGGGGGGCACTGAAGGCAACCAGGGCCAGAAGAATCAAAGAGGGGACATGAATTAGACCCAGAGTCTACTTTTGAAGGACCCATGAAATATGAGGAAGAATCATTATCATTGATTTTGTGCCCACTGTATGCTAAACACATAGAGCCTCACAGCAGCTCTCTGAGCTAAGCATTATTACCAGTATTTTACCTATGAGGACACACACTATATGAGTACAAGTAACTTGCACAAGTGTTTTAGGGGAAATTTGTAGCCACAGATGGATAGAGGAAGACTCCCCTCTCTTTGCCAGGCCCTAAATTAGCTAATAATTTTATAAATTTTAAAGACTAAATTCTATAAAGTAGCAATTACATTACCTGCATTATATATTTTTTTTAATTTTTTTTCAACGTTTATTTATTTTTGGGACAGAGAGAGACAGAGCATGAACGGGGGAGGGGCAGAGAGAGAGGGAGACACAGAACCGGAAACAGGCTCCGGGCTCTGAGCCATCAGCCCAGAGCCCGACGCGGGGCTCGAACTCCCGGACCGCGAGATCGTGACCTGGCTGAAGTCGGACGCTTAACCGACTGCGCCACCCAGGCGCCCCACCTGCATTATATTTAAGACAATCATAATACATACTCATCAATCTCTCATTACTTTTCCTACATCCTGATAGTATATCTATGTACATATACCATTGAGTGAAAGGCTCAAAACTTGAAGCAGCAGACATCCAGTGAGAAGAGTCTTCCAAAAATAGTTCTTTTGTTTCCTATTCAATGTAACAATATGTAGTAGTGGATCAGATCTTATGTGCACTGAGATCAGATCTCGGTCCTCTGCTGATGTTCCAAACAAAGAAGGACCTGGAGACCCCGCCCAGAAGACGGAAAGCTCCACTGGATATGCCCAGTCGCTGACTATTTCCCATTGTGTTTTCTCCCTCCTCCCATGCCTCCCTCATTTTTACCCAAGACGACTGATGGTGATGACATCTGATAACAACTTATGCTTTCTTGTTTCAGGCCTTGAGAAGTCAGGCTTCTTATATTCCTTATCTCATGCCAGATAAACATGCAAGGTCACTCAGCACATAGGGCAAGACTGATGTCCATCTCATGCTTTCCTTCCTTCCCTGATTTGCTACTTAAATCAGTGATCCCGAGACCCCTCCTCGCCCAGTATTAGATAAACAAGGCCACACTGTCACAGAGGAAGGAAGCAGTGTTGCCTGGAAAAGGCCCAAAACCCTGCTATGCAGTTGTGTCCTAGGTGCACCACGGTCCCACAGCTGAGTTGGTAAAGGAGAAAGTGTATTTGGGGTTAAAAGTTGTGGCATGAGAAGAGGGAAGAAAAGAGAAATAAGGTGATGGAGATTGGGAGAAGGAGTCAGCCCCCCTTCCCTGTACCGTTTCACTTTTCTGAGTCCCACCTGCCCTTCTACACAGAGCCTCTTAGGCCTGATATCCATGCATCCTCCCCCGCACCCCACAAATGCACGCGTGCAAGCACATGCGTGTACGTACACTGCCTTATACCTTTTTTAAAAAGTCTCTTAACGGTGGCATATTATGGGCATCTTAGGACTTTGTCACAAATATCAAATATCCAGCCTTTTTTTTTTTTTCATGAACCATGCTTAGTCATGTACTACTCCAGTTCACAGATTTAAAACATCACTTTGTAAGGTAGTGTACGTTAGATCTTGACTCTCATGTGTTTTACAACAACACCAGTTGGATCTGAGGATATCCACCACGTCTGCAGATCTGCAGCATCTGCAGAGTGCATCAGTTTCAACCAGTGGTATGCATGCAAATGTGTAACAACAGGCTCTCTGGGGAAGGGGGTGGGTTGGGGGAAATGCCCTGCGTTGTAGCATTTGCCAATTTCACGCTACTGACCTCATGTCAATTAACGCAGAGTTGGGAAAGGATGCATTTCCACCATTCTGATGCAATAAATGTACATAACCTCAAGATGTGGGAAAAGTGATTAGAGGCTGATGAGTTTTGAGTATGTATTATGATTGTTTTCAATATAATGCAGGTAATGTAATTGCTACCTTATAGAATTTAGTCTTTAAAACATCTGTGTTCAACAGCTGGCTCGCAAAATTCCCGAACAGTTAAGTTTGCTCTCATGTTCCAGTAAGAGCCCCCTCCAGCATTCCACTACTTTCAACCCTTGCCCAGAAAGGCACCTCTCCCCAAAGCAGGTCACACAAACACTACAGGGCCATAAAGGCCTGATACCTCTGGTTTCTGAGCAAGAACAGCTTAACGGGTAGGACAAGTATTAATTGATAATGAAAAAAAAAATGGAATGATCTGGAGCAAATATTGAGCAATTGGTCAAAAGTGTTTGTGGGTGAACGTGCATTCCCAGAGACAGCCAACATTGGGTAGAAGTGAGAAGTGGGGACACCAGGGTAAGCAAAGCTCATGCAGGGAGTGTATTCAACAGATTCCTTAAAGGCTCAAGGAATGGGGCAACTGGTATTACCTGGCCATCAGATCTGTATCTCTCATCAGAGAGACAGACATTCAATACATTCCCTCCTCCTTAGATAAATGCTGCGTAATCTATACAAACTCCTCCACTTTGCCTTTTCTCATGTAGAAATATGGCCTTCATTGTTACGTATAGGAACTATGTTATACAGCAGATCTCTAAAGCACACTCATCTTGAATAACTGTAATTTTATACCCATTAAACAACAGCTCTCCATGTCCCCTTTTCCCCCCTCTCCTGGCAACCACCGTTCTATTGTCTGTTTCCATAAGTTCGACTATATTAGACGCTTTGAATAAGAGGTGAAGTCCACGTAAAAATATGTCAAGAGGGTAAATCTCATGTTAAATTTTCTTTTTTTTTCATGTTAAATTTTCTTCTCACAAGAAAGCAAAATAAAAAACAAACCAAAACACAGTAATAAAAGGACACAGAAAAACTTCTGGAGGTGACGAATATGTTTATTACATTGATCGTGGAGACGGTTACACAGATGCCCAAACTCATGAGATTGTATACACTAATATGTAGTTTGGGCTTTTTTTTTTTTTTTTGGTATACAATTATACCCCAGCAAAGCTGAGACAACAATATCCTTGAGATCACTCCATAGTGCTCCATAGAGGCATCTCCCACTCCTTTCAACAGCTGCAGAGTATGCCATTGTGTGAACAGACCATGATTTAGTCAGCTAATCTTCTATTGATGCACACCTTGGTTGTTGCTATTATGGCTATTACAAATACACCCACAATGAATAGAATTGTGACATAATCTTTAGCAATGTTTCTCAATGTATCTTTGAGGTTGATCCCTAGATGTACTACTATTGCTGAATAAAGGGTGAAAACACACGTAATCTTGCTCATTACTGTCACATTCCCTTTCATAAAGGCTGTGGCATAGCAACCAACAGCCAAAGCAATCCTCAATAAGGAGAGCAAAGCGGGAGATATCACACTTCCTTATTTCAAAGTAGATTGCAAAGCTATAGTAATCAAAACAATATGTTGCTGGCCCCAGAACAGGCACATAGACCTATGGGACAGAATGGGGAGCCTGGATGTAAACTCAAGCATATGCAGTCAGCTAATATTTGACAAGGGAGTCAAGAATAGTCAAGGAGGAAAGACAGTCTCCTCAATAAATGGTGCTCCTCAATAAAGGAGACAGTCTCCTCAATAAAGTGAAACTTCACATGCAAAAGAATGAAATTGGACCCTTATCTTGTTCCATCTGCAAAAATTAACTCAAAACAGAACAAAAACTTTAGAGTATATATAAGACCTGAAATGGTAAAACTCCTGGAAGAGAACATAGGGAAAAATCTCCTTGACATTGGCCTTGACTATGATTTTATAGATGTGACACCCAAAGCACAAGCAACAAAAGCAACAGTAAACAAGTGTATCTACATCGAACTAAAAAGCGTCTGCTCACAAACATCATTTGAGTGAAAAAAGCCCAGAAAGAAACAATATGTACTCTATAATTCCATTCATAAATTGTTAAAACTGTCAAAGTCAATTTACAGTGATGGAAGTTGGCATAATGGCTCCTCAGGCAAGGGGCTGTACGATGTCCTACTTCTAAATATGTTTGTGGATGCATGGGTGTGTCATTTTGTGAATTCAGGTACACACTTTGATTTGTGTAATTTGTGTAGATAGGTTACGCTTTACTAAGATGTACTTAAAATTTAGGAAAGAAACGCGTTGGAAAGGCTAAGTGGAAAAGACAAGAACAAAAGAGTAGTGGACAGTTAGGGTACACATGGGTATACAACATTTGGTATTTTAATGTGCAATATTCTAGTTGTTTCATATTGCATGATACACTAATAACTCCATGAGAACAAAAACTGTACCTCCTTCATTTTTACATCCCCTGAATGTCCATAATACTGTAAGTCAGAGTAGTTATCAAAAATATATATATTTAACAACAATTTTTGAATGTTCTATTCACAGCAAAATTCTCTGCAAGGAATATGATAAATGAACAAATAAATTTCTTCAATGAAAAGATAATAAAAAGTTTCCACACAACCACATGAATGATCAACAAAATGAAAAGGAAACCTACAGAATATGAGAAAATAACTACTACAACTCAAAAGTAAAAGAACAAACAATCCAAATAAAAAATGAAACAAAGTACCTGAATAGGGATTTGTCATGGTTACTTTTCTCTATTATCCTGTTGTCATCAAAGGACTTCCTCTATATGATTCAACTTGTGAAATTTGTGCATATTTTCTTTTGTGGCCCAATATCTGATCAATTTTTCTAAATGTTATCTGTGTGTGTGTGTGTGTGCGTATGTGTAATGGGTGCACATTGTACATTTTGTGGATGTGATGTTTTATAAAGTCCCATTGTTTCATGTTTGCTAATCAAGTTGCTCAAATCATCTATATCCTCATTGACTTTTTTTGTCTTTCGTCAATTACTAAGAACAGTGTCAAAACATCAACCACAATGATTGCAGATTTGTGAATTTCTCATTGAAGTTCTGTAGGATTTTACATTAATGTAGTTTTGACTATGCTACTCCTTATATACCAGTTTCAATTATATAACTTCTTGGTACATTGTGTCATTCCTAAGTCTTTTTTCTAAAATAATGCATTTTGCTTAAAGTTCTTTTTGCTTGGTATCAATAGAGCTAAACCAACATGGTGTGTCTGTTATTTCACATCCTTTTAATTGCAAAGTTTCTGTATGCTTATGTTTTGAAGTGTGTCTCTTGTGACACGCATATAATTTGATTTTCCTTTTCTTGTCCAGTTTGCGTTTTCTTTTTAACTACCTTTTACACTTCATGTATTTACTGTCTCATTTGTCTATTTTCCATTTATTCCACCTCTTCCTGTTTCTACCACACTGCCCCCCCCATCCTATCCTTGCTTTCTTTTGGATTGATTATTGTGTTGTTTTGACATTCCACTTTTCCTGTGTATTTGCTTGTTATTGTGAACACTATTTTTTAGTGGTTACCATAAAAATTACCATGTGCCTCCTCAACTTATGAAAGTCTGACTTTCATACTTTTACCATCTTCTTGGACAATACAAGATCTTAAAACATTTTATCTTTATTTATTTCCCTCCTTAATTTCATGGCATCTTATAGTATATTTAAATTATACTTAAAGCCTAAGATATTATTATCATTGTTATTATTATTTTATACAGTTGTATCTATTTAGAGTGACTATAATATTTATTATTTTATTTGCTCTTCTTTCCTTCTTGCATCTCAGAAATTACATTTGGTTTCATTTTCCTTCTACCCTTTCAAATTTTCCATAGTGTGAAGGTGGTTTCTTATTGTTTTGTTTGGTATTTCCCTGATTAACAGTTGGGGTGGATGTGCTTTCACACTTTTTGGCTGTTTATGTTGCCTCATCTGTGAATTTCCTATGAATTGCTTCTTTGAAATACTTTACCCAAACTGAGGCACATGGGTGTGTGAAAGGGTAAATTTAAGCATTAGCAAAGAATATTGAGATTGCTGTGGAACCGGACTGTGTTCTCTTTCCTTCAGGTGTGGTTGAGCTGCTATGAGTATAGATCTAGGGATCTGTGGGTCTGGGATAAGGGGGTGGGCAGGTGGTCATGGGCCCGTGGGTCCCAAATGGTGATGATGCAGCCACATGATCAAGATGAGGGGGTCTAAGATGGAACTGTAACATGGAAGGCACAGTGATGAGGGAGCCTGTGAGGGCAGCATGGTGGACTCTGACAGCTGTTGGGGCAAGTGAAGAAGGCAGTCAGTTGTCTGGTAGACTCCTTATCTCTGTGCCTCTGGCCTATTGGGGCACTCAACAAAAGAGAGAAACAATGTATAGGTGAAGCAGAGCCTGCTGACTCAGTTTCCTGGATGAGCAAATTCTGTCACTAGGCTGACTGAACTTGTGTGCCTCCTTCCAGTTACCATGATTGGAAGGTATTGATTCCTCCCATCATAGGCCCACAACGTGTGGTTGTCACTCCTTTTATGATATTAGCAGTTGTTGGTGATCATTGACTAGATCCATGAAATTCATTGGAAGTTGTGTATTTCTCATATTCTGCTATCATTCTATCTTGATCATCCTGAAGGACACTTTGGTAAAACAAATACCCAGTCTCCCATGTTATTTATCAGTTATCAAAATTATGGGTTAATTTCCTAGCATTCCCCATTGGTGCATAATTATTTTTGTAATGGTGTGACTATTAAATGTGTTTCAGGTCATTAGAGTTTTTATCTTTATGGATGCTCACATTATCTCATCTTTGGTTAGGTGGATATATCCTTTTGACCCAGTCCGGGTAGTTTTGGTGGCTTTTTCCCTACTGGTATGACAAAGTGTTCCAGGCTCATTTTGTGCTTTTCTTCTTCCAAATCTGGAATCGATCATTTCTCCAAGTTTCCTTGGCTACTTTTAGTGGGAAATGATTATTGGGATATCACAGTATGGGCAGTACTTGTGTTCATTGCTACCAGAATGGGCATTGTTTCTAGGCCCTTTGCATTGGATTCTGGCTGCCATCACCCACCTCAGGCCCTCCTTGCTGTGATGAACAGTTTGGACCCACCATCCTCTCCACTTTGCACAGGCTCTTGGCTTCTGCATCCTTACAGCTTAGAGGGGAGATGTGCTCCCTTTGCCAGCTCTGGTCCCACAGAATCCTCACTGGTTGTCTCACTGCAATTACCCTTGTTCTCCCACACTAGGAAGAGGTGTTTCCTTTCTTTGTTAGCTTGGGCAAGCCTCTTCCCTTCCAGGCCTCAGTTTCTACACCTGGAGAGCGAAGAAATTGGAATCCCATCTCTCTGAGCCCCTATCATCTTATCCAGCTGCTGTTAAGGTAATCCCAGTTTTCTGAACAATAAAAATATCACTGTCTTGTTTGAAGCATGGAGAACCCTGTGAACTAAGGGGCTTGACAGAAGAAATGGTGATCTTTGTGGACGACTTCCCCTCGGACCTGAAGGGCAGGGGGCACTCAGGACATACAGTCTCTACACTGGGAGGTCCTTGGCATCCTCACAGGACTCTGGAGAGGGGTTCTTTAGGAAAAGCTTCTCAGGCATCCCAACCCCTCCTAACCCTGCCACCTCCTTAGGGAGACCTCCAACCAACCCCTAAGAAAGATGACTTCTAGAGGGTATCTGGAAAGCATAGATAGCCCTTAGTCCTTATCTGGGGAGAGGTTTTTGCTTTTGGCTTTTTACAACAGGAAAATGTAGCCTCTGTCTTCCAGGTACTTACTCCTTCTCAGGCTCAGCAAATAAAGTTCCAATCCCAGCAGAGGTGTCCTATCCTGGTAAAGTCACCAGGAGAAGGGCCACTGGAAAAGGGGTCAGCTGGTCAGCTTTTAAGTCAAAGCTTTAACCCTTCACTATCCTCATAACCTTGGGCTGGGCACCTAGCTCTCCTGATCTTACTTCTAACCAGTTTGGGAAGTAGTCATGGGATCACTTATGAACAAATGTAGAGTCAGAGGTCCAGTACTGACCCCTGGTTATTTTATCCTTTTTAACACCAGGATCCCCTACTTGAAATGCTGAGGGTCAGTCCTGATGCTGGGAAATTTTATTGTTTTGCATCTTTGTATTTTGTGTATCCCTCGGCTAATTTTTGGAGATACAGTTGATTTTACTACTTCTGTGTTTTAACCTCCATACTGACTTTCTGAATGTTTATTCTACTATCTTTGCTATATGTTTGCTTTTAACCCTTAAAATTTTTCCTTTCATCATTTGCTTATGTCTACTTATAACTTTGTCTTTCCACTTAAAGAAGTCTCTAACTTTTTTTTGTAAGGCTGGTCTAATGATGATGAACTCCTTTATCATTTGTCTGGGAAACTATTCATCTCTTCTTCAATCCTGAATGATATCCTTGCCAGATAGGGCATTCTTCATTGTAGGTGTTGTTCCTTCAGCACTTTGAGTATATCATGCCACTCCCTTGTGGCTTGAAAAGGTTCTGCTGAAAAATCGGCTTATAGCCCTATGGAATTTCCGTTGTATGTAACTGTGTCCTCTTGATGCTTTTAATTTTTTTTTCTGTCTCAACTTTTTACCATTTTAATTAATATGTATCTTGGTGTGGACCAACTTGGGTTCATCTTGTAACACAACATTGTATTGATTAAACTATACACATTCCAAACAACAATGCACATTTCACGACAACACATACAAAGAAAACTGAATAGGAAACTTTTCAGACTGTTACACATCAGTTATAGGAGCATGATAATATGAATAAAAGGGACTCATTGAATGAATAAAATAAAGGAGAGACCTTGGGAAGATCAAAGGCAATAATGTGTTACTAACCCAGGGGTTTGTTTATTTATTTTTTATTTTTTTAATATGAAATTTATTGTCAAATTAGTTTCCATACAACACCCAGTGCTCATCCCAATAGGTGCCCTCCTCAATGCCCATCACCCACTTTCCCCTCCCTCCCATGCCCCATCAACCCTCAGTTTATTCTCAGTCTTTAAGAGTCTTTTAGTTTGGCTCCCTGCCTCTCTAACTTTTTTTCCCTTCCCCTCCCCTATGGTCTTCTGTTAAGTTTCTCAGGATCCCCATAAGAGTGAAAACATGGTATCTGTCTTTCTCTGTGTAACTTATTCCACTTAGCATAACACTGTCCAGTTCCATCCACGTTGCTACAAAAGGCCATATTTCATTCTTTCTCATTGCCATGTAGTATTCCATTGTGTATACAAACCACAATTTCTTTATCCATTCATTAGTTGATGGACATTAGGCTCTTTCCATAATTTGGCTCTTGTTGAAAGCGCTGCTATAAACATTGGGGTAGAAGTGCCCCTATGCATCAGCACTCCTGTATCCCTTGGGTAAATTCCCAGCAGTGTTATTGCTGGGTCATAGGGTAGATCTATTTTTAATTTCTTGAGGTACCTCCACACTGTTTTCCAGAGTGGCTGCACCAGTTTGCATTCCCACCAACAGTGCAAGAGGGTTCCCATTTCTCCACATCCTCTCCAGCATCTATAGTCTCCTGATTTGTTCATTTTGGCCACTCTGACTGGCGTGAGGTGATATCTGAGTGTGGTTTTGATTTGTATTTCCCTGATAAGGAGCGACCTTGAGCATCTTTTCATGTGCTTCTTGGCCATCTGGATGTCTTCTTTAGAGAAGTGTCTATTCATGTTTTCTGCCCATTTCTTCACTGAATTATTTGTTTTTTGGGTGTGGAGTTTGGTGAGCTCTTTATAGATTTTGGATACTAGCCCTTTGTCTGATATGTCATTTGCAAATATCTTTTCCCATTCCATTGTTTGACTTTTAGTTTTGTGGATTGTTTCCATTGCAGTGCAGAGATTTTTTATCTTCATGAGGTCCCAATAGTTCATTTTTGCTTTTAATTCCCTTGCCTTTGGGGATGTGTCAAGTAAGAGATTGCTACGGCTGAGGTCAGAGAGGTTTTTGCCTGCTTTCTCCTCTAGGGTTTTGATGGTTTCCTGTCTCACATTCAGGTCCTTTATCCATTTTGGATTTGTTTTTGTGAATGGTGTAAGAGAGTGGTCTAGTTTCATTCTTCTGCATGTTGCTGTCCAATTCTCCCAGCACCATTTGATAAGAGACTGTTTTCTTTTCCACTGTATATTCTTTCCTGCTTTGTCAAAGATTATTTGGCCATACTTTTGTGGCTCTAATTCTGGGGTTTTTATTCTATTCCATTGGTCTATGTGTCTGTTTTTGTGCCAATACCATGCTGTCTTGATGATTGCACTTTGTAGTAGAGGCTAAAGTCTGGGATTGTGATGCCTCCCGCTTTGGGCTTCTTCTTCAAAATTACTTTGGTTATTCGGGGCCTTTTGTGGTTCCATACAAATTTTAGGATTGCTTGTTCTAGCTTCAAGAAGAATGCTGGTGCAATTTTGATTGGGATTGCATTGAATGTGTACATAGTTTTGGGTAGTATTGACATTTTAACAATATTTATTCTTCCAATCCATGAGCATGGAATGTTTTCCCATTTCTTTATATCTTCTTCAATTTCCTTCATAAGCTTTCTATAGTTTTCAGCATACAGATATTGTACATCTTTGGTTAGGTTTATTCCTAGGTTTTTTATACTTCTTGGTGCAATTGTGAATGGGATCAGTTTCTTTATTTGTCTTTCTGTTGCTTCATTACTCGTGTATAAGAATGCAACTGATTTCTGTACATTGATTTTGTATCCTGCGACTTTGCTGAATTCATGTATGAGTTGTAGCAGACTTTTGGTGGAGTCTATCGGGTTTTACATGTATAATATCATGTCATCTGAAAAAAGCGAAAGCTTGACTTCATCTTTGCCAGTTTTGATGCCTTTGATTTCCTTTTGTTGTCTGATGGCTGATGCTAGAACTTCCAACACTATGTTAAACAACAGCGGTGAGAGTGGACATCCCTGTCGTGTTCCTGATCTCAGGGGGGAAAACTCAGTTTTTCCTAATTGAGGATGATATTGGCTGTGGGCTTTTCATAAATGGCTTTTATGATGTTTAAGTGTGTTCCTTCTATCCCAACTTTCTCGAGCGTTTTTATTAAGAAAGTATGCCGAATTTTGTCAAATGCTATTTCTGCATCCATTGACAGGATCATATTGTTCTTATCTTTTCTTTTATTAATGTGATGTATCACATTGATTGATTTGTGAATGTTGAACCAGCCCTGCATCCCAGGAATGAATCTCACTTGATCATGGTGAATAATTCTTTTTATATGCTGTTGAATTTGATTTGCTAGTATCTTATTGAGAAATTTTACATCCATATTCATCAGGGATATTGGCCTGTAGTTTTCTTTTTTTGCTGGATCTCTGTCTGGTTTAGGAATCAAAGTAATGGTGGCTTCATAGAATGAGTCTGGAAGTTTTCCTTTCCTTTCTATTTTTTGGAATAGCTTGAGAAGGATAGGTATTATCTCTGCTTTAAATGTCTGGTAGAATTCCCCAGGGAAGCAATCTGGTCCTTGACTCTTATTTGTTGAGACATGTTTGATAACTGATTCAAATTCTTTGCTGGTTATGGGTCTGTTCAAGTTTTCTCTTTCTTCCTTTTTGAGATTTGGAAGTGTGTAGTTGCTTAGGAATTTGTCCATTTCCTCCAGGTTGTCCAGTTTGTTGGCATATAATTTTTCATAGTATTCCTTGATAATTGCTTGTATTTCTGAGGGATTGGTTGTAATAATTCCCCTTTCATTCATGATTTTATCTATTTGGGTCGTTTTCTTTTTCTTTTTGAGAAGCCTGGCTAGAGGTTTATCAATTTTGTTTATTTTTTCAAAAAACCAACTCTTGGTTTCATTGATCTGCTGTACAGTTTTTTTAGATTCTATATTGTTTATTTCTGCTCTGGTCTTTATTATTTCTCTTCTTCTGCTGGGTTTCGGGTGTCTTTGAGGTTCTGCTTCTATTTCCTTTAGGTGTGCTGTTAGATTTTGTATTTGGGATTTTTCTTGTTTCTTGAGATAGGCCTGGATTGCAATGTATTTTCGCCTCAGTACTAGCTTCACTGCATCCCAAAGCATTTGTGTTGTTGTATTTTCATTTTCATTTATTTCCATATATTTTTTAATTTCTTCTCTAATTGCCTGGTTGACCCATTCATTCTTTAGTAGGGTGTTCTTTAACCTCCATGCTTTTGGAGGTTTTCCAGACTTTTTCCTGTGGTTGATTTCAAGCTTCATAGCATTGTGGTATGAAAGTGTGCATGGTATGATCTCAATTCTTGTATACTTATGAAGGGCTGTTTTGTGACCCAGTATGTGATCTATCTTGGAGAATGTTCCATGTGCACTCGAGAAGAAAGTATATTCTATTGCCTTGGGATGCAGAGTTCTAAATATATCTGTCAAGTCCATCTGATGCAATGTACCATTCAGGGCCCTTGTTTCTTTATTGATCCTGTGTCTCGATGATCTATCCATTGTTGTAAGTGGGGTATTAAATTCCCCTGAAATTACCACAGTCTTATCAACAAGGTTACTTTTGTTTGTGATTGTTTTATGTATTTTGGGGGCTCCCATATTTGGCGCATAAACATTTATAATTGTTAGCTCTTCCTGATGCATATACCCTGTAATTATTATACAATGCCCTTCTTCATCTCTGTTAAAGCCTTTAATTTAAAGTCTAGTTTGTCTGATAAAAGTATGGCTACTCCAGCTTTCTTTTGACTTCCAGTAGCATGATAGATAGTTCTGCATCCCCTCACTTTCAATCTGAAGGTGTCCTCAGGTCTAAAATGAGTCTTTTGTAGACAGCAAATAGATGGGTCTTGCTTTTTTTTGTCCATTCAGATACTTTATGTCTTTTGGTTGGAGCATTTAGTCCATTACATTCAGTGATATTATTGAAAGATATGGGTTTAGAGTCATTGTGATGTCTGTAAGTTTCATGCTTGTAGTGATGTCTCTGGTGCTTTGTGGTTCTTGCAACATTTCACTCACAGAATCCCCCTTAGGAACTCTTGTAGGGATGGTTTAGTGGTGGCGAATTCCTTCAGTTTTTGTTTGTTTGGGAAAACCTTTATCTCTCCTTCTATTCTGAATGACAGGCTTGCTGGATAAATGATTCTCAGCTGTATATTTTTTCTGTTCCTCACATTGAAGATTTCCTGCCATTCCTTTCTGTCCTGCCAAGTTTCAGTAGATAGGTCTGCCACAAGTCTTATCGGTCTCCCTTTATATGTCACAGTTTGTTTATTTCTAGCTGCTCTTAGAATTTTCTCTTTATCCTTGTATTTTTCCAGTTTCACTATGATAATGTTGTGCAGAAGATCGATTCAAGTTACATATGAAGGGAGTTCTCTGTGCCTCTTGGATTTCAATGCCTTTTCCTTTCCCAGATCAGGGAAGTTCTCAGCTATGATTTGTCCAAGTACATCTTCAGCCCCTTTCTCTCTCTCTTCCTCTTCTGGAATTCCTATTATACGGATATTGTTTCATTGCATCACTTAGTTTTCTAATTCTCCCCTCATACTCCTGGATTTTTTTTATCTCTCTTTTTCTCAGCTTCCTCTTTCCATAATTTATCTTCTAATTCACCTATTCTCTCCTCACCTCCATTTTATTTTGCAGCTCATTTATAGCATTTTTAGCTCCTCCTGACTATTGCTTAGCCCCTTGATCTCTGTAGCAATAGAGTCTCTGCTGTCCTCTATACTTTTTTTCAAGCCCAGCAATTAATTTTATGACTATTATTCTAAATTCTTGTTCCGTTATATTGCTTAAATCATTTTTGATCAATTCGTTAGCTGTCGCTATTTCCTGGAGTTTCTTTTGAGAAGAATTGGCACCTGTCTGGGGTACTTGCACACTGCCAGGCTTGTAGTTTTGCTTTGATGGGATCTGGCGTATTAGCCAGGGTGGATTCGCAAAGTGCACAGGGGCCGGAGGGGCAGGCTTAGCTCGCTTTGCCTTTGGTGCTCCCCTGTGGGGCGGGGGGCCCTGCAACACCAGGAGGGAGGGAGGCAGGGCCATCGGAAGGCTGGATCCACAGAAGCACAGCATTGGGTGTTTGCACAGTGCAAGCAGTTTCCTTGATGGGAACTGGCTCCCTTTGGGATTTTGGCTGGGGGATGAGAGAGGGAGATGGCACTGGCCAGCGCCTTTGTTGCCCACTGAGCTGAGCTCTGTCTTCCAGGGCTCAACACCTCTCCCTACCAGTGTCCTCTCGCCCTCCCGCTCTCCAAGCAGAGTTGCTAACCTATAACATTACAAATGTTAAGTCCCACTGGCTGTCAGAACTCATGCAATCCGGCCCCTCCACTTTTGCAAGCAAGACTCGGGGGCTCTGCCTTGCCGGGTGGGCTGCCCCTCTAGCCGCCCCCCCCCAGCTCCCTCCCACCAGTCCCTGTAGTGCGCACCACCTCTCTGCCCTTTCTACCCTCTTCCGTGGGCCTCTTGTCTATGCTTGGCTCTGGAGAGTCTGTTCTGCTAGTCTTCTGGTAGTTTTCTGGGTTATTTAGGCAGATGTGGGTGGAATCTAAGTCATCAGCAGGACACAGTGAGCCCAGCGTCCCCCTACACTGCCATCTTCCCGATGATCCCCATGGGTTTGTTTAATTTGATCTCAGTTTTTGCAGGTGGGAGTCAAGCAAACAAAATGAAGTCAAAATAATGAGTTGACCTTTTTCCTCCAGAAATGGTGGATTAGGTAATTGAGAATATCTTTTCCACAGAGACAATATAGAAAATTGGTACCCACCATGTCTCCAAATGGCTCAAATAGCTAGCCAGATAGTGAAAAATTACCAAACCCGATCCTTGAGGATATCTAAATGGACAGCTATGAGCCTGGTATTAAATATTAGATATTTAACAAATTGGGAATAAAAAGCTGAGTGCTGAACAGTGCTCTTTACAGCCTCATGAGGCTTGTATGACAAAATAAGAGTCCAGAGCCTGCCAAGGGTAATGGTGTTGGTGAGGGACACTAACAAAGGCTGCATTCTGGGTTTAACAGTGAACAGGAAATAACAGTGCATTCAAGATTGTGGACCAGCATTAGGGAATCTCAGTAGTCCATAAAATCTTTTCTCTGACATCAGGTGTATATAATTGCAGAATGCTAATGCTGTAAGTTTCTGGAAGCAGCAACAGAAAATCATCTGAGGAAGCATTTAAAATCAACCACAAGTTGAGATGAAATTTATGAATAATGTTTCAAAGAAACTATCAAACATACACTCCAAAAAATATATG
Organism: Felis catus; assembly: GCF_018350175.1. Classification (NCBI taxonomy): domain Eukaryota; kingdom Metazoa; phylum Chordata; class Mammalia; order Carnivora; family Felidae; genus Felis; species Felis catus. Next base: position 59,455,167 of record NC_058386.1, read on the forward strand.
AAGAGAGTAAAAATGAATGAGATTGAGAAAACAACAGACCTTAGATCTACAAAAGTTCTTGCTGTTGGAATTTTGGATGCACAACTAAAACACACACACCACACACACACACACACACACACACACACACACACACAAAGAGTTATGCTTACTATGTCCAATAACCTAAAAGGAAAGAATGACAATATTGACAGAAAACAAATGCATAAAAGTGACACAAAAATTTGAAAAAGAGCTAGTTACAATTTTGGAACCATGAAATGGATTAAATGATGCAGAAGTGGAGTAACTGATACCATGAAATGGATTAACATAGGTAATTCTGAGGTGTTTTACAACACCAACAACCAGTTCTCTGATTCTGCAGACACAAATTGGGTTTTCAACAGTTCAATTAAGTTCTCATACTTACTACCCTGAGTCAGTGCGGACTTCATGCCTCAGTCCCCCAAGAATGTTTCCAACTTCAGATGCCAGTCACAAGTCTTAAGCTTCCCAAACTTCTCACCAACTGGTTATGTGTCAGGTCTGGTAATTCTATAGAATGGCTCACAAACTCAGAAATATACTACTCTTACATTTCCTGATTTATTATAAAGGATATTATATAAAAATACAAATGAAGAGCAGAATGAGGAGGTACATAGGACATGATCTGGATGGATCCCAAATGCAGGAGCTTCTTTCCGCATGGAGTTGGGCTATGCCACTTTCCTAATATGTGGATGTGGTCACCAACTCAGAAGCTTTCTGCACTCCATTGTTTAGGGGTTTTTATGAAGATTTCGCCACATAAGCATGATTAATTAGTAACTCAATCTCGAGCTCTTTTCCCTTCTTCCAAGGTTGGGAGTGGGTGTAGAAATGAAAGTTCCAGGTTTCTTACCAAGGTTTGATCTTTCTGGAAACCAACTTCCACTCTGAAGCTACTATCTAGGGGCCTGCCAGGAGTTACCATATTAGAACAAAAGGCAAACCTACCACCCAGGAAATTCCAGGGGATTTAGGTGCTCTGTGTCAGGAACTAGGGATAAAGACCAACTATATATTTCTTATTATGTCACATAAATCAAAAGATTGGTTGGAAAGAAGATTAAAATGTACAAAAGAGAATGACATGTAATATGTTAGAAATACAACCGTTGAGGGGCACCAGGGTGGCTCAATCGGTTAAGTATTGACTTCAGCTCAGGTTATTATCTCACAGTTCATGGGTTTGAGCCCTGTGTCGGGCTCTGTGCAGACAGCTAAGAGCCTAGAGCCTGCTTCAGATTCTCTCTCCCTCTCTCTCTTCCTCTTGCCTGCTTGTTCTCTCTTTCTCTCTCTCTCAAAAATAAATACACATTTAAAAAAATTACAAACAGTGAAATTAACAACAGGTAAAATACAGTACCTAGAATAAAGCTTGGAGACACAAATGATGTAATACAGAGAAGAGAGGGTAGAAGATTCAAGTATAAGGTCAAACATATTTATCTGTGTCTTTAAGGAAAGAATAGAGAGAAGTAGTGTTTGAAATAATGGAGGAGCATTTTCCAATACTGACCAAAGAGGTCAAGCCATAGATTGAAGAAGCTCTGCAAGCCTCAATAGGCTAAGAAAGCCATGCTAAGACATACAATAATTGTACTACAGAAAATCAGAGACAAAGAGAAATCTAAAAAGCGGTGAAAGAGAAAAGGTACATCTACTTCAAAGAGACAACAATTAGGCCTATAGGTAACTTCTTAATAGGAAGTACGCAAATCAAAGAAAATGGGTAAATATTGTTAAGGGTCTAAAAGGAAGTACTTGCCTGCATAAATCATGGGAATAAAAGTCACAGCATAGGGAATATAGCCAATGATACTGTAATAGCATTGTCTGGTGACAGAAGGTAACTACACTTGTGGGGAGCACAGCATATAATGTATAGAGAAGTTGAATCACTACGTTGTACACCTGAAAATAATGTAACATTGTGTGTTAACTACACTAAAAAAATACTTTAAAAAAAGTCATTTGCTACTGTGGCTCTCAGTCCTGACCTTAACATCAGAGTCCCTGGAAGGGTTGTCCAAAATGACTGCTTATATAATTTGTGGAGTCCAGAGTAAAATGAAAATGCTGGCCTTGTGTTCAAAATGTTAGGGGAAAAAGCCTTTCAAGGTAGTAAAATATGAAGCTTTTTCTTTTTTAACCATGACCTCTCTTTCTCTGTCTCTCTGCCCATCTCTTGATGTGTCTTGAAATTTTTACTTGCCTAACATTATCCTAAATAAAAAATTATACCTTAAAAAAACAAACAAAAATCCTACGACATTAACTGAACCAAAAAATATATTCATTTTTGTGAATCAGAGGACACTATCAATACAGTGAAAAAGCTACCCATGGGGCTGTGGGGAAAATATTTGGAAATCACATATATGATAAAGGATTGATGTCTAGAATATATAAAGAACACCTACAAATCAACAACCAAAAAATAAATACCCAATGCAAAAATGGGCAAAAGATTTGAATAGACATTTTTCTAAGGAAGATATACACATATCCAATAAGCACATGGAAAGATGCACAAAATCAGTAATCATCAGGAAAATTCAAATGAAAACCACAGCAAGACACCACTTTACACCCATTAGAATTGCTATGGTATTCAACAAAAGAAATAAGCATTGGAGAGGATGTAGACAAACTGGGACCTTATGAATTGCTGGTGGGAATGTAAAATGATGCAACCACCATGGAAAGCAGTGTGGCAGTTGCTGAAAAAGTACACATATAGCATATGATCCAGCAATTCTACTTCTGGATATATACCTAAAAGAACTAAAGGCAAGGACACAAAGAGATATTTATACAGTCATGTTCAAGGAAGCATTATTCATAATAGTGAGAAGGTGGAAACAACTCAAGTGTCAAATGACTAAGAAATGGATAAACAAAATGTGGTATATACATAAAATTGAATATTATTAGGCCTTAACAAAAGAATGAAATTCTGATACATACTGTAACTTGAAGATATTAGGTAGAATAAGTCAGTCAAACAGGACAAATATTTTCCAAATCCACTTATATGAGTTACTTGGATTCAATTCATAGACGTAGTAGAATGGTGAATGCCAGCTGTGAGAGTAAAGGGGAAATAGGATAAAGAAGATGTGATACACACACACACAGACACACACACACATATATGTACATATATATATATAATATTCCATTGTGTGTGGGTGTAGGTAATGGAATATTATTCAGCCATAAAAAGAATGAAATCTTGCCATTTGCATTGACATGAATAGAGCTAGAGACTATAATGCTAAGTGAAATAAGTCAGTTAAAGAAGGACAAAAGCCATATGATTTCATTCATATGTGGAATTAAGAAACAAAACAAATAAGCAATGGAAATAAATCAGACACATGTAAAACTAGATTCTTAATGAGAGAGAGAAAACAGTTACCAGAGGGGAGGTGGATAGGGTGATGGGTGAAATAGGTGATAGGGAATAAGCATACACTTTTCTTAATGGGCACTGAATAATGTATAGAATTGTTGAAATGTGTACCTGAAACTAATATAACACTGCATGTTAACTATATTGGGATTAAAATAGTAAATAAAAAAAATTTTAAATATATGTTGACAAAAATCTTGAAGGAAACACACCAAACTGATAATTGTGCCTAACTTAGCTAAAGGGCTTGTCATGCAAAAGGTGGTCAGGGTAGGAATATTATTTGATCTCATTTTTAAAATTTTCAGTAAGAATGTACACAAGGTATATCTGTGTAAATAAGACAACTTTGAAAACAAATGAGCAAAAAACTAGGGGTAGTTATTTACTGGGAGCCCTTAATAAGCCTTGACAAATGCCTATTCAGGTACTTTGTTTCATTTTTTATTTGGATTGTTTGCTCTTTTACTTTTGAGTTGTAGTAGTTATTTTCTCATATTCTGTAGGTTTCCTTTTCATTTTGTTGATCATTCATGTGGTTGTGTGGAAACTTTTTATTATCTTTTCATTGAAGAAATTTATTTGTTCATTTATCATATTCCTTGCAGAGAATTTTGCTGTGAATAGAACATTCAAAAATTGTTGTTAAATATATATATTTTTGATAACTACTCTGACTTACAGTATTATGGACATTCAGGGGATGTAAAAATGAAGGAGGTACAGTTTTTGTTCTCATGGAGTTATTAGTGTATCATGCAATATGAAACAACTAGAATATTGCACATTAAAATACCAAATGTTGTATACCCATGTGTACCCTAACTGTCCACTACTCTTTTGTTCTTGTCTTTTCCACTTAGCCTTTCCAACGCGTTTCTTTCCTAAATTTTAAGTACATCTTAGTAAAGCGTAACCTATCTACACAAATTACACAAATCAAAGTGTGTACCTGAATTCACAAAATGACACACCCATGCATCCACAAACATATTTAGAAGTAGGACATCGTACAGCCCCTTGCCTGAGGAGCCATTATGCCAACTTCCATCACTGTAAATTGACTTTGACAGTTTTAACAATTTATGAATGGAATTATAGAGTACATATTGTTTCTTTCTGGGCTTTTTTCACTCAAATGATGTTTGTGAGCAGACGCTTTTTAGTTCGATGTAGATACACTTGTTTACTGTTGCTTTTGTTGCTTGTGCTTTGGGTGTCACATCTATAAAATCATAGTCAAGGCCAATGTCAAGGAGATTTTTCCCTATGTTCTCTTCCAGGAGTTTTACCATTTCAGGTCTTATATATACTCTAAAGTTTTTGTTCTGTTTTGAGTTAATTTTTGCAGATGGAACAAGATAAGGGTCCAATTTCATTCTTTTGCATGTGAAGTTTCACTTTATTGAGGAGACTGTCTCCTTTATTGAGGAGCACCATTTATTGAGGAGACTGTCTTTCCTCCTTGACTATTCTTGACTCCCTTGTCAAATATTAGCTGACTGCATATGCTTGAGTTTACATCCAGGCTCCCCATTCTGTCCCATAGGTCTATGTGCCTGTTCTGGGGCCAGCAACATATTGTTTTGATTACTATAGCTTTGCAATCTACTTTGAAATAAGGAAGTGTGATATCTCCCGCTTTGCTCTCCTTATTGAGGATTGCTTTGGCTGTTGGTTGCTATGCCACAGCCTTTATGAAAGGGAATGTGACAGTAATGAGCAAGATTACGTGTGTTTTCACCCTTTATTCAGCAATAGTAGTACATCTAGGGATCAACCTCAAAGATACATTGAGAAACATTGCTAAAGATTATGTCACAATTCTATTCATTGTGGGTGTATTTGTAATAGCCATAATAGCAACAACCAAGGTGTGCATCAATAGAAGATTAGCTGACTAAATCATGGTCTGTTCACACAATGGCATACTCTGCAGCTGTTGAAAGGAGTGGGAGATGCCTCTATGGAGCACTATGGAGTGATCTCAAGGATATTGTTGTCTCAGCTTTGCTGGGGTATAATTGTATACCAAAAAAAAAAAAAAGCCCAAACTACATATTAGTGTATACAATCTCATGAGTTTGGGCATCTGTGTAACCGTCTCCACGATCAATGTAATAAACATATTCGTCACCTCCAGAAGTTTTTCTGTGTCCTTTTATTACTGTGTTTTGGTTTGTTTTTTATTTTGCTTTCTTGTGAGAAGAAAATTTAACATGAAAAAAAAAGAAAATTTAACATGAGATTTACCCTCTTGACATATTTTTACGTGGACTTCACCTCTTATTCAAAGCGTCTAATATAGTCGAACTTATGGAAACAGACAATAGAACGGTGGTTGCCAGGAGAGGGGGGAAAAGGGGACATGGAGAGCTGTTGTTTAATGGGTATAAAATTACAGTTATTCAAGATGAGTGTGCTTTAGAGATCTGCTGTATAACATAGTTCCTATACGTAACAATGAAGGCCATATTTCTACATGAGAAAAGGCAAAGTGGAGGAGTTTGTATAGATTACGCAGCATTTATCTAAGGAGGAGGGAATGTATTGAATGTCTGTCTCTCTGATGAGAGATACAGATCTGATGGCCAGGTAATACCAGTTGCCCCATTCCTTGAGCCTTTAAGGAATCTGTTGAATACACTCCCTGCATGAGCTTTGCTTACCCTGGTGTCCCCACTTCTCACTTCTACCCAATGTTGGCTGTCTCTGGGAATGCACGTTCACCCACAAACACTTTTGACCAATTGCTCAATATTTGCTCCAGATCATTCCATTTTTTTTTTCATTATCAATTAATACTTGTCCTACCCGTTAAGCTGTTCTTGCTCAGAAACCAGAGGTATCAGGCCTTTATGGCCCTGTAGTGTTTGTGTGACCTGCTTTGGGGAGAGGTGCCTTTCTGGGCAAGGGTTGAAAGTAGTGGAATGCTGGAGGGGGCTCTTACTGGAACATGAGAGCAAACTTAACTGTTCGGGAATTTTGCGAGCCAGCTGTTGAACACAGATGTTTTAAAGACTAAATTCTATAAGGTAGCAATTACATTACCTGCATTATATTGAAAACAATCATAATACATACTCAAAACTCATCAGCCTCTAATCACTTTTCCCACATCTTGAGGTTATGTACATTTATTGCATCAGAATGGTGGAAATGCATCCTTTCCCAACTCTGCGTTAATTGACATGAGGTCAGTAGCGTGAAATTGGCAAATGCTACAACGCAGGGCATTTCCCCCAACCCACCCCCTTCCCCAGAGAGCCTGTTGTTACACATTTGCATGCATACCACTGGTTGAAACTGATGCACTCTGCAGATGCTGCAGATCTGCAGACGTGGTGGATATCCTCAGATCCAACTGGTGTTGTTGTAAAACACATGAGAGTCAAGATCTAACGTACACTACCTTACAAAGTGATGTTTTAAATCTGTGAACTGGAGTAGTACATGACTAAGCATGGTTCATGAAAAAAAAAAAAAGGCTGGATATTTGATATTTGTGACAAAGTCCTAAGATGCCCATAATATGCCACCGTTAAGAGACTTTTTAAAAAAGGTATAAGGCAGTGTACGTACACGCATGTGCTTGCACGCGTGCATTTGTGGGGTGCGGGGGAGGATGCATGGATATCAGGCCTAAGAGGCTCTGTGTAGAAGGGCAGGTGGGACTCAGAAAAGTGAAACGGTACAGGGAAGGGGGGCTGACTCCTTCTCCCAATCTCCATCACCTTATTTCTCTTTTCTTCCCTCTTCTCATGCCACAACTTTTAACCCCAAATACACTTTCTCCTTTACCAACTCAGCTGTGGGACCGTGGTGCACCTAGGACACAACTGCATAGCAGGGTTTTGGGCCTTTTCCAGGCAACACTGCTTCCTTCCTCTGTGACAGTGTGGCCTTGTTTATCTAATACTGGGCGAGGAGGGGTCTCGGGATCACTGATTTAAGTAGCAAATCAGGGAAGGAAGGAAAGCATGAGATGGACATCAGTCTTGCCCTATGTGCTGAGTGACCTTGCATGTTTATCTGGCATGAGATAAGGAATATAAGAAGCCTGACTTCTCAAGGCCTGAAACAAGAAAGCATAAGTTGTTATCAGATGTCATCACCATCAGTCGTCTTGGGTAAAAATGAGGGAGGCATGGGAGGAGGGAGAAAACACAATGGGAAATAGTCAGCGACTGGGCATATCCAGTGGAGCTTTCCGTCTTCTGGGCGGGGTCTCCAGGTCCTTCTTTGTTTGGAACATCAGCAGAGGACCGAGATCTGATCTCAGTGCACATAAGATCTGATCCACTACTACATATTGTTACATTGAATAGGAAACAAAAGAACTATTTTTGGAAGACTCTTCTCACTGGATGTCTGCTGCTTCAAGTTTTGAGCCTTTCACTCAATGGTATATGTACATAGATATACTATCAGGATGTAGGAAAAGTAATGAGAGATTGATGAGTATGTATTATGATTGTCTTAAATATAATGCAGGTGGGGCGCCTGGGTGGCGCAGTCGGTTAAGCGTCCGACTTCAGCCAGGTCACGATCTCGCGGTCCGGGAGTTCGAGCCCCGCGTCGGGCTCTGGGCTGATGGCTCAGAGCCCGGAGCCTGTTTCCGGTTCTGTGTCTCCCTCTCTCTCTGCCCCTCCCCCGTTCATGCTCTGTCTCTCTCTGTCCCAAAAATAAATAAACGTTGAAAAAAAATTAAAAAAAATATATAATGCAGGTAATGTAATTGCTACTTTATAGAATTTAGTCTTTAAAATTTATAAAATTATTAGCTAATTTAGGGCCTGGCAAAGAGAGGGGAGTCTTCCTCTATCCATCTGTGGCTACAAATTTCCCCTAAAACACTTGTGCAAGTTACTTGTACTCATATAGTGTGTGTCCTCATAGGTAAAATACTGGTAATAATGCTTAGCTCAGAGAGCTGCTGTGAGGCTCTATGTGTTTAGCATACAGTGGGCACAAAATCAATGATAATGATTCTTCCTCATATTTCATGGGTCCTTCAAAAGTAGACTCTGGGTCTAATTCATGTCCCCTCTTTGATTCTTCTGGCCCTGGTTGCCTTCAGTGCCCCCCACTGTAAAATACACATTCGACTAGAATCGAACTGGCATTCACTTGGCCATAGTTGGCCTGAATGGATGTTTTCTTTGGCCCACGTACAGGAAACCAGAGCCAGTGTTTTAAAATTGAGATATTTTACATAGAAATCTAGAATTCCATCTTCTCTTGAAAAATCAGGAGATGTGGCAATGAAGAGTCCACATCCCTACATGACAACAATTGGCTGGAGCCAGGTGGCAGCTGGCCCCTAAGGTAGAGCATGCACTGTCAGTTGGCCAGAGCCTATCAGTCCTGCTCTGCTCATTCGCAAGACCTGCTTGACCCTGAAGACAACCCAATTTGGGGCCCTCTGGACAGCTGGAAGCAGTCTATGCCAGGCAGAAGGTAGGCACTTCCTTGCTAAATGAGTAAAACCCTTACCCCCCTCACCATCTCCCCCTTTTTTCGCTACCATTTTCTTGTCTTGTCATGCTAAGAAAGCCCAGTTATTGAGTAAGGTGATTCTCACTTAGAAAAGTAAACTGAACAAGTCTGTTAGAGTCAGGAGAGTCTACGTTATACTGTGGTAGCAAACAACTCCTATATCGCAGTGCCTTACAACAACGAGAATGTATTATTTGTTCACACACACAAACCTAGACACAAAATGAAAACACCCTTATATTTTGACAAGCATGCATACATGCATGAGTGCATGGGTATGTTTGCAATCACGAGTCAAATGAAAACTCTGGCATATGAACATATGACCTCCCACAGAACCCTATTTAGAGACTGATCAGCTTAGACCCCATGATGCTGTTTTCATAAGAGACATAAAAAGGCCCCAGAATCTAGGCATTAAGGGATGGTGGTACAAGAATATCCACTCTCAGCCAAGGAATTGTCCCATATCATAAAAAGAGTCTGAAAAGCTTATGAAAGAACCTAGAGGTTAAAAAAACAAACATGTTAAGCATTTTGGACTTTAAGCATTTTGCAAATGCATGAATAGGAAGTACTCTGGTGAGGCCTCCTCTTCTGGGTTTCTAGCTCAAGAGGAAGATGCACCCCAGATGTCCAACAGGCAGAGAAATGGAGCTGGCTGGCCTGGGTCCGAGAGAGGAGCTAGAAGGCTGGGGTCCTTCATCTCCAGCAGGAGCTGCAGATAGAAAGGAAGGCATCAGAGCCACGTCACATCCGTTTCCCCTCCTGGCTCTCCCCTCTTTTTTGTTCCACCCAATCGAGGCTTTGTCACCTGGACTACAGCACAGAACTCTTCCTCGCTGATGTGTTCATCTTGGGTCTTGCCTCCTCCAATCTCTCCATCAAAGTCACCACATATCTTTTTTTTTTTTTTTTTTTTTTTTTTTTTGTCAAGCCCGGGATAATTGAATATACTCCTCTCTAGCTCAGACATTCCCGGGCTCTTCACCACCCACAGTTTCTGGTCTAGGCCCTAGGCCTGGCATTCTAGACCTGGGTGACCAGTAGCCTCCCCAGCCTCATCCCTTTCTGTTCCAGCAGTTCCTCTAATGTTGCTGCTTCACTCACACACCACACCCCATCCAGCATTTTGGTCTGGGAGTGCCCAGCCTTCCCTCTCAACCTTCCCAGGATTCTATCGCTCCTCTGATCCTTCCTCTCCAGGCTCAACATTGAAATTTAGCCACAAAACACAACTAGTGAAGGCATCCAGGCTCCACATGTAGACTGGAGGCAGAGACCAGATCTCCCTCCAGCCTAGGCTCTTATCACCTATGTATATCCTGCCCACCACAACAGATTGCAGGGGTCAGACTAGAAAGCTCTGGGATGGGAGTGAGGAGACCTGGGCGCGCCACTTGATATGCTGCATGCCTCAGGGCAAGTCCCTGCCACTCTCTGGGCCTCAGTTTCCTTGTTTCTTGACACCAAATGCACTGGGCATTTCCTGATGAGCACAGAGCTCTGACGATTCACTGAGCAACCATCACCTGCCATCTCTGACATCAGGCTGAGGAGCTTGGGTTCCCCAGGCCCAAGGAGGTTCAACCCACCAACCCAGACCTCCCAGATAGGCCCTACTTACCACAGCGCCGTCCCATTTCCCAACCATCCCCACCCCGTGCTGTGCTCTCCTTTCAAGGACCAGGCTACCTGCTGCCACGCAGGGCTGGAGCAGGGAGATGGAGCCAGAAGATGCCTGAGAAGAGTTTCTCAGCATCAGCAGAGCCTCAGCGGCTTCCAGCTTCCGCTGCCACTCTGAGGAGGCAGAAACTGAGTCCTGGTCAGAAGCCTCAGGACCCTGCAATGGAAAGGGTGTGAGAGGATGGGAACTGAAAACCCATGCCTCCCTACGTCCTGCAATTGTCCCTTCAGCCCCCGGTTCCGCTGAAGGCCCCACCCATCCTGAGGCCATCTGCCCTTCCCGTGCACTAAGCTTGGCCCCTGCCAGGGTCCTGGACCCCACTATTTTCCAGGATCTGTGGCCGCAGTGAGGACAGGGTCAAGGGTGGCACACGGCTGGAGGACCAGAGTTGAGCATCTAGAAACAAGGAAGGAGAGGCCAGGGGATCAAACCCTCTGGCAGACACATACTGCCAGTAGACAAACAGGGCCAGGATTTTGCAATATCTGGATGTGGGAATCTGAGTGCCTGCTGGCCATTAGTCGTTGTGGCTTGTGCAAGTCCTTTCCCCTGTTTGGCCTGTTTTCCTTTCTATGTCTTTCTTGTATATCTTTCTTGAGACACTCATTCCTGCCAGCAGTTTCAAAACTCTCGGGGCAACAGTGACGGGTGTAGGAAATCACAGGTGTCTGCATTTTAATCTGCAAGGCACCTGAAGAGATGTGATTACTGTCCTGTCCAGGGACTGGTTCTCACTTCCATATTCCTCAGTCCCCATGGAACTTGAAGGACCAGCCTGGCTCATCTCCAGGAAGCTTTCTCTAAGGGCCTCTGGACTCCCCCCTGGGCTCTGTGGCCCTCACCACCATGGACCTCCTTTCAGCAGGACCTTCTTTCCCATCAATCCGTTTCCTCCATCTGAATGGAGGACTAACAGCCTCCATTCGTTGAAGGAATGTGCCACATTGTGGCACAACGTGGCCTAGTCCTCTCGTCAATGCTATAGGTTTATGATATTGTCCCCATCAGTACACTGCTAGGGAAATGGAGGCTTGGAAATGGCCATATTCTCACAAATAGGAAATGTCAAGGCTGGGAGAACCCTGCCCTTCCCCACTAGTCTGAGATGCTGCCTCCTCCTCCCCTCCTCCTGCTCCTCCACCACCACCTCCTCCTCCTCCCACTTCTCGTCCTTCTCTCCTCCCCCTCCTTCTGGCTGCTCATCGGTCGCCACCTCCACTTCCTCCTTGTATCTCCCACGGCATCAAGCACAAAGGCCAGGCATGCAATAACACAATATACAACTAGCTCCGTGGTCCTTCTCACTCTACGCACATGCTGGACAGGGCAGGGGTCCTGTGGGTCTTCCTGGAAAGAGAAGTTGTGAGTTGCATCTTCAAGGCTGCTGGAGTCCAAGATAGAGACAAAGATTTTGGGGCCTGACCAATCAGCAGACCTCCTTGGGTGCTCGCCTGCAGGAGCCGAGAGGACAGGGTGGAGTGTCAGCACCAGGCCAGCCATGGAGAGGAGACATGGGTATGTTGTGTGATGAGGATAGTAGCCCAGAATGTCAGAGCTATTCAGTAGCCCTGAATGTCAGTCAGAGCTGAGAAGACCTTGAGGACCAGCCAGTTCCTGCTCTTTATTTTCCAACCGGGGAAATTGAGGTCCAAGGAGGAGTATTATTTCCCCAAAGTCATATGGCAGGCTGCAGTAGGGTTAGAGAGGGAACCCATGTCTTCAGGACACAGACAAAAGAGTCTGGACAGTGGCTGAGATGGGAACCTCCTCACAGCCCTCAGACTCTCCTTACTTCCCCGGGGGGGGGGGGGCGTGCACAGGGGTGGGCCTCAAGCTGGGACATGATGTTCTCCTTCCCAGCTGTGGAAAGCTGGGGACACTTTAGATGAGCCTTTCCCCCCTGAACCCACCCCACCTCACTCCACCCCCACTCTACTTCACCTCCAATCTGAGGTCTCATCTCACCGAGAACCATTTCCACCCCCACCCCCCACCCCCACCCCTCACCCCGATTGCCCCTTCCCACCAACACTTGGTAGATCATATTGATAAAGTTTTATAGGTGGGGCAGCTTAAACCCTGAGGAGTAACTTGCCAAGGCCACATCGAAATTGGGTAGTAGGACTGGTGGCAGCACTGCTCGTGCTCTCTACACCCAAACCCAAGACGCCCTCCCTGACCAGAAACACTCACTGACGACTCCTCCTTGAATGGTCAACTTCTCGACATGGCTGTGAGCTTTGGGAGGGGAGGCCCCACTCGTTATCAGTCCTTGAGTCAGGTGCCTCTTTAGGCATGCCCCCTGCTCCCTCTTCAAGGCACTCTCAGCAGGCAAGACTCTGCAGGGATCCCTAAAGTGGGGGATTGCCAGTCTACAGTCAGTCACATTTAGAGGAGGCCCCCTCCCCACCCCCACTGTCAGACACCATACTCACGAGAAGAAGGCACACTTGTGACATTCACAAGCCTGGAAGGGGCAGGAGTGCTCCTGGTCCTTGGTTTGGTCACTGAGGCCATGGTTGTAGCAGCGGGCACAGCAACTTACAGTTCTTTTGGGGCCAAGTTCGATCCCCCATGGGGCTCTGGTCTCAAGGCCAGTGGGGGAGTCGGAGTGGCAGCAGGGCACAGCAGGCATTTCATTGGGATCCATGGTTCTAGGGCCAGGAGTGGATGTCAGGATGGCCACATGATCCCCTACCCTCAGCATGCTTCCTCTGCCCTTCAAAATCCCCACCTGAGGTGCCTGGATTCTTCTTCATCCAGCTCACCGCTGAAATTGGATCGCACCCACCCTTCTTGCTCACACAGCCTCCTGCCCAGGAGGCCCTACTCACGCAAAGCCTCGTTCCAAGCAACTCATGGCATGGTTCCTGTCAACTTTCAATCCAATCATCATTCTCCTTGCCTACCTTCACTCTACATAGATCCCATTTTCAGGCATATACATTCACTCTTGTGCCCCCTTCAACAATTCCTGCCCTCCCCTTCTCATGTGTCATCCTCTACTCTGCTATACCTATTTTTCCTGGCATTCGCTTCCACCGTTGTCTTCCTAACCTCCCACATTCACTCACTCCCTACTCGTGACTCTATGGCTCCTGAACTCAATTCTGTTATTAGTCTCATGTACATCCTACGTTCGAATTTCCTCTCACACCCCATTCTGATCTTCTTCTGCACCCCACTGTAATCTTAATTATTCTCTTTTTCCCCCTTTAAGCGGACACCCCTTTGCACCCCATGAGATTATATTATGTTGCTGAATCCCAAGCCCCTCTTTCCATAATTATGTTTTATTCATCCCTTTGATTAGTCATTGACTAGATCCTTGTTGGGCCCCCTATGGAATGCCAGACCCTGATCTGGTCAACAGACAACTCCTCGCTGCACTAATTGTTTTCTTCCACCAACACACCCTCTCTGCTTTCATTCAAACCCATGTATTCCCTCCACAGCCTCCTGACAATCTCCCATGATCCTCTTCACGCTTCAACAGTTATGCTTGGGTACACCTTCCCTGTTCCCCAAACCCAGGGTGTACTACCCCGTCTCAAGGCAGCCCAGTCATTCGCTGCCACTACCACATCAAAATCAAAGGCAGGGGCATATGCCCTGCCTCAGGTTCCAGAGGCCAGGAGTCAAGGGTCTGAGGCAGGGGATCCTCCCCCAGGCGTTCCAATGTTGTTGGTTGGGGGTGGGGGTGGGGGTGCGGGTGACTGAGTTGGACATCAGGAGCGGGCAGAGGGACCCCACTGAGGTGGAGGAGAGGACCAGGGGTTGGTGATCCAGAGCAGGAGGGAGGGAGGAAAGAAGATGTGTGGAGAACGAGGGTCGTATTCCTGATGCCAGCCTGTGGTTACCTCAGCCTCCAGCCGCAGTGACAGGAGGTGGGAGGGAAGACCACTTCTCTCTCCCTTTCTCGCCCTTCGCACAAAGGCCAATGAGCTTCCAGCGCTGCCTTGCTCCTCCCACATCTGTGGCCAGCGACCAATGAGCTTCGAGTTCCACCGGAACTCACCCACCAAAGCCCCGCCCCCTTACCGTCCTCCCACTTCTCCGCGTGCTGGCTTTACCAAGCCCGCCAGTGAGTAATTCCTGAAGTGAGGTGGAGCTTTGCGTTCCCCCAAACCTTGTTTCCCAGACTTTTCTCTCCTTGGATGTGACATACTACATGCGCGTGCAGTTTTAACTCATGTCCTTGGTATTCTGTAATTTACTTTTACAAAATCCAGCGTGTGTTTTTAAGATTCATCCATATTCCTATGTCAGGGATTCTCAATCAGGGGGGCATCCTGCACCCCTGAGGAACATTTGGATGTGCCTGGAGTCATTTTGGTCCACCTTTGCATGTCTCGGCTTCTGAGCTCCCTGTCTGTTCCATAGATAAATTTGTCTATTCCTGTGCCAATACTCCACCATCTTAATTTTTACCTCTTGACAGGACATCTTGATCTATGTGTGGTAGGGAAAGTCCCCACATCTTATTCATAATCTTCAGGCGTATCTTTCGTATTCTTCACCTTTTGCCCTTCCAGTATAAATATTAGAATCAACATGTCATGTTCCTTGAAAATTCATTTGCAACACATTTGGGTTGCATTTTCATTAAATCTATGGATCAGCTAGGGGAGAATTGCCTGTATTTATGACACCCAGCCTTCCTAGTCACCAACATGGCATGTCTCTCCGTTTATGAGGGTCTTCTTTAATGTTTTAATATTTTAGTTTACTATTTAGGTTTATCTTTTCTACATTCAGATCTTGTACATCTTTTATGGCATATATCCCAAGATACTCTAGAGTACTGTTGCTCTTGTACTTGATATCTGTTTAAAATGACATTTCCTAATTGTATCTAATTTATAGAAATCCATTTGATTTTTAAAAACTGTATTGACCTTAAGGTCAGCCACCGTGTTAAACTCTGTGATATCTAATAATTTGTCTTTAGACGTCTGCAGGTTTCTGTGAATCTTTGAGTAAGAGAAGTACAATAATCAACTTACAGGTTTCTTAAACCTTTACTGACTGGCTAGGACGTCCACTACAAGTGGAACAGACATGGCAAAATTGGACCCCTTTGGGTTAACATTTCCATATTAAAATGTATTCGTTGTGTTCCACTGTTTTCTTTCCTTCCTTCCTCCCTACCTCCTTTCTTCTGTCCTCCCTTCTTTCCTTCCTTCTTTCCCTGCTTTCTTCTTTTCTCCCTTTCTTTTCTTCTTCCTTTCTCTCTTCCTTCTTTCTTTTTTCTCTTTCCTTCTCTTTCTTTCTTTCTTTCTTTCTTTCTTTCTTTCTTTCTTTCTCTTTATAGGTTTAAGGAGCTTCCCTTATATTTCTAATTTCATAAGTTTGTCTTAAAACATGAATCAATATCGAATTTTACTTTTCTGTCTCTATTGAAATGTTCAAGAGTCTGTTTAACAGTCTGTTAATACAGTGACTGTTATTTGCAGATGCTTTTTTCAAAATCTGTAGTGAAGTTTATAATCACAAGAGGACAAAACCATAAGTGTGTATCTTAATAAGTTTTCAAAAATTAAACATACACATTCAGTTAGCACCTAGAGCAAGCAACAGAATATATTACCGATACAAAAACCTCTCTCATGCCCCCTTCGACCTGTATTTTTTAAATGTGAATCCAGCTTCATTCTCCAAGGATAAATGTAACTTCTTTATGGTGGATCATCTTTTGTAGATACTGGTGGGTTCAGTTTGCTAAGGCTTTGCTTTGGATTTTTTTACATCTTCTGTTCATGAGTGAGATCAACTTGAAGCTTCTCTTTCCCATAGTATCTTTGCTGGTTCCAGTGTCAAGGTTCTCTGTTTTTCTTTTTAAATTTTACTTATTTATTTATTGAGAGAGAGAATGTGTGTATGTGTGTATGTGTGAGTGTGAGTGGGGGAGCGACAGAGAGAGAAAGAGAGAGAGAGAATCCCCAATAGGCTCTGCACTAATAGTGAGGAGCCCAACGCAATGCTAGAACTCAGGAACCTGTGAGATCATAACCTGAGGTGAAATTAATAGCCTGACGCTCAACCAACCGAGCCACCCAGGTGCCCCATCAGGGTCAGGGTTTTCTAGTCTCATAGACTGAGTTGGGGAATAGTTTCTCTTTTCTACCCTCTGGGAGTTTTTGTATAACATTGGGATTATCTGTCTTGATTCTTTTTAAAACTTGACCACTAAACAGCTGTGATGCCCGTTTTCTTTACTTTTTGTTTTCTATTGTACCTTGGAGAATTTCAAACATACACAAATCGGGTTTGTATACAAACATACAATCTCCATGTTCATTACAGCAGAACTGTGTTCCTGGAACTCTACCTTGCATCCATCAGCTTCCAAAAAGCCAAAGGGTTTGTGAAAACAGAATGCTCAGCTCTACCATCTATAGTCTCAGATTAAAATATCTGGGGTGGAACCCAGAGTTTGCTTTTCTGACAAGTTCTCTGGTTATGCAAATGCTGCCGGTGGGGAATCACACTTTGAGAAACATTGTATATACAAGACAGAATGGTGAGGGAAACCATTACTGGACTGCAACCATTAACAACTCATACCCAATTTCATTTCATAGGGACCTTCTCCCCTCCCTCTCTTCCAGATGATTTTCAAGAAAATACCAGAAATCATCCTACCTTATTGCAGAATACTTCACCACATAGCTTTAAAATATGAACAATCCATTTTCTTCAACTTTCTATTTTCAAAACGCACAAAGTTGAAGAGTGAACGTTCTTTTACCTAGATTTCATATTATCCCATTGTTTTATCTCTCCTTTTTTTTTCTTTTGCTTAACCACTCAAGTTCCAAACGCTTCATCCAATAACTTCAGAATGGACATTCTCTTGTCTAGCCATATTACTGTTGTCAAGGTGAAGAAATTTAACAATGACATGATAATATTATCTAAGTCCATACACAGCCCGTATTCAAATATATCCTTTTGAGGGTCGACAATTCAATCAAGTATCATACATTGCATTCAGTTGTCATGTCTCTTTAGTATCTTCTGGTCCCAAACAGTCCCTCAACTTAGATCTTCCATGATAATATTTTCCAAGAGCCTAGACCCGTTTGCTTCCAATGTGTCCACAATACAGTTTTGCTTGATATTTTCCTCTCATTTAGATTTCTTTTTAACATTTTTGGCAAGAATATTAAATAGGTGATGGGTAGTTCACTTTACGTCACATCTGAATGCTCTGAATGAAGGTCAGTTTGTCTAGCTATAGGTGCTGCTCTTGGCATTACTCAGTTTGATCACTTATTTATGGTATCTTTGGACAGATCACTCCATCGTAAAGGTACCTTTGTTCTGTGACTTATAAGAAGTCTGTAGCATGATATTTTGATACCATGTGGGTATTCTGCTCCTTCCCCACAAAATTTCACCTCTTGGCCTTAGTTTTTGTCCCTGGTTCTTGTCTGATTTGATTATTATCTGGTGGTTGAGAAATGATGACTTTCTATTGCTGTCATTCCTTTCTACTTTTACTGACGGACATTTTGCTGTGAAGATGAACATCCCACCTCCCCACCCCCACCCTGTTGCTGCTGTTGTGTTTGCAGCAGCAGAGGAACATGAAAAGCCACTCATCTGTTGTGTTCAAAGAAATATAAGGAGAATAACGTGGAAAATATTAAGAGACATGTAAACAAATTTAAGATGAATTTGGTAAAAATTTCTCTAACAGTCCAAACAGAACAACAGAATTTATTGCTTGAAGTTAACAACAACAAGAACAAGATTTTTTAAAAATTAAGAGAAGCTGAGTTATAAATTTGGCCATCTATAAAACAGTTTGGCTCCTTTGTGTGCACCTTTTCTCTCTCTCTCTCTCTCCCTCTCTCTGTCTCTGTCTCTCTCTCTCTCACACACACACACACACACACACGAACTTTTTAGATAGACACATGCTTAAAAATATAAATAAGAAACACTGTTTATTTCAGTTACAGAATGTATGTTAGAAAATTGTGACACCATATTAGAATTTACAAAAAGAAGATCTTCAACCAAATCTACATAATACAAGACCTTTCCAACAATGTGAAGGAGGAATTGATTCAAAATCTGAAAAAAAATTTCAAATACCTTATTTTTACCATCACCTGAATCATGAGACATGAGACCCTGGCCAATTAATACCTTAGGTACATTTTATCTCCAAGGACTTTCCAGTTAGCAAGGACATGATTTGTAGCTTAAAGAATGGAACTCATGGTGTGGAGCTTGTGGAATCTTTTCTATCACTTAGAAAAGAATTTGAGCTATGTACAAGAGATATTACAAAAAATAGTTTCTGTCATGAAGGACCATAGTCTAGCTATTATGCTGGAAAGCAATTCTCATTGTTGTTTTAAATCAAGAGTCCGATGTTTCTCTTATTCTTCTTTCCACTGTATGATACATATTGAGAACATGGATACTTAGCTTTCTAAAAATTTTTTTTCAACGTTTTTATTTATTTTTGGGACAGAGAGAGACAGAGCATGAACGGGGGAGGGGCAGAGAGAGAGGGAGACACAGAATCGGAAACAGGCTCCAGGCTCTGAGCCATCAGCCCAGAGCCTGACGCGGGGCTCGAACTCACGGACTGCGAGATCGTGACCTGGCTGAAGTCGGACGCTTAACCGACTGCGCCACCCAGGCGTCCCTAAAATAGACTATATGTAAAACATCATGGATATAGTTATTAATGTCATCCAGTAAATATGTACTAATGCAGTGATTTCATTGTAGCTTAACTTTGTCATTCTTGCTAGAGGTTTGTAAGTTTTATGGATCTTTTCAAAGAACCAGATTTTTGTTTCATTGATTTTCTCTATTGTTTTCTGTTTTGTATTTCATTGACTACTGGATTTAATCTTTAGCATTGCCTTCCTTCTGCTTGCTTTGCTCTTCTTCTAGTTTCCTGAGGTGAGAACTTAGATTATTGATTTGATGCTTTTCTTTTTACTTAATGTAAATGCTTAATGATGTAAATTTCCATTTCAGCAATGCTTTAGCTCATCCACATATTTTGATATGTTTTGTAATCATTTCTATTCAGTTTAATTCATTTCTTGATGTGCTGGAACATTTTCTCTTTAGTCCATGGATTGGGTGGCCTCCTTACCACTGGGTGTTAAAATCATTTTAGCAGGGATAGGGAAATCTCCTTACTGCCTGGTGGAGGTATAGTTCCAGAATCTCCACGTGATTGATTTCCACTAACATAGGAGGGGCAGAGTGGCCCCTGTTTCTGCAAGTCAAATGTGGAATTCTAAGCTTCCCGTTAGATCTTTGCTGGTTTGAGCGGGGGCAAAGCCATAGTTTGTTCTGTTGTGTTTGGCTGAAGTGGAGCAGTTATTGTCAAAGGGTTTTCTATCTTGCAAGGCTGCCACTTTTCTGATCCTTATGCTGGAGACAGCAGGCTTTTGTTGCAGCTATTTTGTTGTTCTGTCATCCTTATCATCATTGGTTTGCCTATGCCTTTTGTCATTTCTGGGTAGCTGGCTTCTTCAGCTCAAAGTCTGGGATATATGACACAGAAAGAAAACCAAGGGAACTCACCATTGTGTCCTTCCTTTGGTTCTGAGATCCCTAATTATTCTGCCTTCTCCTCTCCACTTTGCAGAGTCCTATGTTTATTTTATACATGGTGTCCAGGCTTTTAGATTGTAGTGGTAAGAATAGGGAGATGTACCTCTACTCTATCTTCCCAGAAGCATAAATATCTATATGAATTTAATTATAAGTACTGATTTTTCACGTGTGTTTGGATTTAAAATTAAATTTAAATTCAATTTTAATCCAACTTAAAATAATTGAATTTTAAGTGAAAATTAAAATTAAATATAGCTTTTGAATTCAATATGTTTGTCTTTGATCAGAAACTCTAATTTTTGCAAAAAATAAACACATTTACCTGATAAGGTATTTGAAAAATATATCCCAAATTGCATGTGCTTTGAAGAGATAGGAATTAACATTCAAAAGACTCCCAGATAAATCAGGCATAATTAAAACAGTTCCATCATAGGTAAAACACAAATTTTAGGTCAGAATCATAGTTTCATGGGGAAATTTCTCAGTCCCTCAACTTTGGATGTTTACCCCAATTTCTAAGGTATATCCACTTCATTGAGTTAATATTCAGAAACATACTTCAGCTTCAATAACCAAATATGAGTATTCTTACAAAAGCTGTTAAAATGACAATTAGGAAATTCAGTAGATGTGGGAAATTTGTCACTTGGTAAATTCATTAATTTTAGGCGAGTTGATTTTGTTGTTACCCAGAATCACAAAGCATAACAGGGAGAATCCTGGACAAAGGGGGCTCTTCTCCTGGCCATCATCCATCTGTGCAAGCACATGGAGGGAGGAACTCGTTGGCTAAATGAGGCAAGTGGATTCTGAATCTCTTAATTTGGATTACTGTAATAGCTTTTGTGTATTTGTGGCATTTCGGAGGCCTATCGATAGTAATTAGAGCTAATATTTTGGGGGCATTAGCTATTTGCCAGACAGTGCACTAAATGTCTACAAATATTGTCACATTTTAACAAGCCTCCCCCCCCCCCCGCATTATTATCCTCAGTTTTGCAAATTGGAAATCTGAGGTTGAGAGAGACTAAGTAATTTGCCCAGCTAAGCAGTGGTAGAACCAAGTTTCAAATTAAAAACTGTCAAGAGACTCTTAATAACTGAGAACAAACTGAGGGTTGATGGGGGGTGGGAGGGAGGGGAGTGTGGGTGATGGGTATTGAGGAGGGCACCTGTTGGAATGAGCACTGGGTGTTGTATGGAAACCAATTTGACAATAAATTTGATATTTAAAAAAATAAAAATAAAAATTGTCTATCTTATACAATTGTCATTTGTGGGCTCTTGACATCTTTACAAGCATCTTTGTCCAAGGTCCCAGAATACCTTGAGTAATCAAGCCCTGAACACACCGGCTGTACGTAAGCAGGCATCTCTTGGCAGTTCAAAGGGTTTCACATAAATAGACATTAATTGTATGTAAACTCAGATTTTAGGCTACTGTTGGGAATCTTTGATCAATGACTGAGTGATATTTGTTGAATATGCAGAGACTGATTCAGAGGGAGAAACGTGGAGCTATATTTCCATACTGTGGTGTGAAGAGTAGTCTTTTGGGCCTCTTCTACGTTTTAACCAGAAGCCTATCAATAACCAGCAGGGCAGTGGGCTGCATCAATATAAACATAAGCTATTTCAGTGGAAAATACTAACTTGGTGCTATGGAATTATGAAAACCATAATTAGTTGTTCAAACAAATCTCTGTTTCTAACTCTTCCTATGGGAGATCTCTGCAGCCCTTCATCTACATTTTCATTCACTAGAGGCTCTCAGCTTCCTGAATGGATTAGGGATGAAGTTAGCCGTGACCAGAGATATTAGTCCAGAGTTGCTGCCAAATATCCAGGTGAAAATCTGGTTTTATTTAAGACACGGTGGCCAAAAATAACTCCCATTGAACTGAAATAAGATATAATTTGGTGACCAGATGCAGGTGTGGCAATCATTGTGCTTCAAATGTTCCAGTTAAATTGATGGTTTTTCAAGAGTGACAACTTTGAGATCAAAGATGGTGTCTTATACATCTTTGCTCTTACAGCTCCTGTTGTGGTCCTTTTCACATGGTCGGTGACCAAGAAAAGTTATATCTTGAGAGACATGTAACTGCCAAGCACAGCCACAAACACCCTGTTAGACAAGCACAGTGAAAGGTTGTACTGGAAGCCGGCCAAAACTGGCAGAAGAACCTCTGAAAATTCTGTCCTCCCTAAAAGTCATGAGAAAACTGGCAGAAATTTTCAAAATCAATGTTTTCGGAACTCAGGAAATTCACCAAAAGCATGCAACACCATCAGGTATGTTTATTCTAGAGAAACAGATGAATCTCAGTAGGAAGAGTGAGCTATGTGGTATATCAACTGGCCCTATTCCCATGCTCCTCTATCCAAGGCTTCTATGGTAGCCTTGAATATGGACGGCCTGCAGTCTCAGTGAAAGCCAGCAGCCTGGCAGCTGCCACAGGCAGCAGAAAGGAGATGGGCCTCCTGCAAAGTTTCACTCCCAGGGAACTGTCATTATATGACCTGTATGGTTGGTCCTGGATGACCCCACTTGCATGGCTGTCTGTATTTGCACTGACTCAGAGCTTGCCCATTTGAAATGTGTTTTCCATGGGGGCACTTGTCAAAAACATTTAGGGGCAATTGTTTAACCTTGCAGCTGCCTCAGCAGTAGACAACACGTGGGGCATACAATAGGTGATCCAAATCCTTAAAAACACTGAGTAGTAAGATGTTCACAGGGACTTTAAAAAGTTGTGACATTATCTCAATCTTTGACAAAGCAGGAAAGAGTATCCAATGGAAAAAAAAGTTTCTTCAACAAGGATACTGGACCACTTTCTTACACCATACACAAAAATAAACTCAAGATTGATGGACAACCTAAATGTGAGACAGAAAACCATCACAGTCTTAGAGGAGAACACGGGCAGCAACCTCTTTGACCTCAGCTGCAGCAACTTCCTACTAGACATATCTCCCAGAGGCAAGGGAAACAAAAGCAAAAATGAACGATTGGGACTTCATCAAAATAAAAAGCTTCTACACAGTGAAGGAAACAACAAAACTAAAAGGCAGCCTACAGAATGGGAGAAGATATTTGCAAATGACATATCTGATAAAGGGTTAGTATTCAAAATCTATAAAGAACTTAGCACACTCAACACCCAAACAAGAAATAGTCCAGTGAAGGAATGAGCAGAAGACATGAATAGCCACTTTCCCACAGAAAACATCCTGATGTCTAACAGACACATGAAAAGATGCTCAACATCACTCATCATCAGGGAAATACTTATCAAAACCATGATAAGATACCACCTCACACCTGTCAGAATGGCTAAAATTAACCACACAGGAAACAACAGGTGTTGGTGAGGATGCAAAATAAGGGGAGCCCTCTTACACTGTTGGTGGGAATGCAATCTGGTGCAACCACTCTGGAAAACAATGTGGAGTTTCCTCAAAAAGTTAAAACTAGGGGGCGCTTGGGTGGTTCAGTAGGTTAAGCATCCAACTTCGGCTCAGATCAACGATCTCATGGTTTGTGAGTTTAAGTCCCACATTGGGCTCTGTGCTGAAAGCTCAGGGCCTGGAGCCTGCTTCAGGTTCTGTGTTTCCCCCTCTCTCTCTGCCCCTCCCCTGCACGCATGCTCTCTCTCTCTCTCACACACACACACAGACATAAATAAACACTAAGAAATTAAAAAATTTTAAGAATAGAGCTATCCTACAATCCAGCAATTGCACTACTAGGAATTTACCCAAAGGATACAAAAATCCACATTCAAAGGGGTATATGCACCCCAATGTTCATAGCAGCATTATCAACAGTAGCCAAGCTATGGAGAGAACCCAATGTCCATCAACTGATGAATGGATAAAGAAGACGTGGTGTGCCTTTTAGGTAAAGGCAAATATCATATGATTTCACTCATATGTGGAATTAAGAACTGAAACAGACGAACATAGGGGAGGGGGGAAAAGAGAGGGAAACAAACCATGAGAGACTGTTAAATTAGAGAACAAACTGAGCGTTGATGGAGGGAGGTCGGTGGGGGTGGGCTAGATGAGTGATGGGTATTAAGGTGGGCACTTGTTATAATGAGCACTGAGTATTGGATGTAAGTGATGAATTACTGAAGTCTACTCCTGAAACCAATGTTGCACTGTATGTTAACTAACTAGAATTTAAACCCAAATTGAAAAAAAAAGAGCTGTGACCTTATCCCTATGAATCTGGAAGGCCAGACACATTCCTAAGACCACAGCATGCTCCAGAAAGATACAAAAAGTCTCTAAGCTCTCAACTCAGGTTTAATTTGAGGCTCTGAGAAGGCAGAAATGAAAGCCTGCATGGCTGAGTGTGGAAGGCATGCCCAACATACACACGTCACTCACATGTCAAAGACTGTTTTTTTTTTATTTTTAACGTTTTTTATTTACTTTGGAGACAGAAAAAGACAGAGCATGAGCAGGGGAGGGGCAGAGAGAGAGGGAGACACAGAATCCAAAGCAGGCTCCAGGCTCTGAGCTGTCAGCACAGAGCCCAATGTGGGACTCAAACTCACAAGCCACGAGATCATGACCGGAGATGAAGTGGGATGCTTAACTGACTGAGCCACACAGGTGCCCCAAAAGACTGAGTGTTTTAACAGTTACAAGCATTTAATCTCTGCCCAATCATTAGTTAACCACTAAGCTAGCCGAGCAGTGAATTCAGTGGCCATGTACAACAGAAGATACAGACTTTACAGAAGCAGTTCAGAAAAGTTATAAAACAAATGACAGCAAAAATACCAACAGACAGCAACAATGAAACCTGGAGAGGAGGCAGAATCTGAATTCCAGAGTCACCACGTTATATTACTTAAAATGTCCAGCTTTTGATAAAAGCCTATCAGATGTACAAAGAAACAGGAAAGTATGGGACATACACTGGGACACCCAGACATTGGATTTACTAGACAGAGACTTTAAGTCAGTTATTGTAAATATGTTCAAACATCTAATGGAAGCTGTGTCTTATGAATTAAAGGGAAGTATGAGAATGATGATTTATTAAGCAGATATATCAACAAAGAGATAGAAATCATTTTTAAAATATCAAACAGAAATTCTCGAGTTGAAAAGTATAATAACTGCAATGAAAAATTCATGATACCAGCTCAACAGAAATTGCATTTGGGGTTAAAAAGAATCACCAAACGTGGAAGTTAAAGCCAATTGAGATTGTATAGTCTGAGGAAAAGAAAGAAAAAGTAATGAAGAAAAATGAACAGAGCCTCAGAGACCTTGTAGGATGTGATAAAGCACAGCACTTATGCACAGAGTCCCTGGAGGAGAGAAGAGGAGATAAAGGGAAAGAAAGACTATTAGAAAAATATGGGGCACATGGGTGGCTCAGTTGGTTACATGTCTGACTCTTGATTTCGGCTCAGGTCATGATCTCACAGTTCGTGAGATGGAGCTCAGTATCGGGCCCTTCACTGACAGCACGAGCCTTCTTGGGATTCTCTCTGCCTCTCTCTCTCTCTCTCTCTCTCAAAACGAACTTAAAAAGAAGTAAATAATGGCCCAATACTTCCCAAATTTTACTAAAATTATGAATCTAGTGAAATAAAATGATTCAAAACTCCATGGAGGATAGACTCAAGGAGACCTGCACCTAGAAACAGCTTAATCAAACTCCTGAAAACCAAAGGCAATGAGAGAAGGTTGAAAGCAGACATACAAAGCAGCTCATCACGTACAAGGGATCCCCAGTAAGATTAACAGCTGATTTCTCATCAGAAACCATGGGGAACAGAATATAGTGGGAAGTCATATTCAAAGTGCTGAAAGAAAAAGACTGTCAGACAAGAGTTCTCTATCCAGCAAAACTATCCTTCAAAAATGACGGTGAAATAAAACCATTCTCAGGTAAGGGAAAAACTGAGTGAATTTATCCCTAGCAGGCCTGTCTTACAAGAAATGTTAAGGGGGAAATCCTCCAAAGACACTAGAGAGTAACTCAAATCCACATGCAGAAATAGAGAGCATCACTAAAGTTAACTAGGCTGGCATTTATAAAAGACAGCATAAATGTATTATTGTTTGTAACTGTCTTCTGACTTTACCTGATTTAAAACACAAGTGCATAAAGCAATAATTATGGAAATATCTGGGTGGACTTTAAAGGTATAAAGATGCAATTTAAATGACAATAATAGTACAAAAGAGCTGGAGAGTCCAGAGGTATAAAGATCAAAGTTTTACATAATACTGAAATTAAATTGGTATTAATCTGAGTTAGATTTTTTTTCAGTTAAGATCTTAATTGTAATTTGTGAGGCAACCACTAAGAAATAATTCAAAATTGTAGTAAACAATAAAAACGGTATGAGAGAAAATATTTTTAACACAAAGTGGCACCTCAATGGTGAGAGAGAGAGAAAAATGAAAACATGAGAAAAAAAATGACAGTGGCAGACATAAATCATACCATATCATTAATTACATTAAATGTAAGTGGAATGGTTGGTGGGAATGCAAATTGGTGCAGCCACTCTGGAAAACAGTGTGGAGGTTCCTCAGAAAATTAAAAATAGACCTACCCTATGACCCAGCAATAGCACTGCTAGGAATTTACCCAAGGGATACAGGAGTACTGATGCATAGGGGCACTTGTACCCCAATGTTTATAGCAGCACTCTCAACAATAGCCAAATTATGGAAAGAGCTTAAATGTCCATCAACTGATGAATGGATAAAGAAATTGTGGTTTATATACACAATGGAGTACTACAGGGCAATGAGAAAGAACGAAATATGGCCCTTTGTAGCAAGTGGATGGAACTGGAGAGTGTGATGCTAAGTGAAATAAGCCATACAGAGAAAGACAGATACCATATGTTTTCACTCTTATGTGGATCCTGAGAAACTTAACAGAAACCCATGGGGGAGGGGAAGGAAAAAAAAAAGAGGTTAGAGTGGGAGAGAGCCAAAGCATAAGAGACTCTTAAAAACTGAGAACAAACTGAGGGTTGATGGGGGGTGGGAGGGAGGGGAGGGTGGGTGATGGGTATTGAGGAGGGCACCTTTTGGGATGAGCACTGGGTGTTGTATGGAAACCAATTTGACAATAAATTTCATATATTGAAAAAAAATAAAAAAAAATAAAAGGATTAGCTTTGGAAACAGGCAAAAAAAATAAATGTAAGTGGAATGAACATGAAAAGACAAAGCAGTTATTGGCAGAATGTCATGCAGATAAAAAGCAGAATGGCGATTGACAGGGATTGTGGGAAGAGAAGGGGAATGGAGAGTTAGTGTTTCATGGGTACAGAATTTCATCTGGGGAAAATGAAAAGGGTCTGGAGATGAATATGTTGATGGTTGCACAACAATGTGATTGTGCTTAATGAAACAGAGATGTATGCCTAAAAATGGTTAAATGTTAAATTTTATGCCATGCATATGTGACTGCAATTTATAAAAAGGAAAAAAAGAAAAGAAAAAAAAAGGCATGCCCTGCCCATTGTTTGGGAAACTAAATATTTTAACCTGGCCACACACCCCAAACTGATCTACAGATTCAATGCAATCTCCAACAAAATTCCAGCTGACTTCTCTGCAAAAGTAAGTAAGCTGGCCCCAAAACTTTCATGGAAATTCAAGGATTCAAGAATAGCCAAAGAAACCTTTAAAAAGAAGGTTAAACTTGGATGACTCACACTTCCCAATTTCAAATCTTACTACGAAACTCCAACAATGAAGACAGTGTGGGTTTAGCATAAGGATTATTATATAGATTAATGGAATAGAATTGAAAGTCCATCAAAACATTTTCACATTTACAGTCAGTTGGTTTTCAATCAGGTGGCAGGATAGTTATATGGGGTAAAAAGGAGTGTTTTCAACAAATGTTGCTGGGAGAACTGGATATCCACAAGCAAAAGAATGAAATTGGACCCAATCCTTATTTTACTCCCTATACAAAAATTAATTCAAAATGGATAACAGACCTAAATATACGAGCTAAAAGTGTAGAACTCTTAGAAGAAAGCATAGCAGTAAATTTTCATGATAGGTTTAGGCAGCGTTTTCTTATACACAACACCAAAAGGCCAAGGTACACAATAAAAAGAGATATAATGAACTTCATCAGATTTTATTTATTTATTTATTTATTTATTTTGAAGTCTTTATTTTTTAATTTTTTTCCAATATATGAAATTTATTGTCAAATTAGTGTCCATACAACACCCAGTGCTCATCCCAAAAGGTGCCCTCCTCAATACCCATCACCCACCCTCCCCTCCTTCCCACCCCCCATCAACCCTCAGTTTGTTCTCAGTTTTTAAGAGTCTCTTATGCTTTGGTTCTCTCCTACTCTAACCTCTTTTTTTTTTCCTTCCCCTCCCCCATGGGTTTCTGTTAAGTTTCTCAGGATCCACATAAGAGTGAAAACATATGGTATCTGTCTTTCTCTGTATGGCTTATTTCACTTAGCATATCTACCCTATGACCCAAGGGATACAGGAGTACTGATGCATAGGGGCACTTGTAGCCAATGTTTATAGCAGCACTCTCAACAATAGCCAAATTATGGAAAGAGCCTAAATGTCCATCAACTGATGAATGGATAAAGAAATTGTGGTTTATATACACAATGGAGTACTACATGGCAATGAGAAAGAATGAAATATGGCCCTTTGTAGCAACGTGGATGGAACTGGAGAGTGTTCATCAGATTTTTAAAAATGCTATTTCCTGCAAATAATGCCATCAAGAAAGTGAAAAGAGAACTTGCAGAATGGGGAAAGTATTTGTATCCAGATGATATAAATTAGTTTTACAAACCAATAATAAAATATATAACCTCATTGAGAAATGAGGAAAAGATGTGAATAGTCATTTTCCCCAAAAGATAGAGAAATGGCCAATAAACACATTAAAAGTGGCTTGATGACATTCGTCCTTAGGGAAATGCAAATTAAAACCATAGTGAGGACCTACTTTACACCCACTAGAATAGCTAAAATAAAAAAGATGAAAAATCATTGTTGTTGAGGATGTGGAAAAATGTCAACCCTCAAACATTGCTGGTTGGAATGTAAAGTGGTGCATACACTTTGGAAAACTGTCTGCCATTCCCTCAAATATTAAACACAGGGTTATCATGTAACAAAGCAGTTCCAGTCCTGGGTATTTCCCCGAGAAAAATTAAAATATATATCCACACAAAAGCTTGAATATCATTCCCCCAAAGTGGAAACAAACCAAACGCCCATCAACTGATGAATGGATACATAAAATGGGATATATCCACACAATGGAATGTTATTTGGCCATAAAAACAAATGAAGTACTGAAAAGCACTCAGGAAGATGATGGAGCAGGAAGATAACTGAGTTCACCACCTCCTTCAGACACACTGAGGCAACAACTACATGTATTGCAACTCACTCTGAACATGACCTGAAGACTGGAAGAGAAGATCTTCCACAACTAAAGTCATAAAGAGAAGTCTACATTGAAAAGAGTAGGAAGGGCAGAGATGCAGTCAGGAACCAAACCACCAGATGGGAAGGATATCACAAGTACAGAAGAGTGGAGGAACAAAGGAGTAAAGGGATCAAGCCCCAAATTGAGCACCCCTGGCCCTTGGGACCTGTCCTGAGAAGACAACTCCCCATAAAGTCTGGCTTTAAAAATAAAAAATCAATGGGGCTTACCTCAAGAAGAGCTGGATGGCTATGGGAAACAAAGTATGTGCTCTTAAAGAGTTAGTATACCATATCACTTGGCATGAGACCAAGCACAGAAGCATCGGTTTGAATAATACCTGGGTTATATGTGAAGGAGATTTATTGACTAATTTTAGGATGTGTGCTGGAGGCAGAGGGATCTGTAGGACCTCTCTTTGGGATGGAAGTGATGGTGAGCACCATTTTTCTTGCCCTCCTTCAGCCTAGACAACCATACACTTGCAAAAGCTGGGTTTGACACTCTCCATCTATCTTGCTAGTACCACTTGCCCTGCCCCAGCATTCACCTGCAGACCACCTCATTCAATCTTCCTGCTCCAGCAAGCTCCCATCTTGCCATACTAGTGAGATATTATAAAGTTTATTATTAAAACTTATTACATTTTAAAGTTCATTATTAAAATTTATTAATATTCTAAAGTTTATTATAGTGATGGCTGCACAACTCTTAAATATGCTCAAATAAATTGAATTGAAAAATTTAAATGAGTTAATTGAATGGTATGTGAATTATATCTTGATAAACTGTTCTAAAAATGAGGAATTGAAGCTATTTAGAGCCAAATAATATTGAGTGGATCATCATGAACACATCTTCACGAAAAGAAAAGTTAGTTAAATGAAATTCTGCAGTCAGAAGTAAAATGATACTACATGGAAACTTGGATTGGCCAAAAGGAATGAAGGAATAACACACACACACACACACACACACACATATACATAATATTTTCTCATTAAAAATTATAAAAGATAATTGTCTATTTATAACAAATTAATATGAAAGGGTAATGGCATTTACAACTTACATAGAAGCAAAATATATGCAAAGGATGCTCCAAAATGCCAGAGGAGGAAATTTCATTGTATGTGAAATGGTGTCTATTATTTGAAGATAGAGTATGATACATTAAAGGTGCATACTGTAAGCCCAAGAGTAGCCACTGTAGTAAAATATAATAGTTATAGCTAACATAAATGCGAGGAACAAATAACAGAGAACAAATGTGACAAATAGTAAGCTACTATCAAGTTTGTGGTTTAAAAAAATGTATTGATAATTACAGTAAATTTAAAGGACCTACACACTGGAAGAAAACGGTTTGGAAGGAGTTCAGTTTCCAGTTTGGAAGAAATTTAGACGTATACTATATACAAATATGCAAATAGATTAGAAATGAATAGGTGAAAAAAAAGGTATACTATACAAATACTAATTGAGAAATAGCTGAGTGTGTATATGATTACCAGAGACATCATACCAAAGGATATAACCAGAGGCAAAGTTGTATATTCCATGAAGACAGAGCCTGTGTTGAGTCTTAACACAAGTCTCAAGAAGTTTATAGGAGCTGAAATCATACAGAGCAGGTTTTCTGAGCTGTAACAGCAATAAACGAGAAAGCAATAACATAAACATAGTATAAAAATCCCAAATTACTTGTAAATTAAGTAGAAAATATTTTAATAACCCATGGGCTGGAGAATATATCACAAAGGAAATTGCAAAATATTTTTAATTGGAATGAAAATGAAAGCACAGCATAACAAACAAAATTTGAGGGATGCAGATATAGAGTGGCACTTAGAGGAAATTTTATTGCACTAAGTTTTTATATTATAAAAGAACAAAGGCCTCAAATCAATAAATATAATATAGAAGAAGAGCAAGGTAAATGGAAGGGAAATAAGGTCCATTAAAAAGAGGATAGATAGATAGATAGATAGATGACAGATAGATAGTTAGATAGAAATCTCCAGGTACTGTCCCTAAAGAAACACATGCATCAAAACTACTAGATCAAGAGTTTAAAAGAACTCTTTAAAATTTTTTTTCAACGTTTATTTATTTTTGGGACAGAGAGAGACAGAGCATGAACAGGGGAGGGTCAGAGAGAGAGGGAGACACAGAATTGGAAACAGGCTCCAGGCTCTGAGCCATCAGCCCAGAGCCTGACGCGGGGCTCGAACTCACGGACCGCGAGATCGTGACCTGGCTGAAGTCGGACGCTTAACCGACTGCGCCACCCAGGCGCCCCTAAAAGAACTCTTTTAAATATGTTCAAAGAGCTAAAGGAAAATACAGATAAAGAACTAAAGGAAATCATGAAGATGATATATGAACGAAAGGCTAATAACAACGAAGATAAATTAGTTTTTAAAGTGCCAAACAAAAATTCTAGGGATGGAAAATACAATGGGTGAAATGATAAATTCACTAGAGGGTTTTCAACAGCAGACTCAAATAGACAGAAGAAACAATCAATAAACTTGAACAGAGTTGATTTGAAATTACTGAGTCTGAGGAGCAAAAGGGAAAAAGAATGAATCAAGTTGAAGAAAGACTAAGGGGCTTCTAGTATTTCACCAGGTGAAACAATATATGCATTACAGAAGTTCCAGAAGGGTTAGGGAGCATGCAGAGAGATTATTCAGAGATAATGGATGAAAACGTACCAAATTTGAAGAAAGACATAACTGCTCAAATCCAAGACACTGAAGGATCCAAGCAAGATAAACACAAGGACATCCACCCCAAGACACATTGTAATCAACCTGTCAAAAGCCAAGGACAAAAAGAGAATCTTCAAAAGAGCAAGAGAAAAGTGGTTCATTATGTATAAGGGACCTCTAAGAAGACTATTAGCAAATTTCTCAGCAGAACCCTTGAAGTCCAGAAGGTAGTGAGATGATATATTTAAGTCCTGAAAGAAAAACACTGTCAACCAAGAACACTATATCCAGCAACACTGTTCCTCAAAATGACAAAGAAGACGTTCCGAAAGAAACAAAAGCTGATGGAATTCATTACCACTAGGACTGCCATCCAAGATATGTTAAAGGGAGTCCTTCAAGTGGAAACTAAAGGACTCTAGACAGTAATTTGAAGCCATATGATAATATAAATTATCCAGTAAAGGTAAATATATGGGCACATAAAAATTTATGTTATTGTAATTTTCATTTGCAACTCTATTTTGTTTTCTATAGAGTATGAACGACAAATGCATAAAAATAATAAGCCCATGTCAATAGGTACATAATATATAAATATAAAATTTGTGAAATCAATCATATAAAAATGGAGGTGAAACTGTAAAGGGCTAGAGTTTGTATGCAATTGAAGTTAAATTGGGATCAATTTAAGATAGATTGTCATACTTCAGGATGTTTTATGCAATCCCTGTAGTAGGCACAAAGAAAATATCTATTGAGTATACACACAGAAAAACAAGAAGAAATCTAAATGTGAAACTACAAAAAGTAACTAGGCATAAGGAAGAAAGTAATGGAGGAAATAAGGGACAAACTATAAGGAATACAGAAAACAAATAATGAAATGAAAAAAGTGTTTCCCTACTAGCACTTACTTTAAATGTTATTAAATGCATTAAACTCTCCAACTGAAAGACACAGATGGGCAGAATGGATTTTTTTTAAATGATCCAACTAAATGCTATCTACTGCAAACTCACTTAAGGTACAAGGACACACAGAAGGTGAAAGTGAAAGGATGGGTAAAGATTTTCCCTGTAAATAGTAACTAAAATAAAAGGAGCTATACTGTCAAAAGAGACAATGAAGGTCATTTTATAATGATAAAAGGGTAAATGAACCAGGAATACATAATAATTATAACCATATTTGCACCAAATGTCAGAACTCCAAAATATATGAAGAAAACATGCACAGAATTGAAGGAACACATGGTCAGCTCTACAATGATAGGAGACTTCAATAGTCACTTCTAGTAATGGATAGAACTACCACGCAGAAGATCAAAAAGGAAATGCAGGACTTGTACCACCCTATAGAACAATTGTATCTAACAAACATACAGAGCACTCCATTCCAAAACAAACAAAAACATACACACTTTTCTCTAGTACATCTGGAACATTCTCCAGCAGAAACCTTACGTTAGTCCACAAAACAAGTATTAGTAAGTTTCAAGAGATGGAAATCATGCAAAGCATTTTTTCCAATCACAAAGGAGTGAAACTAAAAATTAGTAGCAGGAGAAAAACTAAAAAATACACCAATATGTGAAAATTGAATTTGTAATTCAAGATTTTTTTCATAAAGAAAACTTCAGTCCTAGATAGCTTCGCTGGTGAATAGTACCACACATTTAAAAGAAAACAAAAGAAAAATACTAGCAGTCCTACAGAGCTTTTCCAGAAAATCCAGGAGGAACACTTGCCAATTCATTTCATGAGGGCAGCATTACTTTTATACAAAAAAATAAAAAATAAAAATGGAAAATGACATTACAAGGGAAAAAAAGCACTACAGACCAGTATCCCTGATGAACATAGATGTAAAACTTATGAAATTTTAGAAATTTGAATCCAATGATATCTGAACGGTATAATCCATGACCAGGCACAGTTTTTCCTAGGAATACAAGGTTATTTTATTTTATTTTATTTTATTTTATTTTATTTTATTTTATTGAGAAAGAGTGAAAGCTCCCAAGTGGGGGAGGAGGCAAAGGGAGAGAGAATCTTAAGTAGGCTCCATGCTGTGTGTGAAGCCCAATGAGGCTTGATCCCACGACCTTGGTATCATGACCTGAGCTGAAAGAAATCAAGAGTTGGACGCTCAACTGACTGAGCCACCCAGGCGCCCCCAAGGTCATTTTAACATTTAAAAACTATATCACTGTTTTGCCATACTAAGGGAATGAAAGAAAATCAATGATTATCACAATATGACAGAACAATCATTTGATAATACAGAATATCCAATCACAATAAAAACATCTAGTAACTTAAGAGCATAAGGGAGCATCTTCAACCTGATAAAGTTAGTCTGCCAAAAAAACCTGCTGTTGGCATCATACTTGATGCTGAAAGACTGAATGCTTCTCCCATAAGTTTAGAAATATTGCAGAATGTCCACTCTTACTGTGCCAATTTGACATTATATTTGAGGTTCTATTTGATGAGATAAGAAAAAGAAACAAAAGGCATGCAGATAGAAAAGGAAGAAAGTCAAAACTGTCTTTATTTTCACAAAGCATGATTGTCTATAGAGAAAATAGTAATCTAGGTGGAAAGAAACCCAGAAATCATCTCCCAGATCTAAGAAACAATTTAATAAGGTCGCAGGACAGAAAGTCAATATAACAAAAAGTCCTTTTTATTCCAAGATACCAGAAACAAATACCTGGAGATAAAAATTTTCTTCAATGCCACTTACAATAGCAGTAAAATAAATAGAATACCTACTGAGAATTTTGGTGTAACCTGTGCAAGACTGGTACACAGACACCTATAAAATATTGCTGAAAGAAATTAAAGAAGTGTTCAATAAATGGAGATATGTTCATGGATCAGAAGACTCAAAAAGTTTTAAGATGACAATTCTCTAGTAATTCATCTAGGGATTTGCCATAATAATAATCAAAATGAAAAGCAATTTCTAAAACTCATATGGAAATGCAAAGGACATAAAATAGCCAAGGCCATTTGGAAAAGAACAGAGATGGAGGTCTTACACTACCAAATTCCCTGACTTAATATAAAGGCATGGTAACCATGACAGTGTGGTATCATCACAAAAATAGACATATGGATGAAAGGATAAAATAGAAAGCCGAGAAATAGACAACTATATATGGTAAGTTGATGTGTGACAAAGGTTCTAGGATGATTAAATTATCAAATCATTAAGTAATGCTGCTGAGAAAAGTGTATCTCCATATGGAAAAAGAAAGCACAAGCAAACTTCAGTACCTCATGCTATATGCAGAAATTAACTAAAAATAAATCATAGATCTAAGTGCAAATTGTAAAATTGAAAATCTGCAAGACAACATGAGAGAAAATTTTGTGTGTCGTGAAGTTAGGCAAAGGTATCTTAGGTAGAACATTCATTCAAAAAGTATGAATCACAAAGGAAAACTAATCAATGGGTTGTCAAATCTAAATACACACACACACACACATACACACACACACACACACACACACACACCCCTTTTGCTTCTGAAACACCAGGGTTCAGTACCTCTGTGTGGCACCATTTTATACTCCTCATGACTGACCTTGACTTCTACTTAATCCCCAGAACAGGGTCTACTGATTTTTCGTTACAAAAACTCACTTTATTGCCCTGGGATCCTGCTTGTGAAGCACTCCTCTTTCTCTATTTCCTGGTCAACTTTTTCCCTCACTCATTTTAGGCATGCCTCCTCTGGGAAATCTCCAAGACTCTATTCTAATTCCCAAGGCTGGATGGCTGTCACTTCTTGTTCCTCCCATAGCCATGTAAAGTTATTTCCATTGTTCTCTACTGTAATCATCCTTTTCTTGGCTTCTCTCCCACAGAGTGGCTTGAAGTAGCAACCCAGCTTCATTCATTTCTATGACCCCAGGCCATGGCCCATTGATAGGCTCCCAGAGAAGATTAGCCCTGTATCCTCACAGCTATGTAAGAGATGCTTTCCTAAACAATGCTATTTCTCAAAAACCAAATAAAAGATTCTGAGCCCACCTCCTTCCTCTTTCCCCTCCAGGTACTGTTTGCAAGGGAGTTCCCCTGTAGTCAGTGGCACAGACTCTCATAGTTCTTAGTGGTAAAAAGAGGGCATAACTACACAGCTTCACTTGTAACCCAAGTGTCAAAGATGAAATTTCATATGGCAGAGGTAGGCAACGATGAGCTCTTACCTTAATTATTCTGCTTTCAACTTGGGCCAGCACAGCAGCCCCTCCACCCTCATCCCTCACATTTTCCAAGCTCTCTAGGCCTCAAACCACCTGTCCATTACCCACCAGATGCTGACTCACAGACATGGCATCTCACATAACCCTCTGAGAGGAAAAGCTCTGCTGTTGATTGGATTATGGATGCCATCACCTAGCTCACCCTTCTTGCTTTGATAACTCGTTTGGACCCATACACCTCCCCAGAGCTTTGATGTATGTAATCTTATGAATCTCTCCCATGTAGGGAAGGCCCAAATGAACACTCCTATCTATGGCATCCCCACCAAATGACAACTCACCATCTGCCTGAACACCTCTGCTTTTTCGGTAAGCAAGTAGAAACCTGGGTTGAGCCTGCTGGGAAGTTCAGAGAAAATAAGAAAAAGAAAAAGACTCAGGAGGGGTGGGAGTAAAGACTCAGGAACAGAGGGGATGTCACATGCCAGAAATGTATCCACTGCTTGAGCACAGTGCACTCAGCTGTGGGAGGGAGGAAGGATAGGACAGGGCCAGAGGGGCTAGAGGGGCGTGGAGGGGCCAGGCCCTTAGCCTGTTTGCATGAAGCAGAGTGAGGAGTTCAGCTGGTCTCTTCAAGGAAGTCCTGTCCATCACTTCTGGCACATCACACTCTCCTGGAAGCATGATCTTCACTCCCTTCCTTCCACCTCCTGACCTGGTGAGTCTGCTTTCCCTCTTACCATAGGATATCAGCCCCAGGGGGCTGGAGTGTGGGCTACAGCAGTCCCAGCTGTATCCCTAACGCTTGGAATAGGGCCAAGGATGCACACAATACTTACTAAATGAGTTAATGAATGTCAGGGAACATGGGGACCACTAGGATGAGGCTATTTACTCTTGCTCTGTTTGTTTTTCAGAATGTGAAAGACACCAAGGAATTTGTTTTTTTTGTTTGACACTGCAGAGAACCCACCCAATGGCACAAGCTCACCCAGAGAGCCTGCTGGTCCCCAAGGATCTTGGAGGAGCTGGTTCCAGAGAGCCCTGGCACATTTCACCAGGTTCTTCAGGTGAGAGCTCAGAGCCAGCCTCTGCCTCTCACTGCTCACAGCCAAGCCAGCACACCTCCCCTTCTACTTGACCCAGAGAGCCCCCAGGCCAGGCCTCACTTCCCCAGAGTTACCAAGGGTCCAGTTGCCATTCTGCTTTGCCTTTGTAGGGGAGGATACCAGACACTTGGAAACTGAGTTCACGGGGGCCACAGGCAGACCCATGAATGGTGATGGAGCCCCCTCAGCTGCCACATGCCCTTGCTTTCCCCAGTTTTTCAGTCACTGGCCCTGAAATAAATGCTGGAACACTGTTTCTGCTTCAACTTTTCAACAATGTAACTTGCAATGCTGATGCCAGCCTCAGGTGAACTAGGGGTTATCAGTTGTGGTGGGAGGGTGGTAGAGGGAGGGAGCTAGCATCTTTCTTGGCTCTATAGGCTATACACCCTCCTTCTTGGGGCAGTGCTGCTGGTTTCTCAGTCACCATTGCAACAGAGTTCAGCCAATAAAGAGTGAACTTTTCACAGTGGAAAGCAGTGACCCTGATGAGGGAAATGACTGCAAGGATGACCCAACACCACACACACTCTTCATATCTGAGAATAACCGGGCAGTGCTGATATAGAGGAGAGGGGGAGGGACACATGCAAAAAGAATCTTTGTATCCTAAGAAAAACTCTTAGACCCGTATACATATGGTCAACTCCCAAGACCCCTGACTCAGGCACAAGACTGAGTCTCTTCAACAGGCAACCTCTTCCCTAACTACGGATTGTTCATGTTCATGATGAGGGTTTTTTTCCCCTTCCCATGGTGGTCTTGTTATGTACTGCAACATAATGTCAGAAGAGGAAGTCTGTCAGAGTGATTGGAGCATATTTGTCCCTCTAACCCAACAACATGTAGAAGCCCTGTTAGATATTGCAACACCTAGAATCACAAGTCCAACAGACAAAGATATAGGATGCGCTCTTTAATATCAAAAAACCTAACTAGCACACAGGAACACCAAAATATTCTTTTCCCCTGACTCACATAGTCACCTGTACAAATCCAGGAGAGAAAAAAGTACTTGTACAGGGTGTGCTGTGTGAACTAATTATCCTTTAGTTGATCAGAGGTCCAATGTCTTTAAACATTAATGAAGCTCAGGTGGGGTAGGGTTCAGGTACAAAACAATATTTGTGAGTCCCACAGCCTTTTCATAGCCCTTTTCCTACATCCCTGATGGGTAGCCAAGGTGGGACCCATAGGTACAGAACAGAGGAAGATGTTGACTTAGTGTGACAGGTTTGCTTTAGGTCTGTTGTCTCAGCAGCCATTCCTGATGGCCTAGGAACCACCCATCTTCCTACAGTGCCTCTGTTCTCCTAACCTGGCCCCTAATTCAGTGCGGATGCTCAGCTCCATATCACTGCTTCTCCACATCCTAGATCTGTCTTTTCCAAAAACGGGGAGGAACTCCAACTCTTAAGGGCTGGAGAAACTGTTGGGAATTCATTCCTTCATAGCTGCTGTCACATCAGTCACCGGACATGACGGGGATTGTCAGGGAGAGTCTATGCATGCACG
Source organism: Felis catus (assembly GCF_018350175.1). Taxonomy (NCBI): domain Eukaryota; kingdom Metazoa; phylum Chordata; class Mammalia; order Carnivora; family Felidae; genus Felis; species Felis catus. The sequence continues at coordinate 59,494,451 of NC_058386.1, forward strand.
TGCACAGTGCACCTCTGCATGTGCATGTGCGTGTGCGTGTGCTTGCATGTGCGTGTGCGTGTGTGTTTAGGATATGAATATTTGTGGAAACAAGAAATATTACTATAAAATCTGGTGGATAAACATAAGGCACAACTCAGCAGCCACTCGAAGCCCAAGCAGCAGAGATAGCATTTAACAAAGCAGGACCTGTCAACAAGGAGCCCTCACTTCTGTTCCTCATCCTCAGCACAAGCCCACCTTGTCTAGGGATTCCCAAATCTGAGAATTTTATTTTTCAAGGCCCCACCCCAGGCCCAGAGCCACCTACCCACTACCCACCAGATGCTGACTGACCATCACCCAGACACATCATCTCTTGAAAGAAGTACCTCTGCTGTTGATATAACCTCGGTTACCATCACCCACCTCAGCGTCTCTTAGTTTTGATGAGCCACGTGGCCTTCCCTGTCTCCTACTTTGTACAGGCTTTTGGGTTCCACAGCCTCACAGCAAAAGATACTTTCCTCTGCCATCCCCAGACTCACAAGATATTCTCCTTATGCCTCCCCATGAACATCCCTATTCTTCCTGCTTGGGGGACCATGATCTCTCCGGCTGACCTTGAGCAGGTCCTTCCTCCTCTGTGGGCTCGGCATTTGTAGAAGTGATTACCTGGGTTTTCAGCAAGTCATGTTCTAGCTGTGCACATCCTTAAGCCTTCTGATTCTGCTCTGGCTGTGGAGGGCTCAGAATCAGCTGCAAAACCTCAAATATGCCTCCTGTCTGCTATGACTAGGAATGAGTCAACTTGTAAATTTTAAGAGGGGCCCCATTACCCCTTGAATATTCAGATGAAGAGTCAGAGCACACAAAGGCAATTACATGTGGAAAGAGACAGAGTTCGGCAGTAAAGAAAGGTGTGGGTCATCAGTTTTCCATCTTTGCTTCTAAAATATGACTGAACCCAATTTCTGAGCTCTCCTTCATTGCGTACTCCTGCCTTACCCCTGCCCCTAACTATACCATGTCACAGTTCCTGAACCCAAGTGGATGGCTCAGGTAGGGGAGGAAAGTGGACAGTTCCTCAGGAGAGGGGATGGGATCATCAGGATCTCCCGGCTCTTATGGTGAACAGATGGCCATTGGAGTGTGCAAGTGAGCAAGAGATTAAGCCTGTTTTTTGCCTCATCTACCCTCATTCTCTCTAGTGCTTTATCCCAGTGAATTCTGAGCAGCCTTAGGAAGGTGGCAACGTTTGTCCTCAGCTCTGCCAAACATTACACACCCTGCTGTGTTACAGGGGCTTTACACGTTATTCGTTTTATTCTCCAATCATCCCAAATAAGGGGAGTGGTGTGAGCTGCATTCTGAGGTCACATCACCAGCAAGGGATCCAGAGCCAAGACCCAATCCCTGGTCAATGCAAGTCAAGAGCCCTTCCACTACAGCAGTGCAGCCCAAGCACTGTCCCAAGCTAGGAGCCATGGGATCCTGACCTACTGTGTGTCAGCTCATCCCCTTAAGGATTGGGATTCTGTACTTGAAGTCCCATACCCAGAAGAGCTAAAATATTAAGGGGGTCAATGTTCTTGGGTGACACGGTTGCCTAGAGACAGTTGCACCACTACTCACTGTCCAATCTCACCCAATACCACACACCACTGGGGAATTATTTCCTCTAATAAAATGATGGTGGTAACTCAGTGGGAAAATAGAACTACATCTGATGTACCCTTCACCCACTACTCCTTATGGTATCCTGAGGCAATTCTGCAGACCTCTGGGGAGCTCCCTAGCACAGTTTGAAAACCACTGGTCTCATGCAAAAGATGGAGTCTAATGGTGGGCCTTTCAGGTGCAGAATAATGAGTGAGCAAACGTCATTGGGGTCCTTAACAAATCACATTAATCTTCTGTTTTCTTACTGTATGGGGAAAGCTGTATCTCACCAGGGCTTCCAGCATGGGGCCCTCCACTTCCCAGGGTGGGCAGCTCACTATTTTAGCCATCTCAAGGGAGAGCACACTTGTGAAGACCAGTTCCACTCTTGGGAGACCATCCTCTCTGCACCAATTATAAAGAGGGACTCTGTTTTTCTGTGACTACAGTGTAAGGAAATGTACTGAGATCTCACCAGTGGGGGCCAACGTGGGCTTTGCTTATATCCATGACCCTGTCAGTTAATTTTGTTCAACCCTGGCCATCTTCAGACACTCCTAGTGTCAGTCACAGACACAAGAAAGGCAGACAGAATGCCCTCTCACTTGTGGGTTTTTAAAATGTGTGTTAAAAATTAGTGGAAGAGGTGGTGGAGGCAAAGGGCATGATTTGAGGGATGTTTCACATAGGAAAGGTAGGATAGCACTGTCCTATGGGTCTTATGGAGGTGGGCCAGGGCAGGGAAGGGCAAAGAGGAGCCAAGGATGACACTCACGTTTCCAGCTTGAGTGACTGGTGGCCTGCGGTTGCCATTCACCAAGATAGAGATTACAGATGGGGAAGTAGGATTCATGGGAGGCTGAAGACGTCAGGTCTGGACTTGGACTCTGCTGAAATTCATAGAGCAGATGGGTTGGTGAGCAGCTACATTAAGTGTACTCTCAATGACAACGGAAATAAAAAAGAATTCTACACCACTTGGGGAGTGGATACGTCTTCTGTTTTATTTATTTGTTTGTCTGTTTGTTTGTTTATTTATTTATTTTATACACATGATAATGCACATAATGATGATGTGTATGGTGTGTGAAGGTGGAACTTGATATTGGTGATTCTTAACAAATTGGGGTAATACTTGTATGAAACATTGATATGAACAGAAGAGGCTGCCTTAGGCCCTCATTGGCCACTCAAGAGCTGACAAGACCCTATACGTTTCAGGGACACCCATAAACCATTCACAGCACACACTGTAGAGCATGGATTGCAAAGCGTTGACCTTGGGTTACTTACTCACAGGTGTCCTCTGGGGGTAATATGACCTATCTCTTCCTAGAGGCAGGAGCTAAACCTAGAAATCATAATCCTTATGTTCTCTATTTGCCATGAGAACTAAATGGGATAAAACATGTAGAGGAGTGCCAGGCAAAACCTGGCACCCAGTAACGGTGACTTGCCATATTTCCCTGGAGGACAGAGGCCATGATTTGGGGAGTTGGCATTTGTAACTCTGCCAGGCATATTATCAGCAGTGGGCATTTAATAATGAATAGTAATAACAGTTACCATTTATCTCATATGGACCAGAAACAGCTCTGTTGTTGTTGTTGTTCTTTCTGCAGTTGACTGGATCATTAATCAGTTGGATTTGTATCATGCTTCATGCTCCCTAATGTCTCCCAGTGCTGTCAGATTTACCTCATTACTCTCCACAGCATTCTCAAGGGGTTGAGGACTGATGTTGTTACACTTTTGGGGGGGGTGAGTACAGACGCTCATAGGAATAATAGTTTCTGCCTCACAGGAGGGCTTTGAGGATTAAGTGGGATGCTTCTTCCACAGCAGCAGGTGTTGAACTGGGCCCAGAGCCAACACTCAGCAGTTTCCTTGAGGTCAGGCACAATAGGGGTGGGCTTTGGATGTCATTTGTCCTCCAGACCTAGCCCAGCATCCATTTGCATGAAAATCACGAAGACACTAGCAATAACTGAGAGCTTGCAATGAGGAGGACTATCAGCTGCCAAAATGACTGCTGGAGGAATAGCACATCTTCTTCTTTTTCAGCCCAGCTTGGGCCCAAGAATTCCCCTTCACCCAAACTCATGAAGTGAGGATCAGAACTATTGCTTTGACTTTAGAGAAGAGGCCAGGAGAGAGTCAGTTACTTGGCCAAGGTCACAGTCAGCGATGGGTCTGGGTCTGGCCTTCAGATCTCCTTACCCTCATTACAGTGTTCTGTTCAGCAGACCCAATATCATGTCTCATTCTTCTGCAAGCCTACCATGAGCCTACCATGAGCCCAACTCATTACTTGGTTTCTGATTCTTGCACACGCAAAGGTTAGGATCTCCAATTAGCATCTGGGGGTAAATCATTGCACCTTCTCAAAGTCTTGTATTCCCAGTTTGAAAATTGGGGCAAGTATTACAACCTTGCAAGGCTGTGGTGGGAGCTAAATAAAGCAGCCAGTATGTACACCCCAAATGAAAAGCAGTCATATGAGAAGACAGAAGAAATAAAATGAAAAGGGAAGTGAGATGCTGGGAGCAAATATGTTTTTCAGTTAGAACAGATTAAAGAATAATATTTAGGATATAAAGAGAACTCTGATGAAACAACTCAAGAAACATACATCCACAAAAAAATAGCAATAGAAAAGTTAGCAACAAATTGAACAGGCCATTTACAGCACTACAAATGGCCAATATAAAGGAATAGGAGCTCAACAGCACAGGCAACAATAGAGATAAAATAGTGAAATTACATTTTCCAAATTGCAAATTGACAAACATTTAAAAAATTAATGATGTCATGTCGGTATCACACACTGATGTTGGGTGAATTGGTGCAGATTCTTTGGAGAGTCAATTTACCTAGGATTAACCAACTATAATATACTTACCTTACTGTGCAGCTCCAAAGTCTCCTCCTTCCTGCTGCCACAGACCAAAACTAGAAGCAGGCTGGGACAACTGATGCTTCCTGGAATAATGCCATGGGGGCTCAGATGTCACAGTCTTAAGACCCACTGCAGTGTTCTGGAAAACCTGTTTGGAGCCTGGACACATCATCAAGGTCAGGACCTTGGGAGGGGTTCCAAGAGTTGAGCCTGAGCCTTGATGGAGCAGCCTGACTCTCAAAAATTACAAACAAAGGTCTTGGGTTTCTGTGAGACACAAATTTCTATATCTGTGCTTCCTTCAATTATCCTACCTTGGCTTTCACTAACATGTGGAAGAGAAACCTCGAGTTTGACTATGCATCCCCAGCAAAGCTGGGGCTCTGCTCATTGTGAATTCAGGGGCAGTTTCAGAAATTTGGCAGAGCCTTCCTGTCTAGAAACTGAGTTTCTGGATATGAGGAGGGAGCTGGTGGGGAGAAAGTATAATCAACAGTGACCTGGGTTTGAATTTCATTAGAACTTAAAATAATGCACAAATCAGACTTCCCTTAAGTCTTACATATTCATAATAAAGTAATGTGAAAATTGGGGAACCATCACTTTCAATTAGTCATTTAACCATCTATGTTAAAGTAGAGTGGGGAAGCTGGACGCCTGATTAGAGTGGGTTTAAGGGAGAGTGAGGGAGAGGAGAGGGAAACAATCATATTAGTCAATGAGACATCTCAGTACTTGAAGGAGTGTCAGAGAATGCTTGGACACAGTGTACTCATCTACAGGATGGGATGGTGGGAATCTGGGCCAAGGAGGTGGGATGGAGTTTCAAGAAGGGCACAGACCCTTAGTTTCCCTACACCAAGCAGAAATGAAGAGCTCTGCTGGCCTCTGACAACAACGCCCTTCACACACAACATGCACATCACACTCACAGAAAACATGAACCTCCCTGGCAGCCTGCTACTGCTGAGTCCGGACCTGGTAAGTCTGATTTTCCTCCAGCATCACAGATCATCAGCTCCAGGAGGGCCAGGATCTAGGTCTCTAGAGTTCACTGTTGTATCCTCAGTGCCAAAAACTGAAGCTTGTGTGCACATAGTAGGCCTTCAACAAACACTTGAAAAAAGAATGAGTGTCAGTGCTGGCCAGAATGATTTTTCTCTATTTTCCATAACAGGGCGGGCTCAGCTGAAGACACTGTACCCTTCCTGTATTTTGCCAACATCATGGAGAATGCATTCAATGACACAGGCTGGCCCAGAGAGCCTGCTGGCCTCCAAGGGTCTTGGAAGAACCGGCTCCAGAGATCCTGAGCATGTTTCACCAAGTCCTTTGGGTAAGAGCTCAGAGCCAGCCTCTGCCTCTCTCAGTGTTCACAGCCAAGCCAGCACAACCTTCCCTTCCTGCTGGACCCAGAGAGCCCAGCTAGGCCTCACTTCCCACAGAACTTCCAAGGGCCCAATTGTCACTCTGCTTTACCTCTGTAGGGAAGAATACCAGAAACTCAGAAATTGAGACCACAGGATCCACACACACCAATGAACAGTAATCAAGACCCCTCTGCTGCCACATGCCCCTATTTCCCCAGTTTCTCAGTCACCAGGTTTAAAATAAATGCAGCACACTTGATTCCTTTGGATTCACAATATTTATTGTCCTTTTCCACACCAGCATCTCCTGTGGTTTACAGTTTGCCTCTTTTTTGTGGGGTTGTTGGGAGAAGGTGGTGTTGGGGAGGGGGGGTTACCACATGACTTAACCATAGGAGGTAGTACTCCTGTGCCTTGGAACAGTACTGCTTGTTTCTCAGCCACTGTTGGGATAGGACTGTGTTGATGGAGAGTAATTATTGTACAGGTTTCATACATTTCAAAAATGGTGGCTGTTGGGCCACAACTGAGTGGCAGTCATCAGGGTGGGGGATAGAGTACTGAGTAGAGGGATAAGGAGGCTGGGTCAGAAGGAGAGGAGATGTTGCAGAACTCAACGCTTTTAGAGGTATGATAGCCACTAAGTTATAATAGCACCACAACAACAGTCACCCCACCTTTGGAAAGAGTCCCTTACAGTACATGGCCTCGTCCATTACCTCAGGTCATTTATCTCATATTATGACACCATGTCTCTTTGTAAGCTGTTCTTAGTGTGTATTGCATTAAAATAGCAGCAGGGGAAGAACTGAGTCTGGTGAGTGCTTCCAGGAACTGGGAAAAGCCTGGGCTTTTCTGGGACTGTTCTGCTCCTGGCTAACACTCTGCTAAAGGAGTTCAGCCCCCTGTAGTCTATACCACTATGGCCTAATTGGAACCATTTTGTTCCTTGGAAACTCCTGATCCCACCAGGCCCCTCGACTTGCTGCATTTGGCTCTGAGTCACACTGAGGAAATGTGGGGTGCAAGGGCTCCAAAAGGCCATACTTCTCTTGTGTTTTCCACTTTTAGGGTATTTTATGCTAAAATATTTCAAAGTTGCAGAAAACAGAGAGAACAATACAGAAGCCATCACCCAATTCTAATAACACTTTGTCATAAGTGCTTCAGATCCCTCTCTACCTTTGAATTAAATAGCATGGGCACATATAAATCATCCCCAACTCATGCTCACTCATCTCCTCCCTAAAGCAGGTCCCCTTTCCTGGTGTCTGAATAATCCTAGGTCTTCTGGCAGCTTCAGAGCAGTTCCCCCTACTGCATGGGTGACCCCCCACATCACCTTAGAAATGGTCCCCTGAGGCCTCCTAGTGTACATTGGGGGGATCTACAGCCCTGAATCCCAACCCAGAGGGAAAAAGCAAGAATACCACCACAGCTTTTACAGATAACCCAAAACCCAGCCCTTTCCCGCCTATAAACTTGTTCTTTTGAGGTGGGCCCTATCTCAGTGTGGGTTCCTCATCTCTTTTAGCAAGAGAGGCCAGGAACACCATTCTGGGTCCCATCCCTGATCAAGTATTCCATCCACACAGGCATCTGATCTTTTGCCAGCTGCTGTCCACACCCTACAGGCTCAATGACTGTCTCAATGATGGAGATGGGGAAGAAGGCAGGACCAGGCAGGCCCAAATCCTGATGAGACCCATTCATCCATTGGGCCTACTGGAAGCTGGCTGGGATAACCAGACCACGCAGCACTGTCCAAGGTAACCCACCAACCTTTAGTTCCATCGAGGTGCCCGATACTTGCAGGGGTTCACTCTGCTGAAATGGGTACAGGGAGCAAGTATGGTAGGTTGCCTTCTAAAAGGGCTTCTACAGATCCCTGAATCCTGGCACTCATGCCCCTGTATAATCCCTTCCCCTTGAGTGTAGGCTGAACCTAATAACTTGCTTCTAACCAATAGATTTGGCAAAAGTGATGGCATGCCATTTCTGGGGTTAGGCTAGACCAAGACTGTGACTTTCATCTTGCAGAAATTCATTCTCTCTCTCTCTGGCTCTTTTTGTGTTCTTGTTCTGATGAAGAGGGCCACATGGCAAGGAGCTGATGGCAGTCTCTGGCCAATAGCCAGAAAGGAACTGAGACCATCAGACCAATAACCCGTGAGGAACTACATCCTGCCAATAGCCACATGAGTGAGTTTGGAAGTGGATCTTTCCCCAGTTGAGTCTTTAAATGAGACCACAGTCCGTCGGCTGACAGAGACTTTTTTTTTTGACAGAGACTTGATTACAGCCTTGTGAAAGTTGGGAAGTAGAGGATCCAGTTAAGTCACAGCCTTGGTGGTTTCTGATCCACAAACCCCTAAGATAATAACTGTGCATCGTTTTAAGCTGCTTTGTTTTGGAGTAATTTGTTATGCAGTGGTAAATAATAATGGAGACAGCAGGGCTCTCTGGATGCTAGGGGCAGGAGACAGAGTCTTGACTTAGGCTGAGAAGGGTTTCCCAGGGGCTGGAGTGGCACACACAGACTGTGCCCACATCCTAATCTGACCTACAGTCTAGTCCCAGCTTTGTCACTAATCACCTGTGTCACCTTGGGCAAATCACTTGAAGTCTCTGGCTCAGTTTGCTCTTCTGTACCATTTGACTGATAATCAACTTGCAGGACTGTTGGAAAGATAACCATCAGTTTAAAACACACATGACAGAGGGGTGCCTGGGTAGCTTGGTCAATTATGTGCCTGACTTCGGCTCAGGTCATGATCTCACAGTTTGTGGGTTCAGGTTCCACATCGGCCTTTGCACTGATGGTGCAGAGCCTGTTTCATATTCTCTGTCTCCCTCTCTGTCTGCCTTCCCTCTGTTTGCTCATTCATGACCTCTCTTTCTTTCTCTTTCACACAAAAAAAAACTATGAGAAAATGTCTGATATATAATAGGCCCTCAGTAAATGGCAGCCATGAGTATTAACATAGTTGATCTGGAACCTTGCATCCACCTCTCAGGAGCTCTTCAGTGATCTAGGAGGGTCTTAGTACTCAAAAGACAACAAAGGAGCAAACACACACACACACACACACACACACACACACACACAAGAAAGCAGAGCAGAGCAAAGCAAAGCAAAACAAAACAAAACAAAATAAAACAAAACAAGCAAACAAAACAAAACCCAGGCAAAAATATGTTCCTACCAAGTAGCACAAAAGTGTTTCTTCTCCAGGAAGTGCAGCATATTAGAATGGATACTTTTCTAAAAAATTCTGGTGTGAGGGAGGTAATTCCAGCTGAAGGCTATATCCCTAATACAAAGCTTAGATAGCCTTCTCCATAATTCCCTAGAGGCGGTTCATTTAGAAGGTCCAGTTTACACAGTATAGAAATCTTCACTGGGACAGTCGCTCAGGACGTAATCCAGACCAGAAATGGAGACATCTTTATGGATTGCCCAGATCCAAAATGAGATCATTCTGTAAGAGCCCCTTGTATTCAGGGTTTTGTCTCTTGTACCTTCCTTCAGACCTTGCTCCTGAACTCTTGGACTCTGTTTCTTTCCTACAGCCTCATCTCTTTCTACAACATGTCTAAAATTTGCCTTCTGTCCTCAAAACGAACTTTCAATTCTACCCTACTTCAGGGCCTTTGCACTCCTCTGAAACTACTATTTCCTCATTCAGCCTTCCACTTGTCCTTCTGGTCTTGTGTGTTCCTACCCCTATAAAAATCCTTCCTTGTTATCAGATCTCCCAGCCCTTGGTCACCTGTTCCCCCTCTGTAGTGCACACAAACATACTGGGCCCTTTCCCCTACCACAGCTTTTCGTATGCTAAATTGTCACTTCAGGAGGGTTAATTTGCATGACTGTCTCACCCAGACTCTCATCTCTTGGGGAAGGAGCTTTGCCTTGTTCCTTGAACAACTGGGTACCTGACACAGGGATTTTATATACAGCAGGGACCCAATAAATGTATATTGAAAGGATGAGTCAATAAGCTTGTTTTCATTAAGCCTTTATTGTACCTATACCCCCTGATCTGGGACATGGTGAGCAGTATCCTTTTTGTTTCTTCCACCATAGAGTGAGTCCAGAGCCTCCTGCCCAGCAGAAGCTGGATGTTTTCTAAGACTGGGATAAGAGATGTCTTCCTGGAAGTGCCAAAAGCTTTTCTGCATTCCTGAAAGGAACATGGTCTGGCCAAGTGTAGGTAGCAAGGTGTGGGAGACTACATGGGATATAGAGATAGATGTAGCTGTTGCCACTGTTGTCAGATTGCAGGCCCAAGAGACAAGGATATTAGGCCTCATCACTCCCTCTTTCACTTCAGGACAGTGCTTGGAAGGAGGACCCTTGGCTATGATGGCACCACTCTCCAGCAAATCCAGTGGGTAAACAGGGGACATAACTTGGCATCAGCACTACAAACTCAAGTGGAAATGGTGGGATTTAATGGAGCAAGGCTTGGCAATAAGACTTCACCTGTATTCCTCAGCAACTCCCCACAAGCTTATATAAATACCGCCTAGGCCCACCACCCCCTATTCACCACCTACCAGAAAGGCTGACTTACACACACACACACACACACACACACACACACACACACACAGCATCATACATTACACCCTCACAGGAAACTAGTGCTGATTGATTTGGATCCCAGCTGTTCTGACCCATCTCAGGCCCTCCTTGCCATGATGACCCATTTAGATCCATCTACCTCACTCTTTGCCCAGGGCTTTTGCTTCGGAACCTTCTCAGCTCCAGAGGAAAACACATTTGATCTATAAGTACTAATCACGCTTTTCTCACTCATCTGACCACAAATACCCCTGTTCTCTTTCTGTCAGCCCAGGGGAGCCATCAACCCCCTGTTCAGGCTCAGACAAGTCTCTTCCTCCTTCTATTCAGACCTCAGTTTCCTCATGTTATGACATCTTGAATAGTTTTGCTCTCACAGTCAGTGATGGTATGCTATTTAGGGGATTGGTACATTAGCAGCTGCCTTCTGTGCCAGCCAGAAAGATTTGATATAAAAACATCATAGGCACTGTTGCACTGGGGGGGATCTTTGCCAGTGGCTTCCCATTGTGTCTTTTCCCTAAGATGCTGACTGACACCTCAGGCTTCTCTTCGTACCTAAAGCTTCCAAATCCACAGACCAGAGCTGTGGGGTCAATGGCATGTCCTAGCCCAAGTCTCTGGGGGTGAAGGCAGATATGTCACTGAAACTTTTCAGAAGCTCTAGATAATGCCCTGGATATATTCTGGTGCATCCTAGATGGCTAGAACTTGGAAGGGCTACTCAGGATTCAATCTGATCCCTGAATGAACATTGGGATTTTTAATAACTGAGTTAAAGTGCTCTGGGTCATGCCTGGCCATGATTTTCTAATCCTGTTCTGCCTCCTGTGGTTGACCTTGACTTCAACTAATGCACGAATAGGAAGCTGGGTCTGGTTACCTGCAGCTATACAAATTCACCTAATTCTTTTGGACTTCTTGGGATACTGGTCTTGGCTAACTTTTTTCCTTGCTCACTTAAGGATTTCCCTCCATTGGGCAACCTTCACTGACCTCAATTTTTCACCTAACACTGAGCATTCAGCCTGAGATCTCTCAGAGCCCCAAAGTCTCTTTCCATCCCTCTTTGTTGTAATTGTCCTATTTCTTGTCCCCTATACTCTGGGACCTGAGGCAGTAGCTGAGCTTCATTCTCTGTATCCCCAGGACCTGACCTGTGAAAGGATCCAAGGGAACAGCAGCTGTGTACCCTCACTGTTTATGTAAGGGAGACTTTCACCAACACCTCCTCATATTCCAACAATCAAATTTTCAGAATTTTAAAATGTTGACAACATCAGATGTGAAGGATAAAGAAAAATGGATGCCATTCAATGCCATGCCTCAGAGTGTGAATTCGTCCTGCCTTTTTGGAGAGTCACTTATCAATATCTAAACATATATATCTTTCTTATTAAGATACAATTCAGATACAATAAAAGTCACCATCATAAGGTGTACAATTCAGTGGTTTTTAGTATATTTGCAGAATTTGTGAAACCATCACAATTTTAGAACCAATTTCATCATCCCCGAAAGAAATCTCACATCCATTACGGTCATTCTCCATTGCCGCCATCCCCCCAGCCCTAGGAAACCATTAATCTACTTTTTGTCTTGTGGATTTGCCTATTCTGGACACTTCATATAAATGGAATTATACAATATGTGGTCTTTGTGAAGGCTTATTTACTTAACATAATGTTTACAAGGTTCACCCATGTTGTTATCATGTATCAGTACTTCATTTTTTTTGGATGAAAATATTCCATTGTATGAATATATCACTGATGGTTATCTGTTACTCAGGTGATGGACATTTGAGTTGTTTACTCATTTTAGCTATTATAAATGTTGCTATTATGATCAATTTTATTTTATTTTATTTTTTTTCAATATATGAAATTTATTGTCAAATTGGTTTCCATACAACATCCAGTGCTCATCCCAAAAGGTGCCCTCCTCAATACCCATCACCCACCCTCCCCTCCCTCCCACCCCCCATCAACCCTCAGTTTGTTCTCAGTTTTTAAGAGTCTCTTATGCTTTGGCTCTCTCCCACTCTAACCTCTTTTTTTTTTCCTTCCCCTCCCCCATGGGTTTCTGTTAAGTTTCTCAGGATCCACATAAGAGTGAAACCATATGGTATCTGTCTTTCTCTGTATGGCTTATTTCACTTAGCATCACACTCTCCAGTTCCATCCACATTGCTACAAAAGGCCATATTTCATTCTTTCTCATTGCCATGTAATATTCCATTGTGTATATAAACCACAATTTCTTTATCCATTCATCAGTTGATGGACATTTAGGTTCTTTCCACAATTTGGCTGTTGTTGAGAGTGCTGCTATAAACATTGGGGTACAAGTGCCCCTATGCATCAGTACTCCTGTATCCCTTGGATAAATTCCTAGCAGTGCTATTGCTGGGTCATAGGGTAGGTCTATTTTTAATTTTCTGAGGAACCTCCACACTGCTTTCCAGAGCGGCTGCACCAATTTGCATTCCCACCAACAGTGCAAGAGGGTTCCCGTTTCTCCACATCTTCTCCAGCATCTAGAGTCTCCTGATTTGTTCATTTTGGCCACTCTGACTGGCGTGAGGTGATATCTGAGTGTGGTTTTGATTTGTATTTCCCTGATAAGGAGCGACGCTGAACATCTTTTCATGTGCCTGTTGGCCATCCAGATGTCTTCTTTAGACAAGTGTCTATTCATGTTTTCTGCCCATTTCTTCACTGGGTTATTTGTTTTTCGGGTGTGGAGTTTAGTGAACTCTTTATAGATTTTGGATACTAGCCCTTTGTCCGATATGTCATTTGCAAATATCTTTTCCCATTCCGTTGGTTGCCTTTTAGTTTTGTTGGTTGTTTCCTTTGCTGTGCAGAAGTTTTTATCTTCATAAGGTCCCAGTAATTCATTTTTGCTTTTAATTCCCTTGCCTTTGGGGATGTGTTGAGTGAGAGATTGCTATGGCTGAGGTCAGAGAGGTCTTTTCCTGCTTTCTCCTCTAGGGTTTTGATGGTTTCCTGTCTCACATTTAGGTCCTTTATCCATTTTGAGTTTATTTTTGTGAATGGTGTGAGAAAGTGGTCTAGTTTCAAACTTCTGCATGTTGCTGTCCAGTTCTCCCAGCACCATTTGTTAAAGAGACTGTCTTTTTTCCATTGGATGTTCTTTCCTGCTTTGTCAACGATTAGTTGGCCATACTTTTGTGGGTCCAGTTCTGGGGTTTCTATTCTATTCCATTGGTCTGTCTGTTTTTGTGCAATACCATGCTGTCTTGATGATGACAGCTTTGTAGTAGAGGCTAAAGTCTGGGATTGTGATGCCTCCTGCTTTGATCTTCTTCTTCAAAATTCCTTTGGTTATTCGGGGCCTTTTGTGGTTCCATATGAATTTTAGGATTGCTTGTTCTAGTTTCGAGAAGAATGCTGGTGCAATTTTGATTGGGAATGCATTGAATGTGTAGATAGCTTTGGGTAGTATTGACATTTTGGCAATATTTATTCTTCCAATCCATGAGCAGGGAATGTCTTTCCATTTCTTTATATCTTCTTCAATTACCTTCATAAGCTTTCTATAGTTTTCAGCATACACATCTTTTACATCTTTGGTTAGATTTATCCCTAGGTATTTTATGCTTCTTGGTGCAATTGTGAACGGGATCAGTTTCTTTATTTGTCTTTCTGTTGCTTCATTGTTAGTGTATAAGAATGCAACTGATTTCTGTACATTGATTTTGTATCCTGCAACTTTGCTGAATTCCTGTATCAGTTCTAGCAGACTTTTGGTGGAGTCTATTGGATTTTCCATGTATAATATCATGTCATCTGCAAAAAGCGAAAGCTTGACTTCATCTTTGCCAATTTTGATGCCTTTGATTTCCTTTTGTTGTCTGATTGCTGGTGCTAGAACTTCCAACACTATGTGAAACAACAGCGGTGAGAGTGGACATCCCTGTCGTGTTCCTGATCTCAGGGAAAAAGCTCTCAGTTTTTCCCCGTTGAGGATGATGTTAGCTGTGGGCTTTTCATAAATGGCTTTTATGATGTGTAAGTATGTTCCTTCTATCCCGGCTTTCTCAAGGGTTTTAATTAAGAAAGGGTGCTGGATTTTGTCAAAGGCCTTTTCTGCATCGATTGACAGGATCATATGGTTCTTCTCTTTTTTTTTTTTATTAATGTGACGTATCACGTTGATTGATTTGCGAATGTTGAAGCAGCCCCGCATCCCAGGAATGAATCCCACTTGATCATGGTGAATAATTCTTTTTATATGCTGTTGAATTCGATTTGCTAGTAGCTTATTGAGAATTTTTGCATCCATATTCATCAGGGATATTGGCTTGTAGTTCTCTTTTTTTCCTGGGTCTCTGTCTGGTTTAGAAATCAAAGGAATACTGGCTTCATAGAATGAGTCTGGAAGTTTTCCTTCCCTTTCTATTTCTTGGAATAGCTTGAGAAGGATAGGTATTATCTCTGCTTTAAACGTCTGGTAGAACTCCCCTGGGAAGCCATCTGGTCCTGGACTCTTATTTTTTGGGAGATTTTTGATAATCGATTCAATTTCTTCGCTGGTTATGGGTCTGTTCAAGCTTTCTCTTCCCTCCTGATTGAGTTTTGGAAGAATGTGGGTGTTTAGGAATTTGTCCAGTTCTTCCAGGTTGTCCAATATGTTGGCATATAATTTTTCATAGTATTCCCTGATAATTGTTTGTATCTCTGAGGGATTGGTTGTAATAATTCCATTTCATTCATGATTTTATCTATTTGGGTCATCTCCCTTTTCTTTTTGAGAAGCCTGGCTAGAGGTTTGTCAGTTTTGTTTATTTTTTCAAAAAACCAACTCTTGGTTTCGTTGATCTGCTCTACAGTTGTTTTAGATTCTATATTGTTTATTTCTGCTCTGATCTTTATTATTTCTCTTCTTCTGCTGGGTTTAGGCTGCCTTTGCTGTTCTGCTTCTAGTTCCTTTAGGTGTGCTGTTAGATTTTGTATTTGGGATTTTTCTTGTTTCTTGAGATAGGCCTGGATTGCGATGTATTTTCCTCTGAGGACTGCCTTCGATGCATCCCAAAGCGTCAGGATTGTTGTATTTTCATTTTCGTTTGTTTCCATATATTTTTTGATTTCTTCTCTAATTGCCTGGTTGACCCATTCATTCTTTAGTAGGGTGTTCTTTAACCTCCATGCTTTTGGAGGTTTTCCAGACTTTTTCCTGTGGTTGATTTCAAGCTTCATAGCATTGTGGTCTGAAAGTATGCATGGTATAATTTCAATTCTTGTAAACTTATGAAGGGCTGTTTTGTGACCCAGTATATGATCTATCTTGGAGAATGTTCCATGTGCACTCGAGAAGAAAGTATATTCTGTTGCTTTGGGATGCAGAGTTCTAAATATATCTGTCAAGTCCATCTGATCCAATGTATCATTCAGGGCCCTTGTTTCTTTATTGACCGTGTGTCTAGATGATCTATCCATTTTTGTAAGTGGAGTGTTAAAGTCCCCTGCAATTACCACATTCTTATCAATAAGGTTGCTTATGTTTATGAGTAATTGTTTTATATATTTGGGGGCTCCGGTATTCGGTGCATAGACATTTATAATTGTTAGCTCTTCATGATGGATAGACCCTGTAACTATTATATAATGCCCTTCTTCATCTCTTGTTACAGCCAAGTAACAAGAATGGATGAAGGTGTTCAAAAGGTACAAGCTTCCAGTAATAAAATAAATATGTCCTGGGAATGTAATGTATAGCATAGTGAGTATAGTTAACAATACCCTAGTCCATATTTGAAAGTTGCTAGAAAGGTAGATCTTAGAATTTCCCTACACAAAAAATTAATTTGTAACCATGTTCCATGACAGATGTTAACTAAACTCACAGTAATCATTTTACAATACAGAAATACATCAAATGATTATGTCATGCACATAAAACTGATACAATGTCATCTGTCAATTATGCCTCAAATTTTAAAAAGGGACCATATTTGCAATAGCATCTATTATAAGATTCACATAAATATAAGTGAAAGCCATGTGAAAAAACCCTCTAAACCTTATATGAGGGACACTTTTTTTCTTTTTAGAAATCCCTAAATTAGCAGATGTATATTAATTTCCAAGTGAGAAAGACTCTGTTAGTGTAAATATATTTTATATCCCTCCTATATCTATCTCTATGTCTCATGCAACTAGAGGTGGATGTCGAATCATATCTTTAGTGGCAACTTGTAATATTTGATCTCAAGTTCGTGTGGAACAATAAAATAGCCAAAAACATTTTGAGGAGATAGTAACATAGATCTGCTTGCACTACCATATGCCAAAAGATATCCTAAATTTTCAGTAGTTAAAAGAGTATGGTACAGGACCAAGAGCTGACCAAAAAATAATCAATGCAGGAAAGTGGAGTTTAGAAAATGACTTACAGAAACTGTATGGAAATGTCACTAATGTTGAAACCCTGGTTGTAACTGCAATGATCTTATCTCCAAGATCATTTATCTCTTTACATTGTGAACAGAAATTCTGCATTATTTTGTCAAATTACTTTTGAGGTGTTTCACTTGTTGTTTAAATATTGTCTTGGGCGCCTGGGTGGCTCAGTCAGTTAAGCAGCCGACTTCGGCTCAGGTCATGATCTCACGGTCAGTGAGTTCAAGCCCCGCGTCGGGCTCTGTGCTGACAGCTCAGAGCCTGGAGCCTGTTTCAGATTCTGTGTCTCCCTCTCTCTGGCCCTCCCCCTTTCATGCTCTGTCTCTCTCTGTCTCAAAAATAAATAAACGTTAAAAAAATTTTTTAAATAAAAAAAATGTCTTATTTATGGAGGTAATTTTATTCTCAGAGAAAACTAATCAAACAATGCAGATTTGTTCTTTAAACCTTCTTTGACTTTGACCCTATGTCACAAGCATCCTTACCTGTTTTAGACAATCACCCACAAATTAGAGAGCCTTTGTGGGGGTGATGAGGGTTTTCAGAGCAGAAGTTACAGCACACCATTGGGCAAGAAAAAAACAAAACAAAATACACATTTGGATGCATTGGAAAGGACTACTGAATCATAAGCTGCATTACTAGGTGAGGGGACCTAGAAGAGGCTGGGACAGTAGCAGACAGGACTCCCAGAAGGCATTAAAGAAACACAGATCCTATTAACTGCATTGTGAACTCTGAGAAGCCTACTCATGAGCCAAGAGAAATGTCTCCTTATAGTACCCACTGACTGGACCACAGAAAGCCCCAGTATCCTTCCTCACATCTTTCCACAAACACACATCCACCTTGTGGCAGGCTCCCTGTACAAGCTATGGCTGGCAGTGAGAAGGACCTTTGGGAGATGGCTAGGGAACATGTGCAGAAAATGGGCCCAAATCTGTGGTCTCGGGAGAAAGCACAAACTTGAGCTACAGTGCCACCTTGTGGAAAAGAAAGGGAGACTTACCACCTAGTCTGGTGTGTTGAAAGACCAAGAGAAGGCATATGAGCTTAAGAATTCTGCCACAAGACCTTTGTAGCAACGTGGATGGAACTGGAGAGCGTGATGCTAAGTGAAATAAGCCATACAGAGAAATACAGATACCATATGTTTTCACTCTTATGTGGATCCTGAGAAACTTAACAGAAACCCATGGGGGAAGGGAAGGGAAAAAAAAAAGAGAGTAGAGCAGGAGAGAGCCAAAGCATAAGAGACTCTTAAAAACTGAGAACAAACTGAGGGTTGATGGGGGGTGGGAGGGAGGGGAGGGTGGGTGATGGGTATTGAGGAGGGCACCTTTTGGGATGAGCACTGTTGTATGGAAACCAATTTGACAATAAATTTCATATATTGAAAAAAAAGAATTCTGCCACAAGAGAGAGCAAGAAGTGTGGAACAGTGGTATCAATGGATCTGAGGAAGCTTCACAATCATTAGCAGGACTTATGGGAGGTATTTCACTCCTGAAGACAGTAAGAATAGGAGGAGGTTACTGACACATCAAATGTAAAGACAGCAGTGCAAAACTTCAAGAAATATTTAAAACATCAAGGAAGCATGACACCACCAAAGGATGACAATAATCTTCCAGTAACTGACACAAAGATATGGAGACTGGCAATGTACCCAATAATTAAATCAAACTATCTCTTTTAAGGAAACTAAATAAGCTACAAGGAAACACAGAAAGACAGTTAATTGAAGTCAGGAAAACAATATATGAATGAAATGAAAATTTTAACAAATAGATAGGAATCACAAATAAAAAAACAAATCTGGAGCTGAAGATTACAGTGAATGAACTGAAAATTGTAATAGCAAGCATCAACATCAAATGGATAAAGTAAAGGAAAGAATCTGTGAGATAGAAGACAAGAATTTTTTTTAATTTTTTAATGTTTATTTATTTTTGACAGAGAGAGAGGGGGAGAGGGTCAGAGAGAGAGACATAGAATCTGAAGCAGGCTCCAGGCTCTGAGCTGTCAACACAGAGCCTGACGTGGGGCTCAAACTCATGAACCATGAGATCATGACCTGAGCTGAAGCCAGACACTTAACCGACTGAGCCACCAGGCACCCCATGAAGACAAGAATTTTGAAACCATTCAATCAAAAGAGAGAGAATAAATAATGAAAAAGTGTGAGGAAAGCTTATGTGATCTAAAAGATAACACCAAAAGAACAAACTTGAGAATTATTGGAGTTCCAGAAGGAGAAGAGGGGGTAAATGGGGCAGAATGGTCATTTAAAAAAATAATGACTGAGAAATTCCCAAATATGGGTAGAGATTTGGATATCCAAGTTCAGGAAGCTCATAGGTCAATAAACAAACTCAACTTAAAGAGATTCTCTCCAAGACACATTACAATAAGCCTACCAAAAATCAAAGGCAAAGAGAATCTTAAACTCAGCAAGAAACAAAAAGAAGCTTGTAACTTACCAGGGAACACCAACAAGGAGATCAGAAGATTTCTCAACAGACTTTATAGGCCAGGTGAGTATGAGATAATATATTCAAAGCGATGAAAGAAAAACTCTGCAACCAAGAATAGGCTATCCCCCAAAGTTATTCTTCAGAAATGAAGGACAGATGAAAACTTTCCCAAGCAAACAAAAGCCAACGGAATTCACCACCACTAGACCTATGAACTACCTTACAAGAGATGTAGAAAGGAGTCCTTTAAGGTGAAATGAAAGGATGTGAGTTAGTTACATGAAAACATACAAAAGAGTGGTGAAAGTAAGTATGTAGTCAAGTTCAGAATAACACTGTAATGTGGTGATGTGCTAACCAGTTAATACTAATATAAAAGTTAAAAAAGACAAGAATATTAAAAGTAACTGTAGCTACAACAATCTGTTAACAAATACAGAATCTAAAAAGAGGCAAATGGTGACATCAAAAACATAAAAAAGAGAAAGGAAAGGGTAGAGTTTTGTATACAATTGAAGTTAAGTTGTTAGCATAAAATAGACTGTTAAATCTATAAGATTTTTTATGTCATTCTCATGGTAACCAGAAAGCAAAAACCTGCAGTAAATTCACAGAAGGTAAAGAAAACGGAATCAAAGTATATCACTATATTCAGTAGGCTACCTTTTTGTTTTGTTGATGACTTCCTTCCCTGTGCAAAAGCTTTTCAGTCACAATAGTTTTTTTGTTTTGTTTTGTTTTGTTTTGTTTTTGCTTGTTTCCCCTTGCCTGAGGGGACATATCTACAAAATGTTGCTAGGGCTGAAGTCAAAGAAATTACTGCCTATGTTCTCTTCCAGAGTTGTATGGCTTTAGGTCTAGTATTTAGGTCTTCAACTCATTAATGTAACATTGTGTGTCAACTATAGTCAAATTAAAAAATTTTAAATAAGAAAACTTAAAAAGTAAAAAACCTAAGAAAAAAGCATGTCACTACAGAATGTTGTCAACTCATAAAAGAAGGCAACCAAATAGGAAGAAAGCAACCAGAAAACAATTAATAAGATGGCATTTATAAATCATTCCCTTATAAATCATAAATCAATAATTGCTCTAAATGCAAATGGATTAAATTCTCCAAACATCAGATATACAGTGGCTGGATGTATTAAAGAAAAAAAATACATGCTGCCTACAAGAGGCTCACTTGAGCTGTAAGGACACAAATAGTTTCAAAGGGAGGGGTCAGAAAGAGATATTCCAAGCAAGTAGAGTCCAAAATCCAAGTAGTTACAGGAGTAACTATACTTATATAAGACAAAATACATTTTAAGCCCAAAATCATAACAAGACACAAAAAAGGTGATTATATAATGATTGAGGGTTTAATTCATCAAAAAGATACAGCAATTGTAAATATACATGCATTCAACATTGGGGCATGTAAACATATTAAGCAAACAGGTCTGACATCCTTCAGATAGTAACAGATCTGAAGAAAGAAATAGACAACAACATAATAGTAGAGGGATTGAGTACCCCACTTTCAACAGTGGATATATCATATCATCCAGACATAAAACCAATACAGAAACCTTAGATTTGAACAATACTTTAGACCAAATGGACCTAATGGAACATACAACACCAGATCAGCAGAATATATATTCTTCTCCATTGGAAACAGAACATTTTGCATATTACATCATACAATAGGTTACAAGGTAAGTCTTAGCAAATTTAAGATTCAGAACATACCATGTATCTTTTCTAACCACAGTGGTATGAAATTAGAAAGGAGGAAGCCTAGAAAATTCACAAATAAATGGAAATTAAACAACATGCTCCTGAAAAACCAATGGGTCAAAGAAGAAATCAAAAGGGTTATTTTAAAAAATATATTGAGGGGCACCTGGGTGACTCAGTCAATTAAGCATCTGACGAGCACAGATCATGATCTCATGGTTATGGGGATTCATGCCCCACGTTGGGCTCTGTTCTGACAGCTCAGAGCCTGGAACCTGCTTCAGATTCTGTGTCTCTGCCCCTTTAACCCTCGTTCTCTCTCTCTCTCTCTCTCTCTCTCTCTCTCTCTTTCTCAAAAGTAAATAAACATACAGAATAGGGGGAAATACTTGCAATTCATATATCTGATAAGGGGTTCATATCCAACATATATAAAGAATTCATACAACTCAGTAGCAAAAAATCCCCCAAAAACCTGATTTAAAAATGGGCAGAGGATTCAGACATTTTCCCAAAGAAGACATATATGGCATTGAATAGACGCTCAACATCATTGATCACCAAGGTAATGCAAATCAAAGCCACCATGACATAGCACCTCACACCTGTTAGAATGACTGTTATCAAAAAGACAAAAGATAAGTGCTGGCACAAGGCAGTGGAGAAAAGGGAACCCTTGTAGACAGATGGTAGGAATGTAAATTGGTACAGCCACTATAGAAAACAGAATGGAGACTTTTCTAAAAATTAAAAATACAACTACCATATAGTTGAGCTATCTCACTTCTGGGTATATACCCAAAGGGAATGAAATCACGATCTCAAAGAGATATTTGCACTCCTATGTTCACTGCAGCATTATTCACAATAGGCAAGATTTGAAAACAACATAAGTTCTGTCAACGGATGAATGGATAAAGAAGATGTGTAATATATACACACAATGGTATGTTATTCAGTCATGAGAAAGAAGGAAATCCTGCTGTTTGCAACAAGATGCATGGATCTTGAGGACATTATGCAAAATGAAATAAGCCAGACAGAGAAAGGTAAAAATCGTATGACATCACTTATATGTGGAATCTAAAGAAAACAAACTCATAGAATTGGTGAGTAAAATGGTGTTTACCAGGGGGTAAGGGGTGGAGGAAATGGGAAAATATTGGTCAAAAGGTACAAACTTTCAGGTATAAGTTGAGTAAATTTAGGGAATCTAATGTATAGCATGGTGACTATAGTTGTTAATACTGTATTATACACTTGAAATCTGCTAAGAGTGTGGATCTTAAGAGTTCTCACCACAAAAAAGAAAAGGTAAGTAATAATGTGAGGTGATGGTGTAGGGCAACCCCAGGGTGGTAGTAATCTCTCAATATATAAATGTATCAAATCAATGCATTATACACTTTAAACTTAATGTTGTATCTCAATTACAAAATTAAAAATTAAAAATAAGTAAAAAGGATGACTAACCTGGCACCTAAGAATTGAATTTGTGTCTACTAATACACAAATTTTGATATGTAGTCATAACGTAAGTAATCTCTAGTGGATCTTCTCTCTCTCTCTCTCTCTCTCTCTCTCTCTCTTTTGTATTTGATTTATAATTCAATGTCCATTATGTCTGATATGGAAACAAATAAAGCTAGAAAAAAATGCTAGATCAAAATACACAGGCAAAGACCTGAATAGATGTTTCTCTAAAGGCAATATTCCAACGGCCAGTAAGTACATGGAAAGATGCTTAGTCATTAAGGAAATACAAATCAAAACTACAATTGGGATGCCATTTCACACCCAACAAGATGGCTATAATAAAAAGACTGACAATGACAAAAGTTAGAGAGTATATGGAGAAATTGGAGCTCTCCTATATTGCTGGTGGGAATGTAAAATGGTGCAACCCCTGTGAAAAACAGTATGGCAATTTCCCAAGTGGTTAAACATAAACCTCATGACACTGTAATTACACTTCTAGCTATATACCCCAAACAACTGAAAACATAGGTCCACACATGAACTTTTATAAAATTGATCATAGATCGACAGGAAGATGGCAGCATAGGAAGACACTGGGCTCACCGCGCGTCCTGTTGATCACTTAGGTTCCACCTACACCTGCCTAAATAACCCAGAAAACCGCCAGAGCATTAGCAGAACAGAGTCTCCGGAGGCAAGCGCAGACGAGAGGCCCAAAACTCAATCAGGAGGGAAGAGAAAGCTTGAACAGACCCATAACCAGCGAAGAAATTGAATCGATTATCAAAAATCTCCCAAAAAATAAGAGTCCAGGACCAGATGGCTTCCCAGGGGAGTTCTACCAGACGTTTAAAGCAGAGATAATACCTATCCTTCTCAAGCTATTCCAAGAAATAGAAAGGGAAGGAAAACTTCCAGACTCATTCTATGAAGCCAGTATTCCTTTGATTCCTAAACCAGACAGAGACCCAGGAAAAAAAGAGAACTACAAGCCAATATCCCTGATGAATATGGATGCAAAAATTCTCAATAAGCTACTAGCAAATCGAATTCAACAGCATATAAAAAGAATTATTCACCATGATCAAGTGGGATTCATTCCTGGGATGCAGGGCTGCTTCAACATTCGCAAATCAATCAACGTGATACGTCACATTAATAAAAAAAAAAAAGAGAAGAACCATATGATCCTGTCAATCGATGCAGAAAAGGCCTTTGACAAAATCCAACACCCTTTCTTAATTAAAACCCTTGAGAAAGCCGGGATAGAAGGAACATACTTACACATCATAAAAGCCATTTATGAAAAGCCCACAGCTAACATCATCCTCAACGGGGAAAAACTGAGAGCTTTTTCCCTGAGATCAGGAACACGACAGGGATGTCCACTCTCACCGCTGTTGTTTCACATAGTGTTGGAA
This sequence comes from Felis catus, assembly GCF_018350175.1. Classification (NCBI taxonomy): domain Eukaryota; kingdom Metazoa; phylum Chordata; class Mammalia; order Carnivora; family Felidae; genus Felis; species Felis catus. The sequence goes on from NC_058386.1 coordinate 59,518,482, forward strand.
GTTCTAGCACCAGCAATCAGACAACAAAAGGAAATCAAAGGCATCAAAATTGGCAAAGATGAAGTCAAGCTTTCGCTTTTTGCAGATGACATGATATTATACATGGAAAATCCAATAGACTCCACCAAAAGTCTGCTAGAACTGATACAGGAATTCAGCAAAGTTGCAGGATACAAAATCAATGTACAGAAATCAGTTGCATTCTTATACACTAACAATGAAGCAACAGAAAGACAAATAAAGAAACTGATCCCGTGCACAATTGCACCAAGAAGCATAAAATACCTAGGGATAAATCTAACCAAAGATGTAAAAGATCTGTATGCTGAAAACTATAGAAAGCTTATGAAGGTAATTGAAGAAGATATAAAGAAATGGAAAGACATTCCCTGCTCATGGATTGGAAGAATAAATATTGCCAAAATGTCAATACTACCCAAAGCTATCTACACATTCAATGCATTCCCAATCAAAATTGCACCAGCATTCTTCTCGAAACTAGAACAAGCAATCCTAAAATTCATATGGAACCACAAAAGGCCCCGAATAACCAAAGGAATTTTGAAGAAGAAGATCAAAGCAGGAGGCATCACAATCCCAGACTTTAGCCTCTACTACAAAGCTGTCATCATCAAGACAGCATGGTATTGCACAAAAACAGACAGACCAATGGAATAGAATAGAAACCCCAGAACTGGACCCACAAAAGTATGGCCAACTAATCGTTGACAAAGTAGGAAAGAACATCCAATGGAAAAAAGACAGTCTCTTTAACAAATGGTGCTGGGAGAACTGGACAGCAACATGCAGAAGGTTGAAACTAGACCACTTTCTCACACCATTCACAAAAATAAACTCAAAATGGATAAAGGACCTAAATGTGAGACAGGAAACCATCAAAACCCTAGAGGAGAAAGCAGGAAAAGACCTCTCTGACCTCAGCCATAGCAATCTCTCACTCAACACATCCCCAAAGGCAAGGGAATTAAAAGCAAAAATGAATTACTGGGACCTTATGAAGATAAAAACTTCTGCACAGCAAAGGAAACAACCAACAAAACTAAAAGGCAACCAACGGAATGGGAAAAGATATTTGCAAATGACGTATCGGACAAAGGGCTAGTATCCAAAATCTATAAAGAGTTCACTAAACTCCACACCCGAAAAACAAATAACCCAGTGAAGAAATGGGCAAAAACATGAATAGACACTTGTCTAAAGAAGACATCCGGATGGCCAACAGGCACATGAAAAGATGTTCAACGTCGCTCCTTATCAGGGAAATACAAATCAAAACCACACTCAGGTATCACCTCACGCCAGTCAGAGTGGCCAAAATGAACAAATCAGGAGACTCTAGATGCTGGAGAGGATGTGGAGAAACGGGAACCCTCTTGCACTGTTGGTGGGAATGCAAATTGGTGCAGCCGCTCTGGAAAGCAGTGTGGAGGTTCCTCAAAAAATTAAAAATAGACCTACCCTATGACCCAGCAATAGCACTGTTAGGAATTTATCCAAGGGATACAGGAGTACTGATGTATAGGGCCACTTGTACCCCAATGTTCATAGCAGCACTCTCAACAATAGCCAAATTATGGAAAGAGCCTAAATGTCCATCAACTGATGAATGGATGAAGAAATTGTGGTTTATATACACAATGGAATATTACGTGGCAATGAGAAAGAATGAAATATCGCCTTTTGTAGCAACGTGGATGGAACTGGAGAGTGTGATGCTAAGTGAAATAAGCCATACAGAGAAAGACAGATACCATATGGTTTCACTCTTATGTGGATCTTGAGAAACTTAACAGAAACCCATGGGGGAGGGGAAGGAAAAAAAAAGAGGTTAGAGTGGGAGAGAGCCAAAGCATAAGAGACTGTTAAAAACTGAGAACAAACTGAGGGTTGATGGGGGGTGGGAGGGAGGGGTGGGTGGGTGATGGGTATTGAGGAGGACACCTTTTGGGATGATCACTGGGTGTTTTATGGAAACCAATTTGACAATAAATTTCATATATTGAAAAAAATAAAAAAAATTGCTTTGATTAGTCAGGGTCTCATGTAGTTGCATATAAATTTTATGAGTGTTTGTTCTAGTTCTGTGAAAAATGCTGTTGGTATTTTGAACTAGATAGCATTAAATGTGTAGATTGGTTTGGGTAGTATAGACTTTTAACAATATTTGTTCTTCCAATCCCTGAGCATGGAATGTCCTTCCAAATATAACTACCCCAAACCAGCAATTGTACTAGTAGGTATTTATCCAAAAAATGCAAAAATACTAACTCAAATGGATACATGCACCCTGATGTTTATAGCAGCATTATCTACAATAGCCAAATTATGAAAACAGCCCAAGTGTCCATCAACTTATGAATGGATAAAGAAGATATGTTATACACACACACACACACACACACACACACACACACACACACACACAATGGATTACTACTCAGCCAGGAAAAAGAATGAAATCTTGCCAATTGCATTAAGTGGATGGAGATAGAGAGTATTATGCTAAGTGAAATGTCAGAGAAAGACAAATACCATACCACCTCACTCACATTTGGAATTTAAGAAACAAAACAAATGAGTAAAGGAAGGAAAAAGAGAGAGAGGTAAACCAAGAAATGCACTCTCTTTTTTAAATTTTTTATTTAAATTTCAGATTGCATGCAGTGTAATCTTCATTTCAGGTGTACAGTTTAGTGATTCAACACTTCCATACAACACCTAGTACTCATCACAAGTGCATTCCTTAATCCCCATCACCTATTTAACCCTTTCCCTTACCCACTTCTCCTCCAGTAACCATCAGTTTGTTCTCCATATTTTAGAGTCTGTTTCTTGGTTTCCCTGTCTCTTTTTTTCCATTTGCTCATTTGTTTTCTTTCTCAAATTCCACATATGAGTGAAATCACATGGTATTTGTCTTTCTCTGACTTACTTATTTCACTTAGAATAAAAACTCTCCGGTTCCATTCATGTATTGCAAACGACAAGATTTCACTCTTTTTTTATGGGTGTTATCTCATTGTATATATATATATATATATATATATATATATATATATATATATATATACCACATCTTCCTTTTTTTCTTTCCCTAAGATCTAGGGTTAGGGTTCAGGTTAGAGGCAGTGTTCGGTTTAGAGTTAGGGGCAGGGTGGGAGTTAGATGTAGGGCCAGGGTCAGGGTATGTGCCTGGTATCCTGCAGTTCAGAGACCTCTTCAGAGTGTTAGGTTTAGGGTTAGCATTAGGATAAGGGTTAGGGGTTAGACATTAGGGGTTATGGGTTAGTTATATTTAGTGTTAATGCAGGTTTAGGGTTATTGTATGTGCCTGGTATCATGCAGTTCAGAGACCTCTCCAGAGAATAAAACTCTAGAGTTCTGCTGGCATGAGAATAGACATGACAGCTATCTACTGAGCTGAGGCAAAGAGGGCATTTGGGCCTCTAAATGTTCTTTAAACAGATATACACTTGTTCTTTCTGTTTTTATCTCTACCTTCAAACCATTTTCAGAAATATTAGTAATTATCAAAGGCTTGATGTCTTCTCAAGAATGGAAACAGACTCTCTTTAATGTTTTTAACTATTTATTTACTTTTGAGAGAGAGAGAGAGAGAGAGAGAGAGAGCTCGAAAGGGGAAGGGCCGGAAAGAGAGAGAGAGACACAGAATCTGAAGCAGACTCCAGGCTCCGAGCTGTCAGCACAGAGTCCAATGCGGGGCTTGAACTCGCAAACTGTGAGATCATGACCTAAGCTGAAGTCAAACGCTTAACTGACTGAGCCACCCAGGGGCCCTGAAACAGACTCTTAACTATAGAGAACAAACTGATGGTTTCCAGAAGGAGGTTGGTGTGGAGATGTGTTGAATAGGTGTTGGGGATTAAGGAGGACACTTGTTATGATGAGCAGCAGATGTAAGGAAGTGTTGAATCGCTACATTGTACACCTAAAGCTAATATTACACTGTATTAACTGTATTAACTGTATTACACTGTATTAACTGGAATTTAAATAAACCTCCTCCCAAAAATGAAAATATGAAAAAAAGAAAAGCTTAGAAGGCTAGTTATCCTGAAGAAGCCCCCAAACATTTAAGAATAGGTAATATTTCTGAAAATGGGTGTGAAGGTGGAGACAAAATGGAAGGAACAAGTGAATATCTATTTAAAAAGTATTAAGAGCCCCAAATCCCCTCTTCCCGCCAGCTCAGTAGATGGCTGCCATGTCTATTCTAATCCAAGAAGAAGTCTGGTATTTTATACTTGGGAGAGGATGCCTGCAGGATACCAGGCACATACCCTAAGTCTTACCTTAGCCCTAGCACTAACCCTAACCCATAACCCCTAATGCCTAACCCCTAACCCTAACCCTCTTGAGATGTCTCTGAACTACAGGATACCAGGCAAATAATCTCACACTGGCCCTCACCCTAACCATGACCATAACCCTGGCTCTAATCCTAACCTTAACCCTAGAACTGAGTGAAAAAAAGGAAAATGTGGTGTATATATAGAATGGAATATTAATCATAAAAAGAGTGAAATCTTGCCATTTGTAACGATGTGGATGGAAGTAGTCTTAAGCGAAATCAGAGAAAGAAAAATACCATTTTTTTTTCACTCATATGTGGAATTTAAGAAACAAAACAAATGAGCAAAGGGGAAAAGAGAGAGGAAAACCAAGAAACAGACACTTAACTATGGAGAACAAACTGATGGTTATCAGAGGGGAAGTGAGTGGAGGGGATGGGTTAAATAGGTGATGGGGATTAAGGAGTGCACTTGCTGTGATGAGCACAGGGTGATGTGTGGAAGTGTTGAATCACTATATTGTACACCTGAAACTAATATTACACTGTATGCTAACTGGAATTTAAGTAAATTAAAAAACAATCGCTATCAATACATGTATATACTAAGCTAAAATAAAGAATCATTAGGAAGAAGATGTACTCCATGGGATGTCACTCAATAGGGGGAAAAACACTGCCAGTAAACTGATGCATAAGGTAGGAACGAAAGGGGTAGTGATATAGGAATCCTGTGGTACAGACCCCTGTCTCAATCCAACAGTGGGTTATTTAAAATATTAAGAATAAGAACTTTGTTCACTTGGTATGCCTAAATCTTTGTCTTTGTGTGTCACATATTGTTTATGATGACAACCTTCAACTTTTGTTCCATTCTGTTAATGTAGAGGGCTTTCACAAATGAAATCTCCATATACCTCACAACATTTCTAGGTGTGTGACAGGGTTAGGTTTTATTGTTTTGCAGAAGAGGCCAGGGAAGAGGGAAAAAACTAAACCAACATTCTAATGATACTGGCATGGGGACCCATCTTTGCTGATAGTTACTTCTGTACCCTCTCTAGCAGACCCATTATGGTACAGTGTTCTTCTACAGCCGATAAGGAGCAAGCATATTGGAGCCAGAGTACCTCAGAAATGCTGAGGAGTTGGAGGCACCAGGTGTGTTTAAGAATAGGAATGTGGGAGGGGTGCCTGGGTGGCTCAGTTAAGCTTCTGACTTGGCTCAGGTCATGATCTCATGGTTAGTGGATTCGAGCCCCACAAACCCCAGCTTATGCTGACAAGCTCAGAGCCTGGGGACTGCTTTGGATTCTATGTCTCCCTCTCTCTGTCTCTGCTCCTCCCCTGCTTGTGCTTTCTCTCTCACTCTCAGAAATGAATAAACATTAAAAATAAAAAAAGAATAGGAATATGGGATAAGTATAAAAACCACAGAATTGTTTCAAAATTTATTAAGGAGTTATTAAGACCCCCAGAACTGTTCTATGACTCAGCCAGAAAACTGCTTTTCTCTGCTCCTCCCAGAAGAACATGGGAGGTTTACATTCTGGAGAGATTCATTAGGGTAGCTGTGGACTTGGGTATATCAGGCATAGAAAAAGTCCAGGGTGAGACATGACCCAAAAGAATTAGGTGAAATTTAGAACCCTGAATGTTGACCAGCCCAGGTTACACAGTGCTCTCAGCTGTGAGAACTCACAGGTATACTAGAGTCCCAGGTAGGGATGTATGTTTTGGTGATGCAGACTTATTAGACTATGAACCATGTCTGATCTAGAAAGCCTTGGGGTCTGCCACTGCCTGTTCTGGTTGCATGCCACCCAAACTAGTTTAAACAAGGTGATCCAAAAGTATTTTCAGGCTTGGCAAATCTGACCCAGAAGACTACAACAAGCCTAATCAGCAGCTTACACTTCTGCAATGGCCCTTATAATACCCAAACCCTGTGAGGGGGCAAAAAGAGACTTACAGTGTCATGGATACACCTCTGGGAAAACAACAGATCCACATTACAAGAGCATTGGTTTAATAAATTCTGACTTTCCTTTCCAATTGTTCTCATACCCATACAAGAGATCAGGAAAAAATTAGCTGGCTGTACCTACTAATTATCATGACTATAAAAGGTGAAGATACTGGCAAGAAATCACTGCCTTACAAGGGACTCTAGACTCCAGATATTAGATAGGAGGCTCCAGAGGAGTTTCTACCCCTACATTAAGGTTCTTATTGTCACCTAGTTTCTTGCAGGTATCACTTGAGAAGAAGGACACTGGATTGGAATTGAAAATTCTAGTTAGGTTGACATGCTTGTGTATTTCTCATGATTTCAAAAGCATTTGCCTCTTTTCTGACACCCACAATATATGGTATTATGGCATTGTATCACAAAAGAGACTTGGTTTCATGGGAAGAGGGCAAGTAAATGAATTATACTTTCAAAAAACCTCATAAATGCTTTTTATGTTATGTTATATATGCATTAAGATCTCAATGTATAAAATCTTATCACACACCATACACACACACTCACACACACAATACAGAAGGACAGTAAGGCAATAGAGAAGGTTAATAATGACACTACTGAACAGTGTAATTCAAGTGGTTTTTTTCAATTACACTTTTTCCTGTATATCCATGATTTAATAAAGATTCTCCTTTTCAAGAAGGAAAGTGATGGTAATTTTTTATAAACTGGAAAGTATGGAAAAGTATACTTAAAATTTTAAAAGTCACCTTTACCTATGAGACGTGACAATTCTATTTTTTTCTTTTATTAGGAAAACATAGAAAAGGTTAAATTGGAAGACATAAATGGTGTATTCCCATCACCAACATATGTCAAAAGCTGAAGTATTGTTAAGATATTTGGTACAGTTCCTTCTCTTGTTTCTGGTGTGCACCTCTGAAAACTTGGATTTTAATTATCAAACAACGTTTTAATCATGGTGGGCATTCAGTTTCATCTCATGGCTTAGGGAAGTCACCTTGATATTTCCCAAATAGTTAAAACAGTTGTTACAAAACTATTCACTTAAATGATGTCTATTCTTTTCACTGATTGAAAGTGTCTTATTATCATTTCATGTTTGTGTGATTTTGCTACTGTTTCTTGTATCTTCTACTAACAGGACTTATGTCAATATAAATGCATATTTACCTATGGCAGTGTATATGTGGCAACCTAGTTTTTGCAGTTAGGTGCAAGGGCTAGATGATGTGATATTGTTTTATCCAAGGTTCTGTTTGTGATTGGCCACACCCTGGGAACTCTTATCTCTTGACTTTGGCAAGCAATGTTCTGTCAAAAAGACTCATTATTATACTTTGTGCTTCCTCATATTCTTGACTTCATTGAACCCAAGTATAACATACAAGGTAAAAATTGGGCAACGAGTAAAGTACATGGAATTAAAGGAAAATAGTTTCTTAATCAGTGTCTTATGTTTCAGGAGCTCGAGGGAGAGAATATCCATGCAATTCATAGACCTCCAAGTATACAACTACAGGTTAAAAGAAGGGGATGGAGAAGCACAATGATTAAGCTGAGCTGTTTATAATTTAACTTAAGATATAATGTTTTAGGTTTTTAATTCATGGAAATTATTTTATTTTATATTGTGTGACCTGAGTTTTGTAGTTGTGTACTTACATACAGTGGGTAAGAGAAAGACTTGAACAGGTTAGTACTCCATTTTCCCTTTAATTTATCTTATTGGAGAAAAATGGCATGTCACTGTTTAAATAGAAGATAAACCTTGGAATCTGGTGAAATATGTTCCAAAATTGTAGAAAGTCACTGCGTGGACAGAAAGGAATGGAACAGAGAGAAAGGACAGCTGGATAGGCCAAGATCAGCAGTGCCAGTGCAGTAATGGTCCAGGAGATACTTGAAGTGAGTCTGCTGAACCTGACAAGATTGAAGAGTAAACAAAGGAGGTCTCGTGTATGCAACGCAATACAAATGAACAAATATATGTATATGTATATATATGTATATATATATGCAAAATAGAAATAATAGGCAATTGATAAAGTAAATTCAGTAAGCATAAGGGAAATCTTAAATCCTCTCAATTACTTCAGACATTTAAATTTACTCAACAATAGAAAACAGACTTTTGCCTCTCACAATGATACACTGCCACATGGTAAGAACTCAATAAATATTTGTTGATAAATGAAGAAGTAAATACAGGAAGGGCTGTCTACATCCAGCAGTGGCATCTTAGATCATTTGAAGAACTATGGGTTGCCCCACTGAACACTAACAATGATTTATTTTATCATAACATTATTTAATTTGTTGGGACAGATCCCACAATTGTCACACACAAAAAAAGGTTTTCTATTTTAAATAAAGACAAATAGAGAAATTGACATTTCTACTTGTTTTTCAGAATAGGATCTGTGCCAGTGGAAATTGTATGAGGACTTTTCCTGTTAATTTGGGAAATTAATAGAAGTAGGATGAAGCTATTAAGTGCAACAGTTACATTATTTAGGAGGTTTAGACTCTGTTGGTGCATCTACTAGCCAAACTGTGTTTTCTAAGGACAATTTCCAAAAAAAGGAGCCCACTCTCAAACAAGGCTGAGGGGTGAAAAAGGGGTCTCATAGCTCAAGAATCTGAAGGTGGAGGGAAATTGTGAATAGATGTTGCTACCTTATTTCGTTTTTTTCCTAATTTTTATTTTTATTTATTTTTCTTTTCTTTTATTATTTTAATTTATTTTTTAAGAGAGAGAAGGGGCAAGTGAGTAAGGGGCAGAGAGAGAGGGAGAGAAGGAGAGAGAGAATCTCAAGAAAGGCAGAGAGAGAGAGAGAGAGAGAGAGGGAGAGAGAAGTGGGGGTCACCAGAAGTGGGGCTCATGCTTACCAAAAGCAGGGCTTGAGCTCATGCGATTTGGGACTCAAACTCATGAACCATGAGATCATGACCTGAGCCAAAGTCAGATGCTTAACTGACTGACCCACCAAGACACCACATTAAAAAAATTTTTTTCCTTTCTGTTTTTAAAATTTAAATCAAAGTTAGTTAACATATAGTGTAATAATTGTTTCAGGAGTAGAGTTTAGTGATTCATCACTTACATATAACACCCAGGGCTCATCCCAACAAGTGCCCTACTTAATGCCCATCACCCATTTAGCCCATTCCCCCAACCAACACCCCTCCAGCAACCCTCAGTTTGTTCTCTGTATTTAAGAGTCTCTTATGGTTTGCCTCCCTCTCTTTTTTATGTTATTTTTCCGTCCCTTCCATTATGTTCCTCTGTTTAGTTTCTTAAATTCCACATATGAGTGAAACCATATGGTATTTATCTTTCTCTAACTGACTTCGCTTAGCATAATACATGCCAGTTCCATCCACATCGTTGCAATTGGCAAGATTTCATTCTTTTTGATCTCCAAGTAATATTCCATTGTGTGTGTGTGTGTGTGTGTATATATATATATATATATATATATATACTACATATATATATGTATATATGTATACACACACACACACACACACACACACACACACACATATATATATATACACACACACACTACATCTTCTTTATCCCCTTGTCAGTCGAGGAACATTTGGGCTTCTTCCATAATTTGGCTATTGTTGATAGTGCTGCTATAAACATTGGGGGTTCATGTACCCCCTGGAATCAGTATTTTTATATACTTTGGATAAATACCTAGTAGTGCAATTTCTGGGTTATAGGGTAGCTCCATTTTTAATTTTTGCAGGGACCTCTATACTGTTTTCCAGAATGGTTGTACTAGTTTGCATTCCTACCAACAGTGCAAAAAGGTTCCCCTTTCTCTGCATTCTCACCAGCATCTGTTGTTTCCTGAGCTGCTAATTTTAGCCATTCTGGCAGGTGTGAGGTGGAATCTCATTGTGATTTTGATTTGTATTTCTGTGATGATGAGTGATGTTTAGCACCTTTTCATGTGTCTGTTAGCCATCTGGATGTCTTCTTTGGAAAAGTTTCTGCACAAGTCTTTTGCCCATTTGTTCACTGGATTGTTTTTTGAGTGTTGAGTTTGAGAAATTCTTTATAGATTTTGGATACTAACCCTTTATCTGATATGTCATTTGCAAATATCTTTCCCATCTTGTTGGTTGTCTTTTAGTTTTCTTGATTGTTTCCTTCACTGTGCAGAAGCATTTTATGTTGATGAGGTCCCCAATAGTTCATTTTTATTTTTGTTTCCCTTGCCTCTTGCCTCTTTGGCTGAGGTCAAAGAGGTTGTTGCCTGTTTTCTCCTCTAGGATTTTGATTGTTTCCTCTCTTACATTTAGGTTTCATCCATTTTGAGTTTATTTTTATATGGTGTAAGAAAATGATCCAGGTTCATCCTTCTGCATGTCGCTGTCCAGTATTCCCAACACCATTTGCTGAAGAGACTGTCTTTTTTCCTTTGGATATTTTTTCCTGCTTTGCTGAAGATTAGTTAGCCATACATTTGTGGGTCCACTTCTGGGTTCTCTGTTCTGTTCCACTGATCTATGTGCCTGTTTTTGTGCCAGTATCATACTGTCTTGATGATTACAGCTTTGTAATACAGCTTGAAATCCAGAATTGTGATGCCTCCAGCTTTGGTTTTCTTTTTCAACATTCTTTTGGCTATTTGGGATCTTTGCTGGTTCCCATACAAATTTTAGAATAGTTTCTTCTACCTCTGTGAAGAATGTTGCTGTTATTTTGATAGGGATTTCATTGTGCGTGTCGATTGCTTTGGGTAGTATTGACATTTTAACAACATTTGTTCTTCCAATCCATGAACATGGGATATTTTTCCATTTCTTTGTGTCTTCTTCAATTTCTTTCATAACTTTTCTATAGTTCTCAGCTTACAGATCTTTTATTTCTTTAGTTAGGTTTATTCCTAGGTATTTTATGGGTTTTGGTGCAAAAACTGAAAATGGGATCAATTCCTTGATTTCTCTTTCTGCTGCTTCATTATTTGTGTATAGAATTGCAACCAATTTCTGTGCATTGATTTTATATCCTGTGACCTTGCCGAATTCGTGTCAGTTCTAGCAGTGTTTTGGTAGATTCTTTTGGATTTTCCACACAGAATATCATGTCTGAGAAGAGTGAAAGTTTGAGTTCTTCCTTGCCTATGTGGATGAATTTTACTTCTTTTTGTTGTCTGATTGCTGAGGTTAGGACTTCCAGCACTATGTTGAACAAAGTGGTGAGAGTGGAAGTCCCTGTTGTGTTCCTGACCTAGGGGGAAAACTCTCAGATTTTCCCCACTGAGGATGATAGCTATGGGTCTTTTGCATATGGCCTTTATGATCTTGAGGAATGTTACTTCTATCCCTATTTCCTTGAATGTTTTTTATCAAAAAAGGATGCTGTATTTTGTCAAATGCTTTTTCTGCATCTATTGAGAGGATCATGTAGTTCTTATCCTTTCTTTTATTAATGTGATGTTATCTATTGTATTTCCTGACACAGACCTCAATACTAGACCTGGCTTTGTATACACACTGTGACATCACTTAAAGAAGGACCCTGGGTGTCTTTCCCAGGTCTGAGTGAAGAGAGAAATGACAGGGTTGATAGGGATTATTATAGTGAGGATATTTCCTATCTTTCAACAGGCTGTCAGGGATTCAGATGAGGAACCTGCGTCATTTGTTGTGTTGATTGATATTATGCAGAACCAATCTGAAGACATTGGCTTGCCAAGCCAACCTGATTATCTCCGTGAGTTGGGAAGACACCATTTAGGATAATTCTGGATTGTTTCACATGATGCTTTGGGTGACAGCAATGTTCCAACTTCTCTCTTGATATCTCCCTTCTAAACTGTCTCTCCTTTCTAAAAAAACAGGAGGATCCTTACGTTTTCTAACTTCAAGGTTCTCCCAGGACCAGCTTTCCTTCATAAGGAAGGACATAATATACCCAGAAATTCCATGATTTGAGACTGTGCATGCTGCAAACACAGACCTATGGGTGGATTTAAATATACCTCTACTGCCACATTCCCTTCATTTTTACTGTTACTCTCTTGGTTGTTTTATAATAAATGCTGGTATGCTTGCTTAGTTTTCTTTCATCATATTTGTAGCATCTATTTAAAACAGGCAGCACCCTCAGGTGGGATGGGGTTGTCAGGATTGATAGGAGTGAGGAATTCACCATAGGGAGCTACCACTTTATTTAGCCCTATGAGGCTATACCTCCACCATCTAGGGCAGTACTACCTGTTCCTGAGTCATTCATGGATTAGAACTGTGACCAGTGGGAAGTGGAAGCTTGATGGGCATTGAGAAGGGTACTTACTGGGATGATCACTGGGTGATGTATGTAAGTGATGAATCATGGAAATCTACTCCCAAAACCATGAGCACACTGTAACTGTGTACACTGTATGTTAGCTAACTTGACAAATTATATTTAGAAAAAAAAAGAACTGTGACCAATGGACAGTATTTTGTTTTTTTCCCCACACAGATGTCAGTTCTCATCCTGAGTGGGACTATTCCACGTCCATGTAGGAGTTAAGAAGAAATAATATCTACTTCTCAATCTTCAGCTTTCTCTATATGCCAACATCTGACATAGAAGGGAAATGAGCAATTACTCAAGAGGAGCATTAGGAGAGAAGTTGTTTCAGGATTCTAGAGAAAGGCCATAAGCTTTATTATTGTAATAAACTCATGACAGTCACCACTCCACTGTCACACAGAACCCCACCAAGAACACATCATCCTCAACATCAAGCTTGTTCTTTTTCATATTAAGATTTTTTTCTTCCTCAGCTATCTCTGAAAAGTAACAGAACATAACATTTTCAAGGAAAGAGGAAAGGTTTTGAAGCATAACTGACCTTAACCTCTACATACCTGGATAAGACTTCCCAAGAATTTGTTTAAGAATTTTCAAAATCTTCCAGACTGAACATGCATTACTACTTACTAGGTAAAATTATCAAAAGGCATTTAATGGCACTTAACTGGAAATCTAGGTGAACATCACCACTTTTAAAAACTATTTTATCAAAGCTTATTTCTCTCAACTCCACAAGATAAACAAATCAAAAACACATGTCACAATTAGCCATTTATATATGTATAAATCTCTAAGTGAGTAGTTGTTCACAATTTAGATAATACAAAACAAATCCTTTGAAAAGTCTGATGAAGAGCATAAACACTCTCTGCTAGACAATTATTAGGCATCCTACAATATTTTTCACAGAATTTCATTGGTGAATTCAATCAATATGTAGAAAAATTAATACCAAAGATACCCAAACTTTATAAGAAAATAGACCAAAAAACACACCCTAATTCATTTTATGAGGCTAGCATTGCTCTGATAATAAAATTAACAAAGACATTAAGAGAAAACCACATAGCAATATCACTCATTAGCACAAATGAAAAAAATCTTTAACTAAATATTGTCAAATTGAATCTGACTTTATATAAAAAAGGATAATACATCATAAGCAATTGAAGTGTAACCCAGAATGTGATTGGCTTAACTTTTGAATATTAATCAAAATAAAAAACTTCAGCACTGTAAAGGACTCTGTGATGAGATGAAAAGAAAACTACGAGCTGGAAGGAAAGATTTGCAAAGAACTTACCTGACAAGGGACTAGTATCTAGTATATATGTATATTTTTAAAGCCTCAGAATTAACAGTAAAAAAAAAACTCCAATTAGAAAATGGGCAAAATACATGAACATTTTACTGTAAAGGATATGTGGATGGCAACTGAATATATGACAAGATATTCAACTTCATTAAACATTAGGAAAATGCAGATTAAAATGACAAGATATTCAACTTCATTAAACATTAGGGAAATGCAGATTAAAATGGCACATGTCTTTGTGAATACCTAAAATGAAAAATAACAACAACAACAAATGCTAACAGGGAAGTATAGAAGCTGAGTAAGTCATACATTGCCAGTGGAAATGCAAAATGGCACAGAAATTCTCAAAAACCATTGGTAGTTTGTTAAAAAAAAAAACAAACAAACTGAACATGCAGCTATTGCATTAACCAGCAGATTCACTTCTGGGTATTTATCCCAGATAAATTGAAATTAATGTTTACACAAAAATCTGAACATGGTTATCTATAGTAACTTCATTTGTAATACCCCCAAATTGGGTATAACCAAGATGTCCTACAATAGGTAAATACCACAGTAAATAGGAGTCTGGTCCAAGATGGTAGGAGGACCCTGAACTCACCTACCTCCTCCACATACACACCAAATATACACCTATTTATAGAAAAATTCTTCCAGAAAAATAACCGAGGCCTTACAAAACAGCTTCTGCACCACAAAAAATAGACCACCTAGAGAATGGCAAGAGAGACATGGTAAAGAAGGGAACCCTCCACCCCTGATGCTGCAAATTTCAGTGGGGAGGGATAGTACTGAGAGAATATGAGTAGATTTGTCTGCCCTGGGGCACAGAACAAAAGCTGTGGTTTTACAAAACAACTAGTATGTAAAATATGAAGCCTTAGAACACCAAATGGCAGGGAGGCTTCTAGAACTATCTTTAGGATAGAAGGGCTAACAAGTGATACAGTATATATTTGCCCTCCACTGCAGGATTCTAGGTACCATACCAGCCTGCCACCTCAGTAAGCCCTGGGCCCCTAGCTCACACCAGCCCCAGCCATCCCATCAAGGTGGCTTCAGAGTGGCTCATACTGGGACATCCTTGGCCAGTGGTCACTACAGCTTCAGCCATCTTGCCAAGGTGACAAAGCATTGTGCTTGTGACAGACACAAAGCATTCCAGAACACTCCAGACCCATACAAAGCATTCCAGAACACTCCAGACCCATACTACTTTGGCTCAAGACAGTTTACTAAGGTCACTCTGACTGAGAACACTCTGGGACATCCTGACTCATGTCTGCTTTGGCCCCAGCCAGCAGGGTGTCCCCTGCATGGAGCACCCTGGGAAACATTGACCCATGCTGGCCTTGGATCCAGTCACCCCAGCAGGGCACCCCCAGCACTGAAGACCCCTGTACACCCCAGCTTGCACCCGCCAGAGTGCCCTTTGTGCCAGAAGCCTTAAGACACCTAAATTGCACACATTTAATCTTTAGCTGTCCTCCCAGGGCACTGTTTTTACAGAAAGCTCTGGAATCACTTCAGCCTATACTCACTTCAGCTATAGCTGTCCTTCCAAAGAACCTTCTGCAAAACAGCCAACTTGCACCCATTTCAACTTCAGCTGTCCTTCCAGGGCACCCTCCTTGTAGAGAGCCCCAGGACTCCCCCAGCCCATGCCCACTTCATCTCTGGCCATTCCACTAGGGCAGCCCCTGCAGAATGCCCTAGACCCTCCAGTTCTCATCCAACACAGATTTAGCCAGCCAGCCAAGTTACCAGCCACACAGAGTCTACATAGGGCATGACCATACACAAGATCATTCCTTCAAATATAGGAGAAGTAGCTGTCCCATTTAATTTATAGAAACAAACACAGAAAGTCAAGTAAAATGGAGAGACAGGGGAATATGCTCCAAACACAAACACAAGACAAAACCTCAGAAAAATAATTAAATGAAACAGTTGAAAGTAATGATCATAAAGATGCTCACTGCACTGGAAAGAAGAGTAAGACTCAGTGAGAACTTCAACAAAAAGATAAAAAATATAAAAAAGAATCACAGTTGAAGAATACAATAACTGAATGAAAAATACACTACAAGGAATCAACTATATTAGTAGATACAGAAGAACAGGTCAGTGATCTGGAAGACAGGGTAATAAAAACACACAATTTGAACAGCAATAAGAAAAAAGGAATTTTATTTATTTTTAAAAAGTTTTTATTTATGTACTCATTTAGGTAATCTCTATAGCCAACATGGGACTCAAACTCATGCCCCAAGATCAAGAGATGCATGCTCTTCTGACTGAGCCAGCCAGGCACTCCAAGAAAAAAAAAGAATTTTTAAAAAGGAGGATAGGTTAAGAAATCTTTTGGGCAGGGGCACCTGGGTGACTCAGTTGGTTAAGAGTCTGACTCTTGATTTCAGCTCAGGTAATGATCTCACAGCTTTGGAGTTTGAGCCCTATGTCAGGTTCTGTGCTGAAAGTGCAGAGCCCGCTTGAGATTCTCCCTCTCTGCCCTTTCCCTGCTTGCATTTTCTCTTTCTCAAAAATAATTAATTAAAAACTTTAAAATAAAAAAAAAAGAAATCTTTTGGACAACATCAAGCAAACACACATTTACATGTTAGGGATCCCAGAAAAAAAAAGAGACAGGGAGGGGCAGAAAACATACCTGGAGAAATAATAGCTGAAAACCTCCCTAATCTCAGGAAAAAAACAGACATCCAGTTTTAAGAGGAACAGAGACTTCCAAACAAGATGAACTCAAGGAGTTCCACAATACAGCACATAATAATCAAAGGTTAAAGATAGAGAAATATTTTTTTAAAAATTATGTTTATTTATTTTTGAGAGAGAGAGAGAGAGAGAGAAGAGCAGAGTGAGAGGGAGACAGAATCCGAAGCAGGCTCCAGGCTCTGAGCTGTAAGCACAGAGTCCAACACGGAACTCAAAACCAAAAGGGGGAGATCATGACCTGAGCCTAAGTCAGATGCCTAACCAACTGAGCCACCCAGGCACCCCAAGAGAGAGTTTTTAAAACAGCAAGAGAGATGGGAAAAGTTACATGCAAGGAAAACTGAATAAGCCTATCAGCTAATTTCTTGGCAGAAAATTTTCAGACCAGAAGCGAATGGCATAACATATTTAGAGCTTATAGGAAAAAAATAATAATACAACCAACAATACGATACCTGACAAGGTTGTCATTTCAGAATTAAAAAAAAAAAGATATAAAGAGTTTCCTGGAAAAAACCAAAATTAAAGGAATTCATTGCCACTAAACCTGCCTTACAAGAAATGTTAAAAAGACTTCTTTAAGTGGAAAAGGAAATTCCATAATAAGAAAATTATCAATAAAAAGATGTAAAATATTACAACACATACATAAAACATGGAATGGAGTAAAAACAGTTTAAAAAATGTGTTCGAATGTAAGTGACCATCATCTTAATACAGACAGCTATATATTTAGGGTGCTATATATGAACCTCATGGTAACCAGAAACCAAAAACCTATAACAGATACAAAAAAAATAAAGAGAAAGGAAGTAAAATATAATATCAAAGATGGTAATAAATCACAAGATAGCAAGAAAAGTAGAAAGGAACAGAGAAGAACTACAAAAAAAAACCTCAGAAAGCAATTTACAAAATGGCAATTAGTACATACTTATCAATAATTACTTTATTTTTTTATATATGAAATTTATTGACAAATTGGATTCCATACAACACCCAGTGCTCATCCCAAAAGGTGCCCTCCTCAATACCCATCACCCACCCTCTCCTCCCTCCCACCCCCCATCAACCCCCAGTCTGCTCTCAGTTTTTAACAGTCTCCCATGCCTTGGCTCTCTCCCACTCTAACCTCTTTTTTTTTTTCCTTCCCCTCCCCCATGGGTTCCTGTTAAGTTTCTCAGGATCCACATAAGAGTGAAACCATATGGTATCTGTCTTTCTCTGTATGGCTTATTTCACTTAGCATCACACTCTCCAGTTCCATCCACGTTGCTACAAAAGGCCATATTTCATTTTTTCTCATTGCCACGTAGTATTCCATTGTGTATATAAACCACAATTTCTTTATCCATTCATCAGTTGATGGACATTTAGGCTCTTTCCATATTTTGGCTATTGTTGAGAGTGCTGCTATGAACATTGGGGTACAAGTGGCCCTATGCATCAGTACTCCTGTATCCCTTGGATAAATTTCTAGCAGTGCTATTGCTAGGTCATAGGGTAGGTCTATTTTTAATTTTTTGAGGAACCTCCACACTGCTTTCCAGAGCGGCTGCACCAATTTGCATTCCCACCAACAGTGCAAGAGGGTTCCCATTTCTCCACATCCTCTCCAGCATCTATAGTCTCCTGATTTGTTCATTTTGGCCACTCTGACTGGCGTGAGGTGATACCTGAGTGTGGTTTTGATTTGTATTTCCCTGATAAGGAGCGACGTTGAACATCTTTTCATGTGCCTGTTGGCCATCCGGATGTCTTCTTTAGAGAAGTGTCTATTCATGTTTTCTGCCCATTTCTTCACTGGGTTATTTGTTTTTCAGGTGTGGAGTTTGGTGAACTCTTTATAGATTTTGGATACTAGCCCTTTGTCCGATATGTCATTTGCGAATATCTTTTCCCATTCCGTTGGTTGCCTTTCAGTTTTGTTGGTTTCTTCCTTTGCTGTGCAGAAGCTTTTTATCTTCATAAGGTCCCAGTAATTCACTTTTGCTTTTAATTCCCTTGCCTTTGGGGATGTGTCGAGTAAGAGATTGCTACGGCTGAGGTCAGAGAGGTCTTTTCCTGCTTTCTCCTCTAAGGTTTTGATGGTTTCCTGTCTCACATTCTGGTCCTTTATCCATTTTGAGTTTATTTTTGTGAATGGTGTGAGAAAGTGGTCTAGTTTCAACCTTCTGCATGTTGCTGTCCAGTTCTCCCAGCACCATTTGTTAAAGAGGCTGTCTTTTTTCCATTGGATGTTCTTTCCTGCTTTGTCAAAGATGAGTTGGCCATACGTTTGTGGGTCTAGTTCTGGGGTTTCTATTCTATTCCATTGGTCTATGTGTCTGTTTTTGTGCCAATACCATGCTGTCTTGATGATGACAGCTTTGTAGTAGAGGCTAAAGTCTGGGATTGTGATGCCTCCTGCTTTGGTCTTCTTCTTCAAAATTCCTTTGGCTATTCAGGGCCTTTTGTGGTTCCATATGAATTTTAGGATTGCTTGTTCTAGTTTCGAGAAGAATGCTGGTGCAATTTTGATTGGGATTGCATTGAATGTGTAGATAGCTTTGGGTAGTATTGACATTTTGACAATATTTATTTTTCCAATCCATGAGCAGGGAATGTCTTTCCATTTCTTTAAATCTTCTTCAATTTCCTTCATAAGCTTTCTATAGTTTTCAGCATACAGATCCTTTACATCTTTGGTTAGATTTATTCCTAGGTATTTTATGCTTCTTGGTGCAATTGTGAATGGGATCAGTTTCTTTATTTCTCTTTCTGAGCTTCATTGTTAGTGTATAAGAATGCAACTGATTTCTGTACATTGATTTTGTATCCTGCAACTTTGCTGAATTCCTGTATCAGTTCTAGCAGACTTTTGGTGGAGTCTATCGGATTTTCCATGTATAATATCATGTCATCTGCAAAAAGCGAAAGCTTGACTTCATCTTTGCCAATTTTGATGCCTTTGATTTCCTTTTGTTGTCTGATTGCTGATGCTAGAACTTCCAGCACTATGTTAAACAGCAGCGGTGAGAGTGGGCATCCTTGTCGTGTTCGTGATCTCAGGGAAAAAACTCTCAGTTTTTCCCCGTTGAGGATGATGTTAGCTGTGGGCTTTTCATAAATGGCTTTTATGACCTTTAAGTATGTTCCTTCTATCCCGGCTTTCTCAAGGGTTTTTATTAAGAAAGGGTGCTGGATTTTGTCAAAGGCCTTTTCTGCATCGATTGACAGGATCATATGGTTCTTCTCTCTTTTTTTGTTAATGTGATGTATCACGTTGATTGATTTGCGAATGTTGAAGCAGCCCTGCATCCCAGGAATGAATCCCACTTGATCATGGTGAATAATTCTTTTTATATGCTGTTGAATTCGATTTGCTAGTAGCTTATTGAGAATTTTTGCATCCATATTCATCAGGGATATTGGCCTGTAGTTCTCTTTTTTTACTGGGTCTCTGTCTGGTTTAGGAATCAAAGGAATACTGGCTTCATAGAATGAGTCTGGAAGTTTTCCTTCCCTTTCTATTTCTTGGAATAGCTTGAGAAGAATAGGTATTCTCTCTGCTTTAAACGTCTGGTAGAACTCCCCTGGGAAGCCATCTGGTCCTGGACTCTTATTTGTTGGGAGATTTTTGATAACCGATTCAATTTCTTCGCTGGTTATGGGTCTGTTCAAGCTTTCTATTTCCTCCTGATTGAGTTTTGGAAGAGTGTGGGTGTTCAGGAATTTGTCCATTTCTTCCAGGTTGTGCAATTTGTTGGCATATAATTTTTCATAGTATTCCCTGATAATTGTTTGTATCTCTGAGGGATTGGTTGTAATAATTCCATTTTCATTCATGATTTTATCTATTTGGGTCATCTCCTTTTTCTTTTTGAGAAGCCTGGCTAGAGGTTTGTCAATTTTGTTTATTTTTTCAAAAAGCCAACTCTTGGTTTCGTTGATCTGCTCTACAGTTGTTTTAGATTCTATATTGTTTATTTCTGCTCTGATCTTTATTATTTCTCTTCTTCTGCTGGGTTTAGGCTGCCTTTGCTGTTCTGCTTCTAGTTCCTTTAGGTGTGCTGTTCGATTTTGTATTTGGGATTTTTCTTGTTTCTTGAACTAGGCCTGGATTGCAATGTATTTTCCTCTCAGGACTGCCTTCGCTGCATCCCAAAGCGTTTGGATTGTTGTATTTTCATTTTCGTTTGTTTCCATATATTTTTAAATTTCTTCTCTAATTGCCTGGTTGACCTACTCATTCGTTAGTAGGGTGCTCTTTAACCTCCATGCTTTTGGAGGTTTTCCAGACTTTTTTCTGTGGTTGATTTCAAGCTTCATAGCATTGTGGTCTGAAAGTATGCATGGTATAATTTCAATTCTTGTAAACTTATGAAGGGCTGTTTTGTGACCCAGTATATGATCTATCTTGGAGAATGTTCCATGTGCACTCGAGAAGAAAGTATATTCTGTTGCTTTGGGATGCAGAGTTCTAAATATATCTGTCAAGTCCATCTGATCCAATGTCTCATTCAGGGCCCTTGTTTCTTTATTGACCATGGGTCTAGATGATCTATCCATTTCTGTAAGTGGGGTGTTAAAGTCCCCTGCCATTACCACATTCTTATCAATAAGGTTGCTTATGTTTATGAGTAATTGTTTTATATATTTGGGGCTCCGGTATTCGGCGCATAGACATTTATAATTGTTAGCTCTTCCTGATGGATAGACCCTGTAACTATTATATAATGTCCTTCTTCATCTCTTGTTACAGCCTTTAATTTAAAGTCTAGTTTGTCTGATATAAGTATGGCTACTCCAGCTTTCTTTTGGCTTCCAGTCGCATGATAAATAGTTCTCCATCCCCTCACTCTCAATCTAAAGGTGTCCTCAGATCTAAAATGAGTCTCTTGTAGACAGCAAATAGATGGGTCTTGTTTTTTTATCCATTCTGATACCCTATGTCTTTTGGTTGGCGCATTTAATCCATTTACATTCAGTGTTATTATAGAAAGATACGGGTTTAGAGTCATTGTGATGTCTGTATGTTTTATGCTTGTAGTGATGTCTCTGGGACTTTGTCTCACAGGGTCCCCCTTAGGATCTCTTGTAGGGCTGGTTTAGTGGTGACAAATTCCTTCAGTTTTTGTTTGTTTGGGAAGACCTTTATCTCTCCTTCTATTCTAAATGACAGACTTGCTGGATAAAGGTTTCTCGGCTGCATATTTTTTCTGTCTAGCACCCTGAAAATCTCGTGCCAATTCTTTCTGGCCTGCCAAGTTTCAAAAGAGAGATCAGTCACGAGTCTTATAGGTCTCCCTTTATATGTGAGGGCATGTTTACCCCTTGCTGCTTTCAGAATTTTCTCTTTATCCTTGTATTTTGCCAGTTTCACTATGATATGTCGTGCAGAAGATCGATTCAAGTTACGTCTGAAGGGAGTTCTCTGTGCCTCTTGGATTTCAATGCCTTTTTCCTTCCCCAGTTCAGGGAAGTTCTCAGCTATTATTTCTTCAAGTACCCCTTCAGCACCTTTCCCTCTCTCTTCCTCTTCTGGTATACCAATTATGTGTATATTATTTCTTTTTAGTGTATCACTTAGTTCTCTAATTTTCCCCTCATACTTCTGGATTTTTTTATCTCTCTTTTTCTCAGCTTCCTCTTTTTCCATAACTTTATCCTCTAGTTCACCTCTTCTCTCCTCTGCCTCTTCAAGCCCAGCCGTGGTGGTTTCCATTTTGTTATGCATTTTGTTTAAAGCGTTTTTCAGCTCCTCGTGACTGTTCCTTAGTCCCTTGATCTCTGTAGCAAGAGATTCTCTGCTGTCCTCTATACTCTTTTCAAGCCCAGCGATTAATTTTATGACTATTATTCTAAATTCACTTTCTGTTATATTATTTAAATCCTTTTTGATCAGCTCAGTAGCTGTTGGTATTTCCTGGAGATTCTTCTGAGGGGAATTCTTCTGCTTGGTCATTTTGGATAGTCCCTGGAGTGGTGAGGACCTGAAGGGCACTTCCCCTGTGCTGTGGTGTATAACTGGAGTTGGTGGGCGGGGCTGCAGTCAGACCTGATGTCTGCCCCCAGCCCACCACTGGGGCCACAGTCAGTTTGGTGTGTGCCTTCTCTTCCCCTCTCCTAGGCGCGGGATTCACTGTGGGGTGGGGTGGCCCGTCTGGGCTACTTGCACACTGCCAGGCTTGTGATGCTGGGGATCTGGCGTATTAGCTGGGGTGGGTAGGCAAGGTGCACGGGGGCAGGAGGGACAGGCTTAGCTCGCTTCTCCTTAGGTGATCCACTTCAGGAGGGGCCCTGTGGCAGCGGGAGGGAGTCAGATCTGCTGCTTGAGGTTTGGCTCCGCAGAAGCACAGAGTTGGGTGTTCGCGCAGGAGCCAGCAAGTTCCCTGGCAGGAACTGGTTCTCTTTGGGATTTTGGCTGGGGGATGGGCGGGGGAGATGGCGCTGGCGAGCGCCTTTGTTCCCCACCAAACTGAGCTCTGTTGTCAGGGGGCTCAGCAGCTCTCCCTCCCTTTGTCCTCCAGCCTTCCCGCTTTCCGAGCAGAGCTGTTAACTTATGACCTCCCAGAGGCTAAGTCGCACTTGTTGTGGGAACACAGTCCGTCAGGCCCCTCCGCTTTTGCAAGCCAGACTCGGGGGCTCTGCTTGGCCGGCGAGCCGCCCCTCTGCCCCGGCTCCCTCCCGCCAGTCCGTGGAGCACGCACCGCCTCGCCGCCCTTCCTACCCTCTTCCGTGGGCCTCTCGTCTGTGTTTGGCTCTGGTGACTCCGTTCTGCTAATCCTCTGGTGGTTTTCTGGGTTACTTAGGCAGGTGTAGGTGGAATCTAAGTGATCAGCAGGATGTGCGGTGAGCCCAGCGTCCTCCTAAGCTGCCATCTTGCAAACCCCCTCAATAATTACTTTAAATGTAAATGGTCTAAAAGCTCTAATCAAAATACATAGAGTGGTAGAATGGATAAAAAAACCAAGACCCATCTATATGTTGCATACAAGACACTCACATCAGAATTACAGACACATGCAGACTGAAAGTGAAGGGATAGAAAAAGATATTCCATGAAAATGAAGTGGGGAAAATAAAGCCAGGATAGCAATACTTATATTAGAAAAAATATGCTTTATTTTTTTTTTTAGTTTCAAGTTTTATTTAAATTCCAGTTAGTTAACATACAGTGTAATATTAATTTCAGGTGTACAATTTAGTTATTTCAGGTGTAGAATTTAGTGATTTATCACTTACATGCAACACTCAGTGCTCATCACAACCAGTGCACTCCTTAATACTCATCACCCATTTAACCCATTCCCCCTGCCCACCTCCCTTCCAGCAACCCTCGGTTTGTTCTCTATAGTTAAGAGTCTATTTTATGGTTTACCTCTCCATTTTCTCCCTATGTTCATCTGTTTTGCTTCTTAAATTCCACATATGAGTGAAATCACATAGACTTTAAAACAAAGACTATAATGGGGAGCCTGGGTGGCTCAGTCAGTTAAGTGTCTGACTCTTGATTTCAGCTCAGGTCATGATCTCACAGTTCATGGGTTCAAGCCCCACATCACACTCTGTGTTGATGGTGCAGAGCCTGCTTTGGATTTTGTCTCCCTCTCTCTCTGCCTCTCCCCCACTCGCTTTCTATCTCTCTCTCTCTCAAAATAAATGTTTTTTTTAATTTAATGTTTATTTA
Organism: Felis catus; assembly: GCF_018350175.1. Taxonomy (NCBI): domain Eukaryota; kingdom Metazoa; phylum Chordata; class Mammalia; order Carnivora; family Felidae; genus Felis; species Felis catus. The sequence goes on from NC_058386.1 coordinate 59,542,865, forward strand.
TTTTTGAGAGAGAGAAAGAGAGAGAGAGAGCACACAAGCAGAAGAGGGGAAGAGGGGCAGAGAGAGAGGGAGACATAGAATTCAAAGCATGCTCCAGGCTCTGAGCTGTCAACACAGAGCCAGACGTGGGGCTCGAACCCATGAACTGTGAGATTATGACCTGAACCGAAGTCGGACACTTAACCGACTGAGCCACCCAGGCGCCCCTCAAAATAAATAAGTTAATTAAAAAACATTAAAAAAAAACAAAGACTGTAACAGAGACAAAAAGGGCATTACATTATCATAAAGAGGTCCACCTAACAAAAGGATATAATGATTGTAAATATCTATGCACCCAATTTTGTACCCCTAATTATATAAAGTAAATATTAACAGACATAAAGGGAGAAATTTATGGTAATACAATAACAGTGGGGGGCTTTACTGTCCACTTACATCAATGGATGAATAATACAGGTGGAATATCAATAAGGGAACAATGTATTTGGATAACATATTAGACCTGATGGATGGGCTTAGCGGAAACATACAAAACATTTCATTCAAAAAGAATGAACAGGGGCGCCTGGGTGGCTCAGTCGGTTAAGTGGCTGACTTCGGCTCAGGTCATGATCTCGCGGTCCGTGAGTTCGAGCCCCACGTCGGGCTCTGTGCTGACAGCTCAGAGCCTGGAGCCTGTTTCAGATTCTGTGTCTCCCTCTCTCTGGCCCTCCCCCATTCATGTTCTGTCTCTCTCTGTCTCAAAAATAAATAAACGTTAAAAAATTAAAAAAAAAAACAAAAAAACAAAAAAACAAAAAGAATGAACATTCTACAGGATAGATCGCATGTTAGGCAACAAAACAGGTATCAACAAACTTAAAAATCACCGAAATAATATCATGCATTTTTTCCAACCATGTTCCAATGCATGAAACTAGAACTCAGTCACACAAACTGACACAAAACTGGAGAAATCACAAACGTATAGAGGATAAATAGCATGCTAATAAACAATGAGAGGCTCAACAAAGAAATTAAAGAGGAAATAAGATTAACTGACCATATAATTGTGGGTTAATTTCTAGGTTTTCTATTCTGCTCCATTCATCTGTGTATTCATTTTTGTGCCAGTACCATATTGCTTTTATTAATACAGCTTTGTAATATAACTTGATGCCTGGAATTGTGATGTCTCTAGCTTTGCTTTGTTTTTTTCAGGGCTGCTTTCATTATTCGAGGTCTTTTGTGGTTCCATACAAATTTTAGGATTATTTTTTCTAGTCTGTGAAAAATGTTATTGGTATTTTGTTATGGATTGCATTAAATGTGTAGATTTCTGTGGGTAGTATAGACATTTTAACAATATTTGTTTCTCCAATTCATGAGCATAGAAGGACATGGATGGAGCTAGAGAGTATCATGCTATGCAAGATAAGTCAGTCAGGGAAAGACAAATACCATATGATCTCACTCATATGTGGAATTTGAGGAACAACACAAACAACCAAATGGGAAAAGAGAGACAGAGAGGCAAAGCAAGAAACAAATTCTTAATTATAGGGAACAAACTGATGATTACCAGAGGGGAGATGAATGGGGAGATGTATAAAATAGGTGATGGGGATTAAGGAGTGCACTTGCTGTGATCAGCACCAGGTGTTGTATGGAAGTGTTGGACCACTATATTGTACACTTGAAAATAATATTACATTGTACGTTAACTAACTGGAATTTAAATTAAAAAATTAAAAAAATAAAATAGAGATATAAAAAATAAACAATAAATTGGAAAATTTTTAAAAAGAGGAAATAAAAATACACAGAGATAAATAAAAATGAAAACATAATGGTACAAATATTTGGGACAACAATAAAAGCAGTTCTAAGAGAGAGAGATATTGATATAGGCCTACCTCGAGACACACAAAAAATATTAATCTAACCTTATATCCAAAGAAACTAGAAAAAGAAGCAGAAATGAAGTCCAAGGTAAGTATAAGAAAAGAAATAATAAAGGTCAGAGTGGAAATAAATGAAATAAAGTCTAAAAAATAAACCAATAGAAAAGATCAATGAAGCCAAGAGCCAGTAAAAGAAAGAGAGTACACAAATAAATAAAATCAAAAATAAAAGAGAGGTAACAACAGCTCCACAGAAATACAGAAATTAAAAGAGAACTCCATGAAAAGTTATATGCCAGTAAATTGAGCAATCTAGAAAAAACAGATAGCTTTCTAGAAACATACAATGTTTCAAGTCTGAACAGACCAATTACTAATAACAAAATGCAGTATGTAATCAAACAACTCCCAAAAAAAAAAAGGCCTAGACCACATAGATTTACTGGTGAATTCGGCTGAACATTTAAAGAAGAGTTAATACCCTTTCCCCTCAAATTATTTTAATAGAAGAGGAAGGAGATCTTCCAAATATATTCTACTGGGCCAGAATTACCCTGCTACCACAACCAGACAAAGACACTATAAAAAAAGAAAACAACAGGAAAATATCCCTGATAAACATAGATGCAAAAATCCTCAAGCAAATACTAGCAAACCACATTTAACAATACATTAAAAGGATCATTCATCATGATTAAGTGACGTTTATTCTGGGGATTCAAGGATGGTTCAATATATAGCAATCAATCAATGTGATACACCATGTCAAAGAAATGAAGGATAAAAATTATATAATCATTTCAATGATGCAGAAAAAGCATCTGACAAAGTCCAACATCTGTTCATGATAACGACTGTTAACAAAGTGGATTTAAAAGGAACTTACCTCAACATAATAAAGGTCATATATGAAAAGCCCATACCTATCATCATACTCAATGGTGAAAAGAAAGAAGTAAAACTGTCACAACTTGCAGATGACATGATACTATATATAGGAAACTTTAACAACTTCACCAAAAAAAGCAATTCAAACTGAAAAACAAATTTGGTAAAGTCACAAGGTACAAAATTAATAACCAGAAATCAGTGTTTCCTTTTTTGTTAGAGAGAGAGAGAGAGAGAGAGAGAGAGAGAGAGAGAGATAAAGAGGGGGAGGGGCAGAGGCAGAGGGAGAGAGAGAAGTTTAAGCAGGCTCCACGCCCAGCATGGAGCTTGATGCAGGGCTCAATTTCAGAACTATGACATTGTGACCTGAGTCTAAATCAGGAGTCAGGCACCTAACTGACTGAGCCACCCAGCCACCCCAGATATCAGCACTTCTATATTTTACAATGAGGCAGCACAAAGAGAAATTAAGAAAACAATTCCATTTACAATTGCATCAAAAACAATAAAATACCTAGGAATAAACTTAACCAAGGAAGTGAAAGATCTTTACTCTGAAAACTATAAAAGATTGATGAAAGCAATTGAAGATGACACAAATGGAAAGATATTCCATGCTCATAGATTAGAATAATCAATATGAATAAAATGTCCATACCATGTACAACAATCTACAGATTCAATGCAATCCTTATAAAAAAACAACAAATAGCATTTTTTTTACACAACAAGGACAAATTATCCTAAAATCTGTATGGAACCAGAAATGATCCTGAATAGCCAAAGCAATCTTAAAAAAGAACAAAGCTGTAGAGATTTCAAAATACACTACAAAGCTGTAGTAATCAAAACAGTATGGTACAGAAACAAAAATGGACACATAGATCAATAGAACAAAGTAGTGTAGAAATAAACCCACACTTATATGGCCAGTTAATTTATGACAAAGAATGTGATATGCAATGGGGAAAAGACAGTCTCTTCAATAAGTCGTGATATGAAAACTGGACAGCTACATGAAAAAGAATGAATCTGGAGCACTTTCTAACACCATACACAAAAATAAACTTAAATCGGATTGAGGACCTCGATATGAGATCTGAAGCCATAAAACTCTTGGAGGAGAACATAGGTAGTATTCTCTTGACATCAGGCATAGAAACATTTTTCTAGATATGTCTCCTCAGACAAGGGAAACTAAAGCAGAAATAAACAAATGGGGCATCAAAGTAAAAGGCTTTTGCAAAATGAAAGAAGCCATAAAAAAACCAACAAGGCAACCTACTGAATGGGAGACTAAATTTTCAAATGATACATCTGATAAAGAGTTAATATCCAAAACATAGAATAAACGTATACAAGTGAACATAAAACCCCAAATAATCTGAATAAAAATGGGCATATAACCTGAATAGATATTTTCCTAAAGAAGACATACAAATAGCAAAATGACACAGGAAGAGATGTTAAACATCACTAATCATCAGGTAAATGCAAATCAAAACCAAAGTGAAATGTCACCTTACATACATCTGTCAGAATGCCTGGAATTAAAAACTGAGAACAAACTGAGGGTTGATGGGGGGTGGGAGGGAGGAGAGGGTGGGTGATGGGTATTGAGGAGGGCACCTTTTGGGATGAGCACTGGGTGTTGTATGGAAACCAATTTGTCAATAAATTTCATATATAAAAAAAAAGAAAACATAAGAAATAAAAAGTGTTGGTGAGGATGTGGACAAAAGGGAACACTCATGCACTGTTGGTGAAAGTGTAAATTGGTACAACCACTGTAGCAAACAGCATGGGGATTCCTCAAAAAATTAAAAATAGAAATGCCATATGATTTAGTAATTCACTACTCATGTTTACTAGAGAAAATGAAAACACAAATTCAAAAAGATAAGCAATGCTTATACTTATTGCAGCATTATTTACAATAGCCAAAATATGGAAGCAGCCCAAGTGTACATCAAAAGATGAATGGATAAAGAAGGTGTCATATATATATATATATATATATATATATATATGCAATAGAACATTGCTCAGCCATAAAAAAAAAGGTGGCATCTTGCCATTTGTGGCCACATGGATGGACCTAGAGAGTATAATGCTAACTGAATTAAGTCAGAAAGAGAATGACAAATACCATATGATTTTTACTTATATGTGGAATTTGATAAACAAACAAAATCATCTAAAAACAGAAACAGACTCATAAATACAAAGAAGAAAATAATGATTGTCAGAGGAGGTTGGGAGGATTGGCAAGATGTGTGAAGTGGAATGGGAGGTACAGGCATCCAATTATGGAATGAATTAATCATTGAGATTAAAGGTCCAGCATAGGGAATATAGTCAATGGTATCATTTTACCATTGTACGATGACAGATGGCAACTACACTTGTGGCGAGCATAGTATAATATATAGAATTGCCAAATCACAGTGTTGTACACCTGAAACTGATGTAACACTGTGTATCAACTATACTTTAATAAAAAAATATTTAAAACAAGTCAATTGAAAAAATATCATAGTAAACAAACTGTGATATATCCATACCCTGGAATACTAGCCAGCAATAAAAAGGAATGAACTTTTTAATAAGGTCTTCATAGATTTTGGATATTAACCTTTGATCTGTCATTTGCAAATATCTTCTCCCATTCCATTGGTTGCCCTTTAGTTTTGTTGATTGTTTGCTTTGCTATGCAGATATTTTTATCTTGATGAGGTCCCAATAGTTCATTTTTGCTTTTGTTCCCCTTGCCTCAGGAGACATGTCTAGTAAGAAGTTGTTGTGGCTGAGGTCAAAGAGGTTGTTGCCTGTTTTCTCCTCTAGGATTTTGATGGTTTCCTGACATTTAGGTCTTTCATTCATTTTTAATTTATTTTTCTGTATGTTGTAAGAAAGCAGTCCAGTTTCATTCTTCTGCATGTCGCTGTCCAGTTTTCCCAGCACCATTTGCTAGACTGTCCTTTTTCCATTGGATATTCTTTCCTGCTTTATCAAAGATTAGTTGGCCATACTTGTGGGTCCATTTCTGGACTTTCTATTCTGTTCAATTGGTCTATGTGTCTGTTTTTGTGCTAGTACCATACTGTCTTTATAATCACAGCTTCATAATACAGCTTGAAGCCTGGAATTGTGATGCCTCCAACTTAGGTTTTCTTTTTCAACATTCCTTTAGCTATTCAGGGTCTTTTTTGGTTCCATACAAATTTTAAAATTGTTTGATCTAGCTTTGTGAAGAGTGCTGGTTTTATTTTGATAGGGATTGCACTGAAAGTGTAGATTGCTTTGGGGAGTATAAACATTTTAACAATATTTGTTCTTCCAATCCATGAGCATGGAATGTTTTTCCTTTTCTTTGTGTTTTCTCCAATTTATTTCATAAGATTTCTATAGTTCTCAGGGCATACATCTTTTACCTCCTTGGTTAGGTTTATTCCTAGGTATCTTATGGTTTTTGATGCAGTTGTAAGTGGGATTGATTCCTTGATTTCTCTTTATGCTGCTTCATTGTTTGTGTATAGAAATGCAACTGATTTCTGTATATTGATTTTATATCCTGCAACTTGGCTGAATTTATGTATCGGTTCCAGCAGTTCACACTCAACACCCAAAATACAAACAATCCAGTGAAGAAATCCAGTTCAAACTCAGCACCCAACAAACAAATAATCCAGTGAAGAAATAATCCAGTGAAGAAATGGGCAGAAGACACGATCACACATTTTTCCAAAGAAGACCTCTAGATGGCTAACAGACACATGAAAAGATGCTCAACATCATTCATCATCAGAGAAATACAAATCAAAACCACAGTGAGATACCACCACACACCTGTCAGAATGGCTAAAATGAATAATTCAGGAAACAACAGATGTTGATGAGGATGCAGAGAAAAGAGAATAATTTTGCACTGTTGGTGGGAATGCAAACTGGTGCAGCCACTCTGGAAAACAGTATGCAGGTTACCAAAAAAGTTAAAAAATAGAACTACCCTATGATCCAGAAATTGCACTACTAGGTATTTATCCAAAGGATACAAAAATGCTAACTCAAAGGAGCACTCGAAGGGGCTGTTTATAGCAGCAGTCTCAACAATAGCCAAATTATGTAAAGAGACCAAATGTCTATCGACTGATGAATGGATAAAAAAGATGTATATATAATGGGATATCACTCAGCGATCAAAAAGAATTAAATCTTGCCATTTGCAACAACGTGGATTGAAGTAGAGTGTATTATGCTAAGCGAAATAAGTCAGTCAGAGAAAGACAAATATATGATTTCACTCATATGTGGAATTTAAGAAGCCAAACAGATGAACTTAGGGGAAGAGAAGGAAAAATAAGATAAAAACAGAGAAGAAGGCAAACCATAAGAGACTTTTAAATACAGAGAGCAAACTGAGGGTTGCTGGTGGGGAGCTGGTTGGGGAATGGGCTAAATGGGTGATGGACATTGGGGAGGATGCTTGTTTGGATAAACAGTGGGTGTTGTATGTAAGTGATGAATCACTGGTTCTACTCCTGAAAGAAATACTACCCGGTATGTTAGCTAACTTGAATTTAAATAAAAAGATTTTTTAAATAAATGAACTATTTATATATACAACTACTTGGGTTTATCTAAGAGCTTTGTGATCAATAAAAATAAAAATCCAGTCTCCAAAGTTCATATATTATATGATTCATTTATATAATTTTCTTGAAGTTACAGAAGTTGAAATGGCAAAGTTATAGAAATTGAAAACAGATTAGTGGTTGCCATGGGTTATGGGTAAGGTGGGGGATAGGTAAGTCAGTGTGATTATAAAAGAATTTTTATATTTATTTATTCCACATTCTGTGTGGAATCCTTGTGGTAATAGAAATAGTCTGTATTTTGACTGGTGATAGACACATAAACTTACAAAATTGAAATCTAATGTGACAAAATCTAAAAGAACCAAATGTGTACACACACACACACACACACATACAGGAATCAAGGTAAAACTGGAAAAATCCATACAAGATTATTAGATTACAGCAATGCCAATATCCTGGTTGTGATATTGTACTACAGTTTTGCAGGATGTTACCATTGAGGGAAACTGGACAAAGAGCATACAGGATCTTTCTGTATTCTTTCTCACAACTACATTTACATTTATCTCAAAATAAAAAGTTTAATTTAAATAAAGATAACCATTTAAAACTTGTCTTCATCCTCTGATGGACATAAATACTGTTCTTGCAATCAGGTGGACACAGTATAGAGCAGAGGAGAAAGATTTCAGGAATCTGGTTCTTCATGATTTCATTGAGCTACTGTAGCAAACAAATCTGAATCCTTCTCAATCTCTGGACTTTTCATTATTCAAGATAATACTTTCCTCATGGTTTAAGCCATTTTGAATGAATTATTCATTACTTGCTGCCTAAAATATTCTTAATGATATTCATATAATCTGTGACTGTTATTGTCATTTGATTTGCTGTTAAGTTCACATATAATGATTTTTCTGCATGTGTCTAATGTGTCCAAGAGTGGTGTTTTTACTTTTTTTCCTAGAATGTGTTTAGTTCTCTTGATCTGCATGCTCACACGTTTTCTTACTTAGCCAGATGTTCTTCACTTACACTTTGAGTATTGCTTCAGTTGCAGCTAGGGTGGATCCTCCTCAGGAACACCCACAAATCTAAGGCCCTTTCCCTGTTTTCCCTTATGATTATTGCTTTTGCCATCATTTTCACCTATTTACTCTTTGCGACAGATTGTTTAATTTCCTTGATGACACTAATATATGCTTTTACTGTTCCTACACAATAAAACTTTTTCTGCTGCCTCAAATGTAAATTTTAAATCTGCTACTATATTTTACTTTATGTGACATTTTAGTGATGAGGAAACTCTGGTTTGAATATTGAAGGAAATGTTACAAGGGCACACAGCTGAAATGAGATTCAAACACAGATGTGTCTGACTTTAGAGGTGGTACTTTGGACCACAGTGCTCTTCTGAACTGGTAGTTGATAAGCAAGAAGGAAATTTAGTGCTGTGTCACTGCATAACCTTATTATTAAAATCTTCAAGAAGAAATTAGAGGTGAGCTTATTTTAAAATCTGACAGACTCATGATTGTGACAAAGAGGACAAATAGCCCATTGTATGGACATTCGTGTTGTCAGTTAAGCACTTTTTCATTCTCTGCCTCTTAGAATAAAGGAGAAAGGAATTTGTTACTGTGTTCCTTGCTACAGCAATGCTTTGATCCCCATAAATATGGGCCTTTCACTATGCTGAGATTGCAGGGGATCCCAACTTGTGAATTACAAAGAAAAACTGATCATATAAGTAGAATTAGATAGTTCATTGGACAGCTCTATTTTTCTACTCCCTGCTCACATCACTGATAATCACAGGCATGTCCACTACATCTTTCCCTTGTTCCTGATTTTCTTCCTTTTGGTTAAGGTCTCTATCTCATTCTAAGTATGGAGGCACTGTTATGTACTGAGTGTATGTGTCTTCCCCAAATTCATACACTAAAACCATGATATCTATTATTATAGTATTTGGAGGTGGAACATTTTGAAAAGTAATTAGATTTAGATGAGGTCAGGGGATGAAACTTGCATCTGATTAGTGCCCTTTCCTTTTCTCCCACATGCAATGAGGAAAAACCCACGTGAGCACATATCAAGAAAGTGGCTGTTCACAAAACAGTAAGTGGGCTTTCACCAAGAACTGAAAAAAAGGAAGAAGGATCATAAAGGCAATTCAGGAACCATCAGGGCTGCCACTCCCACCACAGGCCCAGAGTACACAAGCCCAGAGCACAAAGTTGCCTCCAACTTGGATTCAGAGGGTAGGTTCACTACAGAGAGCTGTGGCATGGTCAGGGCCTTTGTAGAAAGCCATGTGGGCAGTGCCTTGCCTAGCTGAAGGGTTGAGGCTGCTCCTCTTAGTTGCAGAGGTGACACTGACACTCCAGTGGGCCTAGAGGGCAGAGAACTGAACCAAAGATCATTCTCATACCTTAAGATCTAATGGGATTTGCCTTACTAAATTTTGGACTTGCTTGAGTTCCATCAGCCCTTCCTTCTTTCCTATTTCTACCCTTTGAAATAGAAATATCTATCCTATGTCTGTGATGCCATTGTCTTTTAGACATATAACTCATCTGGTTTCACAGGTTTATAGCTGAAGAGGAATTTGCCTCAATACGAATCAAATTTTGAATCCCATTCATATTTTATTTAAGTGATATTTTGATGAGACTTTGGGCTTCAGACTTGAGAATTGATGCTGGACTTAGTAAAAAACTTTGTGGTATTGGGATGGAATAAATGTATTTTGTATGTAAGAAAGACATAAATTTTGAGAGGCCAGGGGTAAAATATTATGGATTGAATGTGGCCCCCACCCAAATTTATATATTAAATACCTAATCCCCAATTTGATGGCATTTGGAAGTGAGGACATTGGGACATAATTAGGTTTAGATGAGGTCATGAAGGTGAGACCTTCATAATGAATTAGTGTCCTTATAGGCAGATAAAGAGAAAATAGGTCTCTCTCTCTCTCTCCCTGTCTCCAAATGCATGCACCAAGGGAAAGCCATGTGAGCATATATCAAGAAGGCAGCTGACTATAGGCCAAAAAGTAGCCTCTCATCAGGAACCAAATCTGCAAGAAACTTGATCTTAGATGTCTCAGTCTCCAGAAGTGTTGAGAAATAGGTATCTGTTGCTTAAATCCACTTTCTGGTATTTATTATAGCAGACCAAACTACCTAAAACAAGCATCTTTGTACACTATCTTAACATGGGTACTCTCTGTTTTCCTTTGTCATGTATAGGTCAAAGGAAGCATCCTTGTTCACATGGCTTTCTTTTTCTAAGATTTTTTTTTTAATTTTAACACCAATATCATTAACATATATTAGTTTCAGGTGTACAATACAAGGATTCAACCCTTCCATACATCACCTGGTGCTCATCACAACAAGTTCATTCCTTAATCCCCATCACCTATTTTCACCCATCACCCCACACACCTCCCTTCTAGTAACCATCAGTTTGTTCTCTACAATTAAGAGGCTGGTTTTTGGTTTGCCTCTCTCTCTTTTTCCCATTTGGTTGTTTGTTTTGTTTCTCAAGTTCTACATGTAAGTGAAATCATATGGTAGTTGCCTTTCCCTGACTGACTTATCTTGCTTAGCATAATACTCGCTAGTTCCACCCATGTCATTGAAAATGGCAAGGTACATATACATATATATGCATATATACATATATATATATATAACATATTTTTTTAAAGAGGCAAACAAGGAAACAGACTCTTAATGGTTATTTTTGAGAGAGAGAGAACATGAGCAGAGGAGAGGCAGAGAAAGAGGGAGACACAGAATCTAAAGCAGGTTCCAGCCTCTGAGCTGTCAGCACAGAGCCTGAGGTGGGGCTCAAACTCATGAGCCATGAGGACATGAACTGAACCGAAGTCAGATCCTTAGCTGACTGAGCCACCGAGGTGCAACCTATACCACATCTTGTTTATCCACTCATCTGTCGATGGACACATGGGATATTTCCATAATTTTGCTATTATGGATAATGCTTCTGTGAATATCAGGGTGCATGTGTCCTTTTGAATTAGTACTTTTGTATTCTTTCGGTAAATAACCAGCGGTGCAATTGCTGGATTGTAGTGAAGTTCTGTTTTCAATTTTTTGAGGAACATCCATACTGTTCTCCAGAGTGCCTGCACCAATTTGCGTTCCCACTAACAGTATAAGAGGGTTGCCCTTTCCCCACATCTTTATCAACATTTGTTGTTTCCTGTGCTGTTGATTTTAGCTATTTTTGATTTGTATTTCCCTGATGAAAAGTGATATTGAGCATCTTTTAATGATCTGTTGGCCATCTGAATGACTTCTTTCGAAAAATGTCTTATTAATGTCTTCTTCCCATATATTAATTGGAATATTGTTTTTTGGGTGTTGAGTTTTATAAATTCTTTATATATTTTGGATACTAACTCTTTGTCAGATATGTCATTTGTAAATATCTCCTCCTATTTCAAAGGTTGCCTTTTAATTTTGGTGATTGTTTCCTTTGCTGTGCAGAAGCTCTTTATTTTTGGTGAAGTCCCAATAATTTATTTTTGCTTTTGTTTCCCTTACCTAAAGAGACATATCTAGAATGAAGTTGTTACAGCTGACATCAAAGAGGCACTGCTTGTGTTCTCTTCTAGGATTTTGAAGGTGACAGGGTCTCATATTTAGGTCTTTAATCCATTTTGAATTTATTTTTGTTTACGGTGCAGGAAAGTGGCCCAGTGTAATTCTTTTGCATGGTGCTTTCTAATTTTCCCAACAATATTTGTTGAAGAGATATTACTTTTCCCATTGAATATTCTTTCTTGCTTTGTCAAAGAGTAATTGACCATAAACTTGTGGGTTCATTTCTGGGTTTTCTACTCTATTCCATTGATCTATATGTCTATTTTTGTGACAGTACCATACTGTTTTGGTGATCAGGGAAAAACAAATGAAAACCAAAATGAGATATCATCTCACATCTGTCAGAATGGTTAAATTCAACAACACAAGAAACAACAGGTGTTTACAAGAATGTGGAGAAAGGTAAAATCAACAATACAAGAAACAACAGGTGTTGGTGAGGATGTGGAGAAAGGGGAACACTCTTGCACTGTTGGTGAGAATGCAAACTGGCACAGCCACTCTGGAGAACAGTATGGAGGTTCTTTAAAAAGTTGAGAATAGAACTACACTATAATCCAGCAATTGCATCACTGGTTATTTACCGAAAGAATACAAAAATACTAATTCAAAAGGACACGTGCACCCTGATGTTCACAGCAGTATTATCCATAATAGCAAAAATATGTAAATATCCCATGTGTCCATTGACAGATGAGTGGATAAAGAAGATGTGGTATACATACATACAATGGAGTGTTACTCAGCAATAATAATGAAATCTTGCCATTTGCAAAGACATGGATGGAACTAGAGAGTATTATGCTAACGCAAAATAAGCCAGTTAGAGAAAGACAAATACTGTATGATTTCACTCATAAGTAAAATTTGAGAAAAAAAACAAACACCGAGTAGGAAAAGAGAGAGAAAGAGGCAAACCAAGAAACAGACTCTTAACTATAGAGAACAAACAGATGGTTACCAGAAGGGAGGTGTGTGGCGTGATGGGTGAAATAAGTGATGTGGATTAAGAAGTACATTTGTTGTGATGAGCATGAGATGATGTATGGAAGGTTTGAGTCACATATTGTACACCTAAAAATAATAGTACATTGTATGTTAACTATCTGAAATTTAAGTAAAACTTTTTAAAAGGAGATGATTCTCTATGACCTGTTCCATTGGCCAATTGGGTCAGAGTAAGAGAATGGTACCTAAGAAAGTTTGGCCCTAGTGTCTAAAATTTGTGCTAACCTATCAGCTTGGGCATTAAACTGGGTATCTGTGGAAAGAGATATCCATCTCTTTAAAATGTATTTTTTTTTATCTCTGAAAGGCAAAGGATTTCTGATATACTTTACCTCAAGGTGGGTAGCCTTGAGTGAGAAATTGCTATTGTTGACAGTGGCAATACCAAATTGCTAGACCATTGGCAATGACCCAAGAGAGTCTGTAAAGATGTGTATTTGGGCCAGTTGTTGGTCAGGGCATCTTCCACAACTAATATAACTTCCTGAAGTTTAGGCAATTGTGTTAATTGTGGGTGCTATCCTTTGTCTAAGATATCCTGGTTAAGAGATGAAGAGCACCATACCTCCAAAAAGCTCTATCACTTTGATGATTGTGCTGACACCATAAAGCAAATGAACTACCTTTGTTGTTCACTCAGTTGATCACAAAATGATTCCAGGTAGCCAAAGGGTCTGAAAGAGAGGTTACCTCCTCCAGCATGTGGCCTCTGGCAAGGAACTGAAGAGAGTGGATACCATATCCTCCTGCAAGTGAGATAGGCTAGAGGACTAGGCTTGGCTTTATCCTGTATGTACTGTTTTCATTTCAGCAAGGAGGCCTTGGTTGCAACACAAAGCTTGTGGGGTGCTTCTTCCATGAGCCAGGGTATAATGGGCAGTTAGGTGCAGAGGGTCATGAATTCAGGTTCTGTGAGAACCTCCATTTCCAGGAGGGCTCAGTATGTAAGCAGAAGTTGCTCTAATGACACATAACGCAGGGCCAAAATGGGCAGTCTATTGTACCAGTAGCCCATGGTGGTTATCATGGTAGTCCATAGACTCCAAAAAGCATAGGAGGTCATTGCCAGAGATTTCACTATAAAGGAGTCTCCAGAAAGTACTAAATAAAGTCACTGTTATTTGGGCTTTTGGACTGATGCTAGAGCATTCTGCTTTAAATGGCCCAATTCAAAGTGGGCCAACTTGTGGGAGACTGCATAAATGGGCTGTAGTAGGTATGCAGATGGGAAATAAGTTGCCTCCAGGAGCCAAAGAGACCTAGAAGATGTTGGGCCTTCTTGAGAGGGTTTAAGGATGACAAGTTTAGGAGTCTCTTTTTAACTAAATCAGGAAATGGAGCTTCCCTAGCAGTCTAGGTGATGTCTAAGAAATTGTAACTAAGATATATATATAGGGCCCCTGAAATATATGTCAGGTATTAGCCCATCTCCTCTCAGTAAATGTAGTGGTGACTGTTTGTATGTTCTGTATGAGAGTCTTTAGTGATTCTCCTTGCAGGAGGACACCATGATTGTAGTTCCAAACCTAGGTGTCTAGGGAAAACTAGATCAGGCTAAGTTATTACTAACAGAGGTTGTATGCTATGGCTTGTCTATTGAGGTGCCCCATATGTCACTGAATAAATGTGTATTTTTGCCATTTCAAGGGTGAGTGTGAATTGAGGCCTAGAAATTTTTAAAGTAGGCATTGAAAATATATTATTCAAATCTATAGCAGCAAATATCTTTGGTGGAAGATTGAATAGCTTTGGTCATATCAATTATATTAGGTGTAGGGATCTAATACAATTAGATGGTGAGATGGTGGCAGTAGGTTTGTGGTAATCCACTGTGAGGCACCCATTCTTTTCAGGTTTATGAATGGAAAAAAATGGACTGTGAAACAGAAACAGTGGGGATAAATACCCCTTTGCTTCAGAGATCTTATATAGTGGGTTCCAATACTTGAAAGCTCCATTTCAATTTATATTGGGTCATGTTAACAATTGTAAGGGGTTGGGGTAGATGTACAGGGTCCCATTTGGTGAGGCTGATAGTATGGACTTCAATTATATTATTCTAGTAGGCCACTGAGCCACTTAGAATTTCCATCCCATTAAAGGTATCTCCACATCCTCACCAACTCCTGTTGTTTCTTGTGTTATTGAATTTAGCTATGTGACCACAGAAAAATTAGTCAAATTAATGTCAAATGGCTGATGTATGGTGGATTTTCTTGCTTTCCATCTTATGTCTGGTAATATCCTGAAAAACACAAAGGGGACTTCCTTTAAATTTAGTGGGGCTTTTGGGGATTACTGTAATTTGGAAACCATATCAATTAAAGCCAAAAAGATATTGTGTGAGAATCAATGGGTTGGCATGGGAGATTTTCCTCAAGAGGGCATTGGGGACCTGGAAACATGCCTCACATCAGAGGGTGGGGCAGTTGTTCCCGCACCTTAGGGATGAATTCCAGGGGAAAAGTGATGGGATGTTTTGTATAGCTTGTCATAGAAGAGCCAGAGCTCCTCAGGGGTATCACCCCAAATCGGATTGGTTGGGAAGCTCAGGTGTGATCACAGAGTCACCAATACCAGGTCTTTCAGTTAAGGATCTGTAGTGGTGTGTGGTGGCTCTGGTAACTCTGAAGTGGGGGCTTACCTCATTAGTGGTATTACCTTGGGAAGTGAAGACCTAGGTGTCAAGACCCTCTTCATGAGCAGTCGGGCGATTCTAAGGCAATTTTAATAGCCACTTGAATAATTAAAGGTAGTGGGGAAGCCTATAAATTGGAGATGATCCTGTGAGAAATAACTGCCTGGTGTAGGTTTAAAATGGAATTTACTTGGGGCTGGTTCTGGTCTCCCCCACATTGGAGTGCTCAGAATAGGGATATGTCTTATACTGAGTGGACTACACCAATTTTCCTTAATTATTACTTCCACCACCAAGTACTCTAATTCATAAAGACATGCTCATTTTTTGCCTCAATGGTATATGCTATGAACACCCAAAGGAGCAAGGGAAAGCCACAAGCCACAAGCCACAAGCTGTGCCCATGAATGTTAAAGTGGGTGGACAACATAGTTGTGTACACCTATTTCCATTAGTCTAGTGGATCCCAGAATCAATTACTAATTTGAAGAATAGAAGATATATCAGCCAAGTTCATCTAGGCAGAAGTTGAGGTTAATTTAAAGCCAGCATTATATAAGCAAAGGAACCAATCAGTATCCTTTCATCTACTAATTGCTCAAAATTTTTAAATTTTTTTTTGAATTTCCATTCAGATTAAACCTAGACCTCTATTCCAGTTCACTCTTCCTTAAAATGTTTATGTTTGGATGGTTATACTATATGCTTCAGGGAGATTTTCTCTACTCAGCTGATGTTGGTAAACTCTTATTTTAGTTTCATGAGGCCGCTGTAACAAATCACCACAAACGTAGTGGCTTACCACAACAACAAATTGTATTTTCACAGTTTTGAGGCAAGTACTCTGAAATAAGTTTCACTGGGCTGAACTCAAGGTGTCTACAGGATTGTGCTCCTTTCAGAGGCTCTAGCAGGCAATCTCTTCTTTCAGTTTGTGGTGGCTACTTGCATTCCTTGGCTTGTGGCCTCTGTGATCACACTGCGTTCTCTTCTTCTATATGAAATCTCCCTAGGCTCCCTATTACAGGGATGCCTGTGATTACATTTAGGGCCCACTCGGGTGATCCAGCACAGTTTCCAAATCTCAAGATCCTTAACTTAATCGCATCTTCAAAGTCATTGCCATGTAAGGTAACATTCAAGGTTCAGCAATAGGATGTGTACATCTTGGGAGGACCTTATCAGCCTACCACAAATTCTTCCCCCAGGGAGTCCCAATCAATATCATTAGAATTAGGAGAATCCTTTATGCTTTCTAGCTTACTAGCTTTAGAGACCTTGGGCCTCAGCCAACAGCAGAATGCAGAGTATCCCTTTGGCATGTTGATATGCTTCAGCACTTAAGAGAACCCACCCAGATTCACTGTCTTACAATTAATTAGTAGGATCTTGGTATCTTCTGGCCTAGTAAGAAGTTTGGGGATAAGGCATTCAGGTCCCTTTTTATAAAGGACACAATGGGTGTTTTCTCTTTCAACCTACAACGCTGAGGATCAGGATGTGTGTGAAAGAAGCATAAGGCAGCACCATCATCAGAGGGATTTAAGGGTCCTAGTAAGCTGTCTATAAATACAGAGCTCAGCATGGCTACTCTCCCCCCTCTTTTCCATCTTTGTATTTTTTAATTCTCTAACAACTGCTTTTTAATGAGCAACCACCTGATGCACTTGTATATTGCACAGGGTATAAGTCTTTCTTTTGAGCTCTATAGAACAGAGGCCAAGACCTTGTTAGAGACACACAACCCACCAGTCACAGGGTTAGAGTCTTTCCCCTGAGCCTAACATCAGCTACGGTTCATACTTTCAAAGACACAAACAGGGAATTTTTTTTTTATTTTTTTTTAACGTTTATTTATTTTTGAGACAGAGAGAGGCAGAGCATGAACGGGGGAGGGTCAGAGAGAGAGGGAGACACAGAATCGGAAGCAGGCTCCAGGCTCTGGGCCATCATCAGCCCAGAGCCCGACGTGGGGCTCGAACTCACCGACCGTGAGATCGTGACCTGAGCTGAAGTCGGACGCTTAACCGACTGAGCCACCCAGGCGCCCCCAAACAGGGAATTTAAAGAAGCCATCATGAATGTATTAAGAGCTCTAATGGGAAAAAAAAAACACAACATGCAAGATCAAATGGTATTGTAAGCAGAAGGATGGAAACCGTGAGAAAGAGTCAAACGTAAATGCTGAAAAGTAAAAATGCTAAAAGGTATGAAAAATGCCTTTGATGTATACTGGACACAGCTGATGAAATAATTAGTGTGCTTGAAGAGCACTGGGTGTTGTATGGAAGCCAATTTGACAATAAATTATATTAAAAAAAGAAGATATGTCCTTAGAAACTTTGCAAACTAACTGAAATACAAAGAAAAAATATTTAAGAAGTAACATACCATTGAAATATTGTAGGATAAATTGAAAACGAGCAACACAAACATAATTGGAACACCAAGAGCAGAAGAAAAAGAAAATGGAGCAAAGAAATATTTGATGTAATGATGGCTGAGAATATTCCAAAGTTAATGACAGACACCAAAACATGGACCCAGGAAGCTCAGAGAACACCAAGCAGTATAAATGTGAAACAAAACAAAACAGAACAAAAAGCAGAATGTTATATTCAGGCTGCAAAAACAAGCAAACAAACAAACAAACAAACCAGACAATGGATGAAATCTTGAAAGAAGCCAGGAGAGGCAGGGAAATGTCATTAGGTATAGAGGAACAATGATAAGAATCACACTGGGCTTCTGGTCAGAAACCATGTAAACAAGAAGAGAGTGGAGTGACATAGTTAAAATGCTGAAAGAAAGAAAAATCCAGCAATTGAAATTGTTCTTTAAAAATGAAAACAAAATAAAAACTTCCCCAGATAAACCCAAACTGTGGGAATTCAATGACAGCAGATTTATCGTGCACAACATGTTAAAAGAAGTTCCTCAGAGAGAAGGAAAATAGTAAAGGTCAAAAACTCAGATCTACATAACGGAAGGAAGAACATGGAAAAAGGAATCAATGAAAGTGAAAGAAATTCATTGATTGTTCTTATTCTTAGCTCACCTAAGAGCTAACTGATCATTTAAAGTAATAATAGCAATGCATTCAACGATTATAGCATACTGATAAGCAGAGTAAATGACAGCATTGCCATGAGGGACCAGAGGGAGAAATCAGGAAAAACTCTGGGAAATAGGGAAAATCAGAGAAACTGTGTTAAAGGTACCTGCATCATGCATGAAGCAGCATAGTATTAATTGAAGCTAGACTTTGATCAGGTGTTACAAATTCTGAGGTAATCATTTAAAACAATTTTAAAGCATAGGGGCACCTGGGTTGCCCAGTCGGTTAAGCATCTGACTCTTGATCTCAGCTCAGGTCTTGATCTCAGGGTCATGAGTTCAAGCCCCATGCTGGGCTTTGTGCTGAGCATGAAGCCTACTTAAAAAGTCAATTAAAAATTGTTAACACATAATTGATATGCTAAAGAAGGAGATCAAATGGAATCATATAAAATGCTCAGTTGATCCCAGAGAAGGCAGTAAAAGAGGGGGAGGAAAAAAAAGAAAGGACAAGTGAAAAGAATAGAAAACAGTTACATATGTAATAGATATTACTCTAACTATGTGAATAACCATGTGAAATGTGAATGGTAAATACACTAATTCAAAGGCATATAGTCAGAGTGGATAAAAATACAAGACCCAACTCTATGTTGTCTAAAAGAAACAGAATTTACACATAAAGGAAAGAAGAAAAGTCCCAGATCAATGATGTCATATTCCACTTTGGGAAAGGAGGGAAAACTCAGGGGCACCTGGGTGGGTCAGTCAGTTAAGCGTCTGACTTTTGATTTTGGCTCAGGTCATGATCTCACGGTTTGCTAGATGGAGCCCTGCATCGGGCTCTGAGATGACAGCCTGGTGCCTGCTTGGGATTATCACTCTCCTCTCTCTCTGCCCTCCCCCATTCTCTCTTCCTCTCTCTCAAAATAAATAAGTAAACATTAAAAAAAAAAGGAGGGGAAATTCAAACCAAGGTAAAGCCAAATCCAAACCAAAGTAAAGAAAGGGAATAGTAAATATCAGAGCAGAAAATAGGAAAACAATAGAGAAAATCAATGAAATAAAAGCTATTTACTTTGAGAAAATTGATAAACCTAATAAGCCTTTAGGTTGACTGTTCAGGGAAAAGAGAGAGAAGACACAAATTACCAATATCACAATGAAGCAGATGACATCAAGACAGAACCTACAGATATTAAAATGGTAATAAGGAAATATTGTGAAAAAACTCTATGCCAGTAAATTTGACAACTTGGATAAAATGTACAGATTTCTTGAATCATACACACTACCAAAGTTCATTCAATAAAAAATACATAACCTGAAAAATCTTGTATTTACTAAGGGAACTGAATTATAATTACAAATATTCCCACAAAGAAAACAGCAGATAGGCCCACTGGTGAAATGCCCCAAACCCTGAAGGAACAAATAGTATCAAGGTAACATAAGTCCTTTCAGATAACTTCATTGTAATGTTCATACTCATTCTATCCATGCCAGCATCACTCTGACACCAAAATCCAGAAAGAAAGACATTAAAAGAAAGAAAAAGTATAGACCAACATCAGTCATGGACAAGATGGAAAATTACTAAGCAATATGTTAACAAATAAAATCTAAACAATATATCTTTCAAAAATAACACATCATTAGCAAATGGGGTTTGTCCTAGGAATATGAGGTTCACCTGTCTTTCAAAAATCAGACAATGCAATTCACTATGTTAACAAACTAAAATCAGAGAAACCATATGATCATCTCAACAGAGCATTTACACAATCCAACACCATTCCATGATTAAAGCTGTCACCAAACTGGGAAGAGAAAGGAGCTCACTCAACCAGACACTGGACACTTATAAATATCCTATAGCTAACATCATACTTAACAGTGAAAGACTGAATTATTCCCTCCTGAGATCAGGCACAAGACTGATGTCCACACTCACCACTTCTATGAAGGGTCTTGCCAGGGAAAAAAGGCAGAAAAGACAAAAGGCACCCAGATTGGAAAGGAAGAAATAAAACGATCTCTCTTTGAAGATGTCATGGCCTGATACATGTAAAATCTTAAGGAACACACACACACACACACACACACACACACACACACACGAGTAACTAGATTCAGAGTTTAGCCAGGTTGCAGGACATGATACAGCATCAACATGCAAAAGTCAGTTGTATTTGCATATAATGTAACAAGTGGTGAAAAATTGAAATACATTTTCAACTACGTCAGAAAATGTTGAACTATGAAATACTTAGGGATGAAACTACTGTTGAGAGAAATTAAAGGAAACACAAGTAAATGGAAAGATATTTCGTGTTCATTGCGTCAGGAAATGCAATGTAATTAACATGCCTGTTCTCTCCAAATTCATCTATAGAATCAACACAATGCCATTCAAAATCCCAGAAGGAATTTTGTGTAGAAATTGACAATAATATTCTAAATTTCATATGGGATTACAAAGGATGTACGACAGCCAATATAACCTTAGAAAAGAAGAACAAAGATGTAAAGTTAACACTACCTTATTTCAAGACTTACTACCAAGTAACAGTTATCAAAAAACTGTGATATTAGTGTAAAGAAAGACAAATGGGTCATTAGAACAGAAGAGATGATGCAGAACTAAACCCACCCATGTAAGGACAACTAATTTTTGGCATAGACACAAAGGCAATTCAGTGTAGAAAGTATCATGGTTCCAGAAGTGGTGCTAGCACAATCAGATATTTCTATTCCCCAGATGTGGGCATTGATCAATACCTCATACTATATATGGGCAAAAAATGACTCAAAATGGATCACAAACCTAAATGTAAGCTTACGAAAATTCCAGAAGAAAACAAACAGAAATCTCTTCTGACCTTGGGTTAGGCCAAGCTTTCTTAGGTACCACATAAATCTGATCAAGGGCTGTTATCCAGAATATAAAGAGAGAACTTTCGAAACTCAATATGAAGGAAAAAAAAAAAAAACAACCAAGCTAGATGTGGGCAAAAGATTAGAACAGATGGTTCACTAAAGAAGATACGTGGATGGGAAATAAGCACAGGAATGCATGTTCAACACCACAGGCCATTAAGAAGATTCAACTAAAAAACAAATTTTGATACCGCATTTAAAAGAATCTCCATGAAGAGCAATACCTATATCGAACAAAACTGGACTTTAAAACAAAGACTGTAGCAAGAGACAAAGAAAGAGGTTATATAATAATAAAAGGCACAATCCAACAAGAAGATATAACTATTGTAAATATTTATGCATCCAACGTGGGAGAGCACCCAAATACATAAAACAGTCAATAACAAACATAAAGGAACTAATGGATATAGTAGGGGATGTTAACACCACACTGACATCAATGGACACATCATCTAAGCAGAAAATCAACAAGGAAACAATGGCTTTGAATGGCACACTGAAACAGATGGATTCAACAAATATATTCAGAAAATTCCATCCTAAAGCAGCAGAATACACATTCTTTTCAAGTGCACGTGGAACATTCTCCAGAATAGATCACATATTAAGCCACAAAACTAGCCTCAACAAATTCAAGATGATCAAAGTTATAACATGCATCTTTTCTGACCACAAACTTTGAAATGAGAAGTCAGCCACAAGAAAAAAATCTGAAAAGACCACAAACACATGGAGGCTAAATAACATGCTACTAAACAATGAATGGGTGAACCAGGAAATCAAAGGAGAAATCCAAAAGTACATGGGAACAAATGAAAATGAAAACACAACGGTCCAAAACCTTTGGGATGCAGCAGAAATGGTCCCAACTGGGAAGTTTCTAGCAACACGGGCCTACATCAAGAAGCAAGAAAACTTTCAAATAAACAACCTAACCTTACACCAAAAACAAAGAACAAAGAAAACCCCAAACCATCAAAGGGGAGGAAATAATAAAGATTAGAGCAGAATAAAAAAAACAATACAGAAACAAACAAACAAACAAACAAACCAATCAAAACAAGGAAAGAAAAAGGAACAGGTCTATGAAAGCAGGATCTGGTTCTTTGAAAAACTCCATAAAATTGATAAACCTCTAGCCACACTTATCAAGAAAAAAAAGAGAAAGGACAGAAACAAAATCACAAATAAGACAGGAGAAATAACAACCCACACCTCAGAAAGACAATCATAAGAGAATATTATGAAAAACTATATGCCAACAAATTGGACATTCTAGAAGAAATGGATGAATTCCTAGAAACATATAAACTACCAAAACTGAGATAGGAGGAAAGAGAAAATTTGAACAGACCAATAACCAGCAAAGAAATTGAATCAGTAATCAAAAAACTCCCAACGAACAAAAGTCCAAGATCAGACGGCTTCACAGGCCAACTTTATCAAACATTTAAAGAAAAGTTAATTTCTGTCCTTCCTAAACTATTCCTAAAAATAGAAAAGGAAGGGAAATTTCCTAATTCATTCTTTGAGGCCAGAATTATCCTGATTCAAAAACTGATAAAGGCACTGCTAAAAAAGAGAACTACCGGCCAATATCCTTGATGAGCATAGATGCAAAATTTCTCAATGAAATATTAGCAAACCAAATTCAACAATGCATTTAAAAAATCATCCACCATGATCAAGTGGGACTTATTCCTGGGTTGCAAGTGTGGTTCAGCGTTCGGAAATCAATCGGTGTGATATAGCACATCAATAAGAGAAAGGATAAGAACCATATGATCCTTTCAACAGAAGCAGAAAAAGCAATTTGCCAAAGTTCAACATCCATTAGTGATGAAAACCCTCAAAAAATAGGTTTGCAGAGAACATACCTTAACATAATAAAGGCCATCTATGAAAGGCCTACAGCTAATATCATCCTTCATGGGGAACACCTGAGAGCTTTTCCCTGAAGGCCAGGAAGAAGACAAGGATGTCCACTCTCACCACTTTTGTTCAACATAGTACTGGAAATGCTGGCCACAGCAATCAGATTGGGAAAACAAATAAAAGACATCCAAATCGGTAAGGAAAAAGTCAAACTTTCACCATTTGCACATGACATGATACTATATACAGAAAAACCTAAAAACTCCACCAAAAAATGGCTAGAACTGATAAATGAATTAAGTAAACTCTCAGGATACAAAATCAACATACAGAAATCTGTTGCATTTCTATACACCAATAATGAAGCATCAGAAAGAGACATTAAGAAAACAATCCCATTTACAATTACACCCAAAATAATAAGATACCTAGGAATAAACCTAGTCAAAGAGGTGAAAGACCGGTACTCTAAAAACTACAAAACACCGATGAAAGAAATTGAAGATGACACAAACAAATGGAAGGGCGTACCATGCTCATGGATCGGAAGAACAAATATTGTTAAAATGTCTATAGTACCCCTAGGAATCTACACATTTAATGCAATCGCTATGAAAATACCAATCATGTTTTCCACAGAACTGGAACAAACAATCCTAAAATTTGTATGGAAACACAAAAGATCCTGAATAGCCAAAGCGACCTTGAAAAAGAAAAGCAAAGGTGGAGGCATCACAATTACAGACTTCAAGTTATATTACAAAGCTGTAGAGATCAAAAACAGTATGGGACTGGCACAAAAATAGACACACAGATCAATGGAACAGAATAAATAAACCAGAAATGAACCTACAACCAACTGGTCGATCTTTGACAGAACAGGAAAGATTATCTGGTGGGAAAAAGAATGTCTCTCCAACAAATGGTGTGGGGAAAAGCAGACAGCAACATGCAAAAGGATGAAACCGGACCACTTTCTTACACCACACGCAAAAATAAATTCAAAATGGATCAATGACCTAACTGTGAGACCCCAAACCATAAAAAATCCTGGGACAGAACACAGCCATAACTTCTCTGAAACTGTCTCTAGCAACATCTTTTTAGATATGTCTCCAGAGGCAAGGGAAACAAAACCAAAAATAAACTACTGGGACTACATCAAAATGAAAAGGTTCTGCCAGTGAAAGAAACAATCAACAAAACTAAAAGACAACCTATGGAATGGGAGAAGATATTTGCCAGTGGCATATCCAATAGAGGGCTAGTGTCCAGAATATATAAAGAAATTTTAAAATAAAATCCCCAAAAGCAAATAACCCAATTAAAAAATGGGCAAAAGACACGAACAGACATTTCTCTACAGAAGACATGCAAATGGCCAAAAGACACGTGAAAAGATGCTCACCATCACTTATCATCAGAAAATGCAAACCAAAACTACAAGGGGATATGACCTCACATTGGTCAGAGTGGCTAAAATCAACAACACAAGAAACAACAGTTGTTGGAGAGGATATGGAAAAAAGGAAGCCTCGTGTACTGTTGGTGGGACTGCAAACTGGTGCAGCCACTGTGGAAACCAGTATGGAGGTTCTTCAAAACATTAAAAATAGGACTACCCTATGATCCTGCAATCGCCCTGCTGGGTATTTACTCAAAGAATACAGAAACACTAATTCAAAGGGATACATGCATCCTTATGTTTATAGCAGCATTATTTACAATAGCAAGATATGGAAGCAGCCCAAGTGTCCATCAAATGATAAATGGGTAAAGAAGAGGCGGTATGTATGTATGTATGTGTATATATGTACACACACACACACACACACACACACACACACACTGGATTATTACTCAGCCATAGAAAAGAATGAAATCTTGCCATTTGCAATGACATGGATGGAGCTAAAGACTGTAATGCTAAGCAAAGTAAGTCAGTCAGTAAGATACCCTATGGTTTCACTCATATGGAATTTAAGAAACAAAACAAACAAGCAAGGTGAAAGTAAGAGGGAGAGAGAGGAAGACAAAGAGAGAGAGAGAGGGTGCTAATTACAGAGAACAATGAATGATCTGATAGTTACCAGAGGGGGGCTAGGATGGGGGGATGGGTTAAATAGGTGATGGGAATTCAGGAGTACACTTATGATGAGCACTGGCTGTTGTATGGAAGCACAGAATCACTAAATTGTACACCTGAAACTAGTATTATATTGTATGTTAACTAACTGGAATTTAAATAAAAATTTAAAAAACAAAATAAAAATAAAAAGTAAAACATCAAACAAACATAAACGGAAAGAGCCTCATTGACCTGTGGGACATTATCGATTCACCAAACCTACATATAATTCGTGCCCCTGAATAATAAAAAGGGAGCAACGGACAGGAAAACATTTGAAGATACAATGGTAGAAAATGTTCCAAATATGAGGCAAAGCAAAACCTCACAGCTCCAAGATGGTCTTTGAATTTAAGACCCACCAGAAACCAATTGCCTTGAAAATAAAAATAAAGAGAAATTCTTAAAAGCAGGCTGAGAAAAATTAAGGCACATCACAGAAAAGGGAGCAAAGGTAAAAATGACATCTGTCTGCAAAAATAAAACATGGAATGATCAGGGCATTGCTGCATAAATTTGTTTGTCATTAATGCAGACTTTAATACAATAGAATTAACTTGATCTGCATGTGCTAACCTGTTCTGTGAACGTAGAAAGTTGCAGAAAATTGTGAAATGTATGATGCCACTTTGACCAAAAAAAAAAAAAAAAAAAAAAAAAAAAGGAAATAAGAAAAAGAAAACTACTCTGGAAAATGTCAACCTGTTTCTATACATTTGTATGAGCCTGGTTTTATAGATTTTTATGAGCTTGAGAGAAATGTAAAGAGAAAAAACAAAAACAGACAATATTGTTTTGTGTAACCCCAGAGTCTGGGATTGGTGGAGGTTGTTTCTGGAAGCGGATGAATTGCCAACCGCTATTCATATATAAACTGTTCCACCTGTTTTAACAGCATATTTGTGTATATATATGCTGTTTTGGGGTATATTTGTGGTTCTGATAAACCAAAAGGAAGACATGTAGTGAAGAATAACACAGTGGTCACCAGTAGCAATTCTGGAATGAGACTGTCTTTCTTTGAATCAAATCCCAGACTCTGTCCCTTACATGCTGTGAGACCTTGGCAGGTTATTTAAATACTTGCTACCAAAGTTTTCCCAGGTGTAAAATGAAGATTATAATAACACCCATGTCATAAGTTGTTATAAGATTAAATTGTTTAATGATCAATTGCCTGGCAGCCATTTAGTGTGTGTGTGTGTGTGTGTGTGTGTGTGTGTGTGTGTGAGAGAGAGAGAGACAGAGAGAGAGAGAGAGACAGAGAGAGAGAGAGAGACAGAGACAGAGACAGAGAGAGACAGAGACAAAGAGAAAGAGAAAGAGAGAGAGAGAGAAAGCAGGAGAAGGAGGGAGTTTGATGCATAAGTCAACTATAAATCAAACTCAAATGCAGCATACCTTTTAGAAATTAACAGAATAAGGTAAAAGGGAGGATTTGAACTTGATACTAGGATTAATCTCCTTCTAGTGGCCCAGCTTGCACTCAGTGAAGAAATGTGGCTCTGTGGTCAACATTATTGGAGATTCATTGAAAGGTAAAAGGCTGTCTTGCTTTTTCAAAGCAGAAAAGACTTGATTAGGTTTCCAGAAGTGGATGTAAATGATTATGAGTCTGACTAGAAGAGAAGATATAAAGGAGGAAAAGAAGTTGAGGGAAGGGAAGGATAAGCATGGCAATATACTCATTTTATAGAAAATCAAGGTAAACTGACTAAGGTATATGCAAAAATCTGAGGGTTACAGATATTATTTAAAGTTAACTAGAGTCACCAACAGAGGAAACAAAAATCAAAAGAAGGTATAAAAACCAAGAGAGAGTGAGGGCAGACTGAAGACACCATGAGTTAAATTCTCCTCTGTAAGCAGAATGTGGTCACTTGATGATGTCTGAAGTTGATGAATTACTGAAATAGCAGATTAAGCACTTTATCTAGATTGTAAGAAGGTAACTTCCAGAACAATGGAAACAGGGATTGTTAAAATGGTCTACCCTAGAAAGCACAACAAGGGGTTGAGAAGTGATGGGGTCTCCAACCTTTGCTTTCATCATAAGCTCTTTTGTACTTTTGGCCATCACTATTTTATTTATCATGTGCATGATTTCCTTTCATTTATTTTTTTCCATTTTTCTTTCGTTTTTCATTCTTTCTTTTTCTTTTCCTTATGTATTTATGTATTTATTTATGTATTCATTTGGAGATCAGGGTAGGGAGAGAGAGAGAGAGAGAGAGAGAGAGAGAGAGAGAGAGAGACCCCAAGTAGGCTCCAGGTTGTCAACACAGAGTCCGACGCAGGGCTCGATCTCACAAACCATGAGATCATGACCTGAGCCAAATTCAAGAGTCAGATGTTTAACCAACTGAGCCACACAGGTGCCCCTTCTTTTCCTTTTTTATTTAAAGATGGTTTTTAAAAGATGGTGTGTATGTTTGGGAGAAAATCCCATGGTTAGCTGTCATGACCTTAGCAAGACTTTACCATATGGAAGGAGATTTCATTTTACATTTATTATATAGATTGGGAACTTAAATTGCTCAACAACTCATAGTACTGAGAATCAGCCACTCACACATCCATAACCCATAAATGTGTCGCAGCATAATTGTGAATGTTGAAAGCAGTGTTCCAGAGATGTCACGGAGACATCAAAATACATTCAGTATCCTACAGCACTTGGAGGAATGTATTATCTTACAGTAATTTATGTTCAAAATGTCCCCCAAAAGGGTGCTTGAAGGGATGCATAGCAGTGGAGGGAAACTTCACTCATGACTCAATACCCTATATTGCTGAGATAGTATTATCAAATCTTCTGGGTGGTGTTCTTGACGACAGAAAAATGGCATGCTTTCATGCGTTGACTCGTGAAGTCCTTGGAGCTCAGGAAGAGTAAATAGATGGATTGTAGAAAGTTTCTAAGCCCAGGGTAACTGAATGAGGGTATAAGAAAAGTGAGCTCAGGCTGGCAAATCAGGCAGTTGTGTAGAGTAAAATCCAGCTCTAAGCTGGACTGTCACTCAGAGGATCAGACTCGCTCTGAACTGACACTTTGCTCCTGGTTAGAGAGAAAAGGCCAGGCTTCCTTGGACATCAGAAAGGAAAGACACTGGGCCTTCAAAAACGAGCTAAACAAGGATATCCTCAAGATGGAAGGAAGTGACATTAATAAGGAATCTCTTGTGTTGGGCATTGAATGCATGCCAGGCACTGTGAAAAACATTGTCCGTATATTATCACTTTTCATCCTTATAACTATCCCCTTGTATGGATGAAGACGCCAAAGCTAAGGAAACAAACGAAAAAGGTAAAGGAACTTGAACAAGGTAAGCACAGCTAGGAAGTCATGGCCTGGGGCATATCTATAGGTATATTTTTGTAAAACCATGTCTGTAAACTGCCTAAGATCATGACAATGAAGGGCATTAGTTAAAATTGTCAGCATACTTTGGAAGGAGAATTGATTCCCAGGGACAAAAATACCTGAAACACTATATAAAAATCATCAGTCAAGAGAGCCCTTGTTCTTGGCTTCTAAGTGGGGCTGGGGCAAAACTACTTGTTATAAAGGAAATTTCCTAAGAACCCGAATTAGAGTTTCTGAAATTCAAACTCAGAGCACATACTGAGGTTCCAAGTGGTTAAGTGTTTTGCTCTGGGATTCTGCCTACAAGTCCATTTGACTCCAAGGCCCATCTTCTTTGAGGAATCTAGGCCCAGGAATTTAGGACTATACAATAACTGGTGGGAGTATAGGCTTCTTCATTTCTCATGACCATCCTGAGCCCAAATATATCACCAATTATGTTCCCTTTTTGCAGACCTTGTCTGCTTCTGAGGGACAAGGAGCAAAGGGTCATCAAAGAAATGCTCGACCTCAGGGAAAGAGTGAGGGGTAAGAGGAGAGAAAAAGAAACAAGAGGAAGAAACTAAAGACTTGCTTGTCTCTTGCCTTTAGTTACACCCCGAAGTGACTTAGGCATGTGCCCTATTGAGGTTGAGGGAGGTGGGCCGGGGGACAGAGGGGAATGCGGTTGGGTAGGGTTCCAAAGGGGATGGCAGCTATGTTTTGGGTTTTTGTTGTTGTTGTTTGTTTGTTTGTTTGTTTGTTTTTTCATCCTAAGTGACGTGTGTTTGGGTGAGCGTTCTGTGACCCGCTGTAACTTTCTGTATGTTAAAAACCTGTTCATGATTTCAAAAGTATAGAGAAAGACAGATTGAGGTAGCCAGAAGCCCCCAAAAAGAATCAAGCTTGGATCCTGGAGTAGACAGTCAAGAGTATTCTGAGAAGTCCCACAATGATCAGGATATAGAAAAGTGAGAATGGGGAGGGTGGCAAGGGCTGAGTCATGCAGCTCATTATATTTAAGCCACATTGAGGAGTTTGTACTTTAGTCAAAGTGAAATGGGAAGACATTCTGGGGTTTTGAGTAGTGGAGGCAAGAAAAGCCATTTATTTTTCAGAAAGATCAGTCCGGCTACTGAATGGAGAAGGCAGTTTGGCGGAAGCAGGCGACCAGTTAGGAGGCTATGTCAGAGCCCGTGACAGAGGTAATGGTGGACTCCAGTTGATTTGGAGAGGTTCGAGCGGTGTTTGGAAGTAGAGGTGATACAAATTGCTGAAAGATGGGAGAGTGACCAGAGGAAGATGTGGGAGAGGAAGGAAATAGGGGTGCCTCTTCATTTTTGTTTCATTTGAATACCTGGATGGGTGGCTGTGCTATTCGTGGAAGGAGCAAAGTTAGGCAGAGTAGGAATTGGGAGGTGAGAGAAGTTCAGGAGTTCCATTTTTGGCATTTAAGGATGAAATGTCTATGGGACATCCAGGTGGAGATGTCAAATAGGCAGATGGATAAGTATGAGGTCACAACCTCATATCTTCCCACCTCCCTCCGCCCTCCGCCACATACACAAATGGGACCAGGTACTGTTTCCTTCTCTGCAATTTACTTTTTCTCACTTAATAATAGCATATTTTGGAGGTCCCCCTAAGTCAACCCATATGGACATAATTCATGCTTGCTTAATAATCCATGCGTAATAGTCCATGGACTGGCTACACTGAAATGTCTTCAGTCATTTCCCAAATGACGAGTGCTTGCTTTGTGTTCTAGTTTGCCCAATGTGAGCCTTTCTGTGATAAACGTGCTTCTGCGTATGTCCTGATGTCCTGGGACTCTTATTTCTGTAGGCCGGATTCCTACTCCATCCCTGCCCCACACATCTGTCTTCCTTAACATTTCACTTTATAAGGATCCAAAGACCGTTTGCTAAATGTGTTGTATTTATTCAAGACAATATAATAATCATTGTTGTGATTTGCTAAATAACAAGGGCACATCCAAACACTTTCCAATTCTTCATAAATAAAAGCCTAAGGCTGCTTTTTTGTTGGCCTGTGTCTCATAATTATTTTCATTTGTAGGAATTTGGGGGGCAGTGTGAATTGACAGAAACAATTTCCCTACCCCAAAATACAGTTATGTGTTCATTGTCTTTTCCCTGGGCATCCTTCCTATAGCTATGCCAATGAGAAATTCATGGGAAGAGACTTCTTTATGTAGATCACTGTTTTTGGTCTTTTTATTCATTTTTGTACGTGGAGTTGATCTGTCCCTCTCCCCATTGGTACCCCCATCCCCTACCTTCTTCCGTTCTTTTCTACTCTTTTCCCCTGCTCTCTGAACTGCATCCCCACCCCTTTCTATTTCTTCCTCCTGATAGGAAGAAGGAAGTGAGCCATATGAAATGGAAGACCAGTGCCGGCTCCAAACACTCTTGAAATGTCTCTGTATCTGAACCTATCTGCTTTTAAAGCTCTATTGAGAAATAAACAGAAAGAGAAGCTAAACCCTAGCAACCAAAGTCTTTGCTGTGCCTCTTTAAACCAACCCCCATGCACGTGCAGTGAAAACAGGACCTGAGTGAGGACACTGAGGCTGGACCATGCAAGTCAGGTTTGGGGCCAGCCCTTTTACCACCCAGTCCTTCTCAAACTCTTCCCCTGGCTTATCATCCTCAACTGAACTTCTAAATGTTGGCATGTCTCAGGGAATAGTCTTGCACCTTCTTCCCTTCTAGCCCTGTTCCTGTTGCTGGAGGCTCAGGGGTCTAGGGATTGTCTTCAGGTTTGACAGGCTTGGGGATTTGCTGGACATAGCATGACTTCTTCAAACCTCTTTGTCCTGCGTTCTTACTGATTTCTGTTGGCTCTGTGGGCCAAACTGTAATCAAAGCTAGAGGAAGAGATATTGTGGAGCCCTGGTCCTTCAGTTGGTCCCACTTGACATTTCTGTCTCCTAACAACGGGTGGAGAAGTTGTTCTTGTCACCTGCATATCCCCTACCCCCCAGCAATCATGGCTTCCCCACTTGGCCTCTGCCTCCTCGGGCCCCTCTTGGATGGCCACCTGGAATGGTGAGGCACAGCTCATCTGCCTCCTGCCTACAAGCAACCTAGATAGACCTCCAAGAGATGGCTCTTAACAGCAGTGACAGTGATCACCTTGGCCAAACATCGGCTGTACAGCGTGTTTTTCCTACGCCTCTGTTCTTTTCCTTTGTTCACACTAGCCTTGTCTAGGGGCGATGGGCTGGATTTTGCAAGCTGGCAAGGTATATGTCTGTGTGTCTGCTTCTCAGCCACCTTGGGATGATTTCTTGCCAGCACTGGGAAAGTTCGCACTGCCTCACACCCCACAGTGACTCGGTCAGTTCCGAAGGCTCAGGGTTGTTCTGTCATGTGCAACTGCCTAGGTCCAGCTAACGCTGCCACCACAGAAAACGGCTTTATTTACCCAAAGAATGTGGATGGGCAGGAATGAGGGGGAGGAGACAATATGTGCTGGGCAGATGAAATCCCATGGCCACCATAGTCCAATCACATAGCGGCACCTATAGCCCTCCGCTGGCATTCTGTTATTTGTATGGGCAGCCTGAGCTTTAGTGGAGTGAGATGTCCTGAGGGAAGGCACTGTGGTTCAATCGTTTTTATATCTGACCCCAAAGCCCACACAGTTCAATGCCTGGCTCACAGTAAGTGAGAAACTCCTATTTATGGGGGAAAGGGGAGACAGAGAGAATGGTTGTTGTATCTCTTCTGGAACTGGTCACATCTGACTGTCTTCTTTTCGTTCTCTCATCTCTGTCTTAGTTGTGTGTAGGGGAAGGCACATGCACACTTATATGTGCATTGATGGGTTGTTTTTGCCCAGCTTTATTGAGCTATAATTGACATATAGCGTTGTATGAGGTTAAGGTGTACAACACAATAATTAGATGATAGATAGATAGATAGATAGAGATATGAACGATAAGTTTAGTTAACATCTGTCACCTCACAGTTACACATTTTTTTCTGGTAATGAAAACTTTTAAGATCTACTCTCTTAACTGATTTCTGTATTGATGTTTATTTTGTACTCTGAGGATCCAATCACACCCACTGATTGCCTCCTTGAACGTGCTGAGTGGTGCCCATGGACTTGGGTGCAGAGTCCAAGCACCTTAGCTTGCTTTTCAGGGCTCCACACCTTCTAGCTCCATCTTCTGCCATATGCTCTCGGAGACCATGAGCTCTGCCCACACCAGATTATTAGGCATGACCAGAAGTGCCTTTGTGTGTGCTAGCATGCCACAGGGCCTTGTGCACAATCAGATTCCTCTGTTTGGAATGTCTTCCTTCCTGTCTCGACATTGGTTCACATTGGGGGTTTCATCTTCTGTGCAGCCTCACTTGACTCCTACCAGGAAGAGTTAGTGGCAGGGCCCTCCTTTCTGGAGCAAGTGGGACCCTAGCTTCTGTTATACTCTACTCTCATGGTTGCTCACTTGTCTATCCCCTCAGCATTTGGCCCCCTGTGGCCTCTCTGTTCCCACAACACACACAGCTCACCTTTTCTCACCCCACCCCACACCTCCAATATATCAACACTCACTGCTCACTTATCACATGGCCTGTCCCTTAGTTCCCAGTGCCAAGTACTTGATAAGGCTTTCACAAATATTACCTGATGAAGTGGCACCAGGCACCTCATTCTAGAGATTTTGGGTTTTGGTTTTGTTTTGAACATGGATGTGCATTTCTTGATTCATGTTAGTAACCTTAGCACCTCGAAGGCAGAGCCAAGAATGAACAAGTGCTTGGCTCTGGACCAGGCCCTGTCCCCAGCCCAGGGTATCATTGAGGACTGCACTAAGGACAGGGTGTTCTCGATTCCCCCACTGTCAGGCCGCACGTATTGAGGCTGGGTGTGTGGGAGGAACTGGGGAGGGGATGTGTGGAAGAACCCCATGTCCCTAGTTCTCCTGTAATCTGGAGCAGGGACAGGGTTTCCCACCCAGACTGTCCATTACCAAGGACAAGCCCCAAACCAGCTTATGTGTCCTGCTTGCCAGACCCTTGTATCCCTAGACACCAGCACAAGCTCCATAAATATTTGTGGCATGGCATTATCAATGGATGAATACATGTCCTTGTGTTCTTTATTCCCTCTTTTGCAAGTGTTGCAGACGAGGGAAAGAGTTGGAAAAGGGGGAGGGATCTCTGAGAAAATGGGTCAGCAGGCTGCAGGGGGAGCTTGCCCCACTGGCCCCAGGTCCTGCTCAGAATAGGTGTTGTTTCCTTGGTGGCAGCGATGTTGCAAAGTGTGTATGAGGTGAAGTGGGGAGAACCCTTGAATGTGAGAAAACCATTTTTCTCGGCTTTGTTTAGGCCGGGCAAGTGTATTCTCAATGCCAGCCACCCGTTCTTGCAAGGCACTTGATTGAATCATTTAGATGTTCTATGGGGGGTGTGTGGGGGGGGGGAGATAAAACAAAACCAACCCTCTAAATCTAAACCGTATTTCCCAGTCCACAGTGGAGCCCTTTCCCTGGCTTCCTCTTCATAAATATCCAGGAACCTGAGAGACTGAAGACTCTCCCCGCCCCCACCCCAAGCCTCAGGCTCCCGCTCCCATCCCCGCCCCCTCCCACCGCCTGCGGCCCCACAGCCCCGCAGCAGCCACAGGGGGAACCAAAGAGACAGAAGCCTTCCCAGCTGCCCGGACCACAGACGCCAACACCCCCCACCCCCCACCACACGCCGCCTTGCCCGCCCGCGCCCCGCACGCTAGCCCACGACCGAGAGGCGGCGGCAGCAGCAGGCTGCAGGCTGCGGTGACTCGCACCGGTGCGCTCCTCGCAGCGCTTGCTATCCCAAGTGACTCGGACTGGCCCCGGGTCCCCGGCCCCAGCTCCCGCTCGCGCCACCCGCCCTCCTGTCCTTTCGCGCCTCTCTACCCCCCAGCTCGCGGGAAGGGAGGTCGCGGCAGCGGCCTGGAGGCACCGGCGACCGTGGCGACAGCGGCGAAAGTGGCGGCGGCGGTGGCGGCAGCGGCTGCGGCGGCGGCGGAGGCTGCGGCGGCGACCGTGGCGGAGGCTGTGGCGGAGGCCTCCGTAGCGGAGGCGGAAGCAGAGGTGGAGGCTGAGGTGGAGGCCGAGGCCTCAGTAGAGGAGGCAGTGGCGGAGGGCACCCGGGGGGAGGTGGCGGCCGCCCTGGCAGAGGGGAAGGAGGCGGGGGCTGCCCTGGCGGCAGTGGTTGTGGAGGCTAGCGCGGCTGAAGCTGCCTGCGCCGCCGCCGCCGCCGCCGCCACTGCAGCAGCAGCAGCAGCAGCAGCAGCAGCAGCAGCAGCAGCGGAGGCTGCGGCGCCCTCCTTGGGGGAGGCGGACGCGGAGGGGGACGCGGAGGCGGCGGCGGCGGCGGCTGCAGCCGCGGATGCAGATGCAGATGCGGATGCGGAGACCAGCAGGGTCTCCGAGGGGAACCCAGACTTTCCTATGGCCTCGCTGTACGTGGGCGACCTGCACCCTGAAGTGACAGAAGCAATGCTCTACGAGAAGTTCAGCCCGGCCGGGCCCATCCTTTCCATCCGCATTTGCAGGGACAAGATCACCCGCCGCTCGTTGGGCTACGCGTACGTCAACTACCAGCAACCGGTGGACGCCAAGCGGGCCCTGGAAACCCTGAACTTTGATGTCATCAAGGGCAGGCCCGTGCGCATCATGTGGTCCCAGCGGGACCCCTCGCTCCGCAAGAGTGGGGTGGGCAACGTCTTCATCAAGAACCTGGGCAAGACCATCGACAACAAGGCGCTATACAACATCTTCTCGGCGTTTGGCAACATCCTCTCCTGCAAAGTGGCCTGCGACGAAAAGGGGCCCAAGGGCTACGGGTTTGTGCACTTCCAGAAGCAGGAGTCCGCAGAGCGGGCCATTGATGCGATGAATGGCATGTTCCTGAACTACCGCAAAATTTTCGTTGGGAGATTCAAGTCGCATAAAGAACGAGAAGCCGAAAGGGGAGCCTGGGCCAGGCAGTCCACCAGTGCTGACGTCAAGGATTTCGAGGAAGACACCGATGAGGAAGCCACCTTGCGATGAAGACATGCCAGGAGCCAGTCAGCCAGCAGAGCCAAATCTTGGCTCCCACCCGGTTTACAACTCCCCTCTTTGCCCCCTAACCCACCAGCAGTGTATTGTATTGTACTGGGAGTGCAGGTCTCTCTCCTCTCTCTCTCTCTCTCTCTCTCTCTCTCTCTCTCTCTCTCTCTCTCCTCTTCCCCCCTCTCTTCCTCTCTTCCTCTTTCCTTTCATCCCCTCCTCCTCCTCTTCCTCCCTCCTTCCTCTTCCTTCTGTCTTCCCCACCTCTCCCTTCCCCCCACACCCACCAAGGGCGTTGTGAATAATCTTGCTAATCTGTGCCACTTGATAGATTATAGGCTGCCTTTTCTCCTTGTGCTTTGGTTTAAAAAGCACTTCATTCTCGCTTCCTTCACTACACAGGTGATACAATTTCATGGTAGAAACATCAGAAAGGAGAAGGAAATCAGATGAGGGAAAACCCAGAGAGTAATTGTTCCCCATGATTCTACTACCCAGAGGCAACCACTTTTTCGTGTGCTGTTTTTCCAGGCTCTCCTCTCTCCCTCTTTCTCCCTCCCTCTCTTCCTCACTCCCCACCCCCACCTTCCCTTTTAACACCCTGTTATAGAATGGTTCGCGTGTGTGGTGTTTCTTAATCTGCTTCTTCAGAAACTAAAGCCAAACAAAACACAACCCATTGAACTTCTTTCCATGTTATTCAACAGGCTTCCTAAATGTCGTCTTCAGTGCCTGCAGAGTGTATCCATGGATCTTTAACTCTTCTGTAATCATTTCCGCATTGTTGGACATTCAGGTGGTGCCTAGTTCTTTCCTTGTGTTTAAACCCAACACTGCATACTCTGACGAATGAATCCTTCCTTGTCAAGCCAAATCTTCGCTAGCATACCGGATGGTCTTCTTAATTGTGGACGTGCAGGATCCACAATAAAATATCCTTGCAGGATATTTTAGAGACTTTTCCTGTGTGTTGCCAAATGGCCCCTTCATAAGCATTGTACTGATTTGCATTCATGCCAGCCAGCACAGCTAGTAAAAACAGTATGTCCATTCCCCCTGCATAGTCTCCTAGTCACTGTAATTGATGGGTGTGTGTGCTGGAGTGTGTGCGTTTTGGCCAGCTTGATGGGCTGCAAGTGGTATTTCACTGTTTTAGGTTATTTTGCTGGATTTAAATGCTCTTTATCACCCTCTTTTCCTTGTGCCCACTTACTGCCTTTTTGCCCATTGCCAGAAACATCATTCGGCTTTATTGCAGGAAAAAATTAAACTGCAGGCAACAGAAGAAAATTAATGTTCCCAGTAATCAACCCTAATCGCCACACATACATTCCTAAATCATTTTCATGTGCACTTCCCCAGTATTTTTCATGTGATATATATGTGAATTTTCATGTATATACTGTTTCAATATCTGCCTTTTCACACATGAGTATATAATAGAGATAAGATATAGATGTATAAATAGATATTCTCGAACTTCGTTTCATGTCATTAAATATTCTTCTAAAAATTGTTTCATGGCTGTTTAGTGTTTCAGTGGAGGGGCTTGACAGAGGAATAGATATATGCATTCATCTCTATATTTGTATTTAGATATAGATATGGGGTTATCTTTTCACAGCTTTCTCTTTGTTGAACATCCGGATGTTGAACATTTGTATTGTTTTGTTTTCTTATTCAAAGCCTAGCTGCTCATAATATCATAGTGCACAAACCTTGCTTACATTCAATATTAGTTTCCGAACATTGGTGAGAGCGAATTGCAGAATCAAAGGACACAGAAGGTTTGAAATCTTTCTTTTTCTTTTTCTTTTTCTTTTTATTCCTTATTAAATGAATATCCAGAAAGATAGTATCAATTTGCCCTCACCAAGTACACAAATAATATCAGAGGATCGAAACCTTGACAGTTATTTAACCTTGCTATTACTGTTATTTCTGTAGTCTCCCAATATTTTATCAGGGGGACTTGTGCTTTTTAGTTTTTATTTAGTTTGAGCATTTATTTTGATACAAATGACACAATGTCATAATAGAATCTTTTTAAAATTGATCATGAACAATGTAAAAATCACTCCTAATTCTACTACTTGACAAGAAAGACATTGGAATACATAAAACATGTACATAAATAAATAATACCTTCAAAAATGTAATATGTATTGTTGAATTATGGAATACATTCACTAAATTGGTCTTTCATATCATCTTTCCAAATTATTAAAAACTCTTTTTTACTTTTGTTTTTACTTTATGTTCCATTTTATGGTTGAGCTACAGTTTCTAAAACGCAGCCCTTAATGTATATTTAAGTTGTTCTAGTTTTTCCTTAGTAAGATTAACTCTATGAGGAACACATTTGTAGCTGAACATTTGCTGACATGTGCAGAGATTTAATTGCGTTAAATACTTGTCAGTCTGTTGCCAAGTGCTTCTTCATAAAGTTTATGCCCATTAACTGTGTATATGTGCTGCCAAATTAAGCACAAGTTTGTGTCCATTAACTGTGTAAGAGAGTGTATATTTACCTGCTCATCTTCTTCAGTTAATATTCTTTTTTGTTTGAGAAATTGGTTAAGCCTGTGTATTTTGGTTTTACTATTTCATTTTACAGGTGTGTTGCTTGAAAAAAAGACATACATATTAAATATATAAAGACATACATATAAATATATACAACAAATATATACAATCTTTTTTAAGAGATTACTTTTTGCTTATTTTCTATATTTAAAACAAATTTTAAGATCACACCAAATGTATTCTTCCAATTTTTTTCATTATGTTGTAAATATAACTAAAATATCTTTGGTTATTTAGTATTTTTCCATAGCTCACTATCATCGTATAGGTGGATCAGAATTTTTTTAAATGTTTCCTCACTTTGACTTTAATATAGTTTCTAAACTTTCCCCATTGAGCCCAAATCTGTAGTAATTTTGCTGCAGAATTATTGTATTCACATAAATACATAGAAGTGGAATTGAAAAATAAAAGTGCTTAAAAAAATTTTAGCTGTACCATCAAGTGGCCTGGATATACCAATTTATACTCCCACTGATACATTGGAAGAATGCCCATTTTCTTGCACAGGTTCCTCCCTGGGTATTATAAGATTTGCTAATATGTTATTAAAAAATATATAATTTTTTGTCTTCCTTTTGCAATTTTTAAAAATAATAACTTTTTGTCTTTTATTCAAGGAATATAAATTCATTTAAAACTCACAATGCATTGATAGGCAAAATAAAATAAAAGTAGCACTGATAATATAAGGAAAAAAATTTAAATTTATGTATACATATATGCATATATAAATTTGCATTAATACGTACATAATTATGTTGTATAATAACTCATATATATTTTTTAATTTTTTTTTCAACGTTTATTTATTTTTGGGACACAGAGAGACAGAGCATGAACGGGGGAGGGGCAGAGAGAGAGGGAGACACAGAATCGGAAACAGGCTCCAGGCTCTGAGCCATCAGCCCAGAGCCTGACGCGGGGCTCGAACTCACGGACCGTGAGATCGTGACCTGGCTGAAGTCGGACGCTTAACCGACTGCGCCACCCAGGCGCCCCTCATATATATTTTTATATATAAGATATAAAATCATAATTTGCATTCTTTCCTCTTTTTTTTTTTTTTTTTTTTACCCATCCTTCCACCCTTTTTCCCCTATGGTAACCAAGTTTATTCTTTATAATTAAGAGTCTGTTTCTTGATTTCTCTCTCTCTCTCTCTCTTATTTTTCCCTTTGTTTCAAAACCTTTAGTAATAAATTAGTCTTGAAATATTTTTATATTCATTTTTTCACATCATTTAAAATAGTCTTTGAATATCCATTGTGTATATGGATGGATTCATTCTTCCTACATTGATAGCTATTTTCTATGTTTCCAATTCTTTGTTAATTTCAGGCCACTGTGTTGACTACTGTTTACCTAATTTACAGTCCATGTTTCTGTAGCAAACATGTCTAGAAGAAAAAAAGCAGAAAAAAAATATAGACCAGTTATCAGACCATATGGTCAAATTTCCAGTTGTAAAGTAGTGTCAACTTACACTATGATTCTGTTATTTCTAATCTAAATGTGCACCCAGTTCTTTGCACAGGGCTCTGAGCTGAGTATTAGAATTTGTATTAAACTTTGTTATGTTTTTAGTGGAGAAAATAGAATCCATGTTTTTCAATTTTACCTGTAATAACATTTTTTAAAAAATTTCTGTCTGCTAGGCAAACAAATCGTAGAAAAAAAAGCATTATTTATTTTTAAACAGAGTGAATAACATGGAACACAACCATAATCCTATCATGGGATAAAGACTACATGTAGGGGTGCCTGGGTGACTCAGTCAAGCGTCTGACTTCAACTCAGGTCATGATCTCGCAGTTCATGAGTTCGAGCCCCACTTTGGGCTCTGTGTGGACAGCTCAGAGCCTGGAGACTGCTTTGGATTCTGTCTCCCTCTCTCTCTGCCCCTCTCCCACTCATGCTCTGTCTCTCTCTCTCAAAAATAAATAAAAATATTTTTAAAAAATTAAAAAAATACTTAAAATTTGGTTGTATTACCTTTCACACTTTTAATTATGCATAGACATAGATGTATGCACCGACGTGTACATATTCATAAATATCCAATAGCTTTTTTTTTACTAAAATGCCACATTAACATAAATCCATGTCAATTACTATTACACAACATTATTTGCAATAGTTACATAGTATATTATGGTACCTATAGTAAGCCCGTTGACTTAACTAGTGGATTTTTGTTTCTAGTTTTTTCACATTAAAATAAAACCTGTTAGAAGACTATTATTGCAGTCATACCTTCATACACTTTCAAGAATATTTTTCATACATTTATTAGAAATCTAATTATCAAATTACACTGTCAAAAAGACTGTGATATCATTTCCACATTAACCCTCCATAATCCATCCCAGTTTACAATTTCATCCATTGTTCAGCATTACTGTTACTTGTAATTCTTTTTAAACTATGGGAAAAAGATGGTTCCAAAAACAAATAATTTTTCAACTTATTTTCAAAAAAATTAAAATTGTTTGAGTCAAAATATAATGATCTTATATAATACTCAATTTGTGTCAGGTATTGTTATATGTGCTTCTCATGTAATAACTCATTTAATCCACACAACAACCTCTATATGGTATATAGGTTTTTTTTTTTTACATTTTACACATGAAGTAACTGAAGCACTTACAGCCCAAAGTCATACAACTAGGACATGAACTCATGTAGTATAGATTCATAGTTTACTCTTAACCACTAAACTATAATGAAAAAAAGACATAATGACTGTCCATGTGTTTTTATATCTCCAAATCACTTTTTCTTATGTTTATGCAAGCAAAATTTGACAAAAATATATTCAAATACTTTATCCTTAAAGATTTTATCTAGCAAAACACATCTTTAGAAAATGAGAGAATGATGTCATCAAGATGGTGATGTAGGTTGTTTCCATCTTTCAGTCTAGTTACAGGAAGGCCAATTAGCAATCATACATTGATAGGATGTCATTAAGGGAATCCTAAACCCTGAGGGTGAGTCTGAAGGATCCCCCAAACTGCAGAGACCAAGAAGGACCACGTTAGAA
The DNA here is from genome assembly GCF_018350175.1 of Felis catus. Classification (NCBI taxonomy): domain Eukaryota; kingdom Metazoa; phylum Chordata; class Mammalia; order Carnivora; family Felidae; genus Felis; species Felis catus. Next base: position 59,584,588 of record NC_058386.1, read on the forward strand.
GTGTGAGAGGAGGGGCTATACTCTGACAGCATCTTGCCCCAACCACAGGCTGGCATGGAGCCACCCTGAGAGGGTTCCCTGGACTTAAGGTTTCTTCAGTAGGAAAAAGAGAATCCAAGGTGGACAGCCAGTTGCCCCAGTGTTATGGGATGTTTCCCAGGAAGCCCACTTGGATCTTGTTTCATGAGGATCACAGGGAGAATCTGCGGCTCAACCACTGGGGATCAGAGATAGAGGAGTGAGGCTTACAGCAACGAATGCTCAGACGTTGGCAGCTACATTCCTGCTTGCAATGATGCCAGAACAGAGATCCCAGCCAGTGGCTCTGCCCATCTGCAGAGCTAAGCTGGTGGCCCTGTCTGGCTAGGGAGCTCAGTTGGCAGTTATATTGGATGTGGGTCTCCAGTCAACAGGCTGTACCCACTATGGAAACCATTCTACTGCCCTACCTAGGTTAGGAAGCAAATTCACATCCCTTCTCAACTGCTGAGGGGAGCCTCCAGTCACGTCCTTTGGGAAGCCTAGCCAGAAAACACTGGCAGCTGTGGAAGCTACCTTATAGCTCTGCTTGGGCAAGGAGCCAAGCCAGGAGCTCTACTCAACTGTTGAGCATAGTGTCTTACATCTCATAACCAGGGAGCCTGAACAGTAACCCTGGGTAAGTGCGAGCCCAGCCCATTATGATACTGCTGAGCTACAAAGTCCAGCCTACACCACTGCTTGATTTCCAAACACAGCCTGTGGCCTTGCTCAGGCAAGGAGCCCAGATGGTGACTCTGCCCAATTGCAGAGGATTGCCAAAAGAACCACTTTATGAGAGAGCTTGGACAGTGACCCCACCCAACCACAAAGCATTTTTTACAGTCTCAAGCCCACTCAACTTCATGATGCAGCTGGAGGTCCCTCCTAACCAGAAAGTCCAAGCAGAGACCTTGCACAAAAGCAGAGCATGGCCAGTGACCTCTTGTGACTGTGAAGCCCCGCCTGTGTCTTCACCTGAACATGGAGTCCAGTCAACACACCATCTGGTGTAGAAGCATAGGCTAATACCTCATGCAAGCAGAAGAAATTGTGAAGCCAGGCCCACAAACTTGCTCAATTGCAGAGTCCAACCAGTGGCACAACATTGTGAACACAGCCTGCAACCCCACTTGACCAGAGGTGATTGCAGAGCTCAGCTAGAGGCCCCATTTGACCACAGTGTATGGCCAGTAGCCTCGCTCAACTAAAGACCCTCAAGACAATCTTTGCCTACCCATAGATGCTACCAGCTGATCTATCCAGTGCCTCAACCTGAGCTGACTTGTAAAGGTCTTTCCTTGCTGAAGCAAACCTGTGAAATATTGAAGAGCAGATCACTTACTTGAATGAGCAGATATTAATGCAATGAACCAAGGGTCACAAAGAATCAAGTAAATATCACACCACCAGAAACTAATTAAACTCCAATAACTTACCTTAAATAAATGGAGATTTATGTATCTATGTATGAACTCTCTGACAAAGAGTTCACAATAAAACTCCTAAGAAGTTCAGTCAACTTCAAGAACACACAGACAACTACATAAAATTAGGAAAACAACATATTAACAAAATGAGTCCAACAAAGAAACAGACAGTGCCAGAAAAAAAAAAAACAGAAATACTAGAGCTGAAAACAATACTGACTGTACTAAAGGATTCAATAGATAGCTTCAACAGCAGATTTGAACATGCAGAAGAAAGAATCAAAGAGACAGAATAGAGAGTCTGGAGATAAACTCACCAATATACAGTCAATTAAAATTTGACAAAGGCATCAAGAATACACAGTGGGGAAAAGATCATGTCTTCAATAAATAGTGTTGGAAAATTGGATATCCACATGCAAAAAAATGAAACTGAACTGCTCAAAATTAACTTAAATGTAAGACTGGAAACCATAAAACTCCTAGAAGAAAACTTAAGGGACTTGGTCTTGGCACTGATTTTTTGATATAACACCAGAAGCACAGGCAACCAAAACAAATATAGACAAGTGGGACTCGATGTCAGACTAAAGAATTTCTGCATAGCAAAGAAAACAACCCAGTGAAAAATCAACCTATGGAATGGGAGAAAATATTTGCAAACAATATATATAATGATAGATTAATTTATAAAATACACAAGGAACTCATACATCTCAATATAATAAAAATAAACTTATTAACAATATAAAATTAAACTTATTAAACTTATTGAAATGGATAACAGATACATGAAAATGTGCTCAACATTGCCAATCATCGGGCAAATGAAAATCAAAATCACAATAATATACCACCTCACACCTGTTAGGATAACTATTATCAAAAATACAAGAGAGGGGTGTCTGAGTGACTCGGTTGAGCATCTGACTCTTGATTTCAGCTCAGGTCATGATCCCAGGGTTGTGGAATAGAGCCCCGTGTCAGGCTCTGCACTAAGTATGGACCCTGCTTAAGATTCTCCCTCTCTCTCTCTCTCTCTTTCTCTCTCTCTGACCTTTCCCCACTCATGCTCTCTCTCTAAAAACAATTTTAAAAAGACAAGAGATAGTAAATGTTGGCAAGGATATGAAGAAAAGGAAATCCTTGTACACGGTTGGTGAATATAAAGTGGCACAGACATTATGGAAAACAGTATGGAGATTCCTAAAAAAATTAAAATAGAACTACTATATGATCTAGCAATTCCATTTCTGGAGAAAGGGAGAGAAATAGATGATAGATAGATAGATAGATAGATAGATGATAGATAAAATCAGTATCTCAAAGAGATATATACACTCCCATGATCAATGCAGCATTATTCACAACAGCCAAGACATGGAAACAACTTAAGTATACATCAATGGATGAATAAACTAAGAAAAAAAATACATACATTTATGTGTGCATGTGTGTGTATACATACACACAATGGAATATTATTGATCCACTTAAAAAAAAAAAGAAATTCTGTCATTCACAACAACATGGATGAACCTGAAGGACATCATGCTAAGTGAAATCAACCAGGCAGAGAAAGACAAATACTGTATGATTTCACTTATATGTGGAATCTAAAAACAAAACAAAACGAAAAAAAAAACCCACAAAAAGATAAACTCACTGAAACAGAGTAGAATGGTGGTGGCAAAGGACTAGGGGTGTGGGGGAAATTGGGAGATGTTGGTCAAAGGATACAAAATTTCAGTTATAAGATGGAATAAATTTTGATAATGTAGTGTACAGCATAGTGAATATAGTTAATAATGTTATATAGTGCATTCAAAATTTGCTGACAGTAGATCTTAATTATTGTCACATAAAAACAGGTAGCTATGTGAGGTAATGGATGTGATAGTTAACTTAATTGTGATAATCATTTCACAATGTATATGTATATGTATATTATATCATTACGTTGTATAATTTAAATTTTTTCAATGTTTATTTATTTTTGAGAGAGAGACAGAGTGTGAGTGGGGGAGGAGCAGAGAGAGAGGGAGACACAGAATCCAAAGCAGGCTCCAGGCTCTGAGCTGTCAATACAGAGCCTGACGCAGGGCTTAAACTCACGAACTGCAAGATCATGACCTGAGCCGAAGTCGGACGCTTACTGACGGAGCCACCCAGGTGCCCCCATTACCTTATATTCTTTAAATGTGTCCAGTTTTATTTTTCAATTAAACCTCAATAATGCTGGAAAAATATAAATAAAATTGAATATCTTCTGCGATGTGAGTCACTGTTAAGAGAATAAAAAGGCAAGCCATAGTCTAGGAGAAAATATTTGTAAAACACATATTTGGTAAAGATCTTCTTCCAAAATATTCAAAGTTCTTAAAACTCAAAAATAAAACAAACATCTCAATTTTTAAAATGGGCAAAAGATCTGAACAGAAAACTCACAACCAAGAGGTTAGAGGGCCTATAACTCCATTATATTGTTCTTAATATTAGTGAGAGTTTTTTGCTTGTGTAGGGGCCAAGTGCAGGCTTCCCCAAGATGGGAAATTTTGGCATGAAGATTATTTTGAGTTAGAAAGCAATCAAGGGGCATCTGGGTGGCTTAGTCGATTGAGCGGCCAACTCTTGGTCTCAGCTAAGATCATGATCTTGCGGTTTGTGGGTTTGAGTCCTGCAATGGGCTCTGCACTGTTAGAGAGCAGAGCTGTCCCTCTTTCTGCCCCTCCCTTTCTTTCTCTATTTCTCTCTCAAAATAAATAAATAAACTTAAAAAAAGAAAGCAATCAAAACCCAGCAGATTCAGGAAAAGCTCTTTACCTCCCCCACAACTGCCTGAAAAGAATTTAGATAAAGGACCTACTCTAGGAAGAGAGCTATCACCATAGATAACTATCTTATGATACGAGCTAGGTACCATTGACAGGGAGGAACCAGCAAGGCCTGTTTGATCAAAATCTTCTATGTCCCATTGTTTCTGAATGGCCCAGCACACATTTGTTTACCAGACATTTACTCTTTCATCTTCCTGTGAATTGTATTCCTTCCCTTTGAAGTCCCAGACCCTTACCTCCTATCTCCTTATTTCAGAATGACATATATACTTCATCTTGTCTGCCTGTCTTTGGAATTTACATGTCTGTGTGGTCTCCCTATAAGTATGAAATTAAATTTGATTTTCCCATTAAAAAAGAAGATATACAGATAACAAGTGAGTGAAAAGACTGTTAACATCATATGTCATTAAGTAATTGCAAATGAAAACTATAATAAGATACTATTATACATCAACAAGAATGGCCAAAATCCAAAATACTTACAAAATTGAATTGTAGTAATGAAGAGAAACAGGCACTATAATGCATTGCTGCTGGTGATGGTAAAATATAACAGCTCCTTTGCAAGACCATTTGGCAGTTTCTTACAAAGCTAGACATAGTCTTAATATAAAATCAAGCAATAGTGCTCCTAGATATTTACCAGAATAAATTGATGACATGTCAACACAAAACTTGCATGCAATACTGTATAGTGGCTTTATTTGTAAATTCTGAAAGCTACAAACAACCAAGATGTTATTCAATAGGTGAATGGATAAACTCATACAGTGGAATATTTTTTTATTGCAAAAAAGAAATGAATCACAAAAACACATGGAAGAAACTTAAAAAAATACTACTAAAGCAGCCAGTCTGAAAAGGCTACATACTGTGTTATTCTATGTGACATTTCAGTAAAGGCAGAGCTATACAGATGGTAGAAATATCAGTGGTCACCAGGGTTCTGTGGGAGAGAGAGAGGGATGGATAGGTAAAGTATGGAAGGATTTTGGTGGAACTATTCGCTATGAGACTTTAATGTTGCATATATAATATTGTGCATTAGTCAAAACTAATAGAACTGCTCAACAAAATGAAAGAAACTTAATGTAAAGTATTGATCTTTGTTAATAATAATGTATCAGTATTGATTTATGAATTGTAACAAATGCATGACACTAACACAGATGGTAGAGGAAACTGCATAGTAGGGCTGTGTTATATGGGGATACTCTGGACTATCTGCTCAATGTTTCTGTAAATCTATAACAGTTGTACTCTATAAAATCTATTATTTTTCTCAACTGAGGCTTCTATGATCATAGCAGAATAATCCTTCCTTATATTAAAGATCATTAATTTGATACACACTGTCAGAAGAAATCATAGATAAAAGCCTCTTGAAGATTTTTTTTATGATAATGTCCAATTGCCCTCTATCATGGTTGTAGTAATGCATACTCTTACTAACATTGGGAGAGTATTCATTTCCTTAAACAAACTTCATCACTCTATATCAAAATTCTTTTTAAACTTTATGAATCAGATTGTCTTAAAATGATAGCTTGTTTGACATACTTTAACTTTTTTTTAACATATTACATGAGAATAGGTCATTGAAGAAAATTTTAAAATACAGTAAGAAAAAAGGACGTTCACTAATGATTTCATGAAAAAATAGTCACAATTAATTTGTTTTGCATAAGTTTGTGATTTCATATGAATAAATACAGCTGCTGTAGGAAATATAGGATAGAAAGGTGGACACTTTTATTTTTCTCTATTTTTCTTTTTAGAATCTTACAGAAATTTTCATATATATTTTTCCACTACTGACTGTGATCTTGGACATGTCCATTCTAAAACATTATCTTCTCCATCTGTAAAATGAAATAGTACCTGAAGGAGTCAAAATTAATCATATATACAATAGTTTTTTTAAATGAATGTTACCAGATGTTTTTGTTAGAAGTTAATATTGGGAAAAATAAGATAAAAACAGAAAGGGAGGCAAATCATAAGAGACTCTTAAATATAGAGAACAAAATGAGGGTTGCCAGAGAGGTGTTGGATGGGAGGATGGGCTAAATGGGTGGTGGGACTTAAGGAAGGCACTTGGGTTGAGCACTGGGTGTTATATATAAGTGGTGAATTGCTAAATTCTAGTCCTGAAACCATTAGTACACTGCATGTCAACTAACTTGGAGTTAAATAAAATTTTTTAAAAAGTTAAATATAGGTGGTCAAACAGTGAAAATTCTATCACAACAAAGATTGAATTTTTAAATGGAATTGTGAATTTTTCTGTTTATCCTTTAATTTCTATCAGTTTATGCGTCATATACTTTGAAGCTTTGCTCTTGGATGCTTACACATTTTATGTCTTCTTGGTGAATCAGAAGTCCCTTTTTGACTTTAGTAATTTTCTTTGTTCTGAAGTCCACCTTTTCTGATATCAACATAAACACTGCTTTTAAAAATTAGTGTTGCACGGTATACAATTTTCCATCTGTTTAGTTTTTTAAGCTACCTATGTTATCAAATCTGCAGTCAGTTTCTTATAGAAAACATATAACTGGATCATTTTTATTTTTAATCTACCTATGAATCTCTGTCTTTACTGTATTTTGAATATTTGAGTTTCAGGTAAGTGATGATATATTAGTAAATTTGTTATTTAATTATATGCTTTGCATTTGTTTCCCCTGGTTCACATTTTCTCTAATGCACTTTCCTTGCCTTCCTGTGAGTTTCTCAAACATTTTTAGGATTTCATTTTGATTAACTTATAGTTTGTTTTTTTCTTTAGTATTTCACTATATATATATATATATATATATATATATATATATACACAACTTATCACAGTATACTGGCATTAGTGTTTTACCACCTCAGGTGACATGTAGTAAACTTAATTCCTTTTTTAAAATAATTTATTGTCAAGTTAGCTAACACACAGTATATACAGTGTGCTCTTGGTTTCAGGAGTAGATTCCCATGATTCATTGCTTACATACAACACCCAGTGCTCATCCAAACAAGTGCCCTCTTCAATTCCCATCACCATTCTCCCCTGCCCATCAGCCCTCAGTTTGTCTTCTGTATCTCAGAGTCTCTTATGGTTTGTCTACCTCACTGTTTGAAACTATTTTTTCCCCTTCCCTCCCCCCATGGTCTTGTTAAGTTTCTCAAGTTCCACATATGAGTGAAAAGATATGGTATCTGTCTTTCTCTGACTTATTTCACTTATTATAATGCCCTCCAGTTCCATCCATGTTGTTGCAAATGGCAAGATTTCATTCTTTCTCATGGCCAAGTAGTACTCGACTGTATATATAAACCACATCTTTTTATCCCATTCATCAGTTGATGGACATTTGGGCTTTTTCCATAATTTGGCTATTGTTGAAAGCGCTGCTATAAACATTGGGGTACATGTACCCCTGTGAATCCTGTATCCTTTAGATGAATTCCTAGTAGTGCTACTGCTGGGTCGTAGGATAATTATATTTTTTAATTTTTTGAGGAACTTCCCCACTGTTTTCCAGAGTGGCTGCACCAGTTTGCATTCCCACCAGCATTGCAGTCTCTTTAACAAATTGTGCTGGGAGAACTTGACAGCAACATGCAGAAGAGTGAAACTGGACTGCTTTCTTATACCATACACAAAAATAAACTCAAAATGGAAGAAAGGACTAAATGTGAGACAGCAAACCATCAAAACCCTAGAGGAGAAAATAGGCATCAACCTCTTTGACCTAGGCTGCAGCAACTTCTTACTTGATATGTCTCCAGAGGCAAGGGAAATAAAATAAAAAATGAACTATTGGGATTTCATGAAGGTAAAAAGCTTCTGCACAGCAAAGGAAACAGTCAATAAAACTAAAAGGCAGCCAATGGAATGGGAAAATATATTTGCAAATGACATTGGATAAAGGGTTAGTATCTAAAATCTATAAAGAACTTACCAAACTGAACACCCAAAAAAACAAATAATCCAGTGAAGAAATGGGAAGAAGACATGAATAGACACTTTTCTGAAGAAAACATCCAGATGGCCAACAGACATATGAAAGGATGTTCAACATTGCTCATCATCAGGGAAATACAAATCAAAACCACATTGATATACCACCTCACGCTAGTCAGAGTGGCTAAAATTAACAACTGAGGAAACAACAGATGTTGGCAAGGATGTGGAGAAATGGGAACCCTCTTGCACTGTTGGTGGGAATGTAAACTTATTTCCATTTAGATTTCTTTACCTTTCTTACTTTTAAAATATAATTGTTTTAAATATTTCATTTATTTATATTGGCTATCAGATTAGATAGCATTATAATTTTTACTTCAGCAATCAGCTATGATTTAAGAAACTTATCAGTAGGCTGGTCTCATATTTTCTTCTTTTTTAATGTTTATTCATTTTTGAGAGAGTGTGTGAGCAGGGAATGGGCAGAGAGAGAAGGGGACAGAGTATCCAAAGTGGTCTTCATGCTGACAGCAGGGATCCCAATGTGGGGCTCAAACTCAGAAACCATGAGATCATGATCTGCACTGAAGTAGGATGCTCAAAGGACTGAGTTAATCAGGGGCCCCAAATCTCATATTTTCTATACATTCTGTTTTCATAATTTCTCATGTTCTTTCTTTTGTGAAGTTTTAAGTTTTTTCTCTTTTATAAGAACTTCCTTTATAAGGATAACTTACTTTTATTCTGTCTTTAGGGATATATTTGTAGGTAACAAAATCTCTTAGTTTTCCTTAGTCTGAAAATATTTTTATATTTGTCCCTCATTCCTGATGTATATTGCTGTTGTTTACAGAAATTTGATCTAATGGGTTGTTTTTGCTTGTCTGTTTGAATTTTGGCACTTTAAATATGTTGTACCAATTCTTTTGGGCCACCATGGTTTCAGACTAGAAATCTCCTGTCATTCAAATTGGTGTTCCCTTATTTGTAATATGGAATTTCTCTGACTACTTTCAAGTCTTAAGCTGACATTCACAAGTTTAATTATGATATATCCAGGTGTGGATTTCTTTGAGTTTATCCTATGTGAATTTCATTCACTTCTTGAATTTTCAACTTAGGTCTTTCACCAAATTTCAGGAGTTTCCAGTCATTATTTCTTCTAATACTTTTTCAGTTCAATCATGTCTTTACTCTTCTTTCAGCATTCAAATTGTACAAATATTATCTGTATTGTTAGAGTCCCACAGATCCCTGATGACTAGTTTCAGTCTATAGTCTCTCTGTTGTTCAGTTTGGATAAATTCCAGTGATACGTTTCAAATTCACCAATTCTGTCTTCTATCATCTCCATTATACTGCTGAGCATAGTCATTTTTAAATTTTGGTTATTGTACCATAAGAGACTCTTAAAACCTGAGAATAAACTGAGGGTTGATGGGGGGTGGGAGGGAGGGGAAAGTGGGTGATGGGCATTGAGGATGGCACCCGTTGGGATGAGCATTGGGTATTGTATGGAAAACAATTTGACAATAAATTTCATATTAAAGAAAAACCCACAATCCAATTAAAATGGGCAAAGGACATGAATACACATTTTTCCAAAGATGTATTCAAGTGACCAACAGGTGTATCAAAGTGTGGTCAACATCACTAATCATCAGGGAAATGCCAATCAAAATCTCAATGAGATAACATTACAACTTTATAATGGCCACTATTTAACAGAGAAAAGATAACAAGTGCTGATGAATATGTGCAATAAAGGAAACCCTGGTGTTCTGTTGTTAGTAATATAAATTAGTACATCCATTATGAAGTACAATATGGAGGTTTATCAAAAATTAAAAATGGACCAACCATATGATCCAGAAATTCCACTTCTGGGTATAGGGATATAGATGTAATGGAAGTGAAATAAGTATAGATAGATGATAGATAGATAGATGATAAATACATAGATATATAGATGATGGACAGATGATAGATAAAATGAACATAGATAGCTCCTCATGACTATTTCTTAGTCCCTTGATCTCAGTAGCAATAGATGCTCTGCTGTCCTCTATGCTTTTTTCAAGCCCTCCCTCATCAGAGGGATGGATCCACAAAAGCACAGCATTGGGCTTTTGCATGGTGCAAGCAAGTTCAATGATGGGAGCTGGTTGCCTCTGGAATTTCAACTGGGGGATTGGAGAAGGAGATGGCACTTGCCAGCGCCTTTGTTCCCCTGTCTAGCTGAGTTCTATTTTCTGGGGCTCAACAACTCTCTCTCCTAGCGTCCTCTCACCCTTCCTGCTCTCCAAGAGCAGAGATCTTGACTTTTAACATTCCAGATGTTAAGTCCTGCTGGCTGTCAGAACTCACGGATTCCAGCCCCTCCGCTTTTGCAAGCCAGACTTCAGGAGATCTGCCTTGCCGGGAGGGCTGCCCCTCTACTGCCTAGCTCTTTCCCACCAGTCCGTGTAGCACACACCACCACTCCGCCCATCCCACCCTTTTTTGTGGACCTCTTGTCTACATTGGCTCCAGAGAGTCAGTTCTGCTAGTCTTCTGGAAGTTTTCTGGGTTATGTAGGCAGATGTGGGTGGAATCTAAGTGATCAGCAGGACAAGGTGACCCCGGCGACCTCTTATGCCCCCATATTCCAAATGGTTTTCCAAAAGAATTTAGAATAATAGTCACAAAATTAATCACTGGGATTGAAAAAAGTGTACAGGACAGCAGAGCATCTATTGCTACAGAGATCAAGGGACTAAAAAATAGTCATGAGGAGCTGAAAAATGCTATAAATAAGGTGCAAAATAAAATGGAGGCGGCCATAGCATGGATTGAAGAGGCAGAGGAGAGAATAGCTGAATTAGAAGATGAAATTATGAAAAAAGAGGAAGCTGAGAAAAAGAGAGATAAAAAAATCCAGGAGTATGAGGGTAGAATTAGAGAACTAAGTGATGCAATCAAATGCAACAATATCTGTATTATAGGAATTTCAGAAGAAGAAGAAGAAGACAGAGAAAGGGGTTGAAGGTGTATTTGAAAATATCATAGCTGGTAACTTCCCTGATCAGGGGAAGGAAAAAGTCATTGAAATTCAAGAGGCACAGAGAACTCCCTTCAGACATAACTTGAATCGATCTTCTGCATGACATACCATAGTGAAACTGGCAAAATACAAGGATAAAGAGAAAATTCTGAGAGTAGCTAGGGATAAACAGGCCCTAACATACAAAGGTAGACATATAAGGGTAACAGCAGACCTATCTACTGAAACTTAGCAGGCCAGAAAGGAATGGCAGGAAATCTTCAATGTGAGGAACAGAAAAAAATATGCAGCCAAGAATCCTTTATCCAGCAAGTCTGTCATTCAGAATAGAAGGAGAGATGAAGGTTTTCCCAAACAAACAAAAACGGAAGGAATTCATGACCAGTAAACCAGCCCTACAAGAGATCCTAAGGGGGATTCTGTGAGTGAAATGTTGCAAGGACCACAAAGTACCAGAGACATCACTATAAGCATTAAACCTACAGACATCACAATGACTCTAAACCCCTATCTTTCTATAATAACACTAAGTGTAAATGGACTAAATGCTCCAAACAAAAGACATAGGGTATCAGAATGGATGAAAAAGCAAGACGTATCTATTTGCTGTCTACAAGAGACTCATTTTAGACTCTGAGGACACCTTCAGATTGAAAGTGAGGGGATGGAGAACTATTTATCATGCTACTGGAAGTAAAAAAAAAAAGCTGGAGTAGCCATACTTATATCAGACAAACTAGACTTTAAATTAAAGGCTGTAACAAGACATGAAGAAAGGCATTATATAATAATTACAGGGTCTATCCATCAGGAAGAGCTAACAATTAGAAATGTCTATGCACCGAATACGGGAGCCCCCAAATACATAAAACAATCACATAAGCAACCTTGTTAATAAGAATGTGGTAAATGCATGGGATATTAATACACCACTTTCAACAATGGATAGGTCATCTAGACACAGGATCAATAGAGAAACAAGGGCCGTGAATGACACATTGTATCAGATGGACTTGACAGATATATATTTAGAACTTTGCATCCCAAAGCAACAGAATATACTTTCTTCTCGAGTGCACATGGCACATTTTCCAAGATAGATCACATACTGGGTCACAAAACAGCCCTTCATAAGTATACAAGAATTGAGATCATACCATGCACACATTCAGACTACAATGCTATGAAACTTTAAATCAACCACAGGAAAAAGTCTGGAAAACTTCCAAAAGCATGGAGGTTAAAGAACACCATACTAAAGAATGAATGGGTCACCCAAGCAATTAGAGAAGAAATTAAGAAATATATGGAAACAAATGGAAATGAAAAGACAACAACACAAATGCTTTCGGATGCAGTAAAGACAGTCTTGAGAGGAAAACACACTGCAATCCAGGCCTATCTCGAGAAACAAGAAAAATCCCAAATATAAAATCTAACAGCACACCTAAAGGAAATAGAAGCAGAACAGCAAAGACACCCCAAACCCAGGAGAAGAAGAGAAATAATAAAGATCAGAGTAGAAATAAACAATATAGAATCTAAAAAAAATGGTAGAACAGATCAATGAAACCAAGAGTTGGTATTTAAAAAAAAAATAAACAAAATTGATAAACCTCTAGCCAGGCTTCTCAAAAAGAAAAGGAAAATGACCAAAATAGATAACATCATGAATGAAAATGGAATTATGACAACCAATCCTTCAGAAACACAAGCAATTATCAGGGAATACTATGAAAATTTATATGCCAACAAACTGAACAACCTGAAAGAAATAGACAAATTCCTCAGTACCCACACACTTCCAAAACTCGAACAGGAAGAAATAGAAAACTTGAACAGACCCATAACCAGCGAAGAAATTGAATCAGTCATCAAAAATCCCCCAACAAATAAGAGTCCAGGAACAGATGGCTTCCTGGGGAATTCTACCAGATATTTAAAGCAGAAATAATACCTATCCTTCTTAAGCTGTTCCAAAAAATAAAGAGGGAAGGAAAACTTCCAGACTCATTCTATGAAGCCAGTATTCCTTTGATTCCTAAACTACACAGAGACCCAGAAAAAAAAAGACAACTACAGGTCAATATCCCTGATGAATATGGATGCAAAAATTCTCAAAAAGATACTAGCAAATCAAATTCAACAGCATATAAAAAGAATTATTCACCATGATTAAGTGGGATTCATTCCTGGGATGCAGGGCTGGTTCAACATTCGCAAATCAAACAATGTGATACATCACATTAATAAAACAAAAGATAAGAACCATATGATCCTGTCAATTGATGCAGAAAAAAGCATTTGACAATATTCAGCATCGCTTCTTAATAAAAACCCTCAAGAAAGTTGGGATAGAAGGAACACACTTAAAAATAATAAAAGCCATGGTATTACCACAGCTAATATCATCCTCAATGGGGAAAAACTGAGAGCTTTACCCCTGAGATCAGGAACACGACAGGGATGTGCACTCTTACTGCTGTTGTTTAACATAGTGTTGGAAGTTCTAACATCAGCAGACAACAAAAGGAAATCAAAGGCATCAACATTGACAAAGATGAAGTCAAGCTTTCACTTTTTGCAGATGACATGATATTATACATGGAAAATCCGATAGACTCCACCAAAAGTCTGCTAGAACTGACACATGAACACAGTAAAGTCGCAGGATACAAAATTAATGTACAGAAATCAGTTGTGTTCTTATACACTACTTATGAAGCAACGGAAAGACAAAGAAACCGATCCCATTCCCAACTGCACTAAGAACCATAAAATACCTAGGAATAAACCTAACCAAAGATGTCAAAGATCTGTATGCTGAAAACTATAGAAACCTTATGAAGGAAATTGATGAAGATATAAAGAAATGGAGGGGCGCCTGGGTGGCGCAGTCGGTTAAGCGTCCGACTTCAGCCAGGTCACGATCTCGCGGTCCGTGAGTTCGAGCCCTGCGTCAGGCTCTGGGCTGATGGCTCGGAGCCTGGAGCCTGTTTCCGATTCTGTGTCTCCCTCTCTCTCTGCCCCTCCCCCGTTCATGCCCTGTCTCTCTCTGTCCCAAAAATAAAATTAAAAAAATGTTGAAAAAAAAAGAAATGGAAAAACATTCTGGGTCATGGATTGGAAGAATAAATATTGTTAAAATGTCAATACTACCCAAAGCTATCTACACATTCAATGCAATCCCAATAAAAATTGCACCAGCATTCTTCTCAAAGCTAGAACAAGCAATCCTAAAATTTGTATGGAACCGCAAAAGACCCCAAATAGCCAAAGTAGTATTGAAGAAGAAGACCAAAGCGTGAATCATCACAATCCCAGAATTTAGCCTCTACTCCAAAGCTGTAATCATCAAGACAGCATGGTATTGGCACAAAAACAGGCACATAAACCAGTGGAATAGAATAGAGACTCCAGAATTGGACTCACAAAAGTATGGCCAACTAATCTTTGACAAAGTAGGAAAGCATATACAATGGAAAAAAAAACCAGTCTTTTAACAAATGGTGCTGGGAGAACTGGACAGCAATATGGAGAAGAATTAAAGTAGACCACTTTATTACACCATTCACAAAAATAAACTCAAAATGGATAAAGGATCTGAATGTGACACAGGAAACCATCAAAATCCTAGAGGAGAAAGCAGGAAAAAATCTCTCTGACCTCAGCTGCAGCAATTTCCTACCTGACACATCTCCAAAGGCAAGGGAATTAAAAGCAAAAATGAAATATTGAGACCTCACGAAGATAAAAAGCTTCTGTACTGCAAAGGAAACAATCAACAAAACCAAAAGGTAACCAACGGAATGGGAAGAGATATTTGCAAATGACATATCAGACAAAGGGCTAGTATCCAAAATCTATAAAGAGCTCACCAAACTCCACACCCAAAAAACAAATAATCCAGTGAAGAAATGGGCAGAAAACATGAATAGACACTTCTCTAAAGAAGACATCCATATGGCCAACTGGTACATGAAAAGATGCTCAAGGTCGCTCCTCATCAGGGAAATACAAATCAAAACCACACTCAGATACCACCTCACGCCAGTCAGACTGGCTGAAATGAACAAATCAGGAGACTATAGATGCTGGAGAGGATGTGGAGAAACGGGAACCCTCTTGCACTGTTGGTGGGAATGCAAATTGGTGCAGCTGCTCTGGAAAACAGTGTGGAGGTTCCTCAGAAAATTTAAAATAGACCTACCCTATGACCCAGCAATAGCACTGCTACGAATTTACCCAAGGGATACAGGAGTGATGATGCATAGGGGCACTTGTACCCAATGTTTATAGCAGCACATTCAACAATAGCCAAATTATGGAAAGAGCCTAAATGTCCTTCAACTGATGAATGGATAAAGAAATTGTGCTGTATACACACAATGGAAAAGTACATGGCAATGAGAAAGAATGAAATATGGCCTTTTGTAGCAACGTGGATGGAACTGGAGAGTGTGATGCTAAGTGAAATAAGTCATACAGAGAAAGACAGATACCATATATTTTCACTCTTATGTGGATCCTGAGAAACTTAACAGAACCATGGCGGAGGGGAAGGAAAAAGAAAATTAGAGGGGGAGAGAGCCAAAACATAAGAGACTCTTAAAAACTGAGAATACACTTAGGGTTGATGGGGGGGGTGGGGGAGAGGGGAACGTGGGTGATGGGCATTGAGTAGGACACCTGTTTGTAGGAGTGCTGGTGTTGTATGTAAACCAATTTAACAATACATTCCATATTAAAAAAATAAATAAAATAAAAATTCAAATAATATTATCCAAAAAAAGGAAATTTGGGGGAAATCCTGGGAAGATGGTAGCGTAAGAGGACGCTGGGCTCATGGCACGTCCTGCTGATCACTTAGATTCCACCTACACCTGCCTAAATAACCCAGAAAACTGCCAGAAGGCTAGCAGAATGGAGTCTCCTGAGCAAAACACAGACGAGAGGCCCACAGAAGAGGGTAGAAAGGGCGGAGAGGCGGTGCGCTCCACGGACTGGCGGAAGGGAGCCAGGGCGGAGGGGCGGCCCACCCGCCAAGCATATCCCCCGAGTCTGGCTTGCAAAAGCAGAGGGGCCGGACAGAGTGTGTTCTGACAGCAAGCGGGACTTGACATCTGGAAAGTTATAAGCTAACAGCTCTGCTAGGAGAACGGGAGGGCTGGAGGACAATGGGAGGGAGAGTTGTTGAACCCCTGACTACAGGGCTCAGCTTGGCGGGGAACAAAGGCGCTCGCCAGCGCCATCTCCCTCGCCCATCCCCCAGCCAAAATCCCAAAGGAAACCAATTCCTGCCAGGGAACTTGCTTGCAAACACCCAATGCTGTGCTTCTGCGGATCCATCCCTCCGGCGGGTCTGACTCCCTCCCGGTGCCGCAAAGCCCTTCCCGAAGCGGAACTCCGAAGGAAAAGTGAGCCTGAGCCTGCACCTCCTGCCCCCGTGCACCTTGACGATCCACCCCAGGTGATATGCCAGATCCCCAGCACCACAAGCCTGGCAGTGTATAAGCAGCCCAGATGGGCCACGCCACCTCACACTGAATCCCGCCCCTGGGAGAGGGGAAGAGAAGGCACACACCAGTTTGACTGTGGCCCCAGCGTGGGCTGGGGGCAGACATCAGGTCTGACTGCGGCCCCGCCCACCAACACAAGTTATTCAAGACAGCAGAGGGGAAGTACCCCCCAGTCCCCCACCACTCCAGCTACTATCCAAAATGACGAAACTGAAGAATTCCCCTCAGAAAAACATCGAGGAAGTAACAACAGCTAACGAACTGATCAAAAATGATTTAAACAGTATAACAGAAAGTGAGTTTAGAATAACAGTCATGAAATTAATCGCTGGGCTTGAAACAGTATAGAGGATAGCAGAGAATCTATTGCTACAGAGATCAAAGGACTGAGGAACAGCCAGGAGGAGCTAAAAAATGCTATCAATGAACTGCAAAATAAAATGGAGACAACTACAGCTCAGATTGAAGAGGCAGAGGAGAGAATAGGTGAACTAGAAGATAAAATTATGGAAAAAGAAGAAGCTGAGAAAAAAAGAGATTAAAAATCCAGGAGTATGAGGGGAAAATTAGAGAACTAAGTGATGCACTAAAGAGAAATAATCTATGCATAATTGGTATTCCAGAGGAGGAATAGAGAGGAAAAGGTGCTGAAGATGTACTTGAAGAAATCATAGCTGAGAACTTCCCTGATCTGCGGAAGGAAAAAGGCATTGAAATCCAAGAGGCATAGAGATTTCCATTCAGACATAACTTGAATCGATCTTCTACCACACATACCATAGTGAAACTGGCAAAATACAAAGATAAAGAGAAAATTCTGAAAGCAGCTAAGGATAAACGTGTTCTAACATACAAAGGGAGACCTACAAGACTCGTGACTGATCTCTCTACTGAAACTTGGCAGGCCAGAAAGGAATGGCAGGAAATCTTCAATGTGATGAACAGAAAAAATATGCAGCCGAGAATCCTTTATCCAGCAAGTCTGTCATTTAGAATAGAAGGAGAGATAAAGGTCTTCCCAAACAAACAAAAACTGAAGGAATTGGTCAGCACTAAACCAGCCCTACAAGAGATCCTAAGGGGGATCCTGTGAGACAAAGTACCAGAGATATCGCTACAAGCATGAAACCTACAGACATCACAATGACTCTAACCCATATCTTTCTATAATAACACTGAATGTAAATGGACTAAATGCACCAACCAAAAGATAGAGGGTATCAAAATGGATAAAGAAACAAGACCCATCTATTTGCTGTCTACAAGAGACTCATTTTAGACTCTGAAGACACCTTCAGATTGAGAGAGAGGGGGTGGAGAACTGTTTTTCATGCCACTGGAAGTCAAAAGAAAGCTGGAGTAGCCATACTTATATAAAAAAAAACTAGACTTTAAATTAAATGTGGTAACAAGAGATGAAGAAGGGCATTATATAATAATCACAGGGTCTATCCATCAGGAAGAGCTAACAATTAGAAATGTCTATGCGCCAAATACGGGAGCCCCCAAATACATAAAACAATTACTCACAAACATAAGCAACCTTATTGATAAGAATGTGGTAAATGCAGGGGACTTTAACACTCCACTTACAGAAATGGATAGATCATCTAGACACATGGTCAATAAAGAAATAAGGGCCCTGAATGATACATTATATCAGATGGACTTGACAGATATATTTAGAACTCTGCATCCCAAAGTAACAGAATATACTTTCTTCTCGAGTGCACATGGAACATTCTTCAAAATAGATCACATACTGGGTCACAAAACAGCCCTTCATAAGTATACAAGAATTGAGATCATGTCATGCATACTTTCAGACCACAATGCGATGAAGCTTGAAATCAACCACAGGAACAAGTCTGGAAAACCTCCAAAAGCATGGAGGTTAAAGAACACCCTACTAAAGAAAGAATGGATCAAGCAGGCAATTAGAAAAGAAATTTAAAAACATATGGAAACAAATGAAAATGAAAATACAACAATCCAAACACGTTGGGATGCAGCAAAGGCAGTCCTGAGAGGAAAATCCATTGTAATCCAGGCCTATTTCAAGAAACAAGAAAAATCCCAGGGGCGCCTGGGTGGCGCAGTCGGTTAAGCGTCCAGCTTCAGCTAGGTCACGATCTCGCGGTCCGTGAGTTCGAGCCCCGCATCAGGCTCTGGGCTGATGGCTTGGAGCCTGGAGCCTGTTTCCGATTCTGTGTCTCCCTCTCTCTCTGCCCCTCCCCTCTTCATGCTCTGTCTCTCTCTGTCCCAAAAATAAATAAAAAACGTTGAAGAAAAAAAAATTAAAAAAAATTTAAAAAAAGGAAAATCCCAAATACAAAATCTAACAGCACACCTAAAGGAACTAGAAGCAGAACAGCAAAGACACCCGAAACCCAGCAGAAGAGAAATAATAAAGATCAGAGCAGAAATAAACAATATAGAATCTAAAAAAACTGTAGAGCAGATCAACGGAACCAAGAGTTGGTTTTTTGAAAAAATAAACAAAATTGACAAATCTCTAGCCAGGCTTCTCAAAAAGAAAAGGGAGATGACCCAAATAGATAAAATCATGAATGAAAATGGAATTATTACAACCAATCACTCAGAGATACAAGAAATTATCAGGGAATACTATGAAAAATTATATGCCAACAAACTGGAAAACCTGGAAGAAATGGACAAATTCCTAAACACCCACACCTTCCAAAACTCATTCAGGAGGAAATAGAAAGCTTGAACAGACCCATAACCAGTGAAGAAATTGAATCGGTTATCAAAAATCTCCCAACAAATAAGAGTCCAGGACCAGATGGCTTCCCAGGGGAGTTCTACCAGACGTTTAAAGCAGAGATAATACCTATCCTTCTCAAGCTATTCCAAGAAATAGAAAGGGAAGGAAAACTTCCAGACTCATTCTATGAAGCCAGTATTCCTTTGATTCCTAAACCAGACAGAGACCCAGTAAAAAAAGAGAACAACAGGCCAATATCCCTGATGAATATGGATGCAAAAATTCTCAATAAGATACTAGCAAATCGAATTCAACAGCATATAAAAAGAATGATTCACTATCATCTAGTGGGATTCATTCCTGGGATGCAGGGCTGGTTCAACATTAGCAACTCAATCAACGTGATACATCACATTAATAAAAGAAAAGATAAGAACCACATGATCCTGTCAATCGATGCAGAAAAGGCCTTTGACAAAATCCAGCACCCTTTCTTAATAAAAACCCTTGAGAAAGTCGGGATAGAAGGAACATACTTAAACATCATCAAAGCCATTTATGAAAAGCCCACAGCTAACATTATCCTCAATGGGGAAAAACTGAGACCTTTTCCCTGAGATCAGGAAAACGACAGGGATGTCCACTCTCACCACTGTTGTTTCACATAGTGTTGGAAGTGCTAGCATCAGCAATCAGACAACAAAAGGAAATCAAAGGCATCAAAATTGGCAAAGAGGAAGTTATGCTTTCAGTTTTGCAGATGACATGATATTATACGTGGAAAATCCGATAGACACCACCAGAAGTCTGCTAGAACTGATACATGACTTTAGCAAAGTTGCAGGATACAACATCAATGTACAGAAATCAGTTGCATTCTTATACACTAACAATGAAGCAACAGAAAGACAAATAAAGAAACTGATCCCATTCACAATTGCACCAAGAAGCATAAAATACCTAGGAATAAACCTAACCAAAGATGTAAAGGATCTGTATGCTGAAAACTATAGAAAGCTTATGAAGGAAATGGAAGAAGATATAAAGAAATGGAAAAACATTCCGTGATCATGGACTGGAAGAATAAATATTGTTAAAATGTCAATACTACCCAAAGCGATCTACACATTCAATGCAGTCCCAATCAAAATTGCACCAGCATTCTTGTCGAAACTAGAAGCAGGAGGACTGGGCAAGATGGCGGCTTAGGAGGACGCTGGGCTCACCGCACGTCCTGCTGATCACTTAGATTCCACCTACACCTGCCTAAATAACCCAGAAAACCGCCAGAGGATTAGCAAAACGGAGTCGCCAGAGCCAAACACAGACGAGAGGCCCACGGAAGAGGGTAGGAAGGGCAGCGAGGCGGTTCCCGCTCCACGGACTGGCGGGAGGGAGCCGGGGTGGAGGGGCGGCTCGCCGGCCAAGCAGAGCCCCCGAGTCTGGCTGGCAAAAGCGGAGGGGCCTGACGGACTGTGTTCCCACAACAAGCCGACTTAGCGTCTGGGAGGTCATAAGTTAACAGCTCTGCTCGGAAAGCGGGAAGGCTGGAGGACAAAGGGAGGGAGAGCTGCTGAGCCCCCTGACGACAGAGCTCAGTTTGGTGGGGAACAAAGGCGCTCGCCAGCGCCATCTCCCCCGCCCATCCCCCAGCCAAAATCCCAAAGAGAACCAGTTCCTGCCAGGGAACTTGCTGGCTCCGCGCAAACACCCAACTCTGTGCTTCTGCGGAGCCAAACCTCAAGCAGCGGATCTGACTCCCTCCCGCTGCCACAGGGCCCCTCCTGAAGTGGATCACCTAAAGAGAAGCGATCTAAGCCTGCCCCTCCTGCCCCTGTGCACCTTGCCTACCCACCCCAGCTAATATGCCAGATCCCCAGCATCACAAGCCTGGCAGTGTGCAAGTAGCCCAGACGGGCCACACCACCCCACAGTGAATCCCGCGCCTAGGAGAGGGGAAGAGAAGGCACACACCAGTCTGATTGTGGCCCCAGCGGTGGGCTGGGGGCAGACATCAGGTCAGACTGCGGCCCCGCCCACCAACTCCAGTTATACACCACAGCACAGGGGAAGTGCCCTGCAGGTCCTCACCACGCCAGGGACTGTCCAAAATGACCAAGCGGAAGAATTCCCCTCAGAAGAATCTCCAGGAAATAACAACAGCTAATGAGCTGATCAAAAAGGATTTAAATAATATAACAGAAAGTGAATTTAGAATAATAGTCATAAAATTAATCACTGGGCTTGAAAATAGTATACAGGACAGCAGAGAATCTCTTGCTACAGAGATCAAGGGACTAAGGAACAGTCACGAGGAGCTGAAAAACGCTTTAAACGAAATGCATAACAAAATGGAAACCACCACAGCTCGGCTTGAAGAGGCAGAGGAGAGAATGGGTGAACTAGAAGATAAAGTTATGGAAAAAGAGGAAGCTGAGAAAAAGAGAGATAAAAAAATCCAGAAGTATGAGGGGAAAATTAGAGAACTAAGTGATACACTAAAAAGAAATAATATACGCATAATTGGTATCCCAGAGGAGGAAGAGAGAGGGAAAGGTGCTGAAGGGGTACTTGAAGAAATAATAGCTGAGAACTTCCCTGAACTGGGGAAGGAAAAAGGCATTGAAATCCAAGAGGCACAGAGAACTCCCTTCAGACGTAACTTGAATCGATCTTCTGCATGACATATCATAGTGAAACTGGCAAAATACAAGGATAAAGAGAAAATTCTGAAAGCAGCAAGGGGTAAACGTGCCCTCACATATAAAGGGAGACCTATAAGACTCGTGACTGATCTCTCTTTTGAAACTTGGCAGGCCAGAAAGGATTGGCACGAGATTTTCAGGGTGCTAGACAGAAAAAATATGCAGCCGAGAATCCTTTATCCAGCAAGTCTGTCATTTAGAATAGAAGGAGAGATAAAGGTTTTCCCAAACAAACAAAAACTGAAATAATTTGTCACCACTAAACCAGCCCTACAAGAGATCCTAAGGGGGATCCTGTGAGACAAAGTAGCAGAGACATCACTACAAGCATAAAACATACAGACATCACAATGACTCTAAACCCATATCTTTCTATAATAACACTGAATGTAAATGGATTAAATGCGCCAACCAAAAGACATAGGGTATCAGAATGGATAAAAAAAAAAAGACCCATCCATTTGCTGTCTACAAGAGACTCATTTTAGACCTGAGGACACCTTTAGATTGAGAGTGAGGGGATGGAGAACTATTTATCATGCGACTGGAAGCCAAAAGAAAGCTGGAGTAGCCATACTTATATCAGACAAACTAGACTTTAAATTAAAGACTGTAACAAGAGATGAAGAAGGACATTATATAATAGTTACAGGGTCTATCCATCAGGAAGAGCTAACAATTATAAATGTCTATGCGCCTAATACCGGAGCCCCAAATATATAAAACAATTACTCATAAACATAAGCAACCTTATTGATAAGAATGTGGTAATGGCAGGGGACTTTAACACCCCACTTACAGAAATGGATAGATCATCTAGACACACGGTCAATAAAGAAACAAGGGCCCTGAATGAGACATTGGATCAGATGGACTTGACAGATATATTTAGAACTCTGCATCCCAAAGCAACAGAATATACTTTCTTCTCGAGTGCACATGGAACATTCTCCAAGATAGATCATATACTGGGTCACAAAACAGCCCTTCATAAGTTTACAAGAATTGAAATTATACCATGCATACTTTAAGACCACAATACTATGAAGCTTGAAATCAACCACAAAAAAAGTCTGGAAAACCTCCAAAAGCATGGAGGTTAAAGAGCACCCTACTAACGAATGAGTGGGTCAACCAGGCAATTAGAGAAGAAATTAAAAAATATATGGAAACAAACGAAAATGAAAATACAACAATCCAAATGCTTTGGGACACAGCGAAGGCAGTCCTGAGAGGAAAATACATTGCAATCCAGGCCTATCTCAAGAAACAAGAAAAATCCCAAATACAAAATCTAACAGCACACCTAAAGGAACTAGAAGCAGAACAGCAAAGGCAGCCTAAACCCAGCAGAAGAAGAGAAATAATAAAGATCAGAGCAGAAATAAACAATATAGAATCTAAAACAACTGTAGAGCAGATCAACGAAACCAAGAGTTGGTTTTTTGAAAAAAT
The DNA here is from genome assembly GCF_018350175.1 of Felis catus. Lineage (NCBI taxonomy): Eukaryota > Metazoa > Chordata > Mammalia > Carnivora > Felidae > Felis > Felis catus. Next base: position 59,608,284 of record NC_058386.1, read on the forward strand.
AAACAAAATTGATAAACCTCTAGCCAGGCTTCTCAAAAAGAAAAGCGAGATGACCTAAATAGATAAAATCATGAATGAAAATGGAATTATTACAACCAATCCCTCAGAGATACAAACAATTATCAGGGAATACTATGAAAAATTATATGCCAACAAATTGCACAACCTGGAAGAAATGGACAAATTCCTGAACACCCACACTCTTCCAAAACTCAATCAGGAGGAAATAGAAAGCTTGAACAGACCCATAACCAGCGAAGAAATTGAATCGGTTATCAAAAATCTCCCAACAAATAAAAGTCCAGGACCAGACGGCTTCCCAGGGGAGTTGCACCAGACGTTTAAAGCAGAGATAATACCTATCCTTCTCAAGCTATTCCAAGAAATAGAAAGGGAAGGAAAAGTTCCAGACTCATTCTATGAAGCCAGTATTCCTTTGATTCCTAAACCAGACAGAGACCCAGTAAAATAAGAGAACAACAGGCCAATATCCCTGATGAATATGGATGCAAAAATTCTCAATAAGATACTAGCAAATCGAATTCAACGGCATATAAAAAGAATGATTCACCATGATCAAGTGGGATTCATTCCTGGGATGCAGGGCTGGTTCAACATTCGCAACTCAATCAACGTGATACATCACATTAACAAAAAAAAAGAGAAGAATCATATGATCCTGTCAATCGATGCAGAAAAGGCCTTTGACAAAATCCAGCACCCTTTCTTAATAAAAACCCTTGAGAAAGTCGGGATAGAAGGAACATACTTAAAGATCATAAAAGCCATTTATGAAAAGCCCACAGCTAACATCATCCACAACGGGGAAAAACTGAGAGCTTTTTCCCTGAGATCAGGAACACGACAAGGATGCCCACTCTCACCGCGGCTGTTTCACATAGTGCTGGAAGGTCTAGCATCAGCAATCAGACAACAAAAGGAAATCAAAGGCATCAAAATTGGCAAAGATGAAGTCAAGCTTTCGCTTTTTGCAGATGAAATGATATTATACATGGAAAATCCGATAGACTCCACCAAAAGTCTGCTAGAACTGATCCATGAATTCAGCAAAGTTGCAGGATACAAAATCAATGTACAGAAATCAGTTGCATTCTTATACACTAACAATGAAGCAACAGAAATACAAATAAAGAAACTGATCCCATTCACAATTGCACCAAGAAGCATAAAATACCTAGGAATAAATCTAACCAAAGATGTAAAGGATCTGTATGCTGAAAACTATAGAAAGCTTATGAAGGCAATTGAAGAAGATTTAAAGAAATGGAAAGACATTCCCTGCTCATGGATTGGAAAAATAAATATTGTCAAAATGTCAATACTACCCAAAGTGATCTACGCATTCAATGCAATCCCAATCAAAATTGCACGAGCATTCTTCTCGAAACTAGAACAAGCAATCCTAAAATTCATATGGAACCACAAAAGGCCCCAAATAGCCAAAGGAATTTTGAAGAAGAAGACCAAAGCAGGAGGCATCACAATCCCAGACTTTAGCCTCTACTACAAAGCTGTCATCATCAAGACAGCATGGTATTGGCACAAAAACAGACACATCGACCAATGGAATAGAATAGAAACCCCAGAACTAGACCCACAAACGTATGGCCAACTCATCTTTGACAAAGCAGGAAAGAACATCCAATGGAAAAAAGACAGCCTCTTTAACAAATGGTGCTGGGAGAACTGGACAGCAACATGCAGAAGGTTGAAACTAGACCACTTTCTCACACCATTCACAAAAATAAACTCAAAATGGATAAAGGACCTAAATGTGAGACAGGAAACCATCAAAACCTTAGAGGAGAAAGCAGGAAAAGACCTCTCTGACCTCAGCCGTAGCAATCTTTTACTCGACACATCCCCAAAGGCAAGGGAATTAAAAGCAAAAGTGAATTACTGGGACCTTATGAAGATAAAAAGCTTCTGCACAGCAAAGGAAAAAACCAACAAAACTAAAAGGCAACCAACAGAATGGGAAAAGATATTTGCAAATGACATATTGGACAAAGGGCTAGTATCCAAAATCTATAAAGAGCTCACCAAACTCCACACCCGAAAAACAAATAACCCAGTGAAGAAATGGGCAGAAAACATGAATAGACACTTCTCTAAAGAAGACATCCGGATGGCCAACAGGTACATGAAAAGATGTTCAACGTCGCTCCTTATCAGGGAAATACAAATCAAAACCACATTCAGGTATCACCTCACGCCAGTCAGAGTGCCCAAAATGAACAAATCAGGAGACTATAGATGCTGGAGAGGATGTGGAGAAACGGGAACCCTCTTGCACTGTTGGTGGCAATGCAAATTGGTGCAGCCGCTCTGGAAAGCAGTGTGGAGGTTCCTCAGAAAATTAAAAATAGACCTACCCTATGACCCAGCAATGGCACTGCTAGGAATTTATCCAAGGGATACAGGAGTACTGATGCATAGGGCCACTTGTACCCCAATGTTCATAGCAGCACTCTCAACAATAGCCAAATTATGGAAAGAGCCTAAATGTCCATCAATTGATGAATGGATAAAGAAATTGTGGTTTATATACACAATGGAATACTACGTGGCGATGAGAAAAAATGAAATATGGCCTTTTGTAGCAACGTGGATGGAACTGGAGAGTGTGATGCTAAGTGAAATAAGCCATACAGAGAAAGACAGATACCATGTGGTTTCACTCTTATGTGGATCCTGAGAAACTTAACAGGAACCCATGGGGGAAGGGAAGGAAAAAAAAAAAGAGGTTAGGGTTGGAGAGAGCCAAAGCATAAGAGACTGTTAAAAACTGAGAACAAACTGAGGGTTGATGGGGGGTGGGAGGGAGGGGAGGGTGGGTGATGGGTATTGAGGAGGGCACCGTTTGGGATGAGCACTGGGTGTTGTATGGAAACCAATTTGTCAATAAATTTTATATATAAAAAAACAAATAAATAAATAAAATAAAATAAAATAAAAGCAATGAAAAAAAAAAACTAGAAGCAATCCTAAAATTCATATGGAACCACAATAAGCCCTGAGTAGCCAAAGTAATTTTGAAGAAGACCAAAGCAGGAGGCATCATAATCCCAGACTTTAGCCTCTACTACAAAGCTGTCATCATCAAGACAGCAGGGTTGGCACAAAAACAGACACATAGACCAATGGAATAGAATAGAAACCCCAGAACTAAACCCACAAACGTATGGCCAACTAATCTTTGACAAAGCAGGAAAGAATATCCAACAGAAAAAAGACAGTCTCTTTAACAAATGGTGCAGGGAGAACTGGTCAGCAACATGCAGAAGATTGAAACTAGACCACTTTCTCACACCATTCACAAAAATAAACTCAAAATGGATAAAGGACCTGAATGTGACACAGGAAACCATCAAAACCCTAGAGGAGAAAGCAGGAAAAGACCTCTCTGACCTCAGCCATAGCAATCTCTTACTCGACACATCCCCAAAGGCAAGGGAATTAAAAGCAAAAGTGAATTACTGGGACCTTATGAAGATAAAAAGCTTCTGCACAGCAAAGGAAACAACCAACAAAACTAAAAGGCAACCAACGGAATGGGAAAAGATATTTGCAAATGACATATCGGACAAAGGGCTAGTATCCAAAATCTATAAAGAGCTCACCAAACTCCACACCCGAAAAACAAATAACCCAGTGAAGAAATGGGCAGAAAACATGAATAGACACTTCTCTAAAGAAGACATCCGGATGGCCAACAGGCACATGAAAAGATGTTCAGCGTCGCTCCTCATCAGGGAAATACAAATCAAAACCACACTCAGATACCACCTCACGCCAGTCAGACTGGCTGAAATGAACAAATCAGGAGACTATAGATGCTGGAGAGGATGTGGAGAAATGGGAACCCTCTTGCACTGTTGGTGGGAATGCAAATTGATGCAGCCACTCTGGAAAACAGTGTGGAGGTTCTTCAAAAAATTAAAATAGACCTACCCTATGACCCAGCAATAGCACTGCTAGGTATTTACCCAAGGATACAGGAGAGCTGATGCGTAGGGGCACTTGTACCCCAATGTTTATAGCAGCACTCTCAATAATAGCCAAATTATGGAAAGAGCCTAAATGTCCATCAACTGATGAATGGATAAAGAAATTTTGGTTTATATACACAACGGAGTACTACATGGCAATGAGAAAGAACGAAATATGGCTCTTTGTAGCAACGTGCATGGAACTGGAGAGTGTGATGCTAAGTTAAATAAGCCATACAGAGAAAGACAGATACCATATGGTTTCACTCTTATATGGATCCTGAGAAACTTAACAGAAACCCATGGCGGAGGGGAAGGAAAAAAAAAAAGAGGTTAGAGTGGAAGAGAGCCAAAGCATAAGAGACTGTTAAAAACTGAGAACAAACTGAGGGTTGATGGGGGTGGGAGGGAGGGGAGGGTGGGTGATGGGCATTGAGGAGGGCACCTTTTGGGATGAGCACTGGGTTGTTTGGAAACCAATTTGAGAATAAACTTCATATATTGCAAAAATAAATAAATAAATAAATAATTAATTAATTAAAAATTTAAAAAAGGAAATTTTGGTTTATATACACATTGGAATACTACTTGGCAATGAGAAAGAATGAAATATGGCCTTTTGTAGCAACATGGATGGAACTGGAGAGTGTTATGCTAAGTGAAATAAGTCATACAGAGAAAGACAGATACCATATGTTTTCACTCTTATGTGGATCCTGAGATACTTAACAGAAGACCATTGGGGAGGGGTTAGGAAAAAAAGTTAGAGGGAGAGAGCCAAACCATAAGATAGTGTTATAAATTGAGAACATACTGAGGGTGGATGGGGGGTAGGAGATCTCAGTAGGTCTTCAGGTGGGTGTTTGGTATTGAGGAGGGCACCTGTTGGGATGAGCACTGGGTGTTGTATGGAAACCAATTTGACAATAAATTTCAAATTTAAAAAATTTAAAAATAAGTAAATAAATTCTTTTTCCGTTACATTGCTTAAATTGGTTTTGATCAATTTGTTAGCTGTCGCTATTTCCTGGAGTTTCTTTTCAGGAGAATTCTTCAGTTTCATATTTTGGGTTGTCCCTGTGGTAGCTCCAAACTGCAGAACACTTACCCTGTGCTGTTTGGAGAGACTTGAGTTGGTAGGCGGGTCTGCAGTTAGATCTGATGTCTGCCCCCAGACCACCACTGGGGCCACATTCAGACTGGTGTATACCTTATCTTCCTCTCTCCCAGGGGCAGGACTCCCTGTGGAGTGGTGTGGCCCTTGTCTGGGCTACTTGCACACTGTCAGGCTTGTGGTGCTGCTTTGATGGGATCTGGTCAAGGGCATATTAGCCGGGGTGGATCCACAAGGTGCACGGGGGTGGGGAAGGGCAGGCTTAGCTAGCTTTACTGTTGGTGGTCCGCTGGAGGAGAGGCCCTGCAGCATCTGGAGGGAGGCAGGCCCGTCAGAGGGATGGATCCACAAGAGCACAGCGTTGGGCATTTGCGGGGTGCAAGCAAGTCTGGATTGTGGGTTTTTTAATTTAGTTGCATTAATTATTTATACATTTTGGTTACTAACCCTTTATCGTATATGTAGCTTGTAAATATTTTGTCCCATTTCAAAAGTTTTTTGTTTTTGTTTTTGTTTTTTTTGCCGCACAGAACTTTCTTAGTTTGATGTATTCTCACCTGTTAAATTTTGTTTTTGTTGCTTGTACTTTGGGTGACACATCTATAAAATCATTACCAAGTCCAATGTCAGCAAGATTTTCCAATAATTTTTTTTCTTGGATTTTATAGTTCAGGTTTTACATTTAAGTCTTTAATCTATTTTGAGTTAATTTTTATAAGTGGTGTAAAATAGTGATCCACTTTCATTCTCTGGAGTATAAATACCCAGTCTTCTCAACACCATTTATTGAAGACACTATCTTATCTCTATTAAGTATTCTTGGAACTCTTGTCTAATATTAGTTGATTGTATATGCGTGGGTTCATTTGTGGGCCTTTGATTCTGCTCCCATTGGTCTTTTGTCTGTTTTTATGCAAGTGCCATATATTTTTGATTACTAGATGTTTGTTACATAGTATGAAAGCAGGAACTGTGATGTCTCTGGCTTTGGTCTTCCTTATCAGCATTGATTTAGCTATTTGGGATCCTTTGTGGTTCCATATTAAATTTAGGATTGCTTTGTATATTTCTGGAAAAATGCTATTGGAATTTTGATAGATTTCATTGAAATCTATCAAAAGTGTAGATCACTTTGGATTGTCTGGATAATATAACAATATTAATTTTTCCAATCTGTGAACACAGAATATCTTTCCATTTATTTGTATCTTTTTCAATTGCTTTCATCAATGTCTTAAAGATTACATTGTACAGATATATCAAATTCTTCGTTAAATTTATTCTTGAAGATTTTATTATTTTGATGCTCTAATATATGGGATTGTTTTTTTATTTTTTGCATAATTTATTTTTGAATAATTTGTTATGGATATAGAAACATGAACATTTATCTATTAATGGACACTTAGGTTGTTTCCATACCTTGGTTATTGTACATAATACAATAAACACAGGTTGCATACATATTTTCAAATATGTTTTTATTTTCCTTGAACAAGCACCCAGAAATGAAATTGCTGGATAATATAGTAGTTCTTTTTTATATGGTAGTTATATTTTTATTTTTTTGAGAAAACGCCATATTTTTCCATGGTGGCTTGCACAAATTTACCTTCCCACCAAAAGTAAACAAGGGTTCCCTTTTTTCCACATCCTCATTGACCTTGATATTTTTGTCTTTTTAATAATACCCACCCTAAAATGTATGAGGAGAATACCTCGTTGAGATTTTGCTTTGCATTTCCATGATGATTAATAATTTTCAGGAAATTTCATGTACATGATGACAATCTGACAATCTTTGGAAAACTGACCATTCAGATCAGTTGGTCTTCAGGCCTCAGTAAGTCAGCTCAGTAGGTCTTCAGTTTCTTTTGGGGGTTGGCATCCTCCTAACTCAAAGCTGTTTTCCAAAAGAAAGTAGAAGTGTGGAGCAGGTGAGTGGCCTCTGTCTGGTGCCCCCAAAGGAAAGGGTGCCAGGCTCAGCATGAGAAGTGAGGGTATACAGGAAGAACCTCTAGGGGAAGGCCCTGAACTGGATCATGGAAGTGCTGGCTTGTCCCTTGCAAGGAATGTAGTAGGGGCTGGGGGCGTTGGCTTAGAGCCTCTGCTGGTGCTTGGCCCATCTGCTGTGGACCCTTCAGTCCTCTGCCAGACTGGTTGGCTCTTGGGGACACTTTTCTTTCTGTTGAGTCTCTTCTCAGAGCCTGTGCCCCATTAGTGAAGGACCATACAGTGACCAGGCAGGCGAGTAACTGAATTTGCATTGTTCAAGAGTCAAGTTGGAAAATCAAGGTAATAAAGTGATGTGGTGCCCACAAAAAACAAAACAAAACAAAACAAAACAAAACAAAACAAAACAAAACAAAACACCTCAAGATGGCTTGAGTTTTAAAACGGCCACATTATATAATGACTTCCTCTTTAATGGATGGTCTTCTCACCTCCCTATACAAACACACATGACAGTTTGTACCAATTCGCATGAGCCCAGGCAAACCTCCAAACATTTTCTTTAGCTTACACTTAAACTATTTTTGAAAACGTGTTAGGTAAACAAGTTGTAGAACTCACAAAAAGAAAACAAAAACAAAAAAGAACACAAAACACACAACAAACATTTTCTTTCCTAGTGCTCACCTTGGGGAGCCTTCTCAAAGGTGCATTTTTCTTTCTTTTTTTCTTATCAGTGAATTTTTTTCTTTTTTTTAATGTTATTTTCATTTTTTTAAATTTACATCCAAGTTAGCATATAGAGCAACAATGATTTTCAGACTAGATTCCTTAGTGCCCCTTACCCATTAAGCCCATCCCCCATCCACAACCCTCAGTTTCTTCTCCATATCTATGAGTCTCTTCTGTTTTGTCCCTCTCCCTGTTTTTATACTATTTTTGTTTCCCTTCCCTTATGCTCATCTGTTTTGTCTCTTAAAGTCCTCATATGAGTGAAGTCATATGATTTTTGTCTTTCACTGACTGACTAATTTCACTTAGCATAATACCCTCCAGTTCCACCCACGTAGTTGCAAATGGCAAGATTTCATTCTTTCTGATTGCCAAGTAATACTCCATTGCATATATATACCACATCTTCTTTATCCATTCATCCATCGAGGGACATTTGGGCTCTTTCCATAATTTGGCTATTGTTGATAGTGTTGCTATAAACATGGGGGTGCATGTGTCCCTTCGACACAGCACACCTGTATCCCGTGGATAAATGCCTAGTAGTGCAATTGCTGGGTCGTAGGGTAGTTCTATTTTTAGTTTTTTGAGGAACCTCCATACTGTTTTCCAGAGTGGCTGCACCAGCTTGCATTACCACCAACAGTGCAAAGGAGATCCTCTTTCTACGCATCCTCGCCAACATCTGTTGCTGCCTGAGGTGTTAATGTTAGCCGTTCTCACAGGTGTGAGGTGGTATCTCATTGTGGTTTTGATTTGTATTTCCCTGATGATGAGTGATGGTGAGCATTTTTTCATGTGTCGGGTGGCCATCTGGATGTCTTCTTTGGAGAAATGTCTATTCGTGTCTTTTGCCCATTTCTTCACTAGATTATTTGTTTTTTGGGTGTTGAGTTTGGTAAGTTCTTTATAGATTTTGGATCAGATTTTGGATCTGATATGTCATTTGCAAATATCTTCTCCCATTCTGTCGGTTGCCTTTTAGTTTTGCTGATTGCTTCCTTCGCTGTGCAGAAGCTTTTTATTTTGATGAGGTCCCAGTAGTTCATTTTTTGCTTTTGTTTCCCTTGCCTCCGTACACGTGTTGAGTAAGAAGTTGCTGCGGCCAAGATCAAAGAGATTTTTTCCTGCTTTCTCCTCGAGGATTTTGACGGCTTCCTGTCTTACATTGAGGTCTTTCATCCGTTTTGAGTTTATTTTTGTGTATGATGTAAGAAAGTGGTCCAGGTTCATTCTTTTGCATGTCGCTGTCCAGTTTTCCCAGCACCACTTGCCGAAGGGACTTTCTTTATACCATTGGATATTCTTTCCTGCTTTGTCAAAGATTAGTTGGCCATACGTTTGTGGGTCCATTTCTGGGTTCTCTATTCTGTTCCATTGATCTGAGTGTCTGTTCTTGTGCCAGGACCACACTGTCTTGATGATTACAGCTTTGTAGTAAAGCTTGAAGTCCGGGATTGTGATGCCTCCTGCTTTGGTTTTCTTTTTCAAGATTGCTTTGGCTATTCAGGGTCTTTTCTGGTTCCACACAAATTTTAGGATTATTTATTCTAGCTCTGTGAAGAATGCTGGTGTTACTTTTATAGGGATTGCATTGAATATGTAGATTGCTTTGGGTAGTATCGACATTTTAACAATATTTGTTCTTCCTATCCAGGAGCATGGAATCTGTGTGTGTGTGTGTGTGTGTGTGTGTGTGTGTGTTTTCTTCAATTTCTTTCATAAGCTTTCTATAGTTTTCAGTATATGGATTTTTCACCTCTTTGGTTAGAATTATTCCTAGGTATGTTATGGTTTTTTTGTCCAACTGTAAATGGGATCAATTGCTTGATTTTTCTTTCTGTCGTTTCATTGTTGGTGTATAGAAATGCAACTGATTTCTGTGCGTTGATTTTATATCCTGCAACTTTGCTGAATTAGTGAATCAATTCTAGCAGTTTTTTTGGTGAAATCTTTTGGGTTTCCCATATAGAGTATCATGTCGTCTGTGAAGAGTGAAAATTTGACCTTCTGCTGGCTGATTTGGATGCCTTTTCTTTGTGCTGTCTGATGGCAGAGGCTAAGATTTCCAATACTATGTTGAATAACAGTGGTGAGAGTGGACATCCCTGTCTTGTTCCTGACCTTAGGGGGAAAGCTCTCAGTTTTTCCCCATTGAGGATGATATTAGCATGGGGTCATTCATACATGGCTTTTTGATTTCGAGGTATGTTCCTTGTATCCCTACTTTCTTGAGGTTTTTTATCAAGAAAGGATGCTGTATTTTGTCAAATGCTTTCTCTGCATCTATTGAGAGGATCACATGGTTCTTGTCCTTTCTTTTATTGATGTGATGAATCACATTAATTGTTTTGCGGATATTGAACCAGCCCTGCATCCCAGGTATAAATCCCGCTTGGTCGTGGTGAGTAATTTTTTTAATGTATTGTTGGAGCCGGTTGGCTAGTATCTTACTGAGGATTTTTGCATCCATGTTCATCAGGGGAATTGGTCTATAGTTCTCCTTTTTAGTGGGGTATCTGTCTGGTTTTGGAATCAAGGTAATGCTGGCTTCATAGAAAGAGTTTGGAAGTTTTCCTTCCATTTCTATTTTTTGGAACAGTTTCAGGAGAATAGGTGTTAACTCTTCCATAAATGTTTGGTGGAATTCCCCTGGAAAGCCATCTGGCCTTGGACTCTTGTTTTTTGGCAGATTTTTGATTACTAATTTGATTTCCTTACTGATTATGGGTCTGATCATATTTTCTATTTCTTCCTGTTTCAGTTTTGGTAGCATATATGTTTCTAGGAATTTGTCCATTTCTTCCAGATTACCCATTTTATTGGCATATAATTGCTCATAATATTCTCTTATTATTGTTATTTCTGTTGTGTTGGTTGTGATCTCTCCTCTTTCATTCTTGATTTTATTTATTTGGGTCCTTTCCTTTTTCTTTTTGATCAAACTGGCTAGTAGTTTATTAATTTTGTTAATTCTTTCAAAGAACCAGCATCTGGTTTCATTGATCTTTTCTACTGTTTTTTTGGTTTCGATAGCATTAATTTCTGCTCTAATCTTTATTATTTCCTGTCTTCTGCTGGTTTTGGGTTTTATTTGCTGTTCTTTTTACAGATCCTTAAGGCGTAGGGTTAGGTTGTGTATCTGAGATCTTTCTTTCTTCTTTAGGAAGGCCTGGATTGCTATATACTTTCCTCTTATGACCGCCTTTGCTGCATCCCAGAGGTTTTGGGGTGTGGTGTTATCATTTTCATTGACTTCCATATACTTTTTAGTTTCCTCTTTAATTGCTTGCTTAGCCCATTCGTTCTTTAGTAGGATGTTCTTCAGTCTCCAAGTATTTGTTACATTTCCAAATTTTTTCTTGTGGTTGATTTCGAGTTTCATAGCGTTGTGGTCTGAAAATATGCACGGTATGATCTCGATCTTTTTGTATTTACTTAGGGCTGATTTGTGTCCCAGTATATGGTCTATTCTGGAGAATGTTCCATGTGCACTGGAGAAGAATGTATATTCTACTGCTTTAGGATAAAATGTTCTGAATATATCTGTTAAGTCCATCTGGTCCAGTGTGTTATTCAAAGCCATTGTTTCCTTGTTGATTTTTTGAGTAGATGATCTGTCCATTGTTGTGAGTGGGGTGTTGAAGTCTCCTACTATTATGGTATTACTATTGATGAGTTTCTTGATGTTTGCGATTAATTGATTTATATATTTGGGTCTCTCACATTTGGTGCATAAATGTTTAGAATTGTTAGGTCTTCTTGGTGGATAGACCCCTTGATTATGATATAATGTTCTTCTGCATCTCTTGATACGGTCTTTATTTTAACGTCTAGATTGTCTGATATAAGTATGGCTACTCCAGCTTTCTTTTGTTGACCATTAGCATGGTAGATGATTCTCTATCCCCTTATTTTCAGTCTGAAGGTGTCTTTAGGTTTAATGTGGGTCTCTTGTAAACAGCATATAAATGGACCTTGTCTTATTATCCATTCTGTTACCCTATGTCTTTTGATTGGAGCATTGAGTCCTTTGATGTTTGAGTGAGTACTGAAAGATATGAATTTATTGCCATTATGATGCTTGTAGAGTTGGGGTTTCTGGTGTTCTCTGGTCCTTTCTAATCTTTGTTGTTTTTGATATATATATATATATGTATATATAATTTTAAATTTTATATTATATATATATATTTTTTTCATCTTCTCTTCCCTCAGAGGGTCCCCCTTAAAATTTCTTGCAAGGCTGGTTTAGTGGTCACAAACTCCTTTAAGTTTTGTTTATCTGGGAAACTTTTTATCTCTCCTTCTACATTCAATGACAACCTTGCTAGATAAAGAATTCTTGGCTTCATATTTTTCTGATTCAGCACACTGAATATATCCTGCCACTCCTTTCTGGCCTGCCAAGTTTTTGTGGATAGGTCCACAGCAAACATGATCTGTCTTCCCTTGTAGGTTAGGGACTTTTTTCCCTTGCTGCTCTCATGATTCTCTCCTTGCCTGAGTATTTTGTGAATTTGACTATGATATGCCTTGTTGATGATCGGTTTTTGTTGAATCTAATGGGGATCCTTGTGCTTCCTGGATTTGGATGTCTGTGTCTTTCCCCAGGTTAGGAAAGTTTTGCACTATGCTTTGCTCACATAACCCTTCTACCCTTATTTCTCTCTCTTCCTCTTCTGGGACCCCTATGATTCTGGTGTTATTCTTTTTTAATGAGTCACTGATTTCTCTAATTCTTAAATTGTGCTCTTTTGTCTTAATCTCCTTCTTTTTTCTACTTCATTATTCTTTCTAAGTTTGTCCTCTATATCACTGATTCTCTGTTCTGCCTCATCCATCCCTGCCGCCGCTGATCCATCCGTTATTGCAGCTCAGTTATAGCATTTTTTATTTTATTCTGGCTATTTTTTTCTTCTTTTATCTCTGCAGAAAGGGATTTTAATCCATTTTTGACTCCAGCTAGTATACTTATTATTGTGATTCTAAATTCTGGTTCAGACATCTTGCTTGTATCTGTGTTGGTTAAATCCCTGGCTGTTGTTTTCTGTGTTCTTTATTTTGGGGTGAATTCTTTGTTTTGTCATTTTGATGGGAGAAAAGGAATTAATGAGGTAGAAAAATTAAAAGTAAAACAATTAAAATTAAAAAATTAAACACACACACACACAAATCGAATAAATGATGCTAGATCCTAGGTGTGTTTTGGTTTGGGTATTGAAAGTGGTTTGACAGATTAGAGAAAAAAAGGGGAAGGGGAGAAAAAAAAAGGAAATCATTTGAGAATTTGAAAAAATGAATACACTGAAGTGACTAAAATGAGATGATGGAGGTAAAATAGAATTTGAAAAAATATACATAGAATTACAGAATATAGTAGTAAATATTAAAGAAAAATATGTTCATTAAAAATTAAAAATAAAAATGAATTTTTTCATTTTCTATATTCAAGAAAAAGAAAAGAAACAAAAATGAGAAAGAAGAGAAAAAAGGAAAAAGAAAAAAGAGAAAAAAGGACATCATTTGAAAATTTGAAAAAGTGAATATACTGTAGTAGATCAAGATAAAAAGATGGAAGTAAAATAGAATTTGAAAAAAATTATGTAAAAGCAAAAAATATAGTAAAAAATTAAAGAAAAATATTTTTAAAAGAAATTGTAGGTAAAATGAAATTTTTCTCTTTCTTAATTCAAGAAAAAGAAAAGAAAAGAGAAAAAAGAAAAAGAAAAAAGAGATCGTTTGAAAATTTGAAAAGGTGAATACAGTGAAGTAAACTAAAATAAAATTATGGAAGTAAAAGAAAATTTAAAAATTTTACACAAAAGTAAAAACTATAGTAATAGAATTTAAAGAAAAATGTGTTTAATAAAAATTGAAAATACAAATGAATTTTTTCTCTTTCTGTATTCAAGAAAAAGAAGTGTAAAAGAGGAAGTAAAAGAAAGAAAATTGAATAGATGTACCTGCTAACAGATTGAAGTAGGACTGAAATTACTTCATTTTCCCCAGAAGTCAGTCTATGTAGTGCTTTATATTCCATAAACTAAGCTGGCAGTGAGACTTGTGTTCTGGAAGAGAGAAGTTGGCCCAATTGGGCAGGGCTCAGTGTAATGGCTCTGCTCTGCACTAGATGACGCTGCTAGTCTACTGAGGTGGAGTGTTGTTTTGCTTGTAGGTGCATATGCGCATGTGTGGGGGGGTGAAAATGGCGCCACTCAGCTACCCAGTCTGTTCTCCCAGATCAGCAATTGCGTACCCATCCTCTGTCTTCAGCTCTCATCCACTCCCTGCTTTTTCACACTCAGAGGCTTTTGATAATGACTTCCTTTTTATTTATCAAGTTTTTATTTTAATTCCAGTATAGTTAACATACAGTGTTATGTTAGTTTCAAGTGTACAATATAGTGACTCAACAATTCCATACATCCATCACTCAGTGCTCATCAAAACAAGTGCCCTCCTCAATCCTCATCACCTAATTCACCTGTCTCCCCCATCCACCTCCCCTCTGATAACTATATGTTCTCTATACTTAAGAGTCGGTGCCTTGGTTAACTTTCTTGCCTTTTTTTCTTTGCTCATTTGTTTCGTTTCTTATATTACACATATGAGTGAAATAATATGGTATTTGTCTTTTTCTGACTTATTTCACTTAGCATTGTATTCTCCAGCTCCATCCATGCAAATGGTAAGATTTCATTCTTTTCTTGACTGAATAATATTCCACTGTATGTGTGTGTGTGTATGTGTGTATCCATTCATCTATTGATGGACACTTGGGCTTCTTCCAATGGTTTGACTATTGTAAATAATGCTGCAATAAACATAGGGGTGCATCTATTTCTTTGAATTAGTGTTTGCATGTTTTAGGTAAATACCCATCAGTGCAATTACTGGATCATAGGGTAAGTTTATTTTTAACTTTTTTTTAGGAATTTCTATACTGTTTTCCACAGTGGCTACACCAGTTTGTCTGCCCCCCCCAACAGTGTGCAAATCTTCCTTTTTCTCCTCATTCTTGACAACACTTGTTTCTTGTGTTGTTAATTTTAGCCATTCTGACAGGTGTGAGGTGATATCTCATTGTGGTTTTGATTTGCATTTCCCTGATGATGAATAATGTTTAGCATCTTTTAATGTGTCTGTTGGCCATCTGTTTGTCTTCTTTGGAATAATTTCTATTCGATCCTCTGACCATTTTTAATTGGATTGGTGAGGGGTTTTTGGTGTTTAGTTGTGTAAGTTCTTTGTGTATTTTTGATATTCACCCCTTATCATATATGTCATTTACAAATATCTTCTTCCATTTAGTAGGTTGTCTTTTTGTTATCTTGTTGATTTCCTTTGGGTTTTTTTATACTTTCCTTTTTCAGTGAAAAACGTTCCTATTTTGATATAGTCCCAATAGTTTATTTTTTATTTTGTTTTCCTTGCCTTAAGAGATGTAGCTAGAAAAAAATGTTGGTATGGCTGATGTCAGAGAAATTATATCTATGTTCTTTTCTAGGATTTTGATGTTTTCCTTTCTCACATTTAAGTCTTTAATCCATTTTGAGTTTATTTTTGTGTAGGGTGTTAGAAAGTAGTCTACTTTCATTTTTTTACATGTATGTTTGGGAAGACCTTTATCTCTCCTTCTATTCTAAATGACAGACTTGCTGGATAAAGGATTCTTGGCTGCATATTTTTTCTGTCTAGCACCCTGAAAATCTTGTGCCAATTCTTTCTGGCCTGCCAAGTTTCAAAAGAGAGATCAGTCACGAGTCTTATAGGTCTCCCTTTGTATGTTAGAGCACGTTTATCCCTTGCTTCTTTCAGAATTTTCTCTTTATCCTTGTATTTTGCCAGTTTCACTATGATATGTTGTGCAGAAGATCGATTCAAGTTACGTCTGAAGGGAGTTCTCTGTGCCTCTTGGATTTCAATGCCTTTTTCCTTCCCCAGTTCAGGGAAGTTCTCAGCTATTATTTCTTCAAGTACCCCTTCAGCACCTTTCCCTCTCTCTTCCTCCTCTGGAATACCAGTTATGCATAGATTATTTCTCTTTAGTGCATCACTTAGTTCTCTAATTTTCCCCTCATACTCCTGGATTTTTTATCTCTCTTTTTCTCAGCCTCTTCTTTTTCCATAACTTTATCTTCTAGTTCACCTATTCTCTCCTCTGCCTCTTCAATCTGAGCTGTGGTCATCTCCATTTTATTTGCAGTTCATTGATAGCATTTTTTAGCTCCTCCTGGCTGTTCCTGATTCCCTTGATCTCTGTAGGAATAGATTCTCTGCTGTCCTTTATACTGTTTCAAGCCCAGCGATTAATTTTATGATTATTATTCTAAATTCACTTTCTGTTATATCGTTTAAATCATTTTTGATCAGTTCGTTAGCTGTCGTTATTTCCTGGATGTTTTTTTGAGGGGAATTCTTCCATTTTGTCATTTTGGATAGTCCCTGGAGTGGTGCGGGACTGGGGGGCACTTCCCCTGTGCTGTCTTGAATAACTTGTGTTGGTGGGCGGGGCCGCAGTCAGACCTGATGTCTGCCCCCAGCCCATGCTGGGGCCTCAGTCAGACTGGTGTGTGCCTTCTCTTCCCCTCTCCTAGGGACTGGATTCAGTGTGGGGTGGCATGGCCCATCTGGACTACTTGCACACTGCCAGGCTTGCAGTGCTGGGGATCTGGCGTATTACCTTTGGTGGATCGGCAAGTTGCACAGGGGCGGGAGGGGTAGGCTCAGCTTGCTTATCTTTCAGTGATCCACTTTGGGAGGGGCCCTGCAGCACCGGGAGGGAGTCAGACCTGCCACCAGAAGGATGGATCCGCAGAAGCACAGCGATGGGTGTTTGCGTGGTGCAAGCAAGTTCCCTGGCAGAAACTGGTTCCCTTTGGGATTTTGGCTGGGGGATGGGTGAGGGAGATGGTGCTGGTGAGCATCTTTGTTCCCCACAAGCTGTGCTCTGTTGTCCGGGGCTCCACAAATCTCCCTCCCGTTGTCCTCCAGCCCTCCCGCTCTCTGAGCAGAGCTGTTAACTTTTAATCTTCCAGACGTTAAGTCCTGCTTGCTGTGCAAAACACACTCCATCCGGCCCCTCCACTTTTGCAAGCCAGACTCAGGGGCTCTGCTTTGCCGGTGGGCTGCCCCTCCTCCCCAGCTCTCTCCCGCCGGTCCATGTAGCACACACCACCTCTCCGCCCTTCCTATCCTCTTCCGTGGACCTCTTGTCTATGCTTGGCTCTGGAGAATCCATTATGCTAGTCTTCTGGTGATTTTCTGGGTTATTTAGGCAGGTGTGGGTGGAATCTAAGTGATCAGCAGGATGTGGTGAGCTCAGCGTCCTCCTTCGCCGCCATCTTCCCAGAAGTCTTGATGTTTCTTATTTTTTTTACATGTAGTTGTCCAGTTTTCCCAGCGTCATTTATTGAAAAGACTGTCTTTTCCCCAGTGTATATTTTAACCTTTTTTTTTAGATTAATTGAACATGTAAATGGGGGTTTATTTACCTTATGTCTTTTGATTAGATTGAGTCAATTGACATTTTATTATTGATAGGTATGCACTTAATGTTATTTTATTAATTGTTTGATGGATGTTTTTGGACTTCCTCCTTGTTCCTTTCTTCAAGTCTTTCTTCCCTTGTCATTTTATGGTTTTATTTAGTGTTCTGTGTAAGTTCCTTTCTTTTTATTTTTAGTGTATCTCTTGTAGGTTTATGAATTTTGGTTACCGTGATATGTATATCACATATTTTAAGCTGATTGTTTAATTTTGAATGCATCCTAAAAGCACTACTTTTCAAGAGTCTGTTATGGTTTGCCTCCCTCTCTGTTTTAATCTTATTTTTCCTTCCCTTCCCATAAGAAACTGAGGGTTGCTTGAGCGGAGGGAGGGCTAAGGATGGGTTTAGTGGGTGATGGGCATTAAGGAGAGCACTTGTAGGGATGAGCACTGAGTGTTATATGTAACTGATGAATCACTAAATTCTGAAAGCAAAATAATAATAATAATAATAATAATAATAATAATAAATAGCACTACTTTTACTCCCCTCCCAATATTTTATATGTTTTGGTGTTTTCTTTGACATTTTTTATTTTGTGTACCTTTTAACTACTTATTGTAATTATAGCTGTCTTTACTATTGTCTTTTTACCCTCACAATAACTTTTTGAGTGGCTGATTTACTCTTTACTTGCCTTTCCCAGTACAATTTTTTATTTTATATGTTCTCTTATTTTTACTTATGGCCTTTTTTTTGGCTTAATAAAGATCATTTAACATGTCTTGCTAGTTCAGTAACAATCAACTCCTTTAGCTTTTGATTGGGAACCTCTTTATTTCCCCTTCAATTCTAAATAGTAACCTTTTCAGATAGAGCATTCATGGTTGTTAGTTTTTTTCCCTTTCAGCATTTTAAATGTATCTTGCCACTCGTTTCTGGCCTGCAAAGTTTCTGCTGAAAAATCACCTAACATTCTTATGCAGTTTTCCTCGTATGTGACTATTTTTCTCTTGTTGCCTTTAAATTTTTCTGTTTGTAACATTTGTCATTTAATTATAATATGCCTTGGTGTGGATATTTTTGGGTTCATCAAGTTTGGTACAGTGCTTCCTGGAACTAAATGTTTGTTTCATTTCCCAGGTTAGGGAAGTTTTTAGGCATTATTTTTTTCAAACAGTTTATCTGCTCCTTTTACTCTTCTCATTCTGCAAGCTATATAATGTGAACATTAATATGTCTGGTGCTGTACAAGACGTCTTTTAAACTATTCTCATTTTTAAAACTAGTTTTTTCTTTTTACTGTTTTGATTTGGTGATTTTCACTATTCTGTTTTCCAAATTGCTGATCCATTCTTTTGTATAATTTAATGTGCTTCTTCCCTTTAATGTACTTTTTAAGTAGTTATTGTATTTTTTTCAGCTCTGTGGCTTCTGTGTGGTACTTTCCCATATTTTCTGAATCTTTGTTGAAATTCTCATTTTGTTCCTTAATTCTTCTCCTGCATTTGATGGTGCCATGCATGGGCCACTTTAAGTGGATGGTGTGAGCTGCAGTGGGCATGGGCTTGGGGCTTCCCAGTAAGCATTGTGCTGGGAAATTTTTGGCCAAACAGCTAAGGCGAGTGCTTCTAGGGGAGTCCTAGCACATGTCACAAATTTTTGGCCAAACAGCTAAGGCGAGTGCTTCTAGGGGAGTCCTAGCACATGTCACACCAGGGCCACCTTGCTGGGATCACAGGAGTTGGGGTGTGTGCAGGCAGAAAGCTGTCATGGGAAAATAATTGAAGGTGGAGAGAACTAGGGGCCCAGGGCTCACTGAGGTGAATCTAGCAGGCAAACCAGAGAATCTAAACTCTATTTCCATTCATGCTATCAAGGTTAAGGGAAAAGTAAAACATGGTGATCATCCGGGACTTTGACCATGGAGATTTCCAACCATTCTTACAGCATGCTATAAATGCTTTAAGGTTAGTATATAGACTTCTTTCACTTACAGTTCAATTCACCTTTGAACCATTGATTTTTTTGCTGTGCCTAGGAGCAGACAAGTCTGTGTGAGGGCCTTTCAGTGATACTTCCCCCTATTTCAGTCCATTGCACTGGGGTAGGTTTTCCATGGTTATCTCCCTTTCTTCTACCCTTCTCCATGTGGTCCCTTTCTCATTTGTTGAACAGAAACTGTTTAATCTTACATTAATCTTATATCTTATTCAGAAGGAATAGCTGTGTATGTAGGTGTACATCCAATGTGTCCATGGAAGGAGGTGAATTCAGGGTCTTCCATGCCACCATCTTAGACTTCCTCCAAGATGCAACAGTTTTAAGCATATGCATCTAACGACAAAATACCAAAATAAATGGAACAAAATTTGCCAGAAATGGAGGGAGAGATAGAAAATTCAACAATAATAAAGACTTCAATATACCACTTACAATAGAAAAATTAGGCAAAATATCAATATGAAAATAAAAGAATTGAAGAACAATATAAACCTTCAAGACTTAACAGATATTTTATAGTGCACTTACCCCCCAAACAGAATACGTTCTTTTATCAAGTTCCTGTAGAACAGACTCCAGAGTTGACCATATGTTATGCTACAAAACAAGTATCAATAATTTCCTAAACTGACATAATGCAAAGTATCTCATCTGTCCACTATGGAAAGACATTAGAAACCAGTAACAGATGAATATCTTAAAAATTCACAATTATGCAAAAATTAAATAAATGACTCTTTACCAATGAGTAAAAGAGAAAAATACAAGGAAAATAGAAAATACTTTGAGATAATAAAAACAAAACCACACTACAAAAATTTATGGAATAGAGCAAAAGCAGAGATCAGATGGAGCTGCATAATTTTAAATGCTTATATTAAACAGGAAGAAAAATATTAAATCATAAACCTAACAATACAACTTAAAAACCTTGCAAAAGAATAAAATAAATGCAAAGCGAGTAGAGGAATGAAAATAATAAAGATTAGAGAAGAGAATAGATAGAACAAATAATACTAAAATTTGTATGGAACCACAAAAATCCTGAATAGCCACCACAATCTTGAGAAAGAAAAACAAAGCTGAAGATATCACAATTCTAGATTTCAAGATATACTACAAATCTGTCATAATCAAAATACTATGATGCTGGAACAAAAATAGACACATAGATCAACAGAAAAGAATACAGGGCTCATAAACCCACACTTACATGGTCAATTAATCTGTGAAAAAGAAGAAAAGAACATACAATGGGGGAAATGACTCCAACAGTGTTAGGAAAACTAGACAGGTACCTGCAAAAGAATGAAACTCGACCACCTTCTAACACCCCCCCCCCCACACACACACAATCCAAATAGGTTAAAGACCTGAATGTAAGGTCTGAAACCATAAAAAATCCTAGAAGATAACTTAGGAAGTAATTTCTTTGGCATTGACTGTTGCACTGTTTTTCTAGATACATCTCTCAAGGTAAGGAAAACAAAATAAAAAATAAACTATTGGGACTATGCGAAAATAAAAAAACTTCTGCATAGTGAAGGAAACCATCAACAAAACAAAAAGGAAACTTACTGAAAGGGAAAAGATACTTGCAAATGATATGTCTGATAAAAGATGAATATCCAAAATATATAAAGAACTTATAGAACTAAACACCAAAAAAAAAGCAATCTGATTAAAAAGTGGAAAAAGGACACAAATAGAAATTTTCCCAAAGACATACCGATGTCCAACAGGCACATGGAAAGATGTTCAACATCACTCATCATCAGGAAAGTGCAAATCAAATCCACAATGAGATATCACCTTACACATGTTAGAATGGTTAGAATAAAAGAGAAAAGAAATAACAAGGGTTGGTAAGGATGTAAATAAAAAGAAACCCTCATGCACTTTGATGGAAGTGTATATTGGTACAGCCACTGTTGAAAACAGTATGGAGTTTCCTCAAAAAAATTAAAAATAGATACACTATAAATATAAAAACTCCTCTACCCAGAGAAAATGAAAACACTATTTCAAGATGATGTATGCACACTTATGTTTATTACAGCATTGTTTACAATAGCCAAGATATAAAAGCAACCTGTGTTTATCAATAAATGAGTGGATAAAGATGTTATATATATATATATAATATGTATATATTCATATATATATGAATATTGCACAACCATAAAAAAGATGGGATGTTGCCATGTGTGACAACATGGATGGACCTAGGTGTTTATGCTAAGTGAAATAAGTCAGACTGAGAAAGACAAATACTATATGATTTCACTCATGTGGAATTTAAAAACAAAACAAATAAACAAAAAGCAGAATCAGAAATAAAAATACAGAGAAGAAATTGATGGTTACAATGGAGAAAATTTGAAAAAATGGGTGAAAGGGTGTGGGAGGTACAGGATTCTAGTTATGAAATGAATAAATCATGGGAATAAAAGGTACAGCATAGGGAATATAGTCAATGATAGTGTAATAAGTCTGTACAATGACAATTGTGGTTAGCATACAATAACATACTGAGCTGTTGGATCACTATGTTGTACATCTGAAACTACTGCGACATTGTGTATCAACCATATTTAATTTTAAAAAACTAAAGAAAATAATTACAAAAAGAAGACAAAATTTAAAATAAAAAATGAAATTAAAAACATTAACTTAAGTCTTACAAGGTATAAAAAGAATTATGAGAGAAACTATGAAAACAGTAGTGTAAAATATTTGACAACCTAGATAAAATCAACAAATTTCTAGCAATATTCAAACTACCAAAATTTACTCAAGAAATATAAAATATTAGCATAACTATGAAAAGTAAAGAGGCTAAGAGGCCCCTGGTTGGATCAGTCAGTAGAGCATGTGACTCTTGATTTTGGAGTGGTAAATATGAGCTCCATATTAGGTGTAGAGATTACTTAAAAAAAAAAAGGTGAAGAGGCTAAATCAGTAATCAAAAATCTCCCAACCCAAAAAAGTTCAAGATGAAATAGGTTCTCTAAGAAAGTATACAGAACACTTAAAAAACTAACTCCAATGTTTTTCAAATTCTTAAAAATAGAAAAAAAGATTGTTTCCTTTGTTGTGCAGAAACATTTTTCTTTGATGAAGTCCCAATCGTTTATTTTTGCTTTTGTTTCCCTTGTCTCAGGAGACATGTCTAGTAAAAAGTTGCTACAGCCGATATCAAAGAGGTTACTGCCTGTGTTGTCCTCTAGGAAATAATAATAAAAAAAACCTAAAACGCAACCTATGGAATGGAAGAAGATATTTGCAAATGACGTATGTGTTAAAGGGTTAGTATCCAAAATATATAAAGAACTGATACAACTCAACACCCAAAAAAAACAAATAACCCACTTAAAAATGGGCAGAAAACAGCAGACACAAGAAAAGATGTTCAACATTATTCATCATCAGGGAAATAAAAATCAAACTTCATACCAGTCATAATGGCTAAAGTAACAACACAAGAAACAACAGGTGTTGGTAAGGATGCAGAGAAAGGGAAACTCTCTTACACTTTTCATGAGGATGCAAACTGGTGCAGCCACTCTTGAAAACAGTATAGAGGTTCTTCAAAAAGTTAAAAATAGAACTACACTACAATTCAGCAAATGCACTATTGGATATTTACCTAAAGGAGACAAAAATGCTAATTCAAAGGGATATATGCACCCCCAGTGTTTATAGCAGCATTATCTACAATAGCCAAAATATGGAAATAGCCCAAGATTGACTGATGAATGCATAAGGAAGTAGTGGTATATGTATGTGTGTGTATATTCGTATATATATATATAATATACACATATATGACATTTTCTATATTACTCAAGCATAAAAAAAGAATGAATTCTTGCCATTTGCCACTACTTGGATGGATCTAGAGAGTACTACGCTAAGCGAAATAAGTCAGAGAAAGACAAATACAATATGATTTCACTCATATGTGAAATTCAAGAAAGAAAACAAATGAACATAGAGGGGGAAAAGGGAGGAAAACCAAGCAACAGACTCTTCACTATAGAAAACAAGCTAATGGTGAGCAGAGGGGAGATGGGTCGAGGGTTGGGTTAAGTAGGCAATGGTATTAAGGAGGGCACTTGCTGTGATGAGCACTGGGTATTGTATGTAAATGTGGAATCACTAAATTCTACACCAGAAACTAATACTACACCATATTTTAACTAACAGGAATTTAAATAAAAATTTGAGAAGAAATAGAAAAAGGGAAAATGCTTCTTAACTTATTCCATTAGGCCAGAATACCTCTGATAACAAAGATAAACAGACATCACAAGAAAAGGAAACTATAAATAAATATCTCTTATAAATATAAAAGTTCTCAACATAACAGTAACAATCAGAATTAAGAAGTACTTGTGCTGACAGCTCAGAGCCTGGAGCCTCCTTTGGATTCTCTCTCTCTGCCCCTCCCCCACTGACACTCTGTCTTTTTCTCTCTCAAAAAATAAATAAAGCATTAAAAATGTAAAAAAAAAAAAAAAAGAAAGGGAGCAAAATAAAAGTCATTCAAACTGGAAAGGAAGAAGTAAAATGTCTGTAATTGCAGAGTACATGATTTTATAAATTGAATTCACTCAAATATCAAAACAACTATTATAGCTAATGAGTTAAGGAAAGTTGTAAGATACAAAATCAACATGCAAAAATCAAATATGTCTATACACTAACAATTAAAAATACCAAAAATTAATTAGGTAAAAAAAAATTTTCAATAGCATCAAAAAACCAAAATACTATTGTATTGATCACTACTAAGATTGAATCTGTATTCAAGAACTTTCCAATTAACAAAATTCTAGGATTGCATGGCTTCACTGTTGAATTCTACCAGTTAGAGAAGATTTAATAGCTATCCTTCTTTAAATCGTTCAAAAAATAAAACAGAGAGAAACACTTCTAAATGCATTTCATGAGGGCAGAATTACCTTGATATTAAAACCAGAGAAAGACATCACAAAAAAGAAAATTACAAGCCGATACCCCTGATGAACTTAGATGCAAAAATTATCAACAAAATATTAGCAAATCATACTTAACAATGCATTGAAAGGATTATACAACATGATCAAGTAGGATTTATACCAGAGATGCAAGGATGATTCAACATCTGCAAATCAATGACATATAGGACATTTACTAAAAGAAGGGTAAAAATCATATAATTATCTCAACAGATGCAGAAAAACATTTGACAAAATTTCACACACATTTATGATAAAAACTCTCAACAAAGTGGGTATAGAGTAAACATACCTCAATATAATTAGGACAATATGTGACAAGCCCAGAGCTAATATCAAGGAATGGTGAAAAGCTGAGGACTTTTCTTCTAACAGGAACAAGACGAAGGTATCAACTCATCACTTTTATTCCATGTAGTATTGGAATCCTTAGCCACAACGATTAGGAAAGAAAAATGAATAAAATAGAAAGGAAGAAGTAAAACTGTCACTATTTGTGGATGACATGATTTTATATATAGAAAACCCTGAAGACTACCAAAAGAATTTTGAAACAATAAACTAACTTAACAAAGGATACAAAATCAACACACAAAAATCTGTTGCATTTCTATACACTAATAATAAACTCTCCCAAAGAGACATTAATAAAACATTCCCATTTACAAGTGGATCAAAATAATAAAATAACCAGGAATAAATTTAACCAAGGTGGTGAAAGATCTGTACACAGAAAACTATAAGACATTGATGAATGAAATTGAAGAAGACATAAATAAAAGGAAAGATATTCCGTGATCATGGATTGGAAAATAATCATATTGTTAAAATGTCTGTATTATCCAGAATAATCTACAGTGTCAATTCAATCCTTATGAAAATCCCAATGGCATTTATCATGAAAATTAAACAAACAATCTTAAAATGTTTATGAAATCACAAAAGAGCTCAAATAGCAAAAACAATCTTAAGAAAACAACAGGAGACATCGTGTTCTGATGTTAAACTATATTTTAAAGCTATAGTAATCAAAACAGTACAACATTTGGCATAAAAAAGACACATATATCAATGGAAAGAATACACAGCATGGAAGAAACAAATACATATATGTCAATTAACTTATGATGAAGAAGCCAAGTATATATAATGGGGAAGGATACTCTCTTCAATGCATGGTGTTAGGAAAACTGGACAGCTACATTCAAAGGAATGAAACAAGGGGCACCTGGGTGGCTCAGTCGTTGAGCATCCAACTTCAGCTAGGGTCATGATCTCATGGTTCATGAGTTTGAGCCCTGTGTCCAGCTCTATGCAGACACCTTAGAGCCTAGAGCCTACTTTGGATTCTGTGTCTCCCTCTCTCTCTGCCCTGCCCTGCTTACTCTCTTTCTCTCTCTCTCTCTCTCTCTCTCTCTCTCAAAAATAAATAAACATTTAAAAAAAAGAACAGAGGAGGGAAGATGGCAGCGTAGGAGGACGCTGGGCTCACCGCGCGTCCTGCTGATCACTTAGATTCCACCTACAGTTGCCTAAATAACTCAGAAAACCACCAGAAGACTAGCAGACCGGAGTCTCCAGAGCCAAGCGCAGACGAGAGGCCCATGGAAGAGGGTAGGAAGGGCAGCGAGGCGGTGCGTGCTCCACGGACTGGCAGGAGGGAGCCGGGGCGGAGGGGCGGCACGCCTGCCAAGCAGAGCCCCCGAGTCTGACTTGCAAAAGCGGAGGGGCCTGACGGACTGTGTTCCGACAACAAGCGCGACTTAGTGTCTGGGAGGTCATAAGTTAACAGCTCTGCTCGGAAAGCAGGAAGGCTGGAGGACAAAGGGAGGGAGAGCTGCTGAGCCCCCGGACAGATGATAGAGCTCAGTTTGGTGGGGAACAAAGGCTCTTGCCAGCGCCATCTCCCCCGCCCATTCCCCAGCCAAAATCCCAAAGAGAACCAGTTTCTGCCAGGGAACTTGCTGGCTCCTGCGCAAACACCCAACTCTGCGCTTCTGCGGAGCCAAACTTCCTGCAGCAGATCTGACTCCCTCCTGCTGCCACAGGGCCCCTCCTGCAGTGGATCACCTAAGAAGAAGCCAGCTAAGCCTGCCCCTCCTGCCCCCGTGCACCTTGGCTACCCACCCCAGCTAATACACCAGATCCCCAGCATCACAAGCCTGGCAGTGTGCAATGGCCCAGACAGGCCACGCCACCCCACAGTGAATCCCGCCCCTAGGAGAGGGGAAGAGAAGGCACACACCAGTCTGACTGTGGCCCTAGTGAAGGGCTGGGGGCAGACATCAGGTCTGACTGCGGCCCCGCGCACCAAATCCAGTTATACACCACAACACAGGGGAAGTGCCCTGCAGGTCCTCACCACTCCAGGGACTATCCAAAATGACCAAGCAGAAGAATTCCCCTCAGAAGAATCTCCAGGAAATAACAACAGCTAATGAGCTGATCAAAAAGGATTTAAATAATATAACAGAAAGTGAATTTAGAATAATAGTCATAAAATTAATCACTGGGCTTGAAAACAGTATACAGGACAGCAGAGAATCTCTTGCTACAGAGATCAAGGGACTAAGGAACAGTCACGAGGAGCTGAAAAACGCTTTAAACGAAATGCATAACAAAATGGAAACCACCACGGCTCGGCTTGAAGAGGCAGAGGAGAGAAGAGGTGAACTAGAAGATAAAGTTATGGAAAAAGAGGAAGCTGAGAAAAAGAGAGATAAAAAAATCCAGGAGTATGAGGGGAAAATTAGAGAACTAAGTGATACACTAAAAAGAAATAATATACGCATAATTGGTATCCCAGAGGAGGAAGAGAGAGGGAAAGGTGCTGAAGGGGTACTTGAAGAAATAATAGCTGAGAACTTCCCTGAACTGGGGAAGGAAAAAGGCATTGAAATCCAAGAGGCACAGAGAACTCCCTTCAGACGTAACTTGAATCGATCTTCTGCACGACATATCATAGTGAAACTGGCAAAATACAAGGATAAAGAGAAAATTCTGAAAGCAGCAAGGAGTAAACGTGCCCTCACATATAAAGGGAGACCTATAAGACTCGTGACTGATCTCTCTTTTGAAACTTGGCAGGCCAGAAGGAACTGGCACGAGATTTTCAGGGTGCTAGACAGAAAAAATATGCGGCTGAGAATCCTTTATCCAGCAAGTCTGTCATTTAGAATAGAAGGAGAGATAAAGGTTTTCCCAAACAAACAAAAACTGAAGGAATTTGTCACCACTAAACCAGCCCTACAAGAGATCCTAAGGGGGACCCTGTGAGACAAAGTCCCAGAGACATCACTATAAGCATAAAACATACAGACATCACAATGACTCTAAACCCGTATCTTTCTATAATAACACTGAATGTAAATGGATTAAATGCGCCAACCAAAAGACATAGGGTATCAGAATGGATAAAAAAACAAGACCCATCTATTTGCTGTCTACAAGAGACTCATTTTAGATCTGAGGACACCTTTAGATTGAGAGTGAGGGGATGGAGAACTATTTATCATGCTACGGGAAGCCAAAAGAAAGCTGGACTAGCCATACTTATATCAGACAAACTAGACTTTAAATTAAAGGCTGTAACAAGAGATGAAGAAGGACATTATATAATAGTTACAGGGTCTATCCATCAGGAAGAGCTAACAATTATAAATGTCTATGCGCCGAATACCGGAGCCCCCAAATATATAAAACAATTACTCATAAACATAAGCAACCTTATTGATAAGAATGTGGTAATGGCAGGGGACTTTAACACCCCACTTACAGAAATGGATAGATCATCTAGACACACGGTCAATAAAGAAACAAGGGCCCTGAATGAGACATTGGATCAGATGGACTTGACAGATATATTTAGAACTCTGCATCCCAAAGCAACAGAATATACTTTCTTCTCGAGTGCACATGGAACATTCTCCAAGATAGATCATATACTGGGTCACAAAACAGCCCTTCATAAGTTTACAAGAATTGAAATTATACCATGCATACTTTCAGACCACAATGCTATGAAGCTTGAAATCAACCACAGAAAAAAGTCTGGAAAACCTCCAAAGGCATAGAGGTTAAAGAACACCCTACTAAGGAATGAGTGGGTCAACCAGGCAATTAGAGAAGAAATTAAAAAATATATGGAAACAAACGAAAATGAAAATACAACAATCCAAACGCTTTGGGACGCAGCGAAGGCAGTCCTGAGAGGAAAATACATTGCAATCCAGGCCTATCTCAAGAAACAAGAAAAATCCCAAATACAAAATCTAACAGCACACCTAAAGGAACTAGAAGCAGAACAGCAAAGGCAGCCTAAACCCAGCAGAAGAAGAGAAATAAGATCAGAGCAGAAATAAATAATATAGAATCTAAAACAACTGTAGAGCAGATCAACGAAACCAAGAGTTGGTTTTTTGAAAAAATAAACAAAATTGACAAACCTCTAGCCAGGCTTCTCAAAAAGAAAAGGGAGATGACCCAAATAGATAAAATCATGAATGAAAATGGAATGATTAAAACCAATCCCTCAGAGATATGAACAATTATCAGGGAATACTATGAAAAATTATATGCCAACAAATTGGACAACCTGGAGGAAATGGACAAATTCCTAAACACCCACACTCTTCCAAAACTCAATCAGGAGGAAATAGAAAGCTTGAACAGACCCATAACCAGCGAAGAAATTGAATCGGTTATCAAAAATCCCCCAACAAATAAGAGTCCAGGACCAGATGGCTTCCCAGGGGAGTTCTACCAGACGTTTAAAGCAGAGATAATACCTATCCTTCTCAAGCTATTCCAAGAAATACAAAGAGAAGGAAAACTTCCAGACTCATTCTATGAAGCCAGTATTCCTTTGATTCCTAAACCAGACAGAGACCCAGTAACAAAAGAGAACTACAGGCCAATATCCCTGATGAATATGGATGCAAAAATTCTGAATAAGATAGTAGCAAATCGAATTCAACGGCATATAAAAAGAATTATTCACCATGATCAAGTGGGATTCATTCCTGGGATGCAGAGCTGGTTCAACATTTGCAAATCAATCAACGTGATACATCACATTAACAAAAAAAAAAGAGAAGAACCATATGATCCTGTCAATCGATGCAGAAAAGGCCTTTGACAAAATCCAGCACCCTTTCTTAATAAAAACCCTTGAGAAAGACGGGATAGAAGGAACATATTTAAAGATCATAAAAGCCATTTATGAAAAGCCCACAGCTAACATCATCCTCAATGGGGAAAAACTGACAGCTTTTTCCCTGAGATCAGGAACACGACAGGGATGCCCACTCTCACCGCGGCTGTTTCACATAGTGCTGGAAGTTCTAGCATCAGCAATCAGAAAACAAAAGGAAATCAAAGGCATCAAAATTGGCAAAGATGAAGTCAAGCTTTCACTTTTTGCAGATGACATGATATTATACATGGAAAATCCGATAGACTCCACCAAAAGTCTGCTAGAACTGATACAGGAATTCAGCAAAGTTGCAGGATACAAAA
Source organism: Felis catus (assembly GCF_018350175.1). Taxonomy (NCBI): domain Eukaryota; kingdom Metazoa; phylum Chordata; class Mammalia; order Carnivora; family Felidae; genus Felis; species Felis catus. The sequence continues at coordinate 59,638,113 of NC_058386.1, forward strand.
TCAATGTACAGAAATCAGTTGCATTCTTATACACTAACAATGAAGCAACAGAAAGACAAATAAAGAAACTGATCCCATTCACCATTGCACCAAGAAGCATAAAATACCTAGGAATAAATCTAACCAAAGATGTAAAGGATCTGTATGCTGAAAACTATAGAAAGCTTATGAAGGAAATTGAAGAAGATTTAAAGAAATGGAAAGACATTCCCTGCTCATGGATTGGAAGAATAAATATTGTCAAAATATCAATACTACCCAAAGCTATCTACACATTCAATGCAATCCCAATCAAAATTGCACGAGCATTCTTCTCGAAACTAGAACAAGCAATCCTAAAATTCATATGGAACCACAAAAGGCCCCGAATAGCCAAAGGAATTTTGAAGAAGAAGACCAAAGCAGGAGGCATCACAATCCCAGACTTTAGCCTCTACTACAAAGCTGTCATCATCAAGACAGCATGGTATTGGCACAAAAACAGACACATAGACCAATGGAATAGAATAGAAACCCCAGAACTAGACCCACAAACGTATGGCCAACTCATCTTTGACAAACCAGGGAAGAACATCCAATGGAAAGAAGACAGCCTCTTTAACAAATGGTGCTGGGAGAACTGGACAGCAACATGCAGAAGGTTGAAACTAGACCACTTTCTCACACCATTCACAAAAATAAACTCAAAATGGATAAAGGACCTGAATGTGAGACAGGAAACCATCAAAACCCTAGAGGAGAAAGCAGGAAAAGACCTCTCTGACCTCAGCCATAGCAATCTCTTACTCAACACATTCCCAAAGGCAAGGGAATTAAAAGCAAAAGTGAATTACTGGGACCTTATGAAGATAAAAAGCTTCTGCACAGCAAAGGAAACAACCAACAAAACTAAAAGGCAACCAACAGAATGGGAAAAGATATTTGCAAATGACATATTGGACAAAGGGCTAGTATCCAAAATCTGTAAAAAGCTCACCAAACTCCACACCCGAAAAACAAATAACCCAGTGAAGACATGGGCAGAAAACATGAATAGACACTTCTCTAAAGAAGACATCCGTCCGGATGGCCAACAGGCACATGAAAAGATGTTCAGCGTCGCTCCTTATCAGGGAAATACAAATCAAAACCACACTCAGGTATCACCTCACGCCAGTCAGAGTGCCCAAAATGAACAAATCAGGAGACTATAGATGCTGGAGAAGATGTGGAGAAACGGGAACCCTCTTGCACTGTTGGTGGGAATGCAAATTGGTGCAGTCGCTCTGGAAAGCAGTGTGGAGGTTCCTCAGAAAATTAAAAATAGACCTACCCTATGACCCAGCAATGGCACTGCTAGGAATTTATCCAAGGGATACAGGGGTACTGATGCATAGGGCCACTTGTACCCCAATGTTCATAGCAGCACTCTCAACAATAGCCAAATTATGGAAAGAGCCTAAATGTCCATCAATTGATGAATGGATAAAGAAAAGGTGGTTTATATACACAATGGAATACTACGTGGCAATGAGAAAAAATGAAATATGGCCTTTTGTAGCAACGTGGATGGAACTGGAGAGTGTGATGCTAAGTGAAATAAGCCATACAGAGAAAGACAGATACCATATGGTTTCACTCTTATGTGGATCCTGAGAAACTTAACAGGAACCCATGGGGAAGGGGAAGGAAAAAAAAAAAGAGGTTAGAGTGGGAGAGATCCAAAGCATAAGAGACTGTTAAAAACTGAGAACAAACTGAGGGTTGATGGGGGGTGGGAGGGAAGAGAGGGTAGGTGATGGGTATTGAAGAGGGCACCTTTTGGGATGAGCACTGGGTGTTGTATGGAAACCAATTTGACAATAAATTTCGTATATTTAAAAAAAATAAATAAATAAAAATAAAAACTACAAAAAAAATAAAAAAAATTAAAAAATCAAAAGAATGAAACTAGACTACTATCTTACACCACACACAAAAATTAACTCAAAATGGATCAAAGACTTGACTGTAAGACCTTCAACCATAAAACTCCTAGAAGAAAACAAAGCCAGCAATCTTGACATTGGTCTTGGTGATGATTTTTAGGTCTGACTCTAAAAGCAAAGACAACAAAAAGAAAATAAACAAAGGAACAACTTCAAACTGAAAAGCTTGTGTGCAACAAAGGAAACCATCAACAAATGAAGAGGCAAACTCCTGAATGGGAGAACATATTTGCAAGTTATATTAAATAAAAGATTAAATCCAAAATATATGAAGAACTCAAACATCTCAATAAGCCCCAAACTATCAATCCAGTTTTAGAAAAATGGGTAGATCAAATGTGGGAGCACCCAAATATATAAATCAATTAATCGCAAACATCAAGAAACTCATCAATAGTAATACCATAATAGTAGGAGACTTCAACACCCCACTCACAACAATGGACAGATCATCTACTCAAAAAATCAACAAGGAAACAATGGCTTTGAATAACACACTGGACCAGATGGACTTAACAGATATATTCAGAACATTTTATCCTAAAGCAGTAGAATATACATTCTTCTCCAGTGCACATGGAACATTCTCCAGAATAGACCATATACTGGGACACAAATCAGCCCTAAGTAAATACAAAAAGATCGAGATCATACCGTGCATATTTTCAGACCACAACGCTATGAAACTCGAAATCAACCACAAGAAAAAATTTGGAAATGTAACAAATACTTGGAGACTGAAGAACATCCTACTAAAGAACGAATGGGCTAAGCAAGCAGTTAAAGAGGAAACTAAAAAGTATATGGAAGTCAATGAAAATGATAACACCACACCCCAAAACCTCTGGGATGCAGCAAAGGCGGTCATAAGAGGAAAGTATATAGCAATCCAGGCCTTCCTAAAGAAGAAAGAAAGATCTCAGATACACAACCTAACCCTACGCCTTAAGGATCTGTAAAAAGAACAGCAAATAAAACCCAAAACCAGCAGAAGACAGGAAATAATAAAGATTAGAGCAGAAATTAATGCTATCGAAACCAAAAAAACAGTAGAAAAGATCAATGAAACCAGATGCTGGTTCTTTGAAAGAATTAACAAAATTAATAAACTACTAGCCAGTTTGATCAAAAAGAAAAAGGAAAGGACCCAAATAAATAAAATCAAGAATGAAAGAGGAGAGATCACAACCAACACAACAGAAATAACAATAATAAGAGAATATTATGAGCAATTATATGCCAATAAAATGGGTAATCTGGAAGAAATGGACAAATTCCTAGAAACATATATGCTACCAAAACTGAAACAGGAAGAAATAGAAAATATGATCAGACCCATAATCAGTAAGGAAATCAAATTAGTAATCAAAAATCTGCCAAAAAACAAGAGTCCAAGGCCAGATGGCTTTCCAGGGGAATTCCACCAAACATTTATGGAAGAGTTAACACCTATTCTCCTGAAACTGTTCCAAAAAATAGAAATGGAAGGAAAACTTCCAAACTCTTTCTATGAAGCCAGCATTACCTTGATTCCAAAACCAGACAGATACCCCACTAAAAAGGAGAACTATAGACCAATTCCCCTGATGAACATGGATGCAAAAATCCTCAGTAAGATACTAGCCAACCGGCTCCAACAATACATTAAAAAAATTACTCACCACGACCAAGCGGGATTTATACCTGGGATGCAGGGCTGGTTCAATATCCGCAAAACAATTAATGTGATTCATCACATCAATAAAAGAAAGGACAAGAACCATGTGATCCTCTCAATAGATGCAGAGAAAGCATTTGACAAAATACAGCATCCTTTCTTGATAAAAAACCTCAAGAAAGTAGGGATACAAGGAACATACCTCGAAATCAAAAAGCCATGTATGAATGACCCCATGCTAATATCATCCTCAATGGGGAAAAACTGAGAGCTTTCCCCCTAAGGTCAGGAACAAGACAGGGATGTCCACTCTCACCACTGTTATTCAACATAGTATTGGAAATCTTAGCCTCTGCCATCAGACAGCACAAAGAAAAGGCATCCAAATCAGCCAGCAGAAGGTCAAATTTTCACTCTTCACAGACGACATGATACTCTATATGGGAAACCCAAAAGATTTCACCAAAAAAACTGCTAGAATTGATTCACTAATTCAGCAAAGTTGCAGGATATAAAATCAACGCACAGAAATCAGTTGCATTTCTATACACCAACAATGAAACGACAGAAAGAAAAATCAAGCAATTGATCCCATTTACAGTTGGACAAAAAAACCATAACATACCTAGGAATAATTCTAACCAAAGAGGTGAAAAATCCATATACTGAAAACTATAGAAAGCTTATGAAAGAAATTGAAGAAAACACACACACACACACACACACACACACACACACACAGATTCCATGCTCCTGGATAGGAAGAACAAATATTGTTAAAATGTCGATACTACCCAAAGCAATCTACATATTCAATGCAATCCCTATAAAAGTAACACCAGCATTCTTCACAGAGCTAGAATAAATAATCCTAAAATTTGTGTGGAACCAGAAAAGACCCTGAATAGCCAAAGCAATCTTGAAAAAGAAAACCAAAGCAGGAGGCATCACAATCCCGGACTTCAAGCTTTACTACAAAGCTGTAATCATCAAGACAGTGTGGTCCTGGCACAAGAACAGACACTCAGATCAATGGAACAGAATAGAGAACCCAGAAATGGACCCACAAACGTATGGCCAACTAATCTTTGACAAAGCAGGAAAGAATATCCAATGGTATAAAGAAAGTCCCTTCGGCAAGTGGTGCTGGGAAAACTGGACAGCGACATGCAAAAGAATGAACCTGGACCACTTTCTTACATCATACACAAAAATAAACTCAAAACGGATGAAAGACCTCAATGTAAGACAGGAAGCCGTCAAAATCCTCGAGGAGAAAGCAGGAAAAAATCTCTTTGATCTTGGCCGCAGCAACTTCTTACTCAACACGTGTACGGAGGCAAGGGAAACAAAAGCAAAAAATGAACTACTGGGACCTCATCAAAATAAAAAGCTTCTGCACAGCGAAGGAAGCAATCAGCAAAACTAAAAGGCAACCGACAGAATGGGAGAAGATATTTGCAAATGACATATCAGATCCAAAATCTGATCCAAAATCTATAAAGAACTTACCAAACTCAACACCCAAAAAACAAATAATCTAGTGAAGAAATGGGCAAAAGACACGAATAGACATTTCTCCAAAGAAGACATCCAGATGGCCACCCGACACATGAAAAAATGCTCACCATCACTCATCATCAGGGAAATACAAATCAAAACCACAATGAGATACCACCTCACACCTGTGAGAACGGCTAACATTAACACCTCAGGCAGCAACAGATGTTGGCGAGGATGCGTAGAAAGAGGATCTCCTTTGCACTGTTGGTGGTAATGCAAGCTGGTGCAGCCACTCTGGAAAACAGTATGGAGGTTCCTCAAAAAACTAAAAATAGAACTACCCTACGACCCAGCAATTGCACTACTAGGCATTTATCCACGGGATACAGGTGTGCTGTGTCGAAGGGACACATGCACCCCCATGTTTATAGCAACACTATCAACAATAGCCAAATTATGGAAAGAGCCCAAATGTCCCTCGATGGATGAATGGATAAAGAAGATGTGGTATATATATGCAATGGAGTATTACTTGGCAATCAGAAAGAATGAAATCTTGCCATTTGCAACTACGTGGGTGGAACTGGAGGGTATTATGCTAAGTGAAATTAGTCAGTCAGTGAAAGACAAAAATCATATGACTTCACTCATATGAGGACTTTAAGAGACAAAACAGATGAGCATAAGGGAAGGGAAACAAAAATAATATAAAAACAGGGAGAGGGACAAAACAGAAGAGACTCATAGATATGGAGAAGAAACTGAGGGTTACTGGAGGGGTTGTGGATGGGGGATGGGCTAAATGGGTAAGGGGCACTAACGAATCTACTCCTGAAATTATTGTTGTGCTATATGGTAACTAATTTGTATGTAAATTTCAAAAAAAATTAAAATTAAAGTTAAAAAAGATTTAAAAATTGATAGCCATTATCATACTTAATAATGAAATATTGCCTGACTTGACTCTAAGACTAAAAACAAGTCAAATATATTTACTCGCATCATATCTATTAAATACCATGATAGAGCTTTTCATCAGTGCAATAAGGCAAGCAAAATAAATATAAAGACATACTGGTTGAAAAGGAGTATTTTTGTTTGTGAACAATATAATTGTTTTTAGAGAAAAATCCCAAAGTAGCAACAACAACAAGAAAAAAAGCTACTAGATCTAATCATTTATTTTAGTAGGCCTGCAGCAGCAATTGTGTTTTTATGTATGTGTTATGGACTGAAATGTGACCTCCATAATTCACGTGTTCAAGTCCTAACCCTCAGTACCTCAGAATGTGACTGTGTTTAGAGATAGGGACATTAGAGAGGCCTTTAAGTTAAAATGAGTTAATTAGGGCAGGTCTAATCCAATATGACGGGTATCCTTATAAGAACATGAAATTTGGACACAGACAGGCACACCATGAAGACCATGGAAACAGGGCAATCAACAAGCCAAAGAGAGAGGCCTCAAAAAAAAAAATCATACTGCTGACACCTTGATCTTTAACTTCTACCCTCAAGAACTATGAGAAAATAAAAATTAATTTCTACTGTTTAAGCCAACAAGTGTGTGGTACTATATAATGGCAGTTCCATCAAACTAATATAAATAGTAATGGTCAATTAGAAATTGAGATATTAAACAGTATAACTCACAATAGCATCAGAACCATTGCATAAAATTACCCTGAAATGCATTGTAATAAATCTTACAAAAATGTGTATATTTGTATACTGAAATATGTAACTAATTGATTACAGAAATCAAAGAAGATCTAAATGAATGAGATATATACCGTGTTCATATATCTGAAGTTGTTAATACTTTAATCAAGACATCACTTTTTGTCATGACGTCAATTATCCCCAAAGTAATACATAAATGCAGTACAATCCTAATGAAAAGGTGTATTTTTTTTGCAGAGATTATAAAGCTTATACTAGAATTTATATGGAAATCAGAGAACTTAGAATACACTGATCTTTTTTTGAAAAAGAATTCCAGAAAAGATAGAAAGCAAAAATATACCTGATTTGAAGGCTTACTATAAAGCTACACCAATAAAGACCCTGGTATTGACAAAGAGAACTCATAAATAGGTTGTTGGAACATGATAGAGAGCCCAGAAATATATCTACATATATAACAGTTGATATTAGCTAAAGGGTCAAGTCAATTTGATGGAGAAAGAATAGTCATTTAAAAAATGGTGCCAAAAATCAATTAGATTCCTTCATGCAATAAATAAGTAAATATTGACATTACATGATGAAAAAAACTAAATGGAAATGAATTATAACTTAACACTATAAATCTCCTATAGGAAAACGTATGCAAAAATCTTTGTGACTCTGGGTTAGGCAAATATTTCCGAGATGGAGCTCAAAAAGCACAAATTAAAAAAGAAAAAAATGATAAATTGGACAGTTTTAAAATACACTATTAACAAAATGAAAAGACAAGCTAAATATTGGGAGAAAATATTTGTAAATGACATATCTATTAAAGTAATCATAACTAGAAAGCATATACACTTAAAACTTAATTATAAGAAAATAAACCAAATATAACAATGACAAAGTATTTGAACAAGCACTCTACCAAAAAGAAAGTGCATGGACAGATGTTCAATATTAGGAATACCCATTATGGAGATGTAAATTAAAGCTGCAATGTGATATGACTATGCACTTATTAGAATGGCTTAAATGTAAAAAACAAAAAAAATGACAATACCACATGCTGGTGAGGGTGCACAGCACATGAAATTCCCATACATTGCTGGCAGGAGTACAAAATAATAAAGGAGCTTTGGAAAACTTTTGCAGGTTTTTAATACCATTACACATATACTCAAGAGAGGGGGAAATGGTGGTGGAGTAGGAGGACCCTAGGTTTGCCTCATCCCACAAATACAACAAGATTACTATCAAATCATCTTAAATACTCCAGAAATCTACCTGAATACTGGTAGAACAAACTCCACAACTAAAGGTAAAAAAGAGGCTTCATCAAAGGAGGTAGGGAGTAGGGACATATGGGTCAGGAGAGAAATGGATGATGACTGCTGCAGTGGGGAGGGAGTCACAGTCATAGAGAGGGGCAAGAGACAAACTAGCACACAGGGGAGTGCACAGGGAAAACAAATCCCCATGGCAATTGTCTTGTAAAGAGAGGGCCTGAATTTCATGAGTTCTAGCAAATAGTAGGATTAAGGCCTGGAGTTTTAAAGGTCAGCATGCTTGGCTCTTGGAATCTCAAAGGACATTGGGCTGCTCTTGGATTGAAGGTAGGCCAAACAGCCCACAGACATACAGCATGAAAACAGTGATCTGAAGAGACCCTGGAGCATACAGTGAAGAGATTAGTTGTTCATCTCTGAGTGTTCCAGAGAGACATTGTTCATGGAGAGACCCCTCCTGGAACAAAATAATTGGCAGGTGCCATTTCCTTCCCCTACCCCTCAGCATAAGCACAGAGGCACCTATGTGCACCAGTGTAGCATGGACACTCACTATCTAATTTGCTTACAAGTTCCACACCCCTGCACACCAGTGGAACTGCCCCTCCCAATCACACTTGCCTCAGTCCCCTCCAGAAGACTGGCCCAAACATCTACCCACACCATGTCTCTTAACCCAGGAGTTTTGCAAAGCCTTGGTTCTGATGTCAGTGGAGATAGGTCTCATTTCACAAGCAGACCAGAGCACCCCTAGTTAAAATGTACCACATTCAAGCCAGAGACTAAACACTGCCCACGCAGGCAAATAGAATCTCTACAAACAACTGGCCTGAAGGATAAAGTAGCCAGGGCACAATAACAGAGCACAGGCACCACACATTGGAGGCACTCCCAGAAGCACCAGGCCCTTGGGAACAGGGGACACTAAATTGGAGGACACTATCAGACCTCTTCTTCATAAAGCTATTACCTTCAAGTATAGGGGACATACCAGACTTTCCTAATACACAGAAACAGACACAGAAACTTAGATAAAATTAGAAAACATAGGAATTTTCCCCAAATGAAAGAACATGGCAAGGCCATGGCTGGGGATCAAAGCGAAACATATATAAGTAACATGTCTGAAGGAGAATTTAAAGAAATGATCATAAGGATAGTCGTTGGAATTGAGAAAAGAATGGAGGATATCAATGAGACCATTAACACAGAGATAAAGAATAACAGCAGAGATAAAAAGGGCTCAACAAACAAAATAAGAAACATTCTTGATGGAATTAACAGCAGGATGGAAGAAGCAGAGGAATGGATTAATTATCTAAAAGACAGAATAATGGAAGTTAATCAATTTGAACAAAAGGGAGAAAGAACTATGCAAAATAAAAATAGAGTGAGAGACCTCAGTGACTCCATCAAATGTAATAACATTCATATTATAAGAGTTCCAGAAGAAGAAGAGAGAAAAAAGGGGGCAGAAAATTCATTTGACGAAAAAATACCTGAAAATGTCCTTAATCTGGAGAGGGAAAACAGATATACAGATCCAGAAGGCACAGAGAACACCCAACAAAATCAACAAAAACAGACCAACACCAAGACATATTGTAATTAAATTTGCAAAACATAGTGATAAAGAAAAACAAATCCTAAAAGCAGTAAGACAAAATAAGACAGATGCATGAAAAGGAAACCCTAGACGTCTCTCTGCAGATTTTTCAGCAGAAACTTTCCAAGTCAGAAGGAATGTCATGATATATTCAAAGTCCTGAATAGGAAAAATCTACAGCCAAGAATACTCTATTCAGCAAGGAGAGATTCAGACTGGAGAGATAGTTTCTTAGACAAAAAATGAGATCATGACTACTAAACCAGCACTGTAAGAAATACTAACGAGGACAATTCAAGTGGAAAGAAGAGACCAAAAATGACAGTATGAAGGCAGGAAACAAAAGCAGTAAAAATGAATATTTCTGTGAAAAATAAAGAGTTCAAAACACGTAAAATATACCTAAACATGAGGAGGAGAGGGAAAAAAATGGGTTCAAACTTAAGAGACCATCAACTTAATATAGACAGCCATACGCAGAAGTTGTTATATATAAATATAATGGTATTCACAAATCAAAAATCACTAATAAATATGCAAAAAATAAAGAGAAACAAATTGAAATTTGTCACCAAAGAAAATATCAAACGATGAAACAGAGAAAGACAAGAAAAGATCAGAGAAACCCTTCCAAAACAACGACAAAACAAGTAATAAAATGGCAAAAAATACATATCAATCATGAATTATTTTGAATATTAGAGACTAAATGTTCCAGTCAAAAGACATAAGGTTACAGAATGGATAAAAAAAATCCAAGATTAATCTATATTCTGCCTACAAGAGACACATTTTATTTTATTTTATTTTATTTTAATATAATTTTATTTTTCAATATATGAAATTTATTGTCAAATTGGTTTCCATAAAACACCCAGTGATCATCCCAAAAGGTGCCCTCCTCAATACCCATCACCCACCCTCCTCTCCCTCCCACCCCCCATCAACTCTCAGTTTGTTCTCAGTTTTTAAGAGTCTCTTATGCTTTGGCTCTCTTCCACTCTAACCTCTTTTTTTTTCCTTCCCGTCCCCCATGGCTTTCTGTTACTTTCTCAGGATCCACATAAGAGTGAAAACATATGGTATCTGTCTTTCTCTGTATGGCTTATTTCACTTAGCATCACACTCTCCAGTTCCATCCACGTTGCTACAAAAGGCCATATTTCATTCTTTCTCATTGCCACGTAGTATTCCATTGTGTATATAAACCACAATTTTTTTTATCCATTCATCCGTTGATGGACATTTAGGCTCTTTCCATAATTTGGCTATTGTTGAGAGTGCTGCTATAAACATTGGGGTACAAGTGGCCCTATACATCAGTACTCCTGTATCCCTTGGGTAAATTCCTAGCAGTGCCATTGCTGGGTCATAGGGTAGGTCTATTTAATTTTTTGTGGAACCTCCACACTGTTTTCCAGAGTGGCTGCACAATTTGCATTCTCACCAATAGTGCAAGAGGGTTCCCATTTCTCCACACATCTCCAGCATCTATAGTCTCCTGATTTGTTCATTTTAGCCACTCTGACTGGTGTGAGGTGATATCTCAGTGTGGTTTTGATTTGTATTTCCCTGATGAGGAGCAACGTTGAGCATCTTTTCATGTGCCTGTTGGCCATCCGGATGTCTTCTTTAGAGAAGTGTCTATTCATGTTTTCTGCCCATTTCTTCACTGGGTTATTTGTTTTTCGGGTGTGGAGTTTGGTGAGCTTTTTACAGATTTTGGATACTAGCCCTTTGTCCCATATGTCATTTGCAAATATCTTTTCCCATTCCGTTGGTTGCCTTTTAGTTTTGGTGATTGTTTCTTTTGCTGTGCAGAAGCTTTTTATCTTCGTGAGGTCTCAATAGTTCATTTTTGCTTTTAATTCCCTTGCCTTTGGGGATGTGTCAAGTAAGAAATTGCTACGACTGAGGTCAGAGAGGTCTTTTCCTGCTTTCTCCTCTAGGGTTTTGATGGTTTCCTGTCTCACATTCAGGTCCTTTATCCATTTTGAGTTTATTTTTGTGAATGGTGTGAGAAAGTGGTCTAGTTTCAATCTTCTGCATGTTGCTGTCCTGTTCTCCCAGCACCATTTGTTAAAGAGGCTGTCTTCTTTCCATTGGATATTCTTTCCTGCTTTGTCAAAGATTGGTTGGCCATACGTTTGTGGGTCTAGTTCTGGGGTTTCTATTCTATTCCATTGGTCTATGTGTCTGTTTTTGTGCCAATACCATGCTGTCTTGATGATGACAGCTTTGTAGTAGAGGCTAAAGTCTGGGATTGTGATGCCTCCTGCTTTGGTCTTCTTCAAAATTACTTTGGCTATTCAGGGTCTTTCGTGGTTCCATATGAATTTTAGGATGGCTTATTCTAGCTTCGAGAAGAATGCTGGTGCAATTTTGATTGGGACTGCATTGAATGTGTAGATCGCTTTGGGTAGTATTGACATTTTAACAATATTTATTCTTCCAGTCCATGAGCACGGAATGTTTTTCCATTTCTTTATATCTTCATCAATTTCCTTCATAAGCTTTCTATAGTTTTCAGCATACAGATCTTTTACATCTTTGGTTAGATTTATTCCTAGGTATTTTATGCTTCTTGGTGCAATTGTGAATGGGATCAGTTTCTTTATTTGTCTTTCTGTTGCTTCATTATTAGTGTATAAGAATGCAACTGATTTCTGTACGTTGATTTTGTATCCTGCAACTTTGCTGAATTCATGTATCAGTTCTAGCAGACTTCTGGTGGAGTCTATTGGATTTTCCATGTATAATATCATGTCATCTGCAAAAAGTGACAGCTTAACTTCCTCTTTGCCAATTTTGATGCCTTTGATTTCCTTTTGTTGTCTGATTGCACTTCCAACACTATGTGAAACAACAGCGGTGAGAGTGGACATCCCTGTCGTGTTCCTGATCTCAGGGAAAAAGCTGTCAGTTTTTCCCCATTGAGGATGATGTTAGCTGTGGGCTTTTCATAAATGGCTTTGATGATCTTTTAGTATGTTCCTTCTATCCCGACTTTCTGGAGGGTTTTTATTAAGAAAGGATGCTGAATTTTGTTAAATGATTTTTCTGCATCGATTGACAGGATCATATGGTTCTTATCTTTTCTTTTATTAATGTGACGTATCACGTTGATTGATTTGCGAATGTTGATCCATCCCTGCAGCCCAGGAATGAATCCCAGTTAATCATGGTGAATAATTCTTTTTATATGCTGTTGAATTCGATTTGCTAGTATCTTATTGAAAAATTTTGCATCTGTATTCATCAGGGATATTGGCTTGTAGTACTCTTTTTTTACTGGATCTCTGTCTGGTTTAGGAATCAAACCTTATCAATAAGGTTGCTTATGTTTGTGAGTAATTGTTTTATATGTTTGTGGGCCCCTGTATTCAGCGCATAGATATTTCTAATTGTTAGCTCTTCCTGATTGATAGACCCTGTAATTATTATATAATGCCCTTCTTCATCTCTTGTTACAACCTTTAATTTAAAGTCTAGTTTGTCTGATATAAGTATGGCTACTCCAGCTTTCTTTTGACTTCCAGTAGCATGATAAATAGTTCTCCATCCCCTCACTTTCAATCTGAAGGTGTCCTCAGGTCTAAAATGAGTCTCTTCTACACAGCAAATAGATGCGTCTTGTTTTTTTTATCCATTCTGATACGCTATGTCTTTTGCTTGGCACAGTTAGTCCATTTAATTCAGTGTTATTATAGAAAGATATGGGTTTAGAGTCATTGTGATGTCTGTAGGTTTCCTACTTGTAGCGATGTCTCTGGTACTTTGTCTCATAGGATCCCCCTTAGGATTTTTGTAGGGCTGGTTTTGTGGTGACGAATTTCTTCATTTTTTGTTTGTTTGGGAAGACCTTTATCTATCCTTCTATTCTAAATGACAGACTTGCTGGATAAAGGATTCTCAGCTGCTATTTTTTCTGTTCATCACATTGAAGATTTCCTGCCATTGTTTTCTGGCCTGCTAAGTTTCAGTAGAGAGATCCGTCATGAGTCTTATTAGTCTACCTTTATATGTTAGAGCACGTTTATCTCTAGCTGCTTTCAGAATTTTCTCTTTATCATTGTATTTTGCCAGTTTCACTATGATATATCATGCAGAAGATCAATTCATGTTACGTCTGAAGGGAGTTCTCTGTGCCTCTTTGATTTCAGTGCTTTTTTCCTTCCCCAGATCCGGTACGTTCTCAGCTATTATTTCTTCAAGCACACCTTCAGCACCTTTCCCTCTCTCTTCCTCCTCTGGAATACGAATTACGCGTATATTATTTCTCTTTAGTGCACCACTTAGTTCTCTAATTTTCCCCTCATACTCCTGGATTTTTTATCTCTCTTTTTCTCAGCTTCCTCTTTTTCCATAGTTTTATCATCTAATTCACCTATTCTCTTCTCTGCCTCTTCAATCTGAGCCGTGGTTGTTTCCATTTTATTTTGCAGCTCGTTTATAGCAGTTTTTAGCTCCTCCTAACTGTTCCTTAGTCCCTTGATGTCTTTAGCAATAGATTCTCTGCTGTCCTCTATACTGTTTTCAAGTCCGGTGATTAATTTTATGACTATTATTCTAAATTCACTTTCTGTTATATTGTTTAAATCCGTTTTGATCAGTTCATTAGCTGTTGTTATTTCCTGGTGATTCTTTTGAGGGGAATTCTTCTGTTTCATCATTTAGTATAGTCCCTGGAGTGGTGCTGAACTGCAGGGCCCTTCCCCTGTGCTGTCTTGAATAACTTGCATTGGTGGGTGGGGTCGCAGTCAGACATGATGTCTGCCCCCAGGCCACCACTGGGGCCACAGTCAGACTGGTGTGTACCTTCTCTTCCCCTCTCCTAGGGGCGGGATTCACTGTGGGCTGGCATGGCCCGTCTGGGCTACTTGCACACTGCCAGGCTTGTGGTGCTGGGGATCTGGCGTATTACCTGTGATGGATTGGCAAGGTGCACAGGGGCGGGAGGGTCAGGCTCAGCTTGCTTCTCCTTCAGTGATCCACCGAGGGAGGGGCCCTGTGGCACCAGGAGGGAGTCAGACCCACCGCCAGAGGGAGGGATCTGCAGAAGCACAGCATTGGGTGTTTGCGCTGTGCAAGCAAGTTCCCTGGCAGGAACTGGTTCCCTGTGAGTTATTGGCTGGGGGATGGGCGAGGGAGATGGTGCTGGCACGCACCTTTGTTCCCCACCTAGCTGAGCTCTGTCGTCCAGGGTTCAACAACTCTCCCTCCTGTTGTCCTCCAGCCTTCCCGCTCTCTGAGCAGAGCTGTTAACTTATAACCTTCCAGATGTTAAGTCCCACTTGCTGTCAGAACACACTCTGTCTGGCCTCTCCACTTTTGCAAGCCAGACTCGGGGTCTCTGCTTGGCTGGAGGGCTGCCCCTCACCCCAGCTCCCTCCCACGAGTCCGTGTAGCACATATAGCCTCTCTGCCCTTACTACCCTCTTCCATGGGCCTCTTGTTGGCTCTTGGCTCCAGAGAATCCATTTTTCAAGTCTTCTGGTGTTTTTCTGGGTTATTTAGGCAGGTGTAGGTGGAATCTAAGTGATCAGCAGGATGCGGTGTGCCCAGCGTCCTCCTAAGTCACCATTTTCCCTCTTGCCCTATCCAAGAGACACATTTTAGACCTGAAGATACCTGTACATTGAAGGTGAGGGGACAAAGAAGTATTTATCATGCAAATGGATGTTGAAAGTAAGAGTAGCAATACTTATATCAGACAAACTAGAATTAAAACAAAGATTGTAACAAGAGACAAACTAGGAAACTAGATAATAATAAAGGGCACAATCAAATAAGAAGATATAACAATTGTAAATATTTATGCAACCAATGTGGGAAAACTTCCAAATACATAAAACAGTTAATAACAAACATAATGAAATTAATTGATAATAATACAACATACTAAGGAATGTTAACACCACACTGACATCAATGGACAGATCATCGAAACAGAAAATGAACAAGGAAATAATGACTTTGAATGACTCACTGGATCAGAGGGATTTAACAGATGTATTCAGAATATTTCATCCTAAAACAGTAGAATACAGATTATTTTCAAGTGCACATGGAACATTCTCCATAGTAGATTACATATTGGTCCACAAAACAAGCCTCAACAAATTCAAAAAGATCAAAGTCATGCCTTGAATCTTTTTTGACCACAAACTTTGAAAGGAGAAGTTTCAACCACAAGAAAAAATGTGGAAACATCACAAATGGGTTAAATAACATGCTACTAAACAATGAATGTATCAACCAGGAAATAAAAACGTATACGGAAGCAAATGAAAATGAAAACACAACTTTTTCAAAACTTTTGGGATGCAGCAAAACCAGTTTTAAGTGGGAAGTTTCTAGGGGCGCCTGGGTGGCTCAGTGGGTTGAGCATCTGACTTTGGCTCAGGTCATGATCTCATGGCTTATGGGTTTGAGCCCCACGTTGGCCTCTATGTTGACAGCTCAGAGCCTGGATCTTGCTTTGGATTCTGTGTCTTTGGCTCTCTCCGTCCCTCTCCTGCTCGTGCTCTGTCTCTGTCTCTCAAAAATAAATAACCATAAAAAAAGGGGGAAGTTTCTAGCAATACAGGTCTACCACAAGAAGCTAGAAAAATCTCAAAAAACAACCTAACCTTACACCTAAAAATTGTAGAAAAATAGCAAGAAATAAAGCCTATAACCAGAAGTAAGGAAATAATAGCTTAGAGCAGAAATAAATGATTTTGTAATTAGAAAAAAAAATAGTAAAGATCAATGGAACCAGGAACTAGTTATTAAAAAAAAATAAAATTGATAAACCTTTAGCCAGACTTATAATGAAAAAAAGAAAGGACTGAAATAAATAAAATCACAATGAGAGAGAAGAAATAACAACAAACACCACTGAACTACAAACAATTATAGAATATTATGAAAATCTATATGCCAACAAATTAGACAACCTAGAAGTAATGGATAAATTCCCAGAAATACAAACTACCAAAATGGAAAGAGGAATAAATATAACACTTGAACACACTGATAACCAGCAAAGAAATTGAATCAGTAATAAAAAAATCTCCCAAAAAAGAAAAGTCCAGGACCAGATGGCTTCACGCACAAATTCAACCAAACGTTTAAGGGAGAGTTACTACCAGTTATTCTCAAACAATTCCAAAAAATAGAAAAAGAAGGAAAATTTCCAAACTCATTTTATGAGACCAGCATTACCCTGATAGCAAAACCAAATAAAGAGTTTACTAAAAAAAAGAGAACTACAGGCCCATATCCCTGATGAATATGGATGCAAAAAGTCACCAAAAAAACACGAACAAACTGAATCCAACAATACACTTAAAAAGTCATTCTCCACAATCAAATGGGATTTATTCCTGAGCTGCAAGCATTGTTCAATATTTTCAAATCAATCAATGAAGGATAAGAATCATAGGAGCGTTTCAATAGATGCAGATAAAGCTTTCAACAAAGTATAACATCCATTCATGATAAAAACCCTCAACAAAATAGGTTAAGAGAGAATATACCTCAACATAATAAAGGCCATATATGAAAAACCCACAGCTAATATAATTTTCAATGGGCAAAAACAGCTTTTCCTCTATGGCCAAGAATAAGACAGGGATGTCCATTCTCATCACTGTTATTTAACATAATACTGGAAGTTCTTGCCACAGCAATCAGACAACAAAAATAAATAAAAGGCATCCAAATTGGCAAGTAAAAAGTATAACTTTCACTATTTGCAGATGACATGATGCTATATATAGAAAACCCTGAAAGACTCCACCAAACAACTGCTAGGACTGATAAATTCAGTAAACTCTCAGGATACAAAATCAACATACAAAGATCTGTTTCATTTCTTTTTATAAAAATTTTTATTTAGTTTTGAGAGAGGGAGCATGAGTGGAGTGGAGGGGCAGAGAGAGGGGGACAGAGGATCCAAAGCAGGCTCTGTGCTGACAGCCACGACCATATGTGGGGCTCAAACTCCTGAACTGTGAGATCATGACCTGAGCTGAAGTCAAGCACTCAAGCAACTGAACCACCCGGGCGTCCCTGCTGCATTTCTATACACCCATAATGAAGCAACAGAAAGAGTAATTAATGAATCAATCCTACTTACAATTGCATCAAAACCAATAAGATACCTAGGAATAAACCTAACCAATGAGGTGAAATACCTATACTCTGAAAACTATAAAACATTGATGAAAGAAATTCAAGATGACACTAAGAAATGGAAAGACATTCCATGCTCATGGATTGGAAGAACAAATATTGTTAAAACGTTTACACTACCCAAAGCAAGCTACATTTAATGAAATCCATATGAAAATACCAACAGCATTTTCCACAGAGCTAGAACCAAAATCCTAAAATTTGTATGGAACCACAAAATACCCAAATAGCCAAAGCAACCTTGAAAAAGAAAAGCAAAGCTAAAGCCATCACAATACCAGACTCAAGGTACATTACAAAGCTGTAGTAATCGAAACAGTATGGTATTGGCACAAAAAAAGACACATAGAGCAATAGAACAGAATAGAAAAACCCAGAAATGAGCCCACAATTATATGGTCAAGTAATATTTGACAAAGGCATGAATGAATATGCAATGTAAAAATGGATGTCTTTCTAATAAATGGTTTTGGGAAAACGAGTCAGTTACATGCAAAGAATGAAACTGGACCACTTTCTTATACACAAAAATAAATTCAAAATAGATTAAGGACCTAAAATTGAGACCTAAAACCATAAAAATCCTAGAAAAGGGGTGTCTGAGTGGCTCAGTCAGTTAAGTGCCCGACTTTGGCTCAGGTCATGATCTCATGGTTCGTTAGTTCAAGCCCCACGTCGAGCTCTGTGCTGACGGCTTGGAGCCTAGAGCCTGCTTTGGAATCTGTGTATCCCTCTCTTTCTGCCTTTCCCCTGTGTTCTCTCTCTCTCTCTCTCTCTCTCTCTCTCTCTCTCTCTCAAAAATAAATAAAATATTAAAAAATATTTTTAAAATCCTAGAAGAGAGCAAAAGCAGTAATTTATCTGACTTTGGCTGTTGCAACTTTTATTTTTTTAGTTATGTCCTCTGAGGCATGAAAAAGCAAAGCAAAAATAAACTATTGGGAGTGCATAAAAATAAACAGCTTTTGAACAGCAAAGGAAACAATCAACAAAACTGAAAGGCAACCTACAGAATGGGGAAAATATTTCCAAATGACATATCTGATAAAGGGTTAGTATCCAAAATATATAAGGACTTATAAAACTCAATAACCAAAAAAATGAGTAATCCAACTTAAAAAATTTTAGAAGACATAAACATATTTCTCCAAAGAACACAGCCAGGTGGCCAACAAACCCATGAAAAGATGCTTAGCATCACTTACCATAAGGAAAATACAAACCAAAACTATAGTGAGTTATCATTTCACACCTGTCAGAATGGCTAAACTCAACACAAAAAACTACAGTGTTGTGGAGGATGTGGAGAAAGGGGAACCATCTTGCACTGTTGGTGGTAGTGCAAACTGGTGCAGCCACTCTGGAAAACAGTATGGAGGTTCCTCAAAAAGTTAAAAATAGAACTACCCCATGATCCAACAATGGTACTAGTGTCCTCTGATTCATGAATGGATAAAGAAGATGTGATATATATATATATATATATATATATATATATATATATATAATTTGAATATTACTCAAACCAAGAAAAGAATGAAAGCTTGGCATATGCAATGCCATGGATGGAGCTAGAGAACATTATCCTAAGCGAAATGAGTCGCAGGAAGACAAATACCATATAATTTCACTCAGATGTGGAATTCAAGAAACAAAACAAATTATTGAAGGGGAAAATTAAAGAGTTTGAAGCAAACCAAGAAACAGACTCTTAACTATAGAGAATAAACTGATGTTTACCCGGAGGGAGGTTGGTGAGGTGATGGGTGAACTAGGTGATGGGGACTAAGAAGTGCACTTGCTGTGATCAGCACTAAGTGTTGTGTGGAAATGTTGGATCACTGTATTGTACACCTGAAACTTACATTACACTGTGTGTTAGCTAACTGGAATTTAAATAAAAACTTCTAAAAAGCATTCATAATGATATGATGCTGTACTAATTTCTGTTGTTAAAATAAAATTTAATATTAAATATTAGAAAAAAGTCAATCATATTAATATTCACAGATAATAACCTCTTAAAGATTTTCAAAATTAGGTAATCCATTTGTAATAAGAAAATACAATGTTTAGTAATAACTTTACAATGACATATTGAAAACCTATGTGAAGAAAACTACAAGACACTCCTAAAAGGCATGGAATCAGACTTGAACAGAAAAATAAATATCTATCATTTTGGCTTAAGATATCTCAATATCATTAAAATGTAAATTTTGCATAAAATAACATATAAATTTAATGTAATCCCAATAAAAATCCAAATGAAGTTTTCTGGACATAAAGAAGTTGATTCTAAATTTACATAGAAAAATAAAAACACAAGACAATTAGGAAAAACTAAAAAAATAGATATCTGAAAGGGAATTTGCACTACCAGATATTAAATATACTACAAAGGTGATATAATATATGCACTGTTGTACTGACCTATGAATAAATAAATCAAAGAAATAGAAGAGAAAGTTCAGGAATAGACCTAATGACATATAAAAATTTTTTATATGGTTAAAGTGGAATCTCAAATCACTGGGAAAATGATAAGCTTTTTAGTAAATGGTGGTGTTACAACTGGATAATCATTTTCAAAAAGATAAAATTATATTATTGTCTCACAAAAGGATAAACCTCAAATGGATAAAAAACCTAAATGTAAAAGTAAGCATTAATATACAGGTGCTAGAAGAATACATGATAAATTCTTCTATAACCTGAGTGTAGGTAAATGCTTTAGGATTTTTCCCAATGATTCAATATCTATAGCTTACATAAAACCCATATTAAAAAAAACTTTTTATGAGAATACTCACCATAATTAAAATAAAAAGACAAATCAGAACCTGGGAACAAATATTACAGCAGATAAAGGGCTAACGTCCCAAATGTATGAAGGTGTTTTAAAATTAGAGAGAAAAGACCAATTTTTACAGAAAAAATGGGAAAAGACATGAGTAGAAAATTTATGAAAAGGGATATAAGCATGGCCTTTAGTATATGAAAATATTTTAAATTTCACCTGTAATACAAATGAAAATTACAACTACACCGAGATACCATTTCTCACCCATCCAATTGGCAAAAGTGCAAAACCTTAATGCACAGAGTTGGTGAGGATGTGTGGAAATCGGCACTCTCATACACTGATTTTAAGAATGCAAATAGTTCAACCTGTTTTAGGGAAATTTGGCAATCTCTAATAGAATGACTTTTTTCATTTACTCATTGACCCAGTGTAGTAATCTGGGCTGGCAAAACAAAATACCACAGATCAAGTGGTTTAAACAACAGAAATTTATTTTTTCACACTTCTTGAGCCTGGAAGTCAAGACCAAGGTGCCAGCATAGTTGATTGGTGAGCCCTC
This sequence comes from Felis catus, assembly GCF_018350175.1. NCBI lineage: Eukaryota > Metazoa > Chordata > Mammalia > Carnivora > Felidae > Felis > Felis catus. Next base: position 59,659,352 of record NC_058386.1, read on the forward strand.
TTTCCTTGTCTTGCAGATGGTGAACTCTTGCTGTCTTGCTGTGTCCTAGAGAGAAAGTTTAGGTGTCTCTAACTCTTCATATAAGGACACCAGTTATATGGGATTGGGATCTCACATTTTTTGCGTCATTTAACCTTAATTTCCTTAATGGCCCTCTGTACAAGTACAATGACAATGGGGCTTCAACATATGAATTTGCAGTGGGGAGGATACAATTTAGTCCATGGCACACAGCAATCTCACTTCTAGGAGTTTACCTTGAAGATTCACTCCAATATAAAAATACATAAGAATACATTATTATTTGAAACATTATTTGTTATTTTAAAATATTGGGAAGCCCCTAAATTATTTAACAAGGGGAGATTGATTAAATAAAATATGGTGCAGGGCACCTGGGTGGCTCAGTCAGTTGAGCATCAGACTTTGGCTCAGGTCATGATTTTTCGGTTTGTGAGTTTGACCCCACATTGGGCTCACTGCTATCAGTGCAGAGCTCACATCAGATCCTCTGTCTCCCTCTCTCTGCCCCTCCTCCGTTCTCTCTCACACTCTCTCTCTCTCAAAAATAAACATTAAAAACAAAACAAAATAAAATATGGTGTACACACACAACAGAGGAATGCAGTATAATATAGATGTACAAAAGAATGAGCAAAAATTCAATAAACAAATACAGAATATTTATATGGAATATTATTAAGTGAAAAAGTAAAATTTATTTTTTTCTTAAAAAATAATTTTTATTTACTTATTTAATTTTATTTTTTTAATATGAAATTTATTGTCAAATCGGTTTCCATACAACACCCAGTGCTCATCCCAACAGGTGCCCTCCTTAATGCCCATCACCCACTTTCCCCTCCCTCCCGCCCCCCATCAACCCTCAGTTTATTCTCAGTTTTTAAGAGTCTCTTATGCTTTGGATCCCTCCGTAACTATTTTTTTCCCTTCCCCTCCTCCATGGTCTTCTGTTAAATTACTTAGGATCCACATAAGAGTGAAAACATATGGTTTCTGTCTTTCTCTGTATGACCTGTTTCACTTAGCATAACACTCTCCAGTTCCATCCACGTTGCTACAAAAGGCCATATTTCATTTTTTCTCATTGCCACGTAGTATTCCATTGTGTATATAAACCACAATTGGTTTATCCATTCGTCAGTTTATGGACATTTAGGCTCTTTCCATAATTTGGCTATTGTAGAGTGCTGTTATAAACATTGGGGTACAAGTGCCCCTATGCATCAGTACTCCTTTATCTCTCGGTTAAATTCCTGGCGGTGCTATTTCTGGGTCATAGGGTAGATCTATTTTTAATTTTTTGAGGAACCTCCACACTGTTTTCCAAAGTGACTGCACCAGTTTGCATTCCCACCAACAGTGCAAGAGGGTTCCCGTTTCTCCACATCCTCTCCAGCATCTATAGTCTCCTGATTTGTTCATTTTAGCCACTCTGACTGGCGTGAGGTGATACCTGAGTGTGGTTTTGATTTGTATTTCCCTGATAAGGAGCGACGCTGAACATCTTTTCATGTGTCTGTTGGCCATCCGGACGGATGTCTTCTTTAGAGAAGTGTCTATTCATGTTTTCTGCCCATTTCTTCACTGGGTTATTTGTTTTTTGGGTGTGGAGTTTGGTGAGCTCTTTATAGATTTTGGATACTAGCCCTTTGTCCCATATGTCATTTGCAAATATCTTTTCCCATTCCGTTGGTTGCCTTTTAGTTTTGTTGGTTGTTTCCTTTGCTGTGCAGAAGCTTTTTATCTTCATAAGGTCCCAGTAGTTCATTTTTGCTTTTAATTCCCTTGCCTTTGGGGATGTGTCAAGTAAGAAATTGCTGCGGCTGAGGTCAGAGAGGTCTTTTCCTGCTTTCTCCTCTAAGGTTTTGATGGTTTCCTGTGTCACATTCAGGTCCTTTATCCATTTTGAGTTTATTTTTGTGAATGGTGTGAGAAAGTGGTCTAGTTTCAATCTTCTGCATGTTGCTGTCCTGTTCTCCCAGCACCATTTGTTAAAGAGGCTGTCTTTTTTCCATTGGATGTTCTTTCCTGCTTTGTCAAAGATGAGTTGGCCATACGTTTGTGGGTCTAGTTCTGGGGTTTCTATTCTATTCCATTGGTCTATGTGTCTGTTTTTGTGCCAATACCATGCTGTCTTGATGATTACAGCTTTGTAGTGGAGGCTAAAGTCTGAGATTGTGATGCCTCCTGCTTTGGTCTTCTTCAAAATTACTTTGGCTATTCAGGATCTTTCGTGGTTCCATATTAATTTTAGGATTTTTTGTTCTAGCTTCGAGAAGAATGCTGGTGCACTTTTGATTGGGATTGCATTGAATGTGTAGATAGCTTTGGGTAGTATTGACATTTTAACAATATTTATTCTTCCAGTCCATGAGCACGGAATGTTTTTCCACTTCCTTATATCTTCGTCAATTTCCTTCATAAGCTTTCTATAGTTTTCAGCATACAGATCTTTTACATCTTTGGTTAGATTTATCCCTAGGTATTTTATGCTTCTTGGTGCAATTGTGAATGGGATCAGTTTCTTTATTTGTCTTTCTGTTGCTTCATTATTAGTGTATAATAATGCAACTGATTTCTGTACATTGATGTTGTATCCTGCAACTTTGCTAAATTCATGTATCAGTTCTAGCAGACTTCTGGTGGAGTCTATCGGATTTTCATGTATAATACCATGTCATCTGCAAAAAGTGAAAACTTAACTTCCTCTTTGCCAATTTTGATGCCTTTGATTTCCTTTTGTTGTCTGATTGCTGATGCTAGCACTTCCAACACTATGTGAAACAACAGCGGTGAGAGTGGACATCCTTGTCGTGTTCCTGATCTCAGGGAAAAAGCTCTCAGTTTTTCCCCGTTGAGGATGATGTTAGCTGTGGGCTTTTCATAACAGGCTTTGATGATCTTTTAGTATGGTCCTTCTATCCCGACTTTCTGGAGGGTTTTTATTAAGAAAGGATGCTGAATTTTGTCAAAAGCCTTTTCTGCATCGATTGACAGGATCATATGGTTCTTCTCTTTTCTTTTATTAATGTGATGTATCACATTGATTGATTTGCGAATGTTGAACCAGCCCTGCATCCCAGGAATGAATCCCACATGATCATGGTGAATAATTCTTTTTATATGCTTTTGAATTCAATTTGCTAGTATCTTACTGAGAATTTTTGCATCCATATTCATCAGGGATATTGGCCTGTAGTTCTCTTTTTTTACTGGGTCTCTGTCTGGTTTAGGAATCAAAGGAATACTGGCTTCATAGAATGAGTCTGGAAGTTTTCCTTCCCTTTCTATTTTTTGGAATAGCTTGAGAAGGATAGGTATTATCTCTGCTTTAAACATCTGGTAGAACTCCCCTGGGAAGCCATCTGGTCCTGGACTCTTATTTGTTGGGAGATTTTTGATGACTGATTCAATTTCTTCGCTGGTTATGGGTCTGTTCAAGCTTTCTATTTCCTCCTGATTGAGTTTTGGAAGCGTGTGGGTGTTTAGGAATTTCTCCATTGCTTTCAGGTTGTCCAATTTGTTGGCATATAAATTTTCATAGTATTCCCTGATAATTGTTTGTATCTCTGAGGGATTGGTTGTAATAATTCCATTTTCATTCATGATTTTATCTATTTGTGTCATCTCCCTTTTCTGTTTGAGAAGCCTGGCTAGAGGTTTATCAATTTTGTTTATTTTTTCAAAAAACCAACTCTTGGATTCGTTGATCTGCTCCACAGTTGTTTTAGATTCTATATTGTTTATTTCTGCTCTGATCTTTATTATTTCTCTTCTTCTGCTGGGTTTCAGGTGTCTTTGCTGTTCTGCTTCTATTTCCTTTAGGTGTGCTGTTAGATTTTGTATTTGGGATTTTTCTTGTTTCCTGAGATATGACTGGATTGCAATATATTTTCCACCCAGGACTGCCTTCGCTGCATCCGAAAGCGTTTGGATTGTTGTATTTTCATTTTAGTTTGTTTCCATATATTTTTTGATTTCTTCTCGAATTGCCTGCTTGACCCATTCATTCTTTAGTAGGGTGTTTTTTAACCTCCATGCTTTTGGAGGTTTTCCAGACTTTTTCCTGTGGTTGATTTCAAGCTTCATAGCATTGCGGTCTGAAAGTATGCATGGTATAATTTCAATTCTTGTATACTTATGAAGGGCCTTTTTGTGACCCAGTATGTGATCTATCTTGGAGAATGTTCCATGTGCACTCGAGAAGAAAGTATATTCTGTTGCTTTGGGATGCAGACTTCTAAATATATCTGTCAAGTCCATCTGATCCAATGTCTCATTTAGGGCCCTTGTTTCTTTTAACCATGTGTCTAGATGATCTATCCATTTCTGTAAGTGGAGTGTTAGAGTCCCTTGCAATTACCACATTCTTATCAGTAAGGTTGCTTATGTTTGTGAGTAATTGTTTTATATATTTGGGGGCTCCTGTATTCGGCGCATAGACATTTATAATTGTTAGCTCTTCCTGATGGATAGACCCTGTGATTATTATATAATGCCCTTCTTCATCACTTGTGTACAGCCTTTAATTTCAAGTCTAGTTTGTCTGATACAAGTATGGCTACTCCAGCTTTCTTTTGACTTCCAGTGGCATGATAAATAGTTCTCCACCCCCTCACTCTCAATCTGAAGGTGTCCTCAGGTCTAAAATGAGTCTCTTGTAGACAGCAAATAGATGGGTCTTGTTTTTTTATCCATTCTGATACCCTATGTCTTTTGGTTGGCACATTTAGTCCATTTACATTCAGTGTTATTATAGAAAGATATGGGTTTAGAGTCATTGTGATGTCTGTATGTTTTATGCCTGTAGCGATGTCTCTGGTACTTTGTCTCATAGGATCCCCCTTAGGATCTCTTGTAGGGCTGGTTTAGTGGTGACGAATTCCTTCAGTTTTTGCTTGTTTGGGAAGACCTTTATCTCTCCTTCTATTTTAAATGACAGACTTGCTGGATAAAGGATTCTCGGCTGCATATTTTTTCTGTTCATCACGTGGAAGATCTCCTGCCATTCCTTTCTGGCCTGCCAAGTTTCAGTAGAGAGATCAGTCACGAGTCTTATAGGTCTCCCTTTATACGTTAGAGCACGTTTATCTCTAGCTGCTTTCAGAATTTTCTCTTTTTCCTTGTATTTTGCCAGTTTCACTATGATATGTCATGCAGAAGATCGATTCAAGTTCCATCTGAAGGGAGATCTCTATGCCTCTTGGATTTCAATGCCTTTTTCCTTCCCCATATCCGGGATGTTCTCAGCTATGATTTCTTCAAGTACACCTTCAGCACCTTTCCTTCTCTCTTCCTCCTCTGGAATACCAATTATGCGTAGATTATTTCTCTTTAGTGCATCACTTAGTTCTCTAATTTTCCCTTCATACTCCTGGATTTTTTTATCTCTCTTTTTCTCCGCTTCTTCTTTTTCCATAATTTTATCTTCTAGTTCACCTATTCTCTCCTCTGCCTCTTCCATCCAAGCCGTAGTTGTCTCCATTTTATTTTGCAGCTCATTGACAGCATTTTTTTTTAGCTCCCCCTGGCTGTTCCTTAGTCCCTTGATCTCTGTAGCAAGAGATTCTCTGCTGTCCTTATACTCTTTTCAAGCCCAGCGATTAATTTTATGACTATTATTCTAAATTCACTTTCTGTTATATTATTCAAATCATTTTTGATCAGTTCGTTAGCTGTTGTTATTTCCTGGAGATTCTTTTGAGGGAAATTCTTCTCTTTGGTCATTTTGGATAGTCCCTGGAGTGGTGCGGACCTGCAGGGCACTTCCCCTGTGCTGTGGTGTATATCTGGAGGTGGTGGGTGGGGCCGCAGTCTGACCTGATTTCTGTCCCCAGCCCACCGCTGGGGCCACAGACAGACTGGTGTGTGCCTTCTCTTCCCCTCTCCTAGCGGCGGGATTCACTGTGGGGTGGCATGGCCCGTTTGGGCTCCTTGCACACTGCCAGGCTTGTGGTGCTGGGTATCTGGCATTTTAGCTGGGGCAGATTGGCAAGGTGTACAGGGGCGGGAGGGGCAGCCTCAGCTCGCTTTTCCTTCAGAGATCCGCTTCCGGAGGGGCCCTATGGCACCGGGAGGGATTCAGACCAGCCGGAGGGTCGGATCCGCAGAAGCACAGCGTTGGGTTTGCACGGTTCAAGAACGTTCCCTGGTAGGAACTGGTTCCCTTTGGGATTTTGGCTGGGAGATGGGCGAGGGAGATGGTGCTGGCGAGCCCCTTTGTTCCCCGCCAAACTGAGCTCTGTCATCGGGGGCTCAACAACTCTCCCTCCCGTTGTCCTCCAGCCCTCCTGTTTTCCGAGCAGAGCTGTTAGCTTATAACCTTCCAGATGTCAAGTCCCGCTTGCTGTTGGAACACACTCCATCTGGCCCCTCTGCTTTTGCAAGCCAGACTTGGGGGTTGCTTGGCTGGCGGGCCGCCCCTCCGCCCTGGCTCCTTCCCACCAGTCCTTGGAGCACGCACTGCCTCTCCGCCCTTCCTACCCTCTTCTGTGGGCCTCTCATCTGTGCTTGGCTCAGGAGACTCCATTCTGCCAGTCTTCTGGTGGTTTTCTGGGGAATTTAGGCAGGTGTAGGTGGAATCTAAGTGATCAGCAGGACGCATGGTGAGCCCAGCGTCCTCCTAGGCTGCCATCTTCCCAGGATTCCTCTCTGAAAATATTTAGATGTAACAAAGGATTGAGCAAATTAGTAAATATGTTAACGTTGTAGGGAACAAGGTTTCTCACTGTGGAAGAAAGAATAGCTAAATAAAAACTAGAAAACTAGAAAAAGAGGACTGATTTGTGATTGCGGCTTTCAGTGTGAATTCATGATTGTTAAAATATAAATATGTGAGTGATATGCATGATGAAAAACCATCTGATAGAGTTATGGGGATTACCTTACACATAGCAAGTTGTTTTTATCTTGCTGCTTTAAAGACATAACTTTTGATAATTTCATTGTAGTATGTCTTAATGTGTGTCCTTTTGGATTCATCTTATTTGGAACTCTCTGTGCTTTCTGGATCTGGATGCCTGCTTCTTTCCCAAGAGTAGGGAAGTAGGGACTCATCATTTCTTTGATTAAGCTTTCTGTCATTTTCTCTCTTTTCTTTTAGGATCCCTATAATGCATATATTGGTCCTTTTACTGGTTTTCCATAAGTGTTTAAGCTATCTTTACTATTTTTCATTCTTTTTTTTCTTAAGTTTATATATTTATTGAGAGAGAGAGAGAGAGAGAGAGAGAGAATCCCAAGCAAGCTCCACACTGTCAATGCAGACCTTGATGCGGGGCTCCAACTCACAAAGAGTGAGGTCATGACCTGAGCTGTAATCCAGAGTCAGATGCTTAACTGATTGAGCCACCCAGGCACCCCATTCTTTTTTTTCTTTTTGACCCTCTAATTGGATGAATGCTGCTACCTGATCTGCATGTTTGCCAATCCTTTCTTCCACTTGATCTAGTCTGTTCTTGTACACCTATTTTGAATATTCCAATTGAGTTATTCCATTCTACAGCTCTGTGATTTATGTTTGATACTTATATTTTCTATATCTGTGCTAAAATTCTTACTTTCTTGATTTTTACCTCAGTGTCCATCTTTGTGACCATTATTTTGAAGTCTCTATCAGGTAAATCACATATCTCCATTTCATTAAGGTCTGTTCCTGGAATTTTATCTTGTTTTTTGTTCTTGTTTATTTGTGTGTTTTTTAGAACATATTCCTCTTTTTCTTCATTTTCTTTAAATCCCTGTGTTTGTTTCTGTGCATTAGATTAAACAGCCAAATCTCCCGTTCTTGACATAGGAGATGAATATTACTGATTAGCACAGACTGAAATCTTGGTTGTCTTTCAAACCTTTATGATTGTCTAACCTGCCTTTTTTGTTAGTACCTCCCAGTAGTTGAAGGTGTGCCACGACCTGTCAGGGAATGATTGAAATTGGCATCTAGATACAGACTGGAAACTGAACCCTCAGGCAGAAGCTGGGAAAGTATGTAATTATAGCTCTTCCATGAAGAAACTGAGAGATGGATCTTTTTGTTTGCCTTCCCCACACTTGACCAAGGTTTGTAAGCATGGAGGGGAGGATAGGGTGCTCCTGTGGTCAATAAAAACTGCTTATTTTTTGTTAGAGTCCTGTGGCACTTGTGGTACTTGTGAATGCAAACTCCTTGGCTATCAGCCAGGGGATACAGAGGTCTGTCCCTGTCTGTCAGTCTCAAAGGCTGGGATCCGAGATTTGTGTATAAGCTCCTTCCAGGGAGATAGTGGTAACATGGAGTGCACCTTAGGGATAGGGAAGGGCTTTCCTGAACTCTAGGATAGGTTACAGTAATCCTCTTGATGCATACTAAATTAAAAGCCTGACCATCAAGAAACAATAGGCCTCTTTCAAGGAAAGATTGGGAGATGGGCATTTCTGTTTGCTTCCTCTGTGCCAAACCTTAGTGGCTAAAACCAGCTAAGACCTATTTCTTTGTTTGCTCCAGTGCTGTCAGAATCATGAATGTGATCCCTGTTGGATATAAGAGTAAGGCAATCTAAGGATCCATCACTTGAAAGCAGCCAGAAATTGTGGAGTGCCAAACTTGTGTACAAAATGCTTCCAGAGAGATTCAGCAGTTTTGGGGGTGACTCACATGCGAAAGCAGGGGTGGTGTCTGCTGCCTTCTCTGGTCTCCAGCAAAGATCACAGTTAACATCTAGATATATATTAAATTATAAGCCTGACTCTCAGGCAGTTGCTTTAATTTTTTTTTACCTTTATTTATTTTTGATAGATAGAGACACAGAACAAGTGGAAGAGGGGCAGAGAGAGAGAGAGGGAGACACAGAATCCAAAGCAGGCTCCAGGCTCTGAGCTGTCAGCACAGAGTCTGACGTGGGGCTCAAATCTACAAACCGTGAGATCATTACCCGACCCAAAGTCGGATGCTTAACTGACTGAGCCACCCAGATGCCCCAGGCAGTTGCTTTTAAAATATACAAATAGGCATCTTTCAGGGAAAGACTGAGAGATGCAAATTTTTGCCTGCTCTCTCTGTGCTGAGACCCGGAAAGATAGCCACAAGTAGTCCTGTTGAACTCCTTAATAATTGTTTCTTTCTTTCCTAGTCTTGTGGTTCACATGGACACAAGACTCATTGACTTGTAGAGCTGGCATTTTGGGACCCACCTTTTAGGTAAGAGTCTTAAAAGTTGGGATGCTAATGTCAGTCAGAGAAAGACAAACATCATATGACTTCACTCATATGAGGACTTTAAGACACAGAACAGATGAACATAAGGGAAGGGAAGCAGAAATAATATAAAAACAAGGAGGTGGACAAAACAGAAGAGACTCTTAAATATGGAGAACAAACACAGGGTTACTGGAGGGGTTGTGGGAGGAGGGATGGACTAAATGGGTAAGGAGCATTAAGGAATCTACTCCTGAAATCATTGTTGCACTATATGCTAACTAATTTGGATGAAAATTTAAAAAAATAAAATTAAAAACAAGTTGGGGTGCTAGATGTGAACTTAGGTGAAACCTTGGCTCCTCAGGGAAAAAATGGAAGGCGGGAGTTCCCTCCCAATAGGATGGGTGGTGGGTTTTATAACAAGAGCATGTACCAGCTTTTCCTATTCATTTAAATGCGGAATGATGTGGGCATTTTTTTGTTTGTCTGATGTGTAGGAATCACTCAGCTAATTTCTGGATTTATATCAGAAGGAATTGCTTCATGAGTAACTGTGGATTCATTCCACAGGTGAGTTCAGAAAGTCCTATGTTGCCATCTTGGGCCATAACCAGCTAAAATCTTTTCCTATGAAATAAGAAAAAAAAAAGGATCCCCACTCTTGACACTTTTATTCAACATAACACTGGAAGTCTTAGCCAAAGCAATTAGAAAAAATAAGAAACAAAAATCATCCAAATCATAAATAATGAAGTAAAATTATCTCCATTTGCAGATGACATGATATTATATGCAAAAAACCCTGAAGATCCCACCAAAAATCTATTAGAAGTAATCAATGAATTTATTAAAGTTATAGGATATAAAATATATAAAATCACTTGCATATCTACACACTAATAGTGAACAATCAGAAAGAGAAATTAAGAAAACAATTCCATTTACAGTTGCATAAAAAGAATAAAATACTAAGAAATGATTTAATCAATAAATTTAAATCAATAAATTTAAATTAACAATGAAACTATAAAGCATTATTAAAAAATTAAGAAAACACGAATACATAAAAAATATCTGTGCTCATGGATTGGAAGAGTTAATATCGCTAAAAAGTCCATACCACCCATAGTCATCTACAGATTTAATGCAATTCCTATCAAAATTCCAATGTCATTGTTTACAAAAATAGATAATCCTAAAATTTGTATGGAACTACCAAAGACCATGGATAGCCAAAACAATCTTGAGAAAGAAAAAGCTGAAGGCATCACATTTTCTGACTTGAACATTTATTACAAAGCTATAGTAATAAAAACAGTATGGTGTTTACATACAACCAGACAGATAGATCAATGGAACAGAGTAAAGAGCCCAGAAATAAACCCATAAACATATGGTGAATTAATTGATGACAAAGCAGTCAATAAACAATGCGGAAGGGAAATCTCTTCAACAAATGGTGTTGGGAAAACTAGACAGCCAGATGTAAAATAATAAAACTGAACCACTGTCTCCCCAAAATTTACTCTCAATGGATTACAGTCAAATTTGAGATTGAAACTATAACATTTTAAAAAGAAAACATAGGGAGTAAGCTCCTTGGCTTTGGTATTAGTGATCTTTTGGATTACATCAAACTAAAAAGCTACTGTATAGCAAATAAGAGCAACAAAATGAGGGGTACCTGGGTGGCTCAGTCAGTTAAGTGTCTGACTCTTGACTTCGGCTCAGGTCGTGATTTCATGGTTTGTGATATCAAGCCTTCCATTGGGCTCTGTGCTGAATGGTGTGGAGCCTGCTCGGGATTCTCTCTTACTCTCTCTCTGCCCCTCCCCTGTTCTCTCTCTCTTTCTCTCTCTCTCTCAAAATGAATGAATAAACATTTCTTAAAAAGCATCAATAAAATTAAAAGAAAACATAAAGAATGGGAAATATGTTTGCAAATTATATATCTGACAAAGGGCTAATATCCAAAATATAAAGAACTCATGCAAATCAATAGCAATAAATCAAGTAATCCAATTTAAAAATGGGCAGAGAAACTAAACAGTTTTCCAAAGAATACACACAAATTACCAACTGGTGCATGAAAAGATGCTCAATATCATTAATCATCAGGGAAATGCAAATCAAAACAATGAACTATCACCTCACACAACTTAGAATGGCTGTCATCAAAAAGACAAGACACAGTGTTGGTGAGAATGTGAGTAAAGTGAACCCTGTATACTATTGGTGAGAATGTAAATTGTTACAGTCATTATGGAAAACAGTATGGAAATTTCTCAAAAAATTAAAATCAAACTCTCATATGATCCTGTAATCTTAATCTTATTCCACTAATATATCCTAAGAAATGAAATCATAATCTTTTGAGTGTTACCCACTCCCATGAACATTGCCATTTTATTTACAATAACTAAGATATGAAAACAAACTAGGTGTCTGTCAATAGAAAAATGGATAAAGAAGATGTAATATATATATACGTATGTGTGCATATATATATATATATATACACATATATATACACACACATCCACACACACACACACCAGAGTATTATTCAGCAATGAGAAAGGACAAAATCCTGCCATTAACAATAACTTGAATGGACCTTGAAGGAATTATGCTAAGTGAAATAAATTAGACAGAAAATGGAATACTGCATTTTATCACTTATTAGTGGAATCTTAAAAAGAAAAAACTATCAAACTCAGAGAAACAGAGATTAGAAAAGTGGTTGCCAGGGGCTGGGAGTGGGAGTAAAGGGAGAAGTTGGTAAAAGGGTAAAAACTTTCAGCTATAACATGAATATGGTTTGAGGAGGTAATGTATAATATGGTGACTATAGTTGATAGCACTGTATTGTGTAATTGAAATTTGCTAAGAGAATAGAACTTAAATGTTTACATATTTGTATACCTATATCTGTATCATCTATATCTATGTCTGTATCATCCATTTTCAGTCATGTTGATAAACAATCTCTGGCTGTTTAGCATGTAGAGCAAATAATATTAAATATTACATATTTTAACTGGTTGTTATACGGTCAGGTAGAAAATCCTTCATTGATGTGTCAAATTACTTACTACTGTAGTGAAGATCAATGTAAAAAAAAAACAACAAAATAAAGAAATATGGGGATATTCTGGTAGAGCCCTTCAGGAATTTATCTTGTCAAAAAACATTATCATAATTAAGCTTGAAGATATAGCATTATTGAGTTTTATTTAATACTATCCTACTGTTTTGAGTATTCATATTTGTTGAACTGTCTTGGTCTTTCTATGTTTTTTTTTCTTGGTCTTACTTTTCCTCATTCTCTCTTGCTTTCTCGATTCATCTATTATCTTTCTTTTATTCATCGTCTCTCCCTTATTTGACCCCTTCCTCTTTAATTCTTTCTATTAATTTGCTTACAATTTTCATATAGATTAACTAATAAATGAATGTAATATTTGCATTAAACATTACTGGTACAAATAATCTCCATGGACTAAAACTGACAATGTCTTAATTGTACAGGATAAAATTTGTTGTTGACTAAAAATTAGAGGAAGAATAAGATCTTCTTGGCAACATTTGGATCTGAAAAAATATATATCATTTTACCTATCTGATTATCAAGATTATAAATAAAATAACATACAATGTAGAGGAGACTTTGTAGAAAATTTCTCATGACCATCTTGTAGAAATGTAAATTGGTACAGCAATTTAAAATAGTATTATGAACAAACAGATGTAAAATCAGACTTGTAAATACAGAGAACAAACTAATGATTGCCACAGGGTGGAAAGGAGATGGGCAAAAAGAATAAGGGGGAGTGGGAGATACAGGTTTCTAGTTATGGAATAAGTCATAGGAATATATAGTACAACATAAGCAATATAGTCAACGATATTGTAATAGCATTGTATGGTGACAGATGGTAGCTACACTTATGGTGAGCATACCATAATATATAAACTTGTTGAATCACTATGTTGTACATCTGAAACTAATGTAACATAGTGTGACAACTACACTAAAATAAAAAAATAGTTTTATGACAGTATATAGAGTAAATTTGAAAACAAATTCTAAAATAAAGAAATTCCCACTCTAGGAGCGCCTGGGTGGCTCAGTCAGTTGAGCATCCAACTCTTGATCTCAGCTCAGGTCATGATCTCAGGGTCATGAGTCTGAGTCCCATGTTGGGCTCAGCACTGGGCATGGAGCCTACTTTAAAAAAAAGAAATTTCCAACTCTAGACACTCTTACAAGGAAATATATTTAAAAGTGTTCATTGCTGTGTATTCACATTAAAAGCAAAAGTTGGAAACAATCTAAGATGCCCATCTATGTGAGAATATATAAAAATATGCTATAGTTATATAAGTAAACATTGCAATGAGTTTAAAGAAATTAAATACAATTGATTAATATCAATAGATCTCAAAATAGAATGTTTAATAAAAACCTTTATAATGAATTGTACAATTTGTTGCCATATACTAAATGTTTTAACATATATCAATATTATTATTTATATGGCCATAATAGATTAAATAAAAGGCGTAGAAAGTGACATGAAAGAACACACATTAATTATATGTAAAATTGGGTAATAGGAATAGGGTTAACAAATATAGGGGTAAAAGAAAAGGTGCTGCATCCAGGCTGATGAAAAGTTTCTATAAATTAATGTAATTTTATTCATTTGAACATATGGCATAAAAATAGAGAAAAAAATGCTTTTCAAAGCTGATTTGGGATGCCTGGCTGGTTCAGTCAGTGGAGTATGCAACTCTTGATCTTGAAGTTGTGAGTTCAAATACTATATCGGGAATAAAGCTTACATTTAAAAAAAACCAAAACTGGTTTGCCTTCCTACCAACAACATATGTAGGAACCATGGGCTTGGTAACCAAAGTTTATCAAGAAAATTATCAAATGAAAATTATATTTAAAATCCAAAATCCACAACTTCCTCACCCATATTGATACCTCCAAAAAGGAATGCTGGTTTATTTTCCAGAAAATGGAAAGATTATCCCTGGTTCTATCTCATTGACTTATCTTGGAAACTCTAGTGGGCCAAGAAAACTTTCTTAGACAATGATCAAAACCCCAACAAGTTATTTGATGGATATTGACATTCTAAAGTTTGTACTGCGAGGCAAAAGACCCAGAACAGCCAACACAATATCTAAGATGAATAAAGTTGAAGAACTGACATCACCTGAATTCAAGACATAGTATAAAGCTATGGTAATGAAGACAGTGTGATATTGGGGGTGGGGGAAGCAAATAGATCAGTGAAATAAAATAGGAAACTTAGAAATAGGCTCTGGTCCAAGGTGACAATGTAGGAAGACCCTGAACTCACCTCCCCCATGAAACACACCATTATACCTATTTATAGAACAATTCTTCCTGTAGAAGTGAGGGCTGACTGAACAGCTTCTAAACAATCAAAAGTTGAAAGAATGGCAAAAGAAAAGCAAGTGTGATGGAGGCACGGTAACAAATGGAACACCCCACCCTCAACACTGTGAGTGGCAGTATGGAGGAACAGTACTGAGGGAATGGAAATAGATTCCTCTGCCCTTGGACACAGAGAAAAAGTTGTGGTTTTAAAAAGTAACATTTGAGATGAACACTGGGTGTTGTATGGAAACCAATTTGACAATAAATTTTATATTAAAAAAACTACAAAGAGATATTAAATTTTAAAACAAAAAACAAAACAAAAAAAGTAACTAGCATATAAGAGATAATACTAGAACTCTGCCAAACAGCTAAGGAGCTGTGGGAATTCTCTGCATGTGAGAGGGAATGGAAAATGACAGGGATTACATTCCTACTCTGCCTTAAAAGCTTAGACTGGACAGGGTCTGAACACCATAACAGGTGTGCCTGGTAATCACAGTCACCTTGCAACCTTAGTAAATCCAGGGTCTGCAAGCCCACACCAGTTCCCATCATGCTGGGACACAGAAAAAAAATCCATGGTTAAAAAAGCCAAGGAGCTTCAGAGATACTCTCTTCCTCCATGTTAAAAGCTCAGGACAAAACAGGGTCCGGGTAACAGTAGGCTTGTGACCTCAGTGATCCCAGTGTCCACAAGCACACACCAAACCCCATGGTGCTGGAGCACAGGAAATAAGTCACATTTTTTAATTTAAAAATGTATTTTATTATTTTTAATAATAAAATTGTATTGTTTTTATTTTTTGATCTTTTTTTCTTTTCTTTCTTTTTCGCTTTTATTATCTTTTCTTCTTTTCTTCTTCTTCTTCTTCTTCCTCTTTCTCTTCCTCTTCCTCTTCCTCATTGCTATTACTATTATTTCTTCATTCTGTAAAAGGCTGTGGTTTCAAAGTGTAACAAGTATATAGAGCCCAGCTCCAGCCACCCAAAAAGTCACCAAGCACGCACAGTCTATATAGAGAACACCATACACAAGACCATTCCACCAAGTTTAGAAGTAGCCATTCTTCCTAACCCATAGAAACAAACACAGAAAGTAGAGCAAACTGTGGAGACAGGGGAATACTCTTTAAAAGAAACAAGAATTCGATTTCCTTGATGATGAGTGATGTTGAGCATCTTTTCATGTGTCTGTTAGCCATCTGGAGGTCTTCTTTGGAAAAAGGTCTATTCATGTCTTCTATCAATTTCCAATTTTTTTATTTTTTAATGTTTATTTATTTTTGAGAGAGAGACAGAGAGAGAACAAGCAGGGGAGGAGCAGAGAGAGAGGAAGACAGAGGATCCTGAAACAAATTCCACACTGTGAGCACAGAGCTTGATGCAGGGCTTGAACTCATTGACCATGAGATCATGACTTGACCTGAAACCAAGAAACAACCAGTTGACTGACTGAGACACCCAGGTGTCCCTGTCCATTTCTTAACTGAATTGTTTTGTTTTTGGGTGTTGAATTTGATAGATTTTTATAGATCTTAGATACTAACCCTTTATCAGATATGTAATTTGAAAATATCTTCTCCCATTCTGTAGGTTGCCTTTTAGCTTTGTTGATTGTTTCCTTCAGTGTGCAGAAGCTTTTTATCTTGATCAAGTCCCAATAGTTTATTTTTGCTTTTGTTTCCCTTACCTTAAAAGATGTCTAGTAAGAAGTTGCTGCAATCAAGGTCAAAGAGGTTTCTGCCTGTGTTCTCCCCTAGGGTTTTGATGGTTCCATCTCACCTTTAAGTTTCATCCATTTTGAATTTATTTTTGTGCATGGTATAAGAAAGTGGACCAGTTTTATTCTTCTGCATGTCACTGTCCATTTTCCTCAAAACCACAATGAGAGACCACCTCACACCTGTCAGAACGGTTAAAATTAATAACACAGGAAACGACAGATATTGGCGAGGTTGCAGAGAAAGAGGAAGTATCTTACACTGTTGGTGGAAATGCAAATTGTTGCAGCCACTCTGGCAAATGGTATGGAGGTTATTCACAAAGTTAAAAATAGAACTATTCTATGTCCCAGAATTTGCACTGCTATGTATTTACCCAAAGGATATAAAAATACTGATTCAAAGGGGCACATGCACCCTGATGATTATAGCAGCATTATCAACAATAGCCAAATTATGTAAAGAGCCCAAAAGTCCATTGACCGATGAATAAGTAAATAAGATGTGGTGTGTGTGTGTGTGTGTGTGTGTGTGTGTGTGTATAATGGGATATTACTCAGCCATCAAAAAGAATGATATCTTGCCATTTGAAATTACATGGATGGAGCTAGAGTGCATTATACTAAGTGAAGTAAGTCAGTCAGAGAAAGAAAAATACCATATGATTTCACTTATGTGTGGAATTTAAGAAACAAAACAGATGAACATAAGGAAAGAGAGAAAAAAAGAGAGGGGAGCAAACCATAAGAGACTCTTAACTATAGAGAACAAATTGAGAGCAGCTGGAGGGGAGGTGAACAGGGCATGGCTAAATGGGTGATGGGTATTAAGGAGGGCACTTGTGTTGAGCACTGGGTGTTATATTTAAGTGACAAATCACTAAATTCTACTGCTAAAACCAATGCTATACTATATCTTAACTAATGAGAATTTAGATAAAAAGTTGAAACAACAATAAAAAAAAGGTGATGGAAATAAAGGAGTGTACTTATGTGTTGAGCACTGGGTGTTGTATGAAGTGGTGAATCACTATATTGTACAAATGAAACTAATATTACACTATGATAACTGGAATAAAAGTAAAACCATAAAGAGCAAAAATCAATCAATCTCTTTTAATTGCTTTTAAAAAAAGAAATAACAAGAAAACACAGCAGAAAAATAACTAAATGAAACACAGGTAAGCAATATGCCTGATAAAGAATTTAAACTAAAGATTATAAAGATACCAGGCTGGAGAAAACAGTGAAAGAACTCACTGAGACCTTCAATAAAGAGATAGAAAATATTAAAAAGAACCAAGTGGAGTTGAAGAGTACAATAACTTACATAATAAGAAACAACTAGAGGAAACCAACAGATTAAAAGATGCAGAAGAAGTAATAGCAATCTGGAAGATAGGGTAATAGAAAGCACAGAAGCAAAACAGCAAAAAGATAAAATAATTTTTAAAAAAAATGAGAATTGATTAAGATATTTCTTGGACTGCATCAAATAAAAAAACATTTGCATTTAGGGGTAGAAGAAGAAGAAGAAGAAGAAGAGAGAGAGAGAGACAGAGAGAGACAGAGAGAAAACTTATTTGAAAAATAATGACTAGAAACTTTCCTAACCCTGGGAAGGAAATAGACATCCAAGTCCAAGAAATACAGAGAGTTCCAAACAAGTTGAATCCGAGGAGACCCACACCATGATACATAATAAAGATATCAAGTGTTAAAGATAAAGAGAGAATCTTAAAAGTAGCAAGAGAGAAAAGTTACCTTCAAGGGAAAACCTATGAGGCTGTCAGCTAATTTTTCAGCAGAAACTTTAAAGCCAGAAGGAAGTGGCCTGATATATTCGAAGTTTTAACTGAGGGTTGATGGAGGGGAGATGGGAGGGATGGGATAAATGGATGGTGGGCATTAAAGAAGCACTTGTTGCGATGAGCACTGTGTATTATATGTAAGTGAGGAATCACTAAATTCTACTCCTGAAACCAATACTCTTCTATATGTTAACTAACTTGAAACTAAATAAAAATAACCTGAAATTTACTGTGTAGCGGTCGGAATCAATAAATCCAACTTTTTCTGTCAAAAAAAAGCCATAATACCTGAAAAAAAAATTAAGTTTATTTATTTATTTTTAGAGAGAGTGAGAACACACAGAAAGGGTAGTGAGAGGGGTAGAGAGAGAATCCCAAGCAGGCTCCACAGTGTCAGTGAAGAGTCTGGTGTGGGGCTCAAACTCATGAAACACAAGATCATGACCTATGCCAAAATCAAGAATTGTACACTTACCTGACTGATCCACCCAGGTGCTCAGCCATAATACTTTTCTAATTTAAAAAAATGTTATTTGAATAAAAGAACATTTGAAAACAAATAAAAATCAAAGTGCTAATAGTAAAAAACCTACATAATTACAATTTAAATAAAAATTTGGAAGAGAATAAAAAGAGAACAATTTGTAGAAATATGAAAAATCCAAAAAAAAAAAGTAAAACGTTTACAACCAAGAATACTCTACACTGAAAGTTTATCATTCAAATTTGAAAAAAAGATAGTTTCCCAGACAAACAAAAGGTAAAGGATTTTATTATCACTAATTGAGCCTTATAAGAAATGTTAAAGGAACTTCTTTAAGTGGAAAAGAAATGGCCATAATTAGTCATAAGAAAATTATGAATAAAAAGATGTAAAATATGACACATATATATAAAACATGGAGGAGGGAGTAAAAAGGGAAGAGAAAAGGAAAAAGAAGAAAGATTTTTTTTGTCTTTTTTTTCTTTATAGAATGCGTTTAAACTTAAACAGCCATCAATTTAATATAGACTGCTATTTACTTAAGATGGTATATATGAAACCTATGGGAACCAGAAACCAAAAATCTATAATAGATAAAAATAAAAAGAAAGTCAAACATAACACTATAAAAATTCATCAGTCACAAATAAAGACAGCAAGAGAAGAAAGGAGAAAAGAAGAACTACAGAAAACAACAAAATGGCAGTAAGTGCATACTTATCAATAATCACTTTAAATGTAAATGGCCAAAATGCTCCAATAAAAAGACATAGGGTGGTGGAATGGACAAGAATCGAGACCCGCCTATATGCTGCCTATAAGAGACTCATCTCAGACCTAAAGACACATTCATTTGGAAAATGAAGAGATGGAAAAACATTCACCATGCAAATGGAAGCCAAACAAAACAAAACAAAAAGCTGGGTAGCAATATTTATATCAGACAAAATAGACTTTAAAACAAAGACTGTAAGATGAGACAGAGAAGGGCATTATATAATGATAAAGAGATCAATCCAACAAGAGGATATAATTGTTATATGTGAACCCAACACTGGACTACCTAAATACATAAAGCAAATATTAACAGACATAAAGAAATCAATGATAATACAATAGTAGGGGACATTAACACCCCACTTACACCAATGTATAAATCATCCAGACAGAAAATCAACAAGGAAACAGTGGCTTTGAATGACACATTAGACCAGATGGACATAACAGTTATACACAGAACATCCCATCCAAAAGAAATTGAATACTCATTCTTTTAAGTGCACATGTAATGTTCTCCAGAATAGATTACATATTAGGCCATAAAATAAACCTCAATGAATTTAAGAAGATAGAAATCATACAATGCATCATTTCCAATCCCAACATATGAAACTAGAAATACATTACAAGATAAAAACTGGAAAAAAAAAACACAAAAATGTGGAGACTAAACAAAATGATGCTAAATAACCAATGGGCCAATGAAGCAATCAAAGAAGAAATTTAAAAAATACATGGAGACAAAGAAAAATGAAAACACAATGGTCCAATATCTTTGGGACACATCAAAACAGTTCTAAGAGGGAAGTACAATACAGGCCTACCTCAAGAATCAAGAAAAAACTCAAATAAACAATCTAACTGTAAACCTAAATGAACTAGAACAAGAAGAAAAACAAAGTCTAAGGTGAGTAGAAGAAAGGAATTCATAAAGATCAGAGCAGAAATAAATGACATAGAATCTTAAAAAAACAATAGGAAAAAATCAATGAAACCAAGAATGAATTCTTTAAAAAGTTAAATAAAATTAACAAACTCTTAGCCAGATTCATCAAGAATAAAGAGAAAGTACCCAAATAAATAAAGTCAGAAATGAAAGAGAAGTAACAACTGACATCACAGAAATACAAAGGTTTGTAAGAGAATACCATGAAAAAGTATATGCCAACAAACCAAACAATCCAGAAGAAATGGATGAATTCCAAGAAACATACAATCTTTCAAAACTGAACCAGGAAGAAATAGACAATCTAAATAGATCAATTAAAAGTAACAAAATTGAATTAGTAATAAACAATTGAATAAATAAATAAATAAATTTCCAAGACCATGTGGATTGACAGGTAAATTCTGCCAAACATCTAAAGAAGAGTAAATACCTATTCTCCTCAAACAATTCCAAAAAATTAGAAAAAGAAAGAAACGTTCCAAATTCATTCTATGAGACCATCTTTACGCTGATACCAAAACGAGACAAGACACACACAAAAATTATAGGCCAATATCCATGATGAACACAGTTGATGGGCAAAAATTCTCAAAATATTGGCAATCACATACAATACACTTAAAAGCTCATTCACCACAATCAGTGGGATTTATTCTGGGGATGAAAGAATTGTTCAATATTTGCAAATCAATCAACATCAAACACAACATCAACAAAGTAGAGGATAAAAATGCTATGATTATCTCAATAGATCTAGAAAAGGCATTTGACCAAATTCATCATACATTTATGATAAAAACTCTCAACAAAGTGTAGTTAGAGGGAACATACCTCAACATAGTAAAGGCCATATATGAAAACCCACAGCTAAAATCATATTCAATGGTGAAAACTGAGATTCTCCTCTAAGATCAGGAATTTCCACTTTCACCACTTTTATTCAAAACAGTATGGGAAGTCCTAGCCACAGCGGTCAGACAAGAAGAAGAAATAAGAAGTATCTATATCGGTAAAGAGAAAGAAACTGTCACTATTTGAAGATAACATGATAATACACATAAAATATCCCAAAGACTCAACTGAAAAACTATTAGAAGTAATGAACAAATTCAGAAAGGTGGCAAGATACAAAATTGATACTCAGAAATTGGCACTGTTTCTATAAACAATGATAAATTAAAAGAGAAAAAAACAACACCATTCACAATTGCACCAAAAATAATAAAATACCTAGGAATAAATTTAACCAAAGAGGATAAGAGCCATTGTACAAAAAGCTATAAAACACTGATAAAAGAAAAGATGACACTAACAAATGGAAAGATATTCCATGATCATGGATTGGAAGAATTAATATTGTGAAAATGGCCACATTACCCAGGGAAATCTAAAGATTCTATGTAATCCTTTTTTAAATACCAACAGAATTTTTCACAAAACTAGAACAAATAATACTAAAATTTGTATGGAACCACAAAAGACCCCAAATAGCCAAAGGAATCTTGAAAAAAGAAGAACAAAACTATCACAATACCAGATTTCAAGATATGCTACAAAACTGTAGTATAACCAAAACACAAAAATACTAACACAAAATAGATACATAGATCAATGGAGCAGAATGGAGACACCAGAAATAAACCCACACTTATGTGGTCAATTAATCTATGATAGAAGAGGCAAGAATATACAGTGGAGAAGACAGTCTCTTCAATAAATGATCCTGGGAAAATTGGAGAGCTACACATAAAATGAAACTGTACCACCTTCGAACACCATATACAAAAATAAACTCCAAATGGATTAGGGACTTAAATGTGAAACCTGAAACCATAAAAATCCTAGATGAGAGCATAGGCAGTAATTTCTCTGACTTCAGCCATAACTTTTTTCCTAGATAGGTCTCCCGAAGCAAGGGAAGCAAAAGCCAAAAAAAATGAAGTATTGGGACTACATCAAAATAAAAAGCTTCTGTGCAGCAAAGGAACCAATCAACAAAACTAAAAAGCAGCCTATGGAATGGGAGAAGATATTTGCAAATGACATAACCAATAAAGGGTTAGTTTCCAAATATATAAAGAACTAACACAATTAAACACCATAAAACCAAATAATCTAATTTAAAATGGGCAGAAGACATGAATAACATTTCTGCAAAGAAGACATACATGGCCAGTTGACAGATGAAAAGATGCTCAACATCACTCATCATTAGGGAAATGCAAATCACAACTACAATGAGAAATCACCTCATACCTGTCAGAATGGCTAAAATCAACAACACAAGAAACTACAGGTGTTAGCAAGGATGTGGAGAAAAAGGAACCTTTGTTCATAGTTGATAGGAATGCAAACAAGTGTAGCCACTGTGAAAAACAGCATGGAGGTTCCTCAAAAAGTTAAAAATAGAACTACCCTATGAACCAGGAATTGCACCACTGGGTATTTACCCAAGAGTACAAAAACACTACTTCAAAGGGATATTATTTACAATAGCCAATATATGGAGGCAGCCCAAATGTCCATCAATTGATGACTAGATAAAGAAGATGTGGGGTGTGTGTGTGTGTGTGTGTGTGTGTGTGTGTGTGTGTATACATACCATAGAATATTATTCAGCCATAAAAAGAATGAAATCTTGCAATTTGCAATGACATGCATGAAGCTAGAGAGTATAATGCTAAGTGTACTAAGTCAACCAGAGAAAGACAAATATCATATGATCTCTCTCATATGTGGAATTTAAGAAACAAAACAACTAACTAAAGGGAAAAAAAAGAGAGAGAGACAAACCAAGAAACAGACTCTGAACTACAGAGAACAAACTGATGGTTACAAGAGGGGAGGTAGGTGGGGGAATCGTGAAATAAGTGGTGGGGATTAAGAAGGACACTTGTAGTGATGAGCACCAGGTGTTGTATGGAAGTGTTTTGAATCACTATATTGTACACTTGAAACTAATATAACACTGTATGTTAACTAACTGTATTTAAAATAAAAATTTAAAAAATAAAATGCTTATGAATGGATAATTTGTAAAGGTATATAAAATATGCCTCAACTTCTTCTTACATATATTTTAATGTGCTTAATCTCATGTTTTAAAAATGCACTTGTAAAATGAAGTAATAAAAGAAAAAATGTGCAATTGATTTCAAGATTACAAAAGTTAAAGCAAAACTTTTTGACCAATTTAAGAAGCTGGGGAGAGATATGTGCTCTCTTTTACAATACTGGTTAATATAAACATTAAGGGAAAAACATCTGGCAAAAAACAACAAAAACATTTGACATGTCCATATCTATCATTCTGAAATTCCTATAGTAGGAATAGAAAGCAATAAAATGTTCCAAGATATTCAAGTGCAAGTCAGAACCATTAAAAAAAATTTTTAATGTTTGTTTTTGAGAGAGAGAGAGAGAGAGAGAGAGAGAGAGCATGAATTGGGTAGGGGCAGAGAGAGAGGAAGACACGGAATCTGAAGCAGGCTCCAGGCTCTCAGCTGTCAGCACAGAGCCCGACGCGGGGCTTGAAACCACAAACTGTGAGATCATGACCTAAGCTGAAGTCAGACGCTTAACCAATTGAGCTACCCAGGTGCCCCAGAACCATTTTAAACATACCCCAAGGAAGACTGGTTATAGAAATTCTAGCTCATCCCTATGATGAAATATTACATTAACAACAGAATTAAGAGAATATTTAATGATTTAGAAATATTGTCCCAGAAAACTGTTATAATGAAAATACCCTCCAATGGAAAAGTGCATATTGTATTATAAAGGTGTGTAGATTTCTATTTATTAAGAATCTATGTTGTCAAGTAGTGATATTAGGAATGGTATTTGAATTTTTACTTTATTATGTTACATTAACATTTTTGAAAAAATATTTTCTATTATAATCATGTACAATTTGTATTAAAATGTTTAACATAAATAAAAACAAATGCTACTGTTTCCCTGATAAAATATTGGGGAAATACAGAAATGATTGCAATACCAAGAGCAGAAAAAATACAGATATCTAGGTCCTGTTATAATACTGGTTCACCTTACAAGGTCAGCCCATATCCTTTGACAATTCAGTGTTTCTTTCAGCAACGTTTTTATTTTCAGGAAAATATCTGGAATGTTAGCAAAACTTGTGCACTGTGATGAATTTGGCAACTTGGGATAAAGAAAAACGAGTACCAATCTAGATGTTCAAACATTATGAAGTATTAAAAATGTATGTACACACATGCACACCAACACAGACATACAGACGTGGATATAAATGTAGGTATGCCTAATGTATCTATTCATCTACTGAGGCATTGATTCAGTGGAATATTAAGAGGCAGATAAAATCTTTTTAAATGTTTTATTTTAAGTTTATTTGTTTATTTTGAGAAGGAGAAGAGAGTGAGGAGGAGGGACAGAGAGAGAGAGAGAGATTCCCAGGCAGGCTTTGCTCTGTCAGCACACAGCCAGATGTGGGGCTCAAACTCATGAACTGTTAGATCATGACCTGAGCCGAAATCAAGAGCCAGACGCTTAACTGACTGAGCCACCCAGGAGCCCCGAGGAAATATTTTTAAGTAACTTTAATGACATGAATTGAAATTAAGAGGTGTGTGTATAAACACACACACACACACACACACACACACACTTTTGTGTGAAAAAGCATATATAAAAACCGTATATACATTCTTATATACATATATGACATAAATGCAAAAAACTACTAAAGAGGTACAGGCAAAAATGTTTCAGGTAGTTCTGGAGATGATTACAGACATATAGTTGAAATTTTTCAGGAAGATATGGATGGTCATTAAGATTCATTATGGGAACATTAATTTTCTTCTGTTGCCTGCAGTTTAATTTTTTCCTGCAATAAAGCCGAATGATGTTTCTGGCAATGGGCAAAAAGGCAGTAAGTGGGCACAAGGAAAAGAGGGTGATAAAGAGCATTTAAATCCAGCAAAATAACCTAAAACAGTGAAATACCACTTGCAGCCCATCAAGCTGGCCAAAACGCACACACTCCAGCACACACACCCATCAATTACAGTGACTAGGAGACTATGCAGGGGGAATGGACATACTGTTTTTACTAGCTGTGCTGGCTGGCATGAATGCAAATCAGTACAATGCTTATGAAGGGGCCATTTGGCAACACACAGGAAAAGTCTCTAAAATATCCTGCAAGGATATTTTATTGTGGATCCTGCACGTCCACAATTAAGAAGACCATCCGGTATGCTAGCGAAGATTTGGCTTGACAAGGAAGGATTCATTCGTCAGAGTATGCAGTGTTGGGTTTAAACACAAGGAAAGAACTAGGCACCACCTGAATGTCCAACAATGCGGAAATGATTACAGAAGAGTTAAAGATCCATGGATACACTCTGCAGGCACTGAAGACGACATTTAGGAAGCCTGTTGAATAACATGGAAAGAAGTTCAATGGGTTGTGTTTTGTTTGGCTTTAGTTTCTGAAGAAGCAGATTAAGAAACACCACACACGCGAACCATTCTATAACAGGGTGTTAAAAGGGAAGGTGGGGGTGGGGAGTGAGGAAGAGAGGGAGGGAGAAAGAGGGAGAGAGGAGAGCCTGGAAAAACAGCACACGAAAAAGTGGTTGCCTCTGGGTAGTAGAATCATGGGGAACAATTACTCTCTGGGTTTTCCCTCATCTGATTTCCTTCTCCTTTCTGATGTTTCTACCATGAAATTGTATCACCTGTGTAGTGAAGGAAGCGAGAATGAAGTGCTTTTTAAACCAAAGCACAAGGAGAAAAGGCAGCCTATAATCTATCAAGTGGCACAGATTAGCAAGATTATTCACAACGCCCTTGGTGGGTGTGGGGGGAAGGGAGAGGTGGGGAAGACAGAAGGAAGAGGAAGGAGGGAGGAAGAGGAGGAGGAGGGGATGAAAGGAAAGAGGAAGAGAGGAAGAGAGGGGGGAAGAGGAGAGAGAGAGAGAGAGAGAGAGAGAGAGAGAGAGAGAGAGAGAGAGGAGAGAGACCTGCACTCCCAGTACAATACAATACACTGCTGGTGGGTTAGGGGGCAAAGAGGGGAGTTGTAAACCGGGTGGGAGCCAAGATTTGGCTCTGCTGGCTGACTGGCTCCTGGCATGTCTTCATCGCAAGGTGGCTTCCTCATCGGTGTCTTCCTCGAAATCCTTGACGTCAGCACTGGTGGACTGCCTGGCCCAGGCTCCCCTTTCGGCTTCTCGTTCTTTATGCGACTTGAATCTCCCAACGAAAATTTTGCGGTAGTTCAGGAACATGCCATTCATCGCATCAATGGCCCGCTCTGCGGACTCCTGCTTCTGGAAGTGCACAAACCCGTAGCCCTTGGGCCCCTTTTCGTCGCAGGCCACTTTGCAGGAGAGGATGTTGCCAAACGCCGAGAAGATGTTGTATAGCGCCTTGTTGTCGATGGTCTTGCCCAGGTTCTTGATGAAGACGTTGCCCACCCCACTCTTGCGGAGCGAGGGGTCCCGCTGGGACCACATGATGCGCACGGGCCTGCCCTTGATGACATCAAAGTTCAGGGTTTCCAGGGCCCGCTTGGCGTCCACCGGTTGCTGGTAGTTGACGTACGCGTAGCCCAACGAGCGGCGGGTGATCTTGTCCCTGCAAATGCGGATGGAAAGGATGGGCCCGGCCGGGCTGAACTTCTCGTAGAGCATTGCTTCTGTCACTTCAGGGTGCAGGTCGCCCACGTACAGCGAGGCCATAGGAAAGTCTGGGTTCCCCTCGGAGACCCTGCTGGTCTCCGCATCCGCATCTGCATCTGCATCCGCGGCTGCAGCCGCCGCCGCCGCCGCCTCCGCGTCCCCCTCCGCGTCCGCCTCCCCCAAGGAGGGCGCCGCAGCCTCCGCTGCTGCTGCTGCTGCTGCTGCTGCTGCTGCTGCTGCTGCAGTGGCGGCGGCGGCGGCGGCGGCGCAGGCAGCTTCAGCCGCGCTAGCCTCCACAACCACTGCCGCCAGGGCAGCCCCCGCCTCCTTCCCCTCTGCCAGGGCGGCCGCCACCTCCCCCCGGGTGCCCTCCGCCACTGCCTCCTCTACTGAGGCCTCGGCCTCCACCTCAGCCTCCACCTCTGCTTCCGCCTCCGCTACGGAGGCCTCCGCCACAGCCTCCGCCACGGTCGCCGCCGCAGCCTCCGCCGCCGCCGCAGCCGCTGCCGCCACCGCCGCCGCCACTTTCGCCGCTGTCGCCACGGTCGCCGGTGCCTCCAGGCCGCTGCCGCGACCTCCCTTCCCGCGAGCTGGGGGGTAGAGAGGCGCGAAAGGACAGGAGGGCGGGTGGCGCGAGCGGGAGCTGGGGCCGGGGACCCGGGGCCAGTCCGAGTCACTTGGGATAGCAAGCGCTGCGAGGAGCGCACCGGTGCGAGTCACCGCAGCCTGCAGCCTGCTGCTGCCGCCGCCTCTCGGTCGTGGGCTAGCGTGCGGGGCGCGGGCGGGCAAGGCGGCGTGTGGTGGGGGGTGGGGGGTGTTGGCGTCTGTGGTCCGGGCAGCTGGGAAGGCTTCTGTCTCTTTGGTTCCCCCTGTGGCTGCTGCGGGGCTGTGGGGCCGCAGGCGGTGGGAGGGGGCGGGGATGGGAGCGGGAGCCTGAGGCTTGGGGTGGGGGCGGGGAGAGTCTTCAGTCTCTCAGGTTCCTGGATATTTATGAAGAGGAAGCCAGGGAAAGGGCTCCACTGTGGACTGGGAAATACGGTTTAGATTTAGAGGGTTGGTTTTGTTTTATCTCCCCCCCCCCACACACCCCCCATAGAACATCTAAATGATTCAATCAAGTGCCTTGCAAGAACGGGTGGCTGGCATTGAGAATACACTTGCCCGGCCTAAACAAAGCCGAGAAAAATGGTTTTCTCACATTCAAGGGTTCTCCCCACTTCACCTCATACACACTTTGCAACATCGCTGCCACCAAGGAAACAACACCTATTCTGAGCAGGACCTGGGGCCAGTGGGGCAAGCTCCCCCTGCAGCCTGCTGACCCATTTTCTCAGAGATCCCTCCCCCTTTTCCAACTCTTTCCCTCGTCTGCAACACTTGCAAAAGAGGGAATAAAGAACACAAGGACATGTATTCATCCATTGATAATGCCATGCCACAAATATTTATGGAGCTTGTGCTGGTGTCTAGGGATACAAGGGTCTGGCAAGCAGGACACATAAGCTGGTTTGGGGCTTGTCCTTGGTAATGGACAGTCTGGGTGGGAAACCCTGTCCCTGCTCCAGATTACAGGAGAACTAGGGACATGGGGTTCTTCCACACATCCCCTCCCCAGTTCCTCCCACACACCCAGCCTCAATACGTGCGGCCTGACAGTGGGGGAATCGAGAACACCCTGTCCTTAGTGCAGTCCTCAATGATACCCTGGGCTGGGGACAGGGCCTGGTCCAGAGCCAAGCACTTGTTCATTCTTGGCTCTGCCTTCGAGGTGCTAAGGTTACTAACATGAATCAAGAAATGCACATCCATGTTCAAAACAAAACCAAAACCCAAAATCTCTAGAATGAGGTGCCTGGTGCCACTTCATCAGGTAATATTTGTGAAAGCCTTATCAAGTACTTGGCACTGGGAACTAAGGGACAGGCCATGTGATAAGTGAGCAGTGAGTGTTGATATATTGGAGGTGTGGGGTGGGGTGAGAAAAGGTGAGCTGTGTGTGTTGTGGGAACAGAGAGGCCACAGGGGGCCAAATGCTGAGGGGATAGACAAGTGAGCAACCATGAGAGTAGAGTATAACAGAAGCTAGGGTCCCACTTGCTCCAGAAAGGAGGGCCCTGCCACTAACTCTTCCTGGTAGGAGTCAAGTGAGGCTGCACAGAAGATGAAACCCCCAATGTGAACCAATGTCGAGACAGGAAGGAAGACATTCCAAACAGAGGAATCTGATTGTGCACAAGGCCCTGTGGCATGCTAGCACACACAAAGGCACTTCTGGTCATGCCTAATAATCTGGTGTGGGCAGAGCTCATGGTCTCCGAGAGCATATGGCAGAAGATGGAGCTAGAAGGTGTGGAGCCCTGAAAAGCAAGCTAAGGTGCTTGGACTCTGCACCCAAGTCCATGGGCACCACTCAGCACGTTCAAGGAGGCAATCAGTGGGTGTGATTGGATCCTCAGAGTACAAAATAAACATCAATACAGAAATCAGTTAAGAGAGTAGATCTTAAAAGTTTTCATTACCAGAAAAAAATGTGTAACTGTGAGGTGACAGATGTTAACTAAACTTATCGTTCATATCTCTATCTATCTATCTATCTATCATCTAATTATTGTGTTGTACACCTTAACCTCATACAACGCTATATGTCAATTATAGCTCAATAAAGCTGGGCAAAAACAACCCATCAATGCACATATAAGTGTGCATGTGCCTTCCCCTACACACAACTAAGACAGAGATGAGAGAACGAAAAGAAGACAGTCAGATGTGACCAGTTCCAGAAGAGATACAACAACCATTCTCTCTGTCTCCCCTTTCCCCCATAAATAGGAGTTTCTCACTTACTGTGAGCCAGGCATTGAACTGTGTGGGCTTTGGGGTCAGATATAAAAACGATTGAACCACAGTGCCTTCCCTCAGGACATCTCACTCCACTAAAGCTCAGGCTGCCCATACAAATAACAGAATGCCAGCGGAGGGCTATAGGTGCCGCTATGTGATTGGACTATGGTGGCCATGGGATTTCATCTGCCCAGCACATATTGTCTCCTCCCCCTCATTCCTGCCCATCCACATTCTTTGGGTAAATAAAGCCGTTTTCTGTGGTGGCAGCGTTAGCTGGACCTAGGCAGTTGCACATGACAGAACAACCCTGAGCCTTCGGAACTGACCGAGTCACTGTGGGGTGTGAGGCAGTGCGAACTTTCCCAGTGCTGGCAAGAAATCATCCCAAGGTGGCTGAGAAGCAGACACACAGACATATACCTTGCCAGCTTGCAAAATCCAGCCCATCGCCCCTAGACAAGGCTAGTGTGAACAAAGGAAAAGAACAGAGGCGTAGGAAAAACACGCTGTACAGCCGATGTTTGGCCAAGGTGATCACTGTCACTGCTGTTAAGAGCCATCTCTTGGAGGTCTATCTAGGTTGCTTGTAGGCAGGAGGCAGATGAGCTGTGCCTCACCATTCCAGGTGGCCATCCAAGAGGGGCCCGAGGAGGCAGAGGCCAAGTGGGGAAGCCATGATTGCTGGGGGGTAGGGGATATGCAGGTGACAAGAACAACTTCTCCACCCGTTGTTAGGAGACAGAAATGTCAAGTGGGACCAACTGAAGGACCAGGGCTCCACAATATCTCTTCCTCTAGCTTTGATTACAGTTTGGCCCACAGAGCCAACAGAAATCAGTAAGAACGCAGGACAAAGAGGTTTGAAGAAGTCATGCTATGTCCAGCAAATCCCCAAGCCTGTCAAACCTGAAGACAATCCCTAGACCCCTGAGCCTCCAGCAACAGGAACAGGGCTAGAAGGGAAGAAGGTGCAAGACTATTCCCTGAGACATGCCAACATTTAGAAGTTCAGTTGAGGATGATAAGCCAGGGGAAGAGTTTGAGAAGGACTGGGTGGTAAAAGGGCTGGCCCCAAACCTGACTTGCATGGTCCAGCCTCAGTGTCCTCACTCAGGTCCTGTTTTCACTGCACGTGCATGGGGGTTGGTTTAAAGAGGCACAGCAAAGACTTTGGTTGCTAGGGTTTAGCTTCTCTTTCTGTTTATTTCTCAATAGAGCTTTAAAAGCAGATAGGTTCAGATACAGAGACATTTCAAGAGTGTTTGGAGCCGGCACTGGTCTTCCATTTCATATGGCTCACTTCCTTCTTCCTATCAGGAGGAAGAAATAGAAAGGGGTGGGGATGCAGTTCAGAGAGCAGGGGAAAAGAGTAGAAAAGAACGGAAGAAGGTAGGGGATGGGGGTACCAATGGGGAGAGGGACAGATCAACTCCACGTACAAAAATGAATAAAAAGACCAAAAACAGTGATCTACATAAAGAAGTCTCTTCCCATGAATTTCTCATTGGCATAGCTATAGGAAGGATGCCCAGGGAAAAGACAATGAACACATAACTGTATTTTGGGGTAGGGAAATTGTTTCTGTCAATTCACACTGCCCCCCAAATTCCTACAAATGAAAATAATTATGAGACACAGGCCAACAAAAAAGCAGCCTTAGGCTTTTATTTATGAAGAATTGGAAAGTGTTTGGATGTGCCCTTGTTATTTAGCAAATCACAACAATGATTATTATATTGTCTTGAATAAATACAACACATTTAGCAAACGGTCTTTGGATCCTTATAAAGTGAAATGTTAAGGAAGACAGATGTGTGGGGCAGGGATGGAGTAGGAATCCGGCCTACAGAAATAAGAGTCCCAGGACATCAGGACATACGCAGAAGCACGTTTATCACAGAAAGGCTCACATTGGGCAAACTAGAACACAAAGCAAGCACTCGTCATTTGGGAAATGACTGAAGACATTTCAGTGTAGCCAGTCCATGGACTATTACGCATGGATTATTAAGCAAGCATGAATTATGTCCATATGGGTTGACTTAGGGGGACCTCCAAAATATGCTATTATTAAGTGAGAAAAAGTAAATTGCAGAGAAGGAAACAGTACCTGGTCCCATTTGTGTATGTGGCGGAGGGCGGAGGGAGGTGGGAAGATATGAGGTTGTGACCTCATACTTATCCATCTGCCTATTTGACATCTCCACCTGGATGTCCCATAGACATTTCATCCTTAAATGCCAAAAATGGAACTCCTGAACTTCTCTCACCTCCCAATTCCTACTCTGCCTAACTTTGCTCCTTCCACGAATAGCACAGCCACCCATCCAGGTATTCAAATGAAACAAAAATGAAGAGGCACCCCTATTTCCTTCCTCTCCCACATCTTCCTCTGGTCACTCTCCCATCTTTCAGCAATTTGTATCACCTCTACTTCCAAACACCGCTCGAACCTCTCCAAATCAACTGGAGTCCACCATTACCTCTGTCACGGGCTCTGACATAGCCTCCTAACTGGTCGCCTGCTTCCGCCAAACTGCCTTCTCCATTCAGTAGCCGGACTGATCTTTCTGAAAAATAAATGGCTTTTCTTGCCTCCACTACTCAAAACCCCAGAATGTCTTCCCATTTCACTTTGACTAAAGTACAAACTCCTCAATGTGGCTTAAATATAATGAGCTGCATGACTCAGCCCTTGCCACCCTCCCCATTCTCACTTTTCTATATCCTGATCATTGTGGGACTTCTCAGAATACTCTTGACTGTCTACTCCAGGATCCAAGCTTGATTCTTTTTGGGGGCTTCTGGCTACCTCAATCTGTCTTTCTCTATACTTTTGAAATCATGAACAGGTTTTTAACATACAGAAAGTTACAGCGGGTCACAGAACGCTCACCCAAACACACGTCACTTAGGATGAAAAAACAAACAAACAAACAAACAAACAACAACAACAAAAACCCAAAACATAGCTGCCATCCCCTTTGGAACCCTACCCAACCGCATTCCCCTCTGTCCCCCGGCCCACCTCCCTCAACCTCAATAGGGCACATGCCTAAGTCACTTCGGGGTGTAACTAAAGGCAAGAGACAAGCAAGTCTTTAGTTTCTTCCTCTTGTTTCTTTTTCTCTCCTCTTACCCCTCACTCTTTCCCTGAGGTCGAGCATTTCTTTGATGACCCTTTGCTCCTTGTCCCTCAGAAGCAGACAAGGTCTGCAAAAAGGGAACATAATTGGTGATATATTTGGGCTCAGGATGGTCATGAGAAATGAAGAAGCCTATACTCCCACCAGTTATTGTATAGTCCTAAATTCCTGGGCCTAGATTCCTCAAAGAAGATGGGCCTTGGAGTCAAATGGACTTGTAGGCAGAATCCCAGAGCAAAACACTTAACCACTTGGAACCTCAGTATGTGCTCTGAGTTTGAATTTCAGAAACTCTAATTCGGGTTCTTAGGAAATTTCCTTTATAACAAGTAGTTTTGCCCCAGCCCCACTTAGAAGCCAAGAACAAGGGCTCTCTTGACTGATGATTTTTATATAGTGTTTCAGGTATTTTTGTCCCTGGGAATCAATTCTCCTTCCAAAGTATGCTGACAATTTTAACTAATGCCCTTCATTGTCATGATCTTAGGCAGTTTACAGACATGGTTTTACAAAAATATACCTATAGATATGCCCCAGGCCATGACTTCCTAGCTGTGCTTACCTTGTTCAAGTTCCTTTACCTTTTTCGTTTGTTTCCTTAGCTTTGGCGTCTTCATCCATACAAGGGGATAGTTATAAGGATGAAAAGTGATAATATACGGACAATGTTTTTCACAGTGCCTGGCATGCATTCAATGCCCAACACAAGAGATTCCTTATTAATGTCACTTCCTTCCATCTTGAGGATATCCTTGTTTAGCTCGTTTTTGAAGGCCCAGTGTCTTTCCTTTCTGATGTCCAAGGAAGCCTGGCCTTTTCTCTCTAACCAGGAGCAAAGTGTCAGTTCAGAGCGAGTCTGATCCTCTGAGTGACAGTCCAGCTTAGAGCTGGATTTTACTCTACACAACTGCCTGATTTGCCAGCCTGAGCTCACTTTTCTTATACCCTCATTCAGTTACCCTGGGCTTAGAAACTTTCTACAATCCATCTATTTACTCTTCCTGAGCTCCAAGGACTTCACGAGTCAACGCATGAAAGCATGCCATTTTTCTGTCGTCAAGAACACCACCCAGAAGATTTGATAATACTATCTCAGCAATATAGGGTATTGAGTCATGAGTGAAGTTTCCCTCCACTGCTATGCATCCCTTCAAGCACCCTTTTGGGGGACATTTTGAACATAAATTACTGTAAGATAATACATTCCTCCAAGTGCTGTAGGATACTGAATGTATTTTGATGTCTCCGTGACATCTCTGGAACACTGCTTTCAACATTCACAATTATGCTGCGACACATTTATGGGTTATGGATGTGTGAGTGGCTGATTCTCAGTACTATGAGTTGTTGAGCAATTTAAGTTCCCAATCTATATAATAAATGTAAAATGAAATCTCCTTCCATATGGTAAAGTCTTGCTAAGGTCATGACAGCTAACCATGGGATTTTCTCCCAAACATACACACCATCTTTTAAAAACCATCTTTAAATAAAAAAGGAAAAGAAGGGGCACCTGTGTGGCTCAGTTGGTTAAACATCTGACTCTTGAATTTGGCTCAGGTCATGATCTCATGGTTTGTGAGATCGAGCCCTGCGTCGGACTCTGTGTTGACAACCTGGAGCCTACTTGGGGTCTCTCTCTCTCTCTCTCTCTCTCTCTCTCTCTCTCTCTCTCTCTCCCTACCCTGATCTCCAAATGAATACATAAATAAATACATAAATACATAAGGAAAAGAAAAAGAAAGAATGAAAAACGAAAGAAAAATGGAAAAAAATAAATGAAAGGAAATCATGCACATGATAAATAAAATAGTGATGGCCAAAAGTACAAAAGAGCTTATGATGAAAGCAAAGGTTGGAGACCCCATCACTTCTCAACCCCTTGTTGTGCTTTCTAGGGTAGACCATTTTAACAATCCCTGTTTCCATTGTTCTGGAAGTTACCTTCTTACAATCTAGATAAAGTGCTTAATCTGCTATTTCAGTAATTCATCAACTTCAGACATCATCAAGTGACCACATTCTGCTTACAGAGGAGAATTTAACTCATGGTGTCTTCAGTCTGCCCTCACTCTCTCTTGGTTTTTATACCTTCTTTTGATTTTTGTTTCCTCTGTTGGTGACTCTAGTTAACTTTAAATAATATCTGTAACCCTCAGATTTTTGCATATACCTTAGTCAGTTTACCTTGATTTTCTATAAAATGAGTATATTGCCATGCTTATCCTTCCCTTCCCTCAACTTCTTTTCCTCCTTTATATCTTCTCTTCTAGTCAGACTCATAATCATTTACATCCACTTCTGGAAACCTAATCAAGTCTTTTCTGCTTTGAAAAAGCAAGACAGCCTTTTACCTTTCAATGAATCTCCAATAATGTTGACCACAGAGCCACATTTCTTCACTGAGTGCAAGCTGGGCCACTAGAAGGAGATTAATCCTAGTATCAAGTTCAAATCCTCCCTTTTACCTTATTCTGTTAATTTCTAAAAGGTATGCTGCATTTGAGTTTGATTTATAGTTGACTTATGCATCAAACTCCCTCCTTCTCCTGCTTTCTCTCTCTCTCTCTTTCTCTTTCTCTTTGTCTCTGTCTCTCTCTGTCTCTGTCTCTGTCTCTCTCTCTCTCTCTGTCTCTCTCTCTCTCTCTCTCTCTCTCTCACACACACACACACACACACACACACACACACACACACACACACTAAATGGCTGCCAGGCAATTGATCATTAAACAATTTAATCTTATAACAACTTATGACATGGGTGTTATTATAATCTTCATTTTACACCTGGGAAAACTTTGGTAGCAAGTATTTAAATAACCTGCCAAGGTCTCACAGCATGTAAGGGACAGAGTCTGGGATTTGATTCAAAGAAAGACAGTCTCATTCCAGAATTGCTACTGGTGACCACTGTGTTATTCTTCACTACATGTCTTCCTTTTGGTTTATCAGAACCACAAATATACCCCAAAACAGCATATATATACACAAATATGCTGTTAAAACAGGTGGAACAGTTTATATATGAATAGCGGTTGGCAATTCATCCGCTTCCAGAAACAACCTCCACCAATCCCAGACTCTGGGGTTACACAAAACAATATTGTCTGTTTTTGTTTTTTCTCTTTACATTTCTCTCAAGCTCATAAAAATCTATAAAACCAGGCTCATACAAATGTATAGAAACAGGTTGACATTTTCCAGAGTAGTTTTCTTTTTCTTATTTCCTTTTTTTTTTTTTTTTTTTTTTTTTTTTGGTCAAAGTGGCATCATACATTTCACAATTTTCTGCAACTTTCTACGTTCACAGAACAGGTTAGCACATGCAGATCAAGTTAATTCTATTGTATTAAAGTCTGCATTAATGACAAACAAATTTATGCAGCAATGCCCTGATCATTCCATGTTTTATTTTTGCAGACAGATGTCATTTTTACCTTTGCTCCCTTTTCTGTGATGTGCCTTAATTTTTCTCAGCCTGCTTTTAAGAATTTCTCTTTATTTTTATTTTCAAGGCAATTGGTTTCTGGTGGGTCTTAAATTCAAAGACCATCTTGGAGCTGTGAGGTTTTGCTTTGCCTCATATTTGGAACATTTTCTACCATTGTATCTTCAAATGTTTTCCTGTCCGTTGCTCCCTTTTTATTATTCAGGGGCACGAATTATATGTAGGTTTGGTGAATCGATAATGTCCCACAGGTCAATGAGGCTCTTTCCGTTTATGTTTGTTTGATGTTTTACTTTTTATTTTTATTTTGTTTTTTAAATTTTTATTTAAATTCCAGTTAGTTAACATACAATATAATACTAGTTTCAGGTGTACAATTTAGTGATTCTGTGCTTCCATACAACAGCCAGTGCTCATCATAAGTGTACTCCTGAATTCCCATCACCTATTTAACCCATCCCCCCATCCTAGCCCCCCTCTGGTAACTATCAGATCATTCATTGTTCTCTGTAATTAGTACCCTCTCTCTCTCTCTTTGTCTTCCTCTCTCTCCCTCTTACTTTCACCTTGCTTGTTTGTTTTGTTTCTTAAATTCCATATGAGTGAAACCATAGGGTATCTTACTGACTGACTTACTTTGCTTAGCATTACAGTCTTTAGCTCCATCCATGTCATTGCAAATGGCAAGATTTCATTCTTTTCTATGGCTGAGTAATAATCCAGTGTGTGTGTGTGTGTGTGTGTGTGTGTGTGTGTGTGTGTGTGTACATATATACACATACATACATACATACCGCCTCTTCTTTACCCATTTATCATTTGATGGACACTTGGGCTGCTTCCATATCTTGCTATTGTAAATAATGCTGCTATAAACATAAGGATGCATGTATCCCTTTGAATTAGTGTTTCTGTATTCTTTGAGTAAATACCCAGCAGGGCGATTGCAGGATCATAGGGTAGTCCTATTTTTAATGTTTTGAAGAACCTCCATACTGGTTTCCACAGTGGCTGCACCAGTTTGCAGTCCCACCAACAGTACACGAGGCTTCCTTTTTTCCATATCCTCTCCAACAACTGTTGTTTCTTGTGTTGTTGATTTTAGCCACTCTGACCAATGTGAGGTGATATCCCCTTGTAGTTTTGGTTTGCATTTTCTGATGATAAGTGATGGTGAGCATCTTTTCATGTGTCTTTTGGCCATTTGCATGTCTTCTGTAGAGAAATGTCTGTTCGTGTCTTTTGCCCATTTTTTAATTGGGTTATTTGCTTTTGGGGATTTTATTTTAAAATTTCTTTATATATTCTGGACACTAGCCCTCTATTGGATATGCCACTGGCAAATATCTTCTCCCATTCCATAGGTTGTCTTTTAGTTTTGTTGATTGTTTCTTTCACTGGCAGAACCTTTTCATTTTGATGTAGTCCCAGTAGTTTATTTTTGGTTTTGTTTCCCTTGCCTCTGGAGACATATCTAAAAAGATGTTGCTAGAGACAGTTTCAGAGAAGTTATGGCTGTGTTCTGTCCCAGGATTTTTTATGGTTTGGGGTCTCACAGTTAGGTCATTGATCCATTTTGAATTTATTTTTGCGTGTGGTGTAAGAAAGTGGTCCGGTTTCATCCTTTTGCATGTTGCTGTCTGCTTTTCCCCACACCATTTGTTGGAGAGACATTCTTTTTCCCACCAGATAATCTTTCCTGTTCTGTCAAAGATCGACCAGTTGGTTGTAGGTTCATTTCTGGTTTATTTATTCTGTTCCATTGATCTGTGTGTCTATTTTTGTGCCAGTCCCATACTGTTTTTGATCTCTACAGCTTTGTAATATAACTTGAAGTCTGTAATTGTGATGCCTCCACCTTTGCTTTTCTTTTTCAAGGTCGCTTTGGCTATTCAGGATCTTTTGTGTTTCCATACAAATTTTAGGATTGTTTGTTCCAGTTCTGTGGAAAACATGATTGGTATTTTCATAGCGATTGCATTAAATGTGTAGATTCCTAGGGGTACTATAGACATTTTAACAATATTTGTTCTTCCGATCCATGAGCATGGTACGCCCTTCCATTTGTTTGTGTCATCTTCAATTTCTTTCATCGGTGTTTTGTAGTTTTTAGAGTACCGGTCTTTCACCTCTTTGACTAGGTTTATTCCTAGGTATCTTATTATTTTGGGTGTAATTGTAAATGGGATTGTTTTCTTAATGTCTCTTTCTGATGCTTCATTATTGGTGTATAGAAATGCAACAGATTTCTGTATGTTGATTTTGTATCCTGAGAGTTTACTTAATTCATTTATCAGTTCTAGCCATTTTTTGGTGGAGTTTTTAGGTTTTTCTGTATATAGTATCATGTCATGTGCAAATGGTGAAAGTTTGACTTTTTCCTTACCGATTTGGATGTCTTTTATTTGTTTTCCCAATCTGATTGCTGTGGCCAGCATTTCCAGTACTATGTTGAACAAAAGTGGTGAGAGTGGACATCCTTGTCTTCTTCCTGGCCTTCAGGGAAAAGCTCTCAGGTGTTCCCCATGAAGGATGATATTAGCTGTAGGCCTTTCATAGATGGCCTTTATTATGTTAAGGTATGTTCTCTGCAAACCTATTTTTTGAGGGTTTTCATCACTAATGGATGTTGAACTTTGGCAAATTGCTTTTTCTGCTTCTGTTGAAAGGATCATATGGTTCTTATCCTTTCTCTTATTGATGTGCTATATCACACCGATTGATTTCCGAACGCTGAACCACACTTGCAACCCAGGAATAAGTCCCACTTGATCATGGTGGATGATTTTTTAAATGCATTGTTGAATTTGGTTTGCTAATATTTCATTGAGAAATTTTGCATCTATGCTCATCAAGGATATTGGCCGGTAGTTCTCTTTTTTAGCAGTGCCTTTATCAGTTTTTGAATCAGGATAATTCTGGCCTCAAAGAATGAATTAGGAAATTTCCCTTCCTTTTCTATTTTTAGGAATAGTTTAGGAAGGACAGAAATTAACTTTTCTTTAAATGTTTGATAAAGTTGGCCTGTGAAGCCGTCTGATCTTGGACTTTTGTTCGTTGGGAGTTTTTTGATTACTGATTCAATTTCTTTGCTGGTTATTGGTCTGTTCAAATTTTCTCTTTCCTCCTATCTCAGTTTTGGTAGTTTATATGTTTCTAGGAATTCATCCATTTCTTCTAGAATGTCCAATTTGTTGGCATATAGTTTTTCATAATATTCTCTTATGATTGTCTTTCTGAGGTGTGGGTTGTTATTTCTCCTGTCTTATTTGTGATTTTGTTTCTGTCCTTTCTCTTTTTTTTCTTGATAAGTGTGGCTAGAGGTTTATCAATTTTATGGAGTTTTTCAAAGAACCAGATCCTGCTTTCATAGACCTGTTCCTTTTTCTTTCCTTGTTTTGATTGGTTTGTTTGTTTGTTTGTTTGTTTCTGTATTGTTTTTTTTATTCTGCTCTAATCTTTATTATTTCCTCCCCTTTGATGGTTTGGGGTTTTCTTTGTTCTTTGTTTTTGGTGTAAGGTTAGGTTGTTTATTTGAAAGTTTTCTTGCTTCTTGATGTAGGCCCGTGTTGCTAGAAACTTCCCAGTTGGGACCATTTCTGCTGCATCCCAAAGGTTTTGGACCGTTGTGTTTTCATTTTCATTTGTTCCCATGTACTTTTGGATTTCTCCTTTGATTTCCTGGTTCACCCATTCATTGTTTAGTAGCATGTTATTTAGCCTCCATGTGTTTGTGGTCTTTTCAGATTTTTTTCTTGTGGCTGACTTCTCATTTCAAAGTTTGTGGTCAGAAAAGATGCATGTTATAACTTTGATCATCTTGAATTTGTTGAGGCTAGTTTTGTGGCTTAATATGTGATCTATTCTGGAGAATGTTCCACGTGCACTTGAAAAGAATGTGTATTCTGCTGCTTTAGGATGGAATTTTCT
Organism: Felis catus; assembly: GCF_018350175.1. Classification (NCBI taxonomy): domain Eukaryota; kingdom Metazoa; phylum Chordata; class Mammalia; order Carnivora; family Felidae; genus Felis; species Felis catus. The sequence goes on from NC_058386.1 coordinate 59,699,768, forward strand.
GAATATATTTGTTGAATCCATCTGTTTCAGTGTGCCATTCAAAGCCATTGTTTCCTTGTTGATTTTCTGCTTAGATGATGTGTCCATTGATGTCAGTGTGGTGTTAACATCCCCTACTATATCCATTAGTTCCTTTATGTTTGTTATTGACTGTTTTATGTATTTGGGTGCTCTCCCACGTTGGATGCATAAATATTTACAATAGTTATATCTTCTTGTTGGATTGTGCCTTTTATTATTATATAACCTCTTTCTTTGTCTCTTGCTACAGTCTTTGTTTTAAAGTCCAGTTTTGTTCGATATAGGTATTGCTCTTCATGGAGATTCTTTTAAATGCGGTATCAAAATTTGTTTTTTAGTTGAATCTTCTTAATGGCCTGTGGTGTTGAACATGCATTCCTGTGCTTATTTCCCATCCACGTATCTTCTTTAGTGAACCATCTGTTCTAATCTTTTGCCCACATCTAGCTTGGTTGTTTTTTTTTTTTTTCCTTCATATTGAGTTTCGAAAGTTCTCTCTTTATATTCTGGATAACAGCCCTTGATCAGATTTATGTGGTACCTAAGAAAGCTTGGCCTAACCCAAGGTCAGAAGAGATTTCTGTTTGTTTTCTTCTGGAATTTTCGTAAGCTTACATTTAGGTTTGTGATCCATTTTGAGTCATTTTTTGCCCATATATAGTATGAGGTATTGATCAATGCCCACATCTGGGGAATAGAAATATCTGATTGTGCTAGCACCACTTCTGGAACCATGATACTTTCTACACTGAATTGCCTTTGTGTCTATGCCAAAAATTAGTTGTCCTTACATGGGTGGGTTTAGTTCTGCATCATCTCTTCTGTTCTAATGACCCATTTGTCTTTCTTTACACCAATATCACAGTTTTTTGATAACTGTTACTTGGTAGTAAGTCTTGAAATAAGGTAGTGTTAACTTTACATCTTTGTTCTTCTTTTCTAAGGTTATATTGGCTGTCGTACATCCTTTGTAATCCCATATGAAATTTAGAATATTATTGTCAATTTCTACACAAAATTCCTTCTGGGATTTTGAATGGCATTGTGTTGATTCTATAGATGAATTTGGAGAGAACAGGCATGTTAATTACATTGCATTTCCTGACGCAATGAACACGAAATATCTTTCCATTTACTTGTGTTTCCTTTAATTTCTCTCAACAGTAGTTTCATCCCTAAGTATTTCATAGTTCAACATTTTCTGACGTAGTTGAAAATGTATTTCAATTTTTCACCACTTGTTACATTATATGCAAATACAACTGACTTTTGCATGTTGATGCTGTATCATGTCCTGCAACCTGGCTAAACTCTGAATCTAGTTACTCGTGTGTGTGTGTGTGTGTGTGTGTGTGTGTGTGTGTGTGTTCCTTAAGATTTTACATGTATCAGGCCATGACATCTTCAAAGAGAGATCGTTTTATTTCTTCCTTTCCAATCTGGGTGCCTTTTGTCTTTTCTGCCTTTTTTCCCTGGCAAGACCCTTCATAGAAGTGGTGAGTGTGGACATCAGTCTTGTGCCTGATCTCAGGAGGGAATAATTCAGTCTTTCACTGTTAAGTATGATGTTAGCTATAGGATATTTATAAGTGTCCAGTGTCTGGTTGAGTGAGCTCCTTTCTCTTCCCAGTTTGGTGACAGCTTTAATCATGGAATGGTGTTGGATTGTGTAAATGCTCTGTTGAGATGATCATATGGTTTCTCTGATTTTAGTTTGTTAACATAGTGAATTGCATTGTCTGATTTTTGAAAGACAGGTGAACCTCATATTCCTAGGACAAACCCCATTTGCTAATGATGTGTTATTTTTGAAAGATATATTGTTTAGATTTTATTTGTTAACATATTGCTTAGTAATTTTCCATCTTGTCCATGACTGATGTTGGTCTATACTTTTTCTTTCTTTTAATGTCTTTCTTTCTGGATTTTGGTGTCAGAGTGATGCTGGCATGGATAGAATGAGTATGAACATTACAATGAAGTTATCTGAAAGGACTTATGTTACCTTGATACTATTTGTTCCTTCAGGGTTTGGGGCATTTCACCAGTGGGCCTATCTGCTGTTTTCTTTGTGGGAATATTTGTAATTATAATTCAGTTCCCTTAGTAAATACAAGATTTTTCAGGTTATGTATTTTTTATTGAATGAACTTTGGTAGTGTGTATGATTCAAGAAATCTGTACATTTTATCCAAGTTGTCAAATTTACTGGCATAGAGTTTTTTCACAATATTTCCTTATTACCATTTTAATATCTGTAGGTTCTGTCTTGATGTCATCTGCTTCATTGTGATATTGGTAATTTGTGTCTTCTCTCTCTTTTCCCTGAACAGTCAACCTAAAGGCTTATTAGGTTTATCAATTTTCTCAAAGTAAATAGCTTTTATTTCATTGATTTTCTCTATTGTTTTCCTATTTTCTGCTCTGATATTTACTATTCCCTTTCTTTACTTTGGTTTGGATTTGGCTTTACCTTGGTTTGAATTTCCCCTCCTTTTTTTTTTAATGTTTACTTATTTATTTTGAGAGAGAGGAAGAGAGAATGGGGGAGGGCAGAGAGAGAGGAGAGTGATAATCCCAAGCAGGCACCAGTCTGTCATCTCAGAGCCCGATGCAGGGCTCCATCTAGCAAACCGTGAGATCATGACCTGAGCCAAAATCAAAAGTCAGACGCTTAACTGACTGACCCACCCAGGTGCCCCTGAGTTTTCCCTCCTTTCCCAAAGTGGAATATGACATCATTGATCTGGGACTTTTCTTCTTTCCTTTATGTGTAAATTCTGTTTCTTTTAGACAACATAGAGTTGGGTCTTGTATTTTTATCCACTCTGACTATATGCCTTTGAATTAGTGTATTTACCATTCACATTTCACATGGTTATTCACATAGTTAGAGTAATATCTATTACATATGTAACTGTTTTCTATTCTTTTCACTTGTCCTTTCTTTTTTTTCCTCCCCCTCTTTTACTGCCTTCTCTGGGATCAACTGAGCATTTTATATGATTCCATTTGATCTCCTTCTTTAGCATATCAATTATGTGTTAACAATTTTTAATTGACTTTTTAAGTAGGCTTCATGCTCAGCACAAAGCCCAGCATGGGGCTTGAACTCATGACCCTGAGATCAAGACCTGAGCTGAGATCAAGAGTCAGATGCTTAACCGACTGGGCAACCCAGGTGCCCCTATGCTTTAAAATTGTTTTAAATGATTACCTCAGAATTTGTAACACCTGATCAAAGTCTAGCTTCAATTAATACTATGCTGCTTCATGCATGATGCAGGTACCTTTAACACAGTTTCTCTGATTTTCCCTATTTCCCAGAGTTTTTCCTGATTTCTCCCTCTGGTCCCTCATGGCAATGCTGTCATTTACTCTGCTTATCAGTATGCTATAATCGTTGAATGCATTGCTATTATTACTTTAAATGATCAGTTAGCTCTTAGGTGAGCTAAGAATAAGAACAATCAATGAATTTCTTTCACTTTCATTGATTCCTTTTTCCATGTTCTTCCTTCCGTTATGTAGATCTGAGTTTTTGACCTTTACTATTTTCCTTCTCTCTGAGGAACTTCTTTTAACATGTTGTGCACGATAAATCTGCTGTCATTGAATTCCCACAGTTTGGGTTTATCTGGGGAAGTTTTTATTTTGTTTTCATTTTTAAAGAACAATTTCAATTGCTGGATTTTTCTTTCTTTCAGCATTTTAACTATGTCACTCCACTCTCTTCTTGTTTACATGGTTTCTGACCAGAAGCCCAGTGTGATTCTTATCATTGTTCCTCTATACCTAATGACATTTCCCTGCCTCTCCTGGCTTCTTTCAAGATTTCATCCATTGTCTGGTTTGTTTGTTTGTTTGTTTGCTTGTTTTTGCAGCCTGAATATAACATTCTGCTTTTTGTTCTGTTTTGTTTTGTTTCACATTTATACTGCTTGGTGTTCTCTGAGCTTCCTGGGTCCATGTTTTGGTGTCTGTCATTAACTTTGGAATATTCTCAGCCATCATTACATCAAATATTTCTTTGCTCCATTTTCTTTTTCTTCTGCTCTTGGTGTTCCAATTATGTTTGTGTTGCTCGTTTTCAATTTATCCTACAATATTTCAATGGTATGTTACTTCTTAAATATTTTTTCTTTGTATTTCAGTTAGTTTGCAAAGTTTCTAAGGACATATCTTCTTTTTTTAATATAATTTATTGTCAAATTGGCTTCCATACAACACCCAGTGCTCTTCAAGCACACTAATTATTTCATCAGCTGTGTCCAGTATACATCAAAGGCATTTTTCATACCTTTTAGCATTTTTACTTTTCAGCATTTACGTTTGACTCTTTCTCACGGTTTCCATCCTTCTGCTTACAATACCATTTGATCTTGCATGTTGTGTTTTTTTTTTCCCATTAGAGCTCTTAATACATTCATGATGGCTTCTTTAAATTCCCTGTTTGGGGGCGCCTGGGTGGCTCAGTCGGTTAAGCGTCCGACTTCAGCTCAGGTCACGATCTCACGGTCGGTGAGTTCGAGCCCCACGTCGGGCTCTGGGCTGATGATGGCCCAGAGCCTGGAGCCTGCTTCCGATTCTGTGTCTCCCTCTCTCTCTGACCCTCCCCCGTTCATGCTCTGCCTCTCTCTGTCTCAAAAATAAATAAACGTTAAAAAAAAATAAAAAAAAAATTCCCTGTTTGTGTCTTTGAAAGTATGAACCGTAGCTGATGTTAGGCTCAGGGGAAAGACTCTAACCCTGTGACTGGTGGGTTGTGTGTCTCTAACAAGGTCTTGGCCTCTGTTCTATAGAGCTCAAAAGAAAGACTTATACCCTGTGCAATATACAAGTGCATCAGGTGGTTGCTCATTAAAAAGCAGTTGTTAGAGAATTAAAAAATACAAAGATGGAAAAGAGGGGGGAGAGTAGCCATGCTGAGCTCTGTATTTATAGACAGCTTACTAGGACCCTTAAATCCCTCTGATGATGGTGCTGCCTTATGCTTCTTTCACACACATCCTGATCCTCAGCGTTGTAGGTTGAAAGAGAAAACACCCATTGTGTCCTTTATAAAAAGGGACCTGAATGCCTTATCCCCAAACTTCTTACTAGGCCAGAAGATACCAAGATCCTACTAATTAATTGTAAGACAGTGAATCTGGGTGGGTTCTCTTAAGTGCTGAAGCATATCAACATGCCAAAGGGATACTCTGCATTCTGCTGTTGGCTGAGGCCCAAGGTCTCTAAAGCTAGTAAGCTAGAAAGCATAAAGGATTCTCCTAATTCTAATGATATTGATTGGGACTCCCTGGGGGAAGAATTTGTGGTAGGCTGATAAGGTCCTCCCAAGATGTACACATCCTATTGCTGAACCTTGAATGTTACCTTACATGGCAATGACTTTGAAGATGCGATTAAGTTAAGGATCTTGAGATTTGGAAACTGTGCTGGATCACCCGAGTGGGCCCTAAATGTAATCACAGGCATCCCTGTAATAGGGAGCCTAGGGAGATTTCATATAGAAGAAGAGAACGCAGTGTGATCACAGAGGCCACAAGCCAAGGAATGCAAGTAGCCACCACAAACTGAAAGAAGAGATTGCCTGCTAGAGCCTCTGAAAGGAGCACAATCCTGTAGACACCTTGAGTTCAGCCCAGTGAAACTTATTTCAGAGTACTTGCCTCAAAACTGTGAAAATACAATTTGTTGTTGTGGTAAGCTACTACGTTTGTGGTGATTTGTTACAGTGGCCTCATGAAACTAAAATAAGAGTTTACCAACATCAGCTGAGTAGAGAAAATCTCCCTGAAGCATATAGTATAACCATCCAAACATAAACATTTTAAGGAAGAGTGAACTGGAATAGAGGTCTAGGTTTAATCTGAATGGAAATTCAAAAAAAAATTTAAAAATTTTGAGCAATTAGTAGATGAAAGGATACTGATTGGTTCCTTTGCTTATATAATGCTGGCTTTAAATTAACCTCAACTTCTGCCTAGATGAACTTGGCTGATATATCTTCTATTCTTCAAATTAGTAATTGATTCTGGGATCCACTAGAGTAATGGAAATAGGTGTACACAACTATGTTGTCCACCCACTTTAACATTCATGGGCACAGCTTGTGGTCTTTTCCTTGCTCTTCTTGGTGAAGTAAATAATGAGCATGCCTTCATGAATTAGGGTACATGATGGTGTGAGGACTTATTAAGTAAATTTGGTATAGTCCAATCAGTATATCATTATTCTGAGCATTCCATTGGGGGTAGGGAAGACCAGAGCCAGTCCCAGTTAGATTCCATGTGAAACCAACACCAGGCAGTTATTTCTCATGGGAGCATTTTTCCTTTAAGAGATGAAAAGAAACATATAAGGTGATAGATCTCTACCCACACCAAGGATTATTCGGCTGGTGTGCAATCTCATCCTCTAGCTGATAGATTAGCACACATTTTAGAGACTAGGGCCAATCCTCCTCAGATCCCATTTTCTTAATTTGACCCAGTGGCCCATAAAACAGGTCATAGACTATCTTCTGCTTTTGAGGCTTGAACTGAATGGAAAGAGCATCTCTCTCCTCTTCTCTTGCCCACATGGTGACACCCTAATTCACTGTTTTCAGGAATACCTGATATTAGTGATATAATCACTGGTGTGCCACATCATGTAGACCCTTCTATTATAGTTTCTGACAAATTGATTTTATTGGGTCTCTGTACCTCCTCACTGTTGCCGCTATGTCTTGATCATAGTGAACACATACACTGGTATCTCACTCATCCACCTCACTGGACATGCTATAACAAGGCCTAATTAAAGCACTCCTCATTTCCTTTTGAATTCCAGATATTATTGACAATATTAAATGCCCTAACTTTACTTTTCAAAATACACCACACTGGGCCCTTGAACAAGGCATTCAATAGAACTTTAATCTTCTCTATTGACCCAAGGCTGCCAGTCTTAGAGTATCACAATGACTTGTTTAAACAAAATTCACTGAAATAGTAAAGAAAAACATATGATACTATTCATGGGTATTTATCCTTCCACTTGCCCTCATTATACTAATTACCACCTTTGGGGCCTCCTACACCACACCAAAATGCTCTGAAAGTGCCTCAATTGTCTTTCCTTGTCTTCCATGGTGTCACTTGGTTTATCAGGATCTATGAAGGACACATTAAACTAGGCATTCTTCCCTGACTCTTCTCCTCTTTCATCCATCCCCTTTTTGTTCTTTCCCCATCCAAATTGATATGGAAAGTATATCAGGGATGAATTGTTTTGTTCTACTCACTATTAAATAAATGCCCCTCTGGGTATCTTTTAGAGCTATTCTGGCATGAAGGGGAAGAAGAAGGAGAAAAAAATAATGATGGTGATGATGATATGCCTAAATCACAAGCTTTGTCAACATTTTCTGGGTATGTTTAATAGTCTCAATGATGAGGTCACTCACAAAGTAGAGATCACATATCCAGGACCCACACCAAGAGCAGTGTGGATAGCAGAAACAGTCTAAAATGATTAAAATTGCCATTGCTCAGAAGCTTCATCCAGTAAGGAATGCATGCTCTGCCTCATAGATAGGATAGTTTCTGATATGGAAACTGCAACAAGTCCCCACTATGCCCATGTGGTCAGTGGCTCTCCAGTGCATCAGGTTCTATCATCCACATAACATGCATGTTTTTGTGTGACCTTCTGGCTTATCACAGCCTGAGTATGCCTACTGTGGGAAATAACCTGGGCCTGGGAAACTGCAGGTTATTGGGAGGGCCCCACCTGGAAATAGAAAAGTTACTGGACTATATTTTGGCCATGCTGCCACCAATGCTTGGCCTTTTCAACAACACTGCTACAGCCAACCACTAGAAGGAACAGTAATTTCATTCCCACTTCACTGGCAACATTTCATAGTGTTTAAAGTAGTTGTTAGTGGCTATTTGAAAATCACAAAGGAGTCACACTGCACAGGAGGCCACACATATACTTGTGACATGTCACACTGTTAACCCTTTTGGATTAACGTCCCACTGCCCAGATGTTGCCTCTTAAAGTATATGCCAGACCATTAAAGAAATGGCAATGGAAAGCTTCATGTGAGGATTACTATTATATCCACAATGTGATGATAAAACAGTAGCCTGGTGGATTTTTTGGCTCATTTATTCAATTACATTTATCTTTGTCGAACTATATTTATACATTTCTGACTTTGTGACTAACAAAACATTATGTCTTAAGGTCCTAAATTCAGCCCAAAATTATTATAAACAGATTGTGGTCCCTGGTCCCACTGTCAACCAAGTCTGTTAGGGCCTGATGGTCCAGCCCAGAAGCTGGACTAATCCCTGATAATGACATTAGAATTGCAGCTGAACTTATTCCCTATGGTGATCCCAGCCTTGCAAATGGAAATAGATTCATTCATCATGTTGACCCCTGTCAACTGTTAGGCCCATCTCAGGTAACATCTTCCATGGCCCCAAACCCTCATACCTCCTTATCAAATGTCTCCTCCAATGTTTTATAATTTGGTGGTTGTTTTAGGGTTTCTAGTATACATTTTTATGTTATCACCGTCTACCTTCAAGTGACATAAACTTCACAAATGTAATAACAACATTACAGTAGTATACTCTATTTCTCCTCTACTGGTCTTTGTTATTGTTGTCATACATATGTTATAAACAGTACAAGCATTGTTATTTTAAAAACAGTCAACAGTATTTGAAAGATATTTTAAAAAGTAGAAAAATCTGATGTATTTACCATTTCTTGTGTCTTTATTCCTTGAATAGATCCATTTTTCCATCTGGTACCATTTTGCTTTGCCTGAGGACTTTCTTTAATTTTTTTTTTTTTTGGTAGTCTTCTGGTGATAAATTATTGGGAGATTTTGAATGGTAGAAAAAGATATTATTCTCCTTTCCATTTTGAAAGCTCTTATTTTCCTAGTGTAGATTTCATATATGAACATTTTGTTTCATTGCTCTATGACGTTGTTTCCCTCTCTTTCCAACTGCATTATTTTCACAGGTAATTTGCTGCCATCCTTATCTGTGTTTCTCTTAATGTACTATGACTTTGTTCTCATAGTTCTTAAAGATTTCTCTACAAGCGCTCTTGAGCAATTTGATTTTGATGAGCACTGATAGTTTTCTTCATGTTTCTTGTAACTGGACTTTGTCAAGCCTCCTATGTCTGTGAGTATATAATTTTCAACAAACTTTGGACACGTTTGGCCATTATGTTTATGCCCCCTCCTTCAGGGATCCTAATTACACATACATTAGGAAATCTGAAGTTGTTCTGCAGCTTCCAGGTAATCTGATCATTGTTTTACCTCTTATTTATTTCTGTTTTATAGTTATATAGTTTATTGCTGTGTCTTTGAGCTTATTATTCTTTTCTTCTCTATGATCTAATCTGATCATTTTGTCCATTTATTTTTTATGTTATTTTTCATCTCACATATAGTAGCCTTCATCTCTTGATGTCCAATTTTGGTGTTTTCCTATGTCTTCTATGATTCAAATAAATTTTTGGAATTTATGGAATATAACTATAGTACTTTAAATGTCCTTGTCTACTAGTTTTAATATTTTTTGTCAGTTTGGGTTCACTTCCAATAGACTAATTTCCCTCCTCATGATAGGGTAGTATTTTCTTGTACGTTTGCATGCCTGGTTTGATAGGATGCCATGCATTGAGAATTTTACTTTGCGTGCTGGACATTTTTGAGTCCTTCAAATATCCTGGAGTTTTTTTTTGGGGGGGGAGTAAAAGTAAGGCTATTATTGCACGTTGGATTTTTTCTATTTCATGTATTCAAATTTACTTTTTTTTCCTGCAGTGTCTAATATGCTCTTGAGCCCATTCAGATAAATTTGTACCTTACATATAATTATTCTATAACTGGAACAGAGGAGGTACCCAGTAAACATTTACTGTAAGAAAGTATAAATGAATAACTGTCACTTAACTTTTTAGATTTGGTTAATTCTAGTAGAATTCTGCTTTTTCATCACCACTTGATCTAATGAGTCCCATTGTTCAAGACATTTTTTATGTTTATAGAAATGTTTCATGTCTTTCCTCTTCAATCTGTCCTTATCAGATCATTGGTTTTGCTTTTTTGCCCTCTGATGGCAGGGTATCATAATAATCCCTGGGACAATCTTGCCAACCTCTATTGTGAGCTTGGCTATCATTATATTCTTTTGGAACACTTCCATCACTTTTCACAGTCTCATAGAAGGACTTTACTACGCTTTTAAAAAACACATCATTATGTGAGATAAAGATAAAACATATTCAACTACCCTTCTTGTACTGCTGCTTTCTGATATTTTGTCTTCTATTTAAATGGTGAGGGTGGGAGAGCAGGATTACTTGCACATAATCCAGAAGTCATCCAGTACTTACAAGATCAACAACACACATGTGCATTCCATGACAACTGGTTAAACACCAAACATATACCAAAATTGTATACTGTGTAAGATGCCATGAGACAAAGACACATGAAACAAGAGACCCTGCTTTCAAGAACCTTACTGAAACAGATATGGAGCCAGATAAGTAAATACAGTGTAGGAAGAGCAATGGTACAGATGAATAAAAGGCATATGTCTGGCATAAGAATATGCTGGAGCACTCCAGAGCACTTGGATGTGGACGTGGGTGTTTGGTCTCTCCATGTGGTGAGACCTATAGCTTCTCTTTATTTTTAACAATTATGCTGATGAAAAATTAGAGATCAATATCATATCAAAAAATAAATATTTTCTGAAAGAAATTGTATAGAATTTGTAATATTTTACTCTTAAATATTTGTTAGAATTCCCCAGTAAAACCATCTAGGCCAGATATTTTCATCTATTAAAAAATAACTTCTAAATTACTTATCCAATTTATTTCATAGATATAAGACTAATTAGATAATCTATATATCCTTGATTGAATTTTCATAATAGTTTCTTTCAAGGAATTGGTCTATTTTATCAAACATATCACATTTGTGGACATACAGTTGTTCATAGCATCCTTGTTATCATTTTAATGTCTAGAAAATCAGTAGTGAATGTGCCTCCTTTATTCCTAACATAGGGATTTTTTTTTTTACTTTTAAAGGAAACTTTATGTAGAAAATCAAGAGTCAAGAGATCTCACTGCCAATATTGAGAAATGTGTGACACAGGCACTTATTTTTTTTAACATGCAGTGTTTTATTAGTTTCATGTATACAATATAGTAATTAAACAATTCCATACATAACCTTATGCTCATCATGACAAGTGCACTCCTTAACCCCTTCACGTATTTAACCCAACCTCCCACACACATTCCCTCTGGTACACCTCAGTTTGTTCTCTATAATAGTCTGTTTCTTGATTTCTCTCTTTTTCCCCTTTGCTCATTTGTTTTGTTTCTTAAATTCCACATGTAAATTAAATATGGTATTTGTCTTGTTTTCACTGACTTATTTTGCTTAGCATTATACTTTTAGCTCCATCCGTGTTGTTGCAAATGGCAAGATTTCATTCTTTTTTATGGATGAGTAATATTCCATTGTATATACATATACCACCTCTTCTTAATACATTCACCAGTTGATGGACACGTGGTCTGCTTCCATATCTTAGCTATTGTAGATAATACTGCTATAAACATAAGGATGCATGTATCCCTTTAAATTAGTGTTTCTGCAGTCTTTGGGTAAATACCCAGTAGTGTGATTGCTGGATCATAGGGTAGTTGTACTTTTAATTTTTTTAGGAACCTCCATGCTGTTTTTGAGAGTGTCTGCATCAGTTTGCATTCCCACCAACAGTAAAAGAGGGTTCTCTTTTCTCCACATCCTTGTCAATACCTGTTGTTTTTGTATTGTTGATTTTAGCCATTCTGACAAGTGTGAGGTGATATCTCATTGTATCTTTGATTTGCATTTCCCTTCTGGTAGGTGATGATGAACATCTTTTCATGTGTCTGTTGGCCATCTGTATATCTTCTTAGGAGAAATGTCTGCTCATGTCTTCTGCCCATGTTTTATTATTTTTTTAATTTTCTTGAGGGAGGGGGAGAGAGAGAGAGAGAGAGAGAGAGAGAGAGAGAGAGAGAATCCTAAGCAGGCTCCACAGTGTCAACACAGAGCCCGACACAGGGTTCAATCCCATGAACGATAAGGTCATGACCTGAGGTGAAATCAAGAGTCAGCCACTTAACTGTCTGAACCACCCAGGCACCCCTTTAATCCATTTTTATTTTGTTTTTGTGTATGGTGTAATAAAGTGGTCCAGTTTCACTCTTTTGCATGTTATCCCAACACCATTTGTCGAAGACACTGTCTTTTTCCCATTGAATATTTTTTCCTGCTTTGTTTAAGATTGATTAACCGTACAGTTGTGAGTTTATTTCTGGGTTTTCCATTCTGTTCCATTGATCTGTGTCTGTTTTTGTGCCAGTACCATATGTTTTTCATTATTATAGTTTTGTAATATAATTTGACATCTGGAATTGTGATGCCTCTAGCTTTGCCTTTGGTTTTCAAGATTGCTTTGACTATTCCGGATCTTTTTGTGGTTTTGTTTCTTCCAGTTCTGTGGAAGATGCTGTTGGTATTTTGACAGAGACTGTATTGAATATGTAGATTGCTTTGGGTAGTATAGACATTTTATAGACATTTGTTCTTCTGGACTGTCCCCTTTTATTATTATGCAGTGCCCTTATTTTTTCTCTTGTTACAGTCTTTGTTTTAAAGTCTATTGTGTCTGCTCTCAATGATAGCCAAATTATGGAAAGAGCCTAAATCCATCAACTGATGAATGTCCATCAACTGATGAATAGATAAAGAAATTGTGGTTTATATACACAATGGAGTACTACGTGGGAATGAGAAAGAATGAAATATGGCCTTTTGTAGCAACATGGATGGACCTGGAGAGTGTTATGTTAAGCGAAATAAGTCATACAGAGAAAGACAGATACCATATGTTTTCACTCTTACGTGGATCCTGAGAAACTTAACAGAAGACCATGGGGGAGGGGAAGGAAAAAAATTTTGAGAGGGAGGGAGGCAAAACATAAGAGACTTTAAGACTGAGAACAATCTGAGGGTTGATGGGGGGTGGGAGGGAGGGGAGGGTGTGTGATGGGTATTGAGGAGGGCACCTTTTGGGATGAGCACTGGGTGTTGTATGGAAACCAATTCGACAATAAATTTCATATTAAAAAATAAAAAAAAGTAAAAAATAAAAATAAAAAAAGAAAGAAAAAAAATAAAGTCTATTGTGTCTGGTATAAGTATTGCTACTCGGCTTTCTTTTGACACCATTTGCATGATAAATGTTTCTCTAACCCCTCATTTTCAATCTACAGGTGTCTTTAGGTCTAAAATGAGTCTCTTGTAGGCAGCATATAGTCTTTGTTTTTCAATCCATTCTGCCACCCCATGTCTTTTGATTGGAGTGTTTACTCCATTTACATTAAAAGTAATTATTGATAGATATGTGTTGATTGTCATTTATTATTTGATTTGTCGTTGTTCCTCAATATTTTCTCTGATTCTTTCTTGTCTTTCTCTAATTCATGGTTTGCTGATTTTCTTTAGGGATATATTTGTTTTTATTTCTCTTTATTCTTTGCATACTTATTTGTGTTTTGTGATATATGGTTACCATTATGTTTGTATATAGCCTCTTCTGCATATATCAGTCTACATTAAGTTGATGGTCATTTAAGTTTGAGCCCATTCTTTTCTTCTCTCCTCCCCATGTTTTAGGTATATGTTGTCATATTTTACATCATTTTATTTTGTGAGTTCCTTGACAGACTTTTTACAGCAACATTCATTTTTACTGTTTTTTTTCCCTACCTTCATACTGTTACTTTTTATCTCTCCTTACCACTCTAAGTGTCCCTTTTAGTATTTATTGCAGGCCTGGTTAGTGGTCATGAACTCCTATAGTTTTTGCCTTGGAAACTCTATCTCTTTCTATTCTGAATGATAGCTTTGATGGATAGCGTATTCTTGGCTGCAGACTTTTCCCATTCAGCACTTTGAATATATAATTCCACTCCCTTCTGGCTTGGAATGTTTCTGCTGAAAAAAAATCCTTTGGTAGCCTTACAGGGTTTTCCTTATATGTTAGTGTCTTCTTTTATCTTGCTGCCTTAATTTTTTTTTCTTTATCACTATATCTTGCCAATTTAATTACAATATGTCCTGGTGTGGATCTGGTTTTATTGATTTTGTTGGGGTTCTCTGTCCTTCCTGGATCTGAGTATCTGTTTCCTTCCCCAGAATAAGGACGTTTTCAGCTATTATTTCTTCAAATACATTCTCTGCACTCTTTTCTCTCGTTCTGGGACTCTTATAACACAAATGTTATTGCATTTGTTGGAGTCACTGGGTTCCTTAAGTCTATTGACATGTTCCATAATTCTTATTTCTCTCTTTTGTTCAACTTGATTACTTTACATTACTCTGTCTTCTAGGTCATTAATTCATTCCTCTGCTTCTTTCAGCCTGCTGGTCAAGCATGTTTCTCATTTCATTCATTGAGCCCTTTACCTCTGCTATGTTATTCCTTATCTCTGTGTTAAGGATTTCAATAATGTCTTCCACTCTTTTCTCAAGTCCAGTGAGTATCCTTATAATCATTGTTTTAAATACTCCATGAGGCATGTTACTTATATCTGTTTCATTTAGATCTTTGGCCATGGTCTTGTCCTGTTCTTTCATTTGGGACGAATTCCTCTCTCTTCTCATTTTGTCTAAGTCTCTGTGACCATATCTCTGTGTTAGAAAAGTCAGCTAAGTCTCCCGTGTTTGAGGTTACTGGTCTTATGCTGAAGACGTCCTGTAATGCCCTTCCACATAGTGTCTTCTGTTCCACAGGGCCTGGCACTTCTGGAAGTGTCCCCAAAGTGTGCTGTGTGAGCTTTGTTGTTTTGTCCTGGCCACTTTATCCTTCATGCCAGTTGTCTTCAAAGGCTCTTTTTTTCCTGTCGTGGGCACTGTTTGGACTTTGGTCTGAATGTGGCACATTTTAACTAGGTGTGCTCTGGTAGACTCATGAAATGAGACCTGTTGCCACCAACACTGAGATGATGACTCTGCAAATCCCGCATTTGGAGATGCACTGTGAATAGGGGTTTGAGCCAGTCTTCTGGGGAAGGGGGCACCCACCCTGGGAGTGAGACAAGCCAGACTGGGAAGGGCAGTTCCACCAGTGTGTGGGGTGGTGGTGGTGGTGGCTGGTCTTTGTGTAAACAAGTTAGGTAGCTAGTGTCTGTGCTGTGCTGGTACTCACAGGTTGTCTTGTGCTTATGCTGAGGAGCAAGGGAGAGAAATGGTGCTGGCTAGTTCCTTTGTTCCTGGAGAGGTATCTCCATGAAAGCTGCCTCTCTGGGACACACTTTGAAATGAGCAAATAACCTCCCTGTTTGCTCCAGGTGCTCCTGAGAGCAAACCACCTGTTTGCTCCAGGTGCTCCTGAGATGGCTGTTTCCATGCTGTAAGTTTGCAGGTTGTTTGTCTGCCTTCTCTCCAAGAGCAGTGTAATGCCCTCCAGACTCTATCCCAGTCATGCTTGCTGACCTTTAAAACTTCAGGCTTTAAGCCCCACTAATTGCCAGAAGTCATGAAATTCAGGCCTTCTCACTTTCCTAGCCAATTGAGGTAGTGATTCTTTTTTCCTCATGTGCTCCCCATGTACTAGTCTGTTTCTCATCCTTCTCTGCTACAGCAGCTTCCTCCCCACCACAGTAGCCATGATGCATTTCTGTCCTAAACCTTTTCACGCTTACTCCCTTCTTCAATGTGGCCTCTTTTCTGCCTTTAGTTGTAGAGTGTTCTGTCAGTCTTAAGGTCAATTTGTAGAGTATTTAGGATGATTGATAGTTATCTAATTGTATATGTGGGATAAGGTGACCCTGGGGTCCTCCCACTCTGCTGTCATCTTCCAACCCCCTAACTTAGGTATTTTGCATCCTCTCTCTCTTTTCATGGTCAGCTTGGATAGAAGTTTATTAATTTTATTGTTTCAAAGGACCACCTTTGGTTTTAATTTTTTATCATTTCCTATGTTCAATTTCATTGTTTTTTACACCATTTTAAAATTATTTATTTTCTTCTGTTTTAGGTTTAATTAGGTCTTACTTGTTTAGCTTATTAAGAAGGAAGCTTAGATTATTCATTTTAGATTTTTCTTCTTTTCTAATATATTTCATGCTGTACATTGCCCTTTAATTAATATTTATATGCACTACACATATTTTTATCACATGTATTTTCATTTTCATTTAGTTACATATATTTAAAATATTTCTCTTGAGATTCTTCTTTGACCTACAGGTCATTCAGAAGTGTCTTATTTAATTTCTGATATTTGGGAATTTTTCAGGTATCTTTCTGTTATTGATGTATAGTTTGATTTTGTTGCTGTCGAAGCATACATTATATGATTTCTTGCCTTTAAAATTTCTCAAAGAGTGTTTGGTGGCAAAGAATATCATCTATTTTTGTAAATGCTCTATGTGCATGGAAGAGGAGTGTGTATTCTGCTGTTCCTGGATGGAGCATTCTATACATGTTAAATAGGTCAGGTTGATTGATAGTGATCTTTACATCACGAATATTCTTGATTTTCTGCTGTTTTGGTTTATCAACTACTAACAGAGGTATGCTATAGTCTCTGGCTGTAATAGTAGATTCATCTAATTTTTTTTTCAGTAGTATGATTTTTGCCTCATGTTTTTGATGCTTCCTTGTTAGGATTGACATGTCTTCTTGGAGAATGACATGTCATTATGCAATGTCCCTCTTTCTCCCTGATAATATTCCTTGTTCTGAACTTTGCTTTTTTTGAAATTAATATAGGTATTATAGCTTTCTTTGGAGTACTGACAGCATGGAGTATCTTTTGCCATCCCTTTATTTCTTCTCATTTTTAAAAATTGTGGTAAAATATACATAACATATAATTTACTGTCTTAACCATTTTTAAGTATACACTTCAGTAGTAATAAATGCATTCATAATGTTGTGCAGTTATCATCCATCTCCACAACTCTTTTAATCTTATAAAGCTGAAATTCTATACCCATTAAACAATAACTCTCCATTCTCACCTCTCCCCAGACCCTGACAACCACCATTCTACTTTTATCTCTATAATTTTGACTACTCTCTAATTACCTCATGTAAGGGGAATCATACACTACTTGTCTTTTTGTGACAGGCTTATTTCACTTAGCATAATGTTACCAAGGTTCATCCACATTGTAGCATATGTCAGAATCTCCTCTTTTTTAAGACTACTAAATAGTATGCTACTAAAATAGTATACCACATTTTGCTTATCCATCCATTAATGGATGCTTATGTTTTCACATTTCAACTATAGTGAATAATGCTGCTATGAGCAGAGGTGTACACATATCTCTTTGAAAGCCTGCTTTCAACCCTTTGTAGATATATACCCAGAAGTTGAATTGCTGGATCATAATCCTATTTTTCATTTTTTGAGGGACCACTATATTGTTTTTCACAGTAACAAAACCATTTTACATTACTACCAATAGTGTACAAGTGTTCCAATTTCTCTATGTTCTCACCAATACTTGTTGTTTTCTACTTTTTTTTTTTTTACAATAAGCCATTCTAATGGATGTGTGATTGCATCTCACTGTAGTTTTGATTTGCATTTCCCTTATGATTAGTGACTTTTGAGTATTTTTATGTACTTATTAGCTATATACAAATCTTCTTTGGAAGAATATCTATTCAAGTACTCTGCCCATTTTTGAATTGGGTTGTTTCAGGTTTTTTTGTTAAGTTTTAGGAGTTCTTATGTATTATAGATCTTAATCTGTTACAAGATATATTAGTTGCAAATATATTCTCCCATTCTGTGGGTTATCTTTGTACTCTGTCGATATTGTCTTTTGATGCATAGTTTTTCAAAAAATTTTCATGAGGTCCAGTTTGTCTATTTTTTTTTTGTTTTGTCTGAGTCTTTATGTTATACCCAAGAGATCATTGTCAAATCCAATGTTATAAACCTTTTTTCCTATGTTTTCTTCTGAGAGTTTTATAGTTTTAGGTCTTACATTTAGGTCTTTGATGCATTTTGAGTTAATTTAGGTAAGGGTCCAATTAGGTTTTTGTTTTCATGTGGATACCATTTTTCCCAGCACCATTTGTTGAAGACTGTCCTTTTACTCCATTGAATAGCCTTGATAGCCTTGTGAAAAATCATTTCACTATATATTTAAGGTTCATTTCTAAGTTCTTTAATTTATTCCATTTATATTTATACCAGCTTATACGAGTATTACTACTGTAGCTTTGTAGTAAGTTTTGAAAGCAAGAAGTGTGACTCTTCTAGCTTTGTTCTTCTTTTTCAAAATGTTTTCCTTGGCTATTCGGGATCCCTTGAGATTCTACATGAATTTTAGGATCAATTTTCTATTTCTGCAAACAACATCATTGGGATTTTAAGAATTGCATATAATCTATAGATCCTTTAGGGTAGTATTGACATCTTAATAATATTAAATCTTTCAATTGGAATTATTTTCATAATTTCCTTTTCATATTGTTCATTATTAGAACACAGAAAAGCAAATCATTGTTTTGTGTGTGTGTTGACTTTTTATCCTACTACTCTTGCTGATTTCATTTATTAATTCTATCAAGTGTGTGTGTGTGTGTGTGTGTGTGTGTAATTTTTAAGGGTTTCTACATATAAGACCATATCATCTACAGACAAAGACAATTTTCTTCTTACTCTCCAGTTTGGATGCCTTTCATTCCATCCATTTACTTTTAATCTACCTGAGTGAATTTAAAATGGATTTCTTTGAGACAGAATATAGTTGAGGCTTATTCTTTTGTGTTCAAGTTGACAATGTCTTTCTCTTAGTTTGTTTAGACTGTTCAAATTTAGTGATTATTTCCTTTGTTGGGATAAAATCAATCATGCTGGTACACACACACACACAAACTCAAAATGGATGAAAGACCTAAATAAAAGACAGGAAGCCATCAAAATCCTAGAGAAGAAAGCAGGCAAAAACCTCTTTCACTTCAGCAACAGCAACTTCTTACTCAACATGTCTCTGGAGGCAAGAAAAACAAAAGCAAATATGAACTATTGGGACCTCATCAAAATGAAAAAAGCTTCTGCACAGCAAAGGCAAAAATCAGCAAAACTAAAAGAAAACCAAAGGGATGGGAGAAAATATTTGCAAATGACATATCAGATAAAGGGTTAGTATCCAAAATCTATAAAGAACTTATTAAACTCAACACCCAGTAAAACAAATAACCCAGTGAAGAAATGGGCAAAAGACATGAATAGACACTTCTCCAAAGAAGACATCCAGACAGCTAACAGACACATGAAAAAAAATGCTCAATATCACTCATCATCAGGCAAATACAAATTAAAATCACAATGAGATACCACCTCACACAGTCAGAATGGCTAAAATTAACAACTCAGGCAGCAACAGATGTTGGCAAGGATCCAGAGAAACAGGATCCTCTTTTTTTTTTTACACTGCTGATGGGAATGCAAATTGGTGCAGCCACTCTGGAAAACAGTATGGATGTTCCTCAAAAAATTAAAATAGAACTACCTTACGACCCAGCAATTGCACTACTAGGTATTTATCCAAGGGACACAGGCGTGCTGTTTCGAAGGGGCACGTGCACCCCAGTGTTTATAGAAGCACTATCAACAATAGCCAAAGTATGGAAAGAGCCCAAATGTCCAGTGATGGATGAATGAACAAAGAAGATGTGGTATATATATACAGTGGAGTATTACTCGGCAATCAAAAAGAATGAAATCTTGCCATTTGCAACCACATGGATGGAACTAAAGAGTATTATGCTAAGCGAAATTAGTCAGTTATAGAAAGACAAATATCATATGACTTCACTCATATGAGGAATTTAAGATTCAAAACAGATGAACATAAGGGAAGGAAAGCAAAAATAATATAAAAACAAGGAGGAGGACAAAACTCTTAAATACAGAGAACAAACAGGATTGCTGGAGGGGTTGGGATGGGGGATGGGCTAAATGGGTAAGGGGCATTAAGAAAGACACTTGTTGGGATGAGCACTTGGTGTTATACATAGGGGATGAATCACTGGAATCTACTCCTGAAATCATCATTCCACTATATGCTAACTAACTTGGATATAAATCAAATACATGCATACACATACATACATACATACATATATACATATATACATACATAAAATTTTTAAAAAATCAATCATGTTGTATCTGTTTTTTATTCATTGGATTTATTCATTTTTATTCTATCTGCTTTGAATTGCACATTTTATATGATTCCATTTTATCTTCTCTTGGTGTGTCATTTATACTTTAAAATCATTTTTAGTGGTCTGCATTGGAGTTTACAATAAGTATCTTGAATAACTCAAATCCTCCTTCAAATAACACTATAATTCTATTGTCCCTTGTGATATTGTTGTCATTCATTTTATCCATATACTATCATCATTGTTTCTATTTATTAATATTTTAAAAAAGTTTTTAGATTAGAAATAAAAAATTAAAGCTTTTTTCCTTCATTTATTCCTTCACTGATGGTCATTTCTTAATTTTTTTCATTTTATTTATTTATTTATTTATTTATTTATTTTTATTTATTCTTTCTCAAACACATTTATTTGTTTATTTATTTATGTATTTGTTTGTTTGTTTTGCTGTCAAGTTAGCTAACATACACTGTATTCTTAGCTCCAGGAGTAGATTCCCATGATTCATTATGTATATACAGCACCCAGTGCTCATCCCAACAAATGCCCTCCTCAAAGCCTATCACCCACATTCCCCAACCCCCCAACCCCCCACCCCCATCAACCCTCAGTTTGTTCTCTGAACTTAAGAGTCTCTTCCTCTCTATTTGTATCTTGTTTTTCCTTCCCTTCCCCTATGGTCATCTAAGTTTCTCAAATTCCACATATGAGTGAAATCATATATCTATCTTTCACTGACTTATTTTGTGTAGCATAATACCCTCCAGTTCCATCCACATTGTTGCAAATGGCAAGATTTCATTCTTTTTCATCGTTGATAGTATTCCCTTGTGTATTCCCTTGCGTATATATACCACATCTTCTTTATGCATTAATCAGTTGGTGGACATTTGGGGTCTTTCCATAATTTGGCTCTGGTGCACTATAAACATCAAGGGCACTATAAACATTGGGGTGCATGTGCCCTTTGGAATCAGCACTCCTATATCTCTGGATAAACTCCTAGTAGTGCAATTCCTGAGTCATAGGATAATTCTATTTTTAATTTTTTGAGTAACCTCTACTCTGTTTTCCAGAGTAGCTGCACCAGTTTGCATTTCCACCGACAGTGCAAGAGAATTTCCCTTTCTCCACATCCTCACCAACATCTCTTCCTTCCTGGGTTGTTAAATTTTGTCTTTCTGACTGGTGTGAGGTAGTATCTCAATGTGGTTTTCATTTATATTTCCCTGATGATGAGCAATGTTGAGCATCTTTTCATGAGTCTGTTGGCCATCTGGATGTTTTCTTTGGAAAAGTGTCTATTCATGTCTTCTTTCCATTTCTTCACTGGATTATTTGGTTTTTAGGTGTTGAGTTTGGAAAATTCTTTATAGATTTTTGATACAAGCCTTTCATTTAATATGTCATTTGAAAATATCTTCTCCCATTTTGTCAGTTGCCTTTTAGCTTTGTTGGTTGTTTCCTTTGCTGTACAGCTTTTTATCTTGATGAAGTCCCAAAGTTGATTTTTGCCTTCATTTCCCTTGCCTTCAGAGACATGTCAAGTAAGGAGTTGCTGTGGCTGAGTTCAAAGAAGTTGCTGCCTGTTTTCTCCAGTAGGATTTTTGTGGAGTTATTTATAACAAGTGTATTGTAAGTCCTGGAGGGTGAATTAGTTAATATCAGAAATGTCAGCAACGTTCTGGTCACAAGGTTGTTGAACACAATAGCATTATGAGATACAGAGCCCCATGATCCCCCAGAAGATAGTTAAGATACAAAACCCACTGTAATTTCCTGACACTCCTTGATACTATATGTACTCCCTGTGTGCCTTCATGTAATTACCAGATGTGTGTTTTGTTAATGTGTAAAGATCCTTTGTGTTCTCTTTCCATGCTTTAATATTCTTTGATATCTAATAAAACATGAAATAAAGGCTATGTGCAGACTACTGCTGCTGCTGCTCTCTTGCAGAGGCAGCCTTGCACATTGGCTCAGTCTAGTGTCTGAGAACTTTTTCTTCAGTGCATGACCACAGATTTTGATGGTTTCCTGTCTCACATTTAGGTCTTTCATCCACTTTGTATTTATTTTTGTGTATGTTGTAAGGAAGTTGTCCAGGTTCATTCTTCTTCATGTTGCTGTCCAGTTGTCCCAGCACCACTTGCTAAAGAGACTTTTTTTCCAATGGATCCTCTTTCCTGTTTTGTTGAAGATTAGTTAGCCATATATTTGTGGATCAATTTCTGGGTTCTCTATTCTACTCCATTGGTCTATGTGTTTGTTTTTGTGCCAGGACCATACTGTCTTGATGATTACAGCTTTGTAATACAGGCTAAAGTCCAGGATTTTGATACCTCAGCTTTGGTTTTCTTTTTCAACATTACATTGTCTATTCAGAGTATTTTCTGGTTCCACAATAATTTTAGGATTGTTTATTGTAATTCTTAAATAATGTTAGTGCTATTTTTCTTGGATTTATTTGAATGTGTAGATTGCTTTGGGTAGTATCTACATTTTAGCAGTATTTATTCTTCTGCTTCATGAGCATGGAGTGTTTTGCCATTTCTTTGTGTCTTCTTCAATTTCTTTCATAAGCTTTCTATTATTTTCATCATACAGATCTTTTACTTCTTTCATTAGGTTTATTCCCAGGTATTTTCTGGTTCTCCGAGCAATCGTAAATGGTATCAGCTCCTTGATATCTATTTCTGTTGCTTCATTATTGGTGTGTAGAAATGCAACTGAATTCTGTGCATCAATTTTATATCCTGCAACTTTGCTGAATTCATGTATCAGCTCTAGCAATTTTTTGGTGGAATCTTTTGGGTTTTCCAATGTAGAATATCACATCATCTGAGAAGAGTGAAAGTTTGACTTCTTCTTTGCCAATTTGGATGCTGTTTATTTAGTTTAGTTGTCTGGTTGCTGAGGCTAGGACTTCCAGTACTATGTTGAACAACAGTGGTGAGAGTGGACATCCTGTTGTGTTTCTGGGAAAGCTCTCAGTTTTTCCACATTGAGGATGATATTAGCTGTGGACCTTTCATATATGGCTTTAATGACGTTCATTTATGTTCCTTCTATCCCAAATTTTTGAGAGGTTTTATTAAGAAGGGGTGCTGTATTTTGTCAAATGTTTTTTTCTGCATCTATTGAAAGGATCATATGGTTCTTATCTTTTCTTTTCTTAATGTGGTGTGTCACGTTGATTGATTTGCGAAAAGTGAACCAGCCCTGCAGCCCAGGAATGAATCTCACTTGATCATGGTGAATAATTCTTTAAATATACTGTTGAATTTGATTTGCTAGTATCTTGTTGAGAATTTTGCATCCATGTTCATCAGGGTTATTGGCCTGTAATTCTCTCTTTTAGTGGGGTCTTTGGTTTGGGAATCAAGGTAATGCTGATTTAATAGAATGAGTCTGGAAGCTTTCCTTCTGTTTCTATTTTTTGGAACAGCTTAAAAAGAGTAAGTATTAACTCTGTTTTAAATTCCTGTTAGAATTCTTCTTGGAAGCTATCTGTCCCAGGACTTTTATTTATTGGGAGATTTTTGATAATCTATTCAATTCTTCACTGGTTATGGGTCTGTTCAAATTTTCTATTTCTTCCCATTTGAGTTTTGATAGTGTTTGAATGTCTAGGAATTTGCCTATTTCTTCCAGATTGTCCAGTTTGTTGGCATATAATTTTTCATAGGATTCTCTGATAACCTTATTTCTGTGGTGTTGGTTGTGATCTCTCCCCTTTCCTTCATTTTTTTTTTTTATCTATTTGGGTCATCACTTTTTTCATTTTGAGAAGTCAGTCTAGGGCTTTATAAAAAAAAACAGCTATTAGATTCATTGATCTGTTCTACTGTTTATTTGGATTCTGTATTATTTATTTTTTCTCTAATCTTTATTATTTTTCTGCTGTTGCTGGCTTTGGGCTTTCTTTGCTGCTGCCTTTCTAGTTCCTTTAAGAGTGAGGTTAGGTTATGTATTTCAGACCTTTCTTGCTTCTTGATATAGTCCTGAATTGCAATGTATTTTCCTCTTAGGACTTCCTTTGCTGCATCCCAAATGGTTTGGAGTGTTGTGTTTTCACTTTCTTTTGTTCCATGTATTTTTTTAAAATTTCTTCTTTAATTTCCTGGTTGAGCCATTTATTCTTTAGTAGGATGTTCTTTAACCTCCATGTATTTTGGGGCTTTCCAATTTTTTTCTTATGGTTGACTTCAAGTTTCATAGTGTTGTGATCGAAAATATGCATGGTATTATCTTGATCTTTTTGGACCTGTTGAGGGCTGTTTTGTGACCCAGTATGTGATCTATTTTGGAGAATGTTCCATGTTCACTCGAGAAGAATATGTATTCTGCTCCTTTAGGATGGAAAGTTCTGAATACATCTGTTAAAACCATCTGGTCCAATGTGTCATTCAGAGCCATTGTTTCCTTACTGATTTTCTGCCTAGATGATCTATCCATTGTTGTAAGTGGAGTATTGAAGCCCCCTACAATCACGATATTGTTATCTATATATTTATTTGTTTGTGATTACTTGACTTACATATTTGGGTGACTCACGTTGGGAGCGCAAACGTTTACAATTGTTAGCTCTTCTTGATGGACAGACCCCTTAATTATGATATAATCCCCTTCACCTCTTGTTACAGTCTTTATTTTAAAATCTAGTTTGTCCAGGGGCGCCTGGGTGGCGCAGTCAGTTAAGTGTCCGACTTCAGCCAGGTCACGATCTCGCGGTCCGTGAGTTCGAGCCCTGCGTCGGGCTCTGGGCTGATGGCTCAGAGCCTGGAGCCTGTTTCCGATTCTGTGTCTCCCTCTCTCTCTGCCCCTCCCCCGTTCATGCTCTGTCTCTCTCTGTCCCAAAAATAAATAAACGTTGAAAAAAAATTTTAATAAAAAAAATATAGTTTGTCTGATATGTCTGGCTAATCAGTTTTCTTTTGCCGTCCAGTTGCATGATAGATGGCTCTCCATCCCCACTTTAAATCTGCAGGTGTCCTCAGGTCTAAAATGAGTTTCTTGGGGTGCCTGGATGGCTCAGTTGGTTAAGTGTACGACTTCAGCTCAGGTCATGATCTCACAGTCCATGAGTTTGAGCCCCACGTCGGGCTCTGTGCTGACAGCTCAGACCCTGGAGCCTGCTTCGGGTTCTGTGTCTCCCTCTCTCTCTGCCCCCCCCCCCCCGCTCATGCTCTGTCTCTGTCTCAAAAATAAATTTAAAAAAAACATTGAAAAAATAAAATAAAATAAAATGAGTTTCTTGTAGGCAGCATATAGATGGATCTTGTTGTTTTTTTTTTTAATCCATTCTGATACCTTATGTTTTGGTATCAGGGCATTTGGTCTGTTTACATTCAGAGTGATTATTGAAAAATACAGATTTAGTGTCATTATGTTATCTGTAGGTTTCATGATTATGGTAATTTCTCTGGTAATTTCTTTTGTAGTCTTTGCTGCTTTCCACTCACAGAGTCTCCCTTAGAATTTCCTGCAGGGCTGGTTTAGTAGTCATGAACTCCTTATGTTTTTGTTTGTCTGAGAAAGCCATTATCTCTCCTTCTATTCTGAATGACAGTCTTGCTGGATAAAGGATTCTTGGCTGCACAGTTTTCCTATTCAGCACATTGAATATTTCCTGCCACTCTCTTCTGGCCTGCCAAGTTTCATTGGACAAGTCTGCTACTACCCTTATGTGTCTACCCTTGTAGGTAAGGCCTATTTGTCCCTAAATGCTTTCAGAATTCTCTCTTTATCTTTGTATTTTGCCAGTTTCACTATGATATGCTGTGGTGAAGACCTATTCTTAAATCTATAGGGATTTCTCTGTGCCTCCTGGATTTGGATATCTGATTCCTTTCCCAGATTAGGGAAGTTCTCAGCTGTAATTTGTTCAAATAAACCTTCTGCCCTTTCTCTCTTCTTCTTCTGGAACTCCTATATGGATATTATGTCATTTCATGGAATCACTTAGCTCTCCAATTCTCCCCTCATGGTATAGTAATGTCCTTTCCCTCTTTTTTCGGCTACATCATTTTCCATAATTTTATCTTCTATTTTGCCTATTCTCTCCTCTGCTTCTTCCATCCTCACTGTTATTGCATCTAGTTTACTTTGCATCTCATTTATAGAATTTCTTAATTCATCGTGACTAGTTCTTAGGTCTTTGATCTGTGTAGCAATAGATTCTCTACTGTCTTCTATGATATTTTTTCAAGCCCAGACATAAGTCTTATGACTGTTATTTTAAATTCTTGATAGATATATTGTTTATATCTATTTTGAGCAATTCTTTGGTTGTTATTTCCTCCTGGAATTTCTTTTGAGGAGAATTCTTCCATTTTGTCATTCTGGCTAAGTTTCTGTCTTTTACGTCTTGTAAGAGCTTGTTATGTGTCTTGCACTTGTGAGAACTACTATATTAAAAAAGGGTCATGCACTGTCCAGGGCCTGTCACTTCAGGAAGTGTTTTTGGAGTGTGTTGTGTGCCCTCTGTTGTTGCACATTTGGCTGCTTTATCCCACTGGTCAGTCTTCTACAAAGCTCCTCTTTACTCAAAATGGTGAATTATTTAGACCTTCCACCAAGTGTGCTTTGATTTGTTTGTTGAGGTAACCCTGGAGGAAAGGAAAGGGCAGGGGACAAAACCACACAACAGTTGTCTGTTGGTGCCTGAGACTGGTGGATGTCCTTGTCTGGACAGGCCATCTGGTTCCGTCAGTGTCAGTCTTGCCCCAGTAGATAAGCAGTTGCCAGGCATGGAGGGGCGGGGTTTGGTGTAAGCAGGTCCCACCTCCACTGGGAGCCACTGTCCTGTCCCTTGAAGCCCCACAGTGTTGATGATGGGGAGAAAAATGGCAACACCCCAAGCTCTCTTCCTGAGACAGGGTGTCTCAAACCATGCTGTTCAGGCAGCCCTCACAGAGTAGTGTGGGTGGGTGGCTTGCCCTGGTCCAGTCTCCTATGCCTCTGAGGAGGTCAGCTGGGATTCAAAACCTGATGTCTTAAAGGATCCTGGACAGAGCACATCCATATCTGGGATAGTGCCAGTCTGCCCTGCCTATATGGCTGGCATCTGCAGGGTCTTTTGTCCTTGGGGGCCAGTATACCCTCTTCCCACAATACTCAAGGGTGGGGACTCTTCTCTCTCAGTGCATCCTTGAGATCACCACTGCGCCCAAAGGCTGGCTTCCCTCCCTTCCAGGTGCGTGCACAAGGCTGCAGCTTCGGTCTGGAGAAAGTCACGGACTTTTGAAAACTCTGATCTTCAGCTCCTAAGGGTGTTGGCAAAGAAGAGACTGGCATTGTCCATATTTCTTGTTCCTCAATCCATAGTCTGGAGAGGTTTTTCTCTTGTCCTGACACAATACTGCAATCCACAGCTTCTCTTTCTCTCCCTTTTGTCTCTCCACAGAAGAGGATCCCACCCTTCCATGCCTACATTGATGTTTTATCTCCCCCAATTCACATATATGCACCTCTGTCCTGCAAAGCTGTCTCCCTCCACCTGTGGAGATTTTTCTGTCACTCTGCAGATAGATTTCCTGGGTGTTCCAAGTTTTCTGACCTCAGTACAGCTATGTTTGAGGGACAAGGGAAGTCCTGATTCCCCTACTTCTCCACTATCCTAACTCCCCTTCTCATTTCTTACTTATGTAAAGCCACGTTACTGAGTATCTCATAGCTACCCCTGGAGAACAAGATCAATCTCCAGCTACCTAATCTATTGGTTGAACGTCAACATTAATGACAGAATAAACACACCAAGCACGTATAATAGGTTTGTTACTCATACAATGGGCCTTTTTGATGACAGAAGGACAGATACCTAACAGGTTGAGAATGAATTTTAGTAAAAGAAGGGGGAAATTATTGTGTTTATTGTGTTTATGGAGTGGTGCCAAATGAGGGTTTCCACACATGGATCAGCAGTTTGCATGGTGTGAATTTACCCATAGGCACCAAGGTGTAGACAATCAGGTTCTGTTTATGCAGATATGAAGCAGGAGGTAAATGGGGAGGTATGAGGCCTGGAAGCATCATCAATACTGTGGGGCTTCAGGGAACAGGACAGTGGCTCCCAGTGGAGGTGGGACCTGCTTACACCAAAACCCGCCCCTCAATAGTAAAACAACAAAAATGTGATCATGTTTCTTATTAAAATTTGCTTTTGAGGAGAGGAGGCAAGAGGGCGGCTTAGGAGGACGCTGGGCTCACCGCACGTCCTGCTGATCACTTAGATTCCACCTACACCTGCCTAAATAACCCAGAAAACCGCCAGAGGATTAGCAGAATGGAGTCGCCGGAGCCAAACGCAGACGAGAGGCCCACGGAAGAGGGTAGGAAGGGCGGCGAGGTGCTGCGCGCTCCACGGACTGGCGGGAGGGAGCCAGGGCGGAGGGGTGGCTCGCCTGCCAAGCAGAGCCCCCGAGTCTGGCTTCCAAAAGTGGAGGGGACTGACGGACTGTGTTCCCACAACAAGCGCGACTTACCTCTGCTCGGAAAGCGGGAAGGCTGGAGGACAAAGGGAGGGAGAGCTGCTGAGCCCCCTGATGACAGAGCTCAGTTTGGTGGGGAACAAAGGCGCTCGCCAGCGCCATCTCCCCCGCCCATCCCCCAGCCAAAATCCCAAAGAGAACCAGTTCCTGCCAGGGAACTTGCTGGCTCCACGCAAACACCCAACTCTGTGCTTCTGCGGAGCCAAACCTCCGGCAGCGGCAGCGGATCTGACTCCTCCCGCTGCCACAGGGCCCCTCCTGAAGTGGATCACCTAAGGAGAAGCGATCTAAGCCTGCCCCTCCTGCCCCTGTGCACCTTGCCTACCCACCCCAGCTAATACACCAGATCCCCAGCATCACAAGCCTGGCAGTGTGCAAGTAGCCCAGACGGGCCACACCACCCCACAGTGAATCCCGCCCCTAGGAGAGGGGAAGAGAAGGCACACACCAGTCTGACTGTGGCCCCAGCGGTGGGCTGGGGGCAGACATCAGGTCGGACTGCGGCCCCGCCCACCAACTCCAGTTATACACCACAGCACAGGGGAAGGGCCCTGCAGGTCCTCACCACACCAGGGACTATCCAAAATGACCAAGCGGAAGAATTCCCCTCAGAAGAATCTCCAGGAAATAACAACAGCTAATGAGCTGATCAAAAAGGATTTAAATAATATAACAGAAAGTGAATTTAGAATAATAGTCATAAAATTAATCGCTGGGCTTGAAAACAGTATAGAGGACAGCAGAGAATCTCTTGCTACAGAGATCAAGGGACTAAGGAACAGTCACGAGGAGCTGAAAAACGCTTTAAACGAAATGCATAACAAAATGGAAACCACCACAGCTCGGCTTGAAGAGGCAGAGGAGAGAATAGGTGAACTAGAAGATAAAGTTATGGAAAAAGAGGAAGCTGAGAAAAAGAGAGATAAAAAAATCCAGAAGTATGAGGGGAAAATTAGAGAACTAAGTGATACACTAAAAAGAAATAATATACGCATAATTGGTATCCCAGAGGAGGAAGAGAGAGGGAAAGGTGCTGAAGGGGTACTTGAAGAAATAATAGCTGAGAACTTCCCTGAACTGGGGAAGGAAAAAGGCATTGAAATCCAAGAGGCACAGAGAACTCCCTTCAGACGTAACTTGAATCGATCTTCTGCATGACATATCATAGTGAAACTGGCAAAATACAAGGATAAAGAGAAAATTCTGAAAGCAGCAAGGGGTAAACGTGCCCTCACATATAAAGGGAGACCTATAAGACTCGTGACTGATCTCTCTTTTGAAACTTGGCAGGTCAGAAAGAATTGGCACGAGATTTTCAGGGTGCTAGACAGAAAAACTATGCAGCCAAGAATCCTTTATCGAGCAAGTCTGTCATTTAGAATAGAAGGAGAGATAAAGGTCTTCCCAAACAAACAAAAACTGAAATAATTTGTCACCACTAAACCAGCCCCACAAGAGATCCTAAGGGGGACCCTGTGAGACAAAGTCCCAGAGACATCACTACAAGCATAAAACATACAGACATCACAATGACTCTAAACCCGTATCTTTCTCTAATAACACTGAATGTAAATGGATTAAATGTGCCAACCAAAAGACATAGGGTATCTGAATGGATAAAAAAACAAGACCCATCTATTTGCTGTCTACAAGAGACTCATTTTAGACCTGAGGACACCTTTAGATTGAGAGTGAGGGGGTGGAGAACTATTTATCATGCTACTGAAAGCCAAAAGAAAGCTGGAGTAGCCATACTTATATCAGACAAACTAGACTTTAAATTAAAGGCTGTAACAAGACATGAAGAAGGACATTATATAATAGTTACAGGGTCTATCCATCAGGAAGAGCTAACAAGTATAAATGTCTATGCGCCGAATACCGGAGCCCCCAAATATATAAAACAATTACTCATAAACATAAGCAACCTTATTGATAAGAATGTGGTAATGGCAGGGGACTTTAACACCCCACTTACAGAAATGGATAGATCATCTAGACCCATGGTCAATAAAGAAACAAGGGCCCTGAATGAGACATTGGATCAGATGGACTTGACAGATATATTTAGAACTCTGCATCCCAAAGCAACAGGATATACTTTCTTCTCGAGTGCACATGGAACATTCTCCAAGATAGATCATATACTGGGTCACAAAACAGCCCTTCATAAGTTTACAAGAATTGAAATTATACCATGCATACTTTCAGACCACAATGCTATGAAGCTTGAAATCAACCACAGGAACAAGTCTGGAAAACCTCCAAAGGCATGGAGGTTAAAGAACACCCTACTAACGAATGAGTGGGTCAACCAGGCAATTAGAGAAGAAATTAAAAAATATATGGAAACAAACGAAAATGAAAATACAACAACCCAAACGCTTTGGGACGCAGCGAAGGCAGTCCTGAGATGAAAATACATTGCAATCCAGGCCTATCTCAAGAAACAAGAAAAATCCCAAATACAAAATCTAACAGCACACCTAAAGGAACTAGAAGCAGAACAGCAAAGGCAGCCTAAACCCAGCAGAAGAAGAGAAATAATAAAGATCAGAGCAGAAATAAACAATATAGAATCTAAAAAAACTGTAGAGCAGATCAACGAAACCAAGAGTTGGTTTTCTGAAAAAATAAACAAAATTGACAAACCTCTAGCCAGGCTTCTCAAAAAGAAAAGCGAGATGACCTAAATAGATAAAATCATGAATGAAAATGGAATGATTACAACCAATCCCTCAGAGATACAAACAATTATCAGGGAATACAATGAAAAATTATATGCCAACAAATTGGACAACCTGGAAGAAATGGACAAATTCCTGAACACCCACACTCTTCCAAAACTCAATCAGGAGGAAATAGAAAGCTTGAACAGACCCATAACCAGCGAAGAAATTGAATCAGTTATCAAAAATCTCCCAACAAATAAGAGTCCAGGACCAGATGGCTTCCCAGGGGAGTTCTACCAGACGTTTAAAGCAGAGATAATACCTATACTTCTCAAGCTATTCCAAGAAATAGAAAGGGAAGGAAAACTTTCAGACTCATTCTATGAAGCCAGTATTCCTTTGATTCCTAAACCAGACAGACACCCAGTAAAAAAAGAGAACTACAGGCCAATATCCCTGATGAATATGGATGCAAAAATTCTCAAGAAGATACTAGCAAATCGAATTCAACGGCATATAAAAAGAATTATTCACCATGATCAAGTGGGATTCATTCTTGGGATGCAGGGCTGGTTCAACATTCGCAAATCAATCAACGTGATCCATCACTTTAACAAAAAGAAAGAGAAGAACCATATGATCCTGTCAATCGATGCAGAAAAGGCCTTTGACAAAATCCAGCACCCTTTCTTAATAAAAACCCTTGAGAAAGTCGGGATAGAAGGAACATACTTAAAGATCATCAAAGCCATTTATGAAAAGCCCACAGCTAACATCATCCTCAACGGGGAAAAACTGAGAGCTTTTTCCCTGAGATCAGGAACACGACAGGGATGCCCACTCTCACCGCTGCTGTTTCACATAGTGCTGGAAGTTCTAGCATCAGCAATCAGACAACAAAAGGAAATCAAAGGCATCAAAATTGGCAAAGATGAAGTCAAGCTTTCGCTTTTTGCAGATGACATGATATTATACATGGAAAATCCGATAGACTCCACCAAAAGTCTGCTAGAACTGATCCATGAATTCAGCAAAGTTGCAGGATACAAAATCAATGTACAGAAATCAGTTGCATTCTTATACACTAACAATGAAGCAACAGAAAGACAAATAAAGAAACTGATCCCATTCACAATTGCACCAAGAAGCATAAAATACCTAGGAATAAATCTAACCAAAGATGTAAAGGATCTGTATGCTGAAAACTATAGAAAGCTTATGAAGGAAATTGAAGAAGATTTAAAGAAATGGAAAGACATTCCCTGCTCATGGATTGGAAAAATAAATATTGTCAAAATGTCAATACTACCCAAAGCTATCTACACATTCAATGCAATCCCAATCAAAATTGCACGAGCATTCTTCTCAAAACTAGAACAAGCAATCCTAAAATTCATATGGAACCACAAAAGGCCCCGTATAGCCAAAGGAATTTTGAAGAAGAAGACCAAAGCAGGAGGCATCACAATCCCAGACTTTAGCCTCTACTACAAAGCTGTCATCATCAAGACAGCATGGTATTGGCACAAAAACAGACACATAGACCAATGGAATAGAATAGAAACCCCAGAACTAGACCCACAAACGTATGGCCAACTCATCTTTGACAAAGCAGGAAAGAACATCCAATGGAAAAAAGACAGCCTCTTTAACAAATGGTGCTGGGAGAACTGGACAGCAACATGCAGAAGGTTGAAGCTAGACCACTTTCTCACACCATTCACAAAAATAAACTCAAAATGGATAAAGGACCTAAATGTGAGACAGGAAACCATCAAAACCTTAGAGGAGAAAGCAGGAAAAGACCTCTCTGACCTCAGCCGTAGCAATCTCTTACTCGACACAACCCCAAAGGCAAGGGAATTAAAAGCAAAAGTGAATTACTGGGACCTTATGAAGATAAAAAGCTTCTGCACAGCAAAGGAAACAACCAACAAAACTAAAAGGCAACCAACGGAATGGGAAAAGATATTCGCAAATGACATATCGGACAAAGGGCTAGTATCCAAAATCTATAAAGAGCTCACCAAACTCCACACCCGAAAAACAAATAACCCAGTGAAGAAATGGGCAGAAAACATGAATAGACACTTGTCTAAAGAAGACATCCGGATGGCCAACAGGCACATGAAAAGATGTTCAGTGTCGCTCCTTATCAGGGAAATACAAATCAAAACCACACTCAGGTATCACCTCACGCCAGTCAGAGTGGCTAAAATGAACAAATCAGGAGACTAGAGATGCTGGAGAGGATGTGGAGAAACGGGAACCCTCTTGCACTGTTGGTGGGAATGCAAATTGGTGCAGCCGCTCTGGAAAGCAGTGTGGAGGTTCCTCAGAAAATTAAAAATAGACCTACCCTATGACCCAGCAATAGCACTGCTAGGAATTTATCCAAGGGATACAGGAGTACTGATGCATAGGGCCACTTGTACCCCAATGTTCATAGCAGCACTCTCAACAATAGCCAAATTATGGAAAGAGCCTAAATGTCCATCAACTGATGAATGGATAAAGAAATTGTGGTTTATATACACAATGGAATACTACGTGGCAACGAGAAAAAATGAAATATGGCCTTTTGTAGCAACGTGGATGGAACTGGAGAGTGTGATGCTGAGTGAAATAAGCCATACAGAGAAAGACAGATACCATATGGTTTCACTCTTATGTGGATCCTGAGAAACTTAACAGGAACCCATGGGGGAGGGGAAGGAAAAAAAAAGAGAGGTTAGAGTGGGAGAGAGCCAAAGCATAAGAGACTGTTAAAAACTGAGAACAAACTGAGGGTTGATGGGGGGTGGGAGGGAGGAGAGGGTGGGTGATGGGTATTGAGGAGGGCACCTTTTGGGATGAGCACTGGGTGTTGTATGGAAACCAATTTGTCAATAAATTTCATATATAAAAAAAAGAGTCAGGCTTAACTGACTGAGCCACCCAGGCACCCTGCAAAAATATTTATTTCTTAAAGTTCTAGAGGCTGGAATTCTAAGATCATGGCACCAGCTGATTTGTTGTCTGGTGAGAGTCCATTTTTTGGTTCATATGTGGATGTATTTTCACTGTACTTTCACATATTGGAAATGGCAAAGGAGTTTTCTCAGGCCACTTTTATGAGTACTAGTTCCACTCACAAGGACTGTGTAATACCAATCAAAATCCCAGCAAGTTATTTTGTGGATATTGACAAGCTTATGCTAATGTTCATATGAAATGACAAAATTGCCAACACAATGCTGAAAAAGAACAAAGTTTCATAATTGGTATTTTCCACCTTAAAATTTTTTAATGCTTATTTTTATTTTTGAGAGGGAGAGAAAGAGAGAGAGAGCGTGCGCACTAATGTGCGCAGAGAGAGAGGGGAAGGGCAGAGAGAGAGGGAGACACAGAATCTGAAACAGGCTCCAGGTTCTGAGTTGTCAGCAGAAAGCCCGATGTGGAGCTGGAACTCAGAAATGGCGAGATCATGACCTAGGCCAAATTTGGATGCTCAACCAACTCAGCCACCCAAGCGCCCCAGTATTTTCCATCTTTAAAATTTAAAATAAAGCTACACATAGCAATTTATATAAAAAATAACATTGAGGTTTGGGTGGGGATTAAACAATCTGGAGACTGCTTTGGGTAATATAGACATTTTAAGAATATTAAGGATTCCATTCTGTGAATACAAGATGTCTTTCCATTTGTTTGTGTCTTCTTTTTTCTTTCAGCAATGATTTATACTTTTCAGTATACAAATCTTTCTTCTCCTTGGTTAAATTTATTTCTAAGTATTTCATTCCTTTTGATACTATTTTAAATGAGATTTTTAAATTTCCTTTTTGGAAAGTTTCTTGTTAGCCTGTAGAAACATAACTGACTTTTGTATGCTGATTTTGCATTCTGCAACTTTGATGAATTTATTAGTTTTAGCAACTTTTTTGTGGCTTTTAGGATTTTCTACATAAGATCATGTCATCAGCAAACATATATCATTTTACTTCTTCCTTTCCAATTTATTTTTTAAGTTTACTTATTTGAGAGAGAAGGAGAAAGTGCAAGTAGGGGAAGGGCAGAGAGAGAGAGGGTCAGGGCATGTTGGGGGGCTTGAACTCACAAAACCCTGAGATCATGACCTGAGCCAAAATCAAGAGTCAGATGCTTTAGATACTTTTAGATTTAGATACTTTAGATACTTTTCTTTCTTTTTCTTGTCTAATCGCTTGAGCTAGAAGTTCTGGTACTATGTTGAACAAGAATGATGAGAAAAGGCATCCTTTCCTTGTCTCAGAGGAAAAAAAAAAAAAACTTCGTTTTTTTCCTGTTGAGCATGATGCTAGCTGTGCGCTTATAATATATGGCCTTTATTACATTGAGAAATGTTCCCTCTAATATACTCTTGAGAGTTTTTATCATGAATAATTGCTGAATTTTGTCAAATGTTTTGTCTGCATCTGTTGAGATGATCATGTGAGTTATATACTTCATTTTGTTAATATGGTATACCATGCTAATTAATTTACATATGTTTAACCCTTCTTATATGCCAGATATAACTCCTACTTGACCATGGTGGGCAATTACTTTATTATGCTATTGAATTTGTTCAATAGCATAGTATTTTGTTGAGAATTTTTGCATCTATGCTCATCAGGGATACTGGTCTGACGTTTTATTTTCTTGGAATGTCTTTGCCTACCTTTCGTGTCAGGGAAATGCTGGCCTTGTAAAATAAGTTTGGAAGTGTTCCTTCCTTTTCAATTTTTGAAAGAGTTTGAGAAGAGTTGGCATTACTTGCTTTTTGACTTTTAATTTATATTTTTATTTGGTTATAGCTGACACATAATGTTACATTAGTTTCAGGCATACAACATAATGATTCAACATCTCTATATGTTATGCTATGCTCACCACATGTATAGCTACCATCTGTCACCATACAACGCTATTACCATATCATTGACTATATTCTCTATGCTGTGCCTTTTATTCCTGTGATTTATTCATTATTTAATTGTTTGTTAGAATTCACCAGTGAAGCCATCTAATCATGGGCTTTTCTTTGTTGGGAGGTTTTTTATTTATGATTCACATAAAGCCACAAAAGACCCCAAATAGCCAAGGCAATTTTGAGCAAGAAGAAGAAAGATGGCAGCATCACACTTCCTGATTTCAAAGTATACTACAAAGCTACAGTAATCAAAACAGTATGTACTGGAACAAAAACAGACATATAGAGCAATGCAACAGAATAGACAGTCCAGAAATAAACCCACACATATACAATCAACAGATCTTTGGCAAAGGAGCCAAAAATACACAGGGGGAAAAGACAGTCTCTTCAACAACATTGACAAACATTGACAAATGGGGTTGCATCCAACTAAAAAACTTCTGCACAGCAAAGGAAACAATCAACAGAGTAAAAATGCAACCTACTAAATAAAAGAAAATATTTGCAAACCATACATCTGATAAGGTATTATATCCAAAATGCACATGGACTTACACAACTAAAAACATAGTAAAGCAGTAAGAGAAAAAGTGAGGGACCAAAATGTATGACATACAGGAAACATCAGAAAGTGAAATCCAAGCCTTTTCCTTTATTTAAATAGATTAAATTCCTCAATAAAAGCATAGTTTGACAGAATGGATTAAAAAAATATGATCCTACTCTATGCTGACAGTAAAGACTCTCTTTACATCTAAAAGTATACTTAAGTTGAAAGTAAAAGAATGTAAAAAGATATTCCATGCAAATAGTAAGCAAAAGAGAGTAGCTGGGTAACTACAGTAATAGCAGATAAAATAAACATTAATTCAAAAATGTTTTAACAGACAAAGATAGTATATATTAATAAAAGAATCAATTCACAAAGATAAAACAATTATACATACACCAAATATCGAAACTCATTTAAAAAAAATTTAATGTTTATTTTTGAGAGAGAGACAGAGAGACAGAGAGTGATGTTGATCTATCAGCACAGAGCCTGACATGGGGCTTGAACCCACGAACTGAGATCATGACCTGGGCTGAAGCTGGACGCTCAACTGACTGAGCCACCCAGGTGTCCCAAAACTCATTTTGTAGATAAATAGATATGGATATAGATATAGACATATATATGACATTGAAATAATTGATGAGAGAAATTGACAGTTCGATAATAATTGTAGGAATTTTTGTTAAAGTCTTCCTTTCAATAATGAATAGTAACATCTGACAGAGATTAATAAAGAAATAGAGAACTTGAAAAACATTATAAACCAGGGGCGCCTGGGTGGCGCAGTCAGTTAAGCGTCCGACTTCAGCCAGGTCACGATCTCGCGGTCTGTGAGTTTGAGCCCCGCGTCAGGCTCTGGGCTGATGGCTCAGAGCCTGGAGCCTGCTTCCGATTCTGTGTCTCCCTCTCTCTCTGCCCCTCCCCCGTTCATGCTCTCTCTCTCTCTGTCCCAAAAATAAATTAAAGTTGAAAAAAAAAAAAAGAAAAACATTATAAACCAATTGGATGTAACAAGAATATATACAACACTTTACCCAACAAGAGCAGAACACGCTTTTTCTGATGTGTATATGGAACATTCTCTATTATTAAGAACACAAAACGAGTCTTAGTAAATTTAAAAAGAAATCACACAAACTATTTTCTCTTATCATAGTGGAATAAAACAGAAAAATCATGGGGCACCTGGGTGGCTCAGTTGGTTGAGCATCTGACTCTTGGTTTGGGTTCAGGTCATGATCTCATGGTTTATGGGTTCGAGCCCCATGTCAGGCCCTGCACTGACAGTGCTGAGCCTTCTTGAGATCCTCTCTCTCCCTCTCTGCCCTTTCCCTGCTTGTGCTTTCTCTCTCAAAATAAGTAAAAAAAAATCAACAGTATAATGTAGAGGAGAATACTCAAATATGTGGATACTTTTTTAAAAATTAGTCAAAGAAGAAACTACGAGAGAAATTAGAAAATATCTTGAGACAAATAAAAATGAAAAGACAACATTCTAAAACATATGGGATGAATTAAAGTAGTTCTAAGAGAAAAATTTATTGCTTTAAAAGCTTACATTAAAAAAGAAATACCTCAAATCAACAATTTATCATGACACCCAAAAGAACTAGAAAAATAACTAAAGCCAAAGCTAGCATAAGGAAGTAATAAAGATTAGATCAGAGATCAATAAAATATTGAAGAGAAAAACAATAGAGAAAATCAACAAAACCAAAAGTTGGGACTTCAAAAAAAATCAACAAAATTGACAAACCTTCAGGTAGACTGAATAAGGAAAAAAGAGACAATCCTCAAATTACTTAAATTAGAAATGAAAGCAGTGACTTTACTACCAATGTTACAGGAATAAACAGGATTACTAGAGAGTTTTTTGAACAACTGTACATCAACAAATCAAATAATCTAATTGGACAAATTCTTAGAAGCACATACCCTACCAAGACTGAATCATAAAGTACTAGACAATCTGTATAGACCCATAACTAGAAAGGAGATTGGATCAGTAACCAAAATCTTCCCAATAAAGAAAAGCCTAGAACTGGATGTCTTCACTGGTGAATTCTACCAAACATTTCAAGAAATAATACCAATCCTTCTCAAGCCCTTCTAAAATATTGAAGCGGAGGGAATACATCCTTATTTTATGAAGACAGCTTTATTCTGACATCAAAGACA
The DNA here is from genome assembly GCF_018350175.1 of Felis catus. NCBI lineage: Eukaryota > Metazoa > Chordata > Mammalia > Carnivora > Felidae > Felis > Felis catus. The sequence continues at coordinate 59,738,931 of NC_058386.1, forward strand.
AAGACCTACAAGACAAGAAAAATACAGACCATTACCCTTTATGAACACTGATGCAAAAATCCTCAACAAAGTACTAGCAAAATTAATTCAGCAACATGTTAAAAGAATTATATAGTATGACGAGTGGGATTTTTTTCCTGGAATGCAAGAGTGGTTGAACATATGAAAATCAATCAATATAATACACCACATTAAAAGAATGAGGGGGAAAAACCACATGATCATCTCAATTTATGCAGAAAAAGCATTTGACAAAATTCAACATACTTTTATGTTAAAAACACTCAACAAGCTAGGAATAGAAGAAAATTACTGAAATATATATTTAAGGTATAATGAAAAGCCCAGTGTGAACATCATACTCAATGGTAGGAGACTGAAACTTTTCCTCTAACATCGGGGACAAGATAAGGGTGCCCACTTTACCACTTCAAGTCAACATATTATTGAAAGATTTATCCAGAACAATTAGTCAAGAAAATTAAATAAAATGCATTCAAGTTGGAAAAGAAATAAAATAATCTCTGTTCATAGATCACATGATCTTATATGTAAAAACCCCTAAAGATTCCACAATTTTTTTAGAATCAAATTCAGCAAAATTCCAGGACACAAAATCAATACACAAAACAGTTACATTTTCATGCATTAATAAATAATTTGAAAAGGAAATTAAGAAAATAATCCCATAATTCTATTTATAACATCAAAAACAAGTAAAATATTTAAGAATAAATTTAACCAAAGATGTGAGAGATCTGTACACTGTAAACCACAAAACATTGCTACAAGAATTAAAGACAGAAATAAATGGAAGGACATTCCATGTTCACAGATTGGAGGAATCAATATTGTTAAGATGTTAATACTACCCAAAGCAATCTACAGATTTAATGTAATTCCTATCAAAAACCCAACTACAATTTTGTAGAAATATAAAAACCCATCCTGAGTTCATATGTAATTTCAAGGGATCTTGAATAACTCAACAATCTTGAAAAGGAAGAACACTTTTGGAGGACTCATACTTCCTGATATCAAAATTTATTATGACGCTACAGTAATCAAAGCAGTGTGAAAATGGCACAAAACAGACATATAGATCAACAAAATAAAGAGCTCAAGAAATACACCTTTGCAAAAATGGTCAGTCTTTTTTTTTTTTTTGACAAGTCTGCCAAAATCATTCAATTGGGAAGGGACAGTCTTCAACAAATGGTGCTGGAAAAACTGATGTCCACATGCAAAATAATAAAGTTGTACCCTTATCTTACATCATATATAAAAATTAACACAAATGGATCAAATACCTAAGTGTAAAAGCTAAAATCATAAAACTCAGAAGAAAACATAAGGGAAAATCTCCATGGAATTAGCTTTGGCAATGATTTCTTGGCTATGATATCAAATGCACAGGCAACAGAAGAATATATAAATAAATTTGATTTCATCAAAATTTAAAACTTTTGTTCATCAAGGATGCCATCAATAGGGTTAAAAGGCAATCCATGCAATGAGGGAAAATATTTGCAAATCATAGATCTGGGATAAGGGATTAATATACAGAATATACAAAGAACTTCTACAATTCAATAGCAAAACAACAACTCAATTCAAAAATGGGCAAAGGACTTAAATAGACATTCTTCAAAAGAAGAATACAAATGGCCATAAAGCATGTGAAAAAATTCTCAACATCACTAATTTTAGGGAATTTCATATCAAAGCCACAATGAAATTCACACATTATAATGGCTATTATTTTTTAAAAGTACAGAAAATAACAAGTATTGGTGAGGATGTAGAGAAATAGAAACCCTCATGAAATGGTACAACCACAATGGAATTGAGGGTATTCTACAAAGTACCTGACTGATTCTCCTCAAAACTGTCAAGATCATCAAAAAGAAAACACCTGCACATGAAACCTAACCAGGGTGACTTGTCTGCTAAAATATAACAAGATTTAAATAGGATCTAGTGTATCATAACATAATACTAAAAATGTCCAGGATATAATCAAAAACCACTCATCATATCAAGAACCAGAAAATCACAACTTGAATGAATAAAAACAATCAACAGATGCCAACACCAACATGACTCAGATATGGTAATGATCTGATAAGTATTTGAAGCAGTTATTATTAAATGTTTCAAGAAGCAATTATGAAGACTTTTGAAACAAATGAATAAGAAAATCTCAGCAAAGAAATAGAAGTTATAAAAAATAAACCAAATAGTTGAAAAAATAAAATAAACAAACACACTGGATGGGTTCAACAGCAAAATGCAGATGGGCAGGAAATAATAAGTGAACTTGAACACAAATAAATAGAATTGACCCTAAATGAACAACAGAAAGAAAATAGACTGAAAAAAAAAATGAACAGAACCATGAAAGCTATAATAATAATAAAAGATCTAACATTCATGTCATCTAGGTTCCAGAAAAAAGGAGAAGGGTTGTGGAACTGACAAAATATTCAAGGAAATTAAAGCTGAAAATTTCCAAAATCTGGCAAAAAGTATAATGCTACAGAGCTCATGTAATTCTATGTGCTATTTTTGCACCTGCCTGTGAGTCTCTAATTATTTCAAATAAAAGGTTTAAAAAAGAGAAAATGACAAAAGAAAATGACCTCAAATCCTCTTTTTTGTTATTACCTCAGGGATATAAAGTTATAAAAGAGTAGCTATAATTTATTAAACCCTTATTATGTAACAAGCCCATCATATAATAATTTTTTCTTCATAACAATCCTAAGAAGTGATAATGATTATTATAATAATAACCACCTAATGTTTTAGGGCTTGCTATGTACCAGGCATTGTGCCAAGTGCTGGGCAGTCATATCACAATGAATTATCAAAACAATCTTATGACCTAGGCACTACTAATTATCTCCACTGTATAGATATGGAAACTGGTGACCCAGATCACATAATATACAAGTTCCACAATAGGAACAAGAACTGAGATTTTAAAATTGAGATTTAAAAAAGCAATAAATTTAAATTAAACCTATGATTATGTGGGAAAGAATAGGTCACATTAGCAAAGCCTAAATTATAGAATATTTAAGAGAAAATGAGATTTAATTCCTGTAATAATTTTACATTGTTAACCTGCATTAGGAAGTTTTCTTAAAAAGCTTCAGCCCAGCTATTATATTAAATCAATGAGGTAACATACCTAACAAAGAAATATGTTCATATCTATCCCTACACTAGTACCAAGCAGCTTTAATATGGGCAGAGGCATTTTGATATTAAGCAAACTTGCAATATCATTCATCATTCAGTTTCACCTAAGGCAGCATAGTGTGATGAAGAGCATGAGCAATGAGATTAAATATGAACTCCTGCACCACTAATTGAATGGTATTGACAAATTACCATGTCTGTATCTCAGATTTCTCATCTGAAAAATGGAGATAACCACCCTTATCCAAACTAGTGAGAACATAATTCTGATATGTCCTAAAATGCCACGTTAATATAAAGTAAGAGTATGCAATTTAATACTTGACCATGAAGTGCAAATGCCTTAAATTGACTAATATGGATCTTAGTAAGTATAAATACCTCCTCAATTCCTCTAAGCTGTAAAGTAAAAAGTACCTTATCACAGGGAGAAAGGGAACTCATCACAAACCACTCAATCTTCCCTTATCCATAGGACTCCTGGCAAACTATAGGTGATATCTTGGGCAACAAAGATTTATGGTGGGAATTTCATTTCCACTTGTTACTGATATATTCCACATTAAAACATGCACATACAGGGGCACCTCGGTGGCTCAGTCAGTTAAGTGTCTGACTTCAGCTTAGGTCATGCTCACGGTTTGTGAGTTCGAGCTCTGTGTTCGGGCTCTGTGTTGACAGCTCAGAGCCTGGAGCTGCTTCGGTTTCTGTGTCTCCCTCTCTCTGCCCCTCTCCCACTCTCTCTCTCTCTCTCTCTCCCTCTCTCTCAAAAATAAATAAACATTTAAAAAACTTAAAAAAAACATGCACATACATGCAGAGATGCAAGCACGCACATACATAGACACAATATCAATATTTATTACCTCCTTTCACCTTGATAGCTGATGTAGAAATACGAAATGATAAAGCACTCCATACTGGTTCCACCTGCTGTGGATCCTTCTGACCATGCGTTTCCTGTCACTCTGGATCATACAGATTTGTGTGTGTGTGTGTGTGTGTGTGTGTGTAACAGTCTGAGAACATGTTAAATGTGAAATACAAAATATAAAAATACAGCCGCTTTTCACCATTTTCATGAAGTTGTCTTGTGAAATTTTTATTTCAACACCAATCTGCTTGGAAAGCTTTTATTCTTATGTCAAGTGATACACTTGATTGGAATGCTGAACCTTTCATGTGAAGTTTAAATTAATACACAGATTCTGTACTTTACAGAAGCAGTGAATCACAAATAGATGATTAACGTATTACAGACTGATTTCGTCTTCCAAATACACCTACACTAGTATTGACATTGAAGTAGGTGTCAGAACCAGTAATACACCTTTTATATACACTACTTCTTGTATACATGTTTATACTTGTATTTATATACACCTGACCCAAATCTGTCCTGGGGCCAAGGTGCCACTATACTTCATCAACCAAAAGGTATCTATTCTGCAGGTATTTAAAACCAAAACCTCCCACATTATCCAATTCTGGGACTCTTCTCTTGTCATCCACTTAAGTTTCTCTTTCCCCCAGGTGGGGGTCAGAACAAATGCTAACCAAGCTAGGATTCTCCCACTACCCTGCCACCTATTTTTGCCCTCCCTACGAGTACCTTGGCTTTAGCAGACAAGTCGACCTTGACCTCATCGCGGAAGAACGCACCTCTACTTCCGATCTCCTCCAAAACCACTGACACCCGGCCTGGGTATGCCTCCTCCAGAACTGCCTCTCTTCTTACCGGCCACAGGCACTAGTACACACACAATGTGGTTTCATAAAGCACCGGAGCCAGGAAGACGTCTCACCCACTCCTTTTGACCAGCATGCACGCACACACACACGCACGGACACACGACCATGCGCACAAACGCCAAAGAGGATACTTAAACACTAGTGGCCTCCATGATGATTCAGTCTGTCTCCCCTACCCCCACGTACTCTTGCACACGCCCCAATAGAGAAGTTTTACCAGGGCTAGGGTCTTTTGTGACAAGTGACCATCCCGCACTAGCTTCCCTCCCACTTTACCCCATCCCACACGGGACGTCGCGCAAACACACAGAAACGCACGCGCGCGCGCGCACACACACACACACACACACACACACACCTCCTGAAGAGCCAGAAGTGAGATGAGTGCACCTGCAAAATGGAAGTAGTGATTACCCATTGGCTGCATGACATAGAATTTTAATTGCCTTAAAACACCCTGAGAATAGGTCAACAAATGGATCATTAGTTTTAAAACACAGGCAGAGATTGTTTACTTTTGGACATTCTTTTCTCTTTTGCTCTAAAACCCTGTATTATTCTGCAAAAAAACAAAAACAAAAACAAAAACCCAGAGACAATATATTTCAGAAATGTGTTCCATGTTAAACTTATTCTTTATTTTTAAAAGTATACTGCTTTAAAATAATCGCTACATGTTGCATACATACCTATGTGGTAACTAAAAAAAAATTTGTTATGTACCTATGGATGATATATAATACCATGTGATTCTTATTTTATGTATTCTATTTTTCTCTGGTTTCCAAATATTTTAATATAATAATGCATCATTGGCCAGTGAACAAATGGCATGTGGTATTAAGTTTGGCATACACAGCTACAAAGATAATGAATGTACTCAGTGGTGAGGAAGTAACACCACAGTCACTATATTTTCCTCTTCATTAACCAGGCTTGCCAGTACCTTGCCAGTCCTTAAGTACTGCTGCTAAATTTGCCACTTAGCCTTCCTTAATACTTGCAGAAATCCTGGAGATTTTGCTATTAAACTGCAAAGTATGTTCTTTCACTTTTTGTTAAATTAGAAACAAATTAGGGAGACAATTATTAATAATTCAATAAAAATTTATTGCACTCCTATTGGATACCAGTTTTTAGTATTTCACAGATAAAAACTTAGTAATAAAAATAATACAGATACACCTATACAGCACTCACTATGTGTCATACAGATTTCAAGCACTTCATATAAACCAATTAAATCTTCATAATAATCTGTGAGGTAGATGCACAAATTATTATTATACTTTTACAGATATGAAAACTAAGACACACAAAGTAGCTTGTACAAGGTCACCCAACTAGTAAATTACAAAATTGGGATTTGAATTTAAGTAGCCTGGCTTCAAAGATGAATCACTCTGCTATATGGTATATAATACTAAATACTGTAATTTACACCATAAATTATTAGGTTCCCCCAAAATGGAATTTTATTGCATTTAGGCATTTCAGTATATTCCCTGGGAATACCAAAATTCTAACAAGGCCCAACAGCCATATTAACAACCCTTTCAGGACTTTATAAATGATACATTTTTCAACAGAACAATTACAAAAAGAATTAAGGTAAAAATTCTATTCTTAGTCACACTTGGGCCCTACCTCCTAGTATAGGCCTCTCTGGTATATGGGCTGAAGCCTATGGCCTACCCTCAAAGCCTAAATTTTCTTTCCACTAGTCTAAACTTAAATCAAATGAACATCCATCCCAAGACAAGCTGAGAGTGATGACTGCCTCAAATTTCATCCCTGAGAAGGGGTGAAAGAGAAGGAAATATAAAAAAGCAGTCCCTGACATTAGGAACCTGGTCTGGTCTTCACAGCTAGGCCATGCTATTCTATTGGATAAACCATCTAATAGAATACCAACTTCAGACAAGGTTATGCTGGGACTGTATGAAAATGAGGCAAAGTAAGGCCATCTAATTTTGTCTAAGCACAGACAAAAACAAGGTCACAAAACACCAAACATCACTACCATTCTAGTTAAAGTCAGTGGCTACAACCTCTTTACCAATTACAGCTTTATCCTTGTTCTAGTATCTCCCCCCTATAGAAGAGATTTATTGAACTACCAATCATTAAATTGTCCTACAATATAGAATAAACTCCCACTTCCATAGATCCTCCATCAAATCACACAACCAAAGCCCAAATTCTGCAATATGTTTTCTAACACTTACTTACTGATAACACACAATGGTTCCCCAGGATGTGTGTTCTCCCGGGGGAGATGATGGAGACTGTGGGTATGTTCAGCTTGTTCACCTATGTTCAACTTGGGCATGTGCTTATTCAACTATGGGTATGTCCTTGATGGTCTTTGGCTGGACACCACTGACATGAGGGATAAAGCAAAGGGGCTGGTCTGCCCTTACAGAAAGCCCAGAAACAGCTTTACTGCTCGCTCTTCTGGAGGCAAGAGAAAGGGACAAGGAGAGACTTCAAGATGCCTGATCCTCCTCTGTAAAATAGCAGGAAAGATACACCCACGTTCCTGACTTTTTAATGCATGATAACAATAACGACTAAAAGGGTCCCAATCTTTCTTTTGTGGAAGGGTTTGAAGGGGAGTTGGGAATTTAATAAACGTCAAGACTGAGGGTGGTGAAGACTATGAAAATGTTTACATTTATCAAGCATACATTGTATTTCCCAACTTAGGTTCCCCTATAATAATAAGTTGTCTCTAGTTCCTTATACCCTGCCAACTATTGCAACCACATAGAAAAGCAAGTGAGCATTTACTATTGACCCTGGGAGGAAGATATACTTAGAGGAGGATCCCATCCAGACAGGAAAAGGAAAGAAAAAGCCCATTATCTTCCTCCTCAGTTGATTGTAAAGATGAGGCAGAGGTAAAAAACAAACAAACAAAAAAAATCAGTGTTATAAACTTACCTCTCTTAGCCAAAATCCGAAGGAGGCATGTTCAATAATGGAGGAATAAGTCACAAGCAGAAGAGATTTTGTTCCACTTTCATCTTATAATTCTGTGGGATCACATCACAATCACCTGGGATGGAAGAGTGGATAGGCAGCAATAACGAGACACAGCACTTCTTAGCCACTCTCAGATCTCACACGGCTTAGAAAGGATTTAAAAATTCCCTGTTGTCCCAGAGGGATAGATGTGACCTTCACAGAGTCTGCCAAAATGGGAAGCTGAACCTCTGGGTTTCCACACGTGAAGAAGGCAATGCCAACTCTGGGACAATGTCAGCTCTCTAAACCAACCACATCCCTTTTCCCTGGTCAGTGCAGCCCCCTCCCCACCAATGTCATAAAACAATATAAGCCCCTGTACATCCAGATGACATTGTGAAAGGGTAGGTAAATCTGAAATATAGACTAACACACAGGAGCCTGTTATTTATGCAGTGTTTAAATTATAAACAGCAGTTAATTTCCTGGATTAAAACTGAGACTTTTGTTTCTCTGCAAACTTGGGGTGTGGAGGTGCACTCAGAATTAAAATTACATTAGTTATAAAACCTAAGATAGTTTCTTTGCACATCTAAGTATAGTGTTAGTAAATCTGCATGCATATTTAAACACATTGAAAAATAATAGAAAGTAAATCAAGACATTAACAGTGCTTATCTTTGGGGAGTGAGTATATGGATTTTGGTTTAATCAATGTATTGTTTAGTATCTCCTAAATGTTTTCCAATAAGCATAACACTTTTATAATGAGAAAAAAAGATAAGTTGTAAAACAGGAAACACACTGAAATTTTTATTTATTTTATTTTGCAGTGAAAGAACATGAAAAAAACTTTTCAAAATGTTCATGTGATTACTTCCAATGAATGATTAAGTGTACTATAGGAAGAGAAATTACACACTGTAATTACAGTTTACATAATTACACAGAACAACATGTGGCAATCTTTTGAAAGCACTGTGATTAACACTTCACTGATAAACAATAACCTCAATATAACTAAGTTTTATTATTTATCATGGTCAAATAAAATACAAGAGCCTATGGATAAGCTGTTACTAACAATAAATGCAGTTTTACCTGAAAATTTTAACCATATGCAGGCTTCTTAAGCATTCAAGTTTTAAATTCTACTGTATTTTGTTGCAAAATGAAGCAGGTACAAGAGAATAAACCCACTAGATAAAGGACTAAGAAAACACACACACACACACACACACACACACACACACACAGCTTCAAAAAACCTTGGGTTGGTTCTCCAAGATTTTCTTTCCAAACAAATGTTGGTCTCATTTAGCAGTTCTGATAATATTCACAGCCACAGATTAATAGCTATATGTTTAAAGGACTTTAGAAGGATTAAACTACACATTATATAGATATTTTAAACCATCTACCACAGTTTATATTTCTTGAAAACATTCTACTACTAAAATGCAAGGTCACATTAATTAGTATTTAAATCTCTCTCATATTTCTGAGACCTATGTTTTAAATGACCCTACAAGAAAAAATTCAGAACACAAGGCTCTAATTAACTTCTTGCATCTTGAGTAACTAGATCTACAGCAGTTAATGTCAGGACCAAGTACACTTTGCTTTAGCGATCAACATCTTCTACTATTCCCTCAAGATTTTTGCAACAAGCTTTAACCTCCTCAATTGCAGCCATCCAATTATCATAAATAATTTTGTCATAAATTGCATCATTAACTTCCCTAACTACCCCCTCCTGCTGAGATTCAAGTGCATCACCTGAGAAAAACAACACTGATCTTGGTATTATGTAAGTACGTAAATTGTGACCAAGTAAAAAATCATCATTTCCATCCTTTCCATTTGAGTTGATTCCATGAGGAGTAAAGAAATTGAAGAACGAATCCTTGGGAAAATCTTCAGTTACAGTTCGGATTGTCCCCCAGATCCGGTGTTTCTGCTTCTTCCTGATGGTTTTCAAAGTGACATTCTTACCTTCATTCCAATCTATCTCACAGCCTATGCAATACTCAATTGCAGTTCCCCTATAGGGATGGGGATCATAATACGCCAGCCTTGACTTCAGCACATAAGTTTTTGTTAACAGCTCATTTTTGAAATATTCATTGGGCTTGAAGTGAAATTCTAGCGTGAAACTGAGAGGCTCGCCAGGATCTGAAAGTTTCACTTTAATATCTGTCAGGAGCTTCAGAATAGGCTCATCATATTTCTTAATCAAAGGAGTGAGTGTGTCAACGTTTTTTAATACAGTCAGCCAAAAATTAGGAATTCCTTTAGGATCCTGTTCTTTATTCTCTTCTCCGGTAGCCTCGATGTCGTCATCAGTATCCTCGTCATCGTCATCATCATCATCCTCCTCGACAGCATAATCATAATAATCTCCTTCACAACCATCATCCTCATCCATATACTCATGTACCAGACCCTCCTCATTACCATCCATTTCTTCCTCATCATACATCTCATCATCGTAGTCCTCAGAGTCTGACTTATACTCACATTCCTCTTTTGTAGGTTCATAGATTGCATTTATGATCTGACGTCTTTTTTCCAATAACGGTTGATACATTTCAGCAAACTTCCTTTCAATGCCATGAAATTCCCTCAGAAATTTGGATTCCAGATTGGCCACTCTAGTTTGAAGTTTTTTGAGGGCTAACACACGGTACTTAACTTTCAAAGGCAGACTTTCAACAAAGTCTGTATCTAAAAGATAACCAAGAAGTCCTTTTGGACGGTCTGTGTCTGAATCCTCATCAGTATCTTCATCTTTTACCCCGCCTTCCCCGGACCTAGCAGCAGCATCTTCACCTTTCTCCCCTTCTTCCCCAGGCCCTGCGGCGGCTTCCTCACCGTGCACTTTATCATCTTCAGGCCCAGCTGCGACATCTTCACTGCGCTCCGGTTGTTCCCCGGGTCCCTCCATCGTTACCTTATTACCAGCCTCTTCTTGACTAGATTCTAACAGTTCCTTGTGGTCGGCTGACTCGGCCATTTTTCAAAGGACCGTACACGCTTAAGGTGGCTATCGCCAAGATAAGGAAGGAGACCTGACCTCCGCAGGGAAAGACTCACCGGAAAAGCAGAAGCAGCGGCGGCTGGGACAGAGGTGGAATGCGCAGTGGTGGCAGGCTGCAAGAGTAATGGTTGAGGCTGCTGCCGGGATGAAGGCTGTGCTGAGGCCGCGAGAAGCGGGAGGAGGCAATGGTGCCCTGGGCTGGAGTGCAGAGAAGGCGATGGTCGGTCTTGCAGGAACCATCCAGGGACTGCAGAGAGCTGCAGTGGGCGGACCTCCTTCGCAAGCAGCTAGTGCCGCAAGAAAAAAATGGTGCCACAGTATGATTACGCAGACGTCTCCTGACTAGATTTTCTTGGTGCATATAGTTTGCTGAGTCACTCCCTTCCTCCCTACGACTCTGCTCTAATTTCATTTGCTGGGCTACAGTGATTGACAAATCCTGAGCCAATAAATTATTAGATCTATCAAGTTTCCAAGCCCGCTCACCTTCCCAGGTTCTCTAATATAGCTGATTTTCATCTACCTCTAACTTAACCTCCAACCCCCACCCCCACCCCTGATTTTTCCAGAAACTTAAATTTTATTTGTTTATTCTTTCAATTTGTAACTAGTATTATACTTTTATGATTTCAAGAAAAGCTAAAAGAAAATAGTACCTAAAATGTCGGACAAGGAGAGAAGACAAGGCATCCACCCATCCTAAATTTGTCCCTTTAATTTTAGCCCCAGGCTCTGGGAGGAGGAAAGGGGTTTGGGGAGGGATTTATAAAGAGAGGCAGAAGGGAAAACACTAAAAAGAAATTAGCTATCTTGGTCTTAAGGTGATGTAACTGACAGTGATTTAAATATTCTATTTTTTTTTTTTTACTGTATTTTCCACAAGCTTAATGGTAAGTGAGCAGCAATTTTAAATTGGAAATGCTCCTAACATTTCCTGGGATAGGAGAGGGGACAGAAGACGTGATTAGTTAAGGTTAGTGTGAAATACAGCCTAGTTAAACTTTGGTGAAGATCCAACGTGCTGTATCCAACTGTCTGACAAGTGAACACACAAGACAATAAACCAGTTGCCTGGCTAATCAGTAACTCACTCCTAATACTGACTTCCCTTTTCCTCCTTTTTGATTCTGGCTGTCAAGCCATTGGGAATTTTAAAAAGAAATGTTTAAATGTAAAGTAATATTTATTTTACAAATCACAGCACTTGCTTGACGCTTTTGTTACTGAAAATATTCTAAATCTCAGCATTACAGACATGGTTAAATATATGACAGAGTATTCACAAGGTGGAATGCTATGTATGCAGTCATTTAAAAATTCCCTCTGGTTAGGAATCACTGATGATGTTTATTTTGTCCATATTTCCAATGTTGGTCATTTATTAATTGAATAATTTTAAAAATTTTACTATTTCCCAGATTTAAACAATCTGTATTGTGTTATTATCACAGAGATAAACACTGTTTACATATTTTATTTCTTTTCAGACTCTTGCAGTATACTGGTAATTTTTTTTTTCATATTTTATTTCTGTGTACTGTGTATCATTACAATATTTACCAAATTCAATTTTCAGGCTTATGTATTGATCTGGTAGGTCCCTTGTTATGAGTCCATTCATTGCTTTCCAAGTTTCCTTTTTTCTGGTTCTAGAGTTGCACCATTCCTTGTAGTTATCTGATATAAATACAGCACATGCTTATTTTTGTAAAATTTGGAAAATGAGGAAAATTTTAGCGTATAACAGAAATCACTAGTAATCTCACAACCCTGAGAGAACCAATGTGAACATTTTGGTCTTGTTCTTTCTAACATGTCTACATATGTGTGCTGTTTAGGCTAGAGTTTTCTCAAAATAAAACTGAGATAAACTCTTTTATAAACTTTTCCCTCTCACTAACATATTCCAGTATACTTAAGTAGTTTCTAAAAATGTAATTTTAAAAGAAAACCCACTATTATATGACGTTAAACCAAACTATTAAAAGATGAAGAGAATGTGTGCCATCTAATTTTAAGATTGAAGAGTCCTTCATAGTCATACATGCAGTCACAGAAACCATAAAGGGAATGATGTGTTTCATTACATATAACAAAAGTATATGACACCAAAGCATAGGCAACAAAACAAAAAATAGATAAATTGGAATTCTTCAAATTAGAAACATTTGTTCACAAAAAAAATACTCTCAACAGAGTTAAAAGGCAGCCCATCAGGTGGGAGAAAATGTGTGCAAATCATATAACTGATAGAGGATTAATATCCAGAATACATAAGGAGTCCTACAACTCAAGAATAACAAAAACAAGCAAATCAGTTAAAAATGGACAAAGGACTTGAAAAGATATCTCTACAAAGAAGAGATACAAATGGCACCTGAAAAGATGTTCAATATCATTAATTAGAGAAATGCAAATCAAAACCACAAAGAGGTATCACTTCACACCCATTAAAATGGCTATTATCAGAAGAATAAAAACAGAAAATAAGTGTAGACAAGAATATGGAGAAATTGGAAACTTTGTGCATTATTGAGGAATGTGAAATGGTGCAACTCCAATAAAAAGCAATATGGTAGAACCTCAAAAAAATCAACATAGAATTACCATATGATCCAACTATTCCACTTCTAGGCATATACCCAAAAGAAATGAAAGCAGGGTATCTAACAGATATTTTTACACCCATATGTTCATAGCAACATTTAAAAGAAAAATTTAATGTTTATTTATTTTTGAAAGAGAGAGAGTACAAGCAGGGGGTGGGGCAGAGAGAGAGAGGGAGACACAGAATCTGATACAGTCTCCATCCAGGCTTTGAGCTGTCAGCACAGAGCCCGATGCGGGGCTCGAACTCGGGAACGGTGAGATCATGACATGAGCCAAAGTCGGATGCTTAAATGACTGATCCACCCAGGTGCCCCAGCAGCATTTTCCACAATAGCCAAAAGGTGGAAACAATGTAAATATCCATTGATGGAAGAATGGATTTTTTTTAAAAAAGTAGTACATATATACAATAGAAATATTATTCAGCCTTAAAAAGGAATGAAATTCTGACACATGATACAACGTGGATTAACCTTGAAGACATTATGTTAAATGAAAGAATACAAACAAAAAAGACGAATATTTTGTGATTCCACTTATATGAGGTATCTAGAATTGTCAAATTCATAGAGAAAGAAGGTAGAATGGTGGTTGCCAGAGTCTTGGGGAAGGTGGGAATGGGAGTTTTTGTTGCCATTTTGATACTTGTTTTGTGGTTGTTGTTTTTTTTATAAATTTTCTCTGATCCTGTCTTCTTTTGCTCTCTTGCATGGTTTGTTGGCTGTCTTTAGTGATATGCTTGGATTCCTTGCTCTTTAGTTTGCATATCTATTACTGGTTTTTGACTTGTGGTTACCATTACATTTGCATATACCATCTTCTGCACATAGCAGTCTATATTAAGTTGATGGTCACGTAAGTTTAAACCCCAGGGCACCTGGGTGGCTCAATTGGTTGAAGGTCTGACTTCAGTTCAGGTCATGATCTCACAGTTTGTGAGATCAAGCCCCGCATCGGGCTCCATGCTGATAGTGTGGAGCTTGCTTGGGATGGGATTCTCTCTCTCTCTCCTCTTTCTCTGCCCTTCCCGTACTCATGCTTTTTTTTTTCTCTCTGTCTCTCAAAATAAATAAATAAACTTAAAAAAATGTAAACCACTTCTTTACTCCTCTTTCCCCCATGCTTTAGATATGTGGTGTCATATTTTACATCCTTTTATTTTATGAATCCCTATACTGCATTTTACAGAAATACTTATTTTTGTTTTTTGCTTTTCATACTCATGGTCTTCCTTTCCACTCAAAGAGTCTCCCTTAATATTTCTTCTAGGGCTGGTTTAGTTGTCATAAACTCCTTTAGGTTTCGTTTGTCTGAGAAACTCTTTATCTCTCCTATTTTGAATGATAGCCTTGCTAGATAGAGTATTCTTGGTTAAGGACTTTTCCCTTTCAGCACTTTGTATCATGCTACTCCATTCTGGCCTGCAAACTTTCCAATGAAATATCCACTTATTGCCTTGTGGTATTCCTTTATATGTAATTGTCTTCTTTTCTCTTGCTTCTTTTACATTTTTTTCTTCTCTAATTTATTTCTCTAATTTTTGCCACTTTAATTACCTTGTCTCTTAGTATGGTCCTCCTTGGGTTGATTTTTGAGGGTGAACTCTGTGCCTCATGCATCTGGATATCTCTTTCCTTCCAGATTAGGGAAGTTTTCAGCTATTATTTCTTTATGTTTTCTGCCCTCTTTTCACTCTCTTCTTCTTTGAATAGCCCTACAATGAGAATGTTATTATATTTGATGGAGTCACTGAGTTACCTAAAACCATTCTCAATTTTCATACTTTTTTCACTCATTTGTTCACTTTGTTCACTTTCCATTACTGTGTCTTTCAGGTCATTTATTCATTCTTCTGCTTCATCTAGCTTGCAATTAATGTAGTTTTAATTTCATTTATTATGTACTTAATCTCTGATTGGTTCATTTATATGTCTTTGTTAAGGGTCTAAACTCTTTTCTTAAATCCAGTGAGTATCTTTATGATGCTTAGTTTCAATTCTCTATCAAGCATCTTATTTATATATGTTTTGCTTAGGTCTTGCGCTGTGGTTTGGTACTGGTCTTTCATTTGGAACATATTTCTCTATCTCCTCATTTTGTCTAACTCTGTGTGTGTTTCTCTGTGTTAGGAAATACATCTTTGTCTCTTGCTCCTGAGGTAATGGCCTTATGAAGATGTTCTGT
This sequence comes from Felis catus, assembly GCF_018350175.1. NCBI lineage: Eukaryota > Metazoa > Chordata > Mammalia > Carnivora > Felidae > Felis > Felis catus. Next base: position 59,754,694 of record NC_058386.1, read on the forward strand.
AGTGCCCTGCAGTGAAGTGTCCTGTGTATGGTTCTTCAGGGAGTATCTTCTATATGTGTAGTGTGTGCCCTGCTATTGAGTCCTGGTTTCTTTTTCATTCACTTCACGTGTCTCTGTAAAGGCTCTCTTTGCCTGTTGTGGGCAGGGTTTGGTCCATGGCCAAGTTGGTCATGTTTTTACAAGGTGTACACTGGTCTATTTGCAAAACGAGACCTGCCTCCACTACTGCCACCAGAACTAGGTCCAGAAAATCATGTGGGTCAGGAGAGCCCACAGTGCTGAGACTGAAGTGAGGAAAAACGGGAAGGGCTGATTTGCCAAAGCATGTGGGGGGGCAGGGCTTGGTGCAAGAAAGTCAGGTAGTAGGTGTGGGTACTAGGCTGATCCTTGCAAGAGGCCCTGGTTTTATGATGGGGAGGGTGGTAGACGCAAATCGCACAGGCCAGGTCCTTTGATCCTGGAGGGGATCCCTGCCTCTTTGCACCATGCTGTGAGATAAGCAACTCACTCTCCCTCCTCTCTTCCTTTTCATTTATCAAACTGCTGGTTCTATGCTGTATCTGCATGGTGTGTTTGTTGTACTGTCTCTTTAAGGGTGGGGACTTTGCTTCCTGTATCACTTCAGGCTTGCCCAGAACTGAGCATGCTGATTTTTAATATGCTAGGCTTTAAGTCTGGCTGGTTCTAAGAACTCATGAAATTAGGTCTCTCTAGCTTTCAAAGCCAAATGTTATGGGAATTTATCTTCCCTGTACTGGCCACCTGATGTACAAGTTTGGTTTTTACCCTGTGCACCACTGGCTCCCTACCACCACAGACGGTCAAGGTCTGTTTAGCTCCAAAACAACGTATTTTTCTTCAATATATGAAGTTTATTGTCAAATTGGTTTCCATACAACACCCAGTGCTCATCCCAAAAGGTGCCCTCCTCAATACCCATCACCCACCCTCCCCGCCCTCCCACCCCAATCAACCCTCAGTTTGTTCTCAGTTTTTAAGAGTCTCTTATGCTTTGGCTCTCTTCCACTCTAACCTCTTTTTTTTTTCCTTCCCCTCCCCCATGGGTTTCTGTTAAGTTTCTCAGGATCCACATAAGAGTGAAACCATATGGTATCTGTCTTTCTCTGTACGGCTTATTTCACTTAGCATAACATTCTCCAGTTCCATCCATGTTGCTACAAAGGGCCATATTTCATTCTTTCTCATTGCCATTGTGTATATTGTGTACTCAATTGTGTACTCATTGTGTACTCCATTGTGTATATAAACCACAATTTTTTATCCATTCATCAATTCATGGACATTTAGGCTCTTTCCATAATTTGGCTATTGTTGAGAGTGCTGCTATAAACATTGGGGTACAAGTGCCTCTATGCATCACTACTCCTGTATCCCTTGGGTAAATTCCTAGCAGTGCTATTGCTGGGTCATAGGGTACGTCTATTCTTAATTTTTTGAGGAACCTCCACACTGTTTTCCAGAGTGGCAGCACCAATTTGCATTCCCACCAACAGTGCAAGAGGGTTCCCATTTCTCCACATCCTCTCCAGCATCTATAGTCTCCTGATTTGTTCATTTTGGCCACTCTGACTGGCATGAGGTGATATCTGAGTGTGGTTTTGATTTGTAGTTCCCTGATGAGGAGCGACCTTGAGCATCTTTTCATGTGCCTGTTGGCCATCCGGATGTCTTCTTTAGAGAAGTGTCTATTCATGTTTTCTGCCCATTTCTTCACTGGGTTATTTGTTTTTCGGGTGTGGAGTTTGGTGAGCTCTTTATAGATTTTGGATACTAGCCCTTTGTCTGATATGTCATTTGCAAATATCTTTTCCCATTCCGTTGGTTGCCTTTTAGTTTTGTTGGTTGTTTCCTTTGCTGTGCAGAACCTTTTTATCTTCATAAGGTCCCAGTAGTTCATTTTTGCTTTTAATTCCCTTGCCTTTGGGGATGTGTCGAGTAAGAGATTGCTACGGCTGAGGTCAGAGAGGTCTTTTCCTGCTTTCTCCTCTAGGGTTTTGATGGTTTCCTGTGTCACATTCAGGTCATTTATCCATTTTGAGTTTATTTTTGTGAATGGTGTGAGAAAGTGGTCTAGCTTCAACCTTCTGCATGTTGCTGTCCAGTTCTCCCAGCACGGTTTGTTAAAGAGACTGTCTTTTTTCCATTGGATGTTCTTTCCTGCTTTGTCAAAGATGAGTTGGCCATACGTTTGTGGGTCTAGTTCTGGGGTTTCTATTCTATTCCATTGGTCTATGTGTCTGTTTTTGTGCCAATACCATGCTGTCTTGATGATGACAGCTTTGTAGTAGAGGCTAAAGTCTGGGATTGTGATGCCTCCTGCTTTGGTCTTCTTCTTCAAAATTACTTTGGCTATTCGGGGTCTTTTGTGGTTCCATATGAATTTTAGGATTGCTTGTTCTAGTTTCGAGAAGAATGCTCGTGCAATTTTGATTGGGATTGCATTGAATGTGTAGATAGCTTTGGGTAGTATTGACATTTTGACAATATTTATTCTCCCAATCCATGAGCACGGAATGTTTTTCCATTTCTTTATATCTTCTTCAATTTCCTTCATTATCTTTCTATAGTTTTCAGCATACAGATCTTTTACATCTTTGGTTAGATTTATTCCTAGGTATTTTATGCTTCTTGGTGCAATTGTGAATGGGATCAGTTTCTTTATTTGTCTTTCTGTTGCTTCATTGTTAGTGTATAAGAATGCAACTGATTTCTGTACATTGATGTTGTATCCTGCAACTTTGCTAAATTCATGTATCAGTTCTAGCAGACTTCTGGTGGAGTCTATCGGATTTTCCATGTATAATATCATGTCATCTGCAAAAAGCGAAAGCTTAACTTCCTCTTTGCCAATTTTGATACCTTTGATTTCCTTTTGTTGTCTGATTGCTGATTCCAGAACTTCCAACACTATGTGAAACAACAGCAGTGAGAGTGGATATCCCTGTCATGTTCCTGCTCTCAGTTTTTCCCCATTGAGGATGATGTTAGCTGTGGGCTTTTCATAAATGGCTTTGATGATCTTTAATATGTTCCTTCTATCCCAACTTTCTCGAGGGTTTTTATTAAGAAAGGGTGCTGGATTTTGTCAAAGGCCTTTTCTGCATCGATTGTCAGGATCATATGATTCTTCTCTTTTTTTTTGTTAATGTGATGTATCACGTTGATTGAGTTGTGAATGTTGAACCAGCCCTGCATCCCAGGAATGAATCCCACTTGATCATAGTGAATAATTCTTTTTATATGCTGTTGAATTCGATTTGCTAGTATCTTATTGAGAATTTTTGCATCCATATTCATCAGGGATATTGGCCTGTACTTCTCTTTTTTTTCTGGGTCTCTGTCTGGTTTAGGAATCAAAGGAATACTGGCTTCATAGAATGAGTCTGGAAGTTTTCCTTCCCTTTCTATTTTTTGGAATAGCTTGAGAAGGATAGGTATTATCTCTGCTTTAAACGTCTGATAGAACTCCCCTGGGAAGCCATCTGGTCCTGGACTCTTATTTGTTGGGAGATTTTTGATGACTGATTCAATTTCTTCGCTAGTTATGGGTCTGTTCAAGCTTTCTATTTCCTCCTGATTGAGTTTTGGAAGACTGTGGGTGTTTAGGAATTTGTCCATTTCTTCCAGGTTGTCCAGTTTGTTGGCATATAATTTCTCATATATTCCCTGATAATTGCTTGTATTTCTGAGGGATTGGTTGTCATAATTCCATTTTCATTCATGATTTTATCTATTTGGGTCATCTCCCTTTTCTTTTTGAGTAGCCTGGCTAGAGGTTTATCAATTTTATTTATTTTTTTAAAAAACCAACTCTTGGTTTCGTTGATCTGCTCCACAGTTTTTTTAGATTCTATATTGTTTATTTCTGCTCTGATCTTTATTATTTCTCTTCTTCTGCTGGGTTTCGGGTGTCTTTGCTGTTCTGCTTCTATTTCCTTTAGGTGTGCTGTTAGATTTTGTATTTGGGATTTTTCTTGTTTCTTGAGATAGGCCTGGGTTGCAATGTATTTTCCTCTCAGGAAATGCTGCATCCCAAAGCGTTTGGATTGTTGTATTTTCATTTTCGTTTGTTTCTATATATTTTTTAATCTTCTCGAATTGCCTGGTTGACCCATTCATTCTTTTTTTTTAATTTTTTTATTTTTTTCAACGTTTATTTTATTTTTTGGGACAGAGAGAGACAGAGCATGAACAGGGGAGGGGCAGAGAGAGAGGAAGACACAGAATCGGAAACAGGCTCCAGGCTCCGAGCCATCAGCCCAGAGCCTGACGCGGGGCTCGAACTCCTGGACCGAGAGATCGTGACCTGGCTGAAGTCGGACGCTTAACCGACTGCGCCACCCAGGTGCCCCGACCCATTCATTCTTTAGTAGGTTTCTTTAACCTCCATGCTTTTGGAGGTTTTCCAGACTTGTTCCTGTGGTTGATTTCAAGCTTCATAGCATTGTGGTCTGAAAGTATGCATGGTATGATTTCAATTCTTGTATACTTATGAAGGGCTGTTTTGTGACCCAGTATGTGATCTATCTTGGAGAATGTTCCATGTGCACTTGAGAAGAAAGTATATTCTGTTGCTTTGGGATGCAGACTTCTAAATATATCTATCAAGTCCATCTGATCCAATGGATCAATCAGAGCCCTTGTTTCTTTATTGACCATGGGTCTAGATGATCTATCCATTTCTGTAAGTGGAGTGTTAAAGTCCCCTGCAATTACCACATTCTTATCAGTAAGGTTGCTTATGTTTGTGAGTAGTTCTTTTATATATTTGGGGGCTCCTGTATTTGGCACATAGACATTTATAATTGTTAGCTCTTCCTGATGGATAGACCCTGTGAGTATTATATAATGCCTTTCTTCATCTCTTGTTAAAGTCTTTAATTTAAAGTCTAGTTTGTCTGATGTAAGTATGGCTACTCCAGCTTTCTTTTGACTTCCAGTGGCATGATAAATAGTTCTCCACCCCCTCACTCTCAATCTAAAGGTGTCCTCAGGTCTAAAAAGAGTCTCTTGTAGACAGCAATTAGATGGGTCTTGTTTTTTTATCCATTCTGATACCCTATGTCTTTTGGTTGGCGCATTTAGTCCATTTACATTCAGTGTTACTATAGAAAGATATGGGTTTAGAGTCATTGTGATGTCCGTAGGTTTCATGCTTGTAGTGATGTCTCTGGTACTTTGTCTCATAGGATCCCCCTTAGGATTTCTTGTAGGGCTCTTTTAGTGTTGACGAATTCCTTCAGTTTTTGTTTGTTTGGGAAGACCTTTATCTCTCCTTCTATTCTAAATGACAGACTTGCTCGATAAAGGATTCTCGGCTGCATATTTTTTCTGTTCCTCACATTGAAAATCTCCTGCCATTCCTTTCTGGCCTGCCACATTTCAGTAGAGAGATCAGTCAGGAGTCTTATAGGTCTCCCTTTATATATTAGACCACGTTTATCTCTAGCCGCTTTCAGAATTTTCTCTTTATCCTTGTATTTTGCCAGTTTCACTATGATATGCCATGCAGAAAATCGATTCAAGTTACATCTGAAGGGAGTTCTCTGTGCCTCTTGGATTTCAATGCCTTTTTCCTTCCCCAGATCATGGAAGTTCTCAGCTATGATTTCTTCTAGTACACCTTCAGCACCTTTCCCTCTCTCTTCCTCCTCTAGAATACCAATTATGTGTAGATTATTTCTCTATAGTGCATCACTTAGTTCTCTCACTTTTCCCTCATACTCCCGGATTTTTTTAATCTCTCTTTTTCTCAGCTTCTTCTTTTTCCATAATTTTATCTTCTAGTTCACCTATTCTCTCCTCTGCCTCTTCAATCTGAGCCGTAGTTGTCTCCATTTTATTTTGCAACTCATTGATAGCATTTTTTAGCTCCTCCTGGCTGTTCCTTAGTCTCTTGATCTCTGTAGCAAGAGATTCTCTGCTCTCCTTTATACTGTTTTCAAGCCCAGGGATTAATTTTATGAGTATTATGCTAAATTCACTTTCTGTTATATTGTTTAAATCATTTTTGATCAGTTCGTTAGCTGTTGTCATTTCCTGGACGTTTTTCTGAGGGGTATTTCCGTTTCATCATTTTGGATAGTCCCTGGAGTGGGTAGGGATTGCAAGGCACTTCCCCTGTGCTGTCTTGAATAACTTGCGTTGGTGGGCGCCCGCAGTCAGAACTGATGTCTGCCCCCAGCCCACCACTGGGGCCACAGTCAGACTTCTCTTCCCCTCTCCTAGGGGCAGGATTCACTGTGGGGTGGTGTGGCCCGTCTGGGCTACTTGCACACTGCCAGGCTTGTGATGCTGGGGATCTGGCGTATTAGCTGGGGTGGATCGGCAAGGTGCACGGGGGCGGGAGGGGCAGGCTCATTTCGCTTTTCCTTTAAAGATCTGCTTGGGGAGGGGCCCTGTGGCACCAGGAGGGAGTCAGACCAGCCGGAGAGATTGATCCGCAGAAGCACAGCACTGGGTGTTTGCACGGCGCAAGCAAGTTCCCTGGCAGGAACTGGTTCCCTTTGGGATTTTGGCTGGGGGATGGGTGAGGGAGATGGTGCTGGTGAGTGCCTTTGTTCCCCACCGAGCTGAGCTCTGTCCTCAGGGGCTCAACACCTCTCCCTCCCGTTGTCCTCCAGCCCTCCCATTCTCCAAGCAGAGCTGTTAGCTTATAACCTTCCAGATGTCAAGTCCTTCTTGCTGTCGGAACACACTCCGTCCGTCCCCTCCACTTTTGCAAGCCAGACTCAGGGGCTCTGCTTCGCCGGCGGGCCACCCCTTCACACCGGCTTCCTCCCGCCAGTCGTGTAGCGCGCACTGCTTCACCGCCCTTCCTACCTTCTTCCGTGGGCGTCTCGTCTGCACTTCACTCAGGTGACTCTGTTCTGCTAGTCTTCTGGCTGTTTTCTGGGTTATTTAGGCTGGTGTAGGTGGAATCTAAGTGATCAGCAGGACACGCGGTGAGCCCAGCGTCCTCCTACGCCGCCATCTTCCCAGGATCCTCCACCCAAAACAACGTCTTTACTCTTTCTTTCTTCCTCTATGTGGCTTTTCCCTACCTTTAGATGAGGAGTTTGCCCATCTTTGAATTGTTATTTGGGTTATTTATACTGATGTAGGTATTATCTAGTTGTATCTGTGGAACAAGGTGAACGTAGGGTCTTCCTACTATACCATCTTCCCAGCTTCCTTTTTCTAATGTTTTTTTGACAGAGTCGTTAGAATTTTCTATATGTAAAATCATAACCAGAAAACAGAAAAATTTACCTCTTCTTTCCTGATTTTTATGTCTTTTTTTCTGTGCCTAATATCTTTGTATAGGATTTCCAATGCTACATTGAATACAAGTGGCAAGAGCAGGCACTTTTGTCTTGTTCTTGATGTAAAGAAAAACTCCGAGCATTTCACTGTTTACTACAATGTTAGCTGTGGGCTTGCAAAATATGGCGTTTTTATGATGAGCTACAATTCTTCTAAAATTTGTTGACAGTTTTTTTTTTTATCATGAATGGACTTTGAATTTAGGAAAATGCTTTTCCTGCATCAATTAGGAAGGAAAAATACTAATCTTTCATGCTGTTTGGTATGGTATCACAATTATTAATATTGCAGTTGGACCATCTGTTAATTTGAGGAATAAATCCCAGTTGGTTGTGTTGGGTGATTGTTTTAATTTGCTGGTAAATTAAAGACTAACAATCAAACTTTTTTGCTAATTTTTTTTGAGAATTATTGTATCTATATTCATTCAGTGATACTAGTCTATAAGCTTCTTGTAGTGTCCATTCCTGGCTTTGGTATGAGATATTTCTGGTCTCACAAGAAAGAGTTTAGAAGTATTCCCTCAACTTCAATTTTTTTTGGAAGAGTTTGAGGAGTTTTGGTGTTAATTCTTCAGTGAAGTTATCAGTGAAGTCATCTGCTCCTGGGCTTTACATTGTTGGGAGATTTGTATTAAGTGTTCCAATCTCCTTACTCATTATTTGTTCAAATTTTTCATTTCTTCATGATTTAGTCTTTTCTGATTGTATGTTTCAAGTAATTTCTACATTCACTCTAGGTTATTCAAATTGATGACATGTAAGTGTTCATGGTATTCTCTTATGACTATCTGTCTGTCTGTGGTATCATTTAAATAACTCTTCCTCATATATAATTTTATTTATTTGAGTCTTCTATTTTAGCAAAGGTAAACATTTGTCAATTTTTTAATTTTTTCAAAAATCCAACTCTGAGTTTTGTTGATCTTTTCCATTATTTTTCTACTATGTGTGTCATTTATTTCTACTCTTACCTTTATTATTTCTGACCATCTTCTAACCCTGAGCTTAGTTTGTTTTTTTCCTAGTCCCTTGAGTTATAAAGTTAAGTTGTTTATATGACATCTATTTTTGTTTTCCAGCTTTATTGAGCTATTACTGATGTACAACATATGTAAACTCAGTACAATGTAGTAACTTAAATATTTTTTTATTTTTTTTAATGTTTACTTATTTTTGAGAGAAAGAGACAGAGCGTGAGGGGGAAAGGGACAGACAGACGGAGACACAGAATCAGAAGCAGGCTCCAGGCTGTGAGCCCAATGCAGGGCTCAAACTCACATGAGATCATGACCTGACCTGAAGTCGGACGCTCAACTGACTGAGCCACCCAGGCGCCCTAGTACAATGTGGCAATTTAAAACATGTATATATTACAAAATGATTACCACAACAATGCTATTTAACACTTCCATCCCCTCAAATAATTACCGTTTTTAGAGGAGGGATAACATTTAAGATATGCTCTCTTAACAATAACAAAGTATATAATACAGTATTTTTAATTATGGTCATCATGATGTACATTAAATATCCAGAACTTATTCATCTTATAGCTGGGAGTGTGTACCCTTTGTCCAACATCTCTCCATTACCCCCACACCCAGCCCCTGGCAACCACCAATGTACTCTCTCTTTCTATGAGTTCAGCTTTTTAAAATATTCTGCATGTGTGTGAGAACATACAGAATTTGTCTTTCTATGCTTGACTTATTTCATCTATCATAAAATGCCCTGAAGTCCCATCCATGCAAAAGGCAGGATTTTATTCTTTCTAATAGCTGAATAACATGCCACTGTGTGTGTGTGTGTGTGTGTGTATCCTTTTACCCATTCATCACTGGATATTTATTGTGTTAGGCTTCATTCTTCCTCAAGATTTGCTTTGGCTATTTGGGGGCCTTTTATGGTTTCATACAAATTTTAATGTTTTTTAAAATTTCTGATATATGAACATAGAATATTTTTTAACTTATTTCCAACTTCATCAATTATTTTTATCAATACCTTATAGTTTTCTTTTTTTATTTTTTTAACGTTTACTTATATGAGAGAGAGAGAGAGAGAGAGAGAGAGAGAGAGAGAGAGGCAGAGCGTGAGCAGGAGAGAGTCAGAGAGAAATGGAGACACAGAATCCAAAAGAGGCTCCAGGCTCTGAGCTGTCAGCACAGAGCCTGACGCGGGGCTCAAACTCACCGACTATGAGATCACACCTGAGCCAAAGTTGGATGCTTAACTGACTGAGCCACCCAGGTACCCCAATAAGTTATAGTTTTCAGTGTGGAGATCTTCCACTTTCTTGGTTAAGCTCATTTTAAGTATTGTATTTTTTATTTTATTGTAAATGGAATGGTTTTCCATATTTCTTTTCAAATAATTCATTTTATTTTATAAAAAGCAAATGTTTATGCGTATTGATTTTGAGTCCTGACACTTCACTGAATTATTTTATTATTTTTAATAAATTCTTGTGGAATATTTATCATTTTCTATATACAAGATCTTGTCATCAGCAAACAGATAATTTTCCTTCTTCCTTTTCAATTCAAATGCTTTTTTCCTGTTTTTAAAGTCTTTATTTTAATTCCACTTAGTTAACATACAATGTTATATTACTTCCAGTTGTAAAATATGGTAATTCACACTGTATTCATGAAGAAGAGTGTTGTCCTTAATCCCCATCACCCCATCCCCATTCACCTACCCCCATCCCCTCTGGTAAGTGTCATTTTGTTCTCTATAATTAAGAGTCTGTTTCTCTCTCTCTCTCTCTCTCCCTCTCTCTCTTTCTCATCTCTCTCTCTTATTTTTTCACTTTGTTTGTTTTGTTTCATAAATTCCACATATGAATAACAACATATGATATTTGTCTTTCTCTGCTAACTTATTTCACTTACCATAATACTCTCTAGCTGAAACCTTGTCAATGAAAATGACAATATTTCATAGTTTTTTTTATGGCTGAATAATATTCTATTGTATATATATACCACCTCTTCTTTATCCATTCATTATCCATTCATTAATTGATGGACACTTGGGCTGTTTCCATATCTTGGCTATTGCAAATAATGTTGCTATAAAAATGAGGGTGTATGTATCCCTTTGAATTAGTGTCCTTGTAGTCTTTGGGTACTCAGTAGTGTGATTGATCATAAGGTAGTTCTATTTTTAGTTTTTCTGAGGAACCTCCATACTGTTTTCCGTAGTGGCTACACCAGTTTACATTTCCACCAACAGTGTAAGAGGGTTCCCCTTTTTCCACATCCTCATCAAAACCTCTTGTTTCTTGTGTTGTTGATTTTAGCCACTCTGACTGATGTGAGGTGATGTCTTATTGTAGTTTTGATTTGTATTTCCCTGATGATGCGTGATGTTGAGCATCTTTTCATGTCTGTTAGCATAGCTTGCTTTTCCAAAACAGAGGAAAAGGCAGAGGAATGCAAAATGCAAAAATGCAAAATGCAAAAATGGAGGAATTTATCCCAAATGAAAGAACAAGATAAGGTCATGGTCAGAGATGTAAACAAAACAGATATAAGTAACATGCAAAATGGAGAATTTATTCTTTTTTTAGTATTCATTCAAATTCCACTTAGTTTACAAACAGCTTAATAGTAGTTTCAGGTTTACAACATACTGATTCAACACTTACAACAACTGGTGCTCATCATACTAATTGCGCTATTTAATCCCTTTCAGCTATTTACTTCATTCCCCCACACACACCTCCCCTCTGGTAACTATCAGTTTGTTCTCTATAATTAAGAGTTTGTTTCTAGGTTTCTCTCCCTGTCTTTTTTCCCCCTACACTTGTTTTGTTTCTTAAACTCTATATATGAGTGAAATGAGTGAAATCATATGGTATGTGTCTTATTCTGACTTATTATGCTTAGTATATACTCTCTACCTCCATCCATGTCTCTGCAAATGGCAAGAATTCATTCTTTTTATTGCTGAATATTTCATTGTGTATATATACCACTTCTTTATACATTCACCAGTCCCATGGACACTTGGGCTGTTTCCATGATTTGACTATTGTAGATTATCTTCCTGTAAACATTGCAGTATATGTGCACCTTTGAATTAGTATTATTCTATGTTTTAGGTAAATACATATTAGTTCAACTGCTGGATCATAGGCTAATACTATTTTTAACTTTTTGAAGGAGGTACACACTGTTTTCAAGACTGGCTATACCAGTTTATATTCCTACCAATAGTGCAAGAGTGTTCCCCTTTCTCCACATCCACACCAACACCTGTTGTTTCTTGTGTGGTTGACTTCGTCATTATGACAGTTGTGAAGTGATACCTCATTGTAGATTTCATTTGAATTTCCCTGATGATCAGGAATGTTCAGCATCTTTTCACGTGCCTAATGGCCATCTATATATCTTCTTTAGAAAAATGTCTATGTTTTCTGCTTATATTTTAATTGAATTATTTGTATTTTGGGTGTTGAGTTTAATAAACTCTTTATGTATTCTGGATACTGACCCTTTATCAGATATGTCATTTACAAAATATCTTCTCTCATTACTTAGGTTGTCTTTCAGTTTGCTGATTGTTTCTTTCACTGTGCAAAATCTTTTTATTTTTATGTAGTTCCCAAAATTTATTTTTCCATATATTCCCTTCCCTCATGAGACATATCTAGAAATATGTTGCTATGGCAGATGTCAAAGAAGTTACTTCCCATGTTCTCTAGGATTTTTAAGATTTCCAGTATCACATTTAGGTCTTAATCCATTTTGAATTTATTTTTGTGTATAATGTAATAAAGTGGCCCAATTTTGTTGTTTTGCATGTTGCTGTCCAGTTATCCCAACACCATTTGTTGAAACTGTTTCCCATTGGATAGTCTTCCCTGATTTGTCAAAGATTAATTGACCATATAGTTATGGAAAGACATTCCATGCTCATGGATTGGAAAAACAAATATTGTTATAATATCTATACTATCCAAATCAATCTAAATATTTAATGCAAATCCTATCAATACATTTACCGCATTTGTCTCTGGAGTATAACAAACAATCCTAAATTTTTTATGGAACTACAAAAGACCCCAAATAAACAAAACAACCTGAAAAATAAAAGTAAACCTGGAGACATCACAATTCTGGGATTCAACTCATATTAAAAAGCTGTAGAAATAAAAAATACACATATAGATAAATAGAACAGAATAGAAAACCCAGAAATAAACACTCAAGTATGTGGTCAATTAATCTTCAACAAAGCTGATGGAAAAATTAAAGCAGAGATCATAAGGTTATTCACTGGGCTTGAGAAAAGAATAGAAAACATCAGTCAAACCCTTACCACAGAGATAAAAGGGTTTAAAAAAAAAGAATCGAAGAAGAGTGCAATAAATGAGATTGGAAATGTATTTTCTGTGATGAAAAGCAGGGTAAAAGAAGTTGAAGAATGAATTACTGACCTAGAAGACAAAATAATGGAAAGTAATGAAGCTGAAAAAAAGAGAGAAAGGATTATTATGCCACATGGGAATAGACTTAGGGAACTCAGTGACTTCATCAAATATGATAACACTTGTATTATTGGAGTTTCAGGAAAAAAAGAAGAGGGCAGAAAATTTATTTGAAGTAATAGCTGAAAACATCCCTAATATGGGGAATAAAACTGACATCCAGATCCAGGACATGCAGAGAACTCCCATCAAAATCAACAAAAGAGGGTCACCACCAAGACATATTGTAATTAAATTTGCATTATATAATGATGAATTAAAAATCTTAAAAGCATCAAGACAAAGGAAGTTTATAATTTACTAGGGAACACCAATATATCAAACTAGCAAAACATTGCAAGCCAAAAGGGAGTGATATAATATTCAACATGATAAATGGGAAAAATCTGCAGTCAAGAATACTCTATCCAGAAAGGTTATCATTCCAAATCAAAACCAAATGAGTTCGTGGCCACTAAAACATCCCGCAAGAAACATTAAAGGACACTCTTTGAATGGAAAGGAAAGACCAAAAGTGAGAAAGAAAAAAAAGGAACAGAAAAAATCTCCAGGAAAAATGACAAAACAAGTAAGAAATGGCAAAAAAAAATACATATCTATCAATAATTACTCTGAATGTAAGTGGACTAAATCCTCCAATCAAAAGACATAGGGTGTCAGAATGGAAGAAAAAACAAGACTCATTTATATGCTGCCCACAAGAGACTCATTTTTGACCTAAAGACATTTGCAGATTGAATATGAGAAGATGAAGAAATATTTTCTATGCAAGTCAATGTCAAAAGAAAGCCAAAGCAGCAATACTTATATCTGTCAAACTATATTGCAGACAAAAGATTGTAACAAGAGACAAAGAAAGGCACTGTATCATAATAAAAGGGTCTATCTAACAAGATCTTAAAATTATAAATATTTATGCCCCAAACATGAGCACACCCAAATATATAAAATAATTACTTACATCACTTACATATTACACTTACATACTACATAAAATTCACTTACATCAATGGACAGATTATCTAGACAGAAAATCAATAAGGAACCAAGAGTTTTGAATGACACACTGGACCAGATAGACTTAACAGATATATTCAGAATGTTCCATCATAAAACAACAGAATACACATTCTTGTCAAGTGCAAAAATTGACAATGTGCAAAATAGATCACATACTAGGTCACAAATTAGGCCTCAACAAGTACAAAAAGATTAAGCTCATACCATGCATATTTTCTAACCACAACACTATGAAACCTGAAGTCAACCACAGGAAAAAATTTGGGAAGACCACAAATATATGGAAGTTAAACAATATGAATTGAAAAATGAATGGGTAAACCAGGAAATCAAATAAGAAATTAAGAAGTACATTGAAACAAATGAAATGAAAACACGAGGTCCAAAAACTTTGGGATGCAGCAAAAGAGGTAAAAAGAGGGAAGTATACAGCAATACAGGTTTACTTCAAGAAGCAAAAGAGAAACTTCAAATAAATATCCTAACCTCATCTAAAGGAGCTAGAAAAAAAACAACTGCTAAAGCCAGCAGAAGAAGGGAAATAATAAATATGAGAGCAGAAATAAATGATACACAAACTAAAAAACAAAAAAAACAATAGAACAGATCAGTGAAACCACAAGCTGGTTCTTTGAAAAAAGTTAATAAAATTGATAAATGTCTAGCCAGAGTTATCAAAAGGGAAAAAGAACCCAAATAAATAAAGCCATAAATGAAAGAGAAATAACAAACACCACCACAGATATACAAGCAATTATAAAAGAGTATTGTAAAGAACTATATACTAACAAATTGGACATCCTCAAAGAAATGGATAAATTCCTAGAAAGATATAAACGACCAAAACTGAAATGGGAAGAAGTAGAAAACTTGAACAGACTGACAACCAGCTAAGAAATTGGATCCGTAATAGAAAATCTCCCATCAAACAAAAGCCCAGAGCCAGATAGCTTCACAGGGAAATTATACCAAGCATTTAAAGAAGAGTTAATATGTCTGGGTGGCTCAGTTTAAGTGTCCAACTTAATCTTAGGTCATAATCTCATGGTTTGTGGGTTTGAGCCCTGCATTGGGCTCTGTGCTGACAGCTCAGAGTCTTAAGCCTGCTTCAGATTCTGTGTCTCCCTCTTTCACTGTCCTCCCCCGCTCACACTCTGTCTCTCTTTGTCTCTCAAAAAACAAATAAAAATAAAATGCTAAAAAAAATTAAAGAGTTAATACCTATTCTTCTCAAACTATTCCAAAAAATAGAAATGGATGGAAAACTTCCAAATTCATTCTATGAGGCCAGCATTACTTTGATTCGAAAACCAGACAGACTCCACTGAAAAAGAGAATTACAGGCCAATATCCCTGATGAACATGAATGCAAAAATTCTCAGTAAAATACTAGCAAATTGGATCCAACAGTGTATTAATGGAGTTATTCACTATGATCAAGTGGGATTCATTCCTGGGCTGCAAGGGTGGTTCCATATTCACAAATCAATCAACATGATACACCACATTAATAAAAGAAAGGATAAGAACCATATGACCCTTTCAATAGATGCAGAAAGAGCATTTGACAAAATACAACATCCATTCATAATAAAAACCCTCAACAAAGTAGGATTAGAGAGAACAAAACTCAACATAATAAAGACCATATATTAAAAACCCACAGCTAATATCCTCCTCAATGGGGAAAAACTGAGAGCTTTTCCCCTATGGTCAGGAACAAGATAGAGTTGTTCACTGTCACCATTGTTGTTTAACACAGTACTGGAAGCACTCGCACAGTAATCAGTCAACAGAAAAAACTAAAAAGTATCCAAATTTGCAAGGAAGAAATCAAACTTCCACTATTTTCAGGTGACATGATACTGTATATAGTAAATCCAAGAGACTCCACCAAAAAAATTGCTAGAAATGATACATGAATTCAGTAAAGTCACAAGATACACAATCAATGTACAGAAATCTATTACATTTCTATACACCAATAATAAATCAGCAGGAAGAGAAATTAAGGAATCAATCTCATTTATAACTACACCAAAAACCATAAGATTACTAGGAATAAACCTAACTAAAGAAGCAAAAGAACTGTACTCTGAAAACTATAAAACACTGATAAAAGAAATTGAAGATAACACAAGCAAATGGAAAAATGCTCCATGATCATGCACTGGGAGAAACAATGTTGTTAAAATGTCCATATTACCCCAAACAATCTACACATTTAATGCAATACCTATCAAAATATCAACAGCATTTTTCACAGAGGAAGAAAAAACAATCCTAAAATTTGTATGGAGTCACAAAAGACCCTGAATAGTCAAAGTAGTCTTGAAAAAAAGAAGCAAAGCTGTAAGCATCACAATTCCAGACTTCAAGTTATATTACAAAGCTATGGTGATGAAGACAGTACGGTACTGGCAGAAAAAAACAGACACATGGATCAATGGAACAGAATAGAAAACCCAGAAATGGACCCACAAATATATGGTCAACTCATCTTTGACAAAGCAGCCATAATAATGTCTTACTAGATATATCTCCTGGGGCTAGGGAAACAAAAGCCAAAGTAAACCATTGGGAGTTCATCAAAATAAAAGGCAAAGGAAACAATCAATAAAACTAAAAGACAAACTACTGAATGGGAGAAGATATTTGAAAATGGCATATCTGATAAGGGGTAATTATCCAAAATATATAATGAAGTTATAAATCTCAACACCCTAAAAACAAATAATCCATTTCAAAAATTGCCAGAAGACATGAACAGACATTTTTCCAAAGAATACATACAGATGGCTAACAGATACATGAAAGATGCTCAACGTCACTCATCATCAGGGAAATACAAATCAAAACTACAATGTGATATCATCTCACACTAGTCAGATGGCTAGAAACAACAACACAGGGATAAAAAGGTGTTGCCAAGGATTTAAAAAATGGTAATCTTTCTTACACTATTGGTTGGAATGCAAACTGGACAGCCACAATGGAAAAAGTATCAAGGTTCCTCAATATGTTAAATATAGAACAGCCTTATGATCCAGCAATTGCACTGCTATGTATTTACCCAACGAATACAAAAATACTAATTTGAAGGGATACATGCACCCTGATGTTTATAGCAGCATTATCAACAATAGCCAAATTATGGAAAGAGCCCAAATGTCCACCAACTCACGAATGGATAGAGAGTATGTGGTATAACAGCTCTAGAAGTGGAAGGAGTGGCAACAGCCAGGCAGCTCAGCTTTAGGAAGGCTCTAAGCATGCTGAGATCTGCAGGCCCCTGGCACAAGCCTGCCCCACCACCACTATGCCCAAGAGGAAGGTTAGCTCTGCAATAGGGGCATTGAAGGAGAAGCCCAAGAGGAATTCAGCAAAAGTGCTCCTGCAAAAGTGTAAAGGAAGCCAAAAAGGACAGCAGAAAATGATAAAGGGAAGCAAAAGGAAAGGGAAGCAAAGGGAAAACAGGCTGCAGTGGCTAACCAAGAAAGATTTACTTGCAGAAAGTGGAGACCCTAAAAATGAGGAGCCTCAGCCTCTGATGAAGCAGGAGAGAAAGAAGCCAAGTCTGATTAATATCATATGCCATTTCTTATCAGTGGTCCTTTGCCCCCTTCTTCTACAATCCAAAGGAGTATTTTTATCAACGATTTTGTAAATTCAAGTTTTTTAGTAGCTCTAGAACACTTTTAAGAAGGAAGGAATCCCATAACATCTCATTTTTAAAGTGTAAATGCTTTAAGAGGTGAAATCAGAGGAGTTAATATGGTGGAGAAGTAGGGGGACCCTGGGCTTTTCTCATCCCTCAAACACAGCTTTGTTGAGGTCAGATCACTTGGAACACCCAGGATATCAAGCTGAAGACTAGTAGAAGGATATCTACAGTTGGAGGAAGACAGCGTGGCAGGTGCAAGGTGCATTGAAGTGAATTGGGGGAGAGAAAAACTGCACTGCAGCAGAAGGGAGGGAACCATTTCCAAAGAGAGACAAGGGAGAGAAAGAGAGAGGTGTTGCGAGAGTGCAGCATCAGGTTCACACAAGAGGAAAACCTCTCTGGATCAAGGACTGGGGAGTGAGAAATACTGAATGTCACAGGTTTTTTTTGCAAACGGCATTTGGAGATCAAACTCAGGTTTTGAAAGTGCGCTCCTGGCAAGAAAGAAGGAGCTGGCACTGGAGTGCATAGCGTGGTGTAGAGATCTCCAGGGAACACTGGGAAAGAACATTCTTTTTCCTGGAGTACTTTTGGAAAAGGGTATATTGCCTCTCCAAGGACAAGAGACCCTGTAGGTGCCAGCGAAAAGCCTTTCATCATCAGGGGACAGAGGTGCATACAGCCAGAGGGCATATAAACTTTTTGCTGCTTTTAGAGGTGCTACATCAGAGATGCCCTGCATGGCACAAGCATAGGACTATTTACTGGGGACAAAGGATATCAGAGTGCGGAGAAGCTCTACCCCAGAGGAGGGGGGTGGGTCCATGTAGTGCCAAGTCCTTTAAGACTTTGAGTTTTGAATTCCAGCCATGCACCAAAGAAAAACCAAAAGAGAGCTGTGGCGCAGGATGAGCTGACTGCCCTTGCTATTATATGAGAGCTGCCTGGACAGCAGGGGTGTAAGATCCCCTTTCCAGGGACTAGAAAGAGGGGTGGCACAATTTTACCCCAAACACCAACACAGAGGGACTTCAGAGAGCAACACAGCAGCCCCCAGTGGAGGTGGGAACGGCTTACACCAAAATCTACCCCCCTGTTCCTGCAACTGTTTATATACTGGAGCAAGACTGACTCTAAGCCGTCAACAGGACTATCCCCCAGAAGACCAGCAGAGGAAGCATGCCACATGCTATACTGAAAATTGAGTGTTTCAAAACATCTGCAGTTCTGGTGGAAATACAAGCAAGTTTCCTTTTTTTTTTTTTTTTTTTGTTTCTTCCTTTTCCTTCTTTTCTTCTTTTGGAATCAGTCTCATAGTTTTTTCTTTGTTTGTTTCCTTTTCTCTCTCTCTTTTTTTTAAATCAGACT
Organism: Felis catus; assembly: GCF_018350175.1. Lineage (NCBI taxonomy): Eukaryota > Metazoa > Chordata > Mammalia > Carnivora > Felidae > Felis > Felis catus. Next base: position 59,773,571 of record NC_058386.1, read on the forward strand.
TCTTTTTTTCTTTATTTTTATTTCTTTTTTCCCATTTTTTGTGTGTGTTTTTTTCTTTGGAATCAGCCTTATAGTATTTTGATTTTTTGTTTTGTTTCTTTCCCTTTCCTTTTTTCTCTTTGGGGATCAAGATTTTTTGTTTGTCCTTTTTTCCAGAGTTATTTTACAAGCAAATCAAAGCACACCTAGTTAAAGGTCCAGATACTCCCCACTTCAAGCAAAGAGGAGTTCTGCAGAGGATTAACCAATGGGGAAGAACACCCAAAATGCAACAACAGAGTGCACAGAGCATTCCCCAGAAACACTTCTTGAATTGCCAGGCCTTGGACAGTGTATGACCCCTTTTTAATATAGCATTACTCTCAGGTGCAGGAAAGATAATAAACTTTTAAAACACCCAAAAGATAGAAACATAGACAAAATGACAAGACAGAGGAATTCTCCCCAAAAGAAAGGTCAAGAACAAATCACAGCCAGGGACTTTCTCAAAACAGATATAAGCAATATATCTGAGCAGGAATTTAGACCAACAGTAATAAGACTAATACCTTTGTTTGAAAAAAATATATAAGCCTTTGCTGCAGAGATCAAACACAAAAACTAGGCAAGCTGAAATAAAAAATGCTATAACTGAGATGCAAAACTGACTGAATACCGTGACAATGAGGATTGAAGAAGCATAGTAGAGAATAGGTGATATAGAAGACAAAACTATAGAAAATAATGAAGGTGAAAAGAAGAGGGAAAATAAACTACTATATCATGAGAAGAGACTTAGGGAACTTAGTGATTCCATAAAACAAACAATACCCATATCATAGGAGTCCTAGAAGAAGAAGAGCAGGAAAAGGGCGCAGAAGGTTTATATAGCTGAGAACTTCCCTAATCTGGGGAAGGAAACAGGCATTTGGGCCAAGAAGCAAAGAAAACTCCCCTCAAAATCAACAAAAACAGGTCAATAGCACAACATATCATAGTGAAACTTGCAAAACACAAAGGTAAAGAGAGAATTCCAAAAGCAGCTAGGGACAAAAGGTCCTTAATCTACAAGGGTAGACAGATAAGTTTATCAGCCAGCCTCCACTGAAACTTGGCTGGCTAGAAGGGAGTGGCAGGAAATATTCAACGTGATGAATGGGGAAAATATGCAGCCAAGTATTATTTATCTAGCAAGACTGTCATTCAGAATAGAAGAAGAGATAAAGACTTTCCCAGACAAACAAAAACTAAAGGAGTTTATGACCAATAAACCAGTTCTGAAAGAAACTTTAGGGCGGACACTGAGTGTAGAAAAAAAAAGACCAAAGCAACAAAGACTACAAAAGATCATACAACATCACCAGAAACAACTCTGAAGGTAACACAATGGCACTAAATTCATATCTTTCAATAATCACTCTGAATGTAGATGGACTAAATGCTCCAATCTAAAGACATAGGGTATCAGAATGGATAAAAAAAAAAACAAGATCCATCTGTATGCTTCCTACAAGAGACTCATTTTAGACTGGAAGACACTGCAGACTGAAAGCGAGGGGATAGAGAACCATCTATCCTGCTAATGGAGGTCAAAAAGAAAGCCAGAGTAGCCATATTTATATGTCAAACTAGATTTTAAAAGAAAGACTGTAACAAGAGATGAAGAGGGTATTATATCTTAATTAAAAGGTCTATCCATCAAGAAGGCCTAACAATTGTAAATATTTATGACCCCAACTTGAGAGAACCCAAGTATATAAAGCAATAATAACAAACATAAAGAAACTCATTGATAATAATACAATAATAGTAGGGGATTTACTACCCACTTATAGAAATGGACAGATAATCTAAGCAAAAGCCACAAGGAAATAATGGCTTTGAATGACACACTGGACCAATAACTGAACAGATATATTCAGAACATTTAATCCTAAAGCAGAAGAATATACATTCTTTTCAAGTGCACACAGAACATTCTCCAGAATAGATCACATAACTGGGTCACAAATCAGCCCTCAACAGTTACAAAAAGATTGACATCGTACCATGCATATTTTCAGATCACAACACTATAAAACTTGAAGTCAACCCCACAAGAAAAAATTTAGAAAGCCTTCAAATACATGGAGGTTAAATACCATCCTACTAAAGAATGAATGGATTAATCAGGAAATTAAAGAAGAAATAAAAAATACATGGAAGTCAATGAAAATAAAACCACTACAGTCCAGAGCCTTTGGGATGCAGCAAAGGCAGTCCTAAGAGGAAAGTATGTTGCAATTCAGGCCTATTTCAAGAAGCAAGAAATGTCCCAAATACACAATCTAACCTTACACCTAAGGAGCTAGAAAAGGAACATCAAATAAAGCCTAAATCCAGCAGAATAAGGGAAATAATAAAGATTAGAACAGAAATAATCAATATAGAAACACCACCACCACCAACAACAACAAAACAATAGATCAACAAAACTAGGAATTGGTTCTTTGAAAGAATTAACAAAATTGATAAACCTCTGGCCAGACTGCTAAAAAAGAAGAGAGAGAGCACAAGTAGATAAACACACACACACACACACACACACACACACACACACACACACATAGAGATTATAATGAACACCACAGAAACACAAACACTTAGAATACTATGAAAAATTATATGCCAACAAAATGGGAAATGTGGAAGAAATGGACAATTTCCAGGGTTCCTGGGTGGCTCAGGTGGTTAAGCCTCCAACTCTAGATTTCAGCTCCGGTCATGGTCTCATGGTTCGTGAGTTCAAGCCCCACATCAGGTTCCTCCATGACACTTACAGCCTGCTTCCGATTCTCTCTCTATGCCCTTCCCTGACTCATGCTTTCTCTCTCAAAAATAAACTTCAAAAAATGAACAAATTCCAAGAAATTCACAAAATTCTACCAGACATTTAAAATTTTTGTTTCTTAATGTTTTTATTTATTTTTGAGACAGAGACAGAGCATGAGCAGGGAAGGGGCAGAGAGAGAGGGAGACACAGAATCGGAAGCAGGCTCCAGGCTCTGAGCCATCAGCATGGAGCCCGATGTGGGGCTCGAACTCACAGACTGTGAGATCATAACCTGAGCCACAGTCGGACGCTCAACCGACCGAGCCACCCAGGTGCCCCTCTACCAGACATTTAAAAAGAGCTAATACATGGGGCACCTGGGTGGCGCAGTCGGTTAAGTGTCCAACTTCAGCCAGGTCATGATCTCGCGGCCCGGGAATTCGAGCCCCGCGTCAGGCTCAGGGCTGATGGCTCAGAGCCTGGAGCCTGTTTCCAATTCTGTGTCTCCCTCTCTCTCTGCCCCTCCCCTGTTCATGCTCTGTCTCTCTCTGTCCCAAAAATAAATAAACGTTGAAAAAAAAATTTTAAAAAGAGCTAATACATAGTCTTCTCAAACTGTTCCAGAAAATAGAAATGGAAGGAAAGCTTTCAAACTTATTCTCTGAATCCAGCGTTACCTTGATTCCAAAACCAGACAAAGACTAAAAAGGAGAATTACAGGTCAATATCTCGGATGAAACTGGATGCAAAAATCCTCAATTAGATACTAGTAAATTGAATTCAACAGTACGTTAAAATAATTATTCATCAGGGGCACCTGGGTGGCTCAATCAGTTGAGTATCATACTCTTGGTTTTGGCACAGGTCATGATCCCAGGGTGGTGGGGTCAATTCCCATGTCAGGCTCTGCACCAAGAATTGAGCCGGCTTAAGATTCTCTCTCTGTCTCCCTCTCTGTCTCTCTCTATGAAAGAAAAGAAAAGAAAAAAGAGGAAAAAAAAAACAATTATTCACCACAATCAAGTGGAATTTATTACTGGGCTGCAGGGCTGGCTCAATATTTGCAAATCAATCAGTGTGATATACCACATTAATAAAAGAAAGGATAAGAACCACACAATCCTGTCAATGGATGCACAAAAATCATTTTACAAAATAAAGCATCCACTTTTCATAAAAACTCTCAACAAAGTAGGGATAGAAGGAACATACTTCAACATCATAAAGGCCATATACAAAAGGCCCACAGATAATAGAATCCTCAATGGGGAAAAACTGAAAGCCTTTCCCCTGTGGTCAAGAAGAAGACAAGGATGTCCACTCTCGGCACTATTATTTAACATAGTACTAGAAAACTTAGCCTTAGCAGTCAGACAATAAAAAATAATAATAATAATAATAAAGCGCATACAAATCAGCAAGAAGCAAGTCAAATTTTCACTGTTTGCAGATGACATAGTACTCTATGTAGAAAACACAAAGGACTCCACCAAAAAATTACTAGAACTAAAACATGAATTCAGTACAGTTGCAGGATATAAAATCAACATGGAGAAATCTGTTGCATTTCTATACACCAATAATGAAGCAGCAGAAAAAGAAATCAAAGAACCAGTCCTATTTGCAATTGGAACAAAAACAGTAAGATACACAGGAATAAACCAAACTAAAGAGGTAAAATATCTATACTCTGAAAACTGTGAAACACTGATGAAAGAAATTGAAGAGGACACATAAATAAAAAAGAATTCCATGCTCATGGATTGGGAGAACAAACATGATTAAAATGTCTATACTACCCAAAGCTATCTACACATTTAATGCAATCCCTAACAAAATACCACCAGCATTCTTCACAGGGCTAGATCAAACAATCCCAAAATTTGTATGGAACCAAAACACCCCAAATAGCCAAAGCAATCCTGAGAAAGAAAAACAAAACTGGAGGCATCACAATTCTAGATTTCAAGCTATATTACAAAGCTGTAGTCATCAAGACAGCATGGTACTGGCACAAAAACAGACACATAGATCAATGGAACACAATAGAAAACCCAGATAGACCCACAACTATATGATCAACTCATCTTTGACAAAACAGGAAAGAATGTCCAATGAAAAAAGACAGTATCTTCAACAAATGGTGTTGGGAAAACTGGATTGTGAAGTGCAGAAGACTGAAACTAGGCCACTTTCTTTCACCATACACAAAAATAAGTTCAAAATTATGAACTTATTTTGAACTTATTTAGGATGAAAGACCTAAATGTGATACAGGAAACCATCAAGATCCTAGAGGAGAACATAAGCAGCAACATCTTTGACCTTGGCCAGAGCAACATTGTACTAGACACATCACTGAAGACAAGGGAGACAAAAGCGAACAGACTTATTGGTACTTCACAAAAATAAAAAGCTTCTGCAGAGTGAAGGAAACAATCAACAAAACTAAAAAACAGCCTACCCAATGGGAGAAGATATTTGTAAATGACATATCTGATAAAGGGTTAGTATCCAAAATCTACAAAGAACTTATCAAGCTCAATACCAAAAAACAAACAACCCAGTTAAGAAATAGGTAGAAGACATGAATAAACACTTAAAGAAAACATCCAGATGGCTAACAAACACATGAAAAGAAGGGTGCCTGGGTGGCTCAGCTGGTTTAATGTATGACTTTGGCTTGGGTCATAAAAGGAAAATAACTTTTTTATGTACAGAAGAACCCCCACAAGGCTATGAGTGGATTTTTTAGGAGAAACACGGCAGGCCAGAAGGGAATAGCAAGATATATTTAAAACACTGAAAGAAAAAAAATTCCAACCAATAATACTTTACTTCTCAAAGTTATCATTCAGAATTGAAAGATAGAGTTTTCCAGACAAGAAAAAGCTGAAGGAGTTCATCACTATTAAACAAGCCTTACAAGAAATGTTAAAAGGATTTATTTATTTTGTAATGTTTATTTATTTTTGAGAGAGAGAGACATAGTGTGAGCAGGGGAGGGGCAGAGAGAAAGAGAGACACAGAATCCAAGGCAAGCTATTGTTGATAATGCTGCTATAAACATTGGGGTGCATATACCCCTCCAAATCTGTATTTTTGTGTTTTTTGGGTAAATACCTAATAGTGCAATTGCTGGATTGTATGGTAGTTTTACTTTTAGTTTCTTCAGGAACCTACATACTGTTCTCCAGAGTGGCTGCACCAGTTTGCATTCCCACCAACAATGCAGGAAGGTTCCCCTTTCTCCACATCCTTACCGACACATGCTGTTTCTTGTGTTGTTAATTTTAGCCATTCTGACAGGTGTGAGGTGGTATCTCATTGAGGTTTTGATTTGTATTTCTCTAATAAAGAGTAATGTTGAACATCTTTTCAGGTGTTTTTTTAATTTTTTTTTAACGTTTATTTTTGAAAGAGAGAGAGAGAGACAGAGCCTGAGTGGGGGAGGGGCAGAGAGAGAGGGAGACACAGAATCCAAAGCAGGCTCCAGGCTCTGAGCCTTCAGCACAGAGCCCGATGCGAGGCTCGAACCCATGAACTGTGAGATCATGACCTGGTCCGAAGTCAGACGCTTAACTGACTGAGCCACCCAGGCGCCCCTGAATTTTTTTGTAATGTTTATTTATTTTTGAGAGAGAGAGAGAGAGAGCACGCATGAGCAGGGGAGGAGCAGTGAGAGACAGAGATCCAAAGCAGGGTCTGTGCTGACAGCAAAGAGTCTGATGAGGGGCTCAAACTCATGAACCATGATAGTCTTGTGGGAGTTCTTCTGTACCTAAAAAGTTATTTTTCTTTTATTGCTTTTAAATTTCTCTCCTTTAACTTTTGACATTTTAATTATAATGTGTTTTGACGAGGAACTCTATAAGTTCCCCTCATTTGGATTCTCTGAGCTTCCTGTATGTGGATGTCTGTTTTCTAGTCCCAGATTAGGGACGTTTTCAGCCATTATTTCCTCAAATATATTTTTCAATTCAGTTACTGTATTCTTCAGCTTCATGACTTTTGTTTAATATGTTCTTATGTTTTCTTTCTCTTTGTTTATATTCTCAACTGTGTTCATCGTTTCTTCTCCCAAGTTGGTGAGCATCTTTGTGACCATTACTATGAGCTTTTTACCTATTTTCATTTTATTAAGGGTTTTTCTGTCACTTTATCTTGTTCTTTCATTTGGAACATTTTCCTCTGTTTCCTCATTTTTCTTGACTCTCTGTTTCCATGCATTAGATGAAATAGCCACTTCTCCCCCTCTTGAAAAAGTGGCCTCATGTAGGATATGAACCTTATCATTCAATCTTGCCCTAGCTTATGGTCGTCTTGTAAACTTTTGTGATAGTCCTGGGAGCCTATTTAATATTTAATAGCTCCCAGTAGCTGAGGGTGTTATCTAAAAGAGGAAGTTCTCAGTCGGCACTCAGAATCAGACTGATTGGAAGCCATACCCTTAGGCAGCAGCATTTTTAAAATGCAAATATATACAGTCCTGTGATCTGCAAGTGTAAGCCCTGATGGCCACCGTAGACCATGTTAAAGTTTCCTCTGAGTGTCATCAGAAAAAAAAAAAGGACTGTAGATTACTGTATATGTTCTTTTCTTGGATATACTAGCAAGCTGTAGCAAGACAGAGGGAGATTACAAATGTGTTATTTCCCAGCCTGTGTACCCTGAAAGGATCATAGATCTCTTGTGTGCCAAACCTGAAGCCTGCCCCTCAGACTAAAACTCAAGGACAAGAAAATCGGCCTTTTTCACAGAACAACTTGGGGTATGCTTCAGTCTGCTGTCTGTGAAGTGCCCTAAGAGTAGCTGCCTACTAAAATCTGTCTCTTCAACTGTTATAGTCCTATGGGTCCCAGAAACACAAGTTCTTCTTCCCACAAGAGCCAGGTGATCAAGGGGCATCCCTTGGGTAGCAGCCACAAAACCCAGGACATCAGATGTAAAAGCCAGGTAATCAGACATAAGAAAGAGCTCCCTTTCTAGAGATACTGGCACTCTGGTGTGTGGCAGAGGAAGAATGCAAGGATAGTGCCTGTCTTTCAAGGCCTCTGGAAAGATTTATTGTCAGCCCTTATATGTGTACCCAATTAGAAACCTACTCCTCAGTCTACAGCTATGATGATAAGCTTATAGACCTCTTTCACAGAAATTCTGAGCTTGTAGGTCTGTTTCCTCTTGCTGTGCCTAAGGTTTGTAGCTGTTTAAGAACACTTTTTTCCATTAGTTACAGTCTTGTGGGATCCACAAGTGAAAGCCCCACTGGCCTCCAGGGTCAAGAAATATAATAGTGTCCCCTGGAACCAGCTTCAAAAATCAGGGCACCAGAAAAGGGTATAAGCTCCTTTCTGTTCAGCTGCAGTGAAGCAAGGGGAGAGTGCAAAGATAGTGTCCACCAACTTCTGTTTTCCCAGAGTACCTCCATAGACATATAGAAGAGTGACAGACCAGAAGCCTGCCTCTTAGTCCAAAGCTTCTAAAAAAGCATAAGGCCTCTTCCTCAGGAAGACTAGAAGTGTGTTTTAGTCTTCCTTGGGGAAGTCTGCCATGAACTGTATCTGTAGTTGTTATAGTCCCATGGGACCCAAGAACACAAGGTACTCTAACCTCAAGAGGCAAGTGGTAAAGTGGTGTTCCCTGGGCAGCAACCTCAAAAACAGTGACACCAGACATAAAGTCAGGGGCACAAGATGTGTGTAAAAGCTCCCTTCAGGAAGATACTGGTGCTCTGAAGCACAGCAGAAGAGAATGAAGATGGTGGCTGCTGATTAAAAAAGAAGGTCCAGAGTAAAAAAAAAAGAGAGAGAGAGAGAGAGAGAGAGATGGTGGCCACAGGTTTCAGAAAGGTAGAGGGAGAGTGTGAAAATGACACCCTCCATACTCCATCCCTGGAGAGTATCCAAGGAGGCTCCTGCCCTTTCAGCCAGTACTTTAAGATTAGCAAATAAATCTCTTTCACATAAAGTCTGGGCACTTTTCAAACTGCTGCTTATGCACTAGGCCCTGGGGTGAGTGTGTCTGCTCACAAGCCTTTTAAGAGCTAGCTCTCAAATTGCTACAGAACTTTGGGTATTATGGTCACAAGCCTGTCAGTTTTCAAAGGCAGGTGATTGGGAGGCTTATCTCTTAAGAGCAGACGTTAAAAGTTGGTATGGCTGATATAAGTTATAAACCTTATTTTCCTCACAAAGAAGCTCCAGGTTTGTGAGTTTCCTTTCTTTTTTTTTAATTTTTAAATGTTTATTTTTATTTTTTGAGAGAGAGAGAGAGAGTATGAGCGGGGGAGGGGCAGAAAGAGATAGGGAGACACAGAATCCAAAGCAGACTCCAGGCTCTGAGCTGTCCGCACAGAGCCTGATGTGGCTCGACCCCACAAGCTGTGAGATCATGACCTGAGCTGAAGTCAGATGCTCAACTGACTGAGCCACCCAGGCACCCCTGTGAGTTTCCTAATAAAGGGTCACCACACCAAGAGGGGGTTTATGGTGAGATGGGGTCTCAGCCTCTTCTACCCACTTTGATGTGATATTTTTCTCATTTGCCTACAATGAAAGAGTTAAGCTAGTTTTCAGGTATTTTAAAAAGTAAACCATTTTATATGTAGCTGTAGATTTGCTGTGTCCATGGGGGCAGGTGAGTTCAGGATCTTCTTACATCACCAACTTAAACCACTTCTAATATTTGTATTTTCTTTGTTTTGTTCTTTGTCAGTCTAGCCAAAAATTTGTCAATATTATTGATATTTTCAAAAAATCAATTTTTGCTTTCTATGATTTCTGTTTTTATATATTTTTTTAAATATTGTTTATCTGTTTTCTAATCATTTCCTTTCTTCTGCTAGCTTTAATTTTGTTCTCTTCTTTTTAAATTTAGCAATTTATAGCTATAAATTTCACTCTTAAAACTGTTCTTATTGCATCTCATAAGTTTGGGTATGTTTGCTATGTTTTCATAATCATTTGTCTTTATGTACATTCTTTGACCATTGTTTTTTCCAAGACTGCTTTATTTGATTTCCACATATCTGAATTTGCAAGTTTTCCTTCTGTTTTGGTTTTTAACTTCATCTTGCTCTGTTGATTAACAGTCTTTCCTTCAATGTATTTCTTTCTTTCATTTTACTATGAGTAGCTAGAAGAAACCATACCACACCTTCAATACTTTACTTGTAAATATCATAAGATAAAATCCAAATCATCATTTATAAATTCTCCTTTTTATAGAACATAATAGCTTCAGAACACAGTTCAGCTGAGTTTCTGTCACTATATAATAAGAAACTCTTTGCCTCCAGTCTCCATGTTTTTCATCTCCATTTGAATGCTCACCAGCAGTACTTTTAACATCTGTATTTCTAGTAAGTCTCTTTATGATGGTTTAGGTATACTCTAAGATTATATGTTTTTCCCTACCATGTTCCCACTTCTTTCTGAGATCTCACTAATAATATCATTAGCATCCATATTTCTAACAGTTTATTTAAGGCAATTAAGACTTTTTCTAACATACTTCTTAAAATTCTTCCAGACTCTAATTCCAAACTTACTTGTACATTTGTAATGATTCACTACAATAGCAATCCATTTTCAGATACCGAAATCTTATCAATTTGTATTAAAACTAAATACCATTACTTTATTTTTAGAAACATATTACTTTTTGTGAAACTAATACCATTAAATTACTTTACTTTTCTATTGCTATTATAGCAAATTACCACAGATTTGGTGGCCTAAAACAATGCAAAATTATTTATCTTACTATTATTACAATCATCAGAAATCTAAAATGGGTTTCACTGGACTAAAATTAAGGTGTCATTAGGATTGCATTACTTTAGGATACTTCTAAGGAGATTCTGTTTTCTTGTCTTTTTTTATCTTCTACATGCTGCCTGCATTCCTTGGCTCATGGTCTCTTTCTCTAACTTCAAATCCAGAAACTGCATCACTCTGACTTCTACTTCCCTTTTCTGACACTGATGCTCTTCCTTTATCTTAAAAGTACTTTTATTTTTATATTTGACTTACTTGCATAATACACATTTATCTCACCACCTCAAGATCTTCAATGTAATAACATTTGCAAGGCTTTTTTTCTCCTGTAGATAATATTTTTCAGGATCCAGAAAGTAAGATATGAACATTTTTAATAGGAGCATTTTCCTGACTACCATAATAAACTCTCATCTCAGAAGCTAGAAAACAAATAGCAAAGCGAGCCAGTCATTTAGAATTTTAAAAAAATATTAAAGAATAAAAATAAATAAAATAGAAATGGATCCATAATAAGGCAATAAGCAAAGCCATTTTGTTTATGTGAAGAGATTAATTAAAAGTAAGTAAAATACAACTTACAAAAATCATGAATTAAAAAGTGGGTTGTGGCGCCTGGGTGGCTCAGTCGGTTAAGGGTCCGACTTTGGATCAGGCCATGATCTCACAGTTCGTGAGTTCGAGCCCCATGTCGGGGTCTGTGCTGATGGCTCAGAGCCTCAAGCCTGCCTCAGATTCTGTGTCTCCCTCTCTCTCTGCCCTTCCCCCACTCATGCTCTATCTCTCTCTCTCTTAAAAATAAAGAAACATTAAAATAATATTTTTAAAAATGTGGACACTACATATTCTACACCTTATTAAAAATATAATAGAATATTATGAATAGCTATATGCAACTAAATAAAACTAAACTAGGGGCACCTGGGTGGCTCAGTCAGTTGAGTGTCCGACTTTGGCTCATGTCATGATCTCACTGTTCTTGAGTTTGAGCCCCTCATTGGGCTCTGTGCTGACAGCTTGGAGCCTGGAGCCTGCTTCAGATACTGTGTCTCCCTCTCTCTCTGCCCCTCCCCCACTTATGCTCTGTCTCTCTCTTCCAAAAATAAATTAACATTAAAAATAAAAAAAATAAAACTAAAATAAACAGATGAATTTATTTTAAAAATAACAAAAGAAAAAATGGTAATCAGCTAATTTTTTGAAAAAATTGAATTCAGTGTTGCATTTTATCCCACAAAATTTATTTTATTTTATTTTATTTTAATATTTAAATTTTAGTTAACTTACAGTGCAATATTGGTTTCAAGTGCTTATCACAAGTGTCCTCCTTAGTAACCATCACCCATCTAGCCCATTACGCACCTACCTCCCTCCATCAACCTATAGCTTGTTCTCTATCATTAAGAGTCTTTTGTGGTTTGGTTCCCTCTCTTTTCTTTCCCCCCATTCCCATATGTTCATCTGTTTGTTTCTTAAATTCCACATATGATTGAAATCTTATGATACTTGTCCTTCTCTGATTGACTTATTTTGTTTGGCATAATACATTCTAGCTCCATTCACATCACTGCAGATGGCAAGATTTCAAGCTTTTTGATGGTGTGAAATATTCCATTATATATATACATATATATATTCCATTATATATATTATATTCCATTATATATATAATATTCATATATATATATATATATATATATATATATATATATATATACCACATCTTCTTTATCCATTCATCAGTTGATAGACATTTGGGCTCTCTCCACAGTTTAGCTATTGTTGATAATGCTGCTATAAACATGCAGGTGCATGGACCCCTTCAAATCTGTATTCTTATAACATTTGGGTAAATACATAATAGTGTAATTGCTGGATTGTAAGGTAGTTCTATTTTTAGTTTCTTGAAGAATCTCCATACTGTTCTCCACAGTGACTGTGCCAGTTTGCATTCCCACTAACAGTGCAAAATGGTTCCCCTTTCTCTGCATTTTTACCAACACCTGTTGTTTCCTACGTTGTTAATGTTAGTCATTCTGACAAGTGTGAGGTGGTATCTCATCATGGTTTTGATTTGTATTTCCCTGATGATGAGTGATGTTGAACATTTTTTCATGTGTCGGTTGGCCATCTGGATGTCTTCTTTGGAGAAGTGTCTATTCATGTCTTTTGCCCATTTCTTCACTGGGTTATTTGTTTTTGGGGTGTTGAGTTTGATACGTTCTTTACAGATTTTGGGTACTATCCCTTTATCAGGTATGTCATTTACAAATATCTTCTCCCAATCCATAGGCTGCTTTTAGTTTTGTTGATTGTTTCCTTCACTCTGCAGAAGCTTTTTATCTTGATGAAGTCCCAATCATTTGTGTTTGCTTTTGTCTCCCTTGCCTTCAGTGATGTGTCTAGTACAATGTTGCTCTTGCCAAGGTCAAAGAGGTTGCTGCCTGTATTCTCCTCTAGGATTTTGATGGTTTCCTATCTCACATTTAGGTCTTTCATCCATTTTGAACTTATTTTTGTGTATGGTGAAAGAAAGTGGCCTAGTTTCAGTCTTCTGCACTTCACAATCCAGTTTTCCCAACACCATTTGTTGAAGATACTGTCTTTTTTCATTGGACATTCTTTCCTGCTTTGTCAAAGATCTAAGTCTATCTGGGTTTTCTATTGTGTTCCACTGATCTATGTTTTTGTGCCAGTACCATACTGTCTTGACGACTACAGCTTTGCAATATAGCTCAAAAGCCAGAATTGTGATGCCTCCAGTTTTGTTTTTCTTTCTTAGGATTGTTTTAGCTATTTGGGGTGTTTTGGTTTCATATAAATTTTAGGACTGTTTAATCTAGCCCTGTGAAGAATGCTGGTGGTATTTTGTTAGGGTTTCCATTAAATGTGTAGATAGCTTTGGGTAGTATAGACATTTTTTAAAAATGTTTGTTCTTCCAATCCACGAGCATGGAATTCTTTCTTATTTCTTTATGTGTCCTCTTCAATTACTTTCATAAGTCTTCTATAGTTTCCAGAGTATAGACATTTTACCTCTTCAGTTAGGTTTATTCCTATGTATCTTATTGGTTTTGGTGCAATTGTAAATGGGATTGATTCCTTACTTTCTTTCTTTCTTTTTTTTCTTTTTTTGCTGCTTTGCTATTGGTGTATAGAAATTCAACAGATTTCTGCACATTGATTTCATACAAATTGCTAAATTTATGTATTAGTTCCAGAAATTTTTTGGTGGAGTCTTTCAGGTTTTCTGCATGGAGTATTATGTCATCTGCAAATAATGAAAATTTGACATCTTCCTTGCTGATTTGGATGCCTTTTATTTCTTTTCCTTATCTGTTTTCTGAGGCTAGGACTTCCAGTACTATGTTGAACAACAGTGATGAGAGTGGACATGCCTGTCATGTTTCTGATCTTAGGGGGAGAGTTCTCAGTTTTTCCCCACTGAGGATGGTATTAGCTGTGGGTCTTTCAAATATGGCCTTTATGATGTTGAAGTATGTTCCTTCTATCCCTACTTTTTTGAGGTTTTTTTTAATCAAATATGTTGTAGTTTGTCAAATGCGTTTTCTGAATCTATTGACAGGATCATATGGTTCTTAACCTTTCTTTTATTATTGTGGAACATCACATTGATTGATTTGCGAATTTTGAACCAGGCCTGCAACTCAGGAATAAATCCCAATTGATCATGGAGAATAATTCTTTTAATGTACTGTTGAATTTAATTTGCTAGTATCTTGTGGAGAATTTCTGCATCCAGCTTCATCAGGGATATTTGCCTGTAATTCTCCTTTTTGTGGGGTCTTGGTCTGGTTTTAGAATCAAGGTAATGCTGGCCTCATGGAATGAGATTGGAAGCATTCCTTCCATTACTATATTTTGGAACAGTTTGAGAAGAATTAACTCTTCTTTAAGTGTCTTGTAGAATTCCCATGGGAAGCCATCTGGCCAAGACTGTTATTTGTTGGGAGATTTTTGATAACTGATTCAATTTCTTTGCTAGTTATGGGCCTGTACAAAATCTGTTTTTTCCTGTTTGAGTTTTGGTAGTATGTGAGATTCTAGGAATTTGTTCACGTCTTTAACATTGTCCAGTTTCTTGACATATAATTTTTTATAGTATTATCTTATAATTGTATAATTTTTATAGTATTCTCTTATACTTGTTTGTATTTCTTTGGTATTAGTTGTGATCTCTCCTTTTTTGTTTGTGATTTTTGTCTATCTGGGCCCTCTCTCTTTCTTTATGAGAAATCTGGCTAGGGGTTTACCAGTTTTGTTAATTCTTACAAAGAACAGCTTTTAGTTTTGTTGACCTGTTCTACTGGGTTTTTGTTTGTTTGTTTGTTTGTTTCTATATTGATTATTTCTGCTCTAATTTTTATTATTTCTCTTCATCTGCTGGCTTTACATGTTATTTGCTAGTTCCTTTAGGTGTAAGTTTAGACTGTGTATTTGGGACCTTTCTTGCCTCTTGAAATAGACCTGAATTGCAATATTCTTTCCTCTTAGGACTGCCTTTGCTGCCTCCCAAAGGGTTTGGACTCTCTTATTTTCATTTTAATTGACTTTCGTGTATTTTTTAAATTTCTTCTTTAATTTCCTGGTTAACCCATTCATTCTTTAGTACGATGGTCTTTAACCTCCATGTATTTGAGGGCTTTCCAAATTTTTTCTTCTGGTTGACTTCAAGTTTCATGGTGTTCTGATCTGAAAATATGCATGGTATGATCTCAATATTTTTGTACCTGTTGAGGTCTGATTTGTGACCCAGTATGTGATCTATTCTGGAGAATGTTCCATGTGCACTTGAAAAGAATGTGTATTCTGTTGCTTTAGGATTAAATGTTCTGAATATCTCTGTTAAATCCATCTGATCCAGTGTGTCAAAGTCATTGTTTCCTTGTGGCTTTTGCTTAGATTATCTGTCCATTGCTGTAAGAGGGGTAGTGAAATCCCCTACTATTATTGTATTATTATCAATGAGTTTCTTTATGTTTGTTATTACTACTTTATATATTTGGATGTTCTCAAGTTGGGGGCATAAATATTTACAATTATATGTCTTTTTGATGTATAGACACCTTAATTATGGTGTAATGCCCTTCATCTCTTGTTAAACTCTTTGTTTTAAAATCTCATTTGTCTGAATGATGGCAGAGCAGCATAGAAGTTTTGTGTTTCCCTCGTCCCTGAAATGCAGCTAGATCAACACCAAACCATCTAGCATACCTAGAAAATTGATCTGAGGGCAAACACAACAGTCTGCATAACTTGAGCCACAGAACTTTGCTGGTACACAGTGCAGAGAGGTGAAATGGGGGAGAGAGAGGCTGAAGAGGGTAGGGAGCTGTTTTTGATTGTAGAGACAGGATGGAGACAGGGGGAGAGTACAGGAAAAGCAGTTCCCCTGAAAGCAGCTGGTGAGAAAGGGAAAGAATGGAAACACCAATAAAGGACTGAACAAGAAAGGGAGAAAGGAGAGGGTTTAAATACCATTAGGACTCTATAAACAGGGAAGTTCAGAGTCTGAAACTGCAGCTCAATACCTGGTGGTGCTCCGATGGGAAGGTAAAATCCTCAGGCCCAGAGAGCTAGGTCTGAGGAGTCCTCTGGCCACATAGGGAGAGGTGGTTCCCTGCCAGAGGACATTTGGTAGAGGCTGTGTGGCCTCCCCAAAATGAAAAGTCCCAGAAGACCACAGAGAATTTCCTGGTGCTGTCCACATTTGTTGGTGTTGGAAAAGGGATGTTAGGGGGCAGTGAAGTCTGGCACCAGATGTGTGTTGTAGTTTACCATAATGCCTGAAATGCTGCTGTTACACTATCACACAAACTTCTTCTGGGGCGGACTGATGCCCAGCTGTCTCTGGCATCCATAGCAGTGCAGACTTGCAAACATTCCTGGGGGGGGGGGAGACTGGCACCGAGCCACTTCTGGGCAAGACCCTCGCCCAGATAGTTGGATCAGGTCAAAGTGGCAGAGCCCTCAGAAGTGAGGGATTTGGAAACACAGTCCCATCTGAGGTAAAATTCAGGAAGGAGGTGCTGCCTGGTAGGCTGACGGCTTGGTCACAGATAGCATAAAAGTGGGGAGTGGATGGAAGCTGGAAAAAAAAAAGGAGAGGTGCTTGATTCCTGGTCTGCAAAGAGTTCTCATACTAGAGAATGGGTAACTGGGTGACAATATTTTCACCCCTCCCACACATGCACATAGATATCTATGTGTACCACAACTACCCACCACAGTAAATTAAGCAGTGCCATCCAGTGGAGAATGGAGCTACTACACCAAGCCTCGTTGTATTGGGCCAACTGTGCTCTAGAGTAACACAAGTCTCTATGTATCCTTAGTCTATGGACCAAGAAGTGCTTCATAGTTTGACTTCTAGGGGAAGCTGGATGTAATTTCAATTGTATTAAATTCTGTTCGTTACTTCATCTATTCAATTTTTTCTCTTCCCTTTCTTTTCTTATTCTTGAACGCAGAAAGAGGAAAAAATTATTTATATTTTCCATTTTTTTAATATATGAAATTTATTGACAAATTGGTTTCCATACAACACCCAGTGCTCATCCCAAAAGGTGCCCTCCTCAATACCCATCACCCACCCTCTCCTCCCTCCCACCCCCCATCAACCCTCAGTTTGTTCTCAGTTTTTAACAGTCTCTTATGCTTTGGCTCTCTCCCACTCTAACCTCTTTTTTTTTTTTTCCTTCCCCTCCCCCATGGGTTCCTGTTAAGTTTCTCAGGATCCACATAAGAGTGAAACCATATGGTATCTGTCTTTCTCTGTATGGCTTATTTCACTTAGCATCACACTCTCCAGTTCCATCCACGTTGCTACAAAAGGCCATATTTCATTTTTTCTCATTGCCACGTAGTATTCCATTGTGTATATAAACCACATTTTCTTTATCCATTCATCAGTTGATGGACATTTAGGCTCTTTCCATAATTTGGCTATTGTTGAGAGTGCTGCTATGAACATTGGGGTACAAGTGGCCCTATGCATCAGTACTCCTGTATCCCTTGGGTAAATTCCTAGCAGTGCTATTGCTGGGTCATAGGGTAGGTCTATTTTTAATTTTCTGAGGAACCTCCACACTGCTTTCCAGATCGGCTGCACCAATTTGCATTCCCACCAACAGTGCAAGAGGGTTCCCATTTCTCCACATCCTCTCCAGCATCTATAGTCTCCTGATTTGTTTATTTTGGCCACTCTGACTGGCGTGAGGTGATACCTGAGTGTGGTTTTGATTTGTATTTCCCTGATAAGGAGCGACGCTGAACATCTTTTCATGTGCCTGTTGGCCATCCGGATGTCTTCTTTAGAGAAGTGTCTATTCATGTTTTCTGCCCATTTCTTCACTGGGTTATTTGTTTTTCGGGTGTGGAGTTTGGTGAGCTCTTTATAGATTTTGGATACTAGCCCTTTGTCCGATATGTCATTTGCGAATATCTTTTCCCATTCCGTTGGTTGCCTTTTAGTTTTGTTGGTTGTTTCCTTTGCTGTGCAGAAGCTTTTTATCTTCATAAGGTCCCAGGAATTCACTTTTGCTTTTAATTCCCTTGCCTTTGGGGATGTGTCAAGTAAGAGATTGCTACAGCTGAGGTCAGAGAGGTCTTTTCCTGCTTTCTCCTCTAAGGTTTTGATGGTTTCCTGTCTCACATTTAGGTCCTTTATCCATTTTGAGTTTATTTTTGTGAATGGTGTGAGAAAGTGGTCTAGTTTCAACCTTCTGCATGTTGCTGCCCAGTTCTCCTAGCACCATTTGTTAAAGAGGCTGTCTTTTTTCCATTGGATGTTCTTTCCTGCTTTGTCAAAGATGAGTTGGCCATACGTTTGTGGGTCTAGTTCTGGGGTTTCTATTCTATTCCATTGGTCTATGTGTCTGTTTTTGTGCCAATACCATGCTGTCTTGATGATGACAGCTTTGTAGTAGAGGCTAAAGTCTGGGATTGTGATGCCTCCTGCTTTGGTCTTCTTCTTCAAAATTCCTTTGGCTATTCGGGGCCTTTTGTGGTTCCATATGAATTTTAGGATTGCTTGTTCTAGTTTCGAGAAGAATGCTGGTGCAATTTTGATTGGGATTGCATTGAATGTGTAGATAGCTTTGGGTAGTATTGACATTTTGACAATATTTATTTTTCCAATCCATGAGCAGGGAATGTCTTTCCATTTCTTTAAATCTTCTTCAATTTCCTTCATAAGCTTTCTATAGTTTTCAGCATACAGATCCTTTACGTCTTTGGTTAGATTTATTCCTAGGTATTTTATGCTTCTTGGTGCAATTGTGAATGGGATCAGTTTCTTTATTTGTCTTTCTGTTGCTTCATTGTTAGTGTATAAGAATGCAACTGATTTCTGTACATTGATTTTGTATCCTGCAACTTTGCTGAATGCATGTATCAGTTCTAGCAGACTTTTGGTGGAGTCTATCGGATTTTCCATGTATAACATCATGTCATCTGCAAAAAGCGAAAGCTTGACTTCATCTTTGCCAATTTTGATGCCTTTGCTTTCCTTTTGTTGTCTGATTGCTGATGCTAGAACTTCCAGCACTATGTTAAACAGCAGTGGTGAGAGTGGGCATCCTTGTCGTGTTCCTGATCTCAGGGAAAAAGCTCTCAGTTTTTCCCCGTTGTGGATGATGTTAGCTGTGGGCTTTTCATAAATGGCTTTGATGATCTTTAAGTATGTTCCTTCTATCCTGACTTTCTCAAGGGTTTTTATTAAGAAAGGGTGCTGGATTTTGTCAAAGGCCTTTTCTGCATCGATTGACAGGATCATATGGTTCTTCTCTTTTTTTTTGTTAATGTGATGGATCCCGTTGTTTGATTTGCGAATGTTGAACCAGCCCTGCATCCCAGGAATGAATCCCACTTGATCATGGTGAATAATTCTTTTTATATGCCGTTGAATTCGATTTGCTACTATCTTATTGAGAATTTTTGCATCCATATTCATCAGGGATATTGGCCTGTAGTTCTCTTTTTTTACTGGGTCTCTGTCTGGTTTAGGAATCAAAGGAATACTGGCTTCATAGAATGAGTCTGGAAGTTTTCCTTCCCTTTCTATTTCTTGGAATAGCTTGAGAAGGATAGGTGTTATCTCTGCTTTAAACATCTGGTAGAACTCCCCTGGGAAGCCATCTGGTCCTGGACTCTTATTTGTTGGGAGATTTTTGATAACCGATTCAATTTCTTTGCTGGTTATGGGTCTGTTCAAGCTTTCTATTTCCTCTTGATTGAGTTTTGGAAGAGTGTGGGTGTTCATGAATTTGTCCATTTCTTCCAGGTTGTGCAATTTGTTGGCATATAATTTTTCATAGTATTCCCTGATAATTGTTTGTATCTCTGAGGGATTGGTTGTAATAATTCCATTTTCATTCATGATTTATCTATTTGGGTCATCTCCCTTTTCTTTTTGAGAAGCCTGGCTAGAGGTTTGTCAATTTTGTTTATTTTTTCAAAACACCAACTCTTGGTTTCGTTGATCTGCTCCACAGTTGTTTTAGATTCTATATTGTTTATTTCTGCTCTGATCTTTATTATTTCTCTTCTTCTGCTGGGTTTAGGCTGCCTTTGCTGTTCTGCTTCTAGTTCCTTTAGGTGTGCTGTTAGATTTTGTATTTGGGATTTTTCTTGTTTCTTGAGATAGGCCTGGATTGCAATGTATTTTCCTCTCAGGACTGCCTTCGCTGCGTCCCAAAGCGTTTGGATTGTTGTATTTTCATTTTCGTTTGTTTCCATATATTTTTTAATTTCTTCTCTAATTGCCTGGTTGACCCACTCATTCGTTAGTAGGGTGTTCTTTAACCTCCATGCCTTTGGAGGTTTTCCAGACTTTTTTCTGTGGTTGATTTCAAGCTTCATAGCATTGTGGTCTGAAAGTATGCATGGTATAATTTCAATTCTTGTAAACTTATGAAAGGCTGTTTTGTGACCCAGTATATGATCTATCTTGGAGAATGTTCCATGTGCACTCGAGAAGAAAGTATATTCTGTTGCTTTGGGATGTAGAGTTCTAAATATATCTGTCAAGTCCATCTGATCCAATGTCTCATTCAGGGCCCTTGTTTCTTTATTGACCGTGTGTCTAGATGATCTATCCATTTCTGTAAGTGGGGTGTTAAAGTCCCCTGCAATTACCACATTCTTATCAATAAGGTTGCTTATGTTTATGAGTAATTGTTTTATATATTTGGGGGCTCCGGTATTCGGCGCATAGACATTTATAATTGTTAGCTCTTCCTGATGGATAGACCCTGTAACTATTATATAATGTCCTTCTTCATCTCTTGTTACAACCTTTAATTTAAAGTCTAGTTTGTCTGATATAAGTATGGCTACTCCAGCTTTCTTTTGGCTTCCAGTTGCATGATAAATAGTTCTCCATCCCCTCACTCTCAATCTGAAGGTGTCCTCAGGTCTAAAATGAGTCTCTTGTAGACAGCAAATAGATGGGTCTTGTTTTTTTTATCCATTCTGATACCCTATGTCTTTTGGTTGGCGCATTTAATCCATTTACATTCAGTGTTATTATAGAAAGATACGGGTTTAGAGTCATTGTGATGTCTGTATGTTTTATGCTTGTAGTGATATCTCTGGGACTTTGTCTCACAGGGTCCCCCTTAGGATCTCTTGTGGGGCTGGTTTAGGGGTGACAAATTCCTTCAGTTTTTGTTTGGGAAGACCTTTATCTCTCCTTCTATTCTAAATGACAGACTTGCTGGATAAAGGATTCTTGGCTGCATATTTTTTCTGTCTAGCACCCTGAAAATCTCATGCCAATTCTTTCTGGCCTGCCAAGTTTCAAAAGAGAGATCAGTCACGAGTCTTATAGGTCTCCCTTTATATGTGAGGGCACGTTTACCCCTTGCTGCTTTCAGAATTTTCTCTTTATCCTTGTATTTTGCCAGTTTCACTATGATATGTCGTGCAGAAGATCGATTCAAGTTACGTCTGAAGGGAGTTCTCTGTGCCTCTTGGATTTCAATGCCTTTTTCCTTCCCCAGTTCAGGGAAGTTCTCAGCTATTATTTCTTCAAGTACCCCTTCAGCACCTTTCCCTCTCTCTTCCTCCTCTGGGATACCAATTATGCGTATATTATTTCTTTTTAGTGTATCACTTAGTTCTCTAATTTTCCCCTCATACTTCTGGATTTTTTTATCTCTCTTTTTCTCAGCTTCCTCTTTTTCCATAACTTTATCTTCTAGTTCACCTATTCTCTCCTCTGCCTCTTCAAGCCGAGCTGTGGTGGTTTCCATTTTGTTATGCATTTCGTTTAAAGCGTTTTTCAGCTCCTCGTGACTGTTCCTTAGTCCCTTGATCTCTGTAGCAAGAGATTCTCTGCTGTCCTCTATACTGTTTTCAAGCCCAGCGATTAATTTTATGACTATTATTCTAAATTCACTTTCTGTTATATTATTTAAATCCTTTTTGATCAGCTCATTAGCTGTTGTTATTTCCTGGAGATTCTTCTGAGGGGAATTCTTCTGCTTGGTCATTTTGGATAGTCCCTGGCGTGGTGAGGACCTGCAGGGCACTTCCCCTGTGCTGTGGTATATAACTGGAGCTGGTGGGCGGGGCCGCAGTCCGACCTGATGTCTGCCCCCAGCCCTCGGCTGGGGCCACAGTCAGACTGGTGTGTGCCTTCTCTTCCCCTCTCCTAGGGGCGGGATTCACTGTGGGGTGGTGTGGCCCGTCTGGGCTACTTGCACACTGCCAGGCTTGTGATGCTGGGGATCTGGCGTATTAGCTGGGGTGGGTAGGCAAGGTGCATGGGGGCAGGAGGGGCAGGCTTAGATCACTTCTCCTTAGGTGATCCACTTCAGGAGGGGCCCTGTGGCAGCGGGAGGGAGTCAGATCCGCTGCCGGAGGTTTGGCTCCGCAGAAGCACAGAGTTGGGTGTTTGCACTCAGCGAGCAAGTTCCCTGGCAGGAACTGGTTCTCTTTGGGATTTTGGCTGGGGGATGGGCGGGGGAGATGGCGCCGGGGAGCGCCTTTGTTCCCCACCAAACTGAGCTCTGTCGTCAGGGGGCTCAGCAACTCTCCCTCCCTTTGTCCTCCAGCCTTCTCGCTTTCTGAGCAGAGTTGTTAACTTATGACCTCCCAGACGCTAAGTCGCGCTTGCTGTCGGAACACAGTCCGTCAGGCCCCTCCGCTTTTGCAAGCCAGACTCGGGGGCTCTGCTTGGCCGGCGAGCCGCCACTCCGCCCCGGCTCCCTCCCGCCAGTCCGTGGAGCGTGCACCGCCTCGCCGCCCTTCCTACCCTCTTCCGTGGGCCTCTCATCTGCGCTTGGCTCCGGAGACTCCGTTCTGCTAATCCTTTGGCGGTTTTCTGGGTTATTTAGGCAGGTGTAGGTGGAATCTAAGTGATCAGCAGGACGTGCGGTGAGCCCAGCATCCTCCTAAGCCGCCATCTTGCAAACCTCCCGTTTTGTTTGTTTTTTAAGATGTAAATTTTTTAGAGCAGTTTTCACTTCACAGCAAAATTGAGGGAAATCCCTGAGTATTTTATTTTGGGGGTGTCTATGTAAATAGCTTTAATTTCAAATTCCACTTCTCATCACTGGTATATAAGAAAGCAGTTAACTTTTGTATATTACCCTTGTATCCTGAAAGTTTGCTATAATCATTTATTAGTTCCGAGATCTTTTTGTTGATTAGTTATGATTTTCTCTATAAGCAATTATGTCATCCGTGAGCAAAAATAGCTTTATGTCTTCCTTCTCAATCTGTATACCTTTCATAATCTTTTCTAGCCCTATTGCATTAGCAAGGATTTCCAATATGCTGTTAAAAAGGAGTTGTGAGAAGGAACATCTTTGTGTTGTTCCTGATCTTAGTGAGAAAGCTTCTAGTTTCTCATGATTGTGATGTTAGTTGTATGTTTTTTGTAGATGTTCTTTACCAAGCTGAGAAAGTTGCCCTTTATGCCTAGAATACCAAGTTTTTATCACCCATGGGTATTGGATTTTGTCAAATGCTTTTTCTGCATCTATTAATATGTTCATGTCATTTTTCTTCTTTAGTCTGGTGATGTGATGGATTACATTAATTGATTGTTTAATTTTAAAACAGCCTTGCATACCTGGAATAAATCCCACTTAGTCATGGGTATAATTCTTTTTATACATTGTTCTATTTGATTTGCTAATATTTTGGTTAGGATTTTTGCATCTATGCTCATGAGAAACATTGGTCTGTAGTTTTTGTTTGTTGTAATGTCTTTTTCTGATATTGGCTTTAGGATAATGATGGGTTCATAAAATGAGTTAGAAAGTATTCCCACTACTTTTTTCTGAAAGAAATTGTAGGGAATCTGGTATAATTCTTCATTATTATATATTATATAATATTATGTATATTATATTATTAATATATATTACATATTATATACTATATTACTATTATCTATAATTATTGTAATTCTTTTGTATAATTTCTTAAATGTTTGGTAGAATTCCCCAGTAAATCCATCTGGGCCTGGGTGCTTTTTGTTTCAGAAGGTTATTAATTATTGATTTAGCTTCTTTAATAGATATATGCCTGTTCACATTGCCTATTTATTTTTTTGTAATTATGGCAGATTTTGCCTTTCAAAGAATTGATCCATTTATTGTAGGTTGTCCAATTTTTAGGCATTGAGTTGTTCATATTTCTTTTTTGTCCTTTTAATGTTCATGTGACCTGTAGTTATGTCCCTCTTTCATTCATGATATTAGTAATTTGTGTTCTTACTTATTTCTTAGCCTGGGTAGAGACTTATCCTTTTATTTTATTTGGGGGAGGGGACATTTCAAAGAACCAGCCTTTCATTCCATTGATCTTTTTCTATTGATTTTATTTTTCCAATTTCATTGATTCTTGCCCTAATTCTTATTGTTTCTGCTATTCCTCTTTAGATTTAACTTGATCTTCTTTTTTTTATTTCTCTAAGGTAGAAACTTATATTGATTTTAGGTCTTTATTGTTTTCTAATATACACATCTTATATCAATTTCCCCCTAAGCACTGCTTTTACTTCATCATACAATTCTTGGTAAGTTGTATTTTTGTTTTCAATTAATTCAAAATACTTTCTAATTTCTCTTGAGATTTCTTCTTTGATCTATGTGTTATTTAGAAGTGTGCTTAATCTTCATATACTTGGGGATTTTCCAGTTATCTTTCTGATATTGATATCTAATTTAATTTTAATTCCACTGTGGTCTGACAACAGGCATTTCATATTTTTTATTCTTTTACATTTTTTTCAGGTGTGCTTTTTATGGACCAGAATGTGTCTATCTTGGTGAGTGTTCCATGTGAGCTGGAGAAGAATGTGTATTCTGTTCTTGTTGAAGTAGCCTATAGATATCCATTATATCCAGTTGATTGATGGTGTTTTTGAGTTCAGCTACATCTTTCCTGATTTTCTGCATGCTGGGTCTGTCAGTTTCTGGTAAAGAAGTGTTGAGGTCTCCAACTATGAGAGTGGATTCATCTATTTTTGTTTGCATTTCTATTAGGTTTTTTTTCACATAGTTTGATGCTCTCTTGTTAGGTTCATACACACTAACAATTGTTATATCTTCTTAGAAAAGTACTTACCCCTTTATCGTGATATAATGCCCTGCTTTATCCCTCATAACTCTTCTTGCTTTGGAGTGCTCAGTCTGAAATTAAGGTAGCTACTCCTGCTTTCTTTTTATTAGTGTTAACATGGTATGCTTTTCTCTATTTATTTACTTTTAATCTGTATGTGTCTATATTTAAAGTAGGTTTCTTGTGGACAATATATCTGGGTCTTGTTTTTGATCCACTCTGACAGTCTCTGCCTTTTAATTAGTGCATTTAGATTATTGACATTCAAAGTGATCACTGATACAGTTAGATTAATATTTACCATATTTGTTACTGTTTTCTATTTGTTGTTCTTGTTGTTTGTTATTTTTGTCTTCTTTTTCTGCCTTTTGTGGCTTTAATTGAGTATTTTATATGATTCTGTTTTCTCTCCTTTCACAAATTATTGGTTATACTCCTTTTTAAAAATCTTAGTGGTTGCCCTAGAGTTTGCAATATATATTTACAACTAACCCAAGTCCTGTTTCAAACAATGCTATACCACTTCACAAGTAATGTGAGTACGTTACAATAACAAAATAATTCTAATTTCTCCTTCTGTCCCTGTATCATTTATTTATTACTGTCATTTATTTGATTTATATAAAGACAGACATATATTATATACATAGGCATATTAATTGAACATATTATTACTATTATCATTTTGAGGAAAATGTAATCTGTTATATAAATTAAGAATAAGAAATATAAAACTTATTCTTCAGTGTTCTTTTTTTCTTTTTGTAGATCTGATTTTCTGACCTATATTATTTTCCTTATCTCTAAAGAACTTTTTTTACATTGGGTGCAAGGCAGGTCTATTGGCAACAAATTCCTTCAATTATTGTTTGCCTGAGAAAGTTTGTACTTCTCTTTCACTTTTGAAAGATACTTTTTCAGGGTACAGATTTTTAGGTTTCTGATTTTTCCTATCAACACTTTAAGTACTCCACTACACTCTCTTCTTATTTACAAGGTTTCTGAGGAGAAGTCAGGTGTGATTCTTATTTTTCTTCTATGGAAATGGTGTTTTCCTTTCTGGCTTCTTTCAAGATTTTGTATTTTTCTTTGACTTTGTATTGTTTGAAAATGTGCCTAAGGTATAGTTTTTGTGGGATTTTTATTTTTCTTTATTTTGTTATGATTTTTAGCTTTTACCCCAATTGGTGTTTTCTGGGGTTCTTAGATCTGTGGTTTGGTGTGTGACATTAATGTTGGAAAATTCCCACTCATTATTGTAACAAATACATCTTCTGTTCCTATCTTTCATTCTTCTCCTTTTGGCATAAATTATACCTTTTGTAGTTCTCTCACAGTACTTGGATATTCTGTTCTGTTTTTCAGTCTTTGTCCTCTTTGCCTTTTGGTTTTCAAGAATTCTTTTGATACATTATCTAGCTCAGAGATTCTTTGTTCAGTTGTGTCCAGTCTGCTAGTAAGCCCATCAAAGGCATTCTTCATTTGTTTGTATCTTTGATCTCTCACATTTCTTCTTGACACTTTCTTTGGATATCCATCTTTCTCATAATACTACCAGTGTAGTTGAATGCTGCCTATCCATGAGAGCTCTTAACATATTAATCATAGTTATTTTAAATTCCCATGCTTGTTTCAACATTTCTGTCATGTCTGGTTCTGACATTTGCTCTGTCGCTTCAAATTGTGTTTTTTTGCCTTTTGGTATATCTTATAATTTTTTCTTGACAGACAGAGCCATGATGTGCTGGGCAAAATGAAATGCTATAAATAGGCCTTTAGTAATGTGGTGGCTAGGTACAAGAGAAAGGGAAGCATTCTATAGACATATGTCTAGGTCTCAGTCTTTCGGTGAACTTATGCCTCTGGACTATGAACTTCAAAAGTGTTTCTCAGGGTTTTTTCACCACCCTTATAGATAGAATGGATAACGTGGGCTGGGTATTTCTCTTCTCCAAACTTGGGCTCTGAAAATACCCCATTAGGTTAAGCTCTGGTTAACTGCTTTCCCTTGAGGGAAAAAGTTGTTAAGAACAGTGGTCTTGTGTATGTTAACATGGTTTCTCTCCTCATCTACCAGAAGCAGGAGGGGATTTTTCTCCAAAATTTACTGTGGGAAACTTGGAAAGTCCTTAGAAGTCAATCTCACAGTATTGTGTTCCCCACCATGACTGGGTTCCTTTGGAGTACTTTACTAAGACTTGTCCATGCTGAGCTTTCAGCAATTCATCAATTATGGCTCAGATTTTTTTTCTGCCCCAGCATTGGTTCCTATGGTGGTTTCCACTTGTGAGTCTGCTCCTATAAGCCATGACTCATGACTCATGACTTTGCCTCTCTTTGCAAAGTTGGGAGCAGCAGTTTTCCTTATGTCTTCCCCTTTCTTACAAATCCAAGAAGAGCTGTTTTGTTTTCAGTCTGTTTAGCTTTTTACTTGTTATATTAGGACAAATGGCCATTTCCAAGATCCTTACATGTGAAACTAGAAATCACTCCCTTCCTTTTTATTTTACAATCATTTGTTTTGCTTGCTTGTTTTTTCTTGTAAGAACACTGTTCATGAGATCTACCCTGTTAAATTGCGGGGGGTGGGGAGGTAAACTAATTGTATTGTATTTTAAATTTTATATTTTTTTAAAATTTACATCCAAATTAGTTAGCATATAGTGCAACAATGATTTCAGGAGTAGACTCCTTAATGCCCCTCAACCATTTAGCACATCCCCCCTCCCACAACCCGTCCAATAACCCTCTGTTTGTTCTCCATATTTAAGAATCTCTTATGTTTCGTCTCCCTCCCTGTTTTATATTATTTTTGTTTCCCTTCCCTTATATTCATCTGTCATACCCTCTTAAATTTTTAAGTGCACAATACAGTATTGTTAATGATAGGTACCATGCTGTATGGCAGATCTCAAGAACTTACTCATCTTGCATAATTAGAACTTCTTATTAATCGAACAATAGTTCCCTATTTTCTCCTCCCTCAGCCTCTGCCAACCACCATTCTATCCTCTGTCTCTATGAACTTGACTATTTAGGTATATCATATAAATTGAGTCATGCAGTATTTATCCTCCTGGGACTGGCTTATTTAACATAGCATAATGTCTTCCAGTTACATTCATATTGCCACAAATGGCAGGGTTTTTTTTTTTAAGCTGAATAAATTCCATTATATTATATGCCATTTTCCTTATTCATTCATTCATCAATGGACATTTAGATGGTTTCCACATATTGAACAATGGGAATACTACTTCAATGAACATGGGAGTGTAGATACGCTTTCAAGATCCTATTTCCAATATATTTGGAAATATATCCAGAAGTGGGATTGCTGGATGATATAGTTGTTCTAATTTTCTTTTTTTAAAATAAACTTCATGATGTTTTCCATAGTAACTGCATCATTTTACATTCCCACCAACAGTGTACAAATGTTCTAATTTATGCACATACTCACCAACATTTGTTATCTTTTTTTTTTATAATAACCATCTTAACTGGTGTGAGGGGATAACTCACTGTAGTCTTGATTTGCAATTTCTTAATAATTAGTGATGCTGCCCACCTTTTCATAATGTGTTGGCTATTTTTATGTCTTTTTAAAAATATCTGTTCAAGTATCTTGTCAAGTTTTAATCAGGTTATTAGCATTTTTGGTATTCAGTTGTAGGAATTTCTTATATATTTTGGATGTTAACCCATTATCAAATATATGGTTTGCAAATATTGTCTCCCATTCCAAATGTTGCCTTTTCATTCTGATTGTTTACTATGCAGAAGTTTTTAGTTTGACATAACTTTATTTTACTTTTTTAAAAGTGTCACATCCAAGAAATAATTGCCAACTGTAATGAAGTTTTCACAATGCCTTTAAAAAAATTTTTTTACAGTTTAAGATATTACATTGAAGTTACTAATCCACTTTGCATTAATTTTTGTGTAGGGTATAAAACAGAGTCTAATTTTATACCTTTTTATATGGATATCCAGTTTTCCCAACACAATTTGTTGAAGAGTTTATTCTTTCCTTGTTGTGTATTCTTAGAACATTTGTCAAAGATCATTTGACCATACATGTGTGGGTTAATTTCTGAGATTTCTATTATAGTCCATTGATCTATATGTCTGTTTTTATGCCAGTACCATACTGTTTTAATTACTGTAGCTTCGTAATATATTTTGAAATCAGGAAATGTGATGCCTCCAGGTTTGTTTTTTCTCAAAATTGCTTTGTCTATTCTGGGTTTTTTTTTTGTGATTGCATTAAAATTTTAGAATTTTCATTTCTGTAAAAAATGTCATTGGGGTTTTGATGGGGGTAGGATTAAATCTATACAACACTTTGGGTAGTATGGACATTTTAACCAATATTAAGTATTCCAGTCCATAAACACATGACATCTTTCCATTTACTTATCTTTGATTTCTTTCATTAGTGTTTGCAGTGTATAAGTCTTTCATTTTCTTGGTTAAGTTTATTACAAAGAACTTTATTCTTTTTGTTGCTATTGTAAATAGAATTATTCCCCCTTAATTTCCATTCCATACAGTTCATTGTTACTGTATAGAAATGCAACTTATTTTTTTATTTATATCCTGCAAATTTACTGAACTCACTTACTAGTTCTGTTCTGTTTTGTTTTGTTTTGTGGAGTCTTTAGGGTTTTCTCCAAATAAAACCGTCTTATCTGCAAACAGAAATAATTTTACATCTTTCTTTGTGATTTGGATACTTTTATTTATTTTTCTCGCCTAATTGGTTTGGCTAAGACTTTCAGTACCATATTGAATATAGATGATAAGGGTGGGAATCTTTGTCTTTTCCTGATCTTAGGGGAAAGGCTTGTAATTTATCATCATTTGGTTGTAATGTTAACTGTAGGCTTATCAAATATGGACTTCATTATGTTAAAGTAAATTCCTTCTATACTTTGTTGACTATTTTTATTATTAAAGGGTGTTAAATTTTGTCAAATGCTTTTTCTGCATCTATTGAGATGATCGTGTGATTTTATCTTTAAATTTGTTAATGTGGTGTATCACATTGATTGATTTGTGTATGTTGAATGATCCTTGCATCCCAGGGATAAATCCCACTTGCTAATAGTGTGTGACTACTTAATGTGCTGTTGAATTTGGTCTTTTAGTATTTTGTTGAAGACTTTTATATATGTGGTCATCAGGGATATTAACATGAAGATTTCTTTTCTGATATTGTCTTTTTCTGGCTGTGATATAAGGATAACATTAGCCTTGTAACATGAATTTGAAAGTGTTCCTTCCTCTTCAATTTTCTGGAAGAGTTTGAGAAAGATTGGCATTATTTTTTTAAGCATTTGGTAGAATTTATCTGTGAAAACATCCAATCTGAGGCTTTTTTTTTTATGTTGGAAGTTTTTGATTGCTGATTCAGTCTACTTATTCATTATTTATCTATTCAGATCTTCTATTTTTTCTCATGACTCAATCTTGGTACATTATACTCTTTTAGGAATTTATCCAGTTCTTCTAGATTATTCAATTTGTGAACCTGTAATTATTCATAAGTCTCTTATGACCCTTTTTATTTCTTTGGCAACACTTGTAATATATCATATTTTACTTCCAATTTTGTTTATTTAAATATTCTCTTTTTTTCTTAAGTAGAGTAGCTAATTTTTTATAAATTTTATGTGTATTTTCAAAATAACAACTCTTAGTTGTTTTCATTTTTTCTATTGTTTTCCTATTCTCCTCTTCATTTATTATTGTTCTAGTCTTCATTATTTCCTTTTGCTAATTTTGGGCTTCCTTTGTTCTTTTTTGCATATATATATATATATATATATACATATATATATATAATTTGTGTGTGTGTATATATATATAGTGTGTATATATATATGTATATATATAGTTTACTTATTTATCTTTAGAGAGTGTGTGTGTGAGCAGGGAAGGGGCAGAGAGAGAGGGAGAGAGAGAATCCCAAGCAGGCTCTGCACTGACAACACAGAGATCATTGAGCTGAGATTAAGAGTCAGACTCAACCAACTGAGCCACCCAGGTGCCCTGTTCTTTTACTAGCTCCTTGAGGTGTAAAGTCAGGGTGGTTTTTGAGATATTTCTTCTTTTTTTTTTTTAATGTAGGCATTTATCACTTTAAACTTTCCTCTTAGTATCCCTTTTTTTTGAATCCCATACCTTTTTTGATGTTGTGTTCTCACTTTATTTTGTATGAAGATATTTTGTAACTTTTCTCTTTACTTTTTTTCTGTGGCCATTTGTTGTTCAGGAAATGTGTTGTTTATTTTCCACAGGCTTGTGAATTTTTAAATTTTCATTCTGATTTCTAGTTTTATTTCATTGTTGTCAGATGGATTTTTGGTATGGTTTCAGTCTTCTTAAATTTGTTGAACTTGTTTTGTGGCCTAAGATGTGATTTTTCGTGGAGGATGTTATGTGCATGCTTGAGAAGAATGTATATTTTGATGCTGTTAGGTGGAATATTCTTTGTATATGTATTAGGCCCATTTGGTCTATACTGTTACTCAAATCTGCTATTTCATTATTGTTTTCTGGTGTGTATGTTCTAGCCATTATTGAAAGTAAGATATTGAGGTCTCCTACTAGTATGTATTGCTCTGTGGCAGTCTTGAAAATGGAAGCTCATTTTACCAGTGTGATGCCCTGGTCCCTGGTTCTGGAAGTAGCATAATAGACCTAATTTCCAGAAAACTGTGTTTGCCCTTAGTTATCTGGAATATCCCAGAATGATTGATGCAAGACAATTGTGTTTATTTTGCCTAACTCACAACTCACTCAGGGCAGAAAAGTGATTTTCATTCCTCAAAAGCTTTGTAAAGTAAACAAACCACAGCTGCCTGGTGAAAAAGACTATGCTTGAGGCATACAATAGATTGACAAAACCTAGAAGGAAAAGCTGGGATGAGAGTTTGTTTATTTGGGAGATTAAGGTATTCAAAATTGCCTATATATACTGGGAAATTTAGAAAGTGATGCAAATGACCAAGGGAAGATTCATATTTAGAAAAGACCTATGAAGAACCTAAGCTTTCACTTCTGACTAATCTCTAGGCTCAATGCAAGCATAAAGTGAAGGCTAAACAGAGTTGTCAGTGTCTCTTCACAAATAAGCAGGCCTCATCCAGTTCCTATTTTCAAGCACTGAGCTACATTTTGTAATTTTAGTCCCTAGTATTAAAGGAGTGCTCTAACACAGAGCCAATTTCTCAAAACTAGAAAAGGTTTCTTCCTCCTCCTCTTTCTTCTTTTTTTTCTTTGATTTTATACTTTTTCTCCTCCTCCTCCTCCTCCTTTTTCTCCTCCTCTTCAAGGAAATCTCTCTCAGAACACTGGCTGAACACAAGCTAAAGGAACAGACTTATAAGATCACATATGACAAATAATACAGGTTTTACAAAAATAGTGTAGAAAAGTAATAAACAGCTACAGCTACTGCAAACAACACAAACAAATCCTGAAAATCTGATTTCCGTATTTACCATGTGTAATATTCAAAATGTTTAGATTTCAACAAAAAAAAATAGAAATTTTGCAAAGAAATAAGAAAAAATTAACAGACACTGTCCTTGATAAAGCACAGACATCAGACATACTTTAAAAAAGTATGTCTTTTTTAAAGGGGCAGAGATAGGGGTTGACAGAGGATCCAAAGTACGCTCTGCACTGACAGCAGAGAGCCTGATGTGGGGCTCAAACTCATGAACCATAAGATCAATGGCCTGAGCTGAAGTCAGACGCTTAACTGACTGAGCCTGTAAAGCACCCCTTAAACAAAAACCTTAAACCAACTGTCTTAAATGTGGTAAAGGAGCTAATGGAACCATGGACAAATATCTAAAGGAGAGAAAGGATAATGATATATAAATGAATAGAGAATATCAATAAAGAATAGAGATTTTAAAAGGAACCAACCAGACATTCTGAAACTGAGAAATACAATAACTAAAATGAAAAACTCACCAGAGGGTTTTGATAGGGTATTTGAGCAGGCAAGAGCAACAAACAATCAGCAAACTTGAATACTGGTCAATCTAAATGATCCAATCTGAAGAGCAGAAAAATAAAAGAATGAAACAAATTAGCAGAGCCCAGGAGTCCCATGAAACATCATTACATTTACCAACATAAACATTATGAGACTCCTCAAAATAGAGGAGTAAGAGAACAAAAAGTAAAATATTTGAAGAAAAAACACCAGAAAACTCTACAATTTTGATAAATACATGAATATAGACATCATGAGTCTCAATGAACTTTTTAGTTTCTTTTTTTTCCAAGTTTTTATTTAAATGAACTTTAAGGAGAATAAAATCAAAGAGGTACACATTGACACATTATTATGAAACTATTAAAAGCTGATGACAAAGAGATAATCTTGAAAACAGCAAAAGAAAAGTGACTTTTCATATACATGGTATTCTCAGTAAGATTAATAAATTTCTCATTAGAAACTATTAAGGACAAAAAGAAGTTGGATAACACTTTTAAAATGCAAAAAATATATATCCAACAAATATATCCAGCGAAACTATCCTTTAAAAACAAATGAGAAATTAAGACATTTACATATAAATAAAAGCTGAGAGAGTTCATTGCTAGTAGAGCTGCCCTACAAAAAAATACTAAAATGAGTCATTGAGGCTGAAATGGAAGGACTTTGAGTAGTAACTTGAAACCAGGCAAAGTAAAAAAGAACTCCAATATAAGTAATATCATAGGTAAATATAAAAGACAGGATAGTATTTTTCATTTGCAACTCTTTTTAATTTGCTTCATGAGATAAAAATGCATGAAAGCAATTACAAATCTGTGTTAATAGGCACACAATGTATAAAGAGGAACTTGTGGCAACAATATAAAGGGAGGGCAGAGTTGTATAGGAGCAAAGTTTTTGTATGCTACTGAAGCTAGGTTGTCAATAAATTCTTATTGTTAGAAATTTACAAAATTAATTGTAATAATCATGGTAACCACAAAGAAAATGCATTAAAAACATTTACCAAAACAGGGTGCCTGTGTGGCTCAGTTGGTTAAGCATCTGACTCAATCTCAGTTCAGGTCTTGATGTCAGGATCATGAATTCAAGCCCCACGTTGGGCTCCATGCTGGGCATGAAGCCTACTTAAAAAAGTATTTACCAAAACAATGAGAAGAGAATCAAAATTGTACACTGCATTCAATTAAATACTAAAGAAGGTACTAACAGGAAAATTCATTTCTTCATGAACAAAAAAGTTATATGTTTTGTAATTTTTATGAGATGGTCAGTCAGGTTCTGCTACAAGAGGGGACACAGGAAAGTCTCAGGGGAAAAAAAGCTCATTATAATCACAGGTAGTAGAGACAGGAGGCATCACACACCAGACATGACTACATGGGAAAATATCAGGGTGGTTGGGGACAGAAGACAGGAGCAGGGGAGGGCTTAGGCCATGGTCTTTAGTGGAGTTTCATAAGAAAGTCAAGATAGGGCAGCGTAAACAGTTTAGGATAGGCTAGTTTGAATTTTGATGGACTTTGAGCTATGGGAGTAATCTTTAGTTGCTTGGTCTTGCAATGATTAAGGCAGAAGAGGTATAATACTTCCTGAAGTGCATGGATCAAGAAGAGGAGGCAAGGCTCTGGATTGCATATCAAAGGCATGTTTCCTGCTGGGCCTTTTGCTATCTCTAAGAATTGGCTAGCCCAGGTATTGACAGTCTCTCTTCATCCAGCAAGGTTAAGATGACAAAACATCATTAAAGAGAGATATCATATATATTGTATACATATAATACAAATATGTATTATGTATACATAGAATATGTATTATGTATACATACATATGTAATATGTATACATAGAATATACATATAATACATATTTGTATTATATGTATACATAGAATATACAATGTATATATGTAACATGAATCATACCCTACAGCTCATACAGAAAACAAGCAGCAAAATGGCAGAAGTAAGTTTTTCTTTATCAGTGATTGTTTTAAATATAAATGCATTAAACTTAGGGCACCTGTGTGGCTCAGTCGGTTAAGCATCCAACTTCAGCTCAGGTCATGATCTCATGGTTCTTGGGTTCAAACCCCACATCCGGCTCTGCACTGACAGTGCAGAGCCAGCTTGGGATTCTCTCTTTCCTCTCTCTCTGCCCCTCCCCAACTTGTGCTTTCTTTCTCAAAATAAATAAACCTAAAAAAAAATAAATGTATTACACTTTCTAATCAAAGGTGGAAATTGGAAGAATGAATCAAATAACATGATCAAACTATATGCTGTCTACCAGTGTGTCACTTTAGATCCAAAACCACATATAAGTTAAAAGTGGAAAAATATATTCCATGCAACTAGCAACCAAACTGCTGGGTGATTTTGCTAATACCAGGCAGAAAGGGCTACAAGTCAGAAATTATTACGACAGACAAAGGGCATTATACATTGAGAAAAGGGTCAACTCATCAAGAAGATATAATAATTATAAACATATAAGTACAAAACAGCAGATCCTCAAAATATATGAGCAAATATTGACAGAATGGAAAGAAGAAATATACAGTTCTACAATAATAAATACTTCAACAAACTACTTTAAATGAGCAGAACATCTAGACAAAAGATCAATGGGAA